>NC_142283.1:15618264-18118264 GCF_052056855.1 Sturnus vulgaris | reverse complement strand
TAGAACTATATCAGCAAGAAAAGATGGAAAATGATTTCCTGGTAAAGACTATAAATATTGGCATTTTATTTATAAGCTGTATGAAATAAATAATAAATCCTTCTTTCTGAGCTCCCTCAATTAGTTATTTCCCTGATAGAGAGCCAAGATTGATCCTAGGGAGCACAGCTGTGGTATCCAGATATACTGAGTGGCCAGGATATACTTACTTTAGCATGGAAGGGATGAACATGATATCCAAGGCTCTGCATACCATAATTCAAGGCAAGTCAGATACAGCAGGCCACATTCCTACCCTACTGACCTCACCATGACTCTTTCTTTGTTTATGCCATTTCAATGTGCCAAAAGGAGATTGCTTCAGATCAGAGAAGTACTGCCAATGAGAACTTCTCTGCTGGCTTTTCCTCTGGCTCCTCCTGTTACAGTCCCTCTGCTGGAGGGAAAGGCAGGGAGGAATCAAGACAAAACACTTTCCCCCTGCCCTAGCTTTCCTGGACATCACATTGCTTTGCTTGCTACTTACGCACACATGTAGGGACGGAAGGGCTCCACTTTTTGTCAACGTGGCAAATCCTTCTGCTTGGCCCCTGTAGCTCAAAGCCAGGGTCACAGCTGTAAAAAACTTCACTGCCAAACAGGAACTCCTCTCCCTGAACAGATCCATTTTCTATCATGTCTGGGGGTCCACATGATATTCCTGTAATGTAAGCAATACTTTCCAATCAAACAAAATGTATATGGTGCGTCCTGTTCACAGGACCTCCACAGGTTTTACTCTGAGAAATAGGAAAGAACACAGCAGTTGTCTGGTCATTGACAGGAATTTGCTCCTGTAGCAGAGCAGAATCATACTTGATTCTTCCACTTCGTGCTAAAGGCAAAAAAATCTATTGTGACTGTGCTGGCAGGAAGTCTCAGGAAACTTTGCCTCTTCCAGCAACACCTGAAGGCCATGTAAGCATTATCCACATAAGTTATGTAGAAACTCCTATTTCAGAACTGCCATCACTAACATCTGAGAAGCGAAGTACCTTTGAGAATATCCACAGAGTTACATTTGAGGATGACTGTGACTCCTGGCAACTAATGTGTTCAGAGGTCCTCAGTAACCTGAGAACTCAAGTTCTTCAAGTGACTTCAAGTGTCAGAACTATTTAAACCTGGAAGCTCTCTGCAGAGGAGCAAGGCAGAAAGGTTCAGGGATTCCCTTCACACTACTACCTGCACACACCAGCAATTCTGCCCTTCCAGGTTCTGCCTACCAGTGGTACTTACCAAAAATGTTTAGGTAAATGCAGACAGTATGATTTATAAAGAAAAATGAGCATTAGTGATTTCTGTTGTGTGATACCACGCTTGGCCAACATTAAGTGATAGGCTCAGGTAGAACGTACTTCTGCACACTGGCACAGTGCCACTCCAAAGCTTGTCTTCTTGGCAAGTCCGTTCTGCATCACCCTGTGAAACAATAGAAAATGTTCAAAGAATAACTTTGATTTAGTTAACTCTTTTCTCTCATCAGCTTTAGTATCCAGCAAGGTGAGGAGGATTTTTCTCCATGTGCCACCCATGCAAAGAGAAAACGAAGTACTACAGCCCAAGTCTACTAGCAGAGTTTATGGTAGAACTTTCTGCAAAATGATGGGGGTTCTTTATAAACCAAAGGTTTTTGGGGCCAGTTGGTTAGTTCTCTTGTCGTTATATCTCTGGAGTATCACTTTTTTTGTCAGTTTTATAATTCTTCTTCCTAGGAATGTGTTGTAATGACAAATTTTCTCCTTTCGGGACTCACTCACAGGAAATTCAACTAGAAATTTTTTCAACAAAAGTACAAGCTTGTGTTTGATAGACATGATATGCTGATTTAACAAGATCCCAAGCACTCATTCTTTGTATTTGCCTACAAATTACATTATTTCTTTCTTACATACAAGTTTTATAGACAGTCTAATAGCCCAGGATTTAATTCTTATTTTATTCTGAGACATGGAGAACAATATATGTTTGTCCCTTGCTGTAATGTACTTTCATTGCAAAGCAGACCCATCAGTAAAGGGCAGCTGTTCGACATGTTGTTGTGTGGCATCATGCCCAATGGACTTTGCTTTCCAAAGGAGAAAAGCAGGACTTGTCATCTATAGCGGGGACACAGTTTGACACTAGGTGGCGAAATTGGATTATGAAGGTTGTAAGAACTTATTACTGTATAACAATACTGGTTTATTACTTCCTAAAATTATTTGGAACAGCAACTCTGTCTTTTTGTCTAAATACCAACACCTTCATCCCCAGTGATATTGCATATTTGACAACATAAAAAATTAAAAGGCATTGTTATCTAAGTATTCTCCAAACTCTTATTTTTATCTTGACTGAGTGAATTAACTTCTGACTGGGTGATTTTACATGCATGAAGTTCTTAACTAATTACTGTTGTTACAACAGTACAAAGGAAGTGCAATCCTGCACTCTGCTTGGCACTCAGAACCAGCACTGAGAGCCAGACTCTGTCCTGGAGACACCTCACCACCTCATGTCTCACTCTGTCATTACCTGGGGGCAGTGTAGATTACCTGTTCCTCAGCAACCTACTATCATTTCTGAATTCACTGCAGCTTTTGAAAACACCTCTGAGGCAGCCCTGAACTTGCTAGCCTGAATCCTGATACTGGGAAAGCAATGAGCTCAGGTGGGGACAGAAGCTGTAATAAAAACAATGGACAGGAAAGAATTTTGATTCCTGCTTCACCAGGGAATAAAGCTTCCAATGAACAAAACGAAATACCTTTGATCTATCACTTTAATACCATCTAGCAATGCCATAGAACTGAGGGCAGTGGAGTTTATGAGGGACTTTAAGTCTGGAAGGCACAATTCTTGGTGCACAGACACAATGCTTGGGACACTATGAAAAGGAATCAAAAAACCTGCAATCTAACTCTGGCTACAGAACCAGGTCAAGGGAGTAGTACATGAGAAATCAACTCTTCCATGACTTATCATCACAAGCATGTGTAATGTGTATTTGCAGAGGACTTCAGTTAGGAAAACACAAATACTGCAAGATACCTACTGTACATATACCTGTGAAAGCGATTCTTATATTTGCTTCAACTATACCCTTATGCCATTCAAAGACTGCCTCAAACAAACCATGAACTCTCTACAGACAATAACAAAACCAGCAGACATCCAGCTTCTATGGCATCAATGTGATTGAGACAGTCCACAGCAATCACACAGGAACTGAAAATGACAACCTAAAGTTTAGAGTGTTGGAGATTTGAGCTTGCTTACTTGTAATTCATAGCCAGAGTCACATTTATAAATAGACACATCTTTGTAATTGTATTTAGTGCCAACCACAAATCCATGTTCTGGAGACTCTGGAGTTCCACAGGACACAGGACTGCAGATGTCATCAGAAAATGGTGGCACCCAAACACCATTTTCCTGAAAAATAAATGTAATTAGAAATGTAAAAGTACTGCTTTATATGTGCAATTCGTATCTAATTGAAAAAGAAAAATCATAGTAGAAGCATCCAGTTGCTGTGGGTGTACAGATATAATATTATGTGTTCAATCCTTTATAAAACTTGGTAATTTAAGTAACAATTTTAAGATGCTTACATAGACTGGAGTTTATCTTTGGCAGGAACACTTAGCTTAAGACTTAAAAGACAGAAGGAATAGAACATAAAATGGGGAAAAGAAGCTTGGAAAAGCAAGTTCTCTGGTACAAGGTCACCTAATCGCTCAGGGACCACATCAGAAGAATGAAAACTCCATCTGCCTGATTTCATGTTTTGTATTTCTCTTCTGGTTGAATATCTAACACCATGACTAAGTGCTTCAGCAGCCTTCTCTGACTCACTAAGGCAAGTCTGATACCTGAAGAAACACTTGTCAAAGACAGCTACTTCTACAGATATTTGAAACAGCAAAATGAAGGGAAAACATTTCGTAAGGAAGACATACTCTGCAAACCCCACACACGCTCAGCTTTTCTCATATGAGCATACCTAGTGACTTTAAAAGTCTATTTACAATCATAAGATGAAGTTGTCCACAAGCTAATGTGACAGGAGGTTACCAGTGGAATTGATGAAGATATTTGGTCTTTAACAGAGGATTCAAGTTTCTACAGGTGTACAGTGGATTAAAATGTCTACTGCCTGTTATTCTGGAGAAAAAGCTCTGCATGCAATCCTCAAAATACATTAGAAATCTTAGATATATTTTTTAAAATCTCAGGCATGATTTAATGCCTGGCACATGATAAAATGAATGCTTTTCTAAAGGAAGCCTCCTCAGCTTTTGATGGAAAAAGAAGTAAAAAAAATTCTAGTTCTCAAAGTCTATACATAGAAAACAAATAACTTCTTATTGGGAAACAACTAAACATACTATATTTTGCAGAATATACTTTGAATTTTTAATTGTGTCCAGTTAAGGCCCAAAAGCTAAGGAAGGTGTGAGGTCCTGAATTCAAGAAGGCCAGCAGAATAAAACAGTGCTAATAAAACTGTACCTTGCATGTAGATGTGCTTTCTCCCACCAGAGTGTAGCCTTCTACACATGACAAAGTGATGCTTGTGTTCACAGTGAAGTTGCTCCCAAGTGCAATTACATTAGTGGTATTTCCTGGAAGGGGACACTTTCTGGGGCAACAGGAAATACTTTGGGGGGACCACTGTCCATCTTCTTGGCAAGTGCATACATCCACTTCTGTCGCCATTGTGTAGCCTTCCAGACATCTGTAACACAGCATGAAGACCTGACCACAGAGACACAGCTAGGAATGAACTAACCCACAAATTAAAAAGTCAGTACAGTAATTTTGCAGCATTAGTTGTTAATAAGTACATCTTGAAATTTCCCTATTATTTCAACATAAGCCTGTAAGAAGTATGTCTGGACTGAATTCATTCTGTTGCAAGAGCTGAAGACTTCAGACTTAATTTACAGTTGTTTCATTCTGCTGCAGCATCACAATAGAAATGAGCTGGTGGCTTCAGTACTCAGAGGGTACTGGAAGTTTTAGTGCAGTTCCTAAACTGCCATGTCTTTTCTAGGAGGGCCTTTGGTGAGGTCAATAGAGTGTGTGAGCACCAAATAATTCTAAAAATGATCTGACTTTCTTCCAAGAACAAACCAAGCCTTAGCCTGACCACATACTATTTGCTTAGATGTTTAAGGCTGACTCAATGGTGCTTCACCAAGAACAATTCAACTGGCTTGCAGTAGTGGGTTTACTTGTAGAACAGCAGCAAAAGTACTCTCTTCACCTTGTTAAAATTGCATGGGAATGACTGACACTGTTCAATTCACCCACCTGCTGTCTATGTCTCAGCTCTGTCCCATACCACTATTTGCTTTTACTGTGAAAAATACATTTCCCCTTTGGCCACAGCTTTCTTCACCTTGGAGAAAGGGATCTGCAGTGTATAAACTTCAGGAAATCAGCAAAAGAACCTCAGTTTCTCATATCTGAAAATGGAGTAACTGGCTCCAGTGCTCCAGACAGCACAGTGCTGCAGTGCAGAAAATGGGACAAGAGGGATATCAGCCCTTTTGTATTACAAGAGCCACCTGACACAGAAGGAAAGCATAAATGCAATGTCAAGATGAGAGAAGCTATAGACCCTGCTGCCTGTTGCTGTCACCTGCTAACAAAACCTACATGTTGAAACTAGTGCTTCAGAGGAGGAGAATAAGAAAGCAAATGGAATTGGGAAATTAATATCAGTGGAGGTTTCAGCCCAACATGCTGAAATGTCTTTCTGGAGTTTTCATGAGTGATCCAAATAGTATTTTATAAAGTGCACGGCAATGTGGGCTTTGTCAATCTGAGTATGCAGAAACTTGCACTAACTGAGTGTACATAAACCTTCCATCTTCATTCCTTCAGGGACTTTTAATGAAAACAGAATAGCAGCACCATCCTTACCTGTACTGGACCTTACTTCCATAGGTGTAAGTGCTCCCAAGAACCTCTGCATTTGGGATAGATGGCGGTGGGCCACAGCTTAAGAGCTCACAGCTCGGGTATGGCTTCTTCCACACACCAGTCTCCACACAAGTCAGTTCTGGACCGCCCTTCATGACAAAACCTGTCAAGCAGGTATAGATGATTGTGTTCTCATCTTCAGAGCTGCTCCCATTGATAAATGTGTTGGGGATGATGGGTGGAGCACCACAGGAAATCTGTCCACAGCGAGGAAACCCAGAACTCCATTTGCCAGCTGCCTCACAGGTAACTTCAGAAGGCCCCAGCAGTTTGAAGCCCTCCAGGCATTGAAACTGGACACTTATCCCACAGCTGAAATCTGTGCCAAGAACGACTCCATTTTGAATCTGTGGTGTAGGACACAGACAGGGTAGGCAAGACGGAAGGGTTCCACTCCAGGAGCCGTTGGACAGGCATTGCCGTAAGGGGTTGCCACGCAGCTCATAACCAGGGAAACATATATAGTGGACAAATTCCCCATAAGTAAAGGCTGAGCCATTCAGAAAGCCATGGGAGATATCTTCAGGGGGTCCACAAATGACTGGTTCACAGTGTGGTGCTTCTGAGTCCCAGGTACCATCACTCTGACAGGTAAGTATAGATGGTCCTTGCAGGCTATAGCCATCATGGCAGTGATAATACACTTCTTTATTAAAGCTGAAATCCGAGCCAGTAGTGCTCCCATTGGGAAGAGGCAGCGGTGCAGGGCAGGTTACAGCTTTGCAAACTGGAGTGATTCCACTCCAGCTTCCATTTGCAAGGCAGACTCTGCTCCTGTCCCCATCTAACAGGTAACCTTCGTTGCAGCTATACTCTGTATGTTTCTGGAATGTGTAGTCCTCTCCAGTTATATGACCATTCTCCAAAACTGGTGGTGGGCTGCAGGAAACAGGAATGCAGATTGGTTCACTGCCATCCCATTTCTGGCTCTCTTGGCATCTCCTCTCTGTGGGGCCGTTTAACTGGTAACCAGGATCACATTCATAGTAGACAACACTCCCATATGTGTAGTTTTCCCCTCTTATCTTCCCGTTCAAAAGCTGGGTAGGTGAACTGCACGCTACTGCTTTGCAGCAAGGAGCAGTGTGACTCCACTGCCGACTTGGCAAACACAGCCGTGTGTCAGAGCCAACCAGTGTGAATCCTGGCCTGCAGGAGTACCGCACCACACTGCCCAGCGTGTTCTCTGTGACGTGCAGAAACCCGTTCTCTGGGGCGGATGGTAAGGCACACTCTATTGAAACACAAGCAGGGGCAGTGCCGTTCCAAGCTCCATCTTCTTGGCAAGCTAGAACAGGGTTTCCCAGCAGCTCGTAGCCAGAGTAACATGTGTATAAAATTATAGTTCCAAACAAGAAAGTGGTGAGCTGCATTGCACTGTCCTCCTTCAAGGAACTTTTGGAGTCTTTCATGTTGTCAGCCAGCAATATATGTGAAAGGGAGGGATTCTCTGTAACACCTCCCTGGTCAGGACGTCTTTCCCCATGTCTCAATTGCATGTACTCCCCGAAGTCAATGTGAGGAGGCAGGCCACAGTCTGTTGGAAGGCAGGTTGGTGTGGAGCTAGACCACCCCAGTTCTTCACAGGTCTGCATGGCAAGGCCTGACAGCTGGAAGCCTGGCAGACAGCTGTAAATGACCATTGCCCCATAGCTATAATCTGCACCTTCCACAAAACCATTCTCAATGGGTTGAGGGGGCTGGCAATTTATGGCCTTGCAAGAGGGAACCTCTGTACTCCACTCCCCTGTTTCTAGGCATCTCAATGTTTCCTCCCCTTGGAGCTGGAAACCTTTGTCACAGAAATACCTGACTGACTGCCCATAATGGAAACTTGTGAATGAGTATTTGCCATTGAGGATCTTCTTAGGCCTTGGGCATTGAATAGGTTTGCAAATGGGCCTTCCCCCAAGCCACTGTCCATCTTCTCCACAGAGGACAGTTGTGTTCCCGAGCAGTTCAAAACCCGGTTTACAGGTGTAGAGGGCTGTGCTAAGGAAGGTGAGGCCCTGCACATCAACTATGCCGTTCTGAATTTCTTCTGGTTGAGGACACTCCACCGGAATACATTCTGGCAAAGGCAAGCTCCATGAACCATCCGCCTGGCATCTGATGGCAGACTCACCCTTCATCAAAAACCCATCCACGCAGATGTATTTCACAGTGCTGCCAAAATGAAGAGATGAAGTCAAAGGGTCCCCAAAGGGGATATAGGGAGGTGCAGAGCACTGTACAACCTTGCAGAAGGGAAAGGAATCATTCCACTGCTGGGAGGGCAAGCATTTCAGTACAGAGGAGCCATGCAAAACATAACCCTCCTTGCAGGAGAACTGTACAATACCAACTTGGTAAGACACTTCTCTCAAGACCAGCTGATTTTCTGCCAGGGGTGGTTCTGGACATTTTGTTGGCACACATTTAGGGCTCTGCTTTTTGCTCCACTTCCCAGACTTTTGACACGTCCATAAAACATCTCCTATTAGTTCATAGCCTTCATCACAGAAGAACTCAACTTTGGAGCCCATATCAAAAGTTTCTCCCTTGGAGTAGCCATGCTGGATGGATGGTGGTTTTCCACAGCTGAGGGGTGCACAGTAAGGAGGTGATTCACTGTACCACTGCCGATTTGCTTGACAGATAAACATTGGGCTCCCGACCATCTGGTAACCAGAGTCACACTGATAAGTTGCCTGATTTTCAAAGAACTGTCCAGTGATGTCCTGGAAAACAGTTAAGACGGAGACATGTCTGAAATGAAGATGCATGATTCGGGCAATAAGAGACTGATTTAATTTCTTGAGTTCTCCTGGTCTAGCTTCTAGCTGTCTCAAAAGGAATGAAGGCAAGTAACTGGTACGAAATATCTTGCCTCAAATGATGCATTCTGAGACCACTTCTAAAAGAAAACAGAAAATTCAAGGCTTGAAAGGTAAAAGCTAGAAAATAATTCCTCTGCTTTCTCCCTTCCTGACCCATGAGACCAAAATAGATGTGGAAAGGAAGATGGAAAAGAAAAGGATCAGGGGAAGCTGCCATCAAATGCCTATAGTTGTCATGATTCTTTAGCTTCTATGTGTATCTAAGGTTGGAGCCCTCAAATATACTACTGCTTGGAGATGTTTATAAATGTCACATATGTAGCTGCACGGTGCTGAGCAGGCAGCTGAGGAGAACCTCAAAGTGTGGGCTTTGACTGAGGTATTAAAAATTTTCTCCAGCTGTAAGGAATACATGAAAGAGTGTTTCTACCTAAGGAAGACAAAACAGAGTGATATGCATTAATTAGAAGATGCATCTATGTGGGAGTCTGAACAGAAATTGTTGCTATTACTGCTGGAAACTCATGTACTAACTGGAATGTCAACCTCCACCCTCCAAATCTAGCAAATGCAGATTCCCTGGTATCTGGCATCATGGTATCTTAAATCCCTGGATTTAAGGAAGGAAGAGGGATGTTCAGAAGATAAATGCTTTAAAAATTCAATGTTAAATCTTTATAATAGTGTTTTTGATCTTCCTTACCACAATATTATTCTTGTGCACCAAAGCAAAACACATTGTTGCAACTTAATTTGATAAGGAAAGGGAAGTTCTGACTTCGGAAAAGAAATGTGCTTGCATCAAAAGAAGAAAAATTATCCCAAGGTGATTTATCTATTGTACATCAGATTTTTTTCATAGCAGTGAACAGTGCAAGGCTTGTGAACTGGCATCAGTACTTCAAACATCTCCAGAAGGCACTTGAAAGCTACCCAAGAACCAAACAAATGAAGAATAAGACATTAAGGAAATCAATTGAATGTCATATGGTGTCTTGAGTCTCCTAACTGATAACCCACTTTATGATAGGAAATCCCATGGACGTATTCATGCTTTTCAGGTATGATTCTGATGCAAATCCACCTGCTCATTCTATCCTTATTCTATCCAATCATGTACTTCCTCAATTTTAACAGAAGAGCAAAACAGAAGAAATAAAACCCCAACAGCAACAGTTGTGAAGATATATTCAGTTTGCCATGGAACCAGGCAGATGAGAAAACTCATTCTGTACCTTAATAAAGCCATTCTCAAGCTGTGGTGGTTCTCCACAGGACACTGGGTGGCATGTGGGCAAGCTGCCACTCCAGTTGCCAGTGGCCTCACAGGTCCGCTTCTTCTCTCCCTTGATGTAGAACCCCTTGTTGCAGCTGTAAGCCACCACTGCTCCAAAGCTGTAGTTGGATCCACTGGCATAGCCATTGCTAATGTCGGGAGGCTCTCCACAGCGAACGGGGATGCACTGGATGCTCAGAGGAGAAGGATTCCACTGGCCCCCTCGAAGGCATTCGATCTTGGCTGAAGTGTTCAGAACAAAGCCTTCCATGCACTTGAAGCTCACGACAGAGCCAGCTGCAAACTTGGCTTTACTAATGGACTCCAGGATGCTGTATGAGACGGTGGATGGCTTTTCACAGAAATCAGCTATGCAGTGGGGCATATCCCTGCCCTCTGGAGGCACCCACATCCCTTCTGCATTGCAAAGGAGCTGAGAGTTATCAGCCAGGCTGTAACCATCCAAGCAGAAGTAATAAGCTATATCACCAAAGAGGCGGTGGCCACTCTCTGGTGATGCATTTTCCACATGGGGTGGTTCATCACAGGATACTGCCAGGCACTGCTGGTGGCTCACATTCCACTTGCCGCTGGCTAAGCACTCTATGGTTTCAGGGCCAACTAATGTGTAACTGTGGATAAGGAAACCACATAGGAAGTAAAAAAGACAAGCATTGTCAAACTCTACCTAAGGTTTCCTGAAGCCCTTGCAGTATGAGCTTGTTTTCTAGAACCCCAGAGGAACAGGATCCATTAAAGAAGCTACGATCAACTTCAAAAGGAAAATCTTAAAGCCTACATGTCCATGAGTGAGGTATCACAATGGTGGATATCCAAGCACACCTTGTGCATATTGCCTCTCTCTCATCTGTCTATCCAATTACCATTTCTGAGCTTTTATTTTGGCTCAAACTACTACAAAAAACCTAGTATCATGGTGGGATGGTCCATGCAATTCTCAAGGAAACGATCCCACTCAGAAACTATTTCTGTTTAGCAAAACTGGTTGGAAAAAAAAGAGATGAAAAGCCCAGAAAGGACTTTTGGGTTTCTGTATTAGCCCTATCAATCTATTTTCACACTTGCAAGCAAAGTGAAAGCTCTTAGTGAGCTACCCAGAGATGCTCTTAGCAATAATGAATATAGCAATTTTAAAAGAACTTCTTCATAAAAACTCAGTGTTAGAAAATATTGGAAAGCCAAAAAAAAGTTAATGCTGACTGGAAAAAATCCAACGAAATAGTTTACAATAAAATTCTACCACATGAATACTGTTAGTGTAGCTGTAGTTTTCCAGTCTGTCTCTGGGGTGCAGGGACAGGCATTAATCTGTGCTGCTCATCATCCCACTTAAATCCCTGCTGCTTAAATATGTAGCAGACAATTGTGTACTCACAGTGCCTTTGACTGTTTTCTTCATTTTTTTTCCCTGTGGTGTGCTCTCACAATAAGCAAAGAAACAATAACTAGAGCAAAGTTCCCAGTGACTTTCCAGCTGCAGTCTGTTCACATTTTGAAGCAACACCTGTAAAACTGTTTTATCTTGTTTGCAGGATTTGTTTTCAAGGCCTCGTGATTGGAACCCAGAAAAAGCGCCAATTATGTGTCAATGTTTGATATGATCCACTGTCACAGACAGACAGCTATGACAGTCTTTAAATGTTGCTATCCTAACCCATTTGAAATGTTTGCACAGGAAAGAGAAACAGCTTTTAAAATCATAATATAGTCTAAAAAACATAATAAGGATGCTTTGCTTCAATTATGTTTCAAATAACATTGCAAAGCCAATATATAAGAAAAATGCTGGCTTGTCAATTTACCTTTTTACACCAAGATAAAGCATAAAATCTCCGTCACTTCGGATCTAAACTGGCAAAAACTCTGCCTACCCGCTCGCCTTTTAGACGGAACAATTCCAAGATATTTTATGGAACTGCTTACAGGCTGTAAAGATTACAATGTGCAAAGGTTCTTGCAGAATCAGAGTCCACTATTATACGTTCATGCTTGATATCATCAAAACTGAGCCTCTTCTTTAATGAAATAGGGTCTGAAAATTTCTCTACACAGAGTAGATAAAAATAAACTTAAAATAATGTACCTCTATAAACAAATAGTCTTAATTTTAATTTTAAGAAAATAGAATTTAGAACACCACAACAGACAGTTGTTAAACTGCACCAAAAGTATTCTTACACCCTGATGGAGACATAAAGGATTTGCTGTGATCAGAAACTTCAGTTTAACACAGAAGTACTGGTTCTATAGTAATTCCAAGGAAAAGAGTTTCCTATTGAATTGTGCTATCATTCCCCCTGATTCCTCTCTATTCTTCTCTTCCTGAGTGTATTCAGTTCCCCTGAAACTACTTTAAGAAATGTCTGCGTCTCATATAACCTGACAGCCCACAAACAAATCTCCACTGCATTTAACTTCCAAAAAGTTAAGACAGAAAGTGTGCAGTTATAAAGGACTGGTTGAACAGTGCACCAGTTTTACTCAACCCGAATATTAATCCAGTAGTTCTAAGCTACATACCCTTCCTTACACGTGTAAGAGACGGTGTTTCCAAAAGTAAAGTTATCCCCATTGATGACTGCATCTTTGATGGCAGGAGGGGATCCACAAGACACGATGTTGCAAGCTGGTGGTGTGCTGTTCCAGCTCCCTGAAGATGCACAGACAAGTACAGAAGGCCCCTGAAGGCTGAGACACAAAGACCATTATTAAAGCTGCCATTTCTTTCCCGGTGAGGGACTCAGGGTGAAAGAGGTGCTTTGCTTTCTGGCCTCAGTGACACTAAGAAGTCTTTCTCACTGACTTCAGTAGAGGCCAGAATCTCATCCTTTGTTCATGGAAAAACACAGATGCTATCAGAAAAAGCTGGTCTTCATATCACTTTGAAGAGCAAGCTGGTGGATTTTCTGTGGAGTCTCAATGCTCTGTGTAGATACACATAATTTCTGCTGTAGCTTTGCCCATCTTTGAGCACAAAAGAAATAAATATTTGTTTAAGCTTAACATTTTACTTGTATGCTATCAACAGCATGTCAGTCTTGAGACTCACAACTAGGCCTCTGCCTGAGGCCTGATCGACTCAAGGACTAAAACACTATCTTCACCCAGGACACTGAAGGAAATGCTCCATTTCAAGTTTGTTCACAAAAAGGCATTCAGTTCCTTCAGGAGGTAAAGGATTTTGCTTGAATGAGCAGCCACACCCATTTGGAGTATGGTATTTTTTTGTTTCCTTAGCTGAGGAAGCAGGATTGTTTCAGAGGGTGTGACAGGGTATCTGAACAGAGTGGGCAACACCTCCCAGAGATGCCCTGGGTGAAACCCCTGGTCTCCAGCCGCTGTGTCAGCTGTCTGTGGGTTCCCTGTAGGGCCCACATCATGTCTGAGAGCCCTACACAGGAATGTCTGAATCCCTACAATTTGGTCTCAAATGGTATTAGATCCCCATGTCTAGCTGACTGAAATAAGTTAATGGAAAAGAACACTGACGTGTAATGCTTCTACAAATTTGGCATAGGCCCTTGTTAGGAAAGCAGGGCTTTGCCTACCTGTGGCAATATATTTAAGACTAAAAGCACCTAAGAGGTGCTCGAAGGAAGAGACTGGGTCCAGAAATAATGCATAAGATGGACACTGTTTGAAAGGGTTTCCTCTGGAGTGGTAACCACAGGAAAGAGGACCTCTTTCACCAAGCTATGGTAGACAGGAAAAGACAAAGACTCAAAACTGCTGTGGTATTTGCTGCCTATATGTCCAAAGTCCACAGTCAAAATCTCATTGGTGCTCGTGGGATACAGATAAGCCCACAATGTGAATCTGATTTAACACTACACTGAACTGCAGCTGAGGTATCCATTTGTACAAACACAACTAAAACATTCATCAAATGAACACACCTCACCTACCTGCCAGCATCTAGACAAGGATATGATTGCAGCAGGAAAATGTAGAAAAAAATCACCCCTGAACAGGTCCATATGGGACCACTTATGTCAAAGTATATCTGCTAGAGGAACAAGCAGGTATCAGGGGAGACAGAAAACTGCACGTATAGCCACATCCTCGGACATAGCATTAATGTGCTAATTTTTAATTGCACCACGTTAAATTGTGCTTGCAGTATAATTCCTTACAAATATAAAACAGAAAAAACCTCAGAATAAATTACTTGTACAGAAAGTTCAAGGAGTAAATCAGTAACTTCCAGAAAGTTCCTTCACAAAAGGTGTTGTAAAGTAATATCAAAATTAACATGAACTACAGTTGTAGAGGTATAATGATCTTTAAAGACAAATCAGAACTTTCAGAAACAATTAAAACTATTTTCTGAATATTCAAAATATTTTCATAAGTTTGATGGTAAAATGAAAGCATTGCATATGTATATAAGCAAATCCTGAGTGACTTTTCTGAACTGCTCCAGTTAAAGATAAAATACAGAAAGTACCCTCAAGGTATAAAGAAATATTTTTCAATTCTGTTTTAGCACTTTATCATTCTGAGCAATGATCCCGGCTTTGTCTCTTTCAGATATGTCAGACCTTCTAACAAGCATGCCACCTGCATTTAGCTCAGGCATGTTCATGCATTTACCTATATCCATTGTCACAGGTGTATGATACAGAGGAAAGGTAGGCTGTGCCACTGAGTGTGTATTTTCCATTGCTGATATCCTGTGGGCTAGGGCACATCACCATTTCACAGGAGGGCGGACCATGATTCCAAATGCCACTAGCAAGGCACAGAATTTCCTTTTCACCCACTAAGTTGTATCCATCATTGCATCTGCATTAGAAGAAAAGAAGTGCTATCAAACACACAGCCTTTCATGCACAATATAATCAGCCATCCCTTTTTTCTCATCATCCACACCTGCATAAATCATCTTTCTTTTCAGGGAACAGAGACGTAGTATTGGAGTAAACATTCAGCCCTGCTAATGAACAGCCACACTATAACCAAATGTGTTTCCATTATTTTAATCTCATCTTGCTCCTCTCCTTCATTTCAACCAATCTCTCAATTCAGCCATACTCTTATTTGCTGCCAGATTGTCAAACAGTTATTAATACAGCATTTCAAACATACTGAATTCCTACCTGTACACCACCTTATTTTGGTATGTAAAATTTGAGCCAAAAATGGCACCGTTCTCTGGAATAACTGGAGCACCACAGGATATAGCTTTAAAAAGACAGGAATACAAGAGAAGTTGATATAACACAAACAAAAATGAACAGAAAACTAGGATTTGCTTTGCTTTCTCTGAAAAGATTTGAAGAAGTATAAAGCCCTAGGTAACAATGAGTTCTTGCCTACAAAACCTGCAAATGACATTTAGGACTCTTTATTTGAATTCACCTTAGTGAGAAACAGAACTATTTGGAAGAAGGTAGTTATAACTGCTCTACAAACCACATGCTTGACTACCAAGAGGACTCCTTATCTACCTCTCTCTACGGACAAAGTAATTGATTTTTTGCTTAGACAGTCTTTGTCAACTCTTCACTTTACCTGTTGCTTCATCTCATTTGTTCTGGTTTTCTAAAGAAACAACTTCTGCTATTATACCATGACTATGTACATGCATCAGCCTGTTCTTTCTGGTTGCTTTTTATCCACTGAGACAGTTAATGCTATTTAAGCCACTAATTCCTTGAAAATGGAAGACGGGATGGAGAAGAACTAGAAGAACACTTCTAATGCTTGCATTTGACTGAGTCTATGCCTCTGACGCACTGGAGAATCTGTGTAAGAGAGGACCACTACAAATATGACAACTGTGCTTATGTCTCAATAAAACAAAGACTTCAACACCGAGATCTAGATCTGCTAGGACAGTGTTTCATAAGCTGCCATGGTCTCTAAAGGCTCTTTGCTATGACTTTGCTCCTTCCTCTCTCTAAGGTTAAAGTCACATTTCAGCATGCATTCTCCCTAGGAATCACACCTTCACAATAGGGTACTGTGTGGCTCCACTGTCCGGACTCCAGGCAAGTAAGTTTCATTGCTCCTGTCAGCTGGAACCCTTCTTCGCAGGAAAATGTTACTTGACTGCCAACACTATAAGTATTCCCATATAAATGGCCATGCTCTGGATTTCCTGGATTATGGCATTTCACAGGTTCTGAGGAGGAAGAGGGAAACTATGAATAATATAATTACATATCAGGTTTTATGAACAAATTGCAGTAGATATCCTTGGGAATTTGCTGGGAAGGCAAAGCACATGGAAAACATTCATAAGTAGTTTACAGCCTTTTCTCTTTTCTATGTAAGTGACAGACACTGAAGACTCATGCAAGTAAGCTAATCTTGACATGGAAGAGCCCCTCTAACTGAGTTTACATTCACTGTCAGAAATAAACACATCTTACAGTCATTTCTCCCTCTGTGAGGGAAAGCCCATTCCAGCATGTCCATCTCTGAACATGAAAGCCGCCCAGCTACCTTTTATCCCAATGAATCATGGTTTTAAAAAGTTAGAATTTTTGCTAAGAGTAGAAGTAGTTTCCATGACCAAGATGTAAGTTAGGTAGGTAAATGGTAGGTTAGTAATTACTAGATGCTTAGGCTAGAGCTAATTGGTATAATTATCTGCTATTATAAATTTACGTACAGAAGAACGTAAAATAAGTAAACTGATAACCATGAAGCATGAGGCCTTGGATCGTGCCAGAGGATCACTGAGACCTGATGAAGACTCTCCTGATTTCATCCTTCGAGACCACTGACCCATTTCGAGACCACCGACCCAATTCAAGAGAAGAACTGCCCACGTGTGAAGGACTAATGGGCTCATTTTAATATGGGATGGGGATGGGAGGTGCTGGGGTTATGCATATGTATTGTATGTAAGATCTTGGGGAATAAATAGATGGCAAAGAACCTTATTCGGCACGGTCACGCCTTTTGGGGGTGACTCCCATGCTGCCTGCCAGTGAATAAACACACCACTTTGTAACTTTAATTAGTTAGAGGGTCTTTGTCCATGATTATACCATTTTTTAAATGATTCACCAACCTATGCCACTGTCTTGTTATCTTCATCCAAAGTTACCTTGTTTAATGCTTCCACAGGCAGCTCTAGCCTTATCCAGAAGCCTGTTTTAAAATATTTCCTTGCTGCACAGCTCTGTTCTCAGAAGTGAAACTCTGTGGCCTTCCCTGCTCCGTGTGCAGTAAGGTTTTTGTGTGTGTATATGTCTTGGAGCAGCATCCCATGACAGCTGTATCCATACGGAGAGGTGAGTTTTCAAGAAATAAAAGGAGACATTTTATCACTGCCTCATCCAGACTAAACTGACCTGGAGATGAAAGCATGCCTGCTCTAGATATCAATTATTGTCTGGCAACTGGAAGGCAGGATACCAGCCTATACAGAATCTTGGAAAGGCTAGCTGGATGTTTTTCTTTCCCATACCTGCACATTTTTTACCATCTCCTGTGTAAGGAGGGATGCAAGTGCAAACATAGGATCCATTTGTGTTGAGACAAGATGCATGCTCATCGCAGTCTGATCCAACAGCGCATTCATCAACATCTGCAAAAAACAAAACAAACCACAAAACCCACGCCTCTAGTGTGTTATTTGTAGCAATCATTTGCTTTAAATTTCTGTCTTACTGTCAAGAGGAATTACTTTAAGTAGTATAATTAAAAATCACTTACTGCAATCACATTTATAATCCATCGGGAAAAATACTTCTAATATTTAAACAAATATTTATAACTCACTGTAAAGTTTTATTATAATTTTAATTATAATTTTCTCAATAGTATTGCACAACATGAGAAAATCAGAGATAAATCTTATTAACCTTCAGTCACTACTTCCACAAAAAGTATCTGGTTTCCGAACTGCAAAAGAACAGATATTGTAACTATTGTTACTACTAGTCCTGGCAGACACTCTGAGGAAGGGTTTTTGCATTAAAATCTTGCTTGGCAAATCATCTCTATCTCAACCTTCCTGCTTGTAAGACAGGAAAACTTAGCCAACAGGGGAAATACTCTGAAAATATTAGAGCCCCATCTTTGATGAAGACAATTAGACTAGGTCCAAGAAGAGCCTGCAGTTGCAAGAAAAGTAAAAATTAATTCAAAATTTATAAGTTATTATAATTAACTATTTACATGATAGTAGCACCTCAAAATCTCAATTGATTATTTATGATCCATGCAGCTTGGTACTATGCAGCAAAAAAAAGAAAAAAAAATCCCTCACTCTAGAATACCTCATAAAAATCTTTTAATCTTGACAGTAAGGAAACGTCTTTGCTATGAAAACTACGAGTCAAAATTGCAATAGTTAATTTCAGTGTATCTAATTGAAAAGTGCTGGCACCAGGGATTATTCTCAGGGATTATTCTCTCTCTATAAATGTTCTATAAATTGTTTCAGACTGAGGGAGAGAGGTAGAACAATTCCTCATCTAAATGCCCTGCTACAGGACACATATTGATCTAGGTATACCATGCAGACAAACCGTTTGGGTCCTTTGCCCATTTCCAGTAAAAAAAACCTACTGGTTAAAAAAGCAAGACAATTTACTGAATTGGAAGGTTTGTTCTTCACTGCTGGATGAGTTTGATCAGCATTAATAGACCACAACACATTGAAAAGGAGTTTCTTTTTGATATGCAGCATGACAGCTGCACATTAATATAAAAAAAGTTGTCAATTACACAAGTGTCAGGAGAATGCAAAGTGCTACCACAGCAGAACTGGGATGACTGCTTCTTCTGTAATGTCTTGTTAGGCAAGAGACTTACAATGAAGTGGAAGTACACTGTGAATCAGACCCTAACAGAACAAAAGGAATGCTTCAGGCATAGGTGTACCACGTTTTGTTAGCACCTCCCTGGAAGCATGACTCAGAAAGGTAAATGTTGGGTCAGGGTGCCAAATCCACTCTTACTTTAATTTTCCCATTAGTCTGCTTTGAGAGAAACAATGCAAGTTGGAAGGTGGGGCACAGGCTTTTTGCTTCTGAACACGGTGACTCCTACTGCATAGAAGTGGAACTATTTGGACAGCCTTGAAGCACCTGTGATGATGTTTGTAGATTCTGAAGGAGTGCTGCTGGTCAGGATGCTATGAAACCAGATGGAACCTTTTCCAAAGTTAATTTTGGCAGAACTAAAAGACTTGGCTTTTCATTTGCTTGTCTTGACTGAAAAAATTACGTGCTATTCCAACAAGGAATTGGGAGCCAATTCAAACACAAATCTTGCCAGTTTTTTACCATGCAACTCCCACTTGAGGCATGACTAAGATTCAGTACAACCGGATGCAGCTATCCAAGTACAGCTAGCTAGTAGATTCCAGCAGGAATATGCTGGAGACATGGCCCTGCAAGAGCAGTGACACCTAGTCCTCTGTGGACAGTACAATGCCAGCCTGTCCCACCTTTGTGCCACTGCACCTGGCACATCAGACCCAGCTGACCAGCATGTAAGTTACAGTGTAGCAACTGTGTGAACTGTGTCCAAAAGGGCACTCCCAGCCCTCCCAACGCTGCAGCTGCTTGCTGGCAAGCATGTGTGACTCACCAAAAAAAATTCACTTTGGAAAAAGAACACTGGCAGATGTGATCTGCCCATTAAGCTTAGAGATAGTAAGGTGGCCTTTCTTTTAGGTAAACATCAATTAACAGTTGACAGGATCAACTGGCAGTGTAAATGATTCTCCCTGAGTTTATTAGAGAGTCTGAATGTCTTCCTGAATTATCTGACCAGCATGGAGGAGTGGAAATTAATACACCGTCAACATGAGGTATACATGTCAGACAACTACCAATGGGCTTGAGCTGACCTTAACTCACACATTCATTCCCAGCTACTGGGGATCTGCAAGGTCAGGATGGTAGCATATTATAGAGCTTGATAATGGGAAACACATTGGAATTGTGCCTAAACTGTGTATTACAATTGCTGTATTTTGTCAAGCAACTGCAATTTGTTTCTATTGTGCTATGCAGTACATTTTGTATCACTCTGCTTGATCAGAAATCCTGTGCAAAATCTACTTGTTATCAGATGTGTCAATCTGATCTGAAGTACTACAACGTCCACCTGTAAAATTTCTAAATGAACCTGGTTGGAGAGCATGGGACACTGACAGTGAAGTGTAGGCCTATATAATTTTATATATGTTTGATAAATGCAGGATGTGGGGCATACAAGAGGATGGACAGAAAAAAGTGACAGAATGTAGTTCTGGTTTCACATAAGGCTGCGCATGGTATTTCAGAAATGTGAATATTTTGGATTATGACTCTGGGACTATGGTTAGCCTCCACAATTTCAGAATGAATGTCCACTCAAACCTAAGGGCACAGGAGAAGTGTAAGACTGCCAGTGCATGCAGCCAAATGTATGGCATATCTTACCAAGGCAAGATGGTGAAATGCTGTTCCAGCTTCCATTGTCCAGGCAGAGCATCCTGGAGTCACCCAACAAATAGTAGCCACTGTTACAGTGATAGGTAACAGCACTGCCAGCAAAAAAGTCCTCAGCTGAATAAAATCCATTTTCTAAAGTTGGAGGCACTCCACAGCTGATTCCTGTGACATGAGTGAAGAGAGGGCATAGCATTAGCAGAACAAACACAGATCATCTTCAGAATAATTCCACATGAGAGCCACTACTGTGTATTTTGTCTCTGCAGCTGTACAATCCCATTAGCAAGAGGGCCCAGTCCTTTCCTGCAGTTTCTAATCAATTCCAGGTCTAGTGGAGAGTCTTGTTTTCTGGGCATTTCTCAGTAAGAGTCTTAGCAGGACTCTCCAGATCCTGCTAAGAAAATTTTGCTAGCTCTGGAAGAGACATCTGTGGCTGTGATCTGAGCAGATGCCCTTCAGTCACAGAACACTTCTGATAAGAAATGTTCCATGGTGAGTTATAAAGAAAAAGGAAAACTGAGTTTGCTTTGCTGGAGGTTGTTGCTATTTCCCTTTGCTGAAAAGCAAGCTTGGGATTGCTGTGTTTAAACACTGCAAAAGTAGCCAACAGAGACTGCTAAGAGTTACAGTACTGGCGTGAGACAAGGAAGTACATGAATGACAGAGAGATTGGAACTGACCTCACATACAACCCTGGGCACCTCTCAGATCGACTATAGTAAAGCCTATCTGATCCCAGTTGTGCCAGCAGAAGGCATCCATGTACCTGCCTGCCAGAGATTTTTATTTATTTTAGCAGTATTGCTTCTGTGCATCTTTGTCTCAGTCAAAAAGGCTTGAACTTTTTCCAACAGCTACACAGGTAATTTTGCAGCTAGATGATTTATAGCAAGTCCTAGCCCCTTAGCTGTGTGCAAGGATCACACAACAGGAATTTAAAGCATATAGTAATAGAAGCCAGGTACTTGCTGTGAAGGAATAGAGCTGGAGAGCCTGTAACAAAGACAGGTTCTCAGGCATCTGTGGTTTTGGGGGTATTTAGCACCAGGAAGAGGAAAAGGATCCTGTGGGTGAAGATACTGATTACACTGAGCCTGATTCAGTCAGTACCTCTTCAGGCCTACACCACCAGTATAAACCTGTAGTTCATTATGTAGGAAATAGGTATCTTCAAGTAGCTTTCATTCATCAGGTACGCATGGAAAAGATACCTTGAAAGTAAAGGCCAGTGGGCCAGTCGGGCCTTCATCAACTCATCCTGTTTGTGGCAGGTCAGCCCTGTTCTGTCTCAGTTCTGTGCTCAGCAGGTAAAACTGCTTGGCCCAATACAGAGAAATCAGAAACACTAACATGATTCTGGTGGTTTGTCACTGATACCACACCAAGAAAGTGCAAAGTTTCTGCCAGTTAACTTTCTTTCTGCCCAGCAGGACTTTTTTTTAGGTAAATCCTCACAGGCATGCTGTTCTTTACAGAGAAGATGGGATGGACTGTGGACTTTTTGCTACAAACAATTGAATAAAGAGGAAGACAGTAAAATCTAGATCAAACTATTTTAAAGGTGTTTTTAACAAATTTGATGATTTTCTCCAAACTACATATTCTAGGATGATGCAATATCTACTTCAGGAGCTAATTTACTATTCTGCTGAAACAAAAAATGTAATCAGCTCCACCACAAGCAACTGCAGTCATATGTGCAGTCACAACAGAGGAGGACCAAAGGAAAGGAAAAAGCAGGAGCAGGAATCAGAGAATCAAAAGAAACTTGACAGCCTGAATGCATACAGCTAAGTCTCTTTGAGGAAATTCTGTAAATATTGGAGCACTTCCAAGTCCTAACAGAAATATCTGCTGCCTTTAAAGAAATTAGTTCATAACTTACTCAAATCAAGGCTTCTACTTCAAAGCAGACATTCTCAGTGACATCTAAAAATCACAGAGATATTCTAGCATTTCCTGATGCCATTGAGGAGGAAAGTACCAGATTGCTGATCCAAATGGACTAATTTCACTAACACCCATGGGTGTTACATGAAAACATGTAAGAACCTGATCATAATACAAAACACGGATTTAGTTTTAAGCATGTATGTAAGATGGTGCTTAACATGGGTGGATTCTAGCGCATGATAGCCGCAAAAAACCCAGGCCAGGAATAGTGATAGGATCCAAATAAACACTAGGATTTCCTAATCCTGCCAGCCCACTGAGACAACTCACTTTCACATCGGGGAAAAGGCCGTGTCCACTGTCCCAGGTTAAGGCAGTGTTGAACAGAGTTTCCCACTATCTGGAATCCTGGGTCACAGGAAAGGCTCACTTTTGACCCTGGCTTTAAATCAGCAGAAGAGGCTCGCAGATGTGGTATGGATCCTTGCAAAGATGGACAATCTGTGGGCAAAATACGTGCATACAGTAAGAGGTAGAGGTACGTGCTGAAATGAATAAATTGGTTATGTGATTGTTTGATCCTGTGTAAGTTTATCCAGGAAAAAGCTTTTAGAAATGTTACACATGCTACATCCTGGCTTGGGTCCAAAGGGTTTTGAGAATCATCAACATATAAAATCAGAAAAGGAATCTACAGAAAAAGAAGCAAGGAGGCAGCAGGGATTTTAATACTATATAATTATTCTTAGAATAAAAGGCAGGAATTTATTTTTTTCTGATCCAGTACCATCTTCACTCTTTTCCCATCTCAATTCAGGAAGCAATAAATTTTTGTCAGAGATTTCAATGAATTTTTGTTACAAAACCCTGGAATTTGAAGAATGAAGGACTGCATGTTCTAACTGTCAAATTATCCAAATAATTTATTCAAGGTTAGTAGAGCAAAGGCTGCAAACTAGCTAGATGACCCCATAAAAGTGTCTTATGGTACTGTTCAGAAAAAAATGGGTTCTAGGAAGTAAAGTTCTAACCAGCACAAAATATACTCTTGTAATCTATCTTCACTCTTCCAACAACTCCTGGCAGGAAATCTGGCCAGGCTAGTACATTTCCTTTTTGCAGTTCTTCTGGACAGGATGTAGCCAGAGATTCTACCTATGGATTTAAAACAGTTGGTTAGGTGATGTTTAAGGACATAGGAAAAGAATATTAAAAAAAAAATTCTCTTCATGCGTGCATGCAACACTAGAACAGATCCTTGAGGGAGCAATGCTCATACTTTCCAGCACAAGAGGTTCCTGGCTGAAGTGCTTATTATTCTGTTCTTATAAGCCATCTAGCTATGGACAGCTCGTGCTGAGTCACTATCTGAAGGACTACTTGACATACAAACAAGGTATTGAACACAGTTCTTGAGACAAAATTGCATTTGTTAGTGTAAAAGAAAAACACATCTACGTCACAGAAAAAGACAGTAATGAGGATGCAAGCTGAAGAGAACACTTATCTATTTGCAGAAAATGTCAAATAGGACCCAAATGGAACCTAATGTTCAAGATCTGTATTCTGAAAACTCCTAGCACTACACCACATATAAGGGACAGAAATACAGAATAGAGCAGCTTAATAAGGCAATTAGTTGTTTCCAGAACAGAGGTTTTGTGAACTGAATTAACTAGACTGTTTAAAGCACTGTAGGCAAGGCCCAACCAAAGTGGGACAGGGACATAACTAATGGAGTATAGAAACAGGAACTATACAAGCCAGCTAAGTACAGGAGGAATAAAGGAACACACTACTAGACCAACAGCAGATTAGTATCTTGAGAGAAGGTCTGGTCATGTATCTCTGATAGAAAAGTTTTCTCAGGTGGGTGATTGGCTTCTGTCAAGTCTCCAGTGGATGAAATCAACTACCTAGAATAATGTTTTACACTGTCAATCCTTGTGAGAAGGCAAGTTACGTCATGAACTTTGGAGCGATCTGTTCTCATATTGTCCCTACTCTGAACTCATTGAAGCAAATTGGACTTTCCTAGAGTCAGTATAGCTGGAGAAGAAATCGACTGTTCTGTGTTTATTCTGAGGCCGTTTCTAAGTTGTCATTTCAGCAATCTGTGCCAGTGGAAATGACTTAGGCAAAGTTGCAAACAAATTTCAAGGAAACTGCACAAAAGCACAAAAAATTTCCAGTGTGGGAAAAACTAGTTTGGTAATTAGCCCTTTCAAGCCATGTGATGGAAAACAGAGGGCCAAAAAGGACCTTACAGTTCCCTATGCACTACTCGTATTTCTGTTGCTGTCTATTCAACAACAAAACTACCAGAGTGATAGTTTACCTATGCAAAATTAATGTGCAAATGAATAAGCAACTAAAGCAAGCAATGAAAAATCTTGAAGACTAGATTCCACACTCCTTTATTCACTAGGCAACATATTCTGTCACCCTGCTTTCCTTTATTGTTGAGAATAGAAAGGAAAATTAATGAAAGGAAATTAATGAATAGTTCCAGCTAGCCAAAACAAACTAATGATAACAGATTACAATAGCACTTTACTATTCCAAGCTCTGAAATGAATGAGGTAAAAATTGTATAGGAAGCTTGGCTCAGCTTCCTGTCTGATGTCACATCTGTCTTTTCAGATGAGTAATATGGATACTATAAATGAATGGCAGGATTTTCTTCCTTGTCCTAACTATATTGCATCTGAAGCAAGTGGGAATTAAATCAGATCTGTCATTATAGAGGGGCAACTACTGACAAAGTTTCAGAAAGTTGCAATTAAAACTGTGCCCTGTAAAATCACATGTACTCTTATCAGCTTCAAATCTGCTATTGAAAAAAACCTTGAAGATCTGACTTGACAATGCAACAGCTGGTGACCCTAAAGGCCAAGAACAGTAGCAGATGGTTGGGAAATTTTAAACCTATCAGAGGCAAAGTAGTAAAAAACCAGAGAAATAAACAGAGGAGATGTCTGGATGCTGGAAACTAAGGTTCTGCTCTACCGTTTTTTCTGTTCATGTTGTTATTTCTTATTTGGATCATGGATAGCAAACAGTTATAAACCACGTATTAGTGATACAACTTTAAGAAAAGTCAGGAGAAGAGCAAAACCTTCTAATACAAAGATTTTTCCCCAAAGAAATGCCTATAACTTTAAACATTTTTCTTTGTTTTTCAAATGTTATCAGAAGTTTAACACTTCTGACCTTCAGGATTGAAAAGCTAATGAGGAGGAAGTGGTGATGGAGCACTGTCATCACATTTGCAGATAATATCAAGCTGGTGATAATATCATCAGTTAAGGTGCTCAAGGACAGAGTTGCATCCATAGGCACCTTGACAGGCTGGAGTAAAGGGCCAACCCAGACTTGAATGATTCAACAAGGCAAAATGGGAAGGAAAAATCTTCTGAACTATATAGGCTGAAGAAAGCCAAGAGCAGGAGCAGCTCTGTGGAAATGAACTTAGGAACTCTGGTAGGCAGTGAGCTGAATACTGGCCAGCTGTGCACTGTGCAAATAGAGAAGATCCACAGCATCCTTGGCTGTGTGAATAGGGTTACCATCAGAAAAACAAGGAAGTGATTATTCTTTTCCAGTGCTTATTAGATCACATCTGAAGTACTGCATTCCATTTCAGGTTATTCACAGCAAGAAAGACATTGACAAGTTGGAGCAAGTTCAGGGATGGGATGGAACATTTGCCCTGGGAAGAGAGCTTGGTTCAGCCTAGAGAAGAAACAGCTATGGGGACACCTCTCAGCAGCCCCGTGTGTATGGGGAGATGATCAGGTACATAGAGTCAGGCTTGTACAGCAGCACACAGTGGAAGGCACAACCAGGAGTCATAAATGGCATAACTAGGCATTGAGAAACAAATTCTACTCTGAGGATAACTAAGCACTGAAGCTTGTCTCCCAGAAAAGCTGATGGATCACTGTCCTTGCAGACATCTTTCTATCTTTATTAATTGTTAACTCAGTGGAAGTTTGGTGCTGTCAAGCTTTTATTTTAGGTACCTGATTAGGTTAACTCAGCATTCAGTTATACTGCCCTTTCAGACTTTTCCTGAAACTATATAGCTCTATAGTGTCTACTGCATTGACAGAAATTCTGATGTCTCCTCTCTGAAGTTTTAACAGCAGAATGAGGAAACTAGTCTGTAAAACAAGAGCTTATCTCGTTTCATTGGATTTCTCTGTCATCTAGCAGTACTGCTAATTTTTATGCATGATTTCCTTCCTGTTTTGAGGCCACATACTACAGAATGGCTCAATCCGAATAGAAGGTGTTACTTTTACCAGACTTAGTTTTGTTTAAAGCTACTTTACCAACTACACTAATCTTATTACCCTAAGCCAGAACTCCATCTGGTCCCCATTGATTTCTGTGGGAGTAGGGGTCTACCTAATGTGCTAACCTAGAATGCCTTCTCAAATGTTCATGCTGTGTTCAGAGCCCTCTGTTCAAACACTTACCTGCTGTGGAGAAAGTACATGGTCCCAAATGTTGAGCTGGCTGATGGAGCCCACAAAAGATTCAGCTGGGTTGAATCCTTCTCCTTTTTGATCTTGCTCTTGACCCAGCACAAGTGCACCACCACCTAAACTCAGAATTTGAAGAGGGGTAAAAAACAAAGCCTTGCAACAAGGATCCCATAAGAAGATTAAAAACTAAGCAAAACGAAAATTTTGCTGCTCTGTGTTACTAGGATTTTGCAGTGAAGACAGGCCACCTTCAACAAACTCTCAGCAAAACCTCTGGGAAGCCTTATGTTAGACTGAAGTAGGCCAACATAGCAATTTGGAAGTTACTGTCAAATACATAGGGAGCAGGAATTACCTATGGCTGCTTCAGGAATGATACTGGCTCAAAGAGATCACTTGCAGGCCAGTAGTTGAAGCATAACACACAGCAATGTAAAATGCAGTTTTGACGAGGTGGGGCATATTTTACAATACTAACTTACACTTCCTGCTTTAAACAAAAGCTTATTAAATCATACAGATCAAATGTGATTCCACACCCTCCAAAGCACACTGAGGGTAGTCATGCTCTGAAATATAGCACACAAGTTAAATTTATTCTCCTTGACCAATAACATGTGAACATGCATTTTCTACATTGCAGAGTAGGTGGACAAGGTGAAAAAGTAATGGAGACAGCACACCTCCTAAGGTCTTGTCTCCGGAGAAAACTCCAATTTAAGTGGGAAAGACAGGGCAAACATAAGGATCATGGACTAAAATGCTTCAATATTGTACTTTTTATTTTAATAAAATAGTCTTTTGAAATTCTATGTAAATTTGGATGGTGGCAGTATGCAAACAGTATCAAAACAAAACCTCTTTGCAGCCAAATAATACCAGGCTTTTCATAGGTCTTCAATGCTGAAGATACTCCTTTTTATGCCCTCTGTAGATGACTGCTCACAGGAAACAATGAAATAGCAAATCCAAGTTGTTAGGAAAAAATATAAACATAACTTCAAATACGTGACTGAAGAGAGCAGGAAAGGCTAAGTCAATCAACCCTGAACACACATATGTAAGGGAAAAGCCAGATAAACTTTATTTTGTTGAGTGAGACACATACTCTCAAAAATCCATCCCAGAATCAGCTCTGCACAAGTTCCTTTGTGGACTAAACTGTGTTGTTCATAAAACAGGTTACCTACCAATACACTCTAGAAATGAGAAATTTTGTCTTCAGTGATGCTGAACTGAAGATGGGGAACTGTCCTCACAAAAGAGAACAGCAAACATAAGCTTTTCATAAATGCTGAAAACATGAATGTATACTAAAAAACCTAAACATTGTTCTGCATATTCTGCAATAAAAACAGAATGAAGGCAACAGATGTGGTATAATATAAATGAAGCATACCAGGGATTTTTGATCCAACAGAGAGCCCGCTGCCTCCATCAGACAGTTTTCCATCGATGTACACCTTCCATGCCCCATCCGTGGACGTCCACGTCACCGCAATGTGATGCCAGTTACCATCGTTCACTGAAGGACAGTCTGTTATCTTCTCTTTCCCATTCACATAAAGAACCCAGCTGCATGGAAGGAAGACATGGGCATACTGAGCTGCATGCAGCTACTTTAAAAACATGGTCTGTCCCCTGTGACTCAAAGAAATGTTATTTGACTGACAAGACAACTGTGGCTTGAAAGATCATAATATCATCATAAGATCATAAGATCATAAGATCTCTCTCCCAGACGACTTGGAAGTTGGTTATCATATGCAAAACATGGTGAAAGAAGTAAGATACTTTTGTAACAAAATATGAAGGCTCAAGCCATGGCTGTATAGTGGATTCTTACATTTTCCTATTGAGTTTGGAGTCACACTACAAGTCATATTCTGCATTTGTAAAAGTGCAAGTCATACTCTGCTTTTAGAATTATGCCAGAAGTACTCAGAGTGCTGGGCTCCATTTGCTCCACTCATTGTCTCAATGAGCCATTTAGAAAATATGTGAATGCAGTACAGAAAAAAAATAATGTTTAAATTCACTGCTCTCTTGCCATCTTGCTCTACTACAGAGCAAAAAGTGATGGAAACAAAGCAAGGAGAAAAACAAAGGGAGTTTGGAAGCAGATTTTTCTACGCCAAAGTAGGCAAAACTTATACTCAAACTTCTATTGTACACTTCCTGTATCAATCCAAGACATAAGCTATAGAAAAGCAAAGCTGTGATTTACCCATTGTAATCAGTTAGAAGAAATGCATTATCACTTCCATTTTCTACTGCATAAGAAATGGGAGTTCCATAGTTTGTGGTGTCTGTGGATTTCATCCAGAATGTACAAGTGATGTCACCAAGAGATGGTAAAACACCATCAAGCATGACATATCCATAGATACCAGAGACTTCAAAATCAAGATTGAAACCAGAGGACTGTTCTGCAACAAAGACAAAGAGTTTTCAGAACAATATTTACACAAAAAAGAGAATCCAATGATATCTAAGCAAATGCAGTAAAGCAGAATGCAGCCCTGCTACAAAAATTATTCCCACTGCTAGAATACAGTGTTTGAAGATAAATATCTGGAAAAGATGCTGATTATCTAGCAATGAACAGGAACCTTTCTTCTCTGTCTTCTATCACTGAAATGACATATTCATCTACCATCTACCATCCAACAACACAAAGAGGTATAATCAGCTTGTTACATTTAATCAAGAAAAACAGCAAGTGTTTTTCCACTCAAGTGGAGCTCTTCTGAAAGGTGGGTGTTAAACTGTGACATAGGATGGCAGGCGTAAATGTCCTGCATGTCTTCTACTGTCTTTCTGAAATCAACATGGCTTCCATTTAAAGATTCACCAGCAACTTTGTAATAATTTTAAGGGAGAGAGATTTGAGCCTTGTGGTTCAAATGTCTCCAATATCCCCCAGGAAGTTGTGCTATGGGTGTGACCCATGCCATCTGTCCACAGCAAACTTGATATCCTTTTGCCTGAAGTGAACTTGATGCCTTTAGGGTTTCTGAAGCTAGACTATCCCTTAGTAATTTCTAACGTTGTGATGCAAAGCCCTACACAAATTACAAGAAACAGAAAGATCTGCTTAACACAGATACACACAGCAAATACAAATAAAATTCAATAGACCTACTGGGTATTAAAAAGAGAAATGACACAGACACATGCTGTTACTTGTCTGTAACTTATTAATGCTGTAGTCACACAGGCTTCACTCATCCTCTCACAGTCCCACCGCCCTAGCTACTTTCTGGGAAAGCTGTATGAAATCATCCCAGCCAGTGCAAATCTTGCACAGACTTAGTCAAGACACCTTTTTCTGAGACTTAGTCCTGTGTACCTGTTTCACACCTGCTGCCTGTAAAGCCAGGGGGACATTTACAAACATACGAATTCAAGGCATCCACACAGGTGGCTTGGTTTAAGCAGGGACTGGAGTCACAGTCATTGATGTTCACTTCACAGTTCACTCCTGTGTACCCTGTCACACACAGACACCTACGGAGGAAGAAAAGCACATTTCAAAGGTGATAGCCATCATAACAAAGAATTCTGGCTATGAATCTGGCCAGATCTGCCAATGAGAATGGTATGTAACAATACTAAAAAAAAAAATCAACAGATGATATACTACAGAATTAATGGAGTTTTATTTTGGTCATTCCTCTTAAGCATACTTGTATTCTATTAGCTGCATAATATCACTTCTAGATTGGGACAATACTATATTTAAACAGCCTGCATTTCTTTGTATGCAATTGTGAGACATAACCATTGCATTTCTATGAGTAAAACACACCTCTTACATACACAGAATTAATGATGAGAGTTATTCAGACAGTCATCTTTATATATAGGGAGAACCAAGCCAGTATAAAGATACTAAAACCTCTGATACTTGGAAAACCAAGGTGCTTGAAAGGCACCAAAATTTCTGGGGCTTTTGGGAAGGAAAGATTTACTAAACACAGATGTTAACAGCTGGCGCATCCCAGTGATCTAGGATATGACACTACTGCTGGCATTTGTAGCTTCTGATCTGAGTTCAGATAACCTAAATCATAAAAGTAAATAGCTGGAAGTTTCCACTGGGGTTTGTATTTTAACCTCTATAGGCTCAATATGTACAGCTATAGCCCTTTCCAAGCTATAGAAATGTAGTATTGCCAGGTACATAATTGGTCATCGTGTATTATGAGTGAAGAATCAGTGGAAAGCAAGATAAGCCCATGAAGTTTGGGAAAATGAACATCTGTTGGAAGACCAGTGTTAAAACCATGCAGTTCTACCATGCTTACATTTCAAATTGTGTATTTTCTTTGTTGTTTTCCTTGGAATTTTTTAAGTTGAGACACTAGGATATATTTTCTTGTCTTTTAAGATCCCTTAAGTGTTCATAAAGGGACCACTTATATTGGATCAGGCTGCCAAAATATGCTTGCTGAAATCTAAGAAGGCTGAGGCACTTCAACATGTCTGACTTTCCATATTATAAGACATCAATCATCTGTTTTTCACCTGAAGCTGTTGATACCATCCCTGCATGTAGCTCCATTCCTACAGGGTCTGCTGAGACATTCATCAATGTTTCTTTCACATAAGACACCAGTAAAACCTGGGAGACATTTGCAGGAGAAACTTCCAACTCGATCTTCACAAACAGCCCTATTAAGACATGGGTTTGAAAGGCATTCATTCATCTCCCTTTCACAGTGATCACCTGAGGGGAAAAAAAAAAGAACAAAGTAACAGTTCTACATTGAATTAACCTAAGAAAGACGATTATTAAACCATCTCTGTTTTTTAAAGAATGTAGCTGATATGAGAAAAAGCAAACATCAGAGCAGCCACGCAAGTTTGGAATTTACTCCATGAACAGAGGTTAAGTAAACAGAAGAATTATGGGAACCATCTTAACAGTTACAGAAATAGCATGTAGCAAACTGTAAAATTTAAACACGACTAATTCGGGGTAAGCCAGGAAATCACCTCAGAAACAATTCTGAACAACTAATGAAAAGCTACTAAAAAAGACATTCGGCTGAAACCCTAAGGAGAGATGTGAAAGCCAGGAACACGATTCTGTGATTTATGATATGAAAGAGGCCCTATGTCACAAGCACTGAAACTGCATGTGATTTTATAATGGAGCTCTTTGGCAACATGACAATCAACAGATATGTGTATTTTTTACAGAAATCTGTGAAAGCAGAGTATGGGATTGGGGAGTAGTTTTAATATAGACTGTTTTATTTACTGTTAAAATATTTTTATTTTAAAATAAAATTAAAAACCATTTGAACCCATTAGAATGTTGTAATTCATTCCTCAACATCACATGGCAAGTTCATGGCAAAATTAGTAATTGGAGATCTAGCACTTAGTAAATCCTTCTGAAGTCACATTTACACTACTAATTACTAGTTAGACATTTACACTACACTACAACTACACACTAATCTGAGAGATTAGACAGAGCTAAGGAATATCCACAACTCACATTCATATCAACATGTAATATATTATATATATTGCCATATAGCAATGAGATGGAAATACTTTGGGTAGGGTAGGAAGACATATTTTTTGGTCAGAAAAAGTAAAGGCTAACATAAAGAGAACAAGGTGTACCTGTGAACCCTTTAGCACACGTGCAGCGATAACCATTCTTGCCATCAACACAGTGGGCTCCATTCAAACACGGACTGGAGCTGCATTCATTTATGTCTTCCTCACACAAGAGACCTTTGAATAGCAAGGATTACAAGGCATGATCAAGACACGGTCACAGACCATATGCTGCAGGGACTGGATGTGCACAACACAATACTGTACCACGAGCACGACAAGAGGTTACCAAGAGTGGGTGACAAAATTACGTGATTGACTGCACTACTGCAACAGCTACAGAGGTCATTTGTGTTATTTAGATGCTGGGATCAAGAAGTTCATTGCGTATCTTTATGTTTAAAAACTCATCCAGCTAATGCTGCTGCTGATAAATGTAGAATCATAAACATGAACAGTGAGGGAGACCATTTCTAATGGAATATGCAAAGGGTTTTTTTGATTAAACAAAATTATTGCAGTAGTTTATTTCTATATTTAGAAATCAGGTGCTGTTTTGGCCAGCTACTCAAGCATGTTAGTTTCCCTGCAGATTTCAATACCTTCACTGTGCATGCAGGTGACAGTTATAAACACTGAGAAAAAATACAAGCAAAAGCCCACTCACTTACTCATAGGGCTGCAGTAAAGCAACCGCAAAAATGCTGTGTCTGTTTGGGCAGTCAGTCTCACAAGCACTTTCCCTGTTAGTATTTACTAACTCCCTAAACTTTTTTCAGACCACAAATGTCACAAAAGAGAAGGATACATGCCCACACCCTGTCCTTGGATGCTTGTCCGTTTATTTCAAAACCAACTCACATATAGCAGAACCTTTACTCTGTTCTACTTACCTGCAGATCATATTGTTTATCTGTTATAATGGGATACGGAATTACACAGCACTGTGGTTTGTGCTTTGTGTTACTTACTTGGCACAGAAACCAATACTGTCAGAAGAAAAGCTATGAAGTGAAACAAATTACCTGAATAGCCTGGTTGACAGTGGCAAACAAAGGTCCCAATGCCGTCTTTGCATATTCCATTGTTTTGACAAGGAGATGATTTACACTCGTCTACTTGTGTTTCACATTTCAAGCCTAGAATGCAAAATAAAGGACTGAGAATAGGAAGACAAAATCCAAAATTGTACAGAGAAATTGATGCCATATCTACCTAATGTAGGAAAACATGATTAATTGCCTACATTAGCAGACATTCAGGTTTATTATCTTTATAAGATTGTGCTTTAACACAATTGACCTCAGACAAATGTTGTTAGAAAGATGTGATACACAGTGGGCAACAAACTGATCAGCTTCAGAGAGTGGCAATCAAAAATAACTTCTTGATAACAGCTGAATTATAAGTCATCTCTTTGATTTGGAACAACTGGGTAGCTAACACTGGAGACAAGTATAGGCTCCATACAGGTGGAATTAAGTGTCAAGACTGCTAATTTCTATCCTTTGTTAATCATAAATATTGCCAAATGATAGGAATTTCACATCCACAAATTCCATTAAAAAATCCCATTCAAAATCTTTTCTGCAAAACACGACATAATTCAGCAAGGACATGAAGATGTATCTATTTTCTTATATATTCTAAATATGTGATGAATATTCCAGTTAGTTAGGCTATACTGAAATGCTCTGGTCCTTTATACTTCCTTATTTTAAGGGCATCATGAAGTGCTAGCTACTTCACCTGCTTTCCCGTTTTTTACCTGTATATCCTAGTGGGCATATGCAAATATATCCACTTCCCAATTGCTTGCATGTCCCATTATTGTGGCATGGTTCCAGAAAACACTCATGAAAGACCTGCCAAAGGCACAAATGATACACTTACAGCAAAGCTGGCACACAATACTCTAGTTTTAAACTGTAATACCCTATTAGTCATTTTGGAAAGATGGGATAAAAAAGTCACCAGCATCAGCTTCTAGTTCCTCCTCTGTCTTGTCAGCATGCTAACCATTTGTGGTTTTTACCTACTGAAAAATACCAGAACTCTGAATATTATTTTAAAAATTATCTTTTACTTAGCAATATCTTCTCAAAACTGTCTGAGCTATGATTCACAGTTTATATTAAGCTGTATTTGTATGCAAGTTCTCCACTTTGCATCCCTCTACATCAGGTAATCACTTCCTGCTAGTGGCCATCAGGTGACCTGGCAGGGAACTTCACCATGTGACATTATTTCTCCTATTCTTGCAAACCTAAATTCATCAAAACCCTTGAATAAATGGTCAATTAAAACCATAGGAGATAATTTTTCACCTCTCCCTGTGCAATATAATGGCTCAGGCCAAATTTGTCATGAGTCAGCTTTGCTCCTGTTTACACAATATCCAAAATTCCAATTCAGTCAAAGCAGTCTTGTCAGGAGTCGCAGACTGGGGGTGAAGGATGGGGGTAAGGAGTCATCTCCAGCAAATATTGTCAGTAGACCAGCTTCAGACGAGGACTTGCCTTTATTTCAGAGAGGGTACTCACAACAGAGTCCTTGTGTCCTCTCAAGTCTGTGTTACTATATATAAACTCAAGATTCTACATCTGAGACTTAGGTATCTGGTAGTATTTTCTGGAACTCAGCATATAGAAGACCTCAGATGACTGAACACAGTCAGTATACTTTTTCTAGATTGTCTGAACCTCTTCCATGTAGTTTACTTTTCTTTTACAAATGTATTAAGTATTTAATGCATCAGGTGAAGGCTTCAAAACCAGAATTTAAGATTGTCAACAGCTGTTGCCATTTCCACTGTTCAATGAAAATGCTTCTATGATTACAAAGAGAGTTTGAGTGCTCCCCTCTTAACCATTGCTTTCATCTCTTCAGGAAATAAAGTCAGCAAAAGAACTACAGTCAAAAAGGTCTTACTTGTTTACTACTGCATGAAGTGCTTTTTCTTTCATTTGAGATAACACTGGAAAATAGCACTTGTCCTTACCTGACTGCTGACTTTGTACTGTTTGCTGATATTTTCTGGGAAGGCTGGTACCATCATTATACTTTCCTCAGCTGCTGAAAAAGTAGAACCAAAACCTAGAAAGTAAAGGTAGGAAAACATTGTTAATAATGCTGTGTAGCAAGGTCCTTATTCCATGGGGACATTATAACTGAATGTTAGTAATGCACCTAAAGATATACTGAAAAAACGGAATTTGTGGGAATAAAATGCAAACTTTAGGTGCCCATTACAAAAATATGTATTTGTAAGGACACATATTTCTAAAACACATACCTGTGTGCACACATAAAAATATTTTATATGTTTTTATATACAGATACATGCATGCATATATATATGTGTGTATATATTTATTCATATTTCTCTCTATAGTATATGTGTATAGTACACATAGGCAATGTAAACACACACTGCCTATGTATACTCTGTTTATTGACCCTTGTCATGTATCAGAGCTAGTCTCAAAAACAGAGGCAACACCGGTAGGCAGAACCAGCTGAGAATTTCACTGCCTGAATTCAAAATCCTACATTTGTCCAGAAAGTAAGTGGGATGTTTTCTGTTAAGACTACTTCTAGCTATCCTCTAGATGTTCCCCATATTTACCTTATCCATCAGAGATAATTTGGCTTACTTGAACAATCTGTGATGGATCTGGCACCTGTAACAGTTGTTGTTCCATAAAAGGGGCAAGACAAGCAGTAGGATTTTCCCGGGTCTGGTTGATAGTAGTCTCTGGGACAAGGGTAGCAAGGTGTCAAACCTGTACGGGAGAACTCGCCTGCAAGACATGGTACTGCAAAAGGAAAAAACCTTTTTGAGTGACCTGATCTCTTGCACATTCACCGTACTTCCCTCCACCTCTTTTTTATCACTTTCTCTTCTGTCACAGTCTCTTTTTAGGCATAAAAGGAACAGAATGAAATCTGCCAGGGATTCAACAACTCTAGGACATGCCGATTTAAAATCTTCTATGAGATGCCATGCTGTTCTCAAAGGAATATGAAATATCTGGAAAGTATTTCATTTTACTACTTCTTTTGCTGCTCTGGGGCAGTCTTTAAATGGAACTTCCTTTCTATCTCTCACACCTTTTTTTTTGATTGTTGTTGTTTGGTTGGGTTTTTTTAGTTTTTTTTTTTTTTTTTTTTTTTGGTCTGTTTGTTTGTTTTAATTGTTGGTTTTTTTCCCCTTCAAGAACAAGTAAGGACAAAGACAAGACTTTTTTGCACCATGAATCCTTACAGACTATTTCCCTGAGAATTCTGGAAAAGCTCGCCAAAGAAAAATGACGAGAATTTCTTTGAACAATTTATTGAGCAAACTGTTAAAATTCAGGATTTTTGTACAGAAAACAAAGAAGAAATAATAGCGATAATTCCCTTTCTCTTCTGTAAGGAAAAAGGTTTTATTTTCATTTAGGTACCCATCATATATCTCATTTTATTCCTCATTACATAAGAATCAGAAGGAAGATAATTCGTAACAGGAAATGACCTGCCATTTTCCTGGGAAATGTTCCTTGATCTACACTTAACCAAAAGAGGAATTCAGTCTCAGGCAGATGAATTGGATTACATTAGCTGATGTTTAAACAATAATTTGGACATTTTTAATATTTAGTTTAGAAAAAATTAATTACCCTTTTTGTTACAAACCTCCACACGCTGAGACATCCACTGCACCTCTTTTTACTGTTGATGTATTTTCTGGACAAGAGATGCAATTCCTGGATCCAAATGATGGCTGATATGTTCCAAGTGGACAAGTTTCACATGTCTCAAGACCATTAGGTGAATATGTTCCCTGCTTGCACTGAGCTATAAGGCAAAAGAGTTCAGAAAGTTTAAGCAATGACCAACAGGAAATATAGCTCCTGATCTCTGAAAATAATGTTGAAATCACAATACACATCACAAGGAATTTTATTTCTGGAGCATACTCTACTCTGAGGGGCTTCATGGGTACAAAGAGCAAAAAAAAAGGACAGTTGTGGTAAGGCACTCATAGAGCAATTGTGAATTATTAACCAGCGAATTCTCTCCAATCAGCCTCACAGATGATTTACTGAAACTCAGTTACTCATTTTAATCAACAAAACTAATGGCAATAAAGCCAATAAAAATTAAATCAAACTAGCTATTTCCTTTTCAGAAGAAATCATGAATACATAGTGGTTCTGTGCAGTTCAACGCCTAAGCACTGTAGGGTAAGATGGAGAGGGGCTGGGAGGATGACAATGGAATTATTTTAAGTGCATTAGTCTCTGAAAAATGCAATCACTGAAATGAAATACAGAAATTAAGCAAAGCATCAAAGGTCAACTCTTCTCAAAACCTCTGCCCGGGCATCCTGCATGCTAAAGCAGAGACAAAAACTTAGATATTTCCCTATGCATATGCATTAAAGTGCAGTTAGGATTGCTCCTCATTTCACGGGCTAGCTTCAATCCAGTACTTCCTCCATAGAGTCCAAAAGGATGTCACCAAGAATTCAGAAGTGGCTGTCTGAATAAGACAGAGGTTCTCACCTTTGCACTCGGAGATGCTTCTAGAGTGTAGATACTCAGTATAGCTACCAGATGGACAACTTTTGCATTCCAGCTGCCCTTCTTCATCTTGATAGGATCCAGTCCAGCAGCTTTCACAGGTAAGATGCTCCAGGGAGTAATAGGTACCCAAAGGACAATTGACTGTAAGGTAATGTTGGAAAGCTAAGTTTCCTTCAGAGTGAAAAATCATACATACCTCTCTTGCCCCTGGAGTTCCCATTTAGTCAAATAATGTTTTCAAAGTTTTTATGAAATGTGACTCTGTTCCTCAGCAGATAGGGTATCTGGAACACTGCAAAGATTTAACTATGCACAAGAAATGGAATCCAATTCCCCATCTTAGCTACACATCACCCACAGGACTAACAGGGTTAAAAGACTTAACCACGCACTGTTTTCTTTGCATGGCCAAGCATGGATATGCCTGATTCCCCCCGGGAGTGGAATCCTGGGTACAAAGCATCCCTTTTCCACAGGCTTTGGTTAGGAACATAAACATCCTCTGGAAGTCAAACTGTGCAAAGCATTTTTGCAGTTTATTGTTATGGGAGACCACAAGCACTGGACTGTGTCAAATCATAACCCTCTGCAAACATCCTCTAAAATCCTGTTTTGCAAAAGGATTTTAAATACACATAAGAAGCAAGTCATCTGGCTTACCACACATTCTCCCTCTCAGCACAGAACCAGGCCTGCAGAAAAGAAAGGCCTTCTCGGTCTCCAGTGAGTTGGTGTCAGCTACAATGAGTTCAGATGCAAACTGAAAAGAATACATAGGTTCCTTATTGAGAGTTTTATTCAGCCTGTTTGTGATCGTTTCCAGAGTTTTAAGGAGCTGTCTCTGGTTTTCCAGTTCCAATGTATCATTCCTTTCATCAGGCAGTGGCACGCTAGCTGGAATACAAACAGCAAACACAAAAAACACCAAGATTTTGCAGTCAGCACTTTCAGCGTACTCTGGAATTTATCAAGAGTGCAACATTCAAGCTTCTCAGTGGAAAGTGAAAAGGAGGCCATGTGCACAAAGCTCTCCATGAACATGAAACTGTGATCTTTCCCTCAAGAAGAAAGTCTGTGATGAAATGGGGCTACGAATGTGTCCAGAGAACCACCATCTGCATTTTAACCAGGCTTCTGTGAGCTGAAGAAGTTTTACTGAATGTATTAGAGACACAGTTTTGAAACAGAAGGAAGCAGGTAAGTTTGGTGTTTTGACTTGTCTCACCTGTGATGTTAAATATTAACTTGATTTTTTGGTCAGTCATTGGAACATTCAGCTTATGCCGTTTGACCCGAGCAGGTGCTGCTTTTACAGAGGCAGAAAGTTGCTTGGATAAGTCTTCCCCCTGTACTGCATCAACAAAATCACCATAGGAATAATCCAGGTGGTTTGCTGTTCCCCAGCCAGCAGGTCCTGTGGGACATTTAGGAAAAAACAAATAGAAAACATCATGTGGAAAATAAGCACCCGTACTTATTTCTAAAATACAACTCCAATATAATCTGTTTGAAGCTCCAGAGGGTAAGTGTTGACTTTGACTCTGTGCAAGTGGCTACTGGCACCTGAATTTTTACTAATGAAAAATCTTACTCCTAACTGATATCCTAGAGGTCCTGAGTCTGATGAAATTAGTCAGAGCTTTAAAGAATTAGCCATAAAAGTTACATATTGCAATTCTTTCTCTTCCTCTCTCTTCGATGAATCCTCACCTGCCAGCAACTTCTTCAACAATTCCATGTGGCCTTTGATTCCACTTCTTGCTTACTTACAGACAGCATAGCCTATGCCCCATCTCCATTGCACCTTCTTCTAACAACTCCTAAGCAGTTCTAACATTGTCTGACCTCTCAGAAAAAGCATCACCTTATCCCCGTATTACCCGCAGACAGGCATTTCTTGTTACACACAGTGAGTCAAATTTATCCTTGTCTAATGTCCTTCATCACTCTAACATGATTTCAATCAAAACATTTTCTGTACATAATCTACTTTTTTATGATTACTAAATCTAGAGGGATGTGGTCTATTTCATTGATGAAGATTATTTTGTAAAAGACATGAAGACAGAAAAGAAAATCTGCCAATTTTCTGTTAGCATCACCAAGATTATGTTTTATTTACAGTGGTAACTAGGACAAGTTAACAGCACAGTTTAATATCATGTGAGTGTTTTACAACTAATTTTCTAAACTGTTGTCTCTTATGCCTTGAGGAGAGTTCTCCTCCCCGGCTTCCACAGTGTAAAATGATGAGAAACTTCTGAAAAACAGCAACAAGGTTATTCTGGTAAGAGGTTGACATGAACCAGAAGAGAATAGGATGCTACATTCCATGTCTGTAACACTGTTTTTTCCACATGCCTTTACAGATTAGTTCCAGCTGTCATCAGCATTCATCCTTACCCTGATGACAAATGCAGACTGAACATCCAGACCTGCCCCATGTCTGAACACAAACAAATGCTCTCAGAGTGAAGTATTATAAAAGGTGAGCACAAGCAGGAAGTTCTACCAAGTAACTCCACTATAAATCTGTAAGAGAGACACAGTCCTATGACAGATTCTGATGTGGATCTGCCAAGATGCCTCTTGCTAAGAGAGGTAATGTAAGTTACCCACAGCTTTTCTGCTCTCAGCACCCCTATGGGACTCAGAAAGCCAAGAATACCAGCAGTACAACATGGAAATTAAGCTGGACTGAAAATGACAACTACCTTACTTTGGCATAAACCAAAGTGGGAACAAACACTAGGATGGTTATGGCCTTCACTCTGATATAGCCACAGTCATGGGTGCAAAGTCTGTCCTTGCATGCAGGAAGTATTTTCACAGCAAATGGGCCAACTTAAGTGCATATAGCTTTACACAGCGAGGATTCTGTGCAGATCTGACCTGGCATCACAGATGCTCCTCGTTTTCTAAACAATCTCCAAATCTATTTATTGTAGTTTTTCAGTATTTTGGTTTTAAACTATGTGTTTTAAAGAAGTTCCTATTTTCTAGGCTAACCATGCAGGTTTCTAAGACTGTGTGTGTGTGTGCTTTTTTTCCCTCCCCACCATAAGGCAGCCAGGAAACTCTACTCCACACTACATGGGAAGCAGCACTGATACAAGACATCAAAGAGTTCAACAATATTTTTATATTAAAGAAATAATTTAATAATAATAATAATAATAAATATTAAAAAATCTTTAATGTAATTGCTTATTATTTTATGAGTACCACAGTTACTTAAAACAAAATCTCTCTAAAGACATTGTGGCATCAATCATGCTGCTTTAAACCTGGATGGCTAAGAATCAATATGAAATGCAATCAATAATTACCAATGGCAAATCCATTTTCGTAATCATAATTATATTCCAAGCAGTGTTTCTGTGTCTGATCTTCCAATCTGCAGTCAATATCATCGACGTCATTACAGAATGATGGGACCTTTCAATATAAAGAAGAATAACTTTAAAAACATAAAACCACAGGGCCCTCTCTCCTGACTTATAAAAACTTCTAATTACAATATAAAGCACTGGTTCTGCCACTGCTTTTGCTTTTCCCCCTTCCATGTCTCTTACAACCCTGGCAAGGTCTGCTAGAAGGCGTATGTTTTATTGATACAACTCGGAAATAAGCAAGCAACTTGCACAAGTACAATCTCTTCATCATAGAAGACCTTTTTTTAAAGAAAAGATACCAGTTCATTACTCTTACAATTAAGTCACTCTTGCACACCATATCTCAGAATACAGAACTAAGCTGAGGCATTTTTCTCCCTGCTGTTTTTTCCAGCTATGTTACTTGTACCTCTGTCAGGTTTACAATGCTGTCACTTTTATGTAGTTTTCAAACATTTCCTTTTCATATCCACCTCTCCCTGCCCATGGAAAGGAACTTATGCTACAAAAGAGCTCAGAGGAGAGGGAAAATAAATCTCAGGAGGACAGAAATCACATGTCAGAAATCACACGACAGAAAACTCATCAGAAACCTTTCCGGTATTGTTTATTTATTCCCCTCCCCAAAAACAGTGGAGATTTATCACATAAGAAGAGATGATGCATGATTTTTGATAAAGTATGCATTTTTTGCTTTTTCCAGAAAGGTTTCAAGCAAATTGGGCCATAGTTTTGTTTTGTCTATATCAACTTTCATTCAAAAGATGCTCCTGCCCATTCATTACCACTTTTCACATCTCTGGTAGAGTTTCAAATTCTTGGAAATAGGATAAGCATATTCAGAACAGCCTTTCTGAATGTTTTTCCAGACCATTGCATTTTGACATAATTGATCGGAAAAGTCACTAACCATTTTTTCCTTAGTATCTTTTACTTGCCAATTGGAATGGTCAAAGCACAGGAACCTGGTGGTACCAGGGAAAGAAAAGAAGTAAAACCAGTCAAGATTTCTCTACTGGAAAGAAAAATCCTGAATCAGGGCAAGAGAGTAACATTTATGTGGACATTTATGTCCAAGTGTTAGACACTGCCTGACATGTGACTTAAGTTTTCAGCCATTTGACAAGTGTTACTGACATATGATCCAAAGTTGCAGGAGTTTTCCCATTATCTTTATGTGCTAACAATGTTTTTTTAGTTAGTAGATAACCCTTTGTTAGACTATGGGCTGTTTTCTGCAAAAAACCTGTAGATGCCCAGTGTTCTCTACTGGAAAAATGATGGACATGCACTCCAGGGGTCAGAACTCAACGTTCTGCTGCTTCTACCTTCCAGCTGAGGAGAGCTTTGTGGATTAGCAGGGGGGATTGTGATATTGAAGTAGAAAGAAGAGCCATGGCAGAGAGGAAAGACAGAACCTCTTCAAATTCAGTATCATGCAGTTCTTAATGATAAGAGTGAAAACTCTGAAACTCATGAAACCTGAGCAGATCACTGCTACTGGATTTAAGTGTCTGGATGTACACACCAAACATAGAATGTATCCATTTGTACATATGTGTGTTCATTCATACTGTTTGGTTATATATTACACATACTCTATATAAACTGCTTTTATTTTATGATCACATCCAACTTTCAATCCCCAATTGACTGGGGGTTTCAAAACTACACAGGTTCTCTTTGGAATGCTACTGAAAATCTACAAGCTGCAGCTCCCTAAACGACTTGGGCACTTGCATAAATTCTGTCCCATACAAGTCCACATTGAAGACTAAACTGAATTACATTAAAATGACAGTGCATCATCTTTACTTTTAAAAATAACTTGTAACCCTGTAAAAAAGCTCAGATTTAACTTACTGGCTTCTGCTGTCAATTTCCTTGTACAAAAACTAGTCATTTGGAAAAAACAACAATATTTTTCAAGAAACTTGTAAAGAAAAGAAGTATTTACTAACCTACCATTTTACCAAGTGCACTCTGAAATGCATCAGTAAAGCTGTTTAGGAGATTGTTGTCATCACATCGTGTTGCTTTGTAGAGCATTTCAAAGGATTTGAATCCATGGTTTGCAAAACGATTTACTGAAAAATGTTGGAGAAATAAATTTTTACTGATCAATGCAAGAGTTTCAGAACTAAAATCGAGATCATGTGGCTAAAACTGAAATACAAGAAGGTAAGAAGCACAGTCTTTGAATTAGCAATCCAAATGGATCACTTACATCTCAGCCAATCATATGACCCTTTGGCAAGGATGAAATTTACTAGAAAAGTAAAAAGAAATTAAAACCCAGGTCATTTTTCTACTTCAGCATTTTCTTAATGGAAGAAACCTATGAACTGTCAACTCAACTCTACACTAACTTCTGAGAGGAAAGCAATAAATATTAAAGTTTTATTACTAATGCTGATAGACTAAATATAAAAATAATTATCCAGAAATTAAGCAAAGTTCCGAAGTGTCCAAGTTATGGATTTTGAATTGGTAGCTCTGAAACATACGTCTCTTTTGTTCATAACTGAAACACTCATCTTTTATTGCTGAAACCAAGAAATTGACTGTGATGGAGGTGGATGCAACCAAGACTGGCTTCAAATGTAGTTCTAATACACTTATTATAAAAATGTCACCAAACGTCGAATATTCCACCACTGACGTTTTGCATGTGTTCCTCTCAAAGAAAACACATAAACTCTTCTAATCTGGTGGTAATTAGATATGTAAGCACAGCACACACGATGCATTTCAATCAGTAAGTTGCAAACACTGTTGTGTTCCTATTAAAAAGACACTGGTAGTGTTTGTTAACAAACTGTTTCAATTAACCTGTTTACTTTGCCATTTTTGCTATTTTGTGATTCTTGGGATTGAAATTCACTGCTATTTTTGTTTTAAACAGCTCCCGAAATAACATATACAGACTTCCAAGCATTATTTCACAATATTTGTAACAATTCCGAGGCAGAGGGCAGAGAATATTTGTTATAAATAAATAGAAGTCAGATTTTCTAAAATTTTTTCATTTGCTTTCTCGTTAAACATAGTGTTTCATGAGTTGCAGATTCATTTTAGTAACAGTAAGACTTACAAGAGCAACTAGGCCACTCTGGAGAATAAGGTGGCTTCCAGAGACCATCATCATATGCACAGTAGTAGTTTTCACTTGATCCTTCTGAAAAGCTGTAACCCTCTTCACAGTGCAATGTGCAATTAACTCCTGCATCATCTGATCTGCATTTAAAGTCACCATTCACAGGCTTAAAGGAAACTTCACAGGGAGAACCTATGAAAAATACAAATATTTATATATTGATTAATGTGCTGAAATAAGTGAAAGCAGCACTGATAGGATTTCCAAAATACCTAGTATTGACTTGATCTTGCCTCTGTTGAAGTTTGTGAAAGTATTATTTGCTATATCCATAAAGTCAGGATCAGGCTAATGCTAAATAATTCTCAAATTCTGCCATTGCAACTGGAAAACCAGAAACATGAAGACTTAAAAAAAAAAGTTATACACATGAAAAACTATTTACTAAAATATTATAAAATATCAATCTAAATTTTCACATGAACTTTATACAATGAATTCCAGTAAACCATATTACATCTTGAATTCTGAAACTAAATATTATTCAATCTGCAGCATCACAATAACATATAAATTCATTAGGATAACCTCATAATCTCAGTTATGATTCATTTTTCAGGCCACCTGTGAAGGAAGTTGTGAATGTCTGTAAATACTATGTCACAAACAATGAGCCACAAGTCTGAGGTCGTATGGACCTTGACACAATGCCAGCTCTAAGCACTGGCTGGTTCTTGCTAAGATTTATAGTAAATCAGTGGCTAGCATGTTCATTTGCAACTTACCTTTCCTGAAAGCCATAACCAAAATTCCAGTTTGCATGATTTTAGACTCTCTCTTCACTAACAGATATTTTTATATACATGTCCATATATAGAAAGTAGAAAGCAGATATGAAACAGACTTTTAATTCTTAATAATTTATCGGAGAAATTATTGCTTGTATTTTTAATGAGAAAGTGAACTGGGGGAAGAGATGTCTATGCAATAAACAAAATGCAGCAGTATATCTACAGGTACATGCATATTCCAAAATCTAAAGAATGTTTCAGTATCTACTGCAGTACTTGCAGGTAACTAGAGAAAAACTGGCAGAAAGTTTTCATTTTAACTATAGATTTGAAGTAAGATTTGAGTAACACCTATTAATATATTTCACCTGGTATTGTGAAAACTCTAAGTTTTACTGCTTAATGAATCGTATTTTCAATGTTTTTATATGTAATTTGAATTTATTGAACCAAATCACTGCTGTGCTGCTTCAGTCATAGACAATTTATTTGTTGGTACTAGCAAATATTTCGACTGCCTTCAAGTTACCTCACTATAAAATGGCAATAACTAAATGAGGAGGTGGAGCAATCCTGCATCCTTTATGAATTCAGTTAAAACAATGCCAGGTCTTGGCCAGAATTTGAAGACAACACACCTTTGATGACAATGTGGATCTCACATGTCCTGTTATTGCCAGAAGGATCCACAGCTGTGTACTGGACTGTTGTCTCTCCTCTGGGAAAGAGATCTCCAGGTGCGTGACTCCTAGTGACAGTCAGTGGACCACCTAGAAGAGTTAAAAGACAACCTAAAGCACTGGTAAATAAAAGAGTGTTGCTCATACCCAATCACTCAACAAATGGAAAAGGAAATGGCAGCAAATCTTCAAAATTATGTGTCCTTAAAAATAACGAAGTAAAAGGAACCTCAGCAAATCTCAAACTGCAAGGGTTTAAGAGTGGACAGGTGGAGCTCTCTAGCTGTTTGGCTGGTCAGTGTCATCTTTGCTTTTTGAGGGAAAAAATCCTACAAACTTAAGCAAGTCTTGCTTTAGTCTGAAAAAGGAGCAGGAAGTCTTTTGTCATGCTTTTGATAGAAGTTCTGAGATAAATATGAAATGGGCTGTGTTTGGATGCCTTTTTTCCCCAATCCTTCCCTATCAGCAGACTAGCAGCCATGAATGTTTGGGTTAGGTGGAGATAAAACTCTCCTCAAGCAACAACTCTCCTGTTCTGGAGCAGGAGAGAGTTGAATGGTGAACACGTGCTTAAGAAAAGAGTATTTACTCAAAGCAAAAAATCCTCCACATCTACCACACTGTGTAATTTAATTCCACATCAGTGGTCTAGCTCTTTTCTCATGAGATTTATTTAAGTAGAATATATTAAAACTAGGCGGTGATACCTGTGTATTCATCACTGTCACATTTATGTTTTGGAGAGCACTATCTCACCTGAATTGTCTGAAAATTCTGGTTCTTCCCATGTCACTGGGTAGTCATTCTCTGCTGCTTGCATGGGTGGTGGAGATCTGCATCTGTCAACTACAGGAGGTTCTGCATCTGCAGAATTTGAAGGAATGGCATAACATTAGCTTACAGAACTGCTGCCACACTCAAATAGCATCTATAACCAGAAGAGCAGGTTTAATTTCAATCAGAAGATACAAAAAAGGTGCACACTTGAGAGCTGTTGAAATTGGAAGATGCTGAGTGAATGGATAAGAGTAATTATTCTGCTGAACTCATGGTATCTGCAGTGTTTGTCTTCTGCAGAGCAAACCTCAGACTATCTGCATGACTCCTGAATAACACAACTGTCTGGCAGAAATACTTGAATAATGATTTGCATCAGCAATACGTGTAAAACTTTGGAAACTTTGTTGGAGTCTTCCAAAAATTAAATAGAGATTTATGATGAGGCAATAACTGACAACAAAATAAAGCATTTAATAAACCAGTATGAGGAGAAATCTTAACAGTCAGAAAGAATAGCAGAATAAAATACACCCCAAAACTGAACAGCTGTGACTGCACATATGCAAAGCCTTTATGGAGATGACAATACTCCTGGGCTTACAACTGCACACATAAAGGCCACAGTCTCTTTCTGCACAAATAAGGAGGTTTCAGCCATGACAGACAGCCTTCCCAGTGATTTTTACCACCACTTACCAATAACCTTGACATTGAATGTGCACCTTGCTTCATTGCCTGCCTTATCAGTTGCTGTATAAGTAATGTCAACTTCACCAATTGGGAGAAGAAATGGTGGTATGAAAGCTGGGGTAACATGAACTGAGACCTGTTATAGGAAAACACTCATTATTTAAAAACCAAAGCTGGTTACTAATCATTATATTCTTGTTTCAAAAAGTGGACAGAATAGTATCCTTCAGTGTCAAGCCTGCTCATGCTGAATGGAAATAGTCTCTTAAAGTAATGAGGATGGACTTTACAACAGTGCATTCTATGTCCTTTCTTAAGTGTGCCTTCCTTATAGCAACGAGGATCCCTAGTCAGGATCTGGACCCTGACCTGGTGCAGATTACAGCACTGTGCATTAAGAAACTTCCATACTGACCCTTGTTTGTCAAATGGGACTGAAGGCACACTGTGTCAGCTTAGAGCCTGTTTTGTCTGCTGACAGTTCTCCAGCTGCAAGGGAAGCAGACCTGGGAGAGGAGTGGAGCTGGCAGTTGTGGGCTGTAAGTACTTACATATCCAGTTTTAATCTAAGTACGTGTATGAGTCAATAGCCCACAGATGCTTCAGCATGGCACTTAGGTTCTAAGTTCAGTGAATGACCCTGGGTCAGCAGAGCTGTAGTACTTGACCATAGCTATGCCACAGAAAATAATGAACTTAACTCTCTTTTACTGGGATAGCTCAGTTTCCTAAATAGCTCAGTGCAAAAACCTCCTGCATTAAAGGCACACACAAGCTGTTCCTCTGCTGACTCCTGATAAAGCATTCAGTTGCTGTAACTTGATCATGTCTGGGCCTGCAGGGAATGTTGGTCTTTATGAAACAGCTCTGGAGCAAGTTTTCCTGGTAACTCCATTTCCAGACCCCCTGACTTGCATAGTAGCCAATGGCCACATTTCTGAACTTTGCAAAAGAAAATCAGATTTATCTTTCTCACCCAGGAAGCTGAAATTAGTTTTTACTTATCACAGCGTGTACTTGTTAGCCGTTTAGACTAATGAATTGGCTTACTTCCTTCTGAGATGAGTTTATTAAACTTCTTCACATTCTAAGTGCTCATTTTTAAAGCAGCTGTCTTCATATTATAAACAAGAGCACATTCTTTCTTTTGACCACATAAATATGAGGTTTTATGCACTGAAATTCCATGCAGTGTTCTGTGACTGTATAACTCTAATCAAGATAGAAAATGTTGAATTCTCAATATACAAACTTCATAGGAGATTTTTCTTCTACTTCTGCTTATCAGAAGAAAGAAATTATAGTGGATCATAAAATTAATTGAAATCAGAAAGACTGCCTCCAGTTAAATAGATACAGATTTTGACTTGCCTCTTCACCAGAGTTATCCTCAGCTGTTGGTATCTGCCAGGTGATATTGGCAGAGTTATAATGTTCCAGAGTCACAGTCTCAATATTGTCTGGGCAGTGAATCTGAGGTGCTTCAATATCTAAACCAGAAAAAGACAATCTGGTTTTATATGTGGTATTACAGAAGTAAAACCTTATATCCACTGTTTTTTGTACTGCCTGGAATACAAATGCATGCATTTTCTAAACTTCCTGTCTCTACCCCTTTGTAATTCTTGCCTAGAGATTAGTAAATGAATAGTAAATTCTACTGTAGAAAGGATTTTTGCTGCATTTTTGTTTATCACTGAGCACAATGATATTCTGGCTTTACATGGAACCAAAACCCAAGTAATAAATAAGAATTAATTTGTTTCTTTTATTACCCATCCCTTCCTTCTCAATCCTTTCCCTATCTAGACACAGGACACATACAGATGAAAATACTTGTGTCTCATAGTCAGTGATGAAAAAAACCTGAAAGTAGTTGTGACATGATATAGATACTATGAACAAGACAGTAGTGACTCAAATTCTCTGGAGCATGCTGTGGAACTGACTTAAAAGTAAATTCAGGTAGCAGTTGCTGGAAATGCTCCTTAATAAACTCCTGTTACAAGGTAATATGTAGGACAAATGGATCTTCTTGTGACATGTGACAACACCAGATGGCTCCAGAGGACTGGTGGTACAATATGGGTAACACCACCACCAACATCTACACCTCAAGTTTCTCTGACAAACTTGAAGTACTTCTTCAGTTCCCTGGCACAGAGCCTCCCAAAACATTTGTGGTCAGGTTATTTTATCACTGTAGTGCTTGATAAATGGTCTCTAGAATCATAAGACAAGGACACATTTGGCTCTGAACTCATCTATGCCCAAGGGGCTTTAAAACAACTCAGAACTGATATTACTTATGTTTTTATTATGAAATAGTTCCAGTAAAAACATAACTTGGGCAATTAAATTACATAATTAAGAATGCAAAGCAATAAATACATGTGATTTTGCCTTCCTTTGAACTCATTCAAATAAAAACTTTATTAAAAATGCACTCTTATAAATAACTACCACTTATGGTTCACACTCCCGTGACCACAGCCATCAGGCGGGGGCAAATTCTAATTAAAAGTGAAATTCTCTAAAAAGGCTAATAATAAATAAGTCAGAAAGAAAATGGCTCTTTTGAACTGGCCAAATATGTTGGCAGCAAAACAGAGAAAGACAATAACAAGAATGAAAGCAATTGAAATACAACTGCTCGATTTTACTCAAAAAGAAAAAGCTTCAGAGTTTTTCAGTGCCTCCTACATTAGGGGTTTATGCACTGGTAATATCTAAAAGCTTGAACCCAAGCCATGCTGTTTTATCTTGATCTAAACACTTCAGCTTGTGCTGAAATCCCATCAAATATTAAAAACTGTGGTTTGGCCCAGATTTACACATGAGATTCAGAAAAACAATGTGGTACATCACAAAAAGGGGAAACAGTACGTTTAAAGAGAGAGACAAAATCTTCCTGGCCTGTACAGAGAAAAAAAGCCTCGGTTTCTGTAGTGACCTGGCATGATGACTGCTGTAACTGTTTTCTGTACTGTTCCATCACCAAGGGGCTGGCAAAGGCCCCAGTTTGGAGGGAAAGAAATAATTCTCAGAGCACAATAGTTCACAAAGAGGTGAAGAGCATTTTCCCAGACAAACTCCTGTTTTTATCCTACTATAATCCAAATCCAGACCCTTTCCAGTTCAATTATGCATGTGTGTAAGGGAGTAAATAACCTAACACTTCTAGAAGAGGTGGGGGAATATGGCAGAGCCAAACTGAAATGCATGTCACCGTCTTCAGCCCAAGTTTACCCTCTGTGTCAGCCAATGCACTTGGTGTTAGTGAATTTTGACCTTAACTCTTGTGCACTGGGGCAAGTCAACAGCCATAGCCACTCAAAGACAACAAAAATGAACATTTCTCTATAGTCTGTCTATCAGCCAGGCCTTACGCAGCCTTTACAGTTCTGTTCTGACTACAGGGTTCACATAAACTTGTGCTAAATCAGTAATGACAGCTTTACCATTATTATTTTATTAGAAGTGTGGGTTCCACTTTGAATATCTTTAAGCTATGAGCTTTCACCTCTACTTTGAAATTTCAAATTTACCTGCACATCAGGCCTTTTAGCAGGCAGCTTCCTAACAATTGAGAGACGGAGCCCAGGAGAGGCACTTGACGATGAACACTACAAGATGACACTCAAGAAACCTCTGAACTCCACATTTTTATTACAAACTACAAGTAAATCTGACAGGCAAGCTGTAAAGGTATAGGCAATACTTCTTACTGTTTAAGTTGTGCTTTCCCCAGTTCAAGCCTTTCCTCACTCAGTTATTTGCTGTGTGCTTCCCTTCAATTCTGCACTCATGTATACACAGACATGGTTTTGTGCTGGTCTCTACCTTTACACTGAGCCTCCTGGATGTTTGCACTCCATCTCCCAAATGAAATGCACCTTATTTCTTCTCTAGCTCCAGACAGGATGAATCCTTGGGGACAGCTCAGCTGGCACACAGTCCCAGAGATGGCAGGCTCCAGCCCACATCTGGGAGGGAGAACTGTCACACCTGCTGGTTTGTGGAGGATGGGACAACGCTTTTCTGCAAGACAGCAGTAGAACATGACTTATAACTGACAAACACAAAGCACACGTTCAAAAATACCTGCAAATAAAGTCATACGGAAAATCAGTGGGAACACAAAATACACAGCATTTTCAAGAGTCTGTCGGGGTATGAGTGCACCAAAACATTACAACCTGATGAAACTTTGCTACTTCACTTTCAATTCTGACTGAAGTAAACAGCAGCCAGTTTATCAGGTCTTCTGTTTTCTTGCTCATGATCTTCTCTGAAACAGAAACATGGTAATTTTCATGCAGATCCACTATGTCTCACTCTCTATATCTGCCTTCTTCTTCTTACAACTTCATCTTTCATGGTTGCTTTGCAGTTGCATTTCCTTTCTCCTACGAAAACTAGATCATAACAGGAGAGAGGGAATAGAAGAGGTGTCTGTAGCTTTCTACATCTTCTGTACTCCAATCTTGAAGTAAGAAAAGGAGAAGGATACTCTCCATGAACTCTATAAATTAGGGATACGACATATGATTTTGCTTACTGCATTCCAAACCAAATGAAATTGAACTTGGTCTTGTCTGTGTTCAAAACAGCTGGAAAAACTCAGGGTGACCACAGGAAGCAGCTGAGCTCTGTAAAATCAGGAAGGGTTGATGGTTGCTTACAGGTTTAAAATGGAAGTTTTGAACTATTTTGAAATACTTTATTAGTAGGGTTCACTACAAATCCTGAAGACCATTTACATCAAAGCAAAAACCATGATTAAACAGGGTCCCAAAAGCTTTGTTTCATTATTAAGCTGTTGTTTTCAGGAATGTTATTTTTATTTCAAATATGGAGACATTAACAAATAAAGAAAAAAGGGGTATCTCATGGAAGCAGTTCATACACTTTCAATACTGTTTCTGACAAAACAGTACTGATATAAACATAGTTCAGGCATATACTGTTGGCTCTGCAAGGTGGAACAACTCCATGAGGAATAAAAACCCCAAACCCTAAGTTTTAGTTGCTTATCACATGAAGGTAACTGACTAATAGCATAAAGAACACAAATTTTAAAAACAATATTTTTAGAGGCAAGTTAAAAACATTAAAATGCGTATTGCTCTGGGAACAAGTAGAGAAACTGTGAAACATGCAAGCATGAAAGCAGAGAAAGTTGCAGCTCTCTGGGAAACAAAACCAGCTGTGCTTCTTGCTTGAGACACATCCAGCTATACTAGAAAAATGAAAGTACAGCACAATCCTAAAATGTCTGACAAAAATCAGGATAAAATTCGGTATATCTAGAACGAGGGAATTTCTTTTAAGGAAGACGGGTTTCTACCAGGAAAAGCAACTGTAATAGTGTTGCTTAGATTTTTTTATCTGTGCTCAATTCTAGAATTTGATCAAGCTGATCCAAAAGTCTGGAATTCATTAAGGGTAGAGGGTTATCCATGACATTAGTCATATTGATAGGGAATTAATACAGAAGAAGTATTTCTAAGGAGACACAAGAACCTGCTTTCACCTGCAACCACCTGCGATGAAACATAGCACTGTATAATTCTCAACATCAAAAGGAACTTGACAAACAAGAAGATTACAAAGCAAATCATGCTTCCCTTCAATCCCTTTGATGAGACTGTTTCAGGAAAAAAAACTGGCCAGCTGCAATCAGAAGTGTGAACTAGTAATTCCTTAAACGCTAGATGGCATCAACACCCTGGATGTCATTTGTATTTTTACTTCACTAAACCTTGAACAAAGGAAGGAGAAAAACATCTTGCAAAATGTATTCATTTTAAAGTGACTGATATTAAACTTTTTTCAATGGATAGGAAACACAAGAACCTGACTGTGGAGCTTTCCTGGTTTTTATATTTTTCCCCCTAAACTGGACAAATCACAAAACTTCTCTTTTCAGCAGATATCTTGTTTGTCAGCCACCTATAAAAAATATGTAGCCTCCTCAGAAGTAGCTCATTGAAAACAATACCTTTAATGAAAAATACAAAAATTTAAAACATATGTAATATCCAAACTTCCATTACCTTCCAGTCTCTTGGAAAGAGATGCATGACAACAGACCCCACAGAAGTGAATGTAAACAATCCAGGAAATGTTATATTACAGTGTCAGGGTTACACATGGCTGTGGTATAGTCTCAGTGGACAAACTTTGCACTGATGAGCAATCAAACTGAAAGCCATTCAGAAAAGCAGCTAGAAGGATACCCTGAAGTCCAAGAAATCTGTTCCAAGGTAACAGACTGAAGACAACTCCATTTCAGTTTTATAACAGAAGGATATGGAATTAATAAATTATCAATTGAAAAGGTCTAAATACAGCAGGGTTTCCAGCACCTTTTATATTTATATTATAAATAATAATTAGGGTAATAATAATAATTTGGACTAAAAATAAACAGACAATACCTCCTTGACAATGATGATCATTCAAAAAATGGGTACAAAGGGTAGCTTCAACCTTCAAGAGGAGGATACAATATCAGTGTTCTGATTTACACCTTTCCCTGAATAAAACTCCACACATTTATACTGAACCAGAATTTCAGCAAGCTTGTTGTAAACACCAGTCACAAGAAGCAGCAGAGATGCTTCACTCTTAGCTAACACTCTTTCCTTTCTGACAATCAAAGGTAACTTTCTCACTAAATTTTTCAGACTGAGGAAAAATAAGATATTGCCATGGTAATCCAGGAATGGAGGCAATATTGCATGGTGTGAAGAAATCTTCTGATAGAGTAGAGCTGGATTTTATTAATTAAAATGCTAAGCTAGGAAGGATAAATTCAACTGATGAATATGGTTAATCTTCTAATTATAATATCCCAACTGTATTTCAGGGTCCCTTCCTTTTGAAGTTAATTGAAGTTTTTCCACTGATTTTAACAGAAGAAAGATTAGGATCTCTTAGCAAACTGTCTTGTTAAATTATTTCTTGTGGGTTATTTTCATAATTTCAGAGAATATACTTACAGTTAGAAATTTATGCTTGTCTCACACAAAATCCACATTTTTAAGAATGCAATAAAACAGTAAAGAAATAGGAAATCGCCAGAGGTTCAAGTGAAGTCACCCTAAAGGCACTGCAATTACTGCATCCAGGTGATATATACTTCACCCTGACTTTAGTCAGCACTGGCTCAATTTTTGCATTACTGGACTTTAGACTTGTACTTTCTTTTTTTTTCCTTCAGTATATTCTTGGAAGTGTTTCAACTGTATTTCATCATTTTACTTTTCAAAGTTAATTCAATACCTGTCACTAGCCCTAAACAGACAATTCTGAAATACATGGTCCTTTATTTTTGGAACAGCAATACATGCCTAGCTATCCCTGCATAGCTGGTGTGACCTGTGAATATGGACTCAGAGGTGCTTACTTCCTAACTTGTGTAAACTCTTATTTCCTTGCTGTGAGCCCAGCAAAAGTGACAACTGCTGCACCTTTAGGCGGCACTCATAGTGCCTGGCCCACATAAGCTAGTCCTTGCCTTCACATCAACTTTAGCTTTATGATGGTAACTCGAACTGCTGGTTGTTCATATTTAGTCCTTAGACCTACTGCTTCTATACTTCTTGCAACACACTGTGCGACAGTGTCTGACACCAAGGAGACACAGCAGCCTTTCAGTAATCAGCAGTCCATGCTGTATTTAAACGATAATCTGTCCACTTTCTCCATTTATAAATTCTTTTGCCCTTCCTCAACTTCTAAGACCATAAAACATCCATAGACAAATTCTCATTCATATCATAGCTTCACCAGTTATTATAATATGAAGAATTTCTCACCCGTGAAAGCATGTGAGAAAAGGCTACACTCTAACAAAGACAGAGTTAGATCAGATACCTACCCACACATTTTGGCTCCTTTGAATCCCACTGAGAGGTTCCCTGGCAGGTGAGTTTGCTATTTCCTTCAATTTCATAGCCCTCATTGCAGGTCACAAAACATACTGTCTTGTAGGAAATATCAGCTGTTGAACAATTAATGTGTCCGTTTTGAGGAGACCGAAGTCTGGGACATGTTCGAACTGCGAAAGGAAAAAAAACAAAACCAGTTCACTCTCAGCTCTAAGTATCAGTGGAGTTACACTAATTTGTCCAGTTTTTCAGAGGTAGGAGAGATACTGTCTTGTACATTCGTTACAGTAGTTTTTACGAATTTAGGGCATAGAGCTAGTGGAGAGTAGATTTTTTTCAAAGGCTTGATATCTTCCTCTTCCTGAAACAATCTTACATAGAATGTGTGAGGTTGGGCACACACTTCCAAGGTCGCCTAAGTTTTGACATAAGTTCAAACTAACAAACAAAATGTACATCTGATACACAGTGTGTGGCCTGAACTGGTAATGTCTATCGGCCTTCAAAACAGAACAGCTGCAGACAAATGGAATCCTGTGAAAAAGTATGCGTTCTTGGGAGTTTCTCGTCTCCAACAATGTCCGAGAATTTCTGGTGGGATTTCAAGCCGGCAGGCTGGTACGGGCTGAGTACACACCAGGGACCAGGCTAAGACCTTATGAACAGGCTGGATGACAGCGTCCCAGTACTCAGGAATTTCCCCAGGCACTCTGGACTGTATTCACAGAATATAGACACGTGTCAGCAAATCAGAAGAGAAGATGCTCAGCATGCTAGAGGAGACAGGAGGAAGGAATACAAGCCCGTTTATATGGCTTGTATACCAGGTGAGAAATGAAAGGAACAAATCAGGCTGTTGCTGAGACAAAAGAGACCCTTTCAGGTGTCAGGCAGGGAGACAGTCCTGCTTGCTGCTCAGCACAGAGGCTTTTCTCCTGTAATGTCTTACAAACACTGAAAGCAGTGTGATTCCAAGGAGAATGCAGTCCTGTGCAGGATGTGTATGCAGAAAGGGAAGCTGGGAGGTGAAGAGTGATCAGCAGATTATCTTACGGTTTTACTACTGAATCCTGATCCTGCAATCTAGCACAAAGCTACTCTGTAATTAAGATTGATCCCAGAAGAGATGAATGATCGTAGTAAGAAAAAAGTAGCAATGGTATGACCCAGTTCATGTTCCTTGTTTCAATGTCATAACCCAAGATTTTATAGTAAGACCTTTTTCCTTTGTACTGCCTTTTCAGTGCAGATCCATTTCAGCTAGGATGTCATGCTCCAGCATTTGTGTCCTTGGTCCCTTCCAGACAAAACTCTGAATTACCTACACACTGCCTAGCCCTTGGGTCCCTCAAGTAGCTAAGCTGTACACACTGACTGTCTAGAGATGAGTATGTGATGGTGATACACCAATAATCAGCTATTGGCTTTCCAAAATTAGTGGAAAACTCTGATTTAAAACTGATCTCAACTGAAGTTGGCAGATACTGTTCAGTATGTTCAAAAGAGGGATAAAAACACATAAGGGCAAACAGCATGATTGCACAAAAATATAACCAAGAAGACTGCTGTTCCCTAAACTCACAAAATCACAGAATGGCTATGGTTCAAAAGGGCCACTGGAGCATATCTAGTCCAACCTCTCTGCTCTGCCTTGCTCATCCTAGAGCACATTGTACAGGGTTATGTCCAGACAGCTTTGAGTATCTCCAGTGAGAGAGACTCCCAGCCTCTCTGGGTGGCCTGTTCCAGGGCTCACGTCACTCTCACTGTAAAGAAGTTCTTTTTACACTCAGGTAGAACTTACTTTGCATCAATTTCTGCCCACTGCCTCTTGTTCCACTGCTTGGCACCACCAAGAAGAGCCTGGCCCTCTCCTCTTCAGATACTTATACACATTGATAGGATCCCATCTCAGTCTTCTCCAGGCTCCAGCTCTCTCAGCTCTCCCAGCTCAGGTCCAGCTCTCCCAGCCTCTCATCCCTTCCTCACAAGAGGAACTCTGCTCTCACTTGATTGTTTCTGTTTACCTTGCTGGCAGGAGGGCAACCTCTGGTGATAGGTGGTTTCAGATAGCTGCCTCTCTGCTGTGATGTGGGAAGCTGATTTTACCAATGAGGTTAATTTGCTCCTGGCAGGTAGGAGGCAAAACACGATCTCCTCTACAAATGCACTCAAAGCTTGGCAACCTCTCCTTTCTCCAATAATTGTTCTCTGTGTGTACTCTGCACACAAGTGGACACTACTAGACACCTCAAACTAATTAATGGGCATGTAGGCTGAATGCTACTTCAAATGTAAGCCAGCTCTATAATTAATAGTAACTACACAGCCTCTGAGAGCTACAAACAACAGATGTTAAATAATGTATTTTTTTAAACAGCTATGGTTGCACCTAAGTGGAAAAAAGTAGCAAAACCTATGAATATGGGATAAAAAAGAAGGAAAATAAGCCACCCAGATGTACCTAATGTATCTTTATATTACCACTGTCTCATGTTTACTCTCTGAAGGTACTACTACTCCTGTGTTTGCATATACACAGACATTCTTTAGGAAGTGTATTTAAAATTATCTTGAAATGTTTGTTTTGTGAAACACTCTGAGGTTTAGAGCAGCTTCATAATACGCTGTATCTTAACTCTAGTATGGGGAGTAAGAAAAACTTATTTACAGCTCAATCTCATGTACTTTATGCACAAAAAACTTTGCTCTTTTAAGGCTTTCACCAATCTGCAATAAAGAGAAGCAAATTCTATCAAACTCTACTACTTAGGAAGCCTGAATGAATTAAGAGCACTAAGGAAACTCTTGTCAATGTGAACGTACCTGCAGAGGAGGCAGTCCCTTCACTATCTGCTGTCTAGCCATTTCTTCTGAAAGGAGTACACAGCTGTAGTGCTCTTGCCTCCTCAAGTGTTTCAATGCTCGTGCTTTCTCAGTGTCTCAGCATGGCTCTGGCAGAAACCTGTACCTCAGCCCATGTTACCTTGGTCATGGCTCCAAACATTAAACACCAACCCATCTTCTTATCAGTAACACATTTTCCATGACCAAGAAACATTTCCATAAAGCCAGTGAAAGCAGCAACAACAATAACAGTATATTCTGCTTGCTCTGGGGTTTCTCCTAATAAATTTTTTTTGGATTAAATATATGGTTTGCAGTTGGTTTTTTTTCTCTGGGTGACTGTTAATTGCATGACATATGACTGCATTAATGACTTTCTAATAGCACAGCAGATTTTAGCTAGCAAAAGAACTGAGGAGTATTTAATGTCAAAATCCAAAGCAGTGGAAAGGGATTTTCCTTCACCCTCCTCTTCCTAATTTATGTGATAAAATACTCTTGGGATTAACAAGACAGCTATAAACCATGCCTTTGATCTTGCTCCCTTTCATTGTCACATAGAGTGAATCACGACTAGCAGACCCAGCACATGTAACAGTGGGATTTTTAAATTTTTCTTTTTTTTAAATTTGAAAGTCTTCAGTATGATGGACAACGGCACACACAAAGCAAAAATATATCCTTCCAGTGCTTCAAAGGATATTAGCTCAATAGCGACAGTATCTCAATGCAGACTTTTCCCTCACCTTCCAAATTCCCTGTTAAAGAAAGATCACACCCCAATACCAAATAGGTGAATTTGTTTAAATGCTTCAGCAACTACTAGAATCTTCCACTTCTCCATGAAAGAGAAGATGAAGCATCCCTTCTTTGTGGCTGTCTGCAGCTTTTCCCAGATTTTTTTTGTAGAAATGGTGGCTGTGTGACTGCAGCCTTGACAGAGGCTCTTTTACAGTATCCCAGTCTGCCTGAAGCAGCATGAATCTTCAGTCTAAGTTTTAGCTGCTGGAAAAGTCCACAGCTCCAAGTCCTGCTACTCAAGATACCCTCACAGTACTGACCAGCAATTTGTTTTCTATTGAAACCTTCTCCTCTTCTCACTGGAAGCTAAAAAGGAAACCTAAGATTTCTGGGATTATTTGAAGAAAATTCCTATAAATCTAAGGTGAAGTAAACTGCTATATGAAGAATGTCCTGAGAAACTGATTTCTAGCTCAGATTCTTCCTTTCAGAACCATAAGTTGCAGTTTCTTTCAGGACTGTAGTGTTTGCTGTACTGTCATAAAGCACTAATTCCTCCGAAGATCAATCCTGCCTTTTGCCCTTAACACAAGGCCAGGACAAGAGTTACAGAATGAGCTTTTTATTACAGATGGCTTTTTATTTACTAGCTTCCAGTGCAGATCATTAATGTCAAGGGCATTCAAGTCAAATTAAACATGCTGAACTACATCTTGTGGCTATTGAGATAAGGGCTTCTACTTGGGTTTTTTTTTTTCATTCTATCCTTGGAAGACATACCATGCAGATATACAGGCATGGGATTGCAGTTTACATTCAAAATCATCAAAAACCCAACCTCAGGAAGTTTCGTTGCAGTAAAACAAAACTCGGTTCCTATCAGAAAATCCAGAAATGTTTTTCAGGATTCTCTTCCTTGTGTCTCCTCTCTTTCACACCTTCTGTTTATTTCTGGCTGACATTCTTTTATAGTGAACTTCTAGGATATTGTCAGTCATTCCACTCAAAATTCTTCTGAAGACCCTGTTCAAGTCCCAGGCTTTCCTATCTTTGGTAAGAAGAAATTGTAGGAGATCAAATTGGAATTCTTTCACAGTTGTCTTCCAACACCAACACCCCTCTATGCTGAGAGTGTGGTGGATGATCTAAAACAGCCAGGTGGCAAGGTCTTGTTACATATTTAAATGCTTGGTAGGTTCACTGGATTTTTACAGTGCAGATAAAAAGAATTCATACAAATTAGGTAGACAGGGGTGAAGAGAGGTTTAAAGAAAGAGACTGTATGTTCACTTGCAAAAGGCTGCCCATCTAGTAAATCTTGCTCTGCTTTCTCTGTTGTAGAAGTCCTCCTTCCACTTTAGAAAGGAAGGAAACAGAGGGATTGGCATGGCAGCCAACCTTTGGAACTTTCTTTCACACAAGGGCTAACAGGATCAGATCTGTGCACCTGACCTGTAGAGAGTAAAGAAAACCACTGCTAAGAATGAACAACAGAAAAAATACTTTTCAAACACATACCTCTGCAAGTAGCCTCTGATCCAGACCACTGCCCATTTGGTTGACAAAGCCGGATGCTGCTTCCCACGAGGTCAAATCCTGCTTTGCATCGGATTCCACAGGCAGCATTAAAGTAATTGTTGCAGATATTCTGGACAAAGTGACCATTTTCAGGGGGCTTCAGTTCAGGACAGTGAACAACTGAATAATTAAACAACCACAACAATGTGGTTACTAGCTGGAGTGCAATAGGCCACTGAAGGAAAACAATCTTTTAATACTTCTAACTCAGCTTCCACTTTGGCATGTTTGATGGTTTGGAATGACAGAGAAAATCTTGCATGCAATTTGACATGTCCCTCACAGTGCAGACTCACATAAAAAAATTGTCCCAGCACTGCATTGTGCATTCCAGGGGTATTCTGTTCCTGGATGGAAACACTTACCTTCACAGGTTTGTCCTACAGCACGATATCCCTCCTGGCATGTGCAATCCTCAAGGGAGGTACTTCCTGGTGGAGAAGTATGATTCTCATCAGGACATGAGATGCAAGTGCTGATTCCACCCGGTGAACCTTCAGGCTTGTACGTTCCTGGTGGACAAGCTTTCAGCAAAAGAAAACAGAAAGGAATTCAGGACATTCACCTTTCACCTAGCATATTTTTTCAGATGTGTTGCTTTACTCTTACTACATTATTCATTTATATATTTAGTGTCACAGGGCAGGAGCATTCTCCACTTAAAGTACTGGAGAGTTCTTAAGTTCTTAACAGGTTTGAACAGATGCCTACCAGACGAGGTGGAGTTATCTTTAGTGACTGCCTGGGGACAGACATTAAGTCCATTATCAATCACCTTGAAAAGAAACCCAGTCCCAGAAGACACACCAGATTTTCACTGACATAACTTGTGCAGATCTTATGAAGGCATTCTTGATTCAGAAGTGTAAGAAATTAATCCTTGCCATTCAAAACTTCACAGATGTTTAATGTATACAGATTCACAGGAAAAAGCTAATACAAGCCAGCAAAACCCCCTGCTTTTGATTTACGTGTCATGGTCATATGATATACTAGATATGCTAAAATGTGAGAGGCACAAACAATGAAGGAATTAATCAAAGCAACTACTCCTTGAAGCCTTTGCACTCATTCATATTGAATTTAATATTTTTAATTCTGTGCACCTACACACACAAGCTTTAAAAGCATTCAGGTGATGTTTTCTAAAGCAGGGAAAATACAAAGGGAAAAGGCACCTCTCACCAGAGAACTTCACATGGGCTAGATAGCTCTGAGTCTTACTGCTCTCTGCGTTGAATTCTGTTCTTCAGGAAATCACAGTAATTATTTATGTTTCTTTCACAAGACATGTGAATTAAGGGAGTGACTAATCAACAGGTGCTGCTAAAATGAAATTTTGATTGACCAGATTACCACTTGAAACAGAACACAAAGACACTTGTGCTGAAAAACGTAACTCCTAATGAAAAGTTCAGGAAATATTCTAAGAAGGTTATGCAATAGAACACTGACACCCAGCCAAAAAACTCTCACTCCATTAACTTAACTGTCAACAAAAAGGCCACATTTTCTCCTTCAAGCTCTCATATTCTCCCCTCAATCAATTTGTACCATTAGAATGGAATAAAGAACTGTACAACTACGTGACCCTCAAGTGAATTCCTCCTTACACAGTTAGGTGTGCCTTGCTTGTGGAGCTGGTCTCTCCTATGGAGCTGTATTTCCTGGAGTTCAGAAATTCTGGCAGCATCAACCTTCCCTCTGGTAGGTATAAGACCAACTTGGTCTAATCTGTGACTTAGATGTTAAGATACTCTGACTCTTGTCTTACTAATAAAAAACTATTGCTTTCTAGGCAACTGGGAAAAAAAAACCCGGAAAACAAAGGCAGAAGAAAATCCCTTCTCCTTTTTCCTCACCTGCCATAAGAGAATTGACTTTCATAAGCCAAGTTTTATGGAATATACCCCCCAAAAAGTCAGCCAATATGAACAGGTGGCATTTTCCAGAAGGAGTATGATTTTTTGGATAGCTTCCAGAGAAAATACTTTTGTTGGTTTTTCAGAAAACTTTGCATGTTTTTTTTTGTAGAAAGCAATTGAGTGGCTTCCAGCTAAGAGGCAATTTTGAGTGCTGAAATTGGAATTAACAAATTTGTATTTTAAATGCACTTTTAAAAAGACAATGATAATACCTATAAGGGATATTATTACAAAAAAAGCATTGCAGGAAATAGGGCAGAAAAATCCAATCAGATTTAGAGATGGGAGTTTTTAATTCTTGTTTTGGGATTTTCAAAAAAGTATTAAGAAAAAGTCCCTTTCATATAATTCACCTGTTCTTCCCATCCAAGACAATCTTCTTGGAATTCTACTGCTTGTTTTCTTTGTTCTGTGCAGATTCTCACTTTGGACATCACATGTCTCTGAAATATTCTTTCCTGCTTTAGATGATCAGAGTATCAGAGGCATTAGTCTGAAATCTCTGAAATATTTCCATCTGGCATTTTGTGAAAGTCTCTGCGCATCCTTTTTAAAACTGTATCCAGCACAAAGTGATGAAGTGCATCCAAGAAGAGACAGGAAAGAGTGAAAATTAAGCATCACAGGGGACCTGCTCTATGACAGAGCTGCCCTCCATATGCCAGTTGAAGTAAATGAGCCTCTTCTTTTCCATGTATGGCATATAAAATGACATCTAAACCAGGTGATTCATTCCAAAAATCCCACCCCATATACCAACAAACCACCAACCTAATTTCTCTCTTTCTTTCAACCTGACCTTAAATAAAAAAAACCAGCAGCAATTTTCTCTTTCTGTTTTGAGAACTATGGGATAAAAGCAGTCACCTATTCTATGATGTGAACATTTTTAACAATAAACCCAGTAATTTACTTAGAGCTTTGAATCAGTCTAGCTTTGAAGAAAATGATTAATTCTGAAATCACACTTACAATTTGCTCTTTCCAGTCAAGCAGCAGGAGGTAAATAACAATGTTAAAATGGTTATTAATGTCTCTACTGAGAAAAACATGTGTTCCCAAATGTCCTCATTCCTTTTTTATGCTTCAAATGTTTATCACTGCCTTTACAGGAAGTTGAACTATATCCTAACTTGGCATTTTATGTGGAATTTTTTTCAAGTCTGAATCCCTGCTCACTGATCCCACATATGCCCTAGACATATTCAAACTACAAAACTCTCACACAAAGTTTCATTCAGAATCTTTGCCAGAAAGCACTGGCTTACAGAGATATTTCCAAGTGTGTGAGATGACACAGCCTATGCCGAGATGTCAAAGAGATGGTTTAAGAATAGAGCATAAGCACTCTGTGCATTTCCATCATTTCCGTAACAGTCACAGAGGTTAGCCTGGCCACAGCTCACGTCAAAACCATCCATAATTAGGTGTGGATGAGCAGAGCCCTGGCTATCTGCTCTAGACTGTCCACACTTGACCCAGCTAGACTGCAGACCCATCCCAGCCATCACTAGAGAATCGCCCAAGTCTACACTCAGTGATGGATTCAAAGCTAAACCAGAGCTTAAGGAGCAAGCACACCTGAAGAGTACATGTTGCTCAATCCATAACTGATCATACAGTCAGAAACCTTACAGGATCCAGCAGTGCCAAATTTCATTCTAGTCACCTGTATGCATTCACCAACTCTGTACCAGCAAAAAACTGACTACAGGGAAAGATCATATGCTTTGGTGCTAATCTGGAAAAACAATTAAAACTTTTTTTCAAGGTTTGTTTCTCTTTTCCAGCAATGTCAGGGTGTAAAAAGCCTCAAAACAAGTGTGAATAAACCCTAGCGTAAATAAGCACAAATTTGGCACTGTTAAGAGCAACAAAAAGAAGGAAGAATTTAAAAATGGGAAAACAATTTTAACAGTGTCAGCCTTTAATGAGAGAGGAGACTCATGTGCACATTGCATACATGATTTCCTCAACAAAAGATGTGAATTTCTACATGTGAACCATGTTGTTCTCTGCCCAGAAGCAAGGGGAGGAGCAAGGAAATGATTTTTGCTTAATGTAATTCTCCTCTTGAGACCAGAATAGTGAACAATGAGCTGCACCAGAGGATTACCTCTTTGTTAGAGGATATCTGGAAGCAGGGATTACTGTGCTAACTCGAACAAGCACAAGGCCCAAATTCCCCAAGCACACAAAGATGGCTCATATTGAAGTTGTCATCAACAACTCGCTTTCATAAAATGATATTCATCAACAATTCACATGCAGATTCTATTGTCTGTAGTAATGACAGTGCAATAACTTTCTGACCAGAAATTATAATGAAGAAATATGTGGTTACTTCAGCATGCCTCATGCATTTTCCTCCTCACAAATGCTCTCCCAGGGTATATAACTAACAGAAAATTTTAAGAAAATCGACCATGTCTCTTCTGGTTTTGAACATTACTGGGCTTGATGACATGTTGGGCACCAATGGAATGCATTTTCTTATACTTAAGTTGGACATAGAAAAGAAATCACTAAAAAAGAAATATTCCAGGGGTTTGCTAGTAACAAAGACCCACAGGGCAGACATAAAAACATTTCAGTCAACTAACCATACTGACAGCACAACTATATGTCAAGATGTTGTTTGAAGTTAAACAATGAACATAGAATATTAAAAAAAGGCCTCTAAAAAATGAAAGAACCAACTTTCAAATTCAGTAGGAATTCTGCCTTCTTATAATTCTGAAAAAACTGACATTTTAATCTTCACACAAGAATTTAATATTGTAAAAGTGACAACAAAAACAAAGGTTTATTTCAGAGATTCATCAAACAATTAATATGCATTATCCAGTTTGGCTTTTTTAAGACCGCAAATACTAAAACCATCATCAAAGTTAAGCAAACTAGCACTGAACCCCCACAATGGCATAAAGACTTCAGTCTGGACTTAAACAGGTGGAGATCATGGGACAAGGGCTCTTCTACTCTGTGACATGGGATCACAATTCTTTCTTTAAATATAGAAATACAAATTTTAAAGATAAACATTTCTGCCTTAAAAATAGAAAACTTGCAAATCCTGGGAGAGCAAGCAAGCTCAATTTCCTTTCCAACTCATCTAGTGCTCTAAGTCACTGAAATGGAATTATTCTTCAATTATCTCAGTGTTAAGAGAGAGGAGACTCAAACTCCACGTACTTCAAAGATTAATTTGATGGATTTTGTATTTTTCTTCAATGCATAATTTCTCCCACTAACTACCTTTACTAAGTAATCCCTGGCATAAACCATTTTTTCCACACTTTATGCTAATGAAGGATCTGATTAAGGATTTATCTTTTGTGGGACATGGCAGGAATCAGCTAGGCAATATCCTGCTCTCTTCTGCATCAACCTGAGCTCTATTGATACACAGCTACTCTGATGACTGTAGTCTATAATTCTCGTTTCTCCCCAAAAGTACAAAGCCTAAATGAAATGACACTTTGATGCAAATCTCCAATGGTCTTTATAACTCAGCCTCCAAACATCTACAATGAGGAAAGAAAGCCTAGTTTGCCATTTAATCTAGTCATGTTTATGACACTGTAATTATTTTCCTGACATTGATTGCATGGACAGGTACTCAAGATATCTGTCCCACAACCACAGTACAACATGAATACCTGTTCTTACTTGGTTTCCTGGTGCCCACTAAAAATGATGAAACTCACAGGTTACAGAATCTCCATACTCTGGACGTGGAGATTTTTAGTTGAGTGGATCTTATATGGGACATATGCTTCCTTGTGTTTCTAGCAATTTCTTGGGAGTTATGTGGAAGATCCACAACCAAAACCTCAAATTAACTCACATTTATGTCCTTGGAGAACTGCAGTCTGAAGCTGTGAGTTCTCCCTTCCACTCCTTTACTTCACGTATTATTGCTATGCCTTGGCAACAATGGAAAAAAAAAAGAAGTCATCACTGTAACTTCATGCGTGTGAAAAAAGTGCTCTGGTAGCTGTATATGCCAAAGTCATGTTTTAAATTTGCCACCAGGAATAGGCCTGACTATAAAACTTAGTTATTTAACTAAAAGGAAATTAAAACTTTAATAATTAAGGATATATGGAGAAATTACAGTATAGTATCATGCTATATCTTTCTACTTTCATATCTGCATCTCTCAGCAAAGTACTGTATGATCAGATTTGTCTAAGGGCCAAGCACATCCTCACTTAGAAGCAGCAGTAGGAACAAGGAACTATTATGAATTTTTTTGACAATAGCCTGCCAAATAAAAGGCACTTTATAAGGACAAGCCATGGTGTCATGTAGGAAATGGAGATCCCCATTCCACACCAAGCAGTCAAAGACTTCCTGACACTTCTGTACTTACCTCTGCAGCAGAAGATGAGTTTGGGATGTCCTGCTGTACTAACACACAGTGCTCCTCAAACTCCCTCCTGCCTTCAAAACCCTTCTGCTGCTGCTGCTGCACACTTAAACTGTGAGTCACCTCTGCAGTGGAACATGAATAACATATGGGAGGCCACAGCTGCATGGAACTCCCCAGCCCTCTGACATCTCCATGTATTTCACAGTGACATCTCTTGGCTTTTGCTGCAACCGTTTTATGAGCCATTTTCAGCTTGGCCCAGCAGGATTACAGACCATCATGGTCTCTAAAGTACATTTTACTGGACCTGCACATGAAGATCTTTAAACTTGCTTCTCTAAGACTTTCCACACAATGGGTCTCTATTGTAGAGATTACCACCAGAAATTACAACTTTTGTTGTCACATTCATTATCTAGGAAGACTTATTTTTTTAAGATCTTCTATATGGTAGATTTTTCAGGTTGCCCACACTGTGATTATGAAATGCCTTCAGAAAGATAAGAAAAAAGAAATCTAAACTTTTGGCAGATACAGTAATCCACCTTTCTGCAATTTACAACATGTATGACGCTGGAAAAAAACCCCAGAAAACAAAAAAGCAACAACAACAAACAACAAAAAAACGAGGCAGGAGCATGCTAGGATTACAAAACACAGGCAAGGCAGTAGGTTTAGTTAAACATTTGAGATGTATGACTTGTACAAAGACTGCAAAGGAAAACCCTAAGCTTGCCTTTATGTGTAGGGATCAGAGAAATATTTCTAAGCCATAGCATGTTCTCCAGCTCTTTAATATCTCCTATTTATCCCCAGCATGTGCACCGCATTAATTTTAGATGGCACTGAACCTGCTCATCCATCTGCTCTTTGTCAGTATTTTTAAATACCCTTCTCAAAGCAACATGATTAGCAATTTAACAAGCTAGATGTCTCTGTTCCTATTTGATATATTTTCCTCCATCTCCTTAGTACTTCTACAAATTTCCTCTCAAGCAAAGGCAGCAGACTAAAACAATTCAGAAGTTTAGCTGTCTCTACATGATACATAGGGGATGGTTCATTAAAACCCTATGGTTGAGATTACAGACAGAAAAATTGAAATATTCAACTGCCAAGTAGTCTGCAGAATTTGCTATGACACTTTGAGATGATTTAGCTCTAGATTTTTAAGTACTTCAAACAGTCACAACAAACTATCAGAAGAAAAAACTTTGCTGACAACAATGAGAATCTTGGATTCCCTCCCATGGAGCAGAAGATGTTTCCTGGAAGGAGATCCAGTCCTTGGGTGAGCATCTCATCCTAGCACTGCAAGCATCCACAATGTGGAGAACAATCTGCCTGCTTGAAGAATATAAGCCCAGGAGGAATCACAGCTTGTAAAAGCTAGGATGCCAACAAGAACCTTCTCCACAGGGAGGTCTGGCTGTGCTGAGCATCTCTGGGTAGGCTTGGCGCCAGCACATTTATACAGGATTACTGCACAGAAATGATTCTGAATGCAAAACACCCTCCTTGGTCATAGCAGTATTGAGAATATACAGGAAATCAATTTATGCTCACTTTTAATTTTTTTTAAGAAACAGGCCAACTATTATTTGTTAAAATCATGGTGAGTGCCTTAAACAGATTCATACCTGAACCACACTTGCATTGCAAGGACACAGAGCTGAGAGATGTATTTTAAATGTGTTATAATAATAAAAATTAAGACTACTGAGAGAGATTACTATATATACTTTTACAGAAGGTAACTTCTCTTTTTGTTTCAAAACATGTGGCTTGCTTAAGAATAAGAAAAAAATCCTGATTCTATGCACTGTATTGTAACTTTAAAGGAAGTCTACCTATGCTTCATTCAATCTACAAAATCACAACATAGATCCCGACAACTTGTGCAATATCTATATACAGAAGTGACATTCAGGTAATGAAATTATGCTCTTTGGGTTTAAGTCTCAGTGCATTTTAGGCAGTTACAGGTCTGCTGTTTCCATGGACATAAAATCCAGCTTTGGTGATACATTGGAGGAGATGCCCAAACATACACATGCCTATCAGCTACAGATATCAGTTCATGCCAGCACTTTTGATTTTTAGAACTTGAATATTGATTCATGTCCTCATATTCCCATGTATTTCTAGAAGTTATCATGCTAGAAGTGTAAAATTCCAAATTTTACACATGCTAGAAGTGTAATTCCAAAACTACAAAAAGTCTTTCTGGGAAATTAACTCAGTTAATATTGTTAAGTTTGCTAAGCAAAAAAAAAAAAAGATTTATTTAGTTATTTACATACAAGGGAAGGTTTTTTTTTTCTCTAAAACTTCATGTATAAAAGTGAGACCTTTATACAAAAGCAGAAATATAATAAATTCTGAAAATGCTTTGCTCAGAGCCGCAGTGCTATACAGTAGGCTTCTCTTGACATGGTCTTTATCATAATCACAGACACACATTCCTCAGCAAAGCTTGATCACTGCTGATGTGATAGCACATGCAACTCTAAATAGTACTGTTCTAAGTGCCCTGGATAGCATCCTGCTATTTAAATACATAAACACTGAAAAGGAGCTTTGCCATCCTGTACTAGCTGCACTTGTTTGCCATTTTGGTATCACTGCTGTGAAGTTGCGCATTCATTTTCAGAAAAGTAAATTTTAAAAACCCCCAAAAGCAGACTGAATGATGTAAAGAAACCATGAAAGAGAACCCAAACATTTTGTTTCATTTGTGCTATGCACAGTTGAGCAAATATGTGTTTGAGAGACCTAGTATCTTTCCTGTCTGAAGGACAAGAAAGCACTGGAAGCCCAGGGTTTCCTTGGTCTAACCATTGTATCATGTTTCAAATAACTCTGCTTGTCCTTTCACCCTTTCACAAAGGGTTCTGGGTCAAGAAAGAAAAGGGAAGGCCAAGAAAGGGAAACATTTGCACCAACCCATCACCTACCTCCTAACAAGGAGGACTTATAATCAGCAACTAGGTGCCTAAAGGACTAAATTTAACCCTAGGCCAGATCCCAAGCGATGGCTGTTAAATATGGAAGAGTGGAAAAGCCCCATTGGGCTGCAGTCGATGCTGCTCAGCTAACTGCTGTGTGAGCTAGAGGTACACGCTAGGAAACAAGAAATAGACTTCCTCTATCCACAGCTTGAAAGAGGGACGGGTTGGCAAGAGTGAAGTCTGAGCTAGGATGAAAAAAGTAATTCTTTAACAACAAACGTGCTACACCCAGAGGAATCTGGACAGAAGTGAGAATCTCCACAGCCTGTGACCCCTGGGACTCACTGAAATTACCACAGTCCAGCCAGCACTTGCTCAGCACAGGCTGCACTTTCTTCCAGAAGCAGGGAGCAAGAGTCTCATGTTACAGCTAACTCAACACATCATCTTCTCCTGGGATTGCTCAGTTTAACAAAATAATGGAGAAGGGTTTAGAAGCTGACAAGGCATGCACCCCAAGTTTCACAGCACTGATAGGTTACTGCAGTGAAGAACGTGCTTGGTGGTTCAAGATCTCTTTCCACTATGTTCACTAATTCAGCAGGCTGAACAGTTTTGTGTTAAGTCATTCTTGGGACTTAATAATGTAACTAAAACCTACTCTCTGCTCAAACTCAATGAGCAAACTGGCTTTCCTGAGAGAAGCAAGTTGTCTAGGGAACCCAGGAGTAGTCAAGAGACTCTACATTGTCAGATTTTCTCATTCTCATTGATACAAAAATTGTTAATTTTCTCTCTGGAAAAATATTAACAGAGCCCTGTATGCTCCTGAATCATTTTACTAGCCTAATGTGAAATACTCCTTTTCTGCTGTTCCCTCCAACACCCACTCCCAACAGTTTCTGGTGCATATGATCCTCGAGTTAAAAAAACAAACCAAACAAAAAAAACCCAGACACCTATTTCTGCCTCCTTTCTCTGCAGATCAGAGTAGTTTCAGTGCTCAATCACAGTATGGGGAATGCAGCAAGTAAAAGTTATTATAAACAGGAAAGAGAAGCTATTTCTGCCAGACCCTCAATAAACTGTCACTACTGCATTAGGTGCCAAACTTGGCCTCTTTTCCACATTCCTTATTTTTATCATTACATATACTTTTCAACAACAGTGATTATACTCCTATTAAGGAACATTTCTGAACATTGAAGATATAGCACATGACTGTGCAGATGGAGAACATATGTCACTATTTCCATGTTTATTTACTTAGCAGCCCAGAGTAGGAAACAGCATTTTTGGTTAACTTAAGACGGCTGGAAGACATGCAATGGCTCAGGCCAATAATCAGGCCATAAAAAGTGGTGGTTTTGCCAATTATTTTTTTTACATATTGTGAAACTAGCCCAACTATCTCTACATAGAGTTCAGTAAGCTGTTGTAATCTTGATGTTATAGCTCCTACTTAATTCCTGGAATCACTGCAGATACTCATGTTTTACTGTGAAAAATGCCATAAATCCCATTCTCCATTCCGCAAGCAAAACTCTTACGGAAACTGACAGGATACCCTGAATTCTTCTAATATCATCCAAATACGTATATCAAAATAAAATCCTGTTTATGGAAAGCAAGAGCACAGAAATAACTATGTCAGTATGCTCAGTACTAACTGCTGCTTGCTCAAGAAACATTTGGAAAACAGACTGCTTCTCACTTCATTTTCCCCAATTGTCCTTTCCCCCTGCCACCTCTCATTGCTTTGCAAGATATAAAAGATGTCCTTAAGAACATATCTGACTTGCTAAAGCAGTATCTACTGCAGGAAGTGGGTCACTTTGGATCTGACCTGAAGAAAGGACTTTTAAATACTAAGTCCTGTGCCAACGAAGTGAATATTACTGCTGCAAAGGCTATGGTAAAAGGGGTGAAAGATAAAAAAGATTATGTTGCAGTACCAAATAAACAGCCTCGGCTTTCTTCTGTGAAGAACTGCCATTTAAAATATTTCTGAAACATGGTTTTCATCCCTCACTAGACAGCCACTCTTCAAAGACCTAATTTTCTGCAATGCAGGAGTTCTCCCATAAAGAAGGAATCCCAGGGCAGTGAGTCATGCATTTCTAAGGCCCCTTTTTGCCATCAGTATTGACAAAAAGTGCTAAAGTAGTACCGGTAAGATCCAAGGACTTTACTGAAGACCATTTGATTAAACTAGAATGAAACACCCTGTGGCAGCTGCTAGAAAAGGAGCAGGGAAACACTGGAGTGAGGTTGTCTCAAGAACTGTCAGGTTCTCAACCTCTCTACACATTTAAGTAAATCTGTGCTCTGCGTCCCACTTCTTCATCCTCTTCTCTGCTTCATACGCAATTTTTCTATCTTGAAAAGGCAGAATCACTTGCTCTCTTTCTAAAGGGCAGTGGGATTCTTTGCATGCTTTGGGAGAAAGAAGGCCTGCCACACTTCCAGTCCTACCTTCTTCTTTAAATACATGCTCTCTTTCTAAGCTCTTTTGCCATAAACAAGACCATACACATCTTCACTGATGAAGAAAAACAAGGAGGGAACACTTAACTGAAGCAAAAAGGAAAAAATAAAAGTAAGGCGCAATAATGATTAAATCACTGCTCAATGGACCCAAGGCTTCAAATTATCAAACCACTGAGTTTTAGCTAGAAAATCTCTTTCTAAATTGCACTTGATTCCAAGTACTTAGCTTTACAACATAATTAATGCTATATAAAAACATCCCAGTTTTTCACGAGATGGAGCCAAATTCTTGACTGGTTTCTTGTACTTTTGCAGACTGTGAACCAGTGAGGCTTGCGAGTGACATTTCATAAACTACCTCTCTGATTACGAATGCATGAGGCACTGCAATTTCTATTTCAATGTAGGAGCCTCCCAAAAAATTACCTTAAAACAAGGAGAATAAATCAATCTCTAACGTCACTGGGAGTAAAATTTAAGATGTTACAGACAGCTTTGTGAAACATCACATTCATAGACCTTGAACTTACTACCTTGAATACTTGCCTGTGCTACAGCCTTGAGGCAAAAACCAGACAAGTAACAGCTGTAATCCGTCACCTCCATCTGGAGGGATAGGTAGGTAAAAACAAGCAGGGGAACAAGAAGGCAATAAGGGCTTTCTCACAGGCTCCCCTCTGGCATTTAGGTTAGGAGAGCCATTATCACAGGGGAGTTTTGGGCCCTTCACTACAAGAAAGACACGAAGGCACTGAAGTGTGCCCAAAGAAGGGGCAAAGCAAAGATCAAAAAGGGTCTAGAGCACAAGTAGCTGAGGAGCTGGGGATGTTAACCCGCAGAAAAGGAGGCTCAGGGGGGAGTATTACCGTTCTCCACACCTCCCTGAAAGGAGGTTGTAGCCAGGTGGGGGTCAACATCTTCTAAGTAGCAAGCTATAGGCTGAAAGGAAACCGTCTCAAATTGCATCAGGGGAAGTTTAGGTTGGCTATTATGAAAAATTTCTTCACCAAAAGGTAAAGAAGGTCAAACACTGGAAGAGACTGTCCAGAAAAGTGGTGGAGTCATCAAACGTGGAGGTATTAGTAGATGTGTAAGAATGCTACTCAGGGACGTGGTTTAGTGGTGGACTTGGCAGCATTAGGTTAATGGTCAGAATAATTGATCTTAGTGGTCATTTCCTGCCTCAACAGTCCCATGATTCTATGCGTATTGAAAAGGAGTACCACTGCTAAGCAGTGAAAAAGGTGGGCATGAAGGGAACCCTCAGCTACTGTTACCCTAAAGAGATACTGGCAGAGGGTCCCTCAGTGTCTGAGGCAAGTAAGATACTTCTCAGTCCAAATTTTGTGATCCCACCACTTCTGTTGTCAGGACTTTGGACTGTGAGCACAAGGTGAGCTACTGGTCCCACGTAAAAAGCCATACATTAATGCAGCTTGGCTACTTTCACTGGTGAATTCAAGTGACTAATCAAAACTAAGTGTCCTTGCCTTTGTGCCATGACCTAGCCAGAACCCCTCTTCTGCCACTGGGACAATTTTTAATGTTTTTGGCCAACCAGGAAGAATATGGGTGCTCATGGAAGCGTCATATTTTAAAAAAGATATTTCATTTCATAAGGCATTTTGAATTTCCATTCAGAAATAAAAGAGATTAAAATTTATATATATGTTTTACTCCTCTACAATTCACAGCGATATAAAAACTCAAATGAGGGGATTTGAAAGTGACAGCATATTTCGATACAAAGTTGAGGCAAAGGCTTAGGTTCTAAAATGAGGAAAACACTCGCATTTCATGGGATATTCTTTGCCAAGTTGACAACAGAAATAGGCCTAAAGGATCGGGATATGTTTAGGCATACATATTAATGCCTCTGTGAGAAAGAAAATAACACAAGGCCAAAAGAAACACCAGCTTAACAACATGTAACTCTCCTGGTATATTACCATGAAGCTTGGCAAGCACTACTTACATCCTCTGCTGACAACATGACTCCTCAAAACAAGGCTACTCAGCCTCCCACTTCCCTCATATTAGAAAACCTTATACACGTGAACTGAGTTACTTGACTGACCTTTGCAGTATTTCACATTCCTACAAGAAAGCCTCTCTTCCATACCTTCTTTCTTGAGACTCAAAGCACCACTGTGTCACAGGGGTAAGAGATGCAGAAGATTTAGACTAGTAATCTGCTGCATTTAAAGTTTCTAGAGCACCTCCACACTGGACTGTATGCCCCAAAGCGAGCATACACAGCGTTGCTGATGTCAGATGCACTGGTCTTGGCTCCTATGATGCTAAAGTTATTGCAGTGGGCAATAGCAGGCTGGCATTCCCATGCCTACACAGGCTTCATGGTACCTTCTAAAGTCAGGAGGTGGGCAATGTATGAAATGAGGACTAGAAAGAGAAAATACAATAGCAGGCCAGCGTTTTCTTGCAGAGTTCCAGATAATTTTATTCAGGAATAAAACTCAGAACATATGGCTTTAAATTAATGTGGCTTAAGTTATTCCCAGCCCATCATGTAGGTGCTTCTGTGTTCCTCCAGAATACTGCTTCTGCCTCTATACAGTTTTTAATACCAGCTATGTATATTTCCAGATATGAGTTGTTCTAGGGGAACACAGTGGGAACGTAGCAAGCACTTTTCTGCCATAAAACCCAAAACAGGAGCTGGCGCAGAGCCTAACAAATCAGTACTAGTAGCCTCAATGCAGAAAAGTTCTTGTACTTTATCTTCTGGAATTTCTATTTGAGAAACAAACCTCATGCCACAAGGAGACAGCAATTTTGCATGGATACTTACTAGCATTTACAAGGGAAGACATTTTCTTTGAACTTTTTTGGGGCAAAAGTTCCACATTCTTCCTTTTTTATTCTTTTTTTTTTTTGTTTTTCTTTCTTTCTTTTTCCTGTCTTCAGAATATTTCTTTTGATATTAGCGGAAGAGCCCCAGCAGATTTTAATGGCTAGGAGAAGGAGCCAGTCCTTAGATTGTTACAATAAGTGCAGGTCTGGGTAAAATCAGTGCAACTGCCCATACCTACACAGACGGTAGATTTTTGCCATTTCTCTATGCTTTCCACTGCTTAAAACCTGCAATTTAGTGCCTAATTTTATTGGGTTTTGTTTCAAATTTGTCAGGTCCAAATTATATCTACGTGACGTGGCTATAGACCATATATTAGATTAGACAATATATTTAGCTACATTATACTCACTTCTGTAACATCAGAGTTTCTCAACCTCTCACCAACCCCAAGATCCATTCATTCTTCCCACTCTTATTGACTAAAACATTTCCTATTCAATAAATTTCAGACTAGGGAGAAAAAATTCAACTTCTCAAATTACCTTCAGTTGTTAGTTCTATTAAAACATCTGCATTGGAAGTGTTGAGTTGCTGCTATGGCTTTGTTTTGCATGGTTACAAACGAAACCCTAGGATTTTGGCCTGAAGATGTTTCCATGTCTATGCAGAGTCCTGATTCTGTTTTCATCAAATCACCAACAAATCCAGTAAAAAAAAAAATTCCTGTTTGATGAGATTGATCTATGCTGCTGCTTTCTTATTGCCTAGGCCCCAGGTCACACTCCACTATACAGTCAGTATTGTTTCAGGTTGAGAAATGTGGGGTATCTGCAGCAGATTTTAGGCTTTCTTCTTTAGAAGAAAACATGGCTGCTTGTAAGACAGTCAACCAAATATTCTGGCTTCTGAGTACTTGGTGGGTATAATCAACTTATAATAGAATATTTATTATCTATCTGCAACCTACATGCTGTAATTCTACAAGTTGAGTGGGCTTTTGAACCCTTTTTATCACAGTGTTTTTTCCACCATATGCTTCTCACTGTCCATAGTCTTTGCCTGAGTGGTACCAGACTCTAAAGTGCTTCTGGACCCCCGTGGGTCTGAAGAACCAGAGAATATGGGAGGGAGCAAGAGCACAACTGCAGAGGGCAGAGTGGGTTCTTTCCTGAAGCAATTGTGAAATGATCTGATGAACCTGCCAGACCATTTTCCATAGAGAGCAGAGAGAAGTCAGCTGGACAGGACTGAGCCAAAGAGGCAGCAGAAAAACAATCTTAACCTTTCTCACTGCAATGTTTGTGCTCTTGTGATAATGGTAGACAAACGAACAGACAGTTGTGGAAGTGAATATAAAGAGTTAAGATTTTAGCTAAGGGTTGGGAGCAATTCATATTGATCAAGATGTAAGTTAGGAAAGCAAAAGGTCGGTTAATGATTATTAGATGCTTAAGCTAAGCTAGATCTAATTGTTATATTGTTTACTGTTATGAACTTGCTTACAGAAAGAAGTGGAGTGAGCCGTTATAACAAGAGTCTGAAACCAGTAAGAACAATGGCCAGCACCTGGACTGTATATCAATTAATCACGAAACAGGGGGCCTTGGATTGTGCCAGAGGGTCACAGAGACCTGATGAAAACTCTCCTGACTCCATCCTTTGAGACCACTGACCCAAATGGAGACCACTGACCCATTTCGTGACCACCGACCCAATTCAAGAGAAGAGCTGAGCACGTGTGAAGGACTGATGGGCTCATTTTAATATGGGAGGTGCTGGGGTTATGCAGATGTATTGTATGTAAGATCTTGGGGAATAAATAGATGGCAAAGAACCTTGTTTGGGGCGGTCACGCCTTTCGGAGGTGACTCCCGTGCCACCCGATGGTGAATAAACACACCACTTTGTAACTTTAATTAGTTAGAGGGTCTTTGTCCGTGATCATAACAGTTTTTAATGAATCAGAAGAAGCCTCTATATTGTCTTTTGAGTACATCTCTTGAAAGCCTTTGTTTAGGTCAAAATCTGTAAACAAATTACTTATTTAGATGTGGGTTATGACCTGATGAGCTTTGTGCACTTTTGCTTCTATGTTATCTTTTCCCTCTTAGCAAAACTAAGGCAAGTAACAGGTCACCACCTCTGAACATTTGCAATTGCTGCAAATTGCATTCTGTAAACAATATTATCATATTAGGAGAGAAGAAGATAATTTTGTTTAAAATACTTAAAGTACTCTTTCTTAGAGGGAAAGCACTTCACAATACACACTGGCTTGGGCCGAATGAATTTCACAGCATAAGTCAAGAGAAGAATTCTTCTTCAAGAGAAGAATTTTAAAAAGAGAGGAAATATTCCTACACTCCATCTCAATTTGAAACTGATCCTCAGAGCTAGGAGTCAAATTTGTTTGACACGTGACAAATACAGTGAGTACAATCCATTAAAATCCAAATGCAGAGACACAGGAGAGGCCTGATTTTGTCACACCAAGAGTGTCACGCTCAAGTCCAGTCAAAGCATTCAACTTTGACAAGACTTCAGCAGCAATTCATGGTGCTAGAAATCCTGATACTTATTCACAACCACACAGGCACTAAGACTAAATCTTGCAAGCTAATTGTAGTAGAAATTACTTTCTTGTAATGACTTAAGTAGTTAAATGTGAAGCTTCAGAGCCCCAGAGAGCCACCAGGAACAAAACAGGTAATTAAAACAAATTTTAAGTCTTTTAACCTCTTTCCTCACTCCAAAAATTAACACTTTGCTGTATACCGTTATCTCATTTTGTCCTTGATGCACTGTTTCAAGAATTTAAATATTTTCTTATATAAGACAAAAGCTACGAAAAAGCTCACAGAATGCTAAGTTGTCTGCTTTAAATTTGTGAGATGGCACAAGTTCAGGAACAGTATGTCTACAAAAGCATCCTGGCTATGTATTTTTGAAAAGGTAGTGAAAGTAAGATGACACTATACGATCTGCAGAGGTAGCTGAAGAATGCTGCAGCAGAAAACTTTTCGTTAAGGATTTCAGGGGACAACTATTCCTGCTATAATGCCAGTCCCAATCCTAAAAAAGATTCTCAAATATACAAGACCACTTAAAATCTTATCAAAGATCCTTGTCAAATGGTTTGAGCCTCAACTGTTTAAAGATCAGTGACAACTGGCTGATGTACATTTTAAGCAGTTAAACAAGGCATGTCCAGGGCAATCTTTTAAACTACCACTTCTACTAGGACTGCACTACTGAAAAAAGATGTTTTCGAACCATGGACAATCTCAGTGAAGGCAAGACAGCCTGCTTTTCTTCCTGTCTAGAGCCTCGGGGCAAAGCCCAGCCTGAACAATAAAGGTTCTAGAGTCATTTAACTAAAGGCTAAACCCGGTACTGTACTAGCTGGTACTGTACTTACACTTTTGTTAAACTTTCTTATTAGAATGACTGTCTGCAATGTTTACCTTGTGGCCAAAGGACAAGGCTCTATAGAGAGCCTAAGTTTGACTGACACAGAAAGTGGAAGATTATTTCTGTGTTATGTCTATTTCTAATCAGAGTATGGTTTCTGCATCACTCACACCTTCCAAATGGTTGATTTTTTTTCTATCATTCAACCATTCAAATTGCCCATATGTTCTGGAGTCTTTATTTTCCTGATATTCTGAGGTGACCAAGACATGTCGCTTTGAAGATAAGGAAAAAGGAGTAAGTTGTACATCACTTTCTAACATTCCAACAAATTTATTGCAGAAACAGTTCTGTATTTAATAGGAAAGAGTCTGGTTTAGTATAGAAATTTATTTTCTAAAGCCTCAGATAACATCTAGATGGAAAAGATGGATGTTTTTCAATACTATGTACAAATGTAAAATTACACCTCTGGTTTTCTGGTCTGCACATGTCAGAATTGAATCTGGATTCTCACCTTCACCCTACAATTTCGTTTGGTAAAGAAATTTGTCAGGAGTGGTGCAGAAATTCAGAGAAAACTTTTTTGTTGGTAGGTTTTCCTTTTTTTAGTTTCTGTATTTTCTTTTTCTGCCAGTTTAGTTTAAAATTCAGGGGAGACAAGTTGCATGGTACAGAGTTGGAAAAAAAATAGAAACATTGATACTATTATTAGCTATCATGTTACTTACAATTTTTACTTTTGTGATAGAAAATTTATATAGTTGATACACAAGGCAAAGAGTCACTGAGTTCCTAAGACTTGATCCAGATCTCATTGATACTAGTGGAGATACTCTCATCCACTTCAACCGGCTTGACAAGACTATGGATATGGTGAAAACCCACCAGCAGCTTCATGTGCCATTTATTGATCTGAAAAATTTGTACCAAACCGACTTAGAAAAGGTCCTTTTTTTAAGAATTTTGCAGGCAAAGCCCCTTTGGTTAGATGTTAAAACTCATGCTTTTTTTTTTTTTTTTCCGATTTATAGCTCACTGTCTGACTCTAAAGCTTGTTAAAGGGTTTTTTTGGTGGACTAAATCTGGATTTAAATTCACTGCCAGAAATGCCCCATCTTCATAAAGCAGGTTGTATGGGTGAGAAAAAAACTACTTTGGTGTCAGAAGTGACTTAAAATAACAGCAAAGCTACAGTCGAATCACACAGCAGCCTTCATCTCTATTAAAAAAAAACCCCAAGAACCCAACCAAAAGCCTCTCCTGATATGAAGAATATGCTGGCAATACACTACTAATTTTTCAAACTAAAGGAATATACCGTGTGCTGCATTAAAAAAATCTTGAAGAATTCAATTAAGTTTTTCCCTTAGCTTTGCTTTGCTTTCTATAGCAACAGATAGGAGAACCTCTACCGAATTTCCAGAAGCAAAGCAGACAGTACGGGGCTTCAGGGGACTAATTTTTAAGTATGCAGATTTAAATGCAAAAAATCTGGATTAGCATGTCTGCACGCTTCCAGATGTATTTATTTTGCACACAAAACACTTGTAAAAGCCATTTTATCCAGTTTTCAGAAAAAACAATAATTATTAATGATTTTACATTATTCTTTTAAGACTTAAAAAGAATTTTTAAAAGATAATTAACCTACCAAACTTCCACAGACATTTCTATAGCACTGGCTTTTTCGATCTACCTTTTTCATCCACTTGTCTTCCAGCACTCTCAGTGGAAAAACCACTGGAAAACTGATTTACATTTCTCCTGTACTCATCCATCATGACTTTATTCTACCCTCACTAGAAAAATGCATTTACATTTCTTTTGTATTTAACCATCACGATGTTTCCTGAAACTCTCACCCCTAAAGAGTCACGAGATTTATAAGAAACAGAAAAAAATACACAGAATGGCAGCAAGGAATATTTCTGCCAGTATTAATTAGGCATTAATTCAGCATTACTTAGTTACAGGCATTTTGCATCCTTCCTTTTGGTTTAGCTCCCTGCTCCTTTACATGACAGCCAGTCATTTTGACACAGCACACTCACAATAGAACCTCTGTGCATTACCACAGATTGAAAGTCACTCTGTAACAAAAGAAGACTAAATTACAAATAATAAAGTATACAAATGTATCTCATCCCTCCACAGGGTTACAGAAGTAGGATCATGATTACAGAGCTGTTCAGTAAAAGGGATGAATCACAAGTTGACAGATGCTGTACACAAAGGTCTTTCCAGCAAGGCTTTTCTGTCTCTACCACAGGTGATTCTAACTCCTAAGTTTTTCCAAACTGTTCAGGTTTTGAAAGTATTTCATTATTGCTTCATTAAGCACGTACACCCCAACTTCCTTGCACAGCTGTAATCCAAGTTACTTGAAATGATCTGATGTAAAATTTTTGTTTGCTTTCTTGTTTTGGTATATCAAGATCTGCAGAGTTAATGTGACACAAAATACCACCCTAGCAGCCATCTGACACTTTCTTCAAAGAAATGCCCCTTTTCCAATTTGTCAGTTTTCAATGGCTGCAGGTCTTACAGGGAGGCCTCTTTTAGTGACAGCTGAGTTAGAAATGAAGAGTATTTTTCTGATTTAGAAATTAAAATCAAAGGAGGAGAGAGGAATCAAAACAAACTCCCACCCAGTTTTAAGACGCAGAATCAATGAATGAAAGCATCAAATAACACTGCGTTGTGAGACAGCAAGAAGACAAATTCTAAGGGCTTGAAAATCTGCAGCTCCATGAGCTAATTCAAACCTTCAGATTCAACAAGCAAATTTAGCCTGAGATCCTACTAAGCTTGAAGACATTTTCTACACTCTTTTTCACACTCCCTTTCTTGCTTTCTTTTCCCTCCCTGTCTGTCAGAATATCAGAGTGCTGTTGGGGGTTCTCCTCCAGATCCATGGTAGGCACCTGCTTTAGTGTATAACATATACGTGTTGTTATATGTCTTGTTAACTCTGGAAGCCTTGAAGGAATCTCGAAAACTTCAGTGAAAATTTCCAAATACCATCTGCCAAGTTCCAAGATGGTTGGCAAAGCATTCCTTTAGTCAGTAACTCCTCCAGGATAGCTAAAGAAATACCTCTCATAGAAAAATATTGAGAAAGGGTGATTCAGCTTCTGAGGAGTGGAAGCTCTTACCAAAAGGAAGGGAGGGAGGAAGGAGACAGCATGGCAGGAGAAATATTTACTTTCCTTTCACTAGATGATTGGATCTGCCACTGGAATTAATGTTCTTCCTGTGTGACTAAGGAAAGAACTACTAATAGTATATTAAACTCATTTTTTCTTTTCTAACTGGAAAGATATTCATTATGAATGTCAGGTTTGGTTTTGCATTCTCAACAGGAATGATCCTGAGAATCTCATGGAAAAAATCCTCGGGTGAAAATTAGGTGCACGGTTCAAGAAACCACAAAATTAAAATCTTCTTGCTGGACCTACATATCCTCAGCTTAAAGTATTTTCAGTAATGTGTTCTGAATTAATATCTGTGGAAAAAAAAAAAAAGTGAAGTTTTTGCATGTTTTCATGTTCCATTGGAAAGGCTCTTTAGAAATCTAACCCATGTGGTGTTTTGAAGCCAAGACTGTTACCCTACTAGCTGTGCTTATGATTACTGATATGCTGCATATTCCTAAATAAAAGCCTATGCAAGCCATTAAATATTCATGCACATGGTGGAATTCAATAATTATACCCAAGCAGTGAGCTAAATATAAACAAAAGAATGAATAATCAACCTAGACTACAAGGAATCAAGTTATTTGTTCTGTGTGAGCTGCACATCATCTTTATGGATACCTTGTGCTGCCAAAAATGAGGTTTACATGTTAGACAAAATAAACTAGTGCTTGTAAGACAACAGTTTCCTAACCTCCCCAACAATTGTGGCTGTGTTTAGGAGTAACTGATGAGGTGAACATGAGGGGTACTATCTTTAGTTGCATCATCTTAAACCTAGAAAGTCATCCAACCCAAGAGATCACTTAAAACAGCTTTCCAAGGAGAGTCTTACTGGAAAACATTGTGAAAACGTCATGTCAAAGACATACATTCTAACCTCATAAGAGAGAGAAGAAGATACAAATGGAGATCTGGATTTTGTTTTACTCTCCTATGAAAGGTACAGTTGATTTAAACAACTCACCTTTTATTGATGAAATGGAAGAAAGAGTCCTAATGAAAAATCAGAAGATTTATTTTTGCTGTCTTCTGTATTTTTCTTTGGTTGTCACTAGTTTAAACCTCTCACTCCCTTTCTTTGCCACAATCATCACAGATATCTCTGGCCACATGAAGTTCCCAGTGCGGGCCAAGAAGTTTTGTTTGGTTTGCTTTTTAAAGTAGAGAACAGTCAGTCTGTTCTTCCTTTAGTGGCACATCATCAACAATACAACAAAGACTGGGAGTGGGACACTGAATTTCTGCTTTTCAGCACAAAGCACATGGTTACTATTTCATTTTACAGAAGACTTCTAGAGTGTTTTCCGGTAATGATGAAAGTAAAAAACTGTAAGGATTTTTATGTGTTACTCTGATGCTTCACATTTAAAACCATAAGCAAGAGTAAGGTGGTATAATGAAAAGCAGAGCATACAGAAAATAATCACAGAAAATAAATACAATAGCAAAAATAACAGATACTACACAGAAAAGTAATTTCCCTCTTAATTCAAATTCTTTTAAAAAAGCCTGATGGTATTTGGGAAACATAGGCTAGTGGAGTATCTGCAGGTTTTGCCAAAAAAACCCTAAAAAAAGTCCAATTAAGTCCTATCACTGTAAACTTGCCACAAGTCCTCCTGCACATGATAGAGTGAGGAAAAGTTAAAATGCATTCTTAAGATTCTTTATCCTTTAGAAATCCACAGCTGTGCTCAGATGTGAAATGTTAAAAAAAGGTTGGAATCCTTTTCAGAATAAAAGATTTCAAAATAGGCTGTTTTTCCTTTAAAGAACACATACTGTCTTTTTTTTTTTTTTTTTTTTTTGTCTGTCTTGAAAAATACAAGAGTTGAACAGAGCATATACAAAGAGAAGGTTTGAGTTACTCAGGTCAAATTCTCCCTAAAACACATGTATGCAACTTCAATTATCATCACATACATGGCAGGTGGCTGCAATCATCAGCTTACTTGCAGTATATTTAATACCAGACCCTTCTACAAATTTATTTCAGAAGCACCTACCAAGGAAGCAAAAGTGAAACTTTTGTCTGCAGCTGCAAAGTGTCCATTTTAAAAAATCTGACTTTTACCATTTTTGGTGGCACTTGAAAGGTATGCTTACCCTGTTAAAAAACCTTTTCATGAAGAAAGGGCAACTCTAAAATGATAGTCCTGCTCTCCTTAGGAATAGTTCAAAACAATATTTAATAACACAAGCTACTGATAAAGGCAGAAATGCTGTATGTATTCTGCTCACTATCTTACTATGGCACTCAAGGTAAAAGAAAATAACTTTATGACAAAAGAAAAAATATGATGAAAATGTGGTTTTGTCTTAAATAAATTAGTATTAGAATTGAAAATAAACAAAATGGAATAGCGTACCTGTTTAGAGTTAACTGAGCACAAAAAGGAGCTGCAGCCACTTACATAAAATATGATTCTGATCCAATGTGCCAGTGCTGATATTGATTCCTAACTGCATTCCTCTACTCATGTTGCACTCAAAACTCAGTGAATTCCTACTTACATTCTGAAAGAAGGAAAGGAGTTCCAGAGGCAGGAGGTGAATTACAATGCAACAATTGCCAGGGAATGTAATAAACTTTACAGAACAACTTCTGTAAAGAAGTGTAAATGGTTGTTATTTTAACCACACTTTGAATGTATACAAGTAAAAGGGCTTGTCCAAAAAGTAGTAACAAAACCAGGATGAGCAAAATGTCACAATGTCTCTGTTTAGTGACTCGCGTTTTCTTCCTCTCTAGTCATCATGGGACAATTAAAACACATTTACATAACAGTAAGTTCACCCAGAATTTATCCTGCAAAGGTCCACATATATAGCTCCTCTCCGAACTATGACATTTCAAAAAGTCATCAGCAAAACTCATGAGGGAAAAATGTACTATGAACACTTGAGAGCAAAAGATAATACCTCAGACTTGGTATACTCATAATCACAATGTTCCACTATGCTGTGATTTAGGAAAGCTTTATTTTGTCAGAACATTTGCCCCATTCTTACCTTTTTCCTGCTCATCTCCTTGAACTATTGCTGAAGACAAGGTATGAGGTGAGTCTGATGCTAGAGCTATACTACGTTTTCAGCCAGAGAGTTATCCAGCAGCCTTGGCTCCATTCTGATCCAGGTTCATAGCCATAATCCCAAACAGATCTTTTAGCACTCACATAGATTAGCCATGTATTCAGAGCATACAGAGAAACCAAATACTGAGACATGAGACTCACCTGTACACTCATGTTGTAGTCCTTTCCCGTAGTATCCTTTTTCACAGATACACTCGAACTGGCCAGTGTGAGTGCCACATTTGCAGCTTGCCATGATGTCACAGCAATTTTCATTTGCCTCGCAGAGATATGAACAGTGAGATATGTCTTCTTGGATATAGCTGCCAGAGGGCAGGTCTGAAACAGTACCAATTTATTAACAAAGAATTTAAAACAAAACCACAAAAGTAATACCACAGTTTCACATTATACCAGTAGTAAAACACATGTTGAAAACCCAATGCTCCAGTTCTAAGTAGCAGAGTATGAAGCAGAGCCTTGCTATGCTCAACATGCAAAAGACTGGTGTCCTCATTCTGGAAAAGGGCTCAGTGAAATCCACCGTGCACCCAGATTTTCTCTTAATTTGAGTCTAACACTGCCAGAATGCAGTCTCACTCCCAACAGAAGCTGTTGAGACACCTTTTGGTCATGGCATGAAAATCAATTGGTCATATTACAAAAAAAAATCTTCAGCACATTCACATAGACCAGTCCAACCTTACCTGGAACACACAGGCTGGCAACAAAGCATCAGAAAACCTTATTTTACCCTGTTAATCTAAAGTAGCATGTTTTAAAAAATTATAGCAAATAAGTTCAAATGGCTAGTCTGATGCCTGTTCTAAGCCTCAATCAAGCAGCATTGTCACACAAATGTTTAATCAAGTGCTCTCACTTGCTTATCTAAACCTACCCTATTTTTCAGAAAGAACTTTTATTTTAGGATAGAGTAGATTAAAAGAGGAATCACAGTACAAACTCTCTTTCCACCACTTCCTCTTTGCAGTTTTACTGCGTGTAAAAGGTCATAAACACAAATTGTATTGATTCTTACACAGAGGGATGTAGATTGGTTCTGAACAGGCTGTTGTTGCTGTATGAGACACCCCAAAGGTAGTAAGTCTAGTTCTAAGGTGTACACTAGGTGCCTCTTGTACCTGACTACAAGGTTCATCTGTTCAAGCACAAGATACATTGGGCCAAGAGCACAGTGTTCTTCACAGACAAAATGAAGAGCTGAATGGATGTAAATATGTATACACATCAGTGAGGAGAACTTTGCTCTCACTTTGTCGGTGATGAGTTAAGCCAAATGAAGTTTATCGTTTTAACTGAGGGACAAACACCTCTGCTAGAAAGTTACGAGAAAAATAAAAAGGGAATCAACACTACATGAAGTGTAAATGCAAGACAGTACTGGAGATCTTCCTATTCAAACCTCTCTGCTGCCTGTAGATTTCTGAGGTTAGGACATTAGTACCTTCATGAAGAGCTCTACGTGCCAGAGCTTCAAACTCAGTAAAACTGTGAAGAAGATAACAGTGATCTTCTTTTGGGTTGGATGCCATATCATTCAGTTCTCGGATATTCCCCTGCCATATCCCAAAGGTGAAGATCTCCACTCCAAGCTCACGCAAGGATGCTGCAATGGGTCTCGGGTCTCCCCCATTGGAATAGCCATCAGTAATGAGAAATATCACTTTCGTAGCATTTCCACGGGCATGCCGTAATATTTGCTGGAAGAGAAAATGAAATTGCACACCTCAGTAGAGGGTTAACAGTGGTTGATCAGTACACTACTTCCTCCATTATATTTGAATTATACAGCTAATAAGGCCCTTGGCAAGATCACCCACTATAACAAAGGTCAAACATCTGCACATACAGCCTGTGGTTGAGCAAGTCCAACCACTGAGACACACTTTAGGTGGTCACAGTTTACATATCCACAGAAATTATGACATGATAAGAAATGAGACTTTTCATGCTGATTGATTAAGTCATCCATGCAACGGATTCAGCAACGATACTGATACTGATGATACTGTTCAGACTGAAGTTGAAATAGGTACTGCAAACATTGAAAATCTAGTGCAAGACCCAAAACAGAATCTCACATATTTTAATGCAATATTATGTTTTGATCCACTAAACTATAAATCCTACTGCTCATTTATTGTAAGGCTTCCCCTAACAAGTATTTGGACTGTTGATTATTTTAAACCCAGCATAAAATTCCTCATTTGTCCCTGTTGAATGATGCTTTCCTCCCTTACAACAGTTCACTAAGGTCACATTAGATTGTCCACTGTGACCTCAAAAATATCTGCAGTTCCTTCGGCCCTGCTGCTTGCTCTTCCTAATACTTCACACAAAGCATGTGTGATGCTGCTCAGTACTGCCCTAGTGAGAACATGACTCACAGATTCCTGCTCATTTCAGCCTTCCAGTCTGACAATGCACTAGTGCTAATTACTCTCCAAGTACTTTCAGATTTTGGGCGACAGGCAGAGCACCAGTAAAAATGTGATGTCATGTGCCATGGACTAGAAGCCACCCTATCAGCCACTGTCTGTCAGTGTGAGTAAATAAGGGACGACTACCAACTTCCCAGCTGTGGCCAGGTGCTGTCCACAATCCTAAAGCAGGGGGTTGTGAAGATGTATTTTCTCCATCCTCTGGGAACTTACGTAGAAATAATTAGATGCATATTTCCAATTTGGTAGCAAATTATGACCATGTTTATTTCAATAACAGATTGCATCATGCTACAATTAATGTAAAAGACCACATTTAATAGACCTTTGAATGATCCTGCAAAAGACATGTCACTGTGTGACAAGTAGGTAAATGTGATTAAGACACTCTTAGCAAGGACAAATTCCAAAACCAGAGATCAACTAAGCTGAGTTGTTTTATTAGAAAATCTTTATGTAAATCTTTTGAAGTAAAATCATCTTCCTTTCAGCTCATCCAAAAGCTTACTAGCTAGGCAAGCCTAAATAACCTGCAGAGTTTTTATACTCCTTCTCGGTAAGCCAGGCCACATTTTAGGACAATTGGATGTTGATTTATCTGTTCACTGATTTCAGGTAGACACTATGCAAAAACAAGCACACACACCATAAATCAAAGCACATACCATTGGCACTGTGGTCTGAGAGACTGCCAAGCAATGTTTTTGCGGTTGGGCTTGATTGTTTGGAAAACCCAAAGGGAGTGAAACCAAATTCTCTTGCAGACAAAAATACCCTTCACAAGTCAAACTTATTGTTCCTCATATTGCTTAAGTTATAAGTGGAAAACCAGAATGAAGTGGGAAACTGGAATGAAAAGAACCAGGAAGAAAAAAACAAGACAAAAGGGCAACATGAAGACAAACAGCAGGAAAAATGTACAAATGCCTAATTTCAAAATGCATTTTGAAACTGATGCTCTAAGACAAGTGACTGCAGGCAGAGACAGTAGTGTTATTTATAATTAACATGTATAATTAACTTATTTAGCATTAACTGTGCTATTTTAAAACTGAATATAAGCAACTTAAACTTCTATCCAAATTCATAAGTATTCAGGCTGATATTCTCTACTCAGGATGTTTATCTAAAGCTATTTCAGTAAAAATGGCCCTTTTTTGGAAAAAAAAAAGACAAGGAAAACATATGTTACATCCCTACTCAAGTGGTTTTGGCAACTGTAGCATCTCTGAGCTTAGAAAAAATAACTTTCAATAGGCAAATCACATAATAAAGGTGGAAAAATATGTCCCAAATACATGAAAGTTGTGGAATGTGTGTAACTGAGGAAGAAACCGCAACTTACAGAGGGTTAAGAGACATAATGGAGATTGCCAGGGCAATTCTCTGAAGATCACACCTACACGCAAATTGTTGTAGCAGAATATGATTCCAACTTGTGATGGGGTCATAACATGTGCAGAAGGGGGAACAAAGCTTAATTTTGGAAGGATGGCAATTTCTGTAGTATTCTTGAGCCCTGTTTCCCTTGGTGCATAACAGAAACCTTCACACACTTCACAGATGAAGGTAGTGGACAGCATTACACATTGCCCTGGTTCTTCAGCAGTTAATACTCATAATCAGCAACAACCAAGCTTCCACATTTTCCCTAAACACAGAGACATGTCTGCATGGCCAGTGAACAAATGAGCTTGTACCCCAGTAGTCTAGACAGAACTACATATCTTAGGACTATTTAATTCTGAACAGCAAATAAGCAAGGATTTTTATTTAACAAAATTAGACTGCTACAAATGCCCTCTGATACTCCTGAAATCAAACCCTCTATGACTTTCAATGTAATCAAGAAAGTTCCTGGTCCCATGAAAAATTTCTTAGCAAGAGCTTTTAAAAGATGTGGGTTTGAGTAACTAGAAAGCATCAGTAAAAGACCATCTTTGAGGACCAAATGATTATTTCTGAGGGGAAAATATGCCTTGGCTACATGACCCTCGGATAAGGCAAGAGCAAACATCTTTTCTGTTCTCTGCATCTCAAAGGACAACCACTTATGTCACACAGACACGAATTGAGCTAACAGGTAAGAGCTGTCTTCCTGCTACCCAGAAGACTTGAATATTGAGGCACCAGGGAATCTGAGTAGAGAAACAGACAGACAGACAGACAAGATTGCTACATATTACCCCTAGAAATCAAAACAAAACAAGGCGACTGACCAGCTTGGCCCTCATGTCTTGCAGCTGTAACTCTAGACACAGAATTCCTGCTGTATAAAAACAGAGGAAAACAACAAGGGAGAGAAAGAAACATTCAGCATGGGGGGAGGAAGGGAGGAGGTGGGGCGAAGAGACAAAAGTATGTTTTAAAATAATTTGTGTATGTCTGTTGGTCCACTTAGTATTTTGTTTCTTCTTGTGAGGACAAGAGAACAGGCCACTGTCCTGTCAGAGCTGCTAATAATCCAAGCATCAGTCTCCATTCCCCTTCTCTGCAATATTTGTGCAGCATTTCACATAATTTTTGTTTTCTCTAACCCTGACTTGCATCCCTCTATTCTGAGAAATCGCTTTCCTTCCCTCTCCAGAAAGCTGTTTTGAAAGGTGTTTTTCCCGAACAGAAAGTTCATATATTTTAAAATATTTGTTCAACCCCTAAAACTTGTTTAACCCCTAAACTTGTAAGTACACACAGAGATTGTTCATCAGTCCCTGCCAACTTCAAAGACTGTATCTACATAAAGATGACTTTTTTTTTCCCCTGACAAGGCTTTGCAGTCCCTTTATAAATTGTCAGATTCTTCAACAAATATGGTTTAAAAGCCCTCTAAATTGTACTAGTAAATTTAAAGGATCCTGAGAATCTCTTTCTTTGACATACATATCTACATCTGCTTCTGATTTTACCATCAAATGAAACTGAGCACCAGCCATAACTCAAAATAAAGGGCTGAATGGCCTATTAAATTGAAAATTTAGCCCATTTGGTCACTACTATAAATTAAAAGGGGATAAGTATAAACAAAACAAAACAACTAGTGCTCTGGATGATTGAATAGAAATTAATGGGGACACAAGAAATACCTAGTCTTTTACCATTCCAGTAACTATTTTCTTGTCTACACTTCCTTCAGAGGAGTGGTAGATCAGTCAGTTTCAGTAATTCTTCCAGTTCTTAAATAAAACATTCTTTTCACATTAGCAAAATGTTATTACCATCTGTATTGTGTTCAGTGACTGTTTGGTGTGTACAAATATCTGGCAGTCTAACCAATCTTTTGTGCCAATAAAAGTCCTTAGAATTAAAAAATGAAGTCTTGTGCAACAAAAGAGTTATCATACAAAATCCTTCTCTAGAAATACATTACTGTAATGGAAAATTAAATTCTATCAGTACAGTCACATAAACAGCTAAATTCTAACTTCTGCATTTTTAACATTGACATGGAGTTTGTAACACTAAGTTAGGAAAGGTGAGGTATTGAAGGGTAAAGACTTCTTCAGCCACTTGACAGCCACAGCAATGCTGTTGTCAAAGGTTCTTCATTACTGTCTCAACAATATCCTCTGCATGTAACCCATAAACAAATGAGCTTGGGCCTGATTCCTGTCCTGTCCTTACTCTCTCTTTTGACTTTAAAGAAGATTCTGACCATACAGAATTGAATATTAATATATCTATGTAGAGGGAAACAAGTTGAAATGGGTTAGCCTCTCTCACTTTACAGACCAAGCCTCTAATAACATCATACAGCCCCAGGAAAAGCCTGCATTAAAATGCTTACGTTGGAGCCTAGCCCTCAAAAGAACATTAACCAACATCCACCTTATAGGAAAAACACTACCTAAGGGCTACAAAGTGAATGTTATTTCTTATAGATCAGGAAGAACCTCCACTGCCTCTCAGAAGCAAACCAGAAAGCTTTCCACTAGAGTGCCATTTAGCTGTGCTGCCCCAGAAGACCACTTACACTGGATTTCTTTTCACCTTAGGAATGACATAGAACATACACACCAGCGGATGAGTTCTGAATAGAATGAAATTATTATTTTTCCTAGATGATCACTTATTCAGTATAAAAAAATTATTTCCATTTTACAATATTATAGAATTAATTTAACTATCGATAACGTAACATATTTGTTGTTAAACTTATATTAAAATGAATAAATGTTGGTTTATTACAAAAAACACTGCATAGATTTGGTCCATATATTCATAAGAATATTGAAACAGTACATCCTAATTTATCATAGGTGACTTCAGAAGCAGACCAGCATTTCGTTCACAAAGGAAAATGGCAATGCTAAATCTCTTTGCCAAGCTAAACTGCTGTTTCAAGTTTCTTTGCTTTCACCTTTCCTGCAGGTAAAAAATCCAAATCTGACAGGAGATTTTACATAAATAAATATTCTACAAGGAAAAAATAACCAGCACAGTGACTAAATATAGCTTTTGGTGAAGCTGAGACACCTTACCACTGAATTCAGGGGACTCCTGATGAACCTGGTCATGTCACAAGAGTATTGCAAAACTAGGGGGTGACAAACACAATTCCCCTTCATCATGAAACTATTGCCAGGTGAAGAATTGTTTGCACCTGGCAGGTTAACACAATGCTCATTCTTCAAAAACCACTGGCCTATGGAACCACAATGTTAATTCTGTTGGAAGAAGAACTGGAAAGCAGCCAGCCCAACTGTGCAAACTTTTACCAGCTCACCAGGCAGTCAGGTATGACTTTGGGGCTGTCCACCACCAGGGATCACTGGTCTCCCAGGACAGAAAGCATGCACAGAGAGAAGGCAATTTAAGTTGATGACTTTGGGAAAATGATTATCATATGTACGTTTTTTTCTGGTGAAACCTATGAATACGCATGTAAAATATAGTACATAAACAGGAACTTTTTATGCACTCAGCATGCAAGACATTTTGGAGGAGATATCCCCTCATGCATCCAACTGAATAAAGAATGCTTGCTTCTTAATGTTACATTAGTGCTAAGGAGTTTCATTTTACTGATTTTTGGTAACAATACAAATGTTATTCCTGTACATGAAAGACCTGGTTGCACCTCTCTAAAAGAGCAAAGGTCTGATTTCACCACGTTTTCTTTCGGTCACTGTACCCTGCTGTTTTCACTGCTCAAATCAAATTAATCTTATCCCCTCTTTAGGTTTCACAGAATGAACTAAAAGATATTCCAACATTTCCCACTCTTTTCTGCACTGCTACACAGGCCCTAGAGAATGAGCTGTTACATATCCAGAAGAAATTAACTAATATTAAAGTTTAGAGAAAAGATGTATCTATAGAAATAATCTGGATATTTAAAATATTTAAATAGTTCTTTCAGTAACTGGCAGTCATGACCTGAGTAAATCTCACAACTCTGTCAGACAATCCCACTATATATATGAATGAAAGCACATAGGTGAAAAAGCCAAGCATGCTCATGGCCAGGAAATGTACTGATACAACAAAGAACTGAACAAAGACTGACAGATCTAACAATGTTTAGATGGAGGAAAAGAAGGTTTAACGTCCTCTTATCCATGCATATATATATAAATACTTAATGGGGCGAGGAGTAAAGAAGATATATACAGATTCTTCTAATTGGTAGCATGAGGCAAGAAGCACATACTTAAATACCAACATTCCACTTAAAGAGAGCAACATTTCTGCTGCAAGAGTGATGAACCATTGAAACAGGCTCGCCTGAAAGTTTATGGGTTCTCCACCCTTAGGTATATTCAAACACCGACTTAGACACAGTCCTGAGAAACCAGAACAAAAGCCTAAACAACCCAAAATCACCACCGGGTTTACACTGACAGGAGATATTACACAGAATTTTGACTCGTGTAGCTGTGTTAGGGCTGTTGTATGCGGTGATTTGAAATCATGTGGCTTGCAGTTTTGAGCTCTGAACTATAAAGAACAGAATGCACCTAGTTTCCAGGAAAAAGCTAACATGCATATACTTCATCTTTTATGGTTATGAAGTCTTCTAAACAGGACATTAAAAAGCAGTATCTATGTACATAGATATTTTCTGAGCTCTTGTGCTATATGACCTTTTAACAAGTTTATTAAGACTTTGCAAAGTTGCTGGAGACCTTTATATGCTGTAATGTTGCATGCTATATTCAAAATATCATTTGCTAATTGATCTCAGTTTGATTTGAAAACTTAAAAATCCTAGTTTTCTTTGTCTGTGAGCAGTTTCCATCATTAATATAATAAAGATGTTATTTGATTTCTTTAGTACTGCTCTGGTCTTCTGCTAATAATAAAAACAGTGACTCAAAAATATTTTACTAAATACGTAACTGATTTTCATGTCTTTTCAGACCAAGCATTCACACCACTATTGACCAATACATCTGCTAAATATCTGTTCCTTTTGTGTTTGCTTTAAACATTTATTACTTTAAATAAGCAGGGAAAAAAGAAGAAAAGCTGAACTGAATAATTAATTCCAAATGGACAAGTACAATTCATGACCTGGCCCATCTACGGCCAACTGTCACTGCTCAATTATCATATGAATACCTTTTTTTTTTTTTTTTTTTTTTTTTTTTCTCCAGGACTGCTAGAATTGAGCAACACTAGCACAAAGTTATCACTGATAGGAGGTGTCTCAGAACAACTGGGTGTGGGGGAGTGTTTGGGAGAGAAATCCATCTCTGCTCAACTGTTCATACGGCGTATGCTTAGCAGAGCTGAAGCTCTTAGCAGACTTTAACAGCTCTTTACAGACTGCTGCTTTCAGTCAAGGAGGGTTTTCATCTTCCTGGTTGAGGTTGCCAGTGAGACCTTGACCCAGAGGGAGTACTATAATTTTAACAAGAGCTCTTGTTTTAGATTATGTTAATGAAATAGAAAAGTAAGCAGCTGCAAAATTTAAGCAGGGTGCTGGTCCTACAAAGAACCTGTTGCTAAAAGCAATAGCGCTTTTAATTTCTGCACCTAGAAAAGTCAGAAAATTCTGAGCATCACAAACATGCTGTGTCACCTGCAAAATCTGAGTCACAAATTCCAGTAACACACGGAATTGGGGGACAAAGGGTAAAATATGTATCACAGAACACAAAAATAAATATTCAGAAGTTTAATGCTGAGGCTTATGTCAGGAACTATTGCTTATGTCAGGAACTACTGCTAAATATGATGTATTTTGCTGTAAAGGCCTCTTGTAAGCCTTGGAAATTAATTAAAAATAAACCAACTTATTTTGCCTTGACTTCTTCAAAATTTTAGTGCCAGAGATTTATTCCTTCTCTCAGAACAAATCACTCAGCAGCTTTTTTGCTTTGTCTTTGTATCTCTGAAGCAAGGCATATGATAAGACTGATTTCTCTGTGAGGGTTGTAACTTTTAAGGACTGGGAATCAGAAGGGGCTTGTCAGACCCTTCCAAAAAAGGCTCTGAGATGACAACAAAAAATGGTTTTCTCATGAAATGGAATGTCTATTCTTGAAACATTTAGATACCAACAGATACCATGGTCGTGAAAGATTTCATTCATTGTATTGTTGGTTACATTCACGAGATTTGTTTCATTTTGTGCAGCAATATCTACAGCAGACTTCCAAATTGCAGGCTTCTGATTAGACCAAAACGCAAGATACAATTTTGTGAGCAAAAGCAGAAGAATTCCTAAGAACAGGTTTTCAGCTATAGAAAATATTAATCCTGATTATGCATCCACAGATACTATGCTAAACAGAGCACTTTTTGCCTGTCCCAGCCAAAAGGTCAGAGAAATCTACTTAATAACTTCTAAAGGTAGGTATATTTCAGGCTTGGTCCAAGGTCATGAACAATGTGCAGATGTGTATCTTGCCTCTGACCCTGCCTTAATTATCTTGTGAACAAACCCCATGCAAGGTTGGAGTATGCTGGAGCAGTACTCTTCACAAACACCACACTGATTAAAACTGGAGATTTAGAGCTGGCACTAGTGATGGCTGCTTTCAATTTGGTAATCCCTAACTACCAGCTCTGCAATTGCAAAAGTGGCCAGAGAGGTAAACCAAGTTAACTTTGTTTTTTTTTCCAACATATATTTAACACAGACTGCCAAGGTCATGTCAAAGCCCAGAGAGGCCCAATGCTGCCAATCAGTCAGTTAGCTCTAGCTGACCTAAGCCGTCATCAGATATTTAGAGCACGATGCCAAAGATAACCTAGAATCTGCTACTCTCTCATTATCAGCTGCAGATTTTGCAGAGGTCATAGGAATAAAAATCCACAAAGATATGCTTGATAACCAGACAACATACATGATTCTGAATGTTCATCTTCTCAGTGAGAGGGCACTACTTTTTTAAAAAACCCAAGTACATGGTAAGAAAATATATTAATTTCTTTAGCTTCAATAAATTTTTCATCTTAATTTGAAAATGAGATTCTGAATCTGAAAATGCACTGAAAAGAAAAGCTGATTTTTCTAGTGGGTAACAATGCTGCATCTTGTACTTCTGCGCTTTTGTCTTATAGAAGAACCAAAGGCATCGTTACTTATTTAAACAAACATTAAATAAGCATTAGAACTGTTTATCCTAAACTGATATGTGCTTACATTCTTTTGAGGGACTTTTTAAAAAATATTTATTAATTATGACAGAGAGCATGGAATTTGACATGCTGGTTGGACATTTGTCATGCTCCGTCAAGATCATATTAGATACAAACACCAGATTTCAAAGACTAGATTCTCAGAAAATGTGAAACCTTATTCTTCCACTTGCATATACCTATACTTATACTGACTTCAATGGAGTGAAGATGAATTATAAAAACAAAAAAATTACTTTTTTAATGAAACAATTATTTTTATAACGCAGAAGAGCTCCCAAAGGCTCCCTGAGCTACTGCTTTGCCAGATTTTTTACAACAATTGATTTGTCTAAGGCTGTCTGAGTACTGTCTCTAACTTCTGCTCAATACACACCTACAACTTCCACTTCAATTATGAGGAGAAATTGTTCCCATTTTACTTCCTCTGTAATACAGAAATAAGACTATCTTCATCTTAGAAGATATAATTTCATCAACACATTGCCACATAGAGTAGTTTAAATAATTTTTATTTTCATCTTTTTTTTTTTTTACCACCAAAACCAATGCAACTTCAGGATGTTTAAACTGTCCACCAATAAAGATAGCACACCAATGCTGACTTATATGTAACTGTGGCTCTCAGCTGCTAAAACAAGAACCCATTAAACTTCCATCCTGGCATGATGACCACCCAGTTCTATTTGAAAACCCATCTGGTAACAAATGCACACCCCTCCCACGAGGTGTAGTGGGTGCTGTTGGCAGTGGTTATCTCTCAGCATCAGAAGCTCCAATACAGTTGCCTACAGGTCTCTCAACACTTCCACCACTGAGTTCTTTGGTCTTTAGATGCATTCTTTAGGCATCAGGAGCAACACTTGCTCAAACTTGTTCATATTTTCAATTCTGCTTTGGTTCTTTCCTGCTCTCACAACAGCTCTGTAGTTTTCCATAATGCAATAAGCAATCTGCTTAACGTAAGCTGCATGTAGTTTGTGCTGTCCCACCAACTTATGCTGTGAAAAACTGAAGCCAAAGAGTTTTGAATTAATGAGCTCAGTTTCTTCCCCCTCTAAGACTGTTTCCAAGCGCCTTAAAAGAAAGACTCCAAAAATGAGCACTTGCTAGCTCAAGCATGGCATGAAATCACAAACAGGATGGCAAACCCAAACATCAATAGCAGTTCAGCCATTCTCATCAGGATGTTGTCTCTTGCCACTGTCTCTTGTGGTATATATGGTATATTTCTGTGAATCACATAGAATTTATCTTTAATCTACTGGGTAGGAATGCCAAAGTGTGGTCTACACGGCAAAAGTTAGTAAGGACATCTTTAACAAAACACAGAAACTGCAATAAGCTTGTCTCCAAAGTACCTTTGGAGGGGATACAAAGCTGCAGTGCCAAGGAGAACTCTTATGTTTTAAAAGAAGGTGGACATTGTGTGGTTGACAGCTTGTCAAAATGAACAGGATGATGTTTTAGGATGATGTTTTGCTGCCACAGGTTCTGAGACAGCTACTGTTATGTAAATCTTGCTCCTCTTCACTCATGTTCCCAGGTCAGACACTAACTGGCCTGATGACCCTGCAGAATTCATTTATCTCTCAGCCTCCGTGGTTTCAGTGGAACTGTCACAGAAGTGAATTAATCACTTTGAGACCTACCAATGAAGAGTGCAGCACGGCAATTTAAGTGCTGGGTTTATTCTAACAATGCACTTCCCCTCCTTGTCTGTCACTATAAAATGTAAGTGATACAATCCCAGAGACTTTGTAGATGCTTTGCAGATACCTTTGAGTTTGGAAATGAAGCAGAGAATTCTTGTCAGAAGCATAAGGAATCCCAACTTAAAGTGTAAAAGAAAAAGAGTGATTTAAAAAGAGACATTTTAGAAAAGTGAAAGAAATAATTACGGTTGTACTAAAAGACAGTTAAAAACATGATGCAGAAGTCTAAGAGACCAGAGGGAATTGCAGTTTTGTTATACTTAAAAAACTTTCTAGATTTATTCCAAAAGTAGTATTTTAAACTTAGAACAGTCATTTTCTGAAGAGTGTCTAGAAAGGAGAGTAATCTCTGAAGATGTTAATTTGTCTGACATGAAGAAATCATACTGAAGAAAACCACAGTACAACATCTTTAACCAAGAGCTAGTAAGCAGACCGGAATTTAACCTTGTCATTCTATCTTAATTTTCCCTGTCACCATGTGAATATTTTTCTTCCCACATTCTTATAAGAACACAATGTAAAATGACAGTCATGCTGTTGCAGCCACAAAGTTTAGCTGGTCTCAAGAAACTAAATTGTGGGCTCCTGAAGGGATTTTTTGTTTATTCCACTTTAAAGATATCGTTAGTCAAGATTTCATATCAAGACAACAGATGGTATTTCTTCAGCTTATATTTTGTTTTTAGCGGTTATTTTTAACTTGTATCATTAACTTTTTTCACACAACACCCCTGGGATGGATCTATATTGAAACATGGCTCACAGTGGAAGATCTAATACAGGGATGTGTTTTCCTAAAGCAGGTTTGGCATGTGCAACTCTGAGCACATTATACAGCGAACTTGTTTTCTCCTGCCAAAAGTGAAGAAGAGAATAATCTCTGCCAATTTCACATGCCCAGCAGTGATGCACCTCTTGCAATCTCATTCCTCAGCTCCAAATGAGAACGTGTGTTTCAAGACAAGTGCACCCAATGCTCAGCTACAGGACACTACCAAAAATTAGATGGGGGGAAAAAAAAGAAAAAAAAAAAAAGAAAAGTCAAAAATGAGACTTGGATTGGCAGTTGTTTCTGAACACAGGGGCCAAATGACAAGGAAGAGTGAGGCCTACCCTTGTAAAAAAAGCTTCCTGAGTAGACTGGCTCTCCATTAACCATATAGTGGGAAGTCTCCCCAATATGATCAACTGCCAACACATGTCCAGGGGCTGCCTAAACTAAATTTCTGCCACAGGTCTGCAAGACAGCATGACAAGTGATTGTATTGCAGTGTCTGGAAATGTTCCTGCGGACATGCCCCCACTTATTACTATACTGTACACAGTTTAAGGGGACCTTTGTAAGTCATCAGCAATTAAAAGAGACATCTGGCAACAGTACATAGGTATGTCTGACAGCGAGCAGGCACTCAAGTCCCGCTGCCATGAAACCAGGCAGGCATTTCAGATGCCAGACTTGACTCATATGTATCACTTCTGAAATTGAGAGACAGGCTCCATGCCCCTTCAAAGAACGAATTCCAAACATTTGTTTGCTCTGACCAGACTATTCTACATCCATTCCACACAGCCCTACACCCCTTGTCACGGAACATCCTCGAACAACGGAGATTGCGGAGAACCACATCCCCACACCACACACAGCACAGCGCACGCCGAGCCATCGCACCCCAGCAACCCCACGCACTACCGCGACTCACATCGCCGCTCCTTCCCTCGATGCCGACACCTGGCCTGGCCGCAGCGCCCCGCGCCCCGCGCCGGTGCTGCCCCTCACGGCACCGCGGCTCGCTCCTCTCACCGAGCCCTGAGCGCGCATCCCCCGCACCCCGCGCTGCCGCCGCCCCGTCTCACCGCCGCCTGCTGGAAGGCTCCCTTGGTGTAGGTGCCGCCGCCGCGGTAGGAGATGGCCGGGATCTCGCGTCCCAGCAGGGCGCACTTGTGCTGCTGCGGCCGCCGCCGCGAGATGTAGTCCACGCGTGGCACCACGTTGCTGCGCGAGGAGAAGGTGACGATGGCGACGCGCGTGGCCGCGGGCACCACGGGGAAGTCGGAGAGCAGCTTCTTGACGAAGCGCAGCTCGCTGAGGAAGTTGGCCGGACCCACGCTCGACGACTCGTCCACCAGGAACACCAGCTCCAGCCGTCCGCTGCGCGCCCGCAGACGCCGCACCTGGCGCTTGAAGGCGCGCCCCAGCTTCTCCACTTTGCTCTCCGTCGTGTCCGGCAGCGGCGGCGCCTCCAGGGACGGCGACGCGAAAGTTGGGGCGCGGAGGAGGGCGCCCGGCTGGCCGCCCGCCCGGCCCTGCGGCGCCGACGGCGACAGGGACAGCGACAGTCCCCCCCAGCAGCAGAGAGCCACCAGGGGCCACATGGTGTGGCGGCGGGCGCTGGGAGACGCCGGCAGCCGCGGGAGAAGAGCTGCTGGTCGCCCCCTGACGCCCCACCTCCTCTCTACTCGGAGGGGCGTCCGGCCTGCCTCTCTGTCTGTCTGTCTGTCTGTCTGTCTGCCTCTCTGCCTGCCGGCCTCCCCGCCGGCCCCCGCAGGTATCTGCGCCCTTTAATCCCCCGCGGCAGAGGCGCTGCCCCTCGCACGCCCCTCTCTCCGTTTTCCTCTCCTCGCCTTTCGGTAACGCTCTCCCCCCCGGTCCCTCCCCGCCTCCCGCCGCCCCGTCCCGCCCCGATGGGTCCCGCAAGGCTGGCAGGGGCCAGCCCGGCAGCGGGGCGGGTGGCGGTCCCTGGAAACGCGCCGAGCAGAAGCGAAGGGAGGCGGAAAGGCTGGACCCCCCCCGAAAAGCGAGGAGCGCCTTTTCCACTCCCTCGCCGCGCGGGCTGGAGCTGCTGATCGCGGGGACGGAGTGAGGGCTTGCACTGACACGTGCTGAATTAATAGTGGTTAATTTAGCCCTTTGTTTTGCGGGGAGGATGCGCCTGCGGCTGGGAGGTTTGAAGGGTCCATATGCTCTGGTCTCGCTCCTGGCTCTGTCACAGTCTCCCTCTCTTGTTCAAGGGCACACTTCAGCAGCCTGGGGACTCGGTTTTTCAACTTTCAAGATGTAGCAATATTTTATGTACATTTCACAGAAATGACAGCGGGGTGTCCAGACACATAGGATGAGTGTCCACAAGGGTGTGTGCATCAAAGACAGGGACAGCACTTGCATATGTACATCAACACGTGTATGGACACATATACACTGATGTAGCAACAGTGACAATAAACTGTGCTTATTATGAAAAATTCCCTGTAGCCATTGCAAGCCACTGTAACATTACAAGCCGGTGTGACATTGCAAGCCATTTCTTGGAAGAGGTCCTGTGCTGTCTTGCTGTCTGTAAATCACTTTAGGAGAGACATACACTTGCAAAGAGACATCCTGCCAAATTCAGAACCCACTACCCACCCTTCAACCAATCTCAGTACAGATTTAATTCTCAAGACTATTATGAGTCGAGAACTTGGGTTTATTTTAGCCATTGGTTTCAAATTAAACAGTTTTCTACTTAGTCAATTGTATTTCCAGGAGCAACTTAGTCCCAGAAAAATTCTCTTGGGACAGATTAACCCCATGTTAACCTATTGACTGCAACTTTTGGCCTTTTATTGGTATTTTCCTTTCTTTACACATTTTCTAGTCCTCCTTTTGAGTTTGCTTTTGTTGACATATCACAGTGTGATGGAACATGCAGGTACATTGGTTCATTCACACATTCACATGTTAAGCCCCACATTTACACTTGGTTGAATTGTACATTCCTTATCCATTAAGGTTTTTAGCTGATGGAAAATTGATCCAATACTGTCCTTTTGACTGTCCCAGCAATACTCAAATTTCACTGCAAATGACAAGAGACTAAGTTACAGAAAATATTATTTAATTCTGGAAATGAGGTATCTGATATACACATCCAACATGTTTTTACATGTTTTGTGTTTATGGAGTAGTCCAAGTACTTCACAAAAGTCTGTTTCTTAGGTATATTTCTGCACCTTGGTCCTTGAAGAGAAAATAGAAATCAGACACTCTTACAGAGACATGTGAAGAACAGTTCTGGTACCGAAGGATGTGCTTTGTGATGGACTGATCAGTTTCTATTCATGTTACAGTGAAATGAAAGAGACAACATCATACTTGGGCTACTATGAGACCTTTTTGTCTTAAAAGGGTAGCTGAAATTTGCTACAAGCACCGAAGTCCTCACCAAGTTGATTTGCACAATTGGTCTTTGGAAGATTAAATAAATGCTCTAATTGCATCCACTGTGGTCTGAGTCACACCACTAGTAAACCTAGTCTTCTCATCTACGTTGCACTGGGCTGTAGACTGTGTTGGTCTTTGCACAAAGCAGAATGAAAGAATGGAAAAATATAGGCAAGAAGAGTCTGGTTTCTCAAGGTGCTCCTAACCGAAGAGGATCATTGCAATTATGATGTTTTTCTATTACCCCTGAGTTTTCAGATCATGAAAAGTACTTCAGTCTGGGTTAGTTTGTTGGAATGCTGTCAGTTCTTTTGTTTCACCCATGTTTACGTAATGCCAGATTCATATTTATAAATGCCACATATTTTAGAACTCAGAAGCAAAGGAAAAGAAGATGTACTGAAAACACTCTTACCAAAGGAAGAACAATTCATGTCAACGGCCAGTTGCAAGTGTGCAATCAGGGATGAGGAATGGTGAAAACACAGTAGTTAATTTCAGTCTTAGTGATCTCATTGGAATTACGAATGCAAAAAATAACGGGGCAATTTAAAATTAATCCTTGATACATGTACAATTTGTGAAACGATGTATTTTTTTAAGTCACACAAGTCCTCCAGCCATGCTGCACAGAAGCTCTTACTGGTTTAACAGAAAGATGTGTGTGTACAGGACTGCAGAGTGAAGACATCAATGCAAGATGCAAATAAATTTATCACACTGGGGGTTTGCAATAGTAGAGGAATAAAGAAGTGAACAGCTAAACTTTGACTATGGATACAAGACTGCGATACTAGCAGAGAGCTGATGTGAAACAAAATCCAGGAAAATGTGAATGACAAGGAGAAATTTCAGTCCATGGATACTTAGTGTGCAAAAGGCTTTGAAAAGAATCACTAATCTGTATTTAGTGAGTAATTCTCCTCATGTATTTTCCCTTGTGTATAATGCAGGTAACTCTCTTTATATTCAATCTATTTGTGCAGAGAGGAGACACTAAAGCATTACAAGACACTGTGAGAAGTTAGCATCAGCATCTGTAGTAAACGAAATCTAATGGTATGAGGGAAAGAGTGAGGGCAGCCAAAGAATTAAAGTCTGCTCCTGATGTGATTTAACAAAGCCCTAGAATAATTCCTGGAATAAACTGAAACTTAAAAGCTTGGACTCAGCATGTAAAATCCTCAAGAAGGTATTTTATCCATCAGGCTGTACTTGCAAAAGAAAAAGTCATCTTGCAGATGGTGAAGGTCGTGTATGTATGTGTAAGCAGCAAGCATTCTCTTCTCTATAAGTTCACTAAGCTTTTCTGAAAGCATCATTTCCAGGGGAAATCTCTGTTGTAATGAAATTGCCTTCCCCAAGTCTGCCTGCCAGCTCTTTACAAATCCTTTCCATGTTGGTGTGCTTAAGCCTTCTTCTTTTGATGGTCTTTTCCCTGTTGTATTCATGCATATTATTTGTGTTTTGGTTCATATTGATCTGTAGCAGATGGGGAGGTGGGGACCAGAAGGAGTTTTTTCCCACTTTAAGTGTCCCTGAAGGTCAAAGTATCTGCCCTGGGCTTCATTACTTGAACAAAAAATGCAGGGTTCATGTGGCTTCTGATGACAGGGTACTTAAGAAGGTGGTGCTGGGCTGTGACTCTATTCCATTACAAAACAGCAGGTAATAAAAAAAATTAGATCTTGGGAATAAACTGTCTCTGTCATGTGACAGAAGAGGGCTGACTGGTCCTGAAAAGGAAGGCTTAAGAGCAGCACTTCAGCTGCTTTTACAATCACGTTACTGTATCTCTTTAATTGTCTTATTAAAATCCACAGACTTTGTGAATTCCAGTAATTCTTTACTGTCTCCCCACAAGATCATATGGTCATTTAACACCACCCTGGTTACTAAACAAAAGGGAAATCTTTACCCCCAGTTAAAAACCCTTCTGCAAACAAACAGTCTGAGGATTGCTGTCCTTTAGCCAAATAGCTTTTTGCTTGAATTACTCAATGAAACACGGCCAAGCATCTTTCCAAATACAGAGAAGAAAAGCATTGTGTTTCTCCCCCTCCATATTCCCCGAAATACAGCTGGACAGAACACATCCTTGTACTCAGCCCACACAGTATTTGTGCCTGCAGAGACAATATCACATCACATACCCTACAATTTTTGAGGGAATGCAGGTCATTTTTGTTTTTACAGTAAGGATGTTCTGCTAGCAGCTTTGTGCCACGGTGGAAACCCAGCTGAAACTGAAATGTTAGGTCTTCTGCAGGAATTTTACAGCATTCTCGATTTTAGCCAAATGAAATAAAATGACAACTTAAGAACAGAAATCAGAACCTGATGTAATTTAAGATGGTTCTAAGACTCTCTTTGTGCTCAAGCACACAATGTCCATCTGGGGAAACCTAACACAATATGTAGCTAGCAGAGGTAGTCTTCTTTCTTCCCCTTCAGCCTTTGGAAAGGTACAGGATTACTCTGTGCTGTCCACTTCCCCTTGAAGATGTCAGGTAGTATTTCAGCAGCAGGTGTTTAAGGAACTGTATGAGGAGGAAACTTTCAGGAATAGCATTTACAGCATAGGGCTAGAAATACTTTCAATCTCAGAAAATGACCTCTGAAATTTGCCACCAGGGAGACATTAATACAGTGTCAGAGTAGTGCCAGCCTTCATGGTTTAAATGAAAGCAGCATAGCTGTTCTAGGAAAGGGGAAAAAAAAAGGGCTTTGGGAAGTTACTTCATCCTCTTTCTTCCTGTGCCCCTTAGGAGAGAAAAGATGTCCAGGTTCTGAGTCCTGGAATGTGTGTCTTCTCCTCCTGGCTAAGAACCTTCATGTCCCAGTGCTGCAGTGCCTTACCTACTTGCAGCTTCATTCATTGCCCCCAGACGATAGCAAAGATCAAGCAAGACTGCAGTATTGTTGCAAAGCAGGGTCTGCTCTTAGAAGCTCCCCGTGTTAGAATGTGTTGCTGGAACACACTGTTTCAGCACTTTCTGACAGCTAAAATTTTTAGCTTTTTTTCAGCGGCAATATTGAAAGGAAAGTGGGAGAGAGCATTGTACAGGATGCATTGTGCATTCAGTACTGAGGAGTCAAAGCTAGGCTATCAAGATCTTAGTCATAAAATCTGATTGGATTTTTTTGGCCATTTTAGGTCTCAGCTGTAAACAGAACATATGGAGGAAACAAAGAATTTTCTATAAATGTAAGAGTATTCTCAAGAAGGAGGAATAAAAGGAGATTAAGCTCTTAAATTATCACTTGTTTTATTATTAAAAGTTGTGAGAGATACTTTGCAATCCTTTCAAACACCAGTAATTCACTGGCTGTAATTATTTTAAGATAAATTTTCTAGGGCTAGAAACTTGAAGTTCAGACTTTCCACATAAATATTGTTTAAACATACACAAATTGAAGGCAGTCAGTTTTGATTTATACACACAAATCCCATTGACACCTCTGGGAGTTCTGACACAGACTGAAGAGAATACATAGCACTTAAGTGAGAGCAAAATGTCTGTCCACATGACTTTGGAAAAAGATTATTATGTAGGAGGAGAAGTGTCAGTCTGCCAAAAGTTTCTCATTTCAGGCAGAGGTCTGTGCGTTTTAGTCTTCAGCAGAGCAAATAAGCATTTGAACAAGCCAAATTATGGGTTATTAGTTCGAGTTATAAAAAAGAAAAACGAGATTTGTGTTACTTCTCAGTATTCAGTATTGAAGTTTAGTTATGAGAATTTTGTCTTCACTGCTGGACAAGCCCAATGCACAATAAGCATATGGCTAGCTTCCAAGATTAAAAAAAGGTAAGCAAATCAAAACATCTGCTGGTCCCTGCACAGCAGATGTTCATTACACTTCTAAGTTAAGCTCTTCAGAATTCATGAAGCATACTTTATCCATAAGCACACAGCCAGTCTGTCTTCAGCCTACAACATTCATACTAAAGTGAGTATATTTTGCCATATTCTACACCCTGAAGTATGTGCTGTATGATTTTTGAAAGATCCAGGCAAACACTGAATGTGAGAAAAATATGGAAGACACCATGGATCATAAAAGAGAGATTAATATTCAAGGTAACTTGAGATTCTGAAAACTCCAGTGGAGCAAGACAAAAGATACTGACAAAGTCTGTAGGGTAAAGCCTGTTTATGGCATTTTTTTGCTCCTGAATAGGCTGATACAATTTAAAAATAGGTTAGGTAGACAGGCTATTCCAGGCTGCTTTTTCAAAACTTGCTGTATATTTTGGCCTTGAAATATAAAAGCACTGTCAGTCTTTCACTCTGCTAACTTGCAGCATACAGCTGAATGTTCATATGTCCTTCTCATGATGTTCTGCACTAACCCAGCAGAGGGGTGCTCTGGGAGAATGAGGGTAAATATCTAAACTCTTTTTGCTATGTAAAACAAGCTCCAAAGCATCTAAGAAATGGCCTTCACAAACACGACTGGAAAGTGTTTTTTTCTGAAGGAGTAGTGCAGTTCTGTAATTTTCAGAGGGACTGAAGTTTTAAGGAGTAAGGGAAAGCAGGTTTAGGGCATGCAGAGCAGTTATTCCCATTTGCAACTGAGATTCACAAGCAGGTCAATGACTTTTTTCTCTGGTTAAAGAAAATAGTGACTCTTCTCTGTGATTAAATAAAGGACTCCGGTTTCAAGAGATACAGCTACCTTATTAAAATTCACACAACTTCTAGTATTGCCTTTGAATATGAAGTATTTTGGATGTGCATTTAAGATACTATGATGAAAGTACTGCTCTCAGACAAGAAATTATCTTCAGCTTGGTGGAGACAACTGAAAGGAGGTGTGATGATGTCCTGGTTGCAAAGCTGTGTGAGTGCCTTTGCCTGGGGAAATTATGTGGATGTGACTTACCCATTCCATTATGGCTTTGTTCCTGGTGGTGAACACCTTTTTGTGGATAAAAATACTATTGCTATTAATGTTGCTGTTGTTATGGTGTGTGCCTTATTTCACTGCTTTGTGCTTTCTCTAAATTGTTACCTCAACCCATGGTCTCTGCGTTTGTCCCTCCTTTTACCAGAAGGGATGGGGGAAAGTGGAATGGCTTACCTGAGGTTTAATTTCCAGCTAGTGATAAAACCAACTCAGACAAAGGAACAGGAAAAATGATGTATTTTGAGGAGAATCAGAGGTGATAAACAGAGTTCACTATCATTTCTAACAAAAAAATTACATTGTATTAAGTGAAAATGCCAGGGACCTCTCTCAAAAGGAGATGTTTTGCCCATCAGCATGTAGTCAAGCAGTTGAACTCTTTATATAGTAATGCAGTGGATGCCTAAACATTTGTGTGCAGGAAAACTGTGGAATAAAAATCTTTCCAGTGCCAGTGTTCTCCTACAAAATAGAAACATATCTCTTACATCCCTGAAAACATGAAGTGGCGTACCCCAAATTTTAAAAGTGTTCACTATGCTTGCTTGTCTTTAAACTGTTTCCTAGGATAGGTTAGTTAAAAGAAGACTTCCTTATTCTAGTCTGGTATGGCTCGTGTTATGTTCATACAACCTCACTCTTCCTCTGGATAAGAGTTTTTATGCATTTATTATACATTACCCTCATTGTTATTTTGAAATTAAGCCAACCCAGGACTGAAGACACAAGAAATTGAAATGCTTTCAGAATTACTGTGATACATATCTAGGACAAAGAGCTATTACAACCACAGAGCCACAAGAATGAAAATACACAAGGTTGGAGAAAGAACATGCTCTTTTTCTCTTACAGAAAGAAGTGTGAGCTCAGCTAACTTCAGGGACAGCAGTAATAATTAACCTTGAGCTCAGGATGGGAACGGACAAAAATTGAAATGAGAGCTAGATCAGCAGAAAGGTCTAGTTACTTCTTTTACACATTAATGAGGGCAGCACTGGGACATCCCAGCCAACAGTCATGTCACAATACTGGGACAGCTGGAAGAGTGTCAGCCTGCATCCAGTACTCTTCCAGACATCTGCTGCATCTTTTCTGTCCTAACAGCAGGTACACTCAGCACCCCAAGAGCTTACAACCCCTTGTTTAAAGTCACTCATGCACCACGCCTTGTCCCTTCTGTCAGCCTACCAGAAGTTAAAGCAAACAGAAAGGACATGCTGTGATTTGCATTTGGCTCTATTGCCCACTTAAAATCACATTAAAGATCTATGCGTTTGCAGCAGTTAAAACTAAAAAAGTGTTTGGAGTAATCTTTAGATGTCTTTAAGGGATCTCTTTGGTTCTTTTTACATCAGGAACTCAAACTTAATCTTCTGGGACTAATTCTTCCATGCGTATTCAAGCATAGTTTATGTTTATTACTGATGGAAATTTTGTCAAAATAAGGTCTAAGAAAAACACCAACGTCCGGACGGACTTAGGAAATCAGTGAAACCAATGGAGACATGGCAGTTGTCAGAACCCAGATTTGCATCTGAAGCTAATAATCTAGATGTTATACCTACATTTTCTTGACTGGGGGAATGAATTGTCTTCACAGCTATGTATCCATACAACTGATGGCCCTAAGTCTGTCTGTCTGGTGCAAGAAGACACATCAGTATGATCAGCTCTATGTTTAATGTATTCCCCTCTCTGTACAGTAATCATGTCTGGAACTGTACATTGCTATTTACCTTTTCCATGGTCTTGTATTTTTTCTACTTGTCACAAAGATTTTCTGTGCATATGTGAGCAGATCAGTATTGCATGACCAAGAAGGATATAGATGAATCTAGTTCAGTCAACATATGCTCTCACTGCTATTGTTTTTGATATTTGCCATTACTTGAACTTTCTCAGCATTTGATCCTCAAATGAAATAAAATCATGATTATTACCAGAAAGGCAATCAATAAATTTAATTGCTATCTCTTTGAAAAGTGTATGTAGAAGATGATTTGTACAGTCTTTTGTCAATGGACAACTAGTCATAAAAACTCATATACTACTTTGAAAAATTTGCTGTATGTGTCAGAACTATTACTATTCATAAAAATATCTTGGGGAAAAAGATGTAGAATAAATTATTGGAATAAATTTACTGTATGTTGTACAAAGCCTGTCATAAACAGGAATAAATTATTTTTTCCCCACTGAAATTACCTGAGGTGTGCAAAAATTAAGTCATGATGAAAAGTCATGTCTAATCAACTTTGTGGTACTACTCTTTCATTTTATAAAGCTATTCTGCTTATGTATAACTTTGTACTCCCTTCTTGTTCCAGACACAGTTAACCGAAACTGTATTTTAAAGCAATTATAAATTTCATTTGGTGCTTCAGTGCCGTGTTCACCGAAGTCTTTGTGATCCAGTTGCTAGTTTACTCTGCGTGAGACAGCAAGTTTTGTGATAGATTTGGTCTAAGGATCTCCATTCTGTTGTGATGTAGTCTTTGTCATCAGTGAAGAAAAAGTCTGTCCTGTAGCAAGTACTGTGGGCAAGGAAAGAGATACCCAGGGAAGGAAGAGCTTTGGCTGAGGGTAGCCAAGCAGAGAGGGCTTCATTCTGCTTCAGCAATGTCTCATCCTAAAACATGCCAGGTTACAGAGCTGTTACCAGCACCATGCACTTAACAGCACTGCATGACCAAGCTCAGCTTCAGTTAGAATCTACTTCTCCTTGAAGCTTTGCAGTCTTCATCATTAGGGATGTTACAACCCATTTTCAAGGTGAGTTATGACAGCCTGGTGGATCCTGATATAGCTGTCATGGCTCATGGACCTCTAAGAGAACCAATCAATTTAGAGCTGGCTTAGATAAAATCTCTTAAGATTATATGAGTTGAAGCTTTAAGGACAGGGGTTGACCAGGAAGGTGGGCTGGAATCATCTTACAGCAGTATGGACCTTATTTATCTTACAGGATATAAATAATACCTACTCACATGTGGGAAGGAAAATTCTAAAGAAAAATAAATTGTTAGTAGCTACTAAGTAGGAACTGAAGATCCTGGATCACGAGTTGTACGTGGAAGTATTTTGGCTCTGTTTTGCTTTTTTCTTTCCTGTGTGTTGGTGGTTTCAGTTCTCGTTCCAAGCTTTGTATTTGCATTTTCTCTCCTCATCATTTGAGTGTACAAAACATATGCTCTTGATTTTACCCCCTCTTTTAAACGTATCAGTGCAGTACCATGATATCAGTATTCAATAACCAGGTTGTGTTCTGATCTTTCAAATACATCCTTTATGTCTCCAAATACAAATGGCACCTGTGCAGGCTTCTACACTGATTTTAAATTCTAATTTTAAATTTTAGTAGACTCAGATTGTGATGATATACACACACCAAGAAAAGGGGGACAATTTCTTTTCATATCTTTAGAATATCATTATTTCCACAATGAACTGACTAGAATCTCCTGTTAGATACAATCCCTAATAGGTCTTTCTTGACATCAGCAGAAGTGTCATAAGAGAACATAATTGGTTTGAAAACGCTCTTTGTGATTGAAAGCAATGGCTTATTTCACCCCAGTTTAGTCTTTTACACTCAAAACTTCTTGCTTATAAACACCAACTTTTCCTATTTATTTACAGTTGATTACACACATTAGCAAAATCATTCCACAAAGGGAATTCCTTTTTCTTCAGAAGTACAAGATTTACTTCACTTTTTTTTGCTGCATTGTTTTGTTTGTGCATGTGCCAGTGTCAGCCCATGGGTTACCCTTGTTACATAGAGCTTGTTAAGGTGCTTACAGCTTGTATCATACAACGTAATTTAAAAAGGAAAGATTTAGGCCTTTGGAGGCAATTTTATTACTTCCTAACAGTAATGGGGGAAGTCTTTGTTGTTAGTATGTCAAGAATGGACAAGCTTCCAGAAGTGACTGTCCCTGCCCTTCCAAATTATGTTAACTCTTTAAAAACACTGTAGGTCCTCCTAACAACTAGCCATTTATGTAAACTAAGCACTTTAAAATACACCAGCTTCAGTGGGACTCAACCATAAAATGGTTCTTTCTGCTGAGGATAAGATCATGTTTTTCCTCTGCTTCTATGTGCTTGACCCATGATAGCCGAAACTTGCTTTCTTCTTCTCTCTTGTTGCTGTTGATGAGGATTTTAACTTTCAGGTAGACATGGTGGTTTGGATTAAAAAAGCGGAACAAATCTTACTTACTTAAAATTTGAGGAATGAAGGAACAGCAGTGTGATTTCCAGAAGTATTTCCAGACCTCTTACCACAATAACTGAAAAAAGGGTAATTTTCTTCCCACATAGAGATTTCTTCTCATTTAATTGATAAGCCCTTCAAGAATTACAGAATGTCAAAGTATCTTGCTCCTTCTAAGAATTGTTCAGTTTCCATGACCAGGAAGGTTGCAGATTTTGATCTTCTGCTTACAAAAATAAATGGATTAGAAGTGTAATATTATTGTATTTTATTGTATTATTGTATTTTATTTTATTTTTTATTGTATCACAAAACTGTACTGTTTATTACAGGTTGGGAAAGTTTTAATATTTAAAAATATATTAAAATATTAATATTAAAATAGATATTGAAATATAAAATAATGCTTAAAGTACCTCCATATACATTTTTAAAGGTTCTTTTTATTTGTTGAACCCTTAAAAAAATCTATATAGACAAGAGAGAAGAGGAAGCCGAATGCTATTTGAAATTTAAATCTGAATTTTATTACTGTGGTATCCTTCAGTTATGATACTGAAAATGTTTCTTACACTCTCCTAAATTTATGAACAACAAAATTCTCAATTTTTCTTCTTTTTTTTTTTTTTTTTTTTTTTCTGTCCCATTCAATTGCAGGTTCATAGCTGCAGGAGCTGCCAGCAAGTGTACCATTAAAAATTGATATACATACATGCATTTTAACGTTTCAGTTCATGTATGTAACTCTGGTTAGGAGAGACACTCATGATAAAACCCCTTGAAGTCAAAACCAAGACCAGTGACAGCTAAAATTCACTCTGAAATCATAAATAGCTGGATTCCAAAAAAGAGTACAAAATTTCTACTCCCAAAGTAAAGTTTGCAGAACTAAAATTAAGATAACAATGGAAACTCCTTTTTGTTCTAAATGAAAGGCTGCAGGAATACAGAAAGGTTTCTTTCCATGAAAGAGTAGTGGGAGCTTTGAAACCTGTTAATTTCTTCACTAAATTTTGTTATTTTATTGTCAGCTGCATATATTACAAATCAGCAAGCAAGAACCTTTTAAAATAATGAATGTAGACAGGACCTTGTTGAGCATTAATTTCCCCTTCCCCATTCGTACTCCTTTCCAGAAGGACGAACTTTTTTCCTCTTAGATTCATCCTTTCCCTTTTATGGTTCACTTTTGCTTCTTTCTCCTGCAAGGACATTAAAAAGTTTACTGTAAGGATGCAGCTTTCTGTAGTGCCAAAACTCAGGGGCAACCTCCCTCCCCCTAGAGAATACCTCAGAAAAACCTAGAGTAGAAGGATGATGAATTCTTGGGAAGCTGTGGAGGGAAAGGGAAGCATGTGGCAGCTAGTTTTCTTATTCCAGATGATAAGAAAGAAGGGAGTTTTAAAGTTAAGTTTAAAGTTAAACTTTAAAGTTTAACTTTTCCAGTTTTAAAGGCTAGGGTCAGCCATCCCTTTTGGTGTTGAATATACCATTATGGGTGAGTATGATTGCTACTAAGAAACTATGCCATAGAATGCATTGGAGATGGAGGCACTTTCTAATGTAAATACTGAAAAGGAAGAACAGGAAATGAAGTATCTATTAGAAAAATAAATATTAGAGCATTTAATCCTCTTCCTGTGTTTTTGGCATGACTGCCTGTCTCAAGCCTTCTCCCCAGAGTACAGATGCAGTGAAATGTACTGTCCACTGTTATACCTATGACGAAAGTGTGGTGTTTTCCTAAAATCTAAACCATTGCCTCACCTTATGACCTCAGGGTGAAACGGACCTGTTCATGACTCTGGATTGTTGCCTCTTGAGAACAGCCAAGAATGGAGGCCTTAAAGGTCACTAACAAAGGTTAAGATAAAGAGCATGAGAGGAGCTGGAAAGCAGAAAGGGCCAAGGACTCCTATTTTCATTGATCTAAACCTAATCATGGAAGCTATAGAGGCAAAAATTCCCCCAACAACTCACTGAACTAAGCTTAAGCAAAGCCAGATCAATTGCAAATAAAGACAGATGAACTTTATCAGAACAAAACAAAAAAGGATTTGAAACTTATCTAGATAAATGGGATTTTGATGTTAAAACATGGCTTTTCTCATGGGCATAATTTATTTTAAGTATCCTGCACATGGAATAGGAGGCTGCTTTGGACAGAAGGAATTTTGCTCAGACATCTTGACCTAATTAAGAGTGCATTGACATTTTATTTTTGAATTCTATTGCTAACATGCACATGACCTTGGAAAGTCACATTGATTATTGTTTCATAAAACAATCTTTAACAGTCACATGAAGAAAAATGAGAAAGCTCATTTATTTTTCTGGGCTTTGAATATAAAAAGATTTGACCACTTACACATTAAAATTCTAAGTTCACTACACAAGTATGCTTAGAAACTTAAACTTCCTTGGCCTGCCTCGTTAAATAGTCTGCATAGTTGTGGCTGAAGGTTAAATGGCAAGATGCTAAGTTCGCTGGCAAACGTTCTGGCATGCTATGGGTGAACATATAGAACATACAAAATGTGCTCCTCCACTGTGAGAGCAAATAAAATCAGCATGAAGTACATGGGTTTTTCTGGAAAGCTTATGGCTCTGCTCTACTGACATGATTTTTTTATATTCTCTCCATGCTGCAGGATTGTTTCTTTGTTTGTGCTTTTGTTTTATTTTGTTTTTAAAAAATTTACTTCCAAAAGAAGCAGGTAGAATTATATATTAATATATAAAATATTAAAAAAACCACAACTTCCTTATCCCCCCACAAAAAACCCCAAACCTGATATCCTAGAAAGGTTATCTAGAGTATTTCTATAGTCTCCTTTGCCTTCGAGCTGAGACTTGTATGGATATGTCAGATCTGCAAGATGACACTTGGTTTAGAGTTCATAGACCCACTAGATATGCCCAAAGGCTTTCAAAACATCCTCATTTACCAAACATGATTTTGTTTTACATACAATTTGAGCGTATTCTCGAGCCAAACATGACATATTTGCTGCTGAGATGAGAAAAGTGTGTGCCCAGGACTTCTGTGTTAGGGGAGATCCATTTTGTAATGATTCTGCCTCCTAAAAGCACTGAAAGCTCTATTTTTCCTTTAACACACATTGAAAATAAGTTTTGAAAACTTGAGAGCTGTTGTGAAACAGCCATCCTCTGGCAAACTGTTGTTTTTGCCTTCCAAATGTTTTAAAGTTTGCATTTTTTCTAGAACACCATTTTTTTTCAGAGAGCTGCAGGAAACATGCAATATCTGGCTGCTACCTTAATCATATATTTAAGACCACTTGAAAAGTTTTAGGGATACATTCAGATTGCAAAAGTGATTACTCAGAGGCTGGGATATAACACAGATATCTTGTCTTCTTGGCTGTTTGGACAAAGCTGCTTGCTCTGAGTGAGGCAGGAGTCATAATAAATAAAGAGTGTTGACAAAATTAGTCACACGCTTATACTGTGTGATGCACACACTTTGTAAGTCTAAATTGAGCCCCTTCATAGGGCTAGCTACTCCATACAACTATTGCTGAATTCTTTAACTGGACCAACAACTATTCATAGTAGTTTACCAAACGTTTAACAAGGGTATCTCTTGATAGAAACAGGGGCTTGCAGGTCTGTTGGCTTCATGCTGTTCTGATTTTATTTATAAGCTTATTTCTAGTGATGATGCAGAATCATGTGAATGATATACAGAGTCCTTTAAAGTCAGCTTAAGATGAATCTCAGTTTTATTGTTTAACATCCAAACGCCAAGAACAGGGTGGTAAGTAAACATTTGACTTGATGTTCAAATTGGAAAAGAGATAATTTTTGAGATTTTCCAAGTAATTAATTAAAAAAAAAATCCAACAGAAATAAAAAGACATAGGGAGAAAAAATATCTCATTCCACAAATCCATGAACTTTTCAATAATTAATGCAAACATGTACATATATAATGCTACATGCTGCTCAGATAAACTCTATCTTGCAAAACAATGCACCCACCAACAAAACTCTCCCTGGATTCAGTAGAAAGAGGGCTGTATTCAACATTTGAGAACATGGTCCCCAATTCCATATGTTTATGTGAAAGGAAACTCTGGTGTGCACCTGAAAATTAAGTTTTCATAATGAATTTCCCACATTCATAAATGCTAATGCTGGCATCAAAGTAGAATTACTGCTTCTGAGCAAGAACTGATGCACACATCCTTCGAACTTCCCAAGCCGTTTCTTTTTCCTGGTAATCACAATTTTGATTGCAGTTTGAAAAGGTGAAATAACACCTACTGCAGCTGACACAGCTCTTGCAGAGTGTTTGTTTTATGGCGGTACCTCTCTTTTTGGCTGAGTGGTTGTCTTTTTCTTGCTCACTTAGGAGCCTCATGAGCCGTGGACTCCAGAGAGACAATACAGGAAATTGCATGGATCACTTTATTGTTCTGAGCTGTTTGTTTAGTTATGTGGGGCTTTCGTTATCTCTGACATTCCAGAGAGGCCTTCCTTTGAGGACTCCGTGGATAGTAGATAGGTGAAGTTAATCTGTCTGTTCTGCTCTGTCTTCTGCCTGAAATATATCGGAAAGAGTCAAGACAAGGTGAAGCAATTGTACTCCATGTTAGAAGACTAATAGTTATTTGTTCAAGCTGAATTTGAAAAGGCAATGAACCAGAAAATTTATAACATTTTTGTTGATAGGATGAAGTCAATTTAGTAGCATGAAGGTAGGACTGCAACATACGTTGCCAACAACATTCCTGAATAAATGAGTGAAGAAGTGAGCTCAAGCTGCACAAGAAGAATCTCAGATTTGTATTTTTACTTCAATTTCCACCTGTCTTCTATTGTTGAGGTCAAGGTGGAGGTCCAATCCAAACGAAGGAAAACAAGAGCCCACTGTGCATTGCTGTGATGGTATTCTTGCAGTCCATGAATTTCATGTTGTGGGGAAAAATAAAAGATGCATCTTTCTCTTGTAGCTACAGAGAGAAAGAATAAAAAGTGTTGCAGTCCTATTTGACCTGGTCATGCAGCCAGATCAGTAACATTATATACCTATTTTCTTGCCTCATCAAGGCAAACGAACAGAAAAACCATCACATATGTGAAATAACTCTTGCTTCTTGGAGCATGATGAATGAGAATGTAACTATGAAAAGAAAAAGTGTAGAGAGTTGAGAATTATTACTGCTAATAACTCAAGGGTTAGAGGCAACTGACTTGAAATGAGAAGCAGCCCATTTAAATCAGCAAAAATATGTTCTTTCCCTGCTTTTTTGACCTCTTCTCTGCTATACACACTACAGAAGTTGAGCTGAAAATCACTAGGATGGAACCTTGCAGAGAACAGTGACATTAACAGTTTAAAACAGGTTCAATAGATTCAAGGAAGAGAACTATGTATGGCTATTAATCTTTATTGTAGTCAGTACTTAGAAGAAGAAGAAGAAGGAGGAGGAGAAGAAGAAGAAGAAGAAGAAGAAGAAGAAGAAGAAGAAGAAGAAGAAGAAGAGCAGGAGGGAAAAAAAAGGAGATCTTAACTTGTCCTGTTGTAAAGTTTTCTTCAAATGTCATTAGCAACTGTCGTTGGAAACAATTGCTGCTCAGAGCAGCATTTGGCCTCATCTGGTGTAGCAGTTTTTGCTTATTTTGGAAACGCATTTTAGAGCTGGTCACTCAATTTCTTTTCCAAATCTTTTGCTGGCTTTTACAAGAACACACTGAAACCCCTTGCTTAAGCAGGGTTACTTAACAGGCTGTGGTTCTAAAAAAAACCCGATTTGTGTGTGTGGAGGCAGCAAAAAGAACAACACACACAGAAGTTATGGACTCAGCTAAAGCCAGCTTACTCTAGGAATGCAGAGAAAAAAATACTTCTCTGCTGTTTACATAACTGGAATGTTTTCCTACTTGTAAGCAGGTCAATACTTCTAGCACTGGCTGTTCAACAGTGCCAAGATGGAAAGTCTTATTTCATTCAGGTGCCTCAAAATACAACAAATGTGATAGAGCAGCCTTACAGTTTAAGATGAAATATGCCATTTACTAGTGCAGCAGGACATGTTCTGTTGTAAGCCATATCTAGCTCGTCACCAGGAGCTGAGCTCTTGAGTGTGTTTGTGCATGCTGTTAACCTGGACTAAGTCAGGAAAAACAGAACACAGTGCACGTCTGAGAGCTGAAAATCTGTTTCCCACCCATCCTAAAGACAGACGGTGGGAAAGCTCACTCCCAGGGGTATTGTTTAAACATAACAATTATTAGGTCAGAGCCTTGGAACATCAGACAGACCTGGAGATACCACCCAGGGATGGGATAGCCTGAGAGGCCTGTACAGACAGCAGAAGAGGTTTGGAAATGACAGTGGAGGAACCCCACCCAGATTCCAAAAATAATACAGAACAAGACTCACTCTGGAAACATATGAAAAGTTTGTACAGACTTTTACAAGTTCATGGTAACTTGAAATTTTCATTCTACTTGTTTTCAGGGCCATTTCTTAATCTGTTTCCCTTTACTCCCATTTGCTTGATTAAAAAATTTCTTAAAGAAGCTTTCTGTTCAAGTCAGGATCAATGAAAAGCACATGAAAAGAGGATATTCAACATCCATTTTAAAGAGAAAAGTTCCTATATATTCAATCCAGTGAACACTTCTGTTATGATGGCTCTTATTTTTGCTACTGCTTGCATCTGATAAGATGATGCACATGAGTGTAGGTTCATACTAAAAGCTTGGCTGGATCACAGCCATGATACTTAGAGAATCTGAGGTACAGAGAACAAACAGATTTTCACCATTCTAGTGTCAGTTAAATAATAAAGTGTCTTTGCATAGAATTATCTCTTTCTGTCAAACTGACAAGCATTTTTTAGACAAAGCATTAGCAGTGCAAAGGCAGAAGATGGCTGTGCAAAATCCTCTAGATTTCTAAGACCATGATATAGTTAATCCCCAATGTTTCTGGCTTAGTATGTTGGTTTCTGAAGTTTCCTTTTTCATTTTTCTTGAATAAAGGTGTCAGGCAGGTAGGGAAGGGTGGCAATAATGTGCCCACTATGGGGAACAAGTGGAGGAGAGAGGCTGGAATAAAGCTTTTGTCTCCTGTAATTCACCCTCATACAGGCCTCTGCCCTGTAAAAAGTGCATCAGGGAAAAAAAAGTGATGGTGGTTGCCCAGTCTTCCACAGGGGAGAACAAGGGCTTCCTGAGCACTGCTTTGACTGTTCATGTGGAAGCATTTGAGATCACTGAACATGCTAATTTTCTACTCTTATGCCTAGGTTTTAAAATACTATTTATGCTTCCCATTTGTCAACAGCTTATCCAGGAAAGGGTAGCTCAAAAAAGATGGTTCACTTTCATTCGAGTTCTTCACTTTTGCAGCTGCGTGAAATGAAGCACCATTTTGGTCAAGCTCAGAAAAGAATTTGTATGCCATTAAGTATTGCCAGACAAAAATCTTCACAGCTATAACTAGACCTTGAAAGCTACAGCACTGACCATGTGATTTGGTCAAATATGGATCTAGCTCTTTGTGAAGTACCTAAAAACCAAGGACAAATCAGGTATCTTGTGTTAGAAAAAAGCAACACGTTTAACTTAGATGTCTTGAGAAGAGAGAAAACAAAGACATAGCCTGTGTTTCAGAATAAATTTATTTTTTGTGACGAAAATATAAATAAATAAGAAGAATTCCTTATTTAATCTCTAAGGGCAGAATAAATACCACCAATACATACTGAACAGATCACTGTAGAAAAGGATATGTTCAAGGATATGTAGAAGAGGATGAGAGACTGAGGACTGCTTCTTCTAGAATCCAGTACTTCATGAAGATTGCATTAAAGCCTGTAAAAATTTTAGTGATCCGGGAAATGAACACAATTAATTAAATCTGTTGTACCACTCCTTCATATTTTTCTAGTCCACTAGTCTGGTTTCATGTGTCCTCCTGAATTCATATCTACTGCTATCCAGTATTAATTTCTCTCAGTTGTAAACTGTGTATAATCAGTCTGGGCTGAAATAAGATTCTTGCATTATTTGTCTTTCGAATTTTCCAGCAGTGCAAGAAAAGCTCTCCAGACAAGAATTTTGTAGAGTAAAGCCTTCTCCAAGCTCTAGCCATATAACTGCACCCATGGAAGAGCAGTAGGAGAGACCATGGGCTAAGATGGAGACTTGGAAAAGTGTCTTCTATTTTTCAGCTGTTGTACTGACACAGGATTCATGATGGAGCCATTGGCAGGCTGTTTCTCACACTCAGTCTGTGTGTCACTTAGGAAGCAGAGGGGAATAAGTCTCACTTTTCAATCAAGTTGCTTGTGATTAATTCAGACAGATTTGACAGCAAAAAGTAAACAGCATTTGGCAAAAGTCAGTCTCAATGAGAGTGTCGTTAAGAAAGTCACTCACAGAGAATATGCAGACAACTTTCCTCCCTCTCATTTTTCCCACAACCACTACAACATGAAAGATGATAATTTAGGTTTGTTTTCCTAAAGTTATGATCCCCATTACTACTACATCACAGATTTACTGGAAGAGCCATTTTAGCTTCCAGCTAAATGAGGCAGGATTTTTGGACATCTGCCCTGCTTGATTGATGGAAATATATTCTGGAAATAGACCACCAAACCCCGATGTTAAAATACCCTAAATAATGTCCCATGCATAAGAAAGGAGGGAGACAGAAGAGAGCTGGAACTCCAGGCTAACACTGGAAGTCTGCTGCCATCCAGGTGTGAATATCTTGTTAAGTAAGTGGGAGATCATCTCAGCACATCATCTTGTCATCAAGGCAGAATACCTTGCTTAGAATGCTCTTAGTATAAGATGAAGAGTAGGGTTTGGATGTGAATGGATGAGCAGAAAGAGTGTTTCGGCTAAACTTGTAGTTAAAACTATGGATGTACTTCCCCACCTTGTAACAGCAATAGCCTCTCTTCCCTGGAGGGGCTACAGCATCATCTAGTGGGAACTGACCAAAACTGTACAAGTCATGGTTGTATGATCCAGCTGCTGAACATAAAATAATGCCCACTGCATTTTTTTGACATGGGGCAGAAAATATCCTCTTTTCTTCAGGGAGAAATGGTTATCTGGAAAGGACTTGGTCCAGCCAAGCCACATACAGCCTGGTGTAGTAGTTGCTAGATGAGTGGAATGTCTCCATCAAGGCTGGCCTTTTCCATCTGCAGAGGTGTTCCTAGACACTCCCAAACTTAGCAGGCTCAAAGACAGCAGTGAAAAACAACATCATGCTAGTGCACCTGTGAACACTGTGATTCTCTGTCTTGATGCCAGGGAGTGGGAAGTGTTTGAAGTGCACTGAAGCTCCTGGGAGACATACATGTCTTTCTCTTTTCCTCACTTGCTTGCTTTCTTTCTTGACAAGTACCACTTTGGTCCTAGCTGGGAAACTCTCCAAGATCATCAATGCTAAAAGAAAAGAAGTCTGCTATGTAGAAGGAAGTACCTTGGGTCCTGCAGGTACTCACAACTCACAACTAGGCAGCAACCATGCAAAGCTATGCGAAGTGCATTCTGGAAACTAGCACTCCAGCAACTGCTTTCCATAAAGACAGCTTTGAAATGTGGAGAAGACAAGGTCCTATTTCAGTGCATTTACTCTTGAAGGCAAAAGCTCAGAGAACAGTAACTGCTCTTGCAATTGCATGAGAAGAGTGAGTCTAGTCTTTCCATTAAATCTGAACAGTGAGGCACATTGTCATACAAGAGTGACAACAAAAACACTTGTGATGCAGATTTCAGTCCCCATTTTCTGTGCTGTCTTTCAAGAGGATAAAGATAGTAAATAGAGTTTTCTCTCTCAGGAGGCTAACTTGTCTTGTGGATCAAGAGAACAAATGCAGGGTGAGGTGAGATGTGTGTCTGTACAAACTCAGCTCTGCAAGTCAGCAGCAGTGGCCTCAACAAAGTGTCCTGCCACCCTCTGGTGATGCTCCAGTGAAACTGCTGCAAGCATTAGCAGTTTTCTTGGACAGTCACTAACACAAATGCTTTCTTAAAATGTGATCCAGACCTGAAAAAGACCAATTTCTGCACTTTCCCATCTGATTCTGTTGAACACAGCGTACTTGCAACACCTGGTGAAGATGGATTAAGACAGGACTTTTTCCATCTACTTGGGGGAGAGAAGGCATTTTAAGATTTTATTGCATATTTTACGATCAATATTTTTTCAGAGATAGATACAAGGAAGGCTTAAAATTAGGCAGGCTGCAAATATTCAATTACTGACATACTATAGACATAATGATATTTGAAGCTGATCTAGTGCTCAAGGGCTCTGAACAGAAACTGAGCAACCACTGGTTACTGAGATCACTATTTTCATTAACCCACAAGTAATTTGAAATAAGCAGCACAAATGAGGCAAAGAAAGGCAATAAACCAAGCACCTATTCACTTTTGCCTGCTGGCATAATCTCATGTATCCTCATAGTTCAAGAGGTATGCTTCAGAGTAGAAAACAAGTAGCATTTTCCCATTAAGTCTTTTCTTGAAAAATTAGTGTTTTGAGACTGCAAGAAAATAGATATCTGAATGCAAGAGCTGTCAAACCGTGCCATTTCAACACTTTAAAAATGATGTTTATCCAAAGAAAATGTGAATCAATAAATAGTAATTTTCATCTAAAGATTAATAATACTTTTTATCTGTTTCAACCCAGCATTGCTCTTTTTCGGAGGTTTTCCTCTCCATTTCAGATTGGTAGAAGAATGACAATCTTGTCAGATGAAGAGATGGGAAAATATTTTGTCCCTCTCTTTTCTTGTGCCCTCTTCTCTCTGCCTGATGGTTGCAGCATGTGTTACCGCTTCCATCACAGCTAAGCCATAGGAAGTGGCCTCATATTGAGGACGAAGAAGATCCATTTGGAGAGATATTAATCAGAATTTCTGGTGTCACAATATTTCAGGTGAAGGGACAGAGAATGATGCTGAAAGCACTAAGGGCAAAATACAGTTCTAAAGGACATTGTAGGGCTGATTCAAAATCCATTGAAGCAGATAAGATCTTTTCCCAGTCCCAATTTTGTGTGATTTCGATTTACTGCTCTTATTTTTCCCTTTCCAGGCACTTTGTGGGTCGAAACAACGTTTTATAATAATTTTACTTTGATCCCTTCCCTCACGAGCTTTTGAGATCACTTAGGGAAGGATGAGAGAGACTACATTACAGAGCTGGGGAGAGCACCTCAGAGCTCTGAGAGAGGCCAGCCTGGAGGGAAGCCTCTCCACCCAGCTGTGTCCTCCACTCCCCACACAGCTTATTTCTGGTCAGAGCTGACAGCTGGCATTTGCTTGTTGCTCCCTCTGTCACAAAGTCAGCCTGCCATGCAGATCAAAGGAGCCCACACATGGCAACATTTGCTGTGGGTGGCCATGTGCCCTGCCAGAGCCTCTCCTTGTGGGCACCACTAAGGTTCAGCCAAGCTGAAAGGCAGCAAAAGCCAGGACGAGAGGCTGGCATGGATTTGAGGACATGTTCTAAATGCAGATTGCAAAAAGTGAAGCCTCATGTTTTTGATGAAAATCTTCCTGTCCTCTAAAAGTTGCTTACATTTCTCGAGGGCTGCAAGTTCTTGTGCTCTAAGGAAAACCCATCTCAAAATACCCAAAATGCAGCAGACCCTGCATGAATTAAGGCATCTTCCTGTGAACTGCTGCATGGGGCTTACTTAGAGTAAAACACTCTTCATAGCTCCTGAAAGGCTGACATTGAGAGCAATGCACCCTAAGCATTAATAGAAATGACTAGAAGTACAATATTCAGCCTTTTCCTCTGGTGTAAATACTTTGAGCTTTCCAGCCAGGAAGTTAATTTTAGCAGCCTGCAGCTGGAATGTTCTTTCCAGGAGAAGCAGGCAATGTCCTCTGGGTAGACAAAGAAGTATCTAACTATTCAGTGCAGTATTATTTCTGAGCTCACATGAAAACTGGAATAGTCTCCCTCACAAGATCTCGTCTTGGGGTCTTTTTTTTGTTGTTTTTTTTTTTTTTTTTTTTTTCTTTTTCAGGAGGCACTGAAATGAACTAATAACAGTTGTACTACTCTGTACAACCTCTCTTCCTCATACAGTTTACCTACTGCACCGTGCTCCCCACAGTAACAAGGTGTCTCAGAGGGAATATAACTTGCAGTGTAACAGGCATCACTACAGACATGTGGATGGTAATTACAGCCTGAGCCTCAGACTAAGCCTCATACCTAATTATCCACAAAGGCTACTCTGGCTTTAGGCAAGACATTCCTGCATGTTTTGATGGCTGGGGATAAATATTGGATGTGCTCCCTAGCACACTGACTAGTCTCAGTGCCTTCATAGAATCAGTTAGACATTATATGAAAAAGAAAGAATGATGCTGAATCAACACAGAAATTAATCTAGAGAATTTGTTCCAAAAAGATATCAATATGATTGTTTTAAAGCAAAGGAAAAATGGAGTGTCTAAACAAAGACTGTAAGGGACAAAACTTTCCTGTCTCAGTAATTCTTTGTATGCTGAGATGCTTACCTTCCTAACATAATTATATTCCTCCTGTCCCAAGGGGAGAGAGGGTTTAGAAATGCCAGCCTGCCTCTAGATGAGCGTGTTTTGACCGTACAGGTTTTGGGGGCTGGTGATGGGGGGAGGCCAGGGAAGGGGCAGAGCAGCTGCCTGTGCAGCAGTTTGCTACTGTGATGGGGCACACTGACCGTGAGGGGCTCACTGAGCCTCGTGGGGAGCGACTGTAGGCTCCTTAGGCTCTGCCTTTGCCAAGTACTGCTGTTCAGCCACAAGCTTCGTGCAAGGACACAGCAGCTCCTGTCACATGTAGCTTGCACACATAATGTATGACTGTTTTGGGAACACCTGGTCCACTTTTGGACAATTGCTTGACAGAGGTAGAAGTTGATCACATAATTTTTGTGGGTTTTAAGAGCATTCCTGTTACTTGTTTCCCCAACTCACTGTGATTACTACTTTCATGGGAAAAACGTCTTTTTTTCATGCAGCCCAGAAGAAACAACTTTCATGGCTGAGTTGGAGTAGCTCCATGACAAATTAATAATCTAAGGACTATTACATGTACAGCCAAACATGTATCTGCTACCTTTATTCTTCACATCTTGTCCATTCTCTTCCATTACAACTTCCATCAATGCCATAACACAGACTTTGTTGAAACTCCTTGCATGGAGAAGTTGAGATTTTTAGTGACAAGCATGATGTTTTGTGGCCAAAATGTCAAGTGTTACTCAGCTGTCCTTATTCTTGATTCAGCCAACATCTGGAAATGCTATTTGGTACGAATAGAACAGATCTTCTAGGTAAGCATGATCACAGCAGTGGTCTGTGTCAGTGCATGTGTGCACTGACCCAGGGGCCTGGGCTGAAGGACAAGGCTGGGTCACCCTGAGTCAGCACCCCCTGAAAATCACTTCACCTCCCTCTGTCTGAAGACAGTGCAGTGAATGATGGAAACAGAGCTGAGTCTCACCATTGGTGGCTCTGCTAGAAACAATGAATTCCTGCACTTTGGTGTTCCAAGTTTCAGACTCTGTTCAGCCACTTTAGAAACTGCTGTTTTTTTAAAAAATTCTCCTTTTCAAGTTTAACATCTATTTTTCCCTCTACTTTCCTGGAATCAGCAAAAATAATGTAACTCATATAAAAAATTAGACTATCCCTTGCAGAAATTTCTCTTCTCAATGTGAACCAGTCACAGTTTCAGATGGAACCACGAGATGTCAGTATGTCACCAAAGAACAAAGCACTGGAGATGGTTTAAAACTGTGCTGAAGACAGTCTAAGGTTGTTTATTTCCCCATCAGAAGTTAATATTTACACAAAATCAAAGATTATGATGAGTTGGAAAGGACTCATGAGGTTCATTGAGTTTTCCAGCTCCAGGCCCTGCAGAGCACCACCCCCAAGAGCAACACAATGTGCCTGTGAGCATTACCCAAACACATTACCCAAACACTTATTCATCTCTGTCAGGCTTGGAGCTGTGACCACTTCCCTGGGGAGCCTGTTCCAGTGTCCAACCACCCTCTGGGGGAAGAACCTTCTCCTGATAGCCAACCTAAACCTCCCCTGACACAAGTTCAGGCCATTCCCTCCGGTCCTGTCACTGTCACCCCAGAGCAGAGATCAGTGCCTGCCCCTCCTCTTCCCTCACAAGGAAGTTGTAGCTGCAGTGAGATCTGTCCTCAGTCTCCTCCAGCTGAACAGACCAAATTACCTCAGCCACTTCTCACTTATACAACATGGGTTAAGATAACAATTTGTCCTGGACAATTGAATATTCACATGGGAAAGCTACTAGCATGAATGCACCTGTGTTTTACTCATGAACAGAATCAAGCAGTGGCCATACTATTTTTCGAATTTAGCATTTTTCCTGCCCTCTGTAGATTATATTCCATGAAAGTGCTCCAAGTAAAGAGAAAGCAGAAGATGATTTGAAAATCAGGGCTGGTGTTTACTGAAAATTCTCATGACATCTAGATTGCTGAGTCACGGCCGTGTATCAGATTTTATTGGTTGGATACCGATAACATTTGACAAATATTTTGTGCCTTTGATTTAATGACCTCCATGAAATTGCTCATGAGCAGACTTTCCCCATCTCATAAATCAATGCTGCTAAACGCACAAAGCAAGTATGTCAAAGGAACCAAGAAGTGATACTCACAAAGGGTGTACTGCTTGCATGCAAAGAACTTGAGGAAGCAATAAGGACCATGTCAAACCTTACTGATATCTTAGGCAGTTAACCCATTCTCTCCCACCCAGAAGAATATTTACTAGCTTGATAAGATCAAAGATGACATTAGAACTTTATTATTTGCCTCGTCAAACTTGCAGTAGAGCCCTCCTCAAGCTGAACCACACACTGGACAGGCTGCAATATGTCATCCAGTGATAGAATCTACACACCCATGAAAAAGGAAAGCAATTCTGAAAAACAGATGTCTCAAGAACTTTAGGAACTGTCTGAGGCTGCATGTGGTCAGCTCTCCTTATTCAGTCTGTAAGGCTGGCTAAACCTCTCTCTCTGTATTTGAAGGAGGCAAGATAATGTATTCCTGAATAACCTATTAGGAGCCAAATTCTGCTTGTTTTAAAGATCTTTGTGGTTATTCATACCAAGTTCCTAGAGATCATGTATGATTCACAAGAAGAATCCAGATTTTCTCTCTTTACTTAGCTGAGCAATCTTCATGTGTTACATAGGTGCACTGTTGGCTTCCATCAGCACTGTAGCATAGCATTAAACACATGGTGAGTGCACATGCTAAAATGCAATATCTACAGAGAGAGAATTGTAGCTTTACTTCACTTCTGCTCTGTGTTATTCTGAATAACCCATGTTGAATGTGAGCCGTTTAGTTAGGAAAAGATATACTGTGAAAGTTATGGGTCAAGAGATTGAAGATTCATGGAGGAAGAAATACGAAATAGACAGGATATGATATATTTTCAAGTTTTCTACCAAGTCTTTGCCATCTGGTTCAGTAAATCTGAGAAACTGCCCTTCAGGTCCTAACTTGTGAGCACTGTGAATACTGTGGGTAACATACTGGCATGACGGTTTTCTCAGGCAAAACTTGAGAAACTTGGTGCATTTTGGGAACAAGCCCTCAGATCCAAGCATTTTCTAATAGAACTTGATTAAGTGAAACTGCTACTGAGATTGAAGAAAGTCATGCCAACCCCTCCTAACCCTTAAGGTGAGCAGCTGTTTCCTTCCTCAAGTCCTTCTTTGATAAGACTTTTTTGCCTGACTCAAGAGAGAGCCGTGTTGTAGACCAATACATCATGTAGACTATTAGAGTCCTGTTTTTTGTCAAGTCTGAAATATGCATCTGTATTTCTGCAGTTCTTAAAACCAGACAGCCATGCTGAAATGAGAAAAATGGTGCAGTTTAACTGTGTCATGAAGAGGGTGTTGTATTGTTTCAAAACTTACGGAATATGCATCAGTCTCACAGAAAACCCTCTGGAATGAGTTTCACAATAGGATTTGGTTTCAAGAGCTGAAATTTCACCTGAAAAAATGGAGTTTGCAGACGAAAAGCCCACAGTTACTTCCTCTGTGTATTGTCAAAGCACATCCTGGCATAATGAAACATTCAAGTGTTAAACTACATGTTTGGAGTCTCTGGAAAGAGACTGACATTTCCTTTGTCCACAGATCCTTTCACGGCTGGCTGCATATGCTGTACATCCAACCTGCTGTGAGAGCTTGAGCACGGGGCTGAGGGGGAGCTGTCACCTCCTCAGAGGTGCTTGGGGCGGGGGGCAAAGCACCATCCTGGGAGCAGGGAGCAGGTGGAGGTGTGCAGTGGACTCAGACCTTACCCTTGAACTACAAGGCAGGTAAGCTGTTGGCTATGATTCCTCGCTGGTCACAGAAAGTAAGCATGCTTTCCCAGGGATGAAGCTGGATTCCTACCTATGTGGATGAAAGCCTTAGGCTTCCTCACTGCTGGAGTATGTTTTCTAGAAAAGTTGTTTTACATTTTAAGTCTTAATTTCATGAGCTTTTCTGACTGCATCAATTTCAGACATTAAAATATCACAAAACACCCCAAAGTACATGTCTCCAACTTACAACAGATTTAAATTTCAGTAAATGCTAACTTTAATTTTTAAAATAAAAATCCCCAAACAATGGAGAAAGGCTCCTTTGAGCTCTGCAAATGAGAAAAAGCTCTTCAGTAGAAATACCTTAGCATTAGGACTCTTACTTATTCACTCTTCAGAATTTGGAAGAAGATCTGAAGAGTGCCAGATGAAGTCAGCTAAATTTGCAGCTGTCTCAGTGACAATCCACACTGGGAAATGCAGGTTAAGCCACCACCTAAAAACTGACCAGTCTTCTGCAGCCTTTGTGTATTGAAGAATGGCTGAATATATCCAGAGATAAAGGCAAAATGGTTACATAAATTGACCAAACTCCTGCTTTAACAGGCAAAGAAAAACTGGAGAGGAATTTTCTTTTATATTTTTGTATCAGAATCTACCTCTTCTCTCCTACTGGAGTTTTTAGAATGAAAATGCTTATGTGGAAAGCTGGTCTAAGATTTTGCTTGAAACATTGTGAGTTTGCTAAATCCAAGGCAGAGAAACCTAACAGGGATTAGAAGCCAGTTCTTCAGACAAAGAAACAAAGCAAAAAACTTTCCAAAGACTTCAATAACTCATGGAATAACTCAGATGGGAAGAGACCTCTAGCTGTGCAACTTCCCACATGAAGCAGGACCCATGAGAACAGGTTACTGTGTGCCTTGTGCTATCAAAGTGTTAGGGTTTCCGAGGCTGGGGATCCTGCAAAGTCTCCAAGCCTGTATTCCAGAGAATAATCACCCTCAGGGTGAAAAACCTTCGTTAGTAAGTAAACCAAAATAAATCTTTTTGCAAGTCAAGTCCCCTTGCCTCTTGTGCACCACATAATGACTGGGCATAAGGTCCATCCTCCCCCTCTTCCTCTCTAGGCTGAACCAGCCCAGTTACCCTCTGCCATCCCTCATATGGTCTATGCTCCAGCCCTAACCACTGCAAGGACCTTCTCTGATCACCAGGAAGAATATGAATCTTCTTGCTTATTCTTTATGTGGTTCCACTGTATTATCATTTAAAAGAGGTGGCACCCTAGAAATGGTGTGTAGAAATGAAGATCCACTGCTGGCTGCCAAGGTGACAATACTCCATGCACTCCCGTTGTCAGTTGGGTTTGGACAGAGGACATGACTATGATGTAAATTGATAGGAGGCACAACTTTTATACCCTGAAGTCCTCAGAAGCAAATTTTTTTGTGAAGACACTAAAAATATACTTTTCCAAAGGCTGAAGAAGTCCAAAGTCTTTATGTGACTCTCAGAGATGCCTTCTTCAGGGTCTCAATTTCACATGACTATTCCATTACCTGAGCAAAACAGCACTTCAAATGCTTTGGCCATGGAGATCACAGCACATACAAAGATGTTCAAGAGTGTTTTTGGTTTATTACTTCTACTACAGGCACTAGAGCAGATGAATGTAAGAGGAGAAACTTGCTTTATAGTAAAGAAAGAGACCTACATCAGTGAAAAATTAATTTCCATCCTGTCATGACTCATGAGACAGAGCTACAGTAACATTAACAAAACATCAGTTAAAGTGGTAGTAATTATTTCCATTGCTAATACCGACTCTGACTTAACAACATTTACAGGCCTTGTTACACTGTCATAAAATAAACAGTAATATAGAAACAAACCAGATTCACTGCTTTTGTAAGAATGGACTTTTTCTCTATCTCTGCCCTTGACAGAATCATGCCTTGTAAAGGAAGTCAGAGGTGAGGCATGAAAACAGCTCATGAAAAATCCCAGTGAGGAGTTGCACAAGGCTTTCAGCAGCATTATATTCAGCATCAGAAAGGTTGTGGCCTTTGTTTGCCAGGGGCACCACAGGTGAAGACTGCAGGAGTAGGACTTACTCAGTCCAACTCAACTCTGCAGATTCCTGTGTGCCACTGAAATGGCAGACTGGTGGGAGCTAGTGTCCCTACAGTCAGTATTTTATTTCTTCTGTTAGACATGTTGAATTGCATTAATTTTTTCACATTTTTTTCTTGTGCTATCAGTGCCCTGGTTCTCCAGCTGTGAGGAACAGCATTATCTGCCAGAGCCTGTGATTTGATGTCCTTGTGGCTTCATACCAGATTATTCAGGATCATGCGTTATAAAAACCCAAGGAGAATATGCCTTGACAAAAAAATTGTTGCAGGAAAACACTTTCTCAGCGAAACTTCATAATGATGGAGCAAAAATGCCCTAGACCAATTATCTTAATAGTTTTGGTTTAATCCTTGTGTTAAGAATGCCCAGTGTTATCCAGTTGCAAGATACTGGTTTCTTGAGCTATGGATGGGTCTTAAGACTGCATGTTCAAAATAGATATTTAAAACATGTAATTTCACATGGTATAACAATATTTCTTAGGGGCTGTGATCCTCCACATGAGACAAAAATGGGGCCAAGTCTTAGTCTTCTCCATGAAATGTTTTCTACCAGTGCAAGCTTAACTCCATTGGAAATGGTTGTCTTAGTCTCTGGGAGTTTAATAGTAAATAACATCTGAAACCTAGTCCTGTCCATTTAGCGGAGAACGTATGCAAAGGAAGCAGGTAATTCTGCATATGTATCCTTAGCCAGCATAGTGGCTCAGAAGACAGCCCACACAGTAATAACTCTTTTTCAATATAGGATTTTCCTTTCAAAATGACCTTATGGCATAATTGAACTTCTTATCTGCTTTTAACCTTGATTGTTATCTCCCAAGCTCATCCTCAACCATTCTTAAAATGAGGTCTACTTCAGTAACATGCACATACCCAATTTACTGCTCTTATGAGCCTTTCTTCCTGGAAATTCAAATGCCATGGCCCACAGAAATGTCTTGCTGAAAGACTGACTTCTCTAGAGATAAATAAGGTGCACAATTTCAGATATGTGCCTGAAGTGCCTCATTCTCATACAGAGTAAGTCACTTCAACCTTTGTACTCACCATTACCAGGGACTATGCTTTGAAAGGAATGTTGCATTTAGTACCAAGTGAGGTTATTTTTCAGATCAGTTAATGCTCATTGCACCACTGTATCCTATTTGTCTTTCCTCAAACCTGAAAACTCCCTGTAGATGTTTTGGTAGCCCAAACTCAGCTAGATTTGAACTACTTTAAATAGAAGTGTAGTTAAAGAAGAAGATTATCATTCTCTATTTCTGTGAATTACCAGTACTTTTAATATAGTAGAGACCTTGTATTCCAAAAATCTCCAGGGAATTAGTCCCAGGATGCATTTTGCTTTTTGAGGCCTCACTTATTTTACTTTGTGTATGGAAGAGTTTAACTTGGCAATGTCCAATGATCCCTGTTTACTGACTTTTAAAAAGTAATAGCTTTTAGATAAAATCAGGTACTTAACGCAGTATTACAGAATGGTTATCTAGAGATTGAATGAGAATCCAACTTAAAATCAGGAGACTTTCCTGAAATTTTCATTCATTGCTGGTTTTTTATATGAGGTTCTGTAGAATCAGTATTTGATGCAAAGAAAACCTACACAGAAGAGGCTTCTCTGGATGACTCCTGGTAATAATACAAAATCTTATGAAATTAATCCATATCTCTGCAAAGAAGTAGATCACATCTTTGTAATCTGCTTCTGATCAACAATTTATACTTTTTAAAAATTATTACAGGTGTTACTTTACTTGTTTAATATGTTTATAAAACTAAAAAATTCAAAATTAAGGTGTTTTGCTATAAAAAATTTTCTGGCACCTTGGCAGACATTTTAGAACTCTCCTTTTTCTTGGGTGTCGGGATTTGTTTCCTGTGAGTACTCTGCTTGTGATATAGGCTAGCCCTGGAGAGCCTGTCAGAGGCACCAGCCCTGCATATTGGCTCCCAGGCCACCAGTTACCTACAACAGGACGAAAATCTACTAGATCTGTTCATTGCTGTTCTATTGTCCCACCCAGCACTGTGAGCCCTGTGCCCTCTGGTTCTGCTGTCTCATGGTGCTGGGTACCACTAGGGAAATGCTCTCACACATTGAGCCACAGCAATCTAGGATTTTCTGGCTAGATTTTATTTTTCCTACACTATCAATCTAGTACTAACATGGTAACTTACAAGACAGCAGCTAATAGAGAGAAGACACTATTCTGGCAAGTTTTACTCTTTGCCTCTTGAACTGGTTGCACAGTTTCTTGGTTGCTGCTGGTGCCCAGTGATTGATGTGGATATTTATTGATTAATACCTCCATACTGTAAGTTTAACCCCATACAAAGGGTTAAAGAGCATTCCTACAGGAGCAGACTGGAAGCAGACTCAGACTGTCTGCGCAAAGATAGCAAAAATCACAAGCTGTACTGTAAATTATGTCCTAACAGACTTTCCTCTGACTTTAGGAACTCTTGATTGGTCCTTATTGCCTCAGTTTGAGGCCTCTAGGTCATGCTTTTTAATTGTCCTGCAAACTCCACCCTCTGAACTCTTGCTGAGAATAAATTAAGCTGATCATATTTTCAGGGGTGTTCAGAGTCGGTGCCTGACCTCACCTAGTGTAGGCAGCATCACAAATATATGATGTGCAGTCTCTCAGTGAGAAAGTTTAGGTGACCCTGCTTTAGTTGCACGATGCAGTCATGTTGGTTGCATATGCTGGCGAGGTCAGGCTAACCACACCAAATCTCTTTCAGCCAAACACCATCATGCAGATTTTTTTTCCATTAGCACTATCCCCTTTTTCTGAGACCTGCTTCCAACCAATGTAGTGCCTTCATCTTTCAAGGCCAAACTTGGCTTCTCCCCACATCCCTGGTCAACTCCACATCTTTCAGATTCTTTCTCCTTCTCTGCTGTGAATGGGCTTGTTTCTCACTTTCTTATTTTACTGTTGCCTCCTTTCTTGCCACGTGTAATTTGTGCTATACCAGTGACACACCCAGTTTCATCTCTGGTTACATGTCCCTCTTCCTTTCCGTCAGCACTGGTGTTGAGGCCAAGTAGTTGCAGCATGGAGGCAAAGGAATGTGTCTCATCCCACACAGACATCAAAGGGGGCTGTGCATTATCAAAGATAGGTACTACAGAGGGAACAGCATAGTCATTGCCACAAAACAGCAGGTCTTCATTATAGCCAGCTTCTTGTACCTAATTCAACATGAGGTATGCATAAGAGAGTCTAAATCCTCGTGTGCTGGAGGACCACATTGACAGATGTGTTCTTGGCTGGCACACAAGAAGGTTCACAGATCTTTTATCAAGCCTTGTAGGAGCTTGAACTGGGGCAAAGTGATGCCTCTGAGCTCACACAAGGGAGAAGAAAGTCTAGACATTACCACAGTTGCTCAAATAGCAGCTGCACAGAAATCATTGTGTAATTTTGTGCTTCTGACAGGCGGGGAGAAGCCTGTGAGGATTGCTTGTGCACAGAGTGCTATACTGGCAGCACCTTTGTTTTTAAGAACAATGGCTGATGAGGAAGAGCCTCATTGCTTTTCTTAGCAAGTACATGTGGTGCTCTATCTTTTGTAACAGATCCATGGCCAGATGTGGCATCACTTGGCAAAGAAATTATGATGAAATATTCTTGCAGGAAATGTTGATCCATGTTTTCTGAAAAACATTTTGATCACTGTGTGATGTATGGCAACAATCAAGACTGGGTGAATCTGAGGGGGTGAATGAAAGGTCTGGCAGAGGATTATAGTCACCTATGTCCCAGGAAAAACCCCAGCATGTGGAGGATATGACAGTTAGTGTAAGTCTGTGATTCTGGAATTGTTTCTAAATGTGGAATTGCCCTCTGTCAAACATGGGATGTGCTTTTCCCAGTGCAAAGTGCATGGTGACATCCTTAAAGACTAGGAAACCATGCCAGATCCATTCTCACTGTGATGGTGGAGACCCAAGGCCCCCAGATGATCTCCCATCATGAGGAGCTTGACAACTGGAAGAGCTTTGATTTACGCTAGGAGGTGCCGGGCATCTGCAAAGACTTTTGGAAGTTTTGGAAGCTGAGTTTTTCTTCCTTTTGAATCAAACCTTAGGTCCTCTTAAAAGTTAAGTTGTTAGCAAATAAAAAAGTGTATTTTGGCCAAACCTAATGCTACACAGGAATGTCATCACAATGTAATATACAGGAGACAAGTTTTAGAGGAACACATTGCCTTTATTGAAATACAATGGGGGACATTTGCCTTGAGTAAAGCGCCTAAAACCCCAGGAGGTCCTTTGAAATGTTGTGCTTTGTTCTGTTAGTTAATTTGTCACCGCAGAAGTCTGTTCCTCCAGGGGTTTTCTTTTCTCTTATTCAGAGAGACTTTTTCCATTGAATGAAATAGAGATATAATGTAATTTCTGACAGCAACTATCCAAAAACTGCATCCTAGGAAAACTGTGTCTGTGAATGACTCCACCAAGGCACACCATTCCTGTGGATGTGGGTTTTTGAACCAGCCCTGAAATCTACTACACAGATTAGTTTAGCTCCAGCATTGTGAACTGTTCGGGTTTTATCATATTATCTGATGTACTGCTAAATGCATCAGCCCCTGGGGCTGGTGGACTATGTAAGAATCTCTGCTTTTATTCCAAAATAAAGTTCAATTTTCAGTTTTTCCAGAAGAGTTTAGGAATGTGACCATTAATAGTGCAGACAATGCAAGGTTACTAAACCCCACAACTCTCATTTTTAAGCCAACTATGATTTTTTTCAGATCTGACTCATGATTTTTGAATGCCTGAGGGACACTAGTGTATTTTCAAAAATACAACTATTCTTCAGTTTTTCAGCTTGTTATCTTATTTCCTCAGCCTGACAGAATTGCCTAATTCGGGGATTATTTTCCTGTGGATGTTTTGAACACTGTAGCTCTGTACTGCATTTCTGACATTCCAGAAGCAAGCCCCCAGGAATCTCTGTCATGCATCTGTTGTTGGAAGTGCCTTGACAAGTGTGATACTACACATTAATATATCCAAAATCATGTTTGTCCACAAAAAAAACCCCCAACCTAAAACCAAAGACAAAAACTCAAACAAAAAACAAAAACAAAAAAAAAACCCCAAACCCCAGAAAACCCAAACCAAAACAAACTAGAACAACAACAGAAAAACAACCAAAACCCCAACAAAGCATTCATTTCCAGATATGGAATGTCACTTTTTGACATCCTTCTGTGATGACACTTTCCTTAGAATGTAAATTTCATCAGGGAAAGCAGATATCTTTCCTTTTCCAATGTCTGAAAGCAGACACACAAGTGTTGTAAAGCACCCGTGTTTGCACCATGACTTTGTGTGCAGCCATCCCACATGCTTTTGTCACTTTACAGATACAATTGGTTCCTGTTTTTCTGGCCCAGTATCTGGGGAGATAAAATTATGCATTACCCAGACACATGCTGTCATCCCCCAGAGGGGAGTCCTGGAAGAAATGCATCCCCCATTGTCTGACCCTTGACAATGCCAGCGAGTGATGTTCCCTCTTGCATGACTGCCAAGGCTTCTCCTTGCTCACAGGAGGCAAAGGAGAGGACTGAATGGGAAGAAGACAATGCCTCCACTAAAGTGCAGCTGAATTTTTGTGCTGTAGCTCTGGAGAAGGAGGATAGGCAAGAATGTTTTAGAGGAGTTGACTGAGATAAGTGCATGACCTGGGACAAGCCTCACCAGCTGGCAGTGGTGACAACAGCTACCAGAGCTAGGTCTGTGGCTTCTACATGAGAGTTGTAGACAGCTGCCCAGTAACTGCCCAGCTCAGATGGGTGAAGAAAGGAAAGTGATGGTCATCTCTGAAAGGCCCATCCAGAGTACTCCTGTTGGTGTGAAAAGCGTGAATTTTGTTTGGTCTAAAATAAAATTCTAGGCTCTCTTAGAAAGGGGGTCCCTGACATTGGTTGGGTGTTCTAGCTCCATATTTACCTGCAGATTGCAGCTGTAAATGGTCCCAATGCTAGAAGCTCAAGGTGCACACTGTTCATTGGCTTATGAACTGTTTGATGTGGTTTTGGGCTAGGTTAAAACAATTCTTAGAAGTGGCTTGCGTTTTAGAATGGACCCTCACCAGATGGTGGTTGGAAGGCTGTCCACCTCGAGTGGTTCAACAGCACAGATATAGACTGGTGGATGGTGGTGGTTGCTGTTATAAAGCCTTCTCATCTTAACCCATCTAAAAAGAAACTGCATTTTGCCTCACACATGGTACATTATAAAAAATTACAGGAGTTACAGAATATTCGCTGTTGGAAGGGACCCACAGGGATCATCAAGTCCAAATTTTAAGTGAATGGTCTGCACGGGGATCAAAACCACAACCGTGGCATTATTGGCACCATGCTCTAACCAAGGGAGCAATTCAGACTTATAGCAGAAACTTCATATTCAAAATGCAGAATCTGGCTTCTGCCCTCATTTGCCTTCAAATAGGAAGATACATCTACTGATGTTTTAATTTAGATTCTACACAGCCTCTGTGTCACAAGTCTTCACATAGACTGGATTTAAAATGTGTCCATGGGCTGAACAACTTATTTTTGAGCTGAAGGTAGGGTGTGGGAGAGAGTAGTTCACAGAGCAGGGCAGCTGCAGAGAAACTCTGATGTACACATAAGATAAAGAGCTGAATTGCCAGTGATACCAATCAAATATGAAGTTCTCAAGGAAAGGCAAACTGGCATAGTTTCACTTTTGCCAAGGGAATGATAACAGTTTGCACGACTTGGAAATCTACAGACATTTTGCTGACATTCAAATCCATCCTGCTTTTTCTGTCTTGCATCTTCAGCTGTCTTGTCAACAACATTAGAAATTGGGCCACTGGTGTCAATGAAAGTGGGATTTCCAGCTCCTGCTAAGAGAGGAGTGGGTCTCCCTGCGCACCTCAGACGTGGACATGCCCCGTGTGTCTGGAAGGCTGGGGAAGAGTCATGGAGTTGGGATGCAATGATCCATCCCTTGGTGTAGGACAGAGAGGGCTGCAGGGCACAGAAGATTGCATCCTGTGTAGCTGTGTGGCCTGACCAGGCAGTGTGGATGACTCTGCAGTTTGACAGGCCTGGTCTGCAACCACACCAGGATCCTACCATGGGAAAACCCCGCCTGCTCCAGACGTGCCGGCAGGCCCTGCTCAGCAGCTGCAGTCCATTAAACTGGTGCTGGGCAGGGGGAAATCCAACCCTGCTGCATGCCTGTTGCAATGGTCAGAGGAGATGAATTTGGCCCAGTGAATTTTTAATTCATCCAGATGCTCCAGAGCTGCTACTGCTACTCAGAGAAAAAAGGCAAATGCTATGAAAGCGTCCAAGGCAAAAGCTCTCCACAGAAGCAGAGACTGGAAGAATTGACTGATTAGGCTGTAAGCTATTTTGGGGGCTGAAACTCAGTGCTGCTTGCCAAGTATGATTTCTAAGACAGAATGAAACCTCGGCCACTGCTGCAAGGATGCTCAGGTATCTTGCTACTCCTGGAGAGCATCTGCATCCCTGAGCTCATGCAGGTTTCCCTAACATGATCTCCTCTCCAGTGACCCTCTGCCCGAAGCCAATCTGCCACTAATGAGGGAAGGCGGTCCAAGGTGGACATGTGCTGAAGCACTGACCAGAATCCCCCTCTCCAGCTGGAGTGGGATGGAGAAGAGGGAGGGAGGGAGGGAGAGGGGGGAGAAAAGGCCCTCACCCACGCTAACATCCCTCTCTAGCTGCCATCTGGGGACAAAATGTCAGGGCAGGTGTATGTAGGAGAAGTCACTTGGCAACAGTAGGTACAGCCCTTGGAAAGGACTCTAAATCCACCTTCTGAGTCTTGCCTCTTGCAGAGCTACCCAAAATGGCTTCTGCCCAGTGTGATTTTCAAATGAAAGTGTTTCCCTTTAGTTAGCCACAAGACAATTTCAGTTTAGGTGAAAACACTTGACCCCCATCTGTATTATCTTCTGACCAGCTATACAGCTGACGCACAATTAATTAGTTACTCATAATATACTAAATGGCAGAAGCACAACCTGCACACCTGTGCTGTAGGGGTAGGCCCACCAACTGTGAACATTGCCTTCACTCCAAACATATTTAATGATGCTGCATGGACAACATACAGGGACAGGACCCTCAGGTCAAGTCCAGTGAAGTGAAAGGACTAATGTGGGTATGCCAGTACTTTGGATCTGATTTTCTATTTCCTAGTTCTTTCTCAATATTAAACAAACCTAAGGAAGATTACTGGACAGTGCTAATAAATACGGGACAGAAAAGCATAACATCTTTCATTAACTTAAATGCCACCTGCTATGCAGAACCTGCTGAAGATTCTTCTCACTGTCTAGCTTTCTTCCCTGGCTCATAGGGCCTGTGCAAATTCCCATACCTATCCCTCTTTTGTAACATCTTATGGACTCTTGAACACCCTTCTCTCACCCTATGTTCCTCAGATGCTTTTTTGCCGGGCTGTTAAATCTGCATAAGGGCGCAGAACTGCACTCTGGTTCCTGCAGAAAGCACTGTGCTGGCTGTAGTCCCCCTGCAGGGGCCTATGGTCCATGGAGAACTGTGTGTTGCTCAGGAGGTTTCCTTGAGGCTTCTGTCTTTGATTCTTCTCCCATTTCTTCCCTCATGTCACCCGAATATCACTTTTGCAGTGTTTGCTCTTAAATATGCTGATGTATTGGATGCATCTTTGGGCCATTATCTGCCATTTGATTAAGAAGGCGTACTCACATATACTGCTGTGCTAATTATGGTGCTTCCAAATAATACACAGCAATGTTTAAATAGCTGCCAATGTGGCTGCTGTGGCAGGTAGATATTGAGATGATCCAAAACACCATGGCCAAGAATGCCTCATTGAGTGAAGTTCCCACTGGGAGCTGATCTCTGCTGTGCAAGCCTCTCTCTGACTGGGATGTCACCAAGGATTATGGCTTCAAATGAGCAGCAGGTGAACTCTAAGTAAAATAGATCACAGGCAACATTCTGCTCTCAGTTACACTCCATTGACGTCAATGGGGTTGCCTGGGGTGAGCTCAGAGCAGAATTTAATTTCTCATTTTTAATACGTATAGCCAAAGGCCCCCACAAATTACTTTCAGCATATAGCATATTGTCTAAAAATTTCTCAGCTACACATGCTGTAAAGTTCTTCTTCCTATCAGAGCAACAGGAAAAAGCTATCCTGTCAGGAAAAGGAGGGTGGAGATGTTTCACATGTTGCTGTATACTGCCCACATTCAGTGAAAGGAAAGGGGATAGGATGCCCCTGGGACCTGTGTATTGCACAGCTCCCGCAGCCACTCGTGGCAACCTGCCATCAGCTGGCAGGATGCAGCAGCTCCATTTCAAGTGTCCTGTTCCACTGGCAGACAAGCTATTGCATGGGTGCAGGTACTTCTGAAACTTGAGTGTTTCCTCATATCACACCCCTATGTTCTAACGCTCTTGGATCCCAGTTGGCTGCAGAGAGATGCTGTGAGTTTCAGAGGTCTCATGGTGATGGAAGGAAAAGATATTTACAGGTGATTCTATGATCACTCAGGACAGTTGATTTCTACGCTGTGTACAGGACCACAATCTTTCACTTGAAGGCAGTTGTGCTAGAGGCTGTAGGTTTGAAACTAATCTGCTTTTTTTATTTTGGCATGCCTATTGACACCTATGAACTCTCACTGCTGGCCTTTTGCTCTCCCCCATATAAAATAGGAATCAAGAGCAGCAAATAATGACAGAGAAAACCTTAAAATTGAAAATTCGTCGATCTGATGCGTGAGATATATGAGTTTAAATCATTGTGCTTTTCTTTGGTTTTAGTTTTGACTGTTTTAAAGAAGTGTTCGTAATAATTAAAATATTACTCAAAGGAGTTCTGATATAAAATAGCCAGATTTTATTTTGTAGTGACTGTATTTGTGCAGTAACTGCCAATATTATTGTCAGATGAAGCTGAGGTTTTATTTATTTTTTGGTGAGAGTGAGATATTACAAAGTGCAGTATTCTGGGATCAAAATCAACGAGATATATGAAATCTCTAATGTATTCCTGTTGTGAAACACATCCTTATTTCTGCAAAAACAGACTCCGTAGGAATCTTGCTCTCCTTTGTGTGTCTCGCACAGCCTAGAAATCCACACTGAGTCCCTCCTTTCCCAGTTCCCTGGGGGGGTCAGTAACAGCTCTGCTATCATTATATAATTATATCTAAATGCAGGTCTTGTTTCTCGCTTGCTGGGTTCTGGTACCATGTGGTACCACGCGATGGAGAGCAGGTTTTGTGTGTCAGCAGCCATCCTGGTCCCCACATTGCACTCTTCCAATGGCAAGCACAGGACAAAAGACTGAAACCAGAAGCTAAGGACCAAGGGTCATATATTTTTTGTGGCAACCCTTTCTGGGGGAACAAGACATCTCTGTCCCACTACAGCTCAGCAGTTGGAGTTGGTTCAGCATTATCCTCTGAGAGGAGAGGGTTATCAAGGGTGGGGTCTTTCCTTGTGTTATGATGTGGGGCTGGATAACACTAGCAGCAACTGAAATAGGAGGCAGATCTGTCAGCAGAAGAATTAGCTTTATATATTATGAAATAACTGCATTCATCTCACCCTCTGTACAATATACACTGTGCACAGTTAGCTAGGTGCATGACAAGGGTTATTTCTCTTTCTTTACAGTGTTTATATTATTTCACTACACTAATTATATCTCTTAACCCAATATAATTTTGTGCCACCACAAAACATAGTATGGCATCTTAGATTGATTGTCCTTAGTCAGTACCATCAGATTCTGTAAGCTAAAAAATTACAGGGAAGTTTATAGCAAGATAAGAAATTAATGCTAATTTTAGGTTTCCCAATTGCCACAAAATCTCAAGAGAATGAAACAGGATTATTTTAGATTTGGGCATCAGAGTTTAGTAAGTTTTGAAATATTAGTAGGAGACCAGAGATTGGTCCAGATGGCTGAGGGTAAAGGCCAAGCCAAGTGTGTCTGAAACCCTCAAATTTAAACACTAAGTGGGGCTTTGGGCAGGGTCTGTGTTTCTTAAAGGACTTTAGAGAAAAGGCTTCCTTTCATCTTGACAATTAAAAAATCAAAACACTAAACAAAAAAGCCTCAAGTGCAGGGTAAAGAATAGCAGCAGTACAGCTCATTCCTTTACACATTACACTGAGTACAGTGTACTATTTTTTGATGTTCTGACACATAGACATTTCGGTTCTATTACTGTTCTAAGCAGCAATACCTTACTGGCCACCTGTGTCTTGGAGGTTGGGTTGAAATCCTTGGAGCTGGTGGCTACATGAGCTGCTTCCACTCAGGATCACTGTAAAGAAGTGACTTTAAGTATGCAGTAAAAGAACTAAACTGTACTGCTGGCATAGTGGGCAGGGTGGAGTGGGAGGACTGGTGTGACCATAACCCCATGACAATGTGACCTTGATTCATTCCTAAGTAGAAAGGCACATCTGCAGCCCCAAAATGGGTTTCACTGTCAAATGTTTTCTGAGGATGCCCCTGTCAGATTAATGCATACCGGGACATGTGCATGCATCCATCTGAAGGGAAGACCACACAGTGCATCTTTTTAATCTCTCTGCTGGCTGGAAGAGGCTTGGAGACATGACATGGCATGGAATTTGAAAACCACTTGTCTTCTGTACACATCTGCTATCTTAGCAGGTTAGGGCACGCTCATTTTCTGGCTTGCCTTCAACAAAGCACAAACAATCTGGGAGGTTCTTGGAAAGTATTGATGGTAACTTTTTCATAGAAGAGGTGGAGAAGCCAATGACAAAGGTGTACTGTTGCACCTCATATCAACAACAAATCTTTGAAAGGTTGTTGTGACCAGGAGAGGTGCCTGAAAGCTGGAAGAAAGCAAATATCACCCAGTCAAAGGGCAAGAAGGAGGATTCAGGGATCTACAGGTCAGTCAGCATCACCTCAATCTGAGGTCAGGCAAATCAATCACTACTCAGGCTGGATTAGTGCTGACTTGTATTATTTCAGTGTGAATCACCAGATGCTTGGGTGATTAGGGCCATTGCCAAAGCTATTTCATTAAGTTGCTTTGTAGGATGATTTTGTTTTCTGTCTGGACAGTTTCTGCTGGAAAGACCTGTTGTAGCCTGTCGACTTGGATGAACATCTTGGACTACCTAGGGAGAATATACCCCTAAGGGTGATGTGGGAGAAAAGGCAGTTTTCAAATGCAGTGGTCGAATTATGTCACATTAGCAAGCAAAACTGTCAGCCTCCAGCAGAATACTTGGAAGAAGGAGGGACGTGTACAGAGGTGTACAGAAAAAAGATCCAAAATGTTTCTGTCCTGCAAACAGTTTCCAGTCATCATAGTGGAGAAATACCAAGCAATTAATTGACTACAAGACAATTATCTCTTCTGCCAATTGTAACAATTACTAATTTCTTTGTATTTATGCTTTCATTTCAAAATACTGTGTTTGTCACTTCACAAAGAGTTTGCAGTGGGAAAAAATGGTAGCTGGGTGAATGAACACTCCACATCTTGTCTTGTGTACTGAACTTCATGAACTGACTTCTTTGGAGTGTTTGAAGTGCAGAGAAATAAGCAGAAAGCTGTGGGAACAAAGCTTCACCCACAATGTCTGAAAGCTGGGGACTGAATTTCTTCTCATTATTGTGTAGGCTGCTGGGCCCTTATTTCAGCAGAAACCTTGGGGCATGACTATAAGTAACAATAGCTGTAAATACAATAATCTGTAAACTGCATGCATCTCAGCTTTATTAGGAAAAAAACCTAAAGACAATAGCCAACAAGCAGCAAACTCATAATCCCAGGAGTAAAATTTAAAGACACATTTTAGTTTTACAAGGTAAGCCTGGAAAATACTTGGAATCAAAAAGGGTTTGGTGTCACTAGCATTTGATTTTCACTGCATAGAAACATCTTTCCATGATGGGCAGAGGTAACTACCAGCTTCCCATATTTATTGTATGTTAGTTATGTGGCATGTGTAGCTGAAGCTTGTGCACCTTTGCCCATGTATCCTCTCTGTAGCCGTGGCAAGGGGTTTTAACCCTTTAAGTGCAGCGGAAATGAGATGCACAGCTACATGGTTGTCTTTCATGATAGAAAGAAAGAGACAAGTTTATTCAGAAACACACTTGGTTTTATATCATGACTTGCAATTCCAAGAGTAAAGAAAAGGTGACTGGTTCAGAGACAAGACACCTCATTGCCAGGGCCTGGTCACACACCACAACAGGTGTTCTATCTTGTTATTAATTCCTTTTTATTTTGACTAAATAATCACCTTGGGAGAAATTCTCCCTAGCCTTGAGCTGGACCAGCTTATCGGCTGGGAACAGAGCTGAAAATCTCCAGCCTGGATTATTTTTCAGGCTGTAATATTCTTACTTTCTCAATATGTGTCCCTTCACCTCTCTACTCTAATTTACTGTGTAAATTTACATCCTGTCCATTTAGAGCAGTGGAGTCATTATGATCCTTAATAAAAAATACATGAAGTAAAGGAAATGAGAGATTAAGACTACTTTGGTAATCCTCAAAATGCAAAGGCATTATTAGCATTTAACAGTCGTTGCTGGCCGTGTCATTTCTAAATGCTGTAATTAGCAAATAAAAAGGAAATATTAAACTCTGCACCCATATGGATGGTGCAGCTTCAAACACATTCCTTGTAACACATTCCAAAAGGGAATCCACCAATATAAAGGTCTTTGGTCAAGTCTCTCCATGGACAGAATTTTACCCTAGAAGACCAAGTTGTGTTTCTATGGAGCAGTTTAATTGCATATGTCTGGACTTAAACAAAAGAAATGCTTGTAAATTCAGCCATGAATCATTATTTTTCTGTTCCCTGATAGGATTACTGTTGTTTCATTGTCCTCTTCTTGTTTTGCTTTGTTGCCATTGCTAGCTCCAGAATTTCTGGAATATCTTTAACGTCTTCTCTGAGCGTTTCTGCCTTTATTCATCTTCAGAGAAACACTTGTCTAGAGATCTTTGTTCCTAATCAACAATGGCACGTCCCCAACATAACATTGCTATTATAAAGCCATGCCAAATCATGGGGATTCACACACTCCCAGCACCTCTCAGCTTTACTCCATTTGCTCCTCAGAAGAAGCACTGCTGAACCATGTTAATTGCAGAAATGTCTGTTAAGAAGCAGTTTAAGTCAAGAGTTTCAGCAAATAAAGGAAATTCCAGAGATCTCAAAGTACCTTTTACTGTGATATGTTATGACTGCACACTCACTTTCCTCAAACCATGTAGTTTAGTGCAAAGCTCTTTTCCACTCTGCTGATAAAATTATGAAAAGGATGTGGAGTCATGTTCCCAGAGGATCATCATCAATTAGGTTCTTCCCAGACTGATTGTTCATCTTTTTCTCCTGCTCATGCAGATATTGCCCCTGCATCAACCTTTCCACAGTGGAAAGCGTCTTTGCTCTTCATATAAATATTTATGTTGGAAAAACAGGCAGTACAAATGACTTGACATTTTTGGAAAAGATGATGTAGGCCCTTGTGGTAGGATGGGGAAAGACAGAGTGAGTCAGGAGATCTTGATTCTTATGTTCCTTTAAACCTTCCTCGAAAATGGGTCTTGATTGTCTGTCTTTTATCTTAGGCAGAGACCTGTGGTTAACAAGATATTTCTGAAGATTAAACCCCACTGTCATGCTTCCCTACAGAAAGGCACTTTTAGTCACCAATGCCAACCTCTTCTGCTCCAGCAAACACATCTGTTAAGAAAAGAAATACTATCAGCAGGGCAACAGGTGGCATATTACAGCCAATCTTGAAAGGTTATAATAAGAGGGAATATGTGTGAGCGAGAGGAGAAAAACTGGAAAAGAGGCGGACTAAGATGAAGGAAAAGGCAATGGCAAGTATTTTTCCTGCTACTGCACTTATAGTCTGCTGTAATAAAGGTCTGGTGAGTTTGCAACACTGGGGTAGGGTACTGCCTTGAAAATGCATTTGCCCATTGTGCTGTTCTCTGTTTGCTTAGGAGGAATTCAGAAGGGATTTGCTTTCTCTTGTTTCATGAGCCCCACGCTTTCACACTGACCAAAGTGGATACACACCAGCTGGCCACGTCCATCACCACCACTGGGTGGGAGAATTCCTGATTATACTTAGATCTCTCAGACCCCACTCTGTCACTCGCTGAGAAGCTCTGCTTGCACACTGCTTCCGAAATGCAGCCGGCTGGGAAGTCTGCACGCCTTGCCTGAAGGAGCTGGATGCCTTCAGGATCAAACATGAATGACCTGCTGAAGGTGCCCCTGGTGCACGTCCTCACCCTGGCAGCCTTCAGCTTGGCTGAGACACTTCTGAAAGGTTTGCTTGGAGGGGCTTTTCCCCCGCTCTTCTTCTTCCATTTGCTGAAGGAGGTTTGGCACGGGGGAAGGTATCTTTGCTAATGGTGGGGTGGGTGGTGCTGTAGCATTCCCAAAAAAGACAAAAACGATCTGCTTTCAATGGTCACTTCTCTGCTTTTAGAAGGATAGCAGTGAAAATATTCTCTTATTTGTGTTTGGAATTGAAGGATTTTGTCTGTGAAGGGCACATTGTAATAGGGAGGGGAGGCCTTTGGGTTCAGCCAGGGTGGGATGTAAATTTCTCATGTGAAAGAAAGCTCAGAAGCGTTAATGACTGGTAGCACCAGTTGCTGCAGAGCCCAAGACTTGTTGTGTTCAGCACATCTGTATAGCTTTGCAAGCACATAAATCTTAAAAAGAAATAAATATCTATGATATCTTTACAAGCAATATGTATATAAGTACAAACATGCACTGTTTGTTACAGTATGTAACATAGAAGTTATCATACCTTCTTCCTATCTTGAGTGAACAGATGCATATGGGCATATACATACGTACTTTTAGCCAACAAAAGAATTGGTAAAAAGTCTGTTTAGAAAAGTCTTTCAGGTATGAAATGCAACTCTGGTACCATTCTGGACGTACTATTTGGTAAAACTGCAGACAACAATTTTTGCTGAATGGTGATGGTCCAGTGCAATTCAACACTTACTAGAAACTTTGCAGCTTCAGGAAAACAAAATGAAATCTTAAGGGGAATGCCCTTAAGAACTCACACGTTAGGCCAACATTGCTGCTCTTGCAGGGCTGTGCTTTTACAATTGTTAGGTTATTCCAAAAACGAAAAAAAAAAATGGATCTTCTTTATAAAAATATTTTGAAATGAAAACGTTAGTATTTTCCTCAGGCACTGAAGTAAGTTTGTGAACTTTATGCTTTTCGAATGTTGTGGTAAGACAAGTGGTATTGGAGAGAGAAGAAAAATGAAGAGGATGGGGATAGATTTTTTCCTGATGTCATGGTGTAATGAACAGATACATTCCCTTTTCAAGGACATCACAGCTGAGCTGGTTTTTACCATAGGAAATGCAGTTTCTCCAGGTGTTTGCAATGTTGCAGAGGGACTGGTTCTGTTTTCTGCACTGTTTTGTTTGCCTGGTTGATCTGGTTTCGAAAGTGTGAATCCAAATCCAAAGCCAAGACATTTGGAAGCTTCTGGTGGGCTGGGGATAGAAGGGGATTTGGCTTTCTCATGGTCCCGTGACCAGCCTTGGGTCATTTTTCTATCTCGGGAAACTACAGCTGACATCCAGAAAAATGGCACCTGTGTGGCTTTACACATACATTAATTTATTTTCAGTTTATTTAGAGCCACAAAGATACCTTTAAAAATGTCAGAAAGCCCCAGTATATTCACGTGTAAAAGCCTGGCTCCATTTCAATGTGATGATATTTCTATACGTTTTTCAGATTTTATTTTCCTATGTTAAAAATTGGTAAAGCACGCATCATAAGTTTAGAGTGCTTTCTGGAGAAAACACGGACTGACACCAGCCCCAAGCTGTTTGGATGGCTTTTAGATGTAAGTACCATCTCAGCCATTTTGGGACACTGTTGCCACCTCACAAAATGACGGCGTGCTCCGCTGCCCACCGTCCTTACTTGGGTTAAATATTACAAAGGAGAAAAGAGCATTTGAGAAAACGATACATCACTGCTGCTGTCATGGTTGCTCTCTGAGGATGTAGAATTTGGGAAGGCAGCTTTAAAATAATTTATTTTCTTGTTACTCTAGTGCTGTCAGTTTGGACACTATTTTCTTGCAAGCATGAGCCTTGATTCTGCCCAAAAAACTGTATGCTGACTTTCAAAAGGTACCAGCTCAGACCATGTCTATGCAATATGCTGTCATCTATTGAATAAAAGACACACTTAAAAGTATGTAACTGTTTCTAGGGAATTTATTTAATATAGAACAGGTCTTGTTTGCCCAAAGAACAAAATAGTGTCATTATGCATACCAGTTCTTGGTACAAACGTAACTTCATTACTTGTGGAAGTGGCTGTGTTTATTGTTATAACAGTTATAAAACTGGATGCTTTGAGTTATTGTTACTGTAAAAATTTACATTTCTCAGAAAAACATCCTTCCAGAGATCAAGGAATGTGGACAACAGCAACAAAAACATACTGTATAAAACTAGATGGCAAACCTCTGGGGTTAATGCCATCAAACCCCAATAAACTCTGTCACGAAACAGCAACATCACATTTAAAGTAGACAGGATAACCATCAGTGGGGGTTATTCTCCTAAGACAACCTTCAGTAGTAGCAAAATGAAGACTTTATAGAAATCTTCCATTTGGCTTCACTGGGATTCATCTGGGGAAACAATACAGATGATTATTTCTGTTTAATAAGACCCAAAATGACCTAATAAAATGATGCATGATAGAATTTGAAGCAATAATCTTAAAAAATGAATTCGTCACAGACTCCTTCTAATTGAAGTTTCACCCATATGATCTTTAGAGCTATCTTAGATGTAGTTTGGAGATTTACATAAGTATAGTCATTACTGTTCATGATACAATCCAAAGTCATTCAATCTAGAAATATTATTGAGGCAGATTCATTCTAACGGAACATCAAAAGCGTTTAGAGTTTTACATAGACCTGATAGTGGAAGCTGATCCTTTCTTCCTCTAGCTTCATTCCAGCAGAACTCCAAAGACATTCTAATTTTGACTTCCATGTAAATCAAAAAAAAGATAAAGGTATTGACTTTCTATTATTCTCAGTCACTTAAATCTGAATGTCTTTTCTTTCACCCATTCCTTAGGGAGTGAAGGGTAAAACGGAATTAATTTTTTGCCTGAATTTGAATCTCATTGTATTAAGGAGGGCTAGTAGATACACAGCTGTTGGGATTCTCTGTGAAAAATAGTGGGCCAGATACTGCTACACTCTGTGCAAAAAGGAGGACTCCTGAATCCATGATATATTTTCAAGGTAGTGTTTCAGGAATATGGTAAGATCTAGTTTATCTCAGCACAGTTGTCAGTGAAATCCAGTGTCTCTTGCAGCCATTGATCAAGACATTCAAGTGTTTTTGAAGGCAGTGGCTGCAATGAATACCATGAACGGGGAAAGTGAGTGGCTAGGCTTATGCTTTGATCCCTTCCAGCTGTGCTTCAAGTCTTTCACCAGAGCAATGGCAAATGTTTCTAAAGATACATTCAAGTAATGTATGACAACAGGTCTGTGATAAGCATTAGATGTAGCTATTCAACTTCTAACGCTCATGCTACGTGGTAAGAAACTGTGAGAAAAAGAGAATGTGTCCTAGTCATAACACAAATCTGAATGGCCTGAATGGTCTTTGTGAGCCTGGCTTAGAAAAATATAGTGTTATATAATGGGTTTGGTGTTCGTATATAACAGGTTTTGATGGTTTTCTTTTTGTTGTTTGCTTTGTGGGGTTTATATTTTTTGTTTGTTTTTGTTTTTTGTTTGTTTGTTTGTTTGCTTTTGTTTTGTTTTGTTTTTTTTAAGATAAATAGTTGAGTGAATAAATCCTGTAATAATGACAAAAAAGCCCAGATCTCATGCACTAATAAGGAGGCACTCTTCCCACTGCAGGGACCGGTCAGTTTAGCTTCAATTTGTGTGCTGCCCCTTGCACTTCCAGCCCATGAACACCACCCTGCTAGCAGTAGGACAGACTCACTTTTGTCCTTGCAGTATGCTAACCTATTCTGTGAGACTCAAGGAAGAGGTAGGTCAGAAACACAGGATGCACTGAGCTTGTTGGAGCTTGGTTTGCTCTGTTTTGCACCTTATGGAGAGACCTCAAGGGAAAATGCCATTGAGTGACCCTGCAGGGACATGGCTCCTTCCACCAAGGATGCTTGGCAGGCTCTGTAACTCTCCAGTAAGCATCAGAAGGTGTTCTCATTTTCTCTTCTTCACACAGCTCCCTTGATCAGCACTCCTCTGGAAACAGTGGATGCCCTGGTAGAAGACGTTGCCACGTTTGTCTGTGTAGTGGAGTCATATCCTGAGCCAGAGATTACATGGACACGCAACAGCATTCCCATCAGGTAGGGAGCACACCCAGCCCTCATCAGTGCCTTCTGCCAAAATTAGCAGTGCTTACTTTCATGATACAGGAGATATCTGGGTAAATAAAAATGGGTCTGTGGCAGAAGAGAGAAATGAGTGACTCTGATTATATAGGATTCTGTATTTCTGAGGGAGTGGTAAGACCCCTTGGGGGTTGCTCTTGCACCTTCACACACTTCATCTTGCAGAGAGCTGGTTTCTGCTGCAAGCTATGCAAGGAGTTTTCTCTCCAGCTTCAGACAATTCAATCTGCTCTCTTCCTCAGTTTATGCATTTATGAAGGAGGAAGGTACTGTAAAATATTTAAAAGGAGCTTGTCGTCTGTCTCAATGTACTTGGAAACATTGCATAGAAGGGGTTGTGCTGTGCCATTCTTGTTTGTTTCTAGTTCTGCATCTCGAAATTGTCTTCTCATTGTTATGCACTGACAGACATTAACCACCAGGCATCAAGACATCAACAAAGAAGGCAGCCTTCTGGAAGTGTGGAAATGTGTTACAGGAGTTGCTACCATTGCTTTTGCTCTTTTGCCATAAATGGATTTCTACAAAGTAAACAGTTCTTGATCTTCTAGCTCTGAAATCATATTACATCTGCCACATGGCTTTGCATCAGTTTCTCATTCTAAATGGCTGTAAGCGACTTCCTCTGTGGGGGAAAATGCAGCACAATCTTTGTGTAATGTAGTCAATACCCGTCCTCCACAGGAGATGTCCATGGTGGGTAGATGGCCACCTGAAGCACAGTTCTCCCTATTGTGGTCAAACTCCAAAAAGCCTTTGCACCACTGGCATAGGAGGCTCCAAATAAGTCAGCAGCAGCAGGAGGTCTCACTGCTTGGAAAACTGCTTTAGAGTAAGACAAAGCAGAAAGTTACAAATATAATATAGACCTTCTGATTTTTTTTTTAATTGTCTGGAATCTCAGCAAAATCTGTCCCTAATCTTCTGACCCCGGCTTTGTTCTAGCATGGCGATCTGAACTTCCATGGATGTTATTTCCAAATCAGGTTACCTTTCTCCTAATTCCTTCCCCATCAATGACACCAGGACTGAAAATCAAAGCAAGGAGAGAAAGCCATCTATGAAGGACTGTCTTTCTCTCCCCACGTCTTTAAAATGATCATTCTCCATGTGTTCTAAGATAATTTGAAATCCAGATCATTTATCATCTCAATCCCCTCTTTCAGAAGCTCAACACATCTTTCTTAAAGCCATTCCACAGTCTCTCTGAGACAAAATGCTTTGACCAAAATGAAAAATAGATATTAAAACACCTTTTCTGTAAGGCCACAGAGCTCATGTGCTTCATTCTTTTACTGGGACTTCTGAAACAGCATTAATAACAGCAAGTGTTTCACTTTCACAAGGCATTAATATTCATTACTGCTGGATACAAAAGCTCAGACCAAAGACAGTGGGAAAGATAAGCTGAATATATTTGTTACTTTCTAAAAACTCAAATGAAAGCATTTGCACAATGGAAAAGCATCAGATCAGAAGATTCTTGTTCCTGAAAAAAACCCAAATGTATTTCTGTGTCTCTGTGTGTGTGTGTGTATCAAACTTCAAAGGGCCTAGTTATTGAAAGCAATTAATATCAGCTATTTCATTTTCAAAATGATCTTCTCTTGCCAAGGTCTCCGCATCCTGGACAGACGAAAAGATTAAACTTCAAAACAAAACATTATGTAAACTTTCAACTTCAATGGGACTAGAGACAGGACAGAGAATACAGTCAGCCTTAAGTCTTCTGGATGTGCCTTTACTTTTGATATCAAAACTTTTGCAAGTAAACCAGCAGGTGCCCTGTGCTGAGTGAAATGGTTACCTGTGCCATATTCCAGAACAGGGCTGCCCACAATGAACCTTTCTTATGACAAGAAGAGGACAGAGTCAGCATGTCTTTTACACACAGATGATTTCATGGAACTCTTTTTTCCCACCCTGAAAAAGAGGAGGGAGATGTAATACTGAATGGCAAAATGCTGTTGAAAGGAAATACTTGCTTAAAACATCATAAATGGTACCTTCAGATTAGTCAATGACTACTGTACAATTTTTAACAGTAAAAGACAAAACCTGACATATGTAGTGGTCAGATATTTGTGATTACTTGGGACAAAATCCTCAGGTCAGAACCTTTTGCCACTGTTCATCAGAATCAAAGTCCAATTGCATGGAAACACTTCCTAAAAGCATCAACAAATGTGTGAAAATAAAACACAAAGAAATTTTCTATTCGCAGTGTGTCTATTTATACTATTTATTTATATTTATTGTAGTTTTGCAGTTTTGCAATGAAAATCAATAGCTCAGCCCTCTGATTTCTCACCATCTTTCTGCTTTCCCTGGCTCTCACACTTGGATACACACATGCCCTCTACTCACATACCACATTTCTCTGGTCATACTCAGATATGAAATTGGTCTTTGCTCCACATGCTTTCTTACAACATCCTGTATTTTTGTTGCTCTGGCTTCAGGGCTTTCTTCAGTTCTCTGAAATATCCAGGTTAAACCCTGCTGTCATTAAACTACAGTTATCCTTGAATCCTCTAACTTTCAGATGGCTTCAGCACATTTCCTTGCTTGTTGGTTGGTTAGGTTTCTTTCTCTAAACAAATAGACAAAACTACTATGGATGCAGACACAAAAGTTCATGGTTTTTGGTTTGTGTCTTTCCACAACTGTAAAAATATTTCCAGAACTTTATCTATTTAAAAAAAAAAATATTGTGGGTTTTTTGTTTTTGTTATGTTTTTTTTTTCTTTCATTTATCCTGAAGGTTTCTTTAAACAATTTCAGCCTGCTCTCGCTCCTATATAAGCATCTCTCTCTTACATTGAGCAATTATGCCTAAAACAGGACCTAGTTGGAAAAGATTATTTGTGCCCATGCCTGTCCTTGGCCAGTCGAAACCCCAAACATACCTCCTTATTTTACTGATAACTGGGTGGAGGAAAAATTGCTACTAGAGTAGTGGCAGTCAGGAGCTACATGGTCTAGTGACAACCTGAATCTTAAGATTGAACTCAGCATTTTAAGCACCTTCCCTTCTGCTTGTGGTTTGAAAATTGCTATCTGCAGGGACATCAGCAGTCTGCATATTCAAATGCAATTCCCTTTCTCTGTCCCTGGTTGTCCCTGACAATCTGTGCTGTGTCCTGCAGGCTGTTTGACACACGGTACAGCATCCAGAGGAACGGGCAGCTGCTCACCATCCTGAGCGTGGAGGACAGTGACGATGGAGTGTACTGCTGCACAGCAGAGAACGGAGTTGGAGCAGCTGCACAGAGCTGTGGGGCTCTCCAGGTGAAAATGCGTAAGTGGGAATGCAATTTCTTCCTGACGCCACGTGAGTGAGCAGAGTCCCGTGTGTGGCACCTGGGGATCCATGTTCAGGGCAGAGCCACTCTCATGAAGGGCAGCTCCTCATGAAGCTGGGTGAGGTCCTTTGAGTCAGAGATGTGGCATATGGGATCATAATTTAATGATTTAATGCAGTTGGGATTATTCACTTTGAATAACATTCACTTGGTATACAATCAGAAGACAAAACCGGATGCTTTGTGAAAAACTCTGTAAAAGAGGCACGGTTTGATAGGTTAGACCTCTGTGGCAATACTGCATAGATCTCTGGTGAATTTTAAATGTAAAATTTCACTCATTGGATTTCTTCTGGAGGATGGCAAAATCAACTAAATTATCTTCAGATACTCTCAACAGCAGTGTTGCATGACTTGGAGCACTATGTTGTAAATCTCATCATCCCACACAGAAGGCAGAAGACTTGTTCTTGCAGAGAGCTACATATGTGCCAAAGATTTACTTGTGTCAGTAAAGCTGGACTCACATGGCCAGAGTTATTTACACGAACACTTTAAAGGGCAGCAAGGGTATATTATGGCTAAAGCATGTTTGTAGGAAAGGATTTGTCTGTGTTAATGAGATGACCCTCAGGGTCTGGTAATTCTGGAACTCTGCATCGTCCCAGTCACTTGCAGGTGTTGGGCAGGAGGTAATGCTCACTGAAGCTTGTTTTTCTGCTGGTTCATTATCATGCAAGGGCCTCAAAATGTCAGATCTCCCAAAATACTGAGGTGATGATCTTTTGTACTGTCAGCTCAGACTAAGACAGGCCATGTTCTTTCAGTAAAATGAATTTAAATTTATCCCTCATTAACTTTAAGGGAGTTTGATTGCTTTTTCTTTAAGGCTTGATTGTCCTTTTCACTAGCATAGTTATAAATCCTTCAGTTAAGGATATTAATTGTGTTTACATGCCCTTCTTGTTGAGCTAGAGGCAAGCCTGGGTTAAAATTTTTTCAAACTCAATTCAATCCAGAGATCTGAGCTTTGAGACAAGACCGTGTTTACGCAGTGAAGAATGTCAGAACCTGGAATGCTAACATTCTTCAATACTGGAAATACTCTTATCTGAATTTGGATTTTAGCCCAGGCCCTAATTCAAATGACTGTCAAACTCCACTCAGGAAAGCAAATTACCCACACGAGTTTTTGCATCCATAAACTGAAACTGAATGCTGTGCTGAAAAAAGTTCTTTCTTACCAAACCACTTCATAACCAGGAAAGACTGCTCTATCTTTCAGCAACACACAGAAAAAGCAGCGGTGTAATTTCTGAATTTGTCTCCTTCTATTATATCTTAGCTTCATTTCAACTTTAATTTTTGGCTTTTGAAATTTTAGGACCCAAAATAACCCGCCCACCTATAAATGTGGAAATAATAGAAGGGCTAAAGGCTGTTCTTCCATGCACTACAATGGGGAATCCAAAACCTTCTGTTTCATGGGTCAAAGGAGAAACAGTTGTAAAGGTGAGTAGAGGATGTTTTTCAGTAATGCTAATTATTTGCTAAATAGCCAGTGTTAAATACTAGCATTAGTTATAGTATTTGTAAATTGTAATAGTTAGAAAGGAGGCATTTGGAAAATCCAGGGCTCATCTCATAAATATCTTCATCTGCAATAATTCTACACACAAACCAAATGTTCTCTGTGTATCTATATTCTATGTGACATATGGTTGTTACTACTAAGTAAGAGGAAAGCACTAGTGGGTGCTCTCTTAAATAAGGGCTCCTTTAAAACTATAATTCACTGATGTGAAAAAATAGCAGTGGGTGAGTATGTCATGACCATACTGAGCAGGAAGAGCTGGTCTCAAATCCTTGAGTTGTAGTACAACATGTATAGTGCTCATGCATGTAAACCCAAACTTTTTAAACAGATTTTTGATGCTGTTTGTGTGCAGCCTGCGTGTAGAGTCCTCACCTCAGTTGCTCCTTCCTCTGGCAGGAGACTGCTCGCATTGCTGTCCTTGATTCTGGGAATTTAAGGATACACAATGTTCAGAGAGAAGATGCAGGACAGTATCGTTGTGTAGCCAAGAACAGTTTGGGCACAGCCTATTCGAAACCTGCAACTGTGGTGGTGGAAGGTGAGTGACTTTTGAACCAGGCTCAAGCTCCATACATATGAGTGCCAGCCCCTCATGCATATCTAGTTAACTTGAATTAACCTGAAGTGTTGTGTTGATGCTATCAAGACCACCCTAGAGGGTGATAAAAAAAGGAGAGGAGAGGAGAGGAGAGGAGAGGAGAGGAGAGGAGAGGAGAGGAGAGGAGAGGAGAGGAGAGGAGAGGAGAGGAGAGGAGAGGAGAGGAGAGGAGAGGAGAGGAGAGGAGAGGAGAGGAGAGGAGAGGAGAGGAGAGGAGAGGAGAGGAGAGGAGAGGAGAGGAGAGGAGAGGAGAGGAGAGGAGAGGAGAGGAGAGGAGAGGAGAGGAGAGGAGAGGAGAGGAGAGCTTTTGCTTTTGCTTTTGTAGACTTGAACATTTTCTGCCCACTAAATGAACACTAGATTGATTTTTAGTTTCTGGTTCTTATGTACTCTATGTCCAATTCTTATGTACAAAGGTATTTGCTTTGTGGTGTGAACCACCACCAGTTTCAGACTGCTGAGAACAGTAGAAGGGGTACCTAAATGTTGGAATGCAACAAGGCATTCTCTCTTTCTGAATCCTGTAAGAGAATTTGGTTTGGGCAAGGGCTTGTGGAGTGAGTGGGGGAATAGCTGATTTAGTAGATGAACTAATTTTTATTTCTGATTCTGGATGACTGTAATGCAGAAAGTAGAGAAGGGTCTTCATTTGCTTAGTAAGCTTCAAATTATTATTGTAAGTTAACATTTTGCCTGGAACTATCAGAGGTTACTTAATGTGCAATCCCATTTCTAAGAGGAACATGGATTTCCTTCCAGGAGCAGTATTGGGTATATTAGGTCCAACTACATGTTACACATTTGCCGTTTTCCTAAAAAAATGCATCAATTTTTCAGGGATTTTTTGTCCCTTCTTAATATTTATGCATACAGACCATGAGACAACTATTCTTAACTGAGATTCAGAGCTGTACTTCTCCCAGGCCAAATGTGATGAAGCAAACTGAAAACAGTTGGATCTTGAAGTGAACAGCTTGCGTCCTGGGTTTAATTTGGCCCCTGTCATTGAGACAAATGAGCAAAGGCTTGTCAAGAGACAAACCATGAATGGTAGATACTTGGGGCCACGAACACAAATGCTGAAGGGCCTCCAGCACTGCAATTCTTTGCTCCAGATCTGCCAGAGTCAGTTGCTAAAAGCAAGCTAGAATTGCACCAAAAATCCAGGATGCTAAGGTTGATGTCTTGGTTTTTCTCTATCTCCAGAATTACATAGTGGCCTGTTAATTCAAGGACTGGCAAAATAAAACACAAATACCCCATTTAGGGTGTGTATGTGGGCTCTTTTTAAAATGAAGATTAATGATAGTGGCAGGTCAATGCTCCCACACAAATTATCCCCTCATATTCCATTCATGTGTTGGGTGAACAAATAAATCCTCTCCTCCAAGCTCACCTTGGTTTCTCTGGTAGGACACTTGAATATAATATACCTAATAATTGTATTATTCCCTAATGTAATATACCTAATTTCAGGCAGCCACCCAAACTAGACAGACACATGTTTGGTTTATATTTTTGGCTTCCAAAATCCAGTATTAATCCTGACTTAGAACATAGAGTGAACTGTGCGGGATCCGTTTGTTCAAACTGACAACAACATTAATAATTCTGATACAGCAGCCTGCTGTGTATACAAATCCCTTCCCCTCATGGTATTTTAGATTAATTTTCATGGTTATTTAGCATAACTACCTGTGTGCACACCTGTGTACGTCTGCAAGCAGGTATGCACACACATCACCCTCACATACCTCTTTAATTATTTTTAGTATCCCTCCCCTCCTGACTCTTCCACCCCATTAGTATCCACATTTTAAAATAACTCCAAGTAAATAATATACTAAAATTATTCAAGGCAGGAAAATCACACTCCAGTATTCTTTGAGCATTTATCATGTTCAGAAAACTTATGAAAATTGTTGTTTATTGCTTCTCTGTATTAAGATTACCATATTTAAAAAAAAAATCTTGGTTTTAGTATTTACTGGAGTCCCCAACCTGCATAGTGTAGCTTAATATTAAAATAAAATGAATAAGCATGGCTTGTTAACTGTGAATATTTAATTCAAGGCAAGTGCCCATTCAAAGAACAGAGTAAATATTTAAGTGTAGCTAGATTGAGGTCACATGGATCCTGATTTGTTGTGTGCTTTCTTCTTAATGGATTCAGCATTAGTCCTGTGTGGCACCCCAACCTTACATGGAAGGGAGCACACAAGGATCATAGGTCCTCGTGGTTAAAAGGAATGAAAAAAGTAAGAGGGCCTGCAAAAGCTTACAAAATTACACCAAATTACACGTTTGGCATGGATATGTGTGTGGTAATCCCTGACTTCCTATATAAGCACGGGGCAGTGGGTTTTGGATAAAAGGCTAGGATGAAAGGAGAGAGACTGAGAGAGAGAGAGAGAGAGATGGATTAAAGAGTAGGACAAAGAAAGAAAAGAAGAGGAAGCTATCACCAGTCCTAGCTCCAGCATCAACCCAGCTGATGGGGTATGCAGGTCTATGGAACACACGTGTGCCCAGGCTTTGTAGTCCTTCTCATAGTGAAGTTTCCACACCCTGGAGCTAAGTTCCTCACTCTCTATGCAAATGAGTTATGTGCAGGGCTTCAGGGATCTTGGGTGCTTTTGATCCCTCCTTACATTCCATGCCTGTTCATCAGCCTCATTCCTGCACCTCAGCTGCACTGTGCTGTGCTTAGCTCCAGGAGCCAGGACAAGGACACTTGTCCCAGTAAAGTACTGCCCTACTTCCTTCCATACGGCCCTTTTCTCCAGTCATGGTTGGTAATTGGCCATTGCTACCAACAATCCTTGGCTGGCTCCACAGCTATGTGGCTATCAGTGTTTGAGACATACATATTAGCCCCTTATCTTCTAGGCTTCCACATCCTGCAATTAGCTTAAGGCATTGTTCAAAGTGCAGAGGTGTTCTTCAAAGCCTGACTGCCTTCTGCAGGCAATCAGGCTCCTTAACATACTTTTGATCAGGCACATGCTTAAATGACTTCCTCAAGTTGGCCCAGAAATTACAGCAAGTCACAAAGTACATAGAGTGAACTGTGCAGGATCCATTTGTTCAAAGTGACAACAGTCTTGGCCCAAATGTTTACAGTGCTGACGTACCTTACAGTACTACTTGTCTGGTTTCAGTGGTTCAAGGTAGAACTCTTTGAAAAATGCTGCTATTTCTATTTTCCAAATATTTTTCCTCTATTCCTTGTCAGCTTTCCTCAACATTCATAACACTGACCTCTATTTATTACTTTTAAAGCACAGCTTTAGTATTTTTAATGTTTTATTATATTTAAAGCAGTGTTGAAATAATTTGAGCAGTAGGTTTTAGATGAAAATTCAGGTGTAGCTCTTATCAGGAAAGAGAAAGCACTGAAGGCCTCTCTCAGTGGACCTGATTCTTCATTTCCTGATTTTCATCAGTGAATGTGGTGAAGGATATAAGGATTCTGTAGGCTCTTCACCTTGCACAGATTTGTCCCAAGTTAGGGCAGCCTGTTTGCTTTCTCAGGGCATGTTTCAGGCACCAGGGCTTAAGCCATGAATTATCATAAGTTAATCCTTGGTCAGGATTTTAATTAACAAGACTAAAAAGCCTGCATTTTTGCATCTTTTCTCCAAGTCTGGAGCAAACCCAGTGAAGTTGGACAAGTGATGGTGAAATAGATTTTTTTTCTTGAAAGCTATGATCCACATGATCTTGTATCATAAAGGACCTATTTTTTGGGTTTGTGGGAAGAGCTTTAGTGGGAAGGGTTCTTTACTGGGAACTCTTCTGAGTCTGTGGACAGCACTGTCCTCACTGAAAGTCTGCCTGGGGTGCCTGGAAGGTATTAGGAGAAGAAACAGACCATGGAGCATGCCCTTGATTTCACATCAGGGAACGGGCTCTGGAGATGAGGGATGGAGAAAGGATACAAGAAGGAAGCATTGGCCAAGTGAGCTAAATGAATGACTAAGCAAGATAGGCATTGCTCCTGTAGAAGAGTTACATGCATGTTTTATGATCTTGGTGTGTCCTGTAGCAGTAAAATGGTATATGTCTTTGGTTTAGTTCTGAGGAATGTTTTGGACGAGTAGGGTTGCTTCTTTCTGACATCTGCTGGGGTTATTATAAATTGGTTCTCCACTAGTGAGCTGGTTCACAGCTGTGCAGAAGCTGCATGGTTGTATTTTCCTCACTCGGTTCTTCTAGTTACAGCCCACTAAGCTTATGAAGACAAAGACTAGTGAAAGTACTGGCATGAAGCAGAAGTCCAAGAAGGCAGAAACAAGCCTTTTCCACACTACTCTGCAAAGCCAAACAAATAAGAAATGCTGAGTTTGTTTGGTCTGCTAAGATTAGCATGTGAAGATGACTTCTTCTTGCTACTGTACATCCACAGATGTCTACAGAACGTAACACCAACATCGAGATAAAAGAACAATATTATAATCTTGACTGTTTGCCAAGAAATGAGTTTTTAATTTCCTAGAGGCAACATTTCTGACCAGCAGCTTTGTATTATTTTTCTATCATCTTAAGATGTCATTTTGCTAACTAGCTTTTTAATTACTACATTATCAATTTTGGTAATGTACACTTCTGCAAAATCTAGAAGAGTATTTATCTACTCAATGAAGCAGTACATTGCCAAAGGATTTCCACAGATTTATTGTTTGCTGTATTGATTCTCAAAGTGAATGTCTAGCTGAAATGTTCCTGCATAAATCCAAGATTCAGGACTATGGTCAAATAGAAGCACTTGCTTGCTTACCTGATCTGTAGTTCACACAGATGTCTGAATGCTGAAGTTTACTGACAAGATGTTGACTGAGATGGCTAAGATGTTCCAGTTTTACCTGAAATTTGAAATCACTTCTTTGGAAATAGAGAAGTGGCTATTGCCATCAATAGCGTTGAGATTTATCATCAAATGCAGAAATTCCCATTGATGTAAGTGAAAACTCAGACAGGGTACAAAGATGTAAGCTGCGCCAAGAAGGTGATTTTGGGCCTCCTCTGAGAATGTAAGACCTTTGTCTGGCTTTTTCCTTTATCCATTGGGCAGCTGTTTATGTACATAGGCAGTAGAAGGGGAGGAATTTTCGTTTTTGTTGGTATTTGCACTGACATCAAACCAGTCCATTAACAGGACCAGTTCCACAAAATCTATGCAAGAACTTTTTAGGTTCAGCTTCTGGACCTGTTGCCTAAAACTGTACAGTCTCCAAGGTTTGACGTGTATTAAGAACCGTGTTCTCCATACCCATTACGTATTAATTGTGTGATATTAAAAGAATATATTTAAAGCCATGAGCTCTTGTGTGGTGAGAGGCATGGGAATACTCTTGTTATGAGCATGCTTACTCAGACACAGAGTGAAACTGCCTTATTAATTTTTTCTTAACATGCAAAAGAAATTTCATTGGATGGTTTTGCTTTAATCTCTCGCTATCTTTTTCAGATATTGTGCTTATAGCCAGCATTCAAATTATATGTATTCCTGCATCAAATAAGAAGTCTACTGTAGAACAGCCACAAAACAGTAAATTTTGTGATGATTTACAAGTGTCATTGCCTGACCTGGGCTCAGTTTCCTTCTTTATTTTGGAGAATGTTTCTTCTGTCCTTGAGGGAAAGGAAGTGTCACTTTGTGAATTGGTAGAATTTGCATGAAGGGTGGCTCTTGTCCTTCTTCCTTCTTCAAAACAAAAAAAATACAAAAGAAATTGAAAAGTTGACCATGAATTTCTGACAGTTTAGAAGTAACACATGCATACAAATGAAACAATGCCATAAACCATGTTTCAGCCCTAGCCCTATATTTAGCTTCAACTATTGAAAGAGCATTTTCTGGAAATTAATGGATTTATTGTCACTGAAATGTACAAAGGGTTGCGGTGGATTAGGTACTACCACAACAGAAGGTAATATATTCCTCTGAGAGGTGTCCTTCCAATCTGACAGCAGTGTGTGATTGGCAGTCTTCTGATGTAGGAAGATAGTGTGAATAGTCTGCTGGAATGTGGTGTGCAAAAGGTTTTTCTTCCCCTGCAGGTAAAGAACAAACTTCCTGTCTTTCTATCCTTTCTTTCTTTGTATCCAGCTAGTGAAACCTCTGCAGTTCTAGTTTGCTCAGTGATGCAGTTTTAGTGTTAAAAAGTATAGAAAAAGGCAGTAAGTACAGGGACTGCTGTGTGAGAGGAGAGAGTATGTCCTGTTGGTTGTGTACTGAGTTAGATGCAACTCCATCTTGTGATTTATATGAAACTGAGCTTGATCTCCAGCCTGTGGCACCAGGAACTTGTGGAATTCAGGAGTATGCTGTGTGATAAAATTTAGTTTTGAAGTCATTGCTCCACAGACACGTCTAGAAGTTTGCAATCATAGATCTGTAAGGAAGCAAACAAACAAATTAGCCAGGGCAGACATTAGAAGATGCAGTGTGGTTAACAAAAAGCTACCTGTATTCTCCATGGAGTTATTAACATTTTTGGTTCAAATCTCTGCAGTTTCCAATTGTCTGAAGAGGCATCGATTGAGGACTACTGACCCTTTCTTTAACTAGGCCATTTAATTCATCTCTCTGCTGAAGTGTTGCTGCTCTGCTTCATCCTCAGCACATAAAAGAACCAAATCAAAACAATGGTAGGAAAAGGCTCCTTGGACTCCCCTGACTTAGATGTTGTTTGGTTTTGCATTCCAGCCCTGGATAGAAAGATAGAAAAAGATAGAAGTCTTTTTCTGGCCACATTTTATTGCTTATTACTGACTTCTAAAATAATACCCTGCCATGGGCCACAAAAATGTTCCCCTGTAAGCCACTTCTGAAAACTGCCTTAGCCTTAAAAATAGGAAGGTTTTCCTTGGAGAGCCATCCCTTCAGAAGAAAGGACCTGCCAGATTTGGTCTAGATTTTTATTTTCATAATTTAGTCTAAATGTTGTGCCAGACTTGAGGGGATGGCAATCTAGTTAACAATAGAAAGCAACGGTTTTGCTATTTAGTTAAGACAATGTCCCTGTAAAACACTAGCTTCCTTCAGCTGTTTTTTGGATGTCTTATATAGTCTTGGGACAAATTTGCATCACAGATAAATCAGCTGACTAGCAAGTCACACCAAAATTCAAGTAACAGGAATAAAAGCATGTATTTATTGCAGGTAATTCTATCAATTTGGATAAACTATATTCCAGAGATGGTCTATATTTCAAATTAAAGCTGACTCCTGATATGTCATCCAGAAAGGTTTTTACACTTTTGTGTCAACTTGCCTGCACTTGGCATAGATGATGTAGGAAAGGGAGATACCAAGAGACCACTGAAGCAGCCAGTCAGCACTGTTACTTTGCATTTCCCACAGATTAGATTTCAGTGTGAAATCCGAAATTTTATCTCTATCGCCTTTTGAGGCAGAGTGTTTTTGGTCAGGTGAATTGCCAAATAGCAAATTGGCAGTAATTAATTTAAGTATTGGGTGAAATTTCCTCATGGAAGTTCTAATACAACACTGAAGAAGAGTCTTTGGCTCAGCCTTGAGCAGAGGCAGAAACTCTGGGAAAGGATGGCTTTCCTGTTGGTGCTGGTGTATGTACCTGCAGGCAATGTCCTAAGGCAGTGAAGGGTAAATACAGCAGTTTCATTTTAAAAATTGCAAAAGGTTTGGGGGGAGGAAATGTTACTGGGAAAGAAAAAGTTTGCCTGTAATTACACGAAAGTATTTGACTGACCTCAGTGGGGTGGCATGGGTGTAACTGAAAACCCAGAATATCTCATTAAGTCTCCTCCTACCTGCGGCATTCACCAGAATCATCCCAAAGCTCTCGGATGCTGCAGAAACAACCATGGCCCTAATTACAGGGCAACAGGGCAAACTGCAGGAGGAAGAAAACAGCTTCAGACCTTCAAGGTGTGAGGTATTCAATTTACTCCCGAGGCCTGCTCTGCAGTGACATTGGCAGGAGGCTCATGCTGCCTTCCAGTCATTATCACAGGTGGCCTCTGACACTGAGGAGCTCCAGTGAAGGCCTCCTGGGAGCATGAGGCTTCAGACAAGGCACATACACAAAATTCGTCTTTAAGAAGCATTTGAGCCTGCTATTTCCTTTCACAAAAACCTCTTTCCCCTAAGAGGTCCAAAGACCTTAGGAGGGCACTTGAAAAATTTATGACCTTCTCACATCATTGCATGAATTGTGGTTTTAAGAGAAAAAAAAAATATGGTCATTAAAATCCCTCTTTTGAACCGAGGGCTAGCTGGAAAGCATGAGCTTCCCACAGAACAATGAAGGGAGTAGAGGATAGAGAATATCCATAGCTATTAGATAAATGGGACCAGAGCACACTGAGATAAGTATTCTGAAGTGGCTGGAGCCCCTCATAGACCCTCACAAAAGGCATATCAAACAGGGAATTGAGAATTTGGAATGAAGACGGATCTATGATACAGGAGGAACTAGATGAGTTTTCAACACTGAAAATCAAGCATGCATGGTTGGTAAGGTGAGCAGAGAACAGGTGCCTTACTATCTCCCAAACCAAGGAACATCCTAGCAGCTACTGCTTGCAGCACTTTAAAGTAGACGAAAGAAAGAACTTCTCACATGACATGTAATTAAATTTATGACATTGCTGTTACCCAGTGATGGAGACTAGATGTCAGGATTATGCATGAATAATCTCATTTTGGGGTATCCCAATGATTCCCCATAATTGTTTGTTCAATTCCTTAGAGTGGGAGACGGAGACCTGTTCATAGCTGTGAAGATTTCAATATGTGCACACAGACTGGTAGCCTTGGTGTCAGTCATACTGGGTCGTGATCATGAATGGAACAAGAAAAGGAATTGCTCCTTAGCTCCGAGAGGCTGAGAGCTTCCTTTCCAATTTCAAATGCAGTAGTGGGTAGAGGCAGAGATAAATGCACCTGATATGACTGTGCTGTAGATGAGACAGAGCATGGGGAGGTTTAAAAGGATCTTTCCTTCAAAGAAAGCAAACACATATATAGGACCAGTACTGACATGAAAAGAATTTCCTCATTCATTTCCTTGGGAAGTAATTTGAACACATTTATCCTCACTTGTCCTTGAATCCAGTGTTTGCTCTGTATATAGAGATGAACACTTGTACAGAACAAGTTTTATATAGTTACACAGGATATAAGCTATCTATTTACATTTTACTCCTGGTTATTACATCTTTGCGTATTTGTGGTGTCTCCTTTTAGGATTCCAGAGACATCCAAATGCAGTGTAAAGTCTTTCACAACTGAGAAGTTAGTGGCTGATGTGTTTACCATCACATGAGTCCTTGTACTAATGCAAATTGTCCTACAACCCATAAATCTGGGAGTCCACCCTGAAATAAAGTTACCTTGAAAAGTTATTGCCTTGCTAAGAAAAATTTGCTTTGATATCAGACACTAGAGCTTTGGATCTGAAGGCATATGATTCAAGATGGAGATGTGCTTAGCTCCTTCTTCCTTCCACAAAGATTGTGAATTGTCCCTGGTGTCCATCTCATAGCCTCAGGCTCCAGGTTGAGTTTCTATGCCTTGCTGTAGAGTTTAGTCTGTGCCATGATGTTTTAAGGTCTATGACAAGACCCAAGTCTCCCCATTAATATATCAGGAGCCAGAAGAGCTTGCATCTTGTGATTTTGTACACAATGCAGATATTTCAGATGCACTGGAAGCTTAACCTCCTGGGTTAATAACAGTGTGAGGGTCAGTGGATGATGAAATACTGCTTGCTTAAAGCTCGCTTACAGCTCTTCCTCACCTTGCTCTTTTGGGTCCCATATGTAATAGCGCTGTTCCTTGAGAAATAATACAGGGACTGAGTGGATTTCCTACTGCATTTGTAAATTTTTTTTGGTTTTATAACTTGTATACATATGCTTCCCTAGCAATAAGCATGTTTGTACATAGATTAAATAAAAATAGGTAAGCAATTTGATAGAGATAAATGGAAGTGTCTCATATCAGCTTTGCCTGAGCTGTTTTGCTCCTCTTTATATTTACTTGGTAGGCTTACAAAAAAGATAAATACTGCAGCTTTGGTAAGAAATACTTGGAGAGAGAAGTGAAACTGAATTTAATTATTAACCAATCCCCATTTTGGATGTGCTAAGACACGCTCAGAACCTGCTGCTGCTGCTGCTGCAAGAGGAGTGGATGACTGTCCTTGCTGGAGAAATTGTTCTCCAAGGCGGGATTCAGTTCTGCCATGTGATGTCCAGAGACTGGTCAGCCCTGGCCCTTGGAATGTGATTAGCTGCTGCACACAGCTTGGCGTGGCTGTCTCTGTGACCACTGACCCATGGACATGGTGTGTGGCCTGCTCTTGGCCCTGGTATTTCAAGATTTTTTATTTTATTTTATTGAGGAAATGTTAGAAAACACAAATGCTGCAGGTTTCTATATATTGAAAAAATTATTTGTCAGATCTTCCCCTTGTCTCTCACCAGTGAGAAGGAAATGGTAGTCCCTCTACTTCTTGACTGCCTAGTTTAGGCTTGTCAGAAAGAGTGAAGGGTTATGAGCTGAATTAACCTGAATTGGGACTTAGGCAAATGGATGTCTCACTGGCAAAAATCACAGTGCCACAAGTTCATGGTTCTTCAGAGCATACAGCTGGCAAGCAGAAATATTTTTTTATGGCTTAGTAAGCAAAATCCAAGCCCAGAGACACTTCTGCAGACAAGAAATAATTCTGACCTTTCACACTTCAGGTACAAAAGAGCTATGAGAACACTGGCAAAGAGAAACAAAAAATGCTTGCAATTTAGCTAAGTACTTGCACATGAATTTTGCACAATGCAAAGTCTTTGCCAGGATATTTATGTCAGGACACCTTTCAAGACAATATGTACTTTACCAGCTCCTGCAACAATATAGACACATTGGATCTCAACACAACACTGGATGCAAAGGAAAATACATTGTATACACAGGATTTGCCTTTACATATAGTGTTCTGCAGCTTAGCTGCAAAAAAAATTATGCATAAGACCATGTTTCAATCACCCAAAAGGTCATGTTTCATTGATAAATACAAAGCAGTTGTAGTGATGCAGGTTGAGATATCAGATCTGGCAGGATGGGTACATCGAGTCTGGCTCATAGGACAGGCTTTGGCTGCAGCAGGAAGGGAATATTGCCACGTGGTTGCCAACACAAATTGAGCTGCTGGTGGCCTTACCTTGGCTTGCACTACTGGGGATGCAGATGCTTTAGAGTATGCTGGGACTAGCAACAAACTCTTGGATGTGAACAGCTGTGGATGTGGAAAGGCTAGGTTAATCCACGTACATGGATGGGAAAATGTTGTTCATATTCTCTTAAATACAGGGTTAACCAAAGCAACTAGGGCCTCTGAATAAAAAGCAACCTACCCCACACTCCAAAACTGGTGCTTGACTGGTCCTGATGCTGCCCTTTTCCCAACCTGGAAATGAAATTGGATATCATTTTAGTAAGGAGGTAATATAAAAGTGTATCTTATTTGGAGGCCTTCAGGAGCAGTTAGGGAAAGATGTCCACAAAAAGCCCACCCTCCCAAGGATGAGTACATTTTTATAGATTTTAGGAAATTAGCATAATTGATAAAGAACACCAATTAGGAGGGCAAGTGGTGATGTAATTCTGGAGCCCCCCGCTCAGCACTGGCTGTCCATTAAAATGTATCTCCAAGAGTTGTTCTCAGGAGGAGCCAAGATAGCACTGGGACCTTGTACCTCCGAGGCTTGGAGCTCTGGAATTTGCTTTGTCTTTCTTCCTGGGGAAAAAGCACGGAAAATTACTGGGAAAACTAGCCACTAATATCATAGGCTACAGAGCTACAAATACATGTCTGAAGAATACAGAGAACATATAAAAGAAAAAAGGCAAAAACCAAATGGCATCACTGGTGCTTCAGGCATCACTTTGTCCTTTCCCCAAAGCAGCAGCATGGCCCCAGGCCACTTACACAGCTGTCTGGTTGTGACTGGCCAAATCCAGCCTTCTTTAACAAAAAATTGGCCTTACCCAGGCTGAGGGCAGGCATCTGCCAAGACTGCGGGATCAGACCCCAAACCTGGGAAATGAAACATAGCTCAATCAAAGGCAATGGGGGAAAAAAGCCACCTGGAAAGAGTTAGCCATTCAGTGTGGAGGCAGTGGGGAGGGCATGTTGCTTTAATCTTTTTATAGTATAAAAATTTTGTGACTGAATTAAAGCCCTACTGTTTGGACTGGATGATGTTACGTAATTCTCAGAAACGAGAGCAGCTGGCCACAGTACAGATACCTCCTAGCAAGCCCTGCAGTGCACAGAACATCATTTACCAAGGCTGTAAAAAAATACATTTATTAAGGGGCTTGGGAGTGATATTTGACATGCTGGCTTGGCTTTTAGCTGTCTGGATTTCATTTACAGCTCCTCTGTTTTATTTTCCATTAAAATAAATAAATAAATTAAGCCATCTTTGCCCACTTTTCCTAACTGCTTTTTGGCATGCTTGTAGGTAAATCTAGTGTGGAGAGCCCAGAGGTATTGATGAGAGTGTTGCTAACCTTGTAATGGCAATGTAACTAAATAAGCAAGGGCAAAATCCACATTCAGGAGGACGTGGAAAAAGGCAGACAGGGGTGAGGGAGGGGGCAGAAAAGTCATAGATGTGGGGACTGTGTTCTGCCATTTAGATACAGGACAGTTTTTGTTGCTCATGCAGTTGCCAAAATGGACTCTGAGCTCATCCTGGTGTTCTTGCCCTGCTTTGCACAGGTGGATGGTGACACTGGCTGCACTTATGCAACCCATCCTGAATTTCCCACAGCACTCAAGTCTGACAGCAATGCAGGTGTCGATCATCTACCCGTAGATTATGTGGTTGAGAAATAGATGATGTAACTTTTTTAATACTATTTCCCAATGTGATTAGGAGCCCTTGGAAAATACGTCTCTGGATTGGCCAATCAGCCATGCTCCAAAACCTGTTGGAAAGTCAGACCCTTTTCCCAGGAAATTTCTCATTAAAAAATAAAATAATATAATCCCCCATCCTCAGCTTATTCCAGTAACACCATCTACAACTACGTACTTAAGGTACATAAGTAAAATATTAGAAAGCATGGGAATGTAAGTACCTGAAATGTTAAAGAGTTAAATCTATAAGTTCAAATTTGAAGGTCTTGGAAAATGCACATGATAGCATTGGGCATAGAAGGAATCTCAATTCTTCCACACTTTGGAAATCAGATTAGCTCCTTATAGGAATTTATATAGGCCAAATTTTGTGTAGCCATCCCTCCCTGTGGTACTTGCCACCAGAAACACAATTGTTTAGGAGCCGTTGCTGGATATTTTATCCCTGTATTTGGTGTTCTAGGATTTTAAGAATGGCCTGATGCTTTACCTTCCCTATGCTGGCAGACAACTGCTTACCTAGCAGTGTGCTGGGCTCCTAAAGCAAGTGCAGTGATCAGTGCTGATGGTTGGACTCTGGGAAGAGGAATGCAGCTTTCTGACCCCCTCATAGGCACCATACCAGACATGAGCTGGGCCAGCCATAGTGCTTACTGTGGGTTTGCACCCTGCCTGTGCTATTACCATTTTCAAAGTGTGCTTTTTTTCCTCCTGGCTGAAAGATCCCAGCAGATTTTGGCAGAGCAACTAGTACAGAGGAGGACATATGTGCCACCATCCAGCATCAGCTAACTGGGTGCTGGTAATTTGTCACTTTGGTATTAACTTAACTGGGCAGGATGTGAGCAGCAGGGTCAGAAAGCAGCATCAGGTGGGCAAGGGTCCCAGCAGCACACTGGGCAGCACAAGAAAAGCACTAAGGGCAGTATTCTGACTCTGGAAGTTAATGTGCTAGCTTCAGCCGGAGCCATGTGAATCTAACTGCTGCCAGAGGACAGGCCCCAAAGTTTCGTATTTCTCCAAATGAAGTATAAAAATAATTATGAGCTTAGCCTGCAAAATTTGGATCTAAATTCATAACCATCTGGTGTGAATGGCCTGAAGTGAAACTTCAGACAAAGGTTTCGTTTTACTTATTATTCATGAGAAAAGCCTCTGGCCAGTCACTGCAGCTTTGCTTACTACTGATGGAGCTTTATACCTTCTGCCTCCCTGAGGGGTAAGGGGATCCAGAAGCCTGATGCTGCTCTGCTTTGATTTTAGGCAGGTGGGATTGCCTGGAGCACACAGAAGAATTAAGAAGCTCAATATAATATTTATTCTCTCACCATTTTCACTTCACTGGCATTAAACTTAATCTTCCTACAAGTTCCTGCTCAGGAGTTTATTGAATGACAAAAAGGTTTCCATGCTGAAATTAACTCTTTCTACTTATCTGTGAGCAAAAGCTGTTTTTAGGGTCTTTGTCAAAACAAATCGCAGCTGCATAGAGCTCAGAACTGGGTGGAAGGACTATGTGGAAAGCATAAACTTCCTTCAGTTCAACTGGAATTTTGCAGACAAAGCCTTCCCATCCCAAATAGTGGGGACAGATGCTCTAATTCTGAACAGGGCAAACAGAAGATGGCAACATGGTGAGGTATGTTGATAAGGAGAAACATACAGATAAAAGTGGCAAACAAGAGCTCAGGCTTTTCTGACAATTCCAAGAGAAACTTCCATGCTTATTAAAGTTTCTGATGGAGACTTTTAGACATTGCTGTGTGGTCCAGAAGGTGTTACTCACTAAGCATGAGAAATTTGAGTAAGAAATGGCAGTGCTATTGAGCCTGCTTCCGTACAGACATTCTGGCTTTTCCATTAAAAATTTTAGGTCAAAACTCAAATGTTCCAGGTGGGAAATTTTTCTTCTCTGCTTTTCTATATGTGGTCCAAGTACAGCAGTTTGTGAAGACCATCAGGGTTGTGCTTCTGGATCAAAATAAGTTTTCAGCAAAAATACTTCAGTTGTTATTTCTGGCCAACAGTCCCCCCTACCTCACCCCTCCCCCACCAAAACAAAAAACTACAACGACAGCAACAACAAAGAAGGGGGGAGGCGGAGGGAATGCTTATTTTGCTTATCTGCAAAGTGCCCAGTAACCATATTTCCACAAAAGAAGCAAGAGCTGTAGAAATGAAAAGCCACTTTAAAAATCTACTTTTCCACTGCAATCTCATCTTCCTAAAGTTTTTGCCAGTCATTCTCTCATACCTTAATGCTTAATGTTAGACATTTTCCCCTTGGGGCAGCTAGTTGTGGTGTGGAAAATGCCAGTGTTTGCAGCACTCTGTGGCAAGTCTTTGTCACTGCAATCAGACTGAGTTTATCTGACCCTTGACCTTCATGGCACATGTCCATACTGGTGGTCCTTAATGGTTTGGAAAAATTTTAACAGGAGGTCATCCTGGGCAGGGCAGCATGGTAGCTTGCTGCTTTTTTGCTGTAAGCTGTTCCATCTGCATGCTACTGAAGAGTTTGCTCTCAGTTTTCGTGCACATTACCTCCTCTGAGGCTTTGGACTTGACACAGAAATCTCCTGAGGTAAGCTTTTGGTCTGTAAGGTGCAGAATGAATACTTTTTTTCTGAACCTTTTTTTTTCCTCCTCATCTCTTTGACAAGACTTTCACTCATTTGGAAGCCTGTTGCATGTTCTGCTTTTATTTATGGAGCTCTGACTTACATCAAGTCTCACTGGGGAGGGAGTACCCCCATGTCAGCACCAGCCTCAACTTTACATTATCATGGCACCTTTATCTTCTCTTACAGTGTTTGCCAGAATCCTGAAGGCTCCTGAATCCCAAAACATCACCTTTGGGTCTGTGGTGACATTGCGGTGCACAGCGACAGGTCTTCCAGTCCCTACTGTCACCTGGCTGGAAAACGGGAAAGCTGTAAGTGCCTCTTTTTCAGGCTTTTGGCACTGGAGGACTTCTATCAGCTGGAAGCACAACAGGGCTGGTAGTCAGCACCAGTGGTTTCTATTTCTTCCTAACTCAGCACCTTGTTTTTCAAACTGGTTGAGTCCAGCTCATCTCACTGCTGCAGTTTTCTCCTCTGAAAAAACGTTGTCCCCTTCTCCTGGGTGTTGTATGACTTCATTTGTTAGGGTATGGAAAGCCCAAGATGAGGGGTGCTCTAGACCCTTTCGACCTTCCTCCAAGACAGAATTTCTTGGACTATGTTGTGTGTTTCTGCAGCTATCTTTCCTTTCCTTTTTTAATAATGTGGTAACAATAACAAGGCAAAATTGCGTATTTGACAAAGGAACACAAACCAAGAAGTCAGATAAAGCAAACTGTCTCCAGGTCAAATACCTGTAGAGCAGCATTATGCACAGCATATTTAAAGAAGAGAGTAGATCTGAAATTTTTCTAGACTGACCTAGGTGATGTGAAATATGTCATCAATTTATCTCTGGCCAGAAGCATGTTCTTAAGAAAGGCACACCCTCTTCAGTGGCAGGAACCAAGGGATGCAAATCAACTGTGTCTCGTAGGAAAGATTCCATGGTGTTTAATGATCCTGACCACTTAATGTGGGTGCTTGCTTTCAATTCGCCTGGCTTTCAGGCCTGTTTGTGGGCTATTGCAACACCTTCATTTCAGTGAACTGAAGACCTGCTTGATGCCTGGTATTGCCCTTGTGGGACTGAGCAGGGCATCACAGTCACATCAGCTCTGCAGCCCAAGCCTGCCATGGGTTCTCTCTAGTTCCTTCATGTGCTTAAGGTGAACATATTTTATGCTCTCTTTGGTCTTTTGACAGCTTTTTAAAGGATGTGAGCCCCAGTGTGTGATTCTGTGGAGGCGGGTGGAGTTTCTGTTGAATGCAGGCTGGCAATTTGCCTTTGCTCTTTCTCACTGACCTCCTGTCAACCCCAAATCCTTCTGAGCACAGGCTGATCCTGACCATTCCTGTGGACTTGCTTGTCCAGAGGACCAATAAACCCCCTTGGTTCTTACTTCAGGGGGCTATCACAGTCCTGGTTTGTATATCCTCTTTCCATACATTAAAACACATTATTAAAACCCCATAATTACTTTGCAGGCTGTCTTGCCCTTCTTGCCTCCTCAATACCTTATTGTGTCCTCCAGTCTGATTAGGGCTATTTTTCTGTATTCCAGCAATGTTGCTAGGCAGATCAGCAAAGGGATCAGATCAGCCTCTGCTGAGACCCATGGGTGCTTGGTGGTTTCTGACAAGTTTGAGACAACTGCAGGTATTTATTTAAGACCTGTTCCCCACTGGGAATGAAACCTTTTCAGGAGTCTAGGGTGCCTGGCAAGAGCAGTATATTTCCAGAGCACTTACTTGTGCTCTGCCGAGATCCCGATGCGTGGGTCCCACAGAGAGCTGAGGTGCATGAGATGATGCTCAGCCCCTGCCTGGGCCACTGCCTGACTGGTCATATCTGCTCTGCCTCATTCCTGTCTGAAAGGCATAGCCCAGTCCCAGGAGGGTAGTGCTCAGATTGCCTCATTTTAAATATAGCAAGGAAACCTTAATGAGAGCTCTGGGAGAGTTAGCAGGAAATCCAGTGGACTGGAGATGGTGAATTTGAGGGTTGGTTCACAGTAATGGTGAGTCATTTGAAGATACAGCATGCCTGTGGCAGTATGGTCTCTGAACATTGACCTGTAATTGTCCTGAGGCTCAAAGAACAGGAGTCTGCTGAGCTTACTGAGCTGCCTTCAAAGAGGAGGATGGAAACTCCTCTGTGCAGCAGCTGCCTGGCCTACCTAAATAGAAACACAATTCATTTTCCTCCTGCTATGCACCACAGGACATCATGGACCTTATAATGTAGTTTTCCACATATCCAGGAATAAATGAGCCAGGTGTGAAGATATGAAGAGGTCTCTAATTTCCTGGTAGCTGAGGTGATGTTTTAAAGGCTAAAAAGAGTACTCCTGGAAACAAAATCTCAGGAAATGTGCTTTAAAAGGAATCAATTAACACAAGGGAACATTTTGAAGTTTCCATTAAAGAAAACAACAGATGGCCAGTGTGAAGTCCTAGGCCCACAGTCCTGCCTATGATTTTCCACTGTATATGCTGCATACTGCTTGTACTGCTTGCAGTTACCTGAGCAACCTCTTCTTCCTGCATCCCAAGCCAGAAGGAGCAATCCCAGATTTCTGTGCTCGGCAGGCGCAGTCCAGTGTTGCCATACATGGTACACCCGAGGCCTGAGGAGCCAGCAGGGAGAGAAGACTGGGTTAGCACAAGCTGCTCATGGCAAGCAGCCACCTATCCCACCAAGATGCTGGAAGGCGGGAGTGGCCTGCAGGAAGCATCTCCTTCCTACTGAGAACGTTCCTGCACCATTTTAGTGTTGAGTGATTTCTGGAGAGAAAACTATTCTAAAACTAAATTTGAGCAGCTCTGTAATATAGAGATACCTGTGAAAAAATATCCCCTGGACTCCCACCCTCTTGAACTGATTTCATGTTATAAGGCAAAAAATATCCCTAGTCCCTCCATTTGCACAATGGCTGACATACCTGGTGCAGTACATACTGAGTATGCTGGTCTGATTATTTACTGATTTCTTTCCATGAACGTTCTGTCACCACAGCTCCAAGGTGACTATGAGTGAGGCAAAACAAATATATTCTTTTCAGCATTTTCTTTTCATAGAAAATCCAATCTGCTTACAAGACATGTTACAACACTGATGAGTTCCTTCTTGCTTTTTTAAATATTGCTGTCAATACCTGTGGGTATTTAATTTTACTGAAAGATCTCATTGAAAGCATGTTTTTACCAACCTGCAAGAAGGTCAGATTGATATCTCTCTTAGTTACACGTGTAGGTAGAGAGCTTTGCTGGGACGGATCCAGGAAGATAATCTGCAATATCCTTAGAGTGAGGTCATACCTATGGGATCCACAAGGAATATACCTCACTTGAATTACATTTGATGCTTCCTATCAGTATGATGGCTAGAGCAGGCAATGCTATCCTTCCTTCTGCTGGTGTAAGATATAGTGTGCATGTACCACACTCCTACTTTAATGAATGCCATGTTGGCAGGAAAGACTTGATGGCAAATCAAGTTCAACTGGCCAAAATTAGCAGGCTTCAAGATCATTTAACTGGGAATTACTGATCTGGGAAAAGAGCTGGCTAATACCATCGTATTTGCAGCCCTTTCCGTATTTCCAGTTGCAAGATAAGAAAATCTACCATATTTCTGCTGAAATATTGGAGCCAGAGCACTTTCTTTGCTCATGACTGATTTGAGAATATGGCAGTGGTTATATTAATCCAGAATCAATGACTTTCAAACTATTTTCTTTTCTTCCTCTGTTTAGCGGATGTTCACAAAGTCATCTTGTGTCATTCCTTGCTAAGGCATGAAGAGGCAGTCTACTACAAGAAGCCCTGTAGTAATTAGCCACCTCAATTACATAAACGAAATTGTGACTATGACTCTTGAACTGGAACCTAATTGCAAAAGCAATGCTGAAGTGTGAAATAGGAGAGATCTTTTAGCATTTATTTTTGTGTGTGAAGTCAGCTGCTATGAAAGCACTGAAGTAATGCCAGCAGCTTTAGCTCTCTGCCACTTTTGTCTCCTTGCCACATCTTCCTCTGCTAATTTAAATGTTTGGGGCTCTGTCTCTTAGATTTTTCCTTGGTTTGCTTGTTTGTGTCTTTGTTGGAAATGTTACTGCACTGGGCTTTCACTCTTTTAGGTTTCTGCGGGGTCCATAGCAGAAAGTGTCAAGGACAGAGTGGTTGATTCCAGACTGCAGGTGTATGTCACCCGACCTGGCCTGTTCACTTGTCTTGCCACAAACAAGCACAGCAAAACTTTTGGAGCCGCAAAAGCAGCAGCAACCATCAGCATTTCAGGTATGCAGGGAAAGAGATCATTAATTTTTTTAGCCTTTCCTGCTGGGGAAGAGGAAAGGGGTGTGGAGTACTCTGGAGGAAGAGGGGAAGCCTTGGAGAGATTATAATGTCCAGGGGCCTAAATTTGAGTACAAGTACATCCTCCACCAGGCTATTTCCTCATATACTCTTACACTTTGGAGACGGGCATAGCTGTCATTTCCTGAATGTTTGATGATGTCTTGTACTTTGTGTCCCAGAAGCACATTTGGTAAGTTCATCCATGTGAAGGAAGTCGTGGTCATGACCCAGCGTTGGTATCATCTAACAGCAAAGTGAAAATAGCTCCAAGCTTCACAAGAGGTTGGCATTCAGAAAGCAGGGTGGTTGCTGTCAGAGTAGTACCCTGCCTTGCCTGGAATTATCTGTTCTCTCAGGGACATCTCGCAAATGTGAAAATGAATTTCCAAAGAAGAGAAATACCTCTGGCAGAGTTAACTAACAGCATTTGTCATACACCCCTCTTTTGACAGACAGGAGAATTTAGTTAGAGGAAAGAGGAATCACACAAGACATGGGATGTAGCCCAGGTCCTGCTTTTAACCAGTCAGGTACTTGTTCATCTCTCTTCTTCTCCAAGAAGCCTTAGCTTCTGCTTTCTTGAGAAAAAAATCATCATGCTCTTTCTTTCACTGGGCATTGAAATTAATAACAGGAAACTCTGCCCCATGAGGTACTCAGCACTTGGTGATGTATTTACCATCCCCACTTCTGCTTTTAGCACAGGCAAGTCTGTCTCCAACAACTGCAGTGGAGCAGGCAGGTACTTTGGGCAGGTGGAAGTTGTACTCCTCCAGGCTGCGTTTGCTGAGCAGGAGGAGAACACCACGCTAGACCTACCTGAACAGGAGTCTGTCTTGGCCTTGCCCCAGCTCACAAGGCTCCCAGGACAGAGGTGCCATGGCCTTTGGCTGATGGCCAGTGCCTCCTCCCTGTGCTGGCATTGCCCAGCTCCCTGTGGCACTGCAAGCTGGGGCCATGCTGTGTGCCAGTGCTGCATTTCCAGCCCTGGCTTCTCCTACTTGTTACAGCTGCTGCTTGAAGTAATGGATACCTATGTGGCTTAAACAGAGGATGCTGCCTGCTGGTTACATAGGACCCAAAGGATCAGCATAAAAGGGTTTATGGTGCAGGAGTCCACTTCAGCTGGCACTGCCATCAACAATCCACTTCCTCTTCCTCATTCTTTCTCACTTTACAGTGTTCAGTGTTGGCCTACTTTTCTTCCCCACGAGAAGATACAAAAAAAAGGAACAGAATTTAGGCCCATTTTTTTTCATACAGCTTACAGTTGTCAGACACATTTCCTAGCATGGAAATCTTGACTTATGCATCTCAGAGGGAACAATGAAGTGTCACTGATGTCTTTTCCATTTCTTCTTTCTCCTGGTTCATCACAATTCCTGGATCTGGTGCCACTTGGCAGAATGGAGGTAAGAATGACTTTCTTTGGCTTTGTGGAGGCTCTTTCTGGGCTGGGGAGAAGAAGAATGATGAACCAAGGGGGTTTAGTTAATTTGGCTTAAATAAAGGAGTAGAGTTTCTGCATGCCAATTGTGTAGATGAGGTTCACCCAAACGGATCATTGAGCTCTTTTACAGAGGCATAATCGGAGCCTAAGACTGGGTAGATAACAATGATTTTGAGTCAAGACAGCAGTAAGGGTGTTTGAAATATGGTAGTAAGGAGAATATTCTGAAGGAAATTCTATTCAGTTACAGATCTAGAGTTTCCCTTGACCTTATAAATTTTCACAGCAAATATTAACTGCAAGTTCAACTCCTGCCTGTCCACGGTTAATAAATGTAATTTGGTTTGGTGCTTACCAGATTAGGGCAAGAGAAGGTTATATTTGTTCCAAGCAGAATTATGGATGCATAAAGCCTCTTACATGTGATGAGATATGAACTTCTACTTAGTAATTTTTGCAGGACTGAACAATTTAGCTGGCTTTTTCTCTTTAGAATCCTTCTGTGTTTCTACCCACTGCACTGGCTGATCAGTCTGGAAGGAAAATGAGAATGTTAGCCTGGGAGATGGGCTGGTAGTTTCTGGCCATTATAGCAGGGCCCAGGAAAGTCTGAGCAAATGGCTTTACACTCTGCTGACACAGACTCCCTGCAAAGGCTATTGCCTCCATCACAGGAGTTTGCAAGATAGATTCAGGAAGTTTGTAAGTGATTAAGTGACCACTCAATGATGACGGCAGATCTAAGCCTTACATGCAGGAATGACAGGCATGGGGACACAGACCAAGCTCTCAGCCCATCTGTCCCATAGGTGTTCTTAACATTTGCTGCATGACATTCTGTTTCTGTGACAAGCCGTTGTGAGAAATGTGTTGCTACTTCTCCGTTGCAGCTTGGTCTCTATCTCCTTGCATATTTTAGAAAAGCAATAAAAATTAAGAGCACTGTTAGCTCTTCTCAGTCCGCATCTGCAGCCCCTTGAAGCCAGCAGAACAGTTGTCCCATGCACACCTCTCCTTGCTTTTCTCCTGGGGCACAGGAAAGATACAACTTTCAGATTAAGCACAATGGGCATCATCAGGAAAATGTAAATAACATGACCCCTGACATGCCAAGAACAGTTCCATCGGGGTGCTGGGATCAGTGCATTGCTTTGGGGAAACCTGCTGTGTGCAGGGGAGATGTCATGGGCTGTGAGACTAGTACAGCATGCTGATGGTCCCCTGTGTCACATGAAGGTGTGGCTATGGAGCCTGGGATGATGCAGCGTCAGAGCATCACTGCCATTTTGGTAAACCTCGAGGGATTGGTGCCTTCTTGTATTTTCTATCCAATGTGAAACAGAAAAAGAAAATAAAGAAAATTCACATGGAGACCAAAACAGAGCAGCTCAAACAGGGCCAGGGAGTGTCATCTGCAGAGAACATCATCTGAAGAACAGAAATGTGAGCATCCTGTGTAATCCCTTGTCCATGTACGTCCAGATTTCTGAAGAAAAAACAGCAAGAAACCCCAGAGTTAACAATGGGTGATTATTAGAACAGGGAAAAGAAATAATAGGCAAAGATACAAATAGCTCTGTTGACTGCTCCAAATGGTTGGCATGTTGTGAATTGAACTCTCTGACCCCAGTTACACTGACCGAATGAGCACTGAGGACAGCTGCACACAGCTCTCCTCCCTGCCCTGGTTTCACCGTCCCCCACACACAGGGAGTCTGTTTTCCCAGCTTTGCCTCCCATACCAAGGACACTGCATCCCACAGGCTGCCTAAGCAGAGGGCACCTCCTCACCCTCAGACCTTGCTGCTGTTGGGTGACCGTGGGAGTTACTGGAAGCATGTGCCTTGCCCTTACCCTGCTGCTGCCTTTTGATGGCCGTGGGGAAGAAGGGAGAAGGGGGCGGGGGGAGAGATCTCCTTCTAGATGCAAATAACATAGGAAAGGTAAATAAATGGCCCTCAAAGAAGATGACCCTACTGCGATTTTTATTGCTCCTGCATAGCTCTGTCTCCATGCCATGGGGCAAGACTTTGCAAAATGGGAGATGTGGTGAAGATGCACCTTGCAGAGAAACACCAGGAAGGAAAACAGAGACCTGTGCCTTACTTGTCTCTGAGACACCCCAGCCAAAGGCGTGCAAGAGGGGCAGGGTCAGGAATGGTGCAGGAGCTGAGGAAGGGCAGGCAGGAGGCTGGCCTTGTGAAAAATTCCCTGGTACATGATGAGTTGAACTTACCTGGCTCCTCCTCATCAAGTCTATCTTAAATTTAACTCTCGTTAACTGAAAAGTCCTGAGTAATCACAGGACTGCAACAAGTCAAGACAGCTGATCCCTACTGCAGGGAAGCAGGGAAGTAAAATATTTTCCCATTAGAAGCTAGGGACAGGGTGAGGGGCCATGCTAGGTCATGGTTCTGTGTGATCTATCAGTCTTTAGTCCACTTGTAATGTTAACAACACTTGGTCAGAGCCTCATCCCTGGAGCTCACTTGGGCTGGCACCAGAGTACCTTGCAGAAGTGTCATTCTTGGATTATATTAGCTAGTTTTAGTGGTTATAAACATCTGGCATCTCCTCTGCCCTCTGTTAGCCTCACACTTGCCACTTTATTCAGAAACAGAGCCATTGTGCTCATGCAGCTGTTTAGATCTGTGAGCTTACTGTGTGTGTGCTCTTGTCCTCGACAGCAAGTTGTACAAGGGTGACACAGGCTACTGCAGCACATACAGAGGTGAGGTGTGTAGTGCTATCTTGGCGAAGAATGCTCTTGTTTTCTTCAACTCCTCGTATGCTGATCCAGAGGAGACCCAAGAGCTGCTTGTGCACACTGCCTGGACTGAACTGAAAATGGTGAGTTCATTCTGCCAACCGGCTGCTGAGTCTCTGCTGTGTAACTACATCTTCCAGGAGTGCAATCCCTCGGGAGCTGGGCCAGCTCCAAAACCAGTGTGCAGGTAAATGAAGAAAAACATGCTCATATTTCACTTTCATTTCATGGGGATGTGTATGCAGCAGGGGAGTGGTGAGGGACTGCCTAGGCTTGCAGTAGCAAGTGAAGCTGAGTGAAGCTGGGCCCTCTAGGTTTGCACAGGTTTTCCCTTTGCTCTCTCCTCTGTACACACAGACTGATTCAGCTCTCACTCCAGACACCTTATATCAGGGGTTTGGAGGACAGTGCTGAAAAGAAGTATCCATTTGAACTACATAAGTAGTTTCAATAATTAACATATTGTTATCTGTTAAGTCTTGCTAGGCCAGTATGTGTATTTTTTATTACTATAAAGAGTAATTGCTTCTTTGGAATTTTGACTAAATGCGGCTCCAGAAGATGCAACAAATCTGGCCTAGAAAATAGGCCAATCATTTAGCACTTCTTGCTATGACAAAAATGCGACAAAAATGATGAGACCAGAGACATTGCCTGTGTAATTGTACCCGATACACTGAAACTCCAGTGTGGTTATTGTATCTTTCTATATACAGAGAAATTGGGCTGACAGGAGTCTGAGGAGTCCAAAGCATCTCTTATTATAGCTAATCTACTGTTGACAGGTATTTGTAAACACATCCCAGTGACAGACGCTTCTCTCTCCCTATGCAACCTCCTGAGCAGTCCTTCCCTCGTTGTTCCTTATCCTCCCACCGTGGTCATGGAGGCGAGTTTCTTTCTTTCCTGTTTGCAGTGAAATTTTACATCTTTCCCAGATTCTCTGACTAGACTAAAAGAGGTTTTTCCAAGCTCTGCACATAGCTTTTGCTCTTCTGCCCAGTCCAAGTTTTGCTACTTTTAACTATAATGGAATTATGATTACTTGGTGTGCTTTGCAGAGGACAACCTCCCCCACACGCATATCAGGGTGAAGCTTTCTTTTTCCTGATACATTCAGCCCCTAAAAAACTAGTCATTACCCGTTTCACATTTTGGCAGCTGACACCTGTGTCTAAAGTACACTGCTTTGTTCTTGTCTTCCTTGAAACACATTTTAAAATACTATTCATATCTGCATTTATTGGAGGAGTAGCCACAACTCTAGTATCTCAAATAAAATCTTTTCTACAAACATGGCAAGCACACTGCTTGCTGGACTTGGGCCAGATGTCTAATGGTAATAATTTCTTCAGTTATGTAGGGTTTTTTAAAGACAATTAGCAGCATGTTGTTTTTGTAATCGAAACCTTTTTTGTTGCTCCTCCTTTAATATCTCTAAAACAAAGGCACAGAGGAAAATATCAGTGTGAATATTGACCATATATTTAGTTTTCTATTTGGTACCTGTGAGCCTGGTATTCTACCATTGACACAGGGGTGGAATATATCCTACAAAAGAAGACTGTGCAATATCCAGAGATAATCATGCAGCCAAGTACTACAATTTGCTTTTTGCTGGCAATCTCCTCCCTGCCACCTCAATATTCTGCTCTTTGTCATTGTGCCCTTAAACACATGATCTCACTGCCTTTTTTCAAGATCTGTGACAGTACTTATATCTCAGCAACACATGCACAGCACATTAGTCAGCTAAGGGTTTTGCACATTGCTCTGCAAGGTATTTCAGTTATATACTGGCCTTGCTTCATTTACCCCTGCTCATGAGTGGCCCTGCAGGACCAGAACTCAGAGTGATTTGACTGAAGACCTGTACTTCTGGGGTACTTCTAAAGTCGGAATTATATAAACCAACATAAATATGCACTTGATCTTGATGCACCTGAGCTAACAGTTACAACATTTGCAAATATGTCTAAATGTTAATTGGCTTGCCTGGAACCATTTTTCGAACCCCTGAGTCAATGTTGATTTTTATTAATTATTCCTCCCTTCTTTACCCTCAGCCCCCCTTATCCCCCCCATCTGAATTTTAATGCAGCTTTCTTTATAAGAAAATTCTGGAGTAGCATCCTTCCCAATTCCTCAGAGAACATCAGCTGGACAGCAGTTCTTCCAGAGCCTTTTGATAACTCAGACATCTAATATATCCTTCTTAATGGCTGAGAGAGGTCTGGGGGCTCTTGAACACATCTCACATGGTCTTGGGTACTTTCCAACTCTCTTAACTACTTTTTACTGACAACTTTATAGCTTTCTGCAGAAGCTGGCTGGACTACACAAGTTTTCAGCTGAAATACTTCATGAGTAAGAATTTAACTCTCTCAGATGTGGGAGAGTTCTTCCAGTTTTTGAGGGACATACTGCCCTCCATGTATGTCCACATATTTTTATCTTATTATTTATTTTCGGCGCCAATCTTTCTCTTTCCATGTTGGTTTTTAATATTTATTTGGTTTGGAAGCTAGCCAGCAGGAATAACAAGTGACAGGCTGAGTAAAGGTTTTGTAAAAGTAATCAGGGGGTAAAACAAAATTAAATGAAACAGAAGAAAATACGGGAAGGAAACATGGGAAGGAAACATAGGAAAAGTTCACTTAATGTAAATTTAGATGCAAATTGATTAAAATGAGATTTCTCAAGGGAAAGTGATATCTTGTCTCATAATTCTTGATTACATCTGCCTCTTGTTGCTGGCTGCTATTGCAATAGCAGAAGTATCCCCAGTTTCTGTTTCAATCACTGCTGATAGGAAGTGATCAGGCTGTAGGGAACAGTCTTGTGCTGGGGAAAGTCTCTGTTTGGCTCTGTGTGTCCCCACCTCCTCAGACATAGCCTCTTGTGGTCCCTAGAAACACTACTAGCACACTTGCTGTCTTCTGCCATTACTGTCCTTTGTCCATCTGTCATTTATATGACATAACATTTCTAATAATAACCCGAAGTAATCTTTGCATATGACCTCAGCAAGCTCTCCCCGCTCAGCATCAGGTGCTACAACAAGGCTGTGAAGCCAGCTAGAGGTGACTGACCACCCCTCCCTCTGCCTGCTTTGCCATTCTTCCAGGGTGCAGATAACATTTCTTTAACCCTGGAGCAGACGGCATTGAAGAACAATGATCTTTTGCATTTCGTGATTGAACACCGAATAAAGGGCTTATTTAAGGATGCTCAGGATCCAGGAAAGAACAGAGCTAATTCAATCCAGATCTCCCAAGCCACTGCTTCAAATGCAAATTTTTCTCATTTCTCTATCTAAGTATTTCTTTACTTCACAAGGTCATTCCTGTTCCACATGTTGTTTAATGTAAAAAAGATAAATTTGCCATCTGGCTGCATTCTGGCTTCCTTGGAAAGGAGGGAGGAATAAACCAGGACTGGCTAAAATCGAGCACAGAGTAGCTGTGCATTGATAACTTCTGTGTGCTGGATTGAAGGGCATCCATTACTGTTGCAGAAGAGCTGTTGCTCTGGTAGAATTCCCAATGACTTCTATCCTTCAGGTTCTTTAGAGGGTTTGCAGTGTTGTTAGCCATTGCTGAAACTCATGATCATCTGCTCTTGCCAAAACTGTTGTATAATTAAAGAGATTGCATCAACCCATCAGGTGGTGAATTTGGCTAAATCCTTCACCACGGCCCCCAGAATTACCTTTCTCTTTCTGCATTATTGTGTTGTGGCTGGAAAAGTTGTGGAGCTTAGATGTGCAAAAGAAATATTTGCACATGACCTCAAAGCTGATTTTGCAACCCAGGCTTTCAAAAATGACTTCATAAATAAGCAAATCACTGATAAATTGACCAATACAACAAATCCACAAACTCCCCAGTATGCTGTGTTTTCTTTTTTTTTCTTTTAATCTTTTTTTTCTAGTGCAGCTATTTCTGCCTTGCCCTTCTTCACAACTATTTCTCATATAAGGCCCATCCAAACATCCAAAGCACTTCTTGTCAGTGAATGTTTCACATTGTTATGGAGTTAATATATTAGGTGGGAGACAGGTCAGTTTTTACCAGGCAACCTAAAGCTTTTACTGCAGGTATCTACAGAGAAAAAAATGGACTTTTAGTTGTCTGTAGAGACAATAAAAAAATTCTATTTTTTTATTCAGTGAGATTAAAAGTATATGAAAATGTTTAATATAAGAAGGTTAAAAATTGAAGCTCACATCTTGCTTTTAGTAAATGACACTCCAATGTACAATTTATAGAAACCAAGTGAGATTTTTAGAATATACCAAAAAATTCTAACTCTAGAAATGAGAGGGAGACTATTTACAAGACATGTACTGACAGGACAAGGGGGAATGTCTTCAAACTGAAAGAGAATAGGTTTAGATTAGACATTAGGAAGAAATCCTTGGCTGTGAGGGTGGTGGGACACTGGCACAGGTTGCACATAGAAGCCGTGGATGCCCCATCTCTGGAAGTGTCCAAGGCCAAGTTGGATGGGACTTTGAACAACCTGGTCCAGGGGAAGATGCCCCTGTTCATGGTAGGGAGTTGGAACTAGATGATCTTTGACATCTCTTCCAACACAAACCATTCTATGATTTAATGATGTTCATTAGTAGAAGATGTCAAAAAATCTGTAGAATGAACTCCTCATAGCTTGGTGTGTGTTGTGTTTTGAGCATAACCCTGCTTCAATAAAAATGTAGGTTTGTATGTTTCTTAAAGGAAGCTGTTGTATTTCATACACTTTCCTTCACTGTTTATAAGTCAGACAGACTGGCTTTAAAGAAGTGTCACCCCATTAATGGATTTCTGTCAGCTGCATAACCCCTGCACATCACTGCTAAGTGCAGCCATTTTTTTCAAGCTATTGACAGCTGTATTTCACTGTTTTTTGCAAAACAATGTAGAGAGAATTGCCTTGCTGTAAAGGATCTCTACTGCTTTAAGGAATGGCTCTCAATGGAGGAGAACTCTCAGAAGGGGATTTACAAGCCAGGACTGATGCTGCTCACTCTTCCTGAATGCAACAGGTTGCCCAGCCTTCACCAGAATCCCAGCTCCTGCACCCGTATCCCTTTCTTTGGTAAGGTGACACATGCTGCTGATTGTCCAGACAGCTGTGTTCTTGGTAAGGGAGGGGGGAAAGGTACAATCCATAATTTACAGCTAAAGTAAAAGCTGATGGCGGGTACTATCCTGTCAGCACCTGTGCATGGAATTGTGACAGCTGCTTTGGCTGTTTGCCTCTCTTGCAACTGGGGTGTGGAATAAAACCCTCAAGTAAATAAAGCCTGGATATTTATTGAGAAGATCATAACAATCTCAAAAAAATAGTCTTAATGACAGCAAAATTGCCACTCGGGTGCATTTGCAAAAGAAACAAGCTGTTTAAGCACTGCTAGAGAGGGAACTTTTTCATATAATGTGAGTCTAAGTGAGCATCCAGTGATATTACATCCTGGACAATCCCCCCTTACATCTTGTCTTGTCTTTTTGCAGATTTTAAGAAGGAGAACATAACCAGTAAGTAGAATGCTTCAGACTATATTTTTAGAGATGGACATGATATTCTTCATGGAAGCTGCCATTTGCACAGTGTATTTGAGTTTTCTGCTGGTCCTGGCTGGCTGAATTTATTACTGAATATCTGGGTTTCCATGTCCAAGGCATGGGGATAAACATTTCCAGCTCTTTGGAGGTTGGGGAGACCATGGGCTGGTAACTTTTTATGAAAGAGGCGTGGTGGTTTTAGATGGTACCCTTCCCTCCATCTGTTTCCTTTTCTTTCTACCTATTGCTTCTTGCTCCCCACTACCCATATTTGTATTTCTGATTCTGAGGTCATCTCAGCTTTATATGTTAACAACATGGTTATCTATGTCAGGTTGTCCTTGCAAGACCTTAAGCTCCCAGCACTTTCCTCAAAGCACCTCTGAAGTTTGTCTGTTTCTTGTATGAGCCTCCCATGGCCAGTGGTGAGATCCAGGCATCCCCTGAAGTGCTGCTTTGACTTCTGTCAGGCTCCCACCCTGCTGCTGGTTATGGCTGAAATATGCACACCCAACTCTTCCACTCATGTGCAATTGCAGTTTCAAGCTCAGCCACTGAGCTTGCCTCTTTGGAAAAAGGAAGAATCTCTCTCTGCCATGCTTCTGTGGAGACAAGGGCTTCAGCACCTTCTGGCCAGGGCTTGCAGCCTGCAAGTGCGGCTGTTGCTGCCCTGGTGGAGGGACCACAAGAGAGGGGTGTCAGCATATGAGCATTTATGGGATGGCTTCAGTCTCCCCACAGATATTTCAGAACATATCTTCTGTCTCTTGTGTATGCATGACCTTTTTTGTTCAGCTTCCACAGCATTTTCACAGAGTGGCATTGCACAGATGTGCAGTATTAAGATCATGAACTGGGAAGATATAACAGTAACATTTTAGTAATATTGCCTCCTCTTTTTTATTTTACATCCCCTGTTATGTGCACAAGGGTTTGTCGAACTGTTTTCTAGCTTGCTATCATATTATTCATTAGTGCCCAGATGGACCAGTTATATTATTGCCTCTGTCCTCATTATAGCAAGACAGTCTATGAAAGCATCTACATTCCCAGAGTATGAAGGATTCAGAGGTTCTTTCTTAGTGTTGCTCTTGCCCCTAAAGCTCTCCACATTCATTTTTTAAGGTGTTCCACTGACATTTATTTCAGATCTGTGCAGAAATAATTTTTATGTTTATTACTAGCTGTGTCATGTTTCAGGCACTGCTTTCCTTGCCTTTGAATGTGAAACAAGTAATATTCTGGGCTCAGGTACACAAGTATGTTCCAGGACAGCTTAACAAGTTTTTTTCGCCTCTTCAGAGCAACAAGTGCTGGTCATTTTCGGCCTGCTATCTTATTGCAGATGTGAGTCATAAATGGTATCTATGTATCAGTCAAAGAAATCCACATTTCATTTGTGATGGGTTTAAATGTTCCCATAAAGTCCACAATCATTCATCTACTGAAGAGTTTGGATGCCCCAGGGCTATAGGAACTAGATCCTTTGTTTAAGCTCACTCTCCTGGAGTTAACACTTTAGAGGCAGTGTGTCTACCTACGTGTGTATAGTGTCTGCTACCTCGTGAAACTTCAGAGAGCTGAGAGTTTATCACAATATATAACTGCAATCCTGAGTGCAGTGTATGATGCATGAGGAAAACACTGGATAGTCATGATGGTATGTTGACTATGGTCCTTGTAGTTGAGAAAGAGTACAATCCACAAGGACACATAGCCTTGTGCTAAATCTGGTTCAGCCCCTTATGCTTTCAGGAAGATGAAAAATATTTGCTTAAAAAAGTCATTATTTTAGAACACATTAGATTTCTTCTTGTTTTTCTTTGTTCCTGAACTCAAGATTATGAACATAATAGAAAACAAAATTATGACAAGAGAATTTGCTGGTTTGTAAATTTTTCTACCAAGGCTAACAATGCAGCAGACCCTTATATATGCCATCTATCATAATGTTAGCCTTGGCTCAGCTGAGTTTAGAGATTAGCTTTTATGTACAGAAATGTGTAAGGCTGCATCTCCTCTGCTGTCTTTCTCCTTCCTAGATTATGCCAGCATGCATTAACCTCTCCTATTAGGACAGATGTATGTGAGGACATATAGCCTATAAGGACATTAATGCATATTCCTGCAGTAAAATCTCAAGATTTTCTGCCTATTTTTTCTGCAGCTGGAACAAGCCCTGTGTATGCTAGTGACTACACTAACTTCATTGTAAAGAACATTGTTTTATACTGATACCATTCCTTAGATTGTAGTTCAGATCATACTTCAGGGGGTATGGTTTCCATGCATGCTGAAAACTATAGGCTGTTTCCAAATAATCTGTGGGGATTAAGACTGTACAGAAGCAGGAGGAGGACAACTTTATGAATCCGAGCTCTCTGCTACCAACCTGAGGAACATGAGTGTCTTCCTATTAGTGCCCCAGTAAGAATGTAGGCTGTGAATCATGGAACCAGTGCTGTGATTTGTTTTCTGCCTTGGTTTGGCTTGGGTGGCTACAGCATGGTACAGCATGGTTCTGTCCTGTACTTTCTGCATGATGTACTATGAACTAGGTAGTTGCAGCTCTACCATGACAGGCACATGGCCTGTTTTCTCAGTCTGAGAGGGCTGCAGTACCCTCTTTGAAGTTTCATCAGATTTCCTTCTATTGAGTGCAAAATCCATTAACATGTAAACAGGAGCCTAAGCAGTACCCTTCCCGTGTTGTCTAGCCCTTCTGTGTGCTTCAGATCTGATGCTGTCAGATGGTGTCATGTAACGACATGAACTTTATTCTTGTGAGTCTCTGCTGCAGGACATGGTCTGACATGCCTTGACCCCATGTTCTTTTTCCTCTTGCAGGGACTTGCTACAGTGGCAATGGCCAGTTTTACCAGGGCACTGCCAATGTCACAGCATCTGGCATTCCCTGCCAGAAGTGGAGTGATCAGGTGTGTGTCAGTGTGAGATCCACCAAATGCAGAGCCGTGTTTGAGGTTTGCTCTTCCAAGGAGTTTCTCAGAGTTAGGCAGCCCAATCTTGGTGAAAGGGAAGAACAAGGAACAAGTTGCCTTCATTCTTGAGCTCACAGGTGTTTTACAATCTCATCATACTTCAATCTGCAAGTTCCCTTACTGTGTCAAGATGCATTCTCTGTCATTTCAGATGACTGAAAGGCTATTTCAAGGAAGGTTCTGTCTTGATTCACTTCTTCGGGTTTTTAAAAAAAATTATTTTAACAATAATATCAGGGAAAATTATGCTGAAACACTAATACAATTTGCTTCCTCCCCCAAGGCTCCTCATTTGCACAGGAGAACTCCTCAGGTTTTCCCTGAGCTGTTTGATGCTGAGAATTACTGCCGCAATCCAGGTGGTGAGAACGAGCGGCCCTGGTGCTACACAACGGATCCAGCTGTGACCTGGGAATACTGCAGCGTGTCTCCCTGTGGAGATGGTAGGCAACTGCACTTAACAATTTCTGCCACTGTGGCCGTTTTGTGGCCTTGAAAGGTGTGTGCATCTTGAGCACACCAATCTGTTCTGCCTTCTGGATTCAGCTAGCTCTGGGTCTTCTCATAGATTCACTCAGCATCTTTAACCAGAAGGTTTAATGTGCCCCATGAAGAGGAGAAAATGAAGATAAGCACCTTGCCCTAGGTTATATAAATGCCAAAGATGAAGAGAAATGTCCTGTGGCATTCTGAAAAATTGATTTTTCACACTACTTAGAAGGTAGGGTTGTTTTACAAAGTTGTTTAATTTAGGGTGATTTTTTTTTCAGTAATAAACCCCCCAATTTAAACCAAAAACAAGCCTAAAAAACGTAGAAACATCTTCGTTCTTTGATGTTGAAACTCTGTCTTCCTTAGCTATTCTTGCTCCTCTTTCTTCCCTATCTCTTGTCCAAGGAACAGACCAATTTCTGAAAAAAATTTCATCCAAGATTCCCAGTTTCTGGATTTCAGTGCTGGGAAATAAGACTGCATTTGGAAACTTCCTGCATGGGGAACAGGGGTTCCATGGATTCAAGAGAGCACAAGTAATTTTCACTTTAGCTGGCAATTAAGAAGAAGAGTTTAAATTCTTTCTGTTCTCAATCATTGCATGCAGAGAGTAGCATTTTCTAGAATGTCTCAGAAACTACTCCACAGGTGTGTTTTTCCCCCTAATAATACAGGCAAGCGGGCTTTAAATTAGTTTTTCATATTTGCCCCATAAAGACACTGAGATGCAAATTTTTGGGGGCAAGAGGATATTTTGGGAAAGTATCACTCTGTACTTACTTGGTCTTACACTCCTCTCTGCAGATTCCTTTTAGGACACATGATACATTGTGGTTTACACTGTGCACCATTGATCTTTCCCACTGCAGACATTACTATATTTGAATACTATTGAGACTATCAGATGTGACCTCTCATTTGTAACTCTTGCAAATATTCTATGACAAAACTGTGTTCCCAGATTAATGGGAACTATATATTGGTCTAACTAGATCTTGGATTTTCACATGTGGTAAGCACAAATGGGTTTTGCTTCCCTAGTATGGTCCTCTCATGTGGTCATATGGTAATATCTGTAATGTCAGTAATTCCCAGGATGACAGTCTAGCTCTGTAAATTCTTCTTAAGAGACAGCACTATAAACTAGCAGAGGAATAACCTTCTGATTTTATTTGCATTACAGCATTGTTACCACTGGGAACAAGAAAACCAAACGGACAGACTCTAAATCTTCCCCCTCCTCCTCCATTTTCCCCTACGTACTCCATGACCGTTATCATCTCAATCATCTCCAGCTTTGCTCTGATCGTGATCTTTGGCATTATCACCCTGGTTTGCTGCCGTCGTCGAAAACAGTGGAAAAACAAAAAAAGGTAAAGCTTGGAACTTAATTTAGTGCAAGAACTGCTGCTTTGAAAAAAGGGCTTTATTTCTTCTGGGAGCAAGGTCCTGTGAATGCCTGGTAGAGGACAGCAGCCCTCCCTTTGCCTGTGGCAGCCCAGTGCAAGCTCTGTTGAACTCCTGTGCCAGAGCAGAAGGCGGCACGGTGACTAGGGACATGGCATGACATTTTTCTGCAAGGCTTCCTCAGTAGCTCTTCCCAATAACCCTGCTGCACCTTCCTTTTCCACTCCAAAAGAAATAAGCTTTGGAGGAGCTGTAGCTAGTTTTCTCCTGGTTGAGGGACACACTGACCAAAAATCTCTCCATTGTTTCAGAGAGTCAGAGACACCAACTCTCACCACTCTGCCCTCCGAACTGCTCCTGGACCGGCTGCACCCCAACCCAATGTACCAGCGCATGCCTCTTCTCCTCAATCCAAAATTGCTAAGCCTGGAGTATCCCAGGAACAATATTGAATATGTGAGAGATATTGGGGAGGGAGCATTTGGGAGAGTCTTCCAGGCCAGGTAAGCACCCTCTTTGTGAGTCTTCTTTATTTGAAGATACTTGTGAAAAGTTGGCACTGGAAATCATCCATCCATCCATCCATCCATCCATCCATCCATCCATCCATCCATCCATCCATCCACTCAAATGCATGTGTACCAAATGGTACAGAACACTCAGGTTTGAATAACTGTTTTTGTTTTCCACTGCTATCTGCCAATAGTTGTTAAACTTTTGCCACAAATTACTCTTTTCTACACTCTAGTAGCTGTAATACCTTCCTCACACACTAAAGTCTGATATAAAAATTCAGCTAAATTTTGCCAAGAGTACTGCCTGTGACGTGACCTATAATGAAGTTCTTGCGTTTCCCAGTATTTATGAATTGTCAGTGTGTGGTGACGTCCATTTTAACACCAATACTGATCTGTGAAATTACCACAGAAGTCACTGTGTCATGCTATAGTTCAGTCCCAACCGAATTTCAGTTTGATTCAGTGGCAAAACCAAACCAAAATCCCCTAAAAACCCTCCCCACATAGGCCAGTGTGGGGTTGGGTGGAGGTGGATGGTTGTGTGTCTGGTGGTGTCTCAGCCTTAATGGGAAATGCACATCCAAGATTTGTAGATACTCGTGGGTGAAAGGAACAGCAAAAGTCAGAGTATCTGCAAAAGTGTACAAATTTTTATTAGTAAATTACACACCAGCTGTGGAAATAGCTATTTTACAGTCCCTGACATCCTATATAAGCACAGGGCCATGGGTTTTGAATAAAGGTAGTGTGGAAAGGAAGAGAGACAGAAAGATGGATTAAAGGTGAAAGGAGAGAAAGAAAGGAAGAAAGGAAAAAAAAAAAGAGATCAGTGGTCCTGGCTCCACCATCAATTCAGCTGACAGAAAGTTTAGGGTCCTGGGGCACATGGGGCACACAGGCTTTGTAGGGTATCTTTTTTATGGTAAAATTTCTGTGCCCTGGAGCTAACTTTCTCACTTGCTATACAAGTGAGTTATCATGGGCTGCCCCTTCTCCCAGATCTTTCTGGAGATGGTTTGGGGGCTTTGGGGGTCTTGGGTGCTCTTGATCCTCCCTTGCAGTGCATTCCCGCCTATTTCTCAGCCTCATTCCTGCACCTCTGATGTACGGTGTTGCGCTTATCTCCAGAAGACAGAACAAGGACACTTGTCTCAGAAAAATGTTGCCCTACCTCTCTATGGCCCCTTTCTCCAGCCATACAGTTCTTGGTTGGCTCCATGGCTATCTGGATATCAGTGTTTGAGTAACACACATAAATTTCCTTATCTCTAGACTTCTACAGTGTCCCCTTTAGTTAGTTTGTAATTTTTATTTTTGGAATTTGCAGCTGTTGTTACCTGTTTTAAACCTAAGATAGTAGACGACAGCCCAGTTCTGATAATCATGGGATGTTAGATTTTAAAAGATGCTCTTTAAAAAATGTGAAAAATCTTTAATTGACAACCCAAAAAATAAGGAGGATGGAAGGTGTCCAGCTTTTCTAGACACCAGAATCCATGATTTCTGCAAGATAATCTTTGGACAGTAATAGTTTCCTTCTAAAGTCCCATCTCCAAATTCCTAGACGAAAATGTATAGGCTGCGTAGTTCTCTGATTAGTCAGGGCATTTATCTTTGTCCTTTGCAGTTAACAAGTATGGGGCACGGCTGATTTTATACCTGTATCTGGAGTAGTGTATGGTAACCTTGTAAAAAGCCAGGGAAGGATCAGAGTCCCACCATGGGCCAAGATCTGCTTGTTGAAATGCTTCTGTTGCCAAAGCAAAGGATTATCCTTGCACAAAGCAGTCATAATGTAGGTATTTGTAGTGTTTATAGTTAAGCTGTTGATGTACCTGATAGAAAATGAATTCTATACAGGTTAAATATGTTACAGCTGGAAAACGCTTTCAATAGCTGTGATGGATTTTTTTCCCTAATGAAGAGATAAATTATTTCTAATGGAAGAAAAGCAGGTACACTTTTCTTTATTACAGAAAAAACTAAAAATAACAAAATTCAAAGGGCATGCAGTGGGATCATCACAGATGCTTAGCCCATGACAAATTGTTAGCCTGGATGGCCAAATGCATCTGAGCTTGAAACAAGACCAAAGCTATAGAAACTGCACAACAGCTGTGCTTGAGGCACTGCACACCAGGGGCGCAGGGCAGCTCTTGTCCCAGGCTCAGCACAGTGCTTGAGGTGCCCTGAGGTGCATCACCTTCCTGCTCATGCTGCAGGAGTCTTCACCTGCGTGTGAGCAGGGCAGGCATTCTTCTTGCCAAGTGCTGCTTTGGCCCTGCTCTGGAAGCTTAATACAATTTGAGTGCTGCACAGACCTTTCTGAGCTCAAAATGACTTTCACAGGTATCAAGCAAGACTTAAGGGGCATTCAAATGTCACTTAAAGTGCTAGTTAAGCAAGTGCCAAAGTGGTGTAAAGACCTCTTATGTGGATTTCATCCACTTCAGCACTGCAATTTCTTTTAATTAAGACTTTTTGTTATTGTCAGTGGAAACTGAGAGAAAAAGACACGGGACAAAAAAGAAAGCATCACCTCTTATCTAGCATTTGCAAAGTGAGGAGTACCACATCCTGAGATGCTTGATCTCTATGCCTCAAGGAAGAAACCACAGAAATGTTGCTTCTGAGGGACTTCATTTTTTTACCATCTCTATCAAAAGTGCCTCCAAGGCTTTATAACGCCTTATAATAAGCTATAGACGTTTCTCTGCACTGGTGGCAGATTAGTGCTGACTGCTGATCCACTAATACAAGCTGTGTGTCCATCCAAGTCACTGAAACTATCAAAACTCAAATTATTGCCTTCCCATCTCAGAAGGATAAAATGTACTTTCCTGCATGTGTTAAATGGACATCTTGAGCTAAGTTTAGAAATCCTCTTACTTCTCCTGCTCTCATGTTTCTCACTCTTCTGTAAACACAGCTCCACACTCAGTGCCAGCGATGCCTTTGCCAGTTGGCTGCTGCGAGTCCTGATTCAGTGTTTACTCTCTCCTGGGTCAAGCAACATGTTAGGACAGGAAGTGTCTAGCTATCATTTACTAGCTTCCCCTGAAAGGCTGCTGTCTTCACCAGGAACAGCTTCACACTTGGAAGGATAGGGAAGTAACCATGCTTAAAACAAAATTCAGGACCTGGCTCAGATCTGTTCCGCCTGGGTCCTTGTGGCTGAATCTCCTCCTGGGAGACCGTGCTGGCCCCACAAGTCACCAGAGCACTGTGCAGTTCAGTGCAGAGCAGCATACAAGTTTTCTCCCAGAGATGGAGCAGTGTGGTCCAGGCTAAGCTTGAGGCTCCAGACTCCAGATTGCTTAAAAGCCTGGATGTGAAGTCTTTGCTAGTAGGCTGGTAGACCTACACTACAAATGCACAACTTGTTGTCCCTACTTAGGGACAGGGCTGCTCCTAAGGTTGGAGTTTCTTAATCGAATTCTCCTCATGTTCTCTCTGCTAAGGGTATTTCTTTGACCTGCTGTCTCATATATAGCTGAAAAACAGTGTGGGTGTTAATTAAAAAAAACCCCAACCTTCCCTTCCTCAAAAAGCGGCCCCTGCTGGTTCAGAGCAGTCTCCTGCTCACATATTAACTTAACCAAAGGATAGTATAAAGATAAGTTCCCACCAGACTCAGTAGATGTTAATTGCATTATTTAATGGTCTAAGAGAAGCTACTCAACTGTTATGGTGAGCAAGATGGGGACAGGACACATTCTCAAATGCAGGTTCAGACTGCTCCTCATTTTTTTACATAAGTTCCCAGCCAGGTTTTTCTTTCCAAAGCAGTACCTAAGTCAGATATTCTCTAGATAAGCTCAGGGTGAAATTCCTAACAGCACTGCTGGTTAGTTCTTTGAACAGGCATGTACTTAAACTGATGCCTCTAGTGCACAAATCCATTGGTAGTGAAAAAGGCAAAGGACTGTTGCTGTCCACCCTGTGCACAAACAATGTAAATTTCTCCTTAGCTTTTGATTAATTGCAAGAGAGATTACCTAAGGTAATTTATTTTGATGCTTTCCAATTCTAGAAGAGAATTAACCTATTTTTTGAAAAACAGTCCCCTTTCTGGCCCTCCACCTGAATTCTCCAGGTTCAGAGGCAGAAGATTCCCATTGCTACCCAGCAGGTGGGCCCCTATCATTTGTACAAAGACTGTCTTTAGGGCATGAAAGGGGTCAACTTTGATAGCTCTCTGCCAAGACTTCAGACAGTCTCTGCGTCTGTGCTAGATCAGTGTGAGTTTTCCAGGTCTGCTAAGAGCTGTACTGAATCACCATGAGCTACCAAAGATGAAATTTCTGGCTTTTGCCTGAAGGCCAGTTAAAAGACTGTGTGTCTTAACTGCACTTGGTTACATATAGGTTAGTTTACATTTAAGGATTCTGTGAATTTGGGTGGTTGGGTGTACATCAGCCTGGGGTGAGTTTCTGTCTCCAAAGCAGGCAGGACTGAGCTCTGCCTACCCTGCTTTGGCACTGTGAGGTCTGCTAGTCCGGGATGAGTGATAATCTATAAGACTAGGCCTCCTATTTTTACTTTTAAATTCTCCATTACTTTGTTCAGGCTGCTGCTGCTGGCTCTAGTGCTGAGAATTGAGAGCAGGTGGTAGGTGCTCATACTCCTCCTCTCCTACTAGGCTGGAAACTGCTGCCAGCACAGGGAAAAAGAAGGAAGATATTGTGCTGTAATGGAGGCAGTAGCAGGCAAGTGTGGGGTCTGATCCTTTGCTCTGGCACGCCAGACCTCCTTGCCTGAGTGTTTCAGCCACCTGTGATTCCTTTCTTGATGGACACTCGGCCATCCAGTGACATTTGACATTTACAGCATCCAAGTGCAACTGTTGCAACTGCCATGTGTCTGAAGTAGAAGACAAGGAAGCTGGAAGTTTGCTTTGGAAATTGGAGTCTCCTCTAGGTGCTACTGAGCAATAAAATAACCTCGCATTTGAGCAATGGGATGGCAGTCAGGCTGGCATAGTGACATGGCACATAAATGGGCACCACCCTCCGTGGGCTCTGGCTGGCTACCTGTACGGAATGTGTTTTAGTCGCAAGGACCCTGGGAAGAATTCACCCAGGAAACAAAATGTATGTCTGAGTTTTGGTGCATGTTTGAAGAGTGGAAAGTTACTCTTCTCTGAGAGCTACCCCTAAATCTTTGGCAAGCCCATCTAATTAAACTTGTTTAAGGACCTGTGGATAAGAAAACAAATTTGTTGCTCTAAGTCAGGATTCTGTTTCCTAAGGATTTGTGTCTATAAGCTTTAGCTGAAGATTTGCCAGTGTTAAAATGTGTGTATTAACACATTAACTTGTTCTTCAGACAAGGCACAGGTTTGCTTTGTCCCTTCTGTCCTGTCATGTGTTTCCACAAATCTTGTAGGAATATTAACTGTTTTCTAGACCTCAGCTACACCATATTAAATCCATCTGGAATCAGCTAATGGTTTTATAACTTGTTGAATTAAAAGTGCATACACGTGCCACACACAATTATACACAGAAAACAGTAACAAAAGGCCATTTTCCTTACAAAACCAAGGGAATACACTTACAGTAATTGTTGCTTTCACTCTAACAGTAGCCAGATATACCAAAGTCACCACTGTGCCAGGTATAGGAAAGGAGGCTCTTTCATCAGTTTCATAGAAAACAGGTTTAATTTTAACTCAGCCATTACACCCCAAAAGTGAATTGCTTGTACTGAAGAGTCCATTCTGTCCTCCATTAAGTTTATGATGTGATCTCCAGCCTAGGGAGAGGTTGTTTCTTACCAACCTGTTACTTATTTATGTCTTTACCAGACATAGTAATGAGTCTGTAAGCAGCAAGACCAGTGATCAAAAAAAAAAGCTATATTGAATTTAGTCTCGTCTGAACCAAATTAAACATCTCCGTAATATGCAATTCATATTGCAGTCCCAAGAGTCCCAAGAGATGAAACGGGACTTTTAGGTTCTATCTGCTCATTCTGGGGCCTTCTATTTTTTTTTTTTTTTGTCAGCCTCTCCTTTTGCACTAGAAACAGAACCTATATTTAGTATGCATGTATTCATCACTGATGGTTTCCTCTCTTCTCTCTCCTTGCAGGGCCCCAGGGCTGCTGCCATATGAACCTTTCACCATGGTAGCAGTGAAAATGCTGAAGGAGGAAGCATCTGCAGACATGCAGGCCGACTTTCAAAGGGAAGCAGCTCTCATGGCAGAGTTTGACAATCCGAATATCGTCAAGCTTTTAGGTATCTCAGTGAGACATCCTGTTGCCTTAACAGGATGGTGCATCACATCAAAACCTCCCCATGCTGCATTAAGTATACTCTGGCCGTCTTGCTGCCTAGCTCTGCTTTCAGTCTAATAACATTGACACAGATGTCTTATAGGGAAGACGTGAACTTCCTGGAACTGTGATTTATTTTGTGGCTACTGAAAAGAAACAGTACAATTCTTATTGTTTTTATAGGTCTCGCTTACTATTGTGATAGCGTTTAAAAAACCAAAATCAAATGAACAAAAAAAGCCAGCCACCAAAAACGTCTCTTCCTTTCCTTCGATTCTTATCTGAAAGAACATCCTTCTTTGTTGGATTATTTTCAGAAAGTCTTGTCTCTGCAGCTTGGCTGTTAAGATATCTTCTGAGAAGAAAGCTGCTGACCAAAAATATTCCTTTAGAAAATTGTCATTTTTTTTTGTCTGAAGTAAATGCTGCTGGACATCTATATCTGGCAATCCTGCCCTAAGTTGTTGTATGCAGATCTGATTCTCATCAACAGGGGCATCTGAGATCTTAATTTATTGCAGTAGGAAGCTCCACAACATTTTGAAATGGATAAACTGCAGTTTTGGGAAAACTGGTTTGATGCAAGTACTTTGGCTACAGAAAAGAACAGCAGGAAATACACCCAGCTCAACTAAACTTTGTGCTTATTGTTAACACATTTTAGGCCAGAAAAAGGCAAAGGTACAGGCACAAACTAGTATCTCATCATGGGGATGTGTAGAAACAACCCCATTGTTGAAGACAGCTTAGATGATAAATCTCTCACATACACTTGTCATGCTTGTCAGATCCTGATGTCATCAGATTGGGAACAGCTATTTGTTTTTCCTCAAAGATTCAAATATTAGGTCATCAACCAGAATTTCAGATTTCACAGTAAGTTGCATCGCCAATTGCTAAACGATGGCTCTAAGAAAGCAAAACACATACATTTTAAATGTCGGCCTTTGCTGGTTAGCAGCTTAATGATAGGAGCACAAATATTACTATATCACTGTATGATCTGTAAGACTTATGAAGGTGTGGTTAATGATGGCTCACCAATAAAGGTGATGAAGAGCCAAGCATGTACCCTTCAGTGGGACTGCATTCTGCATCTAACAGATATGGTAAATGTCTCCTTTCTGCTGTTTTTGATTTGTCTTTTTTTCATTTTTTAATATCTGTCATGCCAAAAGTAATTCCTCAACCAACATTTTTTGCATGAGTTGTTTAAAAAAAAAAAAAAATCCATAAGCGCGAGAGTCTCCTTGCAATTCAAGTGTTCCATTGAACATGCCTCTTGTAAATACTTTTCAAGTCTTCCTGCATATGTGTCACCCCTGCAATAATATTATTGTTATAATAACACAATAATCACAACAAATAAAATAATTTTAAATTACATGATCAGAACTTTAAAGATTGCTTCTTGAAACTCCTTGCAGTTGCACCTGAGAAGAGGCAATATTTTTGTTAATACCTACTTAAGCAGGATTGGGCTCTCAATTAAACAAAGCTCCAAAAGTCTGTGTTTTACCTGGGATGTCGAGAAAAACTGTGCATGCAGGCATGTGCATGACCTGTTAGCATCAGCCACAGAGCCCAGCATTAGATCCCTGATGAAGGAGCTTTAAAAGAGGCAGCATGCATGATGGATGCATACAAAGTGCATGGCATTTGCATGGTCACCTCTCTCTCTGCATTGCTGAAAGTCTCCCTTTTGCGTAAGTGTTTTTGGACTTTTTTGGCCCTTGCACAGCAGAAGTGTCTCTGCTCCCCAAATGACCTGTGTGTCTGTGCTCCCCCAGGCGTGTGTGCAGTTGGGAAGCCGATGTGCCTGCTGTTCGAGTACATGGCCTATGGGGATCTGAACGAGTACCTGCGTGACCGCTCTCCCCGCAACCTCTGCAGCCTGGCTCAGGGCAGCCTGGACACGAGGCTTGGCCTCCCCAACCCCCTGGCGCTGTGCTGCACCAGCCAGCTCTGCATTGCCAAGCAGGTCGCTGCCGGCATGGCGTACCTCTCCGAGCGCAAGTTTGTCCACCGGGACTTGGCCACCAGGAACTGCCTGGTGGGGGAGAACATGGTGGTGAAAATTGCCGATTTTGGTCTCTCGAGGAACATGTATTCGGCTGACTATTACAAAGCAAATGAGAACGATGCCATCCCCATCCGCTGGATGCCCCCCGAGTCCATTTTCTACAACCGCTACACCACAGAGTCGGATGTGTGGGCCTACGGAGTGGTGCTGTGGGAGATCTTCTCCTATGGCATGCAGCCTTACTACGGGATGGCTCACGAGGAGGTCATCTACTACGTGAGGGATGGGAATGTCCTCTCCTGCCCAGACAACTGTCCCCTGGAGCTCTACAACCTGATGCGTCTCTGCTGGAGCAAGCTGCCTGCTGACCGGCCAGGCTTTGCCAGCATCCACCGCATCTTGGAGCGCATGTACGAGAGGGCCGTGGCCAACATGTCTGTCTGAAGGATGCCTTTCCTTCCTTGTCTCCTCTGTCCACCTATCCAGACTGACTTGGGTCAGTCTATGAGCTCCTGAGTGATGGTTACTTCACAAAATGTCCCACTCAGGGAGGAGAAACAGCTTGTTCCGATGCCAAGCAAGAAATACAGACTGTACCCCCTGATGCACCTTCTTGAGTGGGACTGTACCTCCCAAACAGCAGGGCTGACCTTTAGCCACCACGACTGGACTCCTCAGGTTGGTGAGAGTGCTGGTCGTGCTGACTCAGTGCTTTTATTTAGCATTTCCAGGAGCACAGAGTTGCCCAGGGAAGGCAAACCAGTGTTTCTTTCTAACCACTGTTTCTTCCCTTCCTAACAGACGTCACCATGCCCTTCTGCATTTACACTCTTGGCTTTTACCTCTTTTTCCCCCTTCTCTTATGTTTTCAAGTATTATTTAAAAAAAAAGATTGCAGAGGTCAATCTTCTTTTGGGGATACTCTTTATTATTTTATTTTTGCATACTGTTTACTATTTTGTTTTTGCATACTCAGTCCTTTTTGCAGAAAAAGGATGTTTCTGAAGCCATAGGCCACTTTTGTCTTCCTTTTATCTTCCATTCTCTCTCATTACAATAACACTGACAGAGTCAAAATAGGAGCCTGCTGGACCACTGGCAGCCACCTGCACCTTATGCTACAGAGACAGGCAAACTCCTGTGAAGCATGACACTTTCCATTTTCCAGTCTGGGAAATCCAGAGTCATATCTACTTGATGTTTGTTAAAATTCCACCTGAAAACTTTCCTTAAGCATTGCACCACATCTTTCTTGCCTTCCCCTGAAGCAACAAAGCCATTTGGTGCTACAGGAGAAATTAATCCCAAAGACCTGGTGCTGCACATTGTAGGCATCCAAGGTGTATTTATTTGCCGCTGTATGGTCCTCGCCATGCAGAAAGCAGGAAGAAATGCATCCTTTCTTTGCAGATATGTGGCAGATTGTATTAATTATTTCCTTTTCCTTTACAATCTTTGCCTCCTGTTTCTTGTTTTCCTTTCCTGACAGACTCTCCAAACTCCCACTACAGTATTTGCTGGCCACCTTTCCTTGTACTGCAGTTTAGAGACAGAGAATAAGAAAGGTGGATGTCTGCCACCAATGTCCTTCAGAGACAACCTGTCAGTTAAGAGAAGCTGGAGAAAGTTAAAAAGAGCCACAGTTACACATATCCCACACCCATCTCCAAACACCAAAAGTTTCTCTGCTAAAAGTTCTCCAAATTGTAATGGATATTTAAATGCAGAGAAAATTTTATTCCTCTGATGGCAGGTGTAACCTTTCAGCTCCTTGTGGAGTGATGAGCAGTTGTCCCAGAGCCTCATTGCTGATACAAAATGTAGCCTAAGGCAGAGATGTGCATTATGACTGAAGAGCAGGAGTGCAAGTGAATGACTGTTTAGTGTGACTTCTGTAACCAGGACACACTGCTTTAGCTTACCCAGAAAGCAGCAGCAGAGAGCAGCTATCTATGGTTTCTGAAATGTAAGCTTGAAAAGGTCTGTGAACCATTTTAAAGAGCAGACTAGAAAGATCATGCTTTCATCTGCTGCTCTCTTGTTTGTTTGGGTTTTTATTTTGTTGGTTTTGTCGGTTTTTTCATATAACCATAGTTTGTGGCCACAACAGCATTGTTTAATATTTTCAGGCCACTGGTGTCACTTTCACTTGGAGCAAAGAGCTTGCAATTACCAAAGGCAAGAAAAGAGGTTTGGACTGCAAAATGTTGAAGTGCTAAAATAGTAACTTCACAGTGAGCACAAAATGACCAGTACTGTCTTAACCATTTAGCAGTCCTACCATCATGCTGCTATGATACACCAGTTTACTGAGGTTTGGATGCTAAAGACATACACTCTTGAAAATCCCAAAGTCCTCAATTTCAATAAAAAATTATACTGGAGTTCTTTATATAGCTCCTGTCATTTATTTCTGACCACCTTGCAGTGCGCACTGTTAAATTTCTGTTGGGTTGTATCAGCTCCCTGTCTGTCTTCCCTGTTCTGAGGAGGCAGAAATGAGGAGGCAGGCCTGGAGGGATGATGGGTGATGCTGAGCTGAGCCCACATACACAGCCCAGGACTTGCATCATTTCTGTAAGGGAGGGTGCACATTCAAGATCCCTGCAGTGCTCAAGGCATCAGGTATTTTGTCACCCTCTTTAGAGGGCAGGGTCAGAAGCCATGTGGGTAGTGGTGTGGGTCCAGGTACCTAGACCCTCCCCTGAAGCTGGAATGATTCTTAATGCTAAGCAAAGGCACAGTAACAGGTGCAAAACCTACACCATGTGCTAAATGTAAACAAACACACCTATTTACAGTCTGGAGGACAGTCTGCCTTTTTGCCTTCTAGAATCCCAGTGCTGGCTTCAGTTGTTCATACTCCCATTCCCCCAGGAAAATGATTTTAAAACCATAATCACAGTTTTCCTCTTAGCTGCCTGTCATGTCACATGCTTGGAATTTTCACTCACTTTCTTTGTGAAAGAAGGACTCTCATAAACTTGGAAATGTAGCCCTTTTCATCTCATTTTCCTAGTCCAAATACTTCTCTCCGTGGCCCCATACTTAGGAAAACAATGGAAAATTTGGTCTTCCTTGTCCAGCATTCCAGCCTTTGCATTATAAGCCCGTACTGAAGTGTGAGGTAGTCAGTGTCTGCAGGTCGGGAGGGAAAAAGCTTCCTTTCCTGCAGGAGGAAAGAGATCATTTAAAGGTAGACTCAGAGAAGCTCTCAGCAACATGCTCTCCAGGGATGGTAATCCATCCTGCGTACCAATCCAGCAGGAGGGCTTAGCACCTAAACGGTGCTGTCCTTTGAGGATTAAATTGTAGCAGGACTTCTGCTGCCTTAGTGTGTAGCTGGATTTTACCGTTTCCTTCTGCTGTATGCTTTTCAGCTTGCTAGGAACCGAGGATTAACTGCTTTCATGACATGCTTTCTTTCACAAATCTTTTTCTCCTCCTTATGTTTAAGATTCTGCTGTTTTTATTCTGTGTTGTACAGTGTGCTATGCCAGATTCTTCTAAACTTTCTGTACAATTATCATGTAACACAAATTATTTTGAACAGGAATAAACAAAGGGATTAGGAGAGTGTAGAAGAGCAAGAAAACTTTGTTACTCAAAAAGTTGCTTAGAAGCAAAAATATTTTGCTTCTCTAGTTTGTACTTATAATTCATGTGGAGAGAGAAAAATTTAAAAATGAACATTTTCACATTCATTTTAGAATATTTGTGTGCTGCAAGGTAGAGCACTTTTCTACATTTAGTTCTGTCCATACTGGCCCCAAAAATATGGAATGCTTCATAAAATTTCATGTCACCCTGGTGCAGGGACCATACTAATACAAGAATTTAAAATGAACCTTTTTGGTGCTTCGGTTCTCATTCCCACTGATAGCAGAGGGAGCTAGCAACCTGGGGTACTGGATGAGAACCCCAAGAAGAAGATTTGCAGCACATTTGATGTACCCAATCCCTTTGCAAGTCTGCTGCCTTGAGCACTGGCAGCACGTATACATCTTTATCCTGGGTGACATACTGTGAAATCTGACCAACCAAACAGCACAGAAATCCTCTCGTGTTCCTGTGCCTTTATTTGACAGTTGCATTTAAAATGCATTTTTATAAGCATAAATTTCATAATTGATTGGACGCTGTTGACAACATGATCAAATTTGGTTCAGAGGAACTTCCTCTCAAAAACTTTGTGGGCTAAACATAACTGTCTTGTCTCATTTACCCAGAGAATATACTATTATTATTCTGTGATTGTTCGTTATACCTTCATGAATGATAGCTTTGAAAGACATCCTTAGCAGAGGCGTACATTTCTCATTATCTCAGCCTATGTAACTCATGTGTGCAATATTTTTTAAAATAAAGAGACATTGAAAAGAATCATACTAATTCTGTTCTCTCTGTTCTCTTCCTTCTCCAGCATGGTTTTGCCTTTGTTTGTTTGTTGTTTGTTTTTTGTCTTTGTTTTTTGTTTTGTTTTGGTTTGGTTTTGTTTTGTTTTCATTTTTGTCTTTGTGGGTTTTTTTCCTGAAAATGGATGTATTTAATTTTATTAAAACATCTTTATTACAGCTTTGATATCACAGTGCTTATACTGCAGGAAATTGCAGTAATAAGTCAACTTTTTATGTGTGCTCAAAGGCATGTTGTTTTGGTGGGTTAAACTGGGGTGCTGTAGGACCACATTAAGAAACTTTACATTATGAGAACACATTAAGGGCTGGACAAGGGAAAGGAGAATATTTTTACAGCAATGTGGATTGGAGTTCCTTGACCACTATCCCAAGGTGTAAGATGCCTCACACAGATGGGAATGACAGCAGTCCCCCTCCCAATATCTGCTGGTATTTGTGCCTGGATTCTGGTCTCACACCTAGATGTGTGAATTCAAGTGTGATATAAAATCAATAGGGAATTGAGTTTGCTGTCTGTAGAACACAGCTGAGCAAAGTTTCATGCTGATGGGTTTACCTAAAAGGCTGTAACTCCTTTTTTCTGCACATGATCCTTGAAAATGAGCTCACTCAGTAAGTCTATGGGAATTTTAACTATTTCAAAATTAATTGCAAATCTTTAACAATTAGAAATGGGGAATCAAACAAAACTCTCTGACTACAATTAGTCAGAAATCAGGAGGTACACTCTTTCTTTCTTTCTCTTCTCGCCCCCTTCCCCCCAGTCTAAAGTTCTGCAAATCTTCTTGCTAGAAACCTTGGGGGAGAAAGTGTTTTGTAAGAATTGTCCTTGCTGAGAAAGTTCTTAATTAATTAGGAAAGGAGTTATTTTTTCATCCTCTCAATCAGATAAAATCGTATTAAAGTTTTGACTGTTACATGCCAAGGTTTTCAAGGCACAAGAAGACGTGGGGCAGTTATTTCCCACCACAAAATGAACAGACTCTTGAAACTGTAGAGAAACATTCTTCTAGCCTGGCTAAAAAGCTGACCCTATTACAGAACCTGTTGTCTCCAGCAGTACAGTCTCTGCCAGGCTTCCTTTCTTCCAACCCCCTTCTGAGATCACCTGAACCAGACAGCACAATGGGATGTCTGCAGTGCCTAGAGTCACCCTGAGTATTTTGGGTAATTCAGCCATCCTGCGTAAAAGAATGAAAGTAACTTGTGGCTGGGAAAAGCAGAAGCATGTAATAGATGATTTGATTTTCTTGGCCTTTATATGTGATTTTGTAAGTGCATATCCTTGTGCTTGTGTATGGGAAGAGGGTGAGGAAGGTCGCTTTGTGGGGAGGGCAAAAGAGGTTTAATTCAACCCTCTATGTAAATTCCTTGTTGTGTCTTTCCATTCATTCTAAAACTTTGCATTCTTCAGCTGAATGTAATGACATCTTACTTCCTCAAAGGAAACTTGAGGTCCTAAGAGGCCTTTGCTAAGGCCTTCTGTCATTGCAGTGATGTCGGAGTTTCTGCCCCTCTGCTGCTGGTGTGGAGCTCTGAAGTAACATGAGGCAGCTTTCCATATTTCATAAAGAATTCAGAGGCTTTCAGCAGTGTTCAAATGCAGGACTAGGATCGTTTTATTATTAAAAAGAAAGAAAAAAAGAAAAAAACCCTATCAGTTTACCTATTCCACCAAAACCACAGAGCCTGTCATAATAATGTCATGAGTGTTTTACAAGTTTGTCAACCTTGGGAGAAAAATTATGTGCTCATTTGTTGACAAATCTTTAGAAACTCACATTTTTATAGAGTCTTGCTGTGCATAGCCAAGAGCATTCCCTGGAGGCCTCTGTCCATATTAGTGGTACAGTGGCCAGTTGTAACTGTAGAAAGGGGAACATATGAGAAGTTCAAAGCTGCCCTTAAAACCAGAACTAGCAATTTTCTTCAGTGCTGGAGTGGTAGCCCTTAGCAAAAGTCATACTTTATACCACTGACATATTCATGTGCTAACACAGCATCTTATAATATCCCACAAATTTAGTATTGAATAAATAAGAGTTTCATCAGCAACTGATAGACAGAAGGTTTTATGATAAATTTGGACCAAAAAGCAATCAATTAATTAATTATATTTATTGAAGAAATATTTTTCTTCTGTCTGCTGGGATGCTTTAAAACTTGTGCCATTTATAAGTCAGTGTGCTTACTTTGACTGTGAGATAACCACACCACAGATTTCTACTGGGCATGACTGAACACGTTGAAGCACTTGTATGTTTATCTGCCCTCCCCCATGGCTCTTATATAAAAGAGATGTTACACTTAGGGAGTTTATGTAGGCTAGCTAACTTTTATGTAAACAAAAAACTTGATGGAAAAGGGGATCCGTGCAGAAACGAGGAGTGCCAGATGAATGAATGGGGGTTATTCACCCTCTGGATGTTGAGATCATGCTGTGCTAAATTTGACTTCTTATTTAAAGCAGTGCTAACTTCAAAGCAGTGACACTGAAGAACAGGAGGGCTTTGGTTATTGTGAAGATGGGAAACTTCCCGTGGCGGCTGCGAACAGATGGGATAATGTGGGATTGCTACATGGAAAGTGCAGCAAGGAGCAAGGCATTCCTCAGCCGAGGAGCACACCATTTTCCTGAGGGATACAATACCAGGCACAGTCAGTCTCATGCCAGATTCACTCAGATTTGCTCGAGATTTATTTGCAGTGCTTTTGTTATTTTTTCTTCTGTTCTGAAACACAGTGAGACCTCTTGATGTTTGTGCTCCAAGACCCTGAACTCTCCACACCTTATGCTATTCTCAAGGCGAGCAGCAGGACAGCACTACTCCCTTTCCCTTCCTCCCAGCAATGCAGCAATTTCATCTGATCACAGGGTCCAGATGGGTGCCTGTTTGTGGAGCAGGGCAGCACCAGTAAAAAAGAATGTTTCCACACCACTTACAGTGGTGGTGTGCCTGTTTGGCCCCTGCATAGAGCAGCACTATCCCTACCCCAGGTGGGTACCTGACCTGCAACACAGGTGCAAGTCTTTATGGGGCTGGGAGGCTGCATTTTGTTTGGAAAGAGCTCCTGGAGAGGACTGTACAAAATGTTCAGATGAAAACTTCCAGCAATGACAAGCCACCCAGGTTTGGGTGTCATTACTGGCCCTGCTGATGTGTTCCAGGAGGATCTGCATGCCGCTAGGCTGCTGAATGGCTACATTTCAAGAGAAACTGCTCTGATTTATAGCTCGGTGTCAGTAGCACATTTCAGTCCAACAGCCGAGGACTGGCAGGGGAATGGACAAGACGACTTGGTATTGGCATGTCTTACATGTGAGATCTTCAAGTCAACAGCAAAGCATTTTAATGATCTGTCCTCTCATTAATCTCAGACGTGAAAAACTGTGACTGTCTGGACACCAGGTGACACCTGTCTAGACAAAACAATAAATTTTTTGGCTAATCTATTTTACTGTGTACCATGCCAGCTACAGACACAACACTAGATACTTATACATTGTGCTGAACAGGATTGCTGTCTCTTTTGCTAACAATATGCAATATTACCCCAATTCTACAGGACAGAAGAGTATTTGATTTAGCTTGTGTGAGATAAATCCTGTCAATGAGAGGGACATTCTGCCTATTTGGAAACATATCCTGACTCAGCAAGACTTGCACAAATATTTTTCTTGGACAGCTACCATGCAGTCAAGTAGCTGCTACTACACATTTGCCCTTTTATGCCAATCTAGACAAAGGATTTTCTGTTAACAAGAAGTTTTTAAAAATAACTTGAGATAAAATGTTAGATTAAATTCTTACATATGAGATAAAATTATCTCTGTCTACAATAAAAAATATACACAGTTCAACCTTTTGGAACTCTGAGATCCTCTTTGCCTTCACTGGCAATTCTAACTTTACTCAGAGATTAGTGGGGCTTCCAATGAACTTCAAAACCAGGATGCAAAAAAATGATACACAGGACACAGTTACATGCACATGAGGCTACAGATGCCAAAGTATGGACACATTTAAAGAAAAAGAAAGCAAAATAGATTACACTAATTTATATGGGAGATGCCTGTCAATTTGCATTGCATTTGATGATTTCAATGCTTTATACTGCTGTTTTCTAGAACATTTTTGAGGAACAAAGAGCAAAAAAACCTACTTTGTGGATGTAGGTATGACCTAAACTGGTGCTTTTCTTAAACCATCTATTGGCAACAGTTGGAGTCATGACACCAAATATCTGTCCTGATACCTGGTCTGCTGCTTCTATTGTAAGATTCCTTTACAGAAGGACCTGGGCTGTAAAATCTGGGCTCAGATCACAGCTATCTCTTACCTGAAGGATAACTCTTTGGTCTGGCCTTGGCATTGGCGTGTAACTGGATAAAAAAATGTTAACTTTCTGTTTTCTTGTACTGTGTTTTAGTTTGTCTTGGACAATGTTTATAACACCTTCTGAAACAAAATCTGAGCATCCTTTAATGGACAATTGCCCTGTGTGCACCTGCAGGGCTTAAAGAATCAGAACGAACTCCTGGTGCAACTCAGAGTATTGCTACCCACTGACTGTGTCAATTATTTTTGACCATGTGTCCAGCTGAGAGAGATGGAGCAGTATCAAATATTGAAGGGAAATAACTGAAAGGCATAAGGAAAAATAGATCAGATGATACAAAGTAAGAAGCCAAGCTCATCTGCAGAGGAAGCTTCTAGAGACTGAAGCCCCTACAGCTGCACATGGTACCTACAGTTGAGACCTCTAACCCTGTGATCCCACTGTGGCAGTTCTGATTGCATACAGACATCTCACAAGTTAAAATCACAAACACCTGCGTTTGGAGCCCTTGTCTCTGAGCAAGCCATAGGAAATGTGCTGACAGGTGAATGCACACTCCACTGGATTCTGAAGTCCATCTGTGTCCCTAAGGCAAAGTGTACTGAACTGATTGGGTCACACACATCACAGGATCACGTAATATTCTTCCTGCAGATTTGGCAAAGCCATAACTTGTAAAACACCAGCACAATATCAGCAGGCGTACTTCTTAGCAAGTGCTCTTTCCATCTGGTCACTAGCAGCTCTCAGTCCTCAGCCTTAAATGATTGCAGCCAAATGCAGTTCTTTCAGTTCCAAACCCTGAAACCATTGACCTAAGCAGCTGGCTGCCTTGTGTCTCCCGGGGCGGTCTTTTTCCAAAGAAACCCGTGATTCATCTGCAGATGGCTCCCTGATTCAGCAGGCAGCTCCACCCATAGCCAAGAAAACTCACAATCCCAGTGCTTGCTGCAAGGATGTGAACCCCAGGGGTGGCATGGACCTCTCTGCATTTTCAGAAACTTCTTGCTGCTTGTTTCAGGCTCAATGCTTGTCTGGGTGGCAGGAAGGAGAAAGACTTGTAGGACATACTGTTCTCCAGGGAGAGAATTTGTGTTGCAGTGACTCTGTGATACTGCAGGACAATATCCACAAGGCACCCCAGGATGGGTGTGACTACTTTTGGGATGGCTTTTCTGTCCTTCTGAGGAACACAATTTGTCCTAGCCAAGCAACAGCAAGCGTGTTGATGCTGTTACCAAGTAACAGACATGGTGGGATACAGCAGGGGTCATTTCCTGATCTGTTCCATTTCCTAGGGCAGGAGAAGTGGGGCAGAAGTATGAGACTCATCCTTTACCCTCCCTGCATTATTAGTGCTGCTTGCTGGCCCTTAAAGTTGAACTTCTCATTTTGGCACAATCAGGAGAAATTGGCTTGCTCAGAAAATGCTTGAAAATGCCACCTCACTGTTGACAGCAAAGTTTTTGTAATATCAATAGTTATGCAAGGCAAAGATTTATAACACCTATGCTGCTGTAAATAAGGACAGTTTTGATCACATAACAGTTTTCTGAGTTGCTGCAAGTTCATGCTAGAGTTACATAAGAATGACCTGTACTTGACCTCCCCTGGCAGTTTCCCACACGCAATTAGAGATCTTCTGGTGACAAATTTATGATTGGATCCAAACAATTTGGCAAATTCCAGATATAGAAATTTCTGGTAAGCTGAGACTCCAAACAGCCTGATGATGCCCCAGGCACATCTTCCAGATGTTCAGTTTTGGTGGCAGACAGACAAGGAAAATTTTCTCTCTCCCTCTTTTCTCTTTCCCCTTTCTTCAGAAGTACTTTCACAAAGAAGAACCTTCTGGTAGCCCCTGCCTGACTGAATTAATAGCTTACAGCAAGCTTTGGGGAAGTGCCCTTCCTGCCCTTCCTATGAGGTTTTTCTTTTTAAAAATTAAATGCATGTTTCAATAAGGCAAAAATGTGGTCATTTTCCACCTACAGCAGTACAAATTCATGCTGTGAGTCTCCCAAGCCAAAATGACAGGAGGGCATTGGAAGTTCCCTGCCTCCTAACAATTGCAACACAGCTTGTTTTATGTCTCTTTGTTTATCCCCCATGATCAGTGCAGCAGAGGGAGAGTGAGGAGGAAAAACAAAGAGACATAAAACACCTTGCTAGGTTCCATACTGTCACCTAAACCTGCAGTGTTGGGAAGAGGAATGTTGTAAAATGTGGCTCCAATCAGGCAAACCATCAGCCCCAGGACTTAATTGAAGGCCAGTCCAAGGTATAATGCCAGCCCCCTGAGAGACCCAGCTGGCAACAGGTGCTGGGGCCATTGAGATTATAGCATTGTTAAGGTAGGAAAAGACCTCTAACATCATTGAGTTCCACTAACTTTACCCTTAGTTTTACCTACATTCCTGAGGAAGCAAATGGGTGGCCTTAGAGCCATGATGAGTTGCTCAGCAATGTTCAGTGAAGCATGCAGAAATCATTTTCCTAAGTCTGTCCAAACAAAGGCATCAAATGTACACCAACAGTAGCATAATGGAAATTTTGTGAGACCCACCACATCCAACTCATTATTTGAGGCTCATATAAAATGAGATAGTCTGCCTGTTGGTGAGCAAGGAGAGACTCTCTGCTCCTGTTGTGAATGGATTGAGATCAAGATAATAATTAATCCCTATTGTGTATTTTGCATGAGCTTCTGAGAGTTGCCTGAAGTCAATAGGTGAGAATACTTAAGCAAGTTTGCCCTAAGGGTGTGTGCAGTTTATCCCTTTCTGAGCACAAAAGTTCAGTATTTGACAGAGACTTGCCTATAAACATCTGACTAGGAGCCAAAAACTTATTGCCAAACAAGACAGTTCTCCGAGACAGGCTGAGCCATGTTCTTCACCCTGCTTTTGGTAAAATATAGACAATAATAGATTATGTATCATTACAAGTATTACATGTGGCATAATAGGGTCTGATCTAGCTTTCATTCAAGACAGTTGAACAATACCCATTTACCTCACTTAGGAGAAGGCTACACTTCACAACCTACTGTGGTTAAGTTAAAGACAAACCTGAACATTCCGAAAGCAATAAGGACTGCTGCAGTAGCTGCTTTTCCCTGGTATTGGCATCCCTGGAGTTCAAGATGACAAACGTACCTGAACCTTTCTTTGAGAATTTATTTTACAAAAAACAAGCCCTTAGAAAGCCCTTTCGTGGTCTCCTTTTTCCAGCAATGAACAAATGTCTTCCAGAGAGATACTTAATAAATCAGTTAAACTGAAACTGTGCTAAAATAGTGTTTGGGAAACTGAAGCAGAAGGTGAAGATATCCATTCCTTTCTTTCATTCTAACATATATCATTTTAATGGCCGTTCCCTGGCTTTCTCTGACAAAGCAGTGACAAATTTCTGCAGTTGTTCTGGGACAAAAAGCATTAATGGAAAAAATTAATACTGCTGCAAAGTTGGAAATGGTTTGGATCACACAGGTTTCATGACTGCTAACAGTGGTCCTGGCTGGGTACCTTTGCTCTGTCTCTGTTTCAGTGTTAGTTGTGCAAAGGGAAGAGAAGAGCTGGAGGAATCAACTCTCACAGTGATTGCTCAAAATATTCACAGTCCTGACTAAGGGAGACCTTCTCCCCTGTCCTCTTTTCCGATCCTGAGAAAAGAAGGCAATAACTCACATGACTGTTGAAGTCAGGCTGCTTTACTCTCCTCTCTCTCAATAAAACAGCAAATTGAGAACAAGATAAGGCTAAGCATTGCACTCAGTAGCATTGACTTTTGTAGAGGCTAAGACATGAGTAGTGAGTAGTTCTGGGCTGCCTAAAAAGCTAGTTAGAAACTCATGGATGGAAAAAAAAGCCCAAATAAAAATCACCTGTGGTCTTCTATCTAAACAGAATTAAGAAATTCCTGGAAGAAGTAAGCTTCTCCCTCCAAAAGAAAAACCCCAAGAGGAACTGTAACTGCTGAGTTCCAAGGCTTGTGCAGTGGTGTGAGGAGGGATCACAAAAGAGCGAGCTACACAGGTGTAAAGAGTAAAAGGCTGGGAATGTGATAACAGGTTTGTAAAGTTCAGGAGGCGTGTGTCTATATTTTCGGGAATTCTGGACTGCCAAATTATGATGCACATTCAAATCACACCTACAGAATATGCTGCCACAACAGAGACAACAGCACAGAATATTTTTTGGGGGAGAAGAATGAAATCAGAAAATCTGTTGACTCTCTTGAAGGCAGGGAGGCCTTGCAGAGAGACCTTGAGAAATTAGAGGGCTGGGCAATCACCAACTGTGTAAAGTACAACAAGGGACAGTGCCATATTCTGCACCTGGGATGGTGCAGATGGTGCAACCCTGGATTTACAGACAGAACAGGAAATGAGAGGCTGGAGAGCAGTGTTCCAGAAAGGGACCTGGGGGTCCTGGTTGAAGCTGAACATGAGCCAGCAGTGTCCTGGCAGCCAGGAGGGCCAACAGGGCCTGGGAGACATCAGGCACAACATCACAGCCAGGCAAGGGAGGGATTGTCCTGCTCTGCTCTGAGCTGGGGCAGCCTCAGCTCCAGTGCTGGGGACAGGTCTGGGTGCCACAACACAGAAAAGACATTGAGCTGTTGGAGAGTGTCCAAAGGAGGGCAACAAAGATGGTGAAGGGTTTGGAGGGGAAGCCAAAGGTGTGAGGAATGGCTGAGGTCACTTGGTCTGTTCAGCCTGGAGGAGACTGAGGACAGACCCCACTGCAGTTACAGCTTCCTTGTGAGGGGAAGAGGAGGGGCAGGCACTGATCCCTTCTTTGGTGACCAGTGACAGGACCTGAGGGAGTGGCCAGGGAAGGTTTAGGTTGGATATTAGAAAAAAATTCTTTCCCCAGAGAGTGTTTGGGCACTGGAACAGGCTCCCAGGGAAATGGTCACAGAGGCGTTTGGACAATGCCCTTGTGTACATTGTATGACTCTTGGGGAAGGTGCTGTGCAGAGCCAGGAGCTGGAATTGATGATCCTTGTGAGTCCCTTACAAATTAGCATTCTGTGAAAAGCAAAAGTCATGAGGAAGAGCTGGCTGAAGGTCATTTAACAGCTTCTTCAATTCAGTTCTCCTTGCACGCCCTGTGAAGGAAATAAAACTAACTCTTGGCTAGCTGAGATTGCTTCCAGGGAAGGGAACAGGGAACGGAACAGAAAAGGTTTCCAGCTTTTGTTTCATGCTTTGTTTCTGGATTGCAGTTCTCTTTGCCTGCACATTTCAAGTGTCTTTGTGTGCTCTCAAACTTGTGGCAAGGTCTGCCAACTCAAGCAGTCTCAGGCCACACACAACATCTATGGACTCTTAGAAACAACAGCCGTTGCATTTCAGGGCAGGGAATTAGCTCATAAATATTTACAAGGCTGTCAGTAACAGAACTATTTGTCAGACAGCTCTGATCAGAATAGGGGAGATGGGGCTTCAGCATGCCTGACTAATCTAGTCTGGTAGTTGCCCAGCAAAATCATTTTTGATTTAAGTAAAGCAGTTTTCCTCCCCCTGCCTCACAAACAAAGTAGGAGCATACATTTCAGGATGGCTGCAAAATCCAGTAGTGCTCAAAACATGACCCTCAAGGCTGTATTTTTTTAATCCATTGGTAAGTATTCTTTTTTTCTAGAGAGACTAAATAACTTGTCTCCATAATCTCACATGTTGTTGGAAACCAAGCCCGCATACATCAACTTGATCATGACCCAGAGTCCCAGTTCACACAGTCCTGGCCCCACTCAGGCCAGTGCCAACAGCAGAGAGCTAAACATCAGTCCAGTGTCATTACTCACTCACCTGCTTCCTAATGAGAAGACACAGCCATGTCTAGGGTCTCCTGCAGGGATACCTGCTGCCCTCACTCTTCTCTTGGTAGCAAAGTCCAGGGATGTACCAGCAAGGTGCTGCTGCCTGTGGATGAGTGCTTGGTCCTAATCTCCCTTGGAGCTCCTGCAGCCAGATCACATTTGCAGGCACTTAATCAAACCTCTGAAGGCTATGCTGGCATTTGTGAAAACAGAAATTCACTGCTGCAAACTGGGACCCATCCTTGTTTGAAGGAACCAGTTGGCAGTCTTGGAAGACAGGCCCTTGGAAAATGTAATGTCTTCCTAAAAATTTAAAGATTTTTTTTTAAGAGGTCAAGGATTTTTTAGTAGTAGTATAGTGTTGATAAATAGGAGGCTGTTGGTGTTTGGGTGTTCTTTTGGTTAGGTTTTTTCTATTTTAAACTGACCCTGGTAAAAGATCTGAAGGCTTAGCACAATGTTTTGGACACCACCAGGGGATAGAAAGGAAAAGATGATCCACAGTGGATAAGTGCGAGACTGTAGCATATGAAGAAATGAGAGGGTTGATATGATGATCATTTTTTCCCAGATCCAAGTGACATGAGCAACAAATAGAACCCAAATGGTCTGAGGGTATGGGCTGGATTGGCCTGTAGCAAATTCAGCAACAGAGATTGAATGAAACTTGGAGCTTCTAGTTTGCTGAGAAGTCTACAGCTTTGTGAGACAAGGAAAAGCCTGAAACCCAAGTATAATGCATAGGGCTACATTATATGGGTCCATTTCCTGTTATTTCTCTTCTGCTTCTTCCTTTTGGCCCAGTATGTAGCATTGGTTTAGGTCTTGTTCTAACTGGCATATTTTGGGGCAATGCTCTGAGTGTATCCTGGAGCACAGAAGGCTATCATGATTTAGAAATGGCATTTGCCAATTAAGCACTCTCACTGAGAATCTCCAAACCATGAGCTACGTGCTTGTTCTCCCTCCCCTTCTCCCTCCCTCTACAGTGGCTGTATTGAGAATTGGAGGCACAAAAGGTAAAGGTTGAGATAAGAATTTACTGGAAACAGCAGTGAGAAAGGAAAATAAAACTACAATAGCAACAATACTAATGACAGAGTGTGCAAGAAAGAAGCAAATGATTCACAGGGAAACATCTCCACGATATCTGACCAATCTCTGCACCAACCTGGCAGAGACTCCTTCTCCTGGTAACAGACCCCCAAACCCTCTTGCCTGGCAATGATGTGAGGTTGTATAGAATAATCTCCAGGTCCTGTCCATGCCTCTGTTGGCTACTACAAAAAATTAACCCTGTTCTGGCTGGAAATAGAATAAAAGCTCTATCCACATAGATTTAACTTTGGAATTAGGTCTTAAAGGCGAGTTTTTTTGGAAAGAGCCTGCCTCTTATTTTGTTTTATTCCAGTACGCATACTTCATGTATCTGTGACCTCAGTGGAGTCTGGGAACAGGAGTCAAGAAGCAATGGTATGAGGGCAGCAGCTCTTGGTATATTTTATCCACTAGGCACTCGGTAAAATAATTATGTGAGTTAAGCCATGGCTCATGTTCAAGGAGTTTTTTGGTCAGTACTTCTGCACATCATTGGATCTCTGTGGAAAGATTCTGAAATTCCACTCTTTTTGCCAGTTGCTTTGGTGCTCAACTCTCTTCATGGATACATAAAAAGGTGGGAAAAGAAGCAATTTTGTTAACTTTTCTGTGGCTCTTGCAAGGCACAGAAATTTAAGGTGTTGGATGCCTTTTAAGGTGTACTGGGAACAAAAGGACCATGCCAGTAGAGGCTGAAAATCATGAGTCCTGCTTAATTTTTTCTGCCTCATGCACTCTGGGGAATTTTTGAAACCTCACTGCACTTCCTATCTGCAACCTGTTGTGAGAGAAGGACACACACATTTCACCAGTGACCACATGAGACACGCTGATGTCCAGTGAGATGAGAAAAGATGAGACAGGCCACCTGGCCAGAGCCTTTCATGTAACAGGAACGGAGGCAGGCAATACAAAATCTCAGATTTTTGCCAAAGATGACACTAGTTTGCTTGATGCTGCCCATGCTGTCTACCCCTGAGGCTACTCTCAAAAGTACTGGCACTGGCAGCTCTGTTATCCTACCAGATGCTGCAGAGGTGAACATCTGCAGGGCCCATTCATAATACAGCTGAAGTAATGGCATGCAGTTCCCTATCTCCCATGGTTTCAAACCCTCTAGCCTGGAGTGAGTCCTAAGAACATGACAGTCACTGGCATCTCCACTTATATTTTCTGTTTCAAAGCTGTGTGCATACTCTGCGTACTCTGATCTTGTGGTAAATTATAGAGACTATCCATGACTATTCTATATGGTGTCAGGAAGTTCCATGAAGATGGTGAACAATGAAACAGACTCCAGCATGTTCTTTTCACATCTCTTGATTTGCCTTATACTTTAAAATACAAATTATACACATAATACACATAAAATACAAAAGTGGGGACTGAGATTACAAATCTGAGAACAGATTTTGGAGTTAAATTTAAAAGTGGAACAAAAATTGGAAAATTGTTATGATAAAAAAAACCCTGAAATGTTTTGCAAAAATCAATGCCACAGTATGAAAGACTCACTAGAGTGCTACTCCTTCTTTGCTGAGGAACAGAAGAAAAAAAATATCACCAGTTTTAGTGGGACTCAGTGTTCTGAAATAGAGATAGAGGCATTGTAGGATTTTCTTCTGGATAGAGATCAGGTCTCTGTCCAGAAACCTATAAACATATGTGTGAAGAATATAGATGAAACATATATATGAAAACTAGATGTCTGAGGAAAAGCCACAGTGAATGCAACAGATATTTTGCAAAAATAAGTATCTATAAGCAATATATGCACTTTCTTCAAGACACAGAAAATAATTTCTCTAAGAGCTTTTCTGACAGGCTGCAAAAGGTGTACAGCTCAATGACTTAACTCTGCCTTTATATTATACTTCAAAATGATAACTTTTCCTTATCACTGGCTTCAATTCTCCTACTCAACAGAACAAATAAATGCATGTTTAATTTCAACCACGTGCTCAGATACTTTGCTGGAGCAGTACAGAGCCTTACCTTACGGTAGAAGCTGACCTTTTCAGGGGCTGCTGTGACATCCCAGTACTTGGGAAGCTGTCAAGTCTTACCCCACATGCTTTTGCAGAGACAGGAATTTGCTCAATTACCCCGTGGGACTCTGTATGTGAAGGGTCAAGCTCTTCATTTAATAGCAAATGGGAGCTGAAATGTGTCTCTCTGCCCATTTGGTTCCTGAGTACTCCTAGGAAGTTTTGTGTATCCTTTTTGTGTATCCTTTGCCAGATTTTCTTCTTTTCCTTCAGCAAAGCTGTAGGTCCACAAACCTCTTGGTGATATTACATCCCTGGACTTTGCAAATGCTTCCTTGCCCAATTGTCAGGAAGAGGAATGCATGTGTAGGGGGAATGTAAAACTTTTACATGAAACAGCATGAGTCAGGTGTTGCAATACATGTTCTATTTAAGGCTTCATTGGTAACAGGTTACTTTTTATTAAAAAACTTAAGAAATAATGGGTAGAGGTAAGAGTCCTTAGAGGACAACCTGGTGTCACTTAAGCGTTATGTCTTCATTCTGCAGCAATAATGTGCACCGACTTCCCAAAACAGAATAAACTGGTCTGCACCCTGTGCTTTTCTGTAATTAAATCTAAGGAACGTAGAGGCATTGTAGGATTTTTTCAGAAATATTATCTCCAAAGGCCTCTGCTGGGTTTCTGAAATATTTCCTATTACAGGTAGTCATCTGTGTGTATGTAATTTATACAGCCTCCCACTTTGTCAGCAAGCAAAAACTCAGGAAGATACATGTGCCCTGCCTACCCTTTAATTCACATGTACCTGGCCAAGTTCTTCCCAACTCCTTTTTTCCAGTGAAGAGGCCACATAAATTTCTGGCTGAGGTGGGAGAGAAACTCTCCTCTAAAGATGTGATCATCCTGCATTATTCAGTGCAAAAAAAGGTGCCTGTCCCTGTCCAGCTGTCGGGGGCTGGTTTTTCCTTTCCTCACTGCCTGTGGAATTTTTTCCCATTGACGTGCTAAGAAGCACTGATGTCTAGGCCCTAGCACTGATGGCTAGTGACAGGGGGAGAGGGACTCCCTGTTTCTTTTTTCGGAGTTTGTCTTGCAGGGCAAGGGAGGGGGATGGGGGAACTGTGCGAGATCAGAGGCAGGTAAAGGAAGGTGGAGGGGGGGCAGTTGTGGGAACTCGCTCGTTTGTGGCTCTGGGAGGAGGAAAGGGGCTGGAAAACCTCGCCCCACCATCCCAATGCTGGGAGCTGCCTCTTCTGATGTTGGATCTCACACCCCTCCTAGGACGCTCTCCTGCTTCATTTTGCTGTCTCCAAGCATCCTGATGGAGCTCTGGGACCGACACTGCTCCAAGGATTTCGTGAGCAGAGCCTCTCCTCCACCCTTCCCATCCGGGACACAGCCACCGTCACCCCCAGCAGTCCCGCAGCCGGGCGGGATCGCCGCATCTGCCCCGGCCCGCCGGGAGCGGCTGGCACTGACTGCCAGCTGGGATGGTGCCTGTGCCACAGGGAAAAGTGTCCACAGCCAGAAGAACTGCTACTGGTTCCTGTTCTGCTGGTTGTTAATTTCATAGCTGTTGTTATTTTGTGTGCCTTGTTTTATATATATACACACTAGTAAAGAACTGTTATTCCTATCCCCATATCTTTGCCTGAGAGCCCCTTAATTCCAAGATTTTACTAATTCAGAAGGAGGGATTTATTAGCTCCATTTTAAGGGAAGGCCCTGCTCTTCCCTGGCCCATACCTGTCTTTTTCAAACCAAGACACCGGCACATAAAGCTCTGGAGCACCTTCAGTCAGCACTGTGAGAAGAACAAGGTCTTGCAGACCTTGTTTGGCAGGTCCCATCTGTGGCCAAGTGGTGGCTGTCATGCCAGAGAAGGGTCACAGCCTTTGTTATATGCTTCTTTTATATGCCTTTTGAGCAGAGGAAGTACATCTCCCAGAGGGGAACACGTACTGTGTCTCGACATAGAAGACAGAAGCTGTTACAGAGCTTTGGCTGTGGAGGCGCTCATGTCTGCAGCTCTGGATACCCTCTGTTCCTCATCTCCCTAGCCAAGGGAGGCTTATGAATAAACAATTAAACAATATTACTGGGGTGAATTTTCCAGGAGTTCCATAAAACACTGTGGTCAGTTGAAAACAAAACAAGGCCAAATCCCTGGCAGGAGATGTTCAGGACTTTGGAGCGTTGAACCTGAGCTGAGCCAAAATAAATCCCAAGAGTCAACAATAAGTTAGCAACCTCCACTCCAAACAAGAGTTTCCTTCAGATTATGCACTCCTGTATTGTTAGTGCTTTAGTGTCAAGTTTCTGAACAAAGCATTCTCTGAGACAAGAGGTCAGAAAAGATTCTACAAAAGTAGTAGACACCTTTTCACCTATCACAGTGCTCTGGACCACACACTACTGCAAGTTATGGGCATGCCTCCAAAGAGAGAAGAGGAACCTTTGGCGATGCTGCTAGCTACAAACTTCAAAACTTTGCTGCTATTACCTTCAGAAAATAAGTAGTAAATGCCCCCTCTACAAGCTGTAGAGACTGGTCCCAGTCAGTGCTTTAGGAAAACTGCTACTCCATTGCAAATCACCTCAATGATTTGCAATGAGGGCAAAGATAGTCCATTCACAAACAAGTCTGCAAAGGTATGAGTTGTGTCAGGGAGACTTCTATCTGACACTGCAGCCTGCCACAGAGGTGCCATTGATGCAGGAAAGTGCAAAGAGGTTGTTTAAAAACAAAGATTGGGCATTTTAAGGCAGCTTGTGAAACCTGGCCATTCAGTTCTCTGCAGGCTACGGGGGCCCTGAGTGATCAGGGATTAATTATGGTAGGACAAAAAGCAGGTGAAAGATTAAGATAAAGTAACCTTCCGTCTAGTTTCAAACACAAACACCCCTGTTTATTCAATTTGAGATTACAAATTCTGCAAATGTTGGTTTCAAGTCTGAGTCTGGACATATGCTCTGAACCTTTCTGTAGCTGATAGGAATATGCTGGGAAAATTCTAGAGGAGAAGCAAGCAAAAGTGCCCTAAAGGCATTGTTTTAAACTATAAATAGCTTCTAATGCAATGCCACAACTTTTGGATGTTTGAGTCTAGAGCTATTGCTAAGCTTTGGTACCAAAGCAATGCACTCATTCATGGGTCTTCGAACAGTATGTAACAAGCATGGTCTTTGTTGCTCAGAGGTTGTCTCCCCATCATAACCAGAGACATAGCTCTACACTGTATGGTTTTAATGCCAAGTTTCACACCACAGATTTTTAATGTCTCCATATATTCCCTCAGTCGACCTCATGGTTTGAATATACTGTTATACAATAATTCATTACACATGAAGAGTTATGTCAAAACAGCCATCCATATGAAATTACAAAATGCTGAAGAATGAGGCTGCCAAAGATCCAAAAAAAAAAGAGGTGACATAACTGCTTTGTGACAGAACAGAAAATGCACTTATGTATGCATTTATTTTCTTATCAGATGATTAAGTGAATCAGAAATTATATTAATGTCAAAATTAAATATTATATATGATTTTAAAAGATGTAACAAGGTCACATGCTCAATGGCAACCTGAATTGCTGGATTTACATAGTATGATTGCCTTAAAATGAAACAAAAGTAAAAACAGAAAGTATGAAAAAAGTCCATAGGGCTATTGCAGAAAACCCTGAAGGACTGAGACTTTGTTCTCTCCAGAATGGTACAGAAATGAGTGTGCTTGATCTCTGATAAGTGTGTCATTTTTGGCTTCATGCAAGCTAGGAATATCACAGAGACCTACAGTTTCAGTTTATTTCATTCCATCAATTAAAAATATTAATAAAAAAAAACCTGACTATTTTTTATCTTGAAAGTAATGAAGATCTGGACATGCTGAAAATATTGGTGCTATGCCAGAAGGATCCTTATTTCAGCAAAAGGGACTGGCCAAGACCTGACTTTAAGGTCCTTGGGCCCAAACCTGTTGCCAATTAGAAAGTGTCTAATATTTGTCAAGTGCAAACAGGTAACTTCATGGCAGGAGTGCCAAGAGAGGTGAAATATGGAAAATGGCTGAAAGTCTGTGTGCACATATCAAATTAATATCTTCTTTTGTCTCTTCTCCACCTCTTGCCTAAAGCCAAAATAATTCAGTGATCCAATTAACAAGTGGATCCCCACTCTCTTACAGTGACAAAAACCACAGATATCTTTATCCAGATGGTCTGACTTATATAAGCCAAGCAGGGACAATTTTTTAAGACTGTGTTGCAAAATATTCAAATTAATGTATTAAACACCTTGAGAAAATGCAGGACTGGCAAACTTCACACAGGCACTCACCATATGTTTTAAAAAGAAAAAAAAATACAAAAAAATACACATCTCTTCCTTCATGAAAGCCAGCAGCTTTATTGCCACCTGTATGCACTGCACCAAGTCTGCACAGGAATGTCACAGCCACTCTTCTACTCCTTTTGCTTTCAACTGTGCTTCTCCTGCACAACACAAAAGTGAAACGAGGAGAAAAGTTAAATTCAGAGATAAAAGCAAAGAGAGCCAATATATTGAAAATATATGGAACAAAAAGACTATGAAAGGACAAATAACAGTTCCACTCGGCACTGTAACATGGAAAATGGCTCAGAATTTCTATTATTTTATTACAAGCAGATCCCATGCAAGGGCTGGATCATCTATCCTGGGCAGCCTGCTGCTTCATGCTTTTTGGCTTTTTTTTTGTAAAAAGCTTTTTTTACTTCTCTTCAGGGTTCCTCCTTTTGCTTTTACTGCTGAACTGTAGTTCAGTTTCTGACAGCAAGAGGAAACATGCTAGTAGATGGCATTTAACCGTGGTACAAGCTAGATCTCCACACAAATTATTTAGAAAGTGGCTTGTTGGCAAAATACCAGCTTTCTCAACACATAAATCACACCAATTTGCATAATTTTCCTGCTGATGTGGATGGAGCAGTATCTATGGAGAAAGGAGATAAGGGAGAAGGCACTACTATTTCTGGGTTCTTCAAGTCTGAAATACTATACTAAGAAAAATTTAACTTACAAAAACCAAAAAATCCAAATGAAACCAAAACAGCAAAATCCAACGTGGTCTCATGTATCCCCATTTAAAGCCCCTGAAGACTTTAGGGTGATATATGACCAGCTGGGGCTGTAGGAAGTGTCAGGGACAATGTGAAGCCAACATGTCAGAGGCTCAATTTTCAAGGTTTCTATGTACAGATGGCCCAGCCATGGATCATGAGTGACACACAGTGGAGGTGTCTGTGAGCAGAGAGGGGATGCAGCTGAAAAAAAATCAGAAAAGCATGAAAAACTGGAGAAAAACCACACTGTACAGGACCACTCCACAGCCATGCACTCACATAGTGCTCCTGGGCTTTCATAAGGGGACTGTAAATAAAGGAGAAGGAAACAGAAAGGGAAGAAACCCCAACGCTTTTCTCAAGAGAAATTTCAGCTGCGAAAAGACAATATAGTAAAACAGGTGCTTTTCTCTTTACCCTACAGTTGAACACAAGACAAGTTGGAGGAAAAAACCTTCCCTTTCATGCTCCCCTAAGAGCACCAAGCACACATTTTCATCCAAGTTTCAGCCCTTGTGCCAACCTTTGCTATTAACCTCTCCCTGCCCATAGTGAGTCTCTGAAAGCCCTCCCTTGCCAGCTGAGTCCATAGTACTGTGCTGTTCTAAGTCTAGATGGTTAGTCCTTAAAAACTCCACCCAGCTGTACAGAAAAAAAAATGGAAACTAGTTTACCCCCAAACACTTCTTCATGAGGTTTCCACGGAATGTTTTCTAATAATCTGAACTGGTGTGCAGAAAATCTAACCTTCTAATTGTGTGATGCGGTTTTTCCTAACTTTGTGAGCCAAGCTATTAAAACTACCTTGTTACCTTCTTTTATGCTCTTTCCTTCTGTGAAAGCAAACAGGTGGTTTTTACTTTACTGCAGAACAGTAAGGACAAAGCAGGGTAAGTTTAACAAGTTAGTCAGAGTACAGATGCACTTTCCAGGGCCGGGGCAGGTGGTTTTGTCATCTGGAGGAGTGTATTATCTGCTGCTCCTATGTGCCTGGCAGGCACAGGGCCTCACCCATCCTGGCTCTGACTTCTGCATTGCAACTGTCTGAAAACATATTTGTTATCTCTCCACGAATCTGCAGCCTATTTCTTCTTCTTTACGGAAAAAAAATTAGAATTAAATTTTAGAAAAATCTTTTAGAATAACAGGGGGTGTGAGATCGATTCTGCCTTCTTTGATCAGTGTAAGTTGTATTTTACTTGCAGAACATCTCCTTTGAAATCAGCGAATCATGTAATGAGCTCCAGTGAAGTAGAAGCAGTGATTACTTGTTCCAAAACAGCGACTTTTGTAGATGGAGACGGGTTAAAAATTAAACATAGAGCATAGTTTTCATGGAGGCTTTTATAAAAATGGCTTTAAAAAGTTTATTATTAGGTGCTTAATAGATTAGTGACTGGCAATGAATTATTAAGGAGCTCAAAGGGCAGTGAGTTACCTCTAGCTTTTACTTATTTCATAGTTACTTAAAATCCTTCATGACACACTTTAAACATGAAATATTTGGAACGTTGCATTAACCTATTATAAATCTTTTCCAACATAATTTTCATCCAAGTTATAACTGAAGTTGCTCTGCAGTGCATTATGCCCTTCCTGTCTGGTGGGTGGATACTTAGAGTCCTAAATATATAGAATAGATCTATGCTACTAGGATGACTTGCCTTTCCTGTCATCTTCTTCAGGATAAAACTTTAGGTTTCAGAAACTGAAGAGTGGCTTTGATGGGGCTGTGCTGATTAATAGGAATTGCTGTCATAGCTCTGTAGCAGTTTTTCATTAAAAGTGATGGTAGTTATTACCAAACCTGCTAATGATTTCCTATAGTTTTGATTTCAAGGCATGTGACTGCAAGGAGAGATTTGGTATGAGGTAATTTTATTTTTTTCCTGCTTTAGAGTCGCTTTGGGAATAATTTTTCATCTTTGCATATGGTTGTACCACTGCAACGTGATAAAATTCCCATACCAGTTCTTCACTCAGAAAATTTATTTCTTACTAACAGGCCTCTGTGACTAGCCAAAAATTCATCCCAGGACATTTTCATGGAAAACAGTTGCCAGCTCAAAGAATTTTGATTCATTAACCAGACTGCTGATTGGAACTAGGCTGGGAATAGTTTTGAATGAGTTGTATGAATTAATGCTCAGACTTTCCCTATGATTTGAACAGTCTCTGTGTGAATGCAGCCACTCATCTTCTGCCTGTGACTACAGAGTGACCCCATGCCTGCAACAGGGACAAGCTGGGACTCCTTGCCTGGGTCACAGTTAAATGTTCTTTCAGTCCTACTAAAATCAGTTCAATTGATGGTCATAGATCAAGGGGTCTAATGGGAAGATATTTATGTTACATTTATGCATCTATTTTTATTCTTGCTGCAGCAAGAATAATCTTTTAATTAATCTTTGTTAATAGCATACAGCTACAGAAGAGGAATGCTTATGCAATGCAAAAGGGAGAAATTTGAATACATACACAAAGGAAAACAAAATACTGGGAAAAAAGGGGAAAAAACAGCCAGGAAATACAAGTCAATCCTGTGTCTTTCCAAAATTATGTTAACTGCTCCCCAAAGTCCCGACTTTGTTTTCTCCAGCAAGATTATTTCAAGTTGTGGAATCCAGAGAGCATCAGAAAATGTCTTGCCTGATTCATATCTTCGCTGATCCAAAAGGCAGTTTTGTATTTGAATCAGAGTCCTTGGAGGAGTAACCATCTATTTGTTCGAAAGCATTTTAAAGGGCTTAGCAACAGAGTGAGACAGAATCTCACATGTGACACTCCACACCACCAAGTATGCAGCTGATGAGTTTAGCATGCCATTTCTCTGAGAGCACAAATTTTCTCTTGCCTTAACATGCAAGGGTAAGAAGAAAAGAGCCTCTCAGATACTTCTTTCTGTAGAATGGGCTCATTTAGGATAAAAACCAGTATAATTTTAAGATGATCATCGCACATGAAAAATGCCAAACCTTTTATTTCTTCCTGCTGGAACAAATCCTCAAAACATATTCTTTGACCCTAACTTAAGGGGTCTAATTTTGCTGCAAAAATCTTGGTTAAATCCAAGAGCTCTCTGTAAAGTTAAGACTCTGTGGTGCTAGGTGATGCAGAAGCATTCAGGAAATTGAATAACTTTGTCCTATATTTATGAAAACATGCAACAGATGGGGGAAACAAGAGGCATTTAAGCATATTTTCAAATAGACAGATGCAGCTAATTTCTTGAGAGCTGTCATTGGAAGACCACCTTCTGGAGCTGTGTTTCTTCCTAGATTGTGTAAACTGCTTTTGCTCTTCTTGCAGCATTTGGACATGAAGAAATGCTGAGATTGAATATTCTTGAAGAATTGTGCTTGGGACAGCCAGAGCTACAGATGAGACGTTTTTTCTCAAGACTAAGAGTTGAGCTCAAACCGGAGAGATGTGTACCTTAAATGGAAGTTTGGAAAGATAGAAAGATTGCGTTCATCTTCAGGTTCTGCTCTTGCAGATATAGAATAAATTTTCTAATGGAAAGTAACCTGAAGGAGTGGTCAAAGCACGTAATCAACAAGGAGTAGAACTGACTGTCAGAGTATCACTGAGTCAGGAAACACTTGGAAGTTGAGAAGCATGGTCAAAGAAAAATGAAGAGATGGAGAGGTGAAGAGGGAAGAACCCTGGTATATGACAACAGAGCTGAAGTAATCAACATCTCCAGCTACTGGAAAATGAGGAATTCTTTGTTTTTAAGGAAGATACTTTTCTTCTGCAGTGGTCAAACTAAGTTTTAGCAGCCTGGAGTTATTACTGGCAGTTAGATTTTTCTAGACCACCTCTAAACTTTTATAGGAGAAAGGTCACTTATTACACCCGTTCTTGCAAGAATCCATCCCACAAGAATTTCCACTAATCCCTTGGCCATCACATTGCTGAAATATATATTTTCCAGCTACAGGAAGAGGCTTGTCAGTATGAGCAGCCCCAGGTACTGGGATAGTTTTTTACAGCACATCTCACATGGCTATGGTGTTTTGTGCAGTTTTTTCAAGAGTACATGTTTTGATTCACTTTAAGATAACTTAGAAGACAGACTAGATGATTAATCTGCCTGTTCTGGACGCAGAGCTAAAGTATGCAATGTCAGTGGATTTCCATATTCCCATTTCACCACAGAGAGATGGCAGCTGTGGATGAAGAGATCTTCCTGTGCCAGCACACAAGGTTTGATCTGTTTCTCCCTAGGTCCACAGCCATCCTGGGGGGCTGGCATCAATACAGATGTTCTCTAAAGTGCTTTGAGGCCCTCTGGCATACAAGGACTTCTTGGTGGAAGATTGACATTTTCTACTTGCTTCATCAATGTTTCTTTTTTCCTCTCAGGTGTCCCATGATAGATGCCTGCCTGCCTTTCCCTCTCTCAAGTCTGCTGGTAGCTCAGATTTCAGTTGGGTTCACAAGCATTTCCTGGCTGCTGGTGTTCGGGCTGTGTCAGTATATGAGTTAAGCTATTTCCATACCATAGTAGTTGATTAGTGATACTCTAAACAAACAAATTCTTTGTACTGGTTTTGCTGTTTTCCTCACCTGTAGTGGCATTCTAGCACCAATTTCAGAAACAGGGAAGTGCCAAATCTTATGGAAAAAACACCTCTGAAATCACGAGGAAGTTGTTTTAAACAACTATATGAAAGTGACATTTTCCTGGGTGAAAACTGTGCGTGCTGGATTGGAATATCCAAAAGCAGTAGTTCTCAAACTTCTTTATAGTGACGCTACTGCCTGCATCAGAGAGAAAATCCTCCATCTGTGTAGGCTGTGCTTTCAGTTCCCATTTCCTCTTTATAGGTCCCACACTTCCTTTTTCCAAAAATTTCTCCCTTCCTGCTGTTAACACCTCTCCATACATGTTGCCGTGACATCCCTTTCCCAGAGCCATCATTCAGCTAAGTTCCCTCCTTACCATAACAGCTATGAGTGCTCATTCACAAAAATAATAGGAAATGCAGTCAGTGCTCCTGACATGTCTGTGCTAATGTATGATGGATCATTTCTGGAAAGACCTCCAGCAACATTATTTCTGTTTACTCTGTCAGAGTTTGCTGTTTTTTACTTCAGAGTTTGCTGAAGGCAACTCATTACACAGCAGCTCTGGCTCCTCAGCCCTTCTGCTGCAGCTGGAGATGGGAGAGGCACATTCTGGGATTTGAAAGGGCTGGCAGTGTACTGGAACTGCCTTCTAACTCCCACAAATAATTCTTAGAGGCCAGAAATTCTAGGTATTTTCTGAAGATGACCCATCTTTATGCCTGAAGCTGTGAGCATTCTTCAGCTGATTAAGATCATCCTTTTGGCCGATAAAGCATACACCAAAAGTATCCTTCAGTCTCCTATACTTTTCTTAAGCTTTCCTTTCTCTATACCACCCCGTGACCTCTGTTTATAATAAACATCACAATATAGTGAGGATTTTCACAGGAGGGAGTGAATCGCCCCCCAGCAGATGTACAAACTTTGGAAATGCTTCCTGGGAGCAGCTTACCACATGGTCAAACTGAGGTGAAGAAGGAACTTATATGCCAAACACTGCAGATGTATTTCTGGTGTCCTTCTTTTCAGTTTACTTTTGGATGCTGACTTATTTGCTGAAAAAGAAATGCCTCTTAAGAAAATCACTGTATATATGTGCAAAATTTATTGTAGGTGGCTGACTATGTAGCAGATAAAAAGTGAATATCAAATTAAATGGTACATAGTGTTATCCTCAGGCATTTTTTAGGTTTCCAGTAGGCAAACATATTTGAAAAACTGAAAAGTAAGTACATTTCCATAGTCAGGTTCTGCGAACACACGGTTTTAAATGTCTACAGTATATAAAAACAACTACAGGAAAAGCAGGTTGTTCTACTTACTCTGAAACGTACCTTTGATAGTATCTGCAGTACCTCTGTCTCTTGCCAAGGATGCCACCATGTTATTGGGTCTCCAAATGCATGCTTGCTTTCCCAGAGAGGATAATGTACCAGGGAACAAGCATTATTCCCACTGGATGTTGATCACTGATTTCAGAGCTCCGTTTTTTGACAAACACTCCTGACTCTGAAAAGTCTCCAAAATATGTATACTATGAATGGCCCACAATTGGTAGTGGCACTTCTGTAGGAGATTGTGAAGTAGGGTGGGAATGTTTCTCTGAAACACATTTGTGCTGTTGGTTTATGATTCTCATTGGTTGTGACAAGGTTAGCACTAATTCCATCTAAAATAATGTGGAAAGGTTTTCTTTGCAAATCTCTGCATTATTATTATTATTATTATTATTATTATTATTATTATTTATTTATTATTATTTATATATGATCTATTATATATAATAGATATTAATACATATTATTATATTATATTATATTAATTATTATTATTCAAACTATAAACTTCATCTTCAAACTATATAACTTCATCTTTACCTTTAAAAAAAACCCAGAAATATTTTGAGGATAATGATTAGGACAGTAGGAAATCCAGGATCCAGGCCAGCACTCACCCAACTACTGTGAGTAAACCACAGCCATGCTTGTGCCTTCCTCAGCCTGATCACTTGGTGTCACAGAGACAGCTCAGAGTATTAATACCAGTCTTTGGTACAGGTAAACTTTGCTCTTGTCCTGAGTATTGGTATGGACTTTGGCCTATGCTTTTATTTTAATGAGTTTTCAGAGATTATGTCAAAGACAGGTATAAGCCCTACTTTAAAAAGTGTAGAAGGCAATGCCCAGGTTTTGATCTTGGTCTTAGAGACATACATACACCTGGATTTGACTTTCTGATTGCAATACGATTTGGCATTTCCAGAGAAAAGAAACAAGATCACCACTCTGTGGGAGATAGTAACACCACTTCCTGAATTTCATCTCATGTCATTCTGCAAACAGCTTAAAAGATCTATTTTAGTAGGAATTTAAACTTGTGACAATTTGTTTTTCCAGGGTGTGCTATCTGCAAAACTGTGCGAACAAATTAATGATCTTATGGCAGAAGTAGTTTCCCACCTGTGCGCTGAATGCTGCAGCAAATTTGATAGAGAATTCATATAAAAAAAATACAATTTTTCTTCCTAAAAAGGGCTGCTGGCCTGCCTGAAGAGCATTTGTTTGATCTAATGGACAAATAAGCTTATAAAGTAGACAGGAATTGTTGGTGTTGCCTTCTTTTCCACTTCCAGGGAGATGTCCAAGGACTTTGTGGGTACTGACATCCTGAGCATTCTGAACATTCCATACAGATGCTTTGTGCTGGGCAATATGGGAAACTGTGCTGGGTTTAGACCCTGGAACTATTGGTGACACTCCTTCTTCCTTCCACGGCAGGGATATTCCCACCCAAAAGACCCAGAAGTCAGAAAGACTTCCATTGCATCACATTTAGTGTCCTGGGAGAAGGTAGCACTCTGAACTCAATGATATTGCAAAACAACTTAACTGAGAAGGCTCTTGTGTGCCCTGAGACCATTAGAATTTCATAATTTCAGTTATGCTAGAAGGAAATAATTTTCAATAGCACCAACCTTGTCTGTCTTGGATGCCTCATTTACATTCAGTTATGTTTGCACTTGCGGGGGAAAATCCTTTCTGTCTTTTAGTCTGTCTCTACAGAGAGACATAAGCACTCTGTCATGAGGTTTATTTTGAGCAACTGTGCTACCGTCCTTCTGAAATTAATTGTTCCAACAAAATTCAGCAGAAGAGTGTCAGGTTGATTGTTTCAGCAAAACATTGCTGTGGCCATGGCCTTGGCTCTGGTGTGGGGAGCAAGGAACATGTTTCCAGCCATCACAAAGGGGAGGAAAGAAATAAGTCCAACTGAACTAAACACAACAGGAAACTGGGGCTGGCAGCTGGATGGCTTGGCCTCCATCCCACAAGGAGTGTGGTGGAAATCAATCCCAGTGAGCTTGCAGCTGGCACACAGAGGGTCAGTTTGACATGGTCACCAGAGCCCTTTCCCTCCCATTTCATCTTAGTAGTTATGAATGAAAATTCTTGGTTGCCCCTGAGGAATCACGATGCCTGAAAGGACGATAACCCTAGGGGAGAAAACCAGGGAAAATTCTGGTCATGCTTTTCATAGAGTGTTGTGGATTCATGCTTCCATCCAGCAGCCATCTCACCCGCTAGTGAGTTTGATGCTGTAGGTTCCAGCCAAGATCTTCCATAATGGAACTCTTGTTAACTACGTCTGCTCTAACAAATGCTGCTCTGTGTTTTAGTCATATTTTGGAGCTGAATGTCTCTGCTCCCTGTTTTTCAGGCAAAGCCCATTCCTTTATTTCTCTCCTCCTAAGCACCACAGGCTCCCCTTCAACACCTTCAACTCCACAGGCCTACATGGTCCCATTGATTTTCCATAACCCTCCTCAGCATCTGTAAGAGTTTGGGTTTGTTTAAATGATAAACCTGCTCAACCCTTCCAGGTTTTCAGGAGACACTGCCATTTCCTGATAGACTCTACTTCAGCATCCTACTTTTCAGCAGGTCCTTTGATGGCTTCCTCGTTTCCAGGCCTGCAGAATATCAAGCTTAGCAGTCCATTAGTTTTCTGTCTGTGGTTCAGCAAAGCTTAATCACAAGGAGTTTTCACCTTTACATTTAATCCATTAATTTTATTTTTTTCTACAATTCTCCTTTTAGTTTATAATCCCTGAACATATATTTAGCTTTCTTCCTTCATTATTACTTTTTGGTGTCTAACTGGATTCTTATATAATTCTCTCTTTCTTGTCCAAACTCTCCTCCAAGAATGAGGTAAAAAGATTACCAAACAGCTCACACCCGAGTCGACAGTGAGTCAGTTGGGTGACAGAATGACTTGAGTCCTTATGTAGAAATGGCCTCATTTGCTGGTGGAGATGTTTTCCCATGAACACATTCATTTATTTCTCTGGGTTCTGCAAAAACACAATACAAAGAGGTATTTCCCATAGTGAAAAACTCATAGTGGAAAGGGAGCAGAGGGCAAAAATCTAATACCCCTTACTGAAATGGAAAACTTAAATACTGAGGGCTAATTGCCTAGCTGCATATAATGTGTGGCAGGGCCAGGCATAATTTCTATGTTCGGATTCTTGGCACAATATTTTATTCTTCTGGCTGTATTTCCTCTTTCTTTTGATTATTCCTTGCATTTATTGACTGTGTCCTGGATTAGAGGAAAACCAGAAGGGAAGGCACAGGGTGGCACAGTGTCTGGGCTGCTGCATTGTATTGTGTGATAGCCTTGTGCATCGGCACTGAGCCCCAGGAGAGGGGTGAGCACTGGGACCAGAGCCACAGCCCTCCTCAGCACAGTGCTCCACTGCTGACTGTGGGGGCAAAATCAGCCATAAATGGTCTGGGCATGATTAGGGGAGGAGGAGGAGGAGGAGGAGGTGGGAGCCCAGCTGAGGAGCTTTATTGATGGACAATTCTTTAATGGACAATTCTTTGATGAATGACTGGATCTGGTTTATTTTTCATTTATGCTCGACTTTCACACAGTGTTAACTAATGAAATTATGAGGTTTCTTACTAAAATCACATGTATGTCACTGCTAGTTCATAGCAAACAACATGGCTTCATTGTAAATTTATATGCTGTGTAATTTTTTTTTTCCACTCTTAATGGAAAACACACTGTTTTGTTTGGACCATCTCCAGGCGTCTCAGTTATGGAGTTACTCACTGAAGGTGAAGCATGTGGGAGGTTGCTTTAAGCAATGTTACTAGTAAAGCCACTTACTCTGAATATTGGCTGCTCTTTTACTTTATTTGGATGAGGAGCAATATTTTCAAAAGTGTCTGAGCTACTTAGGAGTCCATGGCTTACACCAGAAAAATTTCACTGGCACATGATGGATTGGACTGGATGTGATGTTTTTCCTTCAATGCTTGTACCTTCAGATAGAAATACAAGACAGTGGAACAAAGGTGCCTTTTACTAGTGCCGTTTCTTTTAGGTCCTGAACCAGATTAACCTGGACTGGCACAAGTGATAGAAGACTAACACGGATATATTGATACAAGCTGAGTTGTGCCTCTTCTATCAAACTCAGTAAAGTGAATGCAGCCACCTTTGTGCATATTTGAGACACTTTGGAAGAAAACTGTTTTTGACTTTTTAAGAGGCAAATTACTCCAATAAAACTTGATGCTTCTTCAGCTATGCAAGTGCTTTCTGAAAATGCTAGCCTTGCAAATAAAATAACAGAGTATGGACATTAAGATAAAAACCCAACAATGCTATAAAGACTTCCTTTTATAACACTGTTTTCTGGAACATGAGTAGAAAAAGCAAGAACTTGAATTTTGCATCGATGACTTAGTTTTTTTTTTCCACCACTGCCTGATGATCACTAATGAATAAAATGTCTACCTTGGCTGTTACTGGGCTGCAAGAAACTTTTAAAATGCTATTCAAATGCTAGACAGAAAGAAACAAATGCTAGACAGAAAGACACTCTGCTTCTATGTGCATGATACATGCATCCTGCTGGCAGTACCTTCTTGGGATGGATTCTGCTGCCACAGCACAGCCTTTGGGCCAGGCAATGCAAGCCAGAGTTGTCCACTGTTCAGTCTCACTGGACAGGCAGAGGGGCCAGCAGGCTGCCATTTTTAATATACCCCTGGAAGGATCCTCTCGTATTTTCAAAGCCAAACGTGTTATTTGACCTGTCCTTTTTGGCTGAGTGATAGCCATGGATCACAATTTAAGGACAGTGCAGAAGATCCCATCTTGAGTTCACTGTTGAGCACTGTGATATCTTCTGACAACAAGCCTCATCCCAGACAAAATTTATATCCTTGCTCTCTGAGCCATGTCCTAAACCCTTACAATCCATGTATGGATTCATTATAACCATATAGTTCCTTCAATCCCAATTTAGTGGTGTTCTTAGAGTAAGTCATTAAACATGCCTGGTGTTCTCATACCAAAAGAGACATAAAAACACACATTATGCCTCTATCCAGCTCTTAAGGAAAGAGGTCTGCCAGTCAAGGTCTTTGTCAAGTTTCCATTCTCCTGTGCACTCTGTCTGGTAGATCAGGTGTGGATGCTTGTGCTTTTAAGCATGTGGACTGAAAAACAGGTTTTCCACTTTATAGAAAATATACAGACTTTTTCAGGAGCACAAACAGGAGTGTGCATATGTCTGAACAGCAGGAAAAAAAACAGATGATGTGAAGACTAAACAATAGCTCACCTCTAAGTATGTTCATGCAAAGATGTAGGAATGATGTTTCAAAAATAAAAGAAAGGTCAGTCACCTTTTTCAAACCCTTAACCCAGTCCAGCTCAGGAAAGTCTGTTTTCCCAATGAGTCTCTTTAAGAAACACCATATGGCCAGCCAGCCTGCCTGAAGAGCATTGCATTAGCTGTAGAGACATATATACAATACTGACATTTTCCCTGACACAAGAATTTCTAAACAAAATAATTGTCACTTGTTAGCATGTATTTGTGGCTCAAAATCAGACCTCACTGTGATCAGGCAGGAGAGGGGTCTGGAAGGCAGTAGCAGCTGGAGTAGCTCAAATCAGGCACATTTTTGAGTAACTCTCTTGAACTAAGGAGTGTTTACATATTTTGAAAAGCAGGATTGCAAAGAGACACTTGAGGACAAGAAGAATGTACAAACTTAAAAATCTGTGGCAGAATAAGCAGCAAAATATCCAGATATCACGGACTTTGGAAAAACAGAGAAATAGGAAAACTACAACCCGTATCAGTGATCCTTGAAGCATCCTTGAATCTTTCGAGTGGTAAAACACCATTTATATAAAAACAGTTTAATTTTGTGCTCAGTGTGGGTGGTAGATGGGAAGGTTTCTCCTTGTTTCACTTGGCCTTTTGATCTCTTAACAAATTAGATACACCTAAAACAACAAAGATTTTCATCAAAGACAAAAAAAGTAATGCCATGGAAAGGGCATTATTCTTTCCTCTTGAACAGCCACAACTAAGAATTCTTTCCTGAAATTGCCAGAAAGCCTTTGAAAGGGTAATTAACCAAATTCTGTACAGAAGGTAGGGGAGTCTCTTCTGTATTGTCCCTTCCTTCTCAAAAATTTTTACTTCCTTTTTCTCTATATATTGCATTTATTTATTTTCCATAGAATCATAGAATGGTTTTGGTTATAAAATAACTTTAAGACCATTGACTCTAACCATTAACATATCACTGACAGGCTTAGCAGCAACCCATGCTCTTTAGTGCCACATCTACACATCTTTTAAATATCTCCAGGGATAATGACAACATTCAGATGTCATTGATAAAGATATTAAACCAAACTGGCTCCAAAACTGGGCCCTGGAGAACACCAGTGACAGGCTGCCAATTGACTTTAACTCCGTTCCCACCTTGTCCTCTGGGGAATTGCATAGGAACTGCATCTGTGGTGTAAAACACCCAGCTGTCACCTTGAAGCTTGCCACAAAGATGGTTTAGGCTTTCTAGAGGAGGCACAAAGAGAGGGAACACAAATGAGGAACTGGAAGGACTCTGAGGGGTGACAAGAATGCTCAGCAGGAGGCTGGGCGTGCAAGGACTAGAGGAGGGAGCAGCAGATCTGCAACCATGTGAAGCCTAAGCAGTTGAGGCTTTAGATAAACACAAAAGAGGCTGACTTGTGTTTGCTCCTGCTGGGTCCAGCTCCTGAGAGGCAGTGCTGCCAACCCAGACACACCTGTGGCGAAGGGGCACAAAAAGGCACAAAGCAGGAAGGGAGTGTTGGCCCAGGGAGGTGCACTGCAGGCTCAGGGCATTGCGACTGGAAATGTGCTGTCTCTCTGCTCCCAGAGCTCCTGCTCTGTGCGTCTCCTGCTGCGCTGAGGCTGCGAGCTGTGGCGCTGCACGTGCTGTGTATTTAATGTTAACAGATCGCCATATAAACAGCCTGGCTTTCCCAGCAAATGGTGAGCCAGGGCTTAAGCAGAAAATCCCAGAGGTATTGCAGTGCATTTTCATGAGACATGATTTATTTTGCAATTGTGTGTTTTGGCTTTCTGCTCATTATGTCCAGCAATCAAGCTTTGTGGGGGTGCTTTACATTACACACGCCATGCCATGGAAAGCCCAGCACCAAGGCATTAGTCTTGAATCATCAGGATCTGGGGAGATAAAAAAACTTGAACTCTTCTCATTTTTTATTTTTGTATTTAATAATGCTTAGAGTGATTAGGAACACCAACTTTTTTCAATCATTTTGCTGAAGCAGACACTTTGCTTCTATCAGTGTGTGATTGCCTTCTCTAACAAAAGGCAGGGGGCTAATGAGCCCTTTACATAAGTCTCTTTTTCTTCAAAATGTGAGATAAGATTCAGCAGAAAAATAGAGTTTTAAAGAGCTATACTCTAAAAGCACTGAAAGAATATTTTTTATTTCACTTCTGCCCTCTTCCTATGGCTATGCAGATCTATGTGTGGACACATTCATTTCCATGCATAAGCCAACCAGATCTGGTTTAGGTTAACCTTCAATGGTTAAATCAAAACTGGGGACACGTTGTAGGAGAAACATGTCCATGCACAAAAAAAAAAGAAAAGGAAGGTGAAGACAAAAGGGAAAGGAAGAGAGCAGAGGGAGAAGGGAAGGAATAGGAAGAGGGAAAGAAGCAATAAGTTTGTTTTTTCTGTGAAAAAAATGCTTTCTCTATAGCAACACAACGACATCTGAAGTTAGATGATGCAAACATAGACCTCAAAGAAAGGAAGGTGAGCATATAAGAATCACAAACAGAATGGATTAAATGGTTTACTGGAAATAACCTGTCCCTTTGCTGTCCCTGTGTTTTTGACCCATGCTATCTCCTGTAAGAGACAAGCCTCTGCCTCAATACAATTTTTGATTGATTCCCCTCCACATCCAAAAATACCAGCTCTCCCGAAAAAGGGTATTTCTTTCACACTCCATATTACACATGCCAAATACTTTATTGTACTGGATACAACCTCTAAACATTTACAGTAAGTGCACTTAGTAACAAAATTGTTTGCCAAAGCTCATTGGCTCTCTCAATACTTTTGAATTACAAACGGCTTTATTTAAACAGGAAAAATTAACAGATTCCTGAGTCTCCCACATACACTTCTGGTTATCAGAATTTTATCACAGGCAAATGGGAACATTTCATGGAGGCTCTTGTTAAAATGCTGGCAGCTATAAGTGTGTTGGATTTCCATGTACCGCAGAAGACAGCAGCATAATGTAATAGCCTTGCTCTGTTTCTTTCTTGTGGGTTTTTTCAGTTTGTTTTTTGAGGGATTTCTTGTAATTTTTTGTTTTGGTTTGGGTACTTTGTTTGTTTTCTTTAAATATCAACCTATTTTTTTCTCCTTGATAGATTTAGAAAAGAGGAGCTGGGTGAATAGAAAATCCTCTAAGAGAAAAATGAAGGAAAGATAAGGGCATATTTTCTTAAGGAGCTGTGGCTAGACAGGTGTGGGTGTCAGTACTTTTTAAGCTAACTCTACTTCCAATCAAATGGGAAAGCCCAAGCAATTTGTCTGAACAAATGAGATTGCAGTTGCAAATCCCCTCCTTACAGACATCAGTGTATAGCACAGACTGATGCCTCACAGCAAGAACTGGTTTGAAAGGACATGACGGGTACACTTGCAATAACAGGAAAGCTCTTAACAGGACCAGAAAAAGGAAAAGACTGTATTTACCTCTGCAGCAAGTGGAAAAAAACAGCCAGTTTGCTAAGACTGACCTCTGCCAGCTACGTGCAGTCTCCCAGTCAGAAGGGACCCAGAACAATGACAGGGACGCCAGGGATGGGGTCACACCTCTGCACGGGTAGGGACAATGCCCTAGAGAAATGCCTTTGCCCACTCTGCTTTGCATCACCTTGATTCACACAGACCAAAACACAGACCAGGGGAGTTCACATCATTGCTTCTCCATCTGGTGGTGTTCTTTTTAGCCCACCTGGGAAGAGCAATCTGCAGGGTGGACTTTTATTTCTTTCACAGAAAAAGCTGCACGTTTTTTGTCTGTGAATACCCACAGCAGACAGATCTGGCTGCCACAGTGTCACTGACAGAAACCCCAGATGGCTCTACAGCAGTTAGGTATGGTATCTGGTAGCATAATTCTGGGGCAACACAAAGGTCAGAAAAAGCTACAAAACCTCCTTCAGAAGCAGAGCTCACTTGAATTTCTGGCCATGGTTAAACCCCTGCCCACCACACCAGTACAGATCAAAAGATAATCCATAGAGTGCAGTCCCATACTGGGATAAATTTATGTTGATATTGAGAAGTTACTTAGCAGAGGAAGGAGAACTAAAACACTAGACATAAGACACGTCCTTTTCTCTTTGACATCCAAGTTATCCAGGCTTAGTTTGCCCCATGAAGATAGCAAGCCTGCCTTTCCTTTTGGCCAAGTGGCCTACTCTGAGCCTTTGTCGCCCACTTGTTTAAATGCTGCTACAGCTGAGACTATTTGGCAAAGGCAAGATAAAAAAAAAGGTAAATCTTGCTGCAGTTATTTAAAAAATCTCTTTTACTGGTGCACTATGGACAGAGAGGCATGCTTAATTTTCGGGAAAAAGCCTTTTTTTGGTCTGCCCTCTTTTCTACCTGCCCAGCTTTTAGTATCTCGGTCAGAAGCCTGCCTGAAGCTGCCAAGGGATCCCAGAAAAAAAGCTGTGACAAGAAAACCAATGTGTCAAACATACGTAGGATATATTTTCAATCTTCTATTAAAAAGTTGTGCTTTTTCTGACCAATGGGTTACCTAGCCTGTCTATATATCACAGCAACAGGGAATTAAAATTCAAAGGCCATCTTTTAAATTAGTTTTCAGATTTGTACTGCCACTGAAAATACATGAAGTAGAAAAACACATTTTCCTTGATCTGCAAATGATATTCCTTTTAATACACAACTCTCCACCACTACAATTGCTGACACAAACACCATTATATTTGAACTTCAAGAGGATTTACTTGGACCAGAGGCAATCAGCAACAAAAGAATTTTAATGACTATGGGAGGATTGTTGGTATTTTAAGAAGTGTTCTAAAACCTTTCAAAGAATTTGAGATAAGTAAAAATAAGTGGGGCAATCTTTTTCCCTAAGTACTTTGCACCATGTTTTCACATAGCAGAAATGAGTTCTACAACTGTGCAATGAGGCTGGAAAATCTGAATAGAGGAGAAAAACTTTAAAAAATTCTGAGATGAAAACAAACGGCTGGGAACCATTCTAAGGAACACAGTAAATGAATCCTTCTATCCCAGGCTCTGGTTTTTATTCTCTTTGCTCACTGGAGCTTTAATTTCATTAACTTGCAAAGAACTACTCAATTCACAGATCAGATTTCTTAAGGATATAGGAACAACATGTCAACAACACAAAGCACTAATCAAATTTTTATACAGCAGCCATATGCTCAGTGAGTTCCTCTAGCAGAATTGCACAAGCAATGTTTCTCCTGTTGCATTTGATCTGACACATTGCTTTTCACCTTCTAGAAGAAAAGCCACATGTCTGTTGTCAGACATGCTCCCGGATTAATATACCTGACAACTGAAATTTAACTGCTGCTAGGAGTTCAAAAGGTTCAGCTTCTTGAGTTGTTGAGTGACTCCTTGGGCTGATCAATGAAAGTACCTGGACAGCAACTGCCATTTGTCACAATCACAGCGATAACAGAAAATCTCCTTGGGCATCTGTCTTCACAAGAGGCCTCTGGACCCGCCCAAGTCTCAAACAACTACATCACCCCTGTTTTCAAGTTATTCACCCATGGCTTCTCAAAACCCCCAGACTTCCAGCAGGTTAAACTAGGCTGAATGATTTGCTGCTATCTTGTAACATCATCCTCCCACCCTATCCAGATGAGATTCAATAAAAGCATGCAAACAGCAGTGAAAAGAACACTTGGAAAGGGCAACCCCTCAGCCCCAAAACCCCCAAACCCTAGAATAAAGTGTCTATGATTTTCTACTTTTGTGGGGATGTTAGGAACAGGAAAAAGTGCTCTTGCATTGGATCCAAGGAAGAAAGGAATTCCAAGCACTCTTGAAAAAAGGAAATTATTTTTAGTCAGATGTCCCCTGTCTTTGGAGGCAGTCTTACCCTCTTCTTTCTTCTGCTTACCTGCACTAGTTCAAGTATCAAGCAGGCACTAAGGAAAAATTATGAGCGGATTAGCAAGCAGATGCTTTTAAATGAAAAATTCATACAGCCTGTTCTTCTGTTTCTCAGTATAGTTCTGTGAATAAAACCAAATCAATCTTTACATTCATAACATTCGTTCACACATTTGACTTGCTGTCAAATACAGACAAAACAAAAAGACTAGTTTTGTTCAAAGCAAGTGGATATATTCAAAACCTTCGTCAGGTGGCAGATAGTGCTACGTTTATTCTCTCTGCCTATCCCACCTTCCACAGTGTCCATGCAAAACTAGCTCGACAGTTCAGGTGGATTTCAGTTTTACTGAAAGCAGTCAAAACTCTCACTTTATTCAGTGGAGGCAGGCTTTGTTCACTTGTTTCGCTTCCCTCTCTCAGCAAGGAACTGCCTATTCCAAGCAATTTAAAATCCAAGCATCTCTTCAAATCAAGAGATGCTGAAAAGACTGGATTTTGCTGGGTTGACCCTCTATCCTCCATTTTTTCCCTGCCCAAGTGGGAGAATATCATCCCTTAAGTTACATTCCAGTATGGTATAATGAAGAATATATATATATATGGGGGTTTTGGGGGTTTTTTTTGTGGGGTTTGGGGGGGGGCGGGGGCTTTTATTTTTTTGTTTTGTTTGTTTTCTTCTTTTAGTTATAGAGACAACTTACAATGATGAAAACAGCGCCCGGAGGTTACTGTTGATATATTTTACATTGTTAGGAGAACACACAGTTTCCCAGGAAGAGGTCCCAAGTTTTTTATCAGCAAGATCCCACCTTTGCTCACGTTTATCCCTGTTAAGGAGTTTTGTTTAATATCAGTGATTCTTGGCAACTGATATTCACATGAGGGACATTTCTCTTCATAACAGTCTCATATTAAAAAAAACACCTGTTAGCTTAGGTATTTATAACAGTGTACTTGTGTGGCTATTAACTGTAATATGGTCCAGTCATTTGCAATGGATGACTACCTTGTAAAGTGTTGACTTTACAACATAAAATTGTACCTTGGCTCTTAGTAGCCCACTGCTTTTGAAATGGAGGGGGCATCACTTGAGTGGTATCCTACAAATACTTCTCAGTGCAAAATGCAGAAGGTGTTTTGTTTTCTATTACAAGAAAGGTTCCATAAATACATACCTTTTTTCCCTATTAAAAATGCGTACGCTTTTTGCCATGAATGAGAAAAGCATTCCAAGAACATGCCATAAATACAATTTTTGCAATCTACCAACCTGACTGTAGCCCTTTTAGAGCCTTAGGGATGTGTCCTACTTTAAGAACTTGTCCATAAAAAACTTGGTACCCCTCACATGTTTCAGATTTCATACTGCACTTCAAAGAAGAACCTTATATACATTGTGACTAAAGTACTGTTTATTTCATAATCTAAACAAACACTGGAATACAGTCTATGCTTTTCTACTTTCCAGCAGACTTTACAAAGAGCTTTTTTTTTTTTTCATAATTAAAACAATCTGCATACACACAGAACATGCATTCTCTAACTCCAGTAAGAAGGTAAGAAGAGTCAGTTTCCCTCATCTTCCTGTTGCCTGTGTTAGAAAAAAATACTTTTCTTTTTACTGTAGTTATGACAGTGTGGCTAAGGATACAAAGACTAGAGCACAGTTTTACTCCCTGCACAGAAAATGTTCATCACAAGCATGCTGATGGTGATAGATATTACATGTCTATTAAATGATAGGCATATTTTTATCCCCTTTACTCCCTTTTAAAAAATACTAAGTGGCTACATGTAAATGCAGTGAAGCAGGTATAAGCTTAATTAATCAGAGTTGATTCAGACTGGCACCAAGATGCAGCAAAGTCCAACAAAGTCTCAGCCAGGCTTTCCATGGGCTATTGATGACCTTCTCTGCAAAGCAACTACGTTCTACTTTTTCAAAGTAGAATTCAAAGTCTTTGCAGCATGGCCAATGGTGTGGACAGGGCAGTCTGCGCTGGTATGTCGGGCCCCTGGAAAAGATGCTCTTGTAGTCCATTAGTGTTTGAGAAAAGGTGAGTGGGTTACCTTCCCCGGGCCCCTGCACCTGCCCCGCCCCACTGCGTCGCCTGCTGCTCTTTGTGGGTCACAGGGCTGGCTGTGGCTTCACACCACGGAGTGGTCATTGCTGTGGACGCCAGCCAGGATGGTGTGGTTGAGGGAGGACGCCGACCGATCCGAGCCTTCGGTGGGGCCATTGGTGCTCTCACTGCGCTGGCAGCAGAGGATCTGCTTGAACGTCGCACTCATCTCCTTGTCCCGGTAAGAGTAGATGATGGGGTTCATGGCAGAGTTGAACTCTGCCAGGAGCAGGAAGAATTTTTCATAGGCCAGGACATTGCACTGGGGACAGCAAACATCGAGGAGCAGCAAGACTAATCCTGGGGTCCAGCAGATTATGAAAGCACCTACAAAGAGAAAAAATGGACAAAGTCTACAAATATACTAATGCACCATTACTCATCAAAACACCACAAGAACCATCCAGACAGAAGCAGCAATGGTTAATTTTCTCTTTCAAGAACGTTGTTCCCACACTCTCTTTTCACTGACCCGATGAGAGGGATGCCTTTCAAAGATCTGTAAATGGTTATGGGCAGCACATCAAAAGAACAAGACACACCCCAGACCCCCCCCCATTTGAAACTCTGCTTGGCAAATACATTTACATTTAAAGTTGATAATGAGGAACATTTTTTCCCTTCAGTTAGAGACTCTGACTAACCAATCTCTTGATCAGGAGAAACAATACTGCAATTTACTTCTCAAACTAATAACAACAAAGAAAACCTCTCTATGAGTGCTGTGACTGAAACATCAGTAATAGAAAAAGAGTGGTGCAGGCAGCAATTCTCAAGAAAAAGAAAGCCTGGGTCTTGTTAACCCGTTTCAGCCCCATTATGTAATGGAAAGTCCTAAACACACGTCCTTCTTGCACTGAAATGACATCCTTCAACGGATCTACTTATTTTCTTAGGGCTCTATTCAATCGAAATTCAGAGGCCCATCAGGCTTCAATAGTGTCAAAGCCAAAGGGTCTTACACCGATTAAAATGCTTCCCCCTTCCTTTCTCTATTTTCCAAAGCTCTGAGGAGAACAAAGCCTAGAACAAAATTCAGAGCTCAATGCAGAAATTAAATCAAATGCCTTGTACTTTATTGGGAGTACTGAATTAAAGGAAGATTGTAACTCCTTGCAGAGTTAGAGAGGCTTTCAATATAAGCACTGCTGGGGAAACCCTTACACACCAATCATGTCAGAACAAAGACCAGGCTCCTGAGATTTTCCAGGCTGCTTTACTGAGGTGGAAACCAACATGTTATCATCGCTGAGCAGGATTAGCACAGGCAGCAGCAATAAGGACTTCCCAGCACTAACCAGTGAATGCTGTTTCAAACTGGTTCTCCTGTCACTGTGGTATTTATTTGTTTACATACTGCTCCCGTTTTTCCTTCAGTGATGGTCTCTTGCAGGACTAGCAGCTAAGTCAGTTCCTAAAGCATGCAGACTCTTTGCCATGCCTGCCAAGAAGGTGCTAGCAATTTACAGCTTGGGCAGTGGCAACTGTAAGCTGTGCAAACACCTTTCTGTTTGGACAAGCAAACCCATTTAGATCAAATAGAAGAAGATTTTTCCAAAGGGGTCTGCAAGCCTGCAATATATGCCAGGTGACAGACACTGGTTACTAACCAGGAAACCACACACACGGGCTTTGTACACACCAAAAAGCATCCTGATGCTTGCAATTAATAGTGCCACTCAATGCCTATCACTTTGCTGACCAACAAAGCTCGCCAGTGGAAAGAAATTGGGGGGTGAATCGCCAGCTGCCAGTGCAAAGCACTGAGCCCTCTCACCAAATGACTTTGCTAAGATTTCTGGCAGCAATTTGGCAGCATGGGGATGAAGCTCTCCCGTGTTGAGGTGGCATCAAATACATGAACCCACATCGTAGCCTTTTTCTGCAGTCCTTTTGGATTCCAGCAGTCCTAGAAAAGAGCACTTGAAACCCGTACTTGAAACTACAAAACTACCCGTTTTGTAGTGCAAAGAACTACAAGCTTTTGCCCCTTCCTTGTACCTGTTGCCATAAGAGTAGAAAATTGCATCTCTTTATTTGCAGTATTGTCCATGCTGATAGAATCTGCCCCCTGCACAGAAAAGCTCTGATGAGTTTGGTTTTTGCAGAAACCAAGTCAATAATTCAAATTCAACCACTCACTGTTGAAATTGTGCATGTTCAGCCTCCTAGCTAGTAAGGCAGCAGTGGACTCTGCCCTAGCTTAAGAATGTATTTTCTTCACTATAGGCTGCCTTGTGAGAAAAACATCAGAGATGGAAACACTGCAAGTCATGGGATCCACAGTGAAGAACAAAAGACAATGACAGCATCCTCACCAGGCCCGTAGCAGAAAATTCCCATGTGGAAACAATGGAGCTAGCAGGAAAGCTCTCATAGCATTGTTCAAAGCTGCAATTGAAAGCTTCCAATTTTCCAATTTTTTAAAAATTTAATCTGTTGCTGAGGAATAGCAGAACATTCTGTTGGCATAATTTTTGATATGTTAGAAACAGCAACAAGAAGCTCTGTGGTGAGGCAGATAGGAATTTGCTCCTGAGAAAGTCCCAAAGTCATCCAGAAAAATCCACATGCAGCCCACTGCATGGAACACTTGTCTCAGATGGAGTTCCTGAGCCTCTCTGGGCTCCTCAGTATCTCAGACACAGGTCTGATAACCTACAGGCTGAGGCTTGATAGGCTGCACTCGAGAAAAAGTGGACTGTGGTTGAGCAACCAACTGATTGCTCTGTGCAGCTCAAGCTACACTGAAAAATAATAAAAAAAAAGGTTGTCTTCCCAGCCAGCTCTGGAAGGAAGTCACTATTGTGCAAGTTGTCACCCTTCTGCTCCTAGCAAAGCATTCCCCCATGCTAATGGCTCTGGCAGCTTATTAAGTGCTTGTAAATGGTGACACAAAAATGCCTCAGATTAGCTCACTTCTTATTTAACTGTTGGTACACTGGAAAATACTGAGAAGCATCACTCACGATAAGGTGTGTTTGAGTTAGGTACAAAGGAAAACATAAATTTAAGGCTCTTAAGTCTTCAGTTTTAGGAAACTTCATTTGTTAAACATGGAATTCTTCTTCTGGAAAGAAAACAAGGATTGAATTTTTTTTTCTGTTATTTAAAATATTTGTTGAAGTAAGCTGGAAGTGAGATTAAATTCTTCCCCTCTCAGAAACCTGTTGTGAATTGACTTCACTAAGGATGAAGATCTAAAATTATCACATTTAATAAAACAGTGACATCCAAAAGCTTCCTGCTGTCATATACTGGAGAACCTTAAGCACACACCAAAATATTGATGTTTTTCTGCTCAGAATCAGAACTGTGAGCAGCCTAAAGTAGAGCATTAGAAATTTCCAGGTGTGTCTTAACATTTTATAAACTCAGTCATACCTAAATTACAAGGACACATAAAGCAGATCTGTTGCATTCAGTGACTTGAACCTTTGTGGATGTGTCATAGTCATACCATGGAACTAGGAGAACCCAAGGTACTGGAAAAAAAGTGCAGACTTTATGTCCTTGGGTGGCTGAAGAGCACTGATGCCTGGACAGAGAGCCCCTTGGGATATCACCTCCAGCCCTGGCACTCCTTTGAAGGCAATGGCACTGCAAGAAGCTAAATGAGCTCTTCAGTTGCAGCAGAAGGAACATCCCCATGGAGCATGGCCAAGGTCTGTCCTCAGGGTCAGGCCACAGAGGGCTGGGTGAAGAAATGCCCATCAGGTTGAGTGGTGAATGGCTAGCCATTAGACAGGAAAGCTTGAGGGAACCAGAGAAATAGCACATCTCCTTAAAAGATTGAAGGGTCCCTACGGACCAAGAAGAGTTACAAAAAAGCATTTATGACCTAGTCTAATTTTCTGCTGCTGTGTGATACCTCTCATCCCAATGAGAAATGAAACTCCTTGCAGAGCTGTGGTAGAAGTCCACTGGGGGCTTTCCAATGACCATGATATGATTACATCACATCTGTCTTGAACCCTTGTCTGGTGCATCAGTGCAGATTATGTTTCCATGATAGCTGGTTGTTGGAAACCCTTGGGTAAATGAGACAAGGCCTCACAGCAAGGTTTGATTGCAAGAGAGAAAAACTGCTGTAGGCAGTAGGCATATGAAACCAGCCATGATAAATCACACAAAAATCAGTGAGTACAAGAACAAAAGAGAAAACAACTCCAAAAAACAGCAGTGGAAAAGAAATAAGCTACACAAGAATAAACACTGATGAACTAGTCACTGATTACTAGGATACCAGACTGGATGGCTAGTCATGAAACTTCTTGTGTTTGCAGGCAAAGTGTTTCCTAAGCAGCACTCTTTTCTTTTTAGATCTTTTTTTTTTTTTTTTTTTTTTTGTCTTTTGCCTTGGAGAGCCTATGTCTGTGTTTATTCTGTTTGTTTTCCTCTAACTCAACAGAGCAAAATAAAAGGAGCAGTTCTGTTTCTGCCAAGTCACACACTGCTGTCCTTCAGAGGCTCCAGAGGGATGTAGCTCTTGTCAATGCACACCTATTCTGAAACACCCTTCTTCTCTGCCTTAACCACACTGTGTCCCTTTCATGTGCTCTCTTTTATTCATCTTGTGTGTTAACCCTGATATCTGGCACAGGCTCACACTCACCCTGCAAATTCCTCAGTCTATGTGGAGAGGAAAAATATTGAAAGGGCCTCTTTTAGGCAGTGAGAGAAGAAAAAAAAGTCTCTCCTGTGTTTGCAGTTTTTTTAAGATTACAGGAATAGGATAAGGAACTAGCATATCAAAGACAGAAAACATCCATTCCAACTGAACTGCAGGAATATTTACAATCTGCTGCTGTTCCCCTCCTACTCTTGTCCACTCACTGTCCTCTCCAAATCCCCTGCTGCCCTCAGAGTGGCATTTGTGACAGGCAACCGCACCCCCCCTTCTCTGGGACAATGGTGACTGGGAGACGAAAGGACATCGAACATCACTGCTATCACTGTTATCACAGCTACCAGCACGGAGAAGAGTCCTTCTGCACTTGGTGCAAGCTAAAAGCAATGCTCTGGGAGAACGATTGTTTTAATTAACAAAACCATAGCCAAAAAGGGCTGCAAAAGTGTCTGGCATTTTCCACATTCTGATATAATCCCACCCTTAGCAGGGAAAGCTACTTGCTATGCTAGCTGAGACGCAAGCTCATTAGCTGCAGCACAACTACACTTCTTCATGTCCTAGCCATCTGTAAACTGTATCAATAATCCTTCTTATCACACTGAGCATTATCTTCTGAGCATTATCTTGTGCATAGCATGAGTAGAGACAAGCACTGCAAGCAATATTGCTTATTTACAGCTATGTCCTGCTTTCCCCTGACACAAATATGACAGCATGAAATCTAAAATGAATGAATGATTATAGACGCCAAAGATCATGAAGAGCATTTATCATGCTGTAAACATACAGAGTGTAGGAGAGATTCTTCTAATTCTAATCTGACCTAATTTTCCCCAGTTTTGACAAAACACTACTACAGTATAGCTAATAGTCCTTGGTGGATGAAAATACTGTTGTGTTTTTTGCATTTTCTGCTGGAAATAATTAAAATGGGGTAATGTTTGCTTCCACTCATGGAATTTTCGTGTGAAGAAGTAAAATGTGACTGCCACATTTGGATCAAATTAATAAATTTTAAATAATTGTATGCAAAACTTGGCAAAGTCTGAAGAAGTTCATATATGAAAGTCTTGCCTCTCCATCCACAGACTCCAAAAGACTTGAGGAGGATAACATTGAAGGAAAGTCCTTGAAAAATACCCCAGTTAGGGGAGAGCTGCCTACAGGGTACCAGTAAGATTGGCTATGTTGAAAAAGGTGCTATCAGAACAGCTTCATTTTTTCAAGGTGTCTTTATTTAAGGGAGCTGCGTGAATTCTGAAAGAGTGAGAGATTCATAGCACACTCCTTCTGCAGTTTTTGATTGATTGTAAAATTCTGCCTTCGCTGACGTGCGTCTGGGAGACTTTAACACCATGGGTGCCTTTGTGTTTCAAGCCAAATATTTATCTGGTGGGGCTGTGTGTGAAAGAAAGAGGAGATATCTCCAGAAAGAAAGAGGGGATAGCAGTTCAAAACAGGAAGTGAGAAACAATGCAAAGGTAAATAAAAACTACGTTCATACTCATGCAACACTATCTTATACATACACTTCTCTAAGATGATTTGAAGCAAGAGAACGTGAGCACATAAGAGAGAAGATACAACTAGAGAACATATGAGAAGAGCTGGGTGATAAAAGCCACCAGCTTGTCTTTCATAACACTATATATTATCCCCATCCCTACAGATCCGTGTTGTAGTTTCATGGGAGCAGAGCAGTTCTAAATGTGTAAGTTATAGATAAAACCTTATCCTCGGCTTTATCTAATATCTTAAGTCCACATGAATTCCATAACTGACAGGTTTGGGAGATTTTTCAATCTACTGCACCCATGGTTTGTAAAGGGATTTTAGAATAAACTGGTTCTGCTACTATTGCATCAGATCCCTGATTTCCTACCTTTTCCACAGCTACCTGCACAGGCACAATCCAACCTCTAGCTGAATCTTGTTCTGGGATTTTCAGCTAGCAGGTTTGGCCAGACTTTGTACAAAATAATGGCTGGATTGTGTAGGAACAGAGAAACCATGTCTTTCTCAAAAACGTGTTTCCTCTTCTCAGCAGGAATTCAGAATGTGTCTGCTTTAAACATCTGTCTTTACCTTTGAAGGTGCACAGAATTTTTTTTTGTGTTTAAGGCATGGCTATCTTTGTCAACAAACCTACTCTGAGGAACCCATCTCCTTCCATCTTCACACATTTGTCTGGTTTAGAACATGTTAATGACTTAACATGAAAGCAGCTTTGGGGCTCTGCCTATGCTCTAGCTGGGCTGGGAGGAGCAGCAAGCCTCAACGCCAAAGAATGAAGTCCTGTGTATGTTAGCATCACCTTCTTCTGGGTCTTATTACTTAGTATTTTGCCTATGTCTGTTCATCCATTCAATCCTCATCACCGTCTTTCATTTCAGAAAAAAATCAAGTAAAAAACTCTTTCAAAGTGGACACACCATCTTGACTACAAAGGATACTTCTGCTGGCACCTAGACTCCTTTGCTACAGGCTGGCCTCTGCTCTACCTGCTCTCTTCCAGTACTCACATTACCACATTGCCCCTGACAATTTATCATTGAAAAAGACACAAATATCTTGGTGAAATCTTTAGCTCAAAGCCTTCCTTTTAAACCAGATGCACTTTGGCACCCATACCTGCTACACAAAGGATCAGCTGAAGAAACATCTGACCTATCATGGTGTTTCACAGGGGGCTGATGACAACAACTGGCCAACAATTCCACTGGCACCACTAGCCACATGACCACCATCTCTGAGCATGGACATACTCAGACACAAAACGCCTGTGGGCAGTAGGGCTGCATCTACAGTGATCATACCTTCCCTTACCTCAGGGTGGGCCAATGCCTTCCATTTCTTTTCCTGATTCACTTTGCAAGTCCTGACCAGAGGCGATGAAGAGCAGGTATCCCTCAGCCAGACACAAGTGGCATCTGTGGGAATCTTTGTGAGCTTGCTCTTTGCAGCACCTTGTGCTTACTCCCCGAGTGCTTACTGCCATGTGCTGGAGGCAGGGTATGCTGACACTCAGACTCCTTCCTGGCTTTCCTTCTGGAGATCCTATCTGCTGCCTGTCTTCCCACCTGGACACCACCTGATGGCCTCTCCACAGAGTGTGGCACTAGATGTGGGTGTTTCCAATACCACATGGTCTCCAAGCACTTTTGTATCCCTGTAGCATCTAAAGCTTTGGAAGTTTGAAACAGCAAACAGGCAGAAAAGCCTGGGAAGAACCAGTAACAAAATAAAGCTAACTGAAGAGAAAATGAAACTGGGCAGTAGCAAGCCATCAGAACTGAACTGCTTATTTCATGGGTGCTTGCTGAGCTCTAGCCCATGTTAAAACTCGATGTAATTCGCTGACTGATGCTTGCAGCCTTGCAAATTAGTGTACTGTTTTTTGGCCAGCTGATCCAGCCTCCCTCAAGTATTCCACAGCTGATATCTCTGAAGGAGAACTCCAATGCTAATGCAAATGGACGAGACCAGGAGGATTTATCAACTGACATCTGCAAAGGTGTTTGAATAGTCCTCTTTTAGAGCATACTTGGTTTTAAAGAACAACTTACAAAGAGGAATGGGCAAAATGCATTCTAAAAATAAAAGCAAAAGCTTTATCCTGTTGCAATTTATCTGTATCCATTTGAATCCCTCAAAACAAGAAAAACGGAATTTGTTCCTGGTTTAGTAACTGCGGAAGAGAGATGGTGCACTGCCTCTCTGCAAAGGGAGAAACTAAGGCTTTTATCTATAGAAAGCATTTTAGACAAAAACAGGAAGTCATTAAATGCCAGTGGTCAGCATTCCAACTGATTTCTAAATTCATAAAGATATGTGAAGCTCATGTCTGAATAAAAGCTTGGCTGTTGCCAAAGCAATCTGATTATTTATCTCTGTGTAAAGACAAACAGTAGTCTTTGTGGAGTTTCTCAGTTGCCAAAAAACCTGACACACAGAGAAAATTTTGGTGTCTCTTTCAATTTTTGGGTGTTTTAGACAAGCCTTTATGCTCTAACTTGAAAACAAATACTCCTACAGTCCCAAATCAGTGCTGGTAGCTTGGCACACGTAAGCCCAGCTGATAAAGGGCTCCTGGTACTGGTCTCCCTGGGTCACAGGACGAAGAAAAGCAGGCAAGAGAAGTCTGGGGAAAACTAGAAGCAAGAACCACAGAATCCTAGAAAGACTTGGGTTGGAAGGGGTCTTAAACATCATTTAGTTCTAACGCCTCACCATGACAAGGGATGCCACCCACTTCATCAGGTTGCTCAGGGCCCTGTCCTTGAACACTTTCAGCGATGCAACAGCCACAATTTCTCTGGGCAACCTTTCCAGAGCCTCATCACCCCCACAGTAAAGAATTTCTTCCTAATTTCTATTCTTAATCTATTCCTTTTCCATTTAAAGCCACTTCCACTTGTTCTATCACTCCATGCCCTTGTAAAAAGTCCCTCTTCAGTGTTCTTGAAGGCCCTTTCTGGTACTGAGAGCTGCTATAAGTTCTCCCCAGAGCCTTTTCTTCTTCAGGCTGAACAAGCCCAATACTCTCAGCCTCTGCTCCAGCCCTCTGGTCATCTTGGTCATCATCTGAATCTGCTCCAATCAGTCCAAGAAATAAGCTTTAGCTCATATCTGGCAACCTGCTTTCACCCCCTTATCCAAACTCAGCTAGGATTCTCTTTAGGGGCTGTGACTGCTCAGAGGAATGACTTGGGACTTCAGGTGAGGGACATACCTCTCCCTGAACAGCAAGAGGACCCTGCCTGAAGGGTCTGGGTGAGGCTTTCAGGTCCCAGATGTGGGGCAGCTGGAGGTCATCAGGTCTCCTGAAATGTGAACATGCCTCTGCAGAATGAAGGCTCACTGAAAGAGGTTATGTGAGGCAGGAGTAGGACAGCTGGCACCCTGCAAGCAGGGCTTGCAGACTGGACTCTCCTCTGCCTGCTTCTGCAAGGTTTGTTTAGTGTGCTTAGGACTTGGGTGTTTTGCTGCTTTTCTAGTAGCTGCAGTTTCCAATCACAGAAAAATAATTCACAGCCATGTTGAAAAAGCCCTGTTCTGCCCACTTTTCCTACATAAATCCATAAACCTTCTGTGGTACTCTGCTACTTTCCCAGACATGGTCACAATGCTACGCTCAAACAATACAGCATGTTTAGCGGATATCAAACAACTTTGCTACATGAGATTGTTTAACTGTATTTTCCTTTGTTGTTAAGGACGTTAAGTGTTACTGGTATTATGTTTGGATAAGCTCCAGTTGCAACACAAGATTCCAAATGAAGCCTGGGTGGATGCAATTTAATATGTAAAGGACTGCCTTGATTCTTACATAAGATTAAACTAATAATATTAGAAGAAAAAATATGAGCCTTTGTCGGTTTCCTTAATAGGAATAAAACTTGTTTCTCTCCTGCTAATACCAGACTCTGAGTAGGAGAAAATGTTACCAAGTGTTACACCAGCTCTACCTCAACTGCAAGAAAACTGTGTGTGCTTTAAATTTATATAGCCATACTAACATTTATCTGATTATAGCTATCTGGTTAAGCTGTGGTAGACATCCTTTGAGGGAATTGCGTTAAGATTGGTCACACAAAACAGGTTTGAGAAGCAGAATCCATGCTGGAAGCTGTGTCTCTCTGAGAAAACAAAGAGCACAAGCTCCAAAGTGAAGCGGGCAACAGGGTAAGCCTCTATGGATAAGGGAATGCCACTCTAGCCTAAATCTGCTTGGAAAAATCTGCCTGTCTTTGGACAAGTAAGTATACACAAGTTAGAAAAGCCTTTCTACTCCCCACCTGAAAGTAACAAATCAAAATACTGCCTTAAAGCAGAAGCAGCCTTGAACAGACTGCACATGAATGGCATTACACTGAGTTTCCTGCACACCTCACCACCCAAACAGTGTTAAGGTCATTCAGACATTATTCAGGCTATCAGACCATCGGGGAGGAATTTACAAATGGCACTGCTAAAACAGAGGGGAGCAGACAGATGTGGCACTGCACATCACAGGAGTAGCACTGAGTGAAGAACCACTCATGTTTTGATTGTGGTAAGTATATACTTAGAGATGAACAAACGGATAAATTCTAGGTTTTGGCACTTAATTCCATATATGTTCCTGTTAAAATTATCTAGATGAGGCTGGTATCTAGGGCAGAAAATACAGGTTTTGTTGTGCATTTCCACACTGTAAAGATGAGACATTATTTAAAGGGATGCAGCTGCCTTTGGATCTCACAGATTCCTCTGGATTCCCTATTAGGATGCTTACTATCTTGCTGCATATAATTTCAAGATGGTAACAACAGTAGTTCCCATACTTCAAACAATAAATTCAGTGAACAGGACGGGAACAGTTTCTCTGCTGCTGCTGGATTCAAGGGGCAGCTTCTCTGTTTGTTTTTTTTTGTTTGTTTGGTTTTTTTTTGTTTTGTTTGTTTGTTTTTGTTTTTGTGGGGGTTTTTTTATTTTTTATTTTGTTTTTTTAATTTAACATAGCAGAATCTAGACTCAGTTAGCTCTTTCTCTCAGCAGTACACAGGGTTTTAAACTTTGGAAATTAGTTACATTACACCCTCATGACTACAAATGAGGACATCCCAGTCTCATCTACTTAGAGGATTAGTCATTAAAACCACTCCTGGGTTAGACAAGTGATGTGTCTTCTCCCTGTGACTTCTCTCTTCTCCCGAAGACTAAGCTTCCTCAAAATCACTGCATTTATTGGAGATGTGAGCTTGATTCAGCATATAGAACAGATCCTTGTGTTTCCATTGGCTTACAAGAGCAGTCTTCTACCTTTGGGAGTCTGCTTTCCTATTCTAAATTTAACCTCTGCTAAGAAAAGTATGGCACCTGAAAGCACCCAAGAATAGTCCTTGGACTGTGTTAGCACCACATCCTTGGTCACTTGGCTATAAGATTGCCATGTAAATAGCCTTCTAAAGCACACTATCATGCTATTTTGAAGGTTACTCAATCTGCATATTTCTGAGGACATGACTCCTTTGACCTCTGGCAGACAGTTTGCTCCAGTGTCCCTGTGAAAGACTGTAGGTTTTGGCTATATATAAGAAGAGACAACAATGATGAAGCTTAAAAAAAGGGCGCTAAGTCTCTTAACTTTCAGTTCCCTTACTCCCACCCTGTCATGAAAGAGCAATTGAATAGCAGCAGAAAACTGAAATAACTGTCTGTGCCAAAAATGGGCTGACTCCCAGCCACCTTCATCTCTTTCAGGAGTGTTCATGAGAAGTGTCAGACAAAGGTCATTTAGATCCAGCTATTTAGATCCAGCTCCTATCTGCTGCAAGGAAAGCAGAGGTGTTAACACTGGTGCTTTCTCTGTAGCATGCCTTGCCTGCTGCTTGGCTTTGTCCTGCTTTCTGCTGCTGGGCATGAGCATGAGCTCCCACTGAACTCTTGGCCTCTCTATTGAGCTAGTCAAAGACAACAGTAATCATTTTCTGTCACCTGTCTTCAGCACAAGGGCAATGCCAACTTGTTTCTCACAATGACACAGAGAAGAAGCTGCTGCCAGGGCAGAGCTCATGGCTGTGCTCACACAGGGGCTCCCCATGGACCTGCCAGTGAACATGCTGATGCTTCTGCAGGGCAAGAACTTGAAAACTCTTCCCTTTTAGCACTCTCTGCTTGCCATGAACTTCAGTCCTCAAGTGATAAGGGATTAATATGTCATCCAATGTGAAATCTTTGCCAGCTGAAAATTAAACAATCTAGAATTTTTCAAAACAGAAAAGACAGTTTAAACAATCCTTTAAGATGTGGACCAAGGTGATCTGGTAAAAATGCACACCACGATTATGTACAGCAGGGTAGAACTCTACTTTTAAAAATATCCACTAGTAACAATTCCATCAGATGTGGCAGATAATGACATACAATGCAGATCACATCAATGGCTGCCAGAGACAGAAAAAACTTGTGAAAGCATTTGCTTCACACTTGGAATGCCTGAGACTTCATGCAGACAGTGATGAAGCATCCAGAAAGCAAGCCTAATTTGTTCTGTCTCATCTGATGGCCCTTATAGCTGTCTAATCCCCTCTGACTGATCCTGTGCCATCTCCAGGCCTGTCTGTGGAGCACACTGCCCTGACCTCTCCGTGTGAACAGGCTCTAGGTGCAGAGCTGGGATGTCTGCTCCAAGGGAGGGGACAGCATACAAGCAGGGAGTCAGCCATCAAAGAAACTCTAATTCCACTAACTCCCACAAGCAATTGCAAAAACAAACAGTTGCAGTCGCTACAGCGGCACTGAAAGCTAGCCTCTGAAAGGAAAACAAAAGATTCCTCCACACTCTGTGGAAACCCACGAGAAGTTTTGGCAAAGTAATCAATCCTCAAAAGAAGGTCTTAGTATGCCTAGGCCACCTACTGTATTGTGTCCTTCTGCTTCAAACAATACAGTGGATGCAGGATTGTGAAATGGAAAACTGAACTAGTGCAGCATCAGTTGTTGTTGCCTGATGGAAGAGGAACCAAAGGACCAAGACTGCTACGAAACCACAAAGACAATTTCCACTTTCATTACATTCAGCAGCTGCACATGTCTGCAGCTCACCTATGGGGCTGAGGAGGCAGTAAATTGACAGACTAGCAGAAGGGGTAAAATGGGGCTAAGAAGATAAAAAAAAGACACCTCCTCAAATCCCTGCTCCCAGCTTTTGTATTGCTCCATGTTAAAAAAGATGTACCACACCCAGCACTGTACCCACCAGCACTGCTCAATATTACAGCACATGCCCAGGAGGTAGAACCTTGGGACACAGGAAATATGTTTTATTGCAATGCTAACTAATCAAAGCACTTGCACTGAGTACTCCTCTCAATAGTTGTAGGCTTGTGCCTAAAGCAAACAGGAAACTGCATGAGATAAAATGAGACCTTCCAGGCAAAAAGGCCCTTCACTGAGGAATTTTCGGGTTTAAAAAAAAGAGATAAACAAGCAATTAGTACATTGTAAGAAAATTGCTCGCAAAATCCTTCTACTCAGCAAATTAATTGCTTCTGAGAAGTACCTCTGCTGATCTAAACGAAATACAAACCTTTTTTCCTTTTTCAGAAAAGATTAAAACTCTACTAACTACTCATCAATGCAGTGAAGAGCACCACTCAGAGATGACTTTATTTTCTTTTAAAATGTTTTAACAATGGAATATTCAAGCAACTCCAATAGAGCAGCACTGTGTAAGAAAGATGCATAAAGAAAAAGCCCTGAGGCAAACTCAGATCAGCTTTTGCTGGACTTCATTTGAAGTTCCTAGTGATGTTGGCTTCTCCTGATTTTTGTAGAGAACTCAGAGCAGCAGCCATACCAAAGTCAGGCTGGCTAAATGAAGGACAAATGCAAGGCAGAGGGACCATTTCAGTACTGTGAGAAAAGCCTGTGCCTCTAGCTCCTTCTCTTAAACTTAATAGCCTGGAGATTGAGCACAGCTGTGCCTTAAAAAATAAGGAGCTAAACCAACCACCACTGCAAGCTTTCTATCTGCTAGGCTCCAAGAGTTCTGCAAGCTACAGGGGGAGAAAAGGAGCAGAGATGTCTCTGTCCCAGGAATCTTCTAGGAGAGGCAAGTAAAAAGGGATGAGCCCTCTTACTTGCCCTTCAAAATAACGAGCATTCAGTTTCTTCAGGCATCCAGTGACACCACAAGCATTTTACTGGCATTGATGTTCATGCTGTTGTATTGCCATCCAAACCCTGATATTGTAATTGTGGTCATTAATTATCTATGAGTATGAGAATATGTAGCTATGAACAGACTGACCTACTGCAGATTTGCTGATTTCACAGTATTTTAAGCACATATTTTTCTGAAAACAAGCACTCACTAATTATATTTTTCGTTGTCTGTCCTCTTGTCTTTAATTGCCTTTATTAGAGAAGGCTCATTCAAGTTTAACCATCTTGAATCCCTTTAAGAGTGCAGCATCAGTATCTAAGCTACAGGTGTGGGGCAAAAACATGGTCTGTGCAGGATAGTTTTCACTTCCTGCTACTTTGATCCACTTTTTGTGGAGCTCATGTGCAAAGCTGGCTGAGCACTTTGCAAAGCCTGCAGTGTTGGGATGCCATGTGAGTCTCTTGGGTTGGTGAGTTCTGTGTTCCATTGCACAAGACATCATCCTATTTACAATTCAGCCACCCTTCCCCTTATTGACATGGCTTTCATGTGAACTTGGCTCTCCTCCCATCTGACCCATGGCTGGAGAAGCTTGCATCAGTACCTGAGCCACAGGGTTTTGTAAAACCCAAGCTGGGTGTGCCTGGGGAAGAGAATGAATGAGAACGGAGAGGAGCAGTATTGCTGGACCCCTCTTGCACTCTCCAAATGGAGAGATTTGCTCCAGTAAGTTACAAACAGTGTTACTCTCTCAGATGGTACTGGATCTCATGTTTTCTCTGTGGGCCAGTGGAGCTCCCTTGAGAGAAATAAAAACTGCAGCTATTGAAATCCACCTTTTTGATGTTCCCTGTGTTTTGATGTGTTCTATATAGGTGCAATTATGGCAGCATGTTGCTGCAGTTATGGCTATATGTTTCAAGGATAAAAGAAACAAACAAAAGGCAGAAAAAAAAAAGGCACCTGTACCTGATCCACAGCTTGGATGTTCTTATCTCTTCCTTCTTACTCTGCATGACAGACTAATTCCCATATTCATAAGGGTTACTTTATGCAGGAGCTATGGGTTGATGGGAGAGGGCTGAATGCAGAGATCCTCCAAGGAAAAGCTGTGGCTGTAAAACACTGCAGCTAGCTGTGAAGTCTGAGCTTGAATGTTGCTGCAATGCAAGCTTTTTTGAGTGGAAAATTCAGATGTTCACAGTAGATGGTGCAGTGCACACGCAAGACCAAACTCATCAATAAGTAAGGAAATGAGTTGATTTGCTAATTGCAGCAGACATTGTCAGGACATTTGAGATAAGCAGTGAGATGACCATATACAAGTGCCACTGTATCAGCTCTGTCCATAAGCACAGGGAAATGGAGAGGCAGAGGTAGCAATGCCTGCAACACCATTGCATATCACTGCAACAGACACATGTAAAGACTTATGGATGCAACTTAAAACTCAATCTTTTCCAGAGAAATGTTGTGTTGAGATGTGTCAGCCAGGTGGAAAGAGACAACCCCAAGAACTGTTTTATGGCAGAAGAGAGCCATATGTCACTTGGCACCTCTCCATCTTTATCCCTAGTTGTTCTTTCTCAATGTGTCCAGTGGTAGCCAAGGGGCTGTACACATGTCCTCATCCCTAGGAACACCTATTGGGTCAGACTCAGCTACACTAAGTGTTATACTAAGCGAAATTCAGAAAGCTAGCTTATGTTGTCATCACACTTTTAGCGCATATACTCATCTTGCAACTTAATGCCTTTTTTTGTCATCTGTATTATCTGTATTTTAGGTATTCACACATACTTTCACAGAGAGTGTATTGATCATAAGCAATCCAGGAAGAACCTGCATCTCTGCTGCTCATGTACCTGGCTGTGAGAGCTATTGAATGCCATCAGACCTTTTCATTCTGGCTGTGAGGGCTCACGGGGCACGACTAGGTTTACAGTGTATTGTATGGTATTGGTCTATCTGTGAGTCTGTAATCAGAGCAGTTCATATTGAACATGGCTGGATTTAGAGTGCTGCATTGTCTCTGTATTTCTGTTACTCAGTGTGGAATTGTCTATGACCCAGAATCTAAGCCCAGCCACCACCAGCCCCTTTGATATCTGAGGACTAGCTGGAACACAAGGGTGTTTATTTTGCTGTTAAATTTCCTTACTCTTCATGTGTCAGAAAGGTTTGCCTTACTCCTAATGTGACATCATCACAGAGGCGTCTTTATAAGCTCTTGAGTGCTCTGAACTCTAAGCAAGCCGTCTAGCCAGAAGATACTGCCACAAAGAGGACAGCTGTGGTCACAGCAATAAGGGGTCTCCTGGAAAAACCACATACCAAGGGCACAAACTGCAATATGCATACACACCCTTTAATCATAAAGAGTGAAAATACTCTAACACAAATCCTCCATCTAAATTAAAGAAAAATTCATACATGAACTGAGCTACTGAATCATTAAATATTTCCAGATATTTCTCTTCCTGATACCTCTCATGTTGGTTCATCAAGTTTCCAAACCTACTGGTAGCCTAACAACTCTTTTCACAGGTCTTTAAAAAGCTGGCAATGTGCTTGGTGTTTCCAAGAACTTTGTGCTTTATTTTTCTGAGGCATGAGAAATAGAGGTGTTTAAAAACCAAAAAAGTACACAACCTACCTTCCAAGTATGTGGACTTTTTTTGTTTCTTTGAAAGTCTGTGTCACAGAGGTGGAGGATATGGTTTCAAGATGTGGCAACAAACACCTCTTACTATCACAGATTTCAGCACATACATAAGTCCACTACAATACACTGCTACAAAATGCTGCCTTCAAAGCTGCATACATGCTGATATTTAGGCAATTCCATCAGGGTACGGGAGCCTGTGCACTATACTAACGCTATTTTAACTTAATTCCAACTTAACTCTTTACAACAGTATCAGAAGCTTTCTGCTTGGGCTGGCGTTTTTATGTGTTGTGCTTTCTGCTTTCTTACACACATCTGAGGAGATGCTCAGTGAAACTGCTTGCATCCATTAGACATTTACCTCTTCTGCTAGAAAGCAACTGCAGCAAAAAGAGGCAGTGAACTTAAATTTCAAATGAAAAAGATGTCAAGCTTCTCTAATAAAGCCTCTGGCAAGTATAATATTTTCTTTGTTATTTTGGGGGAAATCTGCAGTCAACATTGCAATATGACATGAAGACAGCTTGTAAGACACACTTTGGAAGATCCCCTGTACTGTAGGAGTCAAGGGTAATTCTTGATAGCCTGTGCATGCAGGAGACCACTCCACAAACTTTGGGGAGAAAGGTGAATTGTTTTAAAGTGAAGTGCATAAAGTACAAAGCTTATGAATGCCTCGTGGTCAAGGTTTTACTATATTTCAGCACTGTTTTCAAGGTCAAGGCTAGGTTTGAAATCTGGTTCATGTTCCTGCTAAGATTTCAACAGTACTTGCAGAGAAATCCTTGTGTTTATACAGACAAATGCAGAGCTTGTGCTTTGGCCAGCCCTCTCAACTCATTTTAAATGCAGAAGATTTTGGAATTTGAGGCACTGTAAGCACTGTATCCTAGAAAATTGCTACATCTGTTTCTGTACATCCCCCCTAAAGGTAAATACTTAAAGAAGTGCCATTTCCTTATGGATCAAACCTTAACCAGACATTATTTCTGTGCAATCTACTTTTACAATTACTGATGATCAATTAAGTCCTGGACTTAGAAACTGCAAATACAAGACAACTACTAAAATAAAATAAAATCTGGAAAAATATCTTTTTGATGTTGAGTTTCCCAGAGCACAGAGGAGAGGTTATAGCCTTGGAAAGTCATGCATCCTCTGCACCTTTAACCAGTGGATGTGTCTCAGGCCTGGTTGGTTTCTGTGAGCTCCCATGGATGCAGAGGGAGCTACCCAAGGAAAGAAACCCTACACCCAGACCCCCAAAATCTCAGCAGCAATAGCAAATTGACCTGCACCTGGCCAGTGACCAAAGACAGAAGGCTCTTTTGCATCCTGGTCTTGGATCCCTTTCTTGGACCAGCACAGTAAGGGAAGCTGGGAACCAAACGGCTGCCTACTTAGCAGGCAAAATACTCAATACTGCTCCTGCTGAGGCACTTCTCTCCTTCTATCAGAGGGATAAATCAATCAGAGGCTGAAATGGTGAACTGGCAGGGTAAAAATGGAAGAGACAGGCCTGTCATTTCACAACCTGGTTCCAGTAGTTCAAGAAAAAAAAATTTGCTCATCTTTCTAAGAGTAAATCTCTATATACTGGATATTTATGACTAGGATGGTGGTTTGCAGGAAGGTGGCTACACTTTATTCTCTGGAAATAGGCCTGGAATTGCTTTTCTACACCATGCCACGAGCCAGGACAGTCTGGCAGCCCAATCCAGCTCAGAGGCATGTGATGCCTGAGATGGGGCCACTGGTGCTCCAGGACAGGGTGGTCTCTGCTGTGAACATCCTTTGACAGCTCAGGCTCCCACGAATTATCCTGGCAGTTCGGCTGGCTGCTCCTACCTACCAGCCAAAGAGGGACAAGGCCACACAGATAAAGTTATAAATAAAGAGAGTGGAGAGATGGGAACAGAGGGAAAGGAGAGGCAGGAAAGTGAAGAATAATTTAAAAAAATAAAATAAAAGGAAAATCTCATGGGAAACAGCATCAACCAGTACTGTGTTCTCTGGAATGTGCTTAAAAGCTCATATTTCTGGAGTACATACGGTTTTATCCACACCTCTCACTCTACTTTCTGGGGCAAGGCCAGTGTACCTGAAAGCCTTCTGCTTTATTACAGAACTGCACCTGGTGAGTGCAGCACTTAGGTATTTGATGGGTGAATTGGCAGAAAGTTCATCTAAAGAACGCTACATTACTTATTTCAAGGTAAGTACTTTGCTTGCTTACTTAAGTTGATCCCTCCTCCTCATAGAGTGAACCAAGCCAAGCTTTTCTTCTGGAAAGACAAAAACTCACATAACTCATTTTGTGCAGAACTCTGTCTACATAGGAAAGGATCAGATGCAGATCACCCTCAATGAAGGACCGTTTTCAGACCCCATGATCTACAGGGGCATTACAGTCTATTAACCAATATGCATTGACGTTACCTTTTATTTTTTGGTGTGTGTTTGTGTGACAACAGTAGGAAAGAAGTTAAGCTACAAAACACTCTGATAATACTCTCTGTTGAAGGAGGGTAAATACAAGATGCAACTGGAAGGCCAAGTGTGCTCACAAGGCTGAGTATTGGGCAGCAAGCAGGCCACAAGTAATGATCCCTGGGCACCCAGCACCCTTAAAGCTATGTCCCACAACATGACATCTATCCAGTTTTCAAATTTAGTCTGTTTAAACAGAGAAAGTGGCAACCATTCTAGAAAAACACAATCGTTTTACACAATACTTTTTACTCTCTGTATACTTAGCTTTTGCTTAGAAAATTCATCTATAAATTACTCCTTGTACTTCTCTAGAAGAGTAAAAAATGAGCACCTTAAAGCAACTTAAAACAAGGGAAGATGAGAATTATCAATGCCATATGTCAGAACAAGTTCTTTCTGAGGTTATATCAATACCAGAAGATGTGAAACAGCTCCCTCAAAACTGCTTTTAGAAGAACAAGGAAGGTACTGAATCCAGGGGAGCTTGGCAGCTTTTCCTTGTTCTAACAGCTAAATCCCCCCCTTTTCTTCAGGAGATGACTTTTGTGAAGGAAGATATTTCAAAAATCTGAACTGTTCTCGCATATCTATGTTATATTAACAAACTTGTAATCGGATACCAAGTACTTTATTAAAACAGAAAGACCCAGGCAGATAGCTCTTACTCAAACACAAAAAAATGCAACAGAATTACTCTCTCACTTCTCTCAAACATGTCTCAACCTTTTTTCTTTACAGTAACCTCATAGGCTTTAAATGCCAACAAATTAACAAGGAATTAATTACTTCAACCTCTGCAACACACAAGAGGCTACTCCTCTAACAGCAGCAGATGGCCACCCCCATGGCAGATATGTCTGGGGCAGTTTTACAGACCAAGTTCTCACTTTCCCAGTTGCAAAACTTTAGATCACCCTATCCACAAACTTCAAAGCACTCATCCCTGTTTAAATTCCTCCTGTTTGTTGGTGGGTTTGGAAATCAGTGATTTTCACTTACAGCAACTCCCTTTGCTCCAGTACATCACTAGATAGTGCAGATTGATGGACAACACCAGAGCATGGAAATTAAATACCTCAGATTTACAAATGGTGTCATAGCTTCTGAAGTCTCGTGACCTTCCATACAAACTCTGAGCCCCTGCTGCTCTCTTGGCATCGATGGGAAAGGATATGTGTCCAGCAGTGGACCTGTCATGCTACACAAGCAGCACATTTGGACACACTATCTGCTTTTCTCTACAGGAATACAGGAAAATTAACTTCAAAAACATTTTCTTACGCTGAGGAAAGTAGAACTGCAACACAAAATTTTCCCAAACGAGAACTACAGAAAGGATGGCGATCTGCTGTTGCTGCTTCCAGCTTTAAAGAAGGGTATCAAATAGGTAAGTGTGTGAGAAAAACTTATGGTGGACCAGCTGGAAAAAAAAAAAAAAAAAAAAAAGAGAAGAAAAAAAACCTAAAAAATATCTTTGAATGAAGAAAAAAGAAAGTAAAATAGTCCATCAGTGAGCTCAGTGACAGCATCCCCATGAGTATGAAATGTGAAAAGAGGAAGCTGTTCTGCTGCCACCAGAAGAATTCAGTCATATTTTCCTTTCACATTCATATTCTAAATACAATTATTAAAAAAATGTAGAAACTAAGCCTTTTTGATGAATGTTCTTTTCATGCTGATGCTAGAAGGATGGAAGAAGGACTGCTGTTTGAAAGCTATCAATCACTGCTGACCATTTTCCACAGCACTGACTGGCTGCTGTACCTCAGGTGTCTCAGAAAGTTTTGCCACCAGCAGTAACTCTGATTTGATGTTAAGAGCCATAGTTTCATTGCAACTATGAAGGCAAAAAAAAATTAATACTGAAAATTGTTGTTCTTCTGTTTTCATGGATTATCCCAGAAGAAACAAACCCAGAATACTTAATCACACTGCTCATGTGCAATGCAGCAATGCAGAAGGAGTGCCACTGCTTCTCTTGCACAGAACAGTTTGTTATTGTCCACTGGTGGAAACAAACAAGAGTTCAGTGCCTCATTGAATGCAGTTTTACAATGAGACAAGTTAACAGCTGGCATTTTGGTTCACGTAATTTCTGAAGCTGAGGTCTAGCTGTAAATTTGACTTAGCGCTTGAGCAGTGTTTGCTGAAACAAAGACAAATGGTGTCACAAAGGTGAAAACAGAAGCTAGTGGCTGGACATGGATCTTACTCCACACCTTCAGACTGTAAATGCTTTCCTTTAAGAGTTGCCAAGGATGCATCAGTTTTAGCTGAGGGGGCAAGAAATATAATCTGGAAAGTCAGTGAACAAAAAAAGCAAAACATTTAGAAGCAAATTCTCCATGCAACTGTGTGCCTTCTAGAGGACAAAAATGTTATGTGGTGAGCAGCCATTTCGTAAAAGCACAAATGTTGCTGCTTCTAAAGAATGGATGGGTTCCCATCTTCTCTTCCAAAAAATTAAAAATTCAAATTTCAAAATTCTCAAATTTTGAGAGATCAGTAGAACTTGGTCATGTGCTGGCATTTTACAGTAAGCCTTCTTGTACATGCTGATTTTCAAAATTTCTTCTTGGTAACAATTTCTGCCCTGTGTATTCAGCAAAGTTTACCAAGGCCTCTGTCTCAGAGCAAATGTCCCACAAAACATGCCCATCTGCATTGTTTTGGAGAAGTCCAGGTTGATGAGTACTCACTTGTGGATGCTAAATGGAGTCTGATCTCAGAGCAAGACAGGTTACCAATTTATTTTGATTTGGTGTGGATTTTCAGTAAGTGACTATCACTCCTTAGCCAGCATTTTGTTGTTCTACCTGGATCCAAGCGAAAATCTTGGATTCTATTTTTCAAGGTCAAGGTGTGATTTCCAAATCCTATTATTAAGTTAAAGGAAAATAAAAACCAATTCTCAGGGCCTGTTGAGAAATACACCTACTTTTGCCATTGCAATTAATTTTTAAAAGCTTCTTTGAAAAAGGACAAAACCTTTGCAAGCAACAAGAATTAATTTTTGTTTATAATTTTTTTTTTTAATCAAAAGGTGAAGTGCAAGAACTACTTAAGGTTTACCCCTTTCTGGCCATTCCTGGAAAAATGAAGAGAGCTTTCATCTGCCCTTTAAATTTATTTTTTCCCTGAAAAGGTAATAAATTATACTGAAGTCAGGGGAAAGACTTTTATTAAACAAAGCCTCATTTTCATCATACTTAAAGGAATGTATTTACTAGAGACATTTTCCCTCTCAAGAATAAAATAAAATAAAACCACATTCCTGTCTTGGGAAATGATGGAAGGTCCTCAAAGTGCATTTTCAAAGGATCCTGAATGAAAAGAAATAATTCTTATTCTTAACTGAAGGGGAAAAGAAGGAGAAAACTTCTAAATGGATTCCCCAGGGTGAAGCATTAAATGCCATAGAGATACCTGAAATACTTTAGAGAAAAGACAGTTACCAGGGACTTATCAGCTTTAACTGAGGATGCAATAAAATTAACTGAGAAAACTAACTGAAGAAATTAAGCAAAACAATTAGAATGAGACTTTCTACACATCCAGCCATACTCTGTGTTCAGAGAGAGTTGCCTGGATACAAGGCATCAGTAACTTCTGCTTCATCAATTGGCGCTTGCATGGGCTTGTTTTGGAAAAGAAAACTACTTATGAAGTTTATCACACAAACAAACTGACCACACTGTAATTTCCAGATGCTGTGCTCCCTCATTATTTTTCCTTTCAGCATCCTCACCAGCCAATCAGTAACAGAAGAGATTTGTTTTGGGACTACTAGAAAAAATTCAAGAAGATCCACCAGAATTGATTTGCAGGTCAGTAAACGACAATAAAAATTATCAGTGACTGAGATTTGGAGACAGAGCACACATAGTACTGCTTTTACTAACAGCATGAAATCTATCAAGCAATCAAGAAACATCCTACAAAGGATGTTAAATTTATGTCACTGCATAATTACATACATATTGTACATAGATCCTTGGCAATTTTTCATGCTTCCATTTTTTTAACTGGAAAAAAAAAACCCTAACACCCTAACTGATTTTTAATAATTTTTTGTGAAAATTTGTCTTCTTATTAGAAAACAGTGCTAGGCCTGTCTAATATAGTGATCAAGCTGTATTTATGAAGACAACATAATATAGACATTTACATAAAAATATCAGTACACTTGTTTTGAATTGCTGACTAAAAGTTAAAGTTTTTGTTATTAAATCTGAATGATTTCACAATTAAACTTTCTAACAAATATATGCAATAATATGAAGACTTTCATTCCCCTTCATCTACGGGCAAGCTAAAAGTACAGTGTTACTTAAGTCAATAGTAAAATGTCATTAAGATGCATAGAGGAAATAATAAAACCAACAACAAAACCAAAAAGATAACACATAATACACACTGACTCCCTAAACTGCATGTTTTTTCCTGCAAGGAAGCTTTTGAGGAGCAATCAGAACTACTCATAAGGCCAAGGGAGAAGAGGGAGAAATCCAAGTAATCCAAAATCCAGTAGGATAGATAAGGTGTGCTATAAGTAATAATTTTAATCAAGATTTCACTATTTTCGTTCAAATCTTTAACGCTTACTTGAAAGTACTGCTATCACACTGCATCTCTGAAAGCATTTATAAAACTATAGCTCTCCATACAATGTAATAAGATTTTATCCTTTAAAGTCTATGAACTCTCCATTTAGACTACAGTTGTCAGCAACAATTTTCCAGTTTACTTGACTATAGGGTTAAATTCACAGTTTATGCACATTTAAAATATACTTATCGAAAAACACTGGGGCTGCACATAACTGCAACCTGTGTGCTAGAACAGAAAGTACATTGATGCTCAGACTTGTATTGCCCTCACCAATTACAGAGTTTATTGCCCTGTTTTTCTGTCAGGATTAAATCAATACACAAGCGACATTTCTGTGATGCAGGGGTCAGGCAGGGTTGGTGACTCTGAACTCGCCCCCTGTGCAGACCACAGGGTTACATGGTTTTATGGTTTCACACTGCACCACTTCCAGAGAAGAAGCTGTGAAAAAATGCTGCTCTCATCTGAACTCCAGCCTGATGTTACTATCCAGTCCAACTCTCTATGGAAAATATAATAATTACAAGGAAAAACGCCTGACTGGATGCTGCTCTTCTCCCCATAAGGCCACTGCTATCTGCTGGAAGGACATTCCCAAGCCAAGACAACATCCTCAACTTCAGTCATCTTAGGAAAAATGCTGCTGCAAAGCTCATCTCTCTTGACAGCAGCAGGACTCCTCAAGGAGGAGGCAAATAGGTGAAATTGTCTTCTTATAGTCTCTGGGCTCAGAGTTAAAGCCTGGCTTCTCCAAAATAACATCTTATAAGCTACACTGTGCTAAGAGGGCTGATTCTTCCTTTGGCCCACAGGAAAAACATTCCATGGGCAGGGAAGGTCTGTCAAAGTTTGAGTGATACCATAACCAAGCTCTGTCTAGACATGATCATCTGCATCTCAGGCCAGGACCATAGCCTTGGTAACTGCTGAAATATATTTCATATTGTTTAAGCCTTAAGGCCAACAAAGATAAGCCATTCCAGTTAATTACCTGACGCTGCATGGAGGATATGGAAATAAAGACATGCCTCTGTCAAGACACCATGTGCTGTCAGTAAGGTTGTAGCACTATTTCATATTTTTTTATATTCCACTGATAATCAATTGCTTTTACTGCATGAGATGAAAAAGGGAGTGAAGATGCAGACTTCATGTCAAAACAACCACTCAGAAAATTAAAGTTATCAAAAATGCACTTTATTTGCTTTAACAGTGTAGCTAGAGCGTATGTGTACACTCATGTGCATTAACAGCTTTTTGCTGTTTTCCAACCCCATTTGGTACCTAGAAATGAAAAAAAAAAGCTACAGAAGTACAAAAATAAGTCTCATGCAATTTATAACTGCAGCAGAGAAGGCAGGAAAAAAGCGGTTGCTGAGCAGTTCTACCCTTCCAGATGTTTATACTGAACTGCCAGATGTTTTTCTTACATTTATTTCTTTGTTATAATAAGTAAATGACTGTCTTCAAACACAGTGAGACCCCTTTAAATCAAAATTTATACAAACACAAAGTTTATACAAAAAGAACCCTCAACTGTTTTATCTGTGCCCACATTAGTTTCCCAATCTGACAGAGTAAACCACATTCCTGCAAACAAAGTGGATGATTCTGCAGGCAGGAAAATCCTAAGTGTCTTTTTATTTCCCAGGAACAAAAAGGGTAAAGAATTATAAATTCATTGTTTGGTCTCCCTACATCCTGAGGGCTAGCTGTGGTTCTTGCCTCAACAGGCATGCCTAATTTTGGCCAAATGACATTGAGAACTCACCCAGCATAGAAGGCTAATCATCAGGATTAGTAAAATACAAATAAGAAGCGTTGTTGGTATTGTGCTTATTTGAAATTCAGTTATAAACCCTCAGTATCAGAATCTCAGTCTAAATTCTAAATAGAGAGGAATGCCCAAAGATGCATATGGAGGTATATGGCAGAGTTACTCACACTATAAAAACAAGAGATGATAAATCAGGACGGATATTTAATCAACATTTAAGCAGGAGAAATACAGGCTAACTTTCCAACAGCGACATTCTAAGCCAGTACTTCTCTACAAATGCAGGTATGCACCTGAAAATACCTGAAAGAACCTAGTCTTTTGTGACTGATTCCGGGCCAAGGAAATCCTGATCAGAGCTAGTTTATCCAGGCCTGGTCTCTGAAATTCTTTATTTGGTGCTTTCACTACTTCTTAAAATAATAGTTAGATATTGTCATCCATTTTTGGGCCAAACCTGTGACTGGCCCAGACAAATGCTTTCAGAGCCTAACTATGATCCCCAGCAGAAAAAAAGTTTAGCTTTATCTTTAAATGTAACATGAGAAAAAGTGGAGAACAGAAGACAGGATGCCAAGTTTCAGCTGATGTATCTGCTCAGTTTCTGCCTGTTCCCTGATTGCTCATTTAATGGGAACACATGGTGGTGGTGAAAGGCAAAGTGTCACTGAGCTGCGAGCCAAACCAGACATGATTTTATGGCTGTGTGCAGTACACAGATCAGTCCTTCCATAGTTCCAATGCAAAGGAAAGGCATGGTTTAGAGAAAGAGCTTTATGTTCCTTGTTACTTTTGAAAGATTTCAAAAGCAGCCTTGTTAAAAGAAAAACGGGCTCAGCTATGAAATCACTTCCTTCTGTTTAAACTATTTTACTCAAGGAAAAAAACAAGAGGGCATGAAAAAAAAAAAAAAAAAAAATCCGTTCTTTGCTTTTGAGTCGTTCCTAGGACTCAGCATCCCGCCCGCTCTGTGGGATGACGCAGTGTGCCAGATCCCGACCGCTCCGCTCCGCGCGTCAGGCGGCAGAGCCCTCCGCACACAATCGCCCCCTTGTCGGAGGCAGCTGGCACCCTCCCCGCACATGCTGACAGCATCGCTGCCTGGAGGACTGCACCCCTCTGGGGCAGCTCTTCTCCTCTTGGAGCAAGGCAGCAAGGCACGAGGAGGGCAGGCCGTGTTAGCCAGCTAACAAACAAGAAGCTCTTGTGCTCCCTCCTGCCCCCCAAACGCAGTGAGAACGCAGACAGGGGGAAAGATGTTCTTCTGCTTGCTTTGCCTGGGAGTGTAGCCAGCAGGACAACTCCAGGACACCCGTTTATGGAAGTTTAAAAGTTAAATGAACAGTTCAATGCTGCCCAATTCACAATGGGGTTACTTACGGCTGAGCAGCATTTTAACAAAAATTCTAAGATGAGGAATGGTTTGCCTCCCTCTGCCAATGCTCACAGGTTTACCCAGAACCCCAGTTTTGTTTTCCTTTCAATCCCAGAGTACCCTCCCTCTCCTCCAAAATTAATTGTCTTCTCCTGTGTAAAGCAGGCTGACACAAACCAGCTCCCTTCCCCACTCAACTGTGAGGTAGGAGAGGAGGGAGAGAGATTTTCAGAATAAACTGCTTTCTTTCCCATCTTCACTGCATGCAAAAAGTTGGTTTCTGCCTCAAGTTAATGTATTGAGTAATATATTATTACCCTGATCTGCACCATTAGGAAAGACAGGAGTTATTTTTCTCCATGTTTTTGAGGTTCACTGATGTAGAAAAAGCCAGATAGCATGAGATAAATATTCAGGAAATTGCTCCATGCAGCCTAAGACACTCACCTTTTCTGTTCTTCCCAAAGCTCCAGTAGATAAACCTGCAGCACTATCTTTTCAAGACGGCACTCAGGAAGTATGACCCTTGAAATTAAATCTTCTGCTTAAGAAAACTTTAATCCAGACTTACAAGTAGACTGCAGTGATAAGATCACCAGCACACCTGCCTGATCAGCATGCTGACACACTGTTTGCTTGAGAGATATCTGCTGATATTTGAGATATCTGCTGCCCAGAAGTGCTTTGAAGTGATGCTTAGCTCTTCTTCTTTAGAACCACAAGACAATCCTCCCCTGAAGTGCAAATTCATCAATATGTGATAGTATTCCCCAGCTGATGGCAACTAATGAACATTTCTCATGGTGCACTTAGCAGTCTGGTAACACCTTGGTGAACAAATATTTAACTCCACAAAAGTTTCTGTAGTTAACCCAAAGCCTAGTTCTTAACTGCAGTCTTATAATTTATTTATTTCTTTCTTAAATTAAAAGACTTTGCACAACAAACCCATAGCTGCTTCCCAACCATCTTTATCTTGCAAACATGCCTCACAGGTGGTGAGGTGAATGCATTGCTGCTTCATTACACTACAGGCCTATGACTCCTCTAGCTTTCGTCTAATAACCACATTGCTTAGGATAAAAACCAAATGCTTTGCAAAATAATACCATGGTGGAGCTGCAAAAATGATGAAGAGTGTCACAACCTATAAGTGTCTTTGTTTCCCTTGATCAGATGTAATAAAAGAATAAGTTATTGTTTTCTGTAAATGGTATTTTATGCAGATTAGAAGAGATGCTTAAATACAGTGTGTGCAATACACTGAAGTGCAGCAGTAACAAGAAATAAGATTCTGTTTGAATGTTGAAGAGAACTTCAACATGTGCCAGTTGCACATGTTGAAAAATGTTGCCTTAATGAGGAATCAGAGGTATAACTGAACTACATCTGCAGCTAAACTGAACTCACCTTCACTTTAGCTAATGCCTCTTAACCCCTGGGGTTGTTTCACTCTTTCTAGAAAAATACCTGAAAAAAATATTCTTATTAGGGAAAGAAAAGGGCCGCTTTATGTTCCTTGTACACCACTATGTTGTGGCCATAGTGGCTGGTACATCTTCCCTCCGACCTCTTCTCACAGGAGAAGGAAGGACAGTGTGGTCACACCTATCCTTCCTGCTGCATAGACATACCTCGAGTACCATACATACTTGGGATTAGCTGACTTTTGCTATTTATTCAATGACTGTTTACTGCTACAACTCTACATTGCATTGGTAGAAGTGCCTACTATTTTCCACACACTTTTTTTCTTTGGGGTCTTTTGCCTTTTTTTTTTTTTTTTTAAGTTTGAGTCAGTCTTTCACCTCATGGGAAATACTACCCTTCTGTATCAACAATAATGTTTTCAGGAAGGAAAACATAGAACTGTTTCCTAAAAGAGGACTGCAAAACCCAAATTTTCTTTGTATTCTTAACCTCATCTTGCCTTCTGCCATGAGAATCGTGGAGATGGGAAAAGACAGATTTTTTTGACTACCAGGAAGTCGGGAGAGGCTTTACCAACTGCTACAGTCTCCCTTGCAAAACTGATAGAAGTTCTTCCCCTGAAGAGAATAGCAGGACATGGAGGAATACATATTATCAATGGTTTAGAAGGTTAGTTAACTGCACAATTTATATTCTGGTTAAAAAGCAAATCACTAGGTAAGAGTACAAGATGTAAATTCTTTAACAGGTGAGTTGATACATTGACACAATGATTCTCTGCAACCATTCTGCCACGTTTGTGATGGAAAGCACAAGTCACAGCATAAACCTATGGGAACTATAATGTCAAGGAGATAAATGGGGCTACGTTTTGGGCTTTGTGGACTTTGGGCATAACAATTGCATTTATGGACCATTAGGCAACCATCTGATGCAACAGGGTACTGGAATACCTAGAGACCCACATACTGTACTGGGAGACTGAACAGGTGAGAATACATTTTGGGACAAGGAGACAACCTGCACCATCCTTGCTGCCTTCAGCTCACTATGATCTGAAGCAACAAAGAACAGAACAAACAGCAAAGAAGATCACCAGGGAACAATACTCAGCATTTGGGCTGTGCCTCTGCATAAGGAAACTGGGAGCCCCAGACAAAACCCAAGTAAAGCTATTCACAAAATGACATGAACCTCCTGAATCCAAAGTGTGTTATGGCATTTCCCTCATGCCAAGCTCTGAAGCTTAGGCACCTCCTGGGCAGTGTGCTGAAGCGCACCAGTATCTCACATGTTACTTTCCTGTATTAGCAAATGGTCAGATATTGATGTAGGATACTACAGGACTGAGTACATGCAGTCCTGCTTAACACACAGTCTTTTTGTGAATAGCCTGTAGCCCCTCACTGTTCTCCATATACTGGAATTTTGCATGAATACACACAACACCTTTCAGGTGGCAAAAAAGGAGACAACAGGTACTTCAGTGGAATACTGAGCCTTCCCTGTACTAATTAAAGTTTGAAGCCATTTGGCATCTTCAAAGGCAAAAGGACAAACACTGCATATGATAGGTTGCTGCAAAAGGTTTTAAATATTTGTTGCTGCAAAAATACATCACATTACATCTGGATTTTCACCAGTTTTGTGTTACAGGGCTGAGTGACCATGTTACATGAACTTCCATAAAAAAGCTTGATGGTCCCAGTGGTCACAGTAGTGAACTCTGGCTATTCTTATTGTCTGCACCTCTTTCAGTGTCTTCCAAATTCTGCTGACCATGCATTACCGAAATCACCTGATAAGAAACAGAGCAGAGAGAACAGGGTGGGCAAAGTAAGCACTTACCAAGCACAATGACCACAGTCTTCAGGAGGCTCATCATGGTGTCCCGATTCCTGCGGGGCCCAGAACTGTGTCTGGACATTCTCATAGTCCTTTGGCGAACGTACCCAAAGATGTGAGCATATAGGACCACCATGACCACAAAAGTGACCAGGTTGAAAATAGCCCAGAAGACCAGGTAGGAGTCACTATAGAGTGGTGCCATGTTGGAGCAGTGAGTGATATCACAAATACAGTTCCATCCGACACTTGGTATGGCACCCATGACGATGGCCATAGTCCAGATAACAACGATTACAACGACCACCCGGCGGTTGCTCATCCGAGTATGTAGCTGCATTCGGAAAACTGTAATGTGCCGCTCAATGGCGATGGCCAACAAATTGGCTACAGAGGCCGTCAGACTGGTATCGATGAGACCCTGACGGAGAAGCCAGGTGCTTACAGTCAGTCTTCTAGTGTTGGGTCCTGTGTTGAACATTAAGTAAAAGTAGGCCAGCCCTGCAAAAAAGTCCGCAGCAGCTAAGTTGGCCATTAAGTAATAAATAGGAAAGTGGAATCGGCGATTGACATAAATAGCCACCATAACCAAGAGGTTGGCCAACATTATGAAGATGCAGACAGTAATCCCCAGTCCCATTACAAGCTTGCTGACAGTGTTCCATTCAGTGGCTAGATATTTTCCACTTCGGTTATAAAAGAAGGCAATGGTTTCATTGTAGTAGCACTGTGGTTCACTCATGGCTGTGGACTGAAAGAAGAGGAAAAAAAAAAAGAGAGAAAAAACAAAAACAGAATGACATCAGAACTGAAAACATATGATTGCCTTCATGGATGGGACATACACAAAGAGCAGGGAAGGGGACAGGAAAGGAACACGCTTCAGAACAAATTTATTTTTTCAGACCAAATGGCATTCCACAACTCACAAACAATTGCTCTGAGGAATCTAGTAACAGCAACCAGATTAGAAACAACCAGAAACGGTTCCATCTACTCTGGGAGCCAGCATGAGTTCTGATGTAGCTGTAAATTGCATAGAAAATGAGCTTCTGGCCAAGCAGACCTGCTGAGAGATTCAGTTAAAGGGAAAGGCATGCAATTCATAATTAAGCAAAATTAACTCTGCTAGACACCTTATTTATGTTATTAGTGCACAAAACTGCTGTTTGACTGTAGCAGAAGAATAGCTCTTCAAGGAGGAGGAAATGTGCATTACATTTCTGTGCAGGTTTTAACTCATTCCACTTTCCATCATGGGTATTCCTTCCTGTCCTGTCTTAAAATGTGGGAAGAACACCCTAAATAAAGATTGTCAGTATGTTCTGAGATTGTGATTTAGCAGGGATGATGTATGTCCATAAAAAGCGCTTTTATGAACAATAAAGGAAGCGTGACATAGCATTTCTATGAGCACCAGCCACGTTTCTAGAAATGGTTTGAAATACACAATGCTTTTAAATATAATTCACCGGAACTAACTTATTCCAACTTGAAACAGGAGAGAGCCAAGAAATAAGAAAAATAATATTTGGCTTAACTAGTGTTAAGAGCATCCAACCTTATTTCCTGCATTAAATATTGTCGTGGCTATGTCAGAGAACACATGATTAATTTTCTTTGCAGAATACTCTGCTGAGGACAGCTAGGGGGGCAACAAGCAAGTCCATATTCCACCAGAATATGGAAGTTTTGGATAAAACTGTTGGCTTATAAGAAAATGCCTAATGAGTTTCCTTTCTCAGTTCCACTCAATTACTCAAGGTGCAATTCCCAAAAGGCAAACCTTAAGAAAAGAAACCCCTCTGAATAACAACCTGGTTCCTTGTTTAGCATGGGTAAACAACAAAGATTAAAAAAAAACAAAACAAACAAAAAAACCCAAAAAAACCCACAAAAAAAAATCAAACCAAGGAACACATGTCAAAACCTCATTTTATATAAGACCTGCCTTTGCCTCTCTGCTTTTATCGCTCTGGAACTCCATCAACTGAACTTGAATTTTTACAAAAGCAGGATCAGTTTTAGCAATGCAGGTAAGAAGTCCAATCAAGGAACAACACTAAAATATGGTAATTTCTTCCCATTAAAACATATAAAGTAAACCATATGTTTTGGACAGCTCCAGCTCCTCTGCAGGAAGTGCTACAGCTAACCTAACCTTCTTGTTGAAAACAGAAATGTACAGAATTGGGAAACAGAACTGACTCAAGTGAAAATATCTGATAAAAATTCTCCTTAGAATTACCCAAAGCTGTTTCTGTTTCTTTTCATTTCTACATTTGTCAATGCAATTAAGCCAATTCCAATAAAGCAATATACAAAACTTTCCACCTATATCCCAAATGGACTATATGACATTTAAATTTATGAAATAAATTATTAAAGATAAAGGTCTTTTAAGAAAGATTTTACCTCTAGCCTAAACATTGACCAGAAACATTTGCTGTCCCAGGATAATAAAAAGTTAAAGTAAATAGTATTTCTCAGCACAGTGAGTAAAATACTTTTATTGGTCCTCTAGGGTACATCAACCCTTGGGTTTGAAGCGTTTTAGCCTTAATTATTTAAGAAATTTTAAAAGTTCTCATGTAGGATCTGTTGCATATAAAAAAAATATATATTTATAAGGGACGTTTAACAAAAGGAGACCTAGCTACAAGACATCTGGCTTTAATTCTTTAGTTAAAGACCTTGTAGTAATAATAGGTCAAGTATAAGAGCCCTTGAGGGAGAGAGGAAGTCATATGAATGAATTAGTGTTCCTTATAAAAGCTTGCCAACATCTGCATTAATTATGTAATGCACAGGATTTTTAGTCTCTGTAGGAATATCTGGATGCAGGATCTAGTGGATATTTGTGATCTTGAATAAATTCTCTTTGCCTGTGTATTTGTCACTCTGGTTTTTTCTCTTTTAGATGTCTGCTGCCCACATATAATAAATCCTGCTCCACTGTTGGTCCTGTGGACAGAGGCCTGCTACACCTGGAAAAACACATATTTTTAATTCAGAAATTAAAAACGTGGCAGGTATTATGCTTTTCCTTTCTTTTTCTCTTTGTATTTTTGTTTTGCATGTGGGCTGAAAATGTGAATTATTCCTTGATTGTGCAATATTAGCCCCTACCTTTTCGTTTGAAATATGAAACAAAATATGACAAAAAAATATGACTTTTTCACAAATTCCAAGCCAAGGTGGAATGTATGTACACACATAAGAGTATGTAAAATGCTACAAAGCCAGACTTGTTCAATTTAAAAGCATGACAGCACTTGAGCAATCTCAGAGAAATTAGCATGAGCCTTACTTGCTGCTTCTCTCATTCTGAAGACAGAAAAACAAAATGCTGTGCTCATGTAAGGAATTTTTGAGACGTTTTCTTTTTAAGGCATTCTAATCTAAAACCTGGGATCTCCTGTAAAAGTAATATTTTCACCACCCCCCTCCCCTCCCCCCCACCCAAGGAAAAGAAGAGAAGATGAGATAGTTTGCTGGCAAAAGTTCAAACAGGGGACTTCCAGATGATCAACTTTCTCAGATGCCATCTTAAAGGAAGGTTTTGACCTCCCAGGTCACAAACATAAAAATCCCAAGGCATCACATTTAGCTGTGATGCTGACTGGAAAGGCTCAAGCAGGAGAGAAATGCACTGTGTCTCTCAGTACTCAAAGTGTTAACATACCACAAAGGCATATACAAGCAGGCAGACCCCATCCCCTCTCCTGCCCCTGCAGGAAAAGGGGCAGGGAAGTTTATATTTTAATTTCCTGAAGTTTCACTGAGTGTGTTTCACCGCCTGTGTAAGCCAGATGTGTGGTGCCCGGAGATTTACCTCATCCATTCAGTATATCTCAACAGAAGTTTAAAACAAACTGAGCTGCAAATTGCCCATGTTAACCAAACCTCTAGGACGCATCTGTGTGGAAGAAGTAAACACTGAGTTATAAACCAACAAGACAGACAAAGAAAAATGGAGTAACAGCAGGCTAAAAGCAAAGTCTCCTCTAGCCACATGAAGATGACCCAAGACACAGTTGTACCAAATCAAAGAAAATCACAAGTACATGGAATTAAATCTCTTATTATCAGGAGACATAGTTATAACCACAGCACAGTGTACACAGACCAGGAAATTTGGCACCAAAACAAACAAAACTCACAAAACAAGCAAAACTCACTCTTCTTCAGCAATTAGTCATTCAATTCACCCTGGCACTGGCCTTTTCAGGCACTATTTGCCTGGTTGTCTCTTTTCCTGTTGTATGGTTATATGGTTGCATGGGATCACACCACCAGGGTGCCAGTGGGAATATGGGGAAGAAGAGCCCATGGAAGCTTTCCCACTTTTTTGCCTGATTCATCTTGCTTCTGCCCCACCTCTACATCACACCCTAAAGAATAGGGTGAGGATTTGGATCCACAGCAGCTTGACCATTGGATGTGCTTGGGAGAGCAGCCCATTCCTACCTGCCCCTCCTGGGGCAGAGACAGGAGTGAAGAACATACTGTCTGCCTGGAGCAGAAGGTGACAGGGCATCTCTGGGTCCTGCCAGCTCCATGGGCAGTGGCAGCTCACCTGGTAAGGGCTGTGTATGGAGAGATGCTTGGGGTGAAAAACAGACATCATTGATTGATCCTGCCTAAACAAAACACTAATTAGCACAAGGTGCCTGAGGGGAAGATGATCAATTTACAAACCCCTCTGCAATCTCAGGGTTCGGGGAGTTCCTTGATGGATGAAACAAAAAAAGGCAAGCCAATCTCTCCCCAACCCCATACCCATGGGTGCATCTATTTCTTGTCGAGAGAAACAGAGCAGTACATTATTTGAATACTAATGTCTGACTTTTACAGCACTTCTCAAACTTGTAAGTCATAAAAAAATAGTCCATATCCAGGAAATCCCTTAAAAATATCTTAACCCTAAACTCTCCAAACACACTCTGCTCCTCTCTTCTTTGTCTTTTGCTTAATTAACCTCCACATTCACTATTTTCTTACCCAGAACACAGAGGAGATGAAAAGCAATTAATTTTTCTAGTATTGGTGTGGTAAACTATGACTACAAAACCATAATAACTGTCTTATATCTTTACATTTAGTGCATCAGTGAATGGAAGTCAATACCACTGCTTTCAGCTTAGGTAAATATCTTAAGTTTACTAACATACCAGAAAGGGTCAAGCTGAAAAACTTCAGGGAACTACCAACTTCAAAATCCCCAAAGAAGGGTATAAATTAAGAATATAATTAAAATAAGGATAAGCAAGTAAGTATAGGCATAATTGAATCAATATGTAAATACGTCAACCCATAACTGCTAAACGTGGGGTTTACGAAAGTAAAGTTGTAACAGATGAGAAAAAAAATCCAATCTGCAAAAACCATTGTCCATTACCTAATGAAAAACATGACTACTTTTCAAACTGCAGAACATGAAAGAAAAGCTTTAAAATAAAGCGGAAAAGATGTGTTTCCTTTAAAGATAAAAGTAGAAGTAAAAAAAAAATCATGAAGTCACAAGACGAGGGTCCTGATTCATACATATTTTTCATCTGCACAATGAAAGTATGAAACCCTATCACCAACACAGAATGGCTCTTCCTCTTCAGAATTGAATCTCCCAAAGTAACCATTCAATGGACTTAAAGATAAACCTGTATAATAAGATGGGGTTGTTCTGTCAGAGTAGGTTACTTCATTTCACTAGATTCATTTTGCCCTTCACAAAGCTGACAAGACAGGAGGAAATTAATCTCTCTGCAAGGGGATCCCTTTAATGCTATTAAAACATCCTAAAGCATGAAGTTACTTAAGGATCATATGGCAACAGCTAGAGCATCCAATAATTTTTAGGATGCTTTTGTAGCAGTCTGTACTACTGCAGAGTGTCAGAGCTGACAAATGCCCCAACTACTAGAAATTGAACTGAGAATTTCTCTGTGTCCTACAGTTTTCACCTGGAAATGTAGCTCAAGATATCTAGGCACTCAGTGTATTAAAGAGGCCTAGTCACCAGTAACAGTGTGAAAAGAGACAGTTTTACTTTTGGAAGGTATAATTCATAAGTTACACAGATCCTATTGATTAACTACGATTATGACCTCCATAGATTGGCTATAAAACCAGGGAGGTTGTCGACCTTCCAAAATTTTGCAAGCAAAATTATATTTAAGAAATTAAAAGCTAGAAGAATTGAAAAAAGACAGAGTGACCTCATCCATCCACAACTTAGCCAGCAATTCACACACTGTTGTATTGTTGCTCCTTTTCCATGGATCCAGCATTTTCAGATGAGCTGTGTCTCTCACAAGTTCTATAGAAATGTTCATAGGAAGAATTTCCAGTAGAGGAGGAAATGAAGACTGCTTGAATCAGGGCATAGCTCTACATCATCACATCCTCACCTAGATTCCTCGACTGGCTTATTTATGTTGATTATTAATGATTTATTTTTTTCTTTGCCAACCCATCTCTACTTTCCCAGGTCCTCTCAGAGGGAGATCCCCACTGTAATGTTGAAATACTGCAAAAATAAAGTAATTTGCTGTGGGGCAAGTCGAGCATATTGAGCCCAAATTGGGTACTTAAGCCCAAGGGCTCCATACAAAGTACAGACAGGGCTTCTGCAAAGCTCGTAAAAACTTCTTTTCCTTTGGGGTAGCTTTCACGACAAGCTAAGCTTCACAAACACTAGCTGAACATGGGCACAGGCTCAACACTCCGTGGCTTTGTGGCAGACACAGGAAGACAATTATATTCCATCATCTCATTTACTGACTGAAATATTCCACCTCTTACGCCTTCAGAAAATGTCTCAGCCATGATGCTGATTTGGCTGCTCCACTATCTTGCCTAGTTCACTCCCGGTTGCCCACCTGGCTTACCCTCAACCTGAACATCACAAACAGACATCCGAACTGCAGTGAGTCCCTGAATACTGCTGTGAGGATGAGTGCAGTTCAGAACTCACCCCCACCTTGGGAGGGGTTTTCTGGAGAGTGGTGCAGCACACAGAATCCTATCTGTGCCCTTCAGAAGACAGATTAAAAGCAAGTGGAGGAGAAAAAAAAAATCTGCACCTATAACATCCCAAATGAGTTTTCATGCATAATGATTTACAACGTGCAGCCTTTAGGCCCAGTTAGTAAACCAAGCTGGGAGTTAATTATCGCCTACAGCAGCTCAAAGACTACAATTTTATGCTGAAGAAACACTGTGGACGACACTAGGGTGCTTCCACCTCCAGGCACACCTCCCCTTGCTCCTTACCAAGCAAACCAGCAAAGAGAGCACTTGGAGAATTTAGCCTACAAGCAAAATGCTTATGTCAATGAGCATAGCAAATTTCCTTTTGGGACTGGAAATAAGATTTTCAGAAGGAAATATGAAAACGTTTCTGTGTTTACAATAGCATATGCATTTTTTTCATTAAATATATGTTAGACAATTTGGGTTTATTTTGCTTTGATATATTGAAATATTTGTGAAATATATAAACAGACTATAGAAAAATCTTTGTCTCAGAGCTTTAGAAACAATGAGGTCTCTATAACTAACTTGTTCACACATTGCTGAGCAGCTGCCTTTAAGGCAGTATTGTCTACTTTAAACAAAACAGAGATGCATTCTGAACCTCCAGTAATCTCATCTAGTAAGATTTTTTTTTTTTTAAAGTGTACTGGTATTTTAGTTTCCCCTGTGATGTCTGTAACTGGGTGGATTTATTTCTAATCACAAATTGTTTTTTCCAGACTCACCATTTCATTTTGTTTTCTTGTTTGCTGTATTTACCACCACCAGAGGCCTGTTTTGGTTACAAGGGTAATTTGTTTATTCAGCTCAAGGGGGACAAAAAAAATCCACACACTTGTTGACTGCAAAAACTTGGGCACCAAATCCAAAATGCAAATTGTGTTGTTCTGTGTTGGGGGAAGGGGTGACAACAGCTGTGCCAGCCCACAGTAGCCTGTTCTCAAGCATATTACGACAAGGATAACCATTCTGTGGCAATGATAGTTTAAATCTCCTCCACTCCAATTCAAACAAAACAAGGAGAAAATAGAGATGTATTCAATGGCACAGAGTAGGAGAAGTGGTTTTTGGCTCTGGCCATGAAAGGCCATTCTAATGGAAACTGCTCTGGATTTCTCTTTGGAACAGCTGCAAGTCAGTTATTTAAACGTACTCATTTGCTTCTTGTATTTGACTGATCCACTGCTGGCAAAAGCAAAGAGAGAATGATGAATTTTTGTTGTTTTCGTTTTAAGCATTTCTGAGGCACTGTTGGAAGTCCCTGGTTCATTAAGTAACTGAAGCTCAAATCATTACTTCTTCAAAGCTTTTACTGCAGAATTCATCTCATGCCATTCACAAAGAGAGAAAATACTAATCACTTCAGAGAATACTTTCATCAGTATGGGTCACCACTTGTGATGTTTCTTTTTTTTTTTTGCAAACAGCAAAGCCCTCTGGGATGCTAAATGCTTCGTACAGAATTATTTAACTTTGTTTAATACATTATCAGACTAGTCAGGTTTCTATGAGATCATTTTATTTATCCATATTTGAGGTATGAAGTCATAACATGTATACAAAATATCTCCAAATTAAAAATCAAAGTTTTGCTACATTTTATTTCCCTCTCTTTAAGAGCAGAATAGCTTATATAATCAAAAAATCACTAGACTGTCATTTATTGTGATTAATTTGAGATCTTTTTCGCTTTACAATTAAACGCCGTGGCAAAAACCCAGGGCATATTTGTGAAATTTTTTGTTCCATTGACTTATTTGACATTTTGTGAATGCTGTCCCCTAACTCTTTTCTATTTCAGATCACAGCTGCGGATAGGTAAACTACCTTGAAACTTTACTTATCTTTCAGCTTTACACATGACCAGGATGCTGTTCTCTTAATCACCACTTTTTGTGTCTGGTAACAAGATATTGGGGCGGAAAAGAAGAAAAGAGATTTGAATAAATCAGTGCATTGGGAGGGTATGAAGAAACATGACAGCAGCAAATGCATGGCTTTGATAGAGGATTGTAGAGAAGCACCAGAAGCAGGTCCTATGTTGTTGTCCTGCACACTAGCTGTAAGAATATTCAAGACAGTATTAGCAATTTCACATCTGGTACTCAGAAGTGACTTTCAAAAACTTTTTCAAAATGTGAGCCTTTGTTATCTGACTCAGAGGATAAATCTTGGGAAAATACCATTTGCCACTAAGTTAACAGGAACTTCTCTTATTGTAGTGCCAAGATTGAAGTCCAAGCAAAAACCTATCAGAAGGAGCTCTGGCTTAATAAAAGGCCCTGCTGACGTCTCAGAGATTGTCTCCCAGGGGAAATAAGCTTGTTTGCCCAGTGCAGACAAAGGACTGATGATAAGCAGAGGAGTATTTATTACTGCAATGAATGAACACGTATGAATATACATATATAGGTATAGATATATATATCTGAAATAGTATTTATTTCTGAGTCTAAATTGACCAAATGTGAAGGAAGCCAACTATGCTAGCAATGCCAAAGGAAAGTTTTAAGATAAGGATTAAAAAAAAACCAAAGAAAATTCAAAGTGAAGTAGCAAAACTCTTCTTTTTGAAACTAAGATGCCATCTAGCTCATGCAAAAGGCATGCAATGTTACTTCCAAGTTTGAGAAAAAAAAAATCCTTCCTTAAAACACTAGTCTCTAAATTACTTCTGCAGCACACCGTGGCATCTCCTCAATTTCAAAAGGCAAAATAATGTCCTCTGGGGGGGAAAAAATATTTTAATCAATATTGTTTTCTAAACTATATCCAAAAATTCATTCCAAACGTGAAAGACAAAAGCCCAGTATGCAGTATGCAAGTATGAAAAGTGCTTTACTTCTAGAAATTGTCTCTTTACATTTGTATCTCTCTGTGTTCTTGTCTGTTAAGGTCTTCCTTACTCTCAGAAACATATAGATATCTCCCAGCAGATTGTCTGGAGATGCTACTCTTTTATATATGATTGAAGACTTTTATCAACTGTCATATCCACAATGATTTACTGCAATCTGTGGGAAATCATGCAAACATTTACGTCTTCTCATACAGGTATCAATTTTGAGCCTACTTTTACAACATGAGGATGAGAGAATGGAATTTTTTCTACCATAATCTCCTCCACTGAGATATTGGTCTTTGCTTCTTGTTATAATTTATTTTTGGTTCTCAAATCAAATCTCATTGAAGCACAGTTTCTAAAACTTGAGTGTGGAGGAAGACCTTTAGATTAGTAATCAAAGATCAGAATAATCTATTTATTTCTAGTCTTAGTGATGTAAGTCCAGGCAGAATTTATTCAGCAAAAACTCCCTGCAGATCTAGGATACGTGAATTTATTCAACACAACAGAAAAGTGACCATGCTGATCATCAAGTCCTTTACAAGTGATAGCTTTTCTTCCACTCATTCTCACACTACAGCTGCTCTTATTCTCCTTTTGAGAAGGCATTTGTCCTGAACAACAATTCATAGATGCACACAAATATAAAACATGCTGTAGTCAAGCAAACTACATGAGTGAAGTCTCCTTGGAGTAGAGGGTAGTGGCTGGGTTTCCATTATGGTGAGGGCTGGCAAATTGACTACATTTTTGACTACAAATTGACTACACTGCCACAAACACATCAAAGCAAGAGCTACATACTCACCATGGTAGAGGCAACAACTGGCTGGCTGGAAACATACTCTGTAAAGCATTGCCACTGCTTGGAAGGAACACCATCTCAGGCCTTGGAAGACAAATTTTGTAGCGACATGGTACACCAGAGGGAATCGAATCAGACAGTGGGACTCATTTTCAAAATAACCTCATGAAGTCCCAGGCAAAGAAACACAGCACTGGGTGGATATACCACATCCCTTATCACCCGTGATCACCTGGGAAGATTCAGAGGTATAATGGACTGCTGAGGACCATGTTATGAGCATTAGGTAATTGGCCATGGAAGCACTGGCATGCAAATTTAGCAGAAGTCATTTGGCTGGCTAACACTAGGGGATCTGCTGACTGCCTTTGTCCTACCCAAACAAAATCACTTCATGCTGTGGGAAGAGATATGGTCCCTGCACTACACAGGGAAATGGCTGGGAAAGTCAGTGTGGGTTTCTCCTCTCACTAAGGCAAATGCATTCATGGGATTGTCATTACCCAAGGCCCTGGGTGTATTTGGTGGGCAATGATTTGGTGGGCAACGTAGAAAGATGGGGAGACATGGTGTATACCTCAAGGAGATTTAATCCTGGGGCAAAAATATACTGTGGTGTAAGTTGTATGTTGCAGGAAGTAAAGTAGCAGGAGAGACATGAACTGATGAAGGGTGGATTTTGTGAGGAGCAAGGAGAATGCGATGACAACCCAAGCTGGGCTGGTGTTAGTGCCCAGTGATCAAGTATACCACTTCTCCTGTCCTTTCCACTCATCCTGAGGGACTGGAGATCTGGAGGGATGAAGGAAGCCCATGAAACAGGAAAATAATATCTATCTGTGAAAGCACAAGGGACAGCAGTTAATGAAAATGTGTGTTTGGTAGAGAGATGGTTTAAGGATGTAGTTTAAGGTGACTGTGTGTGTAAAAAGGGTTCTAGTAATGAAAAATAAAGGAACAGTCACAAGATATATGAATTATGTGGGATCTGAGTGTGACATAAGTAGTGTGAAATAAGGGGTGAAGATTATATTGGGTCTGACTGAGCTGGAGTTAATTTTCCCTTAACAGCCCCGTGCTTTGCACAGGTAGTGGGAAAGCTGCTGCTAACACACCAGTGTTTTGGCTATTGCTGAGCAGCACTGGCACAGCATCAGCTCTGTCTCTCCAACATTCCTCCCTCCATCAGGAGGGCTGGGGCTGGGCAAGATCCTGGGAGGGGACACAACCAGGCCAGCTGAGCCAAACTGACCAAAACAATATTCCAGATACAAAAGCTGAAGGAGGGCAGGAGGAGGAATGGGAGGCTTTAGTTATTTTACAGTGTTTGCCTTCCAGAGCAGCTGCTCCACATGCTGAGGCCCTGCTTCCCAGGAAGTTGCTGAGCATCACTCACCAATGGGAAGTAGAGATTAATTTATTTTCCCCTTCACTTATACACACAAAAACTTCCACTTTTGCTTTAGTAAACTCCCTTATCTCTACCTCCAAGTTCTTCTCCATATTATTTTTCTCTTCCCTGTTCCACTGGGAAGGGGATTGATAGAGAGGCTTGATGGGCAGCTGGTCCTCAGCCAAGGTCAACCCACTACATTCATACATAAAGAAGGCTCTGAAGAGGCAACCCACAAAGACAGGGGTGCGAATGTGTGGTGATGGCCTGCAGGAACCTTTCCCCAGAAAGGCAGAGGAGTCTAGCAGTAGCTATGCAGCCTGGGACACAAGTATGCAGCATTCACCTCCTACCAAGTATTCTGCTGTGCTGTAAAGAAAAAAAATCCTTCTGGAACCTTAACAGAGACTCAAAAAACAAGAAAAATACATTAGTTCTCCATTTGAAACACAGGAGGAAGAGTAGCACTAGGAAGTTTCTCAAAAGCAGACTTTGAATTTAGCTCATATCACATCATCACCCAGTAGTGGACATGTTTTTTCCTAAATTCACAAAGCCTAGGCATCTGTGAAATACAGTACTTCTCAGTGCATGCTGCTGAGAGCTGTAGTCTCTTGAGCCGAAGAATCTACAGCAAACAAGAATAACAAAAAATAAGCAAAATAAATATGGATGTCAAATTTTCTGATATCTACCTTAATTATCGTGGTGCCTTTTTCAGTAAAAGACACAAGACACATCCTTAAATGATTTAAGTTGAAACAGGCACTTGGGTCTCTGTAAAGTCAAAAGGACTTTCAAAATTCTTTCCTGAAATGAAGTCTTCACTGTTATGAGCATCTCCTTTTCTTGTTTAACTTTATCAGAGTACTTGGTGTTCAGTACATGAAGCTAAGAGATCACTTTCATAAACGAGTCTGAGACACACAGAGGTTTCATGAAAGCAAGATTAAGGTGTTAGTAACATTAAATGTGTTATTAATTTTATTACTGCTTTTCACTTAAAACTTTTCTGATAAGAACATTGAAAGTTCCCTTGCTATTATTCTAACTTATCCACATTACAGCCTCTATTTTGTATTTATTAAACACAGTAAGAATCAAGCTGTAGTGGAGTGATCACTTACATGGAATCAATAAATATCATATTTTGCCATATATTTTCTTCTTCAAATAGTACTATAACACAGCAATGTCACGTGTCAAAGTATAAAAACACTCTTAGTAAGTGATGAGTGTCTTTAATATAGTATTTTCAGAAAATTCCCCTGATGACTCAAAATGAGAGAGGAGAAATAGCTACAATTCAAGGAGGAAATAAGAAAGAGATGAAGATGAAACTTGCAAGAATTTCATCGTTGTCTACTGTGCTGGTTTTGTATGAATTGAGTTTTGGTGAGAAGGGAATGAGCCCAGCCAAGGAAGTGATGCTCTCAGAGAAGCTGCTAACAGCTTCCTTTACACCTGGCAAATGAAACTGAAACCATTTACTCACCTCAATCACCTCAGGCTGGGACATCATGGACGAGGGCACCAAATCAGTGGGGATATCCATGGTAGCTCAAAATGCCCCTGCTGTCCTTGCACTGCTCCTCTGCACCAGCAAGCTCTTGGTAGGAACACAGAAGCCCTTCCTCAGACTCTAGTCATACTGGTATTTATTCCTAACAGAAAAGAAAAACAAACCTGTTGAGACTAACAGGAGAATTAGGTAGGCAGTCAACACGTAAGACCCTGGGCCTCTGCAAAACCAGTCTGAGTTTGTACAGCACCACTTGCTGACATGAGCACTCACAACAGATTCGCAGAGGAAGTTTCAAAAGGCATACTGTAATTTGATCCAGAACAGGAAAAAAATTCACTTGACAACACAAACTGAAATCAGCAAGAAGTCTAAGGCACAAACTGCTTTTCTTTTGCAAGGAAATATAGTCACCTAAAGAACACTGGAACTGTCATGATATTCCTCCACACCCCCAACAAAAGAAAATCTCAACAAAAGAATAATCATAGAATTACTTGCTGGAATTCAGGATATATTTATTCCCTCCGTTCAGTGATCACATTAACTTTTCTTCTTTGTTAAGAAAAACAACTTACACATTACGGCTTAAAAATATGATGCCCTTTTTTTCCAGATAGTCACAGATTTGGAGTCCATGAATACACAGAACTGTAACATTTAATCAGCTTATTCAACAGAATGAAGTTATCTCCATAGCTCTCATATTTATCAAGTTCAGTCCAGCTTCTAGATATGTTCTTTTCTTTTTCTACTCATGTGCAAAGAACCAAATGAACAAAAGGTTGAGGGGGAAACCCCTGTAAATGTCCAAGATATTAATCCCATTAAAAAATTCTAGACTAAGACTACTGGTGACTTTTTCCCTTAGCCAGACCAGATATATACAACACAACCCACAAATTAGTCACCACAGAAAGGATTTTGGAGAAACACCTACCACTGTCTTCATCTATCACTTCCTCATCTGCAAGTCGTGGCAGAAATCTACTCGTGCAAAGTGTAATCAGCATCCAATAAACACATCAAAAATTACTCCAAACTTCAGTGGTATTTTCCAAACTGAGGCCATGCTATAGTTACACAGACAATGCCAGTAACTTTCCTGGCCATAAGTTCATTCTTTCAAAGGCAACACTTAGCAAGCCAAGAAAGAACAGATAAGTGCTGTAGGAAAGTTATGCTCCACATGCTTTTCTGATTCAGTTATGTCTTTTTTTTTTTTTTTTGGTCTTGTTAATTTAAACTCAGCCTTTGCACACCACTGTGGAAATTATTCCTCCTTCTTAAAAAGCATCATCTTGAAATGCCTGCTTCACATTTCAACACATCTCCACATGCCTTACGTCACATGTAGCTGTCTCATCTTCCAAGCTCTAGGATCACTTTTTCCATCTTTATATAGCTTTCCAGTGACCCCTATTCTTTCCTACTCAGTTCTTGCTAGTAATCTTTCATTCTTTCCATTCCCTGCTCCAAATTTCTTCTCCTATACTCACGGGGAGAGCAGAAAATGGAGACATAGCCTCTCTCCAAGATAATCTTCACAAAGTAAAAGAACAAATGCAACCTTCAGGCTGCCTGTTTTCTTTCAAAAATGAGTTGAACTAATTTTCTGAAATTCACTAATTTTTCTATGGACAGATGAGGGAAACAGATAGCACCAACTTGGAATTCTGACTTAGGGAAGCTTCTGCAACTTGAGAGTGATTTTTCAGTAAAACCATCAATAGCCTGAAAATCGTCAACCAATATATCATCAATATCTTGTGAGATGCTGCAACTGTAATAAGACCTTAAAAGACATTTTCTTCTGTTCTTCTCATGACATGCTTAAAAGCAGCAGTTTCACTGTATCTACTTTACAACACGTCATTGTTAGTTTCTTTTAAAATATTTTAATCCAGAAATGCTGCAACTTTTGGATAACGAAGGCAGGGAAAAAATTACAGTTGAAGCTGACTTTAGGGAATACTGTCTAAACCAAAACCAAAGGTATGCTTAGAACCCTGTCTGTCAAACAAAAAGGAGAGAAAACAAACATTTTTACTCGGGAGCATCATAAAGAAAAAAAATGATGAAAAACTAAGAAAAAAAATCTGAAGTCTGTTCAGCTTACAGTATAAAGTACTAATTGATCCCAGATGCACAGATGTTGTAAACTAATCAAAGAAAATAAAACATTTGAACACCATGTAGAAAAGGTGAGAAAGTATGAAAAAGGTCTCACACAAATGTCACTCTTCCTGATGTCACATCTGAATTTTTGCCATCCGAAAGTATTATTCTGGCATCACTCACCTGTGGCAGCCTTCACTAAACAATCCTGCTTGCAATTAATTCATTCAGCTCACAAGTAAATGAATCCACCCACCATGGCAGCCTTACCAGTCACAAAGAAAAATGAATGCCATCCAGGGAAGAACAAGAGCTTGTCTGCTCAGCATTTCATTTTACTACTTGTTGGAGTGATAGGTAGCACAACAGGTCTTTTTCTACTGTCCCGAGTTGAGACAAGAACAATTCACTGGAAACAGCAATGAGGTAATAATATGAACAGTAACAGCAACAATATTAATAACATAAGTATACACAAAGAAGGCGATTTACACGCAAAAGTGCTCAAAGACTGACCTGGTGCCATGCTGCCCCTGAGACAATGAACCATGCAGAGACCTTCTTGTGCCCATGTTTTTCCTCCCGACTGCAAGCCTCCCCTCTTTCTTGGAAGCAAGATTCCCTTACTTCCAGATGTGTGTGGCATAGAAAAACCACCTAGGCATGCCTGAAGGGCTCCAGGTTCTGACCCCTCATGGCTACTCTGTCCTAGACAAAAAAGAAGCACTATGCACCCCTTATTCTATGCCATCTACATCATGCCCCATTCCTACACCTTCCAACTTTACACACACACATCTACAGATACACACAAACACAGGCATCATTTCCATAGTCTGTGGCTGTCTCTCCAAGACATCTGTTGTGTTCATTCAATCCATGACTCCAGGGCTCTATGAGGAGCTCACGTCTGGTGTATCTGGAACTTCCATACTCATTGTCCTTGTCAGTTATGGCATATAGTGGCAGTGCCATTCAGCAACCACTATTATTTAATTCAGCATTACAGACTCTTCTCAGCCAAAAAGTAAATCCTTTTGGAGTACACACCATGTTTCCCCATCCCTCTGCATTATCCACCAAGTGTACTAAGGTCCTTGAACAAAAAGAATACCATGGATGGGTTTGCCTTTCCTTGAGGTAGCACTAATCCAAACTGTCTTCCCTCACACATTTCTCATATGCAGTACTGCAACTTTATCCCCTTCTACCACGCATGGAGATTTAGACTGGGCAGGTCCAGCTCAAATCGCAGAGCCTCTAATACTAAAAGCCTCCAGTGTTAACTAACCAAGTGGCCTTAACTAAAATGTAGATGCCAATGTTTGAAGGTCCCACTACCCATTGCTTTCAATGTGGTTTGTGGAAGTCCACTGCACTGTTCAATTTTTGCAGAGACTGCTGCATAACAAACCCACTCAATCCCATGCTCTCTGGGCCAAGTGTCTATTACTGAAATGAGTCCCATTGTCAGATTCAATTCTCTCAGGGGTACCATGCCTCCAAAGAACTTGTTTTTCCAGGCCCAGGATGGTGTTCCAAGCAGTGGCATGAGGCACAGGGTAGGTCTCCAACCATCCAGTGGTGGCTTCCACCATGGTCAGCATGTAGGGCTAGCCTTGGTGTGTCTGGGGCACTGTGATGTAGTCAATCTGCCAGGCTTCCCCATGCTTATATTTGGGCCATCGCCCCCCATACCAGAGGGGCTTCACCCTCTTGGCTTGTTTGATGGCAGCGCACGTCTCACAGTCATGGACAACCTGAGAAAGGTTAAATCCACCCCTGGATCACAAGCCCATCTGTGCGTTGCATCTCTTTTCTAATTATCAGAGTCATCATGGGCCCACTGAGCCAGAAGCAATTCTTGTTCCCAGTCCAGATCACCCAATTCACTTCAACCTTGGCAGTTCATCCACCTGTCTGCTGTTGCAGTGTTCTTCACAAGCCTGACTCTTGGGGTGCATGTGCATCTACAGCACACACTTTTATAGCACTCTACCCAGGCAGAGATGTCTTGCCATAGTTCAGAAGTCCAGATGTGTTTCCCTCTGTGCTGCCAATTGTCTTTTTTCCATCATTCCAGCCACACCCACAGAGCGTTTGCCACCATCCACGAGTCAGTACAGAGGCAGAGCACTGGCCACTTCTCTCATTCAGCGATATCCAAACCTAGCTGGATGGCTTTAAGCTCTGCAACCTGACTAGATCCATCAAGCTTCACAACTTGCCATATAGGACTCCATACAGCAGCTTCTCATTTTTGATATATCCCTAAGATATGGCACAAACTGTCAGTAAAGAAAGAATATAGCTTCTCATTTTAAGGTAGATGATTATATGGTAAGGGCTTCTCAGCACATCACCCTTACCTCCTCCACCTCTTCTGATGATAATCTGAAATTTTTGCTTTTGTATCAGTCCATGATGACTTCTGGTGATTTGGATTTCCTATTTTAACTTGCTGTGTGATCAAGTGCAGCCCACTTACTTCATGTAGCATCAGTGGCATGAAGTGTGGAAGGAACTTTCCCTTTGAATATCCAGCCCAGCACTGGGCAGCCAGGGTGCCAGGAGGAACTATACTTTGGTGCCAATCATTTCTGAAGCAGATTGATCCCCTTCATAAGCTTCCAGATATGCTTCTTCAGCCAGGGTGTAGGATGCCTTGGATCCTTTGTATTGCCGACTTCAGAATCCCAGGTGTTGTCCTTAAGTCTCTCCTTAAGTCCAGAGACTCCAGGAAGGTCCATTCTCCCTGACTTCCTGTCCCATCCTGGCTGGCCCAAGGGCTACTCCATGAACAATCTACTGTTTAATTTGTCCAAAAGCTTGTTGTTGTTCAGGATCCCACTTGAAATCATTCTTCTTCTGTGTCACCTGATAGAGAGAGAGGGCTTACAACCTGACTCTAGTCTGGAACATGGATCCTCCAAAAAACGACAATGCCTAAAAAAGTCTGTGTTTCCTTCTTGCTGGCTGGTGGGGACACAGCTGAAGGTCCCTTGATCTTACTTCACCAAAAAGCTAGGATGCCACCAAGGCACAAGGACAAGCCAAACTAACTTAAGTTGTTTTGAGGAATATATTTAATGCAGGTATCTCGGTGTGTGCATTTGCAAACTGAGCTACTTGCATTTAGTGTATTTCTTAGTAGAAGTGGTTATGATCTTTACCATTTCCTCCTAATTCTGCCCTCTCTCTGTTCCATGGGGTGTTGTATGTGCAAATGAGGACAGCCCCCTGCACTCTGTTAAGACTTAAAAGAGCCGCAATAAGGTAATACCTCTGATTCAGTACTGGGCAAAAGAAGCAGAAAAGAAATAAAAGAGGAGATTTCCAGACAGATGGTGCAGCCCCTTGTTGTACACTTGCCCTAAAGTTCTTCTGAACAACAGGGAGCAATTTTTTTCCATTTAATGAGACTCCTTTCTATCTCCCCATAAATTTCTGATTTCTCAGCAAAGAGACTACCTCTGTCTCAGCAGATGTACTAACAGTTTGGAAGCTAGCACAAAATTAACATTCCCAGTCAAACTTTGCTGATACGGTGTGTTTCACATATTTTTTAACATATTTTTACATATTTTACAGAGCAAATTCTGTTGATTGATACCAGCCTGGCTCTGTTACCTGACACCCATTTACAGAAAGCAGGATAAAGAGTGTCATTCACAGCCACCATCTATTACCATGGCATTAAGTACTGACACAAATCTTGTATATGGCATTGATTAAACATGTTCAGTAGTGATGACTGCAACTAATCAGTGCACCTTTAGAACAATTACTGTCTTAGTTTACACTGTAAGATGCAACCAAAGTATGTATTCTATCTAGTATGTATTCTATTTTCATAAGCTGTTAAAACCAGGTGGGGCAGCATTCTTTATCTCTTCCATGACACGTCCCTGATGACTCCCTCCAAAGGATATCTTCTGTTAATGGGCCATCAAGGTCTCACTGCATGACTCATAAAATTACATCATCCCATGGTGAGATGCTCCGCCCAGGGGGAGGAACCAAGCTGGATATTCCTACCTGGATATAACTGGACGTTTGGAACACAAGAGGATCTACCACTGGATTCCCAGACAAGAGCTCAACAATCACCACTGGAAAAGGACCAGACTTTTTTACAAGATCACCACTTGAACAGAACCACATCCACCATTTAATTGGATTGCTATCACCATCCTGGCCAACAAGATGTCAGGTTGTATTCTAACTGACAATTTTAGCCAGTGTTTTCTGCCTTTATTTCAATTTTCTTATTAAATTGTAGTTCTGACTTGGAATCTCTCAGCAGTTTGCTATCAAACTGGTACAGCTACCAATAAAATGCACAAGTTACAACTGTTCTTACAGCACATGCAACACCTCCATGGTCCCAGTGAAGACCAGCTCTACAAATATATCCACCCCCAAAGTCTTCCTTCTGTTTCTAAACACTAGCCAGAGTGCTTGAAAAAATTACAGAGCTATGGCTTCTCATCCATTTGGAAGCTCTTCACAAGAATTAATAAATTCGCTGTGAAAATGGATTTGTGAAGTATTACTGAGGGGTCGTGGAAGTCTGGAAGGGGAATGCCAAAAACAAGGGACAAGCTCACCTCATTTCCTGGCTGCTGGCTGCACCATCAACCCCCCTGGAAACAGTCCCTGCCAGTAAAGCCAGACATTTCTTTGGGTCTAACTTCACTGTCTAGAAAAATAGAATGGAATTTGCTAACATTTGAAAAGGTTCAGACACAACAATAGGAAATCTCTACCTTGCAAATACTGTAATAAAAACAAAACAAAACCAAAGCCCAGAGTAAAACATACCTGACTCTGCCCTTTCCTAGTACCGAGTGACAAAAGTTATAAAATTAACAGAAGTTACAACCAGGCCTAAGAAATTGTCCAGATTTTTAAGATTAAGAATAAAGATCAAAGACAGACTGAAGGCACAACAAAACTTATTCATTCATTTCTGCAGAAGAAACAGATCCTGACAGGAACCAAGGTGAATTTTTCATGCTGCTGTTGGACTAGCATGCTGTATAGGAGCAAAAGCTCTTACATATGCACCAAAGACAGGCAATAATTATACAGAATAAAATATGCTTATATAAATAATACCTCATACCCAAAACACAGCACATGTATTTATCCAAATCACAAACGGAAATCAACTTATATCTAAGAACACTTTTCCATCAAATCCCTGTCCCTATGGAGGAATACCCTATGGACCTAGCAATTTCTTTGCAGTTGTCAATACTTAATTCACTTTGACATTAAATGCCAATTCCTTGCAGATATTGTTTAAGAGATCAGAATTTTCTTTTACAGTCTGAGAACATTAATCCAACAGCATCAATTTCTATCCAGACCACTTCTGCTCACTGAACTCCTGCTGTTGATGAAGCATTGCTCTGAGCACAAACATATCCAGAGCAATTATTAAAAAGGATCATTTTCCAACCTGACACAATAAAAGAACAACATAGAAACTGGCTAAGCAAAACAACATTAAAGCTTAGGAGGGAGGGAAGAAGAGGGAAGGAGACTGGCAACAAGAGTAACATAGTGTTTTAAATGTTTCACTGTCATCAAAATCTGACATCAATAATAAATAAACTGGAAACTACAATGAATAGTTGAGTCAGTTGGCCCAAACCCCAGAACTGGTTGGTACTAAACCTTCTCTCATGACCTCACTCTTTGGCTTCATGTAGAAGAACAAAATTTTGTAGCAGATCTGCAGAAGCACTACCAGAGCTGCACTCAGAGGATGTCCTGTGTGATGGGGATGTCGTGAGGCCAGCTGAGACAGCCACCTGCCTAGGCACTGAGAGAGAGCAGGAGAACAGCCTCCAGCAAGTGACTGGGCAGCAAGTGATATCACTACCCACCATTTGATCTCCAGCAGGCTGCCTCAAAATCTCAGGGGAGACCAGGGTAAAATGGCATGGACAGCTCAGAAGATCAGATCACAAAAATGGCAGGGTCCTCTCCTGGTCATTGCAGACCACCCCCCTTTTATTCCGTGCACATAGTCTGTTTTCTGGCTTTTCTCAGGGTTTTGGGGGTTTTTTTGTTTGTTTTGGTTTTGTTTGTTTTTTTTTCTGTATATGGAGGTTTGTTTTTGTTTTGGTTTTTTGTGTGTGTGTTTTTGTAGGATTTTTTCTTTGTTTTCAGCAATCTGAACTCTCAGGATTTTGGCAATGAGAAAAACAGGACAAAAAATCTCTCTCAATTACAGATGAAACCCAACCACTGAACATGTCAAAACAGGTAATGCCTACACCACTGCTGTCCCTTTGGAATGACAGTGCCCTAAACAATTGTCTTGGAAGTGATTCAGTGTTACAAAGATATAACAAAGAGTCAGGGATTTTATTACTGCTATTGTTCAATGTCAGTAATACATCTACTTTTGTGTTGGTATGACACCTGCTTGGATTGCAGTTTCTCAGTCAAAGCATACATTCAGCTTAATATTAAGTGCAACCACTTCTTTAGCTATGAAAAGCATTAAAAGCAGGACAGCAGCATGTTTAGCTACGTATCAGCTTGAACACTGCTTTACTTAAACAGCATCAGCTGGCCAGAGCACTCAGCTTTTATTTAAGCAAATCAAAGCAAAATAACAGACAACACCTTGGAAAATTTAACTTCAAGACACCCAGGTACCTGAAAAATCCAACAAAAAACCTCAAACCAAAACAAACAGAACAAACACGAGAGTTCACTTAAAGATCAAACTAAAATGCAGAAGTCCCAAAGTGTATTACTAACCAGAAGAAAAAAAAAGAAACTCATGTTTCCTATCTTCCCTTCTGCCTTCCACCAAATCACACCTGTACACCTCAAAGACTTTTAGACTTTTTCAAAGTTGATGCAGGGGAAGTTTGCAACTTCCTGGGGCTAAAAGAGACTTCCAGTTTCCATTACCTCAGTCTTTACTTTCAAAATACAGCTGTTAGACTTTCTTAGGTAAGGAAAAAAGATGAAGATTTCAGTAGTGATTTGAAGCTAGAAATTTATTTCTATACAGATTTTTAAAACTGCTCTTAGATTCAGTAGGACTCTTCCACAACACAAGGTTCTATAAAAGATCTCAAATCTAAGTCATTTGCATTCACAGTGCAGTCTGTTCTTCAAGCAAAAAAAAAAAAAAAGAAAAAAAAAAGTCAAACTTTTTTGACTAGAAGCTCTGTGGCTAATCTGGGGAAGATCATTGTTCTGGCCTCAATAATACAAGTACTACAAGATTGCTGCTAAGGGTTCCCATAACACAATACAGCCTGCAAGTTAAGCAAAGATGCCCTGGGTGGAGCCTCCTTAGCCAAGCTAAACAGTTCCATGAACTCTGCAGAGGGAGTGTTGTCTGAAATTGTCCTCTTTCCCCACTGTAGGATTAAGGAGATGATCTGTCACCTTAATCATTTATCAGGAACTGAATTAATTTGCAACAATAAAATAGTATCACCATGCAATTGGACTCCCTCAGAGAGATCACCTGCTGTCAAAAAAGAACGTGGTTCAGCAAAGATACCTTCACAGTGATCCCACCAGGGCAAGGTTAGAGACCCTGCCCACACCCCTAAATAAAAGCAGAACAGCAATCTGAATGTACAAAAGGACAAAAACCTCTCTTCACAGATTTTCAATGAAAGCAAGCAAACAAACCAGTAGATAGTATAGTATCCTCAAGCCTTTATCTTGCAGGGAAATCTTTTCCATATGCCATTCTAATTTGCCTCATACCCTTTCAGAGAATGACAAAAGCAGACTGACCACAGTCATGCACTGGGTCCCATCAAAGGGCAGACAGTTCAAGAGTCTGCAATTCAACTACACACGTCTACCTTTCTCCTTTATCTGTTCTGAGGTTCAGCCCCAGAAAGGACCTCCAGATGATCTTAAGTGAGTAAATTATTCCTGAAATTACAATCTGTTCATTCTTTCAGGAATTGATTTTTTCCTGGAGTTGTGCATTTTCTTATTTTGAGGTTTTTGGAGGGAGAGGAAAACGTCACATTTTATTAAGTGACAGAAAGCATACTGTGAAAGGACAAACCCATAGGATTGGCATTGTAACATGTGAAATCATAATACATTCACCCTAAGTCATGTCAGTTATGGTACAAACTGGACTCACATCAGCAGCAGGCTAATCCATGAGGGTTGCAGCAGCACCTCAGGTTTCTCTGCATACTAATAAAATTTACAAAAATAAAGGAAAAAAAGAGACACACTCTTAATTTTCTATTAACATCTCAACTTTTTTCCCTAAAACTGTCATGACTGTGCTCTCCAAAACTGAATTATACTCCTTTTCCTTGCTAAACACAGGATACCTTTTTCTCTGCTACATATTGAGGCACTAAATCTCATTTGCAGTCAGACAAAACTTCCACTTATTTTATGTAGTTGTCCTTTTCCAGAATCCTTTCCATACTTCCCTGACCTAGGTCAGTTTGCACCATCCTGTGCAATTCTCTCACTTGTTAAACCTCCTTTCCTGATTATTTTCATATTGTATCTATTCCACACCCGTCTCTTGGGGAGCATTTTGTTGCTGTTTTTTTAAACCCAGAATGATACCTCATCTTCTCTCGAAGCCTCCCGCTTCTCTGAAAAGCTGAGCTTTGTCTGAAAACTAAAAAAAATTTCTGCATGGCTTCCTCAGTTTCTCATTTTCCTGAAGTTTGCCCTTTGAAGCCAACACATCAGTTTTCCCATTACTATCCAGCACCTCTAGAATGATTTCAGTCATTATCTAGCTTCTCCTAATGACTTCCATAAGTGCTTGCTTGTTAGGAGTTGCTTAGAGATGAACCTTCCTTTGCCACTCATTAAGGCTGGAGAACCTCTTCCCACTCACTGGGACAAAAGAGTGAGCATCTCCCTTAAGGCAAGGGATGCTGGCTGATAGATGCACATCCCTTGGGATGTATTAGGGTCTTCTTCAATGAACACAATGACCAGGTCAGTGTAAAATAATCACACCAAACATAGGTAACAGACACACAAAAATTGCTTTAAAATATCTCTGCTAGCCACAGCATTATCTTCAAGAAACAACTGCAGCAGCAGCTCCACAATGCTTTTTTTTTAATTGGTAAGTACCGGAACAGTAAGATATCCCTGAAAGCTGATTTTTAATTTTTGCATTTCAAGTAAAAGTAACATGAACTAGGATGACTCCAGAATAATAATTCAAGCAATCATCTAATTTCAACATCATCTAATTACTTTAAACTTCCAGAATCTCAAGAAAATAAAGAGGAAAAATACAGCTAGACACCAACTCCAGGAGAAGAATGCCAATCTGCTCAGGCTTATGTAAACAAGTCACTACAATATGGATGGTCTCTCATAGCACAACCACAATGAAGCTGCTGTCATATGACTGTATTTCCAAAATATATACTTTCATCATACTAACATCTATAGCACCAAATACTTCTAAAAGAAGTAATTTCAAAACAGTTTCTGAAACTCTTTTAAAATTGTTTATTTCTACTGACAGACACGAAATTTGAAGTAGTTAACAAAGAGGCAGAAAAGTTCAAAGTAACCATGGATAGCTCATAATTTAAGATACATTATTAACTGTTGCCAGCATTGTGCGCACATATGTGTATAAAAGAAGTAATTGTGGTGCTTGCTTTTGTCCTCTTCTGTTTCTTCTTATTAAAAAAAAAAAAAAAAAGGAAAATAAAAAGAGAGAGAGAGAAAAGGCATGACAGAGAAAGGAGCTGCTCGTTAAAATTATTCTGAACACTGGAATTGCAAGGGTAGTGGATAGCATGTAGCTCCAAATACATTCTCATTACTATTTTGCTTACTGATCAATATCATTAAAGAAGATAACAGTGGGCAAAGACTTTAGTATCAACTTTATTAATATTAATAGAAACAGGGATAGAGTGCACCCTCAGGAAATTTGCAGATGACACCAAGTTCAGTGCTGCTGTTGACACACCTGAAGGTCAGGATGCCATCCAGAGGGATCTGGATAAGCTCGAGAAGTGACCCCACGGGAATCTCAAGACCATGTTCAAGGTGCTGCTCGTGGCTCAGGACACTCCCAGTATCAACACAGGCTGGGGGATGAATGGATTGAGAGCAGCCCTGTGAGCAGGACTGGGGGTGCTGGTGGGTGAGAGGCTGCACATGACCCAGCCCAGAAAGCCAAACGTGTCCTGGGCTGCATCCAAAGCAGCGTGGGCAGCAGGGGAGGGAGGGGATTCTGCTCCACCTGGAACCCTGCATCCAGCTCTGGGGTCCCAGTGCAGGAAGGACATGGACCTGTCAGACTGAGTCCAGAGGAGGACACCAACATGTTTAGAGGAATGCAACACCTCTCCTTTAGGAAAAGTCTGAGGGAATTGGGATTGTTCAGCCTGGGAAAGAGAAGGCTGCAGGGTGACCTAATTGCAGCATACCAGCGCCTGAAGGGAGCCTTTAAGAAAGATAGAGAAGGACTTTCTACAAGGGTATGTCGAGACAGGACAAGGGGGAATGGATTCAAACTGAGAGAGAGTACATTAAGATTATATTTTAGGAATAAATTCTTTACTGTGAGAGTGGTAAGACACTGGCACAGGTTGCCCAGGGAAGGTGTGGATGCCCCATCCCTGGAAGCGTTTAAGGTCAGGTTGGATGGGGCTTTGAGCAACCTGATCTAGACAAAGTGCTCCTATCCGTGGCAGGGGGCCTGGAACTAGATATTTAAGGTCCCTTCCAAGCCATTATATGATTATGATTCTAACGAGGTATAAACCACTATATCAGAAATAAATCAGGATGCTTTTCTTCAACTATCACTCCTCAGCAGAAAAGGCAACAAGAACTTAATCTTCTCAACAAATTACAAAAAGAATTTTAGTATTTGTTTCCATAAGGAAATAACAAAGTGATACAATTACACGCTGCCATAGATCAGCAACATAGACTCCATTTATACACTTCGCCTTTTGTATTAAACTCAGAAAAGTCGTAAAAGGCTGGCACTCTTCTGAAACAAGTTTGCATTTAAACATTCAGACAATATCCTTTTTCTAGATTAAAAAACAAAAAACCAAAGCAAAACAAAAAACATCTGGATGATAACAAAATGTCACAATTCTCTAAGCAGCTTTGAGGGGGGCCAGCCTTAAAAACGAATACTTCCTTTTTACCCCACATCCACAAAACAGATGTTCAATCTTCAGGCAGAATAAACTACCACAAAATACAATAATCTGGAAGTGCTGAAGCCAAGGAAGTTCACAATTAAGCATGCCAAACCCCAAATCAGAAATTACAAAAGCACCACCTCAATATAGATCTACATGCACCATGACCAATGATACACAAACAGGAGTCTAATTTATCTGAAAAAGAAATTTGCTAACTATTCTCCCCACTCCTGAAAATACATTAAAGACTGTAAGGAAAAAGCTTAACATAGTTCAGGCCACCACCAGTGCAGACACAAGAACTATTTATCAACCCCTCAAACCAGAAATAACAGTCATGCCCCTTCAGAAATATTTCTGCAACATCTGCATTGGTTCAACTGGCTGTTCTCCAGACACTTCTGCAGTGCTGTATTTTGCAAAGTTTACCTGATTGAAGTTTGAAAGAACTCAGAATTAACAATGAGAAGGACTTATCTTAATGACAGGATTTAAATTCCCTATTCTCATGTCACTGCTCTTTCCCAAGGCCACAAACAAACTTATCTGATGGACAGCAGTGACCCAGAAATAAGATCTTACCTTTGATCTTGCCAAAATGGAGGAGGAGCAAACCCAGTAGCTGAAGACAACAAAAATCCTGATGTTGACAAATGAAAGGGAATTACTTCTTGTCCATCATGCAAATATCTGATGTGCTCAGAACAATACACCCAAAATTTGTGAATTGGGGCTGGTTACTAGTTTCTTAGCAGAGGTCGACAGGTCTTTCCAGTCCTCACAGTCTGCATCATGTTCCCTGCTGTCTACAGTATGCCAACTCAACTGGTTGGACATTTTGTGGAACAGTTTTTATGGATGATCAAGAAGTAACACACTCCCCAAAATAACCTGGGAGCAGCAGCAGCTGTCAGGGATGCTTAGCAGAGAACTGCAGCAGAGTACTGGGTTTTGGCCTTGGCTATCATGCTGCTCATTCTATGAATTCAAGATTTATAAATGCAAAGCCCTGAAAGGACAAATATGAAGAAAACACCAAGACTTCATCACCTTTCCCTCTGACCCTTCCCCTTTCAATTATCAAGTGAAGTTTAAAGCAACTTAGGCTGCTGGCTATCTGAACAAGCAGGTAAATACAGAGGATTAGCTCACAGCTTGACTAATTCACTTTAAGAATTGACTTGGATTAACTCTGAGTTGTGTTTAGCAGACAGTCTCTTAGTGCATACAAGAGGTCACATGAATTAACTAGACTGTTGTAAATTCGCACCATATTTCAGTGATTATTCAGCTTCTCTGACTAGGTTCTCAATATATACAATGCTCAACAGAAGCAACAAATATTTCAATCAGCATTTAGGAGATGCCACAAATTCAAGTGAAAACAGAAAGTTGATGTAAAAACTGAATAAAACCAAAAACCCTATCTTCTAACACATATGATGACAGAAAGGTTAGCATCCAAGCACCATCTAGCCTGTCTCACCATTTTTCAGATAAACGCCTTTTGCACCTCTTTTGAAGAGTAAGGCAAAAAAAATCCTATTGGACAAAAGTACAACTGAATATCAATGGATTTTTCTTACAGAAAAAAGAAAATAGAAACTAACTAATAGTTTGCCTCCAGCTTTTCCGTTAGAACTTGGTGCACATTAGCATGGGTACAAATTTTAAACACAGACACACTTCAAAGCCTCCTTCAGACAGTTTTGTAAAAAAAGCATAAGCCATAAAGCTTTACTTGGGAACCACTAAGACTTTTTTTGTGACCGCACAAATAAACTAAGAAGTTCAAGGGATCCAGGCCACAAAAGGAGAACGTACCGAAATCCACCCACAAACCAGATTTTTTAGGCATCCCACAATTGCACACACCAGCTGTGTCCATGGCACCAAAGCTTGAGGCCCATGCACAGCTACTCTCATCCCTGACACAGCCCACATAGGCATGCTGGTCTGAATTTCAGCCTCCTGCTACTGAACAGCCTCTCTTAGGTCAGCCAACCTTATACTCCCCTCTACTCCTCTCTCAGGAGATCCCACCTGGAGTACTGCATCCAGCTCTGGATCTCTGAACAGAAGAAAGAGTGAATGCAGAGAGGGCCATAGAAATGACCAGAGGGCTGAAGCACCTCTGTTATGAAGACAGGATGAGAGAGTGGAAGTGTTCAGCCTGGAAAAGTCAAGGTTTGGGAAGGTCTTACAGCACTTTCTAGTACCTAAAGAGGGCTTACAAAAAAAGCTGGAAAGGGACAAGGGTATGTAGTAATGGGATGGAGTGTAATTGACCCAGAAAGAAGGTATATATCAATTAATATTAGGAATAGATTATTTACTGTGAGAGTAATGAGACACTGGAATAAGCTGGCTAGAGAAGCTGCAGATATCTCAATCTCTGGAACTGTTTGTCCAGCACTTTGAGCAGCCTGGACTAGTGGAAAGTGTTCCTGTCAGTGGCAGGGGCTTGGGACCCAGCTGATCCTTAAGGTCCCTTCCAACCCAAATCATTCTATGATTCTATACAAAAATGTCCTATGGCATTGTGGCAGAACTGACAGCGCTTTCGAGAAACCCAATGCCTACTACTCAGTCAGCTTCTGCTTTCAGTCTTGCAGCAGCCTTCTTCCAAGAATACTCCACTTAACCCAATGGGAAACACTGCCAAGCAAGAAGGAAGAGTAAAGCACCACACCTTATTAAATCCTCAAAAAGTTCACACTACAACAATACTGGCACCCCCCTCTAGTGGAGACACAACTCATACAAGTAGGAGATGACACTTGCAGGGTCTTGGGAGGAAAGTTAATCAAACCACAAGAGGAACAGTCAGGGGGATATACAGAGCACGGAATTACTTCTGGCACAATTGCAGGACGCAGATGCATGCCAAGTGCACATTCGGGTTTCCTACCAACCAAGAAATGTCACCTCATCTTGAGAGCTCCAAGAAAAGTCAGTATTTCTTCCCCCTCCTCACCCCTCGCTTCTCACACAAAGCACAAAGGAGCTGGGTGTGGCTCCTTTGCCAAAGCTGTCCCTGCACTTTTGTGTCACTCTTCTGAGGGAAAAAGTAACTGTTTTCACACAAAAATTATACCAAAGATCCTATTACAGGGTATTCATAGCATATTAGGAACAATTTAGAAAGAAGAACTGAAAAAGCTGTAAACAAATCTCTCAAACAGAACTTTGTCATAAAAATCTGGGCAACTGATTGAAGAAACTTTGTGGAAGAGATGTTGGTGATGGAAATATGCAGGATCATGGCATAAGCATTTGCTCAGGCATATTATTTTTAAGGCATTTATGTTTTCTACAGTCATGTAATTCCCTCCTGTCATCAGATTGTCATCAGTTTGCACATCTCCCCCTGAATTTTTTCCTCTAGGCTGAACCTCCTAGGACGCTTTTGCATGTGAAACTTAAGCAATCCAAGGCAGGAAACAGAAACACACTGGACTTCTTGGAGAAGCAGGCACTAAACAATGCTATTCCTATCAACTGTGTGCAAAATCGAATAGTTCTAGAGAGCTATTTTTAGTCTATTCACTAAATACCAAGATTATTCTGATTATCATAATACCCTGAAATCTCAGTTTCCAGTCCCACTAGCATGGGCTTTTGAAATACGACATTGTAACTACTGTAAACAAGAAGCTAAAAGACTAGGGGACCAAACACTAATTCAGAAAAGCCTTCTTTCGTTTGTAAGGCTTCTGTATAGGCAAATATACTGCTCTGAGGTAAAGGAGCAAAACAAGCCTGATTATGTTGCTAGCCACATTGGGACAGCTCTCAAAGCTTTGTGCAGAAACCATGCCCGGGTCAGCTCAAAGATACCTGGCTCGTTTCCACAGAATTGCTCTCCATGTATGACACATTTTGGGAGGGACAGCAAGGAAAAGGAAAGAGAAAGACCAATAAGTGATAGACTTTTATAATGGTATCTTTCAAGTACAAGTTACATTTAGGATGATACTCCTTGAACGCTGGGTAGCTATCCATACATCCATTTCCCTGAAGTTGTTTGTCCCACTGCTGTATCTCAGGAAAAAAATTGGTGAATTCCATTTCCTTGACAAGAGCAATGAAGGGGCAATGACCTATTGATGCACTGGACTTGTGTCTGTGGGAATACAGCAACAAACAGGGAGACACGTGGATAGAAATGGTTGAAAATCCCAATGAATTCTTCACTGAAAGCCCAGGCTTTGTTCCTCAACCCAATCTAATGCTTATGTGGATGGTTAACACATGCTCAAACACCAATCCTAGTACATCCCAGTGTTACTGTGGCATATAGGACAGCATGCTCTTACTAGTTGGCTGGTTCATCCTGACTTGACAGAAACGCCTGGAGACATTCTCGGATGGATGCAGGGAATGTTCAAGTTATTCTCCTGTACTGATAATTTGCCTATACAACATACAACATTTTATCAGGGCTGTGTACACATTTGCAAAGACACCTTCCAAGTGCAACAGTCAGCGACATGCAACACAGTATTAATACAGTGCTTTACTCTCCTTTGGGATTGACAAGCTTATCATCACCAGTCTGAATCTATGCTTCTCTATGTAATATCCCCCTACCAATTTCCCAAATGCATTTTTATTTCAATAATTAGTTTTATATATTCAAAGTTAGCATGCAACTACAGAAATGTGATACAAAGTTTACAAAGTTTATTAGCACAACCTTAGGCAAGGCAGCCAAATTCCCCTTTACATCCTACATTACAGCTTTACTACCACATGAAACCCTTTCCACTGCACCTCATAAGAGGACTGTACATATATTGTTAAACTACTGATCCAGTTTCTTCAGACAATCACTGAAAACACCTGTCACAACAGGCATTGAAACAACAACTCAATTACGCACAAAAGTGCACAATTTATTTCTATTAGCTGGAGTATCAATGAAAGAGCTCAGAAGCGTCCAGATGGAACATCAAGCACACATATACGCTGCCACCCTTTGCTACTTCCTATTCGGTTACAAGTAACTGTGAAAATGGTTAGTAACACAACCATGAAACCTTGAAAGCTCTAGGACCCTAGAAGTGACACCACTGTTGCAGCAACAGATTGTAAAAAACACACTAACCACAAGAAAAACAAATCCCACCAAAAGAGTCTGTGAACACCTAATGCAGGCATACAAGCCAAACAAATATGACTACAATAATGACAACCACAGTCCCTCCCAGTGCAGGGCAATGCCTAGGGGCAAGGCGACCTTCTCCTGACACTGCCACCGGCTTGAGGTGCCTGCCTGCAGTCCCCCACCGAGGTCTCCTGCCCCCAGCCATCCAACTGGCAGCAGCTGGTGCCACTCTGACAATTTGCTTCTCCTTGGCCCAAAGCACAGGAGGGCAGGGGTGCTCACCATCCACTGGGCTCCTGTGCTGAGAGCTGAAGGGAGGGTGGGGGACTGCTGCACTGCTGCCCTCCACCCCTCCTTCAGCCCTTCCACCTCGCTTGACGCCAGCAAGGCTGATTCAGAATTGAGCAGCAAACAAACTTGGGCTTTCTTCTGCACAAACACCCTGGCTGTGGACACCCACATCCTGGCTCGGGGAGGCATGCTGCCTGTCACACACTGCAGCTACGCAATGCCACCCCAGCAGCTCAAGGCCTCAGCATATTGTCCAGCACATCTGACAACCACAACAGGTCAAAAACAGAGTGCACTATCAAAGACTAAACATTTAGTGAAATCCAGCAGCTACAGACCCTTTATCAAAACCCCTCCGGAGCAGACAAAACAACACTTGCCACAACTTGAAAGCTATGTAGCTATGAAAACTTGAGAGTTTATCAGTCTTTCTCCTTTCCTACAAACACCAACCTGAAGTATAACCACCCTAAAAACAGGTGTGACTTGTACAGCATCTCTCTTGACTGCTTGGATTCCAGTAAGTCTTTGCTAGAGTTCACATTCAGCTTACTGCTATTACATAATCACCCACTTACTCAAAGAAGATACCAGTTTCCTGATGCTGGAAACATTCAATACTCATCCAACATTTATAGCTATACCTAACTTCTTCTTAATAAAAATATGGATAACTATAGCTATATTTTTCCACCCAGGGTGAAAGCAATCATCCTCAATTGGCAAAAGAACTTCTAAGAAAACCTTCTGCTCCCATAAATAATGTACCACGACTATTTCATATCTGCCACACACACCCTAAAAAGACGGGGAGGAGGGAGGGAAAGGGGCTTGCAATGAAAAACAGTATGCATTTCCTTTGCCAGATTTTTACCACTCTTACAATCTCCAGCATTCTGTAGAGAAAGATCTTGCCTTTGATGTCAATCCAATGCTTTCAGGCTTGCTCCTGCAAGCACTGCAACATGCAATACATTTTCTAGCAGGCAAAGAAATGGATGTACTGCAGAAAGTGCCTGCAAAATCCATCCTACTCCGAAGGTCACTGTGGCACATAAATTCCTACAGAAAAGCCAGACTGGTCTGAAATATGGCAACATGAGGCCTACACCAAACTGAGGATTATCATATACGACTATGGAACTCACAGACATTTTTTTCAGCAGTTTCAAAAATCCACTTCAGGACGTGTTTGCCTCTTAGTCACAGTAAGAAGCAAAACCAAAAAGATAATATCAGGCTCTTATATTTATCTCTTCTGTATTTTTGAAAAGAAAATGAGAGGACCACCAAATTTTATTTTGAGTATATCACATGGAAGACAAAAGAGAAAAAAATAGTAATGTCAATGCCTCTCAAGTTAAAGAAATCTAAAGTAAAGAGAATTCATTTGGCACAAAAGTCTACATATGGTTTTCAGCAATACAGTGTCTGTACTCACAAAATATGTTTCCTTTTAAAAGCGATCCAGCCTCCTCACTTTTGCAACTGAAGGCATTTCTTGTGCCACTGATCCACACCATCTACCACCATTTCAGCGGCAGACCACGTTGCAATGTAGGAGTGGGAAACAGCAAGGCACAAAACACTTTGCTCCTCCTTCCCCAGCAGGACCAGCAGCCTGGCTATTATCCATTACAAAGTCCACCATCACAAATCTTCAAGGCACTTGGAAAGCAAAACACTTTGCACACACCCCAGGACAGAGCCCTGTCCAGGCTATTTATCCTGGGAGTGGCTTTGAGGAGGAGGGATGTGGTTCCCCCTCTCCAGCTGTGCTGCTGGCAGGGGCAGGCATGCCTTACCCAGACTCCTTGAACCACAGCAGCCCCTCAAGTCTGTGTCTGTTTCTGCCTGCCAGAACCAAAGGGAGCAGATTCACTTTCTTTTTAAGAAGAAATACTTCTTTACTTCTGGGGTAAATGCACCAGTGCTCTCCTCCTTACACGCACTAACCTAACTGCCTGCAGTATCTGGGTGAAGAAGGAGCCAGATCCAGTAGGAAATAGATACAGGACTGAAAAAAACATGGTCTAAAAACTATTCCAGGCTGTGCCTATCAGGAAGTCCTGGACACTTTGCACTAATCCAAGCAAGGCTATTGTTCCTCTGTAGAGAAATACAGAACGACTTCTTTGTCAAGACCTTGTAAGAGAAATGCCATGTCATGGAGTTGTCATGTGAGATGGGGACACATGTATACTATCTAAACCAGCACCAGCAGATAGGCTCTTTTCATTTTTGGTGCTCAATGTTGCACAAATAGAAACAGTACTTTCAACAGTTAGAGACACCAGTCATTAAAAAATGAAAATTTATCCTAGAGTGCAACCTTCAGCCAAACAATTAACAAGATTTTGCAAGCCAGGTGTGCTGTTATGGGAGTAAGGAAACAGTGTCAGGCAGTCAAGAAACACCAATGGAGGAGAGAAGGAGAGGTCTGAGTACACAAAGACAGGCACTTCTCAGAATTCTCCTCTACTTTCAACAAAAACCAAACTAAGGCACCAGACATTCAGATGTTCACTGTCATATATACTAGTGCATCAGTGAAAGTGCATGAATGCACAGGAAATGTTTCTACAAGTTTTAAAGAAAATAAGCTTGAAATATAAATGAAGAAAGCCAAAATTCAAGTTCCCGGACATGTAAGTAGATCAGCAGCTCTCATTTCCTTGACAGAACTTTCTTCTGCCCTGGGAATAATTTTATATTTCTGTCAAAGCAACACGTCAGCCTTACACCTGATCCAAAGTCATTCAGTGACAATACAGATTTTTCCATTGATGTCTACGGGCAATGGATGAAACCTTAAGCTTCTGCTTTAGCTATGAAGAAAAATACTTGGGGGGAAAACATGAAGTAAGTTCAGCCCTAATGCAGCACTGCTGAGGAGTGCCACATCTCTACAGTATCACCTTGCGACACCTGGAACAGAAAAGTCAAAAACACATCAGATACTTCATAACCACTGCCAGTTGAAGCCATTACTGCCTCCCTCACGATCAAGGATTTCTGGAGAGTGGCGTTTTCCCTCCAAATTATCAAAACTTTTAAGGAAAAAAATGAGGACCATACCTAAATTGAAAGCAGTTTTTAAGAAAAGATGGGAAGATGGAAAAAGAAAAGACATACTTTATTTTCCCAAAAGTTGGTTTTCTTTTAATCCCACTAAACTGATAGAAAAAAATAATACAGCCCATTGTCAAAGATGAAGCAGTGAAATGCACAACATATAAAAAAACTAATCCACTAACTAAAGATGCTGGAGGGATCAAATATTGATTGCTCTGTCCTTCTCTCAGTAAAACAATTGCATGCATCTTTTCCCTGGCATTATGTGTAGCAGCCACTCTTCAAATATCTCATTTAGATGGACTTAAGCTGATTTTAAGCGTCCCTTAAATTGCACGCACTCTTCTTTCGGAAAGGGAGGAAATTGCATTTATGTAGCAAATTCTAATTTTGTGAGGGGAAACAAGAGTGAAAAGGACAACTGCCAAACAGTACCTCTTCCCACTCCCAAATTCTTCCCCATATCCTTCAGCATCACCAAGACCATAAGTGACAGCCTGTGAAGAGTTCCCCACTCAGCCCTGATGGCAAAAGAGCTGCACTCAATTTTCCTCTACATCCATATGAAAAAAAAATCCAGATACAACAGCAACAGTTCTCAGTAAGTGCTGGCAGGTCACCACCTAGAGGTGCTCAAAGCCAGCTCTTCTGACATCTGGAGAAGGCAGCTCACCTCTGAGAGTGCTCAAACTGCTGGGTACTCAAAGAGAAGATGGTGGTGGTCTCCTAAAGGAATAAACTGGTCAGAAGAATTACTTGCTTTTTAATTTAATCCTCTGAATATGAGAAAAAGCAAGATCAATATGGAGAGGCCACTGAGAAACAGATAACTATCCACTAAAGTGCTATTAAAAGCTCATCACAGTGATATCAAAGTGAATCCCATGTAAGTATAAAGCAGAACAAAACAATTTCTTCAACAACTTTTCCTGGATTCCCCAAATAGTTAAACCGTGTGACACTATAAGACCAAGTAAAACAGATTTTTATTTTTCCCCATTCTTAAGCAGAGAATGAATTATATTTTAGTTACAATCTTCCAGAGCTACTGATGAAAACCACATGACCATAAAGTATTTTTGCTCACAGTGATAAGATTGTCCGTTATTCACACGTGGAGTTCACATATTAAGGCTGGGTATGCAGTGTAGCACTACTTTAATTTTGCATTTTCCATGTGTTTTGTCTCAAAAGCTGTTTAACCTTTCGACCCTCAATATTTGTTTTGAAGAGTGGAGGAAGAGAAAGCAGACACCAGCCAATGTTTTCCTCTCTTCAACCAGGACTGCTACTGCTAAGTTCTCAGAACAAGGTTTATAGCAGCCAAGAGTCCAACTACTGCAATCTGTAATAGGGAGTGATAAAGACAATACCACACTGATCATGCAGCAGTGCTTCTCAGTATTCCTAAATAACATTTCCTTGGTAATTTGCCCTACAAGAAGGAAAACAACCACTGTTCACGTACAACTGCACAGGAAGAGACCGTGTCAATCTATTCTGGAGCAAAACAGCATTTAATTTTGTGTGGTTAATATTTAATAAAAACAGCAGTAAAACACAGGCCTAGCCTATCAAGTTGCTTTGTAAGTCTGAGCACATATCAGTTAAGGAAAGACATGCGGCACGCCTATAGCCAGTAATAGCAAGCTGCAGGGCAGAGCTTCACTTACGCCTGTGCACACAGCCTGTTGCTTCAGTCCACTGCTGAAATTGCCAGCAATATTATTTTAGTACTTTAGTATAGCCCATCCTCGCACAAGAGTAACAGGCTGCACGGCACACAGCCCTGGCCGCCAAATTGAAACATGACTCCCAGACCTGAGAGTGATTCATTTTAGACCAAATGGTACAACACACCAAACCTGACCTAGCATGCAAAAACTTTCTTTGAAAAGATAAGAGTTGCAGCAGTTCTTAGCAGTAAAAAGACGGCAGCTGCCCCAATTCCCCCAATTTTGAGAACACAAGTTGCCTACAGGGTCTTCCCCCAAGTTATTTTGCCTTGAAACTTCAAAAAAAAACCTCCAACCAAAAAAAAATCACCAAGCAACAAAAATAAAATAAAATAAACACACAGAAAATCAACCCAAATCTGGAGCAAATAAGGATAGAAAAAGAAAAAAAGAAAGGGGGGATTTAGGCAGCTTCTAACATTCACAGACAACTGAAATCATGAAGGTGTGGGCTTGTTTCACGGAGATATTCCCAAGAAAATTAAATTTAGACATTCCAACATTTTTGCGATAATGAAAACTTTTCACATATTTCCGTCGGAAGCAGTTTTTGGGACGGTTCCTACTGTGGAGCTATTAAAAAAGAATATACAAAAAGAAGCGAGAAGGAAGAAACTTGGTCCCTCTGGTTCCACCTCTCTCTTCTCACTTCAGTTCGCTAACGGCTTTTGTCCTCTAGCTTCCCTCCTTCTTCCCCCCGCTCCCGGTCTTTCTCTAATAAATCACACCCTTATGCTTGTCATTCATCTTCTCCCTGTCCTCTACCTTTGTAAACACCATGGATACACCGATACTGCTCCCATCGGACTTGAGCAGGCTCTTCGTCCGAAGGACTGAGGAAGTCAGGAGAGAGAGGTGGCAACTATTTTTTTTATCTAGGAGTTTTCCCACTGCCTTAATTTGGTATAAATATATCCAAAGAGATTTCGGGTGGGGGGGGGGGGGGTAGGGTGGGGGGCGGGAAAGATAGAGGTGAAGAAAGGAAAAAAAAAAAAAGAAAAAAAGAGAAAAAAATAAAAATAGGAGGGCAGACCCTAAGTAAGTCCTGTTAGTGTTCCTTAATCAAGTGCGTGCCCATCAGTTATTCCAGGCCAGCCCCGGAGACGTTAGTCCAGCAGGAATAGCAGCCTGACCCGACGCCTCGAACGCACTCGAGCCCATTCCGAAGGAGCCCTGCGCCGGAGAGGGCCCCGGCAAGGCGCGCCGCCCTCACACCGCTGCGCGCCGCGGCATTGAGCCCAGGTTCGGAAACACGGCAGAAAAAGCCAAAGAGAGAGGAGCCGAAGGGCGCCGCGGGCACGGAGCCCTCGGGCATTGGGAAGCGGGCACCTTCTCGCGGGTGAGAACGGAGGCACCCGCGGCCCGCTCCGCCCCGGGCCCGCCGCGCTGCGCTTACCTGCGGGGGCTGCGCGGGCGCGGCTGGAGGGAGCGCGGCGCCGCCGCCGCCGGCGCGCACAGAGGGACGGAGGGAGGGAGGAGGGAGGGGAGAGAAGGAGGGAGGGAGGGAGGAATGAGGGGTGGGACGGGGAGGGACAGAGCCGAGCGGAGTGGAGCGGGACGGGACGGGACGGCACGGGATGGGGAGGAGAGGGAGGGTAGGAACGGGACGGGACGAGCCGGGCTGGGCCGGGCCGGGCTCCCTCCGCCCCCGCTCCGCCTGCGCGCCTCGGCCGGGCGGGACCCAGGTGCGCCCGCCCCGCCGACCCCACGCGTGCCCGGCTTGCGGCCGCTCACTCCGCACGGCACACGGTGCCCGGGAGCGGAGGCTGCCTGGGGAAAGGGCGGCGGGGCTCGGGCTGCGTGGCGGTGGTATGCAGGTGTTTCTGGAGCAGCCACGGTTCTCGTCCTGCGAAACTTCCGAATCTCTTGTCGACGTCGACAAGAGCCGTTTGAGAGCCCCGTCACAGGAATAGAATAGTCAGTTTGCAGGTCCACGGAGCGCTCATCCTTGGAAAGGGGCGGGGTTGCACAACGGATAATTTTCCAGATTACAAGAATTATTTTATTATACAAAACCAGGTTCAAACTACTTCTTCTTCCCCACTCCCTAGCCCCCATAAGTTTTTACTGTTAAATAGTCTGTTTTCGTTGGATTGCTGGAGCATCTAGAGGCCACTTTTGCATGTACATGCATCAAAGTGAAAAGATGTATGTTGTACAACACTTAGAGTTCAGTGGCTGAAATGACTAAGCATTTCTAACCCCTGTAGAGAGATTTCTAGGGAGGTTACCTGCAGTTATACAAGCCATCAGTGCCTCCAGCAGCACAAAAGTCTATTATAAAGCACCAAGCCCACTTAAAACACTCGAATTTCTCAAGGAACCAGAAAGCAGAAGAGACAATTCTCAAGTCTGATCTTTGCTTGTGTGCCATCACTACGGTGATGACATTATCTGCTATAGCTACTGGCAATATCTGCTGCACCCCAGGTATGGTTATTAACAAAGTTTATGGCATCAGGGAGAGCAGGTCTCTTGTAGTCATGGCTGGTGAGATGTTTTCTCTTTAGGAAGAAGTTGTCACCATATAGACCTTGTTTTTGTACTCAGCATTGCAATTTTGCTCTGAGACTGGGCTTCAACATGCTGAAAAGTTTTGTTAAGTACTCAGCAAGCTATTAATTTTGGAAAGTGCTGGATTTCATCTTCTACCTCTTCAAAGCAAGCTTTGCAAGAGGTGACCAAAAAACATACTCTGTTATAAGCTCTAATAGATGGTTTAGCATCTATACACCAATTATGGTGGCAGGTCTTGGTAGTTTTCTCACCTGTGCACAGGCCACATCTGGGCTGGACAACTGCAGTTTTGAAACACTGTGCTTAAGCTGCAGGTGTCCTCCCCTTGAGGTAGAAAAGGGATGATATCCAAGAGTCACTGATTAGAGAGCAGGTGGTCTTCAGAATGCAAAATTGATTCTTCCAGTCCGGTGGCAGTATATCTGCTATAACTTCATTATAAACCAGATTTTACTCATCTTTTTGGGATATAAACTGCCTGTACATGTCTACAAAATCTGTCCTGTCCTCAGCCCGTTGCCCAGATACTATAAGAACCAAGATTAACTTGAAAGCAATCAAAGCTTCAAGCAAAGGATGATCTGACAAGATTTACATCTCTGTGGGTGAGACCTACAACCTCTGGCATGCCAGAGTCTTCTTTAGTAGGACAGTGCTTGCTGCTAAGAGCTACTACATCTGCAAATTGTAAATCACCACTGCTTAGCATCCCTATGGGTACTCAAAAATTGCTAGTTGGGATGCACCTCTAGCTAATGACTCCTGAAGGAAAATAGCAGAAAATACAGTTCTGAGTTCACGGGAAAAGTCTGATCTGTGCATGAGATGGAATTATATTAAGGTAAAGCGATTGCAAACATTTTAAATAAAACAACTTTGAGTCCATTTTCAGTGAACTGATATAGTTAAAGCAACAAAGTTTTTTCAGTTCTTTTGTTTTCTCTTAGTGACTTCAGGCATGCTCGCTCAGCCCTGAAACATTGACTTGTCATTTAGTCAAGGATAATGTCATTAATTCTCAATCAACCACTCTTGGTCAAAATAGAAAATATGGGTAATATTCAGTAAATCTTAAAAACAGGCAAATATTGAAGGTCCAGGGAAGATCACATGGTCTAATGTTTAATGAATGTAACTGCTATGAGACTTGGCTGTGGTGCTCTGTGGTCTGAGACGTGTTTATGTAATCACACACAGATGTACTGAATTGCATTAGATAGGGAAGTAGTTTTCACATCCTTCAGTCTGGAAAAACTTCTGTTTCCAGAACAAACCATGTAAGTTCCATGTGCTCAATTTAGTGAATTGATTCAAATCATAAGTATGCTTAACATGTGCAGACATTGATATATTTAATTCTCAGCATTCATACAGTTTCAACTGAGTGGCTGTAAGATTAGTCATACAAACCCAGAAAAGTTAAACATGTAATTCCTCTTCATTCTGGGCCTGGAAAGTACCTCTGGTGTTTTTAATTAAAGAAAAAAAAAATCTGGGAATTTACACTTAAAATGTCTCTTCACTCTGTCGCTTCTCTATGCAGCATATTCTGGTGTAGGTAGCAATGGACAATTTCATTTTGGATTGGAAATGTGCAGAAATTAGTGCAATAGATGCTTTGAACGAAACATTTAATGGGATCACTACTAATTCCTGTGGAAAAAAATGGCATGCTTCAGCATTATCTGAGATAGGAATAATTGGAACAGTATTTTCACTTTTTATTGATCACTTTTTATTGATTTCACTTTTTATTTCTTAGAATCCTACTATTTGTAGTAGACTGCTAAAGCATGTGTACATTACAAAGAACAGTCCCAACAATTCACAAAGAATAAAGCACTCTCTGGAGTTTGACTTTTTGCTCATTTGTTACGTACATACTGTCTGAAGCCCAGTGCTCACATGCTGGGGACCCCTGTTCAGAACAGGATGCAGAGGAATCTGAGCAAATAACATTGCCTACAGTTAGAAAACATGCTGTTTTCCAGAGAAACTTCAGACACATCAGAAATCTCATGAAAAGAAAGCATCCCTATCCATAAAACTATGTCATCTTTATTCTGTGGCAGTGCTTCTGCCTTGGTTCAGTCTCCTAGGGGCTTCTGCTATGATGCAGCAGCAGTGCATGACTTTCTGTGAGCCACAAACTCCTCTAAAACCTCTAAGTTCTCAAGGCAAAAGAGCAGCTTTTTCCATGGAAACTCTCCCTGGTTCAGCCTCCTGTTATCTGGACTCGAGGATATCCCAATCCTACTGAAGAGTAGCAGATTGCTGAAGAGTGAATGTGACCATAGTGCTCCTGGAAGCCACGCTTTGGCTCTTCATGGCTTTCTTCCCATGCGCAGCCCCTAGCAGCAGGACTGCAAGGCCAGGATTGAAGGAAAAATGGGTGCCCATAGGTGCCTGAGCATGTTGAGGATTAGGAATATATCCGCAAAAGCAGAGGAGCTTCTATGGCAAAATCTAGGTCAGATTAGGCTGTTTAGACAATACCTGCACCACAAATAAGAGCACTGTCTGTCCAAGTGGCCAGGGCTCAGGGCTCTTTGTGAAAGAACGTGTGGGCTTGTCCCATGTTGCCCTGAGATGACTGGACTCGGGTTTGCAAAATGCTTCAGCTAGTTACTGCCAGAGATAGAAAGGAGTTCAGTGCCTTAGTGACTAACGCAGTAACAGCTCATACAGAACCATAAACCTCTGTATTACTGTTCAGAGTCTTACAAATCATGTGCCATGAGATGCATCAAAGAGAGCTGATGGCTGTGTGAAGTATATAGGGTTTGTCTGGGACAGGCATGGGGGCAGAAGGTTGCCAGGAGGCTCCTGGATGAGAGCTGATGGTTGTGGCTTCACTGTGGTGAGGGAGGCGAGACAGTGAGGAGGAGCTATGGTTTTGGGGTGAGCACAGGCTCAGGGATGTCTGAAAGGTTGTATGGAGGGAAGGCAAGGAGGGGAGGCTGGGCAGGCATCTCCCATGGGATGGCTGCAGCACTGAACACTCCCACGTGTCCTTCAGCTCTATGAACACCTGTGTTGGAGCCTGAGGCTGGGTCACCACCGCTGTGTTTATGCTGCCTGAGCACTGCTACTCATTCAGCCTTTTGTTTTCCAGGTTATTGAAAAGACAAGTTTGTGGGGTGTTAAAGGATGACTGGATAATGAATGGTGTTCTAATTTGCCTTTTCATCAAGCACAGGGCTCTGGCCTGCCATGAAATGACTGAAATCCCCTTCTCATGAGGATACAGGGAAACATGGAAAGCTTTACCTCCAGCAAGTGCAGCAGCAGCCATTGGGTCCATTGCTCCAGAGCTTCCCCCTTTGGCCCTTTGTCAAGGTCCAATGGATATAAAATCCTTTTCTAACAGTGATCCTTAGCCAATAGACAGCATCTAAAATCCATAATTTATCCTGTCTGTGCCCTTTCATTTGGAACTGGATATTTGTACACCAAAAAATTGAGTGCCGTACTGCTTCACAGGATTAAAAAAATGAATTGCTCAGAAAAAGTTACATGGATGCCTCTGTACTGTATAAAACTTTGCACATCATTTGGTCTGTTTAAATGCCAGGTCTTACATGGAGTTCCTAGAGGGAGTCCAGCAGAGGACAATGAAGGGGCTGGAACATCTCTCTTACAAGGAAATGATGAGAGAGCCGGGCCTGTTCAGCCTCAAGAACTGACAACTGAAGGGGGCCTCTTCAACATCTCTAAATATCTGAAGGGACAGTGCCAAGAGGAGGGAGACAGCTCTTCTTGGTGGTGCTAGTGGTGCCAAGCAATAGCACAAGAGGCAGTGTACAGAAACTGAAACTCGGGAATTTCCACCTGAGCATGAGAAAGAATTTCTTTACTCTGCAGGTGACTGAGAACTTGAACAAGCTGCTTGAAGAGGTTGTGGACCTCTCTCACTGGAGATATTCAAGAAGTGTCTGGATGCAATCCTTTGCTATGTGCTTTGGGATGACCCAGCTTGAGCAAAGAGGTTGGACCCCATGACCCACTGTGGTCCTTTCCAATCTAACTCATTCTGTGATTCTGTGGGCTTTGAAAAGCTGCTGGAGCTATCATCTGAAAAAAGTAAATAATGCCAAGTGAAAAACTCAGTGCTACATAAGAATTTTTCTTTCAAGAGGCAGTATTTCCTACTAGTGTCTTAATGTTTTTGTTTTTACTGAAATAATAATTGTCCCCTTCTCCCTTTTCTAGAGTTTCAGCAGCAGAAGTCACTAAAAGTTTTCCAAGAGGTGCCATATCCACAATGGGACGGGTAACACACACACAAACCCTAAGGGGAAATATTGTGAGACTGAAGTTTTAACTGACCAAAACTGAAAAAACACCCCCAAACTCCAGCCTTTCTAAAACATAGAATAGGGCCTGTAATACTAGCTGAACAGTAAAGAATTTGGATATATTTAGTTAATGAAAGCTCTTGCTGGAAGGTAAGATTGGGTCATTTATGTCTGCACAATAGCAGCCCCAGTGTTGAACATATGAATACCAGATGGCTGGAACTGTTCCATTAATGAACTGATGCATTCATTGTTCTGAATTTGGTTTTGTAGCTTTTTGCTTATAATGATTTGATTGCACCATTAAAAACCTTCAATAACCTCAGAATTCCTCAGAATGCAAAAGAGGAGATGCCTCTGTCCCCAGTTTCCACTGACCTGCAGGTGTGCAACCCCTCTGTCAGTCAAGCTGATGAACATTTCATGCTGTTTTCTTAGTTCTTCCATTTAAATAATGTATACAGGATCTATGCACAAAATATTCTTCCAAGGCACAGGAAAATGCATTCCAGGTGACACTCCATTATAGTCAACAGGGTTATCCCGTGATGGATATGTAGGACAAAAGAAAATCAAAGCTGTAGGAACGTAGGGAGAAATTCTTTCCAGATATGTGCAAATACAGGAACAATGTCAGGCACTAGGAGATACACTTTTCCTCCAGAGGAGATGCCTCCTTTATTAAACATAGTTCCTATTGCAATAATCTTTCTGGTCTCCAAGCTTAGTTAATGAACAGTCTAGGAACCCCCTTCTTGTGTATGTTACCACAGGAAAATTAATTTTTTCTGGCTTACACAGCTCCTCTGTAAACTTTCCCTCTGCTCCAATACTCAGCTCCAACACTGGCTTTGTTTTCACTGTGGCTGTGCAGACACTTTCTGTTACAAAAAGGCCTGGTGTAGTTAGGTGACAAACACATTTCTGTCCTTTGTGGCTCCTTTGCTGATCCTCATGTCTGAACAGACCTTATGGGACAGGGAAAGAGAAAAAAAATCAAATATAGGCTATTAGAAGATAGCAGTGAGCAAAGGCTTTCTGTCAGAGCAGGGTTTCTGCTATATACCTGTCTTCGAGACGCTGGAAAGACTCCAATCTCTTGTGTCAGAAGTGACACCAGGTCTGTTATTCCTTTTTTTTATTTCCATTTCTGTCCATTTGAGGTTTCACTTATTACAAAAGCTAAAATTAGAGTAAAATATATTAAAAAACCCAAAAAACAATGAAGAACAAACAGGAGGAAAAATGCAAGTAGACAAGTGTGGATGCAGACTGCTCACAAGATCCTTGGAGGCAAGCTCTTCTCTTCCCTGGGGCTCCTCTGCCTCCTTTTTTCACCTAGCTCCTCCAAACCCCTGCTGGTGTTGGTAGAGATCAGGTATCTCTGAGACTGCTTTTTGTGGCTGGGCCACACTGAGAAAGAAGCAGAGGTGAGGTGGCAGGGGGAAATTTCCATGTCTACCCTCAGCACAAAGGCAGGAGACATGGATAACAGATAACAGAGCTGGAAGCCCATTTTTCAAGGCACTCCATTTTCCTAAGAAGAACAGCCCAGGTTTTTACTGGGATGCTCTGTGAGGTTTGCTTCTGAACTTCAGCATCGTGTCTCAGGGAAACTAAGGACAGGGAATGATCTCCAGCTGTAAGAATGGTATTCACACCCTCTCATTACTTGTTCCACAGACACTGTTAGGGTTATCTAACACCCATCCTGTAGGTGTTAGGCACACAAGGAAGCTAAAGGAAACCATTCTCTGTCTTTCTGTAGTAGGGGAAGAGGACGCTCTGGGACACTCCAGATGTGTAGGTTTGGATTCAGTTCCCCACCCAGAGAGAGTAAGCTAGGATGATCAAGTTATCTGAAGGCTTTTCTCAGCTCCACAGGAGCAAAGCCCATGTAATCCAGCTGCTGCACCCTTAGGAGTGCTCTGTGGGCTGGCTGCCACAGTACTGCTTTCCCAATCACCCTGATGCTGTGCACTTGGTGAAATGCCCCTGCTCTGCCTCACAAACACAGAGGAAAATCTTGGGGTCAGTCCAGCCTTGTTAGTTAATAATTGAAGGCCTGGTTGCCTGCTACTCCCTTCGCCATTTAGGGCTGAATCACTGCTTGTGTTTACAATCCCACAAGTAGTATTTGCAGCATTTGTTTGCAATTGTTCTTGTAGTTCCTTTGTGTTTCTTTCACAGGGCAGGCAGAGTAGGGGCTACAATGGAAAACAAGTAGAAAGCCATTTGTTTAATGCCAGCAAAGTGGGGGGACAGAGTCCCTGACCTCATCAACTAAAGCCATTTAAAACCTGGTGGAAGTCTAACTCCATATTTTTAAAAGATGAGTACATCTTTTTTGGTTGGCACATCTACTTTTTGATCAGCTGCCAGAAGTTGGCCAGCTTGGACTGTGATTTCCCAAGATTTCTAGATGTACAGCTCTCCTTTCTTTCAGTAGGAAAAAGGTGTTCAAAGCACATGGTAATTTCCATAGTAACTCTTCAGAGACATACTTGCCCTGATGGTGACCTCCTTAGCACTGGGAGAAACAAAAAATACCTCCAGCTCTGGCTTTTGAGCGGCACCATAAAACAAACTTGGGGCCCCATCAGATTTTGGTTTTAATTTTTCCTTTCAGGAGCCTCTCAAGAAGCACAGAACAGTCACCCAGGAGGAGCAGGGAGGGGGCTCAGGAGGGCATACAGCCTGTGCAGGATCCTTACTGGGGCAGTGAAATCAGGAATGAGAAAAGCAAAAGTAAAGGAGCAATCACCACGTCCCCTGTGTCATCACCCACATATCAGAAGGGGCTGAGTGCAGCAAAGGGAGTAAAAGGGGAGGAGGAGAGATGTCATGTGCAAAGCTGTGTTTGTCTATTTGTCTTATTTCTCAGTACAGAGTTGGTAACTGGCAGCTTGTTAATTGGCAATAAAGTATATTGGTTCAAATTTCCTGCCACAGAACAGGGGGTTTTAGACCATGACAGAAATAAGCTGTTAGGTAGTCAGAAGAATATAGGTTGCTGATACCTGTAGTTTTGTTGATGGTCATCAGGTTGTTCAGGACTATTTGAATTCAAGTTCTTGCTCTACCATGGCTTAAGATCTTCAAGCCAAGAACATGTTTTATCAGTCATCAATTTTGCACACAAAGGATGAGTAGCCAAGGCAACCTCTGTGGCAGCCATTACACTTGTGGTCAGACTTAATTACTTTCCCCTGAGCCTTCAAATACAGAAGTCCATAATATATTGAATGAAAAAGGCCAGCTTGATTGTGCATCAGTCTGAACAAGAAACATCCTGCCTTCCAGAAAGTAATAACTGTGTTAAATGGAAGGGAAAAAGGTGTGCTGCATTACAGGAATGAGGCAGTGACCTCTACAGAGGTTAACAGGCAAAGTACCAAATGGAGGGTTTTTGTTCATTAGGAGGAAACATGAGAGTATAATTAGAAACAGGCCATGTTGCATGGTTTTGACCACTACAACCATTCAACAGAGTAGAATAGACGAAGGTGTTCACTAGTTTTGGGACTGAACTAACAACCATAAATTTAACAGTGAGTGATTAAAATGGGCATTAATTTTTTTCCCCATATGAGTTAGGAGACAAACCTGTAATTGAGTATTTGAGCAGAATAATGGTAAATTTATGAAGATGATTTAAAAAATTATTTTATAATTAATGAAGAGGAACATGCACTGTTTGAATTATCATTAGGTGGATGCAACAATCAAATGCAATAGGAAATGTTTAATATACCTCCTGAGACTGATCTCTTCAAATTTTTCTGGAACCTGTCCACAGAAGATCCTGGGCCAAAATTCAGTCTCCAGATCATAAGCTGTGCCTGAAGTCTGAAAACAGACTTTTTTCTTTCAGGTAGGTGCATGAGCACTGTGAAGGTTAGTAGGAACTGCAGAAGCATTTGCCCTACAGGGAAGTGGAATTAAAATCCCACGTTATTAAATTGCTCAACCAGAAATTTGGTCTTTAGCAGTTACATAGATATATTGAAATTTGGAGTTTTCCGTTCTCAGCAAAAACTCTCAAAAAAAAGTTGCAAAATGTTGAGGTTGAACAAGAAGAAATAGGTCAGGGTGCAAGGTTGTTTGTCTCTATATACTGTGAGTCTTACTGCTGAATTGCACACACTTGTGGCCACTTTCTTAAGCTATGTAACATCGACGCTTCACAAATCTGCCCTGTATGGACTGTTGTCTGTTGAACTTGTTCTAGTTGGGAAGAACTGCTTAAGCCATAGATTTGTCCCAATCTCTTGGTCAAAGAAGTGATTCCTGACTCAGGTGGAGTAAGGCTTGAATCACTGGAAACAGCAGTATCATTGTGCCTCTTTCTATTTGGTTGGCATCTATTGGACAAGATTCATAGCCTGAAAAAGAAACAAGCAGAAATAAGAAGAATTAATCCTTCTTTTCAGATAAAATCCCGCAGGCACTATTTTGAGTCACTGATCCATCATCCCAGCAATGCATCTTACTTTCTAACAAATAGTGAAAAATATATGTCTGTTGCCCTGGTGTTTCAGCCTTCTGATGTTGACAGATTTCTTTTACACTTTCTCACAGTCTTTCTGGTAAACAGTGGATGTTTTGCATTCCTTCTTGGAGGAAGAGAGAATTGATGGACATATGATGAACCAACGGAGTCAAGAGGTCTCATCATCACTGTCCAATCTATGCTCATTGTTGGAATTCTATAAATAGACATGTAATGTAAATAAAGACATCTTTTCCTGCTCAGCTTGCTTGGAGTCAGGTGTGAATCTCTCTCTCTCCCTCTCTGTGTCATAACAGCGACATATGTCTTTGAAAATCGTAATGATAAAAAAAGAAGGATTCCCTTTATGTGACTGCAAAGAATCTATCCTTCTTCTTCAACGTGTATTTGAGGACTATGAGCACCTGGATGAGTCAAGTGAAATCCGTTTCTCTGGGCGCTTCCCAGACAAGATGAACACTGTTGCGTGTTAGTGAATCTTCTTGCAACTCACCTAAGGTGAAGTTATGTGATCCTGTAAGCATTGAATAAGTGAAGTTGTGTATTGTGTGAGAGATCAGAAAATCCTGATGCAAAATGATTAAAAAAAATATTTATGAGAGGATTGGCATTGTGTACATTCTCTAAATTTTAAATAACAATCTGCACAATGTGCTAAGTAAGCCTTTTAAGTACCATGATTCATTACGCCTTCCTGAACTTTGCTAGGATAGCTTTTTAATTTGTCGCATTAAAGAATATATTATTAGTCAAACTGTTCTGGACCCTATTCTTCTCTTTTTCCTTTTTGAACTGTGACCCATTCTTTGTGCCCAGTATGATTCAGCCAAGCTTTTACCTACTAGAGTAAGTGAAAGTTTACATTTTTTGGAGAGGTAGAGCCTATAATAAGAAGAAGACCATGAAGTCATTCTCACAGCTACATGCATACCTTGTGTGAACTCCAGAAATCAGTAACTACCACAAAGTACAAAGGTCATATAGACAATGATGGGTTAATGTTTGGGGTCAAAATCAAGTTCTCAGTGTCAACAAAGGGCCAATATAATTTAAGCCCCTTTTATATGAAGGTGTCCACACCCACTGTCTGCGTGCCTAGGTAGCTTGGCCTGTGATCCTGTTAGTACCTGAAAGAAGTGTGACAGAACAATATCCCCCATATTCAAAACAGGAATACCGCCTTGTATTTTAGCACATTCACAGGAAGCCTGGAGCAACGTGCTCCTTGTGACTCAGGACTGGTTGTTTCCAGATGCTCTTTTGGTCAGTCATTCAAGCGAGGACTGCGCACAGTGCTGCTTCTCAAATTGCAAACTTCCTCACACTGCTCATCCAGCAGAACAAATACCCATGCTCCCTGGGATGAAGCCTGAGAATAAAAGGCAGCAGGACTTCCCTACTCTGCTTCCTACTGAGTCAGAAACTTGGGCTTTGTTACGCCAAGAGTTTATTGGCTTTACATTGCTGGATGTATAAAATACTCTGAGTACAAGAACTAAATTATCTCTCATGGTAAGTATGCTGTCTGTGCAGAGCAGAAAAAGCTCCTTTCAGCATCCTTGGCATGATGAGAACATAACTTTTCTGTACTATATACCATTTTAGTTTCCACTCTGCCTCCAAGAGTCTACCAAGAACAGTGAATCTGCTTCTCTTCTACCCACATATGGATTTTATCTGGAGGAGGATTATCTTCAAGTGGATAGTAAATGGTTGCCTGTAAAAAAAGTACCTGACTTCTAAAAGGTCACCCTCCTTAGAAACTCTCATCAACATAGAGTAGTGGAGATTAGGCTGGAGGGATGAGAAGTGAGGGAGGAGGGTGGCATGTGCAGCTCTGGGACCCATCTGTGAGCTGGGCACCTGCCGCAGTCCAGAACAGCTCCCAGGATTTCTGGAGCATGCCTGGGTCAGAGGTTTCAGGAAGAGAGTCCCTCAGAATATGGAATGAAGGAGGGAGCCTTGAAAACTCTGAAATTAATAACTCCAGGCAAGAAATATATATATTCTCATTTCAAATGTTCCATTTAAATGCATCAATGCAAAACTTGGTCAAAGCAACAGTAGGGGTTTGTAAACACTTTGAGGCAGAAACCAGGCTTTGACAGTCTTCAGAAGAGTGAAACATCAGTTTTAATTGGAACACACAAGTGCTATAGTTTAAGGCAAATAACAAAAATGCAGTTGGTGCACAGCCACTCCATACATCTTTAGTTGTTGGCAGCATGTGACTCCTAGCTTGGAGTTATGACATAAAAGGAACGTTGGCATAGAGTATCCTTACCACCTACCACATCTTGCTATGCCCTCTTACTGACACAGACATTGTCCTGGCTTCAGTCTGCGCTTCACACTTCCAGCTCTGTGTAAACTGCCATAATGACAAATAGCTTGTCACTGCCATAATGACACAGACATGAGCTGGAGTTCCTTAATGACATCATAGCCACGAGACCGGCCTCACTCTGCCAGCTGGCAGTGGAAATGTCACGCCTGACTTTCAGCGATGCAGAACACAGGACGTGCGGTGCAGGGCCACAGAACAGGGAAAAAAGGTTCCTGTGTGACAAAAGGCGGCCAATCTCCAGCAGCAAAATAAATCCTGTGCTGGGATTTTAAAATTATCATGCCACAGCTTGGAGCCACTCTCTAAAAGCTCCACCCACCGCTGTTCAATAGCTGACTTGGTAGCTCAAGGGTGCCAGAAGTGTAAAAAGCCAAGAAACCACCAAATAAACACAGCTGTGACGTGTAAAGTTCCCCTTCTGCCCTGCAGCAGATCTGAAAGCAGGCGAACTCTGAACATTCCTCCTCTTCTGGTCCATGAAGCACTTGACATATGGATAGCTCATTACTGGGGACAACACCGAGGATGCAAACTTGGCTATCAAACACTCTTCTTACTCCACCACTGCCAGTGTGCAGCTGCCATTCAGAAAAACTGTGCTAAGGAGATCCCTTTGGTTGAATCACATGAAGTGAAAAGGCTGGGTATAGAGCAGAAATGTTGGAAGGCCGTGTGATGCTCTGAGATTTTAGAGCAAAAATTTATCAAAAAGCAAGAAACTGAACTCGGCAAAACCTAATAATAATAATAATAATAATAATAATAATAATAATAATAATAATAATAATAATAATAATAAATATTTTTGTCTTCAATATTATCCCATGGGTTTAATAGTTTCTTTTTGCAAACATTATCTGGAGAACAGACAAAATTTCCATTTAGTCCAAGAATTGTGGTTGTCTCCAGCCATCTGTGTGCTACAGGAATGCAGGGGCAGAATGAATGACTTGTGCTTTTTTTTAAAGAAAAGTTTTGACTATACCTGGCGACCTCACCTAAGATGAATGTTTTAAAAGCAAGCATATTTCTTTTTCATTTTTCTTAAAACTGGAGTCATCAGCAATGCCATAAATCTCTCCTGCCACCAGTAAAAGACTTGTTTTGCCCTGTAGGCATGACCGATTTTAGATTTCATGTTAAGATTTGATCAATACATGGTTTGTGTATCTGAACATTTCAGTGAAAAAAGGTAGGTTACCTTTCAAAGGCTGAGGTAACTGCTTTAAGCAGAAAAGTACATGCCAAAGGACATACATTCCTCCTTCTCATTTGAGTCTCTTCCTTTCAAAGTACACCAGCCTCCTTTATCTGTCTACTTCAAAATGCCAGTCAGTTTAGTCTATGAAAGAGAATTCTAAGCTAGGTCTAATAAACACCTCTGTCATACTGTTTCTTGTAGTAAAAGTCTTCCAGCTTTGTTAACAGAAAATATCACCTTCTTGTGTCTTTGAGAGCTGTGCTCTGGCAGAAACAACTAGTACTGACCTTGGTAGAAGGGATCACTTATCAGTAGGAGTGGGAATGCCATGGCTATAAACATGTAAACAAGACCAAACCATGGCATTGTTAAAAGGCTTGTGTCTATGTTGGAAAAAACCTAAGCCCAAACCCACCAAGAATTACATATCTATGTTCTTTTGTTTCATTTTAAACTGTATAAGCCTTGCCTTGTGAGTGTTAGTGAGCAACAGGCTGCATGAAATCTCTTGTGAGTCATGTGTACTAAAGAGCTTGTTTCTTGCTCACCTGCTTGCTTACCCTTCACTGCATTTTTCTCCTTTGTTGGTGGATCTGGAAACTCTTTCTATGGCAGCAGCACCTCTCCTAGGGGCCCTACCCAAGGGGATCAGGACTATATTGTGTCAAATTTGAACAGATATTCATTCTTTCTAAAGCTTTCACTCTAAATAAGCAGAGAACAGGAGAGGTATATTGTCCATTAAGGAACAAAGGATTTAGTGATTTGCTCAAAGCTGTCCATGCAATTGCTGCCAGAGCAATTGAAAACAGGATCCTGGAGCTCCCAAGTGTCAGAGTTAAGAAACTAGACTTGTCCAAAATTTGCCTGGCTCTGATTACAGAAAATGAAAGTATACTTTAAAAATAAGCTCAACGATTCTTATGATTGATATTATCAAAACATGCACCAATGAAATCCCTCCTTTCTCAAATGCAGATTCTGTGTACAGACACATACGATGAAGAAGTCAGAGCTTAAGTGGGTGAAGTTTGTTTACTCATCTGAAACCGTGTCTGTTTACATACGGCTGAATTAGAGGTATTATGTCTTTGACAACATACTTCATTAATATTTTTGTACAAATGCATCTACACCACAATCTCCAATGCCTGTCTATTACTCTGTTTTTCACTTGTTTAAACTTTTCACCTTCCTGTTGAGCTCCTAATTCAACAGTTTCCTAATGATCTGATTCTGGGTTTTTGGTCTTTTTTTTTTTTTTTTTTTTTTTTTTTTTAAAAAAGGTTTGTGAAGATTGTACAACATTTCAAACAAAAGCTTTAGCAATAAATATATAACACTAGGACTGATCCCTTTGCCCTTCCTCATTCTGAGGTTCCTATTTTGATTTCAAGTGCAGAATCAGCTGAGCAAGACAATACTCAGCACAAATAACATTGGCAGGAAGACCCACAAAGCAGAAACAGAACTCCTGTCCTTCAGCCAGAAGGCATTATGATTTCTGTGATGAAGAAGATCATGTTGCACATTTGTTCCACGGTAAGAGGAACAGTCAGTTCTCAGAAATACATGATTTTATTTTAAGGAGTAAAATAGTAGAGAGATCTGGGCTAACACTGCATCTAGGCTCCTGCAAAGAAAAATCATGCAGAGTAGATGCAGTAATATAAGGCAGAACATGCACTGGAAAAGAAAGACAATGCTACAAGAAACTCCCTCTTACTGAGGCATGAATTGAGAGAAAGGAGGAAAGGTACATTGGAAGAATAATTGCCATTTTCCAGGCACAACAGACATCAAACTGTATGTGAAACAACTGGATGTTGATCTAGAGCAAGAACTGGAGAAATGGAGAGACATGGAGAGATATGGAGAGATATGGAGCACTTCTCAGGAAAGTAAAAAACCACAATGAAAACTCTTGCAAAGCGCACTGGAAAACTCCAGGTGGGGGGGTGAGGTGCCTGAGGAGGCAGACAGAGCAGGGAAATGCAAAGCAAAAGAAGTAAGTGAAGAGCTAATGATGGAAGCAGAAACTACAGTGAAGTGGGTAAATGCAAAACCTTCTCCCAAGTGAAAATCTGCAAAAGAAGAAATGGGTGAATTGAACGCAAAGGTGCAAAACATCCTCAGATTTGGGTAGAACAACATAAAAAAAAAAAGGGGGAAAGAAAAAAAAAGACATGGGACTTCCAAACAGTTAGTTCCACCTTAATACAACATCCAGTGAAATGTGGGAACTTAGCCAAGATATCATTAATATCACTCTAATAGAAATGTCAGCAATACAAACTGCAATTGAGAAGATGAAAAAAAACAGAGCAGCAGTCAAAAAAAGTTGTAGCACTAATGTTATGTGACATCCTCAACTTAAAAGAAACGATGGCAGAGCTCAGCAGTGATGCCTGAGATAGTAAAGAGATCCCTCCAGCATATTGAAAACACAAAATTATTGTCAAAATGCTCCAAAAGGAGATTGCAAGAACTATGATGTCTGGAAACAAGTTGTGAACCGTATCTAACCTGAAAAGTTTTCTGCAAGTGCTGCACTCCATGAAGTAAAATGAGCAGTAAAAGGGAAGTTTTGTGAACGGTTTGGATATAGGCTTAGCCTTGTACAGACTAGATACACCCACTTAGCCCACTGTAGATATATGCAAAACAAATCATTGGCTTTCAAAGTTTCCAAAATAGCTCGAAGCAATCTTTGTAATTGACTCTTTCAGTCCTAGAGAAGCTTATCTGCTGTTATTCATAACAATAAGGAAATGTCAAGTGCTGCTGAGAAAGGGTAAACAGTGATTTAGCATAAACACCCCTTAAAAATGTGGTTGCTTTTCCTTTCCATTGATATCAGGAATTTGTCATGGATGGACAGTGTCAGTGTACACTGGCAACACTAATCCTGTGTAAGTGTGGACACTGTCTCTACACTTTTGACAGCACAAATGTCCCTAGCTACAGCTCATTGCCACGTTGTGTCACAGTGCCCAAGTTCCCAGGAGTAGTCATAAAAGAAGGCTATATCAGAGAGTCGTTAAAGTGGGAAAAGACTTTAAAATCATCGAGCTGTAAAGGTAGAGCCACCACCATGTTCACCACTAAGCCATATCTTCAAGTGCCATTACCACACATTTTTAAACATTTCCAGGGATGGTGACTTCACCATTTTCCTGGGCAACCTGTTCTGATGCTTTGCAACCATTTCAGTGATGAAATTTTTCCTAATATCCATTCTAAACATGGTGCAACTTGAAGCCATTTCCTCTTGTACTGTCACTTTCTACCTGGGAGAAGAGATCAATCCTCACCTGGCTACACACTCCATTCAGATGGTTGTAGAGGGTGATAAGGTGTCTTCCAAGCATCTTTTTCTCCAAGTTACACAGCCCCAGCTCCTTCAGCCACTTCTCATCAGATCTGTGCTCCAGACGCTTCCCCAGCTCCTCTGCCCTTCCCTGAACACACTCCAGCACCTGTGTCTTCCTTCAGGCCCCTTGTAGAGGGGCCCAAAACTGACAGAACTCAAAGTGTGACCTCACCAGTGCCAAGTACAGAGGGACAGTCATTGCCCTGGTCCTGCTGGCCACACTATTCCTGATACAGGCCAAGATGCCACTGGCCTTCTCCAATTTGAGGTCCATAGTTTTGGGGAAAGGTTATCTCAGCCCTTGTGTTGGTGCTGCTTAACACTGGTGCTCTAAGTCAGTGGCAGGTCGAGATTCTTGCAGAGTTTGCAGGGTTTGACTCAAGGAAGTGAGAATTCACTGCCTCCTCCAATATGGATAGGAAACATTTACAGATGCTCCCAGCAGAGTCTTCAAAGGGTGAGGCAGGAAAACATGTGGTGAACATGTGGACTTCTGTGGGAGGTGGTTCTGCTTGATGGATATTTTTCCTCTGTCAGCTTGTGATACAGACAGCAGACCCTGAGGGAATAGTGGGGTCAAACCTAGGACTGAAAGCTCTGCTTGTGCTGAAGCAACAGGCAGAGCTGCCATTGCAAGCATTTGTATTTCCAACACTTATACACTGACTGGCTTTAGTGGGACAAACATGGTATTGCAAGGAAAGGTGAGCACATTCTGTAATGGACATTTCCTCAGCCTTGAGTCTTTTCATTTTGTGGAAACTTGTCAGCAGAGACAGAAAGAAAGGCAACTGCTCCTGCTTTGCTTCACTGCTTTTTACCAACTAATTATCACTTATACGTTGCACTTGTATAACTGACTACCCCAAAATTAATTAAATCCTTCCAATCCTTGGAACTCCAAACAGTTGGGTCGCTGTGTTTAACCATTGTATTTAATCAGTCAGTAGCGGAAGGAAATTCTTGTTTAGAACAGAAAATGGTCTGAATTTTTCAGCCTCTCCTTGTATCTTCCCAGATTCTTAGATTCCCAGATTCCCAGAACCCAGATTCTTAAAGGCAAATCCCCTTACAGTTTGCAAACAGAAGTCATATAAAGAAACCTTTTGCTTGTTCTCCATGCAAATAATACCACAAGAGCCCCCAGTTTGTCACTCATGACCCTGTACTGAACATAATGTGTACACGGGGTAATTTTATGTCTCTGGTTCATCCCATGAAGAAACAAGCCATACCTTCCTTTCCATCTTGATCTTCAGCCCAAAGAGCAAAGCTCTGAGTATTGCATGCATGCAGAACTATTTCTGATGTACTAGCATGATCTCAGCAGCTTCTGCCCAACAGATTTGCAAGGAAACTCTTTCCAAGATGCTAGGAAAATGTGAAAACTGCTCATGTGCCTTAGCAATACTTTCTTTAGTTGATCAAAAACTGAGAAGGTTAGGAAGAGGCTGACAGTTGTTAGCAGGAAGTTTTTTCACTCAGTGGAGTGCCATGTGTCCTTTATGACATGTGTCATTTTTCTCCAGCAAAGAAGCCATAATTTTTTTCTTCCTTCCATCAGTTAAGATGGATAGTATCTTAAGAGCATGTGCATCAGCCAAAATTTTCTCAGTATTCTCAGAACCGAGAGGATGAAAACAAGACCAAAATTCTTCATGCACAAAGAAGTTAGAAGTCTATTTCTCTGGATATTATTTGTTTCAATGATACAACCACTTTATTATTAATTTGGTTAATTTAATAAACAAAGTAACAAAATCACAACATCACAGTATATGCTGAGTTGGAAGGGACCCACAAGGGTCATCAAGTCCAACATTTAGCCCTGCACAGCACCACCCACAAGCGTCACAGCATGTTCCTCAGAGCACCTATTGTGCAGCAAAGGAGAAAAATAATTGAAGATGGGTCCTTCTCTGTTACCCTGGGTGGCTCGTGAATGCTGGATAGAATGAAAGCTGATAAAAAATAATAACTTTGTCACTAAAGCATCCTGACATGAGTCTAAGTTCAGACCAGGAACACAGCAGGGAGGAATGGAGATAGCATTCTTTCATGTTCCAGAGTAAAGTAAACATTCCAAGCAAAGAAAGGATGGGATAATCTCTAGACAAAGATTCCTCAGTAAAGGATGTGATGCTGTTCGGGAACTGTGATACTCCAATATTTTGCATCTGGTCAACAATATTTTTGATGTATTGGGAAAGTAAGACATGCATGGAAGTGAAACACAGAACAAAGACTCTTGCCACAGGAAAGGGTCATGAGTGAGAGTGAGCTCTATGCCTTCAGCATGAATTATGAGCAGGTCAGAGGTAGTAACAAGTGTAACAAATCACAGTTCCACAAATAATTTTCATGCCATTTAACGTCCTGCTGCTGCATAGCTCCATGAGGCCATGGAGAAATTGCAAACACGTGGATGCAGCAAGTTTCCATCTGAGTTCAGCAGGGATTTGTATATATGGTCTGGAGTAATCTGCAGCCTCAATGCATTTGAGTTGTGTTTGGAAAAGCAGTTAAATATCTAGATGCCTAGAAGAATCTTAGTCTGTACAACTGGGATAGGAATGATGCAAACACATCCTTCCTTATTGGGCTTCTCTATAAAACTAATTTGTCTAGAAGCACAAATTGCTCCTGTCTAAAGGAAAAAATTCCCTTTTCTATCTTCCTATCCCCATCTTGAAGTTACTCAAAAGATTAAGAAAACCATAGGAGAATTCCAGAATTTCAGCATGAGAAGTTTCTGAGTAAATTTAGTTTCTTCTTCCCGTTAGAAGTCCAAATCCGTCTAGCTCCCTGGGTCCTCCTTATGTAAAATTATTTAAAAGACTTACCCAGTCTGAGGTACCCTAGAATTGCAGCCTTTATCTAAGAAACACTTTAGAGAAAGAGTGCTGAGAATACTGTTGGCATAGAAATAACAACCTCACCAATACTCACAATTCACAATTAAGAAGCTTCATGACTAATATATACTGGACTATCGCCATGGTTCCCATTTAGCCATAAAAGCTCATAGTCAGAATTCCAGTCACACTAGATGCTTTTGCGAAGAAGAAAAGGGTGGTGGTTTTTAGAAAAATAAAAAATTATTCCATCCAAGTTCTCTTCCCTGTGTGTATGGCACAAACCTTTTCAACAGAAATAGCTTCTACAGCAACAAACCTCCTTTGGACTTGTCTGGACACAGGTGGATATTAGATGCCAACTGTAAGGGGAGCTTTGCATTAAATTGGATATACAGCCCTCCCATTCTAATCCCTAGGTGGAAGTTTTGCCTCAGTATGAGAAAAAATTACTCTGAAGATCCAACCCACATTTCCCATGTCAAGAAGTGAATAAACAACACTAACAAAAAATTGTATTTTGCTTAATAAAGGCACTAGTTATATAATAAGGACCAGTTTCAGTTGATAAAGAGTTAAAATTTTTGCTTTGGCTATGAGAGAATAAAATGGAATAGGAAAAACCTCTACTTTTAACCTGCTTGTCACATGGTTAAGAACATAATTGCTTGCAGAGTATGTAAATCCTGGTGCAACAGAACTTCCATGTCTTAGCTATATATAAATGTAAGGTAACCTTTTGAAGTCACAGATTGGCAGAGGCAACTAAGAGCAGTTTGCTCTGCAAATTGCATGCAGACACATCATAGCCATCTTAATCGTGTTTGCTTTGGAGTCGGAAGTCAGCTTCAGGAAACATGAAGCAAATACTGGATCCAGGCCTTTTGGGAATTTTGCCTTTTTTTGAGTATGAAGCCATGTATCTTTTTCTGCTACTGAGGAGATACTTCACCCAATAGCAAGTTCTGTCCTTATCAAGGAAGACATTGCCATCCATCTGACTGTAGTACTGTTTTAAGGTCTAGAGAAGTGGTGTAGGGAGTTCTTTATGGGGAGTACACAGTGTGCCCATTTGGTGCTCCACAGTAATCTATGGGAATAATCTGTGCATCCTAGATATGTTTTTAATTAACGAATTTTGCCACTTTGTGAGTTTTTACTTTCCTGGATTTCTCATGGCAAACCTCTCATTCTCAGACAGAAATCCACTCTCCTGGAAACTGCTGCAGCTTAACTTTTGTAGCTTTCTTAGAACTTCTTCACTTTATATAACTCAAATGGAAACACAAATTGAAATATAAGATACCAAAAAACAATATACTCTGAAGGTGTTTTGAGGACTGGTCAGCAAAAGGAGTTTGGCATAGTCTTCTCTATAGATTACTTATATTTCTCAGCCAAACTTTTAACCTAAAGTTCTGCCATCCCGTGATATACTTACTATTGTTATTCTGATTGTTCTTTAATGTACCTGGACTAGCATTAGATACAGACTCAGATGAACACAGTGATACTTAATGAAATTTGTGTTTCTGTTTGTTGGAAGCAGGAATCTACTGTCGTGGATTTACTGCTTGTTCCTTATTGCTGCCATTGTTCTTTAAATATCAATCTAGAAAATTAAAAAATAAATCCTAAGCTAAGTATTGCACAAATTGAAGAGGTATCCTGCAGAATGAAGTTTCTACCTCTTCTACTTGAAGGATTGTTTTCAGGGTAATCCCAGACATGAGTACAGACTGGGACAAGAATTGGTTGGGGACAGCCCTGTGAGCAGGTCTGTGGGTGCTGGTGGGTGAGAGGCTGCACATGACCCAGCCATGGGCACTCCCAGCCCAGAAAGCCAAACGTGTCCTGGTCTGCATCCAAAGCAGCGTGGGCAGCAGGGGAGGGAGGGGATTCTGTCCCTCTGCTCTGCTCTGGTGAGACCCCACCTGGAACCCTGCATCCAGCTCTGGGGTCCCAGCACAGGAAGAACATGGACCTGTCAGAGTGAGTTCAGAGGAAGTCATCAAGGTGAGTGATGGAGGACCTGTGCTATGAGGAGAGACTCAGGCTCTCAGCCTGGAGATGAGAAGGCTCCGGGAAGACCTTATAGCACCTTCCAGTACTTAAAGGGGGCTATAAAACACAGGGAGGGGCTTTTACACGTGTGGAGAGTGTTAGGACAGGGCAGAATACAATGAATGTATCCCCTAGCTTCAGCTTCCCTGAATACAGTCCTTATCTCAACCCTTGCCTGATTGATGAACAGAAGACTGAGAAGTTTCTCAGAAATCCTACAGAAGAAATCTACTGTTCTAAACCTTTTGAGGAGGGGTGTGGGAACATATCTGCTTTTGTCAGGGATGTTCCAAAACACCTCCATAGGCACTATAGAGCCAACTGACAGACTTGTCATTTGTCAATTTTCTCCAATCCCTTTTCAAATCTTTCCTGTTGCTTTCATTTGAGTAACCTTTCCATTTTCAAATGCCATGTTTTCCTTTTCAAAGCTTTTTACTCTTACAGACTGTGAACGATGAAGAGTTTATTTTGCTTTGTTTTCTTTTGGAGCAGTGGTACAGAGTTTACTTTGGCTTCTAACTCCATATTTTTTTAAAGCTCCCTGTCTGATTGTAGGTTTCTTTTCTCTCTTCCCCCTGCTTTTTCTCTTTTCCTTTTCCTTTTCCTTCCCTTTCTCCTTCCTTTCCTTTTCCTTTTCTCTTTCCCTTGCCTTGCCTTTGTCTTTCCCTTGCCTTACCCTTTCTTGCCTTTTCCTCTCCTTAAATATTTCTATTTGCTTTATGGTTTGTTTCATTTTCTGCAGTTCCTCTCTTAAAATGGTGAAGCTTTGCACAATGTTTATTTGGCATGCTCTCTTCTTCTATAAACTTAATGTTAGACCTTTCAAATGGAGTTCCTATTCTAGTTCCTAATTTTGTTATTGTGAGACCTAATATCTTGTTCTGTGAGGTCTACTGACTGGCATGCTGATTGCTTCTTCCTGAACTCTCTTTCTAAATTTATGCTTGCTCTAGAGACAGAGATACAAAATCTTTAATTTTTCATTGCAAAATCTAATATCTGCACTTGTAAACTTAATGTGGATCTGCTTTGCAGTGGCACACTTAATTTTGCTCTACAGCCCTGACCTTACAAGCTGCAAATTAATCTTAATTTCAGCCATAATTTAAGCAGTGACACCTTCATTATTTCACTGATAAACCTAATTTTGGTTTTCTCATAAATACTATATGATTAATTTCTAAAGAATTGACTTTGAAAGATCTTTACTGGAAAAGATAATTGGGGAACACAACAGAATTATTACCATTATTGAATACTGATATTTAATGAAAAAATAGCCAGAAAACATAATTTTATATATAAAAGGAATTGAAACTTAGTAATTAAATTCCTAGAAGCTTCAAAATATGAAGAAAGATGACTATTCTATTTACTATTGCATCTTTTTATTTTTCTGAAAGGAAGCAGGAGTCTCAGTGTACCTACTGGTAAGAAGCTCAGCATGCAGTGAACCTGAGGTCAGAAGAACATTCTTCCAGATGAGAGGAGGTTTTTCACTGTCTAGTCATTATTATTGATTTGTGTTCTCATAAGCGGCTATATGTAATTAGTTCCTCCTTTTTTTTCCCCTAGGGAGAATCTGTCTATGTTTACCTCAATTTTTGGTTTGTGCTAATCCTCACCAATACAGTTTTGTTCTGTGGTCAGTTGAATAGCTGGGCAGCTCTTGTTGCTCTATCACCAAACCTCAGCCTACTGGGTGCTATCTACATACCCTGTGGAAAAATAATTCCCATTTTCTCCCTAAGAAACCTCATGGGTACACTGCTCAGTACATCTGAGGTCCCTAACTGAAGTCCAATTCTCACTGTATAGCTTCTACTTCACTAAACTGTAAGTATATTATTTTTTAATAAATGCTGCTCTTGTGTAGATAAGACCTAAGCAGGTTTTCCTTCTTAATATCTTCAGGAATTACTATGTCCAAAACTACACTGGGATTTACTGCTGCCCCCTTACTTTGACCCAGACCTGCTGTACTTTGGTGGCATTGTTCTCATGGCTGTTTCTGGTCACTTCTTTGTGCTTCCACTGCTTCAGCACCTGAATATCTGGTGAGTTTATTCCCCACACTCTTAGGAGACCCTGCTGTTCTGTATTGAATCCCGAGTTACTTTTCAATGGTTACAATGGAGATTTTTGCCAGTGCAAGTGATTGTTCTCTGTCTTCTAGGTCTGTGTGCTTCCTGTCTTGGACAATTAAATCCCTTTGAATGGCTTTCAGGGATGGCCATCAGAAGGGACTCTGATGGCCCTGTAGCTTTGTGATCAGGCACTGAGGAAGGATCCTCCAAAAGCAACTTCTCCTCATAATTTTGTTCTTTACTCAGTGCTTTCCTCTGGCAATCCACCATCAAATGCTGCAGGATCCTGTTCTGCAGCCAGCTCCCTTCACCCAGGGAACCATTACCTGAGCACTGCTAAGATATTCTTTGGATATCTTGATGATTGTTCCCTCATTTCAGGGTCTCCTTTGTATGGGAGGGCTATGGCTGAAGTTGACAGTTTTGAGTGGTGAAAGCCTAAAGTGATTTTGTCTTTGGGTTTTTAGCAGTGGTTGGTGTTCAGGTAATAAAGCAATTTAACTGTTGAGACAGAACATTGTCTCCACTGAAGCATTACCAACTTGGCAAACAGAACATTATTGAGTCAACCTCAGTTATCTTTTCCTGTTTGATACTCGGGCTCGGGGAGGCAGCTGCCTGCTTGGTGCTGTGCTTTGCCAAATAGTCCTTTGGAAGAGCACAAGCTAACAAATCCCTGACACTCTGTTGACTTTTCCAGTAGGACTTCAGGAAGGTAAATTTGAATAATTGTGAAGTGAAAGTAACTCGGTATTTCCAGGAAGCACATTCTCTAGTATCACTTGTATACCTGCTGAATGGGGTTATACTGAGAGTGGTCTAAGACTCCCCAGCTCTGCTGGACAAGTCACAGCATTCCTTGGAACACAAGTGTGTTTCTGAATGCACACATATGTACCAGTGTGTGCAAGGCAGCACATTCACAATCTCCACATTCAAAGAAAACAAAAGCAAAACCAAACTTCTCACAGTGATCCTCCCACCGAGTTACAACTCTGAGTTAAGACATGCCATCACATGTCAAAGAGTTTGTTGCTGCTTTGTTCCCTGCTTTGTAAAGACAGATATTACACTAGACACTGTCTCTATCTAGGTAAGTTGCAGCCATTCATTATTCATACATTGTTTATCCCTATCAGTCTCTACAAGGTAAGACTTCCCTTAAGATGTTAAACTTATCTGACCTGTCTGAAGCACCGTGACCTCTCATTACAGGCTTTTATGCCTGTAATGTCCTTCAACTCAAAACCCCTGCACTGGAGCAGCACCACTGTCTCTCTTGCACAGGCAAAAATGGGAATGTTGAATGATAAGAGCCCTGCTGGACAAATCCACAAAGTAGGTGAGTGCCTTGCCCCTGTACAATCTTCATGTCATCCTCTCTAGGTACTGCATGGAGACTCAGGACCTCTACAACAAAAAGCAGTGACCAACAGCATCAGGTCAAGTTTTGCTACAGTGGCTAAGCTTGGGAGTGGGGTGGCACTTTGCTGAAAAAGCATCAAAGGGTCAGTTGATAGATAGTTCTTTTACTCTTCTTTCCGGGGACAAAGAGTTAAAGAAGGCTATAAGGAAAGACAGAACAGTGTGCTGGCAAGCCTGGTTTGGGGGATTTAAAAGGACATCTTTATAATTCAAGACAAGTAAAATCCCCTTATCCCTTGCATTTTTTTTTTTGCAAAACACAGGACTATTAAGAGGATGTATGAACCAAATATCCTCCTGCTATGTTATTTTTCTCCCCTCACAGTTTCAAGATATTCTTCATAATAAAATTTAAGGACAATTAAATGTCTTTCCAAACAACAAGATAGCAGCAAGAGGCAAAGTTCCCTAGTGTCCAGCTCCAGTGTGAGCTTTCAGACTGAGCTTTGTCTTCTCCCTGAAGCTCTGGGTTTCTCCAGTGTCAGATTTTTTTTAAAAGTGGGGGTTTCTTTTAGGAGTGTTTAGTTCCTAACAAGAAAGCCATATCATATTTACACAGTCAGATGTACCAGCCATGACTGAAAATATGGGAAGTCCTACAGTGAGGGAGCTGACCAGTGCTTTCAACATGTTATTTAAAAACAGTATTTATTGTTTTGTAGATTTTGGCTACATAGACAAAACACAGCCAGTTAAAAAATTAAAATTTAAAAAAATCTGAAAAATGTCTCACGGGACTTAGATGCTTTCCCTTCTGTGCCTTGTTTCTGGCTAACAGGACTAATTCACAAAGCATATGGCATCCTTTCTGCTCTGGACACCAGGAGGTACACCAATGACAAACTGTCCCTGGGGAGGTTTTCTAGACTGCCAGGCATATTCGTGTACTTGTTCTGCTAATGAAATGAGACTAATTTCTTCCAAATTGGGATCCTCTTAATGCTACTGACTTACTTTCTGCTTCTCTTCTGTCATTACTGTACTCAGAAACCTTCAGATTTACACCAGTAGGGCCACCTTCCTCAAGACAGCTTATCATTTCTTCAGCCACATGAAACGTGAATATTATTTCAGCTGTCTCCTTCAGTATAATCATGGTGTTCTGATTCCATACCAGCTCTAGAAGAACATTTACTAAAAAAATTTTTAAAAAAAGAAGATAATTAAACAAACAAAAACCCATCCATTATAGGATCCAACAAAATTATTAGAAAGGAAGGCAGTCTACGTGTTTTTTAAAAAAGAAAAAATCTTTGTGGATGCCTAGTTCAGCATTTATCTTCCACTGGCGGTTCAGTGGAGAGGCGAAAGTGCACTCAGACAGGAAAAAGTACATGAAATCACATGAGTTAAGCATGAAACCTTTCTGTGGTTGTTTTTATCTATTCCATCAGGTGTTATTGTAGGTCCTATATTGTGGCATTAGGGGCAGGGGGGTTATGCTCTGGGGTACTTCAAGGAGCTGGTCTGCAGAGCTGTTCTGTCTATTTATATTCTTGTAAATATCTCTCTGAAATGCTGCAGAGCTAGCTAAAATTAAAATCATATGTCTTTCCAGTTGTAGCCAGTCAATGAGGATAAAGGCATTCCTGTATCCCATTAGAGGATCCCTGTGGTATTTCAGACATCTTGAGGTTGCTGTCATCAGGCCTGTCCCTACTAAAGAACTCTGTAGCTCTGTAAAAAGCTCACCCTTACAACTGTCATTACTGCCATGCTAATTGCCTGAGGAGGTAGTCTCTCTCTTGCTGCTACACCCTGGAACAAAGGCTGCTCCCCTGCAAATAACCTCTGCTGGAAGGCTCCTCTCCTGGCAGGCAGTCCTGCTCGAGTGTAGGCTGCCATGAATCCAGTCCTGTGTTCAGAAGGAAGCCTAAAGGGTGAAATACATCTGAAGGGGCAGAGAAGCAAGAGGAGCAGGCAGCAGAACTTGTGTGGGTTTGCAGAGACCAATTGACGCATGGTGTGAACCAGGGAAGTAGGTGCAATATATGTAGGGTATTAAGCACATATAGCCTCATATATTAACAGTCACCACAAGAGAGGGTAGGAGGGAGAGAGGGAGGAAGACTTTGAGACAGGAGGCGATAGAGATACATAATGTCATACAACTCCCTCTTTCAGCCCAATTCCACGAAATTGGTAAATTTTCTCAGACTCTATAAGACATTTCAAGTTTCCAAATGTGCTAGAATCATCTGGCAAATCACCTGCAATCTCATTTGCTTACTACCACCAGAGAACAAAAATTGCTTTCATTTGCAAAATGATGTATGACCAAGCAATTGCTTATGGTTATTACATGGCCACAGAGCACTTCCCACACACAGAGCTGCACTGCAGCATGAGTCTTTGCACTACAAAAGGACGTCTTGTGTATCTGTGATGTCTTGTGTATCTGAGACATCAACAGCTCAAGTCACACTAGGTATCAGCTCCTCTGTCAGCGTGGCATCTGTGGCCTTTAATATCAGGGTAGAGATGTTTTCACTACAGCCTTGGAACCTTGCTCTAAACTGTGCAGACAGACTAAAACAGGTGAGTCAGTGTGGGCAAAGTGTTCTTCCACACTCATCTCTGACTATGGTTTTCCTGGCAAAATTGGAGGATGAAGTACTGAGATCTATAAGCCATTGGTAAGGATGGAGGGTGGGTGGTGTGAGGGAGCAGTGCCTTCCCTGCCTCTCTTTCCAAACAGCAGCTGCCCGCAGAAACACATGTATGCAAAGTATTTCAGAAGAGGCAGTCATCACCTTGAACACCACTGCCAATCACACTTGTCAGTAATCAGCTTTTAGCCACAGAAACAGAAGTGAAGAAGAGCCTCTCTCCAGTTTTCCTTCCAAAATGTCTTGTAGAAACACAGTTCTCTTTTTACCAGTGCGGATAATGACTCCTGATCTGATATGGAGTTACTAGTTGCATGCAAGTAAGAAAAAACTGTTGTAAAATATAAAGAAATAAGAATCTTTATTGAAGGGTGTGATGCTTCCTCCACATTTTAACTGAGGAATCCAGTTTATATTCTAGAACAGCAAAATGTTCCTTTCTCTTATTTTAAACACATTTTAGTTTTTTTTTTCCTTTTCCTTCCTGTTTGAAGGCCTTTTCTTCCCTCTCCTGCTGAAAGTATTCAGATATTGATTTTTTTCATTAGCCACCATTACCACAGGTAAACAAATGCAGTTAAGAATTTCACCAAATTAAGGTTGCAAAGCAAATGCATAGGTTCATCTTTCATCCCATGTTTTGCCAAGCCTAAACAAGAGAGTACTCTTGTGAAAGGAAGCCTGCAAGACTGAGATCACAGAGAAGGCAATGCCAAGAGCCACAAGGATTCTAGATTATACACAATATTAAAGATAACAACTAAACATTTAGAAAATGATGTTAATTTTTAGAAATATAATTTACTTACAGACTCGGGTTTTTTTGAGGTGATACAAGTTATGTGTTACCCTTTGTGCATATTTTTAAACCAGATTATAGAAGAAATTTTTTCAGAGAACAGGGTGAGAGAATTTACTGCCTTGTGAGGATCTTGGGCCTCTCTGAGATCATCAGTAGTCCTCAGAGGTAGAAATAACACCTTCTGTGGGATTTTTTACTTTTCTAGTGCCAGGGTGACAAGGTCACCATCAGTAGGCAGGAGATGAAAGCAAAGATATATGGGGAAAGGATCTCAGGGGAAAAGGAGAGGGAAAAAAAACGGCTTTGAAATACAGCTCATTCCAAAACTGGAGTTTCTCACACATGTATTTTAACTTTGCTTTCTGAAAGTATAGTTTGCATGAAAAATGCTTGTGCCCCTGTAGCACTTGCTTTGCACAGACACTGTTTTCTGAAATGTAACTCCTTCTTTGCTTTCTGACTTGTTAGGATCTAGATGCTACAAGTACCATATTCCTGAAAGGTGGCACTGAACAGTATGCTATACAGACCACATAATGGCATTATGTCTAAGAACTTAAAAATAGGTTACCTGCAATAACGACTTTTAAAAAAAAGGCTTTTCATTTCTCTGGAAGTAAGGAACTGTACAGCTGAGAGAGACCTGGAGGACAGGAATCAAGTCCAAACTGCAGTATGCCCAAAGGCTGGTGATGCTTGGATGAAGAACATTTCATTAGAGCATTGCTACTGCATTTAACACCATATGCAACACCAAACTCTCAAATCTCCTTTGGATGCAAAATCCTGGGCTGGGCATATCTCAGCTGACCATCTCTGGCAAAACCTGAGGGTATCAAATTTGTGCCTGGTGAACTTCATGTTGATTTCTGCCCTCTACTGGAAGTGAATCCAGAGGCACTCACACAGTGACAGCAAACTGGAAATGCAGTTGGTGATAGAAAAATATCTCCTTGTACACACACATGGGCGATGTCACTTATTTTATGTTTTTGTGACAGCTGAACAGTTTCACCTGTTAAACTGCTAATTTGGTTGATGATACGGGAACTGAAATAGTTGTGGAATTGTAGGTCTAAAGCACTTTTGCAAATGTAGTAAGGATTTTAAGATCCTGGGTGAAGAATAAAAAACCCCAAAACATTGTGTCATTTTTACATTCAGTAATGCAGTGTAAATTTGTTTATTTGGGCCCTAAGTAAGTGGTGTGGCAGTCACACGTGGGTCACAGAAGCAAGTACTTACCCTTTCCTGCTAGACTGGAATTCAAGGGACAGCTATCACAGGATTACCAGTGATTGCCAGCTTTCTTCTAAGTTATGGCTATCATAATATGGCTATATTGACTTGTTAGTATGTCGTTCTGCTTCAGAATGGAAGACAATGGCTTGTTGGAGAGCTCTGGGAAAAAGGAGAAGTAAATAAATTCAGGAATAAATAACTGAGAATGTAGGTGAAATTATGAATTAGACTGTTAAGTTAAATAGGAATGAATGGAGCTATTACAAAGAGAAGACACTTGTATCAAAGGACAAGAAAACATTGTATGGTGCAATTATGTTCTCATAGTATGGTCAACACAAGTGAGAATCTCAGTTCCTCTCAAGACTTTACTGATGACGCCTTCTCTTTGACCTTAAAGGGTTTTGCATTGTAGTGAATCTAATTAAACACTAGTATCTGTAACTTCTGGTTCTTTCTCCCTCTGGGCCAGTGTTGTTTGGTGGGTACTTTTATCTAAACAATTAAATCAATATAGAACATGTATAAATGCCTAAATAAGAAGGATGGACAGTGTCTTACTTCTAAACTTTCCAAATCTCCTTTCACTGCTTGGAATAGCTCAAACAGGAGAGATAACCAAGCCTCTGTGTTTGAGTTTTGCTTATATTCTGCTATTTTTCTTTTCTTTTCGTGCCATTTCTACCCATCAGCCTAAGGAAGCACCATACACAGAGCAAGACTCTGTGGTTCAAGAGCAAGTATTCACTGGAAATAAATTTTCCCAATGTAAGGAGCTGCTGAAAGAACAAAGAGCTCTAACGCATTTTCCAATTTAGCTTCTAATCAACATTATGACTATTTACATATAAGAGGATTTGTGTTCTAATAAGACTGTAGTATGTAGTATGCCGCCAAACAGAAGAAAATAGCAGAGTTCTTAATTTAAAAGTTTGAATTGGTATTTCTTGGGCTTTATGGAACCTTCGGGATATCCTGTTAATTACCATATCCTGCCTTGAACAAGCTACAGGTTTTCCCCATTTTGGTAGCCTGCCTTTCATTCTTTGTGACTCCTCAGACTTCTTTCTATCAGTCCTTGCAGATGTGAATTCTCTTGCAGAAACAGCGGAGAATTTCAAAGCAATTAGGAGGTGTTAGGTGGTTAACCTTCGGGAATCTTCACAACTGGTGTCACTTAACAGTACTCTAAACAGCTTCAGGGTAATTAAGACAGTACTTCTGTTTTTCTGGTTTTGCTTCTGCTGCTTGTAAGTTCAAAATCTTAATTGGAAGCTTTATGTTTTCTGAACTGGTAGCAGAATGCACATTCTAGCTATGCATGAGCAATGAGCGGGCTGGAAGTAGAAGTAGGCAGGGAAGTTGCTGAGACGGCTTGTGGAAAAACTTCAGGCCCAACAGAAACCCACAGCATACTTTCCAAAAGCAAAACCCCAATAAAAGCTCCCTGGCTTAGTGGTCTGATTTAATTTCTTCCCCTTGCAGCTCCATGAGGGCAGGCAGCTGTGACTCAGGCTGCCGAGCCGTCCCGCAGCCCGGCGGCGGGGCCCGCAGGAGCCGGGCCGGGAGGAGCCGGGCCGGGAAGAGCCGGGCCGGGAGGAGCGGGGCCGGGAGGAGCGGGGCCGGTAGGAGCGGGGCCGAGTCACGGCCTGCGCTGCGGGCGGAGCCCTGAGCAGCCCGGCCTCACTGCAGGGCCGGGCACTGCCCACCATCTGCCCTTGTGCCAAATGCCTTGTACCAGCTGGCGTTTCTACCCTGCTCCCAGGGAGGTGGCTGCATTACTACGTCCAGACACAGCTTCACCACCTCCAGCGAGTGCAAACGAGGGGTCAGCCACGGCTGAAACACCAGGGTCTTCCTCTCTGTCCCCCATTTCAAGCCAAGGAGGGCGTGTGCGCATTTCACAGCCCTGTGCCCAAACCTTTGGTCAGCAGCCAGCCCCCTTCTCACCAAACTGCTGAGCATTTCTCGCTTGTGCTCCCCACGCTTCAGCTGCTGCTCCAGCGCTGACACAACTGTCAGCTTAGCACTGAAGAGGTGACTGCCTTGTTTAACTTCAGCTTATTTCACTTTATCTAGAACAAGCACTGCCCTTGCCAGCTTTGTTTTTTTTTTTCTCTCGCCACTCTTCACCTCATCCCAAAAAGGACTGGAAAGGAATTCATTTCCAGCTGTGCAGGAAAAGAAAGAGAAAAAAGAGCAAAACAATTCACAGTGCAGCCAAATTTCAGTTGAAAGATGACATTGCCTTTACTGAGCTCTAAATACAGATGACATGCTGCTCTTTTATGAAGGAATGGGGAAAGAGAAAGCAAAATTCCATCAACATGAGTAAAGATATCTGCAATATCAAGAATTTAACAGCATTTCACATTACAATATGGAGAATGCTTAGCCCAAGATCTTGAAGGGCTGAAGTAGGAGGAAATTGCCTCCACTTCTGAAAAGATCACTACATCATTAATAGACTCCTGGGCAAAAGCTTCTTTATTGTACTGGGGTTATAGGAAGTCCAGTCTTAAGAATACAGGACTCAGACAGTGATTCGAGATACAGCAGTATCATAAGAAAAGGGAGCTAGTGGAAAGGTGTATGCTGCTCATCAACAAGATGAGCAACACTGTAGAAAACTGCTGTGCACTGACAGTTGTAATTTTTCCCTGAATAAATGTAGAGCCTTATTCATTCTGATTTATACTGAGCTCTGCCTGACTTAAAAGTGATGCCTTTTTTCCTTTTCCAAGTTTTAAACCATGAAAATTCAGAGTACAGCTAACCATAATTTCAATTAGGTATTTCTGTCTACTCCTTTGTAAAGATCTACCCTAGCACAAAGGGCTCTTGGCATAGGATTTACATGCCAAATGGGGATTTTACCATCATACAGAGCTCAGATGCCTAAGCTGTGGTTCAAGGCTATATGCAGGACTTGGAGTGATATCATTTCAGTCAGTATCTTTCCAGTTGCTAACTGGGACTCTCATTCCTCACCTTTTTGCTGCTCTCAGTCTATTGTTCCATGTGCTTTGTTGATACCTCTGTCCTGCTCAGGTGCAGAGACATCTCTGTAACACAGACGTGAGAATGTTTATCTTCTTTTATGCAGAGGTCAGTGTGCAAGTGCACACAGACCCTAATGGCCATGGCTTGACTGTGTGGAAGCCAGTGCATGGCTGTGCCATGCTGGCTCTGAGGGCCACCCTGCCTTTGGGCAGGAATCCTTCCCACCTGTGGGGGGGCAGATCTATGTCTCTGTTTCCAAACAAACTTCCTTTCTGAAAGACAGCCCACCAGTTGCCAGAAAACCACACCAGTGGTCGTGGCTGAAATACCAAGAGTGTGATTCTGTCTCGGGGATTTGCTGCCTTCATGCTGCACTCCAGCTGTGCTTTCGTGGCAGATGACAGCAGCAGCACTCCTCTAAGACCAGCATATAATATTCTCAAAGCAATGCAGAAAATAATTAATTCCAAGTATGCCCTTAATCTTACAATGTGGCTTCTGTACGCCTTTACTTTTGCACATGCAGCAACCAAGCCTTCTTCTTTCTCCTCATCCAAAGTGGTCTTGAAGTAACTAACCTTAAATAAACATTCAAGGTTGTATGTATTCCCTACAGACTACACGACATTTTTGCAATGTGGATCTTGTTAAGATCAAATGGGCTAAGGGAATTGCAAACCTAGCATTGAGTAATAAAACAATCGTGGCAGTCCTTGTGTAAGCCAAAGCTTTTAGAGAAATTTACCACCAAATTCAACATTTCAAAAAGTGCCCTTTATTTTCACGTGCACAACTACAGCACTTCATTGATTCACATCCTGTCTATCTCACACTGAATACAGACGAAGAGTGGCACAAAAAAAATCAGGAGACATCAGTCTCATCTCAATCCTGCAGATTTTTGGTCAAAGCTCTACAGAGTTGAAGAAATATTTTCAGGAAATTCAGCAATTCCTAGATCACATCATAAGAAAGAATCCCCACTGAGACTATATCTCTTTTTGGGCTTGTTTTAGATCCAAATCCATTTGAACAGCTTTTAAGAAAAGTTAAATATCTGTTTTGACACAGTAAGAAATGGATTTGGTTAGGCTTTGTATTTTCACCAGAAGAACTCTGTGGTGGTATGATCCTTAGCTGATCGCCTGTGGTCACATACGGTAAGTTTTCCGCATTTTCTAGAGTACCATACACAGCCCTGAGCCCATCTATGCTCATAAAGTTTTTTTCTTGGACTTCACAGGCAGCTGTAGCACAAGACTGCATTGCTGCTGCCCTTGTAGCCTTCTTAATGATATGCAGCGTGGGCAACAGTGGTTAATAAATGTACTCCAAAATTCAAATTGAAAATTAAAAGAAAAGTAACTTTTTTACATTATTGTTGGGGTTTTTTTCCTGTGTTTTTTTTTTTTTTTAAATCAAATACTTGTATTTCTCTTGTTCATCCTCCATTTCATGCAGCTGTTTGCTTGAGGCTACACTGAATGAATGAACATGAATGAAGCCCCAGGAAATGCATTTTTACAAGGTTTCCACTGTTCACAGTTGTGAAAAAAAGCTTAAAAATCTGGGTAAAGCGATTGCTGCAGGGTTAGCAACTGTAAAATAAAGAGAAGAGAAGTCACTACATAGTTCCAAAAGTTGTTGAGGGTGTTTTCTTATAATCTAGCTGTCCTGAGGCTTTTGTTCAGGATTTCATAGTGTTTTGGAGTAATGTCTGCTGCAGCAGGTTGGATAGAGTGACACTTGAAAAATCTGGGGAGACCAAAGGAACAGATAACTGGCATCTGCTTTACTTGCCATCTAGTGTCCCTGAATCTAGCCACTTAGTTAAGAGGGTTCTTGCATGAGGCCACTGATTCCCTTCCAGTGCAGAAATGGCTGGAAGAGCACCCATCCACATGAGCCTCTGTTAAGGGATGTGAGGTGTGTGCTCCTGGCCTGTTGCACAGTTTAATTAGAAATGGAGTAATATTGGGGTAACCATTAGCACTAATTCAGGAAAAAGAACCTTGGGGCTGTGGTAGTGGTGGTGTTGGACTGACATCATGCTGACACCATGAAAGGTAGCATGCCTTGATGGCAATGACTTTTTCAAGAAAAGGTATGTGATTGACAACCTCACCATCCAGCACTGATCTGCAGTAATGAGGCACAGCTTCTTGGAAACTACTGCAACTCTTGAATACTTCGGGGGGTTTTGGTTTTGTTGTTTTTTTTAATTCACAGTTTTTGTCATGATGTCACATAATTTGCTGAGGACTTATTTCATTTCCACGTCAGGTTACAGGTACTCCCCGGCTGGTGCTTTCCTTTGGTCACCGTGCCAAAAATGCCTTTGCCTGAGTTGGAAATTACCACTCAGCACAGGGGAGTCTGATCCCACAACTGCTACCATTGCTCAGCAGAAAAGTAAAAATAACCCCATGTACACCAAAGGCTTCTGTGTGAGGTAGTGGAGAATACCTCTCTCCTTTGCACTGGATTTACCAATACCCTAGTTAAAAACAAACACTGGCAGATGTTTTAACTACAAGACACAGCACAAAATCACGTCTCTCATACCCAGGTAGGTGATGTAGCATCTGTCAGCTTTGTAAGGTTTATGATCCAGCTGTGACGACAACCACCACCCCATTATCCATTTATAAAATGTTGCATCCAAGAGGATGATGAGCAGGACGAGTGGGAGCTGTGTCAGCTGTGGATCTGGAAATGACCTCTCTGCCTGTCACAAGGAAGCAACGGTCTAAACATCTGAATACACAACGCCAAAAAGCATGGCAAGGATTCAAGTGGGTAATAATATGGACAATATGCTAAATATTTTTGGGCTCTTAGAGTACAGTGGATGCCTGTCTGGGTTTAATATAATTTAAGGGGCAGACACTCCAAAATGAGTCACCATCCCTTTTATTTCTAACCACCCCCATTTTTACTGATAAGGAGAAAGACAAATGCGAAAAGATGTAAGTGAAAAAACAGCAGTTTACTAAAAATCCAGAACAAATAGGAAATAACAGGCGAAATAATAGAACTCGTCGGATGCTCGGTGCCAGCCTCGCTGCCTCCCCCGCGGCCAGCCCGACCCCGCCGCTGCTGGCATGCGGTTCCCGAGATGCTGGAGAAAGGAAATGATCCCGCCGAGCACGGAAGAATGACGGTCTGGCCCCGAACGGCCCAGCCAGGCTGCGGGCAGGGACTGTGGAATCTGCCTGGAACGGTTCAGGACTGCCAAATTCAGCCTCTTGGGTTGCTGCTGCTCGGGGACCTGACTGAAGCAACCCTCTCGGGAGCCCAGAAGGAGGAAAACAGGGAGTGTGCCTTGCACCATCCCATCTTCTTCATAAGGATGAAAGATAAAGGCAAGGCAGGTCCTGCCTGAGCAGCCCTGACCCTAAAAAGGTCCTGACATTTCCCGACCTCCACAATTCCCTTTCCAGCCAGCAGGTCTTAAAGAGACAGTAACAATTTTTGGCGTGTGACGTAGCACAGAGACAAATGGAATACAGTAACATTTTGAGTTATCCAGTACAGTCACAAATTTGATAAAATACTTATTGTGTTCAGCAGTTCAAGTGCAGAGCTAAGTGATCTCCATGGACTTATTGTACTTCTACCCTTATATTATCTTTTTTATTCCAAATCCATTATTTTATTAAACACTCGCACTGTTTTTACACACATTAATTACACATTATCTTATGTTCAATCTTCCAGGATTACAAACAAAGCCTAGGTTATGCTGTTAATTTAACTTCAGCTATGCTTATGTCCTCCTTCCTGTTTATTTTTTTTGTTGTTGGGGTTTTTTGGGGGGGGCGTGGTGGTATTTCTTTTTGTTTTCTCCTTTATTTTTTACTGATGCTACTAGTTTTGGTTTTCTTTCCATGGAATCTCATTATTTTTAATTAAAAGAAATAGCTTCAATGTATTTTTTTCTGAAATAATGCAGACTATCTAAAGAATGCTAGAGTAGTTATTTTCATTCACTTCCTTCTAAAACTTCCATTGTAATTGGAACATGCTTTGAACCACTTCAGAAGTTCCTCTCTAGTGCTTTCCCCTTTGAATATTTTACGCTATTTCTTTCATTGTTTCCTTCCTGAAGTGCTATCAGGCAGGCTTGTAAGTTAGAGGTTGCTGTAGATAAAATGTCTTGGTATTTCTCAAGGGAGGAGTGTGTGTTACTGTGCTTGTTCTGCCCTAGTGCTGGGGCACACCTGCAGTATCAGCAAGTGCTCAAGGGATCTCCTGACACATCCCAATGTGCCACAAAGCTGAGACCAGGCTGAAGACTTTTCCTCTCAGTAAGGTACACATACAGGATCAAAATGCTGCTGGCATAGATCATTTAGGTCAAGAGACAATCCCCATATTTTTCTTCAAAGAAAGAGACATGCTACAAGACACCCAGAATATATACTGATACAGCCTGCATCAGTCAGCCTGACAGATATTCTAAGTGATTTCATGGGCATTACTCATGTCCACTCTTCCATTTCTGGAAAATATCATTAACTCAGTAATAACAAGTAAGTTCCATGTAAGCATCCCTTGGCACATTGACTACTATTTCCAATAACCCACTCCTGGCAGGTAAGTGCTTTGCAAGCCTCTCTACTCCAGTTCATTGTCATTGCCTGTGGTTTCATCATTTGTTTCAGGCCAGCTTTGGGAGACCACAGTGATACTGATAAGATATTTGAGTCATTTAGAAACCGTTGCATTTGGTTTGATTCACTTCTTGCTTCGATTGCAGATAATAATTGCAGGCCTCTGACCTTCTGTACTGGAATTACCTTCTGCCTTTTTCATAAGTATGATCTATTTTGTCCAAGGCATATGCAGTTGTTGTCTCTCCATGAAAAACATACAAAGGCAACAAAGTGGTTTTAAAACGTTGCAGAATTCATTTGCGGAGAGATATCAATCCGTGAAGTTTGGCTAAGTAAGAAATGCTTAAAGGAAAAAGTAGAGAAGATACAAAAATACCCTGCATTTGAGCTCCCACACAATCAATAATGGATGAATACTTTTGCTGAAGTTCAGAAGCAGCACCTGGAGTGGATCAAACACTGGCATGTTGTTGGAAACATAGCTCATGATCTTTTCAAAGCATAAGCTATGGCTTGCATTGCTGTGATGAAAAAGCAATTAGGTAAGCTTGGTGGTTCCTTAACTTGCCCATAGAATTTTTTGCTTGTCTAAAGCTGAATTTGCAGTGAATCTCAGAAATCCAGGTTAGGTAAGAGTTGCAAGGCTGAAGTAATTGCTGATTTTAATTTGCTGAAAATGCCAAGGACTGAGATTCTTGATGTTACTAGCAGCATTCAGTTACATTATAATTCCACATAACTGAGTTCTGTCTAGAAGTTACCTGAGATTTCTAAACATATGTCACAACATTAAGGGCTCTGATAATATAATTTCAAAGACACCTGTACACAAGTTGTGCTTCTTCATTAAAGCATGGAATGTTTTGTCCCCTTGTAGGGACACAAGGTAAGGTGCTAAAATAAAAAGGAGGCCACCATAGTGATTGAAGAGACCAGTCACTTTCACAGGGTGCCTGACAGAGTGGAACCCAGCAGCACCACAACTCTGGAAAATTTCCTCATTTATGCTGTAAACATATGCACGCATTTCATGATGCTAACCAAAAAACTTTGTTGCCTCAGAGACAGACAAGCACCATATCCAGCTCTGAGAGAGTCTACAGGTCCTAGTCTAGTCCTGACCAACAGTGATTCAGCCTAGTGTCTGAGAGCTGCTTGAGGCTCATTGAGCTCTCCTTTTTACAGGCAAGACAATGTTAGCTACAGCTCTCTCCTCTCATGCTTTGCTGCTGCAGCTCAGATTGCATCCTCTCTCAGGTATTTCTTCCCCACTCTTCCAGATCCTGGGTCTCTCCTCAGCTTTTTGACATGTGGAGTTTCAGCCCAGCCAGCTGCACCTTCACTTATTCTAAACATCCTGGCCTTTCTGACACCCCCTGCAAGTTCTAAGGAGTCACTGAGGAAAAATACTGCAGTGGCATTGCAGTTGCTTCCCTACAAAGCAATGAAACCACAATTTCCTTCCTACTGCCTCTCAAGGCCACTCTATCTGCGTTACTAGGTCCCCTGTTCTACCTTCTAGGCAGGCTTAATGTCTCAAGTTTTTGGATGAAAATGAAAACTATTTATTCCCAGCTCCTTAACACATGCACAAAATAACTGATGGTTGTATGATTTGTAGCCTGCTTGAATGTTTATGCGCAACTGCACTTTCTCCAAATTAGGCACTCTCAGTTTCTGTGGGAGAAGCCAGGTAATATTTTTAAAATTTCTTGTGGCTTTGTTTGTCTCTGTCTTTCAGAAAGTGAGGAAGCAAATGCACATTCCTGCCAAGGCTTCCTGAGCTTCAAGTAATTTTAGGGATTTGTCCCCCAGCTGAATCTATTTACTTTGAAGTGTCTTCTTTCATTGTTAACACCTTCTACAAAGTCTCCTGAAAATGCTTGCATATATAAACATTTAACTGACAGTGCTTTGCTTTTCTGGAGGGGGAAAAACATCATAGCTGTTTGCCAAAGAGTTAAAATGCACTCACTCTTCACAGAAATAGTCACTAGACCTTCTAGGTGTCCAGGAAAAGAAAATTATTCAGTAGTTTAAATGACAAATAGAAGGCAAATATCACTGTCAAAGCCATCTTTATCTCCAAAGGGATGTCTCTGGCTACAAAAATTCAACTTTCATGACCTCTTCTCTCTGTCTTTTTTGTAGGTAAACAGCTGGTTCCAATTACCCTGCAGGAATGCCGACCCCGGGATGGTGCAGAAGTGAATGTGCCATATGAAACCTGCAGCCTTAAAGAAGAAGGGAAAGGAGTGTCCTGCAAAGATCATTGAATAATGATGACTAATGGCCCATTTCCTATGTACATAATCTATCCGGAGACATTATCTGATCAGCTCGTGTTGTTTCAGCTTCCCTCCTAAAACAAATGTGTTTCAGAGCACAGAAGCCACTGGACCAGCTCAGGGAGAATGTATGCTACACTACTATGGCCTTCCCAAATCTGTATTAAAAATAGAAAAAAACCCCACAATCTTCCCCACTTCAGAAATGACTGCCTAGAGGCAAAAATGAATCCCTTCTCTTTCTATGTCCCTTTCCCAGGCATTAAGAGTTCTATAACCTTATTGACATTACCTTGTGCCACAGACGCAAAATATCTTTAATTATGGAAATGGAACATTGATTTCCACACGTTTAGCTTTTAATCTACTGTTTTGGTTTCAGACATATAAAGAAAGCTCGTGTGCCTGTCACTTGATCTGTTTTTGGGTCAGTAGTGGATGTGTTTGTCTAATAAGAGGAGCCGTCCTTCCCAGTAAACGTTGTACTGTCAACCATCAGCAAAGTCACACTGAGGTAACACATATTTAGCAGCAGTGGCTCCAGGCACATGCACAATTATGTGAAGGACAGCTGGCTGGTGGGACATGCCACACATGTTTAATATATGTGGGAATGTACTGAACAACCAGAAGGAAGAGTGATAATTTTTTTTTTTTGTCTTACATGTCAAAATGAAGATCTTATGGATCATAAGTTACATTATGAATCACTGGTTTGAATTTGCAGTTTGAGAGGGAGGTTCAGAAGAGGAAAAGTGAATACTTCTTCAAAACTGGATGAGTTAAAAAATTCTCATAGAGATTATTTGACAAATGGAAAAAAATGTAACGGTTACATTATATCTACATGTTCATTTTTCCTGTATTATTTTTCATTTTCAGAAAAAAAGTTTATATGTACAAATTTTAATTACCCGCAGGCATAAAAACTGCCAAGTGACACAGGAGAAAAAAATACCAGGAGAATTTGTAAGATAAGAAAATTAGGAAAGAAGTAATATTTCTGTCTTTGCAGATGGTAAATAAGCTAAAAGATTGTAAATCAGCTAAAGAACAGCTGAGAAATCCTTTACAAACCTTTGGTATTTTCCCTCTGGAAGATCCAGATGCCTTGGGAGGCTCCTGACAGCCTTCCCAGGGCATAGATCAGTGGTGTTCAGGTGTTTGAGCTCTGCAAACACACTCACATCCAGCTCTCCCTTATGAAGGCATCACAGGTCACACACGGGCTTACTAATGGACAGGCATATTTCATGCATCATCATCATTCTATAGTTTCAGAAAACCTGTCTTGGAAAGTCATGCTGAATCTTTCCAAAGACAATTCTTCTGTATTTTGTAACCATCTTGCTAGGAGAACTGTAATCTAAATATGGCCCAGACTCATAAATATACAGTCTTTAGGAGAGGTACATAGTTCAAAAAGTTGGTTTCAGTGAGTTTCTCAGTGGTTACCACGAGCTACCCTGTAAAACCACTTAAGAGGAACAGCCCATCTCATTGGACTGCCAGATTTCTATTTTGAGCCATGGCATTTTATCAGCTGCCCAAGAATTTATGCAGTGTCGAACAAATGCTATCAGATCCAAGTAAGTGATGATCAACCTTTCTCTAGGTCAGTTTCAGGAGACCATAAAGCTCATAATCATTCTCAGAATAATCCTCTGGGGACCAGAGGACAAACTTTAGACAAAACCAGCTCCAGTCTTATCCTAAAAGGGCTATATTTTGTCTGGAGTGACTTTCTCTGACCAATGTTTGAACACAAAAGGATGGCACGATAGTTTCCAGCCTTTGTTGCCTGCATGATATCCAAATTCACAGCAGTAATGAAGAGTTAGTGTCTTTCAACAGACGGGCAGAAAAGGGGAAAAGCTGTAGTGCGATGCAACAGGCACTTATCTGACAGGGCTAAGGTTCTTGACTGCTGTTCTTAAAAGCAATTTTGTGATGTTGTTCATAGTCAGCACAGAGGCAGTACATAACCATTCAGAGCAAAGCAGGCTGAGCCTTTTACTGACTGCTCTTGCCTTATCTTGGGTGAGAAAAACAGCACCGATCCTGCTGCTCAGACCCAATGCTCCCACCATACTTTTAGTCTGACAGTCTCTTGCTGAAAGATGACTGCAACCCTAAGGGGACAACAAAAGTTTAATTTTTTTAAGCTTTTCTTTTGGGTTAACATATGATTTCCCCACCAGTTCTAGTGAAATCTAAAACTGTACACAGGGATGACAATGCTTCTTCCTTTTTGAGGGTGTTGCTCTAGCCCAAAGTAAAATCTCCCAGGTGTGGCTTAGAACAACCTCTGACATGTCTCATTCTCCCCTTTTGCCGAGAGGCACTTTTCTACTTTGCCAGCAGTGCTCACAGCTAGATTGCCTGGATTTGCCCACTTAACAGGGTAAATCTCCTGTTATCAGGGGAAAAATCTTTTGCTTTTTAACAAAAATATTCCAATAACATCCTTTTTGCAAGCTTTCATTCCTTCGCTTTCCTTTAAGATTATCCCACCTCAAGGAATTAATCATTCCAGAACCCTTCTTATCCCACTGAACCTGACAGTTTCCCCAAAAGCCAGATAGATCCCTGAGCTTAGAAAGGATATGCAGTTCATGGAAAGGAAGAGGTGTTGTATGTCCAGAGTCTGAAGTCCTGTGTGAATGTCAGCAGTGGCCAGCTTGACATATGCTTTGTGTACATGTTTATCTGCTCTCTGATCACAGGGCTCAGTTCATGTTCAGCCCAGAAAATGTTTTTGCTGCACAAAACCAATTTTCTGTAAAAAATAGAATTGTCTTTCCACATGCATCTTAGCTATAGAAGAATTAAACATAGTAAGAAACATCAGCTTGTGTGGGAAATTAAATGTCATGATGAAGAACTCTGCTTCAGTGTATCAAAAAAGTGTCACGGGATACTAACTTCATCTTCTTGGCACCTCAGGTTTTTGGAATGGGGAGATGGATATTTTTTTTTTCATTACCTCCCATTTCCTCTTTTTTATTTTTTTTAATTATTAATTTTTTGTTGTTTTTAATTTTGGCATGGATGGAGCTTTAAAAAATCCATTGTAATGGCCAGAAAATCCTGGTTTTGGCAAACCCAGTGGCTTGACAGGGCAACACACACGTGACCCAATTTTACAGACAGCTTTGTGTCTCTTATTTAATGGCTTGCAAATGAGTGCACATGAAGAAAAACAGAAGCCAGTGGAGTATGAGTAATCCAGCCGGGAATGCGCTTTGTTACAGGGATGCAGAGAATGCTGCTCACAGCATGCATCACCCATGCTGGCAGCCAACAGTGAGGGACTCCCCGGCCCAGGGAGGACGAAAGATTCTTGTCACATGGGGCCCAGTGGAGGACTCACTGGTATTGTTGGACAGAAATGAGAGCAGGGAACACAAGAAACACAACTTTCCTCTCATCTCCTGCACATCTTGACATGCATCTTATGGGCTTGGCTTTTTGAGTTGGTTTTTTTTTTCCTCTGGAGGCTCTCAATTGCTTTTTCCTCCCCTTCAGGACTTAGAAGGTTTTTTCAAAATTTACAGAAACAGTAATGGCATCTCACCAATCCTGGTTCTCATGTATCTACCCTGAAGCTTAGGAATTGTTTTGGTGCTGTGGAAGCTAACCTTCACATTAGAGTTAGGGATCAGTCTATGAGAAATTGGAGTTCTGGTTAATGCAGGATAAAACAGATGAATTTGGGATCTTGCATGCACATGGACACGTACTTTGGTATGTGTTTAGTTCTTCTCAAGCTCACAGGTTTCATGTCTAAATGTAGGCATAGGAATATGTCCTCCCTGCTAGGAATCCCCAAATATTTTTACCTGTACAATATGCCAGCTGCCTTTTAAAAAAAACCATTGTGTGCACAATGCAGGTCTATGTATTAATTTTTAAAGTTAGATTTTCTAGATATTATTAGGCTGTGGAAGAAATAAACGTAGACCAGTGTTCTGTTTTTTTGAAGTCATTATCATGCAAAAATATATTAATATCTTGACGTCTGTTTCCAACAATAGTGCATGCAATAGTTTAAACTTCCTGTCCTCTTTTGCTTTGAGACCCAGATAAGGGCTAATATTTCCATGAAGCATGAAGATATTAAAGAAGAAAATCTGTGATTGATTATAACATGGGTCTCAGTTTTAAACTTTTAGTTCATTGGCAAAACTTGGGTGTCTAACCAGTATTCACTTTTAAGTACATTTCTGATAAGGAGAAGTGGAGTGCACAATGGGATATTTTTCCCAACATTTGTTTCAAGTCCTTTTTACATATTACATCTTTTGATTATGTTAATTTAACTCTGGTTTTCAGAATGTTGGACTGTTTATTCACAGGCTCTGGTAATGAAAAGATGGTAAGTTCTCTGCAGTGAATATTTGAGGATTGATGTCCAAAAGGATCTTTGTCATATTTTAGGCTTGAGATTCTCAGCTGTCTTTGGACTAAAGCTGTATCTAGGGATATTGTGAGAGTTGCAGCTTGGTTTAAGATTGTGATAAACAAAAATCCCAAATGCCATCAGCATGACACCCAAAGGCCATTTAATTAGCATAAAAGTTCCTTCAGCAACTTATCTCCCAGTGTTTTTACATATCGAATTAATGATGGGCCAGTTAATTTGCAGCTTTGATCAGAAATCAAAGTAAAGTGTTAAACTGGAGTGAGAAGCAGAGAACACATAATTAGACAGAGTTGAGGAATAATGCAAGAGCTTGTCCTCTTACTACTTTTAATCCATAAATATTTGGAGAGTATAAAAATATTAAATATATTCCCCTTCCAATCAGCTTTAGGTATGCTCCTCAGCAGAGCCCAGGATCATCCCTGCCTGGGCCACAAACGCCAGGAAAGAATTGTGAAGACCCATGGGACAAATGGGAGGGTGGTGGGTGCCCAGGGTTAGGCTTCAGAGTGAGAATATAACAAGAAGAAAACGTTGGCCAAGGTTCAAACACTGTCCATGAGCAGCTTGACCTTGACTCATTGTGTTTTCTGATTTTGGTTTTTTTGTAGTCTTTTACTGTCTTGCTTTTCCTAACAGAGTATCACCAATATTCTAGGACAAAGCCTCATCCACACCACAAACCCAAGAGATAAAAATATGCAGCAAGCCACACAAGGTCTAACTTAGGCTACTGTACTATTCTTAGACTCTTCTTTTCCTTCTATGTTTTTTCTCCCACCCTGAACTTCAACCTTAATCACAGCCCTTGTTTTAGCAACAGTTTTACATTTGGTCTGGTGATCTCTGTGAAATCCAAACCTCAGCATCATCCTGTGTTGAGGATTTTATCAAGTGAAATGCTACTTCAGTAATATTGAAGCAGAACTCCGCACTTCCTCGATGGTTTCTTCCTTCAAATACCACAACACTGCTAATTCCAACACCAAGAATACTCTAAACGGGAACTTTATGTCATAGATATGTATGAACCTCATAGCAAATATCTTGGGCATAATGGTGATACTAACTTCCCACATATTTAGTGACCTATTTTAAATTTCTTCCAATTACCTACCTAAACCAACACCTAACACTTGTCCAAGGCATAAACATGAAATCCAGAATTAAAAGAAATTTTGGGATGAAGTGACTACCAGTAGGTCTAAACAAGATTATCTGGCAGTTTGAAATGCCTTCTTTGCTTCAAGTTTTTAGTGCCCCTTTCTTGACACCAATCCCATTATAATAATGGAAGAAAAAAAAACCAACTAGGTGATTGTTCTAAACGTATCTGTCTCACCAGTTAATCAATTTCATGAAGTCTAAATTCTAATTCTAATCCCCCCAGACATACTTTACAGACCACTAAAATTGGAAGACCTAAAAGTATCCCTATAACTGATGCTTATTTCTTTGCAGGTCCTTTTGGAAACTTGTCCTGAATGTCTTTATCAGAGGTGACCACTCCGTTCTAGCTGCCTGAATCACATTAAGATTCTTGGTCGTTGTACTATAACACCACCAATTTTTTGAACCAGAGAATATGGACCCAAGCTGATGGCAGCACAGCACAGCTGATCCTTCCTGAATTCCCCAATTTCAATATACATCTAGTTTTTCCTCATCTGACTGACTCCTAAAAGTAGCTCCAGAAACTTGTTGAAATATGAAGCTCAAAATGTAATGTATTCCAATCTGCTTTCATGCCTTCCTTCCCCTGTATCCCAGCCGTATTTTCCATCCTGATCCCTCACCAGAGTTACAACTAGTTTTATTCTTAATGCTGTATCTCTGAAGCCTCTGAAACTATGATCTTCCCAGTTTGCACAAAAGAAAGAAAAAATTAGGATGCCTGTGAACATTACCTGTTGTTTTGCCTCCTTGAAACCCTAATGTCAATCCTAATGTCTATCCTGATAATAGCTGTAGCTATTACACTTATGTAAACCACGATACTCTTGGTAGGTGCTTCCTTACAGTACAGGAACTTGCACAACAGGAAAGAGGATAGAGAATGCTGAGGCATCCTGTTCATCCAGGTAGAACAAAAAGAAAGCTCTAATGTTCAGTAAGCTACACATTAGGAAGGCCTTCTGGCAGGAAGTGAAGAATCATAAATTTCCCTTAGCTGGATATCACCAGAGAGGGAAATCTGGAGAGGTCCAGCAGAGATTTCTGGCTTGCTGGCATAGCCAAGGGCTCCCTGGGAAACTGTGCTCCTGAGAACAAAGAGTTTGGCACATGGCCTTACCATGATTAAACAGGCCACAACTCAAAAGGACTGGAAGTACACAAGAAGTGTTATTTCTGCAATGCGTGTGGTAACTTAAAATGACAAAAATTGAGGTGCTAAATGTATTTTTAAACTTATAAGATTAAAAAAAGGCCTTCTCTCCTCAAACTTTCAACAAAATTTTTAAAGAAGGATATAGAATTGAACTTTATCAATCGACCTTTACAGCCTTTGGTGAGAAAAAGATGGGAAATAGTTTAAAATTTAAGGAGACCAGAAGCATTGACTTTGGAACAATAGTTCCAGTAAGAAACTTCTTTTCTTCTCTAATGTGCTAAAATAGTTTGATTGATCTCATCCAGCTACCTGCAGTACTCACCTAAAGCTTTTGTGAATTTCACACAAGGCCCTTCATGGAGAAAAAGTGAATAAATGCTTGTGATGGATGCTAAAAAAAGGTGGTCTTCCAGAGTTTCACATCAGGCACCAGAGAGATGATGCAGACCAGTCACAGGAAATCTCTTTCAAATGTTCTTTCCCCAAGGACAGAAGAAAAATTGCTTCCTTTTCCTATGCCCTTGTCATCCAGAGGTCAGGGAGAAATTCTAATGAAAGGAAAGCACCCCTGGTTTGCTTGCACTTAGCTTGGTCATGTTTGGATTTGGGCTACACAGTATGTCTTCTCTAAGGTCAGTGCTAGAAAGTTCTCAGTATTGTCTGGACTATAACACAAGCTTTTGCTTAGACAGACGGCTCATTGTGAAGAGTAATTTACTGAATATTTATACAGTTTCACTTACTTCATCAGCGAGCTACAGTTCACTGACTGTTCTTAGCCACAGTAAAAAGGGCATGGCATTGCCTTATAGAAGTTAAAAAATGTAACATTTTAATAGCAACATTGCTCAAAGAAGAGTTTCAAACGTGACTGATTTTTAAATTATTATTATTTTTTTCAGGTTCTCTTCTAAATCAGGCTTGGGGGAAATGGACTGTTTGAATTTTACATTTTGTAAAGATAAGCTGAAACTGAAAGAATAACTTACCAGATCTATAACCTTTTGAGAATAGATACATAGGAAATTTCATTCTGTATCGGAATAATTTCCTGTTGTGAGTCTCTACATAGGCTTGTTTGATAGAGTGAAAAAATCTCCCTTGGTTTATTGATTAATGTGGGACGAGCAGATCTTGTCTTTCTGCTTGCGATGAAAATAATGGCCATCAGTGTAAGAGTCTTCTCCTATTGCCATAACATGCGGGAAAATGTTCCTCCATTCTGGGGATGGCTGATAGGAAAGAGTACTGCTATTCCACATGTTTCTGTGAAGTGGATATTCAGGCTTCCTGCAGAAAGCACCCCACTGCACGTGTTCAGCAGACATCTTCCCTCTAGGTGGGCAGTGGCTCTGGTGCAAGCACAACCTTCTGCATTTACTCTCATATCCATCGGGCTAGTCTTAGTGTCCATCTCTGAAAGATTTCAATGGCAGAGACAGAAGAACTTCTGTGTTTTTGGACTTCATTCTTTACCTCAGTTTACCTAAGTCTAATGTCTTTGGGAATTTTTTTCCTTCCCCTACTGGTCACATCAGCAGAGTGACATCACTGTGCCTACTTGGCCATTTCAGGTAGATGAAGACAAGAAAGCAAGATTGCTCTGAGGCACAGTGCTCCTTTTGAACACCTTGGTGCATCAGCTCCTGAGTAATGACTCTGCTGTTTCTAGTTCAGCTGATGAAATATCCCAGATCCTTGTAAAAGTCAAATCTGGATGAAGACTGCATTTTAAATAATACTGTTGTTTGGGTCAATTGTAATACAAAATACTTATTGAAGACTTACTTATCTTCTTCTGTGCTGTATTTTTACACATATACTCCACGATGCTTGAGATGCCTAATTACACAAAAGGTTTGTGTCAAAAGCTGTTGGATTTTCCTTCCTCCTTCCGTGTAACATTGTATTTGTTTTATACTATTTGGTGGAGCCAATAGATGCCCCAGTATTACAAAAATACACTGTTCTTTCAGTTTTGGAAGGAAATGTTGTCATTGACAGCTTAGAGATACACACATAGAGATAGCACATTTCCTAAAACAAACATCCAGCAAACTTATATATTGCTGTCATTTCAGTTAAGTATTTTATGAGTCAGACATCTGGTCCTCACTGGGTGCCTCTGCATAAGCTCTTTGTTCAGGGGTATGAAGCAGTCTCAAGGCTGTTTGCAAAGGCTGCAGAGCAAAGTCTTGTCTTCATCTGGGAGAAAAGCATGGGCGAGCTGAGATTCTGTTCCTTAATTTTATAATATACAGCCCACGTGGAGCTTCTCTGAGACAATCCATACATATCTTTCTTATTTAGATTGCTATCCTCTTCAAATAATACGATACAAAAAAAACCCGAAAAAATAAAGAAAAAAAAAGAACCCCTACCAAAACAAAACAAACAAACGAAAAAAAAAAAAAAAAAGAAAATAAAAAAGAAAATAAAAACCAAACAAAAAAAACCCAAGAAAACCCAGGAAAAACCTACCGGTAAGGGTTTTATTCAGGAATGGAAACTTTTTCCAATGATCCCCTGAGTGGATTTCATGTGAGTGACCTTTCAGCGTTTTCAAGACAGAAACTAACAATGATAAGGACAACAGACATACCCCTCCAAATTCACTGAAAGAACTGTTTTGATTCAAAACACTTAGGCTGCATTTATAAACCACTTACTGGGGCCTGATTTCCGTTGCTTTGATGTCAATCTGCTTAGTTTGAAACTCAATGTAAATCAAGTCCTCTTTCAACCCCAGGAAACATGGGGAAGGTGCCAACAGTGAGAAGTTTCTTTGTGGGCTTGTTGGGAAGAGCAGATTCTAGATCAGGGTATCTAGAGAACTGCCTTTGCAACTACCCTCAGGCAAGCCTTAGCTGTAGCTTCATAATTTTAAATGGCCTTTAACAAACAGAGCACTGTGAGAGGTGAGCTGAGTACCAGGCTGCTCTTGTCCGTGCTGCAGGTGTTTCGCTGAAGAATTGTGCAGAGAGAAGGAACATGTTTGCCTTGAACAATTGCAATAGCCAGCTGTTCTGCATCCTGACTGTGAACTTACCCATGGGATGTGAAACATGGAAGGAAAAGGGGCCAGCTGAGTGACGTGAGTTTCAGAGAAGCCAGCGCATGGGAACAGAGCTCCAGATTTTGGATAGAGAACAGGTGTAGATGAAAGATGGGTTAAACACCTTAGCTACATGTTGGCCTGGACCAACTTCTGCTTGATTATTTCATGTCATCCTGAAATGATTACAGGAGAGGAAGGAGAAATTCATCCAGAATGGAGAGAAATTGGAACATTTCCAGTACCAAGGATGGCATCTATATTTAGAAAACTTGTGGTGTTTTAGGGAGCTTGCTTTCATAACAGAACATGAAATCCCCTAATCTCAGGAAAGCAAACAAGACTGTGGGATCAGCAGTCCTTGAAAACACTGTCTCAGACCAATGTGACAAACAGAAAGCCTTGCAGGGAGGCCATACCTACCCAGATCATCTGATGCACAGTCAACCTGAGGGAAGACCATGTATTTCTCCTACACTGTGTTCCATATGTGGGAAATAAAGCAGTGCTCTTTTTCCAAGTACACATGTTTAAGCTGGGATATGTGCTTGTTATCATGACAGTATCGTCCTGCCATTGGAACATCTTCAGCAAACAGCTCTTCTGGTGGCTTGTAGAGAAGAATGGAGACAAAAAACCTTAGCAGTAATTTTGCTACTTCCCTTTGCTTGAATGCATTCTTGTTGATTATGCTTTCAGTAGGGCATAAAACATTTGTGTCTCCACGTCCACAGAGACAGAAGCAAAGCTAACTGTGTCAATTTTTTTGCTATTAGTCTCTTCCTGATGGCATGAAAGTACTTAAAATTTTACATTTTAATGACCATGCTCAGACCCCAACCCTCCTGATGGTAATGTTTACCAGGTTTGCCCCTACTGTGGGAGCCCAAGATCATCCATCATATTGCAGCAATTTCCACTCCATCCACAACCCTGATCAAAAGCCCAGGGAAGTGACCACAGTCGTGACCCCATCCTCTTAAATATGAATTATGGTCTTTGTTGCCATGCCACAGATTTTCAATACATACTCAACGGCAGATAATTGCCTTTCAGCATGTTGGGAATTTTTTACAAGTAAACACAACAGCTAGAAATGGATTCCTCAGTAAACCACACCACTTTTCCCTTCACCTATCCTCTTCATAAGCTTATGTGTTTGAGTGTACAAAGGACACCATTCCAGGCCATTAAGTGACTCATGATTACATTTAGTCCAGACATTAAGGAAATGAAAGCTTTTACAGGCATTATATAAGTTGCTTTAGTATTTGCAAATATTCTTGAGTCAATAACAGATACTGCAACTATGTCAGTTATTTATTAACTACAGACTAATGTATTACCTATTCTGTGCAAAAACTACAGCCTGTAAACCACAGACAAGTTGATAATAGTTAGTTTTGCATCAATATAGGAATTATATTAAAAATTATGTATTATATATCTATTTCTGTCTAATCAGATATTCTGGACAGATCACCCCTCAATGAGTTTTGTACTTAAATTCTATAAAAACTATCACAAGCTACAACATTAAACATTGTCCTCTAGCATGCACCAGCAAAATTAAAAGATAATACAGGATAGCTCTAACCACAACAAACCAAATCCCTCCATCTATTATATATCTAAAGTCTCATGCCTGTGTGTATAGGTACATGAAAAACCTCTCCAGCACTCCTGCACAATCTCTACTCCCGGTTATAAGCCAATTCAAAGCTTGTAGCTGATCCAGGTGCAATTTCCTCAATCCAGATGTGGGCTCCAATCAAATGCATTTAGCACTTTGACAGTGCTTGATATTTCACACTTGTGATGGTGAGTGTGGGTAACATTATTTAAGGCTCAGTGTGCTCATTCCCATGTGGAGAGCACCAGCAACATCTGTGGGTGAAATATTGTGAGAATAAAGTGACTTAGGTAAAGAAGTTTGACCTTTTCAGGAAATGACACTGAGAGAGGTAATACTGAAGGACCAAAAGAGAGTGAGTACATTGGTGCCAAAAGCACAACATTTTATCCTGATTGATGTGATCTTGCTGTTTTGCAGTCTTTTCCTGTTAGTTTGCATTTGTGGTTTCTTATTTCTTACTTCCTTTTTTTGTCTCCTAAACATGATTTTTACTGTGTACTTCATTTGGCATTGCACACAGTGTGGATCTAGCACACTCGAGGGCACTGGCTTTAATAATCCCATCCTGCAGCAGCAACCTGCTGTTTCAAAATGCTGCCAAGCCCCACAAAATCAGTTTCAGTGGTTTCTTTCCTGATTGCAGAAGGAAGTGCAAGATAATGATATTGTTAACATCACTGGTCTCTGTGTGCTGTCCCACCATAAATAATAGGATTGATGAGGATGTTTATGAATTACTGCTTGATAGAAGGGGGGGTAAAAGCCTGACAGATAGATGAATACAAATCCTACAACAAACAAAGTTTTTTCACTTCCAGGTATTTTTCAGTACTCTTCTGTTCTTGAAAGCTGAAAAGTGGCTTTTCCTTGGTTTTCAAACAGTACGTTGCTATATTGTGGTGACAGCTTCTGAAAAAACTTCTGAAATGGTAATTCATTAACGCTTCCAGCACAGCTCACTGATGACTGAGGAATTCTGAAGTAAAAATATTTTTTTTTCCTTTTTCTGGCTACGCTGTTTGTCAAACCTATATTCCCAAACAGGTATTTAAGTGTACTTCAACCAGACAGAGTCCCAAGAAACACATACTCAACTTCACTTCCTGACATGCTCTGAATTGCTTTTAGTTCTGTATTTCTGTACAAATACACCTAGGGGCTAAATTAGAGGGTATAAGCTACAGCAAATTACATAGCCTGTTTAGACTCACAGGCCAGCTCCCTATAGTTAAGGGAAGGTTTGCTTTGAAACTGTTCCAGGTTTTCTCTCCTTGGTCCAAACTTCCTTTATCAAGCATCCCTTTCACCTTTCTATTTATGCCTCTCTCTTCCCCTTCAGCACCTCAGCAGCACCTCTTACATTTCTGGAGAAAGCGTAAAAAGTCTTCCATTTGAAAAAAAAGTACAATTAAAAAAAGGCAGCCAGCTGCTTTCCTGTTCTGCTTTCTCCCTCTGTTCTCCAGCCCTCTCCATCACCCTCCTGACAAGGTGCAATTTTGTTCTTTTCTCAGGAGGCCTGTCTCTGCTGCAGCCCAGCAGCCCAGTGCAGGTGTGTGCACGGCATCTGCAGCAGGTTTGCATTTGCAGGGGCCCTGACGCTGGGCTGCTGGGCAGGGCTGGTGCATGTCACCATCAGACCCCTCAGCACGTGTGGTGGGGCAGGCACAGAGGAGGGACAAGGGCAGGCATGCAAGCTCTGTGTTCCAGTCCAGACTCGTGTTGCAATCACACCTCTGACCCTGCGAGCCCAGCGAGCTTTAGGCTGCTGCCATCACCAGTGGGCCAGCTCCAGGACACCGAGGACCCGGAGTCTGGCTAAGGCACTCAGCCTTTGGCGCTGCTTTCCGCGTCCCAAAGAGAGCAAAGGATAAGGAAGATGCCTTCTTGGATTCCAGCAGGAAAGGGTTTATCAGGGAAGAACTGGGAGGAGACTGAGCGCAAGAAAAGGGAAGCCAAAAAGGCAAGGAACTCGGCCATGCGGCAACTTAAACTTAAATAGGGGTCCTCCCCCCAGGGGAGGGTACAAGCATAACCCAGTCAGGGAAAGGGATGGGCATTACATAGGGAGGAGTCATGGATACACAGAGCCAACGGGGCAAACCGAGGGTGGGGATGCATACAAGACAACCAGTCATTGGTACAACAGGGGATGCTTGACATAGAAACTTCTAGAACAAAGGGAGGGGTAGGAGAGATTGACATTCAGGGGGTCAGGGCTTAGGGTGAGGGACAGGGAAGGTTCCAGATAAAGGGAGGGGTTTAGGATGGCTGACCAGGGTAAAGGCGGGAAAGGGAAAAACCATTTTACAATAACAAGGGGTACAACTGGGAACAAACCATTACAACATGAACACATTACAATTAAATAACATTCAAATAAAACACGAACACCTCCACACACAGCCTGGTTCAAGTCTCTTGGTGCATCCCTTGGCAGCAGTGCTTCCTCTGCTTGCTCACCTGCACTCAGCAAGGGGGGATTGGGGAGCCATCAATCCACTTTGTGTTCACAGTAAACATGAAATTGCTGACTTTTCTGAACCCCTAGTAAAAAGTTGTGTAGCAGAAGTACAGAAAATGACACGAGGAGTCCAAATTTTAGAAGTACATACTGGACATTATATGGAATTCTTATTACAGGATGTAGTAAAAATACCTGTTTTAAGTGGTTGTTAGCCAGACTGACTTTAGCAGAGATGCAGATTCCATTAAAAACAAAACAAAACAAAACCACAACCCCCCCAAAAAAAACCCAACAACAAAAAAACCAAAACAAAACAAAAAACCAAAACAAACCAAAAAAACCCTAAACCAAAACCCAGTAATGTACAGTCTTCATAGCCCATTCTTTTAAAATATCTTCCCCATGACTTAATGTAGAATAAAGACATACAAAGAAATAGCTTTATGCATATTGTAACAATGCCAACTTTTCCAGAAACAGCAGGCAAAACCCTCAGTTTCACTGGGATTTGAGACTGGGGTAAATTTTAGGATGCTTTCTTTTTCTAGATTCGCTATGCCAGAGCACTGAATGCAATTAGAATTGTTCAAAGATAATTTTCAGTGCAGTCTTTTTCTATCACTAAGGGTACCTGAGGTCCAAACCAGTTGCATAGTTATTTAGAGCAGCCCTAAGACATCTCAAAGTCTCATTGTTTGTACACAGGAATTTAAAAATAAGGGACAACAAGAAAAATAATGAAATTTTGGCAAAATTAATTTTCATTGCATTGTCTTCTAGTCAGCAGAAGAACCTTTTCTCTGCATCTTCTGTCAAGTTGCAAAGCAAGGAGACTTCAGCAGAGACATCAAGCCCAAACAGTGGCAGTCCAGTAATTGTATGGAAGAATAAAACAAAATGTAAACAGAAAAGAATAATTGACAGTAAAATATAAAGTTACGATCTTGAAAACTAGGTGATGGAAATCTAGAAAGAAACTGAGAAATAAAATCAGCAGATATGATCGATGAATATTAATGGTGGGAATTAATTTTATCAAAAGTGAAAGTAAGGGGCCCTGTTCCAAATCTATCTACCAGGACTGAAATGAGCAGTGGCACCACCAGAGTCTACACTTTACAAAATGTGAAAGGCACCTTCCTCATTATCAAGAATCAAGGTGTGAAGTTAGCAAAAGGCTCCAAGGAATGTTCCTAACACAATAGATGTGCAATCATGCTTGCTAATAATGGGGTTTCCACAAGATGACTGCCAAATGGTAGCACTTCACAGCTTGCTGCCGGCTCCTCACCCACGGCCTGCTACACATCTAAAAGCTACCATCCACTGAGCTTCAAAATCACAGGAATCAGCGGGATGGTGTGTGAGTGGTACCAGCTGCACCCACTAAAGAGGTGCAGCAGAAAAAACTTGAGAAGTTAATGATATTGAAAGCTAACTGCAAGTATTTTGTCAGCCCTGTACCTGCAGCCACATTTCTCTCTTGAAAGTTAACCTCTTCCTCAACAGAGTATCCCTTTTCCTTGCAATTATTGCTTTTATTTTATTTTAATAATTAAACTGTTCTTATCTCAATGCACAGGTTTTGCCTTTTTTTCTGGTTCTGCTCTCCATCCCCCCATGGCAGCTGGCTCTAGTGAGCAAGTGACTGTGTGGAACCTAGATGTGTGCTAGGGTTAAATATCTACACTAACAGATGAAATTACTTTGCAATTACTTTTTGATGGCAGCCTCATAAACTGGCAGTGGTGAAAGTTCATTTTCCACTCCTTTCATAAGCATAGAGGTAGCTTTGCCATGTCATGGTGACCTGTTCAAATACTTCACCTACTTTTGTTTGTATTATTTTCACTGTTACTTGAAAAATGAAATTTTATTGCCTTGAGTTTTCAGACTGCTATTAAACCAGACTCCCTGATCACCCTGAAATTTACAAGGGCAGGAAGCTCTTCTAGCTGAAACATGGTATTTTGCTTCACAGAATATCTTATTCTTTCTTTGGCTACTAATTGCCAGACAAGAGTGTCCAGAAGACGTGTAAATTAAATTCTGCTTGTGGGCACACAATCTGAAACCACTCATGCTTTTCTCAAGGGCAGCAAATTACCCTACATATGTGTCTAATGGGATTACATAAAACCTGGTGGGCTTTGCTCAGGGACCCTATTCTGCCTGCGTGAGGAAGAATATGGGGCAGCAAGAGAGCTGTGGCTGAGGAAACTATGACCAATTTGGGGAATTAACACCCTAGTGGGCATGGGAGGTGCACCAGACACTGGGGATGTTGACACTCCCAGGCTGCTGCTCCAGGAGACTAGGAGTGGGCTGGCAGGGGGCTACAAAACTGAGCAGCCCACTCCTGCACATCTGGGCAGGGGGTGTGAAGGGCCCCGAATTCACTTCTTTGAAGCTGACTTAAATTATAAACATGTTGGAATCTGCACTTCTTTTTCCATGTGAGAACACAGGTCAGAAAAAAACTTGAGGGAGAGGAAAGTGAAAGGAGAGAGGGTTCCCTCCCTGTTTTCTTTGTTTACTCCCATCCCTCTACTTCTAGTCTTTCAGTGCTTTTCCCTCATTTTCTGAGATTAAGTGTATTTAAAGAAAGAGCAAGAAATAGAAGAAGAACAAAGATGAAAAGCAGATTTTTCTTAAAAATAAAAAAAGTTAAGCCAAATGAAAGGTTACATTGTCTTTTCTAAAATGGGAAAAAGGAATGTTTTCCTCAATTTGAAGTGCTTTCATAAAACAAATAGTTTTGTCAAAGCTGCATTTCTCAAAAATGCTTTTGGAAAAAAAAGTATTAATAAACTTTACTAGAAACACAAACTTCCGACACCCATAGCTAACATGACCTGTAGCAAGGGTGACAAAATAGAGGAATTGGGAATGAGCTGGACTCAGAGGAGGACCCTTAGCAAAACTTGCAGCAACATCCTAAAATCAGAGGACACTGTGGGAGAGGGATGCTGATCTGTGCTTTGGCATGCAGCCAAAGGACCTGCCAGCAGCAGCATCTCCCTGGAAATAGAAGTGCACTGAACCTCCATGCTCTTCTCTCTGCTGTGGAGTCATTTGGTAATCATTGGCTGTTCTACATGCAACAGAGGAGCATGAATAGGTCCTGACTATTTCTTTTCTTTTAGCTGCGGATAAAGCCTGCACTCTAGTGGATTATCTCTATAGAAAAGTGTAATCCATTTATTGACATGTGGACTATAATGACTGAATTTTCAGGAATGCTGGACTCTCTTCTACCTCTGCCTCTCAAGGATGTGAAGACAGCAAAGTCAAACAGAAAAGTGCTTTAAGACAGTCTTATCCTCACTACAAATCCAGGTTCTCCAGAGAACCTTAGAGATTCTGCATGTTTTTGCTCTGCGGTTGAAGTTCCCTTCTGGTAAATTTCCACACTGACGTAGCAAGGCTATCGCTTTAAGGGTCTGTTTTGAAACCAAGAATATTAATGTAGTCCTTTTTGTTGACTCCACAAGGCTTTGGAACAAGTTCTACACCACTCACTTGTAGAAGATTCATGTCTATACTTAATGGTAAACATGTTTAGTTTTAAAAGCACTGGAGATACTAGGAAGTAAACATACTCTTTGTTTTTAGGTTAGCCCCTAAATCCCGTGCCAAATCTGGGCTTAAAATATTTACTAATACAATAGGGAGCTGGAGACAGTCAAAGAGAATTTGTTTGAAAATGCGAATGCTTGAAGGACCTTTGTAATACTGTCTTCTCATATTGCTACATAAAACTACAATGTTAAGCATGAATAAGGGGGAACAAGAGCCAAGTGTTGTACTATTAAGTAAAATACGAAATGTTTCTTTGTGCGTGTTTATTTTTTGTGCAAAAGGGGGAAGCAACAATACTGTTTCCATAATGTATGGGTCTCACAGGCAGAGGTAAAGCCAGTTCAGTCTTCCGACTTTTCAACCCTGGCACAGTAGACATTATCAGAAATGCATGTCTTGTTTGTTTGTTTCAGTGCATGTGATCACATTTCCTCTGTGAATGATGGGATCAGTTAGATGACTGCTTCTGTCCCCCAGCAGCTTTAAAGCCTGTCATCCATTTTAATCTGAATTAAACAGAGGGCAGCTCTCCATTTCAGCCGGTTTGGTGGAAAGTTTGAGTATAGTTCTTTTGCCTGTGGAAGCAAAAGAACTATACCCATTCCTTCTTTAAGGGAAAAGGAGCAACTCAGTTTGCCCTCTTGTACTGGCCCCTCAGACAGAGGGGAGTCATCAGTGAGTGGTTGTTCTGAGTATCCCCATATCTGCAAAAACTATGCAGAGGTCAAGTTCTATTTTTCAAGGGTTCTTTCTTACCTGAAGTCATAAGGCTTATGCTTAGATTTAGGCTTTCCTGGAGACAGGTTATGCACACTACTTGTCTTTCATGTCGACATTAGTACTCCATTCAGCATGAGCTGCACAGTAGTTCTGATATTATTTAGGCATAAAGTCAAAATGTGCAAAGTGGAAATCACCTGAAAGGGAAAGGACCAGTAATTAGTCCCAGTGCTTATGAGCTACTTTCATCACATTGCTTCAAACTGAGATTCTGCACCTGATAACAGCAGAAGGTTGAAAGTTGAAACAAGTTGGGCGTGACAGAAACACCAACATTGAAAATCAGGTCAACATGAGTTGCTGGAGATCATATCAGAAAAAGTATGGTTCTGTGTCAACTGGGCATTCCTTTATGGCACTCAATTTGAATCTTACTTGGAAGTTTTCTGCTGTTATATAGCTTATAAAGTTAACTGTAGAATATAGTTAATAATGTCAAATTCTTCTAATTTTTCTATGGGCTTAAAGGCTATTGGAAATTTCCTTTTGAGGTGTCCTATCTTGCTTTATGATATATAAACAGCTGTATCGTAACAACTGTAATAATTAGGATGATCAGTAGCTTTTGTATTTACATTTGACAGATCTCTACTAACAGTTAACACTACCAAAACTAGAGCGCCTACTGATGAAAAAAGAGAATTGTAGCAGAAATGGAAATGAAGGCAGCGTTTAATGGATGAGATGATACTCTGGCTACTTATGTCGTCGTCAGACTAAATACATCCGTCTGTCTTTCTTAATGATCTGGTTTGTTCCATTTAGCAGAATTTGAAAGTTCATTTGTTTTTGTAACCCAACCTCTCTAGTATTAATTTTCTTCTGTCTCTATGGAGCATCAGAATAATTCTGCTGACAAATGCTACTGCAGTCACCACAGGGAGTCAGGAATTCAGGAAGTGAAGTTTGGGTATAATGTGCTTGCATTTGGCTCAGTGCAATTTCCAGTTGCTTTATGCAAAGCCAGCCATTGCTTACAATTCATCAGCTACAAAAACAGGACTTAGAGGCACAGGCAGGTCAGCATGACTGAGAGAGGCTGTGTTGTAAGTTAGAAGGGTTGAGGCTATTGACAGTCATGCTCCAGGTTCCCACCTGATAACAGAATCAGCTATCACCATGCATTTTCTCATTCTGCCAGACTACATTAAGTAAATGTAACTGTTTAAAGAAGAATCTAAGACTTTTAAACCCGTATTAATATTTCATATACTTGATAATTTGGTTCAAAACAGGTAAAAAGAGATAAATTTTCCAAAGCCAGAAATACTCCTTCTTCTCCTTCTCCTCCTTCTCCTTCTCCCAAGTAACTCCATCCCACAGTAAATGACTCACACATGGTGTACGTGGGGTCCTTAAAATGCATTGCCATGGTGTAGGTAGACTTCAGGTGTGTGGGCAACTCACCTTTTCTGATAGTGTTTGATGATTCCATTTTGATAATGTTTGTTTGTTAATGCCATAAAGCTTCCACTGTGTAATGACTCCCCATTAGAAACCAGCAAGTTTTACAGTGCTGTTTCTCAAAGAACCATCATCGAACCTGTAGAATCCTCAATGGGGAAACTCCTCCAAGCCCTCTTGGAGGCTGGATGCCATCCAGCTCTGGAGATGGCTCAGTATTTTTGTTGAGCAGGAGAAGCTCCAGGGTGCTGGCCCCTGCTGACACGAGGCTGGCACGTTTAGCACAGTAATGGGCAGCAGATGGGGACGTGCTGTGGCAGCCCTTTGTGAGCCTGTCTGGGAGCTCTACTCCAGCACCTGGCAAGGCTGGAGCAAGGCAGAGCTGAGCACTGAGCGCTGGCACTGCAAAGAGGGGCAAGCACTGGAGGAGGGAGGGTATGTCTGCTCTCTTTCTGCTGCCCTTCCAACCATCCCCTCCCTCCCTTCCTCCAGACAGGCCATAAGTTCCAGGAAACATTATGTGCAGATGGGTGTTTTCTGATAGTACCAGAGACAAGTTAATGTATAATTCTGAAGAGACCCAGAGCTTTAAAAAAATTCTTACTTTTGTAGAAACCATAAAACGATTTTCTCCTCTGCTCTCATAAAAAAGAACAAAAGGAAGCCTCCAACAAATCTTATTTACAGTGTAAACCAGTATAGTTATTGATTTGTGTATTTAAATTTTGCAACAAAAACTTTGGTTGATGGGTTTTATTGTGTGTGTGGGGGGGGGGTTTGTTGTTGTTTGCTTGTTTGTTTGTTTGGTTTGGTTGTTTTGGTTTTTTGGGGGGAGGTAAAGGAACACAAGCAGAAAAAATTACATTTCAGTCAACAGCTCTTTTCTCTCAGGAAAATCCATCAGAAGTTTCAAGTCAGATTGTGATGCTTGTGGATTATACTATTAACAGAAGTAAGGGGGTGGATTAAAAATTCTTATTGATATAATTCCATATAATTACACCCAAATGATCAGGTGAAACACTGCTATCAGCATACTATGGGAAGAGTTTGTGGATCTCTGAGTAATGTATTTTTTATTGTTTATAAGCAGGCTTTAAACACCACAGTATATTCTCTCCCCAGCCATGCAAACAATATGGTAAGGATCTTATGTCAGCTGGTACTGCAGGCATTTCTAAAATATATTATAAAATGTTATTGTAATACAAATAACAGGGAAGCTTCCATCCAGCTGGAAGGACATGTGCTGCAACAGTTGGAGATTCTCTCCAAGCAGTTCCATCTGATGTGATATGACTGTCCATGAAGGATATTTCCTGGACTCTTGTCTTGAAGCATAATAATCAGCTACTTATTTTCCTGAACACAGGGAAATGAAGTAGGAAGGGAGGACTAGAAATGGTGTTTTGACATTTGTGACTTTTAGCCCATTTTTTGTAAGTTTCGTAATTTATTATGCAGGGCATACAAACACACTGCCACTAATCTCTGACTTCTGTCCCAGCTCTCAAGATGCTTGTTTTAAGCACAGGATAATTTCCTATCAATCTGGCTTTCTTGGCAAATCTTGTCTCCTTCTCAAATGCATTTTTTCCCTTCCTGGGGAGAAGAAACTTTTTCCTAATGAGCAAGCATAAATGCTGTGCATGAGTACCTGCCAGTTCTTCAAACAGAGCGTTTAGTAAGTCAGGACTTAGGTGTCTTGTGGTTCTTCCCAGGTAGCAGTGACTCCTACAAACACATGTGGAGAGCAGGCCAGGTCACTGGTTTTTGATAAAGTTCGCTCTGCTGATTACTTCACTAAAGTCTGGTGGAGACTTCACAGGTACACATGGAAAACGAGAAGAAAATTCTGGAGGTATTGAATAATTTTCAAACGTGTGATGAAAGTGGTGTGTCCTGATGCTGTGGTGAAGCAAAATTCCTCTTCCCCTGAGATCAGACTCAGGGATGAGCTCCCAAGTGTTGCCCACGGCAGTAGTCTACAGGCAGGGCTTAAACTCTCATGGCTCTTGGTCCAAGCAATGAGAGGAGATGACTGAAGATATGTCATTGTTGCTGTAACCATACATTTTTCTTTTTGTGCTGCTAATTTCCTGTCCAGGAAGAAATGCCAGGTAAAGTTACATACAAGTTATGTATGTACAAGAATTGTTTATTTGCTACAGTCAGGACCAACTGGAGAAAATCAGCAGCTCCCTAAAACAGCCCAGTACTTCCTCTGACTGCTTTCTCTGAGCTGCACACAAACCACAGTTTTCAGTGGAGGGGGGAGGAGGAGGAAGAGATAATCAGAAGCACATGTAGGCATTAACTAGAGATTTGCTGGACCTTTTTGTAAGCAACTGTTCAGAGAAGTTGCCTGGCTAGGGGAGAAGGATGAGAAAAAATAGATCAGTATCACTGAAGCTTAAGGAGTGGAGCTTTTCCTGCCCTCCTCCACTGCACTGTGGGGCCCAGCCTGTGGCTTGCTGTGGGGTGCTGCTGAGGGAATGCTCTGCCACTTGCTTTTGGTGAAGAAGTCAGCTCTGATGATTGCTTCAGAAGAGTCTTACAGAATAGTTTCCTATTCTGTAAAATTCCCAGATTAAACTGGGTTTACACTTTTCTTTGTCTCACTACCTGCAAAAGTAGGTGAGGGCACTGGTTAATTTGTGAGAGAACAAGAGAGACTTAGTCACAGGGCGGCAACTGGGACAAACATCTTTCCCTGCCTTTGTTTTTAAATCTCATTTAGAAATAAAATCTCAGGACAGGGATCATCTAGCACTGTGTGCTGACACACAGCTTAACACTGCATGACTTGGGTTTCCACTGGGGATATGTGGTTTACACCTACAGTATAAACAATCACTGAAAATTTCTCCTATTACTTCCAGAGTCAAGCAATGACAAAGCAAGTCTTTCCTCTCCTAGACCTGCTGATGAGAAAACACTTGGACAGCCACTAGTGATTGCCAATAAGAATGCTAAACATGTCTCTCACCCTCTTCAGGAGAGGTATTTAGTGACTTTGTTCACCAGTGGTTATTTGGATACTAGTCTCTTAGGTATTTTGATACTAGTCATCTGCTAAAGGAGTATTTCTCCCAGTTCTCTTGGTTTTTAATGTAGAACATCTGTGTCTTCTTTCCTGAAAGAGTTTGTCCTTTTTTTCCCCCCTTGAAGTAAATTGATGAATGAAAAGTCTGCTTTGTTCTTCAGTTTAGTTTGCTGCTGTCCAAAGGTTTTGCAGACACCTTAGCACACATAGAGTAAATAATACCAGATTCTCTCATGGAAAAACACACATGCTGGCCCATGCACATGCACAAAAAGTCATTACAATTCATTTTAACTGAACAGAGTGTCTCGTCTTGGACTTCAGTTTCAACCACATGACCCGATGAACTGTAGATTACCTGAGTCAGACAGCTTGTCTGACCAACTGCAAATAATTTTCCTGTTACTGAGAATGCCCTTGGGCCTTTGTATCTTCTCACAGAAAAAAAACTGTTTCCATCTGCATGAAAATGTTGATTTTTGACAGATCGCTCCTTTGGAAATGGTTTAAAGAAAACTGGTGAATATTTAGATGATCCTGTGTTGCTCAGCTAGCAGTAGAACACTTCCAAAAGAGTCAAGCTGAAAAGTTTGAAAACTTTGATTACCAAAAAAATCATATACACTTTCCTCTGCCAAACTGAAGCCTAAGGCCAAAAGCCTTATTGGAAAACAGTCCTCTGCTGATTTGTTAAGGCTTTAGGGCATGCTTTGAGATGTTCTTTTAGCTGATATCACAGGGGATACGAGATTACTCATGAAAACAAGGGAAATGAGAGGCAAGGCAGTTGTGTGCTTCTTTTATTCTCCTGGATGACTTATCTAACTTTGGGAGCTATCCTGGAGTGCTCAAGAAATGCAGGGTAAAACGAAATTAACTAACTAGTGCTTTCCTTTCAACTAAAGGAAGAATCCTTCTTGCCTTTTCTCAGTACTATCCAAGCCTTGAGGAGGAAGTCCCTACCATTAAACAAAGTTATTTCCTTCTCTTATTTAGTCTTTGCTTTTTACCTCATCAGGGAAATTTTCAAGGAACAACCGCTCGAGAGAATGAAATGTCACACGTCCTGAAAACATAAATAACTTTCATATTTGTAAGTCCTGATAAGATGGACAGTAAATTAAATTTTAACAAGATAACTAGTGTTTTGCTTTCCATTAATCCTTGGAGTACGTCCCTCTGGGAGAGCTTTGGAATCAAAAACGCATTACTGCACATCTCATTAACATCACGTGCTTTCCCTCAGTAAAAAGGGCTTCTGTCCTACAGGCCTCTTGGCACAGAAATTGAAGCTAGGCATCTGCAGGAAAAGCAACCCATAGTTTTCCTTCTGTCTGCCCTCAGCAGCAACTCTGGAAGTTCTGGAAAGAGAGAGATTTCAGCATCAGGTGGGACATATCAGGAGACATAACAGGAGATAGTTAGTTTCATGGGTTCACACATAACCAAGTACTGTTCATCTAAGAAAATAAATAGAAATAATTAGAACTAGTTTAATAGAGTGAAATAACCACTTGCTACAAAAGACAGTTCAGAAATTCATAGATTTTGAAGGTCAAACTGGAGAACATGATCATTTTCACTGGCCTTCATAGAGCTTGATGAACACTAACAGTAGATTAACACATTTCTTTTGAAGAATATTATGTTTTCCAGTATTAAGCCTATCTTGAAGACATTAAAAATATATCTCACCAGTCCTTATAATTGATGTCTTCATTACATCCTGTAACCAAGTGTTACACTTCTGCTTTTATTACAGTTTATCTTGCTAAACTAGCTAGTCCCTACCTAATAATTAACTAGTCCCTAAATTCACCAGTGCCCATGCAAACCCTGGAAAAAACAGAGGAAATGCACGAGTTTTCATTGACACTGAAATTAACAGAGGCATTCAAACTACTACACACTTATGGCCCACTTCAAATTTCCTGCACGAGGTTCTGGCAGACATGCTGTATTTCAATAATTCAAGGAGTGAGGTGCAATTAACCCTTGCTGGTTCAGAAATTGATTACCAGAGGCATCTGCAGCTTGTCTCTGGAAGCAATAGCTGTGTACACAAAGTGCTGTGGGCATGAGGCTATGTGTGTGGTGAGTTGTTTCCCATCCTGGGTGTTTAGCAGGGTTCTGTCAGAGAAGTTCTGAAATCGGTTTGTCCCTGAACTCTCATGTGTATTTAAAAAATAAAAAGGATCCAGAGCCCAACAAACAACCTTTTTTTTTAACCTGAGCTACCTAGACTTTTCCATGAATGTTCAATGTTAAACTAAAGAGAGCATTATACACTGTACATCAAATTCTTGCTCCAGCATTTGGTCAAGGTCTCAGCAGAAAACTTCCTAATTCCTATTTCATGACAGATTCAAATAGCCACAATGGTGAGTGTTTACAGAGCACATTTTAGGCAAGGAACCCCCCTAGGCAGAGCAGGAGCACAATGTACCAGCTGGACAGTGGGCTAATTCGTGCCAGACACAGTTGCTGAGACTCAGAGCAAACTGCTTTCTGAACTCAGCAGAGTTCAAGCTCAAGCACTCTGAATGACAGGAAAGCATGACTCAGATGAAGTGTTCTTGTCAAATGTTGCTATGCCCAGCATTCCATACACAGTTTGTACAACACAAGAAACAAATACTCAAGGAAGCACTGGTGATTTGGCTAGAAGTTCTAGTAAGTGGAATACTTACATATTTTTAAGTATTTTCCAAATGCTTCATATTTTTCAATGGAGAAAAACATAAAAATTATATGTACAAATCTCTATATAGGCTGGCAATTCAGTAGTATAGCACTGCCAATTTATGTGCGAAGAGTTATTACACTATGTCAAGGTTAAGAACCTATGCATGGAAAGCACAATAGGTTTCCTGCAATATGTACTTATGTCGAAGTATTTACGTACTTCTAATCTTTCCCTATCTCCTCAGCACAAGCTCTGACGCTTGGAATTTGGTTATAAATCCAACCTACAAGTGCTTCACCTATCACATGATGCCTGCACTAACAAGAGTAAAGTGGTACTAATAATGCTTCTGCTTTTATGAAAAGCATCAGAAGAGATAATTTTTGTCATCCAAAACATTTTGACTTCTATGACAAAGGGTGAAAAATCTAGATTAGATTTTTGTACTTTCAAGAGAAGTCTCAAGAGAAGAATAACAAGTTCAGTTCCACTGAGCTAGAAAGTTTATGAAGCAACTTAATCTATCTCAGATTCCTCAAAAAACCCCAGAACCAATCTACACATTTTTTCATAGTAAGATAGAATTCAAATTTGTAAACATAACCTGTACATTTTTATATGGCTGAAAAAAGTATTCATATGTATATTTGCAGTGACAACAGAACAATCTTGTACATAACTTATTTTGAGTATTTAGCCACTGTCAATGAAAGGTGTGCTTATGCATTAAATAGAATAGGAAAAACAAATTGCCAAAGCAACCACTTCACCACAGGAAAAATGTATTATGATGGTAATTCTATGCTTGCTATCTAGAGTTGTGGAAACCTCCTTCAATGTTACTCTGATTACTTCTGTATATAAATACTTTTTCTTTCTTTTGGTTTTCTGGAAGATGTTTTCAAAAAAAGAGTCATGTGGAAGATGCAGAAGACAGCTATGTTTTTGGAAAGTCACATCTGTGAATTTGAAAACAAATGTGCTGGTCAATAGAGAAGAGAAATTTTTAGGATAGGATTTTATTCATTGTTTTGCACAGTGTATTTCTTTTTTTATTGCTTAGGATGTTAATTGGATAACTTTGTATAGCTGCATAAAATTCAGCCATTGTTAGCCCTGGGGCTTTTTTTAGTTCTCTCAAAAATGAACCTTGCTATGCATGCCCTATAGCTGAAAATAAATAAAAACCTGGACCTAAATAGCTGAAAACCCAAAGCCTGGTGTATGGCCCACAGGTAATTTGTAAAGATCAAGAGCTATAAAAGTCTGTTCCCTTACTCAGGAAAGGGCCTCTCTGAGACTGGGCAAACCCTGATGCAACTTAGACAGGGGAAGTGTGTGCATGCCAAGGACCCTTAAGTCACTGAGTACTTCAAAGCTGTAACTTGAGCTTCCCCAGTGACTTTGTAATAAATCAAATAAACCAGGCTGAGGCAGCAGGGGAGGCAGGAGAAGCAAGTGAAAGAGATGGGGAAAAAGAAAATGCTGTGATAATGAAATGTTCAGGAAACAAAGTTGTCTTGCTGCCCAGTCCACAAACGTGAAATTACAGCTGTTGGCTCCAAAAGTGCTTGCTTTCTTCACACAAGCAATTGAAATGTGGCATCTTCAAATAGAGGATGGAGCTTAGAAGTAATGCAAGCCATGCTGCACTTACTGCCTCACACATAATTTCTTCCCAGACACACAGTTCTGAGAGTTTGGGGTTTTTATTTTTTTTAAGCAATGCAAGCAGATGTCACACAGACATTAGCAACTTACTTTATATTGGTAGCATTCACCTCAGCCTGGATCTCCAGGAGTCCAACAACAGAGATGCAGGAGGACACAGGAGCAGCTGACAGAATTACATGAGTTTCAAAGACCCTGGAACTCTCTAACGTAAGACTAGATCATGGAATCCTACACACCTAGAAGTGGAGCACTGGACTTGGATTTACGGATGTCTGCTTCAAAATACAGTAGTTCATGCAATGTCTGATATGATTTGCAAAACATAGCTGGTTCAAGAGACAAGCTAGGTTCTCTGGATCAGTCATGTCAAACAGGCTTATTCACCATGAATTCATCTTTCCCCTTAGAGAATCTCAGCCTATGCCTCCACGTTGCTGTGGTGCCCTGAACATAAGGCTGTAATTGACCAAGCTGACTCATGTAAATTCACTTGGTTTTCTGAAAGCTGAACCTTGCAGACCATGCAAGGGAATAACTAGTTCAAGGAGAGTTAATTTTTCAGAGACCAGCCCTACAAGCTTGACTATTCTTTCCAACTGGAAGACTAGATGAGAAAGGGTTAGTAATTTTAAGTTAAGTAAAACTTAATAAGGATGCTGTGGGAAGGAGAGTCGGGGTATCATAAATACTTCTCTGCTGAGTGTTAGGGAAAAGAAAAAAATAATGAGTGGGTAGGCAATAAATTATTAAGCTATCATTCAGGAAATCTAGACAGGGGAATTAAGAAGGAAAGGAATAAAATTCTTAAGGATTTATTTTATTGACTAGTTTCCAACGTAGAAGAAGGTTAGAACTTAACCCTTCATTTTGAGGCAATGGCTATAGCTGGTTCTGTTCCTTATGAGGGATTGCTGATGTTTGTTATTAATCATCTTCACCTTCAATGATTTTATAGACCCTTGGAGGCCTGTATAGCACAGTGATGACTGAATGGTACCAGTAGCACGTGATGAATGGCCAGAACCTCAGCATTACCTGCAGCTGCATAAGATGATTACTGCTGCTTTAGACATAAGCAGTCCAAGCACACAGATATGCAGGATCCAGGGCACTACCAGAGACCATTCCATGTGAAGGATGGCAAGTGATACCATCAGAGAAAGGGAGCCCTGCCAGACTGTGTGCTCTCCTAATTCCAAACTCTGGCCATGACTCTTGCCCAAGAAAAATGGGCTTGTGTGGCTGCAGCCTGTGAGCTGCTGACCTAAGGCAACTGAGAAGTGGCTTGAACTTTCACCAGATGTATTGTCTTTTAGAGATCAAAGGGATTTTTTGGTCTGGGAGAAGTTCTTTTTCACTTCCTGCTAGCAAATGGCAGTGGAAATCCCCTCTCTGATATGAACTGGAAAATCTGGAAACTATCCAGAGCATTAATATGTTTGGCATAAAAAATGGCCATTGGGCCTTCCCATCTTTCTTGACCACAGCTGGTTGAGATATTGGTCAGAGACAAGGAGTCCTGGACACTCGATTTTCATAATAATGATCCGTCTACATTTCCACTGATGTACATTCACTGTCAGAAGGCAATGCCATGTTCATCAGTGCTTGCATATACATCTTCATTAACTAACACAGGTCTTGTTGGAGCTGCATCATCTCTCCTTGCTTCTAAACTCACAACCAGGGTATTTTTCTGAGAACACCACAACCAACTGATGGCACAATTATAATGAATATGGCCAATCAGTTGAGACTCTCACAGCTTTAGCAAGAGACTGCTGAGAGTGGCATGGCATGGCTTGAGATGAGCCCTGACACCCTGAGGCAAACTGTAATCTATTCTTTAAAAGCCAATCATACCAATCAATGCCCATTGCATTTTCAGTATAGCTCACAGTCCTTGTTCCTCCTTTGCCACCGCACTGTGCCAGCAGAAGGAAATTCAAGTCACACCCTGAGCCTTCAGAGAACAAAATCTGGTGAAGTAGTGAAAATTCATTCTTATGGGCTTTTATAAATAAGACACCAGATTTTGTATTTAATTCATGAAGATGTACATTCTTTTTGCTGAGCTGACACTAAATGCAGGAACTCTCAGCAGAGGAAGGGAGGTGACAGTACAGGGTATTCACTTTTCAAACTTCTGCCTCAGTATTCTTCCTATCTTATTTTTAGTGCCTTTAGTTCTCATATTTGCCTGATCTCTTCTGCATCTACCCCCTTTTCTTCTTTTCTTACATGGGTGGCATATTGCTTTCTTCTTAAATGTTCAAATATTTAGAAATGCCAAGATGATTTAGAAGTTCTTGGGAATGATTTTCTGAGAGTATATGGGACAGTAACTGCTAAATAGCCACCCTTGCTTGCGAAATTAGTCTGGGAGTTTTAAGTCAGTGGTGTCAATTTAGAGATGATTCTGTGAAATCATGTGTAAGAAAATAAGCTAAAACTTCTGAATAAATTTGTGAAGAAAAAGTAACAAGCAACATACGTAATATCATGGTTAGGAGCTCATGTGAAAATCAGCAGAAGGGAAAAAATATTTGGCCCAATCCTACCACTCATTTCACAGAATGATTTTAAAGGCTTTTACATGGTGTAGCCATCTCCATGAATCAGTACCGAAATAAAACATGGAAAAAGTATCCATTTACTAGTGACTTTTAAGGTCTAAGTATTTTTGATAGTATAGTTTCACTGAATCACGTGCTATTTTCCTAGGCTTCTGAGAGTAGAATTTTATTTGCCAGATCTACTTGCATCTCACTGACCAAAGTTAAGCTGAAGTTTTCTAAATTAAAAAAAAAAAGAAGAAGAAAATAAAAAAAAAGAACCACTGCCTTCTGCCGAAGATAGAATTTACAAATATTTTTAAAACGTCTTTTTCCCAAAAGAAAAAAGTAAAATATAGAATTTTTTTTTTATTTCATACAGAAGAAGATAAACCATTGAAAAAAACAATCTGAGTCTTCATTTTTATTTTAAAGTCAATTCTTAGTCAGATGATTTTATCATATTACAGCTGAATCAATAATATATCAAAGTACAGTGGGAACTTAGGAACTTAAATGATTTTCTAAAACATCTTTAAGTCTCTACTCAAGTGCTTTTTAGTATAACTTAGATACTAGATACTAAAGAGTTTTTGTGGAGCCACACAGGTTTAAATTTAATTTGTCAGTGGGGTGCTAGCTTCTAACCTCTGGAAAACCAAGAATCTAAAAGGTGAAGTGGCCCAAAGACCTTTCATGCCTTCCAACATCAGAGTCTGACTTACATGTGAGGATGGCTAGAATAGCTCCCACTGCTGCCTTAAAGACATCCAGCTGTCCCGGGGCAAATGCAGCTGCTTATGGAGCAGCTGGTGCTCTGCCATGCCTTACAGGCTGCCACACAGAGGTAAATCAACACTTCAAAGCCAGGTTTACACTCTCTTTAAAGCTCCGTGCTGCCATGGCTACTCTGCTTTAAAAAGAAAATAAATATGTGGGTTTTATCTGGATTTGTACCCAGTCCTAAATGCCCACTTTGTCATATGCAGCTCTGGCTGTTCAAGATGGTAACAGAGTTAGTATCAGGCCTTATCAAAGACTGAGAACAGCTACCAGTTTAGTTCTGCTTTTCTGTCTACTTTATCCATTTATTGTGAAAATGAATCAAAGCACCATGGTGCCTCCAGTGAAAAATGCCTTTTTCAAAACCATTTCTGTGAATAAGCAAGCCTTCTCAAAAAGTCTTTCAGTGGGAAGTATACAATCATTCATTCTTACACTGGGCAATGACTTTGCTTTTAATCTTTGATGCTATTGTCCTCAGCTAATGAGAAGCAACATTCTGTTTGGAAAGAGTGTAAAGGGTTTTTGTCATTGTCTTGTCTTGCAAAGCCCCATAAAGTTTTAAATCCTTAACCATCTAAAAAATGGTGGCATATGTGTTCAGAACAAGCTTAGTGCTGTTTTCTGTTTTAGTGATTGGTGTTTCCCTTTCCATTCCTGTACACAGCTTACTTAAAAAAAAAATAGATCTGAAGGGCTTTTGTTTACACACTCACAAAATAACTTTAAAGAAAATCATCTTAGGATTTGAAAATAGGTCACAAACTCCCAGCACCCCTGGTGCTGGAACAGCATTGTATTGTACCCCTGTAACAACACCCCTGCATTTGCAGGAGTGTGAGCTCTGTCACAAGCACCTACCTACAAACAGAGACAGAGACAAAACACCAGCAAAGCAATGAACAGTGCAGCAACTCCCACGGAAGACTCACTGCTGATGGTCCAGGGGTGCCAGAGTTCAGAATTGCTGGAAAACCCAACAGGGACATGAATGACTTGAGTGTTATCTCTGACTAAGGGAGGACAGTACACCTGGTTCAGGGACGAAAGCCTATGAAAATGAGAAACAAAGGTTAATGGTTTTGGTTGTAGACCATGATGTTTTGGAGCTGAAGACAAGAAAGTTTGGATAAATGCTTCACAATTAACTGAGGAATTTTAAATAAATGTGTACTTCTTATATTTAAAAATATTGTAGCCATAATTTTGCAGTGAAAAGGTCTTATTATTTGGTATTTTATTTCAGCTCAACATGATCAATGCATTGTGACAATAACAATAAGAAATTCACACAAAGTAAAGACTAATGGGCAAATGACATAACAAATGCCAATGTATTAACTTGCTATTAATATATATAAGAAGAATAAATCTTCAGTAAGTTATTGTATTGTAGAGAATAATGAAATTTTGTAAAGTTCACTGCAACAGTATTAAATGTCTAGTGGGCTATCTACTGAAGGAAAAAAATTTAAATGTAGAAAAGGAAATTTTGGTGGAAAAACAGAAGCTTTCTCAAAGAAAAGTTGTAGACCAAGATTCTGAGTCTTAGACCAAGAGTAAATTGATAATGATCAATCTGGTAAACAAACTAGTAAAAACCCCAAATTTAAGATGTATTTAGTGGCTTAAGATAGATGTAATACAGCTAAGAATCCCTGTTCTTATAGATAAGGAGAACCTGACTGTTTTTCCTAAAGATATATATATTTTTTCCATTAAAACAGTGAAAATTACATCCATTTCACCCATTTCCATACAAGTCTCAGAAATAAAGCTCACACTTGGTATTTGCAGTTGATCTAGCTCTGGTGTTTACTGATTCTTTAGTAATATTTTTAGTTAGAAAAGTAACATCTGTCAGAAAAACCTGTGATTATTTCCTTTCTGAAGGAAACAATTTCAGAAGACATTATGCCCCATTGACATTGGAGTGACACTGAAACAGCTTCATAAGATTTCTCTAAATCCATTTGCATCTATTCATTATTATAAATGTCAAACTCTTATTTGTTTAAGTTGCATACATATGTCTGTTTTTCACTTACAGTTACCTTTACATTGCTATATCCCCATACAAATGATAATCCACATTACCTGACTAATACAGAAGGAAATGGGACATGCAGTTGGCAACGTCTGTCTCTGCTTCATATTTGTATATCTTTGATGGCCATTGGAGACACTAGGAGTCTGCTGCTTTTCCTGAAATCAGGATAATTAAGATTGCTGCTGTGTACAGCAAGTACAGGAATTCCCTCTGTTTTTTTCTTTTTTTATCCATTCTAGTACTTCACTTGCCACACACTGCTAAAGAGGGAACCAAAGACCAGAGAAACAATGCAATTAAATATATATATATATTAAAGATATCTAGGGATGTGACCATTAATATTAAAAAGCACTTCACAAAATGCATATGATAAGCAGAAAGAGCACAAAATTCTTCCCATCAATAGTGTACATTCAGTGATGATGTCCCATTTGGATGTACAAATTTAACATCACCACAAGGCACTGGATAATTTCCCAAAGTCCTGAAGTGCAGAAAAATATTTGTTTCAACACTCCTGTGCATAGCAACTTCTGGTCACAGGCTGTGAGCTGAGCATGAGCAGTGGCCTGCATGGGAAGCTGAAATCTCTACTTCATGGGAGCTTCAAAGAGAAGAACAAACATTCAGCTGAAGGGAGGGCACGTGGCTGGAGCTGGCAGGGTTTCTGCTGAGTGGGGGATCCTTGCTGGCAGGGCAGCTGCACACGGGCTGTGGAGGGCTGGGTGAAGGGAGATGGCAGCACTCACTCGTGCCCTGTGTGGTACAGAGTTCCTCTTCAGCACAAACTTCCTTCCCATCTCCACTCCTGCCCATGCCTCCCCCTCCCCCTTTCATTGTCTCTTGCCGAACAGAAGATCTAAACCTCTTTGAAACCGCATGCAAGCTCCAAGTACCACATCAGTAGCTTTTTGCCTCTCTTCAAGGCCCAAGCAGAGGAAGGCATACATGCTTTGCCCCCAAATTCCATACTCCCACGCTCACTGGAACCCTACAGAATCTACTCTCTCCCAGGGAAACCCCCTTTTGCATCCCTTTGCTGAATTACCAGCTTGTTTGGCCCTGTCTTTTTCCATTGATTAAGTGTCTGGGACTGACATTTCCCTGGACTTTCTAACAAGCTGGCACTAGTGCTCCATCTGCACTCCCCACCAGCACTCCCCACCATGAGAAAAACCTCATGATTTGAAGTTAAACATCACATTGTGGTATTAATAAACTGCAAATTTAGCAGCAAAGGATGACGAGGTTATGTTAACTATTTCTGTGGCCTAGGACAATTCAAAAGCACAAATGACAGGACCTTTAGTGACCCTGGCCAGAAATCTTTGAAGCTATGCCAGGCCAAAACAAGTTAATAAATGAAAACCAAATAATATTTGCCACCTGTGTGTTTGAATGAAAATTAAAAAAAAAAAAATAATCTGTATAAACCATCAGCTGTAGTTATGCCACAGAAAAGAGCTTTAAAACATATTACTTAAGTGCAGAAAATAAAAATCAAAACCATGTTAGTTTAATATTTCAGCCCCTTAACTTCTTTCTTGGAGGGGAGATAGTGTTTTTGTTTTGAAAAAATAAGTTAGAGCAGGGTTGGAAGGGTAAGAGAAGAAATTTCAGCTTACTGTGATTTCAGAGGAACTTTCTGACATCCACAGGCCTGACCCACCATTTGTAGTATGTGCATGTGTAGCTGAGCACCCTCCAGCACCCTGATTATCAACAACATGCCTAGTAGGGTGCCTAGGGATCTTCTGAATACCCAACTTCGGCAGCATGGCTGGATTGATCTACTAATTACTATTTACCATTTACCTATTTACTTACAGAGTTTTTCTGCCAGAACAACAGTAAGCAGTAGGGAAGAGGCACCAGGGACCATCATTCACCATGCTACAGCTGGGATGTGGTCTTGTGGGATTGTTCTGCTAGTCCCTAAAAGACTAGGAGAAAAGACTTTGCAAATGGACTGGGAACCGAGGATCCCCTTGCTCTTGCTCTTGCTCAGCTGCTTGGAGCTGATGTGCAAGGGGTTTGGCTGCGGTCACACAAGAGCTGGGGCACCAGTGGGGTTCATACTCCAGGCTGTCACCTGGGCTCCCTCTCCCAGACTGCTGTCTCTTTGGCACCTGGTGCTGGAGGATGAAGGGCTGGACAAAACCCAGTTCTTTAAATGCCTGCAGTCAGAAAGCCACTCTTCTGCAGGAGGACTTTGTCCCTCTCCTCCATCTTTCCCCTGCTGCTGCAAAAGCTGCTGGCCAGCACAGTGGTTACAGGGTGACTCCATGGCACTGGGGACAAAGGGATAGCTTTTCTCTCTTGATCAGCCAACTCTACCCTTCTAACTGACTGGGGCAAACAGAGTTTCTGCCTGATACCCTCTTTGTTCTGGGCATGTTAGGCTTGGCATGTTGGATGCAAAGGCATTGTGCAATGGTCAAAATCATGTGCTGGTAAAAGGAAAATGTCATTGCATGTAATGGTACAAATGCTAAGGACAAGGCATCTCTGTCAATAACTTCTGATGTTAGCTTTATAATACCACTAATGTACTAGTGCTTTTTATGTTGACAGGCCCAGATGTGCATATCACTTCTTCAGCTTCTTCATCACACCCTGCCCACAGTTAGTTTAGCAGCATGGCCAATGCATGGAGAGTGAAAAAGCAACTGATCATGACCCTTATCTGTCACATAATATGACACAGCCTGAAACCAACCACATTCCTTCACAAGAGAGGCAAAATCTCGTTAGTGGACAAGGTTATCTGATCACAAAACGGCAGCTCACTTTTTTCTCAAAGCTTCAGCCAGGGCTAAAGCCTTCTGTGGAAGGTGAGCAAGCTCAGTCAAACACAGCAGTGGTGACTAGGAAAAACTCGCTCCTCAAGTTATGCAACAAGTCTGACTGACAGGTCTAAAATGTAGGGTGGAACTCCAGACCTGTCAGGAAGCCTACAGCTGGGATTGTGTGGGATTGTGTGGCCTTCAGTTGGGATTGTGTCCTCCCTGGAATCTGATGCTAGACCACTTTCGAATGAAATGCACATCTGAAAAAACTTCCACAGTGTTTCTCAGAAAACACTGCATGTATCCACTGTCAATATAAGACAATGTATACAGAGCTGAGGGTCTTTCTAGTAATGGCTAATGAGGTGAAAAACTAATAGAAAATTAAACAACAGGTTCTTACACAGTTACAAATGCAGAACTAAAAAGGATGCAAATTTCATTTTTCAATAGGCATATTAATGGCAAGAATAAAAGCCTGCTAATGCAGTTTTCCACTTCTAGGCTTGTTAATCCTGAATGAATTATATTTTTTCTCTACAAGATTTTATATATATATATATAAGATTATATATATATATATATATATATACACATTTAATATATTAATATAACTAAAATATGTAATGAATATTGAATACATGTACGTTCTAGCCACCATGGCCATTCAGAATTTCTGTTGAACTAATCCATGCCTAGTCAATGTCAAGGATTTTGTGGATGGTAGGAAAAAAACTCTAGAAAATTCCAGGTAATGAATAATCAGAGCAGTAAGCAGGTACAGTAATGCAGTTCAATCACAGAAAACAATAGGGCCAAGTCATATCTTATTATGAAAGGCAGATTCAAGTAAACTAGGTTATACGGAAAATGGATAGTTTAGCAAAAGGCTAAAGCCAGGGCTTTAGTTCATAATTACTAAATAATGCTTACTCTCACTTTACCCTAAGATTTGCCAGAAATTTCTGCAACATGTCTTTCTTCATTTAGCAATGCATCTGGCTAAGGGAACAGAACAACTATGGTGGCAGCAGCAGATTCTCTCACATAAGGTATGCCAGCTGCCCAGTGTTTTCAGATATGTTGATTCCAGCTAGATGTACACATCCCCTTTCCCTTGCTAGGGAAAGAGCATCTCATGTAATGAGATGACTAAATACGGATGTGTGCATGCTTGTGGGCAAAGGCAGGAGAGTGGCATGCTGGGGAACACAGCTCAGTTACACTCAGTGAGGCACCCTCCAGATTCTTCCTATCTTTACATTAGGAACTTTTACATGTCTGGGGATAACATCTGAATATTGGATTGTAAACCACAACGGAGTTCAGGGGCAATTCTGAAAGAAAATTAAAGACAGGCCAGCCTCCACAAATGCCGCTGTAGAGGCAGGCATGACATACAAAAAGGCACACTACATTTCAGAAGGCTAATATCCCTTTATTACAACAGTCTTTTATACACTCTACAAAGTTTACATTTCTTCATTGGTTACAATTAGTCTACATAATGATCATTGGTGGAAAAGTTCTCCACCTCTTTTATTCCCAAGACCTTTCTAAAAATACATTTCCTGGCTGCAGGTTTTCTTCTGCTTATCTCCTTCTTCTCTTCTTGGTCTCCAGGCCAACATCCTTGGTCAGAGAATACTTCTCAAAACAAACCTCTTTCATTAACCCTCTCTAGCCCACAGACCAGCTGTGGGTCCTACTACACACAACCCATAGTAAAGTGGTGCTGTTTGCTGTGCATACAGGCGTCTGTTTCACGGCCCTGCCATGCCAATGGCTAACTCTCTCTTTTTAGACAGAAGTTAACAGTGAACGCCTTGACAAGTTTCAGACAAAAGAAGTGACTTTAAAAAGAGGACTCTGTTAAAAAATTGATTTCTTTGCTTTGCTTTCAAGAAGAACAATTAGCTGTTATAATAAATCACCAGTTGCTAATTTATGAAGGCTTTCAAATCCTTGATTATCTGTGTGAGTGATTGTGCAAGCTGCAAAGCACCCTGAGCCCGATCCAGCAAAGCTATTAAGCATGTGCTTCATATTAGCCATGCAAGAAAACACAGTAAGATCAACATATCTGAGTTTAGCATATGTTTAAGTGCTTTACTGGATCAGGGTCAGAGTGCATTGCAACTTGCAGGATGAACTTCTACGAGAATGTAAGTGCCTGTGTCTGAAAACAACAGTGTATGATGGAGTGACCTATTTGAAACTACAGTCCATTTCCAGATATCTTAAACTATCATTCTATGTTCCATTTGGGGAAGAAATTCTTCAATATTAGCAGAACTACAGCTATGCAACTGCAGGTGGAGGCTTACAAACAGCATGTCCTATTCACCTGCCCTATCTGCCTCTGAACTAGAGTACCAAATAAAGAAAATCCAACACACAGTAGCATATTCCTTCTCATTTTACAGAACCTTGACATTATCCATGTTTCACACTTAGATTTAATCTGGCCTAATTGTCTTGACAGTCAGGAATCTATATCTAGCTTCAGGAAGATGAAAAAAAAAGTATACAATAAGAAAGGTAATAAAATAACTACACAGACTGATTAGAATATAAAGGAAGGGGATTGCAGCTGTTCAGCCCTCCCTTCTCCCTTCCAGAAAACATGTTGACAGATATGTTCAATCAGTTTCTTTGGGGGGTTTTTCCCTCTTTCTTTAAACATCATTTTAACTTGACATCAGCAAACTTCTTATATTTCTAATGAATTTTCATGACCTGTGACAACTCACTCCCAATTAGGTTGGCAGAATGTGTGTTTGCAAGCACCAGCACCAAATCAAGCTCTCTTCTCTGTTAAAACCATAAACCCCTCTGAAGAAAACAGTGCTGTGCACATGCTAAATAAGTGGAGAACTGAGCCCACAATATATGCCAAATTTTGAGTGACTGAAAGGGGGAAATATGAAACTGCAGCTGGAAAAGGAAAGCAAACATAATATAGGTGGACAAACAGAGATGAGTACAAGGTCCTAGCCAGCTGCCCCTTTCTTCCTGGCTCAGGAAAGAAAATAGTTTTGAAGTCCTAAGGTCACAGACAGAGTAGAAGAGAGGGCAAGAGCCAGACTTGGAGCTGAAGCACTTCCACATTTCAAGGGGTGTTGTGGCAAAAAAATAACTGACAGATGATTGGTAGGGGAAATGAAGCACCTTAAAGGGAAATTAATGAATCAAAGGAGGCAAATCTCTCCCTAATACTACAATGTTTCACAAGCAGTAGTCCACACAACATGGAGTGCAAACTTTTATTTATTCTTTGTTCTATGCACCTGCAGCAGTATTCCTCTAATTTAGTATAATTCTTACTGAAATTAATTCAGTTCATATACACATTTAAATGCCTTTTTCATCATTATATCTTCTGTGTCTGGACATCTGGCTGCAATCTTATGCTCTGTGAATGCAAGGAGTACAATGAGATAGTATTACTCAATCATTATTATAATTTGTGGGGCAAACCTCTTACATGCATAAATCACTGCAACTCCTCTGATGTGAGGGAAGCAAGGCAAAGTATCTGTCCACAAGGAGTAATTAATCTCTTTTAATGAGTGTGTTCCATAGCAGAGGAATAAACTATATTTATTTTTCAGTAGTGGGATGGAAGACCTCAATAAACATTTCTTCCCCTGTTTCCCTCCCTTACTTCACCAGCTGTCTCTAATGTGTGCGAAGCTTTGAAAATGTTCCTGCTATTAGCCTTTGATTTCTCCCAGGCCCCTGACCCTTGGTGAAAGAAGGCATGGAACTTCAGATGAAGCTGTATCTCTTCAGTCCTATGCAACCTGAGGAATTAAAACCAGCCACATAGCCACAGAAATGAGGAAATAAGGACTACTGACTAGAAGGATGATCTAGTTCCTCTGATTCTCCTTCCTGGAAAAACCCTTTGCGATTTTTCCTCTAGCTTAGGCAGGACAGAAAGCCTGTCTGCATTAAATGGGGTGCTCAGGGACCAAAAGACATAATCCAGGCAGACTGGTAGTTATGAATGGGCACCAACAGGAAAAATACACTAGTTTCAAGCACTAAAGTTTCACCTACTGCAATGAAATTTTGAACTGCTGCACGATAGTCCCAGGTCTGTTGACTGTGCCCTGCTGTGCCCCATGATCTTCCTTCATCATGAAATAGGGAGGGATGTTCAGGTGCCCACACTAGCGATGCATAAGGTAACCCCTTCCTGTGCACCTAAGAACAATGCTGCACTCTTACCCTTCTCCTGAGTGTGACACCAAGTGACACACACAGACAGGCAGGCAACAGGGGAAGATGGTGAGATCAGCTCCTTGGCTGCCTGTCACAGCCCTTCCCGCCTCCCAGGCATCCATGGACACATCACCTATGCACAGATACTCAATAACAGTCACTGCCATGATGTTACTCTAGAGCCTATTTTAAATGCAACAAACTTTTTTCAGGGTTTCAATACGTCGATGATGACTAGTAACGGACCTTAAAGATTCCTTTTGTGTGTACAGCTGCCTTACAAAGACAGACAAGTAATTCCCATCATTCTTGAAAACCTAAGAATTTTAAAATATATTCCACTGAGTGGATAGAGACAGTGTGACTCCTAGCCCAGCCAGTCCCTAGGTCCACTCTCCACCCTCAAAATTGTAATGTCCTTTTTCATGCTGAACCTGAGTATTATTTCCTCCTACTTTTTCTAAACATCTGTAGTAGAAGGGACTGCAAATAAGCCCCCTCTCTATGCAGATGACTTTCACAGATTAGAGTATTGCTTTCTTCTCCCTCTACTATCTTGCAGACTAAATAACTGTTGTTTGTGTAGCTCTCTTTCACCAGCTTCATTTTCCAGTTTGTTCTCATTGGCCTCCTCATAGCCGTTTCTGAATGATCAACATCCTTTCCAATGGTGTACAAAGACAAGAGGAAACCATGGAGTTTTGTTCTTGGACCAGGTGAGTTAATATTATCTTCTACCTAAGGCAGTTAGGACACCTGCTTTTGTCCTCTGAGCTTTACTACTGATTATTTTATTCTTAAATAAAGTCCTTCCCCGCTGGCCATCTACAATAGACTGTATGACTTGTTTATGTAGACTTTAAACTTTACAGGAGAGTAGCTTTTTGTCTGTACAATGCCCTTCAGATCTTGCCTGAACTAGTTAAAAAATAATATATAAAATAATGGGACATTATATTTTTTGCCTCCTTCCCCCCCCCCCCCCCCGATTTACCAGAAATTAAGGTCCTAATCTTCAAATTTGTGTCCATCACATTAATTTAACTATTTCTTGTCCATAAATGATTTTTAGGCTTTGGTAACACCTCTTAAATTCTGTTTTCTCAACTGACATTTCTGTGTTCAAATTGAGACAGAAAATACGCAGGAAGGTAGTCCTAAGCTGTTCTATTTGTTATTCAGTTTGCAATAAAATAACTATATAGGCTGAGTTTTTGTTTTCCCTTGAGAACCTGGCACATGTCTCTTAGACTCAAGTGCACAGGTGGGCTACAGTGATATATACCAACATGATGCTGCTCTGAGGGAAGATAAGCAATGGTCCTGCTCTCCCCGCAATCTCTTTTCTTCCTTCACCAAACCCTTTTGGCAAGCCCCACAGTACAATTCCCCCCTCTGCACTGACAAACCCCTTTTCCTATCTCCCTTGAAGCTTCCCAAGGGTGTTGGAGAATAGCCACATTCATTTAGGCCTGGTATTCTCTTTTACGTGAGACCTGATGCAGCTGATACTGCATCCAGATTCTGCTGGACTTCCAGCTTGACATGGACCTATTTTAGGATGTGAAAGAACTGGCTGAAGCAATCACAGTTGCTATAAAAAACCTTCAACATCTAATCCCTGTGGTATACCTGTCTTATTGTTCACTGTTTAGTCCACAGGTAAAGCATTTTAAATATTTGTGGGGAGTAGATGAAATATAAAGAAACAAATTGATCTGTCATCAACTACTGGAAACCTCAACTTCTAGCCCAAAAAGGAAAGACTATTCTTCAAAATTAAATTGAAAGGTATTTTGAGACATGACTTCACTTTCCTCTTGTTGAAGAGACATGAAACAGACAATCTTCTGTATTTCATGCCATACCTACAATTAGGGTGCAGCTGGTGTCTGCAGCAAGGAGTTGGAATGAAATATATACATCTGGTACAACTTGATCAAACTTAGTCATTGCAAACTTTTCTTACGCCTTATCCCTCTAAAAAATAAAACAAATAACAGCTTTTAAAAATGGATCCATCTTTTCCTAATTTTCGTCAAGTTTTTGACATCATACACGAACACCTACTGGTCCTAATGCATAGCAAAAAACCAGGGATATCTAAATATTAGGAGAGAGTAACTACTAATGCATTCTTTCACCATGACTTTTCCTAGTAACATGCATTGATTATCACATAAACTGATTTAATGATGTGTAGTCACATATAAAAACATACTACCGTTTATTCAGATTCTCTGCAGGAACAAACATGGACTGTGAGAAGGGACAGAATAGGTGTAAGTCTACCACAGCAACAAAGCAGAGACAAGCCCTCTCCTCTGATCAGTCTACAGATGGACTTGCTCTCCCACACTCCCACTTTTCCATCTAGGATCAGGGCTATCTCACCAGGGAAGAATCCTGGAAAACTCTGTCTTTTCCTTTTTTATTTTTTTTCCTCCAGGACTGTGCAAGGACAGCAAGGGGAAAGTTCTGGAAAAATAGCAACAGTGTGTGAGCCAATGGTCCGCTTTGCACAAAGCATGTGCAATTCTTTCCCTCTATCATTCACACAGTAATTCCCCAGCCACAGCCTTGTATTCTCCCACATTATCATAAGAGGAATGATTGCAACAGATTTCAACAGTCTAGTAGCCAACGGAGCAACCAGCAGTTCTGGGGAAAATGTAAGCTGAGAAGATAGACTAGCCAAGTAATGAAAAAAAAAAAAAAAAAAGGCAAGCTGTGAGATATATTACTGGAATCCAGACAAGAAAAATGTCTGTTCTGGCACCACTATATCCAAACAACAATAACAGGTTATGACCCACACTGTAAATGAGGAATTAGGCACACAGCCTTTGCATTCAGCCTTCTCACAGGGGTATGAGGTAAGGTCATGCTGTGCTGGTTCACAAATTTCTGTCACTCGTCATATTATGAAACACAAATTGGCACATGGAGAGAGAGAAAAGGGGAAAGGAACTGAAATTTAGGGGAGGGTGTTCCCATCCATCCCTCTCATACCCTGACAAAGATCTTCAGCCACACACTTGGACATTCCCCCTCTATTTTATATCTGTAGAGAGTGCACTCTATGGTTTACATGTCATGTTTCATTGAAGCTGGCGAGAGAAGGACGAAACATCTGGAATTTTGGGCAGCTGTTTTGCAACACTTGTTGTTTAAAGAAACACTGTTTTCAGTTACCTCTTCATTGTCATGTCAAATCCCGGCCATATTTAAATATTTTTCTTATTTTTTGACTGAAAAGATTTTCTTTCTTTCTTTCTTTCTTTCTTTCTTTCTTTCTTTCTTTCTTTCTTTCTTTCTTTCTTTCTTTCTTTCTTTCTTTCTTTCTTTCTTTCTTTCTTTCTTTCTTTCTTTCTTTCTTTCTTTCTTTCTTTCTTTCTTTCTTTCTTTCTTTCTTTCTTTCTTTCTTTCTTTCTTTCTTTCTTTCTTTCTTTCTTTCTTTCTTTCTTTCTTTCTTTCTTTCTTTCTTTCTTTCTTTCTTTCTTTCTTTCTTTCTTCTTTTTATTTATTATTTTTAAATTTTTCTTTTTTAATTATTTTTTCTTTCTTTCCACTCTTAAAATGTGCATTTATACATAGATATATAAAGAGAAAACTTCCTGGCTTTTTAAGCTCCGAGAACTTAACTACTATACATTTCTTTGCAAAAGATAAGTATTAGAAATTACTGTAGCTGTCTTTTGGGGCTTTTGTTGGTTTGGCTGGTTTGCTGTTATTGTTGTTCCCCGCAGCAGAAAAATCAGTAGTTGGACCAGTTTTCATTAATCTGTACTCTACATTATTAATTTGTAATACTGTACAGGCACTCGATCACAGAGCATTACTGTCACTGTTTTTGTATGTGACATAGCCCTGCAGAGGCAGTCAGCATGACACACAGAGAGCATTTACACTCAGCTCCAAGTCAAAAAATGGGTAATGTTTAAGTAGGACACAGACATCATCCAAGCTCTATGCAAAGGATTTTGAATTCATCTTCAAGTGGGAATTTAACCTAGGAAGAATTCTTAGGTACTGAGCTATTACATCCTTAAACCGTAACATAGACAACATGACATACAAAAAAAAAGTAAGCAGGAAAAAAAAGTACAAGCATGAAATTTCACTATCAGATGAAGATTTTTCAGTACGTCTACCTAATAAATCATGGTCTGATCTCTGGGATCCCCCCCCCTCCTGACAAACACAGACATAAGCATCTTTCTGAGAATGCTAGTCCTCTAGGAAGGATGGTTCATTTCTTCTCTGTTTTAACATTTTCCTAAAAATCGATACTTTTGGAAGCTCCTATAATGCCACGTTTTCCAGAGTTTATAGCTGTGGAGTGTCAGGAGGCATAGTCTGCCACAAAACAGGCATCATGAGCAAAAAACACCAAACCAAGCAAAACCAAACCAAACCCGAGCAAAACAAAAAAGAATCAAGTTTCCTACAGATAAAAAATTACTTCCTTAATGGAAATATTTGGCCCATAGCTTCTTCTGCTCCTCTGGCACCATGAAGCCCAGGGAAACAGAAATCTAATAATCACTTATTTTTAATGGGAGCTTTCTCTTTTAATGGGTCCAAAAGGTCCGGCAGTGAACATTTTCCATCTAAATACCTGCAGGTACAAACTGCTAAGTGGTGTCTTACTCTCTGTTGACATAACTCTGCTGACCTACTTCTGTGCTATGAAAATCATTCCCCTGTCAGTCTAGATTTTAATGGAACAGGCTGCAATACTTTCCTGACCTGTATCCCACTGTACTCTATATCCCACTGAAACTATAAGAGCTCATCACAAAAGATCCATCCGATTATAGGGATTAGTCACATTAACAACTCCTTATTCTCTTACATTTTCTGGCACAGAAGATTGGCTTTGACCCAATAAACGTGAAAAGTCTCAAATCCTTTAATTAATTAATCCGAGTTTAAGAGAAGGCTGGATGAAAGGATGTGTGTGTATGAGGATGGCTACGGCAATACTCACTTCAGTTAAAATAATTCTTAATATTTACCTGCGTTCCTTGTTTTTTGGTGGATATTACACCAGTGAGGGCTTTCTCTCCGTGCTCAAATGGAAAAGCAGGTTGGCTGTAATGCTCTCTGCTCTGCTGGAAAAAATACTTCTGTTTTCTCATGCCTGTGAAATTATGAAATTGCGAAAGAAGTGAAACCCAAGTACGTATTTTACTGAGGAAAAACCACAAACATTACTGCTAAGGTGCCCCAGCTGACCTGATAATCTGCTCTAGGTGATCCCACGGTCTTTGTTTTCCCCTTTCTTCTCCATTCTTCTCTCTTTTGACTGGTAGATGTCTCATGCAAAACTGACCTGGGATTGCTGAAGGACAAGAAAGAATATCTTCAACTTGGCCTAAAACTTCAACCATCCACATGCATTTTTCTTTGAAGAGTTCAATACTTACTACATAGCATACCTAACTAGTGATAGGTTTGGAATTCTTTTCTGCAAAAATACCTCTAAAAGAACTGAAAATGTATGTTGTCAGTTGTTTTCTATTTTCATCCTAGGAGTCCTTTCACTCCTCTGTGAAACAGGGTGTCTTCTGTGGATTCTCTCATTTGCTGAAGTGTCTCTATTCAAAATAGCAAATATCAAGAAGGATTTCAGCTTAGCATAAAAATCATCCTGCATATTCAGAATGAAGCATGTTTTGAAGTCCCCAAAAAGAAAAAATCTTCTTAGGAGCATGGAAAGATTCTCAATAGTTTTTGGATCAACCTTTAAAAAACGTAAGACTGACTTTAAAAAATCCTGAGCTAATCCTCTTGGATTGGTAATTTGATACCAAGAACACCAGGGAGGCTGAAGTTTAGCAACAGGTAAGTACATCTTTGTCTGAAACAGACACTGTAAAACATTCTCTACAGTCATGCAAACAAGCTATTTTGACTTTGAGATTACTTTATAACCAACCAGTGTGAATTATCCACAAAGCCCAGACATTACAACTGTAGAGATGAAGAAAAAATAACCTGTAGTCTGCCCTCAAAAGTTAAAAGAAGAGAGTAGGATCGAATGAAAAATGAATGAGTTTTTTCAAAAAATAGTAAAAAAGCTGTTTCAGGGCCCCACATGACTTTGTACTGCCATGTCTGGGAGAAAAAGGGTTCAAGGAGTCTTCTTATCTGAGGACTCTTGACTTCACTCTTAAGGAGAGAAAAGTACTAAAAGAAATGCTGAAGCTGAAGATAGAATTCCTTGCAGACATACAGCAAGGGAGGCATTTTAAAACCTTGACCAGTATTTAATATAACAACTATGCCATTTTCTGCATTATGTATCAATCATTCTCCAAATCATGAATATGACTGGATTTGGTTAATATTCAAGTATAGTGAGAAATTGTATTGCAGGTCTCCCAAAACCTGTACTACTTTCTCTTTTTTTTTCTTCTAAACTAACAAATATCTGAGAAAAAAACAGTAGTTCTGTTGCCAGTCACTATGCAAATGAGTTTTTTGGTACTTAGTACATCATCTTACCTGGTTCATAAGAGGTCAGGTATTAGTAATATTTACATGTAAAAGTAAATAAAGCATTATAGTCCCACCTGAACTGGCTCTGATTTAAGTTTCCAGTAATCAGTTTCACAAAACCAACAAACTTTCTGCTCACCTTCCCTTTTACTTACTTCTCTTTTTAAAATTCATTTTTGAAAACAAAATCACTCTTTTGTTTTCAGCCTCTTCCACTCAGTCTTCTCAGTTTCACCCACTCCAGCCTGTCCTCTTTCCTGTGTTCTTTCAGTCACAACAAGCCTCCACACTTATAACTTTTCCCAAATGCAGTGTTGAATGCTCTGTTTTTAATAGCATTTGGAATAATGCTAACAATTTTCACATTGCTAATACCGGGCATGAGAAGTAGCTGGTATTTTACTGTTTGCAAATTGAAGGCAACTGAGCATAAGACCCACAAGATCTCTGAGCCCATCTCAGAGAATAAGGTATCTCTTTTTCTTGACCCTAATTGTGCAAAGAGTCATACAAGACAATTTTGAAAAAGCCTGAAACTTGTGTGTGAAAACTGATGTATTCTAAAGAGGATCACTGCCATATTCTGTCTTAAAAATGTGTTTTCCTTGGACATATATACTTGGCTTGATTGTAACAGTTTTAGGTGTGACTGGAGTGCACTGAAAATAGAGAATGATATAATGGCTTGAAAAGCATTTAAGAAAATAGAGCATTCAAAACAAATCAGTGTAAACTAACAAAAGCTGGGAAGGCTCTTGAACCATCCAGGCATAGATTTCATCCTGATCTGAAAGATGGTTAAAGGTTTCCTCTGGTTCCAGATTTTTCCCATTTGTTTTATTGTGGACCCAATTTAAACAATCAGTGGCCCATAGGTTAAACAACAGAAGATCAAATATATTTGAATACTTTTTGTTTAGTTTGGTCCTGCCTTGGTTTTCAAAATAAATAGTATGAAGGTATGACATCCATGTGGAATGTCAATAGGAGTGAATCATATTCAGAGCTTATCAGAAAAGCTTTCCCCAAAGTTAAAAAAAAAGGACACGCCCATTAAAAAAGAAAGTGCAAGGACCCTGATTTTCCCGTGTTTGCATTCCTTGCACTCGGGGGGCAGAGCAGGCGGTCTGGCAAAGGGGAGCCCTGCAGGCTGCGCTCCGCGCTCCTCTGAGCTGCACACACACCCCTCTCACAAACCGGGGCTGGCAGCAGTCCCCAGGCTCCAGCAATACTTTTCTGCCTTTCCCCTTTCATCTGCTTTCCAAAGCAGACAGACAATGCAATTGCATAAGTCTTATTTCCTTCGGAAGCGAAGATAAAAAAGACTGCCCTCTGTGCAGAGTGGCTTGCAGATACACAACCACAATGGCAAATAAGCAAGCCAGCATCTGGGACAAACTTGTTAGCATTTGGCAGGGATGAAACTAGTGGAACTCTATAGATATTAGCCATTTGGAAATATTTTCAGGTTGTAGCTGTTAATTTACGTTAATTTTAACATATCTGTTCTATTTACAATAATAGCTGGTCCAAGTATTAGAGTTTAGCAACAACCGTTTTCACTTATTTTTAATATTTTCTGTGAATAGATATTGACCAGACCAAGTTTTCCAGTAAATGCTTAAAGGTCTTAAAAAAGGGTTAAATTTTCCAGACAAATTCTAAAGCTTTTCCATATGGAGACATAGCTGCTAAGGATCAAATCATAAAACAGTGTCAGCTTGGTTTTCAGAGGTTTTTCCTCTCTAAGTGAAAGTATGAAGCCAAGTCACAGACCAATAGATTTTTCTTTGTTTACATTGTACTTTGCTTTCTATACCAAATAAGCTAATTAGTAAAATGTTCCCAAGGAAATTATTTGTACTCACTTTCTTTACCTTCACGTTGCAGAAGAACTGCCCCAAGTGATCTTAATAGAAATTCTGAGGCAAACCTCATTTCAATCCTTTCTCTATTTTACTATTTGTTATGTTTTATTACTTAAACTGTACCATATGTCTTTTATATACACGGTATTTCATTGAACAAGACTTAGTTAGGGACAACTGCATTTTTATCTGAAAATAGGGGGCTTGTTTAGTTAGCATTTAAAAAATAATTAGGTTAATTTTATAAAAGAATATCAAAAACTAGTTTAACTTTTGTCTTTGGAAAATACAATTTTTGAAGTCTTATAGACCTTTTAGACCTCTCATGTAAAAAAAGTAAAGAAAAAAATTATTCTCGAATTCTGACTAGATGAGTTTGTTTGACATTTCTTGGAATGAACAGCAATTTGGCTGGCACATAGTTTTCTACTGTGTCCTTAGGACATACAATATTTTAAATATATTCCACAGTTGAGGACTTACACAGGAGAACTGTCTTGGTTTGAAAGACAGGTGTGTGCAGGAGCCTCTTTATAAAATGGAGAATGTAAAACCCCTCCCACCAAATTATTATAATTTTGAAATTAAGGGGCTCTCAGGCAAAGGTATAGGGGTAGGAATAACAGTTCTTTACTAATGTATCTAACAGTACAAACAAAAACAACAGCAGCTGTGAAATGATCAGTAAACAGAAGAGCAATTCAGTTCCAGTCCTTTTCCAGCTGCAGACACCCTTTCCCTGCGCTGCGGTACCGCTGGCGGCGGGCAGGGCGGCGGCGTGCAGCTGCGGGAGGCTGCGGTGATGGCGTCGCGTCCCGGGTGGAGGAGGGATGAAGGAGAGACCCCCCTCCGCTCACGGTGGTGGCCGCGGTGCTCAGCAGGGTGCCCGGAGGTGCAGACCGAAACGGGAAGGCACAGCACGGCTGGAGCTGGCCGAGGGATACGGGGATGCTGGGCAGCAGCGGCGCTCGTGGTCCTCCTCCGAAAAAGAGAGCGAGAGCCGCTCCCTCACCTCCTCTTTTCCCTGCTTCCTCCTGACCTCGCAGAGTTTCTTCCTCTCCCCGCGCCCTCTGTGAGAGAAACTGTTACTAGCCATCTGAGCCATGCTAGCCAACAAATTCTTAGCATTACAATGGGGAAAATTCCACAGAGAGAAACCAAATTAAAAAAAAAACCAACCCCCAACAAGAAGGAAAGGTAAAACCTTGGAAAACAATAGAACTAACTTTCTTTGTTACTAATATCTGAATCACTGTTGTTGTCTCCAGAGCGAAAGCAGCTGCAAGTGTATATTTCTACAAAAGTAAACTAAATACTACACAAGTATACAATACCAAACATAAACAAGAGCATCAGTAATAAATTCCTCCAGCGCCTTATTTTGTCACAGAAAAATGTGTGAGTGAAACCCAGTCTTCTGTTCGATTTATTATTAAAGCTTAGTATGTTCTCTTAAAACCTAAAAAAGTGGACAGTCTTCCCTTTTATGCATGAAAGCAGAGCGTGTGTGTATGTGTGCCTTCTATTGCACAAGCTCAAGCTGGAAAACATGATCCATCTGCAATTTGGTAGTTCAGAATGTAAATAAACACACTCAGGATGAATTACTATTGTTATAAGCTTTGAGATTTTAAGCCACTTTTAGATTTGTGCAAGGCCCAAAACCTGCTTGCCAAACTGGCCAAAAAATGTAACTGATAAATGAGGTAACCAAGGTTTACCAACTCCTAATTTAAGAAAAAGAACTTCGTTTACTGCAACCCTCCTACTTGAGATGCCCATTAAACGGGTTTTCCTTCATTTATTGTGTAAATATACTTGCTCACTTTTTTTTTTTAATAATTTCCCACTACACTGAATCATGGGTCATTACATTTCTAACACTTCTAACACTTTCTCTTACTTCACCATGTACATAAATACAGCTTTTACACAGCAGTGTGAAATTTATATATTTCCCAGTTCATCTATACATGCCGGCTAATAAGAACAGTATCCACTATTCAGAGTAAAAACCACTGGTCACAAGGCAAACCCTTCCCTTTACTATTTAATTTTATTTTTTTCTTGCTAGCACCACTTAGCCTAATCATACATTAATATCAATTCCCACAACAAAAATCTTTTCATCTCCCCATCCATGGAGTTCACTCCATTCAGAAGACCCTGTGAAAGGTTCAGGAATCTCTGAACTCTCAGAGAGTTGGGTGAAGCTGCTCTTGGGCACTACCTGGCTAATCCCAGCCAACAGGCTTTGTTAGCTACGCCCCATGACCACTGCACAGGGATGGAACCTGGGCAGACAGAACCTCAGATACAACTACAAGCAGCTCATGCCTGTCTTCCAGAGATCTCCAGTCCCCAAAACTCCATCAGCACCATCAGCCCCAAGTCTGCTCTTGCAATTCCATGCAAAAGTTTCTCCCTGAGCAGCTTAGGGTGAGTTGGTCATGTTTGTTCAGCTTTTTGTTTTCTACTCCTATATTTTATTTGAAAAGAGGAACTCCTTGTCCTCTTTCCAAAGCATCCAAAGCTCTCCACTAAATAATGAATGTTTCTATGTCTCTGCAGCTGTGAAGGTAAGTGTAATATGCCACTGGGATGCATTTTTTGCTCACCTCCTTCTACAACAATCAGCTTTTTGAAGTTGATGCAGCTCTCTATTTCCCCTTAGATGCTCTAAGCATCTAGGAATTATTAAGGAATTGGACATGGGGTTGTGCTTTAGGGGCTTCTACAGGATGAACTGTTAAAACGGTGGTGATGGTGATGGTGGTGGTGGTGTTAGTGGGAATACCAAAAGAAGGCAATTTCCATCACACTTAATTTCAGTGATGAAACATATATGATTAAGAGGACTCTTCAGAGTGACAGCACACAAGCTCAGTGACAATGGTGTGTTTCATTAAATAGACAGGCAACATTTCCTGTTACCTCCTGAAAGATGCCCAGAGCTACCAACTTTCAAAAGAAATAACACCCCAACCTTAAAGTAAACAAAAATCCTTAATAATCTATCATCTGCATGTCTTGCTCTCACATGCTGACTCTTTAATGAGGAAGATTTGTCTGACTGTTACTTTCCCTTCCTGGTTGGGTGGCCATGAGCATGATTAGATATAATTTTCTAAGACCTGCCATTCTTCCCCATTCTCTGATATGAGAAAAGTAATGCCCTTCTGCTTTACATCTGACCTTGACAAGGGTGTTTCTCATTTCCTTTTTACTTTTCCCCTCCTAATCCTTCCTGAAAACATGAGCCTGCTGAATAAATTGGATCCAGTGCCTTTAATTGGCATCTTCCTGGTGTTTTTGCCTGTGGTTGAATTTTACGAGAGTAAGGTCCTTTTAAAGGGACAGGGGAGATGATTTCCCCTCTGACAACATACCAGCCGTGATCTTTGCTCCTGTTACCCCTCATCATCTCCATGTGTGCCTCGAGTGTAGGTGCTGTGCCTGCTAGGACGGTGTGGTTTGACGAATCCCATGCTTTAAAGACATGTCAGCAAACCAACTTTCTGCAGTGAGGTGCTTAAAAGTAGAGGCAATCACCCTGTTTAAGCATGAATTTTACAAAGCCTTTTTTTCCTCTCTTGAGGTTGGTCGTCTTGTCCTGAATGTGAGATATGAATGATCATTTATTCATGGATGTCTTCACTTATAAATTAGAATAGGTAAATGAGAAAAGAAAATGAGCACAGCCACTAGGAGAATTGAAGTAATTTCAACAATCAACAAACCAGATTTGGGACTGAAATAATGAACTTGAAGTCTCCAGTATGCTGCATTAGATTCCACCCTTAAAACATAAATATGTTCCAAGACTTGTAGGCTGCTGATTAAAAGTTAAGGTAACATTGCTCCCTGACCACTTTTCCTTTTATTAATCAAATTAATTTTACACAATGACTGAAAACAGAAGATAAAATTATTTCTTGCCACATGAAACTAATCCTAAATTTCAGAATTGCAGTGTTCTCTGATAAAAGATGAAGCATTTTTAGATTTCTTTTCCCTTTATGTGCATCACTGCCACAAACAAACTAGTACCGAAATCTACAGGAATTGCTTACTGACAAAAACTATCACATAGTGATAGAAGTGTACTAATTTTTTAAATTATAGCTGTATGTTCACTTCTTGATCCTTGTTAAACTGTTCTCTTTATGAGACCTCCTCCAATAAAATGTCACTTGCCAGAAATGTGCACTCTTAAATGTCACATTAGCATCCCTTGACCTTCTTGTTTTTTCGGGATGTGGCTGAATGCCTGCTATTACAGGCAGCCTGCAGTGGAACACATGCAGGGCACAAGTAGAAGACCAATTTCCCACTGCAGGGCACAAGTAAAAGACCACATTTGAAGACAATGAAGACATTAAATGGTTCACAGAATTTCACTTACGGTTTGAGAAGTAAAAGGATCAGGATGATTGCAACCCAGATACAGTAGGCAGCTCCTTTCCACAAAGGCACACTCCAGCACCAAGATGCTCACTGCCAACAAATAAAGCCTAGTTCTGCAGGACCAACAGAGAGGAAGAAAACATCTGTCAAAAGATCAGGGAGGCATTCAAGTTATCACTCTCACTTGAAATATTTCCTTCAAAATGCTTTGATCAGACTTGTTTTCCTTTGTAAAAGATTTGTTCCAGAAAGTTTTGAACCACGGCAGGGGGCAGAAGGGTGTTAATGATCAGGCTCTTCTATAAATAGAGACATTTGCCTGGAAAACTACCAGGAAAGCTACAGGGAAAGTAAGCTTCGGCTTTTATTTAGTCCAACTGTATTGAGAGTGGAAAAAAAGCAAAAACAGATCCATCCCTTAATCAGAATATCCTATGACATTATAAAAGGATAAAAAACCTGACAGAATTCAACAGGCTAATTTCATAAAAAGTTGTTAGAGGGAATTTAATAAGAAGTTGTTAGAGGGAATTCTACACACTGGCTTAAGAGTTAGTTTCCTAGCACTGTTGAAATTCCATTCTGCTGCAGTAATTTCCATACACAGAAGAATATTCTTATGCTGTCTTATCAATTTCACTGTTTTCTCATTCTTTATTGTGAAAGAACACTAAATGAAAAGAACACAGCAAAACTGTTCAGGGAAAACAGCCAGTTTTAATCACTCCTGCTCTTCATACCTCACCATATCACACAGAGAGAAACGTAGCTTTCAGACAAATATGCCACATTATTAAGACTCAGAAGCTAAGTTTTCAGGGATTTGGAGCTGCTGGGTTGTGGGCTAAGAAGGGAAGGGAGAGATTGTTTTCCCTTAAATTTGGCATAATCACATGGAAAAGGTGGCACTGGACCAAAATTTCAGAGAATCCAAAAACTTCCTGCTGACTTGCGAGATCCTGATAATGCACTGAACTCAGTATTGGTTAGTCACACAAATAAAAGTGGGGGATGCAATATCTCTGTCTCTGTCCCTTAAATATCAAGCATTCATGTTCAGTATGGGCTACTCAGGATAGGGGCCAGCTGCCACAGAGCTCCCACCTCAGCTTAGCATGTCAGGAATGTATTTCTGTGTGCTCTTAGCATCCTGGCTTACAGAAACGGTGAACATCCTATGTACATCTACTTCATACACCTGATTAAATCAGGCCTGCACTTCAGCACGGCTCCCAGAAGATCTGCTTTCAGGACAACAACTCTGAACAGTGTCAGCTGGCCCTCCAAGGTACCCATACAAAGACTCAAGGGTTTGCCCACTGAACTGACAGTCAACTCAAAGGCTGCACATCCAGAAACATTTGACCAGAGTCATCCGCCTGCTAAAAAGAAAAAGTAAAATAAAATTAAGAAAAAGTTACTCTGTGAATGGAGATTTTCATCATGCTTGCCTTTTGTTCCCAAATAATTTTTATTCTACTGCTATGAGCCAACAACAACAAAAAATGTGAAGGCCATCACAATTAGATTTAGGTATGTCTCTGTCCATTCTCAAGTTCTTAGAATAAAGCCAGGATGAAAGAGCTGCATCACTTCTCAGACTAGAAATCTCTGACTACAAGAATGTATTCTCTTTTATTTAGAATTATGTTATCTCAACTACATCTTAGAAACAGATATGTAGATTTAATTCAGTAAAGAGTCTGTACTAAACTTTCATGTTGCAAAAGCTTGGGTTTAGAAGTAATCACCATGCATCTTGTGAAAAGGAGGCTATAGACTCTTATTTTAGCATAGGGAAGAATGGTCTTTAAAATGCAATAATCAAAAACAAGCAGGGGAAGATTCATCCCTTGGAAGACAACCAGCTTAAATCAAATTGATTTGTACAGATAAATGACATCCATAATGATAACTCTAATGCTGACCCTAGATATCTTAGTGCTTCTGAATTTGCATACTAAATCTGAAAGATCAGAAAAGTAAGCCCATTTTCTGGCTACCATGGGGAAAAAAACCCAAACCCACACTGTAGTACTTTGATATATGACCATTTAGCTTCAGTTCTGAGGAACCTACAGGTCTGTCACTGATCAGAAGAGGGAGGTAACTGTAGTATCCTCTCCATGAATCTGTGAAATAAATTAAGAGACTTCCACGCTTTGTATTGGGAAATAAAAGGAAAAATAATTTCACAAAGGTAAGACAGCAGACACAACCCACCTTCTGCCTGCATGATATCATACATGCCTCAATAAAGCAAGAATTTGAGGGAGGAGACAGTGTCGACATCAGACATGGGATCACATGTCTACCATGGGGCTCCCTGTACAGATAAGTTCTTAAATATTCTATTACATATAGTCAGGTCCTATTTTGACTGCACACATTATTTCTTCATTATCAAAGTGCCTATTGCCAGGGACTTACCTGACACTGTAAGCCTTTAATAAGAAAAAAAAAAAAGCTAAAAACGTTGGTGTTTATGGCCCTGCAGATACATAAGTTTCAGGCAGTGAAGCCCTGTGAGCAGTGCCTGTGCAGCAGACTGACTGGTGTGCTCCAAATGAGATCACCACTCTCCTCCTGGAAGGGAGCTGCCAGTGAGGTGAGCCAGAGGGCGGACAGATGTGAGTCGGCAGTGGGGAGGGGAAGAGGAGGGAGAAATGAAATAGGCAAATGTGGAACATTCACAGAGCACCTAAAAACTACACATTATGCTCTTCAACACTTTTCTTTGTTCTCTGACATCCCGCTACCTTCAGATTGGGAGGGCAATCCACATCACAATGCTGACAAATAGGGTTCTTTTTAAAGAAAAGCTGATCAGCTGGAAGTCTTAAAACATCAAGGGGGGGGAGGGGGGAAGGAAAGAAAAAAGCAAACCTAAAGTTTCTGGATTTCAACAGAGACATGAATGTGATATTCATGAGGAATAAATGCCATGTTGTCACAGCCAATGAGTCAAATCTGCCATGAATTACTTAAGTGGTGAACACAGTCTGAATCTAAAGCTTCAGGACAGAATAAATGGCTGCATGTGGGTGAGATTCTGCTCCCTGAAAATAGAGATGTGGCTGCAGGAGTTTGTCCCTCAGGTCCTCGGGGGACTCAGAAAGCAGAGCCGACCACAGACCAAATCCCTTCTCCAGCTTGCATACATAATATCAAGGGCCTGTAAGACTGGGCAAGAATTAAAATCAGGCATTTTGAGGATTGAGAAAACCAAGCATAGGACTGTCAGTTTCCTTCTCAGAACAGTATTTCTTTGGTCTGGGACCTTGCACAGGCTCTACCAAACACTGCCAAGCCACACAGCTCTTGCAATGCTTTGAGACACCTTGCTTCCACTGGCAGTTTTCTCAACCTTAACCTTTCTTAGTTCCTTAACCTAAGGAATTTGCTCTCTCAAGCGTGAAGAATGCTGTCATGGAAATTTTATCCCATTTTGCAATGATGATGGATGCTTCCTTTTTTTATGGTAATATCAGACTCTTTTCAAATCTGCAATGCTTGTTCACAGTGATGCTTGCAGCAGCAAGATTCAAAGGCTAACTTCATGGTACTATTTCATACTTTCAGTTTATGTAATTTCCTGCTTTTTCCACCCTTCAATTTAACTGACCCCGGCATTATGAGATTATTTAAAGAGGAGACCAGAATGACCTACTTTGCCCTGTACATTTTTTATTCATCCTCTATAACATCCCTTTTCCTCCCCTCTGACCTAAGAAGTTCATTCTTTTTTTTATCTTTTCATAAGGAACAGCTTGTTATCTTCAAAAATAAACCATTGACTATCAATATGAGGAGATGAAGAGGCATAGTAAGAACATACTGTGATATAATGATATAATTACAATACTTCAATTTCTATTTTCTGCCTTGTTCTCTATGCTTTTATCCCTAATGTTTCAATAAGATGCACTGAGCAGACCTTTTAGTCCCAGCTCTGCCTTTCTGATAATGTGGAAAATGTTATGGTTTTGTTTGCTCAAATGCAGTATAAATATTGCATGACTTTTGAGTGTGAACATCTTGTCTTGAAACACCAGAAAGTCGAAAACGCTATACTATTAGGGCAGAAGTGTTTGCTGGTGTGTTTGAGTGACCAACCATGCAAATCCTCTATTTCATCCATACACCAAGAGCTGTGCCTCACAGAGATGAAAGCAGAACACTCACCATCTTTCAGGAAACTTCTGGAGATGTCTCCTCAGCAACATAATCATCCGCTGGCATAATGCCATTTCAAGACAACCTATAAGCCTGCAAATCCAGAGGCTAGCAGTTTAGGCCACCTAGGCTGAAAAGATTTCCTAGAGCAGATGGCTGAGATGCAGCCTAGCATGCTGGTAAAGCTTCAGACTGAAAGTCAGTGGCAATCTCAGACTTGACAAACCCTCTCACACTGTCACCCAGAGCCTTTTCCCATTTTCCCAATTTTCTCATTTAAAGTAATCTCTTCATACCTGTGTTGCTCATAGTAAAGGTCTCGGAGCTTAGGGAAGTGGTCCCAGAAAAGCAAGGTGTGACTTCCTGAAAAAATCGAATGAACCATGGTGCATCCCAGTGTTCCTGAAGGACAGCTGCCTCTGCCACAGCTGTGGCTGAACCACCAGTGGTCTGGCGTTCACACTGCCTGCCACTGCTCTGTGTGACCCCAGCGACTGATGGCATGAGGGAATGAAAATATCCCAAGCTTTGGACACCACAAACAAAGAAAGAGACAAATTTCACCGCAATCCACTTGTGATCACAGTGGAATTTTGCGAGCTGTTGGAAATTTAGTGGGCCTGCTAGCATGTTAGTCACTACAAATAATTTATTTTAATGCAAATGTCACAGCAGCTTCATTGACAATAAATGATCATTCTGAACTTGTACTACAGAGACCAAGGACAGAATTTGTTTTAGTTAAAACTCTAGTTTCAATTTACAAAATGATCCATGCTGAGATGTAAAATACCATAGCAAAATGTTCTTTTTCCTTATTGCACTGTGCCAGCACTTACCATTTTTATTTGTAGCTTCTTTCTTTTTTAAGGCATTCTGTCACCTGCAAACACCTGATGTAACAAAGCCCACAACACAGGGAATAAATGTAGCCATTATGGATATAGCGTGCTAAACACTGCTCACTTGCTCTTGTGCCATAAAGAAAACACAGTTACATTCATCCACAGAGAATGACCATATTCATGGCACTTGCTATGCTACTATTTTTACTTCAACCCTATCATTAGATTCTATATTTTCAATAGTAGAAAGGGGAGAAACTTTCTCACTGGAATCTGTTTCCTAGTCCTTGGGACCACATAAAATGAAGGATATTGTCTACCAAGGATTTGAGAGCAATAAAAAATTCACAGGGTTAGAAATACAGCTTGGGTTTTACAGAAGGCCATTTGGTGCACCAGAGATGAACTATTTATACAACTTTTTTGTTTTCTACAAAGCGGACAACTCCATTTATGAGATTAATGCATTCCTACATGTTGGTAAATACAACATGAGTGAACTAGTAATCTACTACACTGGGCTCCTTGCCTTTTGAAATCAGACAGGACATGAGATACCAGGGCAGCCCTGTCCTGTTTCACAAATCTCATCTTTGCAAAGACAGACCTAAATTGAAAGTGCAGGTCTCATAAAGCTAAAGAAAAGAAACTACACAGACCTGTTTCAATGTTTTGTTTCTATGGTGGCTTTAGAAGGAATTAGTCTCATAGCTCAGGATTCTGATATGATTTCATTGTGTTATATATTTGTTAGCTTATACCAAGCATTGACTGTGCAATGAATGAACAACAAAATATCAAGAGCTCCAAACTTGGTCTCAGATTATACTGGTTAAATTTCTTTGTGTAACATTCATTTTCCCAACGTTAGCAAAACCTCCATCTATCTTTTCACAGGATGGCAAAATGCCATGCCTTCAATTTTTGGATAAGACTGCATGAAAGCTGTGGTATGGTTCATGATGTTTGCAGCACAATAGCCAGTTTTAGCACAAGTGCTTCCATAGAAATACATAATACTTTCAGAAAACACCTATTTATACTTCAACACGAGGTGCAGAACTTAAGGAATCTGAGATCTCTGTCACAAAATAATAGATTAAATTTTCTCCCCAAAACCAGGTACAATTTCTTCTCTGATGAACTTGAAGCTGTTTTCAGCCATTTGACAAGAACAAAACAGTTTAAAAAACAGAGCACTGTTTTGATGATATATTATGCAAAGTAACATACTTTAGTAATGTATTTCTTAAACACTTTTCAACATTTTACAGAAAAATAACTGCTCTTTAGAAAAGCTAATTAGAGATGACAAAAGTAAAATTTGAAAAAATGTGAAAAAAATCTATTAATATTTGTTCAAATATAAGTGCTTTCAAATTGTACAATATTTATTCTAAATATGCTGTATCTTTATATGCATGGTGAGAAATCACATAGAACACTTGTTTGTAAAGAGAATATTATTTGACTTTGTAAAGTACCTGGAGAAGTAGCAAGAGTGGATGTGGAAATTGAAATAAACCTTTAGAAAATAACATGAAAAATACTTCAGGTGCATGCTGTTTGTTAGCTATGCGTTTAGATTTCTGAAGTCTGCTGTGTACTATCTGGCCTAGGAGTAAAAGAAAAGCTCCTGTTGTTTTATTCTTTCAGATTTAGGAAATCTAGTAAGTCAAACAATGAATGCTCATTTAACAGTCCCCAAACCACAACTATTTTCTTGGTTTTATTCACCCTTGCAAATTAAAACTTTGATTTCATTGAAATTATAGAGAAGCTAAGATTTCATCCAGTATCCACATTGATCTGCAAGTTTAAAGGACTAGGAAGTTCAAGATCCCCTGGGTTTTCAGTCTTTCAATACAGAAACATAAAGAAGCGAGCACCAAACTTGCTGCTTTCTTTCCAGACAGTCTGTGACCCCAGATGTCTTCTGGCACTCGCTCACCCTGACCCTCAGCTGCTTTCATTCCTGCCACACAGGGCAGAGCAGACACTTCTCCAAGGAAAAGCTGGCACAGCAGCACCAGCATGTTCAGGTCTACACAGTGAGAGAAGCTCCAAGGCATAAATCAACGAGCACAAACCCCAAGGCTGCGGCTGCCCTGCATGCACCCTCTCTCCCCCTTTCTCTCCATGAGAGAGGTCCCAAAAGTTATGAAAATACTGAATCCTGGTGCTCTTTGTTTTGAATCAGGGGGAGAGGAGGTGTGGGGGGAAGGGGAGTTTTGGCAGCCAGCAGAACACTTTACCATGCTCTGGAGGGAAGGACTCGTCCGGCAAGCAAGGACAATAGCTCGCTTGTGCTGGGCCCTACACATCAGTGTCACACAGGAAGCCCATGCAAAGGTCACAGGCAGCAAACTACTGCCCAACTGTATTTTCACAGGAGGAGATGTAAACCTGATGGATTGAAGGAGCATTACACGCTGGACCTTGCTGGCAGACTGGTCATATACAATAACAAATTTGCAGTTAAAGAGCACAGGAGTTTAATGAGCTTCCCTTACTTCAAAGAAATTCTTTCCCCTCTAACCAAATTTGGGCTTTTTCTTTCTTAATCAGTGCTAGAATATTACAACACCTCAGTTATAATCCTAATTCAGCACCACGACCAGCATGATGAGTTGATTTTGTTGGATAATTATTGGATTTTCCAACTAATTGGATTTCTAAGCAGGGTGTGGGAGGGGAATCACACAAAAATTTGCTGTTCCAGCATACAGAAAAGTCTGAATTCATGTTCACTGAGTATTTTATACATCTCTGGTCAATAATTCTATAAAATTGATATCTTTGTGAAGTCATTTCTCCCACAAGACTCCAGTCACAGGATTTGCCATTTTCAAAAGCATAACCTTGTAGGTAGAACCACCTTTTCAAACTCCTGGTTTTCACTGGAATGACTGGCAGGAGTTATGAGGAGAGAATGAAACCTTTCCCATAAGTTACACAAGAATTTTAGAACATGTCTTAGGAGGAGTTTTCTATTGACAGATAGAGCCAGCAGTACAGAAGTACAGGTATGTAAGGACTTGCCTGCTTAGACAAGTTTCATTTCATGCAACCAACAAGGAACTGTGAGCTAGGCATTCCTTCTGGAAAGTGAATTTCCCAATACTTCATACTAAAAAGTCATAAATTACATTCTCCCAGAATAAATAAAAGATGGTAATTCGGAACCAATGGTCTCAAATCTCACAGTCATATCGTAAGAGGACTGGAGCAAGATCAAAACCCTGGGACCCTCCAGGAACACAGAATTAAAGTGAGCATCTGAGAAAGTGATCTGCAAGCCACGCTACAAAGGAAGGAAGTTAATCCTCCCTGCTTACCTCTGAAACTGTTCCTGCTGTTTTGACCTGGGGGATATATTTTTTATTAACCCTAAAAAAATGATTAAGGCCAAGGAAAAGCAGACCATTCAGGTACCTGAGAAACTGTCAGAAGCAGTAGTAAACCTCATAGAGCACCCATGCCCCAGCAGACATCCATGCACATGGATGTGGCAATGCCTCTGCCAGACTTCTGATCCAGCATGCAGAATGTGAACTGCAGCACACACCAGCTGGATAGTCTCCAGATGACAAACAGCTTTAGCCCTCTCTTGACTGACTTGTTCATGTAGGTTCCTTGCCGAATACAAAGCTGGAAGCCTTCCAGAGTGGCTACCAGGTGCTGCAAGGACTGGAAAATTCTGCCTCCAGCCTTCATGTGATCTGTACTTTTTAGCCACAAAAAGGCAAAAATGAATAAGCTGACACAAGGGATAGGACATGGACAAATAGGTGCGTCTACAAAATGACTAGTACAGTACATGTGCAAAAGAGTGTCTGTCTTGCAGCCACTGGTAAACTCCATGGTAAACTCCATGTTCAGTTTTTTGAGAATACAAGTGTGAAAACTGATGCCAGCTTCCAGGAGGGGAAACAAACCCAGAATTTTGTCAGATAGCTCTTTTTCAATGTCTTCCAGAGAAGCTGTAAGGCAGCAGAGATGTCCTTTTGTCCTGAAGAATAGACCAAGCCAAGCTTCTGTTGTGCACATAGAATTCAGAGTTTGGCTATGTCTGGCTGGTGACAGATGTTACATCTTAGTTTGGTTCCCAGTATCAGATCAACCCTCTAAGTGATCAGCCCAGGCCCAAAAAGGATTTTAGAAGAAGGCTTCTTTCTTCCGTAGCCTGGCTGAATTACCTCATTGCATTTCTTCTCCTTTTTAACTCCTTCCAACATACACCCAGAGACGAGGAAAATGAAGTGCCTCTTTTCAAGTAACATTGTTCTCCTGGAATTGGATTAAATTGAAGAGGAGTCTCACTAGGCTTAGCCAAGAAGGCACAGAAAGGTGGCCTGGCATTTCTCTAGTCTTGCTTTCTTGGGAAGGTCAGTAGTAATACACACATGAGCCTATCTACTTCACTCAGGCCCTTCCACTGGATGCAGAAAGAGGTTGTCCCAAGGTTCCAGGGCACCACAGGATTATCTTTACCCTGCAATAGCCATCCCACAGCTGTATGGAAATTCCAGTAGAAGACAGACTATGTCTGATAAGCAACAGGCTGCTAAACAGATTTTCTCATTAAATGAAACTCAGAACACGTCTACAGTTCTTCAGGCTCTTATTTATGTCTCCTCCTACTTGTCTTTGTAGAGGAATTAATTTTGTTTAGGAGTGTTTATTTTTTTGTACTCTTACTTGTGAGTTAGACTTGATGCAGTATTTCAAGTGACTATCAATTCAAGCTTCTAAATTTATATACCAGCATGTACAAACAAATCCACATTTACATTCATATTCATATTCATATTCATATTCATATTCATATTCATATTCATATTCATATTCATTGCTGTTTCAGACACCTAGAACTCAATCTGCCTCCCTTTCTGTTCTTTTTTTTTTTTTTCTCCTTCCCACAGGTTTATAATCAGTACAGGAGATTTTTGGTAAAAACATTAGAAAAATAGAGGAAGGTATATAGTGGTAAACACAACCATCTGACTTACAATAGTCGTCTAAACATCTACTGAAAAGTACCAAAATCTCTGTATTCTTTGTTCTTTATTTGCTGTATTTCTTTTTTACACAGTCAATAATATTCCCTTATGGAATGAAGCTTGACCTCCAGATTTGAATTTATAGCAAATCTCAGTGATATGTATGAGTTATTAAGAGTATAGACCAATCTAAAAAGTAAACCATATTATCTCAGCAAAAACACCTCTATCAAGGACTAGAGAAGAGAGGAAGAAAGGATGGCTCATGGAACAAAGGAGAAAGTTAGGTTGAACTTGGAAAGCAACTGCCATGTTCAGCATCAATTACCATGAGAAATAATTTCATTATTAAAAGCTGTTGTCTTAAACTAGACATGAGAAAGTTAAACACATGAAGGCCTGAACAATGATTTCTGAGAGTATATACACTTCTTAAAGCATTCTTAGTACTCTACATGCCGTACAATGACTATTTTCTGTTTTGTTTTGTTGTTGTTGTTTGATTTATTTATTTGTTTGTTTGGTGGTTTGGGGTTTTTTTTGGACTCTTTATACTTCTGGTATTATTTGTTTGCATATTTGAACCTGTGGTACCTGTGTAGAGCTGCCTGAAAAACTTTCTTTCTGAGGTGTATTCAGATTAAAAGAAATAAAATTTCTCTGCACAGAGAGACAAACATATTTGTATAATGAAGAAATTATATGGGAGCCAAAAGCAAGTGCCAATACATCAGAAGAACCTAGTTTAACATAGAGTAGAATGCCACTGTACAAGAATCTGTTTAAAAGGCTTCACTTATATGTATTTAACTTTATTTGAGGAAAATAAAGGGAAGACCTATTTCCATTAAGTTTTCAAGGAACTATTTTTCCATTCATTTTTTTTTTTTTTTGTGTGTAGGAATTCAGAGAGGAAAAAATTTCATGGAAGGTTTCCCAGATAAAAAACATGGCAGATGAGGAAATAATAGTCCTGGTTTGATATAATGGACTTTCTGGAAGGTTTTACATTACAGAAAAAATATTTTCTAAACTTTTGGTGAACTTTGGCAATATATTTGAAAATTTGTAGATACAGATTAAAGAAACTTGAAGAGAACAGATATCAAGTCCTCAGTAAAAGAATGCAACATTTGGAAGAATTAAATTCTAGTATTTAATTTTTTTAATTATTAATGCGACTGTGTCACACTGCAAAAATAATCCTTGCTTATTCTGTAACTACACTGCATGGTTTTCTTAAACTTCCTCTAAAGCAGCCACAAGTGCCAAGGACAGGATATGAGATGGGATGGCCCCGTGGTCTGAATAATTTCTTTGAACCAATGCCAATCTGATGGTTTAATCCCAGACAGCAATTACCACACAGGCACTCGATCACTAGTCTGCTGTTGGAGGGGGGAGAGAATCAAAAGGGTGAAAGTAAGAAAACTTGTGGTTTGAGGTAAGTACAGCTTAAAATGCAACAACAGTAATAGAAGGGAAAACAACAAAAAGATGAGGCATAAAATCCATTCAAAACAAGCTAGGCAAATAAAGGAGGAAAAAGGATATACATATACATATACACATACATACACATACACATATACATTTAACAAAATCCACCTTGTTTGTCAGGACTCTACTAGCCAGGTTGCCCCTGTCCAATCAAAACTTTTATCCCCTGTATAAGGGGTTTATGTTCCTGCATTGAACATAAAAAATAAACTGGGGAAAGCAGTCTGTTTTATTCTTGCCTCAGACAAAGGCAGACCCACCGATGATGTTGCTTTTGCTTAAGGACCTGAGCAACTGAGGTTTCCTGTCTGAGCTTGCTGTGCCATTAGTGCAACTCACTGCATGAAGTGTCAGCTGAATGATGTGTAAGGAGACCCTTCCTTTGGGTGTCCAGCCCAGCACTGGCAATTGGGTGCCAAGAGAAGCTGTGCTTCAGTGCCCGTCACTTCCAGAGCAGCTTGAAATCCTTTCTAAACTTCCACTATCTCATTTTCAGCTGGAATATAATGAGCTTCAGATCCTCTGTATGCCCTGCTCCAAAGTTCTAAGGGTCAACCTTGAGTTTCCCCCGCTACTTTCTGTCAGAGGCTCCAAGAAAGACCATCCTCCCCAGCTGCAGTGTAGAACACATTATTTACACTTTATGAAAAATGAATTGTTACCCACTGAGTATATTGAAATTCTTGCTGCTGCTCAGACCCTCATGTGAAAACTGATTTCCTTACCAGTTCCTTGATAGAGAGGGTGTCCACTCTCCAAAACTCCACAACACCTAAGAAAGTTTGTTTTCTTTTTGCTCGTTGGTGGAAACACTGCTATTATCTACTTTAACACACCCATTGAGACATGACTTCCCTCTTGCCATCTTGCTCCTAAAAGCTGGATCTGCTGGGTAGATCCTTTGATGTCACTTTTGTTTAGAGCAAAGTCAGACCATTTTCTTCCCATTTTTATTTTCAGAAACCTCACCTGCTGTGTTGCTCCATACAATGGAGCATATGTCACCAAGACATTGCAGGTGTTCTGGAGCTTCACCCTGCTCCAGTGCAATCTGGATCACTCCATGGCAGATGGTGGGGCTGCGTTTCCACCCCTGGCACAGTTGGTTCCAGCTGTACTGGACATCCCTCCAAGTGAAAACAAAGTGTGGCCTGCCCTCTGCTTCCCGAGGGATTGAGAAAAACACATCAGCAATGTCACTGGTGGCACCACTTGGCTGCCTTTGACTTGTGTTCATATTGAAGCTCCAGAATGTTGGGTGTGGCAGCACTCAGTGGTGGCATTCACTGGGCCATGATAATCTACTCTTAGTCTCCATCCCCATGAGACTTTCACACTTGCCATATGGGACTGTCAAGGGGTAAGCAGGTCCTGCTGATCAGCCCGTGGCTCTCCAGTCAGCAAACCCCCTCTGGGCAGGAGTTACAGAGTCTCGGTTGGAGCCTTATTACCTGCCATGCACCATGGAGGTAGTGACTACACCTGCTGCTCTTCAGCCTTCAGCAAGCCCTCAACAGAAGAGTCCTCTGAGAGACCAGGCAAGGTAGATGGATGCCTAATTTCCTCTGCCTCCAAGGCACCTACACCAAAGGCAAATTTACCACTTTTGGTCCTTGAAATTACCTCTCCTGAGATAGCCTATGCCAAGGATGCCTCTGGGCCAGTGACAATGGGTTGCTCTTGCCACTTCTTTGTAATCAGGCTTTCTCCAGACTCCCATAAAGTCAGCCGTTTGGATCCCCCTGTCACTCCAGAAATATAAGTGGGTTCTGTCCCTGCATAGCCTGATGACATTAGGATACAATGTGCACTGCCTGAGTATCTACTAAAGCCTTACTATATACTAAAGCCTTGAATTCCCATGGAGCTGCTGTGTCAGGCCATCAAATCCACACAGTCCAGTAAACCTGACTGTCCTTTTGCTCCACCTGGCTTAAGGCAAGGCCAATCTAAATCCTGGCCTTAGTATTCATTATTTGTTTCATGTAAATACAAATCAGAAGTCTCTCTTTATTTATTAAGATCAGAAATAAGAACAGCCCTTCCTGTCTGGGAACAGCACACTGGAAACCAGAGCAGCAATTTTCCTCGAAGAACACTGTTTTGTGATTGATTTTCCCTGCAACTCATGTACTAAATACCACACTCCACGGCAGACCACTTGCCTGGGAGACATGTAAAACCTTCTCTGACAGAAAATACCATGGCTGATTTACAGGGACATGGCATCAGAAGAAGAATCACTAGCATTCCACTTCAGGATAATCTCTGCATGCTCAGCTGAATTACACAGGCTTTGTAGGTATGCACTGCTCAAGACATAATGGAATGGAGCATTCTAGTGTTTTGTGGTTAAATATTTGGAAATCCACGCAGATCATGGTTAATATTTAAAGTCTAAACGAAACCCCTAAAGCAACTCATTGCTCATCAGACTGCAGAATTCCAGGTCAAATTACCTGAATGTGCTTAACTTTGAAAGTAGGAAGATAACAAGGTCAGCACCTGCAAGCTAGCTGGGAAAAATGTGTTTCAGAAATACAGTGCTGGTAAAGCCCAACAACATTTTCAAACCCAAATTTTATTGTCTGAAGACATCCTTATTCCTTACAAAAAAAGGGGGAAAAAAGAAAGACTAGGAAAAAAAAGAAAAAAGACAGATAGAGATTTCCTCATATAATACTGGAGACTTCAATTTTATCAAAGCTATGATTTTTTACAGAGGTTTCAAGCTCATAATCCCTGATAACTAAGCACATACCTAAGCGCATTTCTGGTCCAGAGATTAAATGAGATTTGAGACTTTCATTCAGTTATTTTCTTGTGTAGCATTACACATCACTACTAATGGTATACACTAGTCTTATATGAATCAAGAGATAGTTTGGTTTTTGAAGAATCATCTATCCAAAAAGAAAGTTCCATCAAAACCTATTTATATTACTTAATATTTAAAAGCCACCTATAAGGACTGTCTGGTTTAATAAATACTGGAAATAGCTCCAAATGGAAAACATGTCATCAAGAACTGAGCAGATTCTTTTCTCTTATTCAGGTTGATTATCAGTTTTTAGAAAGTATCCAAGAAGTGAACACAGACCAAAGTAGAGGAGAACACATTTTTAGAGGGAAGACTCTGAGCTTGTATGCTGAGACCAGGAGCAGCCAGATGTCATGCAATCCTCTGTGAAGCTGAGCATTGAGCTTATCACAACTTGCTCAGGGTAAACCACTTGAGGGAGAAATAGGCCTAAAACAGAGAACCCCTGCCTGTTCCTGCATTTCCTTACGTGGGAGAAAAAGAAAGTACAAAAGCAAGGAATATGTTTACTAATGAGCCTGTAACTTTAATGAGCAGTTCCCCATCCCTCATTTATGCTTGTACAAATAAATAATAGTGAACTACATCTTGCTGTTTTTTCTAGAATGAGGCATCATTTTACATGTCACAAAATTAGTCCTCTGACTACTTTGTGATAAATCTGACTTTAAATTAGAGCTTCTTAACTATATTTCATTACCTTTGGCATTGAAACTGGCCATCTATGAGTAACACACCTTTCTTTCTGAGGAGATGATTTGGAATACAATGACTAACTGGTTCCTGATGACTTCTTGGAAGCTGACTTAGTGGAAATGTTTATTTATAGGTTATTAGAAATGGATTCCTCAGAGAAGAGGAAGCATAGTGCTGAAGTGGTCTGCCCTTGTAAGGATGGTGTTGCTCTCTCTGACGTTCTAAGGCTCTGTATCTCATCCAGCCTTTGTAGAGACTAACTTTTAATTAAAGAAAACGGAAAATAATAAAAGACAAGCCATTGTGTTGTGAAGAACCAGATGCAACCCATTCTGCCTGTAATGACAGTACCCACTGTCCCTTTGATAAAGATAAACAGAGCAGGCAACTCTTAATACACTTTCTTCTTTCTTCATGCCTTCTAGACATCCTGAAATACACAGCAGCGCCAAGTTCATGGCCATGCAGTGCTGCAAGTGTTTGCATGGGGCCACCAAGAGAGATGGAGGCAAACAGCAGGGCATTGAGATCTAGTTTCCAGCATTCCTGGAAATATACACTGGCTGCATTGTGTGTTGCGTACTGGAGCCCAGCCAGCCTTGTCCAGACTCCTCTGTTTTCCAAGAAGTTGCATTTAGATGTTAAATTGTTTACACACCTTTTTGACTGACTCCACTTGGCATATAGAGACCAAAATACCTCTCCTGACTGTTTCAAAGGCAAATGGATAGGACTTTATGCTATTATTTCACATAGTAGCTCCACTTTGCTGTTGTGCCAAATTCTCGTTTACTTGTAAGGTTGTAGGTTCAGGTGGTGTCACCAAACACATACACAATGCATCCAAGGCGAGATTAATGGCATGGCATCTTCAAATGGTGGGAAATAGAAACATCTTTCCATTCAGTAGGGAAACAACTGAGTCCAACTCTGAACTTGATAAATTAACCTTTTAAAATACCATTTAATGATACTATTTTTAAACTGCTGACTTTAAATAAGTAACTAGAACTTCTTCCTTCCAATTGTTTAGGTGATTTCAAAAATATCTGTGTCTGCAGATTAAGGGTGTGCATGGTACTTCTCAAACTATTTCCCTAGGGAAGAAGTTTTGGAACTCTTATCTTGCTATTTAGGAACCCTCTCTCCTTTAGCTGAAAAGCAGATTTGAACAGGTGTTTTAAAAAAAAAATTGAAATTGAGACCTGAATTTTCTTGTGATCCTTGATGTCTGGTACACTACCTATAAGAGACTTGATGAAAGACAATTCTAATTTTTATGTTCAAGATCTGGTGCAACTTTCTCCTTCCCTGACTTCTTAATTAGTTGTTGTAGGAATATATTAAATCAGAAGTGGTGCTATAGAGACGGTGCCTCTGATATGGCAATGCAGACAGTGTAAAGGGAGATGGGGTAGAGCCAGAACACAGATTGCAATTGTAACACTTTAGCAATAGCTTTTGCTTCAGGAATGAAGCGCTGGTTTTGGCTGTGATAGAGTTAATTTTCTTCACAGTAGCTGGTATGGGACTATGCTTTGGATTTGTGCTGAAAACAGTGTTAATAATAAAGGGATGTTTTTGTTATTGCTGAGCAGCACTTACATAGATCCGAGGCCTTTGCTGCCTCTTTTATCACCCTCCCAGCAAGTAGACTGGGGGCACACAAGCATCTGGGACTGCTGACCCAAACAGACCCAAGGGATATCCCATACTCTATAGTATCAGCATATAAAGCTGGGGGGAGAAGAAGTACTGTGAGGATGTTTAGAGTGATAGTGTTTGTCGGTCCAAGTAATTGTTTGTGCGTGAGGACCTACTCTCCTGGAGATGGCTAAACACCCACCTACTCATGGGAATCAGTGAATTAACTCTTTGTTTTGCTTTGTGTGCACAGCTTCTGCTTTCCCTATTAAACTATGTTTTATCTCAACCCAAAAGTTTTCTCACTTTTTTGATACCACCATCCTGCTAGCATTGGAGTCAGCAAGCGGCTGTGTGGTACTTAGTCTCTGGCTGGGGTTAAACCATGATATCTCCAAAACCAGGACTATTTTAAAAAAGGACAGTTATCAACTTGTAAATAGGGATGGGGCTGCAATCTGACAGCTCATCCCTGTCCAAGGGACCGCAACTGCATGTGGGCATTTGCATGCACCTTGTTTGTGGCCATTCTGCAGGGATATCCAGTAGACTACCCTTTGTTAAGTGGATGTCAGCATTTACTTGCCTCAAATAGATGCAGCTCTTGGAGAAATATGTTTCATATGCAAATGTTTCAGGATCTGCATCTGTGTGTCTTTGATGGGGTGCAAGTCACATATTTTACCCTTGGCCATGTTTGCATGTCTGTGTGTTGCAGCTCTGGAAGTCCTACAAGGAGCTGTTTCTTGCAGTCTGAAGGGTTGCTCACGCATTAATCTCCTCGTGGGTGGTCTAGCACACACACAGGGAGTCTGCTGGGTATTTCCTGGCTCCACCCATGCAGCCCCCACCGCATTATTCAGCCTTAGGCTGGAGTGCAAATCATGGTATCTTGTGTCAGAGTAAAGGGGCTTAAAATTGGGAACAAATCTAAAAAGAGTTTAGAGAACATCTCATATGCAATGTAAAACAGAGGCTAAGGAGTAGAGAAAGTCATCTAATTTCAGGTATCTGGAACCTCTTAGCGTGAAAGGAAAATAACTGAGTTGCAGAAAAACAAAGCACTTCTCATTATGTGATTTTGGGAATGTCTATAAACCACAGTTTTGCTGAGTGTAGCTCCTCTTGCCTTTGAGAAATCTGTTTTGCCTCAAAAGACCTCTGACACCAAGCCCCAGTGCTTAAAGGGAGAGTTTATTTATGCAAAGACAACTTTATAGGATTTATCTATGTTAAAATTCTTGCTTGCCTTTGCAGCTAAGAGCTAGAGTTTTCAATTGTTTTTTTATCATATTTGCTCAAATTCACATGACACCTGCCATCTGCCATGATCTCTACTAAGTTTAGTAGCTTGGTCACAATTCAGAAAAATATCAGATTTAAGAGTGTGAGGACATTTTGCTCTGACAGGTTAGAGGGGAATTTCTACTCTCACTTACTTGTTTTCTCAAATACTGGAATTTTCTTTCCTGCCCCCCCAAAAGCAGATCATGTAAAGCCTATTTTTTTTTTTTCACATACAAATTTATTTATTTATAGTAATTCAGGTCAAAGGTCTTCCAATTTTATGCATCATTGAAGCCAAAATGAGTGGTTGAAGGGAAATAGTCTGCTCTCTGATACGAGTAGGTAAGGAAGTAACAAGAACCGAGAAAAGCACCATAGACAAGGCTTCAACTCACATCCTTACTGATCTACCTTTTGAACATATCCTGTAACCACAGAGAAGGTTATAAGAGAGCAGCCTGAAGTTGTTTTATGTGCTAAACAGTACTGATCAGTGTACTTCCATATAGATGGATGGCTGGATGAAGGCAACCAGAGAGTAAGAGAAAATCTCAGAAGGGACAACTTACATTTCTCACTGATCAAAATTGCAAACATAGAACCATAGAATCACAGAATATGCCGAGTTGGAAGGGACCCATCAGGATCATTGATTCTATGTCCTGGCTCTTTGCAGGACATCCCAAGAGTCACACACTTCTTGAATCCTATCAGGCTTTTCAACTTAAACCTCCCCTGACACAACTTCAGGCCATTCCCTCAGGTCCTGTCACTGGTGACCACAGAGAAGAGTCCAGTGTCTCTCCTCCTCTTCCCCTCACAAGGAAGTTGTAACTGCTGTGGGATCTCCCCTCAGTCTTTTCTTGTCCAGGCTGAACAGACCAAGTGACTTCAGCTGCTCCTCATATGGCTTATCCTTCACGCCCTTCACCATCCTTGAAGTCTAGAAGTACCCAGTTGTTTGCTGATTGCTTCAGTTAGATTTCACATGAAAAGTATCAGATATTTTTATCAGCTGTTTAAGAGCCACTAATCACTGCAAATTAAACAAAATGAAACGTTAATTATTAACGCTGAAAGATGGAAGAGATCCATTAGGCTATCTCAAATGGTCAGAGCTCATCCTGCCAGTACATTTCACCCTGCTGGAACTGTCTCCAGTACAGTTATAAATGACCAGACAATGGGAATTATGTCTGTTCTACAAGTCATTCCAGCCTATGCAGACATAACACCAACAGCCACATAGATACTGTGGCAGCACCATACCAAGCACACTGACAAGTTGGAAGAAAACTATCATCAAAAAGTGTCATCATTAAAGAAAGACTGGGGCCATGAGGACATGGGTGAGCTGTAGGAAAGAGCCATCGCTTTTGTCTCTGTACAGTATGGCCAGAAACATTGTTACCTAATTTCTACTTCATTAATGCAGATAGCAATGTGAGTGATTAGGAATCAAGATAACTCACATCCAGCAGAGTATTTTGCTTCCTGATTTTTCATCACCAGAATTTTTGTATTAACTGCTCAGTGCACAGCTTGGTCTACCAGCACTACAAGAGCTGTATCTGACCTTAGGACACAAACCTCAAGCTAAAAAAAGGACTAAAAGTGAAGTTTATTTGGAGGTTACCTTGTGTGGTGTGGATGGGTCAAGATACATCCTTTTGTTTTGGCGATATTAACAACCCATTGGTCAAAAGTTTCAGAGAATGACATTGTCCAGATTTTGTTCATCATGTTTGGATACGGTAAAATTTTTGTTTCAGTTTGTGTCTCAGTCTTGTCTAAGGGGAAGACACTGGCAACACTGGTTTTGACAGCAGAAACAACTTCAACAAGACCACATTCTCACATGGACTAGAAATTATTCAACAGCTTCAAGATGTTCCTGTTGTGTACTGTGTTCATTTTAGGTTTTTAATGTGAGTTCACACTGCAAATCCTCAGCTACAAAAAGTAAATTGCATTCCTATTCCTTCCCAGAAACAGTGTGGTTGTCATCTTACCAGTAAGAAGAAATTGTGGGAAGGCAGTAGAGAAGTCAGAATTTAGATGATTTTACCTACATCTAGATGGGCAAGTTGCCATCATAGACAGTTAAATCCCCAAGAGGGTGGCTAACTCAGTCTGAAGGTAGCAACTAGAGAAAAGACAGCTGTCCATGTGGTTGGAATCAGTCTCAAAGAGAGTATTCAAAACTTGCACTCTCTTAAAAAATGAAGACAAAGTAAAAGGACTGCTTCCTTCCTTTGCAGTTCCCTCATAGCGAACCCACTGAGGGGTGTATGCTGTAAAATAATCCAATGTATAGGGTTTATCCATGCAGCTGAAGATCCATTAATTTTACACTTACCAACATTTCCTTTTGTGAACTTTCCAGTGCACTCTCCCCACTTTTTTACTGATTTTACAATGGAGTTCATAGCTGAATGACCTGGATCATAGGGTCAACTCAAGCTATAGGGTTTTTTTATCCAGGCATTGTGGAGCACACTGTTTGAAAAGGGTCTTTGTCCTTATTTAATTTCATTTTATTTCATTCCAACTCTTTATTCCTAATATAACTTTGAACTTGGGGAAGTTGGCGAGGAAGAGAAGAAAGGGGAGTGTTTTTGTCAATTCAATTAAGGTGCTCCTTGTAACCAGGACCCAGAACAGTGCTGCTCTGCATTACAGCCACACAGATTTCGTTTGAAATTAAACGCAGGACCAGAGGTTCTCATGTAATTTGCAAATGAAAACCAGGTGTTTCCAAATCAGCAGTGCCATGCAAACACTGTATCCTATTTTTTCTAGAAAGTTAAAAAGCTACAAACATCAGAAGAAAATTATCTTCCTAATCAGTCTTTGAAACAAAGAAAATAGAGAAACAAGGACCCTGTTTTTTATCCTTTGTAAATCAGGGTTTGGGATTAATATCTGTCTGATTAAAAATGGACATACTTGCTACTTAGTATCATCCTATTCTGGGAAGTTTGTCTCAAATCTGATTTCAAGAAACAAATGGTTATAAAGCTCTTCAGGCCTAACACTTTTTCAAGACGTTGCTCTGTACAAGTACTACATATACTGGATGCCTATGCAACTGAAAGTGTGGTAAGCAAAATTCCCATATCCAGTAGGAAGAACACTGTCACTCTCTGAATAATATGAAAAAGTGACTTTCACTTACATCACTAGGTATCAGGCCTCTTTAATGAGGTCTAGGGGAATAGTTAACTAGCCACAGACCTTGGATGAAACTAAGAACATGTGTGTGGAACATGAAGACTGAATTCTGAAAATGAAATTGGGTTCTTAAGAGTAAACAGTGTCTCCCAAATATTGCAGTACAACAATAACAAAATTGCTGTCTCCTCGATATAAAAAGGGATATTTCTAAGGGCAAACGTACCCCTGAATGGCAATAAACACTGGTTAATCAAGAGCACATTATGAAAGCATTAAGATTAAAACCAATGCAAAACAGAGTTTAATGTCTTTAATAGACATTCTTTTGTGATCAAATTACTTGGAGGATCAGACTTCTATGACATTCTATACAGTGCTGATGTTTCAGTGTCCCAGATGACATACTTTGTCTGATACACTAGAAAGTGTAATCTTGGATCCTCACAATTCATCTAAAAAAGTCAACAGCCACAGAATATTCAACTAAAGCTGCATGAATGCAAGTCCTTGAACATGAAACAGAAGAACAGGAAATGCTGAACAAAAGTTTCACCTGAGTACTTCCAGTCCCATAGATCAATGGTTACATTGTCCTCTGAATATCAGTATTTTGGGGTGGTATCTTTCTTCTGATTTTGTAGTTTGAAGGCAGCATTCAGTAAGTCAGAGCTTTCCTTCAAAGCAGTTTTATACAGAATTGAACAACTTTAAAGGCCAGGTTGGACCTGATCTAATAGGTGATATCCCTGCTCAAGACCAGAAGGTTGAAACTAGATGATCTTTAAGGTCCTTGCCAATGAAAAGCATTCTACGATTCTGAGATTAAAGGAAGTGGAATTAATCTGATTAGCAAGGAAACATTATCTTCAGCACTCAGTCAGGTATCCTTGCTTTTAACCAATGCTGATTTATTCAAATTGTTCTCTTCCATTGAAGGACTGCAGCCACAGTTATGGAAACACTGAAGATTATTCTCTACATCCCAGTCAACTTTATTCAAAGGTGGATGAGAAACTGGCTAAATGCTAAGGGATATTTACTGTGACATCATTCAGCAAATAGTCATTTTTAATTAGCTATTTAAGACAAAAGGGGCCCCTTGAAAGGAGAAAAATAATGATGTTTTGAACCAAGCAAAAGGGAGGCCTCAGTGTGACAAGAACTATTAATCAGTACATTCCTATGCAATGCTACCAGAAATTAATTTCTCTTTGAACCTTCAGAGTAACTCTGACTCACTTAGGAAGTTGCTACATGACTTCCTAGAAACATTTTATTCTACAGAAACGTGGAAGATAGGGCAACATGCCTATTTTAGTGAATAAGCAGGGCAGATTTTCAGAAAAAAAAGTCAGTATTCCTCACAATTTGAAGTAATATTTTAATATCAGGGAACAAAGACATACAAATATTGCCCCATTCCACCACATTGTTTGCCCTTGCCTACACTAAGCCTGGTATTTTTAATGTCAGATCAGTATTTTCTACACTGAAGGAAAACAAATATTCACCTAGTGTAAACCATGGTAGCAGTATACTAACTTCAATAGAGTATTTTACTTCCATGATCTTCTGAACTGGTCCAACAGTGGCAGTTTTAAACACAGGCACAGCAAGGTTCAGGTTAAGACTGGTGGAAAATTCAAGGGGACAATGGCTCTACCCTATGATATGTTGATTTATCAAAGACCTGAGACAGAGGGTAAGTTTTGCATTCTGGCATCTCTTGCAGCCCCTAAAACTTGAAAAGTTAGTAAGCATTACCCTTCAGACATCTGCCCTACTTCCTGTTTATGTCCTGACTTTTCTTATTCTTTTATTTTCTCCCTGAAGCAAAAAAAAAAAAAAAATCCTGTTTCTCATCTACAGCTCGAAAAGGTTTGTTCCTCAAGCTGAAAAACTGTCAGCTGGCTCTGATTAAGAATGACTCTATCAGGTAATAAGACATTCTTTCTCACTCTCAGAATAACCTTGCTGAGTAAAAAACCTGTACCACCCTAAGCCAATGAGAGTTTTCTCAGCTTTATTAGGGCCAAGACACAGTAGTAAGTATCTGTCCTCCATACTTATTCCATAATTGAAAACTAATTTTCCGTAAGCAGCAAAATTGATATTTCTTTCCACAGAAGAGAAATAATCCATCCTATTTAAAATTGCACAATATCTTGTTGTTTGGACAACAAGGACAGCAGTGTTTGCTGGTATTTTCAAACATGTGTGCTCAAAGAGGATCTTTGTCTGAGTGGTAAAGAAAAGTTCAATACAAAGGCATGGTATTCCATTAGCCAGAGCAGATTTGGAAAACTCACTTCGTAATTGGGTTATACTTCCTTAACAGTCAGAACAACATAAACTGGCAATCTCTGAGAACTCTAAAAGGATCTCTTAAAAGCTTTGTAAACCAAAATTTTCAGAAGTGTTAAAATATTTGCACCAGGGAGGATACTCTACATCTGAACAGTGGATATGTAAAGATGAAATAAAATGGAGAGAATTTTACAGCTTCATAGTTTCTGGAAACAAGACAATCCTTAATTAAAACAGTCAGAAGGAACTTACCGCAAAGGTGATAATTCCAATTAAAAAATTTATATTTGGCATCATTTTGATACGTAGCAATTTTGAAAATAATTTACTGCATTACATTAACCACAGTATATCTGTTACTATTCTACAGTGAATCAGTAGAAAATTTGCCATTGGCCCCAAGTAATGAGAAATGCTGTCATTCAGAGCCATAATAAAGAACAAGTGAGAAATATTTAAAAAAAGAAATTAAATTACTTTTAGCAAAATAATTGAATAGAAAGAAATGGAATAAAACACAATAAATAGAATAATTACAGCTGGAAGAGACATAATAAAAATCATCCAGTCCAACTGCCTGACCCTTTCTGGGGTAACGAAAAGCTCAAGAGATTGTTGTCCCAATATCTCAAACACAGGCATACTTGGGTCATCAAGCACTTCTCCAGGAAGCTCGTTCCAATATTTCATCCCCTTTCAGTGAAGAAATGCTTCTTAATATCAAGTCTAAAGCTCATCTGGTGAAGCTTTGAACCATTTCTATGTATTCTGTCACTGGGTATCAGGTTAAAGAGCTCAGCACCTCCCTCTGTCCTTCTCTCCTCAGGAAGCTGAAGAAAGCAATGAGGTCACCCATTAGCCCCTTTTTTTCCAAAGTAGGCAAAGCCAGAGCCTTTAGCTGCTCATTACAGGTCACAAAATATTAATTCACATTTAGAGTAAGGTAGCTTACAATCAAATTATTTTCCGAGGAAATAATATACTTATCTTATAGAGTAAAATTCATTATTAGTTCACATAAGTCACTTGACACAAATTCCTCACTTCTCTAAGCAGTGAGTTTCCACTGAAGCCTTTTATGATGAAGAGATTTTTCACGTAATTTGACTTCAGCCTTATGAGTCAAAAAGTCACCAGTGAGTCACATTTCAAATTTCATGAGAAATATCTTGCTATGGAATCTAGTGACAAGTGATCTTTTAATTTTAGAATCACGCTGATACAAATTATAACGACTTGCCTTTTCTATAGACTTCTGACTTCAGGACTGTTAATGTGGCTCAAACGTACTAATACCTACAGCATGGAAAATACACCACATCTTTAAGGTGAAGAGTCCTCTGCTGGCCAGGCAGCATGAAAGCATTCACATACTGTGCTTTTGTCTCCAGCAGTCCTACTCATTGTCACTCAGTCGACATCAGCATCAGCAAAGACAGGTTTGCAACCAGACAGGAGGAAAAATGGAACACTTTGTTCTGCATATTTAACAGGAAGTGCTCCATTTTCTCCTATACACTTGAAATAGCATTTCTCCTGCTTCATCCTTTTCAACAACACTAATACAAGAGATGACAACATGATTTTCTGCAGCCTAACAGCACCCTATGCCTAACACCTATGTCTGCTAGAAACCATGATCCTGCAGGTTAGAGTTTTACCACATAACTTTTTGACAGCACAGGACCATTCTAACCACCCTATCTACAGAAACATCTGCAGGTCTTTTTAGGTCACTTATGAGTGGAGGCTACTGCAACAGGGCGTATGTGAGCCATTGGTACATTTGACAAAGAGTTTGAAGAGCAAATAATCTCATCCCTTCTCTTACAGCCCACAATGTGAAGTCTCTCTCTCCACTGTTAAAATCTTTAAAGGCAGGATGGCACAAATCTGCCTTAAGCAGAGAAATGGCTACACAGGTACCATAGGGTATACAGGGTACGTGGGTACTCTTCATGTGCAACTCTACATCCCAGTTCCACACATGGAACTATGGGGGAAGGAAAGACAAGGCTGTTCTTCAGTTGTCAGACAAAAGTGTGGACTTTTAGGAAAATGAGAAATACAACTTAGTTTTTCTAGTGATAGTTCCAGTTTCTGATGCTCTAAAGGAGAAAAAAATTAATGCTAAGCAAAAGAATCTGAGAAAATCTTCAGAAACTTAAAATCAAGCAATTTTTTTTGCAGAATAATGGCTCCAACATCTGGTGAGCAAACTAACTCAGCCCAAGCTACTGTGCGTTTCTTGCTGCCTCTGATCCCTAAAACTCAAAATTGCATGCTGCTTTATGTCCATTTGTAAGGTCTGCCCACTTTTTCTCACTTGGAATACCCTTTTTCTCACAAAGAGTATTTCTTCCCAAATTCACTACACATTAGTGGAAGAAAGAAAAACTATACAGACAACAGAACAATGGAAAAATGCCTTTGTCATTCCTTTCTTTCATTCCTTTGTCATTGTATTCTGTCATTCCCCAGGTGAGACAGGGGAAACACAGCATTGTCATATGGATGTGAGTTAAATGATATGGCTTTGCCTCTAATGTTTAGAAAGCAGGAGGGCTAGAAGCAGCTGAGAAAAGTACAGAGGTCAAAAAATGAGATCTAAAAATAACTTACTCTGGGGAGAATCATCCACAGGGGATTCCATCATACATTTAGTCATGGATATAATGCATAGGATAAAGGAAAACCAATTGACAGGCTATATGGCAGCAGACTAAGTATTCAGACAGTTAATTTTTAATAAGGTTAAACAGGATAATTCTCTAGATCTCACCTGACAGGCTTTAACTGCATATTCTTTCAAAGTTTTCTTGCATTGTGTTTGTTGGAAATATTTTTCCCAGTAGATATAAGTACAAGTGTCAAGTACCACCACACAGTATTGAACTCTCAATCAACATAAAACCTATTATGCAGAATAACTTGTGCTTAGTAAGTCCATGTTTGAATCTGTGGTTTCTGCAACACATGCCACTATAAGCCATCAGAAGCATGAAAATTCTTTGCTCTTTGTGTGGAGGCCCTGGAGCCTGTCAGAGAAACAGTGATATCCATGCCCTGGAAAGAAAGACCCTAAGTGGTCATTGAGGGCATGGCAATAAAAAATTTCTCCCCACAGTCCTCTGCAGCCTTATGTTAATATACCCCAGTTCTGTTCCCCCCATTGGCTTGTTGGCCCAGACTGCCTTTGTGTCCCCATATGGCCTTTCTCTACATTGTTGTTCCTTTCCCTGATCCCCATTTGCTCTAGTTTGCTGCAATGTCCCACCCCTATATAACCCCACTGGTTTCCATGGTCCCTTGCCCTGCCTATGCACCACTTTCCTCTGTTCCCATTGTACCCTGCTCCCAGGCTCCACCCCTCATTCCCCATACTTAAACCTGAACCCTTCCCTGTTCAATGGCTTTTGTCCCTGGAATGCTCTCCTGTGTGGCTGGATTAAATCCCATCAGAACTCCATCAGACCCCTCCTGTCTTCGTCCTCGAGCTAGCTGTGGTTGTGTGGATCTGTGAGTGTTTGTGTGCCTGCCTGATAGCTTTTCAGGAAGGCACCTTGTCATTGCCCACACACTGCTATATCCTTGTTCTCGGTACTTTATTTTCCCTAAAATCTTATGATTGCCTGAGACATAAAATGCTAGCAGTTTATGCAAAATATGGTGCGTATGTCCCATACTGTAAGATGAGGGGAAAGTCTTTGCAGCTCCAAGATAAACTGATGGCAGGTCTGAGGGTTGCAAATATAATGTACTATTTCATCCATCCAAGACTTGTTCTACAGGCTTGTGAGTGTCTTAAGGCAAGAGGTGCTCAAACAAGCAATTTCTCATCTAATAAAGATATCCTGGAGATGTCATCTACCCAAACCCAGGTCATCACGAGGAGCCTTATGAGAAGAACAGGTGTGGAGAAAGGCAGAAGGGAGAGAGCAGGACTTGAAATCTTACATAGTTTTAGTTCTCACAAAATCCTGTCCTCCAATAGTCTCAGAAATGAAAAGTGTTAGATGCCTTATCATGCATACCCCTCTTAAAAATGCAATTTGCACAACATGTTATACTGTCTCTCCTTGAGTCTTCAATTTCACTTTCACCTAATAAGACTTATCTTTTCTCCTTCGATCAGTTCCAAGTTTTTCTTCTGCCAAGTCGAAGTCTTCCACCCTCCAAGTTTCTTTATTCTTCTTCAAGTTAGAAAGATATTTTTTATGTGAAGTTGGATCTCTGGCCCTACTATTCCACTCCAAAACTCAGAAAGTTAACTTTGCCTGTCTCCTGATACTATTTTCCAGCAGCCACTCTCATTCTTGACATACACACAAATGTTTAGCTGCTATAGCCTTGGTATTCAAAGCCTCTTCCTTTCTTCTCTTAACAGCCTGGTCTCAATAGTAGGGTCAGAACCAGAAGAAACTTCCTCATCATATCTTGCACAGGTCTATTGGTAGTTGCAGTTGTTGGAGGACAAAAGGACTACTTTTGACTAAAGGAATAGTATTAGGGCCCGGGCAAACCCACTAGATTTCCTGTGACAAGGTTTCCCTTAGTTCTAAAGCCTTAATTCTATAAAGGTTAACTCCCTTCTCAAGGTCACAACAGTGTTATAGCAAGACAAATTTCTGAGTTTTCACATGTATAGGACTAAAAAATTCTTCTTTTGTAGTTTCTCCTTTTATCCTTTTTTTCAGGCTACAGCCTGTGCTAAGGCTAAGGCAAAAGAAACTTCACTTTGAGAAGAGATCCAGTTCTCTCTTCTACAGTATCCTGAACTGGGCTTCCTAACACATCCTTGTTCCCAAGCAAAGTTTAAACATGAAGTTTATCTCAAAGCATTGGATCAAGCTGTCAATGAAAGCTGGCTTCCAAATCTGTGGTCCACCAGGAAAGAACACAAAGGAAACTTCACCACTGCTTGAGTCACATGAATTATGCCATGGTACTAGGACTGAACAATCTTCTTTCTGAATATATTGACCCTAATATACTGTAGGCTATGAATATTTTTCAGTGTCTTCGTTCTCTGCAAATGCAGAGATTACTAAGAAAGAGGTAATGAGGCAAGCCAAGAGCATTTCCATATGGTCTCCCAATGAAGTCCTGCTGCTCTTTGGCCTTTAGGTGCCAGAAAGCAAATTAACTGCAAGTTTCTCTCTTAAGTCTGACTTTCTTACTTTTTATCATTGAAAGCAAAGTTTAAGGTATATTTTTGAAATACTAGGAAAACAGGAAATTGTACAGCATAAATTGAAGAGATTAGATGAAAAGAAATGAAAATTATTATAACTATGAGACACTTCCAGAGCCCATGGATTGCCAACAGAATAACCCATACTGTCTATATTGGCTGTGACAATGGGAGTAGACATTTTCCAAAAAATTAAACAGCCTAAAGCACAAATAGCTTTTTGCTAGGACAACTTTGATTTTACAACCACAATAGCTTGGGAGTTTTATGAGATAAAAGGAAAATCCTTTAAAAACACTCCTTTCACATCTGAAAGAGCAAACAGATCAGTTTTAAGTAATTTTGGGATTAATAGATCATACAGATAGCTCCATGCAAAACATTTGCACTGCCAAATAATCAGGGACTTAAAGGATCAGAGCTGGTGTTTAACACAGATTCGTATTTACAATAAATATCAAGGACAGAGGTCAGAGAAGTGGAAGAGAGGTTGTCCATTAGGGACCTTATCCAACAGAAAAAAGTAGAACATAGTTGCCATATATGATAATAAAAAGAACAGCGGATTCTTTCTTTCAGTTGACGTACTTCCTTTACTTTCATAAAGCAAATGAACAAATAAAATGCTACTTAAAACTGAATCATTTGGTCTTTGCACTAACCAGAATGAATCTGTCTTCCAAAGAAAATAACAGTTTGGATCATCAGTAACAATAAGGGCCAACATTTGCTTACTTTTCACCAGATTAGAATCGTTACCTGCTTTGTTCCCACTGCCATGTTTGCCAGCATGGAAACAGAACGCTGAATTTCTGTAAGAACTGGAATAGCCTCTGTTTGCCACTCATGTTGCTGCTATCTTCTTGCCTAATGGTCACAGGTTTGCTATTTCAAATGTTGGATTGTTCTTTGGTCATAATGCAAAGATTAATTGCATAATCTCCAAAGGTCTGTTGGCATGGTTATGACTTGTGCAAATATAGTTTTGGGCTGCTATTCTTCCACTTATGCAGGAAGGAAAAAAAAGTTTTAATTTTAATTTCCTGTCTCACTGACCCAGTTTTGAAACCATGATTTTGCATTTGGACAACAATCTCTGCAGCTAGATTAAAGAATTCCACTAGTTTCTGTGGACAGGAGATTTGGCTCTTAAAGCTGGTCTCTGGGTCTTTGCTGAGCCAGTGTTACACTCTGGTTCTCAATATCACCTGTAAGTTCAATTTTAAATGTTTTCTGGATACATTCCAGCATGAGCCCACGACTGGGGAATTAGGGATCACTGTGCTGTAACAACTTGACCCTGCTGCCTCTTGCAGTCCTGTCAGAGAAGCTGAAAATGAACCCAGATAGTCCCTTCCTTGTCCCACACAGCATGGGGCAGCAGCTGCTGGGTGAGTTATGTGTCATGCCTCTGACATAACATCCCAGCCCATGCCATGAAAGTGGCATGCCAGAGTAGAAAGCAGGTGGCACATTTCTTCAGGAAACTGGTGCCTTGGCAAATGCATTGCAGACAGCAAGTCTGATCATCCCAAGCATGTGGCCACAATTCCAGGCCCCTGACCATCACTTTAAGAACTGTGCTATTCCTGAAGGTGCTCCTGGCAACAGCTTGGAAAGCAAGTGTTCTGCCATTTGTGGGCCTTGGGCAGGGAGCCACTGCTGAAGATATGTTTGGCACGTAGGCCTGCTCTTGGGGAAGAGATTAAAGAATTATTCTATGAGAAGATGTGGAGTCTCCTCCTGGAGATATCTCCTGGACACACTCAAGAGGCATCTGGATGTAATTTTGTGCAATGTGCTCTAGGGAGACCTTGCTTGAGCAGGCAGGTTGGACAAGATGACCCCCTGTGGTCCCTTTCCAACATGACCCATTCTGTGTGTGAGTCTGTGATAGGCCAGTAACAGCAGATTGCAGGCAAGTCTTGAGAATCAAATCTGATTTCCAGGATGAGGGGTGCAAAGACTACTACAAGACCAGAAACTGAATTGTGAATGTGAGATGAATGTGAGTCTGACAGGACATTCTCCTTGAGAGGTGGTTGAAGAAGAATAAAATGATTCAGTTCACACACTCAAAAGCCTGTGTTTAACCATCCCTGCAGGATTCCACATGAACATGGTTTCTGTCATTTCAGCTGTGTGCAAAAGGTCACCAGTGGGGACTAGAGGGGAAATGTTAGTGACACAGCCATAATAGCAGACACATTTGAAAAACTTTTTTTGGGGGGGTGTGGAAACCATAAACTACAGTAAATAATAACTAGTTTGACCAGAAATTAAAAAAGAAAATGCAATGATTTCTTCATGAACACCTTTACAGTAACAGTAAAGGAGTAGCATACTTAGATGTGCCTGAGTTGCAACTATGCATCGATTCTCTGCCCTGCTTTACTGCACACTGCTTTCCTTCTAAATACAGAAACTTTCTTTCATAATGGTACTACCTAGTACACAATGGGAACTGACCTCTTAAATTTTATCTAGAATTAAGATTATAACTGCATTCTAAACTGCAAACAATCGCAGTGGAATGAGCTAAAATTTCTGCATAGGAATGAGATTGCAAATATTTGTGAGAGGAATTAAGCAGAAGAGAAGAATAAATTAATGATTTGCACTTAGGATCAGAGAAGCTGTGGTTCTAAACCAAAATTCTCTTGAAAATATAAGCTCCATACTGTTAATTGTACTGCATGATGTGCCACAAGGAAACCAATCTTTATTGTTAACACCATGTTTTATGGTGTTCTAGATATATTTACAGCATACATACTAAACTCCCCTGCAGAAAAGATTGGCAACCTGGGGTTTTGGCAAGAACAAGACATTAGAAGTTACATCTCAATTATTTTAACTTTTGAATATTAATAAATAAGCTTCTCACATTCCTTGAGTCACTGAGTATGTAATTTACAGCTTGCTGTCTATAAGAAAAACCCCATGCCATTTACTCCTTAAATTTGCTGTCACTAACTAAATCAATTCCTAATTGCAAATGCAGGTATATAGTTTCTGTCGGACTTCCTTGATTACCTAGCTTAACTGTTTTCATATAAGCTTTAGTGTGCTCAACCTCAACAACATAGGCAAGAATTCAGTGAAACAGCATCTAGAAGAATTACATGTAGACAAGCCGCGAGATGCAGAGCAATCTCATTGAATTCACTCCCCTGAGTAGAAGTAGTTCTCTTTTCTGGAAAGACTGATAGCATTTGGAAAAAAAATAACACTGAATATAGATATTGCAACCTTTAAATATCATTCTCAAGCCAAAGAGATGCTACCAACTTCATGTCACAGGAACTTAATTTGTGGTACCATTTTAGTCACTCTGTCATGTATTTGAAAAAACTGTAAGACTTTGTAACATGTAGTACAAGCACTGAATGAGTAAAAAGTGTGGTAGATGAAGAAAAAACAAACAGTAGGCAACAGCAAGCAATGTAAGTCTGTCTCCCAGGTATCTCACAGCAGCCTGGCTGCAGCCAATCAGATACTTTGCTTTGGAAACTGCTGAGATGGCAGGAGACCAGCATGGACATCCTGCTCTACGAGGCTGCAAGGATCCCCACTGCTGGGAGCATCACTCTTGGGAGTCTAGAGGAAGGGAAAGCAGTGCCTGATGCATCAGCAGTCCTTTGGGATGCTAGTTAATAAGAAGACAACACAGAAACAGTGGGATTAAAAAGGAGACCTCCTGATGTGTCCAGATGTGCAAGTAAAGTGAACATAAGGAGTCTCCTGCTCAGTATTACACATCTTTTTCAGATGCGAGGGACAAACCACTATTTGAAAGAACTTGTGTCATTGCTAAGGGCAACTAGCAACAATTCAAATATGAGAGAAATGCAGAGAAATTATACTGACATATTAGGACAATACTGGCATCCAGTGGATTTTAAAAGATGCCATGCTTGAAGTTTTTTTGTGATTTTTTTATTTGATTGGTTTAGTGTTTTTGTTGTTATTGTTGTTGTTGTTGTTTGTTTTTGCTTTTTTGTTTTGTTGTGTGGGGGTTTTTTTGTTTTGTTTTTGGTTTTGTTTTGTTTTTCTGTAATGAAGTGTTACCTTTTGAAATAGATGGAGCATCTCCTGCATTTTGTCCACTAAGACCACAGTAAAGACTGTAATTTATTCATAAAGGAAAATGGAGAAAGTTTTGTTTCCACTCTTCCTAATTCAGTTTTTGCACTCAATAAAGTAATTTGCTGCAGCAAGAAATACAAAGATACAGGAGCATTTCTGTCCAGTAGAGTTCACGCTCTCCCAAGAGCTAGGTAGTAGAGGCCTTCAAATCCTGCTGCTTCTGTCCAGGTTCCCATATCAGGATATCGGGGTTTCTGCAGTACACTCCTTCATCTTACAAGAAGCAGTATAAAGCCTACCTCTCCTCAAACAAAGAAGCAGCCAAAAGAATAAGAAAATTAAATCTTATAAGGGAACTAAGAGGAGTGTGGAGGAAAGAGAAAGGAAGGGTATAGCCTTGTCTATGAAGGACTTAAAAGCAAAGAGCTGAAATGTGAGGCATGGAACACAGCTGGGCAAACTGCTAGGCTTTTCAGAGGAAAACCAGGAGACAGTAGAATAGTTTATGAATGTTAATGTAGAATGTTAAGAAAACACTCTTGGAGAAACTTGCTAGCAACAGTAACTGAAAAGCCTTTCGTTTGGTCCACATTCAATGCAGGTTAAGCAGTCCTGGGCATGCACATACACACTCCACAGAAGACTGAACTTCCTCTGCTGTCTGTGCTGTCACCCTGACCTGGGACTGTGGGAAAGCAGCTCATTCAAGGGGATGCTTTTCCCTCTCTAGTACTGTGGGCAGCTGAAGCAACAGATCATTGGGTTTTGTGACAGGGACTTTCCCACTCAACCACAGCATCATCTTTTGGTTGCTACAGACCTAAGCAAGGCTTCACCAATTAATGGTGTGATTATACAAGTTTCTGCAGACCATTACCAGCATAATGGGTTTCTGCTGTAAATTTCTTTTGGTATATTTTTAACAATTTTTCCCCCAAATTCTGGCTTTTTGGATATCTATCTCAAAGTAAACCTCCCAACCATGCATTGGTTTGAAATTCCAACCCCTCAATATATTTAAGCTTATTCACAAATGTACTTCACTCAACTGGAATCTTTACTGAAACAGAAATGCAATTAAATTTGCAAAACTCACTAAAAAGAAACACCGTACATTTCACTGATGTTCCTGTCTTAACAACAGTTGTCAAATTCTAAAATACCTGTGTCTTATCAAAGAAAAAGTAGAAGCAATTATCACTTTATTCTGCCTGGCAAAACAGTGTAAAACTGCATAGTTGTGCTAGGTAAGAGAATGATAGGAGAGCACAGTTAACAAGATGAGGCTCGTTAGAGCTTGAAACATCTCCTTCAGTCTACTCAGATGTTTTAGAAGCATTTGCACACTGGCACATTTGAGTCAGCTCAGTCACATATAATGTTCCAACTTATTTCATAAGAATAAAATAACCCCAGGTACATTGCAGGAAAAAAGCTTACACTCAGACCTCTGTTACAGACCTCTGTAGATAATGGGCAGATCATAACACCCACTTCATCAATCACCTTTTCTATAGCTACAGGAGTCTCATCTTCTGCAGACAGAGATTAGTACTTACCTAGATAAATAATATAATAAAGTATTTTTCCCCACAATTCACCAGTTTTCAGGATTATAAATTCCACTATAGTCAATACCATTCAAACATGAGACCAGATGTCTTCATGTTTACAATATATTCTTTTGGCACAGCTTGCCAATACACAGTCAGTCGTGGAAAATCTGATAAGGAATGCTTTTGTGTAAGTGTACCCTAATGTCTTTGTCAGCTCAGGTCATTTGAAACCTCCTAGTTTATTAGGCACCCAAAGGTCCATTCTGCTCACTATATTCTAATAGACTGTCTAACTCACATGCTCATTTAGCTTCTATCTCTCGCTCCTTTTATAGGATCACAGAATCAATCAAGAAAAGATCACTGAGGTCATTGAGTTCAGCTCTTAATCTAACACTGCCATCTACTCTAGTAAATCCCCAAGTGCCACATATATATGTCTATTATATACTTCCAGGGATGGTGACTCGACCAATTCCCTGTTCCAAGCCTGTTCCAATATTTCACTACTCTTTCAGTGGAGAAACTTTCCCTAATATTCAATCTAAACCTCCCCTGATAAAGCCTGAGGCCATTTCCTGTTGCCATGTCACTAGTTACCTGGGAGAAGAGGCTGACCCCACATCACTACAGTCTCCTTTCAGGCAGTTGTAGAGCTGTAAGCTCTTTAAGCCTCCTTTTCTCTGGCTCTCCATGACTAGCTCCCTCAGCTGATCCTCATCAGACTGTGCTCCAGACCTTTCACCAGCTCCATTGCCCTTATCTGGACTTGCTCAATGACTTTCTTGTAGTGAGGGGTCCAGTGCTGAGTATAGGAGGACAATCACTGCCCTGGTCCTGCTGGCCACACTATTGCTAGTACAGGCCTGGATGCCCACTGGCCTTCTTGGCCCCCTGGGCATACGCCTGCTCATGTTCAGCCATTGTTGACTTATGCTCTCAGGGTCCTTTACCTCTGGGCTGATTTCCAGCCCCTCCTTCCCCAGCCTGCAGCTCTGCACGGGGTTGTTGTGACCCAGGTGCAGGACTGACACACAGCCTTGTTTAACCACACACAACTGGCCTTGGGCCATGGATCCAGGCTGTCCAGATCCCTCTGCACCACCTTCCTGCCTCCAGCAGATCAACTTGGTGTCATCTGCACACTGACTGACAGTGCACTCGGTCCCCTCATCTTGATCATTGATACTAAACAGGACTGGACACAATACTAATCCTTGGGGAACACTACTAGTTTTTCAATAGGATTTAACTCCATTCACCACAATGGAGTTGTAGTGGGCTGGGCTACCAGACAGTTTTTTAACCAGTGCACCTGTCCTAACCATGATTAGACAGTTTCTCCATAAGAATGATGTGGGAGACAGTGTCAAAGGCTTTACTACACAAAAAAAATCCACAGCCTTTCTCTCATCCACTAAACAGGTCACTCTACTATAGAAGGACACGAGATTGGTTGAGCAGGACCTGCCTTTCCTAAACCCAAGCTGGCTGTTTCTGATGCCCTGGTAGTCCTGAATGTGTCATATGATGGTACTCAGTTTGATCTGCTTCATGACCTTCCCCAGCACTGAGGTCAGCTTGACAGGCCTGTAGATTTCCAGATTCTCCTTCCAACACTTCTTGCAGATGGGCATCACACTGAACAACCTCTGGTTGTCTGGGACCTCCCTTTTTAGTCAGGACTGCCGGCAAATGATTTAAAGAGGTTTGGTGAACTCTTGTGCCAATTCTAACAGGAAAACCTAATTGTGTTAGTTTAAGCAGGCCCTTAATAAAATGGTTTAACTGATATGTTGCTTTCACTTTTGCAGGGAGACAGGGCTGACAGCAGCACAGGAAGAACAATAATATCTTCACTTGGGTAAAGGAAGAGCATTGCTAGAAAATTCCCAAAATCAGGCTCAGTGCAATTCTGGAAGACAAGTGAGTATGACACTACAGCATGACCCTCACTAAATTCTACATTTCCGTCCTTCAGAGGTGAGAAGGAGCCTCAGCTCGTGCTCAGCATGGGCTTTAATAAGGCTTCTAGTGTCTTGGAATCCTGGAGAGAAACCTTGAGGATTAGTATCTCATTGCCTGATTGAGCAGGCATCTGAAGTTTTCACACCTTCTTATAAGTTACGCATAGCTTCATTATGCTTCCTTACTTCCTCCAAATGAGTTTTGCAATGAATTCAAAATGACATAACACTGATAGAAAGAAAAGAAAGAAAAATCCCTGAGCTTAGAGAGAAAAGAAACATGAATGGGGCTGGGAAAACTAGATTTTAACATGATGTGCTTAATACCTTAAGGGATCTGATAATTAAGAATGTAGGTTTGTTTCTTAGATTCAAACATTTAAATTTATTTAAATACAGTTTTGTCTTATACCCTTGTATATTTATTACAAAAGCTCAGAAAGGATCTTCTGTTAGAAAGATTTGAGTCAGAAAAAGGGTTCAAGAAACCAGTTTTTTTAAGGGAACACATCAAGACTGGTTAATAGATTAAGCATGTTTCCAATAAAGCTGGAGTTGTGGGTTTGATCCCTGTATAGGCCATTCACTTAAGAGTTGGACTTAATGACCCTTGTGGGTCCCTCCCAACTCATAATATTCCATGATTATACTTCTGCCTCAGGAAATGGCCATGTCCCACACAGGTCTATCAGTTCAAGAAATCCCTTTTCTCCCTGTCTTCCTGGTAAAGGGTATAAAAAGGAAGAAAAAGGAATGGACCTACTGCAGAAGGATGGATATATAAGCTTGTATGCACACATATAAAATACACGACCATGTATGACAATACTTTGATGTCCATAAAAATTCTACTTGCTTGAAGCTCACACTATCAAGCCTAACCCATTGCTTAGTGTGACAGCTGTCAAGAGAGAAACCCACTGTATTTACCAAGTTTCGTTGTGGAGATTTTTTAAAGCAGACAGGCATGTATGAATCAAACAACTGTTGAAATTTAAGTCTCCATGGACACATACATATCTAATGCATGTAGAGAGTGAAAATATTTTCTAGATATTATTGAAAGACCAACTGAATATGAAATCTTAACTGTCTGAAAAAGCTTTTTGAACAGATTCAAAACAACATCTTAATTAGAGATACTTTTGCCCTGTGACTCCTTGACAACAGGCTGCGTCCTGCCTAGCACAGCAGGAACTGAAATCTGACATTATCTAACAGCTACTTACCAACCCATATAAAATGAACTGACGTGGTTAACTTGACCTACACAGACCTACAGTCAAGAAAATTGTAATACCTTTTACTCTTAAATACAGCACAGGTGACCAGCAAATGCTGTAATTCTGTTCTGGAGCATAGTCATGGGTCAGTATCTACATAAGAAATGCATTTTAGTGTTCTGCTGAACGATTTCTGGAATATGGTGTCTACTATTGATTTTCACATTTTTGAGAGTGAAAAATCAGTTCAACTAAAGGAAATTTAGCTGAAATTCACATGCTCATGAAGCATATTCTCAGAAGCTATTGTCACATACTTTGTGCTATTGTCACAAATCTAACTAGTTGTACAATAAACTCTTCTGTGCAAAGTCTAGTCACACTCAGAACTACTGCACTTTATTCCAACAGCATTTACTAAAATTTAGAAATAATGTATTTTTCAATGGCTTCTTTCTCTTTTCTCTAGTCAGCCAGACAGCACATTCACTATATTTCAGGCATATTAGCTGACTTCCAAGAAGAAGCCTGGTAATTTATGCAGTTCTTTATATTTTACATTCTTCTTCCATCTCCAGTCACCAGAGTTAAGCAAAAGAGAATTAACATTGAAGACAGACAATGAAATTTTTGCTTCAACCTGGCATAGAAAATTTCTTAACTTTGTTTTCCTGGGATTAATACTGTTTATCTTGAAAGCACAGTACAAGGAGCACTACATGCTTCTGTACCTAAAATTACCCTTATTAGTCACATCTCTGAAGTTATGTAACAACTGAGACGGTGTTGTAATAAAATTCCATGTGTTCAATAAAATGCAATGCTGAAGGACTATAAAGTCAGAAACCATTTGTTGTGTGGATGGCTAATAGAAAAAAGGCAGCTGCATTTCTATAGCTGCTGAGGTGTCTCCCCTTCTTTGATAATCATCTACTTCTCAAAGATGTACAGGGACTTTATACCACTTACAAGCAAATAAGGAAAAGACTGTTTTCCTGGTACTTCTCTGACGATAATTCTGTATTTCTCAGTGCACAGATAATTAGCCTGTAACTTAGAAATTTCTAGGAGTTTAAGGATAATATCTGTATAGTACTGATAACAGAATATATAAATGCGAAGACTGCACATTGAGAACAGACCACTAAAGTTAGGTCTGGTTGAATATTCTCCAGTTGCTGGAAAAGCTCTGTAGTTCCATGTTGCCCCCTTTCATTGGTTACTTTCCATAGGTTTTACTTGTATCACACAACAGCAGGAGATATCCAGCCATGATTTACAGGCTTCCAGGCCCCTGGCTGCCAAGACCTTTCAAAGATGATTGTGAGCAGCCACTGCTAGGTGTTCACCAGCTCTCTCAGCACTCATGGATGTATCCCATCAGGACCCATGGACTTATACAAGTCAAGTTTACCTAGATGTTCTCTAAACCAATTCTCCTCGACCAAGGGAAAAGCTTGCTTCCGATATTTCTGTATCCTGGTCTCTTGGGTTGGAGATTCTTAAGGGCTGCTCCTGTCAGTGAAGACCGATGCAAAGACAGCATTCAGCAGCACTGCCTTCTCTGCTTGCTCTTGTTTCTTCCTCTTGTTTAGTAACGTCTGCCATTATCCTTTGTTTTCTTCTTGTTATGGATGTATTTGAAAACCATTCATTAAATTAAAGACCATTCATGTTAAGAACGTTATTATGAGCTTCAGTAACAGAAAAATATATCTACGACACTTAGGGGAAATAAGTTTTTTTTTATATCCCCTGCTTAGCAATTTGTCCTCACAAGAGCAACAGAGGAAAAAACACAGCCCCAGTCTAAGCAAACCAAATTCCCAGAGTAGTCTGGCTCACCAACAGCAATAGAACACCAAAGCATGGCACATCCAGGGAGGTTTAGGAATTTTCTGAGATACTTGCTCAAAGATAAGATTGATAAGAGCAATTCCTCCTCTTATTTGGGACATTTCGCTGGAAAAAGGTCAGGAAAAAAGAGAGCCAAAGGACTTTCTATGGGTGTTTTAGTAAAAAAAAATCAAAAAGGTACTGGATAGAAGACACTGATGTTATTGTCGTGTCATGTTACTCCATTCAGCAATACCATCTGGAGTAAGTTACTGTATGTTTGGTACTGGGCCTGTATTTGTCTCCAGTGAAGTGTATGTTCCTTATTTAGTATTTTTTCCTATTTAGTTTAACTCTTTAGTTGACTGCAGTTTAACTCTAAAAAATTCCATGAAAAAAGAGAACTTCGAAACCATGGCCTCTGTTTTTTGCTTTGTGGGGTTTGGGGTTTTTGCCTTTTTCTTTTTTCTTTTTTTTTTTTTTTTGTGTGTGTGTGTGTGTGTGTGTGTGTTTTTGTTTTGTTGTGTTTTGTTTTGGTTGGTAGGTTTTTTTTGTCTGAGGAACTTTTACTGTCTAATAACCAGTTTGCATTCAGGTCATGTAAGCTCCCATAGCTTGTCTTTCAACAGAGTGAGCAAACAAGGAAAATGAAGGTGAGCTTTTCACTCTTCCATCAGACATGGCCTACAGGAGCTACCTACTTTGAGGACAGAGTCCTCATGGTGTGAATTATGTTGCAAAGCACAAAGAAACTAAGGAAATCAGGGTTTTTGAAGTTAGCCTTGATGCCCTCCTCAGACTGCAAACACCTTTGGCCAGTGGGAATGGTCTGGTGGTTTCCACAGGGACTGCAGAACTGGCTACCTTGGGCACAGTCCTGAGTAAATCTATCAGCCAAAGCTGGCATGAACTGAGCTTTGTGATTCCCTTTTCTTCTCTGCAACTCACCCAGCCCTTTACAAACTGCGGCAATCAGCTCTTCTCTGCTTTACCATGGTAGGTAGGGAAGAGGCCTCAGCAGCTGTCAGGACACGCTGATAAAAGTGGAAGGGTAGATGGGGGACAGCTGCAGGCAAGGCAGCCTGACAGCTGGAACGTCCAAGAAGGGCAAGTGCCGCCCTGGCAAGGAGACCATCAGGAGTACGGGAGCGGAGTGCCTGTTCCGGGGATCCCGCGGCCCCCACCGCCGCGCGGCTCTGCCCGGCCCTCCGCCATCTTCCCGCGCCCCCTCACGCCGCCATCTTGCCCCGGGGCGCGGCTGGCGGTGCGCGGGCGAGGGGCGCCACCTGGCGGCGCGCGGGACAGCGTGCGCGGGGCGCTCCAGCCTGAGGGGAGCCTCGTCCGCCGGCCCTGCTCGCTCTCATTGCATTGGCACAAAGCGGCTCCTGCTCGCTCTCAATTGCACAAAGCGGCTCCTGCTCGCTCTCAATTGCACAAAGCGGCTCCTGCTCGCTCTTAACTGCTCAGAGACAGCGGCCCCGGCAAGGCGAGGGGGCCCCTCGGCCTGTCCGCTGGGTCTCCCCTCGCAGGCTTGCAGCTCCAGGCGTGCAGGTTGTTGGCGATGCTGACATTTCTGTACTAGGAGCAAAACTGACTTAATCAGTAATAAATACAGCCTTGTTGTTATTTCAAGTATCTGCATATTAGGCTTTGCTGAACTAGATTCAGTATCTGAAGAAAGAAGGAAACATCGCTTATGATTATAGATTATTTTAAATTAAGTGTTTTATGACAAACAACGGGCTTTACTTTGCACTTAGCAGACAGCTATTGCCAATTTCTGTAAGCACCATTTACTCCCGGAAACAGAACAGGAACTCCCACATTCTGACTCCCATATCATATATACCTTCAGTTGTTTGGATTGGAGTATTTTAGCTGCCATTCTATCAGAAAAAAAAAATCCTGCTCGGGAAACCAAGAAACTAGTCCTGGAAATCAGGTGAATTGTTGCCTGATTGCTAAATTCTTGACAGGCATTTCTAGATTTTTCAAATGTGGTCCTTAGTCATTCCCTGGAATGCCTGATGTACCAAGCAGCAAGTTCAACATTTTGCATATTTCTGAATATTTTTCCTTGCTGTTATATGTCTTCTGGAACGTTAGAAAAATGGTCTGTTTGTTTCACTTTGTCTTGTTTGGACAAACAATTTGCCTTCTTAATTCTTTCTTGTCAATTTTTTGATGGTGATACGTCTCCTAATTTTGTTGGTTTGTGATGTGCTCTTCAAGCTGGCATTGTCAGTGAAAGAAAAAAGGCTGTGTGACATGCACTTCCTTCCCAGTTATTTAATCCAACATACTACTGCCTCTCTAAGCAGCCCAGAGCTGTAAGAATCTGTGGGCAGTTTAGAATTGTGAGAATAGTTAACATCTGCATCATAGGTACTTTAAGGTACTCCTACTGCCAATCTCTTAGGCATCACGGTGATTAAAGAGCCAATGAATTATACACAACAGATGTGGTGTGGTTTTTTTATTAGATTTCTCTTATAGAAGTTCACAAGAACTGCATTTACTGGAAAGAACTGCATTTATATTTGTGTTTCTGTATGTGAGGTGTTTTTTTCTGTTTTAATGCTGAGATGTTTGGTGTCACCAAAATATGTTGGTTATGCTTACTCTTCCTTCTCCAATATTTTGTATTTCTCAGTCCCTACAGAGGGTGAGATTTATTTCTTAGTTGGCTGGCGTCGTTATCTGTAAAAACCTCCCAATAGATATGATTCTGTATTCATTTTACATATGTCCAGTAGAATGACACAAGTTTATTTTACGACTCCTTGTTTATATTTTTAAATAATATAATTATTTTCTCACTGTCTGCAGGGCTTTATTGACTGTTACTATTAGAAACCTCCATGGAAAAATTTTAATTCCTTATGTTCTTCCCAATGAGTAAATACAAGTAACAAGGAACTAGAATAGGATGTTCAAATTCTAAGCATATCAGTGCTGGAAGTGCTATTGATTCAGAATACCAAGAAACTTAGTGGACTTCTGTTAATGAGACCAAAAGAGAAAATTTCCTGGTAATTTCCAAGTACTCAAGCCGTGCAGAATTCCAGTCTGTTTCAGCACAAGTGCCTTGCTGCCCAAGGACTGAATTAATGCTCTCACCAGGTCTCCTTGTGATCTGGTAAAGCAGGTAAGAGAGTCTATTCTTAATTCGACACTGCTCACAGGATATAATTTTTTCTTAAATAACAACACCCAGAACTGATATGAAATTACTAAGTTATGCAACATCTGGAGCAAAGAGGACTCTTGGAAAATATCTAGGGATGCAGCTTGAGTTCTTGTAGAAAGAAAAAGAGATGTGTTTCACAGGCACTAAAATCTGGTTTCTAAAAAGGAGTAAAAATAGATAAGAACAAACACTTACTATCGATGTGATTAATACCCTAGTTGAAAGCAAGAACACCTGATTTAAAATCAATATTGAGATCCCAGAAGTTAGAAGTTTAGCTAAGAATCTCTGGCATTTGAACTAGTTTTTAGAAAAGGAGCAAAGATATTGTACTGCCTACCGAATTACTTAATGCCAACCGTCAGCATCTGTCTATAACACACATGCACACACCTACAAGGAGTCCTGTTTATTCTTATCGTTATTCTTGCTCTGTAGCATGACTAATTCTTAATGTGTTGTTGCACATAGCTTCTACAGAGTAAAATCAAGAGTCAAATAGTAATTTTTTACAATTTATGAGGATTTCTAACCTGAACATTTTCTTGCAAGACTTATGTTGCATATTAAGGTTTTCATATGAATTTTTTAAACTTCAGTGTGCAAATACATTTTATAGTTATAAAACATATCTCACTTTAGACCTGAGCAGCTGATACAGCTCAGCAGCAAACAAACCTTTGTAATGTATTTTTTTTCTAATATCTCATTTGTGATTTAGTCATTACCCTGCAGCCTTTTTTCAAAAATAGGAATGTTGAAGAGCAAATTATAGCAAATTACACTAACACAGAGCAGGTCTAGGACAGAGATGGGCTGGCCTATAATGTTCTATTAGTACTATGCTGTCTGCATTTTCAAGTTGCAGAAAGTCTTGAGTGTAGCCCATTCAAAATCTGTACTAATAAGGATACCAGTTTCCTTTAGGTTTTCTCTGGCATCCTTGGAGCATTTTCGTTTCAGTCACCTGAGTCAGTGGTAACAGCCTCTGGATAAGTTATTTCTCACTTCTGTTTCTTTTGCCTAATGAGTTTTAGTCTGTTCATGTTTAGAGACTCCTTTAGTTATAAGCTGTGGCAGACCCCTCAACTGAGACTAGGATATGAAATTTTTAAACTTGAGTTTTAGAAATGGCAGCCTTAGGGACTGAAATATCAGGATCATTTAGTTACAAAACAAGAGGCAAGCCTGTATATGCAGATAAAATGTAGCTTCCTTTGCAAGAGCATTGAGGTCTACTTGTGGTAAATCAGCATCAGGAATTTAAAAGTTCTAATTTAAGTAACCATCATAACTAAGTTTATATTAAATGTCTGCATGAGTGCAGTAAACTGCCCTCTTGGCATTGCTTCAGGAGGGCTTTAGTAGAACTGCATTACTGTCACTGAACTGTGCCTTATAGAGGGGTACAATATGCCATAACACAGTTTCAATAGAGGCCAAATTACCATGCTTTCCAAGTACTGATGTTTTCTGTAATTAAATGTGATGAGTCTGAGCTGTTCTGTTTTTTTTTTTTTCCTCTGGGACAAAGGGTTTCATCCATATCCTGGGGTACAATGCAAAAATGTGTATTCTATCACCATCTGTTGAAATGTGGGAGGGATGGTGATCCTTATCTCTGTGGGAGATATCCTCTGCTGATGTGCCATCTGATAAAATCAGGGGAATGATCATCATAATCATCATCTTTTCACAACCCATCCTTCCTCCAGAAGATATATTCCGTTAATGGGCCATTAAGTCTTATTGTGTGACTGATAAGATTACATCATCCCATTGGGAGACGCCCCAGCCAGGGGCAGGAGCCAAACCTTTCCTACCTAGATAAAAAACTGGGGTTTGGGACGCGAAGTGAGACCTTTCCACTGGATCCCAGAGGAAAGTCGGACCTTTTCCACATCATCGCTGGATCTTCGGAGGAAAACTGCACCTTCTACAGGAGCACTGCTTCAACAGAACCACATCTGTCATCCAGGAGGACTGCAGCCACCATTTATAGGGACTGCTACCAACACCCTGACTGACAGGGTGTCAGGTTGTATTCTAACTCTGTCAGTGGTTTTCTTTTGTATTATTTCATGTAATTTTTTTTTGTCTTTTTTCCTATTAAATTGTATTACTGACTTGGAGTCTCTCACTGGTTTTGCTTTCAAACCAATACAATCCATTTGTTTTCACTCTGATGCCATAGGAACCTGAAAGCAAATAACAAAGGGTTACCACCTTCCTGCCTCATCTAGTTACTGAAATTACCCTCATTTTTGATGTACCACAGCACTTCCTAGATCCCCTGTAAATTCACTTTCCATAAAAGAGAAAGATACATATATCCCTTCCGCTAGTCCCCGTCTCCTAGAGCTCATTTTCCTAATGAAAACAGCACTTAGAGTAGGTGCTGCTGACAATCTATTAAGCAGGTTAAGTCTCTCTTTTTCTTGCTCTTTTTCACAGATAAATGAAACAGTTAAAGAAGAAGATGTGAGTGAAATTCATGAGACCTGAACCAAAAATTGAGATGTTTTTAAAATATATTACTTTTTTTAAAGAAAAGGCTTTTGAATTATAAAAATACTGGCAAGTGAATTTTAGGAGTACTTTTAATCACATTTTGAAAGAGTGAAAAAATGCTGAGAAGAAAATTTAATTAATCCTGGCAATTGTGATAGGCTATATTTCCCCCATTTTTCAGCAGAGTAATGAAGTCCAACTACTAATAAAAATAGAATTTAGAAAGTCATTAAGTATTTATAGTGGTATAGTGATGCATCTGGGACAGCTCTAACAAAACTGATTAGCTCATGGAGTAGAAAACAATTCTGAATGCAGATGCTTGAAACATTTTTTGTGCTGAATGTCTGATGTAGTCTAGGGAAGGAGAAATTCAGACAACAGTTCTGAAGCCTGCACTAGCTGAAGGCTTTTGTGCCCACATTGGCCCAATAGAAAGATATGCAAACTGAGATGTTTCATCATTCTGATTTGTCTGAATCCTATAAATCTCTTATAAAACAATTTTTTCTCTTATAATTTGTTCTTCATTTCAATTTTCTTTCATTCAATACGCGATTAAACCAGAATGAAAAAAAATTGTTTCTAATAAATTCACCTTCTTGGTGATGTTTGTTTTATATGGCTCTAACCATGATTCTTTTACCTTTTACAAGTGGGACATGATTTGCCACCAAGGCAGAATGGAGGTTCTACAGCAACAGCAAATGAATGTCACATATACAGAATTATGTTTGTGATTCCTGCCATGCAAGGACTAAAGTAGTTAAATAAATGTATTCTTGAATTAACTAAAAGTATTAATAGAAGAGCAAGACCATGGCCAATGAGAACACCACAAAATAGACTATGTTAAGAATGTTAAAACTTACCATGGCTAAATTAAAGTTTTTAGACTCTCAAAAAATCATTACAGAAAATTGATACAATCATGTCAGTAAAAACGTTGCATTACCAGAGTTTCTCGCTATGATTACTCATGCATGGTCATTGCCATCTTTGTTCACAGTTTTGATTTTTCTCTACGTGTCAGGTAGAAACATGCATTGCTCTTTTGTATTGGTTTAAACACAAATAATACAGCTTGCTTAAATTCTGGCAGGTCCTGTGTCAGCTGAGACTTCTGTTGTATCAAGATATGTCTTTTTCGGTTTTTCTTGAAGTTCTCAGACAAGATAATTCTTTCAGGAGACCTAAAGAAAATGGGAGACTTCATTCACTACAGCAGGCAGCAGTAACAAATATTGGTGACCGTTCTCATGTAAGGTGGAGATGATGTGCTTAATGGCATCACAAGGTAAGTCCAGACATGCTTGGCTCCTGTCATTTTTCCTTTCATACATCTGATGAAGAGTAAATATGTGTGTGTACAAATATATATCTCACAATTATGAGTACCACTCCCCTATTCATTCCTAACAATGTAGATTCATTTTTCCTTAAAGGTCTTTTTGTCTTTCTCAACTAAAGCAGACCAAACTGATGACTGACACCATTTGTTGGAGGGTCAATGAGCTCTGTCCCTCTACCTTCTTCCTTGCTTGCCTATCAAAGGCCGTTCTGCATGAATTCCCATTGCCCTCTCAGTACTTAAGAAATCGAAAGGCCAGTTTGTGCTCTCTATTGTGCCAGCAGCATTCAGTGAATCTATTGTCTCTCAGCTAGTTTCATTTCACAATCAGGATAAACAATCGGAAAAAAGGAGACAGCAGAGCAGAGCACTTGGAGTATGTCTACATCACATCAAGGTCATTTTCAGCCCAAAAATCCAGTGAAACATTTGTTCAACACACGAGTACAAGGTCTTTCTCACTGTGAGATGCCAGGTAAACCTTTCTTCTAACAGCTCTGCTCTGTGATTCTGCTACTACTCCTTACTTTGCTTGCTGCCCTGCATACTCTTTTTTCCTTTAACCACAAACATTTCTGCTATTTAAATTCTTCTAGAATGAATATAACCTGTGGATTTTCTGGTCATCCAGGTGTAGACAACTCTAAAATAAATTATCTTTGCCTCTTTCTTCTTCCCAGCTGTAACATTTATACCTCAAAACTTTTGCTGGGCAGATTTACTAAAACTGGCTAACTCAGGTTTCTGCACACAATTACAAAACATATTACAATGATCTATATATGGTGTGAGTGCATTATATGATTTTCTTATATATCGTGACTGCTTATTTAAGCAAAGCTGCCTCCTAGACAGACAGGATTAGGGTGAGAAGTGTTGCTTCTTGAGGAGGTTAAAGTCTGGCCCAGTGACTACATGCTATGGACAGAGAGTAATGGAGTAAAATGGTGCTGCTACTGATAGATCATATTAATTTCATGGTTGGAACTGAAGGTAATTTCAGACTCCATTAAGAGATAAGAGAATACTCTTTCTAGGACTCGAAAGATCAGGTTTTGATCCTAGTCGTGATGATCCCAGTCATAGTACATAGAGATGTAGCTATTTCATAGACTCTTTCTATCTCAGATTAGGCTGGGGGAGGGCATTGAAGCAGCACAAGGTGTAAGCTTGCTTGAGAATTAAACTTATGTGTTGGGTATTTATTAAACCACTGATACCTCAGAGGAAACAAAAATAATCACTGGTTTATTTAAGAGAATGATCTTCTTCTGTTTACCCAAAGCCACAGAAGTAATTTTCTCTCCATCTTTATGCTAGCCGCAGCTTCCCAGTGGAATTCCACTTTAAATCTCTTACATAATCAGAGCACTTTCAGGGGAGAATTTGACCCTGAGGGAGGCAGGAGAACCGAACAGATTTGCTAAATAGTCATGTGATAAAAATTGTCTTTTCATTAGCCCTTCATGAAGCGCAGAGATTGCCTTGAAACATGCCCTAGCTAGTATCAGAAATAGCCAAGAGATGAAAAACATTCTTATGTGTCACTGGTGGGATTTCGGGGTCCCTTTGGGATCCCTGAGACTGCTTCTGCAGCCCTCAGTGACGGAGCAAGTTCCCGAGCCTTGCCGAGATAGAATTCTGGCTCGTGGTGAGCTCTCAGACCAGCAGGGAAAAGAAACCAGCATATGCAGAAAGGCACAAATCCATCGTTTATTCTATGAAGGCATACTATCTAGCATATACCAACAGCTATTGTTTTACAGGGGTTTTTATATCTTTTGAGGGTTTTACAATTTGCACCAATTACCAAGGGAATTCTACTTTCTAACCAATCCCTGAGGGATTTTACATTCAAAGCTGGCCTATGGATACTAAAATAAAATAAACCACTAATATTGAAGACAGATAAGAGGGTCTTCCAAAGGGGGAGGGAACTAAATTCCTTTTGTATTTGTCATTTCACAAGCCATTTCTTATCTCTAGCCATGGTTTTCCAAGGAGCTTGTTCTGAGGATGCAGGGAAACTTTCTTCTGTGTTTTCTGCTCCCTCCACACTTGTGCTCAAATGAAATGGGAAAAGAAGACCCTAAGATATCCTACGACAGTATTCCTAATGAGTTTCTCCCAGGTCTCCATTTGAAACGACATCCTTTTCTTACCAGGACAGAAGTACAGGAGTACGCTGGACATGCAGGTTCTCATACATTGTTTCTCCCCTTAAATGCAGAATACTTTAGCATGAGTTGCATTTTAGGGTCCACAGAAATTAGTCCTTACAGCCCAGGTGTTTATATGCAAAAAGAAAAATGAGCAAGTCTCATGATCACTGGGAAGCAAAACTTCAGTAGTTCAGAGAAGTTTCTTTCCTGTTTTTCCCTGTATGGCATATCTAGTTCACCTACCCTGTCTGCAGGTAGCCTGTTTTTTTTAATCCCCTGTTTGACAATGGTAAGAGGTTTTTTTCTACTTCACACTTTGAGGGCTAAGAATTTCCTGTATTGTTCTTCCAAACATGTTACTTTCATCTCTAAACTTTTCCATGAAGTATGAGCAGTTTATGCAGCTTCCATGGGATATAAAGTCTAATAAGATAGGTTTTTCCTTCTCACTGAAGTGGCAAGAACAAAATATATATAAATTAAAGGTCATCTCCTCTTAATGGAATAAGCATCTGGGGCATGAGGAGAAGATATGCCTTATCATTTTAATGACTAGTGAAAGAGTGATATTATGAACCAATACAACACTTGGTCATGGTCAAGCATTAACAAAAACTTATCAGTGGTAAAAAATTAAAGTGCCAATATATATTTTATAAAAGTATCTAAAACTATGGCTGGTCTGAAGCAGATACTTTGAAGCAGGGTGTGATGCAAAACAGAATTGGTTATAATATTGTTCATTTTAAAATACTACTGAAACCACTGATAATCCAAAGATAGTGATAACCTCCGTGTTTCAAGTCAGTGATGCATAGAATTCTGTCCTGTCTTGATAATTTTCTACTGAAACAGAAAGAAATGAAAATATTTTCTTGTTTGTAAAGAGTAAGTCCTTTACAAAAATCCATACTTGCAATTAGAAATAGTCTGGCAAAAGATACTGTAAGAGGGATATCTCTGAGGTTTTGAGCAAAGCATTTATATTTTTCTTTCTGGCTAGAATTTTATTTTATTGCATACTTACTCCTGAATATTATTTTTATTTATTTATTTTTAATGCTTCTATTTTTTTTCCCCCAGCATTATAGCTGAGGTATCCTTGTCATTGAACAGGGACAGAGTGCTTCCCAAGGGAAGGAGATCCTGGCAGCAAGGCAGGCGGAGTACCATCACCCCAAAGAGAGCCAGGTCTACTGTGCCAGAGGAGGGCAATCGTGACAGGTCTGTCTATAGTCTCCAGCCAAAAGTGGAGGTTAACAGATGAATACAGAGTGATGAGATAAATCCAGGGTCAAGCTAGGAAGTCAAATCCATGTGTCAGAGTTGGGATTCAAATCCACGGGGTTCCTGGCCAGTGTGGGCAATATAGGTGCAATATCGCTCTGGCAGAAAACTAGTGTGAGAGCCCAGCCTAAAAGCAGATCTTGGAGAAAGGTGAGGAGTCCCTGCAAGAGCTTCTCAGGCAACACTCCTGCCTGTGGCTTTATGGCTGGAGAACTGCGCTGTCTATGTTGGCCCTGAGACCAGGCAGGTGGCTTCCAGGAGAGAAGGGCGTGCTCAGGGAGCATAGCTGTTTATAGCCCATGCCAGGATTATGTTTCCTTTTTATTACTCGCTTTACACATAATGCATAAAAATGAGACATTTTTTCAGAACTAAGTGTCAGAAAGCCATGAGATTCAGTGAGCATCAGGTCTCTGGTTGCTATTTATGTCTTTGAGAATCTCATTATGCAATTTTAAAAACCAGGAAATTATTTGATAAGAACAAAATTATAAAGGAAGTGAGTCATCTGGAAGAAATGTATAAGGTGAGAAGATACAGCTCAACTCTTAACTGGTATTTGACAGAGCAGAGCACTGAAATACTTTATGGTAGAATCATCTGATATATCATGGTTCTTGCCAGCCAGCCAGCACTAAAAATCGTTAAGGATTCTGCTTTGGAGGGTACTCTGTGAAGGGAGAGGGATACCAAAAAACAGGAGAAGAAGAAATTAGTAGTAGACCTAGACAATATAAAATTGAAATAATGGAAAATTAAAATCCTCTTTATAAATATTACTTCATATGCCCATCTCTGGGGGAAGAAGTTCCTGGCTTCCCAATGTTTTCTGATGGAGGAAAGACATGTCTGACATCAGCAGAAAAAGTAATGTATCCGAAGAACCAGAGAATCCTGAATAGCAGAGGAATTTTTCAGGTTCAGTAACATACGAAAATCTTCCCCACTAGACTACTTCTGACAACTAGTCAGTCGCAAAACATTCTAAAAAATGGCATGCCAAACTGGACATTTACCAAGTTCACTCCACTTGAGGTACAGATTTAAAAAGCTCATTGAGACAAAGTCTCCATCAGCAGAAAGACTGTGATGTTAAAGAAAGACTGATTTTTATTTCTCTCTGTAACTGACATTTGTTTTAATTACAGAATGGGAGTGCTTGCATGGTAGTGATCCCAGGCTGCATAAGCAATCACTTGTTTGCATACAAAAATCCGAGGACAAAGTGTGAATTCTACAGTTGAAATATCTGTTTTGCTTTTATTTATTTTTTAATCTGCTTCTATTCCTGTATTGTGTTACAGAAACTAGGATGATCCTTTTTCCCTGTGAAGAAATGTGAGAATATATTTGCATAAGGCATCTTGATACATAGTAACTGGCAGAAACCAGAGCAGTGGAGACTTTGAGCACATGAGAAGGATACAGAAGAGTCTGACCATTCTTTGTGTAGCTGGGATAAGTATTGAACTGAAATTATAGCAAGATAGAATCTGGTGGGGCTATAGAGAAACCCTTCTATCAAGGAAGGGTAGTGAAGCCTTGGATTACCACAAAGGAAGGGATAGAGGCTCCATTTCTGAAGGTTATTAAAAACAGGTTGGCAAACATCTCTATAGCCTGGCATATGCAGAAATGATCATGACTTGAGGAAAGGAAATGGTCTATATCTCTCTTTCTTTTTGGATTGGTTCAAAGAGATGATCAATAAGGCTAAATGTTCCTTCAGTTAAGAGACACCCTGTCTCAGTGATTTCTCAGTGTGTCTCAGGAATTTCTGATCGCATGACATCCTGGAAACGTGGAAGCAATTGTGGTTTATGAGGACATCTTTCTGGGGGAGCAGAGGGGTGTGTGCAGTCTCCATAGATGCCCAGTGCTAATTGTACATAAAAAACCAAACAAATTAAAAAATCATTGAAGAGTTCTGGAAACAGAAATGACTAATACAGTGAGAAGTGAGGAGGACAGGAAAAACTCATTAAAGAAAAAGGCAGATTTCAGTTGAATGCCACTACTACCAGTGGAATGACCAGTATATCTTTAGACCATGATGCAGGCTAAGAACAGAATTGTTCCACAGTTGCTGTCTGTCACTATTACCCAGGCCCTCCCAGTAGATCTTAAGAGCAGTCGGGGTTTCTGTTCTTAAGCACTGCAGACATCTGTAACGTTTCTGCCTGTGTGGGAGGGCTGAAAGATGGGAGGAATTTGAGAACATCAGTAATGTTCTGCTCAGCTGAGAAACTCAAATTGTTCTGTGCTGAACTGGGACTCACTCGTCTTAGGCTTGCCAGGCAGTCATCCTGACAAATTGAAATTCAATCTTGCATTCTCAGACTTGCTGAATGCTCTTTGAAAAACTACAGCATTTACAGGATATGTTACAGTCACAGAGAAGAACACAAAGATTTGTTCAGGAAAATCCTTTATGCAGAAATCTATATTAAGTTATGTGCTTAGGCTAAGATTTTCTAAAGTTTAACCTGGATTACATTAAAAATAAAGTTCTTGATGGCTTTTCTGAGGACTGAGAGATCATTTTTTCTTATCCAGTCTCTTTAGAAGCTTTCAGTCATATATTACATCAAATAACTAACAACATCAACATTTTCAATTAATGAGATAATCACTGTTACCTGTTAATTTTCTACCTGTGAGTATATTCCTTTTAGAATTCTAGATTATCATTGTTCTATCTTCTCTTTAGAAGAAGAAAAAAATACATGTTGTTTTATGTGATGAAGATTCTAGAATGTTGGGGTTTTTTTCTGCAATAGCTCATGTACTAGTTAATCCTCTAAACAGAGAATAGTTTTATTCTTAAATGAAAATGTTTCTTCTTCAAGTCTGTGACAGATGCTAAGTGACAGTCTTCATACAGCCTGGAGGAAGTATGAAACATACTTTTAATTTCAAGTTTTGATGTATTTTCTAGTATTTTTGAAATAAATATTTAAGCTTGGTTAGTGCCAGATCAAACCCGCAGTGCAGCAACAGAACAAGCCTTCCTATGATGCCTCATGAACTAGAATGAACCTGAGGAATGCATCTATAAAAGCATACATTTGTTCAGTATTCCCAGTAACCTGAGAGTGTGGGGAAGACTACCTGCCACCTTCAGCAATTAATGCCACTTGCTTTTTTGAGGTTTCTCTGAGTTTCTGAGGTATGTACAACATTGTGGGTGGTCATCAGAATAAGCAGTTTCTTTGCTGTAGTTTTCACTGGCTGTAGTTACCTTTTTTATCTGTTTTGCTTTCATACTGCCTCCCTGCTCTGTTCCTTTGTGTAAGTGTGTAACTGCTACTTCTGCTGTAACTAAACTGTCATCAAAAATTAATCACCTAACGTTAATCTTTTGGATCCTTGAAAACCAATATGTCATCACTTCTTTTTTTAATATATGATTATCATTTTTTTTCAGCTTGAGACCTCTTATTTGAAATTCTCTCAAACTTTCAATATTTGGAAAAATTTATTAGAGATGAGGAGATACTACAAAGTTAACTGATGGTGTGTGTGCAAGGCTCTCCAGCATTTCTTCAGACTCACTTTGTTAGCTGTTCAGATCTCCCAACAGATTGTGGGCACTTAGTACCTCTGAAGCTACTAATTTACTATGAAACTTATTAAAAAGCTTAGTATTTTAATTAAATTATCAGTAATTCTGGAGAAAATGTGGTATTATTTTTCACACCTGCTAATCCATGCTCAGATGAGGTGTAAATGTCACTGAACCATATGAGCTCATGTGTGTTACTTGAATAAGTGTTTGCCACAAGAACGTTGAGTAAAAAAACGAAGGGCGGAGAAAAAATACTGAATCTTTTTAAGGTAATGCATAATAATAATAATAATAATAATAATAATAATAAAAATCATCATTATAGCAGTTGTAACCAGATCAGGCTTCTGATCCAGTTGTCCAGTTCATCTCATAAGCAGCAGAGAGCTTGGAAGACCAGTACTGTGGGAGTCAGCCCTCGACCCCATACAGTACCATGAGGAGAGAACCAGAAGCCTGTGCTAAAAGGCCTCCTTTGGGGCATGCAATTGTTTGCTTCAATGTGGATTTACAAGGCAAAAGCCAACGGCCTTTGTCTGTAGGGCTGCATTACATAGGTCAGCAAAACCCCTACTCTGCATGCTGAAAATGCATAAACAAATGATTAGGGTGATCCAGTGAAGGTGTGATCACTTGTTTTTCTGTGGTACCCTCACCACATGCCAGAGCCCTGGGAATTTCTTGTGGCTGTGCAGTGCATCACTCTGCTCTTGGGAAGGGTAGAAGGCCACCATCTGCTGTCTCTGAACTGCCTGGTGACAACCTGAAACCGGACAGGTTCTTTGCTACGCTACTGCTCTGTACTCCGTTTGCAGTTTGCGCATCAAGGGAGGACTTTTCTTGCGCCAGACCGCGCATTGTGGGTGCGTCCAGATGAGGCTTTCCTTAAACCAGACTGGGCTCAGCGGGAGCATCCAGGGGAAGCCGTCTTTGAACCAGGCCGGGCGCGGCGTTGTGCGGCAAGGAAGCCGCTAGAGAGCAGCGTCAGAGTGCGCTGGCCATGCCCGCCAACGCGCGGGTCGCGCAAACTGCGCTCCTGCCAGTGCGACAGGCGCTCGGACTCCGTGTCGTTTAAAGTAATTTTGGAGCTGTCGCTCTAGGATGAGAATAGCATGGGTAATCTTGAATCCCTGTAGACGCGAGGAACCTGGAGCGGTGCGGCATTGAGCAGGATGCCAATCCATGCACGGGATGAACGTGCTCTGCATGAGTGGGGTTTTATGTGCTAAGAACTAAAGCTTTAGTTATTGATTTCACAAATCACAGCACAGACCTCATGAATCCTATAAGTGGTGTCTGGAATGCCATAATTTTTAAGTGTCAAATAAGCCCTGATTGTGGCTTTTGAGTGTTGGGTTGTGGTTTTTTGGTTTGTTTTTTCTTTTTTTTTGGGGGGGGGAGGGGGGGTTTCTTTTTTGGGGATTGTTTGGTTTTGTTGTTTATTAGTTTGTTTGGGGTTTTAAGGAGGGTTTTTTTTGGTGTGTTTTTAAATGTATGTTTGTCTGTTTTTTAAGTCAGTAACCTCATCTTCCTTCCAAGACAAGAACCATCTAGAAAATTTAAATGTCAGAACAAATACGTATTTTCAAACGTATCTGAAGTTTTCATCGCACTAATTTTTGTTTTGACTTACTGCTGTAAATGCTATCCTACAATGCTTGAAAGAACATAGGTGGCAACTTTTGTTCAGCAATATTGTATCCATTGTTATTATTTGTTACAAATATTACAAATTTGTATTTAAGTTATATGATTTTTGAAACATTAACAACAATGCATGTTTTTAACAACATCTAAAGTTTTCTTGGTCATAATTTTTGCAAGAATCTTTACTTTCCCTGTTTCTTTCATAGTAGAAGTTATTACTGTGTTAATTACTGAAATGGAAATAAGGTACCTTAAGGGACCATCTTAGTCTAGCCAGCATAATAGAAATAGATCTGTAAACATGAAATAATTTGATAATTTAATTTCAATCAGTAGAAATGGCCTATTTTTGTTTGTTTGTTTGAGGTTTTGTTGTTGTTGTTGTTTGGTTTTTCTTTTTGCTTTTTTTTTTCTTCCAGATTAAGAGATCCTTTGAAAAAAAGAAGCCAAAGAACTCAGTGTTACTGCACTAAACAAGTCAAGCAGCAGTACATAGAATTCACTTAATCTATGCTAGACTGGGTCTGGCTTTTTTAATAAACTCATCCATAATATGATGGAATGTAAAGATGTTAATGCAAACTATGTAACTGTGTATAACTTACAGTAAAAGCAGCAAATATAAAGCAAATATTATTTAGATGAATACTTCACTTTATTAAAATGTTTTTCTGATTTCTTTTATATACAGAGAGTTGTGGATAGAGCTAAAGAATATATTGCTCACTGAGTTGTCAATCCTTTCTTTTTACCAAGGTTTGTATATTTATATTGCACTGGTTTTATTTTTAAAATTTCCAGTGCTTCTCTGCTTAAATGCAGAGATGGTAATGTGCATCCCAAGTAGCTGGGATAGATTGTTAAATCATACAATTGCCAGCCATTCCTGTCTGTCCATCTTTAATCCAAGACTCCCAAGTACATGTGGCCATTCTCCAGGAATTCTAAATGAGGTGATAGACAAGTAGCTGTAAAGGTAATGTATGATATTTACAGTCCTTGAATCGTGGTATCAATGTCATCTGAATATTTGTCAGTCTAATTAAAGAAAATAGGATCAGTCAAGCAGTCTTTTGGCTTCTGAAGTATCTAACAAGTTATAATCCTAAGCTTCCCTAACACAGGGCCAATAAAAAAAAAAAAAAAAAAAAAAAAAAGCATGCTGAAATTCTTTAAAAGACTTCCACATAGTGAAACCCATCATTTCAGTGAAATCGTCACAGTGAAGCACAGGAAGACAAACCACACATGAAGTTTAGCATCTTACAACAAACATAAAATTTCAACCTAAAACACTAGTTTATATGAATAACTCTTTAATGAGTGAATTCATCTACATCTCTTTCAAGATTATTTGGGCATACATTGCAGGTTTTTCATGCCATTTTGATGCAATAAATAGTGAAGTTTGACTAAGAGTCTTAAATCAGATTGGCCCAGAGGCAGAATTCAAGAGGCAACATAGGGAAATATTCAGGAGAGCTGAATCACAACTGAAGATTTGTATTGGCAGGGCTTCAGCAAACACAGATATTCCCATATGGACACATCTGTCTTTATTGTACCAATGTGGCTACACAGAGGCCTGTTTCACTTGTGTATGTAGCAGGACACATAGTTGTCCTATGCCTTCAAGGACTGAGAAATTGAGGTCACATGGCTCATAAAATTCAGGTTGGAAGGAAGCTCAGTAAACTGGTCAGCTGGTCAGCCTTACTGCTCATCTGATATTGGTGGCCATTGCTTGCCTTGGTGTTTATACATGTCTCCTTCTTTGGGCTCATCTGTGTCCACAGCATCAATCAGTTAATCTGCCTAAGGATTGGATGCTGCTCACATTCGACAGGGTGCTGCAAGAAAATTCCCCCAGTTGGTTTTCTAGCTTTAAGCAGTAAGAAGCATAAATTTCAGGAGGGTAGGACTGCCCCTACAACAAGTGGGGACTTTCTGAAGGGTTTCAGGAAAGGTGCAGAGGGGCATTTCCACCCTGCACCATGAAGTGTAAGAAGAGGGAAGGAGGAGGCACAACAGCTGCAGCAGCTGGAGTTGCCAGGATCAGCTTGCCTAGCAACCCCCTTCTTAGGCAAGGGCATCTAATTCAGAAGCAGCAGCAACATCAGAAGCAGCCCTGACACTTGGTGAGCTGGGTGCACGTTAGGGAGCATGGGAGCTGTCAAATCACCAGCTGTAGAGCTCCGAAGCCTCCTCAGTTTATTGGTAGGTCTACTTAGATCTGCTTGCCAGAACTTATTCCTCTGATCTGTGTGTACAGAAAGAACTGTGTACGGCTTATTACTGTGGAACAGCCATTGATACTAGGCAGTTGTTGATTTTTATTTTAGTAATGTAGAAATCAAGAGTAATAGAAGATATATTGGAAAAATAAGCTGTATCATTCTATTTCATTCCGTTGACATTGTTTTGTGATAAGCAATTGGAGAGTACAGTAGATTATTATACTTTAATAATATACAGGAAAACAATAGCAGATTGTATGAGTAGAAACTATTATCTTTTACTAGAAATAGAATAAGCCTGGAGTGCCTTGTCATAGAGTATTCTGATATGTTCATATACACCCTAAAGTGTATTTTAATACATGACTAATATAATCTGTTATGATGAATTATATATACATATATAATGTATATTTTATTACTGTTTCAATTCAATCTGTGTGCTATTATGATGCTGTATTCTACCTATAATAGGCTGATGTAATCTTTATTTTATGTGTTATTGTGTATACTAACATTTATATAATTAAAATTTGTATTGTGTTATTAAAAGTATAAAAAATTACTCATTCAAAGATTATAGGTATAAAAGATTAAAAGAAACTGAGCGGACAAAAAAGACCAACCACCTGCTTTTTGTAAAGAGCCATTTTGGAAGATAAAGGTTAGTTAAGTCTTCTGACTGTTTCATGCCAGTTTCTGGACAGATCAAAATAACATACTGGTTGTGTTTTTATGGAATTACCTTTTTTTTTTTTTTTTTTTTCTTCTCCAGAAGCTGGAGAGGTCAAATTATGTCAGCCTATGTTTCTGCATTTTTTTGACTTTTGTAGAAGGATAATAAACTTAGGAGATGGAACTCATCCTTTCCCTCTTATAATGTCTCTCTCTGTCCTTTTTTTTTTTTTTTTTCTGGCAGGTGATGCTAGTGGAGGCGTGGCATGATTTAGATAACAAAGACTATGACTGTTGGCCCCTGGAAAAGCCAGATGAGTATAACATGCTAGACTGCGGAGGTGAGTGAGTCATAATGAAAGATGGTATATTATTTGGGGAATGACTGAAACCCCAAAATTGAAATATTCATAATAGTTTACTCATGATGTATGGTGAAATATATCTAAATAAGTGACAACCTCTCTTCCTAGAGAAATAAGCAAAAGAATACAACTAAAAGATACTTCAGAATAATTATTTGTCCAGTATACCTTTGTTCCAACAGAAAAAGTAATAACAACAGCTGTATCCGTCTCCCCAGAGAGAAACTGAAAACATTTTTTTTTCTCATTAGAAAACCAAATGGAACTTAATCCTAACAAAGCATGGAGGCAGTGCTACATTGTAGCGAATCTACTTGCTGAAACTTTGCAGTGTCAGTTTGAAAGTGCACTGCGCTTAATCGTGAAGCCAGTCAGCAAAATCACGGATTCTGCGTGTCATGCTTTTCCACCTTGCTCAAAACTGTTCCATGAGTACCTAAAAAAACCCTCAGACCTTTAAACACTTACTCCTGCCAGTTTCAAAAATTAGTTTACATGATGAGATAACAAAAAGAAGTGGGGTTTTTTTGTGTTGGTAATTTATTGAGATGAAAAAGTAATTAGGGAGCAACTGATATGTGGAAAACTCAATTTAAGTATAAGAATAGTTTCACATACTCTAGGGGTTATAAAGCAGTAGAACAGGTTTCTCAGAAAGGTTGTGGCTTCTCCATCCTTGGGGATTTTCAAAACCTGACTAGACAAAGGGTAGAGGAACATCCTTGAGATGACTCTGCCTTGAGCAACACAGGCTTGGACTGAATGATTTCTATACGTGCCTTCCAAATTCAACTATTCTGTGATCTTGTGACTCTATAACAAATAAACAACTGGTGTAAAAGAGCACTTTGTTTATGTTGTAAAAGGTAGGATCAGAAACGAGTTCAATAATTTTTAGGAAAAAATCAAGAACACCACAGAAGGTGATTCTAATAAAACACTGCAGGAAATATACTGCTGTGTTATACTCTTAGTTCAATGTTTCAATTAAACATTCTCCAATTAATTCTGTTGGAACAATGAAGTTCAAAGACTTCCTAGATAATTTCAACTTTTATCCCTGTATGAATTTACTATTGGTTTAACATTGTAAAAAGCTATTTATCACTACAGATGTCTTGTTTAAAGCTATTTTTGCTAAGTTCAAGGGAATCTAACATGAGTAGTTTGCTTAATTAATGTATACCCATTACAATCAGTTTTAGAATGGACTTCAAGCTCTACCTTGCCTTTCTTTATAGGTTTTCTGGGCCATTTTCTGGGCATTGCTAGAAGCTAAGCAAAACAGATATACTGTAGCCTCATTGCTGTGGAATTAACAAAAGATCTTCAAAGATTTTGTATGTGGGAGTAACTGTCATTGAAAGAAGAGTTTGGTTTACCTTTGTGAACCTTTATAAGGAAGTAAAAAATAATTTAACTGAAATTTGTGCTGACCCTTTGTCTTCATTCTCATATGTTCTTTGAAGCTCAACTCTCTTACCTTTTAGTAGAAATCACGCTAGCTTTTTTTTTAAAAAATCTTTGTATTATAATTTTTCACATAGTGTTAGCAATTAAAATGAGTTTTTACTTTTCAAGGGAGATAGGAAATAGAGAGGTTATTTTACAATTTGCCTAGTTAAATCTGTGAGTAAATTAGGGGGGAAATTGTGGTTTCAGTACAGTGCAAGCAAAGAACATCCTTGTTAAAACAAGGATGAGTAACAGAAGAGGTCATAACCAAACAACAAGAAGAAAAAAAAAATAGATTTCTTGTAAGACAGTTTTACCAGTCCTCTGCAGAAGGAATTTAATACTTCCTGACAAACTGAGTTACCCAGTTGCATTATGTAAATAATTTGATGTGGTGCAATTTGAAACGTTCATCCAACAGCAGGCAAAAAGGTAGGTGAGTGCAGTGGGAAGATTTTGATGGTATTAACTTTATGGATTTAAAACTTTTCCCAGTTTTTATCTCACTTCATTCTCAGGCCCAGAGGAGGGAATATGGAGTCCCAGGGACAAGAGACATGATGGGGATAAATCATCTTTCTCAGTAAAAATTGTGAAAATGGAAAATGACAGATGTATGATAGCACTCCTTCCACTGTCCTCTGCTCTAGATGCCATATTTTTCTATCGCATGAGAATGCATTCTTAAATATATTAGTGCCTATAATTTATGCTTCGTGAGTTTAAGGGTTTTGACTGAATTTTGTGTGTAGTAGAGTTGTCTGTTCCTTTTCCATAGTAAGGTGTGTCTCAGTGAAAGCTGCTGAGAATTAAGAGCAATATTGCCTGATCAAAAGATGAAAGCAAATATACCAGAACAAGCAACAGTGCCATATACTGGAAACAAAGTTAGTTTACATAAGACGAGCAGATTTTTTGTTGTGTTTCTCCAATTTATTGATCTTTTCTTCAATTAATGTGCATTTCTGTTTACCAATACAGCCACTAAAATGCATGAGTCTTTTTGGCTCATAAAAAGTAATTGGAGAACACTCAGTTCAGAGGGTTACTGAGAGGGTTGTGAAGCACTGGAACAGGCTGCCCAGAGAAGCTGAAAATGTCCCATCCCTGGAAGTGTTCAAGGCCAGGTTTGATGGGGCTTTGAGCAACCTGGCCTATTGGAAGGTGTCCCAGTCCATGGCAGGGGAGGAACTGGATGATCTTTAAGGTACCTTCCAACCCAAACCACTCTATGATCCTATGAATAGATGAAAATCACTGCAGAGAAAGTTTTACATTTGTATGTATCTGTAAAGTAAAAAAGTATAGCAAATATTCTGACCCATGATTGCGCTGTTTCTAGGACTGGAGATGACATGGGTACAAAGGCCTCCAGAAAAGGCTGTGAGTGGGGAATCCTTCAACGTCACCTATTCAGTCTTTGCTTCAGACAGTTTTTATCAATATGCTGTACAAAATGGAATCCTTTCCCACAGGTATTACTTCTTATAAAAGTACTGTCGTGATCATATGAGGATTTTGTGTGTACATATTCAGTGATATAATTGGAACAGACACTCTGGGGCTCTTCATTAATTCCTGCCATCTTTTGAAATCTCTCATAGCTCCATTTGCCCTGCTCTTTTTCCCTTTGCTCTCAGATCAGCCATCATAGCATGTTTACATGCTGGTCAGAGACAGAGCACATCACTACTGTCACAGTGCAAATCTGAGCATTTCTTCTTGCCTTCTCTACACACTGAATTTATAGCTGAAGTTTAAGCACGAGTCACAGGCTTTCTGTATCTTATATTCATTTCAATCATAAGTATGATTCAAGTGCACAACATGGGTTTGAAAAAGAGCTTGTCCAGCCCTGAATCCATTTAATTCAGTGGTCAACATTGCTTGATTTCTGTGGAATTAAAATCACTTCAAAAGCTTACATGTCAGCTCACACACTGTGTTGGTGACAGTGGACGTCAGCAGTTAGAGACCATGTAGGGATGCAACTCCAATAGATATATAGATCTGCAAATCTAGATCTGTAGGTCCAGGGGTAATAAACTCTTATTTCACACTTTTGTCTGTAAGTAGCAATTCTCCATCCCTTTATAGAAACACCTGGGACAGAGGGTGGAGCCCCACTTTCTGTGCTATTGTGTAAGAGATGTTTATGGTACATTTTTCTCTGCCTGAGTGTTCACATTTGCAAAGTTTAATTTATGAAAACTGTTATCCAGAGTTACGTTATTTCATATTGAAGGATGATCCATAATCCATTTGCAACAGCAAAAAGTTGATTTTTTTTTTGTCATCTATGTATTATGTTTAAAACTTCTTAAAATTTATTTATCACATTTTCTGAAATATATAGTTACTAATAGTTCTGAGAACTTAACCTTGAAGCAGGTTTTTTCACTGCTTGGCATGAATCTGATTTTTCTAGTCTTCCCTGGAAGACTCACTTCCTCAAATGAGTAAGGAATTCGTAAAAGTCTGCTTTTTGTGTACTTATACATACCTTGAACATAGAGACAGATGGCAAATATTTTATAAAAAGAGAGATAAATCTATGCTGCAGTTTTTCAAAGGGATCAAATTTGCATCTCATTTTGACTAGGTTGTCTGGTTGACACTAAAGGTTACAGTGGCTGACCCAGATATACCTGAGGCTAGCAAGTCAGTGTATGGGCATCTGTAATTGGATGAAGTCATGACGAAGTTATTGAATAAAAAATACACAATACCAGATAAATTTTGAAAAGGAGCCCTAAAGAAAAGTACATGATGGAATTAGATGCCAACTTAATTAAGTATTTTTCTAATAGTGTCTTTGTGCCTGATGAAGAAGTGCCAAGTAATATTACCTGGTCATGAAGTCAGGCTGGAAAGAGAAGTGAAGGTTGGTCCCTGCTTGCAGCAGAGTATCTGCTAGAAATCCCTAGTGCGTGGCAGTAGGCAGAGTCCAGCTGACAACAATCTCCAGTGCTCCAGGAGCATTTCAATCAGAAGACAAATGAAATAAAGAAACAGTTAAACAGTGCTTATTTCACTGAATATGTTTGTGTGACCAATTTCTCTGTGAAGGTTAAAGAACAAGCTCTCATGTGTTTGTTGCAATTTTTGTGAATGAGGAATGGGTGTAAAAGTTTTTCTCTCTCTCCTGCTTGGTTAGCAATGCTACTGCTGCAAAGGAATTCTGTGAGGAGCATGAATGTCCTGCCAGATGGAAAGATGCAAATGGGGACAACTGCTGTGTCTACCATGCCAACATTCATTCCTGCCCTTTGGCCTTCATGGTTAGTGTGATGGTGCAGCAAGGTGTGCTCTGTTCTTGCTACTGGATGAGACATCAATGTAATAAGCAGGTTCAAGTTTGTGAAGTATTTCTGTGATTACAATTAGACTAAATTTATATAGTTCACTATATATTCACAAATTATGGTTCACTAAAACCACTGTGGCAATGTCTGTCAGTTTTGCACTGGACGCTGAGGTTGCAAGGCAGTATTCAGAATATCTCATGATAGTGGGACCAGTTTCATCTGAGTTTACCTGACTTGGACTACTCTGCAGCCAACAGAGAAAGAAAGACAGATCACTGCATTCTAAAACAAGCTGGGCAAATTGTCAGCTGGAGATATTCCAGTCTCTCTGTTTTATAGGGAGACCATGAATAATTTGCTTGGATTACTGGAGTTGAGGGGGGTGAGTGTCACTGGCTATGACTGGTAGAACTGGAGCCTATATACCTGTGTCCTGAGATGGAAATATTTTTCTTCATTGTATCAGAGCAATAATAGGAAACCAAATACAGGATAGCAAAATTTGTTCATGCCATGAAGGCAAGATCCATTCTTAGCCTGTCTGCTTGGTCTGTCCCTCTTTGAATGGCTACTTAAAGTTCTGATTCTAAAAATACAGTCTGGAACACCTTTTTTTTTGTTTGTTTGGTTCGTTTTTTTTGTTGTTGTTGGGGTTTTTTTTAATCTGTGAGGTAAGCCTTACCCTGCATAACAACTTTCATGCAGCTGCCCAGTTTTTCTAGTTAATCTCCCTTCTAGAAATGTGACACATTCTTCGTGATCAAAGGTGGTGTAATAGGAAGCCTAGCCTACACATCTTGCAGCTGTTTCATATACCCTTCTGTGGGGAGGTCTAATGACTCCACAAAGCTCTAGTTTGCTTCTTGGCAGTCTGTTCTTGAGGACTCGTCTTATTAATGATTGCCTGAAAGCCTTAGCTGGCACCAGGACGTTTGATTTAAAAGAGGAATCCCTGCTGGAACATCACATCAAAATTTTTGTCTAGAGCCATAGTAAAAACCTCTATTATTTCTATTTTCATGATTAGCTCTGCATGAAATTATGGTGTGGAAATGGCAAAAGCGTGTTCAACCAACATGCATCATTTGGTTTCTTCATTATACTCTATATGTTTGAGTTTCTGCTTAAAGGACCTCTGAGTTATTTGGCTGCCACACAATTGAATATCACTGCATAAGATTGAAAATACACTTCAAAGTAAGTTTTTTCCCTTTGTTTGAGAGGAGTCTGTATTTTCATTGTTTTATTTTTCCAGTGTCATGTGTTCTAAACCATTTTATTTTGGTTAATGTACTCCATTTCTTTTGACTTGGTCTATTACTTACAGTCCTTTGAAAGAAGTGTCTGAAGAATTATCTGGAGTTAGGAGAGAGGCTTAATCCCTTCAAGTAAACAAAAAACTACAAAATCCTTTTAGCCAAATTACAGCCAGAATTAATCCTCTGTGTTTGCAGATGTAGGAGGTTTGCATTTTATTAGCCTTATTGAGAAATACTCTGAAAACAGGCCTTGAACCAGTACCTCCCTTCTTCATTAAAGAAAAAAGAAAAAAAAAGCTGCTATACAAAAGTGACACTTCAGTAAAACCTCTTGAGAAAAACATTAAAAGTGGAATATGATTCTTGTTCTGGTTCTAACACAGCAAATCCAAAAAAGTGAACCAGCTTCATAAGATCACTCATTCTATGGGTACACTGCTGAGACTCATGTTTTAAGAAATAACAATACATGTGAGATCTTAACTGAAAATAGGAACAATTGCTTTTCTGTTATTTTGTCACAGAACAGTGTTGCTTGTGCTTTGGCATTTTGATAGTCTTGGTTATAAAATAGAACTTTATTTGCTGTTAGGGAACATAAGTAATTTTAAGAAAGTAAAAGAGAAGGAGCTGGGTTTTTTATTGTGTTCTGGTGTACTGACATAACCAATATGTCTGCTAAAGGCTAAAGGAGGAATATGTGGTCCATGGATCCCAGATGATGGTCAGATATTTACTCACACTTTGTCTACTGCTGGGAAAATGAGCCAAAGAAACTGGACTGCCAAGGTAAAATATATTTATTGCATATAGTATTTTACCTGATTTGCTCTTTTTGGAGCTTACTTGCTAGTAATTTAATGCAGTTCATGAACATGTTCCCCATTTCATTTATATATATGTGTTATTATCTAAGTTATGCATATAGCTGAATACTATCAATTTCCAACTGACTTGACTTGGAAGTATCACCTTTACACCATAGGTAATTAGTGGAAGGAGTGGGGATGGGAGGAAAAGGAGTAGAACAATCTGTCCATTTGAGGTCCACACTAACAATGCATTTCTGCTACTGGTGGACTGTGATGCAGGTTCACATAACCATTAGGGAGCTTCTACCTGAAAGAAAAGCATACATGGCAGAAAGCATAGATCTGATAGCCCTGCCTGGTGAAGAGAAGCTCACAGGAGCTGTCTCTCTGATTTTGAAAACAATGCACAAATTCTTGTGAAGGATACCACCGTTGCTCAGTTCTTGTTATAAAAGCCTATTGTATACAAGTGAAGTATTGATGCTTGCTGGTTTCTTCACTTCTTTTTAGGTTGTTTTAGTTCACGTGGGTGTGACTTCTCTCATTGCACACATCAGAGTTGGGAGGATCCAAGCTGCTCTGGAAGCCAAAACCACAGTCCTTCCTGCAGTAGGTATGATATAAAATGAAAATGTGAGGTAATTGCTTATTGACTACAAATCTCAATGCTTTTATAATTCATGCATAGTTACCAAAAGCAAAAGTGACTCCTACCCCAGCCTACCCTGGAGTGCACAAATGTTTTCCTGAAATTCTTCTTCACATAACACTGAAGTCTGAAAAAGTGAGCTCCTAACAGTTGTATTAATCTAGAACAGTAGAAAGCCACCCTTGTCAAATAAGTAAAGTCAAATATCATGACGAATGGCTTCAGGTACTACAAGGCTTGTCTGTAGTTCATGGGAATGTGAGAATATTCCTCCAGCTAGTGTTCTGAGGATCCAGACAGTTTTCCTCTGAAGGGGTGCAGACTCGTCTTAAACATATTGGGAAGGTAGAAATCCATATTGGTTCCCTTATTCACATTAAAAATTGCTCCCAAGGGCATCAGTCTTTCATTCTCTTTAGTATACCTGTATGGAGGGAAGAGAAAATCACTGTAGCAATTCTCTTAGTGGTGTAAAATTTTAAAAGTGGACTTGTTTAATAAAGTAAACACACAGCCTGAAGAAAGTTATTGGCTAAAACAAAAGTGTCATCACAACACTCTTGTTAGCTGCTCTTCTGGAAGTGTGAGAATATATTTCCCAATGTTACAGAACAAAAGAAAAAAACAACCCCATAAAGCAACTCCAGTGTGAATAGAAGTATTTATCTATAGAATTTTCTACTCATTTCAAAACAACTGCAGCTGAGTTTTCCAGGAAACTTATAATATATTACAGAAGAAATTTTAAAAAATGCAGCTCTTCCCCTGAGGTAGAAAGTGACTTTTGTTATTATCTTGGTATTATACTAGAATTAATGAGGCTGAAACAGAATTATTACTGAGCAGTGGACTTTTTTTTAGGATTTTTTTTATTAAAAAAAATTACATAATGACAGAGTAATACCTTCAGCTCACCTCTCAAGTCTGAAGTACAGCATGATATTAGTTTAGTCACAGAGGTAAAATTGAAAGACCATTCGAGACATGGGAAAAGGATACTTGTTATTTTAGACTTTTGTTTTAAATTACATCTAATAATGCCTATAACTTATATAAGAACTTGGAGTAAAGTAAAGGAAATACTTGAAGTGTGGGTTGCAAGATTTCTTTCTGCAGTCCCCAGTGTCTTTTCCTACTGCTGAGGTAGGGTCCCTGGCTTCTGGGTATCACAAGTGCTGGATTAATACAAAGAATACAATAGAAAATACTGGCCTTGAAGAACTTTGGGTTTCAGGAAAAAAAGTATGGATAATGAGAAAAACAATAGTGATGAAATGATTTATATACAAAACATGTCGAAGACTCGGATGTAATTAACATTTAACCTGATCTAAGAGAACCTGTATTACTTCAGAACTCCAAATTGCTCTTTAAGTTGCTGGGATGGTATCTCTGAATGCTTCAAAATTTATTCTTTCTGGGACTCTGAGGTTTCCCAGGTCAAGGACCACATGTTTAAATCTGAATACAATCTTGTGGATAGATGAAACTGCCTTAAAATTTTCTGACGTGTGTTTTGTTTTCTAATCAGTCTGTGGAGATGGCTTTTGTGAGGAAGAAGAAGGCTGCTCTATCTGTCCAGCAGACTGTGGGGAATGCCCTCTTTCAGCTAATATTTGGATAGCAATTGCCTTACCAATATGTTTAGTATGCACTGGCTTTATTTTGACAGTCATGGTAAGTACTTGTTCTCTACTCTTTCATTTCCTTTCTCTTCCATGATTTTATTAGACAGAGTGGAGCTCTCTCTTAGTAGAGGGAGAGATTTTCTTCTGCCTCCAGCAGCTGTGTGCTATGGAAAAAAGCAGAAAGAAGGCAAACAACTTTTAAATCTTCCTTACAAGGAAAGTCACATTGTACAAGGGATTTTCATCCTGTAAGTGAGAAGACTGAGATAGAATGTAACAGGGGGATAGTAAAGGTAAAAAAGATTTTCCATAGCATGGGGAGTAGAGGGTTCCAATAAAGTAAGAGTACTTTTCACTCACAATAAAATTCTGTTATGAAATTAACTGCTTCAAAACCCTATGGAGGCCAGAATTATAAAAGATTTCAGAAACAAATTAGGTATATTCATTAAGGGACTATCTCCACAAGAGACCATTAAACCTCGGAGTCCAAGTAGAACTTTAAAAGCAAAACATTCGAATTGGGATATTCTCAAAAAAGAATAATGGGGAGAGGATGATTTTTTTTTTTTTTGGTTGTTGTTGTTGTTTTGGTTGGTTGATGTTTTAAATAGATTTGTTTTCTTAGTGTAGCACCCAACTTGGTTCAGTTCAAAGTCATTAATTTTGCATAATAGTTATCAATTGTTATAGCAGACTCATGAAGGAAAAACAAAAAGAGAATGAGGAGAGAGAAATGTATCAGTATTGGAGAAGTAGTTTTGGGTATCTTTGAAAGAAAATGTCTGTATAAAGAGAGAATGATATGGCTTATAAGAGTTCTTCTGGGAAAGAGGATCTACATTCCTTATGTGTCTGCATCTTGAAAAAAAATTCATTTGTGAGTTACATAACAGAGATTTAGTAGGCGAATATGGCAGTTGTAGAGTCATTGTATTGACTATGTTCATGACTGGTAATTTATTGAGACCTTGGCTCATATATCCTGTAAAACTATAGGGATTGCCTCAGGGATTCCTTCTCTTTCCATCTTATGCTGCAGTTGCAGTGAGCATCTGAGGTAGGCAGCTGCACAGAGAGGGAATGAGTAGGAGAAGCTGATGGCCCACAAGCTGAGGTTCTTAGGGAGGCCTGGATCACGTTATATTGGTTTGTCTTTCTGTGCTTCACTGTCTGACTTTGTGAGCTGGGAACAGAAGCACTGTTGAAAGCTATTTGACCATTCACAATCCACAATGACTTCATAGCAACTGTCCAGTAAAACGACATGGTCTGATAGAGATATGCAATTGGACAGAGGAGAAGTTTACTCAGTTTTAGATAACTGGCATTTTAGAAAGAGAAATGGCGATTCTTGGCCTTGCATATATTTATTTAAAGTTCTTATAGCAAAAATAATCTATTATTTCTGCTGTTTTTCTGTAGATTTGGTGTAGTTTGGTTTTCTTCCTTCTTTTATTTCTGTAGACATATTCCTGCTAACTTCTTCAATAGCAGCATCATGGGGGTTTTTAAGTTTTATTAGTTTTACTGTAATAAGATAGGAAAAATTATTTTATCTAATTCAGGAATTGATATAATGTAAAAGGAACCATCTGGGAAACTAATGCCTTCTTTAATGCTTTGAGTAGCAGAAAGGATTCCTTTGATATTAGTGTCAAAGGAAGGAAGCCTAGTATTCACTTCTTGCTAATATATCTTTGTACAGTCACACCTTTGCAAGATAAAATGTAGATTTCTTTCCTCAGAAGCCTTTTGAAATAAATGGGATGACTTAATTTTGATTCAGTAAGCTCTATATTTCTCACTATTTCTGCCAATATATCAACACAATCTGCACAACCTGTTCCTTGTCCATTATCTGGACTTTTGTTACCTGTTTTAATGAATGCATCAGATCTAATATTAAATTTTGCACTAGAAAATGGTATAATGATGGTAAAATGCTGCTTTGATTTGACATTTTGGCATTGACTGCAGTCATAACAACTGCATAATTTAATCTGTTGCTCTTTTGAAAGCACTTACACTTTGTAACTGTTAGTTTTGTATGTCAGCTCTACCGAAAATCAGCCATTAACTCAATGCCTTCTTTACAAAGTAGCCACAGAATAACTATCTAATATTCTTTATGATAGATTATTTGACATAATGGGCTAGTTCTATTCCAAGATAGGATATCTATTCCAAGATATAAGATACATTGCTCCTTATCTCGGGATTGGGATGAAGTGTGTTCTTGTCATGTACTTCCATAACATAGGGCACTTCCATGAGATGATATGATGAGAACTCCTCATCTGATGTCTAGGCTGAAATGTAAATGCGTAAATGATGACAATAATGGAGACTCTGTAAATAATGCAAAATATGACAGGTAATTAGTTCTGGAGTACAGCCTGTACAGTTTTTAACGTATTTATTAGATGCTATTTTCTTCTAAACCTGTTATTAATACTTCTGGTTCTAATGTTGCTGGATGTTTACACTTTAGATTTAGTTTGGATACTTTACAATTTCATATTTTATTAAAAAAATCTCTGTTTCAATTCTTTGAAGACTGAAGGGCTACACTAAGAGTGAATTCATTTTACTTTTGTAGTGGTTTCAATGTCAGAAACAGAAGATGCTTTGGGATGAAAGCTGGATTATAGACTTCACCTGCATCAAACAAGGTTAGTAGCTTGTAATTTTGATATTGTGTTTGATAATTTTGATACACTTTTCTTTTTAACGTTGAGAAATAATCGCAATTATATTGTTCATATTTTAAGGGTCTTGCAAAAAGTGAAGCTGTTTTTGAAAGACATATCTAATATTTCATCCCTGTAACCTCTGTGACCTGCTCACTCGTATTTTTGTTTATCAAACCTTCAGATGACAGAGTTATTTTAAATAGTTTCCTTCTTTTTATTTGTGTTGATTTGTTAATTGAAAAAGACAAGCCTACCCCAAAATAAACAGATAAACTCTGGAGTTGGACAAAATAAATTACAATTTCTTCAGTAGATATACCTTTCTGTGTAATTGATCTCACTAAGTTGCCCTGGAATTACACAAATATATCGAGGGATATAGCACTATCTTAACTTCTCTTGGTGTATGCTATCTGTGGCAGACTTGCTGCAAAATGTAATTAATTTTGGCCACATGTTTTTTCTATTCTATCTTCTGGTTATAAAATATTATTTAATTTGTTCTAATTAGACAAGTTAAGAATAAATTCAGGTGTTATTATATGCTTTATTATGCTGTACTTAAGCTATATATCAATTATTTGCTTCACTGTAGCTTGATTTAGCATTCAGAAGGAAAAAATACCTAGATCTTCAGAAAGGGTAAATCTATAGAAGTCTGTGCTGATTGTACACACTCTCATTTTTTGTTTCTGGGAGAAATTGCTCACAGATGTCTGCTTTATCTGTGTTGTGTTGGGTTGCCTGGGTTGCCAGTGTCAAGATGTTCTTGTGATAATATATAGTAGAGATACTTTTCAACCTTAGGCTTGAACATTAATTTCTGTATACTTTTGATAAGGTATCATTGTTGTAAATAAGAGATTTTGTTTTACAAATTAATTTGATTACAGAAACCAAAATTAATTTCAATCCAGATTTGGGAAAACAGATATGGAGAAAACTGTTTTACAATACAGCAAAATGTAACAAGAGCAAAATTTTCAGCTAATAGTAAATTAGAAAATGCCATAAGTTTCACATGTGAGGTAAAGCAATAGAAAGAAACTGAGGGAAACTAGAAGCATGGTCAAAAAATTGCAGATTAAAATTCCATTGAAAACTCCAAGATGAAATATGTAACTTCCACAGAAAAAAGTCTGCAATACTATTTAAGAGTAGCAGCAATACTGTTTAAGAGTATTGCTCTAAGACTGATGATTAATAATGTAATGTGTACTGATAACATTCTGAGGTCACAGACAGTATGTCTTCTCTGGATTCAGTTGCTCAGACCGACCCACAGTAGCCTGAAATGCACAGATATCTAAATGAAAACACATCAGCAGTCCTGCACCCAGGGTATGTAGCATTCACTATGAAAAGTAGCCTCATTTTTTTAAGATAATTTTTTTTTTGGTGTATTGCACCATATATACAGATATAGATACATATGCAGTCTTATTCTCAAAGCTATCTGAGGCATCTGTAATGTTTTTCTGGGTGGAATCCTGTAGAAAGCTTCAAATGTCAATGCAACTTTGAAATGCATATGGATAATACTATGGTGTGGGAACATGGCAGTCCTGATTCAAGGTGAGATGTTGAACATCCTCAGCAAGATATTTCTACCAGGGAGAGCTGAGAGGTCTCAGCAATTCTGAGACTAATTGGCCAAATCTGGATTTTAATAGGAGATTATGGCATGATATGTCACTCATTAAATTTGAAGTCCTTTTTTTTCTGTGAGCTGGTCAACAGACATTAAAAAATGTAAATTGAAAATCACTGGGATTTTTTTTCTCTTACTGTATTGTTGCTCTTCTCTGACTTCTCTCTGATGTCAGAATCACTTCCCACATTCCTGTACTTTACAGTCTTCTAGGAGCTCCAAATAGACTTGTTAAAGTATGGCACAGGGTTTACTCTCATTCCCTGGGTTCTGTCCTCAGCTTCTATGTAGCAGCAAGGGCTAATCATTTCAAGAGCAGAGAAATGAAAATTGCATAAAATACTGAGGATTAGTAAGAAGTATCTCTGGCAATGAATCATCTTTGGAACTTGTTTACTTTTTATGCAGCAGTCACATTCCAAGCAACGGCTTTCTCTCTTAAGTATTAACAAGATCAGATGAGATATAAAGATTTTGAGAATTCCCTGTATTTGTTTGCCTCTGGAATCTCCACCTGTGCGTAAATAGGAACCTTCACGTGCCTTTTGTCATCCCACATCCCATTTAGATTGCGTTATAGGGACAGCAACAGGAAGCATGGTGAGTGCTCCCCCAGCTCTCAGTGACTCCAGTGTCAGTTGTGTTACTGCTCTGAGCTCCTGCACAGCAGCTGCCAACATGTCCAGGAGGAAATACTTCACCCAGACTGGGAGATAGTAAGTCAATATATTACTCATGTACTGCAGTATCTACTATATTGGTTTCAGCTTGATTTCTGGTTCTTCCTACTCTATGTTGATAGGCAGTGAAAAAGCTTGAATTTATCTTGTTAGGCCAAATCTGGTAAGTTAAGATCATCATCTGACATCTATAATACATATTGGCTGTGGAGTATTATACATGCCAGGCTTCTGGTTTGATTGTCTCATTTCTCCTTTTCTCTTAGTATCTTGTTAAAAGGTTGTTTACATAAGATGTCCTATATCTGTTAGTGAATGGTCTTTGCAGTTCAAATGTATCTGAAATCAAGACTTTTATAATACCCTTTATTCTAAAATGCAGGCAGAGCAAACTAGGTTGTTTGCTCTAAAGAAGGGTATCCTCTACAGTAGAACATTAGAAATCTTGTCGTTTAACCAGCTGGCAGGACTCAAGATTCAGAGCATTTCACCTCTGAATCAAATTATAAAGGTGTGTATCATGTATATATAAGGACACCATAAGGACAAATGTTATAGATATATCTTGCCATCCAAAAAGCAATTTTTCCCATAGAAATGATAAAATTAATGTGTGGGAGCAGGAGATGTGAAAGGTGGAAGCAGCACTTATCATTTGAATACACAGGGAAGGATCTGTGCTTTGCAGGATAAAGAAGCTTACTCGGTATCATTGGCTGGAGGAGAAAGTGGCTTCAGCATAGATTGTGGAAAATCACAGCCACTTCACTGATGAAATACTGTTTTCAACATTGATATTTTTTGCTTCTTTCTGAATGGTGACATTTTCATCATCATCATCATCATCATCATCATCATCATCCTCATCATCATCATCATCACCACCTTCCTCAGGTGACTCAAAGTCAAAAACATTTATCAAGATTGAAAAATGTAAGAATGGGGATTTCAGTCTCATTGGTGAAGCACCTACAACTGCTACATTAGACACCTATACTCGGTATTTATATGGTGGCCATCTCTAAAATTCCTGCAGATATCTCCACTGAATTCCTTTACTCTAAAAAGGAAAATTGCTTTGCTCTCTATCAAACTCAGCTGCTTCTTTGCTGAGAATGATCAACTCCATGAGTACAAAAGTATGTTAAAAGTCATTGAAGGATCTGCAGAACAGTAGCCAGAAGTAATAGATAGCTGGAAGGTGGCTGTATGTGTTTCTCTTGCTGCTCCTCCATCATCAAACTGCCTCAACTGACTCTGACACTCACATTCCAGATGTTGTTCACAGATCAAGATTGATTGAACATAATCACTAATGGTACCTTTCTCAAAAGAAACAGGGTCCTGTCCCTTGTCTTAGATTCAGATTTACAACCACATATGGTTGGTCATACTTAAATTCTCTGCCTCATCTTGAGAGATATGAAGCTATCTCCCGTTGCAAACTATTTGCAGCCCATTTTTGTAGCATTGCTGGCTTCTGAAGTTGCCCTAAAACTGTAAACAGCATTTCTTTCTGTTTCAGTGATGGTAAAACAGTGGCCATAAAGAAAATAATGAAGAAGGCATTTACACTGTCTAAAACCATACGTAAAGAAGTAAAGCAAGTGAGGTAAGAAGCAAAATCTAAGAACTGTATGTTGTTCCATTTTTACACAGATTTTTTAGGGCTTAAAATCTTTCCAAATATGACTGTAAATTCACATTCCACTTTTTTTTTCAAACTTTACTTGAAAGAGAGCAAAGATCAAAATTTCCTTATGTCTGTTTTACTTTTTCTCTACATTGTGAGACAAGGCACTTGGTTTTCCAGCTGCATTATGAAACCAGGAGGGACATCTGTGAAAATTACTGTTGTGCTGTGATTTTTGTTGATTTTCACAGGGAACTTGACCATCCCAATCTCTGCAAATTTATTGGAGGTTGTGTAGAAGTTCCAAATGTTGCCATTGTCACAGAGTACTGCCCCAAAGGCAGCCTGAGTGATGTGCTCCTCAATGAAGATATTCCTTTGAACTGGGGTTTCAGGTAAAAAAAATCGTGTATGTATGTATGTATATATGGATGGATGGAAGGAAGGAAGGAAGGAAGGAAGGAAGGAAGGAAGGAAGGAAGGAAGGAAGGAAGGAAGGAAGGAAGGAAGGAAGGAAGGAAGGAAGGAAGGAAGGAAGGAAGGAAGGAAGGAAGGAAATTAATTTGAATATCAATTCCAACATGTCTTTTGAGTGTTTTGAGAAATTGTATGTTTAGTTCTTGCAATGCTAAGCCAATGACTTTTCAACTCTTTGTCTAGTTATACTGCAAAACTGTTTTATTATTTTTACCAATACAGGAAATGAGCTCACATTGTCAATGAAACTTTCACAAAGGCAGTGACATTGTTTTTGAGATCAATCTTGGCATGTCCTTTCTGCTTCTGCTATATGCTTGCCTTCAGCAAAGAAAAATGGTTTACTGTTAGGAAACCTTCCAAATAAAGCAAGGAAGGTAATAAAATTGTTTCACTTGTAAAGGTGTGAAAGCACTACCAAGGATACAAAAGTGCTGAGGATTTCTAGCAGAAACTTTACAGTCTTGGCCTGTGAGCTCAGGAAGATAGGGGTTTCCAAACAGACACCTTAAGTGTTTTGGGAAAATGAGCATGGGGACAATTTGAAAGGTATCATTTGTGTAAACTTCAGTAAGCTTTGGAGCTATTCTTGAGTGAAAGTGGAAATACTAGCTCACTGATTTTTGACTTTCAGGTTTTCTTTTGCTACGGATATTGCTCAAGGAATGGCCTATCTCCACCACCACAAAATGTATCATGGGCGGTTGAAGTCTAATAACTGTGTGATAGATGATCGGTGGGTTTGTAAAATTGCAGGTAAAGAGAAGACTAGAAAAAGTTTTCAAAGCTGTCCAATAACCCCCTAATTATAGATTTCACACAAGTGCTTTCATGTTGACATTTCTTGTGGAATTGCTGACTGTCCCAGACTTCACTAGCAGCACCTTATGCTGAAGCAAGTTTCATGTTACATCATCAAGTCAAGTTACTTAGTACACATCACAGAGGCACACTTCAGATCCTACAAATTAGTCAGTCTATCACTATCTGAGCAGAAACTGCATCATTCTGTATTTTGTTAGAGAGAGAAACCTGAGGCATGGACAATGGTGTAAAGAGATGTAGTATTGCTGACTGATTGTTAGCACGAGGTAGTTTAATTAGCATGAGGTAGTTTAATGGAGAAAATCAGACTCAACTCAGAGCTTTTAAGTCTTGTTCACAGCACTGAATTGTATCCTCTCAGACATGGAGCTACAAGTCAGGTCCACTCTTGGTACCGGAAGACAGCCTTTGGGAACAGGAAAACCACTGCAGGGTCTAGTTTAGTTTGCAGCTGCCAAAGGGAATTAAGGCAATGATCATGTCTTCTACTTTTTTTCCCTGAGTAGTGATCATACTCTGTAACCCATAGCCCTCCTAAAAGCAGCAGCAGCAGATTTATTTTTCAGTGGTACATCCTATGACTAAGGCTCCTACACAGGACCAGGCTTACTTCTCCAACTCCTTCAGTATCCTTCCGCCGTCAGAACTGCCTACTCTGCTTGGAGCCTCTGCTGGAGAAAAACAAAAATTAGACATAGTTGGATTACATCAACTGCATCACCTTAGCACAGCTCCTCTCAAGTAAATAGGATATGTGCAAAATCATTCAGCAACTTCTGTTTTGATTCTGTTCTGTGTCAAACTGTAGAGTTTTCAAATCATGGTTTATCTGGATGCAATAACGTTAAACAGACTTCATAAATAACAAATGTGGGAGCTATTTTAAAAATGACCTCCACATAAAGATTCAGTCCCTAGGAACATATTAATTAGAGGTCACTCCAGACAAAACTGGGTATCTGCATCCAGCCTTTCCATACACTCAGAAGAGTGCTGTTTACGTAAGAAAGAAAACCGAAGTCAGTTGTTTTTTTCTCCTTCGTCCTGATTCTGAGTCATATGCTAAGAATTCCTTCTATATTAGGCTAGAAGTATAGATGGAAAGATGTTTCATGTCTATTCTGCCTTTGTTCTGGTGCTAGCAGTATTCAAGTAACGCCCACCATCTGATTTCAGTTGTTAGTCTGTCTAACTAGTAATTACTTGAGCAGCCTGCCACTAGAGATAAGGATCAAGGGACAAAGTAGAACAGAAACCTGGATTTACATGCTAACTCTTCCACTGAGGTGAGACTATTGTCTGAAAATAATATGATAAAATCATAAAATAATTCTGATTGCAATAGGTCATGTAGTTCAGTTTCTCTGCTGTCATTCAGTCTTGGCCAAATATTTGGTTTTCCAGATGTTATATTTAGAATAGTTTAGAGGGGAAAGACCACCCAAATGCCACTATTTCTAGACTAAGATGTGCATTTAGAATGGGGAAAATGAATTTCTTTAGACTAGCTGTGTAACTGTCTATTACTGTACATGTTTTGGAGATATATCCAATGAATGGTTTGCTTCCTGTTTTTTTCCATTTTAGATTATGGCTTGCAGTCATACAGAAAAGAAGATTTTCCTGATGGATCAAGTTCATCCCAGCAGCATTTGATTTACACAGCTCCTGAAATACATACTCTTTCAGATGTTGAACCCAATTCTATGTCAGATGTCTACAGGTTTTCATGATCTGACTTTTAGTAATCCTGAGTATTCTTTAATGACAGTTAGGTTTAGTATAATTCTGTTGTCACTCCAGGTATATGTTTGATTGTATTTTTAAAAGGATTGGTCCTGGAATACAGAACAGCATAGATATCACAGGATCTTCACTTTCAAGGTAGACAATGCAATACTGAATTCACTGACATTATTGAAAAGCAGAGCTGACCCAATAATTTATAAGGAACCACTTGACTAGTAAGATAAAAAGGCATGAAGATCTGCTATTATCTAATTATCATTTTTTCTGTTGTTGTTTCTTATGAAAAGTAGATTATTTTCAGCAATGGCAACACTTTTAAAGTTAATAGCATCAATGTTCTAGGATGTCATAATGCACATATGCCTCCTGTAATTCTATAATTGAATGTCAATACAATTATTTGGGGGCATATAAATGGTGATAATATTTGGTTTACAGAGGAAAAATAAAGAGAAGGGAACAAAATGGATGTACTAGAAAATAGCTCCATTCCTTTCCTTTTGAAAACCTTTATAGAAGATTGCTTTCCAGTGGCTTTCCCTGCCAGTGGTGGATAGCTTTGATCCAACCACTCTTCAGATAAGTGGGAACACAATTGTAAACAGGGTCTGCATATACTGTGCTTGATCATTAATTTTTATCTATTCTATCAGATTAACTGAGCAAGAACTTGATGTCTCAGTAGTGTTTCTGCCTATAGGCTTCAATATGTCCTTAGAATTTGCTCCAAAATAGCTCAGCTAAGGCAGTTTGAGTGTTGGTATTTCTGGCTACTGTCATTTGTCCTATGTCGGTCTGTACTTTTGCAACATGAAGTAGTCTTTGAGAGAAATGTGCTCCAACTAAACAATAATTTTAGGATTGTCTTATACATTTCAGTTTATCATTGCCCTGCAGCCAAAATGCATCCTAGAAAATGTTTCCTTGGCTTGTTGGTCTCACTCTACTCCTGTTCTGGATAGATATCGTTATTTGACTTTCAAGACAACTTCACCTCCTGAAGGCATTTCTTGCCAAGGGTTCCCCTTTAAATAGTCTTTAGATCTGATTTGCTCATATAATATATGAGTTCATATACAATGAACTTTTGACTGATTCAGTGAATATTTCCTGGATTTGTCTTGCTGTCCCACCCACTCACAAAATCAGTATCTTCTTCTGTGGCACTGCAGTTATTAATTTCTTGGTTAAAAAAAGGTAAAAGCAATGAAAGATAACACCAAAAAAGGGAGAAGAGCAACATGAAGACAGGGAAGATAGAGAAGTACTCTTTACCATTGAAAGGGTTGTCTTCTTATCTGAGCTGTTCTTTAGCATTTGCATTTTAACAAATCTTGTGTTTGATGATATGGGCAGGAGGTAAGCCTTCCTGGTACATATGTTTGGCCTCACTGGCCAGGCAGCATTGATCCAGTATTGAAATCCTCAGTTTTTATCTGTGCAAACATTCCACTAATATTCCTGAAGGTGAGGCCCAAATAAAAAATTAGTAGAAACTGCAGGAGTGAGATTTGTAATTTAGTGTGCTCTTCCAGATGAATCACTTGCTTTTAAAGTTCTCTAGGGAAAGTGTTGGTCAGATGGGAAAGCTAAAATGGAAATGAAAACAGAAGCATGAACGTAACTCCTCTTCTGAGCTAAAGAGGCTGTTTCCAGTCACAGTTTCTCCCAGATTGGTTCTTCTTGATTTCGTCAATCGTCATGTGAATTTCACTATCCACAGTGGAAAAGTGAATTTTATTGGGTAGTGCAGCTGTAGATGAATTAAATCAATACTGCTTTATAAGACTTACTATAATCAAATTATTATCCTTAAAAATCTGATTCAGCTTTTCTGCCTCACCAGGACTGATTCGCTTTCTTCTACTAAATCACCACAAAATTAATATAAAAGTCTCATCAGAATAATTTCTCTTTATTCATCATGTTTTGTATGCATAATTTTATTTTCCAATGGTGGTCTGCAAGTGAGTTGAAAGATAGATAAACATATCCTGTTACCAACAGAATATCTTACAGAATAATGCAACCATTAGCAACACAACTGACTGAAAACCAATATCCTCCAAAAAAGTAAATGTTACCAAGCTGATAGGCGTGCAGGGGTAAATTATTACAGTTTCACTATATAAAGAGGCATCTTTATCTTGACTGTTGGCTAGAGGAGGTGCTTGCTTCTAAGAGATCACTATTCTGAAAGATCTCCAATGAGTTCAGAGAAAAGACTAAATTCTCTGTTTTTACTGTCTTTTTCCATTCTTCATCCTTGATGAATGTATTTGACCTTAGTTCAACTGAGGAAGATAATGACCACAAAAATATAGTTCAGAAGGAACAAGCAGAAATGCTCAATATAAAATATCTCCTCTGGACACTGTGTCATCACAGACTTCATGGACATTTTCTAGAACAGTGATCTTTCCAGTGGCTGAAAAAAAGCCTCCCACTGGTGATTCTGATGAACCTGCTCCTGTCCCTTGATTGGAGCAAAAATCAGACTGCTATGTTTAACTAGTAGGAATCATGTACATAAACCTGCATGTATCACCTCTGGATTCCATTAATTCTTGCAGAGAAAATTGCTTTGCTGGCCATCAAACTCAGATATCTCTGGGACCTGTAACCATGAGAGAGAAATACCAAGAAACATTCAGTAACAAATCTCTGAAAACACAAAGTAGTAACAAGTAGCAGCACCGTTGCCATCCTTCCTTTTTGAAATACTGGGATTTCAGACCTACAATGGGGAAAAATAAGAAATAATGAAAAGAAGAAATCACTGACTCAGTTAACTGTTATTGCATTAACATTTTTCTTCATTTTTATTCTGCAGTTATGCCATCATTTTACTAGAAATTGCCACTGGAAGTGATCCTCTGGCAGTAAGTAAAGATGAACTATGTGTAGAATTTGCATGAAAACTTTGATTCTGTTTCTGCTGAAGACACAAACCAAACTTTGAGTTACTGCACCTTAGAGTTACTTTTTGAGCATGCATTTTCCTCATGATTTTATGGGTGCCAGTTCAGTTCCCATGGAGCATGCAGTCAGGGTTTCCTCACAGATTTACCAGTTTTCCCTTTCAGAGCTTTGAAGGAGAGCATATGATAAAAATAATGTAGCTCCAAAACTTCCTTTCCTTTCGATTAGTTTTGTGAGGTTTAATGGCTAGGTGGATACAAGGAGAATGTATGCATTAGCATCTTCCTTTTTCTCCTGCTTCCTCCTTTTCCTGTCATTTACAGGCCTCTTTTGTGGAATCTTGCAGTAGTAAGAATAACCTAGAAAAGCAAATTAGCTGCACTCCATAAGTAAAATGTCTGTTTTGAATATGTCTTTTGATCACTGCTAAATAGCAAACACAAAAAGAATGTACCTTGAAATTGAAAATAGATGGTCTGGATATGTAACCACATTCTCTCTGAAATAATTTGCTTAACAAGAATTGTAACAATAAAGACTTGAAACTACTATTTTTCCAGTTCTGACAGTTTGTAATGAAAGATTAATATAGTCCTTGTGATCTCGTAAAAGTTTCCCAATATCTTGCTAGGTATTCATTTGTTTCAAAAGTTGTTTATGTCATATAAACATTGGGATTAAAGTCTGTCAGCCTTGAAAGAGCTTTAAGACAAGGTTACCCATTTTAGACTGGGTTATATTTTTTTTAATCCTTTCTTTTCCCTTATGCTCTTATGAAAAAACGCTGACTTAGAAATGGTAGAGGTGTTATAAAAGTGATGATGATAATAATAATATATTTTCAGTGGCTGGCATGAGAACCATAACACTTGTATCAACATTCTTCTTCTTCTCTAGAAAGATGATGTACATTCAGCTGAATATTCTTGGCACCCACCTTTGGCAGAATTAATTTCAGGAAAGGCTGGGAATTCTTGCCCATGTCCCACGGATTATATAGAGGTGAGAAAAATACAATATTGTGTACAAAAATCATTTACTGAAGTGAATTTGCAACAAGTTATAGAAGTGGCAATATTACCTTTGACAAATATAAATCACCTGGAAATCAAGAATTACACCTCAAACAAGCCAAAACTATAATATTTAATATCCTTAACAAAAAATTTGTGATTGTGACAATGAAAGATTCAGTTGTCCCCTCCTGTTGCTGGTGTAATAAATATGTTTTTATTATTCAATCATTGATTTTTGTGCAATTTCATTTTATTATAAAGTGTTGAATCCCATACATATTTTATGTTAGCAATACCTAGCTAACTGACAGAGGGCTTTCACATAATGAAGTCTGTCTCAGGCAAATTATGAGTTTAGTTTCTTTCTTATGCAACAAGTCTTTCTCTTCAGTAGCCTCAATAAAGTACACTCCCTCCGAGTTTAATTAAATCAGAACAAGATAGGGTCATCCTCATTTCAGTTTAAGCATAATATAATTCACCTTCGCTGATTTGTAGCAACATAAATGCAAAAAAACTTCTCCTTAGCAGCACTGGTTTTTAATCCAGACCTTAACATTCTTAAGGGGTACCTCATCTCTTAATATTTTGTGAATTTTGTGTACGGACAAGTCTTCTGAAAACTGTATGTGACTCCAACAGCATAACACTAATACAGCACAAGACAAGAGGTTGAGCAGTGTTCAGCAGAAGGAATGTGTATATTTTACTCATGATTTCCCACAGCAGCATTTTCATGAACCAACATCCTTCATTCAGCAAAAACCTGTAGAACTCCAGAGGCTTCAGTGTAGCTCTGACACTTTTCGCAAGCTGCAGATAGAGCTTCAAAGCCAGCTGGCACCAAGAAAACAGAAGTATTAACTTAAAATACTGCTTATGTTTGGAATAATAAAAGGTTGTTTGCTTTTCTCACTCTTTTTCCCTTCTGCAGTTAATTCAAAGGTGCAGAAGGAATAATCCATCCCAAAGGCCTACATTTGAACAAGTCAAGAAAATGTTGTACAAGATGAATCCTGTTAGCCCTGTTGACATGATGATGACTCTGGTAAATTTAGCTTTTTAATCCAATCCCATCTTCTCACTTTCAATAACTTTCACCTCTATCCTTCAGGATTGGTTTTTTTTAATCTTATACCTCCTTGTTTGGTGAAAAAATCCATTGCTGTTTGTTCAGTTCTGTCGGGCTGTCTGTAGCTGCAGTTCAGCTTTAAACCCAGCTTTCCTTCTCATTCAGTTTTTCAACTTTCTCAACTTCTTTGAGGCTGAACTTTTTTTTGCCTGTCAAATGTTGCTTGCAAACTATATTCCCCTTTTCTGTGACTCAATGGTCTTATAGTACCAGGGATATAGAATCCTGCATGCTACAAATAGCATGTTTATAAATAATTTTGAGCAGGGTATCTCAAGCCCATCAGCAGAGAAAGAAGATTCCTGCCTCCACAGACTGTTCTCACACAGAGGAGGGATGCAAAAAGCAAAGCATAGACTAACATAGCAAGATTGTTTATGTAAGAGCATTGTGAGCTTTCGATAAAAGATCGAGACTTTGTTTTGTTAAGATTCTGATCTGTGTCTGTAAGTTGCTTGCTGCATTAGATTTTGTCCCTAAATTTGCATGAAATTTGAAAAGCCTGAAATTGCCTTCTGCTGTCTTGTGTGTAAGCACTAACCTCAAGTCTAGATTCATAAATTTACCTAAGGAGAAATCTGAAATTTGGATTTTGTAAAAAAGTGTTAGGTGTCTTAGACCTATGTGGGGTTTTTTAAATGTCTGAATATTTTCAAAGCAGAATCATTCAAATACTTAAATCCTATCCAACTAGGCATCTGTTTCAGTAGGAAGATGAATTTTTGAAAAAGTTTAGAAAATTCTCTGTTATTTAGATGGAGAAATATAACAAACATCTGGAGATACTGGTTTCTGAGCGAACTCAGGATTTAATGCATGAAAAACAGAAGACTGATCGTCTGTTGTATAGTAAGTTATAAAGAAAAAATACTGGATATTCTTCTCAATAATATTTTTTTTCAGCTGTCTAACTATAAACAAGAACCCTTTGATAGGTGATTATTTAATTGGTAACATTTAGCTAGCAAAGAATGAATATACTTTTTTCTTGCAAAGCTAGAAAGATATTTAGCTACTTTCTGTATTTCCCCCCTAGAAATCAGTGCACTCATCTGAGAGCTATGGCTCAAAATCCATAGTGCTCTGACTTTGCATTGGTGTGGCAGGCCTTTTACATAGTTATAAATGGTGTGGAATTGCAGTTGGTTGCTTTTGCTGGCAGTGTATGTTCCAAAATTCTATAAGAAAAAAAGACATAAAGAGATGGGAATAGCATATAAGAGAGGAAAAAACAAAAGGGTGTGAAAGTGCAAAATAGGGGAAACAAAGACAATTTACAAAAAAACAAAATGGGGGACATAGAACAAACCTAACACAGGTAGAAAGGACTAGCAAAGAGTCGACAAAGAAGGAATTAGTATAATCTCAGATCACACCATTAGAATCTAACATTACTCTTCCTTGGAATGTACAGATACTAGCTTGTTTGGCCTAAAAGTTATGGACCATGAGAAAAATCTGGATGTGTTATCAGTGAGATTTATGGTGAATTCTCACACTGTAGCAGAGCAGATTTTGATGGCAAAGTGTGTTTTCACCTTCATAATATTTTGCATTTATGAACATTTTTTGTGCCTTTAAACAAACGTGTTATGTTTAATATGTTCTTTTATCCATTTAAGAAGATTACAATGCTCTACTTTCTACAACAGGTATGTTGCCAAAACAAGTAGCAGATGATCTCAGACAGGGAAAACATGCACAAGCTCAAAGTTACTCAAGTGCTACCATCTTCTTCAGGTAAATGAAAATGAAAGATAGGACTAGAACTGTCTCCTACAGAAGAAACTTCTAGGCTTCTGGTGGAGATGAAGCTCCTAACTGGGTACATAATTTCTGTCTAAACTGACACCTATTGTAACAGGTGGCTCTGTAAAAGAATGTCTTCCAAAATTCTCATAACTCCCTATTTTTCATTATAATTACTTAGATAAAAAATTATATTACTCTGGAGCTCTAACGAACAGCAGCACATCACTTTACATGTTATAAACATGCATGAATGTATGTTTCATAAGATAGGTCTAAGTAAAGAATCCACTATTTAGCCTGTGTAAAGAAAATTTGTCTATTCTTAGAGTCCACATGGATTTACAGTTTTAATTCTTTATGTGTGCAGGAAGCAGCATATAAATGGCATGCCTTCACTTGTCATAAGTGAATAGATATAATCTTTCATATTTTTCATTTATACCTAACCCAAAATTGAAGACTGCTTAGTCTGTAACAGGTTAAAGTCTACCTGTAAAAATGCTTTACTGCACTGAGAAGCAAAAAGGCTTAGGCCAGTCTGTCCTTTTAAATGGAAGGAATCGTTTGTAAATTTAAATAAATGAAGACAAAACTATCCAATAAAAATCTTAGCAAAATAGTTATTGAAAAGAGAAGATTGATGTAATTGCATTGAGAAATTTTTATGGTGTGTTTAAGATTACTAGTTAGCAATGCTTGGGGCAGTGGGTGATTATGCTCTTTCTGTTGTGTTTTAACAGTGACATTGTTGGCTTCACTGAGCTGTCCAGCAGCAGCACACCATACCAAGTGGTAGATCTCTTGAACAAGCTTTATACCACTTTTGATGAAATCATAGACAACTATGATGTCTATAAGGTGGAAACAATAGGAGATGCTTGTAAGTTCCTTGAGCTGTGGACAATGATGGGCGTGGAGCATCAAGATAGAGACTGATGACAAGGAAGAGCAGCTGAAGGAGATTTGGAAAGTTTCTTATCCCCGGGAAGGCCAAACAAAAAAAATTAGTAGATGAGTCCTACCAGAGCCCTAGCAAAATTTAGGAACATTTTCCTGCATACCTTTAATCATTTGTGTGATTGATAAGTATTGTGAATGGGACAAATTAATTGAGTAAAATACCACTGCTGTTTGTTTGGTTCCTGTCACTAGTGAGATCTGACTTTAAGTCTTGGCAGCAGATTAATCCCAGTTGGCAATTTCTGTACCACAGGAACACAACTAAAAAAATTTACCTTCTACATGGGATCATAGATGCCATACCCTAAGCTTTATTATCTGTCTTCTTCTGCAAAGACCGTAGCAATATTCTTTCTTCTAACACACTGTAGGGGCTTGACTGTCTCTTCTCATTGAGTTTGTAGGAAAATGGCTTTATATTTGGTACCATGGCAATCTGCTGGGAATAGACTGTGATTAAAACTGAGTTCCATAAAACCTAAGGAAATCTAACAGGGCTTTTGGATGAAACAGACAGAATTCTGATAAGAGATATGGGGGAAAAAAGCCCACTCTTTTTTCTCTGTGGAACTGTTGAACACATTCTTGAGCATAAAATTCCTGAACAAATGGACCTCATAGATCCCTAAAAGACTGGTTTCTTGCCCTACACAGTAACAGAATCAAAGAATCATAGAATATCCTGAGTTGGAAAAGATCCACAAGGATCATAGAGTCCAACTCCTGGCCCTGCACAGCACCATCCTCAAGAATCACACCATGGGCCTGAGAACATTATCCAAAAACTTCTTGAGTGTATCAGGCTTGGTGCTGTGACGACTTCCCTGGGGAGCCTGTTCCAGTGCCCAACCAGCCTCTGGGGGAAGAACCTTCTCCTGATAGCCAACCTAAACCTCCCCTGACACAACTTCAGGCCATTCCCTCGGGTCCTGTCACTGCCACCCCAGAGCAGAGATCAGTGCCTGCCCCTCCTCTCCCCCTCACAAGGAAGCTGTAGCTGCAGTGGGGTCTCCCATCAGGCTTCTCTTCTCCAGGCTGAGCAGACCAAGTGCCCTCAGCCATTCCTCACACGGCTTCCCCTCCAAGCCCTTCACCATCTTTGTTGCCCTCCTTTGGACACTCTCCAACAGCTCAATGTCTTTTCTGTGTTGTGGCACCCAGACCTGCCCCCAGCACTGGAGGTGAGGCTGCCCCAGCTCAGAGCAGAGCAGGACAATCCCCTCCCTTGCCTGGCTGTGATGCTGTGCCTGATGTCCCCCAGGACAGGGTTGGCCCTCCTGGCTGCCAGGGCACTGCTGGCTCATGTTCATCTTCAACCAGGACCCCCAGGTCCCTTTGCTGCACTCATTTCTGCTTTCCAGCCTGTCCTTTCCCAGTTCGTCTTTGCATCCAGGGTTGCCCCATCGCAGGAGCAGAATCTAACACTTTTTGTTCTTAAGCATGAAGCTGGTGATTGCCTAGTCCTCTAATTTCTCAAGTTCTCTTAGCAGCACCTTTCTGTTTGTGAGGCAATTTAGGAGCATCAGCAGACTTAGTATCCCTTCCAGTCGTGTGTCCAAGCCATTTATGAAGGTGTTGAAAAGCACAGAGCTGTGGATGCAGCCCTGTGGAACCCCCCTAGTGAAATGTCACCAGTCTGGTGTCACCCATTCACTGTAACCCTTTGTGACTCACCCCTGAACCAGTTGCCTACCCATCACATAATTTGTTTATCCAGATGTGTGCTGGACATTTTGTCCAGAAGGATCCTGGGAGAGGCAGTATCAAAGGCTTTACTGAAATCCGAGAAGATTACATCAACTAGCTTCCCTTTATCACCAGGGTGGCTTATCCTGTCATAAAAAGAAATCAGATTTGACAACTGGGGCTTTCCACTCATGAAGCCATCCTGGCTGTGACAAATGGCCGTGTTGTCCCTCAGGTATTTTTCATTACCTCCCAGAGAAATTTTCTCTGAAATTCTGCCAGGCACTGAAGTGAAAGTGACAGGCCTGTAGTTTGCAGGATCATCCCTCTTGCCATTCTTGAAAATTTGGATAACATTTGCCAGCTTCTAGTAGAACTGAGACTTCTCCAGATTTCCGTGGCCATTCCAAAAACATTTTCAGAGATATTAAAATTACTTCACCAGTTCTTTGAGTACAGTGGAATGAATCCCGTCATGCACTATACATTTACAGGGATCAAACTAGAGCAGCAAATCCCACATAAATTCAGGGTTTAGTGTGATTTTATCATTCTCACAGTCATGGTTGTCCAGCTCAGAAGTCTAGACCCCAAGAATCCATCATCAGCTATTAAAGCATAGTGCAGGAATCTTAGGAGAATGCCTACTTGGAGTCATTGCCTTTTTTTGTGATATCTGCCCAATGACAAAAGATACTGAACAGCCACATTTGCACTGTCTGTCCCACTTTAAGCATTCTCAGTGCAGGAGGATGAAGAAAGAAAGGATTGAAGGGAATAAATCTAATGTTATCTTTATATATAAATAAAAATTTAAAAATCTAGTCTTAACTTTATAAGAAGGAAATACAACATTTTTCTTACCTAAGGTAATCCCACACATGAGCCATTGCCCTAGCCTTCTTTTGTTTCTGGCTTTCTGCAGGCACAACTCTGCCTTGGTATATGAAGAAATAGGGCTTCTTTATTTCTTTATGTATTTTATTTTTTTTTATTGTAGGCAGTATACTTTAGTAAATCTATGTGTAATGTCAAAGGTTAACACAGTTGCATTGTTGTATTAAGATATGGTGGTGTCGGGAGTACCCAAGGAGAATGGGATCCTTCATGCTGGTGAGATCTCAAGCATGGCTTTAGACCTTCTGGATGTCTGCAAGACTTTTAAGATTCCCCACAAGCCCAATACCCTCCTAAAGATAAGAGCAGGAATACATTCAGGTACGTTGAGATAGCTGAAAAAATCTTCCTCTGGCTTTACAAATGCATCTGTAGTGGCTAATTTCTCTCCATTAAAAATGAAATTAATTTTTGGTATGCAGTGGAATACAACATAGAGGTCATCCCAATGGAATAATTTATTGGATGCATGGGATATTGGTACCTCAGTTTTGAATACAACATTGGAAACATCCCACAGCCCCTGTGTCTTTGCTGGTGTGAGTTAGAACTGCCATTCTTTATCCATTACTTTTCCTTATCAGCTGTTCTCTTCTCAAAACAGTGAGTTGTTTCTTGACACTCTGATCTAGCCTTTACTCTCAGACTTCTAGCTTTCTGATTTAATCTGACATATGATTGCAAATCTTTTTTGATAGACAGCCAGAGCTGGATACGTCCTGTGCAGCCCAGCATCTGCCAACTAAGCAGCGTACATTGTCTTACTAAGAAATCATATCTTCTATGTTTTAAATCACTTTTAAGACAGATTTGTAACCCCATATAAATACAATACTGACGCTCAGACTTTATCTGATCAACAAATTAGATTAGGATTGTGTAGGAAGCAGCCACAAGGCTGCATAACCAATTATGTGATTTATAAACACAAAATGTCTTGTTTTCCATTTCTTAACAGGGGCAGTTGTAGCTGGAGTTGTTGGAACCAAAATGCCACGGTACTGTTTATTTGGAGATACTGTGAACACAGCTTCCAGGATGGAATCTACCAGTGAAGGTAATAAGGAGCAAACTGCAGGTGGGATTTTAATCATGCCTGAATTAGTTCTTTTAAAATGTTGGTGTGAGTTTTGAGTCTTGGATTTCTGGAGTCCTGGATTTTGAGCTGGATTTATGGTAAAAATATTTTCATTACTCCTCTTTTATTGCTGATAACTTTCTCTAATGGAGAACACAAGAAACAGTAGGACACCATGGGACCTGTGTCAGTGTTTAACCATTATAGAAGATTATGTATGTGTCCTCCAGAAAAGAGTTTAAACAGAAATTTTTTGGAGGTATTCTCACTGCTTCTTCCTAAGAGATAACAGAGCTCCAAGTTTACTTATCAAGCTTCACCTTTAGCCAATAAGAACATTTGAACCTCAGATTCTGAAATATTTTAGCTGATCTACAAGAACTGAAAGGAAAAAAGAAAGACAGAGTGATTCAACATCGCAGAACCCTGATGTCTTGTTTCCTTTCATTCATGAAACTGAGCTGAGTAGTTTTATGGCTACATTGCAATGCGTTGTAAATTAACTAGGCACATACAAGATCTTCAAGTTTACCGTTTCATGGTGAAAACTGATGCTTTCAACATCTATCACGGTCCTCTAAAAACAAGGCAAAAGGGCAGGCGAATGGTCCTAAATGATGGATTCGAAAGTTTTGAAAGGATTTGAGAATCACTAGCATCCATTCCTTCTCACCATTTTTATTTTTCCAAAGGAAATGCTAACTTGGACGGAACACATATAACTTCATTTTCTTTCTGTCCGTCTCCTAAATAACTCCTTTCATGCTCCTTGTGTCATCTTATCTGAACTCCTTTAAAACGAATACCTTTAAAGTCTGTTTCCATCATTAATAGGTTATCTTTTGGTCTGTATGCTAGTCTCTCAGATGGTGCATCAACACTATAGACTTCAAAATGAAGACAGAACATTTATCTTTCAAGCCTGTATTTTCTCTCCCTCTTTTTCTTGCCGCATACATCCGAGGACCTCAAATTACATTACCAGGTTTTAAGCCTAAGATGATTGCTTTAAAATAGATTAATTACTAGCAATGTTCATTAAAAATGCTATCACCTGGAATCTGAGCAATAGTGTCTTTTTTTCAAGCAAGATGACAAGTTGAAATATAATGTATCTACTGCAAAGAATATTTCTGAGATACTTATCTTTATATCAGGCAGTGTTTTAGCAAATAAAAGTGGACATTATAGAACTGTCATTTTCTGATTTAAGAAAAATCAGTTAGACAATCGTAGCCAGTCCTACTATCATCTGGGATGTTTTTTAAACAAAGAAACATAATGATTGGATCTGTGTCACAGAATGATACAGGTGAAAAAAATGCTTCTCGTGAATGTGATTAAATTTTGGCAGATATTGTCTCTTTCCACTGTCTTCATTTACAGATTTCATTTTAGAGTCCGAGCAAGGATGGGTGTTTCTTTAATGTTTGGACTTTGCTGAAAACTAAATGTGCTGAGAATGTTCAGGTTCTTTATTGACCAGGAGGTAGAACTGTGTATGGTTTTCACCAGATGAAAAGGATGCTCATCAGTAGCACAGATAGACAACTGCAAAGAGTGCAAAAATATGATTAGATGCAGAAAGTGAAGAATAATGTTTGTTGACAGCCCCATATTTATCCTGAGATGCTCTCACAAGCAGGCCAGAATACTGGAGCTTGTGTGCAAACATTTTGAATAACAAATAACAAGGAATGAAAGCAAAGACTTGAACAAAATACCCAAGGGGGAGTTCATTAATGAGTCTTGAAATTTTTTGACACACTTTGAGAGATGGGTCTGTCTTAGATGTATAAATTGTTTGCTAATATGATATTTATCTTTCTTTCCAGCTCTTAAAATACAGTGCAGTTCAAGTGCATACCAGCTGTTGGAGCAGATTGGAGAGTATGTGTTAGTATGTCGTGGGAATTTACAAGTCAAGGTGTGTATGCAACATTTATACTCAGCTTTTCAGAAAGGAGAGTGTGAAAGTACTCTGGACTCCCTGAATTTTAACCCATGCAGTCCCCTATATATTTTAGTCCTCTGTATCCCACAGTGCTTTGGTTAGACTAATTCCCATACTCAAAGAGGGCATGTTCAGATTTTAAGCCAGGACTAATTCCATGGACTTGTTCATGGGACAAACCTGGTAAGTCGGAGATGAAGGACTTAGTCAAGCTGGGAAGTCTTGCATGACACATTCACTCACAACTGCTTGAAATCAAAAACGATCCTTCAGAGACATCACAAATCATCATGTGAGTTCCACAAGAGAATTAACATACTTGTGGATGGGACTTCAAAGAATTGTTTTAATTAATATTACAGCTATTATCTTTTAAGGAGAAGCTTTATGCCTCATTTTTCCTCTATGTAAAGTGTCTGACAGGCACACATTTCTCCTTTTGGGACTTGTTTCGCGTTGTAGTAAAAAAATGATTTCAAAAATGAGAGGTAGTGTTATAACCCTATGACTGATATTCTTCCTTAGGGGAAAGGAGACATGGTCACATACTGGCTTGAAGGTAAGAAAGCCTCTGTCACCCAGAAGGCAGTCACCAGCACTCCTGTGACTCTGCAAGATGCCAACAGAGTTTCATATAGTCCGATACCAGGTGTCCTTTCCAGTGATCCTCTTTGAAGTCTGCTTCCTAATCACTCATTAACTCCAGTATCTCTTCTGCTTTCAGTCTATTAGGTCATCCTGCTGAATTAGAAAATTAGAAAAGAGATAATACACCCCTTTGGCCTTGTGAATGTATTAGCTCAGACTTTATTTACAGGTGTTTCTCCCAGCAGTGGCTCTGAAAATACAAAAAAGCAAAAAACTCATCTTATGGAATAATACATAGAAATGGCCCACCAGCTACCAGAGCAGAAGGTAGCTCCCAATGTTACTTCTTAATTTGATTTTAATGGGAAATCCTCGGCCAGCAGCCATCATGACTTCAAAATCGGTTTGACATTCCAGCCTGTGGAAGTCACAGGTGCTCCCGTAGGAAAGGAGACAGTGTAGTGCTACTGTTTAGTGGTATCATAAACCCTGTGAGTGTGGTTGGTTTTGTGCTATGAAAGGGAAAAATGAGGTATTGTGTGAGGAAGTAAGATCCATTGAAAGAGGAGGATGAAGCAGAGAAATTATACTGGATACAGATTGAAACAAGAATTTGTACTCCTACTTCCATTCCATTCCTATTGTCTGGAGCATGGAAAAAAATTAAGAAGAAAGTCTGGTGTGTTTCCATACAGCCAATTCCTAGTGACACCTCCCATCTTGTTGCAGAGACCTGAAAATCTTGGGAGAGAAATGCAAGACAATGTATACTGTTGCTAAACAGGATAAAGTTCACTACAGCTGCTCTTGTCTTTGGCTGCTCTGGGATTTCTTTGAAAAACAGCTCTTAACGTTAGCTGATGTTGTTGCTTTTACAAAAGTGGCAGTGAATCTACTATTGCTGGATAGCTGTCTGTCAGTGAAATCAGGCAGCCCTCTGAGTCACTGTGTAATTTAGGACACAGTTTAGGAAAGGTCATTCCTGAGCCAGCATTTCCTGTAAAGAGAGAACCGTCATCACAAGGGGAGTAATGTCTAGATGAGCATGTTTCTGTGAGCACTGCTGGTGCTGGCTTTATTTAAAGACATACCTTTCGGGGTTATCTGTTTTGAAGAGTTTAGCCCATTCCAGTTCAACTGATTAACAAACAGTCTAACAGACTAAGTGAAACTGAGAGACAAAGGATATCAAATATCAAAGCATTTCCACCATTATGTGAGCTACACTGGATAAAGCTGAATGGGAGGAGATAAAAGGGAAGGACTTTGAGTGACATAGCACCACTTGCTCCTGCTTATTCTGCTCCCTTACCCTCCAGTCTGTCCCTGATCCTAGGTAGAAGAAAAAAACACGCATGTAGTTGCAATTTTTCTGATATGAATTTGTGTAGTTTAACCAAGCACCTGACTACTTGTTCATGTTCTTATATAGCTAGCATAGCTACAACTTTTAATTCCAAGTATGTGCTATGTGATAGTGGTAGGAGTGCCACACTATGATCTTTCTTCGCTTCTGTGAGAAGTAAATGCAGCAGTAATGATAGATTTTTCAGGGTTGCCTAAGAGAGGCAGAAAGTTTAATACTTCCAAATTATGGGAGATTTTTTTGAACTACGCAGAAAAGATGTATAGCATTCTGAGTCTGTGTATGTCTCAGAAGTCTGTGAAACTGTCTGCAACTTGAATGGAAAAAAATTGCAGCAAGGGACATAGACATAGCTGACTTTGGCACATGAGATCCCAACATAAAGTCCAGCCAAATTTTTTAAATCAAAATTTTAAATTAGTTTCATGTTTTCCTAAGCTTAAAAATTCCATTCTCTTTTTTTTTTTTTTTTTTTTTTTAATTTCATATTAGAAGGTATGGTACAATTACTTATTTTGTAATCTTAGTAGAATAAACCTTTCAGTTATCAGTAGCCCAGAGATATCCTCTAATACAGCCATTTCCTTTATCCAAATGCTATCTAGAAATTGTGAAACTCTCTGCTCTATTATAGTGCTTCATGTTGTATTAAATACTTTACATTATCTTAATGAGTTTGCATTTGTTTACGTTTTTATTAAGAAGGTGCATATCCTTATCAAATGTGGATGTGAAAGTATATGCTTTGTCCATAGTATTTCGGTTTTAACTCTTCTGCTTTGTTTTAATGTTATCTATGGAATTAAAAGATTTTCTGAAAGTGTCTTATGAGTTTAAAATCTTCTAAATAGAAATGAGTGATGAGTGACTAACAGCAAGCTTGCTGGATTGGCAGCTTTAACCACTGACAGGTCCTTGGGTAGTAGTTCCAGTTCTGCTGGAGACAACAGAGACTCTTGCTGACTTCGGGAGGCTTAGCTCCTGGTAGTTTTCTACAAAAGAGATACAGCCTGAAGAGTGCCTGGGTCAGCCTACCTCAGTTTTATTGTTACTTCCTAATCCTCTCCTCGAACTGAGCATCTCCAGAATGAGAATTATTTTCTATGGACTGTTGAATCTCTCATATCTTTCCTACAACATCAAGCAATAGTCCTTATTAATGTCAGTTTGTCTGATGACTGTGATGATATGACTGACTTCAGAGGACAGAAGTACAGTAGTAAATGTTACAGATACAAACAGAAGTGTCCTCAGTCAACTGACAAGTATTTTAAGATTAATCTCAGGCATTTTGACAGATGTAGACAATGACAACAGCCATATTTCAGATGCAGGAAAGCATTTACCAGCTGGTAAAGCTCAAGTATGATAACCAGTACAGTGCTAATCTGTGAGATGCTTTAAATCCACAGAGATTCACATCTCAAATTTGGAGCTAGTCAGCTAATCTAGCAAGCATTCTTTTCTAAAATAGCACTATATACTAGAAGTATGTGATGTGTTCTTCCTTTTCTTGATGATTTTATCTATGCCAGAAAATGGGAAAGCAATTGCAATAATAGAGCTGAAGAAGTGAAGGTGATATGTACTTTATAAATCACTTCATACAGTAGCTATTCATTTTCTACAGTCATGCAAGATAATGCAGATGATACTAAGATACTCTATTCACGAAGAGGTGATTTTATGGAAAGATTGTGCATTCTGATTACTGCTTATTGCAGCTCTGTCTACCTAGCAGAGAGAAGGTAGGCAGGAACATTAAAAAAAAAATCACACAACACAAAAACTGACTTATGAAAGTATTTTATTAGCTTGATAAACCGTCACTATATTGTTTCAACTTGAATATTGAGGAACAGACTGAATAATCACAATATTTTTAAAAATCACAACAAGTAAAGCCAAAAATTCATTAATGTATTCCCAAGTGTAAAACTTCCTAGATTTTATTCAAACAATGGGCATTGTAAAAAGACTGTGTTTTGCCACCAAGAAGTTATTCTTTATCCCCAAGATTAGGTAGCAAACATATTTTAGTTAGCTTGTTATTGGTGTGTGTAGGGGGTCTCCAATTCCAAGGTTCTTTTTTTTTTGTAAACAGGAAAGTTATCTGCTTCCTTGTACAGCAAATTAGTCAAATGAAATAAATTAATTTGTTTAAATAAAAGTGAGGTGAAATCAGGTGTGCTTTGCAAACAATGCAGGGAGTGTTGAGCCTAACTGTGAAGTCAAAGGATGCAGCGTCTCTTTAAGATCAATGTCTGATTAGTATGAGATCTCCCCGACCTGTAGAACATCTCTCCCACCTACTCAGACCCCTAAAAATTACTAATAGCCCTTCAATCTGAATTGACCTCAAAAGTAGAAATCTTTGGTTTTTTAAAGAGCATCTTTCTGGGGCTGTCCTTTCAAACCTGTAAAAAGACAAGGCTATGCAAGATTGTTCTGGTTATACTACAGCTGAGTACCATCTGCTTTTCAGCTAATGAGCACCTTGTCCTCCTAATACCTCTGCCTATTCTTCCCTACCTCAGTATAAAACATTGCACTGTAGATTTTTTTTTATATTCTAAATTGGAATTTAAAGACAAAATATTTTGCAATAAAATATTCTCTCCAAATAAAATATGGGGAAATTGCCTTTCCTCCTAATGTAAATTTTGTTTTAAATTTAAATGCACTTTCAGATGTAGAGATATAAAACAGCCAGGGCTTAAAATGTGAGAGAGTGGGTGTTTAGAATTTGTTTGTGTGGGAATCCTAATGACTGAAATCTTCCAAAGAACACCCATGAGTCTACATGATATTATTTAATGTCCCACAGCACAGTAACCACAGTCCCCTGTGGTTCACACAGCGAAACTACCTACCCCACCTTTTTATTTGTATACCATCTTTCCACTGCACTAACTATGTCTTAAACACATATGCAATCCTTTTGGGAATGAAATTCCAAAGACTGGATTCAATAGTTTTCATACATCACTAAGTTTGACCTGGAAGCTGCATATGAAATGCTTAGTGTTACACCTTTGTGCAATTTGCCTTGGATTTCAACAGCAAAAAAATAAGTACTTCCTACCAGTGAGTACCAAATATGAAGCTCATGTAGAAGCATCCTTATGTTCATGACTGTGCACAATTGCTGATTATTACAGCATTTCAAAAGATAAATAGAGTGGTGTGAAAAAAAGTGTTTTGATGGGATCTAAAATTGGATCCCCACTACATAACATTTTTTTCCCTGTAGTTCTTGTATCATGCCTTCAAGCAGGAAAACACACTGTCCCTACCTGAGGAGCCATCTGGGTAAGCTACCAAAGCTACAATACACACATGGAACAGAGCACTAAACATAGTGCTTTTGTGACCAGAATTCAACACAGTTAACCTGATAAAGTAATGAAATACTGTGTATGATGCATTTTTGGTCTCTTTTGCTTTTATGAAAACCTCTCCTGTTCTACTCTCACTAGAACATGTGAGATTACAGAACCAGATTTTCAAAATGTTTAACCCTTTTTCACTCCCTGAGGAGAGAAAAGGACACTTTAGTTTGAAAAAAAATGCTGAAATTCCATGTTTCAGAATTGAATAAAGGTTCATTGGCAAAACACCAATGGTTTGGGGAAATGCTGAATGCAAAGAACTGGAAAAATTAAGATTTTGATTGCCAGGATTTCACAGGGGCCATAGTGAAACACAGACATGGAATGTCTTAACTCTGTTGGAGGAACTGTGTGTTCTTAAAAAGCCACAACAGAGTTGTTCTTAGAAGAAGTTTTTCTCCTAAAGAACAGAAGGAATTTTAAATTGCAGCAATAGATTTGAGGCAGAAAAGGTTGGAAGGTGTTGGAAAAACACCTCTGAGGAGATATCAAATTGCTATGTTGTTATGATTGTGTATTCTGTTACCTGCTCTTGCAGACATAAGTGTAGCATATATACACACACCCATCCAGGGTGCAGTTTGTAAGAAAAAACATTAAGTATAAACATTTCTGTGTATCTGACACAAGGCTAATCCATGCAACTGTTCTGAACACAAAATACACAAAGATTTAAAAACTAGTGAAAGCTGAATCTACATGTCTAGTAAAGACATCTAGCATTGATAGGACTGCTAAATTAAAGGTAATGCTTACCTATGAAAGTTTGCCAGAGTGCATGAAGAGGGACTTCTCAATCCATTCTCTCTGTAATTTCCAGACATAAAAGGGCACATACCACCAGAGAAGTAACAACTCCACCGACAGTTCTCCCTGTAGGGATTGCATGCTCAGCCTGGCTGCAGAGTGGAAACGGGCTCAGCACGTTTGCAGCTCCTTTGCAGCTGATGCCCCATGCCGTGGGGAGAACACCTCTAGCCTACTTATTAGGAAACTCCTCTACAAGTTTTAATACAATTTATATTAGAAGCAAAGACAGTCCTTTCAGGACTCAAAAGTTTCCTATGCCATGGCTTTACTGGGAACGTGCTGAGAGTCGAGGTCCTGTGTGCATGCTGTGCTCTGCAAGTAACTAGGTTAGTCCCTACACACATGAAAATCGGGTTGGCGGTGTTTGGTGGCCTGACAGTCGCCTACCTCTAACCCATGGCAAAATCCCAAGCTTGTGCTGCAAGAACTAACAATATAATTGAATACCTCAACATAACAGCTTAGGCTGGATGGATGATGTAGTGTCAAATTCTACCACCCTGGCCAAACGCAGGAGCTCACTCTGCGAAGTGGTACGTAGCAGCAGAGATGGTGAGAGGGGGTCACAGTAGCTGTTACTCTGGTAATTACAACATAATAAATAGTTACTGGAGCCAGGACTGCAGAGAGTTTGGATCAGAGGGGGAGGAACTGCCTGTGCAAGAGTATGACATTTCTACGGAATGCAGATCAAGAATACAGTACCAGTCCAGAGGGGCACACTCTGAGCACACTCACCTCTTGCTTATTCAGTTCCAGGGTGAAAGGACCAGCTATTGTTCTGGACTTGGGAGGACAAAGTGCACACTGATTAAAACTTTAAATTGTCTTTTGAAGACTTTGCAGTGATCAGCTGGTATGACTGTAAAAATGCTACTTGTGACAACAGAAATATAAAGGAAGCAACACAAGATTGCCTTTTGTTGATCTGAATACCACATTATCTCTTAAAAGAAGATAAACTACACTGTACTACTATGATAAATATTATTCCAAAAATAAAGTTTATATATCTTAGGAACGTCTCTAAATATCCAAATTGCTGTTTTCCATTAAATGCTTTATACACCCTCCCACCCATACTTTGGGACCAAGCAATATATGGTTAACAAGACATTTATCCCCCAAGATATTTATCCCCCAAAATGAGCTCCCCTACAACTTCATGCATTGTTTGGAAGAGACCACTGAGGAGAGAAGTGGAACTTTGACCCAGAGGTTTTTTAAAGTAGCAAGAACAGAAAGAAGCTCTCATCTCTGGTCATGGCTTGGAATCACACCCTAAGCTGTGGTATCCTGACGCTAAATTCAGACTAGAAGTAGCCTCTGAAAAGCAAAGTGCTTATTCCTGCTTGTTCTAAGATCAGCACTGGTACCACAAGTTTTAGTGTCCACACGAGCTGAACAAAAATAAAGTCCCAGATGCTCTCTAATCTGGGCATGTTATCTGCATAAAAAAATTGAAAATGCTGTCATGATGTCTGTGATCAAATATGCATTCGATTTTGACTGGCAAAACTATAAGAAGTCACTTTATTAAAAAAACCCAAATCAACAGAACCACAAAACCCCCAAAACAACAAAAACAAACAAAAAACAAACCTTAACAGCTAACCTGCCAAACAAACAGAAAAATCTAAACCCCTTTCATTTTCAAATTTAAAATTTCATCTTTTTAAAATGGCCAATTTCATCAATTTTCATTTCATTCTCTATGAAACTAGCAGACAAAAAAAAAAAAAGAAAAATAAAGAAAGAGGTTCCAGAGGCAGTACTAATTTATTTCTCTAATTTCAAATTCTCACACTTCAATAAACAAATTTAGAGGATTACTGTATATTAGCCTAGAAATATTGCTTAAAGTTGTATTTTATTGTGAAATCTTAGCTGAATGAATGGAGGGATGTCATTGCCTGTAAATATCAAATTTTAAACACACTGTTTTTTATGCCTCTTTCTACATTGTGGGAAGTTTTCCCTCTCATCAAACTTTGCTTGAATACAAGCATTCTCTTGTTTTTACACTAAGAATGGAATAAAGCACATGACTCAGATCTGCATGTCTGTATATCAAGCTATATATTTACTACTCCATTTGTCACTAAAGTTTGCTGTCTTGTCTTGAAAAAGCCCATGTAACTTTTGACAGAGAACATCTAATCCTAGACAAAATGGAAAAACTCGACTGCTTCCTATATATATATATATATATATTTGCAGAACTGTACAAATCTAGGTTCCCAGCAGGCTGGTGCCTTGCTCTCTTATGCAAGGCAAGTGATTACTCACAACCCTGTCAAAGGCAGTAGGCAGGACCCAGTAGCCTGTTTTCTCATGGTGAGTCTGATCTCCAGGAATGCTGAGCACCCCTGGGCACACAATGAGACCCTCACCTGCTCTGCTTAGAAGCAGAAAGCAAAAGACCCTCTTTGTCATTGTGTTCATTAGCAGTATTGTAGCAGTATTTGGCTTCAGAGGCCATGAAATAAACTTCCTGACGCCATTATAGACTTGCTCTGTACCTTGCAGAACAAGGTCCTGCAGTGACTAAGCCTGAGCAGAAGGCAAGCTGCTGACAGCAACTGAGTGCTTTTATGTGGAAGTTGAACATGTCAGGGAGAGGGTCTGTTTTTGTGGAATTCCTCTGCTCTTGGACAAAATCTGGGCTGCACAGAGTGCAGGTGTTCATTTATCACCACAGTAATTGCTGCATGCCTGAGCAGCAGAGCTGCCTGTAACCACCTATTCAGAGTTTTTGCCTGAATACATGATTTACCTTCAACTAGCTACTGTTTTCTGAATTTATCCTAATAGTATCCAGATGTCCCACCAAAACCTGGCCAAAGGGTTAACATCTTCTTTGTTCTGAAAGACACCAAGCTAGCCAGAAAATTGTTTCCTTCTTCTGGAAACACCTTCAGAGACTGGTTGTCTGTCACAATTTGACATAAGTTTCTCAACAAACAAGCAAATACACACATAAGTATATGTATAAAATTTACATTCACTTTCCAGACAATTCCATGGGCATGGAAAGCCTCATTTGAGTGCAAAATTCCTTTAAATTTTCTACAGAACATCTCAAGTTGCTACAAATGAAAGGCTGTTTTTCTTATTTCCTACTCTGGTAACTCAATATGTTTCTCTGGTACAACTTATGGTTGACAAAAACCAGCTAAGTAGGAGCAGCTATTAAGACTTCATTACACAGGAACTTTTTGGCATTCTGGGAGTTTGCTTATAGGGACTGGGGCTTTGTGAGATGCTAGCAAATTACTCTGTGCTTTAGCAACCATTACCCTAAGATCTGAACACTTGGAGTAGCTGCTTAGCATGGACATTGTGTTATACCACATCTCTGTTACCTGCACCATAGAGGTCAGGTGTCTATGCACAGCATGGAACATGCAACTTAGTGTTGGACAGAAAAGCCAGGATTTGTATTTCAGTGTATAAACTGCAGGCTCTGAATTTGAATCTTCACTACTCACTTCACATTTTCTTGCTATGTATCCATAAACTGTGAAAAAACCTGTCAGTCTGGTCTTTCTCCCAGCAAAGCATGGCTTTGAGACCCCTGAGTGGACTGTCACCATGCATTCCCCATACAGAAATATCTGTCATTTTAAAAAAGGCACAAGAAAATGGCATTTTCAGAAGAGTCAGATCCAACTCTGAACATAACTCACAGAAGTCTATTCCTGAAGCAATTTTTGAGGTACTGAAATATATTTTAAAGACCTGAGTTCACTGACATCTGCTCCTAGTCTCTGCAAGAACTGTGTCGTGTTCATGTTGCATTCTCCTTGTCAAGTATGCATCTAAAATCCAAAAGTATTAGAAACATTCCAGTGAACTCAAGACCAGTGGAAAATTAAGCTAACATGATGCTATTGGTGATGGGTTAGTCTTTGAAAACTCTCCTGAGCCTATCTGGTTCCTAGGAGACTTTTCAGAAGAGCCCCATGGGGTCAGGACATCTATTCCTTGACACAAAGGAAAACAAAATCCTGCCAGGACAAAGGGCGACAAATGACTTCTACATTGCCTGACATCAGCCAGCTATTGGAGTTCATGCTGACATCTCTCAATCCCTCCCAAAATGAAGTGACAGTATTTCAAAAACTTATTCAGCCATAGAGCACCACATTTTTTCCTACAGAGAGCTCCAGAGTTTCATTCAGCTCTTGATCTCAGCTGACAGCCAGTGCTGCCCTGCTGCCAGTGTGCCTACAGGCTTGGGTACAATATGCAGCAGGAAAACAAAAAGGAGGGAAAGGGAGAAAATAAAATAAAATGTAATTTCTTTTTTTCCAAAAATGAAAAATTGAATTCTTTAACCTTTAAACATGCTTGTTTACTTACAGAAAGTGTACTTCAGGCACAAAAGGTTTGAGTATCAGTCACATACCACTTTAAATTGAAATAGTATCAGGATTGTCCCATGCAGTCAGCTATTTTATCCCCTATCAAGAAATTGACGTTGCAGTTTTTTGTATACATACATATATATAAAGTATGCATCTTTCACACAATGGTCTCCTGGTCTGAGTTGACTCCAGTGGGGTTTATGTAACAACAGTACCTGTCATGAGGGCTGTTATCCTTGTAAGAGCAGACAATGACACTATCTTTAGGAGCCACAAAAATGTTGTCTTCAATGTCAGGGCAAGGAGTGCTGTCCCTGCTGGGAGAAGAGCTTTTCTTCTCCAAGGCACTGTACGTGGAGCCATCTCCCACGAACACATTCTCTGGCATCTCTGGGTAACAGCTCTCCAGGTATTTCAGCATCTCCTCCTGCTCCACCTTTTTGGTGAGGCTCTTGCACTCTGCCGTGGCAGCGGCGGTGGTGCCAGAGGTGCAGATGAACACGGTGTCCTCTCCCCTCAGCCCTCTCCTGTCCTTGCGGTAAGCTTTCCTGGCCAGCTCGTCACAACTTCCCTTGCCAGACTCCAGGTCCGAGGGGGTCCTTAGCAGCTCCATGACATCCCGGTCCTTGACTTCCTTACAGCACGGACGCATGTTCTCGGGACATTTGGTACAGCCGTCGGTCTTTCTGGTGAGGGCGATGGCGGCGATGCCCGGCAGGCAGATGGCCGGCCCGATGGCCAGCAGCGGGATGTCCCCCAGGGTCTCTCCCTTGATGCCAGACACGGTGAACATGAAGCCGAACACCAGAAAGACGCTGACCAGAGCCACCACCAGCCCCGTCCGGGGATTGATGTCGTCGGGTCTCAGGGTCCGCGCCATCCAGCTGGTGCGCACGGGGACACTTCCCTCCCCCGGAGCGCCCCTCGGGGCAGTGGACAGACGCTCCCCGGCTAGCTTCCGAAGTTTCCCCGGCAGCGAGGCACGGAGGACCCCGACAGCCGGCACCGCTCGGCTTCCCCTCGGTGGAGCCGCAGACGGAGGGCGGGCCGGGGCCGGGAGCTGTCCTGCCTCCTGCCTCCTCCCTCGCTCCCTCCCTCCCTCGCTCGCTCCCTCGCTCCCCGGAGCCGGTCGGAGCGGCTCGCCCGTCTGTAGCCCCGCCGCGCCCTCCCACGCTGGCGGCGGGCGCAGGGGGCTCAAACCTTGCCAAAGGCCGGGGGTACAGAGACCGGGCTTCCAGCAGCAGCGGCCGGGGAGACAGCTGCCGCGAGGGTTCACCTGCCCGGCCTCCTCCTCCTCGTCCTCGCCCGGCCCCACCGGAGCCCCGCACAGCCGTGAGTACGCGCACCGCCCGGCGCGGGATGCTGCGGGGCCAGCGCGGGGGCTCGGCGGGGTTGCCCCTACCTGATGGCCACCGCTGCTTCGGCGGCCGCTGCCGCCACCCCGGGCAGCTTTTCCCTCTCTGGCGAAGGGGAGCGGACCCCCGATGGGCGTCCTTCCTCGGGAAGTTGGCATGTGCATCCTCCTCACGGGCCTCTGCACCTAAAGCCTCTTCTTCGGTGAGGACGGGGCTTGAGAGGTAAATCCTTCTCCCGGGCAGACAGCAGTCCTGCCCAGAGTCTTCTTCCAAATTAGGCACCAGTGGAGAGCAAGGCTTCAGGAGATGCTCTGCGGCAGCTGGATTTCATCCTGAAGGTGGCCCTTAGGGATAAAGCCTCTCCTGATGTTATTCCCTCCCCAAGACTGAACATAGGTGTTGGGGTTCCCTTGGTATCCATGGCCTGCCGACTGTGATGGTGACGTTCTGTCCCTGTGATTTGATGCACCTCGGTGATGGTAATTTGAAGTAAGCACCACCAGCTGAATGAGTATAGAAAAGGATCTCATATAGGTGGGAATGTGGAAAGGCAGCAGCATCTTCAGGCAGGTTGCCAGTGATACAAAAGACTAAACACTTTCACCTGGGGCAGAGATATTGGGAGATAAAAAGGAGTGATACCAGAAAGCTTTCAAGAAAATTAAGGTAACAGAAAAGGACACTCTGAACTAAAACTGTGAAACCATGGTTTCATTAAGTTTTTCGCATTAACAAGATTTGTTTTCCTCATACCACAAACTTGGAAAGCTCAGAGAAGCCAATTTAGAAAACATTCAGATGTTTCTCAGGTCATGAAAAGCATGGGTTTTATTTACCCTTCCTACACTACAACATCAACAGAGCACCTCTGCGTTGTAGATTTCCATCTTGCCTTGCAGAGAGCAAATTCAAGAATATAATTTTGTAAGTGACAACAATTCCTGCCTTACAGGACACTTAATGGGGTGTCAAATTGAAGTATTTACTGTTTCATTTGGAGGATGGGTAAAAATGGGAGTAGAAGTACAAACTGGGGAGAGTCAGTGGCAATGGCCTGGATTTAATATTAAATGTTTGTAATGGATCATGATCATTATTTCAACTTGTCTTCCAGAAAATCGTCCAGTAAAAATCACACTGAACCTCTCACCTGTTGCAGAGTAGGCTGAAACAGGAATGTTTTGAACTCCATTATAAATACTTTCCTTGACTGAAAGATTTAAAAATCAAAACTTTCTATCCAGCACAAGTTAACTTCTTCTTGCCACTGTGCAGGACTTAGTAGTATGAGAAATGACAGTAGCATTCTCAGCTCCTCTTTTCCAGAGTGAAAATTTGCTGTTTCTTTCCATCTGCTGTTATTCAGATACACAGCTTTTATGTCCTCATGTTGGAATGAATAATGCCTTTTTTTATCCATCGGCTAGATTCTAGACGAAAGGAAGTGATTAACCTTAAGCAAGCCCGTCACACATAACTAAAATGTTGTAAAGTGTAAGTTATGAAGTAATGAGTATGTTGGTAACTAATGCCATGTAAGTCACTGCTCCTGCTCCCTGACCTTCCTTCACCTCCCCTAGTGCATTTGAATAGTTTTTCAAAAAAATTGGAAATTGTTCTTTTGTTGAAAAACAAATTATGATGCCTGGGAAAACCAATTACCTGAAGCTGCATTCATCAACAGTCCTTCAGAGATAGAAAAAGGACACAGAAATGTAAATATTAGTGGCATTTGTGGAGGGGAAAATTGCTGTAAGAGCTGAAGTACATGTCAGAATATCTAACAGGAGTAAAAATGGCCCTTCAAATTTAAGCGACAGGCTTACTGAGATGGAAGAGGGAACATCTACTTTGGAACAGAATGCTGTTAGAGGACAGAAAAACACAGAAAATGTCAGGACAAAGGTGGAACTAAATGTCTTCAATTTGTCCCTTTGTGAGTGATTTCAAGACAAGATTGTATGCTTCCAGCAGGAGGGGATAGAAAGGGAAAACAATCACCCAGTTCCAGGAAAGCATTGTTAAAATTGTCTTTCCAAGCTAGAAATCGAGAGATCTGCAAGTGCCACTTAACACAACTGAGCACAATGCAAATGGTTGAATTTTCTATCCTGTTCATAACTAGAGAAAAAAAAATTACTCCTTTCAGGCAAAGTATGTTTCTGGTCTGATGCTGTACACAAAAATTGGGTATTCAACCACGTTTTTACTTCACTTTTCAATGGCAACCTCTCTTCGTCCCTCTGGAGTGGATGGGCAGCAGGATGGGGACTGAAGCAAAAAAGTGTTCTCTATTGTAATAGATCTGGTTTGTGATCACCTGGAGAACCTGAACATATGTATCTATGGGATCTGTGAGATGCTGTGCTGGACAGAGTTAGTTTATCTTCACAGTGGCTGGTATGGGCCTGTATTATGAAATTGTGTTGAACACAGCGTTGATAATGCAGAGATGTTTTTGTTATTGCTGAGCAAGGCTTATACAGAACCAAGGCTGCCTCTGTTTTCTGTACTTCCACACTGGTGAGGAAGTTGGGGGTGCATAGGAGGCTGGAAGTAGACACAGCCGGGAGAGGTGACCCCAGTTGAACAAAGAGATATTCCAGACTGTGTGACACCATGCTCAGTACATAAAGTAGGGGGAAGAAGGAGGAAAGGTGAGACATTTGGAGTGATGAATTTGTCTGCCCAGGTCACTGTCAGGTGTGATGTGGCCCTGCTGGCTGGAGTTAAACCATGAGAGGTACTTCCCAGAGTCCCAAGGGAATTAGCTGACATAGTTGCCAAGCACTCTCCATGGTACTTGAAAAGTCCATGAAGTCAAGTGAAGTCCCAGGTGACGGAAGAGCAGAAATATTGGACCCACCTTTAAGAAAGGTAAGAGAGAGAGCTCTGGGAACTACTTATCTCTCAGCCTTCCTGGAATGACTTTGCTATTAAAAGCTACTCAGTAGATTCCAAATTGTCTAGAGAAGTATTCGATGGGTGGGCTGTTCAGTGGATAAGAAATTTCTTGAACAGTAACACTCAGAGGGCAGTGGTCAACCACTCAATCTTCACATGAAGATTGGTAATAGATAGTGTCCCTTTGGGATCTGCCTTGGGACAAGTACTGTTTAATGTCTTCCTCAGTGATGGAGAACCATTGGCAGATTTTCAGCCAGCCTGCTTTGAATGGTTTGAATGGTGCTGTTGACACACCTGAAGGTCCTGGTGCCATCCAGAGGGAACTGGATAAGCTCAAGAAGTGACCCCATGGGAATCTCAAGAGGTTTAACAAGACCAAGGTGCTGCATGTGGGTCAGGACACTCCCAGTATCAACACAAGCTGTGCCCACTTCTCCATTTCACTCACATCCCTCTGGATGATATCCTGTCCTTCAGGAGTGTCAACCACACCACTTACCTTGGTGTCATCTGCAAATTTGCAGAGAGTGCATGCAGTACCCTAGTCTATGTTATTAATGAGACATTAAATAACATTGGTCCCAATATCAACCCCTGAGGGACATCCTTGTCACTGATGTCTGTCAGTACTCTGAGCTGTTGACCATTACCTTCCGGATGCCACTGTCCAGCCAATTCCTTATCCATCTAAAAGTCCACTCATCAAATCCATCTCTCTCCAATATAAAGAGGAGGATGCTGTGAGGGACCATGTCAAAGGCTTTACAGAAGATAAATGGCATTCACAGTCCTTCTCTTGTCCACAGATGTAGTCACTTTTTCATTCTCTGTTTCCAGTCACTAGGGATTTCTCCTGACTGCTATGGCTTTGCAAATACAGTGGAGAGTGATTTGGCAACTACATTAGCCAATTCTCTCAGGACTTCCTGGGATGCATCTCAGTGGATCCCATAGACATATATGTTCTGGCTCCTCAGGTGATCAGGAACCTGATCTCTTAAGGAAGAAAGCACTTTTCTCAGCCAGCCCCCATCTTGCTGTCCATCCACTCAAGAGGTGTGGGAAGAGAGAGACTGACAATGAAAAAAGTTGCTGAGTATCTCAGGCTTCTCTCATCCATTCTTTCCAGTTTTCTAGTCATGTCATCAGAGGAGTACGTTTTCTTTGACCTTTCTTAATTACCATGGAGCAACCAAAACAGCTATTTGAATAAGCAGCTTAGGATGTACTACGTTCCTTTGGTTTTTTATGTAGGTTTGAAGATAGAGATCAGAAAAGGATGGACAGAGATGGATGTGGTGAAAAGGGTACCTGTTGAATGACAGGTAATTTTTCCTGGTACTTTTTTCTTAAACCCTTCTCTGAACCTGCTGTTTTGCAGATACGATTGTCTGCTTCAGTCAATGGCTTTTTGCAAGTGCAAAGACTTTCTCTGACCAGGCAGTACTGCAAAATCCATGGAAAAATGTGTGTGCCATATTTTTTAGTATCCTAAAGTTAAAAGGTCTGACAGATGAAGTTTTGAATTAATACATTACAATTGACAGCTGGTGTGAGATCTCAGCCATACCATGCAAGAACTCCGTAGCCCTTAATAACATCATGGGTAAAACTAGGCTCTAACTTTCACCTTCCAAGCTCTGAGGCAATGCTAAAACTTGATACTGTTTTTGAGTATGGGATCATGTAAGTCCTATCTATAATTTGGATATGGAACATGGGACTTGTTTTGCTAGCAAGTTTAGTGTGGATTGGGATACTCAAGTTTCAAGGTTTTACACTAATGCACTTGTGCACATATTTGAACCACCCCATTTGCTTGAGAAGACAGTCAGTCATTCTGCTGAGGTCACTGGCAGGCACTTCAAACCTGCTCAAGAGCTGCCTCATAAAAGTTCTTCCTGTCTGCAACAAGTACTGCTTGCTGTAAGTGGATGCTGAATGCGCAACATCCATCTCCAGGCCTTTTAGTACATTGTGTTTTCTTGGCAGCATATACAAAAGAAAATACTTCACAGGTTTTTTTTGTAATGTGAAACTATGTGCTATGATCCTCATATAACTCTGTTAAAAGATTTTTTTTTTCTCTATTTGATAATGCTTGTTGTTTGCCCAGCTTCACATACCATAATTACCTTATTTATATTTCTTAGGGTGTCTGTGTAGCCACTTCTGATGCCTCTTCCATGCCTCTGGGCTGCTCTCAAAAGTTCTCTGTTTCTTCATGTCTTCAAGCACAAGAAGTTCACCTGAGGGAGGATTTTTGGGCTCTGACTGTTCACTCAAGCCCCTGGGTCTTGCTCTTTGTAGACAATCATTCGTGCTAGACTGCTGCTTGCTGGCCAATTGGCCGGATGTGGAAGGACTCTGCTGATGAGAGCATCTGATCAATAAACAAGGGCCAAAAGAGAAATATCAGATGCCTGAAGGGCTTGTGTTTTGTCACTGAGCCATCACACCAGGAGTGGGATTCAGAAACCCTGGTAGTGAGTCATGCATCCGTCTTGAGGTGACCTCGGGGACTTAGCGGGATTGCTGTGGAAGAGGTACAGGCTGCTGTATGAGTCACGGCATCAGGCAATAAATTAGCCAATATAATTCACTGGGAAATTTATCTAGCTGCATCGCTCTGCCTGATGTGCTCTTTCCCTTTGGGAACCTTCTGATTAAATATTCTTTATTTCTTGTATCAAAAATTGCTCACAAAAGATGCCATAAACTCGGGGGAGTCACTCACAAGTGCTGCGCGGTACGCACAATGGTGAATAATGGGTAGCTTGCTTTGTCCCAGAGAACTTACCAAACACTTCTTAAAGGGGGTCTCTAATTGAGTTGATTGTCAGTGGAGAAAGAGGTAGGGAAAATAGGTTGTCTTGACCTACCTCTGCTGGAGAAGCTAATAATTTTTTATATGCTGGAACATTTTTAAGCAGTTTTAAGCATAATCATGACCATATATTAGGGTACTTGCAATGACTAATTCTTTCTGTGAAGCTTACTGACATCCTTCCTGTCTATTTAGAAAAAATTAGTATAAAACTAAGGGAACTGATCAAAAGACTATGCATGTTCCTTGCAGGCTCTGGACGACTGGAACTTCCCAAGCCAATTAAACTTGAAGCAAATTTAAATGGGGATGGATATCATCAAAGTCTGTAGCTCATTTAAACAATGCAAATATGTATTTTAAAAAAATCATCCTATGCTGTGGATATGAAAGAAGAAATGAAATCTTTGTCACAGCAGTCTTGATAGCCTGACCCGTGATTACTTCATGCCACATCTGTACCTTTGCTAAGATGTAGCAGCTAATCCAGGAAAACATTTCCAGGCATACAAATGACAAGAAAATAATCAGAAGCAGTCGGCATGGATTCACAAAGGAGGAACACCTGCTTGCTCAGCCTGATAGCATATAGTGAAACAGCTGGCCTGCTGGCTGAGGGGAGCATGGATACTGTCTGCCTGGACTTCAATAAGGCCTTTGACACTGTCTCCCATAAGACCTTCCTAGACAGGCAGTTGTTGTATGGCTTAGGTGAGTGGACAGTGAGCTGGACTGAAAACTGCTTGAATAGGCAGACACAAATGCTGATGATTGGTGGCACAACATCTGGCTAGATGCTGGTGACTAGCAGGGTACCCCAGGGCTCAATACTGAGTTCCTCAACAATATCTATTAATGATCTTGGTGATGAGGCAGAGTGTACAATCAGGAATTTTTCAAAGAACATAAAACTAGGAGGAGCAGCTGATATCAGAGGATCATGTTGCTATCACGGGGTTGTCAACAGGCTTGAGAAATGGGCTGACAAAACCCTGAATTTAGTGAAATTCAGCCAAGGGGAAATGCCAAATCCCGCACGTAAGAAGAAAAAAAATGTATATGCTAGGCACTGCCCACATGGAAAGCAGCTTGATAGAACAGGACATGGGAGTCCTGGAGGACACCAAGCTGAGCATAAGTTAGCAGTATGCCTTTGTGCCAAAGAAGGAGAATAATGTCCTGGGCTGCATTAGAAGGAATAGTGCCAGCCAGCTGGGAGGTGATTCCACTCCTTTACTCAGAGCTGTTGAGGATATCTCTACAGTACTTTATCCAATCCTGTGCTCCTCAATAGAGTATGGCCATGAACATATTGCAGAGAATCCATTCCTCAATGGACCCTTGAATGGAAGGGTCATTAGGATGACTTAGGGACTGGAGCACCTCTGCTGTGAGGAAAGACTGAGGGAGCTGGGGCTGTTCAGCCTGAAGAGAAGAAGGCTCAGAGAGATCTCATCAATGCCTGTGAGTGCGTGAAGGGAGGTCACAAGAAGGAGCAGAGCTCTAGTGGTGCCCAGTGACCAGAGGCAGTGGAAACAAACTGAAACATGGGAGCTTCCCTCTGAAGTTCAGGACTCTTTTTTCATTGTGAGGATGACCAAACAGTAGGGCAGGTTGTCCAATGAAGTGGTGCAGTCTCTGTCCTTGGAGATACTCAAAAGTAATCTGAACATGGTCCTGGGCAACCTGCTGTAGATGACCCTGCTTGATTAGAGGTTTCTTCCAACTTGCACCATTCTGTGATTCTTTTATGGCAGAGAAAATAATGGATGAGTGTGAACATGTATGCATGCACAGACTGAGCACTCTATGCACAGGCACTGGAGAGAGATAGGCAAAGCATTTTTTTACTGGAGATGAGGGTTCAAACTGCTCTCTTTGAAGGCATGAAATCTGCATGGTACACCAGGAATTGTCTGGGGAAAACTGCAATGGGGTGCAAAGTGTGCACGTAAGTTGCAGGGCAGCTGTGTTCTTGAAAAACATGAACTCGGCTTTTTTTTTTCAGAAAGCAGCCTGTCTAATACCTGTCAAATGGGGATTGCTTTCCTAAATCATCTGCTCCAGCAGATCATCAGCCACCACATGGTTGCAGGCACCAGGAGTGTCCTGCTGTGGTCCCATGGTAGTCCCTCACTCTCAGGCATTTCCCTGGCAGCCCCCCTTCTTTCAGCCTTTGGGAAACATCTGCTACTTCATCCTCTACCACCCAGCAAACCAAGTATCTGAGAGATGTTTCTCAACCCCTCCAGCAGCTGTGGAGTCACAGACGCTGCTTGAGGGACATCTCACCTCAGCCCAGCTAGCTGCTGCTGGTGGCTGCTGTGAAGAGCTTTCAGAGCCTCTCTGAAGACCAGGGGACAGAGGTGAGAAAGATATCTGCCTGCTCTGCTGTCCTGGTGATCAATACCTAGCAATAAGCACAGCTGTGGATCAGACCAAAGCACACAGACACTCTGAAATTTCCTTTATTTTACTTGACCTTTGGGTACACCAGAGACCAAGATCAGGGAGAGGCAGAAGTCTGTCCAGGCTTCCTTCCAATGCTGTGAACATGTTGCTGAAGACTGCCTTCAGAGGAAACAGTGTTTGAGTTTTACCCACAGGTACCCTCTATGAGGACGTATGGGGAAGAATATGCAGAAAGGTTGTTTGGAAGATCATGCTGTTTTCCTCCATGGGTAGTGCAATGAATGGGTAGGAAGTGATAGTAGTGGTAAGGCCTCTGTGATGAAGTGAAGAAAAATCAGATATTCTGTTGTCCAAAGAAAAATGCATCTGCATCACCATGCCCCTTGCATGCTCCCACTGTTTGAAAATTAAGAACTGATTTGTACAGACATCATCATAAGAGTGGCTAAATGTGTACTTGATTAACCTTAGTGTCCTACCGACTAGTTAGGCACCTTATGGGGACAGCTTCAGAGATGGTAATATTTCCTTTCCATGGACTTGTTCCCTTTTCCTATAACCTGCACCCATGAGTATCCATTATCTAACAGAGCCATCACAGATGGTGAGATGACAACAACCGTGAGTCAGTCATGGTACTGTACTGTGTCAGGGAGCAGTATTTAAAGGAAGGGTTGTGCGTTCATTGTGCTGGGAGCACAGCTCTGTGAACGCTTTATGTATAGACCAGACCCTGGTGTTTGCTGCATGAGGAGGTGTGTGACCACAAAGGGTGAAGGGCAGTGATGGGGAAGGACTTTGCCACCATTACACACATTTCAGTGTAGTAGGGTGTTCTTGTGTTTCAAAGGTATTTGATGCAGGGTTGTAATAAAGCTTTTATTGCTGTATACTTGGAGTGCTTGCAACATTTAAAGTCCCTAAAATCCTTGCATGCTGATATCAGGGGATATCAAATGGTTCCTGATTGCAAGTGTGGGTGTAAATACACTGCTTTTCACTCTTTCCATAGAACAGACCTGTGTCTCTGAAGAAAAGGGGAAGGGTGATGTAAAAACAGCTACAAATGTTGCAGAGGAGGAGCAGAGCACTGAAGGTCTCCAGCCATGGCACAGCAGTGAGGGGTTGGTGCCAAGCCTTGAGGGCCCAAACTCAGTTCCCCTGCGCTCTACCTGGAGCAGAGACAGTGCAGGTCCCTTGGGACAACTTCATTTGAGCAGGGATGCTCCTCACCACATCCCAGAGATACTAGGTTTAGAGAATATTTACCCAATGTGTTTTCTATTACTGGCCCTTCACAGCCCTTCACCAGCCATTCCCTGGTTGAAGCTCCATCTCTACATCCAGTATCAGGCATCAGGTGCCCTATGCCCTCTGTCAAGGGATCTCCAGCCAACAAAGAAGGCCACACGGCAAGTTCCTTTCTGCTCCGCAGGCTGCTGCGGTGAAATACTGCCCAAAGTGTGCAAAACTGTTTAAATCGCTTCCGCCAAATAATACATTTTTCATTGGCACCGTGGTAGGACAGACGGGGTAATAGAAACTTTGTAACTTTTTGCTCCTGCCTGAAAAGTGCAACTGGCTCCTCAGACGCTGATGGCACTTTGGGTCACCAGGGTGTGTGGGCACTGTCTCTTCAGCTGTTCCCAGGAGCCCTGTACAGCAGGACAGCTCTCAGAGGTCTGTGCCCACACCACAAGCAGATGGGCACAATTTGTGCAGTGTCACCCTGACACAGGATAAAGACCCTTGCGTAAGTACATCCTTGGGGCTTCTGATTGATTCCAAATGCCCTCCTCCCAAAACTAATTGTCATTTTCCATCCAGGAAGCAATGTTCAGCTGAAGCAATAGAATATGGGCCTCAGAGACTCCTTGTTTAGACAGACAGCTTATCCTAGGCACAGTCATCTGGCTTGGACATCCCCTCAACCCATCTCCCTATGGAAAGTGAGCACAGGCCAATCCAGAGCCCTCCTCTACTGCTGTCATGGGCTCTGAAAAGGAGCAACCAGCCATTGGTGTGTTTTGATTTGTACCTTGTACTTTGACAGGAAGCTGCAATGTGGCAGAATGAGAAATTAATTAGCCTCATGCTGCTGCAAGCATTTCCAGTCCCAGCTGACAACAGACTAATTAAGAACCTCCCTGTGGTGTCTATTTTAGATAACCATTTACTTTGATACAATTTAACAAGGGCTTTTCTAATGGTTTATTTCACAGGCAACTCATTAGATTAATGTGTGGCAAATAGCAGGAACTTGAATAGACATTTTGAATTCCCAGCCACCAAAAGTCATTGCAATTTTGCCAAAGACTGCACTAATTTTATCGAGACAAAACACATGTTTTCTTCTGATATTTTGTGTAATGTAATTTGTTTTCAGATATTACCTTAACCTAAGTCCAGAAGTTTTGAAAACTGAAGGTGACCTTGTAAGTGCTGGTTCTACGGAGCCGATTAATGCCCCTGTATGTGATTTGCCCATCAGAGTAATTTCACGTGCTTGCAGACTGAGCACCAGGAGTGCTAAGTGTACCACTTCATCAGTGCTGCCTGTTTCAGCACCTCAGTGAAGACGGAGGAACCAAACTTCCTGCTAGGCCAACGATCCCTGCATCTATGACTATGGAAAATAGTCATAGACACATGTGCAACTCCAAGGCTTCCACAGGATCTCTCACAAAGCCTAACAGAATCAGAAAAGGACCTTACACCCCTCAAATGACAGGAAGGAATGTCTTTTCTTTCTACCTTAATTTTCAAATATTAAGCTTGACCCTACCCAACTGCATAAATGCAGTTTATGGAGTGTACAGGAGTATGTGATGTAATCTGGACTAAAGTAAGGACATGAGTTGAAAATGAACCCAGATTGTTGGTTTTCTCAACACAATTTGTCCTAATGGGAAAACGTGTAGGAGGATTTTACCTTCTCTTACTTTCTCTTCACTACCTCATGTTCACAAATTATAATTGTGAGGGTGAAATATTTGACTCCAAATTAAGAGTGAGTGGATGACAGCAAAGATGATAGGTTGGACTTTAGATAGCATATGATTGCACAGCTTGGAAAGAAGACTGGGGCTCTTGGTGGGGAAAGAGAGCAAAGAACATGAGCTGAAAGGCCTAGCCAGTGGAATAGAGTGGTGCCCCAGAAGCAACTAAATACTCTGTGTAATTTTCAGAAGCATACAATTCTCCACATGATTGAGATCAGGTTTTTTTATTGTCACTAGAATTAATTGGGAGGATCTCTTTGAAATGAGTATTTGAATGTCTAATATATATTCTTTTTCCCTGGGGGGAAACTAACCAGTTACCTATCTTCAAACACCACCAGAAACTTATGTTAAACCCTCAGAGATTAATTGTGCTTCCAAGTTTGGTTGATATTTGGATACATAATTTCATTGGACAAACTGTTTAAACTGGGAATGCCTCCCTACAAGTCATCTACTTAGAGCCAACTGCTCAGAGACACACAGATCATTATTGTTTGTTGAGGAAGAAGAGTGTTTCCATGCTTTTCTTTCTAAAATGCTATCCCAAACTAAAATCCCTATATTCTTGTCCAGGATAACATGCTGGAAGTGAAAACTGAAAACATTAGTAGGATTATCAGTTTGCATTTCTCAGGACCTAATTGTTTGAAATTCTTGTCTCACTTTCCCTCACTCCCAGAAATTCTGTGTGACCAGAATTTGGAATATTTCCCCTGTTTCATGGCAACAGAGCTATGCTGTAGAGGCTCCACAAAGCCACACACATTATGATTTTTATCCCTTGTTGCAGGCTGGCTGTGTGTAAACACTTCCTTCCAAGTCCTGTCTGAGCCTTTTTGGATGCAAGCAGCTACAGTAAATATCAAGTGTGACTTCATTTGCTGTAGCTATCTGCCCTCTGCTTCCTAATCCTTCAGGCTGTTGCTGCTTTCCCCCATGTCTGAGTGCTGGGAGGCTGGTGACCCACTTCCCGAGACTGAAGGCACCATGGAACATCGGGTAGCTGCAGTGCCCAGCAGCTCTGCTGAAGCTGAGTGCTGACAGCCAGAAGGCAGTAAGGACTGAATGCAATTGCCTCTGAAATGCACACTGTGCACTTCCCCCAGCTGATGCTTCTGCTGCAGCCATGTGACAAAACGTGTTCTTGACTCACAGGTGTGTACTGGCTCAGTGCTACCAGCTTGTGTTTCTTCCTGCCAAAAGCCTTCAAGGACCCTATTAAGCAGGGGGCTTCTAGAGCTTTTTTTTTTTTTCCTGACGAGTAGCTTTGTATAAGCAGCCTGTGTGACACTGATGACAATTTCTACTTCTGTCTTTTTCTGGCTGGTCCTCTGGGCATTTCATGGTGGCTTCCTGAGGTCACTGGCACTGCTCTGGCTGACTCCTACCTGGCATCCTACTCCCTTGGCTGAACTCAGCCTGTCCAAAAAACTGCTTTGTCTACCAGGGTGCTCATGTCAACTCCTGGATGCAACTGGATGAGCTGCAGTTGTTGTTCCTTTTGAAACTATGAGGTGGTCTTTTTTTGTACTCTTTTATTTACTATTAAATATCAGCTTCCAATAATATTATATGGTTTCTAAGGATACGGGGTGTAAGAGCTGCCAGGTTGTAAACTCATATGACTTCTGTGCTTTGGGGTATTAACAGATGGGGTACTTGGGCATGCTGTAGTAACTGAGAGTCTGTCTGACTTCTGAAGCTGACCTGATATCTGCTGATAATTTTCCAAAACAGAAATTCTTTATGGGAACATGAGACTAAGGCAAGGTCTTGTGGATGAGCTACATCTGAACACCAAGTGACCACAACCCACTGTGCTGCATATTCCCTGGTGGAGGCTTGCTTAGTCCCAGCAGTACCACTGAAGAGCACGTTGTACCTGATTCTGCAGTTTTGATTTTCAGACTCTCACCAAATGTGTGTCATTGATTCCTAGGTACTCTCTTGCCCTTGGTCCCGGGTGCTGCACTTGGTTTCCTCTGTACTCCTAGCTCCCTTAAGGGACAAGGCTATCCTCAGTGGATAACACAGTTTCCTGTTAAAGACACTGGGAACAGCCCACGAGGCGTGGAGTCCTTGGGCTTAAACTATAGAGTATGATCCTATCTCTAGTAAGGACATTGGTTTTCCTATTGTGAATTTCTGTCCTAAATCCCACCCTATTCTGACAAAGGCAACCACCAGCTGCCATGGCTTTTTGCAGCAAATAAAGTTTCTAGTGGTATCTTAGCATACATTCAGACCCTGCATCCCTGTCAGGATCTGTTCCACATTTCCTATTCAGGTGCTACCTGCAAAACATATAACCAGTCAGAGGGACAAAGACTGGATAAAAATTTCCTCAGCAACATTTATTCAGCAGATTCATCCCCTGTGATCAAAGGCCCTGTCCTTATCCTGTTAAATTTAATGGAAATTCTACTAATAACCTCAGAAGACCAGGATATTACTCTCCTTGATTAGCAGACAAGACCATTATAACATTATAGCTTCAGAAGAAATTAAATCCCTTCCCCTACTCTTTGGGTGGGGGAGAGCAAGGCATGTATTATGCTTCCTCTTTAGATAATGCCTGCTCTCACAACAAGTAATCATCTAAGACTGGAGCTGGTGTCCTGTCAGAGGAGTGTGCTGTAGCAATTTCTTTCATCATCATATATTTAGCCCTGAGTTTGGAAAATGAGAGGGAGTTGAGCTAAGTTTACCTCCATGGTGGCAGCCGTGCATTTCTAGTCCCTGTAACGTGTAACCTGCAGAACCTGGCATTGAACTTCCACTACTTTTTATTCATTCCTAGGAGACTTGGTGTAGAGGTGTTGAGATAATTTCTCTGTCTTCCCCTGAAATTTTTATTTCTGGAGTGTGTCTCAAATGTACTTAGAGAAAAGGAATGAAATTCAGCAGTATAACTGTGCTAGCAGAGCAAATGTTTTGCTGGTGGTAGTTATTTCCCCCACCATGTTAGCACTGAATTTGTTCTGGTATTCCTGAAATGCCTTCAAACACTTAATTTCTTCTTTAGAGTGAGCCAAAATGCTCCCTTATATGAGAGCTAGCCCTGAGAAGACAGTGCTAAGCCTCTTATGAGAGCAAAGCCGTGCCTGTGTTTAGACTTATTCCATCACCCTCGGTGGCATTTGAGCTGATTCCACTTTTTATGCCTGTCATTTTCTCATTTCCTTTGGCTACGACCCCCTCTTTCTTTCTGCTGAAATGTTTGGAGGGTAGGCAATTCCATGGCTGCCCCAGATGAAACCAGATCAGCTTTCAGCATTGGGTTGTGTAACAGCTGCCCACTGTCACTTCAGAGCCAATTTTGGGACAGTGTCATCAGCTTTGTTAATCCATATGTCCCAGGGAGATTTTTACTAGATAAAAGCTTAAGTGCATATTAACTGGATCAAATTCTTAAGTGTACATCTGAGACATGAAGTGTCAAATGGGACACCCAACTTTCACTAACCAATCAAAACTGTAATTCACTGAAATTCCAGCTATCCGTAGGGACATGATATCTAAAAGATTGCCTTGTGTTTCCCCAGCCTGTATATGAATATGTGTGAATGAGCAAGAAAAGTTTTAGTATCATTTTTAAAAATGTTGCTTTTTTTTTTTTTTTTTTTTTTTTTTTTTTTTTTTTTTTTTTGATTAAAGATTTTAACTTTCAGGTTTGTGTTTGTCAAGAGCATGTGACAAAAAAGCCAGTATGAATAATATTATCAGAATTTTACAAACTCCACAAAGCAAGTGTAAAAAGATCCAGTGGAGGCTTGCAAATATATATCACACCTTTCTAGCAATAAAAATGTCCCACTTGCCTTAGATGTGGGCCACTGTGTCCTGGAAGATGTCCTCTTGCTCCCCCAGAGAGAGCACGCCCTGAGTTGTTCTTTGCCATTGCATTAATTCCTGAGCAAGAGGACAAGACCCCAGGGCTGGTGGGTCAGCAGCACACAGGCTGCAACAGACCCCAGGCGGCTTCTGGCAGGAGGTTCAGCACCAGCCTGCCCTGTCAGCACATGCCAGGACTCTCAGGCAATGCATGGAGCTATGCAAACATAGGTTTGCATGGACAGCTCCATCACCATGTACCACATGGAGTACCATGTGCTCCAGCTGAGTTGTCTGCAGAGACCCTGCCACCGAAAAGTAAGTCTCAGGACTGACTTTGGACATATTTCTCTTTGTCTAAACACAAAAGCGTGATCAGTTCAGCTTGATTCACTTGCCTGGTTTGTACTAGTTAAATTACTTACTAACCTAATAGTGGCTTAATTTCATCCATTACCTTAATATTTCTTTAAATAACCCAATTTAAATAAGAAACCAATCACATCTGGTGCAAAATTTGCTGATGATAGAGAATTGTGGCTGCTCAGAAGCTCACAGTATAACATTAACTCTAGGTCACTTCTCAGTAGGCTTCTGCACATCCAAAACATGACAGTGGCCTTCAGGGTGGCCAGAGGAATGAAAAAAATGAATGCTTATTTATTTCATGTTAAATAACTGTCATGTTGTGAACAAATTAATAAGCACACCTTAGCCAGGCATGGAGCATTTATAAATCAGTGTAAGGAGCTCTGTTGCTCTGACAGTCAATTGGTATACATGGATTTGTATTTTTCACTGATCAGACTTGCCTGCATGAGATTAAGCCCTTACAATTATATTTGAAAAGTGTGTTTGACCAATTTCTATACAACACTGGGTAGCTTTTAATAAGGCATATAAAGCCAGCATTCTGGGTCCTTTTGAACAATGGATTTCACTATGGAAGGTCACAGAGAAAATTTTCCAGGAATAACCTGGGATTTTTTCAAGTTTGGTAAATTCCAGCTCAAGTAATTGCACTTTGCCTTCCTCAATTGCCCCAAAGGTCCAATTAATTCAGGCATTCTTAGCTTAAAACGGTTACACACTGCTACTGTACATGGCTAGACAGCTGCTGTACATCCCCCCAATGACAAATACACACCAGTGGTGTGTGACTTGATTCCCTCACACCACTATGATGTGATGTGATGTGCCTGAATTATTCTAATTTTCAGTCCTCCCAGAAAAAGCACAGTGATTACACACACTTTTATCATATACCTGCTAATCTTGATCATCTTTCTTTGTCCTGCTGGTTAAATTCACTCCTGGATTGAACTCCTGTAGATGAAGAGGGTCTCAGAGCAGGGAATTTGCCAGGTGCACTGGCAGGCTGTACTCACTTAGCACATGTTTTGAATACCTGAGAGGACACCCTCACTGAGGTAATTAGTTACTTCCCGATTGCCTAACAGGCCTGTGACAACTGTGCTGGCTGATGTCTATCTGTAGCTGCTGGGTTAAGGATTTAACCCTTTGGATGCGGCAGAAATAAGACAAAGCTACACGGTCATCTCATGATAGGAAAGAGAGATGAGTTTATTCTAAAACACACTGCTTAAGTAGAGTCCCTTGCAACTCCAAAGACAGAATACAGTTGATTGGCCCAGAGAAAGTGACATCTCCTTCCCATGCTTCTTGCACGTATCCAACAGGTGTTTTATCTTTGTTATTAATTCTTTTCTTATGTTTACAATAGAGAAAGGCAGCTAGCTTTGGGAAAAACCCTGGCTAAGCCTGAGAAAGCTGCACTGGAAAAATTCTCACTAGAGGTTTTTCTGGGCTATGGCCACATCTATCTGTAATTAAAGAAAAGCTTAAAATCTCAGAGATTTGAGTAGAGGTAGAAAGCCCATAGGTGCAGTGGTGCCTGTTCTGCTTTTTCTTTTGAATGCGCTTTTACACCTGTTTATTTTGACCAGGCCTCAGTCTGATCCTTGCAGCAAGAGCATGTTGCTTTGAGGCCCACTGGTTCCTAGGTCTAATGATCTGGTGTGACTCCTGTGGTTTGTAAAATCAGCTGCAGTGCTCATGTCTGACCCTTGTTGTCAGACTGGAGCCAGCTGCCACATCAGACTCTCATAGCTTGAATTGAGGGCTTTCCAGGCTTTGGCCAGCTTCAGAAAACTCACTCCTGTCATAATCACTATGGTAGTTAGGATGCTTCAACACCAGGGCTGAAAGCAATGGCCTCTTGGTTCTGTAGTTCTGCTCAAAAGCAATGTGAGGCTCAAAGGTAATCCCTGGCTACATCAACTTCTTGGAGGGACCTCTGCACTGCCAGACCAGCAGCTAAAAGCAGCAGGGCTACAATGAGAGAGGGTCTCACAAAAAGAAAGCTGAATATGACAAGGATCAGAAGGGGGCAGTTTGTCTACCATGTGCTTTGCTCTTTGACCTTCAGGGATGCTTTTGGAAATGCTGTAGGATTTCCAGGAAAATTTTGTAAGGAGTTGTGTCCACTCCCAGCATATGCATCCAGGTCTGCAAGATATAATGGGGACAATTTTTTGGGGGGGAGTTGCTTTGAGATGCTGTGGGATACTGTCTCATCTGCACCTGTGGATGCATTTACCTTTCAGCCTCACAAGGGGCTCCGTTCAGCTTGCATTGCTTGAAGGATGGAATTTCACCTGGAACCTTCTGTGTCAGGCCAGTGTTGGCAGGTGGGATAGCTCTGGGAAGGCGGTTGTTCAATGACAGTTTTCCTACGTCAGTCTGTCTCTGATGTCCATCACTCAGGGCTAACTTACAGCTTCCTTCCTGCACGGCAGTCAGGGGTAGTTGTCATCGTATCGTACCTCTCTTCCGAACAGGACATTGGCATCCTCTGACCATGACCTGAAGCACTGGGGTAAAGGTTGCAACAGGGAGGTGGCGTGTGCCTGCCCTTATTGCATGTGCTACCAGAGTTATCCAGCTCACATTTCATCTCAGCTCAGTCTAGAGGTGGACAGATTCAGGACATGTCTTTTCCTTTCCTGGGGAAAGGCTCTCATTCCTGAAACTTTGCTTCCTCCAAGCCCATAGGCTTCCAAGATGCAGCATGGACTTAGAGAGCAAGTAAAAGCATTAGGGAAACCGGTTGCATTTCACATTTGTAATTGGGCACCTTGACATTCTTCAGAGTGGGATGGGAAACAGTGAAAAAACCCATGGTGAGAGGGACCAATTTTGTTTTTATTTCTGCCTCAACACGTGTTATACATGAGGGGATCATGACTGTAAGGGCTGTACATGTGCTGACAGCCCCATCCCGGGGAGGCTGTGCCTGGCAGCCGGGCAGGGCAGGGGAAGCTTCCACCACCGGCCTGCGAGTGACCCCACTCGAGGTGGGGCGGATGCCTGGCAAAAAATGCCTGGGAAATCGAGCTGTGGGAGGAGCCTCGACACATCAAAGCAAAGACCCGCCACACAAACGATGCCGTTTGGCTGTGCGTTTCTTGGAGGGCTCGGGGCTCGCCCGGAAGACCGGCTTGGCCCTGCTGTCCCCTCGCCTTTCCCTCCCTGCGCTCCTGCTCCCTGCCCGCTCCCGTCCTGCCGTGCCCGCCGCTTTCCCGAGGCAGCTCGTGCCCCGCATCCCGGCGCTCTGCAGTTTCCCGGGACGGAGCGGACACTGCCGCTCCCGGCCCGCAGCCGCCACCGGCGGCGAGTGACCCTCCCTGCCCGCAGCCCCGGCAGCAGGCACAGGGACAGACACAGGGACAGACAAGCAGGCACAGGGACAGACACAGGGACAGACACAGGGACAGACACAGACACAGACACACACACACACACACACACACACACACAGACTGCGGCCGCTGCCGCCGCTTGGAAATCGCTCCCGGCTGCTCCTGGGATCTGCACAGGCTGATTTATCCCTGCTCGCAGCTGCCGAGCTCCATCTGCTGAGCTGCTGCTAACCGGCCGTGCCGCGGCAGCGATCTGTCCCTGCCTTCTGCTTCTCTCTCCGTCTTCTCTTCTTCCCTCCCTGCTCTCTTTTCTATCCCTCTTCGCTAGGAACACTTACCCTTCTTAATCAATAAACAGTTCTCACATACAACATTGCTGCCTTTGTGTTTTATTTTCATCCGAGAAATCTGTCACTAAGAATCCTCCTCGACTCCCCTTTTACAGCAGGATGGGACACATGGGTTGAGGTAAAGACAATTTAACATGGAAAGTAAAAGTCACTCACAGAAACAAAGCAAGTCAAGGAATTCCATTCAGTGCTTCCCATAGGCAGGCAGGTGTTCATCTGCCTCCAGGAGAGCAGGGCCCCATTCTGTGTAAGGATGACTTGGGAAGACAAATGCCATGGCTCTGAACTTCCTCTCCTTGTTTCTTCTTCCTCCAGATTTATATGCTAAGCATGGCACCATAAGGTATGGGATTGGGATATCCCTTGGGTCACTTGGGGTCAGCTGTCTCAGCTGTGTCCCCTCACAGTTCCTTGTCCTTCCCTCAGCCTTCTCACTGGTGGGGTAGATGAGGAGCAGCAAAGGCCTTGCCTCTGTACCAGCACTTCTCAGCAGTAACAAAAACATTCTTGTGTTATCAACCCTGTATTCATAGTAAATCCAAAACCTATCCCTGTACCTGCCACTGTGAAGAAAGTAAATGCCACCCAAGCCAAAACCAGCACACGAACCATCCTCTTCTCCTCATTCTTAGATGCCTGCAATAGATTATGACAAAGTCTTGCACATAACCTGAAGCCTTTTTACAGGGGTGTGTCACCTGGTCTGAAGTGCTGTCTGACTCTGGTGCCTCTGTATGGATATGCCTCTAGTTCAAAGTGGACTGCAAATCTATGCCTGCTGGCCTCCTCCCGACACAGCACCCACCACAGCACAGGCAGTAGTCGGGGAGGAGCTGATGCTGCATTACCCAGGGTCTGGCATAAAAGGTGGCTGGTGCCCAAAGGAATATCTGAGGGATTAGTTTTGGATTATGGGATGCTCAGCCAGAGCTTAATTTTCTCTTTACCCTGTGCCAGACAGAGAATCCCTGTGGGGAGCAGACAATGGAACCACTGTTTGTACCTGGGCCTAGGTTGTGGGCATACTAAATTGCCTTTTTCAAGATGTCCTCCTTACTCTGTGCAACAGACACAGAGACCAGTGGAGATGCAGCTACCCTCCTACTCTTCCTCAGCTTTCCCACTCTCTTGTGTCAGTTTTCTTCATCACCCTGTCCTCTTCTCCTTCCTCCTTAGTGTCTGTGTGACATATGGCTTTAACAGAATATCATTAACCTGCTGTGCATTCTTAACAACCTGCCACTTTCTATTTTTACAGTCGCTGAAGAACAGGGACCTCAGACCAAGCTGAGGGGCTGACCTGCTGTTCTGTACTGATTTTGGCTGCTGTATCCTTGCACAAGTTTTGTTCTGCTGGTGCTTCAGAGATGGCTTAGACTCCACGTTGTGTCTCTTCAGACTGTCAGCCCATTATGAATTTGTACAATATGACATCTATAAGGGTAGAAGTAAACTTGCACTTTCAATTTTCAGATATGCATACGCAAACGAGGATGCCTTTGAAGCTTGAAGAAGTGAACTGGGGTTTGCTCTCTTTCTATATTTCAAATTCTCTTCTTACCCCACCCTCATCTATTTTTTTCCTGCTTTCACAAGTGCTGCAAGAAATGAGCTAACTTGCCTTTAAAACACAGTAAATATGATGTGGCACAGGACAAGTGTGCTTGTGCTCTCCTTCCACTACACTGTAACTTCAACTTGTTTACATGGCTTTTAAAGCAAGAGTATGATAATGGTTTTTATCATATAAAAAATAAGGACTCTCCATTTTTGTCTCACTCAGTCTAGATTGCATTTTCCTTATTTAGTGGCGGGATAAGTAAATATTCACTGCATTTATTTCATGCGGTTGCTTTCTGCTTAATGATTATATTATTTCTTTTTGTAGTACTATGCCATGTAAATTTGGATGGAGGGAGTGTAGATTTTTACATTGCAGGCTGATTGCAAACCTTCTCAGTCTTTAGCAGCTGTTTTGCTGGCAATCAGTTCAATCATGTGGCCATGGTAAAGGAAAGTACATGTCATTATATTTGTAAACTGTCTTTTTATGAATACCAAGTAAGTCATTTTACCTCAGAATTTAAAAAAAAAAAAATCTTAAAACTGTGGAATGAATCCAGCTGGACACCTAACTTTCCAAACTCCAAGAATGCTAGAATTAAATAAATTAAATTAAAAGTCAAACCTTTAAACCTTCTCAAATCACTAAGTTTAAAGATAATTTTTAAAGATGTTCAAAGGCTTCTCAAATATCTAAAGCTCAATGCATGTAGATTGTACCTTTGTGACTGAAAACCCTTGGGGTTTTGCAGCAGTTTTTAACTTTTAAACTCTGAAACAGAGGAACATAAGACATAGTACCCGATTTCGACATTTTATATATTCTCTAGTGAAAGTTGCTTATATAACTTAAATGTGCAGTTCATGCCTTGCAGCATCACCCTGACTGTGAGAACTTGCCACAGTTACAGAGCATGCCCCCAAAACAAGGTTATTCCATATTGGCTGTTTATATATCTAACGTATGTTTAATAAAAAATAAAAAATAAAAAAGAAGAAAATTAATTAAATGGACAAGTGGCTGCTTACCTGGGAATACTCTGTGCTTCCAGAGAGCTGCAGTTTGAGTGGGACCTCATCATTTGCTGTAATTTATTTCTTTCATGACCTGACCATTTGTAGGCAAGTACAAAAAGGGTTTATTTTTTTTCTCTCTCCATCTGCAACATAATGATGTAGCATACAACAAAAGCAGTATTTCCACTGCATACAAACAGCAGAGCAGGGAGACCCAGAAGCCTTTCTGCGTGCAGGGCTCAGCTGTCATGGAAGCAAGACAAGATGTGAATTACATTTGTTATTCTCTCCCTTATGGTCTCTACTCGACCTGGCTCATCCTCTTTATAAGAAGCTGCTGTTAGAGTAGGATGTCACTTCAGTCCCTGTTTACAAGTGTTGGCTGTTTTTTTCTGAGACATAAGGACAGATAATTTGGGGGTAACTGGCTAAGGCTTCTAGAAAAAACATTGTGCCCTTTCTATTTCTGTACAAATATCCGGGTAAATTTTTCAGTGCAGGATTATGCTGTTGTCTCACACCAGTTCCTGCAGTCCTGGGTTGAAATGCTTTATTCTAACTTCATTCCACCAGGGAAAGCGTGGGTTGTCTTAGTAGTGTTCACACCTGCCATGCACCTCTTTTTCCAAGGTTCCCTTTTTCTACACTCAGTGCTGTGTGCTCTGAATACATTGCAGTGAAGGAGCAGAAGCTGCCCAGGATCTGTTTCAACACCTTTGTAAGTCCTGAAATGCCTACCAAAGGGTTTTACAGGGATTCTTGTATGTACTGTCCTGCTAGAATCCTTCTCTGAGGAGGATGGAGTCACTGCTGGTTTTATTGCCTCTCTTTTGAGGCATTAAGTTTAGTCATTGTATGGACAGGCTGGAAGCTTAGATGTTATGACCTAAGAGGACAATATGTATGAAATCCTTGGAATGTTAAAAGTTCTGTATATATGGTTTTACCTAATAGTGATTGTGGAAGGTTTCCAATGCTATCCTTGTCCATCTGTGAAACCATGTGATGTAATTTCTTCCCTTAATCAGGATTGTTGGTTTTGCTTTTTCCTGCTCTCCTTCCTGCTTTTGTACATGGCTGCTGCCCCCAATGCAGCTTGCCTCTGCTTTATACAACCTCTGCTGTATTACAGTTCAAAACTGCATTTAGGCTTGTGCAGAGCCAAAAGCAAAGCACATCTTGGCCACAGAGCAGTGTTGCCACATGGATAGTCTTTGACATAGCAACCTTGGTTTCTCCCTTTGCTTAACAGCTTCTGTTTCAGGCCCTTTTGGCCCAGTTTTCACATAGCTTTAGAACTCATTGCTTGCTTTAGTTTGTGTCTACAATATGGCTCACTCTTTTTCGTGATTTCCACTTGACTTTTTGAGTTTAGCTTGAGTTTAGCTTGCATCGTTGCCATTAGCCAACCAAAGGGCTGAGTATGTTTAAGGTGTCAGGTTGCTAATGTGGGCACTGTTTGGCTAGTGGATGTGCATCCCTGCAGAAACATGAGGAATGATGGGAGGATGTACAGCTGGACTGTAGAGCCAAGGCATTTCAGAACTTGAAGGCTTTGAATAGGAGACCCTGTGCCAGGGAATATTAAATATTACTCTGTGTTCAGAAATAAAAGTCTGCAGATCATGCTGAATTTCTTTCTATCTTCCCTTCCAACTGTTACCCAGAGAACTCCTCAAGAAGAGGATACAATTCTGCAACTATTCAGTCCCTTGGTAAATGACTGCATGGTGTGCATACTTGGCCTTTTTGATTATGATGCTGGTTCATACTGTATATGTCCTTTCATGTCCAGGAGACTGAGTCTGAGTTTTTGCTTAGACAATAATTATGTATTTTCTTTTAAAACAAATCATATTTTATTTTATTTTCCCTTAGAACATGATTATTTTACAAAGTAAAATAGCTCACTAGATGGTGAGAACCGCTTAAGGAAGTGGTTGTGGAAGTTAACCTTTGCTTTCTGAGTTTCTGACTCAACTCCCATTCACATATTAGTGAGCAATGTTGCCATCCAACAGCTGCCTGCAGCTCATATCAAGATGACATGGCTGCTTAAGACTAGTCCTTGAGACTACAGGGAACTAAAGGAAAGAAAAAAAAAGAGAAAGACCCTCTAATCTCTACTGCAAGTTGGGGCCTAGTGGGCATGCTTTGGCTAAGAGCCAAGAACAGACACAGGAGATGCACACAGAGCATCTGCTTGGAAAACCTCCTTATCTCAGTGAGTAAACTCAGCCGCTCCTTCACAGGTCAGGATGTGACTCATGCTCCAAGGTGCTTTGCAGCAGGGATGACCTGACTAGCCAAATGGTAATCATAAAATGTGGGAGGTACTAGGCGCTCTCTGTTAGCTGAGAGGTTGCAGAAGATAGCAAATTTTTGCCAAAAGCCAGCACCAGTAAGCTGCCGACAGATGCGTCTCCTGACTCCAAATGCCCCATCTGCCTGGATAGATTTGACAATGTTGCGTATCTAGATCGCTGCTTGCACAGGTTCTGCTTCCGCTGTGTCCAAGAATGGTCAAAAAACAAAGCAGAATGCCCGCTCTGCAAGCAGCCCTTTTTCTCCATTTTCCATACGATCCGTGCTGAAGATGACTTTAAGGAGTACATTCTCAGCCCTTTAGAAACCAGCTCTTTTGCCAGCCCTGATGGCCGGAGATTTCGTTATCGCACCACCTTAACCAGGGAACGCCGCTCGCGCAGCTCCCCTTCCCGAAGGATGCTGTCTCCTCCAGATAACGGGATGTTGTTTGAAGGGTTGTCAAGCGAGCCAACGCGACAGCGGCACAGAGAGATTCAGCAGATGATCAGGAGGCTGGCCTCGAGGAGAAAGGCGAGCGCAGAGGGCAGATCTCTGCGACAGATCCAGGAGGAGGACATGATCAACTTCCGCAGGGCTCTGTACCGCACTGGCGTGCGCATCCGCAGCATTCAGGACGGCGGCCGGTACCGAGAGATTTCGGCAGAGTTCTTCCGCCGCAACCCTGCTTGCCTTCACCGCCTGGTTCCTTGGTTGAAGCGAGAGCTGACAGTCCTGTTTGGTGCCCACGGGTCTTTGATCAATATTGTGCAGCACATCATCATGAGTAACGTGACCAGATACGATCTGGAAAGTCAGGCCTTTGCTGATGATATAAAGCCATTTTTGCTGAATCGGACAGAGCACTTCCTGCATGAATTCATCAGTTTTGCTCGTTGTCCTTTTAACTTAGAAGCGTATGATCAGCATGCCAATTATGACTGTCCTGCACCATCGTATGAGGAAGGAAGCCACTCAGACTCATCGATTATTACAATATCTCCAGACGTGGCGTACCCACAAGGGCCGGATAATAGCTTGTCTGTGCCTGGTCTTGGTCAGGCCCCCTGGGACGATGAAACTCCAGGACCTTCCTATTCCATTTCAGAAGAGGTCCGTGCAAGCATAGCTTCTCCTCTGGAGTCATCAGAAAGCTCTGATGAGGACTCTGCTACGGGGAGTCAAAGAGCCAAGCTGCAAACTGAGTTACAGGCTAATGCTGACTCAAACGACAGTGGCTCTTCGTCAGACAATTGTGTCATTGTTGGGTATGTGAAGCCCTTGGCTGAGAGGACACCAGAAGTGGTTGAGCTGTCCTCTGACTCGGAGGATTCCATCAAGGAAGAGAAAGGGGAAGATGTCAAGAAACAGCAACCCGTCCAGTGTCACAGCTGGAGTGACAGTGAACCAAGCAGGAGCTTCTCGCCACATTCCCCAACATATAGGGAGGATGTAGGAGCTTGCAGAAGACAGATAGTGTCATGAAAAGACCATGAGAGCTTTTCTCCAGAGCTTGTCTTTACAGCTTGCCTGTCATCAGTATATCGCCGATTTCATACCTTGATTTCAACTTACTGAAAAGTTACATACGCCTGCCAGGAGATAATAAGATTGGAATGACTGGGCTGGGCAACATAGGAAAAATATTCAGAAATGCCTGAATTCCAGGAAACAAAAAGTCTTCTGTGAAAATGTCTTTTCAATCAGTTGTAATTACAGCTGTCCACTGAAAACCTCAGGCCCGGGATGAGACATTAGATTAATGCCATCAGGTGTGCTGGACTTCACAGCCAGACTGATTTAATGAGTTGCCTCAAAAGGTGTTATAACGGATGTGAGTTAATCTTCTCACTGCGTGACTGGATCTCATTGTTCAAAATCAAGTTGCCTAGTCTGGCAGACAGTGCAGCCTGGAACATCAGCTCAGCAAGCAAGGCTAAGCCATTGGAAAGCATCTTTTCTAAAGGCAGAAGTGTGGTTCTACCTGCTGCTTAGATATTATTTTATTAATTCTTTAATTCATGAGGATGTTAGGGGATGCTGCCCAGTGTTCAGGACAAACAAAATCAAAGTTTGTTACAGTATTGATCTTCTCTGGGTGAAAAAACAGAGCAGAAAATCCTACCTCACATCGAGTTTGCCTATTTCTTCACTACTGTGTCCTCACATATTTTATTTAGGTACACACTTCATATGCCAGCTTTCCCTTATGAATGGTTAATGGGAAATGCAGTTCTCTCCCAGATAAACATTCCTGACATTTCCTTCTTATGTTAGCTCTGTCCTGAGGAAAAGCCAACATGGAACTTCTTGTGTGCACTGGAGGATTTGGAAGTGGAGTGATCCTGAATCAGTGTTGGGAAAGAGAGCTATGGAATGATACTTAAAAGCTAACAATATGCCTTTCTGTTCAACTTACAGTCCTACTGTAGCATCAGAAGACCCTGATGAAAGGGGGGAGAAAAGCAAGGGTGTTGATTTCTGCACTGCCAGATGAGCCTCTCTCCAAGAAATGGAACATATTTGATAATATACACATTTGTAGATATTGAAGTGTGTTGGATTATGTTGGGCTTTGCTAGTTGTAAAAAAATACCTTCGTGATCCTTTGTTATCTTGTTCTCACTGTAATTTGAAACTTTTTCACTGAAGCTCACATGATAATTTTGAAGCATTTAGACAGATTTGTTTCAAGTTGCTATTTTCAATGTCAGTAGGAGGATATAAAGTTTGTGAGTGATGCATAACTCTTAGGGTCAGGCACCAGAAACAAGTCAAGAAGGCAAGCTGTAGAGATAACTTCCTGGTTATACTTCACATGGTTTTCTGAAAATCAAAGGCATAATACATGAACGGTAAAAATGTCTCTACTCTCACTACATGAATAGGCTAATTCCCTGTTGTTCTCTTTCTCTTCATTCTGTTTAATAAAAGCCATCTTTTAAGGTTGATTAGATTAGTTTTGCACATTTTGGAAGCCATGGAAAGAGAAGAGCAGCAGATGAGGTGCTCAGGAGAGCCTCAATGGCTTTGAGGATGCATCATCCCTGTGGCGTGTCTCTGCCATTTGCCCCTTATGAAAAATTCATTAGTTCAGGTAACTTTTTTGATAAAACTTTGGTAAAACTTTTTAGCTTCAGAAGACAAAACCTCTGCACTGAGTCTATTCAAGAAGTCCATGATCTTTGCCTGACACAAACGGATTTTGTATGTGGCAAAAGGCTGTGACAAAAGTACTTTCAGGGAGAAAAATACAGATAATGTCCCAAATTTAGGCAGCAGTTACATCTATTTTCCCACCTTAAACTGCTTAAGCTGGAGTCACTTGATGTATTTTGGACTTAATGTTGCACTAGTGTAGCAAAACCCCTTGCAGCTCTTACCTTTAGATACTTGTACTCTCATGCAGGCAATAAGTGAATTGGTGATTTATGCCTGATTCACGTTTTTAAGGAACTCAGAAGATATTTGAGAACAGAGCACTGAGTAAAAATTCATTGGGCCAGACTGATCTGGCTCATGGATGAAAAACAAGACACTGATTTTTCAGCGAAAAACTAGATGGCCTATGATGAAAACCTAGTTGGCCAATTTAAGCTAGATATCTTGTTCTTGGATGGCTGTAAAGACACAATGTCTGTCTAGGTTCTCATATGTTGACCTAATCACCTTCATGCTAGAGTAATTCAACTTATCCATGCAGGCATGAGAAGAGAATGAACATTAAAATAATTACAGGTTTTTAAATATGGAATGTAAAATAGGTGTTATCTCTTGGCTTTTAATTGTGTTTTAGTTCTTTATGCTGTTTGAAAGCTTCATTCAAGGCTTTTAATAGCATTAAAATACCATTTTTACACTGTAGAGCAAGAGTCTTTTGGCTCTGTCTTTCTTAACTAGCAGTTCAAAACTTTTACTTTACTATTCTCAAAGAAACATTGTGTGAACTTAGCAAAATCCTGACTTTAATTTCAGTTTTTAATTTTCAACTTGTGGCAATTTGTGCTTAAACTTATTATAAATGTAACAAAGTAAGGAACAGGCGTTTTTCTACTTTTTTTTCAGAGGTGTGATTTTGCGTCTGCTGAGATGATTCTGTCAGGAAAGAGAGTCAAACTTTAGTTTGGTGGACAGCCTTGTTTTCTAAAGGGCAAATGGTTTCAGAAGTCTCTGCTTTGCATTTTGCCCCCTGAGAGGGATGGGGGTGTGTTCCTGATTTGACAGTTCTCGTCATTCACATGCATACCATCAACTTTATTTTTTTTCTTCATTTGGACTTTTCGCACAACAGAACCCTGAAAGAAGCATTTACTTTAGTGAAAAATATGACTGTGAAAACGTAAATTATCAGCAGGCTGCAGGCACAGCTTCCTGTCTTCTAAAACTAATAGTAACTCAGTTCTATGTGGCAACTGACATTGCCCACTTAATTCAGCACAGAAGTTTTATACAGATGTCTAATGTATCACTGGCAGTTTCATTATCTAACTTAAACAGGAAAAACCAAGCTATGCTTGACCCCGAGGAAGCAATGAAAGAACATATACTTATTAATAAGAATTGTACTAAGCTATTTTTACAATCGGTTCCAAAACTAGAAGTATGTACTCTTCAAATGAGCTCTTTTCCCAGAAGCTGTTTGGAATTGTGGCTGAAAAAGATAAATTGGCCAACAACAGGCTGAAGCATGAGCAAAGTAGTTTTGAGATGTAGTTATGTTCCTTTCTTCCTCATGGGTAAAGGCCTCCTAATTAAGAAAAATTGATAGTGGCATTGACTTACTCATAGACCATCCGTGGGTGAATCTTGCACAGAAAACACAGCCAGTTTATTCTAGTCTACTGATATCTGTCTTAAGAAAACATTGTTTTCTGATCTTTTAATATTTCAAGAAATTGTAAATTATCTTTACTACCCATTCAAATGTAAAGTTAGTGATTTGAGATACAACCACTTTATAAAGCATATTGAATTATATATTTGCACACAAACTTTGTCCTAATACATATTAAAATGTCCCATTATATCTGGAATAGTAATGGAAGTTGTTTCTGAGTTTCTAGGTCAGTCCTGCTATTTATTTTAAAATACTTCTTTTTATCCAAAACTAAAATTCCCTATGCAAGTTTGGTTTGCTGTTGTTGTTTGGTTTTGCACTGGACTTTTTTTTTTGATGGAAGCCAAAATTAGTAGACTATTCAGAAAGAAACAAGCTGTCAGGAAAAATATAAATCAATAATACAGGAGTGGCCGATGTCCCCGTGTGGTCACTTGTACTGGCAGACCAAGAGGGATGGAAAAATACCGCCCTCTTCTGACTTGCTTAATCTTGAGGACGGCATTTTGCCATTGCCTGTCCAGTGGAAATGTCTCCCTTCCTATCCAACCCTTCAGACCAGGGTGGTCCAGTGTCCACCTTGCTCAGATTTTTAAATTTCAGTCTCATTGCTTTTAATCTGGGACATCGCACTGTGACACCACTGGTTTTATTTTCTGTTAATCTCCGAAGTTCTCCACTGTCATCCATTTACAGCCCATCCATTTGTGCCTGTGTTTGTCTGTGCCTGTGTCTGTCCCTGTCCCTGTGCCTGCTGCCGGGGCTGCGGGCAGGGAGGGTCACTCGCCGCCGGTGGCGGCTGCGGGCCGGGAGCGGCAGTGTCCGCTCCGTCCCGGGAAACTGCAGAGCGCCGGGATGCGGGGCACGAGCTGCCTCGGGAAAGCGGCGGGCACGGCAGGACGGGAGCGGGCAGGGAGCAGGAGCGCAGGGAGGGAAAGGCGAGGGGACAGCAGGGCCAAGCCGGTCTTCCGGGCGAGCCCCGAGCCCTCCAAGAAACGCACAGCCAAACGGCATCGTTTGTGTGGCGGGTCTTTGCTTTGATGTGTCGAGGCTCCTCCCACAGTTCGATTTCCCAGGCATTTTTTGCCAGGCATCCGCCCCACCTCGAGTGGGGGTCACTCGCAGGCCGGTGGTGGAAGCTTCCCCTGCCCTGCCCGGCTGCCAGGCACAGCCTCCCCGGGATGGGGCTGTCAGCACATGTACAGCCCTTACAGTCATGATCCCCTCATGTATAACACGTGTTGAGGCAGAAATAAAAACAAAATTGGTCCCTTTTAGGTATGTGAATTTATGATTTAAAAGGTGCCACATAGTGATACATAAATACCGATCATGAATAGAAACCCTGCAAAGATTTTATTTTGGTGCTTGTTTGTAGCTAAAACGGAATTAATTAGCCTTATATCCTGAACATGGAGGTTCAGCACATGCTTTTGCATGTGAATAGTAACCTTGAAATCACTAGGAGCAACTATCAGAGTAATGGGAAGCTTCATGTCCGTTACGGATCTGAAATCTACTGCAGATGTTTACACAGAGTATGATTTTAAAAATTGTATGCTTTTATTTACGTTGATGGGATTATTTGCCCCCAGTCAGATGATGAATTTGTACGGATTTTGGATTTAATCTTCTAAAGAAAGGAAAAGGGGAAGGAATTGAAAAGGAGAATGTATTACAAATTTCTCCTTCTTGCAATAGGTACCTCTACCTGCTACAAAATATACTGTCCACCCACAGTTACATCTGAAAAATTACAACAGAGAACACAGAGGATGCTCTCCTGTGTTTGAGAGCCTTTGCAGCAATATGGAGTGACAGCAGAATGACTGCAGCTGATGAAAAAAGATATTATTATCAAGCTGCATAATCAGCAATTTATTTCACTTGTTTGGGTTTAAGTTTTTTCTTTTTGTGCTCTAATGCTGGTACTGAGCTTTTGGTTCACAATGAAAACCAATATATGGTCTTTATTACAGCTCATTATTTTAGTAATTTTGATTACTTTGCCACTTGAATCAGTGCAAGGATAGTCAAAATATCATTGATATCATTCTCAATGGAGAACTATGTAAACCAAAAAATAAGCTTGTTGAGTAAAAATACGTTGTCTTAATGACTGTAATCAGTAACGCACATAGTAAATGTAGTAAAGTAAATGCTGTCTTTATCTGCTGGCCATGTTGTGCTCTTAGTTGCTGCAATTATTTCAAAATGAGTGGAAGAAAATGTCTTTTCCCTAGAGTGACTGTTGTCCTTCTGTTCTTAAGTGTGATGTGTGCCACGGAGGAAGGAACTAAAGGATCTTACTGTCTATCTTTTTCCACCTCGCCAAGTCCAGAAATCACTTTTAGAGCAATCCTGAAAAGCCACACATCTGTATCCAGTTACAAGATTATTATGACATTATTATTAGAAATCGCTGCACAACAACTTGCCAAATGAACCATTAAAAGCAGGCCAAACTCACTGAACCACAGTAAAATCGATTAACGGCTGCTTGGGGCAACATATGGTCTTTGAAGGTCTTTATCGTTTTAACCATTTGTCTCTTCCAGTGTTTGTGGCAGAGCCCTCAACCTCTCTTTCATTTTAATGTAAAGAGCCATTTCAAAAACTGTAACTTGCTCTTAGTGACAAGCTCATTTGGTGATGTGTCACTGTTCAATTATACCTCTACTGCCATGCAGAAATCTGAATCAAAGGGAGAAAATACCTTTTAGTGTCCAGGAAAATGGTGTGTTTTTTCTGCTTTGGGAACTTCACTTGAGCCTTTTTGGCTGCTGCTTTGCCCTATGCCCTGAGCACCCCTTTCGCGGTTGTTGTTTTTGAGGCTGAAGTTCCAGAGATGCTAAACCATTTTTTCTTCAGATGAAGAAGAAGATGATGATGATTTTCTCAGATTTCTCTGGTTCCCGTAAGCGGAGTTTGCACAGTTAGAGCCCGCTGTGCAAGTCCTGAGCAGCAGCTTGCCTGTGCCTCAGAGCATGTGCCAACACCGCCGTCTAGCTCCCACAAAGGCTTTGTGCACTTCTGCCGCTCGGTTAACACAGCTTTGTCGAGCCTCTCTCTGCGAGCCAAGGTCCTGTAGTACTGGCTTCTGTTTGGAAACACAGAATCGTTTGAAGTGGTCACAGCACGAGATGAGGGATGGAAGAGGGCAGCAACAAACAGTAGAGGAGATCTGAAGCGGCAGTGCATCAAGAAAACTCACTGTCTGCGTTTGCAGATCGGGAAATGAAACCCATCTGTCCAAACTCTTACAAGATATCTGGCAGCACAAAAAGGCAGAAAACCCAGTTCCAGGTCTGTTCAGTATTTCTGATGACAGAGCTTTGCAATGTCATTGAACAGGCTCTCCTGATATATCATCCCACTGATATGCCCTTTGGACTCAGTGTTGGATCCTGCTTTCCTGTGTGTGTCTCTCTCTCCCTTATTCTTCTCTGTCTCATACCACAAATACATCTTTTTTACTCTTCCCCCACAGAAGTTGAAGTTTTTGCTGTGGTGATGGTTTGTGGTGACCTGGGAGCTACTTGCCTGAAGTAGTCTGAAGTACTGTGTTTAGGTTTTGTATGCATCTTTTGTCTGGTCACCTTGGGATTTTAAAAGTTTGTATAGTTTCCATTTACCATGAAATCGCATTTATTTACCAAAACCTGTATTTATATAGCCTTTAGGTTACAGATGGTATTGCATAAATAATAAAGAGGATAATGAAATCATATAATTATTTTTAAGGAGGCAGAAGGCTCTATTAGGGCTCTATTTTGAAAATTCACTATCCCTCCATTTTCAAACAATATGCAGTGCAGGAATGAAGCAATTATGTTCGAGCTTTCCAGGTGGTGTTACTTGTGAGAAATTGATTATCATCATATATTACAGCGATTAAAAGCTGTGGCCTGACTAATTATTTAGTTTCTTGTTTTTGCTTGTTTTCAATAGCCTTCCTTAAATAATTCAGCCACAACATTATAATCATAGAGTCATAAGGGCTGGAAAAGACCTTCGAGATCACCAAATGAGACCTTTGATCAACCACCACCCTGGCATTTAGACCACTACTCTAATTGTTACATCCGGTCATTTCTTGCACACTTCCAGGGATGGCAACTATACAATTTCCCTGGGCAGCTTGTTCTAATGCCTGACCATCTTTTCAGTGAAGAAATCCATCCTGATGTCCAACATGGACCTCCCCTGGCACAACTGAGGCCACGTCCTCTCCTCCTGTCAGTAGCAGCCTGGGAAAACAGAATGACCCCCACTTTCAGGTAGCTGTAGATAGTAACAAAGTCACACCTAAGCCTCCTTTTCTGCAGGCTAAAAATCTCAGTTCCCTTAGCCTCTCCTATAGAACTTACTCTGTACACCCTCCACCAGCTCTGTTGCCCTTCTCTTCAGCACTTCAGGACACACTTCAGCACCTCAGTGTATTTCTCATAGTGAGGGGCCCAGAACTGGACACAAGACTTGAGGTGTGGATTCACCCAGTACAGGGGCATGGTCAGTGCCCTAGTCTTGCTGGCCATGCTATTTCTGGTACAGGCCAGGATGCCATTGGCCTTCTTGGCCACCATGGACGTATGGCTGGCTCATGTTCAGCCATTGTTCACTTACACTCCCATGTCCTTTACCTCTGGGCTGATTTCCAGCCCCTCCTTCCCTAGCCTGCAGCTCTGCATGGGGTTGTTGTGACCCAGGTGCAGGACTGACACACAGCCTTGTTTAACCACACACAGCTGGCCTTGGCCCATGGATCCAGGCTGTCCAGATCCCTCTGCACAACCTTCCTGCCCTCCAGCAGATCAGCTTGGTGTCATCTGCAAATTTGCTGATGGTGGACTTGATCCCCTCACCCAGATCATCAATGAAAATATTAAACAGCACTAGCCCCAGCACTGATCCCTGAGGAACACCAGTGGTGACTGATCCCCAGGTGGATGCAGCACTGTTCACCACCACTCTCTGGACCCAGCCACCCAGACAGTTCTTAACCCAGCAGAGTGCTCCTGTCCAAGCCATGGGCTGTCAGCTTTTCCAGGAGTGTGCTGTGGGAGATGCTGTCAAGGGCTTTGCTGGAGTCCAGGCAGACAATATCCACAGCCTTTTCCTCATGCTCTAGGTGGGTCACCTTGTCATTGCAGAAGATTATGCTGATCAAGTGAGAAATGCCTTTCCAAAACCCATGCTGGCTGGGCCTGATTCCCTGCTTGTCCTGTACATGCCATGGGACCACACTCTAGAAAACCTATTCCATAAATTTCATTGGCACCAGGTTTAGCTGTCCTTACATATTCTTATCAACCTTATAATTAACATGTATCCATGGGTACTGCTTCATGTTAATGAGATAAGGTTGTATTTGAAGGAAAATCTTTTGTCTTCATTAAAGCAGCTGTTAGTGTGGCTGCATACCTGGGTGAATCAACTAATCATTTCATTAAACGAAAGTACTCTTAGCTATGCTAATCAAAAGCATGCTGATCACAATTTTTCCAAACAAACCCCCTGAAACCTATACAAACAAACCACTTCAAGACTAATAAACCAGTCTAGCTCTGATATATAAGCTATGCTTTATTAAAAAGGATTAAAAAGAAAAAAAAAAGATCTGAGGGAGATTTCATCAGCATTATGCATATATTCCTTTAGCCATCTCTGGTGATGTCATCCGAATGGTTAATGCTGCCTAAACATAGTTATTGGCTGTATAATATTGAATGTGACAGGAAACACAGGCTTTCTGCTCTGAACTGCATCTTCTTGGGTGAGAAGAAGATGGTGGATACTGAACACTGAGACAGCCCTCCTTATTAAATCCCAGAAGTAGGTTGAGGAGCTTTCTATGTGCTTCTTTACTTCTATGAGCAAGAACACGAGCAGAAACCGAACAGAGAGTTTGAAAAAGAAGGAGAATGTAACACTGTCAGTGAGCAGCTTCATAGACAGCTTTTTGAAAGAGATGTAGATTACTGTATTTAAAAATGAGACAACAGGTTAAAACTTTATAGGTGTGGTTTAAGCACAGCAGGCAAATAGGTACTACGCAGCAGCTGCTTGATCACTCCCCCTCCAGCAGAGCAGAAGTGAAAAACCGTGGATTGATATAATAACAGCTTAATAGGTAAAGCAAAAGACACACATATAAGGAAAACAAAACAAATAATTCCTTCACCACTTCCCAGAGGCAGGCAGGTGTTCAGCCATCTCCAAGAAAGCAAGGTTCCATCACATGTAACAGTGACATCAAAAGTCAAATCCTCTCCCCCTTGATTCCTTCTTCTTCACCCAGATTTATATATTGAGCATGATCCCACAGGATGTGGGATACCCCTTGATTCCACTAAGGCCAGCTACCTTGCCAGTGTCCCAGCTTCTCCCAGCTCCTTTATACCCCCAGCCTCCTCCCTGGTGGTGTGAGTGAGGAGCAACAAAAGTCTTGGCTCTGTGGAAACCCTACTTAGCAGTAACAGAAAGTGCTTATATTATCATCACTGTGTTAAGTGCAAATCCAAAACACAACCCCATACTAGCCACTGTGAAGAAAACTTCCCCAGCCAAACCCAGTACATTCTCTACTCCTTACTTTGTATAATTTATTTCATGTTGTAGCCCTACATGATTTAATAGAATCTCATTGACACCCCCATCTTCTCCATCCTTTGATATAATAACACAAATACCATTCCCTTACTCTATGAACACCCCCTGCAAAAGCCCATCAAATGTCAACATATGTCCATAGAACACCAACTGAATTAATTTCAGAGCCCATGAGCAGGGACTCTGTCTGTTCTGCTGGTCACTCAGGACAGGAGAGGAGGGGAGAGGTAGTGTGGTACTGTGGCCTAGAGACAGCTCAGGTTAAGTCACTGCTGCATTTGCACTGTTTATTGTAAGACTTGTCCTTCGTTGGTTCATGTGGTACCTAATACAGTAATTTCAGTCAGCAAAAGTCAAATGGGTACGACAATTTAAATTCATTACTCTTTCCACCCCTGTGCCAGACTGAAGGGTTTAATAGTGTAATGAACTCGGCACATTGCTTCTATCTGGCTAGCAACAAGGGGTTCCTGCTACAGCAATTACAGGGTCCACCATGGACCTCCACGGGATGCAGAAGGACAGCCTGCCTGACCATGGCTTCACCATGGGCTGTAGGGGAATCTCTGCTTCATCATCTGGCCTACCTCCTGCCCTCCTTCTTCTATTTCAGGGAAAGGACTTCTCACACTCTTCACCTGTACTGTGGACTCCTCCAGAGCTTACAGTCCCTTTGACTCAAGTTCATACTGGAATTTCAGCCTAGCCATTACATCAGCACACAGCTGCAATGGCCTGGCCATGTGCCAGCCAGGCACATCCTGGCTGTTATCAAAACGTTCCCAGGCACAGCAAAGTGAAGTGATAAGAAGCACAGCACTACAGTAAACAGCCACCAACGAGACCTGGATTGCAACAGTCAGGCAAATGACCCTGTGGGCAAGCACTGGAGCCTACTGATTAATAATTAAACAGCCATAACAGCTGTTTCACCTAGCAATTCCAATTTAGGCTGTCGTAATCTGAGTTTTTTGAGCCCCACGTTGGTGTGGTTTAACCCAAGCCAGCAACTAAGCACCCCACAACTGTTTGCTCACTCCTCTGTGGTGGGATGGGGAAGAGAATTGGAAGGGTAAAAGTGAAAAAAACTCTTGGGTTGAGATAAACACAATTTAATAGAGAAAGTAAAAGTCACTCACAGAAGCAAAGCAAATCAAGGAATTCATTCATTGCTTCTCATAAACAGGCAGGTGCTTGTTCACCCATCTCCAGGAGAGCAGGGCCCCATTCTGTGTAAGGATGAATTGGGAAGACAAATGCCATGGCTCTGAACTTCCTCTCCTTATTTCTTCTTCCTCCAGATTTATATGCTACACGTGGCACCATAAAGTATGAAACTGGGATATCCCTTGGGTCACATGGGGTCAGCTGTCCCAGCTATGTCCTCTCATAATTCCTTGTACATCCTCAGTATCCTCACTGGTGAGTAGGTGAGGAGCAGCAAATGACTTGGTTCAGCAGAAAAAAACCCATCCCTATGTTATCAGCCCTGTTTTCAGCATAAATGCAAATCACAGCCCAACAGTGCGACGAAAATTAGCTCTACCCCAGGCAAAATCGGCACCTTCCCACTAGACTAGAATGAGGTATTTTCTAAACGTCTATGGGGCCTTTAATCCCACTTCTATGTTACCTGTGAAGGAGGCAGAAATGGCTTCTTACTTCTGCCATCACACTGACATGACTTCAGGTCAGCATCAGGATGTGGAACTGAAAATGTTTCTAGGACCCTTGACATTTACTCCAGCATTGAGCTGTGACAGCAGTACAGGAGAGAGGATACAGAGAATAGTAAAGACAGGCTGGAGAAGTAAAAGCTCTTGAGTGATGCTCTCAGTTCTTTTAATATATGTAGAAATATCACACAGGTTTCTCAGTTAGATAAAAGCCATGTTATAAAAAGAGAAGGGTCTCCTTCTACCTTCTGGATGTCACTGAGAAAAGTACTTGTCATCAGCAGGGACATTATCAAGTGTTTCATCTCTCTTGTAAGCAGTCATAATCTCTGCCTTGGACTTCAGGGACAAGAGAAAATGGACAGGTCTTGGTCCTCCAAGATTTTTGCAGAAGCATCCCCAAGCATACACATCGAGCAGCAGCTAAGATGAAGGGAGAGAAATTCAGCTGCTGCTGCTGCTGAACCCGATAGTCCTGCACGGCTCCAGCCGGGGATGACGAGGAGTATTTTGCCATCTCGTGGCAGCTCGGAAGCAAAGCACCTCTATGTGATCACAACCACTCGCTGCCCAGAAGGAACAAAGCCAAAAAAGAGAGACATCCATTGAGCTGGCTGCAAAGTGACCCTTGGAAGGTTTGCAGCAGAGCAGGCCACAGCCCTGAACTGACTGGTACCTGCCCATGTGCAGTCCCGGGTGCATGCCAGTGGTGGAACCTGGAACAAAGGTTGAGAAGATAACACTAAAGAGGACCCAGCCTGGGGCAGGACGGTGGTCAGAGACTAGTTCTAACTCCTGCTCTTAGTGTCATGCTGCCGGACAGACAGCCCAGGGAAAGGAGTGGATAACTGCAAGGTGGCAAAGGCTTCAACACCACAGTAAGAACAAGAACACACTGAAGCTGAGCTTTTATGGTATGGACAATGAAGAAAGATCCAGCTAGTCGGCTTTGGCTCAGACAAAGCTGGTGGAGAGGCAGACAGCTTGTTAGCCCAGAAACCCTTGGAGGAACACTGCTATAGGTCTATGACCATTTTCATGTATTTGCCGGTGATGTAGCTGAGATGGGAGATGCTGAGCAAACTCAGGAATTGAACAACCTGAACCTTCCACTGATCTCTCTTCCCACAGGAGCTGCTGCTGCTGCGCCTGAGGAAGCAGTGTCCAGGATGCCAGGGCACACCAGAAAGAGGGCTGGGGGTTGTCCCTGGCCAGGGACTGCAGATACCACTGTCAACAGCATGGGCGCTGCCAGTGCTTCTGTGGCTGCTGCTCAGGAAGACATGAGATGAGACCTCTCCACACTCTTATTCCCACAAAGCTGCTGGCAGGGAAAACTCCTGCTGCTGACCAAAGGACCCCAGAGGACCTGATGGCAGAGGAAGGACAGCCAGGCTCCCCAGCTTCAAGAGGCATGTGGGATGAGATGCTGCCAATCTCTATGGGCAGTGGCAGAAGAGCCACATGACTTCTGCTCTTCACAGCTGTGTAGAAAGCCAGCGCCTCAAACCAGACCCATCTTACTTCCCGAATTGCTTCTTTTCAACTCTGAAATTATAAACCCCTGTGAAGAGCCTGGAATGCCTCTGTCCTGGTTTTGGGCAAATTTGGGGGAAAACCTCCAGAAGGAGCCCCCAGACAGCAAACCCCACGACTCCTCCCCCCCCACCACCGGGTTCGGGAAGAATATCCTCAGAGAAGAGTGGGAGAAAAAACCTGTTTATTTAACAAGCAAGACACTCCCCAGCACAGGGAAAAAAAACAACACCAGCTGACAAAAAAACTCTTTCACCGTTCTGAAGGGATGACAAGTTCAGTCTCTCCGGCGAGTGGTCGCTCAGTTATCAGTCTCTGGCGCTGGGGAATGACTGCTGCAGGTGACAGAATGCAGACTCCCGGTGTTTCTTGGGGTTTCCCAGGTCCCCGTCCAGAACAGGTTCAGATGGTATCCAGGAGAGGGAGGGAACGGGGTGGAAAAGAAAAAAGTCCAGGGAAAAAGCTGGACTGCCTAGCTGAACTAACTAATAAGCAAAAAGCAAGGGCAAAGCGAAGGAAAGAAAAAGAGGCAGAAGCGAGCAAGCAGGCAAGCAAGCAGGCAAGCAAGCAAGCAAGCAAGCCAAGCTAAAACCTCTCCTAAACATAGACCATGGGGGAGGTGAGCCGGCTGATAACAAGACAAAACAAAGCTTCACTCTCAGAGTCAGTCCTGGAAGCACAGGACATAATACCAAACATAATCAGAACACACGATTGGAGATACAAACACCGTAACATCACCCTAGGACAGCCTCTCAAATATACATTTATATTTCCATGACCAACTTTATATTTCCAACTGCCCATTTTGCCTATGAACTGATGCATCAGGGCTGGGTAAGGGCCCTGATGCCAGGAAAGGGTGCAGGTGACAGTGAGGCTCCAGCCACTAGACAGGATGGATACGTGTGCTCCAGGTGTACCTACTGGGGAACGGAGGCAAGTAAAATGAGTGAGTCTTGGCACCCTCATACAAAGCAGGACTGCAGGTCACAGCCCACATGCCTGGTGCTGCCTGCTGTGAACACAGGAGAGGTTGCATCTGCCCTGAACACCAGGGAAAATTACTGGGGGATGTAACTCCTGAGTAAACTTCAAGGTGGGCTACCCATGGTGGGAAGCAGGGCCTGGGTCCAGGCATGTCATGAAGGATAGGCCCGTGATGCTACCTGGGGAGATCTTCAGGAGTCGAGTGCCTGTTGGGAAGTGCCAGAACATACATTTGCTCTTGAGCAAGAAGCAGGAGAAGTTGGTGTGTGGGAATGAGTAAAATGGCTCAGGATATGGGGCAGGGTTATCACATGAAGAGCTGTGCTGGTACTTCAGGGATCTATGAATTCATGTGTGCTTTTGCAAACTTTAGTCCATACTGAATGTGGGTAAGAAAAGGGACAGGGCTGGCTGTGCTCATGTTTTGCACAAGTCCTGGTGTAATATATGCAGGAACTGTGGCAGGCTGTGCCCCACGTGTGGCAGCCCGCATAGCTGGCCTTGTCCGTTTCCTTTGCACACCAGTGTCTCCTGCAAGTATATGCCAGAAAAAATCAGTAAGGAGAGTTATTTTTCTCTTTCCTAACAGCGGTTTATGCTTTATCTATCTCTTCTTTCCTACGTGCTATTTATGTTTTATTTGCCCAACCAATAACACGGCTTTTTCAGCCTTCGATGGATTCCTCTGCACCCCCGGAGACAACGCCAAGCTCCCGCTGCCGCTCCCAGTGGGCTGTGCCATTGCCTAGGGCAGTCCCTGGGGCAGGAAGCGGCTCTCCAGCTGCCGCAAGGCGGGCACCGGCGCCGCTGGAGAAGAAACCCCGGGTGCGCACCCCACGGCAGCCACAACCTCCGGAACACAGCGCGTTCCGCGTTGGCGGCGGCACCGCCGCGCCTGCCCTCGCTTGTACCCCCCAGGGGCCCCTGATCCCGACCTGCTCCCAGGCCCCGGGGCAGGACCATCACCCCGCCGCCTTCCCGCCCGTCCCACGGCCACGCACCAGGCTCCAGGGCCACCCGGAACCCACGGCCCGCCGGCCCCACCCCGCCCCGGCCCGCCCCGGAATGGCGTCACTGCGCGGAGCACGGATGTGACGGTCCCGGCCCCGGCCTGGCTGCCGGCAGAGCCCTGCTCACCTCCGTGCCCGCGGGCAGCTATTCCCGTGGTAACGCCGCCGCCCATGGCGGACCCGTCCCGGCGCCTGGCGGAGGGCTCCCGCCGCCGCCGCCGCCCGCCAGGGGAGGAGCGGCGGGAGCAGCCCGGCACCGGGCGCTGCCGGACGCGGCACAGGCTGAAGGCGGCCGCGGCCCTGGCCCGCGCGGGAAGCGAGGGCCCGGCGGCGGTGAGTGCGGGCCGGGGGGCGGGCGGGCCGCCGGTCCCTGCGGGGCGCTGGCTGGCGGCTCCCGAGGCGAGGGTGGCGGGGGCAGCGGGCGGGGGCGGGCGAGCGGGGCCGAGGCCTTGTGTGAGCCTGGGCTGCGCCCCTGGCATCCGCTGGCTCATCCCCCGCGTTGTGCTCGGTGTCCTGCCGGCGGGGGAGGCCTGCTGCCAGACCGGCTGCAAAACATGGGCCAATAGCTTTTGAAGCAGGATGGTAATTTATTTGCACTGGATTGTAATATCTTAGGGTAAAGCCAAAACATAAAATAACTTAAATAGATGGATTTTTTTTGTTGACCATGTTTGACATCTCTCATTATTTCACCCCAGCCAGCTGCCAGGCTCTAGGCAGCTGCTTGCACACTCCCTGACCAGTGAGATCAGGGAGAAAAACGAAAGGGTAAAAGCTGAAAAACTCATTGTTTGACATAAAGACAGTTAAATAAGGACGCCAAAAGCCATGCACACAACCAAAGAAAAAAAGGAATTCGTTCACTGCTTCTGATGGGCATGCAGGTGTTCAGCCACCTCCAGGAGAGCAGGCCCCCATCATATGTGAACGTGATTTGAGGAGACAAGCATCATCAATCCAAATGTCTCACCTTTCCTCCTTCTTCCCCCCACTTTATGTACTGAGCATGATGTCACATGGTCTGGAATATCCATTTAGTGGGTTGGAGTCACCTGTCCCAGCTGTGTCTCCTTCCAGCTTCCTATGCACCCCCAACTTCCTCACCAAGGTGGAAGTACAAACAAGAGAAAAGGCCTTGGTTCTGTGTAAGCCTTGCTCAGCAATAACAAAAACATTTCTGTATTATCAATGCTGTGTTCAACACAAATTCAAAACTCACTCCCAGACCAGTCACTGTGAAGAAAATTTACTGTCTCAGGCAAAACCAGCCTGACTACATAAAAAGTGCTGTGTGCTTGAGGATGACATCAGGTTATTTCTGCTTCAGTCTTGAAAAATAATACTTATTTTGGCAGGAGCACATCCCTGGAGATTGTCTACTCCAACAAGCTGTGTGTAGTCCAGCATGAATGCCCAACAAAGAGGGGCAGAGTGTACAGGACCAGAACAGGTGCAGCAGAACTTGGAAGGTGATAACATAGTTGTCGTAGTGTAAATCTTTTGGCTCGTTTGTTTTAAAGCACAAAACTATGTGTTCTCATACTTTTCATGTGTAAATGCTAGATTTTTTAAGCAATGTTTTGGAAGATACCATGTAAATCATTAATTTACTAACCACAACAAAGGAGTTATTTAAGAGTGCAGAAGAAGACAGGCTTGCTTGTTACTTTCATCTATGCCAGCATGATTCAAGTGCTGTATAAAACTTGCAGCATTGAAGAGCTAAATCTCACTGTGAAGAGAAGCCAAAAAAAGCCGTTAGGACATGGTGTCTCTTTGTTCAGCATTCCCTCAGACAGAGACACTGCTGGGTTTTGCAACCTTAAAAGCAATTGTTACGGGTTTCTGCTTCCAGAGTGTAAGACTTTTGTTTCTCCGTGATAGCAATGATCTTCTGTCTCTTGTCTTTTCTAGAACATGACTTCAGATAAAGAGTTTGCAGAAGATAGCAATTTTTCGCCAAAAGCCAGCACCAGTAAGCTGCCGACAGATGCGTCTCCTGACTCCAAATGCCCCATCTGCCTGGATAGATTTGACAATGTTGCGTATCTAGATCGCTGCTTGCACAGGTTCTGCTTCCGCTGTGTCCAAGAATGGTCAAAAAACAAAGCAGAATGCCCGCTCTGCAAGCAGCCCTTTTTCTCCATTTTCCATACGATCCGTGCTGAAGATGACTTTAAGGAGTACATTCTCAGCCCTTTAGAAACCAGCTCTTTTGCCAGCCCCGATGGCCGGAGATTTCGTTATCGCACCACCTTAACCAGGGAACGCCGCTCGCGCAGCTCCCCTTCCCGAAGGATGCTGTCTCCTCCAGATAACGGGATGTTGTTTGAAGGGTTGTCAAGCGAGCCAACGCGACAGCGGCACAGAGAGATTCAGCAGATGATCAGGAGGCTGGCCTCGAGGAGAAAGGCGAGCGCAGAGGGCAGATCTCTGCGACAGATCCAGGAGGAGGACATGATCAACTTCCGCAGGGCTCTGTACCGCACTGGCGTGCGCATCCGCAGCATTCAGGACGGCGGCCGGTACCGAGAGATTTCGGCAGAGTTCTTCCGCCGCAACCCTGCTTGCCTTCACCGCCTGGTTCCTTGGTTGAAGCGAGAGCTGACAGTCCTGTTTGGTGCCCACGGGTCTTTGATCAATATTGTGCAGCACATCATCATGAGTAACGTGACCAGATACGATCTGGAAAGTCAGGCCTTTGCTGATGATATAAAGCCATTTTTGCTGAATCGGACAGAGCACTTCCTGCATGAATTCATCAGTTTTGCTCGTTGTCCTTTTAACTTAGAAGCGTATGATCAGCATGCCAATTATGACTGTCCTGCACCATCGTATGAGGAAGGAAGCCACTCAGACTCATCGATTATTACAATATCTCCAGACGTGGCGTACCCACAAGGGCCGGATAATAGCTTGTCTGTGCCTGGTCTTGGTCAGGCCCCCTGGGACGATGAAACTCCAGGACCTTCCTATTCCATTTCAGAAGAGGTCCGTGCAAGCATAGCTTCTCCTCTGGAGTCATCAGAAAGCTCTGATGAGGACTCTGCTACGGGGAGTCAAAGAGCCAAGCTGCAAACTGAGTTACAGGCTAATGCTGACTCAAACGACAGTGGCTCTTCGTCAGACAATTGTGTCATTGTTGGGTATGTGAAACCCTTGGCTGAGAGGACACCAGAAGTGGTTGAGCTGTCCTCTGACTCGGAGGATTCCATCAAGGAAGAGAAAGGGGAAGATGTCAAGAAACAGCAACCCGTCCAGTGTCACAGCTGGAGTGACAGTGAACCAAGCAGGAGCTTCTCGCCACATTCCCCAACATATAGGGAGGATGTAGGAATTTGTAGAATCTGTTTGTCTCCTGCAGTTGAGAAGATGGAATCAAAAGAAGATGAGAAGAACAAATGTAAAAGAAAAGATCTGCCTCCACATGACTTGAGTTGGAGCCCCTCTCCAGGGAGTGACACAGTATGCTCCCCTTGGAATCACAGATTGTCTAAAAAGGGAAAGTCCAGAAGCCCACAGTCCTGTTCACGGGACAGTCGAGGCAGTCATGGCCATCGGTCTAGGAGGGAACACCACAGCAAAAGCCAACTTAAAAGGAGACGATCGAGAAGCAGAGATAGTAGCAAACATAGAAGCAAAAGAAGCAGCAGAAGGTCCAGGGCTCATGATAGCAGAGCCTCTCTTAAAAGCCAGAGGGGTTCTCTAAGTGGTGAGAGCACTCCATCCAGAGAAGTGAGCAGGTCGCGTTCACGTAGCAAAGGCCACAGTAAAAGGAGATCAAGAAGTAGAGACAGCGATCGCTATTATGTAAGAGATAGTTATCAAAGTAGACACCAGTGGGGTTCTGCCTTCTGTAGTCGAAAGGTGTTTGGAGACAGCTATGAATCCTCCAGAAGGAGGACTCGGTCTAACACTCTTTACTCAAGACAATCTACTAGTCCAGAGTACAGGATACGCTCATTTATTGAGAGGACAGATCTGCATAGCCAGAGGGGACTTCATGAGAGACACTATTACTGTTATGAAAGATGCAGGTCAAGGAGTCGGTCAAGCAACAGATCAAGGACTCCTTCTGGAGGAACTGACAGAATGAAAAGTGAAAAACCTGGTGGAAAAAGGAAGTACAAAACTCGCCACCTGGAGAATGCATTTATGGAGAGCACAAGTCTAGAAAGAGAAAATGACTCCAAGAAAACTTCCTCAAAATTTAATGACTGCTGTAAAAATGAAGATAGCCTGTCAGACAATCGTGCAAGCAGTGAAACAAAGCGCAAGAAAAGGAAGAAGAAAATGAGGAGTCCAAGTGTGGAGATAGTCTATGAAGGAAAAGCAACAGACACAACGAGGCATCTTAAAAAGAAAAAGAAAAAGCATAAGAAGAAACATCGGAAACATCACATGAGTAACTCCGTACGTTCTTCTCCAGTGGTGATTACGATTGATAGTGATAGTAGCAAGGAGCCAGAAAGTACCGAATGGGACAGCAGTATTACAGTAACAACTCAGATAAATGAGAGGGAAAATGAGTCTCCATCTTCTTTTCTGAGGAGGACAGCATGTGAGGAAACTGGAGGAGCAGACAAAAAGTATGGTATCCCTGCCACAACGGAAAACTTAGATGGTGGCGTTAGAAATGCTGATGTCAAACTTCAAGAAACAGTAGCTGATCAGAGTGTTACCACAGTGAATACCAGCAGTAACACCTCTCACACAGAAACTGTAACCAGTTGTGTTCAGGAAGCACCAGCAGCGCCTTCCAGTCAACTGCCTTCCCCCAGGACTTCCTTCTTGGAGTGTCCCGAGAGAGAGCCATTGATACTAAGACTGCCAAAGAGACTTGTCAACAGATCCTCGTGGTTTGATTTCCCTGAAGAAAAAATGTAGTAGGCTTTCCTTGGAACACTTGTTAAAACTGTGAATGTTTTTTTTTTAACTCCTTTTTTTTTCCCTTGAGAACTAAAATGTCTGGTAGGGTTTCTGTCTGTTGAAAAGATGTCTAGAAAATGTATAAAACTTCTGAATGTGTATGCACTTTTGAGTCAAAGAGGATAGAATATTGCTAGTATGTAATTCTAAAAGCTTGTTAGAGGACTGTTTGGAAGTTTTAATTTTATAAAGCCATCTACAGAGTATTTCAAAGTTTTGTGTAAACCAACAGAAAAGGAGCCTAAACAAGAGCCAGGAAATGCATTTTATGGGGATACTCTTCTTAGACAAGGGAAACATTGTTTAGTTCATAAAAAGTTATTCTGTCTGAATTCTAGCATAATTTCAATATCTTTGGTTTAAGCTTATCTCTGCTGAAAAGTAGTCAATAATTTCTACAGAAATTCTCAAAGAACTTTGAGTAATTTTAAGTTAAGCTATGTCAAAATTTCAATAAAGCAATAAGTTTTTTTTTTTTTGTTATTTGTTTAAATGTATTTACGTATACTGTATGTTTGCAAGGGGAGGTTTTTTCTTTTGGTTTTGAGTGTCTCATGTATCCAGACCATTGGATATTTGTGCAGTTAGGAGTACTCCAGGTTGGAAGGTTGTCTGGAGATCAGCTGGTACAAGCCTTCACAGAAAGCAAGAACTTTGATCAGATTGCTTGGGATTGGTTCAGTACTGAAATTTCCCAAAAGCTGTGTGGCTGCTCTGTCCTACCCTTTCTAACATAGGAATGTTCCTTTGGGAAACTTTTCTTTTTTTTCAGATTTCTTTTAATTTCCCTTATTGAAGCTGTGTGCATTCTGCCTTGTGTTCTACAGCTGTGCAGCCTTTGAGGAGTCTTTTCCTCTTCTTTATACCCTATGGCTACATACTTGAAAGATGTCTGTCTCGTGTAGCCTTAGCAATAAAACACTTCCTCCTTGAAATAACCAACATTCACCCAGCTCAGCACATCCTAGATGTCCTGCTGCAGGTATGTGCAATGTGCAGGGCTCTGGCAGGGTCTTGTTTTCCAGGTTTGACCCTTCTCTGAGCACAGCAAAAGCTCTGAGGGCTGAATGAACAGGATACCTTCTCCATCTCTCCTGCATTACCTCCATGAGTTTGACGTTGGCTGATTGCCTGCCAGATACTCACTAAGCTGCTCTCACTTTCCTTTTTCCACAGGATGGGGGAGAAAGTAGAATGGGAAAGCTGGGTTGAGAGAAGGACTAGCCAGATAAAGTTGGGGACAATAACTTCTATTGCCAATGAAAAATTGAGTAGGGGGATAAGGAACAAAAGCACAACTAAAATGAATTTTCTCTTCCTTCTCAAGTTCACTTTCGTTACAGACTATTCAGCTCCTCCTCACCAGCTGTGCAGAAGGATGGGGAGTGGGTTTTGTGGTCAGTCTATAACATTCAATCTTGCTGCTTCTTACTCCTTACAGTATTCCTCTGCTTTAACCTGGGTCCTTTTCTACAGTTGTGCAGTACTTCTGAAACAGATTGCTCCAGCTGCCAGGAAACCTGCTCCTGTGTGTGCTCTTAAGCACAGGCTTCAGCTCCTGAAAGGAGCCTGTTCTGGTGTGGAATTTCCGTGGGCTTTAGTTTCCATCAAGGCATCGCTACCTGCTCCGGAGTGGGGCTTTTCCACAGGCTACAGGTGGGTCTCTCCTCTGCTGTGGTTATCCAGGGGCTGAAGAGGGCAGCTTGTCTCACCATAGTCTTCATCACCTGGAAGTGCCCAGGCTGTGGAGAAGGGCTGCTCCTGCCCAATGAGTTGGCTGAGCCTGAGAGAGAATCAGGAGTGATGGCAGTCAGCCACCTCCACTCTTGCTCTGAGAGCATCTTGGGGCTGCAGGGGTCAGGTTGCTCCCTACCTTGGGATTAGGTTTCAGGAGCCAGGGCACTGGAAAGCCTGGGGGCCACGTGTTATGAACCGTACTGGCAAGACCATAGTGGTGGTTTTGCTGCTCTGGCTATTAGCTGCTAAGAGCTCTCTGGCATCTCCTAACAATGAATGTGGTGGCTCCCTTTGCTCTGTTTAGCCCCGACAGCCCCTCCAAATTCTCCTGGAGGGCAGGGGTGCAGGGACTGGGGTGTCCCTGGCAAGATGGCTGAGGGGTTGATGATGCAAGTGTGTTTAACTGGAAGCCTTGGTCCATTCACAGAGCTGGGGATATCCTTGCCATAAGTGGGACTTGTCCTACACCCGGAGTGGTGGAATGGAGAGTACAGGCTTTTGAGGAGAGGGCGGGGCAAGGTGGAGTTGTTGCACTAAATAGAAAGGAGAGGTTGGATGGTACAGCCCTTACAGTTGGTGATGATGTGGTTGGGAACCTCTGGGTGTGGATGAAGAGAGGGAAAACAGAGCAGATGTAGTGAGTGTCTTCTATCAATTGCCCAGCTGAGATGCCAGTGCTGAGAAGTTAATCTGACAGGCAATAAAGAGAAATTTCCAGATCAGCAACATTTGTCCTTATGGCAGATTTCAACTTTTTAGAGACCAGCTGGAAATGCCATCCTGCTGTGGTGAGCAGATTTGAAAAATTCTTGAAGTCTGTGGGAGAGAACTTGGTATTATAAGTACTCAGAGAATACTAGGAAAGATGCCCTAGACTTGCTGGTTGGGAGTGGAGAAGGCTTGGTGGGATGTGGCATAGTCTTGGCCACAGTGATCAGGAAATGATTCAACTTAAAATGTCAGTGCAATGAGAAAACTGTGGGGTTGTTTCCCTATTTTGAGAGAGCAAACATTGCACCACCCAGGAGTCTCCTGGGAATCTGCTCTTGAGGGCTCAGAACCTGCATGCTGCATGGTCAGGGATCTGCTGCAAACACTGGAAAGAGCAAGCTGTCAGAAAACAATCTCAATGCTTCAGAGACATTTACCATGTGGGAAACCTCATTTGGTTGTTTTTCATGACACTCATTACTAGGAAATTGTCATTGAAATGTGAAGGGTGTCTAGTGCAATGAGCACAACTGAGGAAAACAAGTGTGCTACAGGCAGCCCTTGCTTCCCAGTGCTGCTTTGGGTAAACTGGCTCATCAGTCCCACTGCACCTACCTGCAAAGTGTGAGTAAACAAAGTGACTTGGTATCAGCTGCTACAAAGAATTCTGCTTGCATAGAGAAAGTGTTGTGATTCAGCCCACATTACTTTATTTGGGCCTATTTTACTTTCCCTGGATATTCTGCCTGTTTTCCAGGTGCCTTTTGAAAAGAAAGTGTCTTATCTACCAGACCTGGGGTGTAAAGTCCTGGACTCTCTTGATGTGTTTCTCTAAGTTTAAGCTTAAATTTTTTTATTCCCAGAGATAGGCACATGGGAGAAACACAACGTTCTCAGGAGGTTAAACAAACTTCTACAGGCGAATTTTAGAAAATAAGGGCACCTAGCGATTTTTAAAACATTAAATCAATATAAAGTAATGGTGATGGAGAGACGGGGACATTGTCAGTTGTGATCAGGAGCCAATTTTATTGAGTATACAAGGCATTCATATAGGGTTTTACTTGTATGGCACTTATGTAGGGTTCTAGTTTTGGTAACAATTTCCCATTGGTTACACATTCTTCTTCACATCACCTGGTAACATTATCATAAAGTTTCACAACATGTTCCTTGGTTACTTCTTCAGGGAACATTTATCTGTATTTGTCTCTGCCACGGTTTCTGCTCCGTCAGGCCTAAGATATCACGCTGCTTTATCAGTTCCAGTGTACTCTTCCATTTTATTCACCATAATAAAGCGTTTCACAAGGCATTGACTTAGCAAACTCTAACCCGTCTAACTTAAAGTTACCCAGATTTCAAGAAGAGGAAGTTAGAAACGGAGAGGGTGTGTCTTTGTGCAACTGCTTTTATTTGCTGTGGCCTCCTAGGACCCTCCCTTTCACATGGGACTTCTGGTGTGCCAGTAGCTGATAACCGTTCTGGAGCTGGACTAGAGGCTCCAGAGGGGTGGGGTATGGAGGAGTCCATTACCCCACTTTTTGCAGAGCTTGCCTTGCCACCCTGCCACGCACACACACACACACACACACACATACACACATACACACACACACACACACTTCGGTTGTTTTGAGCAAGTAATGATTTTCTCCAGTCTTTCACATTGGGGTAACTTGAAATATCGTGAGAGACATGACAGCAAATAAATCCACCACAGTTATCTTGCTCTATGTGTATGCAGAGCCTGCTCATGTAGGCGTGGGATAACCCAGGGTGCTCTGCACAGGGCTACCTTAGTACTCACCTGCTGTGCTTTAAATGAGTTTCTAATGCTCATCACATTGACGTGAAACTGTAGAGATGAAACATGTTTCTGTCTCCAAACTGGACCAGAATCCAAAAGGTAGCTGCAGAAAATGCTGCTGCTGTTGTCACATTTTATTGGCAGATGAATCATCAGTAGTGTCACAGATGCTCAGTGCCTCAGTTTTAAGGAGTTTCAAGTGTTAGTTTCCAGCAAGGTAGAACTGTCCGCAAGTCAGCAGGTTTCGTGGCCTTTGCCATGATGTGACAGAAGACCTGGAAACATCACAAACCTAGCTAGGCAACCTGCTCATCTAGGTATGTTGTCAGTGGTCTCCAGAGGGTGAGCAGAATTAACTGAAGCAAGCCTTTTTTATTATCAAGAGCTGATGGAAAGGAGAGGAAAGGTTTCCTCTTCGGATGCTTTGGAACAGAACAAGACACAACTAAATGAAAAGCTGCTGTCCAAGGCATTGAGATGAACATCAAGTGCATAGGGAAAAAGACATTCAGAGGATATTTTTTTTAAGATCATTCACCCAGTGAGTGTAGCTAGGATGTTAAGTTTAATCCTCAACCAACTACGTGAGCCAGGTCACACAGCTCCTCCAAAACCAAGGGCTTTGTGCCTTGAAGTCATAGCAGTTTCTGGTCAATTAGCTGAAGAGTCAAAAATGAAAGTTCGTACATGCATATGTATGTGTATACACACCTGCATACATTATGTTTATGGGGAGAGAGCAGGGAGGAAAGCACAAGTAAGCTGACAGATGCCTCCTGTACCCTGGGAAGGGAGAAAAGCAAAAGCAAGTACTGTGCCCCTTCTGCGTGCACTCCTATTTTATTTGGATATATGAAAGAAGGAAAAAAGCACAAAACAACAAACCACTGGATGGACTTGTGTCTTGTAAGATTTATGAACTACTAAATTTAGAAAAGTCATTTCACTCTTGCTGGTGTATTTCAGGCTCTTGTACAAAAGTCAATAAGAAAAAAATACAAGTTACTTCCTCTGTGAGAGCATGTACAAATAGCATAGAATAGGTTCAATTAATCTTTTCAACCACTGAATTTACTCTGGATAAACAAAGCCTGTATCAAATTATATGTCCTAGAAAGGTAATCAGCCTTATAAAATGCTTCACAGTTCTGCTTTTCTCATTATTGCATTGCAGATAGTTTTCTGAATGGAAAAACTGTTCAAGCAAAATGTTAGATAGCATTCATTTGTCATTTTCCTCTGCAGACCAGGCAGCATTCTGCTGGACCCCAAAATATGTAGTCATTATGAAGATTGTATTGAACTATTAATCTTTTTTTGCTCTTTTTTCTCAGGTAGTGTTGCTTTGTGATGGGTAATTTCCAGAATTCCTGCTTCAGTTGGTACAGCTGAAAATCTGCAGGAATCACACTGATGATTAAATACATAGGATCATCACAAGCTACTGATTGAGCTGTGTTCAGGTAACCTGTACAGGCAACCTCTACTTTACCTGTAGCTATAGCTGTTCTTTGTGGCAACCGCCTGTGCCCCTAACCACATCACCAAGATCATTACAGAAAAACCTGTAATTTTGGGCTGAGGCATTAATGAGTGGAAACAGATTCTATCAATCCCTGTATATTGTTTATTTTTTTTTTTCAAGAAGGAAAAAGGAAATCTCTACATTTTTCATGGCGAGTTGATGGAGACATAACTCAGTAGGACTCTTTGACTTTTTTATGAAGTGGGTCATAGTAAACAATTGGATTAAATAGTCCTTTCAAGTGAAAAAAAATTTGGTAAAAAGACAATGTGAAATAAAGAGTTCAGCCATAAAATAGAACCTCATTTTGTTTAATGGCACAGTCTTTTGCGCAGGGAGCTCAGTTTCAGAGAGTGAGAGATTCGTTACACTATCGTCATTATACACTAGATGTCATTGCTCACTTTAAAATTGATGCAAGAATTTTAGTGTTCCAAAGTATGATTAAATACCACCAATTTATTTTAATTCCAAATTTTTTATTGCTTTATGTGAGATTTGCTATTTACTGCCAGATTTGAAGGGCTATTTGGCTAAACTAGGTTAGAGTGATTATCCTTGGGAATATTAATAATCCTTGTTTTCACATGCCAAAATTGTCAGAAGTTAATTGCACTATTGCTGTCTTTTTGCACAGGCCTATTGATTGCTACAGAGCAGTATGGAAGACAGTGCTGGTGTACAGTCAGTTTCCTGTCTTGTGCAGGAACCAGCAGCACAATGAAGAATTGCCAAAGAACGAATTGCTGTTACAGAATACCCCTACCATGTCTCACAGGACAAACAGGTGAATAACGATCTCATCTCTGACACAGCACTGAGCTGACATGTTGAGATAGTATGCAGCATATTATCTGTGTTGCAACCACAGCTGCCAGGGAGATAGTTTCTTGTAAAAATACCTTGTTATCACCAGTTAGAGTATCATGATCAGTTCTGGTTCCATAGGTATTTCCATCAACAATATTAATGTAATTTAGAAAATGAAGGTTAGTCTTTGCCCGTGCAGAGCTACTCTGTAATACCAAATCAGTTGTTCTGAGTCCTCACGTCTCCTTACCCCATATCATCAGGCTGCTGGATTTCTAAATTCAAAGAACATATGTATTGATTGGAGCGAGCTTGAGTCAGGTGTGAAAATATAGGAGAGTGGAGAAGTAGTGTTGAAGAATATATTTGATGCAGGTAGCACAGTGTGCAAGCTGCAAGTTGAGCTCTCAGGGCAGGAGCCCAAGCTTATTGACACTTTTGTATCAAAGAGCCTGGAGACCTGTGGTCCAGTCAGGGAGATACGAGAGGAGCCAACAATTCCAAACTTTCCCATGTGTCCTATCCTGATGTAAAAGGGGAATCAGGGAGGATTCTTTTGATAGATTTCTCAGACAAAAATATAGTACAAACATGACAATATTATATATGAGAACTGTTTATTGATTAAGAAAGATAAGTGATCCCTATGTTTTTGTTACTGCTGAGCAGTGCTGGTACAGAGGCAAGGCCTTTGCTGCTCCTCATCTACCCCACCAGTGAGAAGGCTGAGGGAAGGACAAGGAACTGTGAGGGGACACAGCTGAGACAGCTGACCCCAAGTGACCCAAGGGGTATCCCAATCCCATACCTTATGGTGCCATGCTTAGCATATAAATCTGGAGGAAGAAGAAATAAGGGGAGGAAGTTCAGAGCCATGGCATTTGTCTTCCCAAGTCATCCTTACACAGAATGGGGCCCTGCTCTCCTGGAGGCAGATGAACACCTGCCTGCCTATGGGAAGCACTGAATGGAATTCCTTGACTTGCTTTGTTTCTGAGTGACTTTTACTTTCCATGTTAAATTGTCTTTACCTCAACCCATGTGTCCCATCCTGCTGTAAAAGGGGAGTCGAGGAGGATTCTTAGTGACAGATTTCTCGGATGAAAATAAAACACAAAGGCAGCAATGTTGTATGTGAGAACTGTTTATTGATTAAGAAGGGTAAGTGTTCCTAGCGAAGAGGGATAGAAAAGAGAGCAGGGAGGGAAGAAGAGAAGACGGAGAGAGAAGCAGAAGGCAGGGACAGATCGCTGCCGCGGCACGGCCGGTTAGCAGCAGCTCAGCAGATGGAGCTCGGCAGCTGCGAGCAGGGATAAATCAGCCTGTGCAGATCCCAGGAGCAGCCGGGAGCGATTTCCAAGCGGCGGCAGCGGCCGCAGTCTGTGTGTGTGTGTGTGTGTGTGTGTGTGTGTGTGTGTGTGTGTGTTCGTGTATCTGTCCCTGTCCCTGTCCCCGTCTGTCTGTGTCTGTCCCTGTCCCTGTGCCTGCTGCCGGGGCTGCGGGCAGGGAGGGTCACTCGCCGCCGGTGGCGGCTGCGGGCCGGGAGCGGCAGCGTCCGCTCCGTCCCGGGAAACTGCAGAGCGCCGGGATGCGGGGCACGAGCTGCCTCGGGAAAGCGGCGGGCACGGCAGGACGGGAGCGGGCAGGGAGCAGGAGCGCAGGGAGGGAAAGGCGAGGGGGCAGCAGGGCCAAGCCGGCCTGCCGGGTGAGCCCCGAGCCCTCCAAGAAACGCACAGCCAAACGGCATCGTTTGTGTGGCGGGTCTTTGCTTTGATGTGTCGAGGCTCCTCCCACAGCTCGATTTCCCAGGCATTTTTTGCCAGGCATCCGCCCCACCTCGAGTGGGGTCACTCGCAGGCCGGTGGTGGAAGCTTCCCCTGCCCTGCCCGGCTGCCAGGCACAGCCTCCCCGGGATAGGGCTGTCAGCACATGTACAGCCCTTACAGTCATGGTTAGATTAAGTGGATTTAGGATGAATGATGGCCTCATTTTTAACTGACTGCCTTGGTCTATTTGCCCTATTAAGTGTTTGTCCCATGAATACTGTGCTGTGAAGTTAACGTCAGGGCCCTGAGGGCATCATTGTATTTCAGCTTTCTCCTCACTTCTTGTCTGCCTTTACTGATGTCCAGCTCTGGCATGGTGCAGCCATTAACCTGTGTTTGTAGTGTTGGGGTGCCAGAGGCTTCCCATCACTTGGGAGCCGTGCATCAGCTCAGCCCCACTGGTTTGTCCTTGTGCCCTGACTCCCAGCTCCTCAGCCAAGCAACCAGCTGTTGCCACTTGCCGGTATTTGGTGGATGTGCAAACTGGTTCAGCTCCCAGTTAGCTTAGTGCTGCATGGCTCGAGTCTGGTTGTGTGCTGCTCTACTTCCAGGTCCTGAAATATTACATTGCCAGTACCACTTAACTGTGGTCTAACAGGAGAATCTAGAAAATTGTCATGAGAACAGCTTTGTGTCAGCCCTGTCATACTTTCAGGTTAACAAAAAAGGACAGGGAAGTAAATGCCTCTGCAATGGTGAACTTTCCTGAACAGTTTCTTTTCCCTCTTTTCCCATGTTCTTTCTTACTTGACTTAAGTTTGTTCATGTTATGTTATGGCTCATTCACTTCTGAATGTACTTTTACTCCATCTGCTCAGGAAGTTTATTTTCCTTTTGTTTTTATATTGAAGTACACAGATGTATCAGAAATCCAGCTTAATTGCTCTGCAACGGTTAAATTGTCTATGTGGATAAAAAGAGGGAGAGGGACTTTTTATATGGGCAGATAGTAATAGGACAAGGGGCAGTGGTTTTAACTGAAAGAGGGCTGTTTAGTTTAGGTATTAGGAAGAAATTAGGTTGGTGAGGCAGGTTGCCCAAAGCAGCTGTGGATACCCATCCCTGAAAGTGGTTAAGGCCAGGCTGGATGGGGCCCTGAACAACCTGATTTAGTGAATGCCATCCCTGCCCATGACAGAGGGGTTGGAACAAGATGATCTTCAAAGTCCTTTTCAACACAAGCCGTTCTATGAAACTGAAGATGCAGAATGAAGATGAGAATAAGCAGAGTAATAATAACCCAACTGGTTATATTTTCTTTTTCATAATAGAATTCAAAGTGATATCTCTCAAGATTAGACTTTGCTAATATCTGTAGGCATTTGCTTTGAACAAGCTGTTATTTGTAGGGAACTAAAAAATCTAATTTCCAGTCTTCTTTTCTAAAGACAGCTTTACAGTCTAAAATGCATCCCTGATTAATAGAATTTCTCAAGAAGTATGATATTTTCATACATCTATACACACTGGAAATACTGTGCAGCTGAAGAAATTACCCTTTTTTCAGGAGAAGAGACACAAATTAGGACAGGATAGGTAATTTTTCAGCCATCTATCTTCTCAAAACACACTACCAGCATTGAGTTGAACCCCACACCATCATACCTTCTAGAGACTGAAAATAAGAAAGCATGAACAAAATGGGTAGTGGTATTTGCCAACGTGTTCTGTCTGATTCCGATTCTATACATTAGTGTGCATATAAATGATATTTAGGTTTCCTCTGAAGACCTGCTGAAATAGAAACTCCTTTGGCAGCCTTGCAGCTTTTATGGCTCCAGGGAAGTCTTGTGAAAAATGTAGCATACAGAACAGAATCAGAAAACTTTGTAATGGTAACCAGACATTTGGACAGTAGTATGACTTTTGAGCTGAATCTCATACTTTTTTTTGTGAAACAACTGCTTCTGTGAATCTTTATTGAATGTCATTTAAGTGAGCATTTGCATGTACAAAATTATATCAGGCATAGTGAAATATGATATGAGGCTTCTGATGAAGTTTCTCAGATTTACTAGTGAATTATTTTATTTCTACAGACTTCGTAAACTGTCTTGTAGAATGACATTTTTGTTGAGAAGCATTTGTGAGTGGCTTAATACAGGGAAATAAAAATGAAAAGCATTCTAAAGGTCCTTCTGGTATTTCTTTTGAAGTCAAAAACAGAGTTTTCCTAAGACCTGAGTTAGAGTGGAGGCAATGCTAGATAAGCTAATCCTTCTGAATTAAAACATCATATGGGAATGTTAGGAATATTTGTTTCATTTTAGCACATTTTAGAGATCTCAAAAATGCCTTCTTTTTCTAATTTTCCTCTTCTGGACTCTTGACTCCAGACTTCCTGTCATGTTAGTTAGAGAAACTCAAGAATTTAGCGGCAGCTGTTGATGTGACCTAAGAAGGGCTTTGTACAAGGTGGAAGTACTGTGGGTGCTGTCACACTTCTTGGGGCATGCATGTAGGAGCCAATGGTACCCTGAGCACCATTGGAAGTACCAGCTCTTGTCTTCTGCTACAGAAGAGTATCCAACAACTTTTGGTATTCTCTACTGAGTCTGGAAAGTACTGGCTAGTAGTCAGACAATTATTTTCCCTTTCTCTTTGTCTGCCTGGGCTGGGCTTTTGCCCGGCTTTGGGGTCCAGAGAAAAAAAGAGCATGCAAATACCCTAAATCCTTTGGTTGCATTTTTTCATGGCATTTCACAACTTCTTGCTGTTGTATTTATTTTAAGTTTAGGCCTAGAATAGGATACTTGAAAGGCCATTTTCTTGAAACGTAGAATTTCACAGCATTTTTGGAAGTAATTTTCTTCTCTTGAAATATCTTGTGTGATGTTTGCACAGCACAAGATAAAAATGTCTCCTCTATCTTCACACTTCCTTCTGCTGGATGAAAACAGACATAATTACTTGACTATCTTTATATGCAGCTTTTATTTCTATCTCCTTTTCTTAAGTCTTCTCATGTTTCCTGATTCCAGTACAGCCTCTGCATCACTAATTGATCCATCTTCATCAGGTTGCTATCTGATTAAATGATTGCCACAATGTATAAATACGATGTTTACTGGAAAACAGCATTTTAAGAGATATTGTTCACTTTAAGTTTTTAATAATGGCTTTTTGCTATGAACTGTACTAATCTTTAATCTGTTTGGCTGCTTTTTTTTTGCAGGAAAACAAAAAACGGATCTGAGAGTATTACCTCCAGCACTGTTTTGATCTCCTTGCTTCAGTCTCTGGCTATTATTGGTGCAGTCAAGTATGTGGCTAGTGAATTCTGGAAAATTGGTTGTCTGGGATGTTGCTGATGTCATTCAAATACACTTTGTATGTTTTTGACTGTACTTGTGTGCACATTTCCAGAACTTTTCAGAAGTATTTTGAGTTTTGGCAAAGGTCTTCATGGTCATGGACTAATGTCTGGTCGATTTTGCCTTTGATGGTGCTGAAGTCATGAGCAGAGCCAGCCAGAGGCTGCCTGTCAGTTTGTTTCCAGAAACTTCTTACTACCATTTCTGTTTCCCAGCAAGAAATTTCCAGGTTTATGAGCAAAATTGTGATTTTTTGCAGGACCTATGTCTGTCTGAGCACTTCGGCTGTGCAGTGATACCTAAAGTATCAGGAAGACATCCCCATCCCAATTTTCCTGCATGCAAGCAAGTTCATGTCTTTTCTAAGGCCTTGTGTGGATGATAAAGCTATGGCTTTGCTTCTTCTCCCGTGACTGCAACAGTATCTACATTGTAGCTTTAAGGAAATTTTAATTATTTTGGAAATGGTCTTTCTAGTTCTGATCACTCTAAAAAATGTAGCCAAGCAAGAGTATAATCTGTTAAAACAAAAGTCAGTCAGCCAGCCTTTGCTGCTCAGCTTTTGCTACCAATCTGTTACGCCTGTCACAACAAGTTGACAGATTGTCACAATAAATGGCACAAGTTTAGGATGTTGTTTTGTGTAGCCTTCATATGAAGTACTTGGAAACACATTTTAGTAGAGGAGTATAATTAAAGTACAGAAAATGAATTCTGAAAGAGGGGAATAAGTTACACAGCAGTATAAAATTCTTAGAATGGTATTTTTTATTATTTTTTGTTTACTTGGGGGACTGCAAATTATCACAAGTGGTTGTGAATACTGAGGAAATAAATAAATATTGATAACGAACTTATTGCCTGAAAGCAAACTAGGAATGTGAATATTTCATTTACTTGCTCAAGTTACTTGATGATTACTACCCCTAAGCAAGTTCAGATAGTGCAGCCTGCCAAATATTCACCCCATAAGAGGAAGAAAACCTGGTGTCTGTTCCAAGGAATGAAAATGCTTAGCCATTGGCATATTTTCAGTAGGTATTCCTGTTCTGTCTGATTTTCCACAGAGATTTGATGCTTTTCTTTTCCTTTTTTTTTTTACATCCTGGAGTAGTCTCTGGGCAGAGATGTAATTTTGGTTTCAGTTCTCAGTCCTGATGCATCAATGTCCCTTTAAAAGTTCTGTTACCATGTGTCCAACCTATGTGGACTATACCGCTATTGCTTGTGAATTTTGACTCATTTGGCTTGTTAAATCCAAATCTTTCTGAAACCATTCTGCTCTAAAATCACCTTCATATCTGTCCTGAACAAGTGTGTTTGAGATTGCTCAAAAAAATCACCAGCAAGGGTATGAGCAAAAGTCAGATTTAATATTAAACTACAAAGCACAACAGATTCATTGGCAAGATTCACTCTACTTACAAAGGGCAACTGAGGCACTACAAGAAGTGTTGTGATGTGTTATTTTATTGTTGCTCTCCCCCCCATATTAATGTTTTTTCCCAATGTTGTTCCCCCTCTTTTGCTGTGTTATTAGTTGCTCAAGTTCCCGCTTTCTCTCTGCCAATCTGCCCTTGTCCCATCCCCTTTTTCCAGACAGTTCCCTATCAATCTCCCAAACCCCCTCCCATGGCGTTGTCAATCCCCTAACTCCTCCCAAACTTCCAGAATCTTCTGTGTCAGTTACCTTTACCTCGGGACATTATTTGTTGATATATGTTGTTCCCGCCTAGATTTTCTCTCATTGGTTAATTATGTATTCATCCCCGCCTTGTGTTCCTCCTTCAAAATACCTTGATTGGTTGAGGCTTTGTACCCTCCCTCAGCACCTCCCCTGTATTTAAGTCGCTCTCTGCTGAGTTTTTCTTTGGCTGTATTCGCTTGTTACTGCTGGTTCATCTCGGACCCTACAATGAACCTCTTCCCTGGATCAACCGGAGGACTCCCTCTTGTCCTTTACCTCTCCCGGACGTGGGCACTCCCAGAAGGGCCTCGCAGCCGCAGCTGCATCTCTGGTATGTCTGTGTCCGGAGAGCGGCCTGCTCGCGGTGTCGGCGCCTGCGGTCAGCAGCCGGCTGGGCAGGCCGCTGGGCCACGCAGACTGGACGCAGGTGGGCCGCGTCAGCAAAGCAACAAAACCAAAAAATCCCAGGCAACTAAAACAGAAATTAATTGAAACGACATAAGAATATGTGTGTAAAGACAGTGTAAATAAGAGTAATAAAATGGGCACTAAAGCTTAACAATATTTAAACTTAACAGTACTTTAATGTAACTTATACCTTTACAGTCTAACCGAGAAATAACAGCATTTATCCTAAGTTATAACTAAAACTTAACCTAACTTCCAGGTTTGCTATAGCATATGTGCAAAGAGTATGCACGCAGATGTAGTCAGTACAAGATAAGGTACCTATGGAAAAACTCCCCTCAGAGGTCGGAGAAAACACTCACTTCGATGCTTTTGCATCTCCCAACGGGCCCCATTCTGAACTGCTGTTTATGGAGTGGCAAGGGAGTGGACTTTAGTCACAACAGTGTTTCATCCTGGCCACAGTTTGGGTTGGCACTTTCTTTGAAAGTGTGAGAATAGAAATGTTATGCCATTCAGAGCAAAGGAATATTTTCCAAGGCTGGTCTTGGAAAAAATAGAAGCTTGTTAGGAGTTCCTGAGTGCAGGCTGTGCTTTTTGACAAGCTCAGAAAGAGCTGAGCCCAGGTGGCATTTTCAAGGACGAGGCTTAAAAAGCATTCTCTCAGAGAGTGCTGCAGCCTGGAAAGGAGTTAAGGGGGAATGCACCACTACAATATTTAAAGCCATCACTGTCAGCAGCATGGGCCATTTGTCATTCAGACCCATGACCTTGTTTCAGCCTTGATTCTTCCTCATCTTGAGTCATTGCTACCTCTTGTTCTAGTCAAATGCTTTCAGAGGGACTATTCTTTACCTTACTCTACACAGAGGACTTCCCATCCGTGGTCATGGCTTTCTGCACATGCACATTTTTCTTTCTCGCAGGAGGTGAATGCCCACTGATTTCCCGTCCTTCTGACTGTGTCATTAGTGTTTTGGCAAATCTCATTAGTTCCCATTTAATTACTTTTACTTGACTTCTTCATGACTGTGTCAGTTCTTCTTCCCACTGTACTTTTCATCATTCAGTACCTCCTGCCCTGTCTGGTGCTGTATTAGCACACTATGCCAGTGTGTGCCAGTTTTGGCACCCCTCTTTCTCTCTTTTTGTTCTTTCTCAGTTTTCTGTGTTAGTACACAAGCCCCTGAAGCAATAGAGCTTTCATTGCATTTCACTGAAAATTTGAATTTTCAAAGATGTGGGCAAAATTTGCAGTTCAGAGGGTGGCTAAAATACAGATTATCAGAATATCATTGGGTTCTGATAGGGCCAAAAGATAGTCCAAATGCTCATCCCTGCAGGCTGGAAAAAGACCTGCCAGTATTCTGCAAGTGGTATAATTGGAGAAGTGTTTTCTGGAGTGCACAGTCACCTAACTCCTCTCCTGAAATGCTTGCCTTTCACTTGTGCCAGCCTGACTGCAATGCAGTGTGAGGGTGGAAAGCTTTTAGCTTTTGGGCTTGGCATATTGAAGTAGTTACCAGAAATGATAAAATAGCAGCATTTCATACTAAAAATGCTGTTGTTTATACTAGACTTCTATACTTTATTACGTTGCGGAACTTTGCCAAAGCAAGCAAAAATTATCGTTTTTCCAAATTAAAGAAGAAAGATAATTAATTATTTTTATGCAAGGAAGGAACAGAAACTGGGTACACCATATTATGTAGTTAGCTTTTAAAATCAATGCAATTAAAAAACCACAAGTGGATTAATATTATCATTGTTCATGTATGCATACACAGAGACAAATTTTCTAGCCAAATAATTATATCACAGACAAAGATTTTGAATTCCCTTGGTTATTTTATGGTTTTGCAAAGAGCAAACACCAGGACTGGACCAAGCAACCTATATACACACAGCACTATTAAAATGCCTGCTCGTGCCAGGAGGTTCACTACTGTGGATGACCCTTGCAGAGGCAAATAGTTGGGAAAAATTTGTGAAGATATCTCCTCACTAAACCAGTTCAGCCTGCACGGGTTAGTGTACAAATCACCCTATTCAGCACTGCTCTAAGATTCAAAACTTAGGACAAAGTTTCCAGGGGCCTTCTTTGTCTTGGTTAAACACTGGCCGTCTCTCTGTTCTGAGTCAAACAGCTGCAGCACGACTTCTCAGCCATTTTGTTCAAGATCTTACAGGCCATACTGTGATGTTTATCAAGAGAGGTGCTGCTTGTTGCAGAGGTCTTGTCCTCCTCTCAGGCAAGAGTCCAAGCCAGCAGAAAAGACATCCCCACAATTTTGGTGAAATGAAGAATGAAACTGAAGGATGAGCTGAACCATGGTGTTGAGGCCAAAGTCTTGAGACACGTCACTCTGGTGCCTTGACCAGGGTCTGAACCAGAGGAGGTTTCCTTATGACCTGTCTCAAAGAGAAACTGCTTGAAATGACAGGCAGCAGAAATGCTGAGATTCAGTTTAGTAAAATTAGTACACATGGTAATGCAGTAGAGCAGTCAGTTTCATAGAACATCAAGAGAAAAATACAGTTCATGGATAAAGAAATCCAACGAAACAGGTGAAGAATGAATCTATTAATTTACATACTCATACTTAAATACTGACATGAGTTTAAGTAAGTTCCTAGGAAATAATGAACTACAGGCAATGGCATTTAATCTGGTGGTGGGATTCTAAAGAAATTAAAGTATTTGATTGAAAAACATTTGAATAATTTAATTGAATGTTCAGTAGAAAGAAAGAGTGGCTCTTCAGGCCTGGTGCTTAGATTTCTGAAATCAGTGGAAATGGTGCTATATTATTATATATTAATATTATATTTGGTATAATCAGTTTCACACTGGGGCAAGCAATATGATCTGCAAGAGAAAGACCAGAGGGTGCACCAGACCTCAACAGACCGGCTGTTTACCTCACATCAGTAGTGCAAAACCTTTTTACAAAACTGAAAATCTAACCAGTTCCCTGTGTTAGTAGTTACAGGCTTTGGATACACAGATATTTTTGACATCTGAAGTCTTCATACAATTCCCATAGTCTTTGTCAGACAGGCTTGCTGAATTGATCTACAGTGCATCCATCCCATGTCATCTCTTTTACCCACGTTCTAATGATACCATCCTCACAGTGCTATATATTAAATTTTCAAATGATACAGTCTTAGACAAAGAGCAAGGTTTTCCTTTCAAGGCAAGACATTGTTTATAGAAAGACAAATTTCACAGAGCTCTGTGGCACTGCATTGTGTGAAGCAATGTTCAGAGCTCAGGAAAATTTCTGTTGCTTTACATTTACTAAATGGTTAGCTTCCGTGAAATCTCCTGTTTCCTTATTCCCCGCTATGTTTCTCACGTTTAAGTAGTCTTTCCCCCACCACATACATTCTTCCTACAATGAGCATTACCACATATGTAGCTAAGACAAGACAGAATAGGAATCTAAACATTGAGATTAGGATTTTTTCCTTTAGATGAAATTTATATTTCCCTTCTGTGGTGGTTTTTTCGTTGTTGTGGTTTTTTTTGTTTTGTTTTGTTTTGTTTTGTTTTGTTTTTTTTTTGTTTGTTTTTTTTTTGTTTTTGTTTTGTTGTTGTTGTTGTTTTTGTTGTTGTTGTTTATTTGTTTTTGTTTTTTATTTGGTTTTTTTCTCCTAATGTCTGTTGTTTTTACCTAAGGTTGTTCATTTACAGAACTACAGCATTTCTGTAACTGGTACCTCTGGGATCAACTAACTGATCCACTAAAGCAGGGTCTCTTAGAGCAAGACCATATCCAGTCAGGATTTGCATATCTGCAGGAATGAAGTCTCCAGAACCTCTCCGAGCAACCTGTTCAACTGTTTGACCACCCTCACAGAAAAGTGTGGGAGTTTTTTATTGTTTAAGAGGTATTCATTGTGATTCTATTCATGCTATTTGCTATTTTTCAGCTCACTGGGTACCGTTGAGAAAAATCTTCCTCTGTCTTTTTTACTCCCATCTAGTTTACATACACACACATGTAATCCTCCCCTCACACTCACCCTCCCTCGCCTTCTCCAGACTGAACAATTGCAGCTCTCTGAGCTTCTCCTGACAAACAAGATACCTAAGTTATTGCACAAGAATATATATAATTCTGAAGTTATATTACCCTAAAGCATAGCAATTTAATTTTTCTTACTATAAATGGTGTGAAGGGACACCAGAATAAGCCAAAGTCAAGTGGGAGAATGATGGGGTAACCTATATAAATGTCAATTCAGATTATTTTGGATTAAAGCTCCTTCCTCTGCTTAAATAGAACTGATGCCATTTCTGAAATTTAAATTGGTCTCAATTTTCTTAGAAAATGGTTTTCTGTATTTTGTTGCCTCCCATCTATTTTTGTCTACTACAACCCAGTGTTTGACATTTGTATGATTTCAATCCTTTAATCATGGCTTTATTGTGACACTCTCAGAGACCTAGAGATGGAGGCTTCATTTCTTTGTTCTTCACCTGCTCCTTGCATAACTTTGGTAACTGAAAGGAAAATGCCATCACTGAGATTCACTTTTGTTTCACTTCACAACGATGAAAATTAACAGACAATCTTTTAAGAAGAAAAAAATTTAGCATTTTTCTCATTTTCTCTATGCATTATTATGAATTGTTATGAAAACAGACTCAAGGACATACGCACCAGTCTGCAGCTGCTGTCTAAACTTGTTCCAATTTTTTTGTTTATTCTGGTCATTCCAGAGCTTACTTTTTTGACTATAAAGATACAGGCAGTCCCTGTTAGATTAAGATTGCCTCTTCATAGCTAAGAGCTTGTACTTCTAATGTTTCGTATGCAAATGCAAATTAAATATCTAAAAGTGCAGACACTCTTACTCCTAAGTACTTTCCATTCTGATTGTAAGAGGTGGAGCTGATCTCAAGAAAAACTTCTCTTTTATCTTCTCTGAACTGGCCTGTGTGTTGTAGTGTTTCTAGCTGGGCAGACTGATGGTCAGCTTTTATGAAATGAGTGCAAAAGTTCCTTAAGCAGCAAAGTCTGCAGTTCTTCCTCTCAGCAAGGAGAAATACTGCTTCCTCAAAGAGAATCTACTTGGTTGGTTTGTAGGGGGTGGGAGGCAGTTGTGCAGTTTGGCACACTTCAGCACTGATCCCCCAGAACTTCAAGGAAATAATTTCAAAGGACACATCATGTCATCAGGTGGCCTGTGGAAAAAGAAAGAAGCCCAGTAGCAACATAACTGCTTTCCTGCTGGTGTTGAGACAGAGAAAAGGATAGAAAGGAAAACTTGGCAGTTTGAACAGTAGAAGTTTATAAAGGTAGAACCAAAGAAATGCCACTGCCAGCACTCCCATATTTTTCAGTTAAACCCTGCATTGCTCTTGAAAGCTTAGACCTGAGATGATGACTCAAAGAAGAAGCTGAATTGTTTATTAAATCCTTCATTTTTTCTGCTGGGTGCTTCAAATTTTACTTCGTAATCCGTATTACATTGAGAGATAGAGGATGTCTCTGTTTATTTTAAAGGGAGGTGCCAAGTGCCCATTATATGAGCAGTGGAGCAGAGCAACACTGCTAGAGAATATTAACAAGGTTAGTTACTTCCTTTCCTAAATGGCAATGGTAAACTTATTAAAAGTGAACTATTAACCTATTTGTTGAAAGCCAGGTATTCTGCCCGTTAAGAAATATGGAAACATTGAAAATGTTTACTAGAGAGTCTCAAAATCTTAGGAAAAGTTTTCAAAACTTTTCAGTGAAATCTGTCTTCTGTTCAAAGATGGCAAGGGGAATTCCTTAATCAGAATAATCAGTGGCTTAGCAGACTAATGGATAACTCTAGCTGCACAGGGGTCTATAAGAAAACCAGGGTCCTAATCACTTCCTAACAAATCTAACTGACAGTCTCTTATTAGTGTGTTGGTTTCCTCCTAAATTCCTCTTGAAATTCATATGTGAGTTTGGAAAAATTGCTGAATTGTATTTACAAAATGCAAAGAACTTTGACAAACTTCCCTAAAGTATGAGGACTAGTGAGGTGCTACGATTTTTAAGGTTTCTAAATTTAGCAGTAAAAATGTATGTTGGTAATTGTGGTTTTATTTTTTACAAAATATACTGCTTTTTTTTCCCCGTATACTATTATTTTGAACATATTTTGCTGATAAGCAATGACCAAGGATCATTACTAGCAGGAGTTTCACGCTCCTTTACATTTCTTTACTTGATAATCAACATGAATGTTATCTTTTACGTGATTCACTTGGATAGACCAAAATTTTTTGTTTATCCAACAGAAAATTTCTGAAACATTGTGTAATGGATGTACACAATGTGTCCTTCCCTCCCACCCCTAAATAATGAGTGTGCTAAATCTGTGCATGTAGACCTTAGGAAATGTCACTGGTTTTGGTGTGGAAAGGAACTAATGAAGTGGAAGCTGGCATCTTCCCTTCATGTTCTTTTACTAGCTGAAGTGCTCTCCTGCTAGACTTTGTTTTGGTAGCTGCTAACTCCAATAGGATATTCGGGTGGCTGCTTTGGGTGAGCCAGGCTTGGCTGATTAACTCAGTTGCTTAAGCATGTTGCTAATAGTGCCAAGGTTGTGGATTTGATCCCTGAATGAGCTATTCACCTAGGAGTTGAGATCCTTGTGGGTCCTTTCCAACTCAGTACATTCTGTGGTTGTGTCACCCACAAGCAATGATGTGGTGTGTAGGCTATGCTTATATCCCTGAACTCTCACTTGCGTTTGTCTGTCGGTGAAACTTGCTTCCTTCCTTACTCCTCTTCAGCTAAATCAAGCAGTGCAGGCCTTCTGAAATGTGGTAAAAGGGAACGACTGATTGGAGATGCCAAACTGAAACTGTGGCTATTGAATAGCAGCGTCTTAATAATGGCAGTTATAAAAACAACCTTAGCAGATCACGTGGAAGTGCATCTCTCCAGGAAGACACTGGAAGGGGAAAGGAGATGTCTATCCCTCTCTCTGACCACTGTGGGCTAGCACACAAAATACATATGCCATGATCCTAGGCAGAAATTTTTGTCCTGCTTCTCACCCATCCTCTCTCCTTTGTCTTGCTCTCTCACAGAGCAGAGCTGTGTCCACGGACATACGGAAGTTGCACCTGGTCCACCATTCTGCAGATGGATTGGTAGACACTCCTGCCCTGGCATCTCCCACACAGTCTCTCAGCGTCAGTGATGGACGTGCTCAGGATGAGAGTTCACTGAGGCACAGAGGAGAGTGAGAAACCTAAGGAACGAATGCCTGTGCACTGCAGGCACTTCCCAGCAGCAGCACCACACTGGCACTGTCCCAGATTTGGCATGAAGACACCATTGTCTCAGCCAGAAGGTTGTATTTAATGGAAAATAAAATACCTCCAGGGCCATTGTTCCCAATTGCAGTTCCTGTCATATTATTTTAATTGAATTTGTTTTGCAATTTAGCAGGTAATTTTATATTCTAGCTTATTCTGTTTTGAAAATGTCTGCTCTTATTTTTCTTTCTTTACTAAATGTGTGAACAAACTGCTGTAATACCAATATCTGTATAAAAAAAAGTAAAGAGATATAGATCCCCATCATTTTTTTCCATCTGCATAAAAAAGGTGAAAAAGTACCTAAGTTTTTCCAAGTTTAGGAAGTTGATAGAAGACAATCTATTTTGAAAAGGTTTCAGTGGAAGGACCTTACACCTCTTTTTTTTTTTTGCCAAACAAGTACTATTTTTATTTTCCAAATGTATTGCCATTACAAAGGAAAATAAGTTGTAATTCTTAAGTGTCAGCCCTGGGTATTATCTGGTACCTTAGATTAATGTAATGTTGTCTTAATGCATGCATACGCATGCCTTTGCACCTCTGTGTATGTGTCAGGTGTGGGGAGCCCTTTACTATGTTTGTTTCAGTGAAAGGAAGGCAAATTGACAGCAGAAAAAAATACAGCTTTTCAGCTAACAATAAATTTGTGGACATCCATGGATTTCAACTGAGCAGCTGGCCAAGTTTGTTCATAGTCTCTAGATCAATCTGCATGCTCTATACAAGTGATAATAAAACTACATAGTCCGCGGAAGCTCGAGGTACATGATAGGCTTGCAGCAGCTAAAAGCCTGTGGTCAGATGCATGTGAACTTAATCTTAGTGTACTATGATTTGGTTTGTGAAATGTGCAGCATCGGTCCTCTGAATGTGGGTAGGGGAAAAAACGCCTCTGCTGTATGACTGGATGGCAAAACCTTTTTGTAGTTATAATCAAGTAGCAATCATTTTTTTGGAGGGTAAACAAGATAAACAGCCCGTGAATTAACAGCTGCAACATAATTTCCTATTTTACCTCTAGAGATATACAGCAGGGCCTAAAATACAGCTGCCACTCACTTTTAAAGCAGTTCTAGTTGAGGCTAATGTTGCCACTCTTACCTCTGAAGTGCTCAGCCCCTTGTGCCCTGACAGAAACTTCCATCCTGCTGCTTTCCAGCTACCCTCCACCTCTTCCAAACCTTAGGGCCAATACTTCAATGGACTCCATGAACTTCTGTGCAATTTGTTTTGTTAAAAATTCAGTTTCAACCAAGCTTAGCTTTTTCAAACTACGCCCCACCAAGAAGCATTTTCTGTGACCATTTGGCACCCAGTGCCGATGTGACTGCAGTCTCAGGGAGTACCACAGAATTACCTGCAAATCTGTTCACAAGGACTGAGCCTTGCTGACAGTAGGTTCAAGCATTAGTCCTGACAAATTCTTAAAGCTACCTCTTCACTTGGCTACTTGGGTCTGCACCACTTGTTGATCTGTCATGTATTTCAGCCCACTGGAAATCTCTTTGGTGTGTTTCTTTATGCTTCATATTCTTGAGGATCAGCTTGAACCATTTTGCTTTGACTGCACAGACAATTACTTTGGTACAAATCATCTGGGATTTTACACATTTTATTAATACTGGTACATAAGTGTGAAACCCTTTATCTGCTGCCAGTAGATATCTCCTTTTGTTTTCTGCTTGTTTTGCTTTATTTTGCTTTGAACTTAGTCTAGTTTTCACCTTCTGCTTTATATTATTTACCAGCAACTGTCCTTTTCTCACAGGTAATACACATTCATAATAAACTCTACAGCTTTCCCTATTTTTTGTTCAGATGGATTTTTATACTACTTTGGCCTATGAGATTGTAGCATTTATAGAAGGGAGTAGGAGCTGGAGCTGGTGGTGTAAGCCTTCTGTAACTTTCTGTTACTGTGGAAGTTAAATTCGGTGAACTAATGGTCTTTCCTTGCCTGAATATGTGTCAAGAAAGCAGGGGATGGGAGAGTAATTCAGAAAAAAGATGCTGTATATCATCTGGCATGTTTCCACTAACTTGTCTGGATCTAAAAAATTACCCAAGATGATTGTGGGCCCTAGATGTTGCATTATGTGAAGTGCATTTTTGAGTAGGTGTTTGATGCCAACACAGTGAAGCATCTTCTTAAGGAATGACTATCTCTAAGACAAGTCTGAGGCAAATTGAGAAAAAAAAGTGGGATTTTTTTAGAGTAAGTGAAGTAACAATATCTTGTTTTTTCATTGAGTAATTGATGTTGTATGCTCAGTTATTCAGTAATTCATATTCTGATTACTGCATTTAATCATTTTGGAAAAATCCTAATATATTTTGTCTATTAGAGAAGCATTTAACAAACAAATATCTAGTCATTAGCACTAGAATTCCTACTTTACCTGCTTGTAATACTTGATAGGCTAATCCTTTTTGAGATTAAAAATTTAAAACTGCACAAGAAAATTTATTCAGATATGTGTTGTGAATCATATCAGATTTAGTCTAGATACATTTCTGTTGTCTCAGATCAAGGTTTTCTGAGCAAAACATCTTACCTGCTGCAGAACATGGGAACACAGATCGTAGTGGTGGGGATCCGGGAACATGTTTCCATACCTGATGTTGAGGACCACATTCACTGAGGTAGCTGGGGTGCAGCTGCAGTGGGAGCTGCAGGTGGAGCTCTGGCTGGTGGAGCCCAGGCAAAGAGGTCGTGAAGAGCCGACCCGGGTCCCTCCTCAGAGATACCAGCTCAAGCTGTTTGTTTGTAATGCACCGTGATTAAATTATTTTAATGGTTGGGACACCTGAGACTGCTATGGAAAACCTGGGGTCCACCCAGTAAGGAAATCTGGTATGACAGTGGGAATGTGGGGGCAGAGCTGGGAAGGCTCCAGCTACAGGTGGTCCCAGCTCAGGTGGTGCAAGAGTGACTGCCAGAGTGGCTCCTGGATGGTCGGGCAGGGAAGTTTCCTTAACACTGGGTGCTGTGAGCTGCACCAGAAGAGTATAAAAACTAATGTTAGACTCCATAAAAAAATGTTCATTTTCATCAAACCTGTCCGATTATGGACAAAAGGATAACAGTTTGCTTCCCTTGTCGTGTTCAGAATGACCCTGACTTCTCCTATAGCCTAAAGAGATTTATGCCTTTGAGTGCCGCAAAGCTTCTGACCTCAGGAACATTTCTTGGAAATGAGTTTCACAAGGAAATTGTGCACTAAAAAAGTGCATTTCCTTCCACTGGTATGAAACGTGTTGTCTGTCAGTTGTATAGGATATTTCCTTTCCTTTTCTTTTTTGATATTACTAGTGAAGATGTTGGTGGTTCAAATTCTTTTCTCTGTCTGATGCCTGCCCAGCCCACCAAATGGGATTTAGGAGTCTTCTAAGGGTGGTCAGTAAATGGGCATTATTATCCTCTTAAATCTTAGCTGTCTTTTATGTGTGTTGAGTCACTGTAGAATTGACTTACTCTAGAAAGTCTTTATATTTTATATGCAGAGTCTGTATGTGAAGCTAAAAGCAGCTATACAAACTGACCCAAGAGATGCTGGTAATAAGAGCTCAACAGACAGGAAAAAAACACTGGAAGAAAATATTTATCTGAAACAATTTGTTGCTACTGTATCCGTAGAAATAAAATGCAAAGGTGCCTGAAATGGCATTTGATAAGCAAGCACTTCAAAATCTGAAGTAACTTAAGAGGTGTTTTCCATTGAAAGAATATCAGTACTTTACAACCAGTATTCAAGCATTTAGAGGGCCTTGGTAAGCCAATACCTCTTGACATTTCCTTTTAAACCTGTGCCATCCATGACAACCATACTATTGTTGCTGTTCTTTGAATCTCTTCAATGTGGTTCTGTAATTCTGCAGCATTTCATTTTAATTAGAGGAGCTAGAAGTAACTGCATGTGTCCCTTTGCTCTATTATAGCTGCTAAATAACTGTGCTTTTAAGTTGGCTATATTTTGCTTGCAATGTATCTCTGAGTTATTCAGCTGACTCAAAAGAGGGAGGTAATACTTTATTAAGCCCTTTCACCCCTTCTATTTGCCACAGATAATTTGAGAATACTTTTGATAGCTACATTAACACTGCTGATGACAAGTTTTGCAGTTTTTGCCTTTACCGTGTGCAGAAAAGTGCCAAGACAAATAAATCTGGATAAGACTATCACTATTAAACTTCCTGGCAAACCAGAAGGCTCCTTTAGGTGCAAGTATTTTACTCATAATGGGTGTAGAGCAGTTGAGTGAACTATTAATGTTCTGCAGTCCAGAAATAGGTATTGTTTTGTGCTTTGTTCTGACTATCATTAATTAAATGGTATGATTCAATTTGCACCACATGAGAAAAACTGGTAGAGATAACAAACAGAAGTAGTTCATTCAGTGTTGGTTCTATATGGACAGATTTCTTTTACTGGCCATGTAGATTCTCAGTAGGTTCAAAAAATTTGCATTTCAGCCAGGTTTTATTGTCCTCCCTGCCTATTCTCACAGCTGCTTTTCAGCTGTGCTGATGGGTAACAGTGAAGAATATGTAAAAATTCTAAGGCAAAATGCTCTGAAATATTTGCTTTCACCTAATTATCAAATAGTTTCATTCAGAATTCTTATATGAAAGCTCTCATTGTTCGGAGTTCTGATGCCAAATTTGGTCACTAGAAGTTATCACTGAAAATGTAACTGGTCCAGAGTTATGTGCATTTCTTATGGCAGTGCTTATCGCATAGTTACTCATACCATCTCCAATACATTGTTACTAGAAAAAAAGTCTAAAGCCCCTGATTAAAAATTTAATACTGGGAATAAATCTGATACTGTATCTACATAGGACTCTGTCTAAAATCGTCACCAGTAAAGGATTCCAGATTAGATATCACAGACAACAACTGAAGAAAAAAAATAATAAAGGAGTTTCAAAACTTTTGTTGTATTTACTTTAAATTAGCTGATGCAGTCTGCATTATGATCTCTACAAGTCCTTTATAACCAGAACTTGGGAGGATATTTATGCTGTAATTATAATTGACAACTGAGATATATATCCCTCATACACTCTTAATTTCCCTGCCAAACAAAATGAATGATGAGGATATACTGACATATTTATTATTAAAAATATAATGTCCTGTGAGTAGTTATTGAATAAAGATTTCTACATATTATGATAATTCTGCAGTTTTCTTAAATTGTCTTTAAAAAGTCTTGCCTTGTTCTATATAATAGTGAAGTAGTGAATAGCCAGTGTATAACATAATGAACAAATCTGTTTATTAATATGAACGTAGCACACAGGAGCTCTAGAAACTGTTCAGACAGGTAACAGTTGTTTATAACTTGTATTTAAAATATATTGTTTTTAAAATTTAGCTTTTAAAAGCTTAAATTGTTAATGATTTCTTTAAAAAGTACTTACTTACTTACTTGGAGAAAAATGTTCTGTTATGAACATTATTAACTGACAAATTCTTCACACTGGTTTTAGATACTGTCTGCAAACTGCCAGCATGACTTGATTTAGTTAAGAGTTGGTCACATCATAGAGTTGTGACAGAGAATGATTTTCTCAAGTGCATCTCATGCATGATAAATTTGGTGAAAGTATTATTAGGAGGAGTACTTTTCTTACTTAAAATGTTCTACTCTTTCAGTGAAAGTGTAAGATGCAGTTTTATTTGTAAATAACTGAAGTGTAGTATCTGCAATACACCACACAAAAAGTATAATCACTGTCAAAGTGACAAGACAATATCACAGAAAGTGGCTGCTGGAATTGACAGAGGTGACAATCAGGCTCTGAAACTGTTTTGTTCTGATTGCATATTCATGATTTCTCTCTATAATACGTTACAGTTACTGTGTTTTTCTAAGCAGATGTTTTAACATAAGTAGACTGACACCTTGTACCTTGAGATTTGAAAGTCTAATCTTTCACACTGTTGCTGTCACCTTTTTCCTAAAGTCTAAATCTTGACTTGCAGGCTTAGTTATGAGACACATCCAAGAGCACATACGTGCAGGAGTGCAACAAACTGCTGCATCCATGTTGCTACACCAGTGAGGGTGGTTTACTGGTACAGCAGCCACCCGACCCAACAAGTATCTGTCAGTCACGGGTGAACACTTATTCGAGTGCAGCTCTAATGAGTAGCTGAGGTTAGTAGCAAATTAGCAGCTGAGAAATGTGTTTTCCGTACACACCCATGAGCAAATAATTTGGTTGAATTTCTCTCTGGCCTTGGGTAGCTCTTTGTAGGGTGACTCTCTTGTTTGCTGTTTATTTGACTCATTTGACTTTTAGGAAGTCTCTTCCAACATGATGTGCCATAACAATGACAGCTGCTGGTGAGTGAATGATAAAGCTGCAGACACTTGTAGGAATAAACTGTTCCGTTTGCCTCTTAGATAAGCAGAAGGCAATGTCTTCTTTTATGATTTTCGTTTCAGAAAGAAATCTGGAGGGAACAAAGCAAAGATATTATATGTTCCTATTTTTTCCTTTATTGTTTGTTTTTCAGACAAAGTCAAAAGAATTTGGCAGTTTTCCAAATAAATTATGATTTTTAAAGTTTTCTTTTCCCAAAAAGTGAAAATTTATCAAGAACTGTGAAGTTCTATGTAACTATATTCCGTAAGACTTTTCAGATTGTATCAATACATAGTCAGTTGTCCAGAAAGGAAGTGACTATAAGAGGAATTTATGAAACGTGCAAAAAGAGAGATAAGCGAATACACTTTTATTTTACATTAATTCTCTCCTTTTTCTCATCCTCTTGTTAAATGTATACAGAAAAGTTTTAACTTGATCTCAATGCAAAAGTAGAAAAAAGGTGGGTTTTATAACTAAAAATATCTTGTGCAATTAAGAACTACTAATTCCTATTCCACTCCATTCATGAGCAAGAGAAATATATACTATAGGATGTAATTCGAGACTCAAAGGCAGGTGAGGGATCCCAAATTTACTGTTGCTTTGTCCAGTTGCTGCCTTACATCTGACCTTCCTCAAGTCACGGTCTTTCTGCCATATCCCTGGGTGATGCTGCCCATGTTTTCATGGCAGAAAATACAGACATCTTACATTGGATAATCTTTCTGTTCATACAGTTCTCATCTAAAGGCCATCAGGCACCACAGTCATATGGATTTGAGTATGTTTTGAGTTAAATATGCTTCTGGATGGAAGAAGAGAGGGGCATCTCTCTGCAAAGTGGACAAACTTGCAAAAAGTTGCACAGACAGCTGAAAGCTGACTCTTATGCCTGAGGAACAGTGACCAGGATAGCAGGCCAATTTCCTTTTGCTCTCTTTATGCATCCAGTATAAACACACCCATCTTTGTTAGACATTGAGGATGAGTAAGTTGCATGAGTGGAGTATCTGCTGTTCCCAAGATTAAAGCAATAGGTCCTGGTATTTTGACAAAGCCAGTCAACGGCATACCTAAATTCTTCAGCAAATCTAAATTTTTCAGACCAGGTCACCTGAATTCAAGGTATTTGCAGCGAGTCATCCATTGTTGAGTGCGCTCCTTTAATGGGGAATAATTCACATGGCAACACCTGAGACTGTTGTCAACATTTCTGCAGTACTGAAACAGCCTGGAGCAGCAGCTGCAAAAGCATTCAACTTACCAGAAATCGCATTTTGATGTCTACCTAAAATGGGAGAATGCATTTAAAGACTTGGGTGGAACTACAGAAGGCTATCCCTTCATGATGCAGCATATAACCTTCCAAGTGTCTCCGTGTCCCTCCCGACTCCCAGACCTACTAGCAGCTGAATAGAAAGGGTGAAATCACCTAAGACGGCAGAGCTGGTCAAGCCTTGCTGTTGTCAGGGCAAGGCACAAATTCCTTTTCTGTCTGCCTACCCTCCACCGCAGAGACCCACCTCCTCTTTAACAGGTGCTGTGGGTCCTCAGTGAGCTCTGTGTCCAGCAGTGATGCCTCTCTTGTTCGTACAAACCAGAGAGATGCTACAACAACTCTTACATCAAGTGAAGGGGCAGACAGCCCTTCATAATCCCATTGCTGACCTTGTTAAAAACACAAAGATGTTCTCTTTCGTTACGCATGGTCCAGAAAATATTTGTGATCATGCAAATTTTGGAAGAGGTGCCAAAAAGGAAGATAATTTTTGTAAGATGAAAACGTATTTTTTGCAATTCTCCTGCTTTTTAAGATGTCATACATTGAAATGACACCTTGTAAATTTCCTAATTATACCTGTAAAGTTTCTTCTGTTAGTGTTAATACATTTATCAATTTTTTAACACACACCAGTGCTTTTTTGAAATCAACAACAACAACAACAAGCATGGTAATATGCAGTTTGTTAAAAATTGAAGCATTTTATAGAAATTTCCCCTAAAAAAAAAAAGAAATTAAAGTCTTTGAGCACATTTTCAGTTTTCTTATGTCAAATCATTTAATAAATGTCAAAACAGCTTTTCTTCAATTTATAGAGTACATTAACGTGCAGAAATTAAGCTACTAGATGTTTAGTGTAACACCCTTTGCGTTTTATGATAAACGGAGAACAAAATGTTTTAATGATATTGGCAAATACTTAGATATTATTGAAATTAGTACTTTCAGGTTTTAATTTCATGGTAAATTTTTTATTTCATGGTAAATACACGGTTTTTATGATTTTTGATTTGGATATGAAGTAATATATTTCTGCTAACTGCTAGAAATGTCTTCAGAACACAAATTTAAAGTTTAATGAGTTTTCTTCACTTTTTAATGAAGTAGCAGCAACACACATTTTCCCACAAGATGGCAGAGGTGAGTTGTGAAATTTATGGGCAAAGATGTATGGAGATACGAGAAAATCTGAAAAAAGAAGATGCAGGCTTGATAAAGCAGCAAGAATGAGGATATTACAAAGTCACAGGGAAAACTCCAGCTTTAATTCATTTTTTTTGTGACCAAACAGAGCAGCATGTGTTTTATTGTAAGATCATGTACTGTGACTCTCCGATTGCAAGCCAAAATTGGCTACAAGATGGAATTACAGGTATCTAAGATCTTCTATTTCTTTTAAATGAAGTGTTTTCAGATACAGATTTCGCTCCAAATATATAGTTTTATATTCATATGGCTGAAAAGTGTTCATATATTGTCTGCTGTTAACTAAGTAGTAAGAACTCACATATTATTTTACCAAAAAAATTTTGAAAAGACAATAAGGGACATTTGTTACAAATATGGTGATAAATACATATCCAAGAATTGTATTTTATGAATAATATTAATGAATATTTTATTATGCCAGATCTTGTTCTAAATCTCATTCAAATTGACATTAAAACCCTCATAAGTAATTAAATACTGCATAGCAGAGATCTGCCATAAATATACAATAAATTCCTTGTTCAATCATGAGAGGAAACATCTGTCATCAGTGGGCATACAGTGCTCTTCCCTGCTCCTAACTGAGAAATAGAAACACGTTTTTCTCACAATCTTCATAAAAAATGCTGTAATTCTTTTTATTCTGATCTAATTTAAGTTTGGCAAGAAAGCCAAACCAGCAAATTCCAAGTCTTAAGTAAAAGCCGGGGTTTTTTTCCCAGTTTTTTATGAAGCAGCTTGGACTATGTGTTGTCTCTCTACACATGTATGTGTGTGTGCACACCTCCCCCAGTCCCCCCACCTATTTCCAGCTTTTCCAACCCTATCTCCCAGAAGGATGTTGGGGAAAAAAACACCTATATTGCAGATTATGGGTACTACTTCACTGTGATAGTGCAAAGCGTGACCATTTCCTGGAGATGTCGGACGGAGTGGGTCTCCCTCTGTATGGTGGAAACCATCAGTAGTGCAAGCACAGGAGACAAGCCCAGCCTGCAGCAGCTCAGGAGCTGTCCTCATGAGTTAGGCCCTTCCTAAGTCACAGCTCTCTATGGGGGAATGTGGATTTACTCGAGGTAATGTAAAGCCTTCCTGTGAGATCTGCATGAGGAAATAAATGGTTCATCCAAATGGAGCCCAGCTGAAGTTAAGGATGGCCATTCTGAAAATATGGCTTGGCCCCATCCAGCAAGTGCACTTGCTGATAAAGGGTCACACTTGGATTCTTTCCAAAACACTGTGGGGGCCAGCTGAGGGTGTCTGCTCCACAGCATAGCAAGGAACTCTGGGTGAGGCAGACTCTGGGTCTTCTGACGTTGTCAAGTCAGGTCAGGTTCCTACTTTGCAGCTTTCAGTGGGTTTCCAGCAGGGTGGTATCGCCCTCCTTCCACAGGCAAGGAGAATTATCACACAGCCTCAAAGCCAGCAGTGCACCAGACTTGGGGGGAAGGACTGACTGTCTCCGCTGGTGTGGGTGAAACAAGAAGAAGCATGGTAGGCTGCAGGGGACAGGGAAATCTTGCACTTTGTATAAACTTAAGTTTTCCTGTCTGTCCCTCAACTGCTGTCACTCTGTTGAGTCTTTGAGAGTACTGTCATTTACAGAAATGTATGTTTTGATGTCAAAAACACTGTAAAAGTCTCCCTATTGTTGAACAAATATGGATATTGCTTCCCTAAGGCCTTGGAAAAGAAATTCCGGTGGGAAGGATGTCCACAAGTCATCCAAAAAATTTCAGCCTTAAGTGTTTGAGAGCTTTTGCTAAACTTTAGCATAGCTTTCCTTAACAATTATAATTTGTGTTCATAGTTTAGAATTTGGTTTGGATTTTTTTTTTCACCCTTGACCAAATTCTAATCGGCTTTGCAATTGCTATGTCAATTGAAGGCTTTGAAAGCTGATTTTTATTTCCTGTAGTTTCTTGGTCTTGACCACAATAGCTTCTTTTTGCTTAATTCTATTTTACGGCTTTCCTGATTTATGCAAATTTTTGTTATCTCCATTTAATAAGAGATAGATTCCACCTCTGCTGAAATCACCAAGGGCTGCGCTATTCTCATGAATGAGAGTTAAAGTTATGAATGCCTTTAAGATAATTGATGCATCATGTTAGTCTCACACTGGCAAATGCAAATAAAGTGCAGGCTTTATTCTGGCATCTTGGTATACTTTAGTTTTAACCTGCTACTGAAAAAAAGTGACAGGTATTTTTATGTTTTCAAAACACTTTATTGTGACACAGACTGAGCTGACTTTGCTCAAGAGCAAGCTTGCTTTATAGATGTGTTTTTTGCTAACTACAGTTTCAGGTTGCCACTGTTGTTTGGATGTCTCAACGAAGAATGGGAGGAGTCCAATTCCCGTAACACCACTGTAGTTCGTACAAATCAGTTTCACAGAAGTAAAATTCGACTTGGCTAGTGAAATCACTTGTCTTCAGGAGCAACCAGAGAAGCTGAAATTAAAAAGAATTTGCATAAAATTTGTTTTGAGTTTCCTTCTGTCATGGTATCGTCTTTTTGATGTAGTATTTATCCAAATACAAGCATCCGAATGTAAACCACTAGTGCTCAATGATAAATAAGAAGTGCTCTTACCTTTTGCAAATAGGATAGTAGGTAGGATTCTCTACCATGTCCTGAAAAGTTTGAAAATTTTACCACTGCTGTGAGTTGATTTAAACTCTTTTGACTGCATTGTCACAGAAGGAAAATATGCTCATAAAAAAGTCACCATAAAGTTTCATTTGGAAACACATTCTTTAAAAGAAAATCTGTATTCCCAACAAACTTGATACCATTACCACTTTTAGAAAGTGCAGTCAAAGAATGTAGGAATAGGAATTACTTTTATGCTTTTAATTTTTTCTAACTGTGAAAAGAAAGTGTAGCTCATATATGAAGTTTCAGGTTGTTTGCACTGTCTCAGAAGCAAGGGGTGGCTTGTAGTTAAACACAACAGAAAAATGGAATTTGCATGTTCGTCTTTCAAGTTCCTGGTGAGAAAGCTGGATTACAAATTAAAGGGAATAGTAATTAAATGGGTAATATAAAAAATGGTTACTTTTAAAATTTTCACATGCATGTACAAGAACAGGTATTGCTTAGCTTTCCACATTTTTACACATTGGAGAATAATATTGTCTTGTATTGTCTTGTTACTCTGTAACTTCCATAAAGGCAATATGCAAAATGTCAATAATTCATGTTTGTATATCACTTGGTTTTGAAAAGAAGAAGGCTGAGTCTAGGATGTAAGTCGGGTCCATATTGTAAAGAAAATAAACAAATTCATTTAAAGCAACTTTCTATTTTAAAAATGAAATAAAATACATAATTCCATGGGCATCTTATTTATTTCAACATCTCTTAGTTTGGGCTATTGACGTGTAATATTAAAATATTTCATGATAACTGGCTCCAAAAAGCCTTTGGAACTGGAAAGTGAAAGTTTTGCCTTTACATTTCACGAGAAACAAGGATTCTGAGATCATTGGTTTTTCAACTATTCTGTTGATAATAGGTCAGAAAAAGATCTGATTCATTCTTCCAGCTCTTCTCATATATTAATTGGAAAAGAATAAAAGTATTTTGTTCACATAATGCTACAAGCAACTCCCTGAACACAGAATAGGAATAAAGATATCAGTACTTTGTAATTGCTTTCTAAATTAGAAGTTTTACAAATAGTGCAAATGGAAGAAGGAGGAAAAAAGATTGAAGTTCATATTACAGTGGATTCAACAGTTCTGTTTGGCTCTCAGTTTACAGCTGAAGTAAAATGTTTTCTCTCTCCTTCAAGTACTCTCAGAATTTCAATCTGACTTTGACTATATATGAGGTTTATCCAAGATCTATCTTCCTCTGATTGAGAGGCTCAACATTTTTAATTATTGCTTACAAGTTGAAGAAATTCACTTGGATATGTAAAAACTTCATGAGGTTCTTTGAAAAGACAGAGCAAAAAGACATGGCTGCCTGCAGAAGAGCTTATTGCCCTCTCTGAGAAATGCTGCATGGATTTATTTATTTATTTATTTATTTATTTTTAAATAAAATGCATAATTAACATTCAGGGACAATTTCACCTTTTTCCTTGGTTATTTTGAGCAAAGTATTTCCATTTATCAAACAGTTTCACTATCAAACTAGGCTACTCTGAAAAAGCCAAGGAAAAATGCCAAACCACTTGCATTTAAATACTACAAATCCATTTTTTTATCTGCCAAGTTCTGCTGGGCTTCACACCAGAATTATGTGAAACTACAAATATCTTACTGTGCCACTCCTGCTCTCCAAGGATTGATTTGGAAAAGAGAAGTAATAGCCCACATGTGTGTACTCCCTATCAAGATTCTTTCCTTAAAGATTTGTTTTAACAGCTTTTTAAGCTGCTGTCTATCTCTTTAGAGTTTTAGAGAATAAAGCCTTTTAGCCAAATGTTTTATATCTTGCAATGAGCACCTGGCCATGAAATCTTCCTAAGTTTTAATCAGTGCAATAGTATGAGCTCTCTTTCATTTGTGACAAGGAATTTTACCGCGATACTATCAACGTACAGCTCGTGCAAAAATGCCTCATATGATTAATTTTTTGACAGTTGTCTTTTCCTCACCTTCTTGACAGAGCAATTCAGTACTTCCCTTACTAATTATGACACTTAAGCACTTCAGAAAACACTTTTCATATTCAAGGGTTTCTTCAAGCATTAAGTGATATTTGTTCCATGTTAAAATACTGACATGGGCCAGGCAGAGAAAGAGCAGCCTCTTTGTGGGAGCAGGCAAAGGAGTAGAAGGGTTTGGGACTTGGTTCCGTTCGAAGTTGTCCCCACACAGCCTTTTCTGCAGCCAGGCATGTTTACATAGCCAGTAAATCTGCCCTGGCTTAGCCCCCAGCTGCTTCTGCATAAAATAAAGCTAGACCAAAGCCTGGCCTGGACCCAGCATCTGCTTTCCCTGTGCAGGAGGGTCAGCAGATCCCTCCCACTGCATCCTGGCCAACAAACTGAGCACCCCGGCCGCGGCTCCACCATGCCCCGGGGCATTGGCATCCCTCCTCCTGGGTTTCCTTTTGCATAGCAGAGACAGCCAGTGCTCCAGCCATCACATGGAAGGAGTGCTCCTCCTTGGAACAAGTGGGGTCCCTGCAGCTCAGCTCACTGAGTTGTATGACATAAACCAGAAATAAAGTTTTACAGAGTATTATGTTCAAGACATTAAATTGCAAGAGCCACTTTCAAAAATCTTGGGGTTTTAGTATATTTAGTAGTGAAAACCTTGTGTGATAAATTTTCAGGGAAATTTCATGGGATTGTGTTTAATCTCTTGTAGCAGACATACGACACAACACCTGCACTAAAAGAGTTGCATATATGGTGCAGTGAGTAGCAAGACTGGTGTGTGAATCAGAAAGTCGTAATATCATGAATGTTTTTATTGCAGGCTCTTTTCCTTACCTAATCTCCCGTGTCTTCTTTGTATCTTATCATTGGACACATTATTTATTTTACCGATGCCTCAGTTTCTCTAACTGTGCAATAATGAAATTCACACTTCCTAAAGTGCTTTAAAATCTCTAGACAAATTCAGTACTTAAAAATCTCTGGAAAATTGGCAGATCTGTGCAAGAGCAGTGTCAAAACGTTGCAGATGAAAAGATTTCTGCAGGTACAAGATATACCACAGTATGAGACTCTCTGTGACTGCAAAAATTGCATTGACCTAACAGTCCTTCACACACAATTGTTTTCACACTGGCAGTACAAATCCAGTTAGACCTGAGAGATCGAGCACTATCTCCAGGGTAAATACCAAACTTTGGACTAGTAACGACATATGCATCTAAATAGAAGTGGTTCTTTTCAATAAGTACAGGTCTTTTCCTGATAATATAAATGCATCTGGTCACTAAAGGCTATATACGTATTGACAGTTACTGACAGTCTCCACACAATTTCTATACAATCTTAAAACTGAAGCGAAACCATTGGGAAAGAAGGTATTTGACATACAAGCAAGCAAGCAAGCAATGTTTAAAGCATCTAATTTCCTCTTACTGGGGCACAAACACTGCCCTAAATGACACTGTGTTTCCTTCAGTGCATAGTTTCAGTAACAGATGTTTCATACCATCCTCTGAAGAACAGAAAGAAAAGTTGTGGTGTTTGAAATATGTCCCAGTATTTCCCATTCATTTGAGTATAATTCATTTATATGGTACATATCATCATTTTAGTGTGCTGTTGATCACAGTACATCAGTCATTGCCCTCTGTACAGAAGATATCTGTACCAACTCCCTATATTGCATTACCTTCAGTAGCATATAGTGGTTTACCCTAAATGCTGAACCAGGACTTCTGTGTTCCTGACAGCCAGCATCTCTGCACAACAGTCCTGGCAGAGCTCTTACGGTGAAACAAAGTGTGTTTCATACCGACAGCTTTAAAATTCACTTTTCTCCTCTCTGTCTTTGAAATTCAGTTGATTTGTGAGTGGAGGATTCCTTTCATGAAGTGCTGAGGGGCCTCTGCAAGGACTCTGATATGTAGAAGGAGCTGGAGCTTTTTGATCAGTGATTTTGTTTTCTTCTTGAATCCTGAATGTATCAGCTTGATAAGTTTTTTTGGCTTTAGTTTTGTTTTACTATGTTTCCCATTTTATATTCTCCATCCTGTCTAGCAGAGGCGTTTGAATTCTCTGGCACTCCCACGATATATGCGTGGGTAGGGAGGGGAAGCTCTTTATTCTCAGAGGTTTTTTGATATCAATATTGAATTTAGTGAATTCCATGTGCACTATAAAATAATCTAGCACACAGAGGAGTAGGTGCTAAAACACTCAAGTTGTGTGCAGCAAAACGCCCTGGGTAAGACATGGACCCAAGTCACCTGGTCTTCTAAGTTAATATGGGATAGTTATTCTTCACACTAAAGAATTTATCTAGAAATGACTGACGGGAAGTGCAGAGCATCCCACTGGCACTCAAGATGTGCACGGAAATGTTTAAATGATGTACGGCATATACCTCTGTTTCCCACATTCCTTCACCTGGAGCTTGCTATACCCAAATCAAGATACTCCTTGTTGGCTTCCCTCCCCTCCTCTTCTCCAGGGAGGACACAGGTGCTCTGCAGGGCTCCAGTGTTACTCTCTGGCTGTGGCTGGACAGCCCTGCCATCCCTCTGGCCACAGGTGGAGGGGCATTCTCTCCCAGACCCCTCACTCACACACAGGGGCAGTTTTCTCTGCTCATCAGCTCCTGAGCCCTGCAAGCTTTCCAGTGTCGATGATATACACACCTGAAGCAGATTGCAGGGAAACATTAGAAATTTCATGTTTTGCAGGTCCTTGGAAGTATCTCAAAGGAGTTCAAGAGGACTTCATTGACAACGACTGGGAATCTCCCCAGAGTGGCTGAAGGGCAGTCAAACAAGAAGGGAGACAATGCACTCAGTTTTAGTTGTGAAACATTTTTCTCTTTGCTAAGGTTAATAATTTTAATGTGTAATTATATTTTCATTTGCAGTATGTAATATTCATACACTGATATTTTACTATCTCTAAAGAAGTATGTTTTGTTATCCTGTGTCAGTGTTAGATAGCCATAGCCTGGTTCTCAGCCAGATAACTAAACTATTTCAAGAGGGATTAGTCATTTTCTGTCTCCCTGCAGGGAAGTTAATTTTCAGCATAGCCATTTGGGCTTTCTGAAATTTGCAGTACTGTTCTAGAGCTAATTATAGTTCTAGAACTCCTAGTGCTCATGCTTGGTTCCTTGCTTCAATTTCCCCATTACTTACTGCTCTCATAGGTTTTCAACAGCTGGTTTATCACATTAAATGTCTGCCTGCACTTGTGGGCAACATAAAATACAAAACTGTCTCTGACTCCAAAATAGTAACTAAATACAAAGAATTCTCTAAGCACTCTATTGAAATAAAGCATGAATCCTCCACTTGTATCTACTCTTCAGCCTGAGTCATCTGTATACAACCTAATTTGCAATGCTGTAACTTCTTCAAAAAACTTAGGGAGTAAATCTTGTTTCATTGTTGCCTTAGTGTTTCTGAAAGCACAATATAAAACACAAAATCTGTTTCAAAAACGGATTCAAACTTAAGCGTTCACAGAACACTTCTGAGACACAGACCTGGGTCTTGTCCAAGGGCACCAGCTGGATGCAAAGCTCCAAGGCTGTCGAGATTAAATTAGTTTACACTTCACAGGCAATTATCCTAGTACAAACTACTCTTGACCAGAAGTCAGAATGATCAGTTTTAGGAGACATCAGCAACAAAGTCCAGACTGCTACACTGACAAGAAGAGAATAAAGGAAAGCAGTTTCAATTAACACAACTTCTTTTGTATAAAATCTGTCAAGGGTATCCTTCAATGACATTGCCAAAATTACCTGCATACTATCAGCATACTAGCTTCAGTTGCCTTAACTTGAAAAGCTCTCACCTCCCAAAACATTTCATATTGCAGCTCCAGTAGATGAAGCAGTTCTCCAGCAGATCTCCACTCATGCCCCAGGAAATTAATCTTCTACTGCTAAGGGTCAAGAATCCAAATCAACCAGAACTTTGAATTTGTCTTGCGTTTGCACTTAAGTAAATGTTATTAGAAAATGATAAGAAATGGAGAATTAACTTTCATGCAGAAAACTTGTCCATAATTTCCCTTCTTAAAAAGTTATGAGGAAATATACATTAGCATACTTCTGTCACTGATATAAGTACATGCTTAAATGAGGGGATAGTAATAGTAAATTGCAGTGAAAATCCTGCTTGAAATATTTGTGGGGGGAAATTATAGCAAAAACAATAAAAAACAAAAAGGGATACATCTTATTTTATGGTGTTGAATTGGAAGCTGTGTGTGCATTCATTTTTATGTAGAGTTTACTATAATTAAAAGCCTAAGGTTTCTACTGCCTATTTCTTTAAATAATAGAAATAATAAGGCAACACACATCCCAGGATTTTTATTAGACTGTAGGTAGTTCTATTCCAATGTAAATTTCAATACCATGAAATTGAGATAATTTTATACATTCAGTTATCTCCTGCTTTCCAACATGCCACACATGGGAACGTTTTTTTCATGCATTTTCACAACAGTGAGTCTGAAGAGAACTCGTGTTAATTATCTGTTGCCTTACAGGAGCTTTGATTCTTGATTTTTTCAGCATTCACATCAAATTAAGTTGTCATAGAATAAAGTAATGAAAAACAACACATGTATTAAACAGTAGTTATGTTTATTGATTGATGCTAAAATGTCGGAATTGTATTTCCTTTCACTTCGGATAATAGAGGAAACTTGTTTAGCTCAATCTTTATTCTTTCAACAAAACCAAGAAAATTTCTCCAGTGTAGTCTGAAAACTGACTATCTATACTAGTTTAGGAATAAAAAGGTAACTTGGTGCTATGGTTCTTTTCAAGGTGTTTTTATTCTAGCTTTTTACTTCCAAACTCTACCATTCTGCAGAGTTTCATTAAGCATTTTGCTTTCTCACATGCAGCACATCTGAGTTACAGCTTATATACTGACTAGAAAGAAAGGTTTGATATACCTGCACAAAACTATCAGAAATGAAGAACATCTGCACATCTTGCCAGGTTTTGCAACAAGTTCAAGGAGCATGACTTGACTTCTGCAATATGATAAATTATGGTTGTGAGCAGTCTTTTGGCCTCTAAAATCTGTAGAGATTGAAAGCTAGGAGAAGAAAAGATCTGGAGGCATGTGCATTCTGCATGTAGCCAGCTTCTCTGGAAGTCCTACGCCAGACCTAGTGGGAGCAATAGGATTTACTTTGGTTGGCCTCTTTTGTTCTGTGAAGTTAGCCTTCCTTCCCCTCCTAGAACAAGGGGCATGGCCTCCAGAATTACACAGCCTCCTTAAGAATGTCCTTAATTTTAAGGTCTACAGCAGATAAATAGCCATTTGATATCAGAAATCACTGCCTGTCTTGTTGTCTGTAATAATTTTCCAGTCTCTGCCTGTATTATTGAAATCTGAAAAAGTATTTCGGGACAAAGATCACTCAGTGTACATACACAATTTCTTAGGCTTGCCTCACATCTGGCTACTCTCGGGGATGAGACTATGGGCCGTGTGTTCTTGTCTGCAGGCATTTTCATTCTTACACTGTCAAATATTATTAAGTTAGAGATGGAACAACTTTTTTAGTTTTGTTTTGTTTTCTGCTTGTGCAACAGCTACAGAGATAGGGAAATGATCTGTGAAGATATTTCTCAGGCACTTGATTAGCAGTCACTGGTGTTTCAAATAAATGCTAGTACATTGCTGTCAGAGAGGCATTTATATTTCCATGGTCTCCAGTCATCCTAGCTCCTTTTAATTGCGTAGTGCCTAGCTGCTTTTTTTCCAAAGGAAAGATTTCATTCAGGCTCAGTTCCATCTTTGTAAGCTGTCCTGGTTTAGGGCAAATTTTGGGGGAAAACCTCCAGAAGGAGCCCCCGGAAAGCAAACCCCCACGACTCCTCCCCCCCCCCCCCCCCCCACCGGGTTCGAGAAGAATTTCCTGAGAGAGGAGTGGGAAAAAAGCTCTTTATTTAACAAGCAAAGCACTCCCCAGCATAAAAAAACAACACCAGATGACAAAAAAACTCTTTCACCACTCTGAAAGGATGACAAACTCAGTCTCTCCTGTGAGAGGTCTCCCAGTTATCAGTCTCTGGCGCTGGGGAATGACTGCTGCAGGTGGCAGAATGCAGACTCCCGGTGTTTCTTGGTGTTTCCCAGGTCCCCGTCTGGAACAGGTTCCGATGGTATCCAGGAAAGGGAAAGAAAAAAAACAGTCCAGGGAAAAAATATTGGACTGCCTTGCTGAACTAACTAATAAGCAAAAGCAAAGGAAAGAAAAAAGAAGCAGCAGCGAGTGAGCAAACCTAAGCTAGCAGCAAGCAGAGCTAAGCTAAGCAGCAAGCAGAGCTAAAACCTCTCCTAAACACAGACCATGGGGTCGGTGAGCCGGCTGATAACGAGACAAAACAAAGCTTCACTTTCAGAGTCAGTCCTGAAAGCACAGGACGTAATACCAAACATAAACAGAACACACGATTGGAGATACAAACACCGTAACATCACCCTAGGACATAAGCTTCATTAGGGGTAAAGGTTTTCCAGCAGGTGCAAACAGTTCTGCATATTGGTGTGGTGTGTGACTTCACCAGAAGGATGAAAAGGGAGATGCTGTGGACCCTCTGCTGTCCTTGGATCATCAGCATCTCAGCAGCTTGAGACCTCCTGCTGTCTCCTGGTGGACTCAATGCCTGCTTGAGGTGCTGACTGAAATCTGGTATGGTGAATAATACCTGGACCATTATAATTATTTCAAACTATCCCTACGGAATTACCATGTGGATGTTGCACTGCACAGGTGAAAAAGGAGAACCAGTTCAGATCTAGTAGTCTTCCATTTGTGATCAAAACTAGCTACAAATTAATTGTCCTCCAGGGCACAGAGCTGGTTCATTAACCCTAGTCTAGCTTAACAGGTGTCAAGGAATGTCAGGATTTTTGGACTCAACCAGTTTTTTGACTCAACCAAATGCATATTTCTTTGCATACTTCTACTAAATAGTGTTGTAAGGATAGGAAAAGTAGTAGTAGGAAAAGCCTGTAGCTATACTTTTCTTTGGTTTTTTGTCTTTTATAGATGTGAGCTTGCACATTGTAATGTCTCTTCTTCATTTCAATCAAGTTGTTTCCCTAACTAAGCATGTGCTATCTGAGTTGTATAACTGCTCCTGGATTTACTCTCACTTATTAACTTTTTATTTTCTCTGAGACTTTAAATCAGCAGAAGATACACAGTTTAAAAAACCAAACAAACATTTACTCAAGAACAAATTTTGAGCTCACTGGAATAAAAATATATATGTAGAAAAATAAAGTCTTTGGATAATATTCAGAAAAGAAGGACACATGACATTTCACAGTGAAGTTGCTCTGTGGTGGGTGGAAGTGCTTGTTTTAATAGCAAAACTATGGCAATAGCTGCACTGTGCAACCTGCACTCTAGATGAAACAGAATAAATATTGCAATGCACAGTCATTCAGCAGGGAAAAGAGTAACTTTTTCCAAATGGGCTACTTCTTTATTCAAACTTCCATTTTGCAGGTAGATAGCTCCTTCTCTCTGTTGTCCAACTGTGATTCCCATCCAAACACAATGCTCTGGGAAATAATTTCTTGCAACAAATTCCCTTTATAAATAATAAAACAAAGCTTTGTCTCAAAGAAAGCCAGGACAGCTGTCAAAAGAGGTGAGATTTGTTTACAAGGAGGACAAGGAGATGTAAATGAATGAGGCTGGAACAATGGGAAAAGGAAGCACGGTGTCTTAAGGTTAATGTACAATGCAACAAAACTGTGGGGCATGTTTCAGGGGAAAAGTCAGAGGCATTTGAAATATGAGAAACTACATCAAATAAATCATATGAATCACTAGGTCATGAAATTGTGAGAAACTTTATTTTTATTCTAGAACAGCAGCTGACCAAGCTCGGAGAAAATTTTCTTATCTATTCAGCAATAAAAGATGCAAAAATGTTTACTTACAGCTTGTATTGGTAGGAGGATGGCAACTGTTTATTCTTTTCCAAATGTTTGTTGTTCCTGTATCAGCACAAAGATATAGAAAGCTGTAAAAAGTAGTCTACAGTCAGTGTGACACCTATCTTTTGAGATCTCCTGGATATTCATGTTCATGATGACTTAAATTTATATAATAATTTAGTGTGATGCAATAAAGACTTTCCTGGGCTTACACATTAGCGTGAATTATCAGCTCCAAATAACATTATTGACTCCAAATGAATTATTTTTAGTTTCTATTTTGATAACTACTCTGGTGATTAATACCTAGGAAAACACAAGTGCAGGGAAAAGTCCATGGCAATTTGATACTCAGTTTTGGCTCCTGAACATGCAGAAAAGCAATTAGATTTTCTTCATGTTTTTAAGATATATAATAACATTAGTCCTCTCTAAGTCAGGCATTTTCTGGCAGCTTATAGTGGGTTGGGTTAAGAGCCCCTGGGTTTATCTGGTTTTACTCTTCCAGCCAGTCATTAACTGCCAGGAAATATTTGACTCAGGGGTCATTATTGCTTAAATATTGCTTCTAAAATCTTTTCATTACTATCAATTAATTTTACTCTTGTGCTGTATTAGCAGGCATAAGTAGTAATACTATCAACTATAATAACAAGTCAGGCAAATAATAAAGGCACTGCAGGACAGGGACAGGGCCAAGACAGATTGTTTTCTATGTATTTCTAGTTAAGAGTTGGATATTGACACTGTAATAAATCCAAACAAGAAGAGTGAGTATCACTAGAAGAGAGAAGGCAAAAAGAGAAAAGGAGAAAAGAAGAGGGAGAAGCAATTTCATGGCAAGAGAATAAAAGACAGAGTCAGAGGGAAAGAGTAGCCTAATGCCAAAGTCTTGAGTGAGGAATTTTGCATTCCTGAGAATGAGAAAAGTTACGAGGACTTATTGCAGTGTGCAAAGTAGTTGTGCATATTTCCTCACCAGCATCCTCTTTCTGTGTTTTCAGTCTTATATATGCAAACAATGACTTGTAGCTGGAAGCCACAGTGTAAGTATTAAACAGGTCACTTCATTTTGTCACAAGTTTTCCACAAGAGAAGACCTCATCTGAAATCCCCAGAAGCAAACAAAAATGGATCATTGCCTCAGTGTGAACAAAAACTTTATTCCTTTTTCACCTGGTGAAATGGCAGCTCAGTTTCTCATAAACATGAATCCATTATCATGCATATTCCTTTATGCTCCCTCCATCAGTTATCTTTTACTGCGTAGTTCAGCTTCTCCCATCCTTTGTTGCCTGGGAGAGAAGCTGACCCCCACTTGGCTAAACCCTCCTTTCAGGGGGCTGTAGGGGCTGATAACATCTCCCCTGAGCCTCCTTTTCTCTAGGCTAAACATCCCCTCAGACACTCAGCTCCCCCAGCCACTTCTCATCAGAGCTGTGCTCCAGACCCTTCCCCAGCTCCTTTGCTGTTCTCTGGACACTCTCCAGCACCTCAGTGTCCTTCCAGTAGTGAGGGACCCACCAGTGAGGTGTGGCCTCGCCAGTGCCAAGTGCAGAGGGACAGTCACTGTCCTGGACACAATATTGTTGATACAGGATAGGATGCCCTGGGATTTCTTGGCCACCTCAGAAGACTGCTGGATCATGTCCAGCAATGCAAGACATCACTTTCTTTTGACTGTCTTTATGTACAGCCACCAAAGAAAAGCACTGCTAGCTGAAGGCACTGTGGTGCACAGTGAAGGGCCCCTAAGAAGGCACCAGGATTCATAGCCCTTCTTTTGCACTGTCTTCACGGAATTTGTTCACTTCAACATTTACTCATGTAAATTGTCCATGAATGAGTCAGTGTTCAGCAGCGAGACCTCCCACTGAGCTCCATTTTAGTGAAACACTTTTGTGAGCACTCAAGCGCATCCAATATTTCAGTAAATTTTGGGCAAATATATTTCTAAATTATTCTGGAAGCAGACTTAAAGTTGTGCTTAAATTAGGCCTATATAAGTTAAAAGCACATTTAGACATCTTGGATAACAAGTCTAATATATTTTGCTACTGTGTCGGGAAAAAAACGTAAATGAGAGGAATAATTATTTCTTTAAACATCGATATACTTATTCTGGAGACGAGAAACAGTATACTACCTTCAAGCATCACATTATGTTATCAGTACAAGTCCTACTCAAAGCTGACAAGACCTATTAACCTAGCCCTGTACGATATTCTGCAAAAAATAATTGGAAGACATGATTATCTAAATTTAACTTTGTTGTCTACAAGTATGTGCTACAAATAGGACTCTGGTTGAGTTTAACAGCCTCAGACAAAAATTACCCTAGAAAAAAATGTGAAAAAAACAGTATAATAAGATGATCAGTACGTCAAAACTGATGCATTTTAGAATTAATTTCAAGTTAAATTAATTAATCTAACTCAATATAATGAAGAAAATTATTCAGTGTTATGAGGAAAGATACATTCTGAGTGAAGTAGATAGTGTTGCCCACAAACGAAACTTCCATTCTGTAGAGCAGAAATAAAACTGGGGTTCCAGCCAGCACCTGCAGAAGGAGCGGTTCCCTGAGCTCTGGATTTGAAACAGATACATTTATTCCTAACTGTATTTAGCCCTTCAGATGTAGATAGATGTATGAAACTCTCACAAATTTGAGTTTCCCCGTCTCAAAGGCAGCAAGAAAAACAACCACCTGAATTAGTAAACTGCATTGAGACATTACTACCTCAACAGTTTACTGAACCAGTTTTCTAATTAAAGTAAAATGTCAGTAGTTTTTAAATTACCACAATGTTCAGAGTTCCAAACAATAGTCTTGAGCCCATAATCTATCTCAAACTGACACTGCAAGACCACAAAGATTGTGAAGTGTAGTGCTCAGAAAACGAGGAACTATCGGAATAAAGTTGTCCCTGATATTTGCATTCACCATTCTTCTGCACTACCTTGCAATCCTTTCTTACATAACAGCACACAAGTTGTTCCATGGGATGCCTGACTCAGTCAGGGAAGGGTAATCATTTGGTATTCCCTTTCATCCTCATTGGAAAGGCCCCAGGCCTCACTTAATGAATACAACGGGAAACCTTCAGTGAATTAAAAGTTAATTATTCCCTCACAAATATTTCTGTAGTAATTTCTTTATGGTCTCTAAGACGGGGATTTTTAGATAATCTATTTAGATAACTGTTCAGACTGCCAGTAACTTCCATAAAATGTTTGAAATTTTCTTTTTCAAGAGGCTCTGCAGCAACTGTAAGCATTTGAGTGGTGGTCACCTCTGGTGGGAGCTACAGAGAGCATTCACCCATTCCTTGCTGCATTGGAGGAGGATTCACTCTCCTAAGGTACAGCTCCAATTCACCATCTGGCAGAACTCAAGGTTGCTCTTTATATTTCCCTTGTGTGTGTGCCATACCCAGCTGGTACCACAATGTCATTTTTTTGGGTCTGGCCAGGGTGATGAGGAAGAAGCTGGGAATGCAAAGGGGCTCAGGTGCAGCTGGAAAGGCCAGGCAGGAGGACCTTTCAATTTGGGAGAAGTAGCCAACAGGTCCAGCAGTGACTCTGCCTGCTTCTGTTCTCCTAAGATCAAGGGCCAGCAGACACCGTGGGATGTACATTCATCATCCTCAAATGCTGCAGAAGTGCATTAAGAGAGATCAGTCCAAGGTATGAAAATCCTGGCTGGGAAAGCCATTAACCAAGTGAAGATCACAGATGAGTGAGTGATAGGGAAGTATATAGTGTAGCTCAACATGGTAGCCCAGAATCTTGAAGATTCATTATGATATTATCAAATGATAATAAATTAGCATTTTTGGTAAGCTGCAGAACACAATCTGCCTTAGGATTACTTCTGCATGCTTCTAGAACACTTCACAGAGATCTGCCAATATTTCAGTCATTTTACTTACATTTCTTATATAATATTTTAGCATCATCCTTTCTTGTTTTCTAATTTGTCACCGTCCATAAACTATGTTTTTCTGGTGCATTAAAAGGTGACCATTTTTTGCTGCTTGTGCCTTGCAAACCTGTTCTGAAAAGAAATGAAAGCAATCTAACCAGAATCTTGAAGCCTCAGTAGTCTGTGGCTCTCTGTGCCAGCCCTCTAAGCTGTAAATGGATGTTGTGGAGATTAAACTGAGGACAGAAATTTGAATGCCATGTCTCTGAGTGCTGCACTGGGGTCTGCAGTGCTGGGCAGCTCTCAGAAATACGTGTCTGTGAGTCCTGCAATACCAACTGAGGACTGCTCGCCAGGATTTATGCCTGGAATTTAGAGCAGCTCCTTGGTTTGTCTGGCAATCCAGATTTGTAATTTTGCTCTTCAGACATTTTGAGTAGGCAGGCAGCTGCTACAGTGAAGTTGCAACAGATTCTTCCCCAAGAAAAGGGGTAAAAGCAATCCTAAACAAGTCTTCTATTTATCCTGAACCGTGGTGTAGTTGGTCATAAAACTGTCCATTTTTCTTGTCATACTATCACAGCCTGTAACACACACTGTAAGTAACAGAAAGGAGTAAAAAAGCCAGTCTTATGGTGCAGAATAATTGATTATATCATGTGAATTAGACAATGAAATGTCTCAATGATGTTTTTCTTTTTATAGATTCACTGTAATACAGCTTGTGCAATGTGAAACTGCTGTTTCCTTCCCTCTTCTTGAGATGAATCCTGAAACATACTGTTTCATTACCTGCTTTTTCTTAAATATAAGATAGGGCAGGACACCCTAATTGGAGGTTTGTGTGATCAGTTCTGCACACGCAGGTAATAAAAGGCATGACTTATTCCAGAGAGTACATGGGGAAGAAGCACAAATCTGTGAGAGCTGGTGGAAAAAAAAAGGAAATCAATTCTCATTCTTTGTCGTGAACTGGCTTCATACAATGTGCTTCTTTTCTACCCAAGTGTTATGATTTGCTAATTTTCTCTAAACAATCATATGAAAATGTGTTTTATCTATGTATAGATATATATTTATCTATATGTAGGAAAGTGAGAAAGCAATATACATGGATGCACAGGAAAACCCATATATACATAACTGAGAGCAACTGAGCACTGTACCTGTTTATTTCAGGACATGATTATGATTAATATAGTCCATAAACTATACATGCAGTAACAATGCTTCTGCCTGAAAGACATTAATTAGAGCTTGAAATAAAGGGGTTTTTGTTTCATTAATTTTGACGTGGCATTGAAAAATTAGCTCCCAAGAACTTGAAAACCAAGGAGGTAGAAATGAACTCAGAAATGTCTTGCATCTAGTGGAGATCAAAGAAATGTAAATTGAAGCTCTTAAGATACAAACAGGAAATGTCAGTTAATGCTAGATATTTTCAATGCAATATTACATTTCTATGGGATCACAGAAATAAAAAAAAATTAACTAAAAGCTCTGTGGACACTCAGGACATGACTTAGTTATACCCCAACAGTCTTACAGTGTACACAAGGTTTAGATTTTCCACAGCCAGGTGGAACTTCTTCCTTGCTATGAGGTTGTTCCTCTGACAGGGAAGGAGTTACTGGATACTGAAATAGTTGCTTGATTTGGCCACAAGGAGCACAGATGAACACACTGGCCATGGTATTTTCTTTGCAGTTGTGGCCCTGAGATTGCTGTGCCAATGACAGGATGGCAAGAATTCTTTCTGCAGGCTGGTCAGGTTTTTCTGTGCATTTTATGGGGAAAATGGAGACATGGACAGGAGCTATGAAGACATTAGCAGAGGTAGTGCATGAAATTTTCATGCCTACTAGTGTTTAATTCGTGCTGGGATACAGTAGGTCAGAGCAGCGCTCCTTCAGGAGCTGCCCAGAGAAGTTGGACCTACCACAAATGGGAGGGATATTTAACCCATTCTCAGCCACATTTCAGGAAGACTCTAGGAATTATATTTACTTCTCATTCTCTTTTTTTTTTTTTTCATAAAGAGACTTTTAAGAAATAGCTTGAGTGGGTTCTTCTTTGGAAGAACAATTATTTTCTTGAAAGAGGGGAGAGTGGGTTCCATTCTCTTTTTTTCAGAGCACAGACCCAGAACCCAACTAAAGTGAGTCTGTAATTGAAAATCTTGGTACCAAAATTAAGACCAAATACTTTCATGGTGCAGCCAAAAAGGACACAGCAAACACTGCTTTTGGCTGTCCGAAACAAAAGTCAGACCAGCCACATCCTTCATGGTTTTATGCTTTCCAACAGAGCCTTTGAAACTATATCCCATAACATTCTCCTGGAGAAGCTGCAATTCATGGCTTGAACAGGTCACTCTTCACCTGGCTGGGTGGCCACACCCCGACAGTGGTGGGGAATGGAGTTGCATCCAGTTGGTGCCCAGTCATTATAGGTGTTCTCCAGGGCTAAGTTTTGTGTCCAACCCTGTTTAATATCTTTATTGATGGTCTGGATGAGGCACCATCTGTCAGTTTGTGGAGCTGGGTGGGAGTGTTTATCTGGAGGGCAAGAAGGCTCAGCAGAGGGATATGGACAGGCTGGGTTGAAGGGCTGAGGCCAATGGTATGAGGTCCAAGAAGGTGAAATGCTGGGCCCTGAACTTCAGTCACAACAACCCTGTGCAGTGCTACAGGCTGGGGCAGGAGCTAGAAAACTGCCTGGTGGAAAAGGACCTGGAAGTGCTGGTGGACAGCTCTTGAACATGATCCAGCTGGGTGCCCAGGTGGCCAATAAGGCCAGTGGCATCTTGGTTTGTTTCAGCAATGGTGAGTCCAGTAGGACTGGACAGGGAATGACTGTCCCCCTGTACCTGGCACTGCTGAGGCCAAGGGCTGCATGCAGTTCTGGGCCCCTCAGTGCAAGAAAGACACTGAGGTGCTGCAGCTTGTCCAGAGAAGGGCAAAGCACCTGATGAAGAGTCTAGGGGTTAAGTCCTATAAGAAGCAACTGAGGGAGCTGGGATTGCTTTGCCTCAAGGAAAGGAGGCTCAGGGGAGATGTTATCAGTCTCTACAACTCCCTGAAAGGAGGGTGTAGCCAGGTGGGGGTCATCTTCTCTCCCGGGCATCTGGAGTCAGGACAAGAGCAAATGAACAGACACTGCACCAAGGGAAGTTCAGGCTGGACATCAGGAAAAATTTTTTAATGGAGAGTGTTATTCAGCATTGGAATTGACTGCCCAAGGAATCACCATCCCTGGAGGTGTGCAAGAAATGACTGGACATGGCACTTAGTTCCATGGTCTAGTTCACAAGACAGTGGTTGAACAGCGGTTGACAAAGGCTGAACTCCGTGATCTTAGAATTCTTTTCCAATCTAAATTATTCCAAGGGTCCTCTTGTAAAAATAGTTTACTTGTGACCATTAATATGAATATAAACTGCCTTTAAAAATCACCAGAGAATCAAAATATCCTGTGTGTGAACAGTAATTTTTCAAGATATTTTAAATATTTGAAGTAACTGCAGGTAATAAGAAATTGGTAATTTGAATAACTTTAAAGCAAATAAAGTAATCTTATAATTTTTAGAAGTTTCTATTATAAGTCCTTGAAGGGTTTGGTTCCAATCCCTTTTAAAAAAGTAGAAATGCTTCTTTCTATCTAAGTAAGTGTTCAGTCCCTCTTCACCTAAGATCATATTTACAAGAATAAAGGATTATTTGCACACTTTTAAAAGGTCCGAGCAATTTTTTATTTACATCTTACATAAATATGGCACTTGTCAATCCTTATTCAAAGCTACACAGTCTCCAGCTTACTGAGGTTGGCAAACACCTCCAGAGACCATTCAGTCCAACTGCTACACCCTGCCATTAGATGTTTACATACACAGATAAAATACCCATCTCAACAGCCTCAGCTCTCTATCCCTACTTTGTGTAAGACTTGCTTCAGTGCCCTGACTCCTCTGTGGCTGTTTGCTGGACTCCCTCAAGGACGTCCATGTCTCTCTGGAACTCGACTGGTGCTCTAGATTTGTCTTGCCAGAGCTTAAACAGAGAGGGAGGATCACCTTCCTTGCTCTGCTCACAGTCTCCTGAGGCAGCTGAGGATAACCACTGGCCTTCTTTAATACAAGAGTACATTGCTGGCTCATGCCAAAAAAAAAAAGAAAAAAAAAACATGCCAAGGCCATTTCTGTGTTGTTATTTCCCAACTAGCTGTCTCCCAGTGTGTACTGATATCCAGAGTCATTCCTTCCCAGGTTCAAAATCTGGCATTTCCAAGAAAATGAACTTCAAGAAGTCCATGTTGGCCCATTTCTCCAGCCTATCCATGTTCCTCTGGAAGGCAGCCCAGCCAGCCAATCAGCCCCTCCTCCCTGTGTCTGTTTTGTGTCATCTGCAGACTTGTTAAGAGTCTATTCCATCCCAGCATCCTGGTCACTGGAAAGAGGTAAAACAGTATTGATCCTAGTGGTCTTATTGATCACTGGGATGGATACATCTTTGGTTATGCTCCTCCAGCTGAAGATTTTGTGCCACTTGTCCCAACCTTTTGAGCCCAGCTGTTTAATTTCCTTCTTCTCTTCCTTTTTTGTTCTCAGAGACTGGAGTGTTATTTGTTTTCTCTTAGTCCTTTGGAACTATTGTGTTCACCATGAGGTGAAAATAGTGATCAGGAATTGCCTCAAAATGGACTAGTGGCTGCATACTTTGACACATGATGCATTTTTGACTGTACAGTTTATTTAAATATTTCCTAAGCTAATTAAATTGCAGTTGATTATATTTCCTAATTTTTTGCCCTCTTTCTTCCTGTCAGGTCCTTGGATTCTACCACCTCCTATACTGTTTGTTCCATGCTCTGTTTCCCTTCCACTTCCTACTGGGATGGTTAGGTCACTCAAGAAGACAGATATCTGTCAGAATGAGACTTCTTCCAATTATTTTAAAAAGGCAGCATCTAATTTTTCCTGATCAGGTCACCTGTAGCAGTAGAGTGGTACCACTTCAAGGTTGTCCATGTTCATCTTTGGTCTAGCCCTAACCCTTCACATCTGGATGGCTTAGGATTCCCACTGGGTGGAGCACCGTGCATCTCTGCTCTCTCATTAAGTCAGGATGCATCACATCACCTGCTTTGGAGAGGAGTCGTCATTTGAATCTAGGGCTTAAATCTACAGCTTCTGGTTTTGAAAAATTGTGGCAGTAAGAAGTCCAAATAAGTCACCATAATTGGTCTGTGTACAGCTGCTGAGCACTGGCTTGCCTTTTTTTTTGCTTGCTTTCATAGGCTTTTGTGAAGTTAGTACATCTAACAAGTGTGTCTCCTTAGTTTTGTGATCCAAGAACACTAGATTTAAAACAAATATCTGGTATTAAGTAATTAACTACGAGCAGCTATTTTTAAAAAATTTATTTACTAAAATTTTACACTTACACTTAGTTTGAGTCTGCTTCTCCTTGAAAAGTAGAAGAGCAAACTTTGGAGTGTGGTGGTGACACACAGCAGACTGGACATGTCTCATTGAGAAATCTGTCTAGAACAGATACTACTGCATGTCTAATCCTAATTAAGGGAACTGTGTATTATTTCAGAGTTCTGTCCAAGTTCGAAAGTATTTAGAAGGTGATAACTGAATTGCATATTGTATTAGGGGAAAAAGTCAAGAGTCAAATTTAGATCTCAGAAACCTTGGTAGCACGCTGAGCAATTACGTCTAAATACATTCATTGATTTTTAAAGCAGGGTTTAAATGACTTGCTACAATGCTATTTTGATTATCTAAAATGCAGTAAATGGGTTAATTTGTATTTTGAAAGCCTTGTGCAACACCCTTGACAGCACCTAACATTTGAATACCAGTCATCTGTGTGTATTGGCTTTTGAGACCTCAAGAGCTTCTGCCATTTGTTGTGATTAGGTCTGTCTTCAGGAGATAGGTCTCTCATATATTTTGAAGCAGAGGTGCAAAATGAAGTCTGTTTGATGGTCTGAGCCTAAAAAAATGTCTCTCACCCAATTAATTAACACCTTTTTAAAAAATTCCCATTCATGTTTCATTTTTTTATACCATTTCCTTAGATAGCTGAATAGCAGCACGATTATTTCAGGACTATTTGCAACGTTTCTGAAGAGGTGCCCGTTATGTAAGTAGCAATGCTTTTTACCATGAGCTGAATAGGGGTCCAAATCCATATCTGTGTCCACAGTGGCATACTCCCACCAGATAATTTCATATAATGTCTGTGTAGGGTTTAAACTGACCTCTTTTACTCCAATATATCATATCCACCTTATTGAGGATTATTTAACACAGGAGCAAGCAGAGCACAGAGACAAAGGAGGAAGAGCTAAGCTTTCACTCTCTGTAGTGTAGCCTGCTCCATTTCCTTTTAATATTGCAATTGAAGTTATATGTTCTGAAGATTTCCTTTAAATTTCAAACTTTTTTTTCCCCATTGAATCGGTGGATGCTAATGCTGAAGAGCAAAACTGATCTCTGGCTATAAAGTCACTGCATTATTTAAGCTCTCATCTCTATTATGTAGTTACTTTATTCATACCTTTTTTAAGATCATGACCTTAATTCAATGTTTAAAGGAATAACGGCAAATGTCTCAGTCAGTGGCACATTTTTCACTTTCAGGAGAGCTAAACCTCCTGCTCAGCCCAGAATTATGGAAGCTGGAAACGTAGCAAGCATTTCTCAGCATGTACATTCAGCAAAATGTGCTCCAAGGCAGCAAATGCCACTTCTAAATCCACATCCCTTGTCAACCATTTTGCACACAAGTAGCATTCCTGTGAGCATGGCTTCTTGCAGAGAAATAACATCACTTGTGCCTAGGAACAGCAGGAGACATTGATAAACACTAACCACACTTTATTAACGATGCTTTAACGGGCAGGAAAAAGATACTGTTTTATTTTTGAGCACTGTGAAGGCACTAGGAAATGATATTGCTCTTGGAGGTGGACAAAGATATTAAAGATTTTACTTTTATTACACACATATCATAGTGCTGTGAGATAATAAAGGAGATACGAAATTAAAGTACTGCACCAGCTAAAGAAGTGATGATACTTTTCCTTAAGTCAGTAAGAGTTTTATATTGAAATGCTTGTGAAAATAATTCACAAATAACTCAGATTGGATCTAAGCCTCAATTTTCCTATTCCCAGCTCCTCCATTCCCTTCCCTTTTTTCATCCATGGTGTTTCATCTTCCTGTTGATCTAAATATATGGAGTGTGATGAGATACTGGAATTGGCAAAATAGAAGTGTTGCCCTTTAAAACATGAATGCTCGAACTAAGATAACTAGAAAGCAAAGAATGCTGTTAGGGTTTGTTAATGTAAAAAATATGGCAATTTTCACTATGTAATGGAATTCTTTATTACCAATGAACTTGTTTGTTTTTCAGCTTCTCTAAAGCAGAATTGCAAATCCAAATCCAGTATCAGAAATTAAAATGGTGCATGGGGTGCACTTTTAGAAGCCCAGCATTTTGCAGAGCACCTTGCATAACTGAACAAATGAGGAGAGCTTAGGAATAAAAATAGAAGGGAAAAAAAGCCAGTGTTGTCAGATACAATTTGCCAGACTTTTGATCACAAAAACATTTATTATGAAGTTTTCTTAATCAGTAACTAAGATTGGCAATGCTGTTGTTCACTGCAAGAACTGTAGGAATTTTTAACCTCATCAGTGCTTTACTTCAATTTTCTTCTGGGGCTATTAATTCTATTTATAAGATAATGTTGGAGGATGTGTATATATGTTTTGGTTTCATAAGGTCACTTTTTGCATTCCTTTTTTAAATGAGGTATGTTATCCTGTGTTGTTTCATGTTTTTGTAGTTTTTGCCACTATGCAGTTCATCCTGACAGCTGTGGCACACCCTGAGCAAGTCAAGCATTGATCACCACTGTGATACCCAGAGCTACTTACATCATTCCTTCTTAATGATGTTTTCCCCATATGCTGCACCACCACCTTGTTAACAACAAAGAATTGTTATGTTAATTAAACTTCTTTGATTTTGCCAATATTTAGCATATGATGTAATCTGGAAAAGCTGGTATTTGATGTAGTAATAGCAGCAGATCTTTGCAAAAATCTCAGCAGTGTGTGTTTCACATAATACTGTGTACGTTCAGGTGGGTTGTTTTAACTCATGACTCTGTATAGGTCTAAAATTCTGTGAATAAAGTCCCACACCTCTAACAAGCCCCTTGTGAAGCCTCCCATCATGCTGCCACCCCCACATCTGACAGGTTCTCCTTGTGACAAGAGCAGAACCCCCTGCTCACCCACAGGCAGGAGGAAAGCAGTGACACACATAAACTAGCAGGTGTCTCTGAAGACTTATCTCTCAGGAAATTAGCAGGGTTTTGGGAAGGATCCATGCCACTGGAGATAAGCTGTCTGACCACCTCAGCCCCCAGGAGTTTGGAAGAAAGAGACTTTTCATCCCAAGAGAGGTTGAAAGGGAAGGCAAGGAGGCTACTCCAAAAAACTGGCCAGAAAAGTGAGAAAAACTGCTTTTGCAGATTCATGCTCACCAAAAGAAGATTTACTGCAGAAGGCAGCATTCCCTTATAATGGCAAAACCTGTAGGGAGTGAGATGATGATTAAGTGAGAATGTGAATTGTGAAAAAAGATTACTGGAAATTTCCATGGCACAGGGGTTAATTGAAAGAAAAAAAAAATTGGACTGCTTTGTAAACATGCTATCTAAAGCATAGATATGTAAGACTGACTATAGAAGAGTGTTTCTAAAAGGCTAGCAAACAAAGAAGTGAAAATAACTGTTTCCCCTTCTCTGCCCTGCCTGAAGAATTATTTTTTATTTCTCTTGAAGTTACATTTTCCTTGGCTAAATGAAATAAAAGTGGGGTTTTTTTTTCTGATCCACCAAGAAATTGGTTTGACTCAAAGTCAAATATTTTTAGTTGGGAGATTATTTACTTTCTAAAACACAGAATGTGTATTTCAGAACATTCCAAAGCAAAGACTTTTTTTCTTTTTTAGAGAAAAGTCAGAATATTTCTGTTTGGAAATATAAAAAGAATTGCTGCTTTTTTTCCTTTTTTCCTTTCCCCTCCTATCATGCTCTTTTTTTTTTCTTTTTTTCTTTTTCTTTTTCTTTCCCCTAACTCTTTAATTTTATTTTTTTATTGTTTCTTTTTCTTCATCCTCTCTTTTTTTCTCCTTTTTGTCTTTTCCTCTTTCTAACAGTTGTTTGCTATATCTTCAAGAATATGCCTGGTCAGGCTGAAAACTCATTTCTTTGAAATATAATACATTTGGCTATTATAGCTGCACTTACTTGAGAGACTATAAACATCCATGAAGGTATAGCGAAACTATTTCAGGTAGCAAGTACAAAGAACATACTTACTACTCTGCAAGAACCTTTACAAGGGAATGGATCCAAATTAAAAGCAGGGAAAAGGAGGTGTTAATTTACCTAGAAAATAAATGAAGAGGAATACACCTGTGCATACATTCTAACCTTGGACTGTGATCAATGCCTTTATTCCTAGGCTGAATGCTGCAAAACTTCAGTTAAGGCTTCATCCTGGTGGGATGGAATTCTGAGATACCTGGTCTACTGAAATGTGTTCAGGCCCATGGCATGGGGGTTGGAGCTAGATTATATTTAAGTTCCTTCCAGGCCAAACCATTCTATGATTCTGTGATCTATGATTATGAAGTCTACTGCATGGCAAAGGATGCACACTTCAAACGAGTCCTATGCTGATCAGAAGAAAGCTCCAGTGGTGAATCTCTTCAGTGTTGTCCTGCCACATATTAGTAAAAGATTAAAAATAAGAGGAATTGGCCACGTGAAAATGTTCAAATTAATAATTTCTTACTGGTTGAGATCAGGTAAACTTCTGCTTCCAAAAAACATCTGTGCCCTCCACCCTAAAGTTAGTTACCTGACACATTATCACTAGGGAGCAGTTGGTGAAACCTATCCAAATTTTAGAGAGCAGAAGACATATTTTCTTCAGCCTCTTGAGTTTCTGAATTCCGGTGTAACTTAGCTGGCAACCTTTACATAAGCCTCCAATGCCGAAATGCTTTAGAACAGGCAGACTGCAGACAATCTGCTGCAGCACAAGATCAGACTCTCAGTGTAGTACCTGGAAAAAAGTATGCCTCATATCAGTCAGAAAAGTGTCCTGTGCCAGTGAGAGTTGTCATCACTTGGTAAGGCTATGCACGTTATTCTGTTTTTTTTCTGGGGGGTGGGTTTCAGTGATAGTAACACCAGTGAATGATGTCTCATATCATGTCTTCTCCTGCTGCAGTCTTGCCTGGCTTAATTAACTGTTCTTATGTTTGTCCTCATTAACCCTTTCACTCTCTCTACTCCTGTCTCTTTCATCACACAGTTTTTTATTTGATTAAAAAGCTTAAACTTTAAGATAGCAGTATTTCTAACTCCTGTTTTGGTTTTTTTTCACTGTGTTAAAGACATACTCTATCTCTCAACTCAGAAAGAACACAGCCTGAATCCATTTATAAAGGTTATCTGATGCTTGTCACCTGTTATTTGCAAAAAATCAAACCCCTTTACAGCCTACCAGGGACTTTCTGCTGGTGAGATACAAAACCACTTGATGAGGCTAAGTTTTGGAGGAGGGATGTTGAAAACTAAACCTCTCCTAGCTTCACAGATTTTCCCTCTGAGGAGCTTTCAGGAGATTGATTTATCACAGGAAATGTTAAGATTGGAGAGAAAGGACAGGGAGTAGGGAAGGGAGTATGCTTGAAAGAAAAGAAGACAAAATATTCTTTATAGTCATAGGAGGTGTCAGAACAAAGATAATGCAGTTTCCTCTATATCTTAAACTTAATGATTACCACACCACTCAGGGTTTTGTGGACCTGATTTATGCAACCTCACACAGATTTTGGAAAAGGTCTGACATAGATAACTAAATGTTGATCCTCTGCAGAAATTCCCATGCTGTACTCTCCTTTCCCTAAGCTATACATTACAAATATACTTTATTTGCATTTTTGTTTAGGTTTGATGTCTTCAGGAATTTGTGTAAGTACTTTTGTGGGCTGATGTGAATCCATTCATGTGATGATAGTTTTGAAAACTTATCTCAGGGAGCTTGCTATGGAAACTTCATTAGAAGAGTTACACTTATCCAGAAGAAGATGTGATTTGAGCCCACTTTTGAAAGCAGCAGAGATTTTTGAAAGGTTTTTTTCCTCTTTTTAAACAATTAAAGAAGAGAAAATAAAACAAATTGCAAAAAACCAGTAAAACTACATACAGTAGACTTCTGTGAGTAAAACAAATACAAAATCTTATAGCAATTACTTTTATTTTAATATTTTATTTTCAGTTACGGTTATTAGATTAAAATTATTCAGACAAATAATGTGAGATCTAACTCAAGTGTATTGACAAAGTTCCCAAATAAATAGTAGAGAAAGAAAATATCTTTATTGTTTGGTTAAGGTCTCATTGTGGAGACTGAAAATACCTATATTAGATGCTGATGTCTTTCTAAAATACAGTGGAAATGTACTCCCCTTATGGCAAATTGAGTAAGAAATCTGAGACTAGTTTTAATTCTCAAGAGTTTTTCCATGCCTGTCTTTGAGTTAATGATTAACTTACTGATTGTATTTTACTTTTTGTCCAGGCCCTGTAATAAACTGAGTTATTTACTAGCTTTATCACTTTTTAAATAGCTATTCTATTATGTATTTCCTGTCTTTTTTACCAATTTTCCAAGAGTCAGAAACGTTATGGATCTGTATAGCAGCACGAGGATGATTTCTACTTCATACCCACTTAATTTCCACTTCCACTTCTACTTCTACTTCCACTTCTACTTCTACTTCCACTCCTATATCAATTTCCATTTCCCCCTTCTTTCCAGTTCCTTCTGGGACTCTGAAAGGACCTCTTATGAGAGTACTTACTGTTCTTTGGCCTAAGCCTACACAGAATACATGTGCCAGATTTCCTTGTCCACATTGTAGGTAACTTCTTCAGCAAATTGTATTTTTAATATAATTGAATCATAAATATATATCTATATACACACATTAATCATCAGCATCAATACAACAATCTCACCTCCTCACTCTTTAGGATAGATTCTATCTATTTGCTCCAATGGATAATAATGCCCTGACCTGCTGCATTGCCCTGACCTATTGAACAAATTAAAAAAAAATTAAAAAATAATAAATTGCAATACTAGACACCTTCCAGTCCTTTAGTACTGGAAATTTCTCATTCAGATCATTCCGGAATTTATCACTAGACCTACAGTTCAGTTGAAATTAATAGAAGATCAACAAAATAGATGTCCTAAGTGCTCGAGGATGAATGAAGTTATCCTCCTTAAATCAGGAGTTTCCTCCAGACTACTTTGCCTAGACCTATGACTTTCAGTAAGGATAGGTTTTAAAGATATTTGCAAATGTTTAAATACTTTTTTTCATTGCAGGATATACCATCCTATTGAAGTTGATCACCTTTCTGCTAATGCAGCACAAGTTTCCTCCAGGAAATATGATTCAACCAGTTCTCGGCCACTAGTAAATTCTAATTAACATTGAACATTTGAAGCTACATGGAACACATGCTTTATGATAGTGGCAAATTTGTTATTTAGTTTTGGGATCCTGAAAATTCTTCCCTGTACTGGAAAGACTGATTTTTAATACTGAGACGATTTCCTACAGCTAGATCATCTTTGAACTCAAGCTGGTCTTCTACAAAGGAGGAATAAATTAAAATTCAATTCTAGTTTGGATGTCCAGCATATGGAATTTGGTTCATAAAAAAGTCTTTTAAATTACTAATTAAATTTCCTTTGTTCTGAACAAAGGATTTCTGTAACTCTTAAATATCTCTGTCAAAGCTCACAGTCAGGATGGTCTTGCTGCACTAAGAGTTGCGTGTTGGCAGACTTTAATCATAACAGCTGCTCCCAGCTGATGACCATTTCCAAGAAGGAGCCATCACAGCAGCTGGTTACTCTGCTTCAGTGGCCACCCTGCTTTGTGCATTACAACATCTTTCCCAGTGCAACAGAAATGTCTGCCAGAAAATCCTTCAATATTGCAGCAATATTTCACAGAGAACAGTGCATTGGTCTCAAAGATCAAACCTGAAGCTCTTTTTGCAGTATGACATTCTTTATCACTCTTTAGTATAAGGAAAATTTGAAAGTATCATAGAGTCACAGAATCATTTAGGTTCAAAACTACTGTTATGAGCATCGTGTCCAGCTGACAAGCTATCACTGCCAATTCCACATCTATGGTTAGTGACTGGACATTTGGAATGGATAATTCATATTACTTGTAGATGTATTCATGGTCAAACTCTTGTTGAGCATCTGAGGTAGTGAAAATGCTGGGTGATTTGGATACTATCCAGCAATATCATAAATAAGAAAAATCAAATAAAACATATATGCAACAAATGCATTTGATTTTATTACTTTTAAATTAGCTAGAAGATAAATGTGAAAATATTCACTGCGAATTATTGCCTGGGAGTTTGGCACACACAACAAAATAATGTAGTTTAGGGTTCCACATCAACTTAAGTATCTACCACTGAAAGTATAGTATTTCAAATCCTTAGTTCAAATGTAAATGAGTGTTGAAAGAGGACAGGTTGGCGCGGTTCCCTCTGACTGGGAAAGGGAAAATTCAACCCCCATTTTTAAAAGGTAAAATGGAAGGCTTGGGGAACTACAGACTGATCTGTCTCACTTGTGTTCCTGGCAAGATCATGGAGCAGAACTTCCTGGAAACTCTGCTAAGACACCTGAAAACCAAGGAGGTGACTGATAACAACCAACATGTCTTCACTAAGGTCTAAACCTTGCCTGACAAATTTGGTGGCCTATGACAGGATTACAGTTTGGTAGATGAGGGAGTTGTACAAAGCATTTGATACTATTCCACACAACATTCTTGTCTGTAGGCTGGAGAGTCATGGATTTGTTGTGTGGACCACTCAGGGGATAGGGAATTGTCTGGATGGTCACACTCAAAGATCTCCATGTCCAAGCAGAGACAAGTGTGAGGAGTGTCCCACCAAGATCAGTGTTGTTACCAGAGCTGTCCAACATCTCTGTCAGTGACATGGACAGTGGGATGGAGGGTGCTCTCAGCAAGCTGGCTGACAACACTGAGCTGTGTGGTGCAGTCAACACACTGGAAGGAAAGGATGACATCCAGATGGACCTTGGCAAGTTTAAGAAATTGGCCCATTCAAAGCTCAGAAGTTCAACAAGGCCAAGTGCAAGATCCTGCACCTGGGTCAGAGCAACCCAAACACCAATAGAGGCTGCACAGAGAAAAGACTGAGAGCAGCCACCAGCCAGGAGAAGGAAACTGCACCAGCCAGGCAATGCACCCTCACAAACCAGCAAACCAAACATGTCCTGGGCTGCATCCAAAGCACATGGACAGCGGGAGAAGGGTTGGAATTCTGTACCTGCCTGCTCTCATGAGACTGCATCTGGGCTGCTGCATCCAGCTCTGGGGTCATCAGCACGAGAAAGATGTGGGTCTGTTGGAATGAGTCCAGAGGAAAGCCACGAAGAAGACCAGAGGTCTGGAGCACCTCTGTGAAGAACACTAGGAAGACAGGCTGAGAGCTGGGGTTGTTCAGCCTGTAGAGGAAAAGGTTTCGTGGAAATTCTCATTGTAGCCTTTCAGTAGTTCAAGAAGGCCACCAGAAAGCTAGAGAGGAACTTTTTATAAGGGTCTATAGTGATAGGATCAGGATAATGGCTTGAAGTAGAAAGACAATAGGTTTAACTGAGAGATGTTAGGAATAAATTCTTTAGTGTGAGGGTGGTGAGGCAGTGGAACAGGCTGGAGAAGTTGTGCATACCCCATTTGTGGAAGTGTTCAAGGAAAGACTGGTTGGGGCTTAGAGCATTCAGGTCTAGTGGAAGGTGTCCCTGCTGATGGCAGGAGGGTTGGGTTGAAACTAGATAATGTTTGAAGTCTTTTCCAGCTCAGAGTTTTTTATGATTCGCTGTTCATTAATTTTTGTTTTCTGTGGCTTTCTGTCAGTCAGTTAATTGTAGATTAATAAATGAACCCTGTTCAGAGTGAAGCCCATGCTGCAGGCCCACCCTAGCATTTACCAGTGAGATATTGAAGTTGCAGGACATGTGCTTTGTTCTTCTGGGGGCTCTGCAGAAGTGATTTCTCCCAAGCTAAGGGTGAACTGGAAGGGAACACTCATGACTGAGGGGAGTGATCATCTAGCACTTCATCCCAGCCATTTACACAGGGAGATTCTCTGAAATCTTCTGAGAAGTTAATGACTCCTCATTTGGTAAAATCCTCTAGAAAAGGCAAAGTGTGGTCAACCCACCATCCACACCTTGGGTTACAACCCATCCCAGCAGAAGTTTCCAGTTATTTCCATTTGTTCCTGCTTTAATTATTATGTCTCCATTGGTATGTTTTCTGAAATTTCTGTCAATATCTTTTTGAATAATATTGTCTTTAAATCCATTTTAAATTTAAAGAGCAAGTCCTGATAGAGGCAGCATCACTGAACATTTAATTCAGTTCAGCTTTTTTTACAATCTGTTGAAATTTGACTCGCAGTTATTGTAACAAAACTTACTATTCACCAGGTTTTCTCTTAGCAGACTTATGCATTTTCAAGATTGTTATATAATTCTGCAGCATAAAAAAACCCCTACAAACCTCTCTGCCTCTTATTACTCCCTATAGATACGGAAAAAAGAAAAATGTTTCTTTTGGCATAGCAGCCATGAAGTGCTTGACAGATTGTGAAATCACTGACTGGAAAAATTTAATATACATGAATACCATTGAAATGAGGAAAGAAATTAATATTTTAGATTCAGGCTGAATAACTATTATTCTCTTCCTATAACTTTGAGGTAAAGATCAAGAATCTTTGTATGTTCAAGTTATGTACTCGCTTTGAAAAATAAAAGAAAAAAACCACTCTTTTAACTTTGTAGTATTATAACGATTTTGGGTTTCCATACCTCCTCATGAATTTGCTTATTTCAGAAACATATAATAGTTTTTTATAGTGCTATGTGGTTACTCTTTCCTCTGTGGATCTGCTAAAGACATTTGAGACTAATAAGAAGAGCTGAGTTCACTAGAAAAGAGGAAACATTGAAACCAGTTCTATGACATTACTTAAAATATATAAAGTAAGAAGTAGGGGGGAAAAGTTACTGTGATGCTTTCAGTTTTCACAATCTTAAACTGTAAATAGAAACATGAACAGGTTAAAAATTAATATTAAATGGTATGTCATTTTAAATCGGTGTTTTTATTTCAAATTCTGGTCTTCAAAAATAATAGCCTTTTACTACACAACAAAATTACATTTACCTGATAAATGTATATATTTGCTAACTCTGCTTCTCAGAATAATCTCTGGCTGAAGACTCTTATTTTCTTTACTTACTACCCAGAGTTTCAGGCAAAATGGTATACACCTGGAAGCATTTGAGTAGTCTGTGTCCATGATAAAGTGATGTCACTGTACAATGGCACTCACAAGATTGACTAAAATCCTAAAAAGATTAGTTTATGAGGATGTAGATTTTGTATTATTAATTACAGTAGCTGTGCTTAGGTTCTTTTTATAGATATACTACTGCTGCCAAGTACCATTATTAATGTTTCCTAGCACAGTAATAAATCATTCGGTTTACATATAAAACAGTATTTTTAGGGACACATAACTGCCATCAGAATAGCTAGTAAATTGTAGAATTTTTTTTCTTCAAGTTTGCCTTTGAAATCAAACAGTTAATTCCTAAACAAGAACAGTTTTTTACCTTTTTGTCTCTAGTGGTATCTTTCAACAAAATAATTACCATTCATCAAACAGAAATGGAAATAGAACTTTATAAATTCAGAGGTACCAGAAGTGGAGAGGTAGGACTGGTATTTCAGAAAGCTATTAAATAAGTTGCATCTGTAATAAATCTAAAATATCAAGTAAGCAAGATGATCTGTTTATATAAAAACGTGGAACAAGTAGTATTAAAAGGAAATAAAAACCACTTAACTAAAATAAATTATATTAAGACTTGAAAGAATTATATTTATTTTAATGTAAATTGTGTCTCCAAATCCATAGACCAGCTTGGTGTTACAGCTGGATATTACATTTAAAAATTCCAACACTGAACAAGAAAGGATTAAAAATCTTCAGATATGAAGAAATATTATTTTTTTCTGTAGCATTTTCATCCTAAAATTGCTTTAACTGCTTGGAATTTTATTGTGCTCTGTCTAAGGAAGCTTAGAAAAAATAAGTATCTACCCAAAACTAAGACTTGCTGAAGCACCACTGAGGACAGATATTGCTGTTATACACGTCATATTGAAGTAGAAAACTTTTTATGCCATTCAAGGTCTCCGACTGTGCTTTCAAATCAGTCTTGAGAATTAAAGATAAAAAAGTCTGATAATGTGGTTTTATTTATATTAAAAATGGAAAATTAATATCTGATTACACTAAGCAAGCAACATAATTAATGCAATTAGATGATGTCCATCAAGAAAAGGAGGCTTTTTTCCCCTTGGTCCATGCAGCTATAGCCAGTCTTATTTGCAACAATTTATTTATTGCCTATTGCATACCATTGCAAAATACCTTTGGAAAATAAGGCAATACCTTTGGGGATCATAGAGATGGAAGGTTGTTAAAGTGTGAATGGCTAAAAGCAGTTTTAGATTCTGAAATGTAATGTGTCAAAATATGGGAAGAAATGCACACATGGTTCTATATTCTTAGCAAGACGAGTTGTCTTCCATTTTTTTCGTACCAAGCCTTATGTTTTCCAGTTTTATTGCTCCTTGTTGTATTTTAAAAAGCACAACTGATTCCACCCAAAAAATCTGGAACATCAAACCTCCTGCCTTGAAGTATCTCCATGTTTTTGCAACAGAGTGGAAAAATTAAAAAAGAAGGGAAGGAAGGAAGGAAGGAAGGAAGGAAGGAAGGAAGGAAGGAAGGAAGGAAGGAAGGAAGGAAGGAAGGAAGGAAGGAAGGAAGGAAGGAAGGAAGGAAGGAAGGAAGGAAGGAAGGAAGGAAGGAAGGAAGGAAGGAAGGAAGGAAGGAAGGAAGGAAGGAAGGAAGGAAGGAAGGAAGGAAGGAAGGAAGGAAGGAAGGAAGGAAGGATTCCAGGAAGGAAGGATTCCAGGAAGGAAGGAAGGAAGGAAGGAAGGATTCCAGGAAGGAAGGATTCCAGGAAGGAAGGATTCCAGGAAGGAAGGATTCCAGGAAGGATTCCAGGAAGGAAGGAAGGATTCCAGGAAGGAAGGATTCCAGGAAGGAAGGATTCCAGGAAGGAAGGAAGGAAGGAAGGAAGGAAGGAAGGAAGGAAGGATTCCAGGAAGGAAGGAAGGAAGGAAGGAAGGAAGGAAGGAAGGAAGGAAGGAAGGAAGGAAGGAAGGAAGGAAGGAAGGAAGGAAGGAAGGAAGGAAGGAAGGAAGGAAGGAAGGAAGGAAGGAAGGAAGGAAGGAAGGAAGGAAGGAAGGAAGGAAGGAAGGAAGGAAGGAAGGAAGGAAGGAAGGAAGGAAGGAAGGAAGGAAGGAAGGAAGGAAAAGAAAAAACTCTATAAACCCATTCCTAAATCAATAGTTTCTGGCGAGACATTCTACCTAATGTCCTCAAAACCCAGTGCATTTATTTCCCTTTGGAAGAAGCTGCTCCAGTGATTTTCCTTTATGCCTTTGCATTGCTTTCTAACTCTGAAGTCTGTAATAGCTTTTCTGCAGATCCTACAACACTGTACCTGAAAAGAAAACATTTTTCCTGTGCCACAATTTCATCTCAATAATGTTATTTGCACCCTCAGTGAATATACAGTTTATCTTCTTGTACAGATGATTTTGAGATCTCCAAATATGTACATTAAACTCCTGCAGTGTTTGAATAAAGTTTTACAAGGGCAGATTGACTTTCAGGATAGTACAAGTCAATGAATTTCAATCTTCATTTATTTGATCCCTGCCACTCCATGTTTCTTTATTATACTTGGGTCAGCAATTTTATCCCCTGCTTTAGAAACGACTTTGCCTGTAATCAGAGAATGCTGAGTAAAGTTTTCTCTAGTGTAACTCCAGAGTGGAGTACTTACATGAGGAATTTGGCTCGGAGTATTTGGCATAACATCAACGTGCTACTGTGGCTTCTCTAGGCCTCTTTATTTCCATTATCCTTGGCTATTCTTCTTGGTATTTAAACCTGAGTAGTGGTCAGATTTATTTGTAATCTTTAGAGAGGGATTAAAGTAAACTTGACACAGCCTGAATTATTTTCTAAAACATAGCGCTTCTTACTCAGATCTGTCTAACACCTTCACACATGGCCAAAACAGTGAATCCTGAATGGGAGGTAGGAACTGAGGGTATAAAATATACATCACTATTAAAGGAAATGAGGAAGATTTCCTATGTTAAACCTGGAGAAAAAAATGCAGGGCATAATGTGAGCTTTTTTTGCAACATGTTATGAATTTCAGTGTTACTTTCTGTCAAAAAGTGACCAAAAATGGTTGCAAATTTGATCCTTATGTGGTGAAATTCCACTTCATTATGGATTTGGCTATTCTGTATAGCAACATAATAATAATATTAGTAGTAGTAGTAATAATAATAATAATTTTGTGCTTTCTGTTACTCTACTGTCATCACTAGAAACTCAAAAATATTTGGTGCTGTTCTGTTACTTGTCTGTGCCTCATGCAAAATATATAATTGATATCTTTTTCCATTGACAAGGAAATTCCCATAGTGATCTGTTTTGTCAGTGATACTTGTCCTTAACCTTGAAATGAAGCAGCAACTGCAGAAGAGTTAGAAAACACAATTAATTGCTACGTTTTTGCGCCGCATTTGCTTCACATGGAAATACTAATTTAGGTCTCTCCTGGGTCACTTGTAAAGGTCTTTTAGGATTTTTTTTCCATTGTAAATATAAGAAGGAATATTTTCATTAATGGGAGAAATACACAGATAGTATTTTTTCCTTTTCCTATCACATCCTCCAGAGCTTGGGAATAGGTAATTTCAGGCACTAAATTAGCTAAACAACATTAAAAATCTCAGACTTACCTGGTCTATTCAGAAGATTATGTTTAGGGAAAAACAATCAAAACAGATTTTTAGATCAGAAGGGGATCCACCTCTAAGTTAGAGTAGCCATCTCCATAATTTGGGAAATTCACTCAGCATGTTCCTCCTATTACAGGAGAGTAAAATTTTGGTAAATAATTACTCCAGTATCTTATATGCCTCTCTTTCATTTGAGTACCACATTGTAGCTGCAGCTCTTGTTTTGTGTGGTTTTTTCCTCATCTGCACAATTTTATTATAGGACATCAGTGGTATTACTAGGATGCCTGAATCTTTTGTAGCAGACTCCCAGACAGAGGCCCCTGCTAAATGATTATGTTCTTGAGTGATTTTCTTCTCATTCCAGCAGTATTTGTTATTTTCTTTTTCATTACATGTTGCATAATGGATCCATAGTGGCCGCTGCCTCTGAAACAATCCATGTTGGATATGTGTGTGATCTGAGAAAATTTAGTTGCATGATTTCCAGTCAGATTGTTCAAGTTCTCGCTGATATTAGGTTGAAGAATATTTAACCGTGACATCTTACAAAGACAATTAAATGCAGAATCACAGACTGACTTTTTCGATGGAAGTGTCCAAAATAATCAAGCAAGTTCTATAAATAGCTTGCATCTGATTAAGTATCAGCAAAAGCAATGTGCCGGATATAGTATAAAATAAACACAAAACAGGAGAGACAAATCACATTGAACATCCTGTGACATTACCAGAGTGGTGAGTTTGAGGTTTGTACTGAATGCTTTGCTAGGCAAAAAAATAAAATAAAATAAAAATAAAAACCCACTTGTGGGACTAAAATGCCTTTTCAGACTCTGAGATAGGGTGGAGAGTGAAAAGGAGATGTTCACACATGTTCATGTGTTTCTTCCAGAACAAGCCAACAAGGAAACCAATCAGATGAGCAGAGACCAGCTCGGACATTTGCTGTCTGACACAGATATTTGACAGAAGACCTGAGGTGGTGTATAGAGGTGATAGTTCCTCCTGCTGGCCAGGTGTAAATGGCCATGGTTCCTCATGAGGACCATTGTACCAGAGACATATCTCCAAGCTGGAAAACTTTCCAGAAGCTGACAATATCAGTCTGTGGAGTAAAAGCAGAAATTTCGCCACAGAAGAGTTGGTGTATGACAGTGTGCCTTCAGTCCCATACTCACACACAGAAAGAGCAGTGACCTGCTGGGCAATAATACCTTGATAGAAAATTGAATAATTTCGTAGAAAAGAAAGCACAAGAACAAATCTGTTTTCACAGACACAAAACATCTTCCTGCAGAAGATGTTTCAATAAGAATGAGATAAACTTTGTAGTTTACCTTTTGCATGTAGTAGAACACAGGAACTTCATCCTTTTTTTCTGAATTATTAATGTGCTTTATATTCCTGCAAAGGATCTTCACTGTATTTTCCTTTATTTCCTTTTGTTTTGTTAGTGGAAACAGAAATCTTTCTTTCATGATTATTTTCTTTTCATAGCTATTTATGGGAGTGACCAAATTCCCCCTTGCTTTGAGGAAAACCTTTTGCACAAGAGAAGTATTTTATTATTTGTGTTTGAGTATGTATGAATGTATGTTGATGGTGGTGCTTATGACCTTCTTTATGGAAATTATATACACAAATACCCTTCAAGTAGCAAGCAGTGGTCATTTTAAAACTTACAATAGAATTTTGGCAAAAAGATTTAGCTTTGTAACTCAAGGACCTCTAAAATAGCAAACAATTATCTACCTTGTCTGCAACAGTAAAGATGGATAATATAGCAATGTGACTTAAAAATTGATCTTAGCTCCACTCAGCTGAGCATAAAGGAAAATATATGACCTGCTGAGGAGACATAGTGAGCCTGCAGCTTATAGTATATCACTGCCAAAAGTTAGAAAAACCTTTAAAAGACCTTGCTATTCCAAATCAAGTTTTCCATCTGATGCAAATTTCTAACCAAACTTTCATTTGACCTTGAAAAACTTATATTGGAGTCAATGATCACCTCATACCAGTAGAGCACACACAACATTCTGAAACTTTTATTCTATACATGTTTTAAGAAATGCCTGTTCCTGATTCAGCTGGAGAAGCTGAAGATTTTCCATGGCAGATTCGTGGGCTTCCACAGGGTTATTTTAGACTGTAACTGTTTCAGAAGGAAGGAAGTGTCATTTAGTGTTTCTTTTAGAACTAGGCAGCTATCTATTTGCATCTTTACACAAAATATAAAGGACTGGACATATGGAAGACCTTAGCCATTTGAAATACCTGGCAAAGTATATAGGGGTATAGATAGTCTGAACTCTCCTGTCAGTGATAGAGGTCAGGATTCCAAAATGCTGTTGGATGTTCTTGCAGCTGGAGACTTAAAAGGGCATAAGTGTTCCCATGCATTTAAAAACATGCAAAAGAATTTAGGCAAAACCTCAGCAGAAAAAAATCAAAGCTGAAGTGCTTTCCATATCACCAGCTGTGGCAGCATACACAGTCAGTTTCTGCATGCTGGCCAGTGAGTCTTTGTTAAAATACAATACTCGACAGTGTCTCCCATGCTGCCATTCAGTCTCCCTGGAGTATTGGAAGCTGGTGGATACTTCTAAAAAGCTAATAGCAGAGCACCTCATTGTTAAGTGCATTGCCAGTGGGCATCAGTTCCAACAGAAACAACAAAAATGTGGGTTGGGTTCATTTCTGGCAGGCACCTGGAAGCTCATTACTTCACATCAGGCAGTAAAATTTAATCTTCTTTCAATTCAAGCTATATTTGATTTCTGTCGTGTAAAGAATGTGAAGATATTTTTACATCTGTCACACTGCCTAATGTTGTTCTGACTATAAGCTTTAGTAGTGCAACAGAAAGAAATGGCAATAATTAACAAAAGAAATAGAAAAAGTATAAACTTGTTATCACATATTTTCCTGCTCATGGTCACCTGGGATCCCACAGTTTATCACTAATTATATGAAAGAAAAAGGTGTTGAATGGTACTTTCAGTAAGCAAAGGATGAACCCTTTGCTGTTCAGAATTTTGATGGAATTTTTTCAAAACAGTGTGATCCCTATCTTTTTGATTCCATGCTTTATGATTTAGGGTTTTTTTAGAAGATAAGGCCATATTTTTGTCTCTAAGGAAATTATGCTGATTGTTATTTGCTCTTAAAATACCTCAAATTTTTGTGGCTTTTGTGAACAGAAAATAATCATAAACTATTGCTAATAAAGACTGCATACAGAAAATAGATACCATATAAAGCTAACATGGTAGGTGAGTTGAATTGTCCATGACACAGCTGTGAAAAACACTACCATACCATCTCTTTCTCTTTCTCTTTCTCTTTCTCTTTCTCTTTCTCTTTCTCTTTCTCTTTCTCTTTCTCTTTCTCTTTCTCTTTCTCTTTCTCTTTCTCTTTCTCTTTCTCTTTCTCTTTCTCTTTCTCTTTCTCTTTCTCTTTCTCTTTCTCTTTCTCTTTCTCTTTCTCTTTCTCTCTTTCTCTTCTCCACATTCTTTGCCAGAGTTGAATTGGAGGGAATAGTTTATCTACATCCTCACTACTGCAAGTAAGAAATCTCTGGCAAAGTCCATGTTTAATCAGCTGGCATCAGACCAAAGCTCATAGCATGCAGACCTGCTGAAAGTTGCATCAAAAGGTTGCCTAATTTCCAAAAGTCAATTCAGCTTCGTTAGCTGGGAACTATTAGCTTGCAACTGTGAACTAACAGGAAGAGTAGTTGATATAAATTATGATTTTTCTGTAATTTTCTGGTGGCTCAACAGGTGTGACTGGAAGCAGATTTTGGCACCATTTTATGGTTTTGGACTGTTAAAACAAGTTTATTAATTTAGATCCTACTGCTTTGCAGTTTAACTTATCAGCTTAAGGATTCTGGATTTATTCTTCTGAGTAACAGGAAGCGTATTACAAAAGATTGAAAATTATAGTCCTTATTTCTCCCGTTAGGACTGCTGTTTGACTACAGATGCCTGGAAACAGTGCTGCAGTTCTTCATGTTTAGACCTGTTCACTTTTTAAAAAATTGTTCTGGTACTCATGTTTCGAAACATTGCCATGAAATTTTTTCTCTGTATTAAAGAGGGTATCTGGACATAGCTTAACTATTTTTCAACCTCTTCCCTTCTATTCTCCAGCACCAAATGGTTTCCCCTCCATATATGAATGTGGAAAGGGTGAGGTTTTCTTGATTTTAAATCCTTAAATGAATGAAAAAACAGTGACTGGCTTATGATATCATCACCACTGTCTTTAAACTGAAAAAATCTTCTGAAATTATATGAAAATAAACTGAATTTGAACAGGAGTGAGAGAAAATTCTGTCTTTCTAGAGTTTTTTTAAACACAGGCCAGAGTGATTAAGAGTCTGATTAACTGATTAAGAAAAATAGCTGTCTTAAAAGGTGTGATTTTAAAACACCCTTAAAGGCACTTATGGAAAGTGCTAGGTAAGTTAGTTATGAAAAAGATTTTTAACTTGTAAAGTTATGGAAAATATTTTTTGAACTTGTAGAACTAAATAGACTGCATAATATTTTACATATGATATTAACACATCCTATTTTAGCACAACAGTCTCTAGTCTTTTTCAAGTTTGTTGATTGTCTACAAATATGGAAGATCTATTATGCTGCTGATTAACTTTTTAAAGATTTATATTAAGGAAGCACAGAAAGCATGCCCATTCAAAACCCTAGAAATTAACTTCTGTTAGTTTTGTTCACTATTTGGTTTTCCCATTTGATTAATTCTCTTTGGGAATAGTTTGGAGTCCTTCTTTGGATAGGCCACTGGAGAAAAGCACTCAGTAGACCTTGTAAGGGGTGATTTCCAAGTGGGAAGCTATATTAAGTGGGTGCTATATTAGGAATACAAAAGGCTGAGAGTACAGGACCAGTGTGGGTTAAATGAGAATAATCTATGACTATAAAGGGAACACCAGGAATTTTCAGGTGCTGTGAGAACTATGACTTATGAATTACGAAAGACATGCATAGTTTGGCTTAGTGTTAATGTTTCTGCAGAACTGTGGATGTGCATTCTGCCTGCAAGGCACAGCTGTGGTGTCCTCACCTTGACCAGCTCCACGTGACATCCTTACAGCTGAATGTTAATTTTGCTGTGAAATTTACTACCAGTGGTTTCAAGGTGAAGACTTCTCTTATCCAAGAAGATAATTCCAATTCCAGTGATCACCCATACAAGAAATCCCATTGACACTGGAGTAAAACTCAGACTGTAAGAGGAGAACAAGCAGGATGCACTCCTTTGCATGGTCCCTGCTTCCTCTGGGATGAGTCTTAGTGGCTTCATGCTGAAAAGTACATACATGTTTAAGAGATTTCTTCTTAAGAAACTAACACAGCTGATTTGAATGCTAATGATTTGCCAGCATGTAATGGCTTGGAAGTTTTCTGTATATTCACAGATTTGCTATATATTCTTCTAGAAAACATATACTCTTGTTGCATGGAAAAGACATGGGGTGTGTCCAAAGGAGAGCCACTGATCATAAATGATCAGAGGCTGGAATACTTCTCCTAGAGAGCTGGAATTGTTCAGTCTGGAGAAGAGAAGGCTATGGAAAGACCTCACTGTGGCCTTTCAACACTTAAAGGAGGCTTACAAGAAAGATGGAGACACATTTCAAACAGGGTCTATCGCAATAGGACAATGGGTAACATTTTTAAACTAAAAGAGAGAAGGTTAAACTAGGTATAAGGAATAAATTTTTACAGTGAGGGTGGTGAGACATTGGGATGGGTTGCCCAGAGGGGATACCCTGTCCCTGGAAATATTCATGGTCAGTTTGGAAAGGACTCAGAGCAACCTGATGTAGCAGAAATGTCGCTGCTCACTGCAAAAAGGGTGGAACTAAATGGCTGTTAAAGGTGTCTTCAACACAAACTGTTTTATGATTCTATGTCTTTGAAACCACCCACTCATTTCATTATATTAAAATATTTTATCAACATAAAATATGTGCATCTCAGGTGATGAAACTGTTGTTGTTGTGATGTACCAGTAGCTGACAGATGAAATATTTGTTCTGCTATTTTATTTATGCTGTTAAAATTTTACATTTGTAACACAGAAATCTGTGTTGTGATAAGTGTAATCTGATTCTGTACATTTTTGAGTTTTGCCCAGTGCGTTAGCAAAGGAAGATTAAATATTTTTATTCATTGTAGAGGTTCACTATTAGTAAGATGATACCACCACACAAGAAAATAAGTAGAGTCAACTTCTTCACTATACATGATGATAACTACTATGTTAACACAATGTTAACTACTTAAAGGCTAGTGAACGAAGAATGCATGGAAAACTCAGTGACAGCTGTTTGGATGCAGGTCAGGAGCTCCAAACAGGGACCCCTGCATTACCAGATTCACAATAGTGGCCAATAAAATTAAGGCAAATGATCCCAACTTTACTCCTACTAGATAATTTGTATTGCAATGGATCTGGAAGGTAACAATATGATGCCAACATTGAGGAAGGAAGGAAGATAAACCAGAAACCTACTTTTCTGTGACTCTGTTTTGCTTTGGTTTGTTCTCATTTGTTTGTTTGTTTTTTGATTGATTTGTTGCCTTAAGGAACACAAAGGACAAAATACCTACTCTACCCAAAAGAACAAGGCAGGGCAATTTCACCAAAAATGCTGGGAAAAAGCAACTTTTTATTCTGACCACAACTGATTGCACTTCTGAGAACAAAGAGCTATTTTAAAGGCATGTAAGTGAATTAGTCACCAACTTTCCACTGACAGAGAGCTTGGAAATACATTATTTTGATGTCTTTTGAAAATTTCATTCTCAGTAGAGGAGCAGTTCTGAGAAAATATCAATAAAACAGCCCTCCAAAGCAGTCAGAACCGGGCTTTGAGCTAGGTCCAAGACTGTAAGGCATAGCACACATCCAAAAGAGGGACACATAGGTAGTATGATATTAAACAATGACAAGAAAATTGTGACACATTTTTTCAATGCATAGCTATTTCAATCAACAGATGTGGAGGTTTTGACATTTGGAGCAGCTTTTGTGTGGAAAGAAAACTACATCTTCAGAAATAGCTCATTCCAGGGAACAAGAGGAGTGCATGTGAAAATATCACATACCCACACAGACACACACACTCTGCCCCTCTGAAGAGGCCCAGCAATGCCCCTGGTCTTCAGCAGGAATAGAAGTGGTGGTGAGCAAAACCACACTTGTCTCCACCCTTGGAGACACCAAAGACTCATGTGACAGTGCAAACATTGCAATGCAAATCAGTTCTAATGACCAATAGTAATGTGCTCTATCCAAAACCTTTGTTAAGGCTCATGGAAATGTTGGATGCACTCAATTAACTGGCAACCAGCTTATGGAAGGTAGGCTGTCTTTAGTTTTTGGTTCTTTTGATTAACAGCTGCTTAGAATAAAATCATTTTTGTCACTGCTGATTTTTCATCTTGAGGTCCTAGACTGGTTTCATTTTGTTTTACACATTGGAATTTCAGTAAACTCAAGTGATACATGATAAGTCATTTGAAAGCAAGTTCAAAATAACTTCTTCTCTCCCAGATCAGTCGATAAATTTACATACTCTTCTCAAAAATATGTATTCCTTTCAGACAATATGCATAGTGTCAGGCCATTATCACTTATGAGTATTTTGTTGGATACTTCAACTTTTTTTTAATGTTATATTCAGACGTTATTAGAAGATGAGAATAGTATTACAAGGCCTAATAATGTCTATATTAATGTACCAAGGTAAAAAGTAACAATTGCCTTTGATGGTTGTCAGTGGTTCACTAAATCTATCTTTATAGAACCCAAACCCAGGGCTCCAGGTTAATCTGTCAAAAAGTTGACTCAGTGGACCAATATTCCTGTCCAAATTACCATACATATTAACTAAAATACATCAGGATATGCACTATATGACATCTCTTCAACTGCACAAAAATAAATGCAACTAAAGCAGTGCATGAGAGACTAGTTAATTATAAAGTCATAGACTGGACTGGAAGAGACTTTTGGAGGCCATCTAGTCCAATAGTCCTGCAATAAACAGTGACATCTTCAAATGCATCATGTTGCTCAGACTCTTATCCAATTTGACTTTAAATGTTTCCAATGATTGGGCATCCATTAGTCACCCAGGAGCCTTCTCTTCTCCAAGATGAATAAGCACAATTTTCCTTATAGGAGACAAGTTCCATTCCTCTAACCATCCTGGTAGCTCTCCTCTGGACTCTCTTCTCTCTCTGTCCTTCCTGTGCTGGGACCCCAGAGCTGGATGCAGGGTTCCAGGTGGAGCAGAATCCCCTCCCTCCCCTGCTGCCCACACTGCTTTGGATGCAGCCCAGGACACGTTTGGCTTTCTGGGCTGGGAGTGCCCATGGCTGGGTCATGTCCAGCTCTCACCCACCAGCACCCCCAAGATCCTGGCTCTGCAGCTCTTGATCTGTTCATGCCCAGCCACTTGTGACACAGATGATTGCTGGTATTCTCTTATATTTCAACTTGGTCTTTTGCATATTTACTTTTGATTTGAGGATTTTAAAAATTTTAAAAATCAAAGCTTTTATGGTTTTATGAATTTCTAAATTAGATGGTGTTGTTGAAGTTATTGCTTCTATTTATTCATAAGCCTTGTGTCCACACAGTGACTAGAAGGCTTAAAATGAACCATGTGAAGACTTCGTGGACATCTATAATTTCTATCTTCATCTATATTTCGTCTATCTTCATCTACATCGTCATCATTTATGATGTAATTTGTGCAATAGGTTACTAAAATCACACAAAGGAAACTGTAAAACTTCATTATTTACTACACTTGTGGTTTTACAGATGATCTATTCTACTTTTGCTGTGGAAGATATAACAGCAGGAGGTACACAGTTGAAAAGGTAAAATCAAGAATTTCTCTCACATTCATATCCACCATGAAAGGTTGCTAGGAAATTTTCATGGCAGATACCCAAGACAGGTTTGTTACTTGTGTCTGCTCTCCATGTGAGACACCTACTAAAAAGGTGTTTGGAAAGCAACAATATTTTCACTCCATAACTTAAAGCCAAAGTAGGGGATTTTAGAGACATTCAATGTTTTATTGGTTTGGAAAAATTAGCATGAATGTGAGAAATGATGTTAGGCTACCATAACTTCATCCTGAGGAGCCAGTCCAACAGCTTTGTTTTTCTCATGTCATTCCAGAGGTCTGAGAAAAATGGTGCAGATGACAGCTGGAAGAGCTGACAGTAGGAAAAAGAAGGGATGGAAATGAGGGAAAAAATTATCAATGCCCATCATCCCCACCAATCAGGCTGACCCAATAGGCTAACTGGAAATCACTAAACATAAAAGCTTTGATAAAGATGCAAATCACTAAAAATGCAGACAGTGTTAAAATAATTTTTGTTGCTCCAAAGATGCACTTGCATCTGGGGCTGGAAGGAGACTTTCTCATTCCCTCCTTAATTTCACTTGTGCACAGCAGCGTGAATTCAGCTTTGGTGCCTTTGCCCACTTGCCATGTCTGTCAGGTGTGAGTGGTTCAACACCTTTCCAGAACGGAGCTGAACTGTCCTGTCCTTACAGCAATCTGCCTCCTTAACAGCAGGGCTGAGGGAGGGAGGGCTAGGCTGTGGGAACCTTGTGCCTCAGCTGCATCCCAGCCACCAAAAAGTAGTTTATGTAGAGCTAATATTTTTGTGAGAAAAGCATTTCAGGGATGGCTACTGGAATTGTGATATTTGAAATTTGAATTAAAAATTCACAATTTATCAATAAAATCACATTGACTTTCACAGAGGTTGTCTGGTGAGTTTGAGTACAGCAGTGCAAACATTTACTTACATCATGTCCACAACTGATAAACTGCAGTTGCTAATTAGAGCTTGATTAAGCTTTGTCCTTTGCTTTTCTGCAAACCTTTAACATCCGAGGATGCATTTGCATGCTTCATGCCACACAAGCACTGAAGGAAGAGCTTGTTTAGGTAACAAGATAAGGAGGTGGTCTGTCCACTTTTGGGTTTTAGCTGCCACAGAGGTACCAGTTCCCAGGATTCACAGCTGCTGCTTATTCAGGCGGCTCTGTGGTTTGTGCTGCATATTAATTTCTGTCCAACATGGGAATTCAATTTGTACTGTACATTTCATTTCTTCACAGATTTAGATTTATTTCATGTTCTCTGCTTTTAATTAACTCTCTGGCACAGCTGCTGGACGGGATATAAAAACTCATTGCTCTCGCTGTGTTAGGAGTACACCACCAATCATTTAGCACTTAGATGGTGGCACAGGAGCTATCAGTTCCCATGGCAACAGAGGCCGTGGTGATTGATTCCTTGCCACTATGGCATCACCACAGGGATCGAGGCTTGTAATTTTTGTATGCTTGCAACATCTATCTAATTAAAATGGGATTAGAGAATCATCCCTGTGTATGTTCAACAACTGCACTGCAATCCATTTATGTAAATGTCATCTCTATTCACCACAGTAGTTGAAGTGTTTATGAAGAAGCAGTTGTTTTGCTCCTAGTGTCTTGCAAAGGGGACGAGGAGAGGGATGAAAAGAGTAATATGTATACAGCATTATTCTGACTACTAAATAAAAAAAGTAATCCTTTCACTGACGCATAAGTGCTATGCAAATTGTATCCTCTTTCCAAATCTGAATCATGACTACAGGGAGCAAAGATGGCAGAGCTGTTACAGCTCTGCTCATGTGCTGATGGCTAACACAGGAAAATGTGCTGAGCCTGTCTTGAAAATGCATTAATTAATTTAGCATGTATGAATTATTCATTTGTCAAAAGCCTTTAATTCATATGATTGATTTTAGTGCAGTGGCATCTCTTGAGAGCAAAGTAATTCTTGCATTCTCATAATTTTTCCTTCATGGAGCATTCCTCAAGTCTGATACAGTTACTTGGAGATTTGTGAAGTCTTTGCAGATCACAGACAATGTCAGATCTGTAATATGGAAGGAAAATCCAAATGAAAAGAGCACATGGACTTTTGGATTTAGCTGAGTACACTGACCAGGGAAAGGTGCCAGTGAAATATCTACATCTTCTGCTTGCAGAGCAGTCTGCAAGGACAACACAACAAACTTCCATACCCCCTAGGTTTTCTGGAAGCACCATTGTAAATGGTGTTTAATATTACTTTCTAAGCCATCCTTGGTGTCCCTGGTGAACTCGGAATACTTTTTTTCACCTATTAAAATCAACCACAGGTAGTATTTTTATTATTCTTATTTTTGTTTTGAGTGTGAGTAGCTGCCCATTGAGCTCAGACAGCTCAACTCACTTCATCCAAGACAATGTAGAGCCTATAGATGCTGTACGTGGGCCTTATATGAAGTTTTATGTGAAGCATCCTGTGCTGACAGCATCCTGCCATCTCTGTAGATGTTTTTTTATTAGCTTTGTACACAGGTAGAATTCAAATGCTAATTACCTTTTTAGTTTTTGGACAAAGTCTTGCTATGCTGATGACAGATCATTTGCAGTGTATATACTAATAGCCTTGTTTATCTCTAGGAGTGGTCTGAATGAAGACTTATTAAAATTTCTTATAATTAATAGCTGAAGAGATATTGCTAGTGAAATGAAACTACTGATCTCACCTTTTTCTCCTGTTGTGGGAAACTACTGATTATGGAAAGCAACTAAGGATTTTTACCAAAGGATATTTTTTCCAGAGTCCTGGCTGAAACATTGATGCCATATCTAATATTCATATGCATTTATATATCAGAATTTTGCAGTTAATATAAATTACCATCCTAGGTCATACCTGAAACAATTTTTGAAAGATGTGTTTGTGCCTCATGTATGATTTTATGTTTCTGTCTCAGCTGGAGCTGTTAGTGATCACATGTATCACTGGGAGAGAATATGAAGAGCTCTAAAGGGCTGAGAAAATTACTGAGTAGCATCTGATCACAGGTCCTACCTCAAAGAACCCCTCCTGCCCTGTGGTCCCCTGTTCTCCATTTCTGATATCTGACCAGGAGCAGAGCATGATTCTACCTCAGGTGTGACATTAAAGCTTTTGTCTCACTCGTAAAGCACAATAAATTGTACATTTTACATTATTTCTGCTACTATAATCTGCCAGACCATCTTGGCAGAAGTACAGCTTCATGAGCCGTGCTACTTGTCCTACTTGTGCAGAACTTTTGATCATAGCCAGTTCTAGCAATGTTTTCAAGGCCAAATGGAAGTCACCTGGCCCAGAAAAGAGCTACAAATGGAGCATCATCCGCCACTGTGCACACCTCAGATCCTTCAGGCTGGCTGTTTCCAGTAGTTTCCAATGTGTTGAGTGAACACCAGTGGGCTTCTCCTTGTTACTGTCCTCCCTCCCTGCCCATTGCTCCCAAGCTCACCTCTGTGGGCAGGTACAGGACCTGACAAGAGATCTTAGTGATATCAAAGTTTATGGGAGATTTTGCATGTTTGACATGGAAAAAAATGGTTTTCTGGTTTTCATATACTCTGAGACAAGATTTTAAATAGATAAAATATCAAAAAGCAAAGAAACTAGCTTGCGGAATCCACAGGGCAAAACAAAGAGAAATGAGGTCTCACCAGTGGTGGTTCCTCTATGAGCTGAGGTAGGATTGAATGGATTTAGGTCCTTCTGGCACAACTTCCACTTAATTCTTCTATTAGCCCTCCAGTGCTGAGAACCATCAATGCCATTCACTCAACTACCATCATGCTTCCTCCCCTGAAATGAAACCCTGTCCTGTTTGCTCTAGTCTTACCCACTAGCAAGCAGAGATGTTTTGTTCTACCTTGGCACTGCTCCTTGCACGCTCACAGTGACAGTGGCTGCCTCACAGCATCCTCTTCTCTGTACAAGCCACGTTAACCTCAGCTCCTCAGGTATCCATGTCACCTCCATGGCATTAGGGATTACTATGCAGACTGGCTATTTCTAGGGAGAGGGCATCTTACAGCTTTGTTTGCAGGACAATGGACCCATTACATGACCAGAACTGTTGCTTTTCCCTCCTTTTAAAGCTGCAGACAGGGGCATGGATATGGCTTTCAATTTTCATTCACTGATATTTCTAGGACTCTTTTCCTGGGCTTCTCCTTTATGTCATTAAAATAATCTATTTGCTTCATACTTTCTCTGTCCATCTATTGCAGCAATCCCAATAATTTTCAGAGACTTCTGAATAAAGACAGCATATTTGGCCCATTTCTTTCATATGTGTCTCCCTTACCATTTGTTTTCAGGAACAAATTTCTAGAATAAAATGTGTTCTTGTGTATAAAATAAACCAGCCAGACATTTAAAAGTATTCAGAAAGGTAAGCACGAGATGACTCTCATAACTGTTGCCCTTACGTTTGTGACATAAATAATTACCTCTAGGCATATCACTGCACTGTGTGCAGCTGGCACACAGGGACTGCAAGGTGTTGGATGCGATAGGAAATGTGCAGCCTGATTATATATGCTAGAAGCCAAGTGCTGCAAAACATCTCTTTTCGCTGAGTTGAGGAACAAGAGTTTAAAGATACCACTTAATTTTTCAACTGAAGTCAAGCAACACCAGTGTTTCAAGATGAATTTGCTAATCACATGGGACTAGGGATTGTATGTAGTGATAAAAGACTAGAAAAAAAATTTCCTAGCAGGCAGCAATAACTGTTCTAGTCTAAGTAATTTTTTTTCCTTTGCTAGTTTAATTTCCTCTGCCCTGCTGCCTGCTCCAATATATTTCAGTCGAAAGTGATTGCAGAGCTGGTAGAAGGCACTGTATTCACGACTGTGGAAATGAAATCCATTTGGTTGCAAAGTCTGTGTGAAATTTACCCTTTATGCAGTGAGGCAATGCAAGACCTCATCACCACAGGGTATCTCTGCACTGCTGACTTTGGAGGAGGTCTGAATGATGTGTGAGCCTCTCTCAGCCCTGCCCCATGGCCATTGCAGTGGTGGCAGGGCAAGCCCCTCGTGCTGTGCCATCTCTGTCACCTGGCTTGTCACCATCTCTGGATGGACAGCCAGCCAGCTCGGTGCTGCAGCTCATGTGGGCTGAGCATCACCAGATGGGAAAAGCAGCTGTCAGGGTAGGGAGCACCCCATTTTCCGAGCCCATTGGCTCCTTGACAGGAGCCCACCAGGAGCTGCTGGTGATTACTCAGACACATTCTCGAGCAGTGTGATTCCTCCTGTAGCTTTGCACCATGCTTGAGGTGTTGGTGAGTGACTGATCATGCAGGTTAGTCAATAGCATGCTGCTTAAAGAGTTCACCTCAGTGAGAACCCTTCCAGAAAGTCTAAACCAAATAATTTAATTACTTGCATATAATTTCTCTCAATGCTTAGCAGAGACAGGCTAAGCAATTAATCCTCAAGTATGACTTGATTATTTAGAAACATGTTGGCTAAAACTAGTGGACTAGTACTGCTCAGGCACGGAGGAACACATTTCTTCAAATCTCTATAGCTACTTAGTTAGATTCATATTTGCATGCTTTTTTATGCATTTATTCACAGTATGTATACAACAGATGCTGAATTTTTCTTCCCAGATATGTTTGAGAATAAGACACATTTCTCAAAACAGAATTTTTGTGCATTTGCAAGTATCCATGAGGAACCAGATTGTATCCTTTATTGTATCCTGACTTAAAAAAAAAAAAAGAGCTACACGTATTCAGAAAGTGACAAAGAAACCACAATAATCTACAATTTTCACAGTATAAAAATTATTTATTTATTTAGGGGTGGTCTTCATAAAACAGATTTTCCAGGCTTCTCACCAGGTAATTTACCCTTTCTGCTCATTTAAAACTGATACTGATATCACTGTGCAACACCAAGAGTGAATTTTCTTCTACTCTCTGAAATTTTAAACCTCATAGCAAATCACTTCACTAATAGATTTCTGTTAACACTAATGTTATATATTTGTCAGTCCTTTTCCTACACCTGTACCTTTTTTTCCTTCCATTCTCTTCAATATAAGACTCTTTCCACTCTTCTTTCAAAACCTGCCATTGCTTATGATTTTGTTTTAAAGCTAATGTTACGAAAGGCCAGGTGCAGCTTAGCCAAGACTTTGAGAAAACTGCTTATGAAGGCTTTTTCTTAAGTTCAAATATGTTTCTGATAGTTTCTGGGTGTCGGGAAGACAAGAAGTTTTCAAAGCCTGTCTAAATAAAACATACATATATACATGTATACATGAAATAAATAAGTTTTGGAGAACCTTAATAGGTATGGTCATGGTGATATTGTGGTAGTGCATCCCTCTCCCACTCCCCACCCCCCACGAGGGCCATATTGTGGTCTCAGAATATTCTTTGAAATGTTCTTTAGAATACATTCTTTGAGCAGCCTAAAGCACTCATTCACGATGAATGTAAAGGGCACCCCGAAACAACGGCAAGTATGTATCAGATGTCTAAGAAAACAAAAGAAATTTACTCTCTCACTACATTTTGTGCTTTGGTTTCTTGCTGAAACTTAGGCTGGATTCTTTCTCACTCATTCGGCAAGATTGTTTCTGTTCCTTAGGCAGCCCTGCTTATTTACTTTTCACCTGCTACCAGACTCTTGTCTGAGAAGAGGAGTAATTTCCCTGATGCTGTGACTTTACTGTCAAAATAGTGCTCAGTTTCCAGAGCTAAAAAGGGAAGACAGTTCATAAATAGCCTTGCAGTCTTGTTACAGAATTACACAAGCTTCAGAATTTGAACACTGATCTTGATCAGCTAAGTTAGTGGTCCTGCAGAAAGCATGCAGTTTTTCTCTAAGAGCAGCGTAGCCCCAATAAGCCTTGACCCAAGGCATGTAGCACATGGTCGTGACTGGTGGCATGAGGGACTGATAGGAACCTTTTCAATACAAAATTAAGCTAAGCTGTGTGCTCAGCAGTGCAAGCTGGGCAACAGCTTTTCCAATGCTTTCCAGGGTAGTGAGTAGAGAGGAGACTGTGGGATGGGTGTGGGATGGGTTCTTTGAGACCCATCTTCACAAAGGCTTCCCACTCCTACAATTGATTGTGGCTGCTATGTAAAACATACTAAAATTAATTTTTTCACTAAAAACCAAAGGGTGATGATTAATTTTCATGTTATTCATTGAGACCAGAAGGGCTCAGAGAAACTAGGAAGGTACCTAGAAAAATTTATCAGTAGTATATTTTGGACAGTGTAAAGGCATCAGTCTTGCAAACTACACACAAGCATAAGTAGATGTACAGAAATTTTCAAAATTTCTGTACAGTTCTTTCACATGTGTCAAGATCCACATGTGCAGAACAGTTTGCTTCATGTCACCTTGTAATTGTTTCTACCACTTTTACATTCATCTTTTTCTATGCCTGGTTTATGAAATATTTTTCTTATTAAAACATCTGATGTTATGGAATATTCATAGAAGATAAATTTTGATTCTAGATATTGCGCCTTTTTAGTCAGAGAGCAAAACCAATACCAAATTATGCATGCGAACAAAACCCAGCAAGCATGTCTCCTACCCTGCTGGAAGTCTGTTTGAAATCCAGTTATGGTCCATGAGTTACACAATTCATGAGCTTAATCTTTTCAAATAAATAACAGGAGTGAGAAATAAAATAAGTATAAATATATCAAGAATTGTAGCATATTTTAGAAGAGAGATAAATGTGCAGTATTCAGTACACACTATTCAGTGTAAAAAGTACAAAATTCATTCTCAGAAAAGAAACTCTTCTACCAGCTTCTATGTGATATTGACCCTCTGCCTGCAAAATGCAGATGATAGTATTTCCTTAGCTCAGGGCTCTGAAAATACAGGTGGAATTATCCTTCAGAACCCATAGTCATGGACTATGGTTGAACATATATCTAAGAGAACAAGGGTAACAGGAAAAGGTTCAGTTTTAAAAATATGATAGTTTGGGATATTATTTTAATGGCAGGTAATTAAAAAAACAAATAAAACCAACCAAACAAAATTGAAATAAAATAATAAAAAGAAAAAAAGGGAAAAAAAAGAAAAATAATGGGCAGAGTCAAGCCAGCTAAGAATTAAGATAAAAATTCTTTGTGTATAAGAAAGAGCAGCAGTATATGAGTAGTTCCACTGAAGTGAAGTCAGTGTAAAGTTGGACACATGCTGATCTGCCAAATGTTAGTTCTTATGTATAAACACCCCAGGGAATCATTCCACCCTGCCCTTACCACAGAGCATGAGTGCAGTTCAGGATAGGGATATCAGCATCACCAGCATAACTTCTGAGCTGCAGTTCTCAGTTAGAGCAGTCTCCAGCAGCTGGGAATACAGCAATACCAGGGAAGAGAAGCAATGATTTGCTGTTGGTTATGCTGTATGATTTGCACAGTGTGTTAGGAAAGGATCTCTGTTCCATTTCCTCTCTGTGGCTTTCTTTTTATTCTATACAATCAACAAAATGCAATTATCTGCTAGACCTTGGGTCTGAATGTGAGCAAAGTTTAAAGCTGTGAAGAATATCCCCTGTTATTATTTTTAAATTAAAATTTTATGCAGGATCACTCCCATGCTTTTGGTTTTTTGTACAATGCAGCAGTAAGTTTTCTCTGCAACAGGGTGGGACTAAAAGCAACCCTGCAAGCTAAGATACTATCTCAGAAAAAGTCCTGACCTAAGTTTCTCAGAAGTAATTTCCTGGCATGCTCTCTCTAACCATGGCATTTTAGAAGTAGCATATCAGAGCAAATGAATAGTGCTGTGCTGAATGCCACTCATTTATCTATCATTCTGCAGTCACCTAGTGCAGCCCAGATATCTACTGCCATGTCACAGGGTCATTATTTCTACCAGTACAGTCTACTAAGCAGAAGATTGGGAGACAACTGAGTGATGCAGAGTAGGAAAGCATTTAATGTTGGTTATTCTATGATTTGATTGAGAAATCCATGTGTTTGTTATGATTTAAATGAGGAAGTAGTATACGAACTTTTCTAGAAGAAAGGAACCTTTCTAGAAGAGGAGTTGTCTACCTTTTTTTCTTGGTGGAATATATGCTTTCTAATATTCATTTAATTGCTAACTTACATTCCTGCACAATCTCTTCCATATGTCGACTAATGGCTCTTGTGTTATCACAGAAAGTCATTTATGTATTTAAGTAACTATATTTTCTGTTTATGCTTTTTGTGCTTCATTTCTCTTACTGAAATTAGAACATACCTTTCTTTTCTTGATCAGTGTTAAATTTCGCTTGCAAAAAAGTTATAATGCTGTTCTGTTTGGATTTTAGTCTCCAACTGCGTGGGTGGAGGGAACTGTTAAATGTCATCTTAAATTAAACCATTTCCACTGGAATGTGAGCACTTGCATTTAAACTTTTCTATTAACACTTCTTTCTTTTCTTGCTTGCTTTTAATCTTTCTTTCCCATTTCAGTAAAACTCACTCAGAGATTTATAACTACCTGACAAAAAAATTTAGGCTATATGTTACTTCTTTTACAAAAAGATCTTTTTTCTTCTTTTTTTTTTTTCCCTGTAAGAGGGTTGCTTTGCTTCCTAGTAAAATTCTGTATCTGATAATTTATAAGATAAATTTTGTAACAGTTGTGCACACACAATCCACTCAGGTACAATGGAGGCAATGAGTCTGGCAACATGATCCCTGAGAATATGTTCTTAGGATTTTGATGGGTCAATGGTTTTTAATTGTGTTTGGTTCTTAGAATGACAAATGAACAGGGCACAGAGTCCAACAACTTCTTTAGTACATTTTGCTTTCTCTCAGCTTCTCCTCTGAGTGGAGTGAAATCATGCCAAGGAGGATATTGATACTGGGAGGAGGCAATATTTAGGAGGGAGAATGTGCTGTTACCAGCAGAGCTTTGCATTGTTACCCTTCAGAATGCATCACCCATTATGGTGCATGCAATGCCCTGGTCCCACCTCTGTTCGACTGAAGATTTGCTCCCTGGTTCTGAGAAGCACTTGCTCTGGTTCCAGAAGGAGACCCTCAAAAAGTGTTGCCACCAGACTCTCCCCAAAGTCCTCCCCAAACACTGCTCCTTCTTGGCCATGAGCACGCCCTAGTGCAGAGGGACAGAGTGCCTGTGAAATTGAGAAGATGATTCTTCCAGATTCATCCTTTTCCAAATGTAATTGAAGTTTTAATGGCCGATGGCCAGGCACTTTAATATCCACCTATGGAGTATATTCAGGAACATCACAAGTATTGAATCAGCAAACTGTTGGCTACAGAGCAGATAGAAGACCAAGAAGATTAATTAAAGCCAAACCCTTTATGCACTGTCTCCCAGAAGCTGAAAAACAGTCACTTATAAATAAAAGAATAGAAAAAGCATTTTGTTACTTGGACAAGGATTCATCTGTATGAGGCAAGGCATCAAAACTCCCATTTGGGCTGAAAATCTTATCTCTGAGAGGAATGAAGTGCAACTCTTAATTACTGTATGAAAATAACATTCGTCACTCATGAGGTGAATGTAGAAAGAAGATGAAGTGATAAAGACTTACTTAATGGGCTGATTAGTAGAAACAGAAGTGTTTGAGTGGTGGAAGTGAATGTTTGGGAGATGCAATAGTTTATGCATGCCGTTCTGCTAGTTTACACTCCATTATCTGTGACAAGTGTAAGAAAAAAATAGTAAGTGTCACTGCTTGGGACTAAAAAAAGTCTGCTTGCATGAGAGAGATCATAGCTCAAGAAGATTGCAATAGCTGTCTCATTTTGTAGCTACAGAACCAAGGTACAATAAGGAAATGGATTGGCTCGTGTACGTCAAGTCAGACAAGACCAAGGTCAAAAAGAGGACTACAGCAGCCCATTATCACTGAGATAGGAAGCAGTTTCACTGCTTTGTGGCTTTAGACAGGTTTATGCTACAGATACTGGAGCCAGAAGTGCAAAAGAGTGGCAAAGATATGACTGCTCTGGCTGCATGCAGGTCAGCTCTAGAGTGGTTGGAAGATCACTGGATTAACACAGCAATGCTCAGCATTCACATTGAAGTGCCTTGCTATATTGCTAGACTGGAATAGAGTATTATCCCAAACACAGGCTCCATGCAGGTGTGCCACCAGCAGTGCTCTGATAGTGCATAACTCATGTCAATTGCTTTGTGAGAAAAATCACAACATTTTCTGCATCTTCAAAGTGAGTATACTCATACCAAATATTCTTTAAAAAATTAACTTTCCTCCTTGTGAGAGACATTTTTCCTTAACATTTATAAATTCATGCTAGGATTTTGATGCATGGTGATGAATAAGAGGTGGGTTTTCTTACCATCCAGGCCTTGGTCTGTTTCTAGAGCAAAAGAAATTGTAGGCAAATTTAATCAGCCAACACATGATGTATGTACCATTCATAAATCTTTCTCAACTGAGCATATTTTTCCCCCAACACAGATTAATGCAATGAAACCTTTTCCCATGCTGCTATAAGGCTCATGTTACTATTGGCCCCAAAGGTTTGTAGGGATCCATCTGGACCAGCAGATCCTGCACAGCTTCAGAGTTGGCTGGGATTTGATCATTCTCAGTCATGGTCCTCCAGCTCAGGGTACTGACACTCCCTTGCTCCATCCTCTCTGTTGAAGACGGGGGCAAGAATGTGTTAAACATCCCTGTCTTGTCTCTGTCCCTGTTCACCACCCTCCAGGTTGTTTGTTGTCCCTGAAACCTTTGAAATCTTCTTCTGTTTCTCCTGGCATCAGCTTGCACTCCTGGCTACCGAGGGCTTCCAGGCTATGATGAGGCTCAGGGCTGCCAAATAGATTCTTGAACTCTAGAAATGCCTGAACAACTTGATCTTACCCCCTGGAAATTCCTTGAGTCATGGTCACTTGAGCATCCTCGACTGAGGTGTAATACTGCCTACTTTTTGTTCATGTGGCTTTTCACCAGCCAGGTGGTGGACACAGATCATAGAAAGGGTAGAAATCATTTGGCCTGATAGCAAAATCTGAGAAGTCCAGTTTTTATTTTCTTTCTATGAGAATCTTTTTTAATTCTCTGGTTTGCTGCCAAAATTGGTGACTGCAGCTGTGTTTTGTAGTCCAGGCATACCTTTCTCCCACGCTGGACAAATCACACTGGGTATTTCTGTGATAATTTACAGGGTCTCTGCTGTTCCCTGATTTTTTATGGGCTTACCAGCCGCTGCACTGATTGCCTTCAGAGCTGGTATTCCAAATCTTCCTTCTGCAGATTTGTTTTTTGAGTGTTCCTCAGGAATCTTGAAAATTTGCATTGTGCTTGACTCATGTGGTGATAAACTGGCCACAGCAACAGCCTCTAAACATCAGCCTTGAGTGTTTATTCCATTTCCTGTCCTTAACTTTAGCAGGTTACCACTTTTCAGAATGGGTATTTCTATGGCACTGTTCTGAATAAAGTGCTCCAGCCCATCCCTTCACACTAAAATATTAACCCCTTCAGCCTTGGTACTCTGAGAAACTTATACTGGACATGGTCATGCTAACAGTTTATTTGATTCATCATATTAGATTCCACAAAAGCAGCTTAAGTGAGATTTCAGTGGAAGTCAAACCCCTGAATAAAATCTGTGAACAAGAAAATTGAAGTGCTTAAATTCAAACAGCTGAAAGAAGCTTGTTCTGTTTCACATATCTTAGGTATCTTGCTAACCATTACTTTTCTTCTGAGAAGCGAATCCCTTTGTTGTTGATCTTCTCTATCCTTAATGGTCCCAGTCAGAGCACTAGTTCTCTGGAAAACCCATATGGTCACTAGTGTCCCTGGGGTACCCAGGAAGTAGTCTATCTACCAATCAAGAGTTTACATACTAAATCCCTGTTTGGGAGTAGCACTAAAAATTTGCTGAGGGTAACAACAGACCTTGATAATTTATGAAAAATGGCACCACTTTATGTAAGTATAATGCCTCAAATGATTTCTTGCCAGTATTTTTGAGATTTTAATACTAATTCTTTTCTGCTTTACATAAATACCAAGAAGATCTACACCATTGCCCCTTTACTACATCAACAAACACAGAAAAAAAATCTTTCTCAAATTCGAATTATAATTGCTTTTCTGATTTTAACCCTAGCAAACACAGGAGCAACTTGAAATCAAATAAATGACTGTGATTTACCCAGCTGGTGATCCACACCAGTATTTCTTATCATGAGCATATGCCCACATATCCAAAGTGAAGTCTGATAGTTCCTAGTATACACCTGCTGCCTCTTTTTGCTAAATGCATCAGTTTTATGACAGGCAAAATTTCAATGAAAGAAGCTGCCTGGACGTCTTGTCGCATTTTCTCATGATAACAGTGAAACCCTTTTGAGCTTTTTCTAATAATGTACCTGAAAGGAAGAGAAAAATAATCCTAAAAAGTAAATTGTTCTGGATTTTAAGGCTCATATTAGTTCCGAGTTTTTTACATATTTAGAATATAAAAAGACCCTAAAACCACAACTGTATGGAAAATATGTACCCCCAAAACATTGTGTGATTTAGAAGGGAATTTTTTTTCACTTGGCAGTGCAGTCAGATGTGGTAATTGTTGAACCATAAACCCTATGTAAGTTAGCATCTTAGGGATATTTTTATAAAGTTAAGGTAGTATTTCAGTATTCCCCAACCAGGTGATTCAGTCTTGCAGTCGTATGAACTGTGACTGTTTATTTAACCTTGGAAATAGGTATTTTTCTTTTGATGACATATCACTGTGGCAGCAAGTTACAGTTTTTATTTTTGGCAGAAAGTATTGAGTGTCAGAACAATTTCTTGGTTGTTACCAAACTGATGAAGCTAGACAGTTGTGATAAAGCTGTTAATCTCAGGTGGAGCTAAAGGAGCAGAACAGACTTACAAAAGACTTGTTAAGAAGCCATTAAAAGTACATCAGAAAATCTTTTCTATTCATTTCTTGTGTCTCATCTCTGGAATATTATGTGTTTCAATTCTGTTAAACAGACAGTTGAGAAATTCTCAAAGGGAACAATTTTTCCATCAAAGAATAATTTTTGTCAAATTTCAAATGTTTGCAGAGACGTTTTTTATTTCTGTGAAGGTATGATAGGTGATGCAGGGTTTTGAATTTTGCCAGCAACTCTTTTTAACATCTCTGTATCCTACTTGCCCGCTGGAGATTAAATAACTCGCAGACTCTTCAGTTTCTCATCTAAGTGGGAATTGGAGGCTTTCTGGGTTTTGAGGTTTCAATTAGGATTCTAGCTGCCAGTCATAAAATGAGCTGGGAGTCAAGGCCTGTAATTTACAGGCTCAGAGTTTGGGAAATAGTACTTCTAGGGTTTCCAGACTCCAGATTCTATTAATAAGGACCCAATTCTCCCACACGCCACAAAGCTTAACTAGAATCCTTTAAAAATCACATTTTGACACTTCATAGGAGTTGGGTGGTTTTGTTGTTGTTTTGTGTTTAGCTTTTTTATAAGTTAAAATTCTTAACTTCAAAATTATAATGAATTTCAGAACTTCCTAAATCTTCTTCAAAATTAAATTATGTTCTCACTTCTTTTAATTGCTTTTAACCACAGGTTTTTTCCCAAAGCTTTTAATTACAGTTCTACATGGTTCTCACATAAGGGCTTTCAGTTCTTGTCACTGTGTCTACCTGTTGATGTTATTATTCTATTTCATTTGAGAAACTGGCATTTTAAAGTGTTTAGATCTTTTTTTTAGTCATTTTTTTCCTGATGAAACTTAGCCCTTAATTTCCACATGAAAACCAACTGGCTACTGAGACTCAAGGAGACACATGTTGATCTCGTATCTGTCCTTTGCTCATCTTCTTCCCAGAGTGCCTATAATTCGCCAGACTTGTATTAATAGAAGGTCCCTTTACATCCTACACCCTTTTGTACCAGAGTCCCACATCCATCTGCAGTCCTTGTAAACTACACTGAGTTTCCATCACTGGCCTTTGTTTAATCAGGCAAGTCTCATAGATCTGTTTATAAATTTGAAAGCCTGTATCTTTAGCTCAGCAGATAGTGTCCCTGTTCATACATATTTAGTCAAGTATATTTCCAGCCAAACTGATGTGCCCACAGCAGATCATTGTACTCAAAACTGTGGTTTTCTCTCTTGTGTAATAATAAAAAATTTGGGGATATGTTGAGTGAAATTTTTTAATGAAAAATCTATATACAATAGATACAATATTTGGGCTCCATCTTTAATATTATTTGTTCACATAGAACCGTACAACCCTGATATACCCAGCAATGCAAAGAAAGCTTTCATTTGCATGCTCATTTGTCTGCTTCTGATTAGTTTTGCCTTCCTCTCTCCTGTCTTCTTCTCCCCTTTTTTCTGTTCTCTCCTCGTACATATTTCTTCTGCACAGCTCATCCTCTGCTAATTGATCACATGGATTTGGCTGATTTAGGAACAGAAGAAAACCCCCTAAGTCTAACCTGCACCCCCCACCCCAATCCCCACTGAGCTTGATGTCCCTAGCAGCTGAATTCTATCATCCACCTCCTTTGTAGCTATTTTTAACTGCACAAAAGAGCTTCCTGTAAATCTTTACACACCTATTCAGTCAAAAAATTCCATGCTTATCTACGTCTTTCCTTTATGTTTTCTGGGGTTTTTAAATCTATTTTGTACCTTCATTACTGTATATTATGATTTAATTATTAATATTTAATTATGAGCTGTTAGTACCTCACTCCTCATAACTAGAAGAAAGGCAAAAATAGAAACTCTTTAAAAAAAGTAATCTGTCTGATTTTTTCAGCCCTGAAAACAGTTACTAAACTTTCCCAAATCTTGTTTTCATGCCAGGTTCTTGTTTAACGTTTTGAGACTAGCAGGGGCTAAAATACAGAAGCCTTGGGATAGGCAGGACTCTAAAACATCCTTTTACTGAGGACACTGACAGGTGAAGAAAGGAGGTGACCTGGTTTATGTTGGAAAAATCGCAGCAGGGTATATGGTAGCACGATATTTATCAGAACAGTGTTCTGCAGTTTGTCAGTCTGATGTTCACTTGCCCTGTGGATTGCACAGTTAGAGTAAATTGCAAATTTAACCAGAAAGAATTTAAGGCATGAAGCACCAAAACTAATTCAGATGCCAAATAGCTCTTGGCTTGTTTTACAAGGATCTCTTTGTGAGGAAGCAATGAACTGTTTCTTGTACCCAAATTTTATAGCTGTGAAGTGCAGACGTGTTTGTTAACTCTTGATAAAATGGAAAGACAGAAAGCAAAGTGAAACATCTAATATGAGTGTTTGAGATCCCACATGTGCAGAGCCATGGGGTTTGTTTTCAAGGTGGAGTGTTTGACAGAATATTGTGCTGTTGGTTGACTGTATTCTAGGTGTGCTGATCCAACACAATGGCTCTGGCTTCAAAGTTTGCAGAGGGTTCCAAGGTTTTCAATTTTTTTTAATTATAACTTGCTGATAGAAAGAAATGCGTATCTGCTAGTGTTATTACTTAGATTGTTCCCACCACTGGAAAGGCATAGAATAGTAATTCTTTCCTGTGGTACAAATTAAATTATTGAGTTCCTTGGGATTTGAAACTAAACTAATATAATAATATTAACAATGAAAAAAACCCAGGCAAATAAAATCACCACACTAACCTATGTTGCATATTTACAGGACAGAAAACTCTTCCAATTTCTGTTTATACTGGTCACATGTTTTTAGAAAAAAAAATGCTCAAGAATCCATTAGTGAGAAGATGCACTAATGACATTGACATATGTATTCCAAACAGATTCCTTCTGAGCAATTATCCCACAATCAGCAAATGGGAATTGTTTGCATTTGGTTTAAAGTCAAAAATCTCTTCTAAAGGTAAATGGTGAGTTATTCTGAAGCTGGAGTAAAACCTCTAAGGATGAAGAGAAACCATACAGAATTTAAACTTCCCAAAATCTCAGTGAAAGCCTGTACAGGTTATAGATTATGTTATGCGTATATTATATATATAGTATATACGTATGTAGAGTATAGTATAGTAGTATATGTATATATTGTATATATACAACAGTAGCACTATTCTTCAATACAATCCGATTTTCTGAGAATGACTGACAAAAGAGACCATTTTCTGCAAGTTTCCTTTTCACTTTTCCATGTTTTTAACAGCCAGCATGTCTACTGATGTTATCTGACTTTCTGTAGAAATCTTTGTTGGAGACACTAGAGAGGATACAACCTTTGTTGAGCATCCTCAGATTATTTCATAAGGGAGCCTGTGTCTAAATCACTGTTCCTCTCACTCCAGATTCTTTCTCCAATAGATTTAATTGTTAAAAAGAAGAATTGTTACCTTCTAGTGGGAAAGGTTTATATGTCTTCAAACTTCAGATTCCAAAAGGTAAGTTGAACAGATAAACTTATTTGGAGTCCAGTCCTTGATTTGAGGAAACAAAGTAATCAGGCAATGTCTTGTTTTAGTGTAGATTATAATACATTACTACAAGAGTGTGTAGTGTACTAATTTGCTGCTATCAAGAAATAATGTTTCCAGAGGAAAAATAGGTTACTAGTACTGTTCTTACAACCATGTGGGCTTTTTGCCCATATTTTTGAATGTGAAGCTTACACTCAACAGTAACTGCCAATGGCTAGAACAGATTTGAATGAGCATAGAATATTCTATCTATTTTAGTAGTTTGAAAATTTTTAGATTTTGCTTTAAGAATATATGGCAGTCCCTATATGTTTTTTGTTCAAGCCTAATGAAAATGAATCCCAACAAAGCAAAACCATGTCCTCTTAACTGCCTAAGTTCTCCTTCTGAGTCATAGATGTCAAGCGAACTATAATCCTATTTTTGCCTTTATTACTGCTATTATTATTACTAGTGTTATTGTTATTAATTTTCTCTTTGCATTCAGGTTCCAGCTTCCTTTCCCTTGGCTGCTTAATTATTACCGGAGGAAGATGAAAACACAAGTGGCTGTATGATGGAAATCTTCAGTATAAGCTTCTCTACTTATTGTTTACTGGAAAAGAGGATGCATTGACCACCATTAAAATATTGCCTTGTGGATGACAGTGCTCATGGCCTCTCAGGTGACAGTCTTGGAAGCTTATTACTGGCCATCTGTGAAGTCTCATGGAAAAGTAGGAAGGAGAATCTTACCTGTCCAGTTGCTGCATAGACATTGCCCTCCCCTTAATGTAATAAGGTTGCTACTGACATCTTCAACCCACGTCATGGACCCTGGTCCTTAGATTTATGAAGACAGAGTAGGTGTGTTACTGTGGCCACTGGTTTAACACCCGGGGCAAAAGTATGAAAATTTCTGATACCAAAGAAGGAAAAAATTGTTTTCGACTCATGTTTTTGTGACCTGGTGAGTCCAGCTCTTTGGTTTTCCTATACAAGGGGACTCTAGAGAGACTGAGATGGGCATCACAATTATTTTTCAAAAAGGTAGTATTGCTTGCTGATAATCCCAAGCAACCTACTTCAGTTCTAGTCTCTTTATTTTTTGTACCGTGTACCTTGTATCCTCAAGCTGTCTTCCCTTAAAACTGTAGCTCCAACCTTGTGTGCTCCTATTAATTTCTTCTGTTCCTTTTACTTCCTCACCTAAGGGATATCTTTGGTTAGTTTTCCTACCCCTTAAATACTGGATCTCCCAACTTCCTAGAGTACTGTGTCATAGACAGCAAAACATGCTGGAGCAAACATCACTATCTTAGACAGATGTTTGCTTTTTGAGTGATCTACCTACTACTGCTGGGCACCTGTCTATAGTACTTAAGGAGCAGAAGGCTGAGTGGTTTTATCCATAGGATTTGCAGAAGAATAACCCTGTGAATAATTGGTTAAAGTATTTGTGTTGACTGACTGTACTCAAAATTATTTGAAATCCAATACCATTGTAAACTCTTTCACCAGCAAAACCTCTGCTTGGGCTTTTTTTTTTAAACAGCTTTTTCAAGGATTTGTTCAATGTTTTCCTGGATACCCTGTTATAAAAGGCAAACAATTGACTCGTTTAATGTTTAGTTTCTTTATGGCTTCTATTATAAATTAATCCTTATTTTTCTCCTAAGGGAAGAAGTTCTGAGTGGATGCACAATAAAGAAATTAAATATGTAATGCAATGAGGTTATTGGAAAATTAATCAAGTAATCTGTTCTGAGTATTGTTACAGTGACTCCTTCTTAGTCACTAAATTTTTTTTGTTTTTCCTCAGTTCATCTGCAGACTTTCTTTTTTTAGCAACACTCCATCCTTTTGAAGGATCCTCATCTTGTTTATTATCATTGACCAATTCTAACCCTGGAATTACTTCACGCAATTTCAGTATTGATTGGCCTTTTAAACCTACTAATAATTGACTTTACATTTATATTCTTACAGACTGGCAGTCATGCTGGTTTTATGTGCTGTTCACTTGTATCTCTCCTTTTGTTCCTCTGTGTCTTCTGTTGCCATGTCGTTCGTTCTCCCTTGCATTGTGACCTTAAAGTTTGTGACTGATTAACATCTGCATCAAGTCACGGCTTTTATGCCATTCCTAAGGATTTCCCATAAAATTTCAGGAAAAGGTGAACATGAATAAAAATCATAAAGCTCCTTGGTAAAAAGAGAAATGTAATTGCATAAATAAATCCGTGAGTAACATAAATCTGTGAGCAGCTGACACTATTTGCATGTTTAAAGTTACCCATGTGCTACTGATCTGGGTCATGGGGAAGAAGAATATGCTTGTGATTTTAGCTGTTTTAGAAGGTTTCAGTAGAAGTTATTTGAATAGAAACCATGAATCAGCTTCCATGATGTTCGGAATTCTTTTCATTTACATTCTCCAAATGTTTCTGAAAGCAAGTTTTTGTTCAGAAGAATGTTCAATGCTAAGTAAAATATCAGACATACGGATGTGAATGCATGTTTGCATGAGTATTGGCACTGGAAGCATTTACGTGGCCATCTGGGCAACTCTGTCAGTTTGGGAGACGTTCAAAAATTAGCATGTGATTTGGAAATCATAAGTGGAGTGCAAAAACAGAGTAGTGGGTGTTAGTTTCAGCATCATTCAAGAGTAACCTATGGAATGAAATTTCACTAACTACTACTTTTCTTTGCTCAATTCAATCAGGTTTTGTTAAGTGGGGAAAAAATGAGTTTAGAAAGAATGAAAATATTTTTAGAATTCTCTACTGAAGTACACGGGGTGTGAGTACATATGCAAGAAACTTGCCATTATTCAAAAATTGTTGAATTTTCTGCAAAACTATTCATCACTTCATTTTAAATAACATAAATCAGTTAAATTTCTATTTTTGGACCTAGATACGATGAAAAACCTCAAAATGAAGATTATGGAAGTTGGTTCTTTTATTTTGTGCTTTTCTCACAACATGCTAGCTGCAGAAATAAAACAACAGATGTGGACAGAATATGAGTGTATGTAAACCTAGTCTTTGGAGAGCTCATCTTTAAGAAACTGCTTTGTAGATGTCAGTAGTCGAAATGAACTGTGCCACTTGGCTTTATTGTAACTATGACTTTAGTCAATGTGGTTGGCATGAACATGAGTAACATCCAGAGTTACTGGGTCCCAGACTCTGATTGCTTGTTGCTAGCAATTTGTCCCAAGGTTCTCTGGCAGAAATTTGGCATCTTCTATGGGCAGAAAAGGCAATATTTGAAAGCACATTTGTTTGAAAGTTAAACTATGATAACATGATTCTTAATTGGAAGCTCATATCAACCCATTGCTAACAACAGAAGAAACTTTCAGCTAGAAGAGGAAGGAAGGAAGTAAGAATTGAAGAACACAACCCATTCATACATTTTTTTCATGAAAATTTGTTATTACTTCTGCATATTTTTTAGAGATTAATATATCTCTTCCTATATTATACCTTTCTTGTATATTTCAAAAACATTTTCATTGCAGGAATATGTTGAAAAAATTCCGAGAATAAAGATCAGTGTCTCCATTTAAGCTCATATTTTTACGTGAGTAGAAATGATGTTATATTTTTTTACCATGACCAGACCTTTGAGTAAGGCATAAAAGATACATGATCTTTGGCTTCAACTGGAAATAATTACTTTTTTCTTAAGACCTTTTACATCTGGCATTTTATCCTTCTCAGAGTGATGCAAACACAAAAAAACAAACCAACCAACAAACCAAAAAAACCTCAACCCCCCTCTTTTTTATTCAGGATTATGAGTAGTAGCTTGTAAAGGATACACAGAATTGCAGCAGCCCCTCTCTCACTTGTATCAAGCAACTAATATATTTTTAGATCTTCACAGAAAAAGAAGTGAAGGTGAAAGTAGTAATATGTTCAATCGCTGTTACTTTGGTATGCATTATGCCTGAATGAAAATACAGACATAGATGTAGAGTCATCTGGGGCCCAGTGTTAGGACTCTCACTTTATCAACAATTTCTTTGAGAAGTTCCCTTGATATTTCAATTATTCTCTTTTAGTACTGAAATTGCCTTTAATCTTGCAAATAGTTCTAGTTTCGTGAGTTTAAGGAAAAGCTATTTGACAGCAGACTTTTTAACACTTCCAAAGAATCTAATCTTGCAGCTACTTCAAAGGTACAGAGCTCCAGAACTGTTAATGTTGGCTTTGCTGCAGCTGTGTTGGGCATAAAACACCAACCGTGCTCCACTGGCTTGGAGTGCTCACAAGCCACCTGCTCCCAGGGTCACTCTGATCCACCACTGTAATCAGGTTGTTTAATTATAATTTTAATTCTCTTTAATTATTATTGGGAGTGGCAAACTTCTTCACAAAACTCCTATCATTAAAATTCCTTATGCTGAGAGGAAGAATGTTCACTGGTGTATAGTGTGTAGCTCTTACTAAGAAGCCAGTAAAAGGGACAGTGGGGAAAAAACAGGAAGACAAAACAAAGCTTTGTGGTCCTTGTGTAAAGTGACATCCTTAATCTCTGGTAGGACAAGGAGCAGAGATGGTAATGGGAAGGAAGTGCCTGAGGCTGGGAATCAGATATGGAAATTAGGCTGATACCAGGTGAAAACACTTATCCTCTGGAGAAGATATTTAATCAGCAATGAAACACACTGATAGGAATGTTGGAAAGAGCCAGATGAACGGAAAACACATACAAGCACTTTGTCCACTTCTGGTCAAAAACAAGTTAAAAGCACTAAAATTAACTTTTGATTAACTTTTGCTGTTATAACAGGGAATCTTGTTAACATGAAGCAGGGAGTCACAAGGAATGGAAACCTCAAGTTGTTAATTTATATGTAAAATAAATTCCTTTTAATTATGTTTATCTGAAAGCTTCTGCACCTGATGCTTTTTGATATTTTCTGTATCAGTCAAAGAAGAAAAGGAAGACAGAGAATGAAAAATAACAATTTCAATGCTATTTGCATATAATCTAGGACTACAGAATTAGAAGATGTAGCCAATTCTATATTTTGGATCTTATGCAATAGGGAATACAATTTAAAAAAATAATCTGCAGGGTTCACGATGAGCCAGCCAAGTAGAGAAGAGAATTGACTTAAAGAGAAGCTATTACCTGAAGTGAACAGAAAAGAAATGAGCTTGAAGTGAACACATCTATTTAGTGCTGTATAGATAATATTTAACTTACATGAGAAAGAGGGCCATGAATATTATTAGAGGCTTGGAGCACCTCTCCTGCAAAGACAGGCTGACAGAGCTGGGGCTGTGCAGCCTGAAGAAGGGAAGGCTCTGGGGAGATCTCACTGCAGCTTTCCAGTACCTGACGAGGGCTACAAGAAGTCTGGAGAGGGATTATTTACAAAGCCATGTAGTGATAGGACAAGGGGGAGTGGATTCCAGCTGAATGAGTAGGTTTATGCCAGATATAGGAAGAAGTTTTTAATGTAAGGGTGGTGAAACACTGGAATAGGTTGCCCAGGGAAGTGAACACTCTGGGAGTGTTCAAGACTTAACTGGATGGAGCATTGAGAAACCTGTTCTAACAGAAAGTGTCCTTGTCCATGTAGTGGTGGTTGAAACAAAAGGATGTTTAAGGCCCCTTCCAACCCAAACCGTTCTATGATTCTATAATTCTGCAGACGGAAAGGAAGGAGAGTATTGCTGCAGAGCTGTGCAGAGGTGAAAATTATGCCAGTAAATTAGTCAGTCATTCCTCTGCCTGGTGGCAGATGCTGAGGGCAATGGAGTGAGAGGGAAGGAAAAGGAGGACAGGAGAAAAATTCTCTGAGGACCTCTTCCTGTAGAGAAGAACTGAGCCTAGTGATTGGATGCTGCTGTTTCACCTGATCAGAGTGATGCTGCTGGCCTGGATTCTCAGCTGAAGCATCTCAGATGAACTACACAGATATGAATAGAATAATTTTAATTTATATTGCAATTTATGAAGCTTGCTTATGAAGCTCTAGTCAGAAATGAGTTCCTAAGGGAATGGTGTTTTGGTTAATAAAGGATGAGCTTCAACTGCCCGTGTTTCCTACTCTGGCACAGTATTAAGCTCACACATTTAATATGTTTAAAATATGTTAATGTGAGTAAACAGATATAAACATGTTTCAGTGTCTAAAATGTTAAAAAGCAGCCTCCCTCTTACACTAGCATTTCCTGGGATTTGTGGCAGCCCAGCTGTTCAGCAGCTATGCCATTATCAGTGTCAAGAAATTCATCCAGCAATAAAATCCCAATCTCTCCATGTTTTCCCTAAATATTTGGCATCTGATTCAATTCCTCCAGTCTGGTTCTCAGCATTCTCCTTAAAGATGAAGCTGTAACTGAGTCTGGCAAGGGATGTAAAGAGTAACAGAAAGGCCTTCTACAGGTACGTTTGCTGGAAAAACCAGGCCAATAACCTATGCTGGTAAATTGTTAACAACACAGAGGAGAAGGTGACCACCTGAGGAAACTGAATGTATGTAAGTCCATGGGGCCTGAAGAGATGTGTCAGAGTGTCCTGAAGGCATTGGCTGATGTAGCTGCCAAGTCACTCTCCATCATATTTGAAAAGTCATGGCAGTCAGGTGAACCTCCATGTGATTGGAAAAGGGAAAATATTGTACCCATAATCAGCAAGGGCAGTAAAGGAGGGCCCTGGGAACTACTGACCTGTCAGATCAGCTTTGTACTTGGGAAGAGCATAGGACAGATCCTCCTAGAAACCGTGCTAAGGCATAGGGAGGATAAGAGGTGATTTGAGACAGCCAGCTTGGCTTCACCAGGGCAAAATCCTGTCTGGCCAATTTAGTGGCCTTCTATCATGGGATGACTGCATCAGTGGATAAGAGAAGGACAGATGTCATATAGCTGGACTTATGTAAAGTCTTTGGCTTCCACTAAATGTCCTTCACTTCAAATTGGAGAGTGATGGATTTGATGAGAAGACTGTTAGATGGATAGAAAAGTGGGTGGATGGTCACATCCAGAGTGTAGTGGTCAACATCTCAGAGTCCCAGTGGACATCAATGAAAAGCGAAGTCCTTCAGGGGTCTGTATCAGGACCAGTGTTATTTAATAGCTTCATTAATACACAGATGAAGGGATTGAGTGCACCCTCAGAAAATTTGCAGATGATCCCAAGCAGAGTGATGCTGTTGACACGTCTGAAGGACAAGATGGAGAAGTGAGCCCATGGGAATCTCGTGGGTTTTAATAAAATCACATGTAAGGTGTGTCTGGGCTGGGACAACTCCCAGTATCTTCTCCAGGCTGAACAAACCAAGTGTCCTCATGCTGTCCTTATGAGGACTTGATCCAATGGCCCCTGAGCTCTTCCAGTGCAGCCCTTGCTGTGGTTGTGCTGCATCAACAATGCAACTGAAAATAAGTCTCTCATTCTGCAAATCAGGCCCTCCATCCAGTTCACCATGCAGCTTCACAAAAGCCTGTGCTGACACATTGCAGGGCTGGGCAAGCTCAGAGGATCAAGGGTTACTGAAGTTGTTCCTCCATGGAAGAAATCTCTGCAAGACTGTGGATGAAGTTTTCTGTCCAGGCCAAGCCCAGACTGGCAAATGACTTTGACCTAGTAATTGCCATGGGGGTGTCAGATTCCCTGCCTAGTTCTCACGACCACACAATTATCCAAAGATGCTCCATGAATTTCACCTCTGAAAATCAGCTTGCTTCTTTGTTCCTGTTCCAGGTTGCCTTCAAAAGCACAAAGAACTTCATAGCACCAGCTAGGTGTGTAGTTCTTTCATCAACTTTGAAAATGTATCTTTTTTCTCTTAAATATAGAATTTAGGGAACACAGACAGATGCAGAAAAAGTTTTAATGCAACAGAAATTTTGCTCTTCATTTTTGAAGAAAGGTAAAGCTATTTCCCTAAACCTGAAAGTTTTTTTACTTGAAATAATTTTTTTTCCAACAACAGAGTAAACTTTTTTTAAGTCATGTTCCCTTGAATATGTAAAATATATTTGCCAGTAAATCTTTTATTCAGGCTATTTTTTTATGTGGCTAATTTTTATTTTTTTTTAACATATGAAAAATGAGAAAGTTCCATAGCTGTGTAGCCTTAAGGGATATTTTTGATACCTGAGTGTGGCAACTTTTTCAGACACTACTAATAAAGATTGTTGCTGTCTACAGTATAATCCCTTTAAAATGTCTTTCCCTGCTACTGCAGCTGTGAATGATTTCCTTCAGGGGAAAGAAAATCCTTTCGTATTCTGATCCTTCACTCCTATCTAAGTATTTGCTTTACAGCAGTGCTGCAGGTTTCTAATTTGAGGCTAATTAAATGCAGACACTTATGAAAACCAAAGATGTGATTTGCAAGGAGAACACCACTTGTGGGGATGTGAAGAATGAAACAAAGTAATGAAAACCATCCATGACAACGAAGGGTGCAAGGCAATATTCCCTGTAGGAGTTACTGCACTGACTTGTGGGGTGATGCCAGAGCATCCTTGAGGAAGTGTAGCTCTCAGTGTCAGTGAGCACATCAGCAGCAGCAGCATGGCAGTGCTTCACCCAAGGTGTGGCTGGTGCTCTGAGGGCTGTGCCTGCCTGGTTGCAGCCCATCATCTTTCCGGGGCTCCCAGATCCTCCGGGGATCTCACTGTGGCATGCATGGCCTGGCATGGAGCAGCACTGGTGCTGCATTTCACTGTCCTCACTGCCCTGGAGCTCTCTCCTTCTTTACACCCTGTAGGATTCTCTGGTCAGTGGGGCCAGGAAGGAGACCTCTCTTCCTGCTGCCAGGGAGAACCCAAGAACCCGAATTAACTGTGTAAAGTAGGTGATTGCAAAACCCAGGCTTCTCTTCAATCAGAGCCTTTTGTCACTACAAGTGGAAATGGACAGCCTTTAGAGGGGCTGATGTATGCTGCTGTAGATCTTCAGCTGCTTATCTGAGCCAGTGTTAGCTGAGTTACTGATGAGTAAGTGTGCTTTCTCTGCCATTATTGAGGTAATAGATGCTCTTGATAAAATCTGTCCAATTTTTAAGCTACTGAATATCTTTTAACAGAATTGCTACCGGTCATCAAATCAAAATCATTTGGAAACACATTTTGAAAGTGGTTGCATTTTCTGGCTGAAGAGGATCTCAGTTGCAAGGAGTTGATTTGACTTTGCCTCCTTATCTATTGTGTAAGACATCAGGAAGAGAGAATATTGGAAAGAAAAGGTACTTAAAGGTCACAGCTAATAGTGCCTTTGTCACTTTGCTGTAGTCTACTGGCACTGGAGTAATCTTTCCTTGTGGCAAGTGTTGTTATGACATAAACAGAAGTGGAAATAAAGTGCAGGCTGTGAGCAGATCACAGACAAAGGAAACCTCTTACTGCAAAGCAGCACGAGGCAATCCCAATTGATTATATGACTGCAAGCAGGGTGGTTTTTTTCTTTTTTTTTCCCCATTTCCCCCCCCCTTTCTTATGTTTGGATGTTTTTGTGGTTTTTTAAATGGTGGGTTTTTTCGAGTTTTTTTGTTTGTTTGTTTGTTTGGTTGGTTGGTTTGTTTTGGTTTAGTTTGGTTTTTTCGGATTTTTTTTTTATCTGGGTTGCTTGTTTTTTTAATTACTAATACACCTAGAACTTTCAGAACACCTTTGTCCAAAGTCAAGAGACAGCATTTGATTTGGAAAGGAGCCCAGGGACTCTCAGTCATATGCCTGCTCATGGAGAGTCATTCATATTAATGTAAATGCCTCTTCTGGGAGGAGGGGTAGATAGATAGTTAAGTTTTTCTTTGTATTTTTCTGATCGAGGCCATGTATGGTAATCAAGGTGTGCCTAGAAAACAAGATCAGCGATGACAGTGGATTATATTGTGTATGAACATTGTATCTGCTGATTTGAAGTCCAAATGCCTACAATGAAGTGAACTGAAGTTTGTGTTATAGATGCACGGAAAGGGTCAGGTGCCAGCATCAGCAACATCAGCAGCCTCTGGAGAGCTCTTTTTTGTGGACAGTGTGGATGAGACAGGTGGGTTGGTGGTCGTGTTCAGACTGGAGGTGGGGAACTGTCTGCCTGAAGATCATACCCACGAGGTCACAATGCCCTGTCAGCCCTGCAGCTTGCATGAGCATCGTGTGGCTGCTGCTGCACATGGATTTGAAAGCAGCATTCACCCCTCCAAAAGAAGTTTCCAAGTTTGGGTTTTTTTCCTTCTGTGTCTTATTGTCCTTATACTCATATGGATATAAAAATAACCTTCCCTTTTGCTGTCTGCCCAGTCCACTCACTTCTCTTGAGACAATTCCAGCTTATGCAACTAATCCCTTCTTGCAAAGAGTGCATGGATCCATACAAATAACTTGTAATGTTTAATTAAACTAAACTGTAATCAACAGAATTTATCTTTTGACTACTGTGTACCAGGGAAGCTTTATCTGCTGAAAATACACAGTAAGATTGGTTTGACTTTTAAAAGCACCATGTGAGGTTCTCATTAGCCTTATTATAATTTCTGAATAATAAATATGTAAATGATGAGTTTCACATGGGAGATTTAATTCTGTCCTCTTATTTTTGATTAGCTGGAAATACACTCTGGCTCTGTCAGATAATTGGTAGCACTGCACACCAATAAGGCATTTCCCTACAATTCATCAGAAGCAGTTGAAGAAGTAAAGAAGGCTGGAGCTGTTATATTTTTGACAGTTTGCTAATGCCAACTTGTTGAAGTTATAACTCAGCCATTAATGTAATGTATAAATTATTGAATCTTTCTTATGTCAGGAATTTAAAATCTGAAAACCCAAACTGAAGATCTAAGTCTGGAGTGTAAATGCTCTGGGAATCAGATTTCTGCCTTCCTCTCAGCCCCATTTCTTTTCTGAACTACTCTGCAAAAACACCCGTTCAATTTGAGCAAAGTGTAGGGAAAGTAGTATCCTTAGGAATTTGAACTTCACATGCACAGTCCAAAGATGTACTTCACCTGTGCGATTGTTTTGGGGGTTTTTTTGAGATCTGATGAGCCTGGCTACATGGTGGTTAATAAAGTGTCACTGCAAAAGGAAGATTCCAAATAAATGTGAGTGGGGTAAGTGGTGAAAAACAAGTAATGTAAAGCAACTTGATACTTGCATAAATTTCCCTTTCCTTAACTGAACACAGTGGAAGAGACAGGACCATAAAAAGAAATAGTAGTTGATTAGTAGTAAACTATCAAAATGCAAAAGTACCCTCCACATCAAGAATCCATAATTTTAATGTGTTATCTTTATGCAGACTTTATTTTGTCGCTTTAGTAATTGACTCCTATATACATAATAAAATACAAACAGTTCTCTAATTAGATGAATGAAATAACCACAAACAGAGACTGGGGTTTTAACATTATTTCAGTATTTTGGGACAGTGTAATGTTTGAGTAATTTGGTGAATCTAATATTCTCTTCCACGTTTGAAAAAGGACTCTTTTTTTAGTTATAATGTGGATATGCCCTCACCATTTTTTTTCTCTTCTCACAAGGCCAACTTTAAGTTCCCCTTTTGGTGATTTGAGTTCCAATTTTTACCACCTCTCCTCCACACAAGCAGTCTCCTTGGCTGACAAAGGATGGTCCTCCCCTGTCCTAGGGCAGTTTCTCCCCTCCTTCAGAAACATCTTAGTTTTATAAGTCCTCATGCCTTTTTATTCTTCTTTACTCTTGATGTTACCCACTCATTTCAGAATGCATTAGGCAGTTTTGCTGCTTTTCTCCACCATGTTGTAAAAAATCATAGAAATAAAGATTACTTAAACTATTCAGACAGCCTTTTAACACTGCAAAAACAGTAGAATGAAATCAGGAAAGGATTTAATTTTAAAGGTCTGATAATTGTTCACAGAACATAAATAAACTATGATTGTCAGATTTGTCATATGTCCAAAGTGGGTCAAATATTCATATCTTCATGTGAATTATTTGAGAAAAAGATACGTGGTTAAATGATCTATTTACTCATTTTTAGTGAAGATTCAACAAGAAGCTTTTCTTTGTTCTAGCTTTCTAAATAATATTTCATTTTCCAAATTTCAGTTTTCCAGTTTTGGAAAACCGCCAGCTACAAACTATTAAAACCCGTCACATGAAAAGAAGTGTCACATAATCAAATACTTAGAAAATATGTTACCAACTCAACCCCTAATAAGAATTTTTGACAGTGCATGCATTTTTATGTGTTTGTGCAATTCTCCATTATTCCTTTACAGGTGAGCTCATGTAAAATAGAGAAGAGATTGTTACTGCTGTCATCAACCCTTATTTAATTACAATTATTGCAGTAGTTATTCATCATCAGTATTATGATGATTTTAATAAGTTTAAAAAATACATTCTTTCTCTGTTCATTAGTTTTCTCCTATTGTTATGATCCTTATGGCATCTGCAATTGGTAGACATTCAAATTAAAGTCTAACAGAGATGGAAAAATTTATTTGTGAATGGAATGCAAGCCTCCATTTTCTGATTTACAGTCACTCTACAGTGCAATAAAAAAAGCTTTAATCCATATTCCTTTTTTTTTTTTTTTTAATAGTTCTGAGAAGTGAACTAGGGTACAACCCCCTCCTATTAAGTGCTGAGGAGTATGAGCAATCCTCCTAATTTATAGACATCTGTCACCGTGTCTCTTAATTATAGGGGCACTGCATTTGGTGAGACACAACAACAGTTCTTTAGATGGTATTGAGAAATTGCCTTCTGTAAGGACTGAGGTGGCAATCCATGAGTGATTTTTAAGATCAACCACTGAGTTCCATCCCAGGGGATGTACAAAACCAGGTCTGGCCCTTGGCGCTCAGAAAGCACAAAAGCACAGCAGCAAGTGGGATCAGACAGCTGCAAAGATGAGGTGCAAACGCGGCAGCAGGCACCCTGGGTGTGCTGCTGTTCAGTACGATGGCACTGCTCTTTGAAAATGCACAGACACGAGCACGGACTAAAGTTGTGTTTGTAACGAAAGCTGAGACCATGGCACAGTCCACATGATCTGCGTTGAGCTGTCTGATGCCAGAGAAACATTGTGAAAAATGTACCACGTAGAAAGGTAAGAATTTGCCTCTCTTTATAGGGGAAAACATTATAAAGACTTCAATTCTTTATGCTCATAGGAAAAGCCAAAAATATTCCAAGAAAATTAAGTTAAGACTTGGTGTGGGAGAGACCTATACCAATTGCAGCTAGCAGGGTCTCTTTGTTGGTATAGAAACATAATTTAGGCATTGCTTAATCTAGGAGATAATAAAACCACAGCAGCAGTAGGTCTTAGCAGAGTCCTTCTCCAAGCTACTGGAGGAAACTGTGTTTCAATCCTTTACATAAAGTGATCAACCATTTTAGAAGTAGCTCCCTCTGTCCTGCCTTCCCTTCCTGCACAATCCTTCTGAAAAAGGAGTCTCAGAACTGCACTTTACAGGTTAAAAATCTTGTTGTTTCATGATTAAATTTAATCATGATGCATGAACAGGCTTTGTGAGCTAGACTTAAACACAGTGTCCTTATCCTGGGATGAATTTTCTGTTACCTACATGCTTGTGAAGCATGTTTCTGCTTTGATTCTGAGTGTTTATTTCTTCAAGATAGGACCAAGAGAGTCCTCATCAGATTGCTCTATTTATGTTTTTTATTCTCTGCTCTACTGGTCTCCAGATTCCCTGATCTTGGACTGTATGGTAGTTTAAGACCCTTGCTTAGGTCAGCTCTGCCCCACATTTGAATTCAGCAGATAATTGCTCATCTGCTGTGATAAAAGACAAAAATTATGCCTAACATCCCCAGCTGCCAAGCTGCTGTCCTACTTAAAACATGAAAACTGAGGGAAGCAATAGGATCCATTTCTATTAAAAAGCTCTGCTAGACAGCAGCAGCTAGAGACAATCTAGCATATCCCAAATCATCAGAATAAAACCACCTATGCTTATATCCTGCAGAAAGCCTAGGTCCTCTTTGCTTTCCCTTCCCACTTCCTGAGTGTCCACCTCCACTTAGGAGTCAGGTTGTTGTGATGCAGAATTTGCTAGGCAGTAATACTGGCTGCCAAATTTGTAAGTGGAATTCCCCATCATGACAAAATCCTTCTATAGTTTCACGATGAAGTGAGCAGACTGTGCTGGTTCAAAAGTAAACCAGTGGGAGGAATGAACCCTACACAAATACCTTGAGAGAGATATCAGGAGTTATTTAACAATTTAACAGAAAGATTACAATAAGTGCCACAAAACAGAAAAACTGGTTTAAACACACAAAGTCAGAATACAACCTAGCACCCTGTTGGTCAGCATGGTAGTCACAGGCCTATCAGGTCAAGGATTCAAGGATATCAAGGATTGCAGTCCTGTTGAAATGGTGGTTGTAGTTGAACTTGGTGGTCCTGTGGAAGGTCTGATCTTGTGGTGGATCTGCTCAGTGGTGGTGGTATCCCAAGTCCCCAAAATGCCCAGGCTGTACACAGGAGGGTTCAGGTAGTACTTCTTATGTATACAATGCATATTTGTTTAACATAAATGTCAAGTTTTGTTTCTTGCATATATATATATATATAAAACATAAAAATAGCATTATATAGTTTGTTATTTCTTGGAGCACTGCCAGAGAATCACATCATATATTTGTTAGTTACCCAAGAGGGAGGATTGCTCATATACTGCTTCCCAGGCAGCTGTGACAGGAAGGAGGGAAGGAAGAAAATGGGGATGCCTATATTTTTTTTTTCAATAGACATCCATGTCTGCTTCAAGACAGTTGTCTATTTCTGAAAAAATGCAGCTGATAGGAGCTGCTCAATTATTTGACTGCCAGTCTTTGTAGAATGTGCAGAATGCACTTTGAGGGATATGATTAATGAATATTTCATAGGGCACTGAAATATGTAATGTATGTAACCCTGAGTGTGCATGAACATACACACATATATTTATATGCACTGGCACATTTATGATTTTTGTAATATTGTTGGAAATCAAACATCCAAATTCACTTGCACTTCACCATAAACTCCACATATATAAACCCATTTAGTATTACCTGTTTGGCATTTTTTAAAATTCAAAATATTACTATGCCAATATTTTTCTGTTAATATCATCAGCTTTGTAATTGTTATCTGTGGAGTCACTTTTATTTGAATTCTCCTATTGTTATGCAAATTATTAGCAAGGTCCACAATTATGAAATATTTCTGATCATAAAATAAAACAATAAAGACAAAAATCAGTAGAAGACTGGTTGAAGTGAATTTATAAATTGTTTAAAGTGCAAAACTGTCCATTTATCTTTAAACATTCATTTTTTTTCTGTTTGTAAACACTGTCTATGATTAGAAAAGCCATGAATTTAAATAATCTTTATCAGTCTAAGAAATTAATAATTTCAAAAGTGTATCTGGCAAAAAGTTGAAATGATACTCTCTTTCTTCTTCTCCTAGAAGAATTCATTGTAGGCTTTCTACCAAGATTACAGCTGGAGAGGAAGGCAGTGCTAAATAGATACGGCAGCCAAGAAGGTCTCAAAAAATAATTGTTTCTTGATTTTCCAAATACTATATATGAAGTGGATTCAGAAGTAGAGCCCATGCTGTCCCCTTACTTCCTCCATCTATTACTTGCTCTGGAAATTTAAAAACTCTCAAAAAAGGGCTTTTCCAGATCTTACTGAAATGAATATTTAATCTGATTCAAGTTAAATCATGGAGCTGTTAGCACTTCTCAAGCCAGACTTTATTGTTTTGTAAGGATGAATGCTTATTTCCATAGTCATGCAGACACAGACAGTTTGCTAACTCAGTTTGACTGACAGTTCACACAGGAGGCTTTGCAGGAAAAGAGGGGAGCAAATCCTCTCCCCTGAAGATGGGAAAACCTTGCTTTGTGGTCCTTGAGGCAGTCAGCCCTGATATGGCAACTTGGACAGGCACAGCCTGCTTGACCCTGCAGATGTTCACACCCGGGGCTGCCCAAAATATCTTGTGGGGTTCCCGTGGTACACCAGGAGTAAGGCTAAAATACCTTTGTTATCTGCTGAGGCTCTCTGTGGAGCAGCACGGTCAGGAATTGTTTAGATTGCAGCGAAGGATTATCCAATACTTGTGTGCAAATTATGTAGCAAACAGGTCTGCAGGAGCACCTCACATTGAAATTTTCTTTTTTCTGTATCCTAGTCAACTTGTGTACAAATGAGTGCAGTGGAGACCAGACTTTTGAAACAGAGCAACAGAGCTGCAGGAGTGTTGCAGAAACCTGTTCTTCATCCAACAGCTGGAGGGAGAGGGTGAGAATGTCACTCTGAGGCATCTGATATGTGACAGGGTGAGCTGGCAGCAACGTCTGGAGGACAGAAGTGGTGGATGCACACTCCCACTTTACAGGGTGTTAGGTTTTCTATAAGCTTAATAAAGAATAATAAAATCACCAAATGGTTTGTTTGGGAATGAACCTTTAAAAGACATCTAGTCCAACAGACCTGCAACCAACACCTTCCACTAGACTAGGTTGCTCAGAGCTCCTCTAATCTGACCTGAATATTTCCAAGCATGAGGAGAATCCACCACCTCTCTGGGCAATACGTGTCAGCATTCTCATGGTGAAAGCTTGTTCCTTGTTTCTAGTGTAAACTGCTCTCCTTCTGCTCAAAATTGTTACCCCTTGCCTTTTCATTACAGACCCTGTCCCCATCTTTCTAATAAACATTGTTTAAGCACAGGGAGGTTGCATTATAGTCTTCCTGGAGACTTCTCCAGGCTGCATAGCCTCATCTTCCTCAACCTTTCCTCATAAGAAAGGTGCTCCATCCCTCCAAATTTCTCTGTATCCCTTTCTTATACTCACTCCAACAGCTCCACTTCATTCCAGTGTTGAAGATCCCAGAGCTGGAGGCAGATCTCCAGGTGAGGTCAGACAGTAATAAGCAGTTTCTTGTCCAGTCTGCCTTTATGTTGCTCTGAAACTCTCAATGTCCCAAGCTGTATAAGGATGCAATCTTCCCGGGCAAAGGAATGCATCTTGCTTTTGCCCTGTTATTTTTCCAGCTCAAACTTCAATGTAAAAAATTTTCCTCTTTGTTTATGTTTTCAGAGACACTTGCAGTTTTCAGTGAAAACTAGCTAACAAAAAATAATTTGTTGTCAAACACATTTTTATCAGACTTGGGAGGTTGCCATGCATACATCTTGTACTGTATATCTTCTGGTTTTCCCCTTTTTTATGAAAATGAGGAAAAAGAGAAGAATATCAAATAATGAATAATGTTATATTACAAAAAGGCTTTATGTGCAACTCAATTTCGGTTGAAGTTTTTAACTAGTCCTTAGACTAGCTAATTAGTTTCTGGATTACCCTGGATTGGATTACCCTGGAATTCTGCATAGGTACTGGGGTGGCTCAAGTTTGCTCATAAGAATTTAATACTGGTTTTGGCTGAAGATACTGGGCAGTCTTTTGGGATTAGTGGCCTGTGAATTTTTGAAAGGAAATTTGTAGGTAGCAGGTCAAAGCTTTCAGTGGATATTGTATAAGTATAAAGGAAGATGGACAATAAGAAGATAATATGAGGAAAGAGTGAGACTAGTGTTAGGGAAAACCAAAACAAAATAACTAAAGCAAGTTTATAACTAGATGTGTATCGTTCATCCAGCATGGCAATACAATTTCCCTTTACAGATACCCTCTCTCATCCTGCAGTTCTTGTCCTTGTCCCTGTCTATCCAGTCTAGCTGAAATTTCCCACAGTATTTTTCCAATTCTGCAGAGGGAGGGAGTTGGTTGAATCCTACTTTCCTGATGTTGAATACTGCTCCTTGCTTTAATCAAAGTACAACCTTCTTTCCTCTAGCAGATATGGAATACGGTAATATTAAAATATTTCCTCTAAAGTTATCTTTTCTCTTTCTTCTCTTTCTGGGGCCAACAGTGTGAGACAGCAAACACCCAAGATGGAAGGGAGCTGGGCTATTGAGTGCCTCCCAACCCCACCTTCCAGCCATCCTTCCAAAGGAAAACAACATTCCTCTTAGTTAACCCTAGCAGGCCTTCTGGTCAAAACTTTTACAGTCATCTCCATTGCTGTTTCTAAAATTTCCTTTTAATTATGAGTGTTAATCCAAATGATATTGCTTCTTGCAGAAGGCAACATAAAGATTCTACATAAATGTAGTTTTTTAACACTTGTAAAACTTTTTTAATCCAGGGAGGGAAGTTTCCTTCTCATATGAATGTTTGCCTTTCTCACGTGTCTAACACTTTAACCCAAAGAGTTTTTGTAGCAAGCCAGTAGGTGACCACTGACATTTGTGGCCTTTAAACAGGAGTTCTTGGGCTGGGCAATGACTGGGAAAGTACATTCAGCCCTCTTACTCCTTCACTACAGTTACAAGGAAATTAAATCTAAACTCTCTGAAAAACATTGCCTGTATGTTCTCTTTCTGTGATAAATGTTGAAGATCCTGGAGCTCAGACTCAACTACTTGAGTTACTACTTTGGTTGTAGACATACTCTATTTCCTGGTTATCATAACTCTCAGTAGATCTATTGAATTCACAGACTAGGATTCATTTACTTAGTGAAACACATTTGAATGTGATATGTTTTATATATATGTAAAATGATTAAAAATTTGGATGTTTAGTGCATAAAATCCATAAGGTCTACTGCTTACCACACTGGCAGCAATAGGAATTGGGTCAACTGTTGCACTGCAGAATTTGCTTCTCCTCTAAATTCTTCACATGAATTTGTCAGCCAAAGTTTTCCTGGAGATCAGTGGAGGTCTAGTTTATTGGCTGAAAGCTTATTGCGAGAAGAGTTGAAAAAACTGACTGACTAATATAGAAGGGAATTCAAGGGGAAAGGTTCAGCTGAACTCATGGTCATTTATATAAGGAAAGACTTACACATAGCCCATAAAGCAATCTTTCTGAAAGAAGTGTCTCTGGTCCTGTCATGAGAACTCTGTGTAGACACTTTGATATGTAGGTCAGGTCACACAAGGTATTTCTCACATTTTATGTGAGCCTGGATTGCCAGCCTAGGAAAGTTTAAAGTATTTCATTTATCTAAAACTAACTGCAGCAAAAAGGAAGCAGGAGGACTGACTTTGCTACACTGGCAAAAAAAGCACATTCCCAGGTACTTGGGCTTGTATGGCCCAGCTTTGAAGTTCAGGTTCCTTCCTGCTACTGTTACCCAGCTCAGGTAGATTAGCAAATTTCTTTGCAGCTTCCAATTGTGCTTCCCAGACCTACACTCCCAGTTTAAGCCTCAAGTTGATGAACAATGTCATTAAAAAATGCTCTGTGAATTAGCTAGATAGAAAAACAATTTGTTTAAATTTTATGGTTTTACCTGATCAGCGTTGCAGAAATATTTCAGAAACCTAAAGCAAACTTCTTTCACTCTCATGGCAGAAAATTGAGCTGTGATTACGATCTTGCTGCAAAACTGGAAATCGTGTGATGTTTTCAGCCCTATACATTTCAGCCCTGTTTCCAGACTATACATGGATCAAACACACTAAAACGAAGACAAAACCAGTGTGCATTCTGCCCAATATTAACAACTAATATTTGAAATAATATTAGAGAGTGAAAAGTTAGAATGGGCCACCTTCCACAAAAAATTTTGAAGTCAAAGAAATGCAACAAAAACAAGGAATCTTTATCACAGACTGCTTGATGCACTCTTAAAACTACTAGAAAGACATATTCTTTGTCAGTACTTTTTAAGAAAAGTGCCCAGTCGAAGTGTGTTTTTCCATTATTTGAACCCAGGAGCTGAAGGGAGCTAGGTACTATAGGTTTCCAAAAGAACCTGCAGCAATTGCATTATGCTAGATCCTGCTTAAGTACAGTGATACATATACATCTTTGATCTTTCAAATATTGCAGGATCAAAGTATTCACTGTTTTGGATATATACCTGTGCTAAAATCAACTGATTATAGCTCTGGCCACAGAAAATAACCAGGTACAAATTACTTTGAACTGATGTCACTCCAGGTAGTCTGTGCACTTTTGTATTAATTAGCATGACTTTGAACTTAATTTCTTTTCTGTTGCATGGTCTGGAATAAATAGCAGTTACTAATAATCTATTTAAAACTCATTTTTGTGCTACACTGTAACAGACAGAGAGAGAGAGAGATGAATAGAAATGCATGTGTGTATTTGCTCTCTTTGCTCTTCTTAATATATACATTAAAAAAAGAGTCACATCTAGCACCCTGGTTACCAGTTTTTCTTAATAGGCAATGCTTCATCCTAAATCAAGCACTCACAGTAGTATGAATTAATTAATATTAATGAAAGCACAAGAAAATTCTGCAATGGGTCATTCTTGTTATCAGTGCTTATTTGATCATATAAAAACAGTTTGAAGTTTTAGAGGGAGGGAGGAGGAATTGCTTTCTTGTCTTTAAAGGGCAATTCTCATTAAAAAATCAGCCCAGAGCTATACAGAAAAAAGCTCTGGATAAACCATTTGAAGGAAGGGTACTTGCTAGACTCCTGGACCCAGTGAAAATTTTGATCATCACTAATCAATGAAGAGAAATGTTATACTTCACAGATTTGTTTTTATAAATCAAAGTAGGAGAATATTAGAAACAGTAGTAGAGAAGCTTTATTGATTCCTCAGCACTTCTTCCCCGTCTTTCTCTAAAAAACACTGGCCCCAAGCACCTACACCCTCACCCCACTTCCCATGTGATTCAGGAGTGCTAGGTCCACACATGCTGCTTGCTGAGTAACACAAGAGACCCTTTCCACTATGGGCTTGTCTCCTGAACATGTTTTTTGGAGCACTGACCATCTTCTGCTTGTTGCAGTCCTTGCCAGCACTGCTAGCTTCATTTTGGTGTGTCATTAATGTGGGCACACAGATCATGGACCTGCTTGACTTTGTATGAGAAGCCTTCTACTCAGTGGACAGTCCCAACAGCCCTCTTTGAAACTAGTTTAATTAAGGTTATATAGAAATGTCCTTGTTGGTATACCTGCTACATGCACAAGATTTTTAAGATTTACAGGTCTCTCTGCACCACCTCTGAGTCCTTCTGAACATGTAAGCATAAGAATGCCCATTCAGTCATGGATGCAGGAAACAAAAGATAGCAGTCAGAGAGGCTGGTAGTACATTGACTCTGTCTTTTAGGAAATTGTCTCCAGGAATCCTCTTCTCTTATACTACCACTTTATATTACCCTCCAAAGCAAAAACAAGGTGAAAAAATGCTTTAAGCGAGAGGAAATTCCTAAAAGAAATACACAAATATCACCCACAGAAAGATATAGGTCATTATAAACTCAAAGGCTCTAATAACTGAAATTATTTCGGCTTTGAAAAAAGCACATGAATTACTGATAGTAATTTACATTTGAGGCTAACTGTGACTTGATACTGCAAGAATGTTGTTCTTTAAGAAAAGCGTAAGAAATTACCTAGAAACTTAACAGGGTTTCTTTCAAACCTTTATAATAAAGAAACTTTCTTTTTTCAATGAAGTGAGTAAATTTTGCTAGAGATTAGAATTAATTTTTTTCTTTCAATTCGTCAAATGCTAGTTTGCATGTCAAATTAGCTGGCATTCCATAACTGTTGAATGCTACCTGGATATGGACTTTGGTTTTTGGACTTTTCCTGTAGTATTTCCAATTTAGCAAATTTCACTTCTAATTTCACTCATCCTAATGAATTCTTCAGAACAGCATTCGATGAATGGAATAATGGAATGAGCTGAAGTATGTAACTCTGAGAAGCTTTTGATTCAGCATACTCTTGGACTGGAAGTATATTCACTGATCAGGCACATAAGACAAGACTTACCTAGAGCAGCTCAGTGTATGAGATGCCATTGTTGAAGAATATTGCACTCAAAAGAGGCTTTTGGTGCATCTCTCTACTGCTTGAACCTTACACTGCTGCATTCTCCAGTCATATAAAAGATTAAATAGCGTCCTAGGTTTTTCTACAAAAAATAAATCAGTGATAAGGTAGCTTATTCCATTTTGCCTTGCTTGTCTATCTGTGGCTCCTTAAAGGTATGCAAAGGTTGATCAAAGCGTCTATTTGTCTAGAACAAAAGCTACTTCAGCTCTTTCAGCTTTGTCAACAAAGTCAGAGGAGAGCAAGTAAGTTCTCAGGGAAAGAAAAAAAAGTCATGCAATATTTCAGCCTAGAGCTGTCTGAACAAGCTCTTAAATATATGATTCATGTTCCTCATTCATCTACAACTATTTGTACTGTGCTGACACATTTCTGTAACACTAAATTAACTACTAGTCCATTTGTCATTTGTAGATTTCCTTCCTCATGATTTCTTCACCACATTCCCCCAAAAGACAATTTTTTCCAAGATTCCCTGCCCAAACACTCACTGAATTTCATTGGCTGTTCAATGTAATAAAATAAATTAAAAAAGAATTTAAAGGAAGATATTTAGATGGAATTAAGCTAACTGAATTATTTAACAAACAGATGCTGCATAGAAATGCATAATTTATACTAAATGTGTGGAAAGAAGCTTTAAGGTTATGGTGCTGTTAAGTCAAGCAACTTTTCCTCCTTATATCTTTAAAGTTACCAAGCTACTGTCGTCCAACTGAGTAGCAAAGTGGGAATAACATATGTTCTTCTTTGACGACACATGATGTCAATTATAAGCCTCTTCAGGTCCTACTGGCTTGTGTTTTAGTTAAACTGGTTAACTAGAAAGTGAGGTAGCTGAACTTGAGTTGCCACTGAAAGTGCACAGTATAGTAAAAGGTTCAATAAATCAAAAGTGAGATGGTAAGTGTGCATACCTCTGAAGAAGAGAGATAAAAGAAGGCAAAATGTTTAATGCTTTTAAAATCATGAAATTATTTAGGTTGGAAAAGGTTCATCATCATTGGGTCTAACCATTAGCCTAACACAGCCAAGTGTAACACTAAATCACATCTCTTAACACCATATCTATATGTGTTTTTAAATGTCTCCAGGGATGGTCAGCCAACCACTCCCACAGTTGCACAGGTCTGTGCAAATACCTGGCTAACCTTTCAGTGAAGAAATTTTGTCTAATAATCAATCAAAACCTCCCTACCACATCTATAGACATTTTAGTCTCATTCTTTGCCTTGAAAGAGAATACCTCCACCTGGCTACCACCTCCTTCCATGTATTTATAGAGATTGAAAGGTCCCCCATGAGCCTCCTCTCCAGACTAAACAGTCCCTGTTCCCTCATTCATGTCTCATGTGATTTGTTTTTCAAACTCTTCACCAGCTGTATTGCCCTTCTTTGAACAAGCTTAATGGAAATATACAACAGGATACTGTGGTTCAAAGTGGTTTAGTTTTTAAGAAAAAATCCACGAGTCATAAATTAAGACAAAAAGAAGCAGCAGGAAAGTTCTGGAAAACTCAATATTCTAGATCTGGGGAGAAACTGTAAGAGCTACAAGTAACACACTGTGGAAACTGTGGCACAATAAGCATTACAGAGTCACAGGATTTTATTAGTGACTTAGCTCTTGAGTGCTTTTAAACAGTGGGACATGATTTTTACATTATTATTATCAAAAAGATATATGCTCTCTGCACTTCTGGAAACACGAGATGGGGATGTGCTGAATGTCTCTGGACAGTGGAGAGTAAAACAATGGGCAGCAATATTGTAGTATGGAATACACTAAAATAAAGATGAGGGTTCATTGAGTAGCCAACAGTGTGAATAAATAACGTACCACACAGAGAAATTTGAAATGTTCAATTACTTTTTTCTTCATTTATAACAAGCTGGGTAAATAAGATCAGATTTTTTGGTATTATTTGATTATAGCATTCTGGAGTAGGAACCTGAGCCAGAAAAGAAGGAAAATAGTAAAAAGAGTATTAAATTATGGAGCTATTTGAGCCCAACTAAGTTGACCATATAATGCCACCAGGGGAAGCTGAATTAGTTCTTTAAGTATTAATGATTATATTCAAGAACTCAAGGAAAAAAGTGCAAAGAATGTAAGAGAAAGAAAACACGTGTTAAAGGGTAGAGACTAGCTAAAACTCATTGAATGAATGGCTGCTGGAACAAATACTATATGCATAGATCAGATGGGAAGTGTGGACTGGACGAGTGGACAGTGAAACTGAGAACTGGACAAACAGCAGATCTCAGAGGGTCATAATCAGTGTGGTACATGGTCCAGCTGGAGACCTGTCACTAGTGGTGACCCCAAGGTTCAAGAGTGGGCCCAGGCGTGTTCAGTTTATCCATCAGTGACTTGGATGAAGGTGTAGAGGCCTCCTCAGCAATTTCACTGACAGCACAAAGCTGGGAGGAGTGGCTGATAGCCCAGAGGGCTGTGCAGCCCTTCAGCAGGACCTCAACAGGCTGGAGAGATGGGCAGAGAGGAACCTTCTGAAATTCAGCAAAGGCAAATGCAGGGTCCTGCACCTGGGGAGGAACAACCCCAGGCACCAGCACAGACTTGGGGTGACCTGCTGGAAAGCAGCTCTGTGGAGAAGGAGCTGGGGGTCCTGGTGGACAATAAGCCCTCCGTGAGCCAGCAGTGTGCCCTGGTGGCCAAGAAGGCCAGTGACATCGTGGGCTGCATTAAGAGGAGCAGTGCCAGCAGGTCCCAGAAGGTGATCCTGCCCCTCTACTCAGCCCTGGTGAGACATCACCTGGAATGCTGTGTCCAGTTCTGGGCTCCTCAGTAAAAGAGAAACATGAAACTCCATAGCAGGTCCAGTGGAGGGTGACAAAGACGATTAAGGGAGAATCTATGTGATGAGGAAAGGCTGCATTGGGCCTGTTCTGCCTTGATAACAGATTACTGATGTGGGACCTCGTGAATTTCTGTAGGTATCTAAAGGGAGCATGTCCAGAAGCCTGGGCTCCTTTTAGTGGTGCCAAGAAACAGGACAAGAGACAATGGCTGGAAAGTGATCCACAGGAAGTTCCAACCAAAGAACCTCCCATGTGGGTACCCACACATTGGAGCCAGCTGCCCAGAGGGTATGGAGCTCCTCTCACTGGAGATATTCCAGAACTGTCTAGACTCAATTCTATGCCATGTGCTCTGGGATGACCCTGTTTGAGCAAGGAGATTGGAGCAGATGACCCACTGCTGCTCCTTCCAACATGACCCATTCTGTGGTTTTTTGAGAGCATGGAACTGGGCAAGTTAATCTGAGAGGAAAGGCCAATGAGTTAGAGTTTGTACTATCATGATCTACCAGTCAATGCTTTCATAAATCAGATGGAGACATGAGTCAAAAATGGACAGAAAGAAGAAACATCAAAAATGTTTGCATTATCTTAAGTGTATGTCAAACTGAAATTTAGCTAGCAACCAGTTACTGCTGCAGTGAAGTATATGGTATAGTGCAGTGGAACCCCACATAAATTACAAGTTTGAACCTGCTTTCTCTAGTAAGCATTATCAAAACATCATTACTCTTAGACTCCAAAGACTCACAATTTCTTACAGTGATCAGAGTATTTTTGGACAAAGGAATTACTAGACACATAGACTAATCTGATCTAATCTAAAACTAGGTTAGATTAGATTAGATTAGATTAGATTAGATTAGATTAGATAGTCCAGAAATAAATAGTTTAAACCCAACTTCCCATATGCCCATCTTTTACTATTTTCTTGCTGTGATGGTTTTACCTGCAGGGCTACATGTCTGTTACAGCATCCTGGACCATGGAAAGTCTACTTTCCGAGGCCTTGTGGTCCCTTCTTACTCCTTTCAACAGTCATGTCAAGATACGGAGAAGGCAAACCAGTTCTGTGAAAAAATAGTTCCTCACTCTGCTTCCTCTTAAGAAAAACACAAGGTCCCCCACAATGGAGTAATTAGATTTAGTGTCTGGTTCTCTCTGGAAAGCCAGATGGTTTGGAAATATGTCCATAAGAAAGGTAGACAGGAAATCATGGGCATTGTTTGTGGGACTTGGAAAGGACTGAGACAACTGAAAGCACAAAGAGGAAGATAAGGGTAGGTTTCCCTGTGTGACTTGAACAGTCAGTTGCTCTGAAGAGTGTTTCTGATGTGCACTCTGACACCTGAGCTCATTGACCTCGTGTTGAAGGCAGCAGCTTTGTGCCACTCACATGGAACTGTATGTGCTCTTTCCCCTGCAACACATGGGGTGGAATGTGGGGAATGAGTGAGGACAGGGCAAAGTGAGCCAGGAATGGTGGGAACTGTACAGCCTGGGAGGTGTCCTGAAAACAAATAACACACCTTCCCCCTTGGCTTTTCTCTGTGTCTGTGTAAAAGTCTGTGGGACAGAAGTAACAGTCATTCAGAAATGCAACAGCAAGCCAGACTGAGCTGACAGGGAGACACAGGGAACAAAGAATGTATGCAGGACCTACAAAGGTGTGGAACAGCAGCAGATGTCCACTTCCATGTAACTCATACAGCAAGGAGTACTATGCTTCCCACTCAAACTGCAGGAAAGTAGTTGCTAGGTAAATTTGTGTTGCATGAAAGCCCTCAGTCTAAAATTCATCCAGCTTCCTTAAAGTGGAGGTCACAAGCAAGCTGGATCAATTCTGGAGTACATCAGGGATGATTCAAGTCCATCAGGACAAACACAGCTTACACCAAAGGAGGGAGGAATGTCCCCTTGGCACTGTCCCAGGGCAGTTGGTCGTCCTGGCCATTGTGATGCTCCTGTGAGGCAGTCCAGCTCTCCACATCCCATGAAGTGTCTGAATAGATGTCCAGTGTATATCCTTGCACAGGTGGGCATGTTGCTACTGCGAGATGTGCTGCAGACAATAATGTCAGCAGAGACAACTCTGCTCTCCATCTGGACATCCACACTGCATGCAGGGAGGTGAGGGGGTCATGAAAAGCCCAGGCAGCTCCTGGTCTGAGCTGCTTCCCCACTCCATCCGTGTAAAGACATTGATGGTGGTGAGGAAACCTGCCTTGAGGATGCTTAGGTAGGGATGTAGGGGTGCTCTTACAGGGCAGTATAGATACTGTACTGTGAGTATTTATGCTTCACAGATAGAGTTTTTAAGCAACAAAGTGAGATGGAAACTTACTCCCACTTCTATATTTATGCAGTCATAATTTACAGTTTGTCTCCTTAGATGCACTCACACAAGTCCAAAGCATTAAATGATTCACTGGTGTAACAAATACAAAAAAAAAAAAGAGTAAAACCTTTTAATGATCACATTTTTTTCTCTTATAACCACTCAAGAGTGCTCTAATACTGATATCACACCTTTTCTTCCTGAGCTGTCACTTCACCAACTTTACCTTCTTTTTTTTGCCAGACTTAATCACATCTCCCATGTGTTGCAGCTGAAATCCAAATATTCCCAGTGCCTCATGTTTTTCTCCAACTCAGCAAGTAAAACAAGACACTATTTTAAGAAAGAGATTAACTTTTTCTTCAATGCCGACTTAAGATATTTTTTCTACTTGTTTCTTAATATAGTAATAAATGAAAGAAAATCATAGGTTTGGTAACAACCAAATCAATGAAAATTACCCACAACTTTTTGCTCAGACATGACTCTCCCACTTAAATTCTTACTCAATATTACATTCACCTCTCTATACAAAAAGCAAGATTTTCCAAAGTGCAGAAAACCACCCAATGAAAATTCGTGGGACTGATAATATGCTATAAAATAAGAATATAGTGTGTTAGCAGGTCTCAGACAGTTGGTTCCTTGAAGCCATTACCATGTATTTCTGTTTTGTGGAAGAATGAGTTTTAGGGAGTTCTGAGAAACTATTGAAATGAAAATAAATTATATTGGGTGAAACTGTGGAGCCTTCTTATGCTTTGATCTTGACAAATATAATCCAATTATCTTCAGTGGTATTTTAGATTAAGTACTTTCAGATTTAACCTCAATAACAATAGCAATGAGAAATATTAAGAGGAAATAAATAATCTTACTTTTGCATACCCCTAGTCCCATCACTGGTCAGATTACTTGTGTCTATCTGTTTTCTGTTTCAAGAGACTGATGCTCTGGCTCATAACATAGAAAAGTTTAAATTCTATTCACTTCATTAAGTAATACAACTCAAATGAAAAAAGATAGCTAAAATCATCACAGTATAAAATGAGAACTCTAATTTTAATTAAGGACTGATCCTTGGCAAGCAGGAAAGCCACTGGCTGGTGTCATTTGATTTTCAATCGTGTCTCTAAGAGGAAGCCTGAAGTTTCTAACTTATTGTGGGAGTTAAAATTCCGGTTTTTCTTTTATATTTTATTAGTGCTTTCTGAACATAATAGCTATGGACACATTTTGCTCACAACTTTCCCATTTCTCTTGGTTGTTACGTGTGGGACTAGGTAGAACACTTCAACTAAGTTTTTTTTGCAGAGGTGCATTGATTTAGCTCACTCTGTAAAGAGGAAATATCCTTTTCCAAGGTCCAGTGGTTTGTTCTCTACTCTTCTCCATCTAGGGAATAAAACCTCTTTCAGCCTGGAAGAAGCACACCTTCCTCCTAGGAGTGTTTGAAATACTTCCCCAATGCAGATGAGGTGAGAAAAAGAGTTACCTAAGAAAGAGTTAATTAATTTGTTGCAAGTTAGAATATAGATTGTTGAATACACGGAACTGTTTTTTACCTGACATCACAATGGCTGTTGGAGGCTAGGACCAAGATTTTAAAAATATCCCTGGGCCACCAATATGAAGACCAATGAAAAGGACTTATATGGCAGCTATGGTTGAAATCAAACATCCCTTGCTTTCCTTCTGCCTATAAACACAGATCCCAACTCTCAGACCCCCCTCATTTTCAGGACTTATGTTCAACTAAGAAGTGAATTCTGGCAGTGTGCCTTGGGGATCTTGCAGTAGACTGGCTGCTAGTTTCAGTGTCTTCTTCGGAGAAGGACAAAACAGAGGCTGCCCACTAAACCTTGGTGAGAACTGCAAAGGAAGGGAATTTGAGATCCACTCTCACATGGGTCTAGTACTTCTCTAAAGGAGACAGAACATCTGACAGCTACAGGGTCAGTCAAAAACATGTTCATTTGGAATTACCATCCAGTAAAGGCAAAATTGAATAGTTTGTGTAATGTTTTTACCCCCATTCATTGCAACAAAATACAGAGTGTGAAATGGTTCTTACCAGAACACCCAGCTGATGAGAGGAGAAAAGTGTATTCCTTTTTTCTCTCACCTTGTCAAAGGAGTATGCAGCAGATATGCCCTTCCTCTGCTCATAACCAAAACTCAGTCCTCCTAGATGCCTTTTACCACACCATCTTTCTCATAACAGCCTCTTCCCCTTCTGCAGGATAGCAAAGTGAGCGTCAGTGTGGTGAGTCACAGGTTGTCCCTAAGAGGAGTAAGTCTTTTCTAAATCTGGGGAAAGAACAGCAGTTTATTTATCTAAATTACTGGAAATGTTCTTTGGAAAAAAGTGTGCCAGTTCTTCAAGTTTCTTTAAGATTCCTTATCATAATGAAAAGTACAAAACCAGTGATGTTTCCCCATGTATGCTAGGTAAACAAATCCTGATTTTGCAGGTGCGTTTGGCGGAAGTGAAATTGATCCTAAACCCTAAAGTATGGGCTGGATGAGACCGAATGGAAAGACAGTTTTCTTCACTATTAAATGTTTGAAAATATTCTTACTGAAAAATAAATTATTGAAAGATAGGCTGTAAACACTATAGCCATGTGAAAGTTGTATAGCTATATAACATAATTGTCTCCCTGTGATAGACTGGAAATCAAGTCTTCACATTGATTGACATGTACATAAGCTGCATTTTTGCAGGAATTTTAAATAGTGACTCAAAATTTTCACCTTGCCATCTCCATTCATATACTAATTTCCATTTTCTGGTGTACTTTTTCATGTGATTATCACTCTATGTGTTTTCTTTTCATACACTGCATTCACTTCATTTCTCCCTTTCATTTTACTTCCTTTGATACCCTAACAGCTGGGTTTAAGAAAGTGCTGCTTTTATTTACTGTCACTACCAGCCAGGAAATTAGCACCTTGATGGGAGGCATGCTACATGGAACATATAGGCATTAGAGAGCTCTTAAACACATTTCACTTCACTGTGATTAACAAAATTTAAACCAGGTATCAGCCAAGACCTTTTTTCCCTACACTGCCCTTGCAGAATGAGAGCCATGGAAATGTGCATTATGAAAAGTAGCTCAAGTCTCACCCTTGATATTGTTGTCAGAGGACAGCAGCAATAATGAACTTTCTTTTCCATATGTGATTTGAGACCAGAGGAATAATGTACCAGTCAACCTAATGTCTTTTTAGGCAAATCACTATTGCCGCAGCAATGCTTACCTCTGAAATATCCCCGGGTTAACTGCAGTTAGAGCTTAAGGTTGGGATCATGAGCTATGTAAGGGGCTGAAGGGACAAGGAAGAAGACTTTATGTTCCCACTTTCAGTAAAAGCAATAAGTAAGAGACTAAAATGGTGATGGTTAGTGACTCAAACAATTGGCTGTGTGTGAAAGCAGTGGGTGCTTGGCTGAGAACAGGTTTGTACTGCTCAGCCAAAGGGAAGGAGAACAGGTTTAGGGTGTGTGATGGGAAAGCCTCTGATCTGTGTAAGAGCAGTTCAGCTGCAGGAGTGTGCACCCGTCACTGGAGAATGACTGTGCAAACTAACCCTTGTTTTAGCAACTACTGGAGATGGAGCCAGATAAGGCAAAAGGCTGGTAAGAAGCAGATCTCACCAAGTGGGATAATGCTTTTTATCATGCCAATGTACTCCATGCACAGCTGGATCAGGAGTGAAAACTCTCCTCTGGGGAAGTACTAGGACATTCACATGAGAACCTGAAGGTGTCTGGCCCTTCTGATGGGCTGTAACTGGCTCCATTACTCTGATGTGAGAGGCAGTTGTCATGTCTTTGAAGGTGTCATAGACCACCAATGACCCCCAAGGTCAAGACAGACAATATTCACTGCTCTCCCTTCATTCATCCTGTTGGTTGTTTCATTGTAGATGGTAACAGTATTGGTTAAACAAATAAATTTCTTGTTTTTCCTGTGGGTAAAAGATGGCCTCCAGAATGAGATGCATCATTACCTTTCCAGGTATTGAGCTGAGGCTGACTGGCTGGTAGGTCTGTGGGTCCTCCTTTTTGCCCTTGTTGAAGACTGGAATGACGTTTGCTTTCTTCCAGTTCTCAGGCAACTCTCTTGGTCTCCAAACCTCTCAAAAATGATCATAAAATCATGGTGTCCATCAGGTCACTAAACATTGATGGATGCATCCTGTCAGGGTGCATGGATTCGAAGATGTTTAGGTGTTCTCTGACCCAATCTTCCCTGACTAATGAAAGTCTCCCTTCCAGCATTCTTTACCCTGGTCTCCTGGGTCAGAGAACTGGTCATAGTGAAGACAAGTGCAAAGGTGGTGTTCAGTAACTCTACCTTCTTTTCGTCCTGTTACCCCATAAAATAATGGGCCTAGATTATCCTTTGTTTTCATTTAGTAATTTATGTATTTGAAAAAGTAATTTTTGTTATCTTTGACAGGTTTTGTTTTGTTTTGTTATCCTTGGCCAGATTTAATTCTAGATGTGTCTTTGCCTTTCCAGTCTCATTTCTGCTTATCCTGATCACCTGTCTATAGTCACTCCAAGTGGCTTGACCTCACTTCCATTTCCTGTGAATTTTTTGCTTATACTTGAGCAGTGACAGGAATTCTTTATTCATTCACAAAGGTTTCTTGTGCCCTTGGCCTGATTTCTTTTCATTAGAATGCATTATTGTTGAGCCTGGAGGAAGTAAGCCTTGAACATCAAGTAAAACTTGAACATCCAACTCACCTGGATATCTCTTCCTTTCAGGGTCTCTCCTTCCAGGGAGTCTTCTGAGAAGAGTCATAAACAGGCAAAAGTTAGCTCTCCTGGAGCCCATGGCTGTTATCTTGCTCCCTGTCCTGCAGCATATTTTTCCAACACTGGGCTCTACAATCTCATGGTCACTACAGCCAAGGCTGCCCTCAGCCTTCACATCTCCATCAAGGCCTTCCCTGTGTATCTGTAGGAGGTAAAGCAACACAATTCCTTGTGGGATCCTCCACAACCTGTGACAGGAGGTTATTGTCAATGCTTTCCAGGAACCTCCTAGAATGTTTGTGTTTCACTGTGTGTATTCTCCAGAAGAAGTCAGGGTTGTTAAAATCCCTCCCAGGAACCAGGGCCCATGATTTCGAGACTGCATTTGGTTGCCTGTAGAAGGCTTCATCCACCTCCTCCTCTTCAGCAGTCTGCAGCACACACCCACAACAGTGTCACCCTAACAAGTCTGCCCTTTTTTCCTGACCCATGAGCTCTTGACTTGCTCCTCACTAAGACCGAGCTCAATACACTCTATTTTTCCTCGTGTAGAGTGCAACATCACCACCACCACTCCTTCCTGGTCTGTCTCTCCTAAACAGTGTGTAGCCCTCCATGACAACATCCCAATCTATTCCACCATGTCTCTGTAATTTCAGTGGGATCAAAGCCCCATGACTGCACACAGATCTCTAGTTCCTCCTGTTTGTCCCCCACAATTCTGTGTGCATCGGTGTACAGGCACTTCACAGAGGGGTTTGATGGTGACCATATCCCCGTGGGAGTGCAAAGGGACACCCCTTAGTCCTCTCTAGCTGTTGTGTGTTTGGTTGTTTGTGCTTGGTCAAGGTGTTCTCTCCTAAAGCCTTATTTTGCTACTTGGGGGGTTTACCCAATGTTTCCCTGCTGGCTTCTATTACCTCAGGGGTCCTTGGTACATCTTTGCAAGACAGCAGGTGTGCTCCAGTGTGGCTGACACATCTCACAGGGCCTTCAAGTACCCTGCCCTTCTAATTTTTTCATACTATCCCCCAGTTTTCCAGCTATATGATATTGTACATGTTCCCCATCATACCTAGTTGTACTTTCTAAAACAGTAGAGTAAGGAAAACACCTGCAGTCCCCAATCTTTTAAGTAAAACCTAAAAGGACCTCTCCTTTTCAGGAGCTCTTGTATGTTTTCATGACACAGGAGGATTCTGTCAGCAATTTAAAATAATTTTTATTTGTTTACAAGGGCACATACTGTACTTCATTAACAGGGCTGCTGTGAAATAATGAAATATTTCAGAGAAAACTGCAGGATATTTAGAGTCATTTCTTCCTGAAGATAAGCAAAACCCTTTGGGGAAAATATAAGCAGATGGTGTGTGAAGCATTCATTGTCTTTTTGTGTAGTGATAAACAAACACTTTAAATTAAGATTCATAACTTTAGGAGATTTCATTCTGAATTATACACCCAAACAAAAGACCCTCAAAATCCAGTTTGCCTTTAGATCTTCAGTGTTTTCTTTCAGCCATTTCCATTTCTAAGGCCATCCTGCTGGGAGATGATTTGAAGAAAGAGCTCTTGGGACAGATGCTCAGGTGTATTACTACTCGGGACAATATTTAAGCAAACAGATTCATGACAATTAACTGGGGCAGCAAACCTGTCCTTGTAACCTACAGGGGGAAAGAGATGAGAGCAATAGTACTCCCACTGCTGACTAACTCTAAGTCTTTTTAGCTGTATTGTATGTATTATTTGCAGTTTTGTATGATCCTCTAAATTGTCGCTGCCTCATGTCTCAGTTTACCTGGTTATAAAATGTATTCTCCAAAAGTACATCTTAAGTTGCTTGAATCAAAAGCCATAACGTTTGTAATAACACACACACAATTAACATCAATGACCATAGTATCATTCTGAAGAGCTATCACAGTAGTTTTTCTCTGACTGAACTGGTTCTGTTCTAGTGAAGGGAAACAGCATCTTACTGAATTTGAACATCACAACATAGCTGTTTCGCATTTGCATATTGCCACTCATTGCTGTCGTTGCCAGTTTGGCAGTCAGAATACAAAAAGTTGATGTCTTCTCAGAATGACAAAAACCCCCAAAATCTAAAAAGAAGTTCTATTTAAAAATGCTTTGTGTAGTATTTCTGTTCCTCTAGTAAAGTTGCTTTTCTTTCTTCACAGGTGGAAAATGATACTGAAGTCAAATAAACTAACAAACTCATGCTGCTATATTTTATTTTGATTGACCATGACGTGAATTTGCCACAATCTCATTGATTTCAAGATCAATGATTCGGTGAATTAATTTATATTTACACCAGGGTAACTTGGATCACAGCTTAGTTCTCAACACTGCAAAGGATTCACTAGTACAGGGTAGCTTAGTGCAATTGTTCAGTGCGAATATCTCACCTGCCCTATGAAAATACAAGGTCAGTGAGCTGAGGTCTGGTGAAGAAAAGAAGTAAGAGGAAACAAGGTCTGTCCAGCATTGATGGCCCTAGAGTGGTATTTTGCATATGCATTCTGTCTCATTTTTCTGCAGAAATATGTTCTCTCTTTTGACCTAATTTCTGTATATGTCTTGAAATACTAGTGGTTTCCTTTTCTTACTCTGCTTATATCTGGTAATAGATTTTGGGGCCCAGTCTTCATCAACAGTGATTCAGAAGACAAAAGCATGTGGTATGACAGCCTAAGAAAAAAGGGGTGCGATGAGTTTGCAGGGTGGAAAACTTAGGGACTGCCACAGCATCTAACACAACAAAGACTTAAACTCACCTGAGACATTCAGTGTCACATGATTATGCATATTAAGTTGTCAGATTAAGAAGATTAAAGGATAATATAGAAAGAGAGGGTTTCTAAGCAGAGGTGAAAATAAGCAAATCAGATATTTAAATGCAAGTACAGCAGAATTTCAGTTGCTCTGGTTAGGACCATGCATTGAGCTGTTATCTTACTATGAATATTCATGCCAACTGAGTAATGAAAACTGATATATGATGTAAGGTATGCTAGGACATACATTTAATTCTTCCTTGAAGGAAAATTTCAGGAGCTTGAAACCCCAAACCAACAGGAAGACTCTGAAATCAGCACGCAACTCACTCATTAAATAAAATAATTCACAAGTCACAGACATCTCTAGAGATCACCATCACCTAACCCCTGCTCAGAGGAGAATCAAGATTGCCCAAACTGATATTCAGCTGGATTTTGAATATCTCCAAGGATGGAGAACACACAACCTCTCTGGGCAACAAGCTTCAGTGCTCAATAAAGGTCAAATAAGAAAAGTGTTTTCTTCAGTTTAAATGGAATTTCCTGCAATTCAGTTTGGGCTCCTTGGCCTTAAATATGAGCTAAGTAAATAACTAAGTAGTAATTGAATGAGGTATAAGAGGCATGTAGATTTTGGAAAATGAAGTGAGTGGCGTGCATATGAATAGACTAATGTATGTGGATATTGAAAAGAAGGAGCTCAGTCTGCAGGCTAGCAGTAATTGGTTTTCTTAATTTACTCTTTCTTGTACATTTCCAACTCTCTTAACTCCCATATGAGTTGATGAGCTATTATGTAGAGGCTGCCTATTAGATACAAAGCTTTACAAGCTCATTGTTGGTAATGTCAATGTCATGAAGAAAATTCAGGCCAGTTCCAATACGTAGTACAAAGCTATCTAAAATTATAAGTGTGGGCGTTTCAAGCGTGGGTCTTGCCTCATTTGAAATTGAAATATGTTTGCAGTGCTTGAATATGGGAAGATTAATTAGCACCTCTGTTTCAAAATAAGTAGAAACTCATCACAAAGAATAAGGAAAGTGACACTCTCGACAGTTAGGAAAATAGGATTTTCTACCTGGAAAATAGTGCATAAAAAACCCAAATGCATCCATCTTTCTAATTAAAAGGGAAGGAAAATGACACTTGATACTGACTGAGTTTTTCAAAACAATTACATGGTCACATTTTTTCATAGCTGCCAAATAATATCAAACTACAATATTGAGTTAATTCTCAGGAAGCTACTGATTTAATGATACTTCAAGGCATCTGCTTTCCATAATTCCGGCTCTTGATTCCTCTAAGAAAGTGAAAGGAAGTTAGAAGGCAAACAAACAAACAAGTACCCATGCGTATTATGGCACAATTCACTCTGATGTATTTCAGCGAAAGATTGGGATATATTAAGCAGTCCTAGGTGTAATTTACAAGTAACTCTCTGCTGCAGTTTAGGAAATAAAAGCTGCCTATTTCCTATTTCATCTTTTTCCTATGATCCCTTACCGGTTGGGAACAGTTCTCTTTGATATTTCATATAGGGTCACTCACAGATATTTCTTTTATTCTTTATAAAAACAATCTCAAGATACTGATAGTTGGTATACTCTTCATTTACTATCAAAGGGAGTTAATATAATGTATCAAAATTACATTGAAGAGAGCCATCTCATAGAGGGATAAATTTCTGAATGCAATTTGCAGATAGCAAGGTAGGTACCTATAACATGATGTACAGAAACAAGATGAAAGAGAAACATTAAAATCCTTGAAACCTCTGTTATCCCACGGGTGATTCTCTTTTTACTTCAAGTAGTTCAGTAACACTGCAGCATTGTGTTTAGATTACAGAATGACAAGATGAAACATTCTAAACTGTAATTTATGACAGAAAGCAGACAGTTTATGTAAAAAAATTGAACAAGCCAACGAAATAAAAAAAATCCAGAAACTATCTGTAACAACAAAAAAGCCCCCAACAAAACAAATAAAAACCCTCACCTTCTCCCAGTTAAAACAAAGAAACAAAGAAACAAAACAAAACAAACAAAATCAACAGCAAAAAGCCGTACCACACAACAAAAACCAACCAAAACTCTATTTGGAGACATGATCATGCAAGAAGAAAAGAGATTCTTGTCACAGGAATTTACTCATAGCAATGTCTACATAAACACACTTCCTTACTTCATTTTCTCTCCTGGCTGGATACCTACCTTCTCCTTTCTATCAATATTCAGAGAAAGAAGCCCTAAGTGTCAATTTTGCATACACACCTGAACAATAAGAAAGTCTGACTTTGAAGCTGATCTATATTTCCACTACAAATTCTTTATAAACTTTAATGATAATAAATTACATAAATGAGTTAAGTCTGAATTTTGCATAGCATATATATAATCTGGAGTCTCAGAAAATATGTATGTACTGCACAGTGCCTCCCTGAATCCACTGTTATGAGGTTTTTTTGCAGCTCATATGAGCCAGACAGGGCAATTTAGCTCAGTCAAAGTCAAGTTGCCTTCTGTCAGGGCTCATATCTTCAACAAGCACTCCTGAAATTGAATATGTTTTGTGTTCTTGATAGTGTTCATGTTGAACAAAGCAAAGTCAGAGTGATTGCCCTAATTTCACATTAATCTGCAAAGTACAAGACAATAAAAACATTATTTTGACTGTTAAACTGAGCAGACATGATGGCAGTTTTCAGGGGAAAACACGTCTCAAGCACATGCATAAACTTACCACAGCAATAAGTTGCAATTTTTATACCAGGCCTACTTCGTTTGCAGGAATGTCTTTCTTGAAGAATTCTTTGGGAAGAGGAAGGGTGGAAGAATGAGAAAACTAAAAGATTTGAATTGATTAGAAATAAGAAGTATTCAAATGGTGGCTTTGGAAGATAAATACCAAAAAGAGCCCCTAAGATTGAGTTCTCATTTTGAAAGTTATTCATTGGTCATGAAGGGCAGTTCTGTAAAAGTTGTATGTATTAAAAGTTAATTATCCACAGGACAAAATTTATGTGCAGCTAGACAGCATTGATCTGAAAACAGGTGTCTAGGAAAGCTTGTGGGACAGTCAGCTCAAGTTCCTATATTCTGTGTGAGCTCACACCAATACATTTTCTAATGACAGAGTAAATAATTATATTTTATAGCTTTGGGGGATAAAATGTCCAATCAAAAGGAAAGATCACACCCAGTTTCTAGGAAAATAAAGACCTGCAGAGTTTAAAAGGAGGCTTGAGCTGAGAATGGCAATATTTGTCAGATCAGGGAGAGGTGTATACCTATCATGCAAGACTATAACCTTTCACCAGTGATCAGGCAAAGTCTTGCAGGTAGGAATATTCTGGTGCTGAGTAATGTTCTTTTTCTAGACTAACTGGAAGAAAAAGCAAATCAAGGCAGAGAGAAAGAAAAGAAACAATGCTTCTGGTATCCAAGATATTAAATTATGTCATTAATTTGTTTAATCCAACCATTATTATACAGAACCTATTAAGAAGAGAAGCCTGGTAATATTCTAAGCACCACAAAGAATGTCATACTATATAAAATGATAGAAGACTAACTAGTCTTATTTTTTGAGGATTATTATCAGAAACTCTAATTGTGTGATGATTGTGTGATTGATTTCTTAATTATGGTCTTAAAATATTATAATTTTTTTTATTTATGGTTGGTTTATTTGTTTGGTTTGGTGTATTTTAGGGTTGGTTTTTTTGGGTTTGAATTTTTTTATGAGAATGGTAATTATTGGCATATGACTAAAAGAAAGAGAGATTCTGTAAATACATATGTAATATTTGCATACACACATAGGTTATATAGTAGCCATGATAGTAGACAAAATATTCTTCATGATATCTATTTTTTTAACTGTCCAAAAGTTTTAAATCATTATCTCCTTTTTGAAAAGAAAGAAAACAAAAAAAAGAGGACCTTCTGAAAACCTGTTAACTCACCTCAGAGACCATTAAAAACTTACAGTGGTATGATGGCTGAAATTGTGAATGTAAGAGATAATGATTTTTTAAACATTTGTTGTATACTACATAGAATGTAAGTAAAAGACATCTCTTAGTTCACCTTAGAAAGCAATATTTACCTCCTTCAATGGGTAGGAATACCATGGCACTACCCCAGCAAGGCTGGTTCATACACACGAAATACAAATGGAGCCTTTTGTACTGCTGAGATTTCTTTTTTCTCTCAGGAAGTGCCAAGGTAGTTTTGTCTCCTAACCAAGGGCCCATAATATCTGAAATACCAGTAATTGCCATCAGCAGCCTTGTCCACCTGTTGATTTTTCTTCAGTGGCCCAATGCTTGGATTCATAAGCATTTACATGACTTTCACCACCAGGTTCTCCATCCAGGCATGAATATCTTGCCACAATGTGGCAATCCGGATGGATTTATGAGTAATTTTCTTGGTTTGAAAAGACAGGTGTGTGTAGGGAAAGCAGGGCCTTCCCTTGAAATGGAGAAAGTAATCCCTCCCTCTGAATTAGTAAAATTTTGGAATTAAGGGGCTCTCAGGCAAAGATATGGGGATAGGAATAACAGTTCTTTACTAGTGTGTATAGGTGTATATATATATATAAGAAGGCACACAAAACAACAACAGCTATGAAATTAACAACCAGCAGAACAGGAACCAGTAGCAGTTCTTCTGGCTGTGGACACTTTTCCCTGTGGCACAGGCACCATCCCAGCTGGCAGTCAGTGCCAGCCGCTCCCGGCGGGCCGGGGCAGATGCGGCGATCCCGCCCGGCTGCGGGACTGCTGGGGGTGACGGTGGCTGTGTCCCGGATGGGAAGGGTGGAGGAGAGGCTCTGCTCACGAAATCCTTGGAGCAGTGTCGGTCCCAGAGCTCCATCAGGATGCTTGGAGACAGCAAAATGAAGCAGGAGAGCGTCCTAGGAGGGGTGTGAGATCCAACATCAGAAGAGGCAGCTCCCAGCATTGGGATGGTGGGGCGAGGTTTTCCAGCCCCTTTCCTCCTCCCAGAGCCACAAACGAGCGAGTTCCCACAACTGCCCCCCCTCCACCTTCCTTTACCTGCCTCTGATCTCGCACAGTTCCCCCATCCCCCTCCCTTGCCCTGCAAGACAAACTCCAAAAAAAGAAACAGGGAGTCCCTCTCCCCCTGTCACTAGCCATCAGTGCTAGGGCCTAGACATCAGTGCTTCTTAGCACATCAATGGGAAAAAATTCCACATGCAGAGAGGAAAGGAAAAACCAACCCCCAGTGTTATCCACTCTGATTTTTTTTCATACCAACATGTTACACCAGATTTACCTTTAAATTATATACATACATGTAGTACCTTAGTCACATACATACATATATACATGCAGATACGGACACAGTGTCATGGGTATTTCACCCTAAAACAAGGTCTCCTTGGGGTATGCATCTGGTCTCTCCATCCTTTTGCATCACCCACCAGGTGCAACCTGGTCCCTGAGGGAATACAACTCCTTGAATGGGATTGTCTTTGCTGGAGGCAGGATTCACTCAAAGAGTTTTTCCTTGCATACCTCCCATGTGTACCACTGGAACTTTATCTCCATCTGATATTCCCAAGGGCTCAGATTGGGCAGGGCCTGCTCGGTTAGTGGACCCTCAAGTGTTCACTAACCATGTGGCCTTTGGTAGATTAATCTCCCAGTTCTTGAAAGTTCCCCCACCCAGTGCCTTCAAGGTGGTTTTAAGCAGCCATTGCACCGTTCAACTTTCCCTGCAGCTGGTGCATGGTAGGGGATATGGTACACCCACTCAATGCCATGTTCTCTAGCCCAGGTGTTTATAAGGCTGTTCTTGAAATGAGTCCCATTGTCTGACTCAATTCTCTCAGGGGTACCATGCCTCCAAAGAACTTGTTTATCCAGGCCCAGGATGGTGTTCCGAGCAGTGGCATGAGGCACAGGGTAGGTCTCCAACCATCCAGTGGTGGCTTCCACCATGGTCAGCATGTAGGGCTAGCCTTGGCGTGTCTGGGGCACTGTGATGTAGTCAATCTGCCAGGCCTCCCCATGCTTATATTTGGGCCATCGTCCCCCATACCAGAGGGGCTTCACCTGCTTGGCTTGCCTGATGGCAGCGCACGTCTCACAGTCATGGATAACCTGAGAAATACTGTCCATGGTTAGATCCATGGTCATGGGTCTGGGGCCACTTATATGTGGCATCTCTGCCCTGATGACCTGAGGAATCATGGGCCCATCGAGGCAGGAACAACTCTCCCTTGTGTTGCCAATCTAAGTCTACCTGTGACACCTCTATCTGTGCAGCCTGATCTATCTGCTCATTGTGTCGGTGTTTTTTATTAGCCCTACTCTTGGGGACATGAGCATCTACATGATGGACTTTTACAGGCAGCTTCTCTACCCAGGTGACAATGTCTTTCCACTCATCAGCAGCCCAGATTGGTTTCCCTCTATGTTGCCAGTTAGCCTTTTTCCACCTTTCCAGCCAACCCCACAGAGCATTGGCTACCATCCATGAATCAGTGTAAAGGTAGAGCTTTGGCCACTTCTTTCTTTCAGCAATGTCCAGGCCAGCTGAACAGCTTTGAGTTCATCAAGTTGACTCGATCCACCTTCTCCTTCAGTGGCCTCTGCAACCTGTTGTGTGGGGCTCCATACGGCTGCTTTCCACTTCCGGTTCATCCCCACGATGCGGCAGGAACCATCAGTGAAAAGAGCATAGCATGTTTCATCTGCTGGCAGTTGGTTATACTGAGGGGCTTCTTCAGGACATGTCACTTGTTCCTGTTCCTCTTCATTGGTGAGACCAAAGTTTTCACCTTCTGGACAGCTTGTAATTATCTCCAAAATCCCAGGGTGATTTGGGTTTCCAATACAGGTGTGTTATGTGATGAGGGCAATCCATTTACTCCATGTGGTGTCAGTGGCATGGTGGGTAGAGGGAACCTTTCCTTTAAACATCCACCCCAGTACTGGTAGTCAGGGTGCCAGGAGGAGTTGTGTTTCCGTGCCAACCACCTCTGAGGCGGCTTGAACTCCTTCATAGGCAGCCAAGATCTCCTTCTCTGTTGGAGTGTAGTTGGCCTCGGACCCTCTGTAGCTTTGGCTCCAGAATCCCAGAGGTAGCCTTCGAGTCTCACCAGGCACCTTCTCTGAAATGCTCCAGGACAAACCCTTGTTCCCGGCTGCAGAGTAAAGCACATTCTTCACCTCTGGTCCTGTCCTGACTGAGCCAAGGGCTACTGCATGAGCAATGTCCTGCTTGATCTGGGCAAAGGCTTGCTGCTGCTCAGGGCCCAGTGGAAATTGTTCTTCTTGCGGGTCACCAGGTAGAGAGGGCTCACAATCTGGCTGTACTCAGGAATGTGCATCCTCCAAAAGCCTATGGCACCTGGGAAAGCTTGTGTTTCCTTCTTGCTGGTTGGTGGAGACATTGCAGTGATCTTATTGATGACCTCACTGGGGATCTGGCGCCATCCATCTTGCCACTTTACTCCCAGGAACTGGATCTCTTGGGCAGGCCCTTTGACTTTGCTCTTTTTAATGATGAAGCCGGTTCCCAGCAGAATCTGGATGATCTTCTCTCCTTTCTGAAATACCTCCATTGCCGTATCCCCCCACACAATGATGTCATCAATGTACTGCAGATGTTCTGGAGATCCACCCTTCTCCAGTGCAGCCTGGATCAGTCCATGACAGATGGTGGGACTGTGTTCCACCCCTGGGGCAGTCGGTTCCAGGTGGACTGCACACTCCTCCAGGTGAAAGCAAACTGAGGCCTGCACTCTGCTGCCAGAGGAATGGAGAAGAATGCATTGGCGATGTCAAGGGTGGTGTAACACTTTGCTGCCTTGGACTCCAGCTCGTACTGCAGTTCCAGCATGTCCGGCACAGCAGCGCTCAGCGGTGGAGTCACCTCATTCAATGCACGATAGTCCACTGTCAATCTCCATTCTCCTTCAGATTTGTGCACAGGCCAGATGGGGTTGTTGAAGGGTGAGTGGGTTTTGCTGACCACCCCTTGGCTCTCCAGCTCACGGATCATCTTGTGGATGGGGATCACGGCATCTTGATTTGTTCTGTACTGTTGGCAGTGCACCGTCGAGGTAGCAATTGGCACCTGTTGCTCTTCCACCTTCAGGAATCCCACTGCAGATGGGTTTTCTGATAGTCCAGGCAAGGTGTTCAACTGCTTAATGTCCTCTGTCTCTACAGCAGCTATTCCAAAAGCCCACCTGAGTCCCTTTGGGTCTTTGTAATAGCCATTCCTGAGGAAGTCTATGCCTAGAATACATGGTGCCTCTGGGCCAGTCACAATTGGATGTTTCTGCCACTCTTTCCCAGTCAAGCTCACCTCAGCCTCCAGCAAAGTCAATTCCTGAGATCCCCCCATCACCCCAGCAATGGACACAGGTTCTTCCCCCACATGCCCCAATGGTATTAATGTACACTGTGAACCAGTGTCAACCAATGCTCTGTGTTCCTGTGGCTCTGATGTGCCAGGCCATCGGATCCACACCGTCCAAAAGATCCGGTTTTCCCGTGCCTCTACCTGGCTAGAGGCAGGGCCCCTCTAGCCCTGGTTATTATTTCTTTCCTGGGCCTACATACTGGAGGTTCCTTCAAGGGGATCTGACAGATCATTCTCCCTTCTGTAATACCCTGCACCTTGGTCATGGGAGGCTGAGGCTACCTTCATTTTAGTGGAGATCCCTCTGTTAGTGTTTCCATCCATGACTTGACACACCCGTGCTGCCAGGACAGAAGTGGGTTTCCCATCCCACCTTCTCATGTCTTCCCCGTGGTCATGCAGAAAGAACCACAGGTCTGCTTGTTCCCCATCCTCCTCATTCCCCCCCACAAGAGAAAATTCCCAAAAGAAACCCAGGGAGGTTCGTGTCAAGGACCTAGTCATCAGTGCTTCTTAATATGTCAATGGAAAAAATTCCACAGGCAGAGAGGAAAGGAGAAACCAACCCTCAACAATAACTTTTATAACAGTTTGGGTTTAACAGATTCTGGTCAGATCTATAATTATCTCAACCCTCTGGGCCTCAAATTGGAGGCCAAAAATGTCTGTCATGGTTTAAACCCAGCAGGCAACTAAGAACCATACAGTTGCTTGCTCATGCAACGCATCCTGGTGGAATGGGGAGAAGAATCACATGTAAAACCCGGGGAAATGCAAGTTTTGCACAATACAATTGCTCACCACCTGCTGACTGATGCCAGACCTAGAACTGCGACTGGCATCCCTTACAGGTAATTCCCCCAGTTTATATGCTGGTGATGATGTTTTATGCTGTGGAATTTCCATTTGGCCAGTTTGAGTCACATGTTCAGTCTGTGCTTCGTAAGAGATTTTTTTTAGTCCCTCCTCACTGACAGAGCAAGAGACATAAATTCCTCCTTGATTTACAATAGAGTACTTATCAACAATTAAAATGTCAGTGTGTTATCAACAATATTCTTATACTGAATCCAAACCATAACACTGTATATCACATACTGAGAAGAAATGAACTCTACCCCAGACAAAAGCAGGAATAGGTACTAGAAAGTATTTAGAGGAAAGAAAGATGTGAAATAGGTAAAAAGCACAAAAGGCAATTGGTTCATTTCCTTACCTATATTTTTCTCCTTAGTCAATGCTATACATTATTGTCTTGTTTTATCTGTCCTAGTTGAAGGTAGTTTGCAACTGCTTTACAGAGGTGAAAAAGTGTCCTTCTAATGAGCTTTTTATTTTAAGCTATCCCAGCTATTTTAAGCTATCGTTTGTGGACTGCTGGTTGGAGGAGTAAAGGGACAGCCATAAACAGTACCATTCTTCTCCACCCAGCCCTTCCCAAGGAAAACACACTCCTCATTGAGAAGAAGGCACATGCTAGTAGTTAGCTAGCTTTGTCACAAAGGTATTGATTTGTGAGTTTATAAAGGAATATATATTGTATTTAATTGCAATCTAGTTAAAAGAATCTTCCGTATTCCAGTAAAAAAGGACAGATACCATTGGAAAAGAAATGCAAAAATAATGTGTGGAAGTGAAAACCTGCAGACAATGGACATACTAGATGGCAAAAGACTAAAATTCTACCCTTACATAAGCCTTGGACACTTATCTTATTTTTTAATATTGTATTATACTGGAGTGCATATTTTATATATGATTGTATATTAAAGACAGTCAAATTGGAATTAAAAATTAAATTACCAATTTACTTAGTGACAAAATGTAATCCAGAGCCTGGTCCCCTTTTTTCTCTTCAGATAAAAAAAGAACGCTTGCTGTACAAAGGAAACATCATCAGAAACATTGCTTTAAAGATATTGGCTTTTGGGGCCTATCCATACGTTTAAAGAATATTCACTATAAGACAGAGTAGAAAGCACTGGCTACAGAGCATCATTGGAGTTATCAATGCTCCTTGAGAACTGGTACTGTGAAACAAGTGTACTTATTCCAGCATCACATATTACAGGGATAGACATCCAAATGGATGGGATACAGCCTCATCCATTTGGAGACAAGACATATTGTGGTTGTTCTTGACTTTAACCCAACAGCTGCTATTTCCAAAAATACTCCTAGAGGGATGTGATTTGAAGGGTTGGAAAACAGGACAGAATTAAAATCTGAATGGAGAAGCAATACACTGCCAAGTAACACAGTGCCAGGAGCAATTCACATAAAACTTCTTTCAAATGCCACTTACATTGTTGCAGAGCCTCATAAAGATAGAGTCTGACCTATTTTTCTTTTGTTTCAAAACTTGTTCCTTTTGACATTTTGTTGCTGTTTTAATTGCTGCCTCTCTCTCATTCCTTCCTCACTCTGGCATTTGTTAGAGTGGCTTGTTAATGTTGCGCTTCCTCATCTTCGTTTCTGCTGCCTGAGGGATCTGGCAGTACCTGTAATGAGACTGCCAGGAGCATTAAGCACTCCCACTTTCCCGGAGATGGCAGGGTGTATGGATTAAGATGGATGAAAGCGTTCCTTAACCAGAGGCAAACACCAACTCTATCAAGAAAACAAGACAGAGGGCTTTTTTTTCCCCACCCTTTCCTCCACACTTGAATATATTGAAACTGGAATGCTGCTCCCTGGCTTAGCAAGCCCTGGTTATGTCAGCACACCACGCACATGACAGAAGTCTAGCCTGGAGTGGGAAACAGTGATCTTTCCTTGCCTTCAGAAGGCTGGTCCCCGTAATATGGTGGATCCTGAGAAGGGAAAAAAGTGGAGGGCAGCATTTCCACCTCTCTGGGAGGATGTGCTTTGCATACTTGATACTGGTACAGAAGCTGACATTGTCTGGCATAGTCCACTGTGAGCTGCAGAGGACAGATAGAAGCACCACTGTTCCCTCATTTGCTCTCCCCAAACCATTATAATGCAGATAATTAACAACAGAATAGTACAGAGGGATCAGGCTCACTCTATCTGCAGCACTGTGGCAACGGTCATATTAGTAGAAATGAAGTAAAGCTACCATAAAAAATCAAAGAAAGATAAAATAAACCCTCCAAAATATCTTTTCTACACTCACTCTCCCATTACAGCTTCCATGATAATACATTTTCCTGCCAGAAAGAGAGGTAGGGTCTCCATAAACACTTTCGTGTGCCTTCCTTATTAGTGGGAAGCTAAAACATTCAAATGGTGTCTTTAGTGAATTTTTCCTAACCCAAAATATTCATTCCTACCTCTGGAAACCCCCACCAGAATCTATCTCTGACTCACATGTGAGTCAGTTTCATGTCCACGGATCTGTCAAAATGGTTCTACCTTATAGTAAGTATTATCTCATTACCATGGAGAATAATGTGAGACTAATTTTATACACAGGAGAAAGCAGCAAATATTCATCAAGGTAAAATAACTAAAGAGGGAATAGGAAAATTAAACTTTGACTAGAACAAGAAGTTTTCCTCTACTTAGAGCTCTTCATCTGAGAAACAAACAAATTCAATATTAAGATTCAGGAAATCATTCAATCTGTACGCCTAAATATAAACATCAATTATGTGTCTGCCCTGTCTTTACACAGCAGCTCTGGTTTCTAATAGCAACTACATGAAGATTTGTAAAAAACATCAACAAAATATTTCACGAGGCTGGAAGAATATTTGTTATGTTGTCCAATGAAGAGAAAGGTAAGAAGTCTTCCCTTGGGGCCCTGTCTGTGACAAAACCTACAGATTCTGCTCTCCAGTGGGCTGAGCTGCCTAAAACTTTACTTGAGATTAGTAGACTTAAGAGAAATCTGGGTTATTTCACAGTGGCAAAGAAAGCCACTAATCATTACTGCGAGGCTGCCGATGTTGTTGTCTTTTTTCACCAACAGCAAAATAGTATCTCAAGCAAGTTTTTCAAGAACAGCAAAGAAGTAGTGGAATATTTTATTTATGATAAAAGTTATTAATTATAAGATTTCTTGGTGATTAATAAAGCAAATATTTGAATTTGGTTACAGAGAACCCATCACTGGGTACGGAGAATACCTGCTCAAATCATTTGCTCAGTCATGAATATATTGGCAATGCAGGACCTTACCAAGAAAATCTTGAAATATATGTATATAGTACAGAATGTTCAGTGGAGTAGTAAAAATACTGAGAAACTCTTTAGATGCTTGAAAGCACCATTTATAGTACCTTTTCTCTAATGCTTTGTATAGACACAGCACTTTTGAGCATGGTAAGAGGTGATAATCAATGCCAGAACCATGTTTCTATAATGTTGTGAATATTTCACAAAGAAAACACAACAGAACAAAACCAAAAACACCTATTTTGCCACACTGGAAACCACACTGGGAACCACACTGGAAACTTGAAAAACAATAGCAATGAATGAAAATAAATATCTGCCTTATTCACAAACACCAGGTTTAATAGAAATAGTCCTGAGAAATTCTGCATTTGATAACAAAACAAAACAAAACAAAACAAAAAAACTCCCAGCCCTGACACTAGAAGAATCAACAAACCAGATTTGTTAAGGCAATTTCTAAAATATCTAGAAGTATGGACTGAAGATCCCAAATGACTGCTACAGATTTTTGCATGGCAAAATGGCAAAGATGAATTAATTGTACTACAGTAATAAGGAAAGCATGTCAATATTTGCTGATGTAGAAAGATATACCTGGCAATTGTTTTTTCAGTATCCACATTACCAAACTGCATGTAAAGTCATTTTTACCTTACTAACCCACACTAGAAAAGAGCATTAAAAGTGTAGGCTTTGGATATGTGCAAGTACAGAGGTGGACAGAGGTGACCCCAAGATTTGTAGCTTGCTAGGGCCACTTTCCACTGCATTCCACCACTTAAAAACAGAATTTAAGCAGAATTTATTTAGAAATTCTGGGGCCATACTATTTTGGAAACCTGATTCTGAAAGACTGAATAGCAATGAGCATTAAGCACTTTGCCTAAGCTACTTCTCTGTAATAGTGACACCATACAAGTGGACACAGAACACTCAGAAGAAAAATTATCTCCTCAGGTGTGCAAATTGACAATGTTGCTGAAGCTTGTGTTTATCCTTGGATGCAAATCAAACTTCAAAAACATGAAACCAGCCCCAAACTTAAATATTGTGTCAGGCTGATTCCTCTTACAATTCAGACAAAATTACGTGGCATGGAACACCTTCAGGAATGGTGTTGAGCCTGAACATGATGAAACTCGGTGCTCCAGTTTCTCCCTCTCCAAAAACTATTTAACGTTCTAATTGACCACAACTATGTATTTTCTCTTTTGCCATTCTCCATCTTCTGACACTGAATTTTAAGCAATTACTTCTCATTACTTCTCCCTAGACTGCTCTAATCAACTCATCCACCTATTTTGCCATACAGAAAAAGAATTTTATTGTTCAAGCATTGGGCATTCTATTGAAATATTGGTTTTCTCTTGACTTTTAAGCCAGTTCTAAAGCAGGATTTAAACTCATTTAAGAATCTCTGAGAATGAGCTCCTGTGCAACTGGTGTCATAAATCATACCATTTTTCCATCAGCAGCAAACTAACTGTACTATCACCTTCATGTGGGATTTTTTTTTATTGTTAGGTGTAGGATACACCACACTCGAAAAAAGAAATTCATAAATAGTCACCTGGTGACTTCAGAATCTCCCTATGATGCAGAGAGGACAATGTGAAATGTTGGAATATGCGTGCTCTATTAAATTTTTCATATGGAGTGTGAGAACACCTGCAGATACAATTTTCCCACCTTCTTTAAAAATAGTTCATAAACATTTAAGTACAGGTTAGAGTTAAAACCGTCTTTCTAAACCCCTTCATACCATGGCAGTAAGGCTTCATTTGAAATGTCAAATGAAAAAAAGATTGCCAAAGAGCAGACTTTGAGTTCCCTTGAACTCTGCTTGTTGGTGAAATGTTTACAGCCACAAAGCAGGGTCGTCAGTTACATGCTTTGTTTAACATGGCAATAAGCTTTCCACCCTCCTTGTCCTGTACTTAGAAGCTGAGATCAAAGTCTCAAGACTTCTGCCTCTAATCAGAAGGCAAAAAAAGTCTCAGAGTTAATATCATGTGCAAACACTGAAGAAACTTAATTCAGGACAGGGCTTCTGGAACACCTAATTCCACTCTGGTAAAGGACAGCAAAAAAAAAAAGGATTTAAAATAGCAGTGCAGTAGATACCAGGTCATCTGGCCTGGTGTAGTAGAAAAAGAGATTGTAGATATTCTTCACATACTGGATCCTACACTAACCATATCACATATGATACTATTCGTAATCACTTATATTTAAACACAGGGATTTTTTAACTCAGAAAACTTTGAAACTGGTTGGCACTTATATGCACATACTTTGTTTTAAATATAATCTGAATTTACAACAAATTTACAACAACTAAGGCATGATTTTCAGGCTAAGTATTCTTCAGTCCAATAGTCTGGACAGAAAACTGCAAAATCACGCAGTAAAATTCCTGTAGCAATAGTAGGAACCATACAAATAGCCACATGATTATTTACTGTTCTTTTGCTAATTACTTGAAAAGTTCTGGACCATAAGTTTGAGTGTGAAATACTTGCTCTAGGGACCACACTGACAGCACCAGGCATTATTTGTTTTGTTACTTGGACCCCTAAGAATTATCAGAATGCAAATTAGAGTATTAAAAAACCCCTAATCCACTAAAACAAAAACATCAACCCCTCCCACACCTACAAACCAAACCTAAGTTAAGTTAATTTGGTTTTGAGTTTTCCTATATAATTCAGATATTTCCACAGATCAAAACTTCTGATTTGAATCTTGGATAAATCAAGAAATGGTAAACACAATACTTCCAGTTGGTAATTCCAATATGGCTGTGATCATTAATGAAAGCAAGCCAGAAATATGGCAAATCATTGCCAGAATGTGCTATAAAATTCAATTTAAACTACAGCAAATGTCATCAGCATTTAGTTTGGGAAACAGAGGAAAAAGGTTAGGGACTATAAATAATGGGTTTCTTGAGTATTTCAGCTGAACCAAAAAATTCAAATAAAAAAGTATTGATTTGTGCCAACATAAAATATTTTGCTTACTCAAGACAAAATGTTTTGTTCAATTTCAGGTAATTCTTCATTTGACCATTTTGAGCTCTTTATTTTCAAGTCACTGTATGAGATCACCAGCTACATCAAAACAAAAACAAAAATGAAAGACTCACTCAAAAACAATATCACAGTTTTGTTAAAACAACCTCAGCATGCCAGGATGATTATCTGATGGCCACTCTGGCCTATCCTGCCTCTGAATTGATATTGAACCTTTTTCTTGCATGGGATTGTCTGTAGCCTGGAGGTGTCCCTGGTGTCTGTCTGGCTCCCTGGGTAGGGTGCTAGTCTGGTCCTGGTTGCCAGGTCCTGCCCACCATTCCAGAAGCAGATCCTGACATTCCTGGTATCCACCAGACCCTGGCATCGACATTTTCTAATTCTCCTCTTCCATGATTTTATGCTTTGGAAAAATACATTGTTGGCTTCCACATAAATAGAGGGATTTCTGCTTCCTTTTGAAGAGTTTGGTGATTTATATCTGATAAGATCATAATAATAAAATAGTTATTTCTAGGCTCAGGCTTAGAAATTATGGACCTCAGTGTTATATTCTTAGTGCATCAGTGACTCAAGCACTCAAGTTTTCCACTTTGTTAAGCGTAGATAAACCTCATCTAGATATTCACCCTACCCAATTAATTTTTTGAATTTTATGAAATAATTGCAGAGGACACTGAGCAATTTGACTAAAAGTTGGAATGAGGGATCAGCATTACCCATGATCCAGGGGTATATTTTTACTGCAGAATGGACAGAACGTTGTGAAAAATCCCTTCAAAAATATGTGAATTAGATCTTTAGTCTGAGCACCCTGTTCGTATCTTAATGATTCCTTTTGCCTGTGGATGCACAGGCATCTTCCCTTCCCTGGATGCACTTTTCCAGTATGTTATTCTCAGTGACCACAGTAAGGCCATGATGAGTTCCCTGCTGCCCTCTTGCCACATGCTATTGTCACCAGAGCCCTTGGTCCTGAGTCCATTACAGCGACATCCAGTTCACCACAAAGTCATCCTCACTCTGGAGGTTTTTCTGTTTATTTAGCCCTTGAGCTTACAGCTAGGATGAAGTGGTCGGCATTGAAACACTGCATGGGGCACTCAGCAACGCCAGAAGTACATCTCTGCTCCTCTCTAGTGGTGAAAACGAGAGGGTTCCTCCAAGCACTGTGTGATTTGCAAAGACTTACCAGAACAATGGCCTTTGTGCTGCTTCTGAGACTGACAAAGTAGATACGAAAGAGAAAGTCCTTTAGGCTTATGTCCCGACCAATTTAAAGTCAGGACCTATATATTAAAAAAAAGAGGGGTCACATTTGTGAGTTTCAAAACCAGATTTTTACATGTTCTACAGAGAACCCAAAGAAAGGATGCAAGAAAAGGTGATGCCTCTAATGAGCCTCACCCAAACCCCCCAAAAAACAGGAATAAAATATACCTCTTTCCTTAGAAATTAGATGAAAAACATTGTATCCAAAGGCACTCTTCATTGGATAGTATATGCTTTATGGAATCTTTTGGCAACTGATGTGTAGAAATGTCTAGATAGCCTCATTGTGACCCAAAGGGGCACAGTTCTCCACAGCACAACCCTTAACAAAGAATGTTAGTGTCATAGCAGGTGTTGGTCTTTACTCCAAGAGGAACAGCATATCTCTTCTTCAGAGTAGGTTTCTTTGTAATATTTTTTAACTATTTTAATATATTTTTGTGCTACTGAGAAAAAGTGTCCAAAACCAGGTGGCAAAAACAAACAAAGAGATTCTTTTCAGCATAACACCATTTGGACTATAGTTGTCAGTCTTGCCCGGTATAATAATTTCATTACTGAAAAACCTACTATGGTCAGAGATATTTCTTTAAGTTTTCAAATTAGCCTGTCTTTATATGACAAAAAATGAGAAAAATGTATGCATGCTAGTTCTGTATTTTATCCTTGAGACAGGCAGATATAGCCAGAGATCAAATGCTGGAGTATGATTACACATGACTTAATTTATTGAATTGGTACTGCCAATAGTGCATTGCTTCTCTTTAGAGAATATGTACTGAAAAGCAGGTTTGCTAAATATGTTTTGTATTTTTATACTTATGTGTGTAAATGCTTTTTTCCCCCCCTCTTGATTAGAAGAACAACATTTCTTTTCCTGGCACCATGTAAGCACATTGGGAAGAATTCATTAGGAGAGATTGGAAACAATCTATTAGTTGAATATTTTAGAGTCAAACACCAGTTTCTTAATTGAATTCTCTACACTCAAACTCTAGTCCCTCATCTGGGTTTTTTTACCTCTGACCTTAGCAGCAAATGGATAGGACCTCAAGTATTGTTGATGCTGGACACCCGCAGGAAACGAGTATTAATTTAAGAAGATAAGCAAATAAACAAAATCCAAACAACAAAAATCCTGAAGAATACTATAATAACTTGAAAAGATATATGATACATTTATATCATATAAGATATTTTTTACATATAAGATATAACAGATACACAGTCTGTTAGAGATAATGAAATTGTCCCCCATTCAAAAAAAAAAAAAAAGTTTTTATACCAATAATTCTAGAAATACAACACACTAGACTCAGGAAATATTTTGTTGATAGCTCACAGCAGCTGAGACCATGACGTACAGCTGTGCCATCAACCTTTGTCTGCTGACATGAGTTCAGGCTCAGCTGATTGCCACTGCAGCACCAGGTGACTTCAGGGAAAGCTATGGGAGACCTGATGTTGAGTGAAATAAGGCTTGACAGCTCTGAAAATCAGGAGTTTTCTGCTCCTTTTATCAGTCAATTGTTAAAAAGACACAAGATTTTTCACTATAACACGCTTAACTTTCCTTTGCAGAAAGCAGCTGTAGTTAATGCTTTCTAATTTTAAATATTAGCAGACGCTGGAGAATGAATTGCTTACTAATTTTATTGGTGAATAATACTGAGAAAACTAAAAAGGAGTATTCCCCAAGTCTTTTCACAGGAGGCATAGAATAGTGCAGATTTTAGTTGAGGGCTCCCAAATTTGTATATATCAATTTCAGTTACCTTGTAATACTCTAACAGGTCACTCTCCATTTGCTTCCAAACTCCTCAGTCAGCGGAATGATTCCTACAGTATACACTGAAAACAGGGAGGGCTTTTACTCAGTTTCATTGTATGGTCATTGTAGGTCCCTTCCAACTTAAAATTATTCCATTCTATGACTAATTGCATAAATACTGTGAGAATCTGATTGCTATTGAGTCTTCCATAGGATACAATAAACAGCATGCCAGTATGCTCCTTAGGGAGAACCCCTCTCTTCACATGATCTCATACAGTTATTTTATTCCTTCCAATTTGACCACAATACCTGAAAATAATAACCACGTGGTTGTATCAGTCACATGTTATCACATGTTTTCATGGGTTTTACTGTTGCTCTTAATAGACAACAGAGATTTTGTCAGTCCTGCTTGACTTTGTTGATTATTCTTTTATTAACTACTCCATTTTTATTGGCAAGTAGTTAATCTGTAGGAGGTGGAAGTTTGTGGGTGTGGGGATTACTAGTAAAAAAACCAGGGACAGACCCGAAAATTAATTATGTCACATAATCTGAAATAATTCAGATTAAGATATTCAATGCATTTACTGGACTGTGGCTTCCACTAGGGCTTTACTTGGCCTACAAAAAGACTTGAGATTGGATGCCAAACTGTAGTGTATTTGTTGCTGAATAAGTCGTTTCACTAGAACTGCTGTTTGCATACTGCCTATTTATTTTTGTTTTGTGTTCAGCTGGTTGCCTGTTGTCCCTTTTTTTCCCCTCTTTTTTCTTTTTAGACAATGTATGTGTATGATTTAGTATTTCAGTAAAGCTCCTCATCGTTTCTGTCATTTACCCTGTCTGCTGATGGGCAGAGTGCATGTTCTTGCCATACAGACATGCATGCCCTTTTCTTCTCCCTTACCACAGCAGGATGGATAAAAACCAGCAGTCTCTCTCATTTTCATTTAGAGCTTCTGATGGATGCAACCTGCAATGAAATGCTGCTGTGTTAGCTATGCCAGGGCCACACGTCTCACAGCGTGATGCACTCACATTCAAAAAATGAGCCCACAGCCTAGAGTTTTCACCTTTTTTAATATTTGAAAGGAGCCTAAAGCAAATCTCAAAGACAGACACACTAAATGCTGTATCTGCTTCAAGTGGGCAAACCTAGGTGTAAAGCTAGATGTGTATTTAAAAAAAAAGAAATTAGTGTGGCTGATCACTTCTTTCAGATCAGAGATCTAATAAGAGACTTACTTGGCTAGTGTTATGCTGTGCTTTGTGCTTGGATGGTTCAGTAATGCATATTTGGCTTGTCTCAACTTTTATTGTTACATTCCTTCCCAAGGCACCAAGAGACTACTGAGAATTTTTTTTTAAATGCATGCATCCTCTTCTTCAGTAAAACAACAAGGGTGAAAGTCTGACTCCAATGAAAGTTGTGGCTGTCTTCCAGATGATTTCTGCATGGCCAGATTTAAAGAGAATTACACAGCCTCAGAGGCTGGTCCCTGAACAAACCCATGCACCTACAAGAGGAAACATCTTTAGCACAGCATCTGCCACAGGAGTACTACATTGCAAATTTTGTCACCTACCCTAAAAAAAAACAGGAAAACGGCTTATTTAAATGCTCTGATACACAGATCATAATTGAGAGCGGGTGGTGAAGACTTTAGAAGTCTATAACACACAGAACGACCCTCCATTGCAGAAATGTCAGACTTAGAAGGGCTTCAACCAACACTCGTCAATTAACAGAAAGAAGGAAACGAGACTATTTTAGACTATTGGTATGGGTACCATAAGGAAGAAAAATTTTAGGAAATATTTTGGAAGACTCTGGGGATGTATAACGCTTACTGTTCCATGTTTTAAGGATATCGTGAGAATGTACAGAGCATTTAGGGGAGTTTTGGAGGAAAGATTAAAGTCCAAGGAAGAAAAGAATAGGGGTGGAACCATAAGGACCATCACTGAGAACACAGAAAATGGAGGTAAAAAGGAACTGATCACTCAAGGCCTTCACTTGTTCACCACAGTTCATACCTTATTACCTTTTCTTTTGTACTATTTTGTGTGTGCATTTTCTGTATATGTGTATGTGCAGATGTGATCAGCTAGTGAACTCAGAACCAGAGAGATGGTTATGGGGTAAATGCTGTTTCAGGGGCAAACTGCCACAGAAACCAGGAACCTGGAACCCAGGCAGTGACGATACCACAAGTCTGAGAACCAGCCACAGAAGACAGCCATGTGAACTTGTGACTGTTTGTATCCCTGAGATCCAGTGAATTTTGGGTCTTATTTGCTGGCAATAACAAGGTCAGGCTGTGGTTGCATGAGAACAGTTTGCGTTTATGTGGGTGCCTGCAAAAACACTGCTCTCCTGTCTGTGGTGGTCTGTGACCATTTCTGTCTGTGTAGGGAGCACACCTCTACTGGGCCTTTCCAGCAAGTTTCATCACTGGCTGGGCTTGAAAATGGTGAGAGAAGTAGTATCAAATCTAGATGAATGGGAAGAGATCAATTTCTTTGTTGGCGTGTTACTGGAGTTTAGAAAGAATGAGGTCTAGAGCTGCCCTTGAAATGCCCTAAATTGATAGCCCTGCAGGATTTGAGAAGTCCTCCAAAGGGACACAATGATAAGTATGTTACCACAGAGTCTTCTGAGAAGTGTTTGATCATTGATCATCCAAGTATCTGAGATGTAGAATCCGCTAAAATCTGATGGATTTGGATATTTTCCTTTTCCAGAACACATATGATGATTGAATATGATAAATATCCCACTGAATAAAAGGTTTCTAAATCCTTTTCTTCTGGTAGTAGTCTTTCAGTGATAGGAGACCAACAGACTTAGACCTGAAGAACATAAATAAACATATAGCCTGCAAGTGTGGACCAGTTTAACAGCCTGGAAGAGAGCTAGACACGGATCCGTGCTCACATTTTAATCCCCATCCTCCTCATGGCATAGCAACAAGTCATCTTAAGCTCAGTCCAGTGCAACCAGTGTAACATTTTCACATTTTGTTGGCAGGAATAATAGCTTTTTCTGCATTGCAAAGCTCTTGCTTTGCTTTCCTCTCTTTCATGCCATAAGGTGCTTTTCTCCTCTAGCAGCATGTTCTCCATCTCATAATGAAAGATGATACAGAATTTTGATTTTCACTAGTGTGAAGAAAATGAGAAAAATAATCTTTGCCAGAGTCATGTCTCTATGCTTGGGGAAGGCTGACTAGTTTCATAGGTAAAAAAATTAGTCCATGAAATGTATACTCATGATGGGGAATTCTGTACACATGAATCTGGCTCACTGGGTGAGTAATTGAATGCCCATCTTTTCTTTCAAAATCTGACTAATAAAACAGGGGCCCTCACAGTTGCTCATGTTATGCTCTGTAAACAGCTCAGGAACTTTGTGTTCACGAAGAGATAAATACAGTCAATGAGACAATAGTCTCCTCTAAGTTCTGTCTTTTTTGACTTCTTTTTCTACCCTCTCAGCTAACTCCTGGTGCAAACTGCTGAGATAAAAGGTGTCCCAATTTCTTGCATACATTCTCTATCATAAAAATACAGCATTTCCTATTTTTGTACCTTTTTATTTTAGGCATGAGATACTAATTTAGTCCAAGACATTAACTAAATTTCCAGCCTTTACTTTTGTGAGGCATTTCACATAGACTTTACAGCTCTTAAAAAAATTACAAGTGTATAATCCATTCACTTTTTAATAGCATGGACTTTTTTATTCTTCTAAATTTTTCCCAGGCCTGCAATGCATGTAGGGCATCTTAAACTCTCACACATGATGGCTGCACAGCCTAGTTGCTCAAGAACTGAACCAACTCTATGCTTAAAAACACATTCATTGCCTTTAGGGACTCCTTCCTGATTCCCTTTATTATTATATTCCCCATTATATCTGATAATAATTATGATCTTTGAGCACTGAACATGGCTTGTGCTGATTTTGCAATATCATATGGTCACCAAGAACAGATGTAATGAGGGCACAGCCCAAAGTCTTGTCACTTCCACTTCTTTTATAATTTTCTTGATTTTATCATGTTCACAGTAAATATGGCCTAACAAAACAACTTTACTTTGTGTCCACTCTGTTTCATATTTGCTAGAACAAGCTTCATCTCACCTGCTGTTTGTTGTTCTTTTTGGACATCCCTTTGAGAATTTTCCTCAGGGTCATGACCTACATGTTACTATGAATTTGGTGTTTTGCTCTGGATTTCCATTTCTGTGTGGATAGTTTTTCCTTGACTCAGCTTGTTGACATGCTCTTCCTTCTTTGTCCCAGCTTTTAGTGTTTCCCATCCAGACTTCTCTCACCCTCGACAATCCATTCCATCTCCACACATAAGAGGATTTTTTTCAGCACTTGCTCTAGAAAAGAGACCAAGAGACTGGCCTCTTTCTTTTCCTGTCTTCCCTCTCCTCTCTCCCTTCTTCCATTCCTCCCTCTCTCCTATATTTCAGGAGGAAACACTTCTTCTATATCTGTGTTTTTATTTGAAAGACGGGTGCCTGCTAAGGAAGGCAGGAGCCTCCTTTGGAATGGAAAATGTAATCCCCTTCCTTCCAAATTACTATAATTTTGAAATTAAGGGGCTCTCAGGCAAATATACGAGGATAGGAATAACAGTTTTTTACTAGTGCGTGTAATAAAGCAAACAAACAACAACCTTGGCGTTAACACCAACCAGAACAAGACCCCAGGGACCCTTCTCGGCCCAGACGGGAAGGGATGGAGGAGAGGCTTTGGTTCACAAACCCCTCTGGGGCAGTGCCGATGCCGGTGTCCCCGCAGGACTCTCGGGAGCAGCAAGCTGGAACAGCAGGATGTCTCGGCAGCAGGGAGTGCGGGGCTGCAGTGCAGTGAAGGCTCGGAGCAGTGCTGAAGAAGTGACAGGGACAGGGCTGAAGAAGTGGCAGGGACAGGGCAGCGGCAGCCCGGCTCCAGCCGGGCAGGGAGAGGCGGGCTCGGGATCCCAGACACCCCAGCAGATGGGAATAGGTCCCTGTCCCAGTGGGGTAGATGTTCACAGGTCCCAGGTCAGTGGCTGCTCTCACAAGCAGAGGCTCACCCCACGGCAGAAGCAGCAGCTCCGGGCTGGGCTCTGGCAGCAGCAGAGAATTCCCTTCCCCAAGCAGCAGCTCCGACCGACCTCCTCTGAAGCCCAGAGAGAGAAAGAGAGAGAGAGAGAGCAAACCAGCTGCCCCAACCCTGTCCTTTACCCTTTACCTGCCCAATTCTCGCAGTGCCTCTGCCCCTCGGAGAGAAACTCCCAGATAAGAGAAGTGCAGCCAGATGCCCTCCTCCCCTGAGCTTGGCCACTTCTTTTGTTTTCCTTAGGTACCCAGTCATTAGTGTGTCTGAGCATCTCATGGGAAAAAATTCCCTAAGTAAAAAAGTGATATCTGCTTTCCTTCAGAAGCAAGTAAATGAGCAAAGGAAGCAGAGATCCAGTAGGACTAGCCATGAATTCATCAGTTTTTTGCTTTAAAGGGAAATGTACAGAACATTGCACAACGCTTCAAAGGGAGAGAAAAGACAGCAACACACCTGGACCTCTTTTGGGGAAAAAAGGCCAACTTTATTGTACTGACAGCCCCTATTTAAAGTGTGCTACGTGCAGCTAGGACAGGACAGTAGTTCATTGGACAATTGGGAAAAACATCCCTGGGACAATACCTCAGGATGTATCCCACGGGAAAGACACCAGGTGTTAATCCTTATTATGAATTCCACTCTGTTTTTCACCATATTATCACCCTGGGAGATTTCTTCCCTAACTGAAGTTGTAGTCAGCTTGTCAGCCTGGGAATAGACCTGAGAGTCAGGAGAAATCCAGGCCTGAACAGAATTTCCAAGCTGTAATTCCCTAGCTCTCTAAATGTGTGTGTCCGCATGCATGTGTTTCTTTGTTTCTGCTGTACTTAACACAAATATGCAGGGTGGAAATTTTGAGAGAGGATGAAACCAAATTTAGTTAATTGTTAAATGCAAAGGTGGGAGAGGACTGTTTCAACTTTGGAAAACATTTCCTTGCCTTGTGCCTCTTCAGGGGTTACTCTGATGTTGATGGGAGCTCCTAGAACCAACACGGATGAGCTGTGGAAGGGTAGCAAGGCTCTTGGAATTGTGTCCTGAATGAAAAAGTAGAGCAGTACTTTTCAGTTTGCCCTTCCTCTGGATTTCATATATGCTGCTTGCATTGTCATGCTTATTTAAGTCTTAGGTAATAGAATGGAAACTTTAGTAATACCATATAATTTCACACTTTACAGTACTGTGTCCACAGATGATGGTAGGCTCATTGTTCCTACATTGCACAGAAAAAATGGTAACATCTTCTGGAGCCCAGTATAACAGAAAGGTTAATGATTTTACCGAAGTCCTTTGCAGAAATTTGCATGATACATAAATATATTTTTTAAAATATAGAATTTTCAAGTTACCCCAGAAAAGTATCAATAAAACACTAATTTCATCAGATCTGTTCAAGATAAGGCACAGACAGTAAAGATTATTGGTCTGCAATTCATTAAAGTCCAAAAATTGGTTCTTTTTCCTATTTCTCTTACTACAAGCGAACAGCACTCTGTGAGAGCCTGAGTTGGAAAACTGAAATGACAAGGGAAGGACTTGCACATATCACTTCTGGAAAAGGAATGTTCAAATCCCATGCCTTTGCTCAATAAACTCTCCTTACAGGCAAAAGTTTTACAGAACCTTAATTATTTGAAAATAAATTTTTAAAATATATTGTCTTCAGAATAGCATTTATAGTTCATTAAGATACTTCTGTTACTTTATTTTATGATTATGGGCAAACTCGATAAATAAATAAATAAATAAATAAATAAATTTACTTTTTTTAAAAAAAATCACCATTGCCATTGATGACATAATGTCCCGAGATTGGTTTTATAAAAAGAAGTAACTGCAAATTATCCCAGTAGATTATTTATTTTATATATAATTTCTGAAAACCCACTTCTGAAAAAAATAATCTTCTCATGAGTTTGGCAAATATTACGTTAGATAACACTCAAAAAGAACACAGGGAGCATTGATTTTTAGTTCTACTTCAAACTAGGTGTCTGTCCTTATAGCAAAAAGACAATTTATATTTACTGGATTTGAGTTACGATATATTCATGTGGAGCTATTTTTGTTTTATACTTGAAAGTGCATTGAAAACTTTCTAGACGGACACAAAGTAACAATTTATCCTGACAGGTATGACCTTATGAAGACTGTAAGGATTGTACTTTTCATTTGAATGTTCTATAGAACAGAAGATGTATAACTGTAGGTTGTAGAATCCGTTTATTAACTGAAAACTTTCCTGATGGATATATGAGATTTTTAGATGTAAAAAAACCCCAAAATATTTTAGAAAAACTACAATTTGAATACTGAATTTGGCAAGTTTAATTGCAAGGTGCATGAATATGTATCAGGGGTATGCAATTACACAGTATATCTCCAGCTTTACCAAATATAATCCATCGAAGAGCTACATACTGTCCTAATTTTCATCTTTTACATGTGGTATATTTTGATCACAGATGTGATGTGCATTCTAAAAATCAATTTTAAATGGATCATTTCTTAGTATTTCCACCTCAGCTATAGCTATCTTATGACAGATTTACAAAACTATGTAAGTGAAATAACACCTAAATTCAGTAACTTTCCTGCTCCAGAATGAACAATGTGTGCCTTGAAAGTCTATCACTGGTCTAATCAGAGCTGTGCTCCTAGGAAGTTCTCATAGTCAAAAGAGCTAATGATGGCTGTGCCTTACTGCTCCTCATGAGAAGCAGCCCTTGTAAGAAGAGGTATCCAAGAGAACTGGCTGATGCTGAAGACACACCTTCTCCAAGATCAAGAATGGTCTGTCTCAGTGAACTGGAAATGAAGTAAATGTGACAGAAATGGGTTCTGACTAGATCAAATATAAAATCAGAGTGTATACAAAGTGTCAGCAGGGCAAGTGACACATAAGGAGTATGGAGACATTGATTGTGCTGGAATGGATTTAGAAAAGCCAAGGCCTGCCTGGAGCTGAATTTGGCAAGGGATGTCAAAGGCAGCAAGGATAATTTCTAAAAAGAGTGGAAGATGACCAAGTAAAATGGGGTACTACTGCTGAATGGGCAAGAACTATGGTGAGAAAGGACATGGAAAAGACAAATGTTCTCTTGCCTGTAATCTCTTCAATCTGTACCAGTAATCCCTGTACCAGTAATAGAAGTGCCCAGGTGCTAAGAATGCTGAGAAAGACTGCACCAAGGAAGAGCTGCCCTTTGTAATGGAGAACCAGGTTAGGGAGCACCTAAACAAACAGGATATGAGTAAGTCCATGGACCCGGAGATCTGCACCCAGAAGTGCTGAAGTAGCAGGATGAAGGCTTTGTGAGGCTGCTGCTGCTGCTTATTTCTGAAAGGTCACCGTGAATGGGAGTGGTTCCTGAACACAGGGAGAAGGCAAGTGTCAGTTTCATATTCAGTCAAGACAAGCAAAAAAGAGATTTGTGGGGATCTATAAATCAGTCAACCTCACCTCAGTTCTCAGGGATAGAGAAGATTTAGAAGGATTTTGTGCATAAATATATGATGCAGGGGAGTAAAGATGACAGAACGAACAATTTCTCTGTGCTACTCAGTGGAAGGATGAAATTACACTTTAGCACAACCTCCCCTTTTTTTTACTGTGAGAGTGGCCAAGCAGTGGAGTGGGTTGCAGAGAGGCTGGGGAGTCTCCACCCCTGAAGGTATTAAAATGTCAATTAGAGATGGTCCTAGACAATCTTGTCTAGCTGGTCCTGCTCGGAGCAGGTTTGAGAAGATAGTATCCAGAACAGCCTGGTAATCTGTAAAAATTCTCTGATTGTGTGACTTTGTTAATCTTGCTTTTGGTGGAGGTCTGAAGATTGCCAAAACTGCAGTAAACACTGCTGTAGAAATTACTGGGATAGAGAGTTCCTGAGTGATGGGGAAGCAGAGTGACACAAGCCAAAGTGCTGCTGCTATGAAGTCTATATCTTCCTGCCTTGCAATCCTTAAACTGAATTTAACAACTGTCATTCATAAATGAGGCTAATAGGTCTGAGGTTTCACCCCTCCTGGCTAAAATGAGAGGTTATGAAAAAAATGCCCTAAACAAGCAAACAAAGAAACTAACAAACAACCTTTCACCTTTCTTGAAAAATATGTGTGTTTGAGAGAAAGAAGCTTTTAAGTCACAAATATTTAGTACTGTAAATGTTTTTATTTAAAGTAGCAACTTAGAAAAACTGACATGTTTTTGTTGGATTTTTTTGTTGCCAAAGGTAATTGCCTTTTTTATCCTCTCTCAAAACTGTTTTTCATGCAATAGGCAAGGGAAAGATTTTATAGCAGATAATTTTTCCAATTTTATAATGGTTGGATTAGTTTGTGGGGTTTTTTTGTTTGGTTTTGTTTGGGTTTTTTGATGCTGTTATTGTTGCTTCTGGTTTTTTTTCTCCCTTCTTTTTGTTGGCCTGCAGAGGGAAAGATAAATACAGCACAGAGAAGTTAACAGTTAACTAAACTGTAGTTTATTTGTTCTACCTTTATTTGCAAAGAGAATATACAAATACAAAGCATACAATTATATGCACGGGTTTATTTTTTCTCAAATAAAACTTCTCCACTGTCCCATCTGATAGTTCTAATTAATAGGTGACAGAAGGATGCAAGCTCCATCACAGTTACAACTGATGCAGGAAATAGTATGCTGTGATAACATTTGTTGTCAACTCTTTCCTGGATCTTTGACTGAGTCCAGCTTGGGGTAAAAAATTAGAAGAATGGAAGTTAACCTTCATGGTAAGAGTCTGGTCATCCTTTCTGCTTTTATTTTTCCTCCAAAGAAAGCCGAAGCACAAAATTGAGTTTGGTAAACATTTGTGCTTTCTGTTATCTCTTGTAGCCCCATCACCTAGTCCTTGGTGAGAGCGGGTGCAGCCCAGCTGAGAAATGTTTGAGTTAGTTATCAATGGAGATTTCCCCATGTGAAGCCCTGTGTGTGACCTTCTCACTCTTCACCCATGTAGTATTATCTGAAACCACTGGAACTAGGAGAAAAGTTACTTCATCAGCCACAAAAGAAAAAGCAAAACTAGGTGATAAACCATTCCCAAATTCCTTATTGTAATATCTTATTGATATCTCTTCCAAATCAAAATTTAGTCTCTCTGATTTTTTGCTGACAAATTCACCTCCCTCCACCTGCATACCACAAACAGCCTGTCACTTACCAGCAAACGAACCCGAGTTTGAATCATCAGTGGTGTTGGCACGTTTTAGATTAGCTGTGCCATACACTGCTTCCAGAGTCCAATATCTACAGCTTTGAAAATCTCATCTTCTCAGAGTTAATAAAATGTATGGTAAAGCTACAGCTTCTATTTTATTTGCTGGTGATTATTCCCTTACTTGTGAGCAAAAGAGTGGCATTTTTATGGTTGTATTTGTATGCAAATGCCTGTGACCAAGGAAGAAAGTTATTAATCCATATTTAGATAAAACATACCTAGCTTCCTGAAAGCATAGTAATTATAGCAGTGCTAGAAAAGATATTCTTCTTTTCAGAGAATAAGTACTATCGAATTTTCACATTTAGGTGTACTCAGAAGGTAAATAATCAAATTCTCCTTATGTAGAATTGTTTGCCTGCTGGGAGAAAGTATTTCTGCTCTTAAATCTGGACATGTACTTGGCAAAGTCTATCTGGTGATCCCAAGAAAATTAATTCACCAGGCTGCACAAATCTGAGCTTTTACAGTGACAGAAAAATGACATGATTGGTAGTATCCTCACTTGGATTGCCTATCATTCCCCTAGCTGTGTATTTACAACTTAAATTAGTGCCTGGAATCACCCAGGCAACACCAACTCATTAATGAAGAGGTCTGATTTTCTGGAGCTTGCTTTCAAAATATTTGATTTCTTTCCTCTCTCAGTTTCATGATCCCATTTCTCCTGGCTGGAAGGAGATAAGATTTTAGCATTTTATTTCAAGGTCAAAGCAGATTTCTGTGACACACAGTATGGTAGTGGGACCAACACATATCCTCTGCATTTCCCAGGGGCAAGAGGGCTGAGATAAGAAAACTTGCTACCAAATAAAAGCCTTGCAGAGAAAAAAATGTGAGACTATGTCAGCATTCCAGTTACTCTTCAATCCTGTGTCTCCCCAAATCACAGGCAATACCTGAATTACTCCTAAACAACACAATGCACAAACAAGAGATCCTGAGCAGTAGTAGCAATACACTTGCAAATTGCCCAATGAATTTTTGACAAATTCACTCCTGGAAAGGAATGACATGTTTTTTTGACTTGTTGGCTTGCAGACGTTGAAGGTACCTATTATCAAGTGATGCAGAAAGCCTGCTGAGCAATCAGAAATTGAATTCACTTCCTTAGCCACTGTAGTTTTTCTTTTACTTTACAGTTCAGTAATTCATGCTACACAGACTTTGGTCTCTTTTTAAAAATGCCATCTTTTAGTGTTAAAAAAAAACAATAACAAAATGAAGAAAAAGTGATTGTAAAACTCAGTAGAGACGATTTTTTAAAAATATTCTAAATCTGGTGAACTGTTCCCAGAATAGAAAGAATACTGAACCCATAATTAAATTATTGACCTGATGCTCAGGATACTCACCTTTTCTACTTTCCAATAAAATAGTCTCTCTATGATATATGTTTGCTTATTTTTCTGCTAGTGAAGTCATACTTCAGTGACAATGGATAGCAGTATAAAGATCCATATACTAGAGATTATTGGGTGATACAGATATAACAATGATGGGAGTTATATCCCAGATTATTATTTTTAATTGGTCTCTATTTCTGACAACTGTATCACACAAAATTGAATATATTATTTTATACCTTGTATAATAGTTATGAGGAGGATGTCTATGCACAAAACTGTGCTATGTTTGGGTGTGCTTGCATTAAAGGAAGCAAAGTGAAATATAAAAATATTATGATACCTTTGGAAGATATAATGAATGAGCTATGATCTTTGCAAAAACCACACAAATACAGTCTAGTTTTCAAACTGTACCTGTTTTTCTTGTTAACCAATAGATTAACATACTAGAGAAAGACAGTTAGATAGCCACAGTGAATAAAAAAGCATAGTGAAGGGTACAGTGATGGCATAAAACTATGGGTCATTACCCCAGTGTCTACTAAAAACTATTTTTAGCACATTAAGAAATAATCTGTAATATGAAAATGAAGTAATCTAATTTTTGCCCCTTCATTCTTACAAAAAAAAGTATATAAACTCCTCCCACACTACACTGACAGATATGCATCACTTAGTGTGTATCTGTGACAAAGGAAATATATTTACTGCACCATATTTTGTTGATTCAAGGGCTTCATAAAGAAGTCATCACTGTGAAATTATGATAACTATGTGGCTAGAAATAATATTTCTACAAGCTTAAAATAACTCAGACTAAAAGTTACTAGATCAACAATAAAACTGCAAAAAAATCTCTTTCCCTTCTCACTGTGCTTTTGCAGGGCAAGTTCTTGTTAGCAGGCTCATTTCCACACAGCTGTGTGATTTTCTAGATTACAACAGACATTGCCCACTTGTGGAGCTCATTCTGTCATGTCTCAGGCACAGCAAGTTGCTCTCTGAACTTCAGCAGCCGTCCCCTGTCTTTCCTGTCCATTTTAGATGGTAACACTTATGCCTCCCTCCCTCCCATTTTCCCTCCCTCCCATTTTCCCTCCCTTTTTCCCTCCCTCCCTGCCATTTTCTCCTCTGAGAAGGCTTAATGGAAGGACTATTCAGTCTTGCAAAACACAATCAATCTGAACTCCTCTTCCTGAAGTGAAAAAGCAGAAAGAGAATAGAAAAGAAAACAGATCCTCTTTGTCACAGGCTGCTAGCTACCTTGTGGTCACATTTCCCTCTAAGCTGACTTTGTGTGTCAGGCATCAAGGAGGGCCACAGAGCACTTGTGGTGATGTTCTTAAGGCAGTAGTTAGGAGTCAAAATGGTTAACTAAGTTTCTTACATGTTTTTAAGAGATACAAGAAGGAAAAGGGGCAGAAAATACATTTTCAATAAACGAACTTACATTTGTGTGCAGAAAACACACTACTTAATGTATTTCAGAAAAGGTAACATATGTTGGATTCTTCAAGAATTTCTGACTGGTTATTAGCCTCTTCTGGTGTTAATTTGGTCCAGGATTTTACTGTTGCTACTTTCCCAAAGAAAACAGAATAAAATAAATAAATACAAATATTCTAATTCTTCCGAATGAAGAAATAAAACAGGACACTGAATGCAAATATGAATAATAGCCATGGAGGCAGTGGGAAAACCAGACTGCACTATTTATGTAGTTTTTAAGTATTGTGTGATGTAATGTTGAAACAAATTTATTAGTGCAAATAGTGAAGTAGCAAAAGCAATGTGACATGCAAACCTGGGTCCTAATCTCAATGATTTTCCAACAGAAGCACATAAGGCAGAAAAAGAATCCTATCTCAAAATTAGCAAAGGACTTTATAAATGATTTTGTGAATAAAATTTCATCTTTATTTGAATCCAAACTTCTCTAATCTAATAGCATGAGATTGGCACAAAGAACAAATAAATTGACATAATCTACTTTTAAGGTATATAAAACCAAATCACTATCAGAATAAACTTTTAGAGGCAAACTTTTAAATTTTGAAGTAATATGTCCAGGCATCTAAAGGAAAAAAACAACAAAAAACGTGCTTAACAGTACTATGTAGTTCTGCAATTTCTGTTTTTGTGAACACCTACATAAATAGATTTTAAATTTTCATAGTTGTGTTGGTAGATGGAAGATTTGTTAATGAAAAATTCTACATTTTGATCCAGATGTTTGGTTTTTTGTACAGGCATTCCACAATTCTGTTTCAACAATCACCTGCAATGAGCAATATAAGCTACAAAAAGCTACTACAAAAGAATTCCATGCCCTTATCACAGAATCTGTCTTGAAAGAACAAAATCTCACTCCCATTGTTGAATATTTCTCAGTTTTTAATACCTGTTCAAGCCATGCTGCATCATTCTTTCTTTCAAAGATTGTGGCTACCTTGTAAAAAATCATGATCTGATCAAGATATAGAAATATCTGTTTCTTAACACTGGTGACCAGCAGTAATTGACCAACAAAGCTCAGGTCTCTCTCACAGCTGTCTGAGGACCAGCTCTTCTCTCACACCTAGGGGCTTATTTAGTACAGAAATTTCCAAAATGCCTGTCCTGGGGTACAATGCAAAAATGTGTATTCTATCACCATCTGTTAAAATGTGGGAGGGGTGGTGATCCTTATCTCTGTGGGAGATATCCTCTGCTCATGTGCCATCTGATAAGATGGGGGGATGATCATCGTTATCTATTCACAACCCATCCTTCCTCCAGAAGATATATTCTGTTAATGGGCCATTAAGTCCTATTGTGTGACTGATAAGATTACATCATCCCATTGGGAGATGCCCCAACCAGGGGCAGGAGCCAAGCCTTTCCTACCTAGATAAAAAACTGGGGTTTGGGACCCGAGGGCAGACCTTTCTACTGGATCCCAGAGGAAAGTCGGACCTTTTTTCCACATCATCGCTGGATCTTCGGAGGAAAACTGCACCTTCTACAGGAGCACTGCTTCAACAGAACCACATCTGTCATCCAGGAGGACTGCAGCCACCATTTATACGGACTGCTACCAACACCCTGACTGAGAGGGTGTCAGGTTGTATTTCTGACTGTGTTGGTGGTTGTTTCTTTTATATTATTGCATGTATTTTATTTTTTCTCTTTTCTCCTATTAAAATGTATTACTGACTTGGAGTCTCGCACTGGTTTTACTTTCAAACCAACACAATGCCTTAGATTTTGGATCACTGCTTTCAACTTCTGAGTCTTTATTCCTATTTGTCTGGACATCAGCCTCTTTCTCAGCTTGCTGAATATTTGCCTCATGCCTCAGTCCAGGTTGAGCCCACTGCTGTGGACTCTGAGCTATACATCTCCTACCTGACTGCTGAGCAAACTGCCATTTTTCTTCTCAGGAGAGCAACTTGATTTAGATTTGTCCAAACCAAGGCCCTGACAGTTACTAGGAACCACAAAATTGCAGTTGTCAGTTTAAAAATTATCATTTTCCTGGAGAAAGAGAAGGTGATAAGGTGTGCAGAAAAAAATTTTGTTGGTTTGTAAATCACATATGCAGGTAGAGATGATCTTTAGCAGGATGTTATTCAGCTTCATTCCACTTGCCTTTTGTACTGGCTTCTGTGTTATTTCAGATACTGCATGGTAAAATCAGATACAGTTCTAAGCTCTAGAGAACACTGAGTGGTACTGCCCGTCTGGTCAGGCAAGGAGAGCCTAGGACAGCAGGTGCTTCTTGTTTCCTGTGCTGAAAGCCCAAGGATTGCCAGGGCCCTTGATGGTAACCCAGATGAATTGTAGTTACAAGCTCTTTTCAGTCCTCTTGTGCTTGCTCAGGGTTGTGTACATGACTTGCCCTGGTGACTGACACATATCCCTCACACAATGTGCAGAACCAAGGACAAGGCAGAGAAGATGTCATGCCTTTAGGCTGATATGCCACACTGTAGATGGATGTGAGGTATAACTACCAGGCTCTTGAAATAAATCCACAGGGTTAAGAAAGGAACAGATATGATGTGACAGCATTTCTGTCAAAAGAGTTGATTCAAAGGCCAAGGCTTTCCCACATGAGTACACACTGATGCTTGCTGGAGGCTTAAGGAATTATGAACAAACTGAAGTTTTATCAGGTTATGTTAGGCAGTTGCATTCAACATGTGACCAAAGAAACAGCAAAGATCTCCTTGAAACTGGGCCAACAAAATGATTCAAATTGTAATGTTTTACCATATAATGGAGATCAGTGAAGTTACATTCTAGAGCCTGGATGGTGTTTCTCCTACTAAAGAGTCTCACAGCTGAAGTTAAAAAAGAAGTTCAAAATTTCAAGAAGAAATTCTTCATGTCTAGTGTCAAGCATTCTCTAACAGTCCAAGAAGGTTTTTTTTGTATCAAGTAGCACTCAGGCTTCCAATTTTGTAAAAATCTTTTAAAATATATGTTCTGCCAGTGAGCATTATATATTATAGATAAAAACTTCAGAAATTAACAAAGTGGGCAGCAGAAGAATGCTTAAAACTTTCATCTTTTCTAGCCGCTAAGCAACAAACTAATTGCTTCCACTTTAGTTGCAGCAAAATTAAAAACAAAAAACAAACACAGTTACCTTTTTTTATTAGACAGTAAAACCACAGTTTGCTGCTGAAAGTTTTGTTTATTTACAGCCTAGTGGGCTCTACATAGGAGGCTAATAATTGCTGTTTATTGCTGTCCTTCAGGAGATGAATATTGGAATATTTGAGATACCTGGTGTCCATTGGGCTGCTGAAATAAAGTGGAGTGCTCAAGAGGCACACACAGAGACAGTATTGCCAAGAAATACCCTAAGAAATGTCCTTGAATGTACTACTTCACTTTGTTCAAACATGCCATCTTGATGGCAAATAGATGTTGTTTCCAACCTGAGCCTAATCTGTCAGCACGTTCTATTTTTCCCTTCCAGTCAGTCTTCTGGGCCATCTGGAGCACTTCAGTTGCATAGAACTTCATGCTTTCCTTCCCTGTTTCATTTTCTTACTTGGGGGAGAGTGAGCAAGATGATTGCCAATTTAGAAACTTCATTTCTGATTTTATTTGCTTAGTTTGTTTCGTGAACAGCTATTTCATATGACAAAGAGGGAATTAATACAGTATTTTTGTATTATTTTGCATAATATTGCATGTCAAAATCTAGGCTGTTGCAGTATGAGATAGCTATATACACAGACAAACAGAAGCAATGTGGGATACAAAGTCTGTGTGATGTATATACTTCAGTTCTTGCTTGAAGCTGGGGAAGAAAACACAACTCATCTGCATGTCATATACTTCCTTTGCAGAATATTTAGCAGTGTCTCTTCTCAGTTAATAGTGCTCATACAATAGTGCTGCTGCCACAGTTTTGAATCAAAGTGTATCTCTCCGGAAACTCCTAAAAGAGGTGTACTAATTGTTTCATCTTCATTATGAGACCTGCTAATGACATAGCAAAGGAAAGGCTTGAACCAGAAAAGGTGGTTTCTTGTGATTTAAAATCTCCAAATATCTGCAACTTAGCAGAGTAGGAAAATGCAAAAGAGGCATGACTAGAAAGAATTGAATGCAGTTCCCACTATAGGGAATAGTTAAAATCTGATTGAAGATGACAGATGAGAAGAAATCCCACCAGTTCTTTACTCTTCAGTGGCCAGCAAAGACAAAATAATTCAAGCTGTGGCTAGCTTGTCTTGATATACGATATCTGTGACCACAGGCATGTCTGTGACACAAAAGGCAAGACAGGATCATCGAATCATAGAACAATTTGAGCTAGAATTGAGCTTTTAAAGGCTATCTAGTCCAACCTTCCCAGCTGCAAGGTCTTCTAGTAAAACTCAAGGATCAGGTTGCTTATTCTGGTTTTCGTTATTGGGGCATTTCTTCATGGATATAACATCATTCCAGGTAAAAACAGGACTTTTCATGTGTGAAAACTAAAAGGCCAGACTTTGAGCATCCTGTGTCTGTAATCAGGCCTATTTAAGGCATGTCAGGAAATTCAAAATGTGATACTTCTCCTACACTGCAATCCTGACCTTTAGTATTTTTCTTTTGTCCCAAATACAAATATAAAGGCAAAATGTTGACATTTCTGTAAAAGGCTTTAGGAAACATCTCCTTTAAAAATTACTGCAGTGATCGTATCAATGGACTTAGGTCCCATGGAACCTTGCAAGACTTAAAAGTTTTAAGTGTTTTTTTTTCGGTTCTTTTTGGACAGAAATTCATTGCAGGAGTTTGACAACATCTTACTAAAATCAATGTATTTCTGTTAAAAATTTGACAATCAGCATTCTTGATAGAGAAATATTATTACATTCTCTTTAATCAGGGCTTGTTGAATTTTGAAAATTTTGGACATTAATTCATTCAGTTCAATAGCTGAAACTTTACTGAACAGAAAGAAATGTACATTCTACTTCAATTCCTGAAGTTATCTTTCAAATGGTATATACTGCAAACTCCTTAGGCTCATTCCCTTTCTATAGTCATTTAGAATACACAGGACACAGAAGATGTCTTCTCTGTGGCTTCTCAGAAGCAGTAGCTGTATTCTTAATTTAAAGTTTCTAGGGCATAATCAGTCTTTTGAGCTCTCTTAGCATCAAAATAGGAAAATAATTTTTAACCCCCCCCAAAAAAACCCCAAACTCAAAAAAAACGAAAAAAAAACCCCAAAAAACCTCAAGAAACCCAAAACTAAAAGAAAGACTCCCAGTTCCAAGAGAAAACATCAGCAGAAGCTAACAGTTTATAACATACATTAGCGCTGAAAGAACTGAAAAAATCCAGACAGTCAACATGCTGGCTGAGGTTGGAGACAAAGAGTCAGTTGTTGCCAGGGGTTGGTGTGTGGAAAAGCCATTGTGGATAACTGGTCACGAATTCCTGCTTAAGCTACTTTCCAGGTCTTTTTCCTTGGTCAGTTTGCACATCATTGTAAACACAGTTAGAGCCAGTGAGCTCATTTCCTGAAACAAACATTTGTATACTGAAAAGTGGATGTTGAACAATAAATTCTATATTTTATGTCTACAGACTTACAGATGACAATTCTGAAACAAGGAAAGTGAGATCTGCTTATATTCATAAAAGTGGGAATTGTTTGAGTCTCAAAGAAAAAGCAGTGTATCTTATTTGCTTCACCCATTCTTTGGCCTGGCGTAGGTTCCATCCAAATCCTTTGTGGTTACTGGGCTGCAAAGAGAGAGAAAAGACAGCAACACACCTGGACCTCTTTTGGGGAAAAAGGCCAACTTTATTGTACGGACATCCCGTATTTAAAGTGTGTTACGTGCAGCTAGGACAGGACAGTAGCTCATTGGACAATTGGAAAAAACATCCTTGGGACAGTATCTCAGGATGTATCCCACGGGAAAGACACCAGGTGTTAATCTTTATTATGAATTCCACTCTGTTTTTCACCATATTATCACCCTGGGAGATTTCTTCCCTACCTGAAGCTGTAGTCAGCTTCTCAGCCTGGGAATGGACCTGAGAGACAGGAGAAATCCAGGCCTGAACAGAATTTCCAAGCTGTAATTCCCTAGCTCTCTAAATGTGTGTGTCCATACCCCTTCCACAGGAGCCCTGCCCGTGCAGGCAGCAGCAGGCAGGGAGGCAGGGAGATGCCCTGCTGAACTCACAGGGTCAGAGTCTTCCTCAGGCCAAGTCTTCCTCTGTTACTTTCTGGCTTTGTGTGGAGTCTGTGCACCCGTGCTTTGGTAGCAGGGGAGCTAAAGGGGGTGGCTAAAGGGGTGGCTTCTGTGAGATGCTGCTGGAAGCTTCTTCGATGTCTATCAGAACCAATGCCAGCTGGCTCCAAGACAGACCCACCACTGGCCAAGGATAAGCCAATTGTAAATATTTGTAATGCCTCTTTGGTAACATATTTGAAAAGGAAAAGTTATTGCAGAGAAGTACTTGTGTCCAGAGAACAGAAGAGTGAGAATACACGAGGAGCAGCTCTGCAGACACCCAGCTCAGTGGACAAGGGAGGAGAGGAGATGCTCCATGTGCCAGAGCTGAGGTTCATCTGCAGCCCGTGGTGACCATGGACCATGGTTAGAGGGCACATCTGCAGCCCATGGAGATCAAGAGGATTGCAGAGATGCACCCACAGCCCATGGAGGAGACCCACACCAGGGCAGGTGGTGCCTGAGGAGAGGCTGTGAACCTGTAGAAAGACCATGCTGGAGGAGGGTCTTGACAAGGACCTTCAGACCCATGGAGAGAGGAGCCCATGCTGTTGGAGCAGGCTTCCTAGTAGGACTTGTGACTCTGTGAAGGAATCATGCTGGAGCAGCAAGTCCCATGGAAGAGTGACTTGTGTTGCAGGAGTTCATGGAGATCTGTTGCTCCTGCGAGAGGGACTGCACACCGCAGCAGGGGAAGGACTCCCCTCCCTGAGCAGAAACAGAAACTTTCAAAACCAACCACAACCCTCATTCCCCATTGCTCTCTGCTGTTGATGGGAGGAGATAGAGCTGGAGAGGAGGGAGAAGTAGGGGGAAGGTGTTTTTAAGATTTATTTTTCTTCTCATGCCCATGACGTATTGGTATTCGGTGAGTGATTTCTCCCAGTCCTTATCTCAGCTGATGAACTTTTGGGTTTTTTTCTCTCCCTGTTTGAGCTGAGAAGGGCAGTGATAGAGCAGCTTTGGTAGGTGTCTGGCATCCAGCCAGAGTCAACACACTACAGACTTTTAGCTCTGGCAGCTGTTTTGCACATGTGGTGGTATACTACAGCAAGGGATTTATCATCTGAGCAATGTGAATATCATCCTAAAATCTTCAACCAGCCACTTTTTACAATGGACTGCTTCCCATGGGTCTTATTGCTATTAGTATTTTTTGAAAAATACCCTTTGTTCACTCTTCTCTCTTTCAGGTTGAAACTTGTAACCAACATACTGTAGTGTACTAAATCTAGCTTGTTGATTATCTAGTAGTTTTGATGATGTTTCAGTATCCAACTGGGTGCAATATTTCATTACAAGCCCTTTGATATTGTTAAGCTACTTGCAAAGTAACCAATTGTAACTGGAAAAAATGGCCTGTGGACTTTTCTTCTTTTCTCATGTGTTCTGCAGCACATGAATAAATTCCATACAGTAAATAATTTCATCTGTTTGTTTTTAATAGCGGTTCATTTTGCTTTTCTTTTTCATTACCTAAATATTAATTTTTCTTAGGTTAAGTTCCTCCTTATTTAAGCACACTTAAGCTTCTGGGTGAATTTTAACATGAGCTCAAGACCCACAGGTTTCAACAGGAGTTCAGTTTATACTTAAAACCAAAGATTCATGTGAAGAGCATTTGAGTGCTGAAAATCAGATTAATTTAGAGCCATGTCTGCTTTCATTAGAAGCAGATTGTCTGAAAATCAGTCAACAGGGTACATTTTAAAATGGTCTTTAAATTTGTGGAAATCATTCTTTGAGATGTATACACACAGAGATATTTATATATTTGGATATGTATAAGCACCAAGAAGAAGAAAGTGGCACTTATACCTGCAGATGTATATATCTAAAATGGACCCAATTTTATATATAAAAGTTTTCTATTATTTTTGTTATTCATTCTTGTGGCTATTTTGAAAAGAAATCTGGATTAAAGAACAGTACTAGCTTGGGAAGGGTGCAGTAGTAGAAGCTGGTACAACTGGGGGGGATTTCGTTCTGCGTACCTGACAACATCCTGAGACTTGTTTATGAGCATGATCAAAACAAAATAACCACTACCTGATATTCAATTTGTTCCCTTTTTTTTTTTTTTTTTTTTTTTGCTTTCCCCCCTTTCACTCCTCTCCCATCTGTGATTGGGTTATTTTCCTATATTTTGACAATTTCAACAACCTCTGTAGCCTGGCACAACATGTAATATCAAAGGGAAGAATAGACTCAAGACTAAATTAGAGGACTGAAACCTCACCAGGTCTCACTCAAACAGTGCATTAAAACAAGACACAAGAATATATGGCAGGAATACTGTGTATTAGAGGATAATCTCTCATAGGAATTTTTTGCCTGGAAGTGTTACAGGCACTTTCATTATCCACACAACAATTTTTTCTAATTTCTTTGATCTTTCCAGTAAAGCAGGTGTATAGCAATGTTATTTGTGAATCAGAAATAAAGATGACAGAAAACACATTATAATGCAGTAAAACATCATATTTTTATTCACTGAGAATAAAAAGAATACATGCATTTGGCTGGCTGCAACAACCATTTTTTTTTAACTTTTCAAGTCCAACTTTAATGAGTATAGGTGGTCAACAAACAACTATTGGAAAGATAAATGAGAACTCAACTGAATTGAATCCTAGCTTTTTAAACATTATCTGCAAATTATAAGTGCCATATTCACTGTCAGACCATTTCAGTTATTCATTACTCTGAGGCTCTGCACAAGAAAATTATGTACATAGGTCACTTTGCCTCTTTATAATTCATGCTTTTTCACAGTACTGCTTCATTAATACTGGAAAGTTGTGGTTTCAGGTTTTCCTCCTTTTTGAGTTTTTGATGGTTTTCTATCCAAAACTTTAGATCATATAATGAATAGACTAGAAAATTGGTTTTCTTTTTAAATTTTGAGATTATTTACTTCCTTCAGTTTCCAGGTGAACCACATTCTTTCTGGCAGCTTTTATTGTGCCCTCATGACTATCATATTTCAATGAAAAGGCTGGGAGCTTCTGACCCCTGAAAAAATACCTCATGAACCTGCAGAAAGGAATTCCATGACCTCTTAGATAGCTTAATCAATAGTCAAAGAACAAAATTCAATAAATAATCGATTAATAGTTATCACATAACTAGAGATTAATTAGAAGTCATAGAACGAGAATGATATTTTGAGAAAGATAATGAGTCAAAGGCCTATACATCCCAGAATAGTTGATTAATACATTGCAGGTGCAGTAAGGGAGCTATTTCATAGTTGAGTGCACCCCAGAAAACTTAATCAATAGTAATTGTCTAACCAGGACAGTAAATTTAATTAAGCACTGTTTAGCTGGATAAAACTTGGGTTACAAATTAAACAAAAATAGATTAAATGTTCTGGTAGTAATTAAAAGAAACAAAACACCTATACCAAGATGTAATAACTTGGGCAGACTTTAGGGAGTGTCTACAAAAAATCTTAGATGTTTTAGTATATATAAGTACTTGGAAATTGTTATTTCATTGTTTATGTCTGTGGGGAATAAATACCCAGTGTGTTCCCAATTTTGACTCAAAATTGTCATTAGGCATGTTCATCTAACAAGTTTTGTTAGATTTAAAACTGTTTCAAAATGTATTTGAAGGCTGGGGAAACAAGCACACACACCACCCCTCCTCTCCCCTCCCCTCCATGGAGCAATAGAAAGAAATCTTTTGTTAAAGATTTCTGCTTGCTTTCAGTTTTGATGGAGAGGATGCTACCCTCACATTCTATGGGGTAGATAACGTTCCTCTTCAGTCAGAGGGCTTACTAGGAAGTCTTGGAGTTTTAACAATCATCTTAGGATTTACTCTTTGTTCATTATCCTATTGTGCTTTTTTCCAAGGCAGAGTAGAGATCATTCAGCAATAATTTCATGGATCATCTTAACCACAAGACAGAGCCACAGGATATTTAATTCCCACTAACTTCCCAGTAAATAACGTTACAATGGGTAGTGCTACATGACTTCTGGCAGCATACATGACTTCTAGTAGCAGCATTTCCTAGTAATTGAAATAGAGTTTTTTTTTTTTACCAGAGAAAACTGTCTGGACTCATAGTTCATTGTTCTATGAAAGAGTCCAAAAATAGTTGGAATTACAAAAACTTACATTAAGAATATTTTTTTAATGTTACAAAAAATCCAAAAGTTGGAACTTGGAAATAATATTAAGATTTTGCTGAATTTATTAGCAAGATCCTCCAACTCTATTGCATAAGAGTTCTGCTGATAGCATACAAGTAAACTGAGTGAATATTTAGTATTCTTTTACAGTCTCTGAGACTGGCTGCCTATGTGAAAGAATTGAAGACAACTAACAGAGCATAACATAAATAATGTTATGAATGAATTTTTAGTAGTAACATTATGTGCTTTTGCTAGGCCTCTTCATAGTTCATAGTATTTTGTTTTTATTAATTTAATCAAGCTCTTGGAGTGAGAAAACACTCATACTTTTAGATTGGCATATATTAAAAACAATTTGTATCTGGAATTAGCCAAATATTTCTGAAGACTATCTTTTCAACCCCCAAAGTTATGAAAGTTTTCAACATTTAGATTAGACGGTGGTTGCATTTGAATGGTACACCAAAAATATGTGTCACAATTCCTTTTAGCAAATCACCACTTGCTCTGACCTCCAGCTATCTGAAGAGGTTTTAGGTCGACCAGAAAAAAATGAATGCACACAAAGCTATCCAAGGTCGCATTTTCACACACAGCTGATACTTTTGTGTTTTCCTTATAAGATTGTGCTTGCATTCCATAACAGACAATTTCACAACATACACAGGTTTGTTGCTCTCATATAACAAGGACTGCCTGCGTGATCTTGGAGACCAAAGTAACACTAATGGACTGTGTCAGAGAGAAAAATTGAAAGTAATTACAGATTTTTGACAAAGCCAAGCATTTTAAATCTTCTGCTGTGATCTAGTTCTCGTACAGCACAAGCTGCTTTAGCAAAACCAGGGACTTGGAACTTTTGAAGATAAGTAAGGATTCATTCCGTCAGCCTGTCAAAGTAAAATAAATTCGTAATTTTTTTCTCACAATCACTTTTCCCCCTGACTACAACTTTGTTTGCTCAACTGCATAATCCTTTCCCTGTCCAGTTTCCTTGTCTTTCTCAAAATTCTACTTTTTCTGCCATATATGCAATGAATCAAGACGATTATATGTGACCAGTTATTCTCCTTCTCCCCTGTCCACTTGCTGATCTCTTTAAAATTCTTAATTCTTAAGCAGAAATGGTACTTTTTACCTAAAAATATATTGTGGATAAAAATTTTTATAAGTATCAGCTGTGAGTACAATGTTCTCATTTAAATTAAATCTGAGACGTGAAAAATTTTCTTCCTACAAATATAGCCTCACAGAAATTTTGTCCAATATGTTGAAAACATCACAGCAAAAAATTAAATTTCTATATTTCATATTTTTTCCAGTTTCTATATTTTTTCTCAACAGCAATAAAGAAAAAATAAGGGAAAATCATCTAAGAAAATTGAAATTAAGGAAAGGAAAATTCAAATTGCTGAGACTTCCTTTTGGACCTCTTCCAAGATTCAGATGACATTATTTTATTTAAATATATAAAATATAATAATTGTGAATTTTGAGGAGACTACTAGTCCAACTATTTGCAGCTACTAATAAATAATGGCTCAGTAAAAATTTCTGGTGTTTTTTTAATTACCACAGTAAGAACGATGAAGAAATAACTTCTGCTGGTCTCTGGCTGACTGCCTGTTCAAATTACCTTTTAATGTTGAGATTGAACTACAACGATGCATTAGGACATCTAAATCTTTCATTTACATCCTCTTAACTATTTTGCAATGCTATAAAAGTTTTGGTGTTTCAAGTGTTCAAGCATGCAATGCTCCTAAATGTTCAGTGTATCAAGAATTAAAGTTGTGTGAACATGAGTGAAATTTTTTGCATTGTTATGTGTCTGCTCAAATTTCTGTGTGCTCTTTCATGTATGAAATTAGAAAATGCATATGCTGACCTTCTCAGCAGTTTTGTTTACTGCAAAATGTTCTGCATAGTCTTTTGCAGAGGTTTTTGAGAAAAGGAGGAAATCTCTTTCATAGCTACAGTGCATAGGGCAAAAGGCAAGTGGAATTCAAATGAACCTCCATTCAGGTTAAATGTAAGAACACTTTAGATGAGAAAATATGTAAGAGTATTGCAACTACTTTTCAAAAGTAAGGACAAGAGAGCACTGCAGCTGTCTGCCTGAAATTCTTGCAGAGTTGTTGTAACTTGGCTCATTATGAGTATCTGTCATGAAAGACACAGAGAAGGTAGACATCTCCAGGGGCACAGATTAAGCAACCCCTGAGATGCTGCTCAACCCCAACTCTCAGTTACAGGAGGCAGGAATTTGCAAATAAAATCAACTACCTACCTATATTCTCTACCTCTCTTTTATTCTCATACACCCAGATCGTAACATTTTCTTTTTGCTGATGTTTGCAGTGATGAGATGGAGGTTATATGTCACTCTTTGTTCTAGTAAAGCTCAGTAGAAAGGAAGAAAAATCTGCCATTTTCTCCATTTTAATACTGTAGAGTATTCTCTTGCTTATTTAGCTTTGACTACTAATGTTCAATACCCTGAAGAATCCATTAAAACTGGAATCGTCTGTGCCTATCAATTTATAAAATGTATTGAACAGGATATATTGGTTTGAGAAATCTGTATGCACAGTATATGAATGTCTGGCTTCTATTTCCGTTTTGAATGTGACTGGGTATTTTTCAACAAATACTTTGACTTATCTTTTTATTGTCCACCTTTCTAAAAAGAAACAAGAGTTTTTCATAAACAACAAAAAAATCCCTTCTCTTTCAGTGCCTTCCCTCTCAGTATCTCCTCTCCAGGTCAGCTAGGAATAAATATTTTAAAAGCCATGATTTTTTGTTTGCAAACTTGAGGAAGTATCAGTGCCTATTCCAAACTACTCCTTACTCCCAGTAATTGCTACTCCCAAAGAAGCAAGTTGGAATATGACTGCAGAGTGGCCTTATGACTGTTACAAATGGAGAGGGGAGTTTTAAACCTGTTTCTGTCTTTTCCCAGGCCTTTGGCAGTAGACAGTACTTTTACTGAGGTGGTCAGCACCCCAAAGCCCACTCTCATAGCAAGTTCTTAATATTGGTCGGTTAAGTCTATTACAAAATGAATTATTTACTTGATAGACATAAATTTAACAGACTGTCCTGGGGTACAATGCAAAAATGTGTATTCTATCACCATCTGTTAAAATGTGGGAGGGGTGGTGATCCTTATCTCTGTGGGAGATATCCTCTGCTGATGTGCCATCTGATAAGATGGGGGGATGATCATCGTTATCTATTCACAACCCATCCTTCCTCCAGAAGATATATTCTGTTAATGGGCCATTAAGTCCTATTGTGTGACTGATAAGATTACATCATCCCATTGGGAGATGCCCCAACCAGGGGCAGGAGCCAAGCCTTTCCTACCTAGATAAAAAACTGGGGTTTGGGACCCGAGGGCAGACCTTTCTACTGGATCCCAGAGGAAAGTCGGACCTTTTTCCACATCATTGCTGGATCTTCGGAGGAAAACTGCACCTTCTACAGGAGCACTGCTTCAACAGAACCACATCTGTCATCCAGGAGGACTGCAGCCACCATTTATAGGGACTGCTACCAACACCCTGACTGACAGGGTGTCAGGTTGTATTTCTGACTGTGTTGGTGGTTGTTTCTTTTATATTATTGCATGTATTTTATTTTTTTCTCTTTTCTCCTATTAAATTGTATTACTGACTTGGAGTCTCGCATTGGTTTTACTTTCAAACCAACACACAGACATAAGACTTTAACAGATTTACTTATGGGATAAGCAAGGAAACACTACTAGTAGATAAACAATACAGCATGAGAGTGAGGTACCTGTGTTACAGCTAGTAAAGAAATTGTATAGATTAGGATTCAATGCAATTTACCACCCAGTTTCTGATGGGGCATACATAAGACCCTTCTGGAAAAGTATCCATGGACATGCATCCAAACTCTGTGGGAGAAGCCCTGCTCGTTTTCAGGGAGTGTGTAGGAGGCTTCTGTCTCTGTGGAAATTTTGTGTGGCTTTTATAGCTGTAAAATGCAGTGTCTCTCAGCCAATGATTTCCTGGCTTATCTGTCTGCATCTCACTCTTAAAGCAAAGATGTTTATTTCTCAGCTGGGGGTGTTAGAGACAGAGATGACCCCCACTGGGCATCTGTCCATGGAATTATCTTATCCATACACACCAGCAGATGGACAGAGCAGATAAGCTTTCTGTGGTGGGAGGGACGTCTTGTCACAATGGCAAAGATAACACATGCTCTTTCAAGTACACTTCCATTACAAATGCAATTATTTTGTGGCTGAAGGCCAAGGTTGTTGAGGATGGAGTTTTGCCCAGCTCTACAACGTATTCATTTTCTTTTTCATTCATTCTTCTCCATCCAAATTTTGCATGTACTACTAACGGCAATGGCAGGTTGTCACTGATACCAGTAATGGTGTTGGGACCACAATACCAAGAACGTTTCACATTTTCCTGATGCTGCAAATGCTCACCCAGAAGTTTCACACCACCTTTTTATCAAAATGGCTGTGCATCAGCTATAGGATGGCAGTAATATCTGAGCACAACCATTTTCCAAATCAGATCAGATCAGAGGAGTCATCCAAAGAGGTGAATCTTAAAGGTTCTAAAAGTATCTCTGAAGGATAAGGATAGTGATAAAATTGATGGTATGTTTGCATAATTTAAAAATATAAAGTAATATAATAAAAACATTATGCGTTCTATAACAAAATGTTGTATAACAAGTGTGGATAACAAAGAATTTATGACTTGCCCAACACCGACTTCACATATACCAACTTTCCAAACACCACATTCACAGTGGTCAAGGTTCAAGCAAAAAAAGCAGATATTTGGTTGCCTGAAATTAATGTGGGAATGAAAGAAAAACTGTGTGTAGAGCTCAGATAGGATGAAATGTTCTAGCTCTCAGGGATGAGATAAAATGCTGCAAGTAATGTGAATAAGGTGGGCAGAAGGTGGGTTTGAGAAGACAGAGGGGCAGGGAATCTTCTAGGAAAGGGCTGCCTGTTGCCTGAAGTCTAATGCTCTAGGAAGTCACTCCTGTGATTCAAAAGGAGAGATCACAAGACAAAAAGTGTGACTGCTGGATGTAGGCTAGGAACTTGATTTTCACCCTGTCTGGGGCTCCTCAAAGCAAAGTCCTCCTTGGTGCAGGATGTGGGATTCACAACACACATTGCAGGACTAGTCCTGTGATGCATCTCTGCATTTCTGGGGTCTGTAGGCAGATTGACAAGCCGGAGTCACCTTTGGAAGGATAATTACAGTCTTACTCTTCATTCTGGCAGGGTAGAGGTATAAAAGGGCAAGAAGCATATCAGAGAAACACCTGGAAACAGGAGAGAGAGGACACCTGAGGGAGTAAGGTATTGTAATCAGATTCCTTCCTCTGGCACCTCACACACAAAGGTAGAAAACCTATGGCAACTTTTCACCATCCTCTGCCGTCAAAATATGGCAGTAGCTTACCCAGCTGATGGGGTTTCCCTTCCTCTAGATCCCCTGGCAGATTGCACAGAACTCCTAGCTCAGACTGAGCACAGTTGCAGAGCTCTGCAGGAAAATACTCCACTGAGGCAAAATTCAAGGTAAGACAGCATCACCCACATGCACTTTGCAGAAGAAATGAGAAAAAATGTTATCCTACCCACTCCCATCTGCATGCACATTGCATGAAAACAGACCAGAGCTGCTTTTTCCCCAATGTCAGAAGGGAAACTTGGATAAATCAACCAATGTTGCTATGTGGTGAGATAATGGCTTTGTGTTAGTAATGTGACTAATAAATGATGTGAAGGAGCAACACAAAATTATTTAACATGTATGTGGAAAATAGCACAAATGCCTGGAAAAAAAAGCCTAGTATGAAAACAAATTAATGTATTTACAGCACGTTCAAAGAAACATTTAACTTCCCAGACAGACAAATGCATAGTTTTATAGCCTTAAAATCTCCAGACCTAATCTATGTAAGTGTCTTCTGGCTTTACCGGCTTTTTTGTTTTTTGTTGGTTTGTGTTTTTTTTCTGAAGAAAGGGTGAAGAGGAGAAAGAGTTCATTTGTGCAGCTATGAAGGAAAATTGGGAGACCACAATGGTAATGGGAAGTACCAGGCAACAGAACTTTTGAGGTACAGGCAGGAGAATCTAGAGATGTCATCTGCTGTATTTCTTATATTTTTGTGGGGAGTTTATTGTAAAATTTCCCACTGTCACACTTTCACGATGTCATGAGATAATTCATTCTGGAGGCAATGTCTGAGAATCTCTAGTCCAACCTCCTGCCCAAACCAGGCATAGCCACCATGTCAGACCACAAATTCCCAAACCAAGTTTTGACACAAACAGAACTGTGCCTGTGAAACAGACACTTCTCTGGGGAAAGTGAAATCCAAGCTACTTCTACCTGCCACTCTATGTGTTTGCCTACTAAACAAACAAACCCAAAAGCAGATTTGAGATATCTTGTAAGTTAGTGTGTGCTTTTTCCCCTTTTTAGATGTTCTTCAGCTGTTTTGACAAAAATATCTCAAGATTTCTGCGTGGTGAAAGATATCTTTTCCCAAACAAATGTGTAATACTTCACTTGATAATTTACCTCAAAGACACTTATGTGGATTTGGTCCTTCAGTTTAGAATGGTATGAGAAGTCTGTAAACATATTTTCAGGGGAAGGGGAAAGAAAAGGAATAATATTGCAACAACAGAGCACAAGACAGGAATTTTGACCTATTTAATAATTTCCAGTGTCTAGTGAAATAACAGTTTGAATTGCTTGTTGAGAAAAGGGTTATTTTTTTACTGAAAACTTCTATTGAAAAGATTGATGTGCTCTTGAAGTCAATTTTTTATCAATTTCCCTTGCAATTTTCTGCACTTTCTCAAAAGATAAGTCTTTCCTTCCTAAAACCAGCATCAGCAGCTGTACAGGGATTTCTCTTTTGTGCTCCTTTTAGGGAGGAATTCAACTATTCAATGTTAAAAGAAAGGTTGTCTGTACTCCACTTGCCACACAAACCACACCAAGCAGCACTGGCTATCTTGATTAAAAGTCAATTCAGCTACATTTTTAGAGCAGTCTAACGCCTATTAATAAGGTGTTCAATCAGCAAGGTTTTAGGATAAAGGGGCATGTATCAAGGAACTGCAACAAATGTCATTTGTCATTTTCCCATTTTGGCATTTGTGCACTCTGTCTTTGGCACTGGTCCTCCAGATGTAGCCTGCAGTGGAGAGTTGAGCACATTATGTAAAATAGATTGATTGTTTCATGCACTTCACAACAAAGTGAAGGGAAGATTGCAGCAAGCATAAGCCTAGACACCCTAGATAGATAAAATGAGATAAAAAAAGAAATGAAAACACCAACACAGGATTTTGTGTCAATTTTATGCTTATAGAATTTCCAAGGACCCCTACATACGTCAAAATACTGTGGTTTTTGAGTTCTGTGAAAGCCCTTGCTATTCTCCACCTATTAATATTACCACTGCTAAATTAAAATTTGTGCAGATACATTTACTCTGTGGCTATGTAGTCATATCCAGGTAACACCAGAATTAGTTTACTGTTCCAAGTTCAGCACGGTCCATGATACCACAAAAGCACTATATTCTGCTGAACTGGCACATGGACTATTATGGTGTCGGGTCTTGAGGTAAGGGGATGCAGAGTGAAGGAAAAAGTGCTTTTTTATTCCTCCCCTCTGTTGAGGATGTATTTGAAGGAAAAAAACTCAAATGTCTCAGGCCAAAATAAGAGCAAAATACCACTTACGATGCCACTGTTAATTCTTAGTTCCATGAAGCAGCAATTCAGCTGCCAGACCTCTAGTATGGTCTACTTCAGTATAGACTGCTTTCCCTGAGGTATTTGCTGGTTTTTCACACTTCCCTGTGGATTTTTGTTATTGTTTAATTGCAGCCAGCAATTAACCAAGCTAGGACTGGGGAGAAAAACAGAAGGGTAAAAGATACAAATACTCATGGGTTGAGATAAAGTCAGTTTAATAGAGACACCCAAAGCCATGCTTACAATTTTCTAGAGACATGTATTTCCAAAAAATCATAAAACTAAACAGTAGTGGTTTCAGTTTCAGCCTTGATTTCAGTTCAGTAATTGTCACAAAAATAACTCCCTAAAGATTATTATGTGTGACAGCTTCCCTATTTGTTCTATTTCAATGTTCTTTCATATTAATTTGCTCAGTTTAAGAGCTCGAAGACGCATTTTCCTGCTGTCAGATAGCAAACTCAGTTGGGGACTTGAAAGATCAAGCTGAGATCTTTTTACTTCTTAAGTTGTCTGCAGGTACAAACTTGGCAGCTTGAAGTCGACTGACAATTTGGTTGTTGACAGGTAAGGTGGGGTGACACCCACTCATTAGTTTGTTCTTCTGGTGAAAATTTTGGTCTAGGAAGATTGGAAGCTACAAAAATACAGTTTTCCTTCTGTTATTCTAAACTAGTGATTTCCATTGACAGTTATGTGCTTCTTGTTGATGCATTTGTCCTGACTGGAGGTTTGCTGTTTAGAGGTCATCAAATCACTGCAGAAGCACTAATTACATGGGTATATTGATGGTGTCTCTTGGGCTTGAAGTGTTTTGGTATGTCAGAGGATTTTTGAAGATTAATACCTTCCATTCATTCATGCCTCACATCCCTGCTGTGGTTCTGTGTCTGCTGAAAGCTTCAACTCCTTCTGAAGGTGCCCAGCATAGGCATTGGGACCAGCAGAAAAGGTGAGATAATTCCCATCAGTTCTGGTCAACACAGCACATTATTTTTTTGACATTAAGCTACATTTATGATATGATTATACTTTTGTAATTTCAGACATGGCTATGAAATTTTTTATGGTTGGGAGCTTGAGAACGATGTAAAAATGGAAGAATAGGCAAAATGAGTGTGTGTCATCAGTTATATTACTAGTTCCGAAGATTATTTTATGATGTGCTAGATGTGGAGTTACAGTAGACTAATTCAGGAAGAATATGCAGCTTGGTCCTTCTTTATGGAGAGATCATTTTGTATTCCAGTGCTTTAAAGCCTAAGGAAGGAAGCCTAAAAAACACACCAAGAAACCCAGGACAGAAGCTACAAAAGAGTGTACTTATGCTCTCATTCCAGGGTCCCCAGAATGACTGGATTTGACTGGTAGTACTGAGATATGCAAAAAACTTATCTCTGTAAGAGTCTGGACCCCTCAGGACCTCTGTGGTCTGGGTAAAGGGTGGGCTTAGGCACACCTTTGAATACATTGCATGTTTTCTATTCAAATATGGAACTTCACCATAGACACATAGGATGAATATTTTTCTGCTTTGCTTTATTTCCCTTATATAGTTCCCCTCAATACATTTTGTCGTGAAGATTATTTTCATGTCTCTGATTAAGAAGAAAAATTGATAGGATAAATAAAAAACCTTTCAGAAGAGGTTTCAGAAGAAATAAATAGAACAAAACTGAGTATTTATTTTATAATTATTTTTTGGTTTTTTTATTAAAATTTCTTAGACTATGTTGCATAAACAAATGTAAGTCTTTTGTGCTGTTATGGAAGACCAGGTTACCTCATTTGAAATTTGCCACATTTATTTTCTTTTTCAATCTAGCCTTGCCTATTTATCCATTTGCTGAGTGGCAAAAAGGGTAGCAATATCATTAACGATTTAGTATATAGTTGTATAAGGATTTTTTATGCAGCCTCTTATGCAATTATATAAACATTTCCAATAAAATGTAAGAAAACACATATCCTGAGAGAAAAGGCTGAGGTGTGTGAATCATAATGTGACAACAGACAGTTTCAAATGCTTCCATTATAAAATCTCACACATCTAAATATTATTTTTCTATCTCCCTTTTCTAGGTCTGAATAAAATTAATTTTGTAGAAGTATTAAAATGTGTATCCTTGGCTCTGCTTAGTACACTTCAGAATATTTACAAAATTCATCTGCTAAAAGATAAAATTCATAAATGCAGCCAATGTCTCTGTTAAATAAGGTGTTTGAGAAATATATATTCACTTTTCTGTGATGATATTCTTTGTAGAAGGTCCTTTCATGAAGTTCCAGCACACTTCAGACCTGTAAATTATTAATGTGTCTTGTATCTCATTAGCTGTATATTATGGAAATCTACCTAAGCTGCTACCTCTAGTTTCATTAAAATAGCAAATGGTTAAAAGAGGGGGAGAAACATTATTGTGCCTTTGCAATTAAATTGGATTTGTAAGAAAGGTAGAAGCTCACAGTTTTGCCATTTCTTCAGCTGTAATTTAAAAGAACCATATGACATGCAGACTGATGAATAATTCATGCTTCATTTATTAGCCTGGTAACCCTATTGCTGGCCTCATAAAAATGAGGATAATAATTTTTTCTTTCTCATGAATAACTGGAGAACTGTGTGTGCATGTGTATGCATGTGTGTCTGTGTGTTTGTGCTCACGTATTTCAGTATGCTTTTGTATATGAATACTTTGATCAAAAATGAAGGTTCTCTAATAATTCCTACTGTACAGAACTTGCACAAACTACATTGTGGATGGAAGACCTCACACTTATATCAGCAATAAGGACCATGATACTAAAGCTCATCAGTATGAGACAAGTTTTCTCATGGGCTGGCATTTTCACACAGGTGCTGAAGAACAACCCAGTCCCAGATCATCCTGCCTGAAGCACCTGGTTATCCTTGCTCACTCTAGCATAAGTATGGGAACAAATCCAACAAATGCTGAGATGGGTATTTCTTAGCTTTTCCCTGGGTTGCATACACTAAATTTGTGACAATAAGGCAAAAGAATTGTTACTGAAGTTCTCCTGAAAGTTCTTTAAGTATTAAAAACTTTAAAAAATAAACTGAAACTGAAATACAATCCAGTTTCCTCCTATGGACACAGCTGAAAACCTCATCAGTATCTAACCAATATTTTTCTATCAAAAATGGCACTTTGAAAAAAGCAAATCCTTTTGCTGAACTATTTCATTTGTAACACCATTCTCTTTTGCAAGAAAACTAGTAAAGACTAAATAAGACTGAACAGGATGTTTTGAACTTCTTTGTTTCAGGTAACCTTACTAAGTTGAAAAGAATCAGAAGGCAATTATCCAATATTATTTAAATTAAACATTTTCACTATGCTGATGTATTTTTTTTTTCCTTTTATTTTTTCATTTTACAGAAAATTTTTCGATGCCCAGCTTCACAGCTCTTTTTACCTGCTGCACACCAAAATATCATTACCTAGCAGTCTGGAGAAAAGTTGTTCTTGAAATTCTTGAAAGTAAACATGTTTATAATGGTAGTTCATTAATACAATAATTAAATCATAGCTAAAAGGGAAATCTTTATTGAAAGCAGTTAAAAACTGCTTTCAACGAAAACATTTAGTTAACTAATCTTCAAAGCATATGTCAAAACCCACATGTAGAAAAACTGATTTATTTTACAGGAGAAGGTGACCAACCACCCTTCACCTACAAATGCAGTAATCATTAGAATTACTAGCACAGAGAGATTAATTCATTGTGTCAAAAATGCTGCCATTGGTACCCCTTCGCAAGCATTGAAGCTGCAGTGGCATCCGTATTTCATCCTACAACATATGCATTGCTTATGTTTCCTTATTTTGTTAAATTATCTAGAATTGACTTTAAAAAAAAAACAAAAACAAAACAACATTTCAAACTCCATCTAGGCTAGAAGTTCAAAAGCTGAAGACAAACTACTTTGGCTGGATTGATAGTGATGAACATTAATTGCCCTAACATGATTTTCAGTAAAGAGGCTGTAGTCCCCAGAGGTCTTCTGCAAAACACATACTCTAATTAAAGAGTGAGATCACATTTACTCCATCCTGAAAAACCCAGGGCAAACTCTTCAGACTGCATACCCATCCTCACATCCATGGGACTGAAAAAGCTACAAACATTAGGTTAAGCATACACTTTAATCCAATGTTATGGGTACATTTACGCTTTGGGTGACCTCCAAGACATCCTTCCCCAAATCATACAGTGCTCAACACTATTTCTTAAAGACTGCTCCTCTTTATCTCAGGTAGCCTGGAGCTTTATCTGGTTCCATGTACAGCTGATATCTGCCCAGAAGGATCCTGATCAATAACAAGTCAATGAGATAAAGTGCTGAAAAACACAGAAAGAAGCTGCTGTTTTTCAGTTAGGCTGCAACATCAGCAATCTTCAACCATTCCTCTAATAATTAGCAATTTATAGTCAACTACATTAGAATCTCCATCTTATGACAAACTCTGATAGAGGGCTAGTGCGGGATACAAGACTCCCCAACTGGTCTGTGATAGGGAATGCAGGCATGGTCTCTATCACTGCTCTTTTGTGAGTGATGAACCTTTAATCTGCCATTTGGCATAAATTTATTTGCTTCATTGTTATTTGGATGCATTTTTCTGATTGAAGAAATTAAGTGAAGGGTTAGCAAATCTTTTGAAAAAGTACAGTTCAATATAGACTGAGACAAGCAAAATCAGGAAAACCTCCTGTGTCTGCATCATGGATGCTACTGCAAAGTTTGAAGATAAATTTTTTAGGAATACTTAAGAGGGAAAAAGAAAAAGGGGCTGGAGAAAACCAGATGAAAGCTGCAGGTAGGATGGACTACTGGTTTTGTGGCAAAAGAAATCCTATGTATCCTGTATCTACTTTTAATTGGAGCTCCCTTCACCTAGCTTCTAGCTGCCTCAGGAAATTTTTATCGATCTGTATATTTCCACTGTGAAAGTGCTGAGCACAAAGAAATCTGATATGTCTTTAGTGCTACCGACAGGGAGCATCATGAGTGATGCCCATTCTCTGCTCTGCTGGGCACTGGCTCTTTGGAAGCTTTTATTAGGAGATAATCTGTAGCCCAGCTCCATGGTGGATTCCAAGCCTAGGTGGCGAATTTTTATTTCACTATGCTTTCTGGCAGCTATGGTATTTCTTGTGCAGTGCTCTGGGACCTTGTGTGAAGGGCATTATACAAGTATAGGGATTGGCTTGGCTGAGTAATTCTTTTTGACTTCATCAGGCTGTTAATCCTGCATGCCTGTGGTGATAAACCCAGAAAATCCCAGATAGTCCTACATAATATTCAGGGAGGGCTGGCAACAGCTATAAATACATATCAAACTGTCAAAAACCATTACCATTTAGACTACTCTGCAGTCCTTTCCAAATTACATTAGAATATCCAGGCTTGGCTTCAACTCTTCTCCCCCACACCCTCTTTCTTCCCTCTTAATGGCAGTGTGCTTAGCTTGCCAGCATAATAATGCATGTTTCCTGCACACCTACCTTTTTACTACAGCTCTGTGTTTACCCTGGTCCCCCTTCCATATGACTCACAGGCACAGTGAGTAGCTGTAGTTCTGTACATAAACAAGCAATTTTTGGCAGTTTTTAAAACTAAAGCATCCCACTGCCAAAAGGCTTCTGTTTACCACACAGAACAAATGTTGTTACTACTGCAATTCCAAAACTGCATCTTAAATACATCCTTTCATAAAAATGCTGTGGTAGTCTTAATGTCTAATTAGATATATAACAAAATACAAGAAGAGGTTTTTCTTTTTCAATTCTATCTTGGATGATAACCAGAGATAAATAACAGTTTAGCATCTGCATTGCTCCACGGGAACACTGCACTGAATAAAATTATAATTATCACAAAAGTGTTACTCCCCCTGATAAGATTAAAAGCCCACATTCCCTCCAAACTGCCCACATATCCTTCTCCCCACCTTGTAAAGGAGGAATAATCGTCAATACCAGAAAGAATGTATCTGACAACCATCTTCACTGGGTAATTACAACAACATAAATTAGGGATGTCTCCGCTTGGGTCAGTGGAAAAGCTCTGAAAAGAGATTAAATACTTTTCTCAGAAATATATAAGAAGTTCATGATGCCATTGTTTTCAGTGCTGTTTTTTTTCACTTGGCTATATATACAAGGGTTCAGGCAGGTACTCAGGGTGAGAAAACTGAAACCTAAAACTGAACCTCAGAAGTTTTTGAAAGAGATCAGCTCTTGGAACATAAACCTGTTCTAAAACCTTTTGACCCTGTTCTTTCAACCGAATGAAGTTCAGATTTTACAGCGTCTGTAATGGGGAGTGCATGTCCTATCTGCTTTCTATTTGGAAACTTTCTACAGGATGTTGAGAAATAAAATGGTGGCTAGATATTTCCTGCCTCTTAAGATAAAATATTTCTATAGCTCTTTACTTGCAAGTATCCCACTGTCACCACTGCACTGTATTTCACGTCTTCATTCTTCCAGCATTGATGGTCATGTACTAAAAGATCTGCATCCCTGAACAGGCTAAAGTGAGCCCTAGTCACAATTAAATTCCTGCAGGTGAAGTCCTCTGGAGATGGATCCTCTTCACTTGCATGGAGAGGAGCTCAGTCACAGTCAGGTTCTTACCTGCCCTTTCCCCACTAACTGCAGTCTCTTATTTCATTTGCTCTATGGAAAGTTTTAATTTAAGAGTGGAGACAAGCCAGCCAGAAACTACCAGCCTGCTTTTCTGTTCATTTTCCTGAAAATGGGAATTCGACTGTTTAATACACTAATGTTTGCAGGTGTTGCATTTCAGGACTCTGTAATGCCATGTAGTGGAACTGATGGAAGCATAGTGAGAAAACATAAAATACAGGGAAGGATATTGTGGGATTCATTCTAAAGCTTCCTGTAATTCAACACAGCATGTGAAAATACAGACTCATGCTAATGCACTCATCATGACATCTCTACCTCCCTATTCTTAACCCCTTTGGAATCATTTTGTTCTTTGCTCTTGCAGGCACCAAGAAGGCATGACAGGAAAAGCCTGACATCTTATAGGGAAAACATTGCCCCTTGGTCACTGCCTTGTGTGACCATTTGCACTGGTACTATGCTGAAATAGACACCATTTCACAATATTTCACAAAACTCCAAATGGTCGTTACCTAAATACGAAGACAAAAAGATGTAGTGTGATAAAATAATATATGACAGTGGGGAAACTAAAGCCAAGATCCCAAGAATCTTTGCAACACTTTAGTACTTAAGGGAAAGGTGTTGTGTCTGCCTATGCTCTCTATCAAATATGTGGCTTCACATTTTGTGAGAGCAGAGAGCTAGGGGATAAATTTGTATTTTCTTGTCCTGTATGGGATGTAAAATAATCCTTTATAATTTGGAATGTTCTTACCTCAAAATAGGTGGGTTCCTACTGATTGGTATCTCTGAAGAGGCTGTATGAAGAGTTATGAAAATTACTTAAACATGAATCAAAAGACAAGTTGTTACTATGGCTGCCTAAAAGCTTTGCAGGTTCCCCTGTTAGCAAGTGCAATAGGATGAAAAGAAAGGAGATAAAGCTTACTGGAAGGGCCTGAAATTTTCTCTTGTTATATTTAATGTTCAATGTAATTTTTCTTATGTATATTCTAAAGACAGGGGGGTGGCTCCAAGCAAGGCAATGTGCTGTGTTTATTGCTGATACACAATTTAGACCTTCTCTTTCTCATGAAGATGAGAGCTGTGTATATTTGCATTTCAGGCCTTTGAAGTAGTATCAAATAATTTAGGTTTAGCTAAATGGAGAGAAAATGAAGAGGTTTTACAAAAACAAGAAATTTTTTTGTTTGTTATTTTTAGAGATTTTCAGGCTCGTTTTTTCAAATACAAATGTATTTTGGACCTTGAGTTCTTAAACATGTGTCTATTTTAGTTCCACTGTCTCTCATCACAACCTATAAACAAAAAAAAAGATATTATTCCTTTCTTAAAGTTGAAGAATATGGATACATAGATTCTCAGTGATTGTACTGTACTCCCTCAAAAAGAAAATTATAGCTAGGGAATTACATTTTTTGTTACCAAGAACCTGTCAGCAGCCTGCTGCAGTGTAGATTAAGTATTTCACATCTTTTTCGCCACTTCAGAGTAATCCAGTTTCCAATTCTGCCTTTCTACAGAGTCAGCAACTGCTCTTTGAATCAAAAAGATAAACCATATCAGAGTATGCATTCAGACTGCTTCTTCTCCTGAAGATTTATTTCTCCCTTCTATTAAGGGACTTCTTAAATGAGAGCAAATAAAATTCTCTCTGTCTTACACAATTCCTTATGGTTAAGGAAATACTTTGTGTTTTGCTTCTATCACTGGTATTAGCAGTGATGTCCCGTAATGGTACATAGTGGAATTCAACTACTTTTTTTGTCTATCAAAAGATGAAAACTGTCTTTTACTCCCTAAACAGAAACGCATACAGAGTGCATTTAGCTAATTCATGCTACACTGTATGGGGTAGGAACTGGAAATAATTCTTATAAACAGTGTGATATTGACCTGTTGGTGGATTCCATGTGTGCATACCTGAGTGTATTTGACTGTGAAACCTAGAATCACAGGATCATAGAATATCCTTTGTTGGAAGGAACCCATCAGGATCACTGAGTGCAGGACTTCTGGCCCTGCACAGGACAATCCAAGAATTATAATATGTGCCCTTGAGCTCTGTCGGCCTTGATGCTGTGACCACTTCCCTGGGGACACTGTTCCAGTGCCCAAACACCCTCTAGGTGAAAAATCTTTTCCTGATATCCAGCCTAAACCTTCCCTGACACAATTTCAGGTCCTGTCACTGTCACTAAGAGATGAGCCCCTCCTCTTCCCCTCACAAGGAAGCTGTAACTGCAGTGGGGTCTGTCCTCAGTCTCCTCCAGGCTGAACAGGCCAAGTGCCCTCAGCCATTCCTCACACGGCTTCCCCTCCAAACCCTTCACCTTCTTTGTTGCCCTCCTTTGGACACTCTCCAACAGCTCAGTGTCTTTTCTGTGTTGTGGCACCCAGACCTGCCCCCAGCACTGGAGCTGAGGCTGCCCCAGCTCAGAGCAGAGCAGGACAATCCCTCCCTTGCCTGGCTGTGATGCTGTGCCTGATGTCCCCAGGACAGGGTTGGCCCTCCTGGCTGCCAGGGCACTGCTGGCTCGTGTTCAACTTCAACCAGGACCCCCAGGTCCCTTCCCACTGTGCTGTTTTACAGCATTTCATTACTTTCATTTCAGTCTGTCTGTACATCCAGGGTTGCCCATCCCTGATGCAGAATCTCGCCCTTGTTAGATGTCAGGTTATTGCTCAATGCCCAGCCCTCTAATTTGTGGATGTCACTTTGCAGGGCCTGTCTTCCTTTGAGGGAGTTGGCAACTCCTCCAAATTTAGTGTTAGTTGCAAACTGACTCAGTATCCCTTCAAGTCCTGTGTTCAAGTTAATTATGAAGATATTGAAGAGAACTGGACTTAAAATGAAGCCCTGTAGAACCCCATAGGTGACTGGTCACCAGTCTGATGTAACCCCATTTATATAAGGAATCCATCTCCTGTAACCATATACATGCATGTGAAGCTCACAAATGTCACAGATAGAGGAAAATATGGTGATTTGAAGTTGATAATGATAGCCAACAGCCAATAGACAGAGTGCTGCTGTCTATTTCTAGAGAACAAAAGATTACTTTTCCCATCCATCACCAGCCTGCTGCACAGTGTTTCTGTGCTTGGAAGCAGATGAGTGGAAAAAGATATAAGTCAGTTACCTCTGAAGGATCCCCTGGAATATACAGATTTTATTTATTTTCTTCTCTTATTTCTTTTTTATTCTTCTGCACTTGATAGTTTTCACAAAGAGACCTCATTAGTCAGAGCCATAAGATAAACCAACCATTCAAGAGGAAGCCAGGCACAGTATCTTTTAGAGTGATTCAAAGTGTGAATGAAATCCAGTTGTATGAGCCAAGGTAAATGCAGATGAGAAAACAGCACACACAGAGACAAAGATTTGTTGATTTTATTCTGTCCCAGTTACAAAATACCTTCTCAACTTAAGGGGGCTGACTTTGCCCAGTGAAAAAAAGAGTTGAAAAATATGTACAGCCATCTGAGAGCACAACAAAGATAAAAACAGTGCAGTTTCTTGTTTTAAACCAGTGTCAGAATGGTGAGCATCTACTGTTACACCCATGAAATGATGTATCTGAGCTAAGTAGTAGAATCCACAGCAGATATATCTGATCAACTAGAATGCAAACACCCCTTCTCCCTATGGGGTTGCAGACTCCTGCAACGTATTAAACAAGAAATTCAAAACTAGGGCCCTGCATCATTCATTCATACCAATGAAGCAGCAGAATCCACCAGAAGAAAGCCCATTCTCTGTGCAAGGCTGCAGGAGCAGAGCTGGGGGACTGGAGCAGCCTTCACACCAAGTGTCCTACGTGTCTGTCAGGTCTGAGGTCAGCATTTGCTGTGCGTGGATGAGCAAAGCCCCAGGCACCCTAAGTTCAAGCATGTCACCATGGCTGATGGCAAATCATTTGGAGATACAATTTTCCATGCCTTGTGGTCCTCCTGTGGTGTTTGTGCATGGCTTCCAGAGAAGCACTAGCTAAGGCAACAGGCCTTAATTTCTATTTTTAGTGGACAAAACAAACCACAGCAGAAGCTGGTTCACCTTGGCTACAAACACCAGTGGTTTTTTCCCACCTCTAGTCTCAAGGCGACTTGTATTAATGAATTTCCCTTGACTTTAAGACTGATTGCATTGTTTTCTTAGAGAAAGAGATAGAAGTTTTTAGAAATCATGAAATATACCTCTAGGTCTTCAGGATTAGTGCTACTCAGAAAAAAATCTTTAGCTCTCTAGCTTCCAGAGAACAGTGCAATTGGTAGTGTGATGAAATACATACTAAAGTCACTCAGCTTCTCTCTGCTTTTTTGTTTGTTTTCATACATAAACTGGATTTATTAATTCATCATTTGTCTGTGAACGTTCCCAGTAACTTCTTTACCCCAGTCATCAGTTTCAATCACATTTAATGCAGATGTTGTAGGTCATTAAACCCCTACTGGTTTTGCAAAAGTAACTGCCACATTGAGAACTGAGTAGCAAATTTCTCCTTTTTAGGGGAAAGACTAAAGTATGTAATAGCGTTTCCATACTGGATTAAATTAACAATTTTTTTAGACACAAAACTGTCTGACCACAGCACAGAACAGTAAAGTCACAGAGGTACTTCTGGCAGAGAGCTGCGTCCTAGAGTATATTTTCTCCTTCCTCACAGGAGGAGACAACACAATAAACCACAGCAACACCACTGCAGTTTAATCACGCCCCTTAAATAGTAGTTGTTTTTCTTAAGATCTGAAAAAAATAAAATAAAAAACAAATGACCAAACAACAAATTGGCTGTTTATTAGTTATTGTCAATGAAAGAATATGGGGTCTTTTTCCTCTAGGATTTTGGGGAGAACTCATATATATGTCTTGAAGCTAACTAAAAAAAAAAAAAAATCATTGGGAAGGAGTAGTGATTGCCAGATCTCACAGATCTCCATGCTTGTAAACTTTTGATCCATGAGGCTTGTACACTGAAAATAAGCTCAGTTAGACTGCTCTCAAACTCTCTGCTCCTTCCCCAACCAGGTAAGTGAATCTGAAATATCTCTCCCCCTCATACAAAGGCAGCAAGACACGCATGTGCCTACTCCACACTGGGGTACATGAACAGGTATCCTTTACCCATTCAGCACACTGGTGAAGTGCAATAATGTAGAAAGCACAGTAATTCTGTGACCCAAATATATTTGTATTTGCTATATTGGAAATAAAACTCCACATGCTTTTCTTATTGACAGCATCCCCATGCACTGTAACACTTCTTTTTTCTTTTTTTTTTTTCAAACGGGATGTGCTTAGAACTGCTCTATTGTTACAATAATAATATTAATTTAATCAGCTTTTAAATAAGCCAATTCTTCTTTATACAGCTTAGACCTAAATATTAATTAACTGATGTAATTTAGACATGTCTTTTTCCAGGAAACAGTGCAATGCAAATGTTGATACTTCTCAACATGTATTCTTAACTGATAAATTATATTTTTTTCTGCAGAATTTCATGAATCAATGCTTTTTTTTTTTTTTTTTCTTTTAGGCAAGGACATAACCCTATTGTCTTTTATGACTGGATAGCACTTTGCATTTGACACAAAACAACAAAAGTAAAAAAAATGATCCGATGTTCTATGTTTGACATAGTACTTTCTTTCAATGTCTCCAGGATTTATTTCCTGCTATTCCACTGATTTATGTTCTTATTGTATTTATTATGTTCAGGGTTTTTAAAGATTAACATAAATTAAAGTATTTTTGTGCAAAAATTTGAACATTCCTTCTAAAGCTTAGAATATCAGGGCAAATATTTTCCATCTTTACCTCTCTCTACAAGTATTGTCAAATTATTAAAAGAAATATAAATGATTTAATGCTTAAAGGGAAGAATTCTCATTGATAATGAAGAGAAGAAAGAAAAAAGGCTATTTGATTTCTTCATATTCTCAACATCTGGACAGGAAGTGATAACATCTCATCCCTCTGCCATGTGGTGATATCTCTTAAACTTTTCTTTCTCTTTTGAGGGCATTTTCTAACTCTTGTTTGCTAGAGTCCTTCAATGTATGTTATAGTTAGTTCATAGTCACCCCTGCGCTTTGGAAAAGCTTTGAAAGGGTGAAATCCATTCTTCAGTCCCATGAAGGACTGAGACCAGACAGAGGCACTCACGGGGTACAAGTCTTGTAAATGTTTCCTGGGCCTTCAGCCAGGTGCACAAAGGGCCCATGAAGAGACTCTGTGACATTCACTAAGTGACAAATGAAAATATTCAACAATTGGGCAGAAGGTCATAGGCTGTGACCTACTGCAGCTGTAACAAATCCATGCCTGGTGCTAGATCCCTCAAAAATCCTACAGCAATGGTTTATAACACAAGAACCATCTCACACTTCCTGCCCAAGACCAATCCACTCGGCTCAAACTCACACTTCCTTTTTTTCCTATGAACTCACCCATTTGTGGTCCCCACTATCACTTGGTAGGAAGAACAGACTGAAATCCTTTCTCTCCCAAACTAGACAGTCTATTCCTACTTCAAAAATGCAGCAATTTTATTTATAGGCAGGCAAGTAGACACAGATACACACATATATATGTGTGTATGAAAAGAGGCATTTACCCATATGTAAATGGAATTTCATATGGACATCACTGTACAGAAGTAATTTTATAGTTCATGAGTACCCTGGGAAAATTAACAAGTTAAAATTAGTCTGCAATTTGACTCTTATATTAAAGCGACTGTTCAAAGTTAGAGCACTTAAAACCATGTGCTACAGGTAGCTATATCAGATTTGAACACATGCCTGACCCTTGCTCTTTGAGCATTCTTGTTCTCCAAATAAGTTGCAGTTGAAACTTTCCTAGCAGGGCTCTCAATGCAAGCCTGTTGAAATAATTAGTACTGAATCAACATGGTTTAACATCTGCCTAGTGACATAATGCTTAAGTAGCACAAACTGTTGATGGAGCTGCTTAGACTCCAGGAGTGGCACAGTATCAGCTTGACAGAAATTAGGAAGCCAGAAATATTTTTGTTGTTGAAAGGCTTTATTAGATATCTGCTCAAGGCTTCTGAAACTAGTTTTTTGACTCTCCATATAGCAGTCATTTATGGTGCTTAATTGACTCCTTACTGCCATTTCTGTTTAGCTTGAAAACAAAAATCCAGATTTCAGAAAATTATGCTGATATATAGCATAATTATGTGAACTTCACATTCATGCCAAATATCAAAACAACAACAACAACAAAATTTGGACTTGGAGAATGAATACAAGTCAGCATGTGAGATTCCTTAGTAACTCAGCTGAGTACATCAGCTACATACTTCCGTAACAGTAAGGTCACTAGGAAAACCATATAAAAGAAAATATGAGGATATTCAATTTAAGGAAAAATGTTACTAGTACAGAACAACTGTTGCACATTGGTGAGTCCTACACCTCACTTTTTTCATGTATCAGTGACACTTTTCACAAAAGCACCTGTGACTGAGAGGACAGAACTTTCACTCTTAAATATTAATCTCAGGAGGATTTTAGCAGGTGTAATGTAACTAAGTGCTTTTATTGGTACTTAAAGTACTACTAAAGCAGGAAACAAAAGTCACTTTCAACACTTGGAAGGCTAGAGATGAGAAAACTTCAAATGGTGGAGAAAATGGCTGGAATCTGTATGTTTGTATAGGGCTGAAACAAATAATACTCCATGGATACTGGGAAGATGCTTTAGAAAGTGTAATAAAACATTTGTCACTTCATATGCTGCCATAACCCTGTAACAGTCTATTGACAAATAAAAACAGCAATAAAATACTCTTATTGTCTTTATGTGCTGTGATAATTAATAAATTTACAATGTGCTTAATTAATTAACTTTTTTTTTCTCTCTTGCATTTGCTTGCAAATATATTCTTTTTTCGTTCCTGTTGTCCCCTTAGGGTTAAGCAAAATGTTTGCAACTTGAAGTAGCTGCAAGGTAGAGTTTTATTGACTTCTTTCATTGATTACATAACAAAAGAATTAAGGCAAAGTTAAGAATTCCTGTTTATTCCTGGTTGGAGGTTGGTACAGTTACAGGCCTACTTGCATTGTATCTCCTTTGATGTTTGGCTGCTTTTGCAAGACGTGTTTGTCTGCAAGGTTGGAAGTTTAGTGAAAGATCCGTATAAAGCACTCTCTGTGCAACTACATATAAAGGCTGAGGGGCTGCACTCAGCTCTGGAATTACCAGGAATCATAAACTAGGGAAGGTAGAAGTCCTTCATTTTTATTTACTGTCTGAGGTGAATCTTTACCAAAGTTTGCACAGTTAACAAAAAGGAAGATTCTGTTAGAAAGTGACGAGTTTCAGTGCATAAAAAGCCTATCATAGTAATTGTTGTTTCAGTGATAATGGCCTCCTTCATACTTTTTCAGACCACAGTCACAGAATCATAGACTCATAGAATCATAGAATCATGGAATTATAGAAAGGCTTGGGTTAGAAGGAACCTTAAAGATCATCTAATTTAAACCCAACCTTCCACTAGGCCAGCTTGCTAAAAATCCCATCTAATCTGGCCTTGAACACTCCCAGGGATAGGAAAAACATCTCTGGTCAACTTGTTCCAGTCTTTCCCCATTCTCAAAGAAAATAATTTCTTCTTAATAGCCAATCTAAATCTTTTATTTTTCAGCTGAAAGCTATTATCCCTTTGTCCTGTCACTACAGGCCCTTGCCAGAAGTCTCTCTCCCTCTTTCCTGCAGGCCCCCTGTAGATATTGGAAGGCTTGCTATAAGGTCTCTCCAGTCTCCTTTCTCCTGACTGAAGAACTCCAACCCTTTCAGCCACAGGAGAGGTGCTCAAGCCCTCTGATCATCTTTGTGGTCTTCCTCTGGATGCATTCCAACAGGCCCTTCCTGTGCTGGGACCCCAGAGCTGGATGCAGGGTTCCAGGTGGAGCAGAATCCCCTCCCTCCCCTGCTGCCCACGCTGCTTTGGATGCAGCCCAGGACACGTTTGGCTTTCTGGGCTGGGAGTGCCCATGGCTGGGTCATGTCCAGCTCTCACCCACCAGCACCCCCAGTCCTGCTCACAGGGCTGGTTTTAATCCATTTTCCACCCAGCCTACCTTGTTTATGGCTGGGACTGTCCCAACCCAGGTACAGCACCTTGTACTTAGCATTTTTGAACTCCAGGAGGCTTCCAGAGGTTCACGCCCCTCAAGCCTATTAAGCTCCTTATGGATGGCATCCCTTCCCTCCAGCACATTGGCCACAGCACAGCTCAGCTCAGCACAACTCATCACAGTACGCCTTTCAGTGCCATCCATCCACCCTAAAATTAGTAAACCAACCTATCTGAAGTGTTTCCCTAAATTTATCACCTAAATTTGTAGCCTGTCCCAAACAAGATTATTACCCAATTCACTTTTCACAGTACAAGATGCTATGTGAAAAGGATCCCAAGAAAAATTACAAGCTAGTTTTACTTTAGACTGGTGATTTGCACTAAAACAATAAAGAATGGGAAAATTAAGCCTGAGATTCAAACATATTGTATGGAAATGTGGGACTTAATTGTTTTCTGACAAATCCACTCTACATAACAAAAAACAAAAAAAAAAGACAAATTTCTCTGAATAGACAAACAAAAAAACCCCTCAGAGATGATTTTAGGAATCTAGTCCTCTCTTTGACAGTCTTCCTTCTTCTCTTTCATAAGTAGTTTTAATTTTCTTTTCAACAGTATTTAATTTTTAACATTTTGTTCTGTTTCCTCCATAGTGCCTCCATCTCCTGCCTACAAATTACCAATTCCACATGAAAAGCAATTTCACTCTGATAAATCACACCACGTAAGTCTTATGCAGCAATTTTCTTCTGCAGACCTGCAACAGCTGAACAAAAGGAAGAAAGTTTCAGTACTGAGTCTGTGTGAATTACACAGGGGAACAGCACAGTATATACTTTATGTAAGCAAGAAATGGAAGGAAGGGGTCATTTGTTCTATCTCCTTTCACACCAGGAATTACTTTCTCTAGTACTGCTTTCATGTAATTTATCTTCGGATGGTTTTATTGTGCTAAGAAACAGAAATTTTCAGGGGGGTTGTTGGAATATATTGTTCATGTCATGCATGTGTTAACCTTATCTGTCTCTCTATTCACCCTTTCCTAACACTTTTTAAAGTGTTCTATATAACAGTTCTTAATTATTGGTGCTTTTTTTTTTTTTTTTTTGTCAGTGTAAAGGTAACTCTTCCATTAAAGAAATACATGCTTCATGCAGTTCACATCCAATCTAGTTGCACAAATTTTTTAGTTATTTTTGTGTGCAAGTCCTGGTGAGGGGCCAAATGGGGACATAGTCATGGGCTGGCAAACATTGATGGGGGGTGTTTTCTCACCTCTGTTGAGTGTAGACCTAAAATTCATGTGTACTTTTAGAACGTTGGGTCTTTAAACTATGCCCAGAGGTTGCTATTCCCAAGACTCTCCCAGTGCCACTGATATTCCCTGTGTTTTTCTATATCAGGAGTCCATTTTTAAGTAAGACAGAATACAGTTTCAGGAAAATAATATGGTTATAATTGCCATACTACAGCAAGAAAGAATAAGAAAATGTCTCACTGCTCTCTGAAGTGACACTTTTCCCACAAAAAACTATAGTAATTGACATTTTATTTCAGCATCATTCTGCAAAATCTATCATGAATGATAAATTATATGAAACAATTATAATTTTCACTCCTCACATCTGTGAAAGAGTTGGAAATTGCAACTTCAAATCAGTTTGTTGCTCTAGTCACAGGTCTGCACCCATAAGTGCAGAATGCATCTCTTATATTTTTCCCAGTCACTCCTTATTCTGCTGCCTACAAAGAACCAGCTTGGGAAGGGGAAATTCCCTGCCCTTCCATACAAATTCTGCAGCTGTCTGCCTTTGGTTCTCCTGTAATAGACTGCCAAATGTGTCATTTATCACGTACAGATTTAAGAGTTACAGCATCTGTTGAGTCTAAGTAGAGATAACTGGAGAACGTGATTTCACTGACAAACAACAAAGACCAGTCTAAATATCATCATTATGTTTCCTACTATATTATCAAATCATTGCACGTCAAACAATTCCAACAGAATCTGTACTTTTCCTACAAAATAAATCTGTGACTAGATAACAGTTATGGCTGTTTTTCCTGGGAAATATTTTAGGCATAAGGATGATTCCTTGTACATGTCTAAAAAGAGCTTCTACTACCAGCTCAAAAGACTCTGAGGTTTATTTCAGTTCAGATCCAAAATAAAGGTTTTCATTTATTGCATTTTGTGGAGTTCATTGTGTTTATGTGAGTCAGTGATCAAAAGGAACCATAAAGATTAAAATTCTGACATTAAAAGAGTATTCTTACATTGTAGCATATAAGGTCATGGACAAACACAAACTAATTATTAGTCTGACATTAAGTTTAAACAGGGAAAATGCCAAATGATTGAAGTTTATGTATTGAAGATGAAGGAGGAAGAATGTGTGGAGATGAGCTTTTAAAATTTGAAAACACAATTCCTGGTTTTTATTATGGAATATTTTGAACATTTTGTCATGAAGTACAACCATATTCTGTCTGTGTCCGTCAGGGATGCCTAGAGTGCACACAATGGACACACAGGCTTCTCCTTCACTCATTTAGTCAGAGAGCTGCTCAGCCCTATTCACTGAGCCCAAGATACATCTTTGATGGGAGATCAAATCAAGGTCCTAAAATCTATGTAGTGTTATTGGCTGCTGTGTTTTGCTCTGTGCTTTATGGCTATACTTAGTCAAATAAATTAGGTGGAATTTATATCAACTGCATATAAACTTCAGTTGCTTTCATTGCTTAGACAACATAAAAATCTTCCAGGTGGAAATTTGTCCAACAAGCAACTTCTACAGAACATTTCAACCTTGGAGAAAGCATATATTTTATTGTATTATATTTTGTTGCATTATCATGTAATATTCAAAGGCTCTGTGATTTCTTCCTCAAATTCTATTTTTGGCACTAGATAGGAAAACAAGACCAGTTTTCTTACATTACAGTTTTGATTTCTTTTACTTTTTTATTTCCTTTTTCTTTTTTCCTTTCTTTTTACAATTTTATTTTTTCTTTCTTTCTTTTTCATTTTTTCCTCATCAGTTGGGACAATTACTATAATCAGGACTATGGAGTTTTGTTTTCATAAGAAATGTTATTTACCCTTTGAACTTACCCAGCTTCTCCACGGGATATGCTTTCCTGAAGTCACTCATGGCTATTATTATAATCTCCCATCATATTTTCTAAGAGTTGAACACATAGTACCTGCTAATGGACAGAACTAGCTTTCAAGAAGTCAGAACGGCTTTTGTTGAAGTGTATCAAATGGTGCTTAATTCTTTTTCTCTTTGTCTCAGATTTGACTTTGGGCTGACCTTCCTTATTTCTGAACAGTTTAACAATCAGCCATATTTCACTCCTTCATCTGCTGCAGTTATTATATACCAGAGACCATTAATCACATTAATCCTGCACTCTACAGACCTTCCATGGGGCACAATTTGTATGAATTTGTTTCATCTGTAGATGCCTGACATGGACTGGAGTGGACTCACTGTTTCTGATTCAGCCTTACACCATTTATCTGCACCCACTGGCCAGCCCATAATAAATGGCTATTGTCAGTAAAATAGGCCATACTCTTTCTTTAAGCTGACAATGCTTTGAATGTTAACCCAGCAGAGAAAAACATCTCTTTCTAAAGGGAAACGCTGCTCTGGCTTGAATGAGAGCAGTATGAGCTCTATCAAACTTTATCTTCTCTTGGTGGCCACCCAAAAGGTCCCTCTAAGAACATGGCTTCTCTGCAGCACTTCTGATGCTGGCACATTTTGCTGCCATCACAAAGCTCAGTGCTTGATACAGAGTGAACCTCAACTCTTATAAGTCTTACCATGGCAGTGATGTTTGCTGGTAAGTCTGGACTGTGGCAAGTTTCCATTTGGGCTGCCCCATTTGTAAGTGCTGGTTTAGTTGCCATCATTAGTTCAATTCACAATAGGGAGAGATGGGAAAATGGTTAGTCTTCTCCACCTAAAGAAAATATGACAAGCTGTTTGGGTGAACTGCAAGAAAACAGTTTTGCCCTGAAAAAAACATTCAAGATTATTTTCTCAATTCAGCTCACTGAAGCACGTGTAACAAACATGGTAAGAGCATGCAGTACTACATATCTGAGTAAGTCTCCTGTGCCAAAGTTAGGCAAGGAACCACAGGGGACCCTACTTTCTGAGTAGGTAGACATCTTTCTTCTCATTAATGTCACTTGTTACTGTTCTGTCAAAGAGACACAGTTATACAATAGTTTTGTACCTTTTATACCTCTTTTAGTGTAAGGAAAAAAAACCCGTCCTGTCCCCAATGACCCTGTGTCAAAGTTGCAAATGATTAATATAACTTTGTGATCTGACTTTGATGCAAGCTGGGGTTATGATGTTTCACATCCAAACAATGTTTTAGGTGTTTTCATTTTTATGGATGTGCACCTGAAATTTCTGTTTCTGTTCTTCTATTTACATTGTGATCTGACAGCTATAATATTAAACACAGTCAAATTGATTACAAGTAAATATAATTTGAAGAACTCACAAAAAATAATCTTTATATTAGATTTCCTAATGTGCTGTGTTCTACCCCAAAAAAAGAAGGTAAACAAATACTTATATTCATGGAAGTACAGCACATTGGATGTACCTTGAGAGGTTGTTAGAGACAATCAGCAGTTTGTATGGGGGGAGGCTGATTAAAGGAGATCAGGGCAATGTGTAAAATAAAAGATGACAGAAAACAGAAAAACTTTTGTTCTGCTCTTTTCCTGAAACAGAGAGTAAAAGGTGCATTCACAATGAAAAGTCATGAGCTGAAGGCTTGTTGGTAATGTCCCACCTACTTCTGGCTAGCTGCTTTGCAAGCTGGCATTTTGAGACTGTCATTGTCCAAAGTATAAATAATCTTTCAAGACAGCAAGAACTTGTGATGGCTGAGGCAAGTGAAGAGTTCAGCCCTTCCCAAGAAAAGGCAGTGGTGTCAGAACAAAAGGAAAACGAAGCTGGTTTCATTAGAAAATTACCATATTACACCAGAAAGAGGCCCCTGAGTTGTGATAGTTGGTCTCCAATGTGAACAAAAGACAGTAGCCTTGGATTGCCCTTCCATCAGTGCTAGGCAGACTGTGGGGAGTGTGTGCTGAGCAGATTGCTTGGTAAACAAACACACTGGGGAGAGGAAAAGGGAGGGAAATTGTCAGAGTTCAGCTCTCCCTGCTCCCAGTACACCCTCAGATCTGACCAAATCCTGTTTACATATGATTTGGGGCAGAGGTGGATTCCTGGGTGGAATATCAATTCACAATGTGAGACCAAGGCAGTTTCTGGAGATACTCTTTGGGCAGCATGCCAAGGAGTACACCCTGTGCAGATGCTCAGTTCCCAGCTGTCATTTCTATTTCTCTCATCCCTCGCTGCCAGGGGCACACCCTGACAGCAAATTAAAGCAAAATGGAGGTTAGTATATGGCCTACCATACATCTCAAGTCTGTGCTCACACGCTTTCTGTGTTCATCTAATTAGCAAACAGCAATTTTCCATGTGAAAGGCTAAGATATTCAAACCTCCACACTCATACCACCATCAAAGGCTCATCTTTACCTCAGCCATAAAATCTTATATTGTCACAGCCGCCCTCATTATAAATTATAAACCCTGATGAACAGTTAGGTTTATGATTATTATTTTAAGCTGCTATTTAATAATATAAATCCCTTCCTCACTGCAGTTATGTTGACAAAATATTTCTATTACATGTCTTCTTGAAAAATATCAAAGTTTAGGAAACACTTTAAAAACCAACACATGGCTATCAGCTAGGTAATAAAAGCAATATTCAAATGCCAAAACTTAATAATCTCAATGATTGCAGAACCCTAAGGTATCTAAAAATGAGGCAATGTACCCAGAAACTAAAAACACAACAACAGCAACAAAAAAAAGTACAGCAATTTCCAAGACATTAAAACCCTACACAATGGATGCATTGTTTACATTTTAAGGTGTTTAAACCTTGATAACAGGGTGACTTATTGGTAGCAAGATTTTACTGATTCAAACAGCTGCTTATGAGAAATCCTCCTTTCCCATGAGATACAAGAAAGAACTTCACAAGTGGGAAAGCAGTGGGGAAAAAAAAGTTTATTAACTGTATTAATTTTGCCAGTATTTTGAGACCTGGGAGGAAGGAGATTTTTTAAAGTGCAGAATGGTCACCTGCTCCTTTATAAGTATATGAAGGAAGACAATCCCTTGGAGGTCGTTTGTCATAAATCAAGACGTACGAAATGTGCAGACTCAAAGTATTTTTTATGTAGCAAGAGGCTGTAACAATAATACTTCTTCCTCTGGAATTATAGAAGTTTTACACAAGAACCAGCAGATTGGGTAAGTCAAAGTCTATCAGTCAAACTATTTATGGTCTGTATTATGGGTTTCCTAAAGCTTTGTCTCTGTTCTGGACCTTTCTAAGCAAAAATTATTTGGAAACACACTGCCTTGTCTCTGTGCGATTTCAGATTCATTTCTGGGTGCACCACTGAGAAGGATGAGATTTCAGCAGTATAAAGTTTCTGTCAGCACAGCTGTGCTCACTGTTCCTGCACAGTTACCAGTGATGTGATGAAGCATTAGTAATTCCCTGTTTCAGCTTCCCATCCACAGGAGATGTTCAGCACACCCTGCACATCCCCTTCAAGATTCCATAATGGGATATCTCCAGTTTTTAAATGTACCACATGCCAAGACAGATAAGCTTTTTTTTTGCTTTTCACTGTAGTAAACTATGTGCAACAACACAAAAAAAAGGCACTTTTCCAAGCATATCCCTTTGAGATCTCACTGCTGCAACACCCCACCTACTGCTACACTCAGGTATTTTTGCATGGCTAAAAGATGGATAACTGAGTATATCACACAGATAATGAAATAATCATATATATTTCAAGACCAGAGCTTAATTATAAATCATAAATCATAAGAAATCCATAATGCAATTATCATATGGGAGTTAATTTCAGAACAGACTTTAACAAATACTTCCATGAAAAGATTAACTGATCACATTTTATTTCAAAGGTCTTATTTACCATCCAAAGCATCAACATATTGCAGGCTCTTTGAACAAACGGCCTTTCTAGTCATCTTAGCTCATTTTTGAATAAAAAATTAGTTTGCGGAAAGGGGGGGACCTCAACAAAGAAACATGTATTGACACAGCTATAAAAAAGAAAGTAGGTAGTTGCAGAGACAGAAAGCAGATATTTCTAATGAAACAACAGCAAGAAGTCACATGAATGTTGGCTAAGAAGCAGCCAGTATGCAAACAATAGGGTTTCTGCCTTTGCAAAATCCTATGGACCACATATACTGCAGTCTGCACTCTCTGACAATTGCATGTTTAAAATGACTGAGGTGGGCACAGGTGAGGTGCAGAAGGAAGACACATTTTCCTCCACCAGAACAGGCTACGTGACAGCAGGACAGAAGTTGGTAGATAAAACATGTATCTATAACATGGACAATGCAGATCATGCTCAACCCCCCATTGTATGACTGCATGCCCTTCTGCACAATGCTAATATTTATTTCTTTTTTCTTTTTTCTTTTTTTTTTTTCTTCTCCACAGAAACATCTGGAAAAGTTCTGCCTCCAGCCTACCCTGCTCCCTGGGGTGGGAGTGCTGGGATGGACCCTAACTACCAGGTCGTGCTCACCCCTCAGTGTCACCATAACCTGAACGAAGTCTGAACAAGTAAAACAGTTATCATCATGTTTATAACGAATTTCACAATGTTATCTGCATATGGTCTTGGTTAGTTTGGGACAACAAGGGTAAGCTCCAGGATAACAGTGGCCTTACTAGAGAAAACATGTTTTTATCCTCATCTGTTTGGAATGAAAAGCTTTTTTCAGTTCCTCACCTGTTATTGCTCCACATCCTCCACATGAACAAATTCTATGACTTGACTTTATTTCACCACCGACAATTACTGAGTTCTGTAGTTTCAAAGACAGGGTCTTGGGCTATGAAGAATTTTATATATTAACCAAAAAACTGTGTCTATATATATATATATATACACACCTATATATATACACATATACATATATACACACACACACACACACACACACACACACACACACACATATATATGTCTTATAAGTCTATATATCTCTTAGTTCAGTCAAATTGTGAAAATTTTAAACAACAAATAAAACCTACTGAGAACACTGGTGCTCTTGTGTGGCTGGAGGTGTAAGAAGGATATTTTATATCATTATTTCCTCTCCTAACCTTCTGATCTGGCATGCAGTTCTGTGTTTTCTGCTTAGAAGGGAATGATATTTCTCTGTAAAGAGGTTATGAACTTATAAGTACTCATCTCTTTTTAGGGGGAGCCCATGCAGCAGACAGAGTGTCTAACCTATCCGAATTTTTGATCATATTCTGGGATCCTAACTCCTTGGAAGAAACTGAGGGTGGAGCCCTTTGCATCCAGGAAACTGAAATTTAGAGATGACAATATCTTCAGTGACTCATCAGCATGTTTGAAAAACACAAGAAAGATTTATGAGCACATTTTGTGGTGTTAAGAGCTGATTTTCTGCTTTTTCCTGATGCTCCCTGAAGTTTTCTTTCCACTCTAACTGTGAGAACCAATTCAGACAGGCAGTTTTATTCATTTAGGCAGTAATTATTCAGAGATTTCACAGCATTTATGTTCATTTGATGCAATCTTACACAAACACCTGCTAGTACACACTGTTCAGGGTCACTCTGACATTGTATATGCTTTCAAATAGAATAATAAACCCAAATCAACAGTTCCTAGTGGGAATGGCTCGACTGTTCACTCTAACACTCTCTGCTGTGCAGAGCTGTAACAAAAATAAAACACATCTTCTTAGGCAAGCAATTAGTGTTTCATAATATATGGCAATATGTTTTCAGCCCTCAGATATTCATGGCCCTTCTCAGACAGGAAGACAAATTGTCTTGTCCCCAAGATGCAGCACTTCTATCTTTAGCTCATCTGACTCAGAGTCTTCTATAAATTTTAATTTGGACAGGCTGTTCAAACAGTGTATGAATTCAAAATTTTTATCAGATTTTCATGGTGTAGGTGGGGGTTTTCAGGGGAGGGTCATGTGATTTGTTTTCCTTCTTGTTTTACTACAGTAAAGTAGGTATTACCAAGGGTTTTGAAAAAAAATTCTCTCTTGATTTTGATTAGAAAAACATGAACAAGGATGGATCCACACTGCCTACTGCAGTGCTGCCTGCTGAACCTTGGCAGTCACACTATTTTCCACGCCTATTTCATCTGAGAAGATAGCTATGTTTTGTGCTGCCACACATCACTCAAACACAGCTCTGGCCCAGATCAAGGTCTGCCTCATCTCTGAGCTAGACTGTGCTCACCCCTCCCATGCTGGCTTGATCCTGTCCTGCACCTAAGCAATCACTCAGCCATTCACTTACTCTCCACTACCCTTCCATGCACACAGCAGGATGGGGGAAAGAATCTGAATAGCAAAAATAAGATAAATATGCAGGTTGAGATGAATGCAGCTTAATAACTTAAGGAAGAGGAAAAGAAACCGAGCAGGTGATGCAGATGCTTCATTTACAACCTCCCACAACCACACAATTCCTAACCTGTCCCTGAGCAACAGCTACCTTGGAAAGTTCTGCCTGCTCCAGCCAACTTGTTTTGCTGAGCATGATGTTAGGCAGCATGGAATACACCTTTGGACAGTTTGGGTCAATTGTCAGTCTGAGTTTGTTCCCAGCCTCTTCCCCACCCATGGCCCACTGTCTGGGGAGATCAGAGTAAGAAAAGGAGAAGCCTTAACAGTGTCCAGATATAGTTCAGCAACAGTCAAAGCACTGGCATGTTATCAGTCAAGAATCCAAATCACAGCACATAAAGGACCCAATAAAGAAAATCAGCTTCACCCCAGCCAGATCCAGTACAGCCCCTATATTTTAGTGATGAAGAAATTACTCCCATGGAGATATCTGAGCTTCTGAGCCCATCCAGGCAACTAAAGCAGCCAAAACACAGAATCTCCATCTCAGCTTGTTTTGTTGGTTTTAGTGAGGTACAACTCTACTGCAGAAATGCCAGAGACCTGAAACAAAATGGTAGATGAAATAACTGCTAATGCATGCTAACACTTTGCATTTAATGAAAAATGAGGCTGTTTCCAGTTCCAAAGGTAGTTTGCTTGTTGCTTCTTTAACTAACTCTTTTTTTTTTTCACATCTGTTTCCTTGATATTTGTTATCTCAGCATAGTACCAGGCTGGGACAACATCCAAATTCTCTGCATTACTCGAGTAACTACATTGTAAACTTTGCATTGTTTTCGGAAGGAACATTTGGTCTTTCTAAATTCATAAAACCACAAATGAACATCTGAGCTAAGGACAACTAACCACTCTACATCTCCAACCCACTAGACACAACTAAAATTATGTTTGTGTTGTTCATGATGTATTTTTGCATTCCTTGCTCTAAGCTATTATGCAGCTGCTCTCAGCAAACTTGTTCTACTAGAATGATTTACCTGATACCAAATCCTCACTGCTTTCACAAAAACATAAGCATGTAATTTATTTCCTAGCTAATACAGTAATCATGAAGAGATTATTCCTTTCCTTGGCTGTAGCCAGGTACATATTTGAAGATTATTGCCATATTTTTCCTTCTTTGCTCTGCTTTCATTTCTGTGGGTGATACAACACCAGCTAATATAGCGTTTTTTCAGAAATCATGGTTTGTAGACATGTATTGATTCTTATCACTCTCTTCTCTGCAGTAACAATGCCTCAAAAGAAGTGAAAAATTGCTGCCCTGTAGGGTCAGACTGATGGGTCCATCTATCCTTCTATTCTGGTTTCAACAGTGAAAACTGGAAATGAGCAGAGGGAGCACACAAGCCTGGCCACTTAGACAATGCTAAGTAGAACAAATGGGTTTGGATTATTATTGCAGGTATAGAATTACTCATTTATCTCACTGTGAGGTTGAACCATCAACCAGTCACTTCAAACATGAAAAGAGGTATGCTTATGACTTAACAGGATAGCTCACAAGTTTGTTGAGAGAAGGTCAGAGGACTAGTAAGACAGAGACAAAAATTTTCAGTGGCAGTATGAAGTTTTATTCCAATTTCATCTGCAGTGTTGAATCAGAAATAAATGCAAAGTTTTCCCTAATGTAACTCAATATTTTCGCTTTCTATGTCAAAAGAAGCCAGAAAGTTTAGTAAGAGTTGTTAAATGAACAAATATTTATCCAGCTACCTGAATTTTTAAAACATAAATGGATTCTGTTTAAATTTTGGATGAATATCAAAGATCTATTTTATTTTTTCTATTTTTCATTCAAACTAACTCACTAGGGCCTCAGTAATAGAAAAGTGTAGTTAGGACAAGTGAAATGAAGTTAAAAAAGAGTCACGAGTGAATAACAATTGATGAGAAAATGAGTTCATAATCACTCGGGGGATTATACAATAAACCAAAGCATTGAAAATGTTTACAACCTAACTACAGAAATATTTGTCTGTTCAAGCAGCATAACTTTCAGAAAAATTGTTAGAAATTGTGTTGCTTAATGAAAAAGGGTTTATGAAAAAGACATTAAAAAATTGATCTGAATTACAGCTGCTATATTTTAAAATGCGTCATTACAAATTTACTTCAGACACTAATATGCATCTTATAAAATTATCTAGTTGTATATTAATTCATAAAAATGTTTTTCCTATTCCAAAAGCAATTTATTCCTCGACAGAAGAGTGTATATGGCCCATTTTATATATATACACCTCTTAGTCAGAGTCACTATTGAAATCTGATCACCCTTCACTGTTGGTCCACAAAGTCAGCTCTCTCCATATCCAAAGATCACTAAGGGAATTCATGGTGCTGGTAGTATAAATCAATATGTAAGGTTCAGGTTGTGATTGGCACGAAGACTAAGAAGAGAAACAACTACAGAAGCAAAAGTCTGTGTACTGTGAACAATGTGTTAATAGCCTGCTGCAATCCTTACATATGATACTCACACTGTGCCACCTGGACTGCCCTGCGCCTGGCTTACTTTTCGCCTGTGCCAGGATTTATCAGTCTTTTTAAAATACAGTATCTTATGCACATAAGACACAGGGAGACCCAAGTAAGTTTTGCATTAAAACCTTTAACTAGACTGGTTTGGAGAAAAAATAGACTATTCAGCCTTTGAAGCAGCAGGGGTAACTTTTTTCCCAGTCCTCAAGATACTATATGGGCACAGGGACAGTCAAAAGTATGCTGCTGTAATCCCAGATTTTTTTATCTTGACTAACATTCAAATACCATTTTCATTAAAATACATCTTATCTTTAATGAGTACTGTACATAAGAAAGCTTTTTTATAAATTTAATCAGAGTTTACTGTTACTCTAAGTACTTCAGATAGTTTATATAGCTAAATTCTTTTCATTAACTTTTGTTAATGAAATGTTTTGTTTGTTTATTCTAATTACTATCTGAATCATAGCATTGTAAGTAATTTATTATTAAAATTGCCTCAAGGTGATCAACAGAACAACTTCACTTCAAATTTTTCCACTCCTTCCCTCTTCTCAAAATGAATTAATTTCAGAGGGTGAAGTGCCTGGGAAATAGTATATTGAAATGTGGCCTCAAATAAAACCATACAAACACCTAAATAGGTTTCTCTAATAACAATGATACACTTCAGAAAGAAAGGAAATCTAGCGGTGCAGGAGCAGCATGTATTACAGTGATGACACAGTTATTAAAATAACTAACTGGCAGCCTCACTGCAGTAGGTGCTTTGAGAATTTAGATGGAAGGTAGAGGCAAGAGACTTGAGTCAGCAGGAGCCAACAGATAGTTGAAAATAGGATCTTCTGTTAAAAACGATATCATTAAACTTTTTTCCTAACAATACTGTTGGTGCCTTGCTCCCATCTGCTTTTGAAGCCTATCCTAAATCTTCACATACTTCCTTTGTATATCTATTCTTTTCTTCTGTTATTCTTTTCTTCTGTCTACTTGTACTGACCTATTTCTATGTGGTATTTTTAACAATTCATTTCCCTGCAATCTATTCCCTGCCTCGTGTTCACTTTAGTTAACCCAAAATACCAGTCTAGAATATTGCAAACATCAGAGAGCATTGTCTGACTGTCTTGTCAAACTTCTTCTGGCTGAAGGAGTCCAGACATACATGAATGTGGACGGGATTTAATCCCATAAATAAACAATGACCTAGCAAATCTTTATTTTATCAATCTCTTTCTAATAATTTACCAACATATTTTCAGCCTCTTTTGAACAGTTTTATGCTTGAAATATGTAGAGGAACAAAGTAGCTAGCCTATTCCTGCTTCTGTTCTCAGCTGTAACAAGGACTGAGATTTCCTTCCTTTCCACTTAACAGGTAATCCACAAAAACAATTTTTCTCTCTGACTTAAAGCTGGCAGGACTATGTAAGAAATTGTGTTTCTGCATGTTTGATGTTCGGTTCAAGTCAGATTATTTTAGATACTGTTTAAAATATTAATCTGCCCTGTCTGGCATTGCATTGTCTTCACACAGGATGTATAAAACATGGTTCTGTCTTGAAATGTTTTAGGAATCCCAGGTTCTTTATCTCACGCCTCAGGAACTCTTTGTGACATAGGTTATTCTGTTCTTTGGCAGAAAGGCCCAAGCATTAGGTCTGCACTGGAGTTTTGATTCGGTACTTTGGCATACACAATACTCTGGCAGTGGATCCACAATTAAACCATGTAATGAGCTTTCAAGTGCAGCTCGGATGGGTGACTGTCAAAATGACTGAGCAGGTGGTTTCTACCAGCAAAACATTTGAAACTCAGCATTACCTATAACTCATGGTCTTGCATGAGGAAAGCTCCAAATTCTGAGCAACTACGAGCTTTGTACCCACAGCTGCAATTTTCTTTAATTGGTGACTCACAAAGATCTCTGGATGGTGGAATTTCAAGAGATATCTCTGACAGGTACTCCCTCAGTCTTAGAGGGAGACAAAAGGTATACTGTAGTAAATGTTTGCTGCTTTGCTAGAGACATCAGGATTCCAAGCTATTGCAGGATCCAGTCCATTGCAGGATCCTAAATTTCTACAGGGAAAAGGTATAAAAGTAATAGTGAACATACTTCTCTGTCTGTATTATTAAAAAGGAAAAAATATGTTGTTCAAATATAATCATCATAGCAACATGAATCATTTAAATACTTGGCTACAAATACAAATATTTCTCTAAAATCAGACTTCTAAAATGTCTCCTAGAGAAAGCTAAAAGGAAATTCCTCTACACTACTTCGTGTTGTGTCTCTGGTTCTTCACAACAGTGTGATTGTCCCTCATACAGCAAGACCAGCCTAGTAAAGCCACATGAAAATTGTACTAATACTAACTGCTCCAGGACACTTCAGACCATGTTTTATTCACATCAGTTGTCAGTCTGGAAGAGCTAAGCAGAAACTTTTGGCAAATCACACAGTCTTCAGAAAAGAATAATGATTGATAATTGTCGTCCTTGAGGAAATGATTTAGAGTTTAAATATTCATTCTCTTGTGCAGCAGACACTGATGAAAGTGATTCAACTTTCATGTTGTTCTCTTTGCATACAGTAGATCCCAGACTGTGTTTCTCATTGGTTCATCACTATGAACTTCATGACACCACTGTAGACAAAGTTTTCAATAATGTGTTTTGACAAAACATGAAGAAAATAAAGCCTGATGCACTTTGCTCAAGAAAGTGGAATTTATATTCAGGATAACCTTAGGGAAACTGGAGACCTCAGTGAAAGCTACAGCTCTGATGATGACCTCAACTGACTTGGCTATCTTTCTTTTCTGGGTCATTATGATGTGAAAGGCAGAGACAGCTCTGAAATCTGCTGAAGAGCCACCCAGCAAGAGACTGTACACACCCAAATTCCTCACATCTACTGTGTGTCAGCCTGTTCCCCAAACAGAGCCCACAGTGACTTTGAAAAAGGTTTTGACTTCATCCAGCTCCTTGTTAGCCAAATCTTAAGTGTCCCATTCTGACAGAGGAAGGTCACCCTGCCCACAGCAGGGGGTTGAAATTAGATCATTTTTAAGTTCCCTTCCAACCCAGACCAACCTACGAAGCTCTGAGTAGCTTTCCCACTATTGATGTGTTTAGCTGGCAGGGATTCTTTACTACTGTCTTAGTAATAAAGTGGATTGGGAAAAGTAGAGATACTTGTGAGTACTTATATCCCAAATCACTTAGAAATCTGTTGAAGAGCTTTGGATAGAAAATTATCATTTGCACAATTTAAAGGTCAGATCCCAAGTGGAAAAGGACAAATAAGTAGATAGGTCAAATACGGAAAGTTCTGAAGTATACAAAAAGGGAAAAAAGTAAACATTTACCATTCCTCAGCAGCAGAATGCTTGGTGATTGCTTTCTCTAGCAACTTTTATAGTAGAACATGAAAATATAACTGTTCAAATATCCTCTTTAGCTGAGAGCTAGCAGAGACCATCCTATAAGAGAAAGCCCAGGCAGAAATGAAAGCTGTCCCTACTCAAAGGAAACTGGATTTGTTTTAAGTGCTTTCTGTAATAGAATTTTTGCAAGACATAAGTGTAAATGTTTAGTAAACAAAGGAAAGAATTAGCCTAAGAGAATTTTTTTTCCTTGTACATAGGACAGTTGTGATTAAAGTCAGGTTTCTTCAACACAAAGTAGCTCTGATCTGTGGGCAAAATAAATTTCTGACCTCACCTATTCTAGCTCAACAAGACTATTCATTTTACACACAAAGATGTTGCGTGCCCATTGTATGGCTCTGGATCATCATCTCCTCCTGCTCCAGATGAAAATTAACCTTAGATCTGGTCCTGTTCAGAAAAGAGGGTGAACTTCCACCTTTTCCACCCATTGCATATGCCACATGACAAAATCAAGTGCAATTTTCCAAGCAGTATCCATCTAGAAAGAAGATCACTTGGCTACAAATATTCATTATGCAGTAATAAACATTCATTCAAATCAGTCAATAAAGTGAACTGTTCAAGCCTATGAACCAAATAGAAACATAAATACAGAGTTAATTAATAATTTTGCTTCTTGCAAACACACGGGGCACTTCAGGAGCTTCACACCTCCTGCATTGCCAATTCTACCTAACATTTTTCAATATTCCAGTGGAGCCTAAGTGAAACATTATTTAACAAATATATTAAAAATGATGGCAGTTTGATGGTAAGAATGAAGAGGCAAAAATATTTACAACATATTTTACTGTTTGAATGAAATACATTTCCTTTCTCATTGAAGACTCTTTTCACATGCAGTTGCCAGAGAGATCTAATTTCATCAGTCAAAATCATATTTATTCAAAATATTATTATTCAAAAAAGCTGAAAAATATTACATCAAGTTTAACAGTTGGTGGAGATATGAAAGGCATTTCAGAAGAAAGGAATCAATACCTACATTGCAATAAGTAAAATGCAAATTTGACATTTGCAAAAATTCTGTCACATTTCCCCCACACCCCTAAAAATATTTATTTTCTCAACACTTTAAAAAATAAATGTAACTCTAGCTGCCTTAATAAACATAAGCCCTACCCCAGACTCCTTGATCTTCAGTTTTTCAGTGCTATTTTAAGACAAACTGAGTGAGGCTGACCACTAAGAGAGGATTGATACACTGTTGGTACAAACCAAAATCCTGCATGGACACAAAAACAGTGAGGGAATTTGTACATGACACACAGAGGACCAGGCTTGTAAATGTTACTACTACTTAAAAGAGCACTCACCATGAATCCATGTGGAAGTGAAAAAGGGTTAAAAATACTACACTTGAAAAGAATTATCAAATACAAGACTGTTGGGACAAAAGAGCAGGAAAAATGCTTCTTTATTTTACACTACCACAATGGTAGTGAACCAAAACTATTCCAGCTTTATGAATTTAAAATCCTCTCACCAATATGCATATTGAAAACTCCTAGAAACAAATCTTGGATTCACTTCAGTTGAAAAGACACAGAAAACTTAAAAACTGATGTACTTTAATATTACACATTAAAATGCAGCTGCTTCATCCGCTTTGAGTAAAAACACTTTTACTAGTTCCAAATCTAGTTTGTGTTTAAAACAAAGCAAGGAGAAAAGAAGATGGAAAATACTTGAAAGCTGGAACAACTCCGGCTTTCATTCCACTGCTATTGTTGGCACAACACTTATTAACGCTGAGTTTCTTTACAATTTACTGCCAACAACAACGGAACAGCAGGTTCCCTTTTAGTCCAATTATGACCATGATTCCCTTGGCTCTGAATTAAAAAAAGCACACCTGGCACTGAGTGCACACCTGGTGCAAAGTTTCCCATCCCACCCAGGGTAGATACCACTGCAAGGTCCTGGTTTACAGTTTAGGTCAAGCATAAACATTCTTTCCTTAGCAGCAAACATATTTATTGAAATGTTGGACATGGTACAGCTAGAGATAAGAATGATCTGTTCAGGTTTTATTTCTGTCAGACAGCAATGAATATTTATTTGGTTGTAAAAGCAACCCCCCAAAAACCATAAACTCTCCACAAAACTTTGTGAGAATCTTGATCTTAAAAGCTAAACAATCAAAATCCAGTGAAAATTGGGAAGCCTGTTTGCTTTGGAGCCTTTTCCATTTAAGTTCTCACTTCCCAGCTACTGTGGTAATAAAGGCATTCCAAATGCAAAAAAAATTGGCAGATTTCATCTTGACAGATTATCTTAGTAAGAGAAACACATAAAATACTTAACTGGTGTGCAACAAAGCAGATATTTTTCCTTTCAAACTAGGGTTTATAAAAGGTATAGTGAGTATCTTTGAATCCAAGAAAATTATCTTGTTTTTCAATTACAATAAAGCATCTGAGGATAATCAAAGACACCTTTTGGTAATTTTGCCTGATTTCTAAATCAGGAGGAGAAAGCAATAGAGATTTACTTTACGTGGAAAGTAAACATTCAGTCTGGAACAAACAAGAAAAAACAATTTTTGCTCCATTTTGATTTCAAAGATAAGATGACGTTTATATACACTAGGTATCTAAATACATCCTTTTTTTCTACAATGCTAATGGATTCATCTTGTTTAGCCAAATGATTCAAGCTATCTAATTCCTTGTCAGATTTAATTTGTTTTCCAGAAAGTGCGAGGTAAAACTTGATGTGTGAGTTCATTTTCTTTACAGATAGTTCTTAATTTTCCCTGATGGAGCACAGTTGAATTCACTTCTCTTAATACTGCTTATAGAAATCTATTTAATTGCAGAGTTGGAGCAAGGGAGATTTTAAATCTAAAAAATAAAATATAGCTTTGTAAAGTAAGGTAGCAGATTTTGCATCTCCCTTTCTTTTAGCTGTTCTGTTGTGGTACAGCATCCTGTCTAAAGCATTACATTATGTGGCAAGGAATCCACCTAGTCTGAAAGAAAGAGGGTTCATAAATAGGTTGTTATTTTAAAAGAGGTCAGTTTCTACAAATGGGTCAATAGGTACCACTCTGTCAGGGATTCAGTCTTTGCTGAAGGTGTATACAGTTCCTCTTCAGGGTCTATATTTAATGAATGTACCCAGCAAATTCTGTATCTGGGAATGATTTTCAATTGCAGAGTCCATGGTGTGGTGGGAATAGAAAGATAAAGGTATTTTAAAATAAAGTTATTTTAAAATAGCTGTTCCAAGTAATGTTATTTTTTTTCTAAATACTTCCATGTAAAACACTGAGAATGTTTTGATTGATTTCAGATCACTTATGGAAAGATTTGTGTTTCTACAAGAATGTTTAAGATGCATTTTTGTTTCAATTTTAAAGTAGAAAAATTAACAAGGTTATTTCTATAAAGCAGAAAGACAAACTGACACCTTCAGTCCTGACCGAGATTTGAGTCTTTAAGGCAGCAAAGGCCTCACAGAGGAATCAGGACCTACAGTGAGAGAGCAAAGATGAAAATGGCTTTTGACCACAGGATCACAGAATATGCTGAATTGGAAGGGACCCACACGGATCACTGAGTCCAACTCCTGGCCCTGCACAGAACCATCCTCAATAATCATATTGTGATGGCTCCATAGCCACCTATTTCCAGTACATAATGCCAGGAGAGGAGGAATGCCCTTTTCATAAGATTCTCTGAGGTCTGTCTTGATACCTTTTCCTTGTGCTAACCCTTTCCCAAATGTTGGACAAGTCAATTAAAAATAAATTGTGTCAAATTTTGAGAGCAAGACTGTAGGGCCTCAGCAGACACCCAGTGCTGTTGTCTCCTCTTCTGGCGTGGGCTCTCACACTCCCAGGGATGCTCACGGACCATGTGCAGGACACTTTGCTGGCAGAAGGCACTGCAACATCTTCATGTGACACGCTCACCAGCTGCACTTATGTTTAATTTTCAAAATAACAGGGTTGTCCTTTAGTGGCACCTGTGAAGGTCAAGTTAACCCAGACTATCCCAGGTTTTCATTCTGCTTCTCTGTTTCCTGGCTCCAGCAATTTCTTATCAGCAGGGAAGACTCCACACAGTAAAGTTTCTGGAAATAAAGTGCCACTTTCCCACTATGAAAAGCACTTCAAGGCAAGAACACAAATGGCTAAGTAAAAAATGTAGGAAGAAGAGCCTTCATATTTTTCACCTGCTGAAGATGTTGCAATATTTCCCTCACTTAATTTCCTCTTGTACTCCCTGGAAGGAGGGAATAAGAACGAATGAGCTCCTCATCCTAACACCATCCAGCCATTGTAGCCTTTCCTAAATCCTCCCCCCACCACTGTCAAATGAATTATCACCACTAAAGGGATGCTGGCATGCTTGTTGCAAATTATTTTTACATGTTAAGTGGCAAGCTAAGGGTGCCTTACGAGAGAGAGAGAGAGCAAATATATGAGGGATGATGAGAATGTGCAGATATAACGCCAATTGCCAGAATTTAATTTCTTAAAGAGATAAGTAACCACACAATCGTTTGGTTTTTTCCCCTTCTTTCTTATCCATTTAACTAATACTTTGCGTGTATCTGATTGTTTAATTCCATATAGAGCAAAGATCTATTTGATACATATGAGAAATTATACTAACTACATTTTGGGAAAGAAAATTGAAAGCTGATAATAACAATGGTTGTAATATCTGTTGGTCAATGAAATAAGATGTTGTGGGGAGGCAAAAATTTAAAAAATAAGAAGTAATGAAAAAGCAAACAATGAACTGTGATTTTTGGGAGTTTCAGTGGAATTTATACAGTGATTTGAGCCTAAGAGAATTTCTCATTGGTTTAAGCCTAAGAGAATTTCTTTCACTTTGGCTGTAGTTTAAGCTTCCTCTTTACAGGTCCAGAAGGTTTACCTGACAAAATATTTCAACAAAAAGTATTATGTTTTTTTGGAATAATTCATGTCTAAGTGAGAATAGCAGAGATACTTCATTCAACAATAATTAAAGCACACTAATATTTTTCAATAAATGTTTTCTTTTAATGCCAGCTTCCTTTCAGCCCTGCCAGTACCAGCACACACTTTTTGTGTTCTATCATGAGCCGAGTATGAATATTTGCATTCAAGGAGACAAGAAGACAGTGTATGGAGGCAAAATACTGTAAAGTCAGCCCTTCTCTGTGCGTCTGTGCCATGAGCAATCTGCCACAGTGCTGTGCATGGCTGAACCTGTGAATGAAACCATGAACGGACATAACATGAAAACATCTCATGCAGCCTGCCAGGACCTGAGCAGATAATAAGGAGAATTTTGTACAGTGCTGCACATCAATCCTTGTGCCATCCACCTACTATCTTGCTTAGTTCTGGTCCAATGAACAGGCCTAGAAAGAATAAAAGCAAATCCCAGCTACTCTGCTAGCCAAGTGATTTTTCTAGGCAGATGTTCTACTTGAAGACACAGTCTAATAACACAGACTCATTTCAGAAAGGCTGACAAGCAATACTGAGACAGTTGTCAATGAAACACCAGCTACATTCAGATGAGAGACGAAAATGTCAATACATGCCATTACAAAACCTATAATTTCAGTCCCCTCAAATCTGTTCAAGTTCTCTTCATTGCTACAGTTTTTAAAAATAAGACTTAGTTCTGCTTTGTACATTCTAAATGACTTATATTTCCATTTTGAAAACTACCTGTGTTCATAAACTGCATCATTGCCTCAAATAAATCCATTCTTATTCCTGAAACCATATCTTTAAACCTAAAGAATGTGGGAATAGACAGAAACCCCTGTAGAGAATCCAGCATCCAGCAGTGTCTGACTTGCTTTTCCCAGCATAAGAATCAAAACATTTCTCTCTGTGCTAGTCTCATGGAAGCTGTGTTCAGGATGCTTGATGGTATAACTGTCATTGAAAATGAAACCTGAGAATTTTTTCATGTAAAATAATGAAATAGTTATTGCCCAGTTCAGAACTCTTTCATCTTCCACTAACACAATTCCCTTTTTTCAATCCCTATAAAAGTACTTTTTGTATCCCTCAAAGCATGCAGAATGTGTGTCCTGTTTCCTGAAACAATAGAAGAACGGATTTTCATCATCATCATCTTCTTCCCTTTGCAGAAATTTGAGATATGACTGTACACAGTCTGTGCGCTTCCACTGGAACATGAAAATCCTCAAGAACTGATCCCTTCTTGGTCCTCACTTTGCCAATCCATTGACCTGTCAATAACACTGCCAATAGACAATGCCAACAACATGGAGCTCAGTCTTTTCTAGAAGCACCAAAATTCAGGAGAAAAGGAGAGACAGTCTCATATTCCATCAGCCTGAGGCAGAATTAAAACCAGAGTTCCATCAACAGTCATGGACAGTCAAGCAGACTGGATTCTTCATTACTGTGTTCCCAAGAGAAAAAATGTTCTAGCCTGTTCTAAAGAGGAAAAAAATTTCATAGGCAAATGATGTCTGAAATTGTATTCAAATGAACTTATTTTGATATAGCTATGAATGCTCCACAGCACAAAAGGAAGTGCATGTATGTGAGGGGATGGGGAAGAGAAAGACATAGCACACTCCACAGTGATTTTACAGTTCATATCAATGGGTAATTGACTGCTTGCTTCAGTTTTACTAGAATGGCATCTTTATTTCACATTAATCTGACCAACTACAATGCTAATACAACATGTTCAACTGATCTGCACTTCATCTTTAGTAGTAACTTGCAAAGTAGTTTACCAGACAATCCTGTTAAATCAATGACAAGACGGGAATGAAATGTTCTAGGATGTTTCTGTTAATCTGTAGGATGAATTTCTGTTATTGCTTTCACTGTTTTTCCAGAATTATGCCCAAATCTTGTTGCCACATTGCTTAAAGTCAATCTGGGACAGAAAACCTGCCACTGGGCAGGAGAAAACCTGCCTCATATCTTGTTTACAGACAAAAGATTGCTGCCAGATCAGAATTTCACTTGTTCTCAGCCTCTTTTCTTTTTTTAATTTTTGTTTTGGTGGGGTTTTTTTATACAGTTTTTGTTCTTTGTTTTCAATCTGGAGGAAGAAGATGACCTTGGAGATTTGAAATCTCATTAGTTTCCTTTTGGAGATGCAGGATTTATATATGCTGCTGGATATTTTTAAAGAGTTTTAACTGGAATACTGGCTTTAATATAACTTCACAATATCTGCACAAAACTCCCCAAAAGCCGTAGAAGAAATACACCCTTCCTTACCTCTAGATATTCCCTAGCTTCCAAAGAACCACTTCACTCCACTGACCATGAAGAACATCTAACTTTGATCAAATATAAGCATTTACTTTTTAATGGCTGCTGTAATCAATCCCTTTCTGCTGAGTGTCCTGCAGAGAAAATCCAGGCTCATTTCCTCATGGCACATTAGGATAACTGCAGTTCAGTTCTGAAGAAGGGTCTGATTTGATTTTTTAGTACTGAAACTGCCACCTGATATTGATATTGGTTTCCTAAATCAAAGCTTTTCTCCTTCTGCAGCTGTTTAAAACAGTCACTATATGCAGGAATCATATGTCCTGAGTAGGACATCGTTTTTGTGAATTCCAAAGGAAACTGCCACTCTGGATGCCATTCCCACATGCTGTACAAGAAGCAGTCATCAGAAAAGCATTGAGGATTATTCCATGTACTAAGAAGACCAAATAGGTCTTTCTAGCAGAACAGAGAATACACATTGCAGGGAAACGTTACATCTCCAGATGAGAAAATGTCACAGAATCATATTATTACATCCAGATTATCTGGAGAATTATAATGGGAACTGCTTCAGATGTAAATATTATTTCAACTCTTTCATTTAGTCCTCTATACCCTCCTCTATTCTCCTCACAAGTGTTTAGGCACTAATAATTTGAAGACGAAAACTTATTCAGGAATGATGCAAGCATAGACTGAAACGCAAAATTACCCCAAAACCCACAGAGTCAGGTTTTAATATGGACTAATGATCTCTATAGAACGTGTATAAGGTCTCAGCTATCCAACTCAGAGTGAGTGCTTTGCACTTAAACTCAGCTGTTTCCAAAGACGTTCAAATATCCTAGGCAGAGGTCCAGAATAGGAAAAATCACCATCATGCCAAAGAGAAAGGCTACTGTTTTTTGGTAAAGATTATTTGTTTCCATTCCCAGAGTCATGGAGGCAGTACCATCCCTGGCAGCAGCTCCTGTGGCTGGAGATCAGAGCCTGAGTACGGTAAGAGGAACAAGCATCAGCTAGTGGTTTTTCAATTTTTTAATTTTTTTTTCCCTTCAGCTATGCCTTCCTCCCTGCCTCAGTCATCTCAGCCCTATTGCTCCCTTCATTCTCTGTTTGTAAATGTTGTCTTACTGGTCAAATCTCACCTTGCAAATGTCTTTCCCCGACAAGAAGCAAAAGCACTAAGTTTGGTAATATCAAAACTTTGTTTTAGTTAAAGTACCCAGAGAAATCCAGACCCTCCCCTGTAGAGACGCTATAGCAGTTTTTGCTCTCCTAATGTGTGTATTGGGGTCCTTCAGATTCACATTAGAGTTACATTAGTGTAATGGAGAAAATAAATCAACCAATGCTCTGACTGAATGTTTAAGATCCCTGAATTACCAGAATACAAGTTCAGCTTACTCATTTGCACTGACATCAGACTCCCACATCTCCTTAGGAGCAAACAACAATTGCTTATAACACTGTGTTCAATGACACTGTCACAGGGGAACCAGCCTCAATGCTTCTGTGACCATGGCTTCCTACTCTTTGTCATTTTTTGTTGGGAGCTGGAGTAGTGGTTTAGATTTACTCCTGTAATTTTATCCTGGTAATGCAAAGGAGCATTCCTCACCATGAGGCTAAAAAGGCGACAAGGGGATAACTTCGATGAATGAGGCATATTTGACTAAAGAGACTCATAAAAAGAATTTGATTGATTACTCATTCTGGGATCTCCTTGCTACCTCTGCAAGCCACCTCTACTCCTTTCACTTGACCGTGTCTAGGCACACCACAGCAGACAAATCTGCATTGGCCCACATCTATACTATGGAGGTGGAGCAAAATGGGCTTTCTGCAATGAATCACTCTGTGTAAAATTCTGAGTCATACGGAAGAATTCTCTAGTCTTCAGCTGCGAACAAAAAGCTTGATTTTAACTGCCACATCTGCACTCCCTCAATCTCACTGCAAGATCAGTTTGCCAGGAGGCATCTTGTGTGGTGCTCCCTCCATAAGAAATTCTGCCTTGCATGCTGCCAGGACTTGCTCTACAGTGAAGCACAAGTACTGGAAAGCCTGCTTTGTGCACTTCCCTGGGACAGAGGGCAGAGACTCCGAAGATCTGCAGAAGTAAAACTTCTGATATTCAGCGTTTTTAACACTGACTTTGAGCATCATAATGGGAACATCGTTTGTTCATATTCATTCACCTCTGGAAAAGGCGCAGAGCACGGAACCAGACTGACTGAAGGGGTGGCAGGGGCTTCCTGCTACAGGGTATTTTCAGGAGAGCATAGCAACCTTGGGTTGAAAGCTAAGTACTGGGCAATACCTTGACAAGGAGGGGTTCTAGTTGTTCAGAAGAATGCTCAGTCTTAACCTTAAATCCTCAAAATTACAACTGTCATTTCACCATGTCAGGGCCCTACTATTTCTGCCATTTGGAAAGAGATGCCAGAATTTTTTTTTAAAAAGACCGATTAACATGTCTTGATGGATTATATTTCATTAAATTAAATAATGCTCCAATTAATTGATCTGTTAGCAGACATTCTTAATTTAGCAAATGCTGGGGAGAATGCTAAAATTACCATTATATTTCTGACAGAAGCACCACTGAAATCTGGTAATTGATAGTTTTGCTGTTTTCTCTGATGGCCTGAAAAGCTTTTAAAGCTAAATTCTGTAACCATGCTCATCTTTGGAAATTACTTTTGTGAGACCACAAATTTAGTCCTTGCTGAGAAATCTCATTTTAGTAATTTTTAATACAATTTATAATGCATAAAATAAATTAGCTTTTGCAGCTAAGCCAGCATACTTTTCTTCAGTTTTTATCTCTTTCTAATATATATTTGACCTTGAATCTGTAGGATACTGCAACCTAAGAACAAAGAAATAATTTCCATTCCATCACTATGGTTACAATTTTTTCTATCTCCAGCTTTGAGCTGTCTGGAAGTATTTAATACAGAGCCCTCGGGAGGACAAGAAAACTTCATTTAATATCATTTAGTTCTGATTACACAAATCCACACGTTCACAAACAAGCACAAGTAGCAGAGCCCTGGCTGTAGCAAATGACTGTGTTCTCTTAGCATTACATTTTAGATAGGACCAACAATAGATATTGGAGTATCATGGACCTCCATCCCTCATAGGCAGTTTTGCTCAGTCTCACATGCACATGCCTGCCTGTCTCAAAGTGGTTCAGCCAAAATACAATGCAAACACCAAGGCTTCCTGGGCTTAGCTCAATGCTAGCTTCATGGACACCTTCACTCCCCACCAAGACAGACATGGTGATGAAGACAGAAAAGAACCAAGAATCATGGCTTACTTCTGGTCACTGCAAGATTGATTTGGAAAAAATGTTGAAATGTCCTTTAATGCTTATCTTTATTCTGACCAAACAAAGCAAGCCATGAACTCAAGAACAGGAAATGCTTCTCAAGAAAAGAAAAAATCTTGACACTGATGGTTCTGCACTCTTTCAAGTAACTTTATCACCTCCTTGGCAGTGAGTGCAGTGGGTCAAAATTGTTCTGTTTCTTCTCTTTCCTTTTGATACTGTCTTGGTTTTTTGACTTTTTTCTTTTATATGTTCTTTGTATTCTTTGCAGATATATTTCTAGATCTGTAGCCTATTATTGTATTCTAGCTAGTTTTCCTAGTATTTTTCCATGCCCTGTCCCTAGGCAGAAAGACAAAACAAATTCCAGAGCTCCAAGGCCAGGTGGGTACAAGGCCCCAGGGCTATCTCAGTTCTTCCTGGCTACCAAGGTTGAATCACAACTCTTGAAGACACATTTTCATTGCAAAGCACAGCTAGTGCCGAGGGGGAGCTCCAGAGAAGGGAATTGCATCACTGCTTGTCCTCCTAATTGGTGCTTTTTTGTCAATTATGCTGATTTGCCAAACTTATAAGAGCTGTGTTTATCCCGTGTGAGTGGGCCTTTGTGGACATTGTCCATGACAGCCCCTGAAGGCCTCCAAATAAAGTTCCACTTTTATATTACCTTCTATACTGAAATCATCTTGCGTTGGAAAAGGAAACACTTAGGCAGAATCACTACATTTGATGCTTTTGATATTTTTTTTGGTAATAAAAAACTTGTCTTCTGTTGGCTAGAACATGTCCTGTATTTATGCAGTGTCCCATAACAGGCATATCTCCTTGCTAAGAAAAAAGTTCACCAAAATCACATTTATTAGTGTCATAGTATACAAAACTGTATGTCTCATGTGAGCTCAACTCATCAGAGACTCCATTCAGATCTAGGAAAAGTTTCTAGGAAATAAAAACGTGAAAAAGATAGAAATTGACATACCAATTTCAATTCAGCCAGGACTTCTTGTTCCTGAAAAGATTAAACACATGTTGAACTCGAAGGAGAGCATCATCATTGACAATCCCTGTTATGGTCTTTAAAGTTCATCTTTTTATTTTGTTAACTTCCTTTTTCCTGTATCGTTACAGAGCAAAACTTTTCAAAGCTCTTGAAGATTTAAACAAATATTTCTTGGGTTTTTTTTCTCTTTTCAGAGTTTAAAAAGAAAAAAATAAAGACAAGTTGAAAAAAATTATCTTCACCAAAAGCCACATTTGGTAAAAACTAATATTGGTCTAAAATAAAACGCACAACATTTCACTTTAAAATGATGTTTCTCATGAAAACTTTTTTGATAAGTTGTTATCATTAAATACTTATTTCTAGAAGACATAGAATGAATCCTCTCCAAACAGGGTTTCTTACCTCATCCACTCAGAGTGCTACAGGAGTCAGTTGCACTGTTGAGAGGACATCAAGCAAGGAACTGCTGAAATGTCACAACAGGAGAAGGAAGAACACTCTTTCCTGCAGCTATACCTGAGACATATCCTGTAAGGATATACTATAAGGTTCATGGATATGAGGATATCTCCTATAAGGCTCAAGCCTTCAGGAGTGCAAACAGAGCTGAAAAGCTGAAGAGGTCCATCTTGTGCTAGGAATAAGGAAGAGGTAACAAAAAAACCCAGCTCAGGCTGAGCCATTCTTGATCAGCCCAAAACCAGGAGGAGCTATGAGCTATGAGGTGGAGCTATGGTCTGATTTCTCCCAAGACAGAGATGCAGAAGCTGAATGCCAGATTACATCCATTTTCCTCCAAATTTCTTTCCCTCTGTCTGCGTTTTGAGAAGTCAACCTATCACACTCTCTCTAGACTATCCAGAGTCTGGTACATCTTTGAGCTTCTACTAACACCTGTACTTCTCTGAAACAAAATGACATTATGTTTATGTACTTAATAGGAGCAATTCTAATGTGATCATCCTAAATCATCGTACAAATCATCAGGAAAAGTGTCATAACACTAAAAGTGCAGCAAGTTTTCTGCTGTCTTTTTCATCCCTTACCCTTTCCAGTAAACCTGAATGGCATATTTTCTGACATTTTATTTATCTTGTATTCCTACCCACAAGTAATTGAGGTGGGGATACTACCTTCATGTCTGTAAAGACACTGATAGTTCTTTTATGAGTGTCTGGTATAAGGAGACCTCAGACTCCACAAAGAAATTCCTGTTGCATTAGCAATTCATTTGGCTAGACAATGTAGCTAAAACTGTGAGACTCGCATTCATATAACCTGTATCTACCTAAATCTTCTTCTGGATATTAGATGTAATGACCAGTTCTACACTGAGCAAAATGAAGAGGTGTATGCCAAAAGGAAAAGAAGCACTTCCTCTCCTGCCTAGTTGAAATGGTAGCATAATAGAAAGGAGAACCCTCAGCTCCCTCAGGTATGAAGCACCAGTAAGGTTCTATACTTTGAAATATGACAGGGTGGGATTTTTATGGAGTTGACTTAATATAGTTTAAGAATGCACTGTGGGAGAGGATGGATTTGAAAAATGTGCCTCCAGCTTCCTGTATTAGGCTTGATTCCTGATAGGGCAATTAAGAAAAGAAAATGACTGCATGCAGACAAACCCTACATGATGCCCACTTGGTATATTTCAGAGCCATAAAAGCAGCTTCTTACTACCCCTCTCTAGTTTCTCTCTGGCAGGTTTCCTTCCAGCCCACTCCTTTAGTACTGACAAACTGTTTCTTTTTTTTCTTTTTTTTGTTTTAAGTTTTCAACAACCATAATTTTGAAATTATCTTTAGATAATGTATGTGGGCGGTGAGTGAAAATAATCTAGGGAAAAGTGGTAATAGCAATTAACAGTAAGGGGAGGTTCTTAGAAAAATGTCATTATTTTCAAGAGTAGTTGTAACTATTTTCTGTCAACAGAATTTTCCTTTTCATAGGTAACAGATAAATAAGAATATGTTTTAGGATCATCCATATTGACAAATTATCAGACTTCTAGAAACTATTTTTCTTGTGTTCCTTATTTAGCTAGACATTTAAACTTTGATTCCCACTTTATCTCTGCAAATTTCCTTATAGGAATATGAATCCATGGGTTATATTTTCTGAAAGACCTAAAAGGTCCTGTTTGCAATATGAATTTCTGGTCTTAAACAAATATCTATTCATATATGCATACATACACATTTCCTTTAACCAGATGAGTATATGAAATTCACATAATGAATTGATGTATTGGTTACAACTGCACACGCCTGACCCCCGAAATTCTCATTTAAAGATTGCTTTCTATTGATTATATCTTGGCCTGGAGTTTTGCTGGGGATTTCCTTCAGGCTGAATAGTTTTGGAAAGTTTAAATGTTTCATATGCTTCTGAGAAAAAAGTAAGTGCTTCCTCCAATTAAAAAACAATCAAACCCCCCCCCCCCCAAAATAAAAAACAATTAAAAAACAAAAACAAAACAAACTAAGCCAAACAAACAGAAAAAAAAAACCCAAACAAAAAATCCCCAACTAAAATCTCTCTATGACTCATCTTTGAGCAGAGAGCATCATCTTCTTATGCTTTGAAGAAAAGATGCACAATTTTGGCAGGGAGTAAAATTTTTTTGCAAGAATATGCTCTTTGTTGCCACCATACCTTTAAAAAAATAGCAGTTCCCACCTGTTCAGCCCAGATAGGCCCAGCAGTGGGTTCAGATATTTATTTCTTTACTTCCCAATCTCTACACCCTCTTCATAATCACAGTTCTGTGCTCTCAGAGCCACCACGGATCCACGTCCAATCCTGAGACAAGAGCAGGGATTTATTACTGCTTGAAATGACCACCCTGACAACATGTGGGTCTCAACTCATCTAAGCAAGGAACAGAAGATGACACCTGGACTCGTGCAAAAGCACCCAAAACCACAAATCAGGATAAATGGCTGGGAAACTCATTTTGGTAGGAATGAGCAAGAAGCTGAACCAGGAAAATAAGGCTAGAGTTTGGTCTGTTTAGGGACAGAAGAGTAATTTCTCAGTCACTGTGGATTGAAAAGGCATTTGCAAAACTATGATTAAAGAATTCACAGTGTCTTTATGTAAAACAGGAACAGGACCAAATTAAAATTGCTCAGTCGTCATTATATTTGCCATTATGTGTTGATAATCAGCTTGTCTACTTTGACCTCTTTATAAATTGAATATACATTTACATGTCTCTAAACATCTCTGATTAGGTAAAAACAAATCCAAAGCTGAAACTTTGCTGCAATTGAAAATTATTATGGATTTGCCTTGAACTTCAGCTGACTGTACAGAATCTTGATGACTAGTACATCTCACATTAACTCCTTCTTCAGGGGTTTTGTGCAAAGGTGTCATTATTATTCCATTAGGCTTCCAGTGGTGTGTAAGAATTCATAGCAACACAAAAAAAGCCTGTTCTCTTAAAAGTCTTTATCAGCAATTGAGTGGTTTCTGAGAAAACACGGGTACATACTTCAGTCTCTAAAAACACCATAAAGAATAAAGAGGACATGAAGGAGCATCACCTTGTCACAAAAGAAACCCCATTTACAGCTGATGCTTTTAAAGAAAACAGAAAGTTCTCGTTGAGCATATTATCAATCAAAAAAAACCCCAAACCGCACACAAACAAACTCCCATCAAAACCACACCTTCATGGAACCCCAATTGGAATAATCTTCCACTGCTAATAGAAATATTTTCAGTGTTTAGATGCTTTATGATTTAAAATATGAAGCATCTTGCAGCACAGCAAAAAAAACTTGCTGCACTATAAATGCAAAGGCAGAGATAAAAAAATTATCCTTTTACTGGAACTACTAGGTGATCCTTTAAGCCCTTGAGCAGATTGCAGAGAAAAAAAAACCCAAACAAATAGAGACTAGATATTTTCTTGTAGAGGTCATCAGCTGAAAAAGACCAAAAATCATTAGGTGTTGTACAGGTTAATGTCTTTGGTCTTTGGTCTGCTGCTGCTGCAATACTGGAGTTTATATATTGCTTCACTTAATGCTATGAAAAAACTCAAGAATTTAAACCGTCTAGGTATGCCTACTTCCAACCAAAACAGGCAACTCTGAAGACTGGAAAACCTAGTTTTAACAGAAATACACCAGAAAAACATATTTTTCCCCTGAGATTCCAGGCCACTCTGAATTCACTTCGGTGTTTAGGCAGCCGTCTTCAGTAGCATTTAGCTCTCTATCACTCAGTTTGGGTCCGTTAAGGCAGCCTGAAGTCTGGAAGGAGAAATGAAGCTTGCTTCCAAGTAATAATTTTATGCAGAAGTGGAGGGAGAGAATTCCATCACCAGCACAGCATTTCTTCCTGCTGCAGGTGAAGTGAGAGCCAACGCAGTCCAGTGCCACACAGACCAACCAAGTCAATGGCATGTTCATTTTTCACTGCAGACCTGCCTTTGAAAATCCTACCTGCCTTCTTGCAGCCCTAATTGACACCAAGTACTGGGAGCAGAAAAAGGACAGTAACATACTCAGTTCTTAGGCTGGGGCTGTTACCTCCCAGTGCATTACACAGGTGTCTAGGAGTGAGTGACTCAACTGCCCCAGCCACGTCGTTTTGGGGCAGGGAGAAGAAGTCACCAAAACCAAAAAAACCAAAGTGATGTCTTGAGTGGATCATTTGACAAATCTCCCCAGAAGCTGCACTATAAATGAAATCTTGTTTCTAGAACTCTTTGCATATTTAATGTGCAATGAGAGATCTGCTCAGCTACTCACTATAGTGGCAATTATTTCAGCTCCTAACTCCAATTGCTCAGGACGCACTAGTGCTCAGGTTATCCTCTGCATTCGTTAGCACAGGACACACTACTTTTCCCATGCCTGACTCTCCTTGGAAGACAGCAGAGTGGAAATCTTCAGCTTTGCATCTTCTCTTCGTTTATGTGTGATGCAAGCAACTGCTGGTAAGTTTTGCCTTTGGCCAGGGCAACACAGGACTAAAAAGTACAAAGAATCACAAAGAGTGCCTTTGTTGGGCTTCATGCCTATATCATAAAGGAAATAGCACTGTAGCCATTGCAGAAATGGTGAGAGACCAAGAGCACTCATATCTTCCTGGAATCCATGTGATTTGATTCAAGTCTAGCAGGAAATGACTGTTAAAGCACATACTTAATGTAGCACTTTTAGAATGCCATTAGAGTTCTGATATATTATTAATTAGATGAAATAGGGAAAAAAGACACAGCAGATACCAATTACTATAGCACAGGCTGTAAATAGTCTGACTTTTCAATTTTTCAAGTCTCCTTGGTGCAACTATATAAATGCTTTATTTTATAAATCTTAATTTGCTATCAAAGTGAACAGCCTTATCAAGCATATTTCATGCATATTGTACAGGTGATGCTAAGTGTCCTCTGGACATAAACAGAGTTTATCCAGTTTTCATTTCAAGATCTGTCTTATTATAAGTGTACCTAAACTCTATTTAAAGGCGGTGTATATATATATATATATATATATATATATATATATATATATATATATATACTATTTTCAGCTACCACTCTGCTCTAATGATTCCCAATTTCTAGAGGTATTGTTACATTGAAGGTAGTACTGGGCTGTTAATTATATTGGACCAAGCATATCAGAAGCCAACTGACATGCTACAGACTCCTCTGGGATAGAGTAGGAGTCTACAAATGTAGTTCCAATATTTTTAGTGCACTTCAGATAACATGAACTTCTGATAAAATTTTTTGTCAAAAGAGGTTTGGCAGCAAGATGAGCAGCATATAGCTCTTTAAGGTTCTCAGCAGAAAAAATGCAAGACTAAAACCTGCCAGAGAAGGCACAAGAAAGAGAAAGGACTGGCTGATGAGTATTTCAACAGGAACAGCTTTTATTAATCAGCTTTTGAGAAAGCAGGGGGTTATTTGCTTTTCAGGTAAAGAGATTATAAGTGCCACTAACTTGTCTTCTTTTCCTAGTGAGTTTAGACATCCTGTTGAGTAGGAATATGTTGAGATGAAGCATGAGATAATAGGAAAGAATTCCAGCTGAGCAAAATACACCCTGTTTTACAGCTTACAGCATTTCAAGGTGACTATGCTCACTTGGACAGCAGCATATTCCTAATTTTAACATTCTGTATAGGCTATTCTGGTTTGATGGAATCAGATTGCTGAAAAAAAAAAGTTTAAAAAGTTGTAACTGCTGCTTTACAAAGGTTTTAATGAAAAATGGCCTTTAATTATAACCATACAAATATTTATATAAATATATTCATTGTGTTCATGCCATAGAAACCATACTAATATAATTTTTAATTTCAAATTTGTGTTATCATTCTAAGACTTAAAATCTGAAAATTGTATTCCACACCACTGTGATTCATTGTAAGTGATGAATATTAGAAGAACAGTTAGCATCTGTATGCATATTGCCCACATTTTACACAGTACCATGAACAATGATGTTCCCTGGACCTTGGGATCCAAGACTCAACATATAAAAGTTGGGAGGCAAATACTGCAAATAAAAGGACAATGTGAGCAAGCTCAGGCCACTAAAGAACTGAAGCACACATCTCATGAATCAATGCCTGTATATAGGGTAGGGCTGTGTAAAAGTGCATGTCTGCATTTTTGCAGCAGTATTCACAATCTTTTGCATGGCCTTGGGTCATGTATCTGCTTAGCAGGAATTAAATAAACCTTTAAAATTGTACAGGTTTCCTTGGAGAGCCTGCAGATACACCTCCATTAAAGAGGTAAGGCAGAGTGAAAAGTAGTGTAACAAAGAGTTTTTCATTTTGCATACAGTCTTGTTTTCAATATCAGTAGAGAAAAGTATAAAAGGGTGTCTGAAGCAAAACTCCTGTCAAATTCTAATGGAAATTGCATGTTCAAATCTTTGCATAGATTTGAAAACACCAATCAAGGAGTCTCAATTTCATATATCCTGTCACAGTTATCTACCATATTAAGTTGCTGCAGATAAAGCATACACAAAAAAAATGGTTTTCCCTTTCATGTTGGGTCCATTACACCATCTTTTAAAGCTGATCAGCCTTCTATTTCATACCATTTAATTTTCATTCATTCATAAAAGTATATTCACCTTAGTCATATAAAACTCATTCTTTGTCAAAAATAAAACGTTCCATCATCTCTGCCCAGTAACAACTCTAGGTGTCATTTGGATTGTATTTTCCACCTTTCTAACACATAAATACAAAAGTAAAGGGAGAGCAATTGAGAATTGAAGAAGAATATAGAATGTCCAAGAAGTTTTGTTCACATTACAAATAGGTGAGGTCATACACAATTTTGGGAACTCTACAAAAGCATTTTGATGATTCTTACATGGACTGTTGAGTTGGCTTCTTTGTTGGTGGTGGTTTGGGTTGGGGATTTTTGTACAGACTTTTTGTTTGGGTTTTTTGGTGTCTTTTTGGTTTTTGTTTGGTTTTTGGTTTGTTTTTGTTTTTATTTTTAAGATGACCAAAGAATTAAAATTAAAGATTCCTGTTGATTAGGTTGCATGCTGTGCTGTGAACAAAGATATGGAACAATGGATATCCTAGAAGGGGGTAAAAGCCAAGAAAGCTTTTTTTGGAAATTAAAACCACAAAAAATCTCTAAGGACACAACACTGATAAAGGGAAGCCTTACTTATCAGCAGTGATGCACTGTCCTATCAGTTGTAAAGAAGGAAAAAGTTACATATTCAGAATGAGAATAGCAATAACACAGCAGTAATCAAAACATGTTCATAGTTTTCAGAATGCCTTCTTTCTAGCCCTATATCTGATCATTCTTGCTAACATAATTTAGCAATTAGCAGCTTTCACTTTTCTACAAATTTAATACCATGAAAAGTCTTCTGTGAAACATAGTCTCTATTTTGGCAATTAATGACCCATTGTGCACATAGAGAAGGAAACAAGAACCATCTCTGCAAGGTCAAAGCTAAATTCTGCACCTTGTCCTCATCTGTTTTACTAGAAATACTGCACAAACTTCTATGTTTGTTTCTGCCTGGTGATCTTTTCTGATCCATAACAATCAAACTGCTAATTTCTTATACTACATATGTAGCAATAAAAGAACAGGTTGGATCTTTCTAAGGTTTGTTGTCATCCTCTTGCTCATGCTGTAGAAAGAGTGGCTTTCCTCAATTATATAGGCTGCAAAATGTTTGATACACCTTTGAGAAAATTGAAAATACAGGGCTAGAGTAAAAGTATGAGAAAGTAAATGTAAAACAGACCTCCAGGCACATATTTTCATTTGTTGACAGAACCAAAGGCTAACGTTTATGTTATCCAGAAAACCAGAAAAGGTGTTTGAAGAAACCCATGACAGGTAGATGCAAAATGACTGAATAGCAGACCAGGTTTCTTACTACCTCGTAGCAGGAACCAAGAAGAAAAATCACTACTCTGACAAACTAAAATATGCTCTAAGACGGCAAAATTCCCATCCCCATGGCTATCCACAAAGCTTCTTTCCAGGAATAAATTATCACAATGGGATTGAATTATCAATATGTGACAAACCTCTCTTTGAAGTCACTGGAATTAAGACTGGATGCCCTTTGCCACCAAAGGGAATGCATCAGAAATACTATGCACTAGTCCATGTCTATTTGCTTGAAAATAATAGAGAGCAGGTAGTTTGGATGACGTGGATTTTTACAGTACTGTACAGCTCTTAGCATGGCTTCAGTCTCTGAATTGTTCACTAAAGGCTGTGAGAATAACTTTTAGCTGATGTCTGCAGCACAAGTAGTTCCATGTGTGTTTGTGGTCATTCACAATATATGAAATTTCACCCTTCAGTAAGTCATAAGGCTCTTTCACTGAATAGGGTACAACGTGAAAAAAATAAAAGTAGAGGAAGAAAAAAAAAAGAGGAATGAAAACCTTAACTGACAGCATTAATTCAATCACAGCCAAATTAAAGAGAATTTCTTAAAATGCTAAGAGTGTCTGATCTTAATTTACTTCAGTATTTTTCCAATACATGATCAGAGGAAACTAGGTTGATGCAATTTATAGTGATTGTCATGGTACTAAAGGTACTAGCTTATTACTACCAGGAATTCAGAAACACACCAAATATATATTTTATATATTTTAAATATCTTTTAATATATATATTTAATATATGTATTAATTTCTTGCAGGATAATGGCATTGCAGTTGTAACGGTATTTTGGTTAGTGGGACACATTTCTATATTATTTTATATTTTAGTTTATATTGTGTCACTGGGAACACAAATTAATTAGAGTTTTGCAATCTCCATGGTGAGCAAAACAGGTACAGAGCAATGTGTGGAAATGGTATAACATCTTCTGTTTGTTTTTGTTTCTTCTGTCACTGTGAGACCTGAACCAGACCTGAGGAAACATACTCATTCTACTCAAGAGAGCTGCACATTTTGTGTGGATAAGAGCAGTGAGAATGCTCATTTTGCCTATGGGACATAATTTCTCTCTGTCCTGATTCTACAACGTTCAGACTCTGACTCCAGACTGTTCTGTGTGCATTGCTAGTGTGTCAATGTACAAACACATCATCAAAATAGTAATGAAATAATGAGCCAACAAAATAAAGGAGGTTTTAATTTTCTTTTCCAATTTCACCCCTTTGAAAGAATCCCAGATATTGCCAACTAAGTATATTTTCTAGTATAAAAGATAAAGAAAAAAACCAAACATCGATCAGTAGTAACAATTTTCAAAACCATTTTATTACTATTGCCCTAGAAAGATTTATCTTTCTACCTGAAATAAAAAAATAACTGATAACAAAATAAAATTCACAGCAGTTTTTTTTCCTAGTTAGCCCCTCATGTGGACAAACAGTGTTTGCTGGTATGTATACATCCACACAGCCTTATTAGTTTCAATTCTAGATTTTTCTAAGTCATACTGAGATAAAGCAATCAAATACAACGTTTCTTTCTGTCCTTTGTGACTGTCACGAAACCTGAAGTGGGAAGATTACGTTTTGGGTTAAAAATAAGCATTGTAAATCAGCTTTTTTAGCTCTGCTTTTAGTAGATTTGCTAGAAAAACCCATACCTGAACCCAAAAAGACCCCAAACCAACCACAAACCACCTCAGCAAACCACAAAAGCAAATCAAACCTACTAAACACTTTTATTTTTACGTGCATTCTCTACTTTCAATTTTCCTGTCAGAAATCTGAAAATACTCTTTTCCCCTAAGCATATTGTCCCTTCAATTGCTAGGCTTTAGGGTATTTTTAGCTTGTATTGTGAAAGGAGGTGAAACTGACACAGCTGGCTTTTCCAGAAAGGAACAGCAATTTAACATAGCTGAGTGGTGCAAGAAATTGCCGAGTACAAGTGATGCAGCCCCAGGACCAGGTGTGGCTGGGGCCAGGTGTGCCTGGCGCTGCAGCAGTGCCTGCTATCAGCTGCTCCTCTGGAACAAAGCAAACCCAGAGCACGGTCCCGTTCATTTAAAAGAGATGCACTTATGCAGAGAGCTGTATTTGTAATTTATTCTGTCATTTCACTGTTACCTACCTCTTCTACCGCAGTCCTGTTTATTTCTCAAGACTCAGTGACACTGATAAACTGCTCTCTTCTAAAGTATCAATCTCAATGCTTTTCTTGGTCCACTGAAGAAAATTGTTACAAAACTTGGCTCAACTTGTGTGGCGGTGGCCAAATCATAGGAGTAAGCATGAATGGCTGGGCTGCACTGCTGAGCTTAGGAAACTGCAGGCTGCCCTGTGCTAGGCAGAGGAGGCTCCAGAGACTCTAGAAACTAACAGAAAATAAAAGTTCCACTAGTTAAGCATATTTTGTCCTGAGCTCTAACCAACACAACAATGCTAACAAGCAGAAAATGAAACTGGACCTCCCTGAAAAACTGTTCTAGGCTAAGAGAAATAACCATCCTGTGAGAAAACATGCAATATGAAAAACAACAAACCAATTTGCTTGGAAAACATAGGGTAGAGGGCAAGAGGAGAAAGAGACCTTGGGAAAAGTATTGCAGGTGGATATTCCAGTGTGTGAACTCAACTGCATGCAGAGGGAGAGCACTCGGGAAGGACTGGAGCTCCGCTTGCAGCCACAAAACTCTGGCTCTGCTGCAATGCAATCCAGTTTGTTGGACTGAAGACCTTCTGAAGTCTCCATTAGCCTGACTTGTCCTTAGATCCTAGAGTCCTACACATTATGATGTCTTTACAAAATACAGAATTCTCCTCATTTTCCTGCTGGAGCCACAAATGACAGAGAAATATAACTTTCCTTGATATCACAGGAGAATGAAGATTTTAAAAATCTGAAATGCAAAACTGAAGTTTTGGATTGTAGTAAAAAATATTATTCAAACCATCATAGGTCTTTATTCAGACTTGCCCAACGTCAGATGCAGTAATTAAACTCATCCCAAATGCATCTGAAACCACAAAACATCACCCAGAAACACTCACTGTGCTTCCGGATACCAAACAACTTCACAAATATGAATCTTGAAATGTTGGCTGTGTTTCCTAGCAGAAAAGTGTTCCTATTAATTCCATTTATCCCAAAATACACCAAGTTATGTCCAAAATAATTTTTCTTAGCTATAGAAGAAACAAAACCAACAATCGCAAATTTTGAAATTTTATTTCTCTTAAATCTGCAGCATTACTACTGTAAAAAGTTAAGACTATCAAACTCTACCTTAGAATCATAAAATAGAATCATAGAATGATTTAGGTTGTAAGGGACCTTAAAGACCATCTAGTTTCAACATCTCTGCTGTGGGCAGGGATGCCTTTCAGAAAACCAGGTTACTCAGTACCCCATCCTACCTGGCCTTGAACACTTCCAGGCATTCCACAACTCTTCTGTTTCACCTGTTTTAGTGCCTCACCATCCTCACAGTAAAGAATTTCTTCTCAATATCTGACCTAAAGTTCACCTCTTTCAGTTTGTACCCATTAATCCTTGTGCTATCACTAAATTCCTGATGGAAAGCCCCTCTCCAACTTTTCTTGCAGGCTCCCTGCAGATACTGGAAGGCTGCTATGAGGTCCCCACACAACCTTCCCTTCCCCAGGCAATCCTACCTCTCTCAGCCTGTCTTGATCCAGTCAACTTTACAGCCTCCTCTGGATTTGCTCCAACAGTTCCATGTCCTTCTTGCACTGCTCCAAATTTTCTCCACAGGGCTGCTTCAATCATTTCTCTACACGACCTCTAGGTGTATTTAGGATTGACCTAACTGCACCAAACAGGTGGGTGTCAAAAGCAAATTTTCTGAGGGTGCCCTTGATCCCTTGTCACCTTCTCCAAAGTACAATGGCAGGAACAATTTTAAATTAGGCCAATTAGTCTAGTTAACACTGAACTCACTATATTTGATTTATTCAGTAAGAAATCTCAATAAATGCTAAAAATGCTCAAAGTAAGTATAATGATAAGTTGCTTAATATTACTAAAACATTTTGCCTCTGCTCAACTGCACATCCAGTTACAGGAACTGCAACTGGGAAACTATAACTAATGGCTCTTCTTAACTTTGCATGTATCAACATATGGAAAAATACATCATCAAACCATGAAAGCAAAGAAAAAATTCAAACATAGGTTTGGAGCTGTATCACTTTTACATAAATATAGAAAGGACTTGAAACTGCAGGATGCTTTGTTCCCAAGAGAGAGTAAACTGGGTTTTTTTGGCTTTTCATCTAAATGTGGTTGTTTTACAGCATTGATGCATACATATGGGACAAGAGAAAGAGTGTCACTAGTGCCAACACTCAACATAACACACATGCGATTTGCCTAACAAATGTACAAGCTGCATCTGAAATGAAATTATGCAATTGCCCAAGATATCACCAGCTGAAGATTGTTTTATAAACTTCAGTTATGTTAGGTGTCTTTCAAGCTTAACAGCACATCGCAAATGATCTTCATGATAAAGCTTTAAATCCCTGACTATTCTTCAATTTCAAATATCAGGATACTTCTTTTGTGGATAGGTAATTTTCTTCACAGTGAGGAAATCTCATGCTTGCATGACCTACCTGTATATTAGAAAAAATGAGGGTTTCTTGTGCCTCAGTTTGAAAGACCTTCCTGGGAGATTCCCAATCCATTCCCTCACCCCCAGTGTCATGACTATAAGCTTCTGTGAAGAGTAGTTTTGCTTACAAGTTTTTCAAGGAAATTGCAAGGGAACAATTCTGTGTTCTTCTTCCTCTACAGGCAGCCAGTCAAGATTTTGTTTTCTTTTCCAAGCAATGGGGAAGGGACAGAGACAAACAAATAGCTCATTTAAAAAAAAAAAAAGACCAGAATTAATCTCTGTCAGGATTAAGGATGGCTCTTCAATTACTAGAACAACTGTAGTCAACTAATGCCTTGCAGGAACTTGGGTCACAGAGCTGAAACAAATATTTTATAATGTTTTTTCTGTCACGTCTTGTAACCAAGGAAAGGGTAATCAGCAAAATAGTAGGATAAGGAGACAAGCACTAACCAGGTCCAGGTAAGGAGATAAATTATTGTTCATATATAGTAGACATAGCAATGGCAGGAAGATGACTTGTGAGTGTCAAGAACAAACAAGATTTGATACGTATAGGTTAATGCCAATAAAATCATGTCCCAAAAGGATGTCTCTAGTGTTCACTGAGTCAGTAGCTCAATGTCACTTCTTGCATTAATAACTTAAATGAACAGTTTTGAGAGAGTGATTGAGTTGGCAAGGGCAAGGAAGATGTTTGAAGCACAGGGTATGGGACACAGCAATGAGAGCAGTGAGAGCTCTGACCAAACAAATCTCCCCATCACAGACAGAGGATACTAAACCCAAACCTTTCTAATTCAAGTTGTTGCCAAACATCTCACTTTTTTAAAGTGTGATAGGGAAGGAATGCTGAGTTAACCAAGGAAGATGCTATGTTCCCTGGGCTATTTTTGTTAGATATAATTAAAATTAATAGAGACATGAGGTGGTTAACATAAATGAGAGAGTAAAAAGAATAACGTTGCACTGTGGGAAAACTCAGTTTGTGGCCAGGAAGAATACTATCAATAAGTTGGAAGCCCAGATAATTTTATCACACCACAAAATTCACCAAATTACCAGAACATTCAGAAATTAATGCTATGGAGGGCAGTTTATAGGGACAGGGGAATAACTGAACTAGGGGTGCTCTCAAATACCATGCTCTCCCCTTAGTTGAATTTTTGTGTCAGGCTACCAAAGAGAATATTACTAAAGAATACTGCTTTTGTGAAAATATATTACCTAGGGCGTAAGTCTTCACTTTACTGTATTGTTGTTATGTGTGCAAATGGAAAAGTCATGTCATGCTACAAAAATGAGTAATAATTACCAAGAGCAAGCAGCATGTGGCACTGATGGTTGTGGGAGCAGTTAATAAGGGAAAAACAGACACAGCTTGCATACTACGTCAGTGGTTTCATACCAAACCAGGTCAATCAGGCCTAAAATCACTGCTGATAGCCATCAGATCTTGAGTCATTGTGACCCAAGTCAGTAATTGCCAAATCAACAACAGGCAGATGTTTTTAGCTTAAATAAAAACGAAAAACATCACCACAATGGGTGTGTTTCACCTTGAACTGAGGTTAAGTTGGCAAGGAAGCTGAAGCAGATCAAGAAACATCCCAACAGCAGGAATGATGAGGGATGGGCTCATCTGTGCAGTGCTGCCTGCTTTTGGTTTGTAGAGTAGTGTGAACAAGCAGAACCTGGGGATGTGAGCTGAGAAGGGTCTAACTCTACCTCTGTAGATGGCATACTGAGATTTTGAGACCTATCACCTTAATTTTGGTAGAAAGACTTTAACTTAAAGTATGTGCTCTAGAGGAGTCTACAGTCTTTACATAAAATGGAGCATGATGGAGTGTCTGATCCAGGAATTTACAAATTATTCCTGTGATTGATTTCATCATTGCCCAAACAGTGTGTACTGTTTTAATCAAAATTTATTCAGCTTCAACTTCCCTCAATTACTGCTATATTTGGGATTACTACAGTGAGAAGCCCTTCTTATTAAGTTTCTATTCCCCGTCTAAATACTAAATTAAAAGACTGACCAAGACATTCATTAATCTTTCCTTCCACAATCTAATGTATTGGCAATCTTTTTTCCCTATAAAGGAGGTGATACCTAATTCTATAACCAATAACACCTCACTCCTGAGGCTTCAGCAAATTTAATTTATTTACCTCTGCTTTAAAACTTGGGCACCAAACCTCAATGTTATGATTCAGTGGCTGTCACATCACAGCCAAAGGTTCAGGAGCTGAAGGCTTTTTTACTGGAGAGCCTCCTGCTCATTCACAAGTGCACGATGCCAGAACTAATCCCTGTACCCAAGCCACAGTGAGACTGAGGATGACCAACATGTCCTCAGTACTCACATCCCTAGAATTGCATAAAGAGGTAGGGGCAGTGTTTTTTTCTTTTGGAGACATTTTGATTTCAATTTGATTCAACTTAATTTCTCTAGAATATCCTTAAAATTTGTCTACATAAACACACACACACGCTTATATGGATCCCTAGCAATAATACCACTTATATTTCCAAGAGGCAAGCAGGCACTCCCACAGTTCAAGACAGACCAACATTTCAGTGTGAGCTCATCCAACTTCTAGCAGAGGGCAGCATGCACATACATCTTAGGAATTTTTTTATCAGTTAGAGAGGAAGGAATCCATAAATAACATAAAAGAAACAAGATATCTACGTCTCTATCTACACTTTTCTTCAGCTTGCACTGGAGCTTCCAAGGGTGTTGTAAGTTGGTTCTTCACTTTGTATTCAAGGCTCCTCGAGTCCTAACACAATTGTTGTGGCAAATAGGCATTTTCTCAATATGAATTGTAACCGAATTCATAAAAGGAAAACAACAAGTCAGAAAGAAGTTCTTCCTTTTATGAAGTGTTATACCCTAATCTAAATCAGTCTTTGTCTTTGAATCATTTTATGTTACTCCCTATTTAGTGGATTGATTGCTACTATGGCAACTACCCATCCTTCTCTACAGACATAGGTATTATTCTTTGATGTACTTATGTTTTCTCACCAAACACTCTTTGTACAAGTTTAAAATCAGAAAATATCTGTGAAATTAATGTGCTTTGACCTTTCTGTTACCTCGGTTGTAGTACATTGCAAAGATTTAATAAGACTGAAACTGTAAATGAAAGTTTGCATTAATCCCACTAACAGCATGCTCAAGGAGAAGTACAGGGAACCAAGCTCCCCACGTTAATTTTTCTTATCTAGGTGTAGTAAAATATCAGCTCAATGTCAAACCTGAAACATGTCTCAGAGACCCAAGGAAAGATACCCCTGTGGTTATAAGAAGATCCTAGGCAGTCCATCTCAGATGGAAGAGTTAAAAATGGGATGAAAATAATCAGACTTAGTGGCTGCTGCTGCTGGCTCATACAGCTATCTATATAGAAAATTGGTGACATAGTCCAGAAGGGGCTGTATCAGTCTTGGAAATATTTAATGCTGTTAATGAAGGTCAAATGACAGAGGTTTGTGGATTTCTGGCAAAGAGCTATCAATGCTCATATCATTACAGCTAAATGGAAAGTGTCTGGTGGGAATAGGGCATCCACGAAAACAAATCTTTCATTTACTCCCTCGAAAGGACATTTACTTTCATCCCACAAATCTCAATAGCACTCTGCATGACTGATACAAATGGATATCACAGGAGACATAGAGCTCTCCAACACTGCTTTTATAAGAAATCCCTTTCTTTCCTCACTGTTTCATGGTTTGGACTGGTAGTCAGAATTTTATTGGCAGAGAGGAGAAAAAAACATTGTAGAATGTCAATGGGAATGAAACTAAAAGGGGTGTCTGGATATTATATTTTAGGCAATACAGATTATAAGTGGTGAAGAACCTAGTTTGTATTTTTAAGTCCCCATCTTCTACAGCCTTTAAGGAGGAAAGCAATGTTTTTCTTTTTATTAAGCTATCAAAGCTCATATACAAATCCCCTGAAACTACCATTTTGTATTTATATTTACAGGGATTTTCTACAAAGGTAGAAATACGCTGTTTTCCTCCTATTCCCAACCACTCCAAAAGAGTCACTGCTTTCTTGGGCATAAAATTGACAAAAGCATACTTTTCTGAGCAGACTTTAAATATATGTGTTCTTACCTGGGATATAAAAAATCCAAATACATAACAAAAGTATCCCAGAAATTCTAAGCAGAGTAGGTTGAAATCCCACTAATACAACATAAATAACATCCTTATGGGAACCATTTCAACCAAACTTGTAACAAAATATTTTGTAAAGTCTTCCTCAGTGAAAATATGAGGATGTACTGATACTTGTACAGTGGTTTTGTCATGGAAGAGAGCAAGAGGAGCAAAGAAATTCAAAGCTGACAAACTCAAAGGCAGAGGGTCTCAAGTGAAAAAACAGATGCACCTTGATTGATAGATGTCCAAAAAAAAAAGGTTAAAACTCAAGTTCTTACTTTCTCCCTGCCACCCCAATATCACATATCTCAAAAAAGAAAAGAAACATACAGACAGGAAAGGGGAGAAAAGGAAATAAGTCATTGTGTTCCTCTTCTTCAACAAAGAATCAGCATCCTCTGGACCAACTGCCAAATGGTCGTCTGCCAATTTATCAGTGGAAGAACAGGACACTGTGTGAATTTATTGCAGGAATGTAACCTCTTCCAAAGTGGGAGGAAAAGTAGTTACATATTGTTCTGCAAAGATCATTGCATGGGTTTCTTCAAATCTAGAAAAAAATTGCTAACAGACCAAGTGCTGGCAAATATACTAACCTAGTGACCTGGGTTGACTTATTTAATTATCAACAATTCAATCATCTTAATAAGGTTAGACTTAGTGGATCATCTATGGCATTCATATGAAAGAAATTCCCCATTCTATCTGGTAGAACGTCTGCCAGTGTTTCCTTTAACCAGTTCACTTTGCACCACATGACACTATATGATTTTCCTTTCACACCAAAATACCTGCAAAAAAGGATTCTTTATTCAGTGAAGAAATCAATATACAATGCAGAACAAATATGCCTGAGCAAGACATGGCTTTTCAGGCCCAGAAGGTAAGGGTCATCCTGAATTCTGAGATGCAGAGAAACATGGTAAAACAAAGAAAAAGGAAGTATATGTATGAGAGGAGCAAGATCTGTGACCAACCACTGGAACTGGGTGAAGTAAGAGAAAAGGAGGAGTAATAAATCTCACATACAAGGAGCCAACATAAGTTAGGCAACGGGTAAAGGTGACAGCAGGCACTTCAATTTAAAGGGGTTAAAGGGATCTCAAGGGTGGTTGGAGTGAAGGAGGTAGGACAGGAAGGTATGTCGGTAACTGAGATCAGAAACACAGAGTGAAAATATTTACACTGTGACTAGAAAATTGTGGTGAGACAAAAATTTAGCACATAGGCTCACCAGTGATGGGTCTTCATCACAGTGATAGACCAAAATGTAAACTAAAATGTGCATTGGGGTATGCAATGGCAGATCTGCAGCAATGAGCTCTGCTATGGTGTCATCCAAAAGTTACCAAAATTGCTGAGTTGACTATGGGGATCCCTTAAAGATTTCACCAGAGCTTCTTGCCATGCTAGGTGACACTCTTCTAAAGCATTTACCCACTTTTTGATGTAACTCAGAGGAAGATCTGACTGTGAGTTAAATGTGCACTTTTGCATGTGTGTTAGCAGGTTCGGGCAGATGCACTTCTCAGCCAATTGAGAATATAAAAGCAATGATAGGAAAGTATGTTTTTAAAAGGCTCTTGGTAGATTCAAATAACTACTCTATAACTAGAATTTACACCAAGGCAAGGATTGCCTTATTCACAATATAGCTATTTTTATTTGTCATTACTGTGATGCTCGGCATTCATATAATTTTTTTTGCTTTTTTTGTTTGTTTGTTTTGTTTTATTTTGTTTTGTTTGTTCTTATTAGCCTGTCCTGAAATCGCATACAAACAGACTTTACAGGCACTTTTTCTGGAATATTCATATATACAGCATACATATTCATGTGCCATGCACATTATATGTAATATGACCTTACACTCATCCAGGATAGGTTATGGACAGGCATTAGGTATTTGGGTTACAGTTGTAAAGTCATTCAAATTATCAGACTACAAAGGTTTATTACTTCCTGACATATAGCTTACCAGCAATGAAAGAAAACCAACAAGACAGCAACCAACCAACAAAAAAGGTTCATCCACATGAGGTACATAGCAGAAGGAAAAGAATTCACCACTAAACTACTTCCAGAAAACTCTTAGATATGTTATTTAGGATGCCTGCAGGTAAAACATGTTCAGGGCTTGGTGAAAAATAGATTTATACACTTCAATATTTTGTCAAATCTAGTGATTCTGCCATTCTAACCAAGATTGCAAGTGATTAATTTTCTCAGTCTGTATCTTGCATTTCTATCCAGTGTAGCCACTTGACCTTGGAGAAGCTTTGGCAGCACCTCTCAGGCATATCAGCCCATAGATAGGTCAACAATTCATTCTCCAAGAGCTGCACGTCTGTGTGTGTGTATGTGCACACCTGTTTCTCATTCTTATTATCACTTGAGAAGTGTTGACTGTCAGTGTTTCTGTACTGTGGCACTTTTTGACGTAACTACAAAAACCTTTTTGCATAATCTCTGTTGTGCCCACACAGCCATCTATCACAGAGGAATTCAAATGCACTAAGTCTTTGTAGAACAGTCTTATTGCTGAACTAACATGCCTGTAACTGCAATTGTACCTATAATGAATCATATATGTATCATTTCTTTGCACACTTAAGCCCAGAATTAGTGTGAAAGAGTGAATTAGTGAGTGGCAAAGAATACTTTGGCTACCACAGTGGGGGACTTACACACCCCAGGGACAGATGGCACGCTGCCCTCTGCTAACTCACTAGTTTTACTCCTTCACCATTTGTGCACAATTTTTCTGTTTGTATAGAAGGAAAAATTAGCCTAGAAGTACTTTACAATGCTTCACACATGAAAGTCTAGATCAATCAGCCTTTCATATATATTGCAGACTTCATTACAATCAAAACATTTGCTTCAGCTTTTGAACACTTCAGAGCTTACACAAATTCACAGAAAAATAGCCATGCAAAACTCACATCCATGTTGGATAGTTTTCTTTCATATTATATTTCATCTCTTTTACAGGTAGGAATGCTGTACTTTGAAGATGCAACATTTAATTTTTTTGCTGATTTAAAGGTTTGTCAATCTCCAGTGCCAGCTCTGCACACACTGCAGGGAATTCTTTTGAGCTTAATTCTTCAATTGCAGATTTTATGAAAATCCTTCAGAGGCAGGTGGTAGCAGAAGGTCACTGAAGAAAAATATTGTAAAAGAAACATCACCCAGAGAGGTGTAGAGAAGGTATGCATGGCTTTTTGGTTTTGTCAGTGGATGCTTCCCTATATCAACACTGCTTCAGAAGGAAACTAACATGGGCATTGCATGACAAAAGACATTGATGTAATTAGTATTTTCTAGGTTTAGATTCATAAAACTGAGGAAAACAGCTTGTAGATTCCGTAGGAAAACTCAATAGCCAGGCTATATTACAAGAAAATTTGCCACAGTTCCACCCTGTGACTTTTTTTTCTATTGTAAAAGCAAAGTAGAGGAAGTCCTAAATTACTTTCAAAGGTGACATGGTGAACTTTGTAAAAGAAGATATCACTATTATCAGCTGATACCTTGCCTATCTTTTTCCACCTCAGCAGTCTTCTAGACGTCATCTCTCTCTTTCCTAAAACATGTATCCACTCTCCAGAAAATGGATAGGAGATACATATATCCAACCCGCTTAGCATGAAGCATAACACATACAAAGAACAGAACAATTTATCTGTAAGTTTCTGTGCATATTATTTTTTTTTCTCAGTAGTGTACTGTTTGAAAATTAGGTACAAATATGACCCAAATTCAAAATAGAAGACCTTAAGCTTCACCTGGCATTTGCCTCCTTCTAAATTTTGTTGAATTTCTGCTTCAACCGGAGATTGTTCCTAGAAGATCAACTTACTGGCTTTGTTTCATGACACTTCATGTTCTTGGTGGCCAGAGAACAAAATATCTTTCAGTTTTGATGCCATGGATCTAAGGCAGCTTCAGTGAGCAGTGTGGGGTTACTCTGATATATACAAAATACTGAAATGCAATTCAGCTGCCAGATTGCAAATAAAAATGCAAAAAGTTTTTAACGTTTCTATTAAGAACTGAACTTGAAGACTCTGTCCTATTATCAAAGTCAGTGTATGGAAAGAAACAGTTCTACAACACATGGATTTGGCAAACAGAAAGGAAAAACATTGGCATTTACAGAAGGCAGCTGGAAATTATCTTAGTATTGGGTTTCTAATTACTTTCTTCATGCATCAATGATGCAAGTGAACAAATACTGGCTTGTGAGACATGTTCTGCATTGTCAGAGTTGCTCTTCAGTCCACTGAAACACTGCTCTGCTGTAGCCTGTACCTGCGGGTCACTGCTTCCACATGGTGTGACACAGGGTCCTGAAGGAGGAGGGCAGAATACTTTAATTGTGGGACAAGACAGGCAAGGTGCCTTTGTAAACAAACAGTGGCAAATTGGTTGAGAAGATGAAACTGGAACCTGTACATTCCATATATAATTCTTTAAGTTTAGCTGAGTCAGTTTAGCTTATAAACATAAGATAGCTCAGTGGAACCAATTTCCCAGGCCAAGTCATCTGAAAGTAATTCAAAATCTGTGTTGTCAATTCCAGCAGAAGACTGATTGACTCGTTATTAGGAATGGAAACTTCAAAATAATTTTTCATATTAAACCACAGAGGATTGCCTTAACCTTTTTAACCTTTTTTTTTCCTCTCTTTTTTTTTTTTTTTTTCTGGAGAACAACCTGCTTGACTTACCTGTAGATCGTGCACCACGAGAACATGAGACAGCACAAAACTACTACTTTTATTGGCCTATTCCCATTCTCCCATTTGTTACTGCTGCATCTAATCAGAAGAACCAATTCTTTTCTTCAAAATATAAATTATCAAGCTTGAAATAAGCATTAAAATAGACATAGAATCCATTGAGTTTCCATATATGGCATACTACTTTTTTTAAGGTCCTCACTTGTGTCTTTTTTTTTGTGATAACATTGGTTTTTTTGCAAAGGTTTACTTCCAGAATTCTGCTTGCATCTCAGAGCAGCTTTCACACTTTTCATCCTCCCATATCCTATTAATATGATAATTATTCCAAGCATACTGAGTTTGTGAGTAGAAGCTTTTATTTGCTGAAATATATAATATATAATGTAGATAAATAAGCATGTAAACTCAGTCTAAGGAAAACCATTTTAATATTATTTAATATTTTTTACATATGGGAGCACCTAGTAGAAGATATAACACTCTGGTTTTCCATTAAGTGAAGAAATACTTATTCAAAGTTACAGATATAATTATTCTGCTGCTTTTCATATGCTTAACGTCTTTCTGTTGTGTGTTGATTTACCTTGCTGTATTTTACAGCAAGTACTGGGCATCTTTCTGCTACAAGATGAGGATGTTTTAGTGCTGAGTGGAAAAAAAGAATTCTAAGACAAGCTATTATTTCATGTTTCTTTTGGCGTTAAAAATAAGATTGTTTTGCACCTGTGTAATTTGTTGAAGGTGGTAGGAGTCAGCAAGTCAATCAAAGAAAAATCACAATGGAGTTTTCTAGCTAATCAGTCAGTCTTTGTTACATAGTTTTTATGCACAACACCACATCTAATTAAAGTCAGCAGACTGCAAGCAGAGCAGGAATAAGGTACAGGACTTTAAAGCTGTACTTCAGCCACCAATGCTGTACCTTGCTTTGTACGTGCCAAAGTTTGGTGCCTAAGCATAAACATCATTCTGGGTCCAAAATCAAATACTGCTTATTGGGACACAGTGCTCTTATGGTCAAGGTATCACCAATTAAAAGGACACTAAAGAGTTACAGTTAGATAAGGCAAGTGATGTATGATATTATGTCCAAGCAAAGACATCAGAGGACAACAGCTATCCCAATTTGTATCTAATGTCTCAGAAAACTACCATCTAACAGAAAAGTCGTGCATGATTAGCACAGCCAGACTATTATTTATCTTGGGTGTGTTAGGACCTCATAAGAGAGATCAGAAGGGGTATGCAGTGGGATAAATTTTGGTGTGCTACAGCATCCAAGATATAATGTCCACAAGAATCAAACTTTTCTACTAAGTCATAGTTCAGACAGGGATTACAGAACATATATATATTTGCAAAAGTGACAGTACTAATAATCATAACTTACAGGTTGCTTTCTGGAGCCCAAGCCAGACTTACTCTGCTCGTCTTCAAACCCAAACAGCTTGGCAATGAATTTTCCTGAGATGACAAATGGGCTCTACATGGTCTTACTGAAGTGAGGACACCAATGTCCTCCACCACCTCATCTCACACCATGGCCATTGTATTAAGCATCCAAAGGAAAAAAATATTGGTATGTAGAAGTCCCTCTGCTCTCAAGAAAAAGGGACCCCATCTTACGCACACGGTGTGTAAGACATTCTTATTGAAAACACTCCACTCAGTTGTGCATGGCAGTGAGAGAGAAGCATCACAAACAGACACCACTTCAAGGGTGTGGAATCTGCATCTCCAAACACGGGTATGCCTTTGTCAAGCCTGGGTGCCAAAGAAGAATTTAAGTTTGCCTATCTTTAGAAAACCTACCTAGCTACATGCATACAAAAAAGATTTCTGTTCACTGCTGTTAAAAAAGTCAATATCAACTTACTATGAAGTCAGAAGCCAGGGAAGTTCGAATTAGCTTTAAGTATTAAGAGTATTCTTTACATCCCTACAATACAGAAGAAGAAAGGTTTTTAATAATGTTTTAGTTTGCAGGACATAGACTGAGATTTTCCATTTCTTACCTATTATTCACACAAGAGTGACAGAATTTGGGAACAGAAGGAAAAAAGAAACAAGGATCATAGAGACAGTGATAGCAAGAGAAACTATAACCTTTTCACCACAGAAAAATAAAATCAAAATAATTGGGTGGATAACAAGATTTAGAGACTTTAATACATAATGTTTATTTAGGTCCAGAAAATAGATGTAAGTGACTCTTAACTACTTTATATGGTGCTGCAATGGAAAACAGTAGCTTTACTTCAATAAGGAGTTCTAGGCCCAAAGACTGTATTTGAAGTGAGGCTTTTCATTGTCTTCTCTTTTTGCAGTGAGAGGAAGTGTTTGGGTGAAATGTGGATAATGTGGTTGACTTATTATGTCTATCAAACACACTTCAAAAATGTTTCAAACCAAATAATTTTATAAATAAATATAATTTCCAGATATAAATATAATTTCCAGATTTTTTAATCGTTCTATGTAGCTTATTTTTACATAAAATATGTTTGTTTTTGCTAAGCTGCAAGAAAACAAATAAGCTACAAAAGTATTTGTTTTGTACCAATGGATAGATGAATGTACTTCTTGAATCTCATTTCACTTGCAAAAATGGGGCAACAAACACTGTGATGTGCATTGTGCTCAAATATTGTCCTGAAATTCCAAAACACCTTAGCTAAGATACCTTAATAGCATAGAAATCTCAAGTTCTCTATGTAGCAGCATTAAGGAGATTCATGAGTAGGAGGAACAAAAGAAAGCACACAACAAAAGGAACAATCACACCGACCAGTCCAGTAACTGGCACTCTAGTGTCTTTCCTGGAAAATTTGTTTGTACAGCATTCCTGTCTCTTTTATTTGGTTACCACAAATGTTCTCAAAGTTGCCTTTAATGGCATTTGTGTTCGTTTGAACAATTCATGCCTAATCAGCACCCTTATGAAGCTTTAACAGCTGTAAATTACAGCATTTCTCCATTCTGTGGGACCAGGGCTTACAGAGAATGGCAACCGTGCAGCTGAAAGTGCTTTCCTCTACACGGTCCTTGAATTTGTGCTTATCGAATTCTGGCTTGTGGTCACTCACACACTTTTTTAACTGTAATATTTTGTTTAGTAAGGTCATCAGAAGGAAATGACAGTAATAATCTATAATAGTTTCTAATTGTCTAACATGTATGCAGTTTTCTCCTACTAGGAAAAATGTGTCTGCCAATTTCTGCTTAGACATTTTACCTTAATTTAGTTTGACTTTTTGGCATACACAACAAGACCTTGCAGCATCCTCAGTGTCACTGTTCATTTCAGAACAACATAAAACCTTACTGCCTTCCAGTCTTCTCGCATCTGATGACATGTTTTGTTCAACACTTTCTGCAGTAATGTCCATGAATCAGGCTGGTGCTTTCCAAAAAAAACTTCTGTTGGCACCAAGACAGGGACTCTCATCTATCAGTGATGCATACCACAATATATCAAGCAGAGGCTGGAAATGGACAGAACAACTTATCAGGACAGTACTCACTGTTTTCTGCTCCATGTTCCTAATACAGCTGTCTCCCACAAGTGTGAGTGCTCACAAATGCACATTTTCTAGGGCACCTACCAGAATCTCAGGTGGCAATTCAATGGTACCTCTCAATTTAGAAGAGATCTATGTCCTAGTAATGAACTTGAAAGCATGTATTAAAAAAGGTTTCATCTTTCTCCTCCGTGCAGCTGAAGCCTTCTTGACATCCCTTTGTACCTCACCTATGATGCTGAAAGAAATTAGGCTAACACACACCTCTTCCAGACTTTTCCTACAGGCAGGATTGCTGCAGAAGTTTGACATTTACAACTCTGCACTATATTCAGCCTCCATATTCTTGGAAGAAGGTTGTCCCTGTTTGTGCCATATGCCATATTTTCAGACATTCTGATCATCAACTGTTTGCAAGAATAAGCTCACCTTGGTGAACCAATGACTTACTGTACCTACAATTAAATCTAAAATCAGTTTTACTACCAGCATTTTCAATAGCAAATTTATTCACTAGTTAAACATAAATTTAGTTTCCAGATTGCAGCACAGTCCTCATCTACTCTAGTGCTGTCCATTGCTCCCATTTTACATTAGCTTATAATGATATTTCTCATGCCAGCAAAATCTTGCAAAAGTTATATAATCCTTTTAATTTTTATTGCATATTTCGTGAAGCATTTTTTGTCTTCTTCACTAAACAGGTTGACAAGCCTTGAAGCAGCCTGCCTAGGAAAATGGTTGAGACATTACCCTGGGAGATATGTAGAAGACCTGAAGACAGGGTGCTTTAGGAACATGGCTTAGTGGTGGTCTTGGCAGCTCTAGGCTGAGATTGGACTTGATAATCTGAAGAGTCTTTTCCCACTTAAATGATCCTATTATTCTGTCACTCTAAGTTGTCTTAGGAATCAACCTCCCCTTCCACACAGACAGGGCAACTTTTCATCTTTCATGAACTTTAGGCATGAAAAACAGGTAAAATTTAGACCTTCAAGTTTCAAACAATTAATGATCTGTCTACTACCGCAGGAGCTTCCTCTGTACCAGGAAGCATCAGTATCTGCCAAAAAAGTGTCCCAAAACCATATCCCAGGAAACATATATTTTAGAGAGCAAAGCAATGCTGAACTTGAGCTCTTATTTACTTATCTACATGAAGAGAGCCTACAAGAAAGATGGGGAAATTTTTACAAGAGCACGTAGTGATAGGACAAAGGGAAATGGCTTGAAAAACAGGAAGAGTATAGGTCTAGATAAGATGTTAGGGAAAAAAATTTGACTGTGAGGATAGTGAGGCACTGGAACAGATTGTCTAGGGATGTGGATGTGTCATCCATGTTTAAATCCAGGTTGGATGGAGCTCCGAGCAACCTTTTCTAGTGAAAGATGTCCCTGTTCACAACGAAGGGTTTGGAGCTAAATGATCTGTAAGGTTCCTTTCAGCATAGGCCATCCTATAATTCTGTGATTTTTTGGTTCTGGTTACATGCTTCTTCCAGTCCCGAGTTCAAATACTGCAGATTAGCTGACACAGCGTACAGCTCCTCTGTATTCTCTGTATTCTCTGATATGACTGGTGGCAAAAACAGATATAGAAGATGTTATTCAGTGTTTCATAATTTATCCCATTTTGGAATAATGGGTAAAACAGTCCTATTAGCAAGAAATCTAACCTTGAAATCCCAAAATTGCCCTTGAATAGTCTTGACAGAAGTATGTAACAACTTAGAATTGCATTCACAATGTTGGTGAATATGAAATTTTGGGTTTTTTTCCCATTCTTGTCAGCAGATTTCAATTGTTTGAAGGAATCTCTACTATGTTATAGTCTATAACAGAGACTATAGTCTAGTTATATAGTATGAGAACATACTCATTACTTCATTTCCATCCTAAAAGTTCTTTCCCTCAACTTTTGTACAGCTGGGAATAACTGAAAAATTGCCTTAGATCATTACTTGAAAAGAAGTTTTGTTGAAAAGCTAGGACACTGAGCACTTCTATAGACACTCTGCAGGTTTATTGATGGCATGTGCTGTCTGAACTCCTTAACCATTGTCAATGTATCAAGCACATGACTGACCAAGATAATAACAGGGAATATTTTGCACAGAAAGCCCCATTCCCCTTGCATTGCACTCTGACAGCCATGCTTTTTTAATAATCTAAATACTACAAATTATAGCAGTATCAAGACACAAACATTCCATATTCTGCTCCAAACTAGCTTTAAAGTCCTGAAAAGAAACACACTTCTCTTTTATTTTTTTTTTATTTTTAATTGTAATACTTCTTATATTTAAAGACAGCAACATATGAAACAGTCTTGAAAGCACTGGAGCATAAAACCTGAACTTCTGACATGGTTTTCAGATCCATCCTGTACAAACCATACCACTGGAGGCAAAGAAACTCCAGTCCAGCCAATCAAAGGCAGACAAATTACTTACCCTCATTAAAGCTCACTTTACAAAATGAGCCACTTTAGGTAACTGACAGTTGCAGAGGAACTTTCATTAAATTAATTGAATTTTCAAGGAATGGCATACATAGGATTTCAACTTATTTTAGACTGCTAATGCCATTTGAAAATACTGTTAAATTGAAAGTCTCCTTAATAAAAGTTTCCCATCCAAGAGCCATCCATTTGCACAGCAAACACAGCATAACAGGCCAGGTGAAAAGTTGTGTATTTAATCCCAATAACTGTGTTTCCTGTCACATGATAGATGGAGTATTTTCTACCTCTGAATCATGATGTGTGGATGGAGACATGTAACCAAGAGCAGTTGCTTGACTTTTTTAATTCGCACATTTACTGCAACATGTTGTTACCATCACTGTTAAGATTTATCCATTTATCTTTTCTCACGGTCAGCAGCTCATCACAGCAGTATCTGTTTCCCTACTCTGATCAGCTCAATGGTGTCTAAAAATTTCTGCTCTTACAGCGGCCAATTTACAGCAAGCTTGGCCTGCAATAAAACCATAATTATAAAAGTGAAGGTGGTTATAGATGTTTGGAAGCACTGGGGAGGAGGCAATGAAGGAGCAGATGCTGTAAATTCTGTTCTTCCAGAGTGCATCCCTGAGCCACTTTGCCTGCCCTGCACAGGAACATCACATTCAGCTCTGCTGCCTCGTTTGGCTGCCAGCATCAGGGATTTAACACCACAAACTGCACAAGCCCTTTCCACACAAGACAGAATCTTGTTCTCTCTAGTCACAAGTCAGTTTTTTTCTTTGCTTTTTTCTTTCCTTTTTTTGGAATGGTCTGATGCTTTGAGATGTTGCCAAACATTAGAGGAAGAACAGTAGTACAAGTTGATATTTCTTACTGCTTAATTGTCCAAAATCCAGTGAAACTGAACTCTGGGATAGAAACCTTAAGGAAACACTTCTCTGTTTCACAGCTCTTCTTGAAAACCATGGGATTTCATGAAAGTGCTCATGAAGCAGTGACTGCATATATTTCTATTAAAATTGCTTTTGCTTTTATAATGCAGTGAGTCAGGAACCACAGAGATCACTAGCAATTGTCCTCATGTTTATTTCTCCCCCCTAAACCTCCCCCCAGTTTACTCACCAGTAGAAGACAGTAACCCATGTAACATTAGTCAAGAAAAGTAAATTTCACTCTGAGAAATTGTGAAGATTGGAAACTGAGATACCCAAACAACAATTTCCTATTTATTCTGTAATTATGCCCAGTTGCCTCCAATACCCTATTTTGATGTTGTTGTTGTTGTTGCTAACAATGTGGCCTAATCTGCCATTTCCTCACCAGACATTTAGGGGTGCTGGCCTGATAACAACCTTAGAAATTTAATTCCAGTTTCCAAATGCAAATAGGCTGAAGTGATAAGACCTTTTTTCAGTTCAAGGAGTTGTGAAAACCTTGTGAACCTATATTCAAGCTAAAGATACTAACATGACTCATGAAATTGCATATTCTCATGCCTTATGACTATCTTTTTTCTGCCCTCTGCCTCATATGACTGTCAAGAGGTAACAAGCAGTTGTCTTAATCCATGATTACACTCTAATTTGAGAGCTGGCCTGGCCATAGGAAGTGTCTCCTGGTTTTGGCTGGGACAGAAAATTTTCTTCTTAGTGTCAGGCACAGAGCTGTATTTTGGATTTGGTATGAGAATAAGGCTGATTACTTGCTGATATGTTGGTTGTGAGTCAAGAGCTGTTCAGTCTCATTCTCTGCCCATGAGCATGAGCACACGAAGCTGTGAGGGAGCACAGCCAGGACAGCTGCCCTGAGCTGGCCAAAGGGATATTCCACAGCACAGAACATCATGTCCAGCATACATACTGAGGGGATTTGGCCTGGCACTACCAATTGCTGCTTGGGGCTGGATTGGACATCAGGCAGCATGAGGTGAACAATTGCTTTGTGCAGCACTTGTCTTTCTTGGGTTTTATTCCTCTCACACTCTCCTTGTTGTTTTTGTTGCTATAATTATTATTGTGTCGCTATTATTATTATTATTAGTAGTAGTAGTAGTAGTAGCATCACTGTAGTAATAATAATAATTAGTTAATGAATTATCTAATTTTTGTTTCAATTATTAAATGCTTTCTATCTCAACCCATAAGTTTTACCTTTTCTTTCCAATTCTCTTCCCCCTGGGAGATTGGTGGGGAGCGCAGTGACAAGCTGCATGGTACCTAGTTGCCAGCTAGAGTTAAACCACAACAGAAAAAATAACTGGAAGCTGGGCAAAGGGTGTCCTCTCTTTGTTTCTTCAGAGAAAGAAGGAATGGGATTATTCCCTCATAGCTCCAGACAGAAAGGACTGTAGAACTTCCAGAACTTCTAGCACTTCCCAACTGCTGGGGAAGAGATAAAGGCATTAACGGTCCTAGTAAAAATTACATTCATTAAGATGCAGGATTGGCCAAGATAAAATATTCCAACTGACTGAAACACACAGATGTGTTGTGATTCAGCAACAGTCCACAGGAAGATACAATGCCCCTAAAATCTCTGATCATACCCCAAAAATCCTGCAGATGGATAAGGAAATCAGCCAGGGAAAGTTGATTTCCTATAACTCTCACTTCTACCTCTTTTGCTGAACTGAAATTAGAGGGCAATTTTGTGAAGTCCTTATTAATCTTATATGTTGCCTATTTCAACTTGCATATGTGCCTGAATGCCAAAATGTCCTCAGTGTTGATGCAGTAACAACTGTTGTGTTTAAGCTGGTGGAATATTATCACAGTTCAGCATTGACTCAGTGTTCACTGGAGAGAGACAAGAGACAGAAGGAGAGAGATATATGTCAAAGAGGCTCAAATCTAATCAGAGCTTACTTCTATCCTCAGCCCAAGGATGGTCAGACTCCATGCATGTAATCCAGATGTCAGCTGGAGAGTACGTCATAGGATTGGTACCAGACTTATTCAGAATTAAAATTCTAGGCTTTTTTGCAGCCATGGCTTGTGCTTCACTTGTAAGGGTACAGCATAATTTTTCCAAAGGGTTTCAAGAAGAAAACTAATAAAATAATCTAATAAAACTTACTGGGGACAGAGTGGTATTATGTGGATTTGGCATAGATGTGGGAATCAAAATCTTGCTCTTAAACACATATCTTTGCAACCATTAATGTAACATGAAAACCTTATAGAAACTCTGCAGAATTTCACTAGACACTCCTGACAGTGCATTCCCATGCAGTGCTAGTCTTCTTCATTGCTCACAAGTCTTCTCCCAAGGAAATCCTTACCAGTAATTATTTTCTGAATTCGCTACCTAGGACTACACAGCTGGTGAGCTTCCCTGGTCTTCATATGCTTCCACTTTTTTATTCTTTTAGATCCTTTGTGTTACACATCACAACAGGAAGACAGAAAACTAATTTTTGCATTTAGAATTTGCAGTGGCTAATGCACCTGAAAGCAGGGAAGTGTCACTCTAATCCCTATGATGCTGTTGAAACCATTCTTTGATTAAGTGCCATGAATGGAAGATGTACACAATCAAATGTTAAAATACTGCTCATCTCACAGTCATCGTCATCTAATAGAGGTCTTTTGATCTGTTTACAAAATAAATTATATTATTTTACACCCTTGGGTAGCATTTTAGTCATAGGAGGCAATTCCATTCTAATTTAATAGGAAAGAGGTATGCCTGACTTAAATACCCATGAAACCCGCTCTTGAGCTTCAAGTAAATTGCATGTTGTGAAGGGATGTAGACATGTCTGTGCTCATTAAACTGTTAAAATGAATGTGTTTAAACTTTATTTACTGTATACAATTTTATCCATTCTCCAAAGATCCCTTAACAGATGCTCGATTTTAATGACTATTTTTAATATCTTTTTCAGAGGAAGTGGAATGTGTAGCATTCCTGATAAAACCCACAAATCCAGCCACTCCTATAAAAGTTACTGCAACTCTCATTTATCACAAAAGAATTCTGCACCGTTTCTACCTTTAAACCCTGTGCTCTATTGTTACTTAATTATCAATTGAATTCTACATTTATTCATGAATTTCCTTAACTTTGTAACTGGTGTTTCGTTCTTAATTGCTTGTTTGAAAGCAGTAGAGACACTTTGAGATAATGGCCTACTTACACTAAATGCCACATATACTGCAGGAGATGTTTGACCCTAAAGAATTCATAGATCAGATCACAGCTTTTTCTAAGGAGAGTCAAGATATAGTTGCCATGTATAGAAGTTGCTATGACGGACAGTGTGACCAGAAAACAGCATGACCTTGTATTTGTGAATACACTTTGCTGTCCATACGTTCCCATTAATGTCAGATAAGTAGCTTTTTTCATAATGGTACTATTATATACCCAGTAGAACATCTAAAAACACTCTACAAACTTCCTAATTCCCCTGGAAAGCAGTCTGGTGAATAAAGGCACCAAAAGTTACCCAACACAATTGGTCAAAGCCGGTCAAAGCCAGTCAGACTGGCAGCACTAAAGCTCTCTATTTCTTCAGACAAAACCCACTATCTCAAGCTAAGAAATTTCCCCTGTGGAATATACTGTCTTTGTCTACAAGGCAGGTGTTTTAAACACAACAAAATAACAGTGGAGAAAGTTAGTTAAGCAAGTATTCAGACTTCTTCATGTTTGCCTTGAATATTCTAGCTCTGTACACAGAAGGTGGTATTTCCAATCAGATCTTAAAATTTATTTATCTGGTAAAGTTTTGTCATACTGGCAGACAGAGATCAAAACATTTACCACCATCTACTTTTTATGGCTTCTGTTAGAGACTAAAAAGAGCAAGGTTAATACTAAATAGATAAATTATTTTTAGAGAAGAAGCTCTGTGCTTTGGCTTCATTTGTATCATGATGTAGTCAGGAAAAGCTCTTAACAGAGTGCTTGGAGTTAGCCTCTGTAGACCAGCCACCATTTCTACATCTGAAAAATATGATTTTCTTTGCCTTTTTGTAGGTTCTCCTTCATGCCTGTAATGAAAGAATGAGTAATGCATCCTGGCCAGCTGCGGGCAGCTTGACATCCAGTTACCAGAGATACACATTCAACTTTCCACCAGCACACAGTGCTGTCATTAGCAACATGGTGACTTCAATTTTCTTCCATGCTAACTGTGAAAATTCATACTTATAAAAATATCTTAAGCCAGGAACAAAACAGATGTAATTACAAGTAAGTGACTGCTTCTCCCTGCATGTGTGCACAGTGGTTTAAAAGAAAATGTTTTTTATTGCTTCTAGGAGGCCAAAATTATGGTCATGATGAACTTGAGGTTTTTACCTTCCTTGAAAAAACACATAATTGGCCAAAGATAACAAACTTGAATATGATGACATTATTAAAGGCATGTCTTTGCAGCAACAACGAAAAAAAAATCTGCAGTTTAAAATAGTTTAGCAGGAAGAAAATTACATCTTGCTGGTTTGACCAAGTAGGACCAGAGTACTTTGTCATAACCTCCAGAGAGACCAAAAGCAAGAGTTAAATGCCACAAATCAAATACAAGCTGTGGTTTTCATGTTCTTCCTGATCTGTGAATTCGCACTGCACTTTTTATTCATCTTCACAAATCCATAAATAAAAATGTCTTCAGACTTCCTGTGTGGGGGAAAGGCAGTGCAGACTAACCCATCCTACCACCTCTGTCTGTGCAGCTCTTTCCAGACTGCTCTGGCCTCAGACTCCCTCTTCACATACAGCTGGGATGTCACCCAAGTCTGGGCTTAGCAGCAACCTCACATATGGGGAAGGACAAGAATTTAATGGAGGGTCTTTGCAGATATACAGATGATTCTATAGGAATGAAGGCAACTTTTGATATAGAAGAAAATAATTGCTGAGCCAGTCTTACTGGGTAACTGGAACGCAAAGAGCAAGTGAGTTGGAAGGGTCTTTTATGGTTTAGAACAAAGGATAAATCCAGCTCAAACAAAAGATGTTTTTAACCAAACAAAAAATATTTTCACAAGCAAACAAAAAAAACCCAATGTCGCAAGTAAAGAAAAGATGTCAGAAATTTCCACTGCAAAACAAATCCCAAACTTTAATATGTAACTACTAACTCAGATGATTGGCTAGTCACTAACATAATATAGTAAGTTTAGCAGTTTTAATGGGTTGCATGTAAATGTAATGTAAATGTAAAAAGTATTGTGTATGATGCTGATTAGTAGTCATGTATTAAGATGCTCTGTAATGAAAAGTGTATAATGTATTGTAACCAGAACTAAAATTGGGCTTCAGGACACACAGCTTGCCTATGGCCAGCAGCTATAGGCTCACCCACGACCCACAATTGCTGTAACCTCGTCTATGCAATAAACAATATTTTAAGAACCATCTGAAGCCTCTGTCTCTCTGTCAAGCTCTTACACTCACATGCTATTCATGTGACTGGTTTTGTCCTGGTGAGTCCTTCAAAAGAAGGGATGGCAGTCAGGTATCCAGCCAGCAAGAGACAGGTGCTCCCTCACTACTCAGGGAGAATAAAAGTTGTTTTCAGTTTTCCTGGTGCTGTAATGGCACATGGAGCCCAAAAGAAGCAGTGTTTGAACTGCTCTCTTTTTTCAGAGCACTTCATCTAGGAGGAAAGGTGGTTTCAAGGGAGCAAGTTTTAAGACTGCAGCAGCTGAGGTTTGCTCACATTGATAAGCATATGGGAGTGTGCAATCCCACTGACTTCTGTGCATCTTCATAAAAGAATAGAAAATGTCATTATTCTCCCTCTCATTAAACCTCATTTTTCTGTGCCACACAGTTTTTGAAAAACATTTTTTGAAAAAAATTAGAACAAGGTTAAGCATCGTTCCCTATTTGACGTTTTGTGTTGATGTAAAACTCTTTCTGAAGAAAACGCAGACTCCATCAGACTTACCACTTTTGCTATTCACAGCACACTTGAAATTTCCTGAATTTTTATGTAGTCCATCAAATCTAAGAATTTTTTCTCAGGTTGCTTTTCTGAGACCCCATAAAGGTACATAGAGAGTAGTGTATATATGACTTTTTTATTTAGGAAAAAGTAATGCGAATAGGAGAGTTACTTGGTCTTCTACTTTTATCTTGTGTACAGCAAAGAAATTCTACCAGGACAGAGCAAGATCAAGAAGGAACTTTTAGTTTTTAATTTTAAATTTAAATCATATTATACAGATGAAATGGAATAATAATAATTAGCTTAAAAAATAAGTTCATATAGACATAGTAATATATGCTGCACAATACAGAACTACTAAGAAATGCTCTTATGATGTACAGTTGAAACTGCTTGTAGGGAAGCATTTAAAAAGCATTTTTTCATCATGGCTTGGACAAAACCATTTAAAACAAAGTAACATCCGTTCTTTGTCTGATGCTGTGTCTAAAAAATGTAGAGAAGGTTAAAGCTATCAAATTTTATTATTAAACACAAAATAATTATTAAAAGCGTCATTTCCTGCTAAGTTTCTTCATTTAAATTCACACAATAGTGTATTCTGGTTTCACCGTTTCATGTTCATTCTCTGAGAATGACAGCCACTACTGTTTATTTAAAATTGTCCCTTCTCTTTTAAATGTAGAAACATGTATTTCCATTACTATTTGTCTTCCTAAACACTTTTTCTTCTGTTAAAGAAAATATAGATTGAGTTAAATACAGGGGTTTTTTCCTTCTTTATGTTTCCTCTGTTCTCTTTCACTTGAGAACTGCTCATACTCTCACTTTGTGCAAGGCCACTAGCACCTTGAGAAAGAAGACAATTATCTCCAAAGGGCAATACCCTGATAACTGCAACATCATCTGACAAAACTCAGTACTTTTCATAATTTAGTCAGGTGGCTGTGCTGAATACCTGCTGACAAACAACTATGATATCTATGTTGTCTAGAATCAGTTAGTAATAGCTGAAACTTTGGAAAAGGGAAAAAATTATTAATTGACTAAAAGCTGTGTGGTTTTAGTTTGTGGTTTTCAGAATGCTGGAGTTTTCATAATTCAATTTAATGGATCTCAAATGGATCATAATTTACAAAAATGAGTTTGTATATGACATGTAGCAACCCACAAGTATGTACTTCCTAAAAGGTCCATGAGTTCCTTTGAAATTATAAAAAATGTGAAAAGAACTGTCTAGATAAATCCACTACTTTCAGTAATTCATCTTACAATATATTTACATAGTTATATTTCCATCACAGAGCAAACAAGGAAAACGTCCAACAAATTCTGATTGTTCATGAAAGTTAAAATGCATCATTGACAGCAAGGATGAAGAATTACCAGGTCACAGAACCAATAAGTTGTTACATTTTATTGTGGTTAATCATATTATTGAAGACCATAAATAAACATTATAAAACTGATCCTGTTCTGATGTGCAGTCACACATACAAAGTTACTAATTATGTGGATTTGTATGGTCATTGACACTTTTTGACCTGTCTGAAGTAGGATTTGGCAAACTCATCTTCACAAACTCAGTTGCATTAGTTACATGTTATCTTTATTAAAAATTTTCCTGTTTTACCCATTACTTCAGTCCATATGTGGCTGTACCAAAAGCAATCTAGACACATATTATTTGTGAAATAAAAAATTTATTAAACACTATTACTCCTCTCCCTTGAGGACTCCATGACTTATCAAAACACTGATTCTAAAACACTAAATATTGGGTTGTTTGGGAATTAACAGATGCCTTTCTTTCATCTCACTTTGGGCAGAGAAGGGCTATGGATGTCATTCATCTGGACTTCTGTAGGGCACTTGACATGGTGTCCCACAACATCCTTCTCTCCAAATCGGAGGGAAAAGGATTTGATGGGTGGACCATGGTGGATAAGGAATTGACTGGATGGCTGCACCCAGAGAGTAGTGTTAACAGCTCAGTGTCCAGTGATGAGTGGTGTCCCTCAGGGGTCCATACTGGGGCCAGCTCTGTTTAGCATCCTCATTGATGAATCATGGCATCGAGTGCACCCTCTTGCAAATTTGCAGATGAGATCACGTTGAACGGTGCTATTGACACTGCTGAAGGACGGGGTGCCATCCAGAGGGACAAACTGGGGCACAGACCCCATGAGAATTTCCTGAGATTTAACAAGACCAAGTTCAAGATGCTGCACCTGGGTCGAGGCAACCCCCAGTATCACACACGACCAGGGATGAAGAGATCAAGAGCGACCCTGTGAGAAGTGAAATGTAAAAGCCTCAGCATTAATTTTCATTGTTACATGTGCTGAACATATTACACACGAACAATCCTCCCCTTTACAAGTGCTCAGTATTCTGCAGAGGCACAAAAGCTTTCACCCTTAATATGCAGTTACAATACATCAGTTTAAAAAATTCCCAGTATAAATACTGTAAACCATAAACACTTATGAATAATTCTGAAGGTTGAAGAGTTTATATGCAAAGAAGAAAAAATTATAATTGCTCAGTTTTTAAATGACTATACTTCCAAAGATATCTCTACGTTTTAGTGCTTCTTTTGTTCTACTATGTTACAGGCTGCATCCTGTAATTTAATCTGAGGTGCATATAACACATGTTTAGGCCAGAATGTGCTTCATGTGGGAACTTTAAAAGGCAGAAATGGTGATCCATGGAGAAAAATGTGGGTAAGACTGCTGTCCACAACACTTTGCATTTCAGACAGGTTATTTTTCCTCAAATTTTAAAAACCTTCTGGCTAAAAAAGTGCATTCTTAATAGATGCCTCCAACACCAAATATGAAATTTACACATAATGTAACTTCAGCAGAGACCAAACATCAAGAAGCATAGCTTTTGAAGCTTCATAACCTTCTGCTAGTTTGGGAGGCTGCTGCTTCTGTCTTTACAAGACTGCTGCCTTCTGTCTATACTTAAAATGTGTCATAAACAGTACTGTTATGTAATTCTGTTTTCAGGTAGCTGTGGAAAGCTCACTGATTTTCTTTTCTAAGATACAAATCCACAGCAGGTCACAGAGCCTTTAATCTTAGAGATAGAAGCCTTAAGTTTCTAAGTTCTTCAAACTCTTTGAATCAGGGCCAGCCAAGGATGGAGGCTCTTGCAGCTGGTTTCTCTTAGACTGGGAGATCAGCTGAGGAAATTACTTTTGACAGAGCTGTTTTGCCACAAAGTAGGCACTGCATCTTAATTTCTGGAACATAGAAGGAATCAGCATTTAGGCTAGAGAGCCCTGCTTAAGCAAAACCTTGTAGCAAATAAACTCCAGTCTTTCAGGACTAGACTATCACCTGTGTCACCTGTCATATTTCTCTACTTGTGCTGATCCTTTCTACTTCATGTCCATCTATAAATGAGGCTTTTACAAGATGGTAAAGACTGGCCAAACTTCTTTTCCAACTATGCCTTGTGCTTTCCTGGAGGATGGCAGAGAGAAGTTGGAGTGGATGGTTTCTGTAATTAGAACTCACTTATTTTCTACAACTATTTTAAGATGTGAAGTAGTTATCACCATCTCCTAAGAATAGCCTACCAGTTTGACAACAGTGCAAGTGTCTTTTATTCTATGCCACAAGCAGCCCCATGGAGATTATAATGGTTACAGTTATGTTGGACTCACTCATTGTAAGAGGCTTTGACCATACACAACCACAACCGGACTATGAAGTAATCTTGCATTGCAGTGGCATTTCTTGCCTTTCTAATTGTATTTACTTTTTTTTATTAATTATAGTTCGACATGTAATGAAGAAAAATAATATCATGTTTTCCACTGATTTATAAAAGGAATTTCTATCCCCTCCAACTCTTTTAGGCTGCTTGAAATATTCAACTGTCTGAAATTAGAGTGCTTTGGCACTAAGTAAGCCTCACAACCAGAGCTGGAGGAAATAAGCAAGGTGATCTTTATGAAACAAAACCAGGTTTACACTTAGCAAACACACAGAAAAGATGCTTAGTTTTCAAAAGGAACTACTGACTCTTGATTTCTCATCAAAGCACAGATAAAAAACACAAAGCAACTGTGCACATTTTTTATGAATTTTAAGACGTGTGCAATAACTTGCATGTTCAAGAGGCTGAATTTTGTACTTCCCTTTCATACATAAACAGAGATAAGGCATAAACAGAGACAGGCATAAACAAAGATATCAATCAAGTTTCTGAAACATTAAAAAAAGCTGTAACCATTTAAAGAAATAAAATTCAAGCTGAATGCCACATGTCTAAAGCAACAAAGAGAAGGGAACATTCTCTGTGTTACCTGGCAGTCCATTATCTACTTGGTCCCCCTCTCTTCTACAGGACACAGACAAAATGTCTTCTTGTCACCCAGAGTGTATGCACAGTACAAATAGTTATCACAGATCCCAGCCATGAAACAAATCTTTGAAGAGATAAGCTAGACATCTCTTTGAGGTGTCACATATGGAGCTTTATCAAACTATCCTACTGCAAGCAGTCATTTGTCCAGCATATCTGACTGCCATCCTCTCTTCAAAGGGATTGTAACAGACTAAGTAAAAAAACCACACATACACACAAATTTTACTGGCAGTTCATGGAAACATAGGAATCTGAGACTGATCTTCTAATGTCTGTTTCTTGCATTCTGCTCTTTAGGGCTTCATGAAGTTGTCTCCACTTCGCCTAAACAAAAATTCCAGAATACTTAACAATGACAGTGATTTTAGGACACTGGCGATACTCTTGATGTCTCCTGTTCTGCTCTAGTGATAGTTTTTTAGTATTTCACAAAAAGAATGTGATAAGAAGCAGTTGTTAGTCTGTGTTCTACAAGTACCATTTTTGTAAAACATTAATTTTAGAGATGATTTTTGATTAGAGAGGACAAAATGCAACCATTGCCTTTTTTTTTTCCCCTGATAGCTGCCAGGGAGCTTTGATTACAGCTTTATACCATAAGTGCTGCCTCTTCCACATCCTACGGTACCAACCAAGGTTGCAAAAAAGATGATTTAAATAACTCATGCAATGCAAAATGCCATCCTACATTTTCCTCAAGAACATCATACAAATAATCTCAAGAGCACCAAGAGGACAAGAGTGATTACTTGAATGTCAGTAACAGGAAATGATAAAATTATTAAATGTTAAACTACAATTAAATCTACAACAATCTCCCTCCTCTTACTCAAGAGAAAATCCACATCACCTACTCTTGAATCTTCATGATCCTTTAGCCAGTACTGAAGAAAAAATCTTCTCTTAGTATTCAGCTCAAATAAAGAATAAATATATCTTAAGTGAGAAGAATGTCTTCAATATCCAGTTATCCTTCCCAAGCTGAGTAAAGGTAACTTCAAAGAATTTTAAGGAATTAAACAAATTAGAATGCCTTTTCCTTATTCTGGAGTAAATTGCATCCACATCCATCCTCTTTTAAAGGGAATATTGTTGTTTATCCCCTAGTTATAGGAAAAAGAGTATTAAATATCTAGATGTAGAAATAATTATAGTTATGGCTCACAATAGAGCTGCTTCTGCTATTACAAAACACAGTAATGGAACATGTTGGCTTCATGATTTATGACTAAAAACCACTAAGCATTTCAAATGCATTTGGAAACAGAACAGGAATGGAGCTTTCAGACTCCTTGCATCTAATCCTACACGATTGTTTGTGAAAAGCATTACTCATTTCCTGATCTGTATTTCCAGTATAGCTTCTAATCAGTCCATGAATACACATATAAACTTGTCCATCATCTGTATGGAAATGTTTTCTGCAACAGCATCTTACAAAAAAAACCCAAACCCAACAGCCAACCTACCAACCATGCATATTTAAAGCAGCAGCTGAAACTTTGTAAACATTTAAGAAAAGAAGTTGCAAAAAAAGCACAAACATTACCACTTTCCTGGAGATTAAAAGCAAAAAATACATGCACTGTTAGTTTATCAGTTTGCCTCATATACTTACAGAAAACATTTAGAGATTACATTGTAAGCATCAACAAACTTAAGCCAACATGATAATTGAAACTTCTCTGTCAAGAAATTTTCATCGACAGACTTTTTCCCAATTTACATTCTTGCAATAGAGAAATAACAAATTGATCTGTAAAACAGAGCAACAGAAGACCAAAATGGTTTTAAATTGCCACATTTAGTATGAGGTCTCTTCTTGCAGGGTGCTCAAGCCATTCCAATGACTAAAGTACTGGAAGAAGAGTATTTCCACATGTGTTGTTTCCCCACATCACCTTAAACAGTGTTGCTTTCATCATCATGAAATCAGCAAAAATTTATCACATATGTTGTTTTGATGTTGTGCTTAGGCTGATCAGATATTTATTTCTAAATATCATTAAGGGTGCAATCATTGCTTAAAATTATTTTTATGTATACACCACATATATATAATTTCAGTGAATTTTTATATACATTTTAGTTTAACGGGTTTTAAATTATATAAAGAATTTTACCTCATCGTTAATTCTACCAATATATAAAGGGACAAGAAGTTTCTAACACTATAGTTTGCATATATATTCCTTAAGGAAAGTCTAAACTTTCCTTCATACACTTAGACCCTGTTGAAAACAGGAAAAAACTCCACAATAACTATGATAATCTCACTGCTTAGTTTAATGAAAAGCCTGCATTCTTGCAACACGGGAACACATGCAAAAAATCAGTGAGTTCCACTTCAGATAAAAATAATACCTTTCTGTAGTTCTGTGTCCTAAATTCCACTTTAACAAACAGTGATCTGGAGGACCAAAAGTAATTTCAAAAAAACGTGAATAAAGAGCCGATGCTATCTCCTGTTTTCTTCCCTTTTCCTATCTAAACATAATTTATCTTTTGTGTCACACATCCTCGTTGCAATACACAGGAAATTAGCCTCCCTTGGAATTCATATTTGAGAGTTATCAGAAACCCAGGAGTTCAGACACATCAGTAGATTACATCTGAACCATGCTGAGACTGACATGGGATGCAGAAAGACAAAATGGATCAAGTGTCCTGATTAGGTTGCAAAGTACTTACAACATTTCAAAAGGCATATTTCGCTAATGTGTGAAATAAGTTACAGTAATGGTTTAATTTAGAAAAGTCAACAGGTGTTCCTGGCCAAAAGCACTTCCCTTTTTTTTTCATCTGTGGGAATATTTTGGTGACTAAACTAAACACTAAGAAAAGGTATCCGAAGCCCCTGAACTGTCAGCAGTTCTCCATGGATGGAAATGGTCCCCACAGAGCCCCCAGGGTACTAACCCACCCACCCTATCCCTTCAAAAATTGTCTTCAGATACCACTTATGGTACACAATGTTTTGTTGGCTTTTTTTTCCTAGCTGACAACTGAGAAAAATACTATGCTGGTAACACTGACACATTTTCTTGGTTCCTAGAAAACCTTTCCAGGGAGGGAGCAGAAAACATGCTACCTCTCCAATTCTGAAGCAGAGTGATTCCTGAAAGAGAAGCCAACTATTCTCATCTTAGTTTTACAAGTTTTCTTTTCAAAGGACCACCAGAAAAACAGCAGCAAGCCATTGCACATATCTAAGACCCACAGACCATAAGCAGGGTTATAAGCTTCTAAATGGGTCATAGATTGTACCTCTGGGATTCCAGCACTTAAGGTGGAAAATAGAACACCTAAACCAGTCAGACTCAGGGGGACTTGGTGTTTGTTTCTTTTTCTCTCATTATCTGTTAAAGTCACTGTTTTCCAGAGATATTCCTACGCTATCATGAACTTTCAGCAGAAAAAGACAGTAGGAGTGCAATCTTGGCTAAGACATTTTCTTCCCTTTGCCACTCACTTTCTGTAGGTGAGCCTTTAACAAATGCTAGAAAAATTACTTGTTTGGCTGCACAAGGGAACACAGAGCCCCTGGCAACAGAACTGGAAACACTCTAAATTCAAGAAAACTGGAACACAGCAGATATGTCAGATATGAGCCTTGTATCTGGAGGGCACTGATCTTTAAAATTTAGTTAATTTAAATAGATCAATATATTTCCTACATAAAAACCTTACTCCATTTTCAATTTCAAGCCACTTAATGGCTGAAACAACCACAATTTCAAAAAAGGTAGTATGTACTACAGAGTGATATTCACCTCCACAGTGTCTGGCTAAGCTGGACATTTCCCCCACAGCAGCCCTCACCTTGCTGCACTTTGCACAGGTAGTTGGAAAGGTGCTGATACCACACCAGTGTTTGGCACAGCATCAGCACTGTCTCTCCAACATTCCATCCCCACCAGTAGGATGGGTTGGACAAAACCTTTGGAAACAAAACAACCAGGACAGCCGACCCAAAGTGAACAAATGGATATTCTGTACCATATGACATCAACTCAGATGTAAAAGCTGAGGATACAGAAGGAATTTGCTCCTTACAAGGCATGTCTTCCAGAGCAATCACTACTCATGCTGAAGCCTTGTTTCCACGGGGAAAGTGCCATTTGGAAGTGGCCAGACGTCACTTGCTAATGGTAAGTGGAGAATTAAATAAAAGTGTTGTTGTTTTGGGTTTTCTTTTTTCTTTTGCTTGCATGCAAGCCACTGTCTCCATTGTTTCACTAAATTGCCTTTATCTTGACACACAAGGGTTTCACCCCTTATTTTGTCCCCCCTTTTCCTGCTGAGGAGGACAGGGACAGAGAGGCTTTTGTGAGCAGCTGGTGTCCAATCAAGTCAACTCAGAACAGTTCTTTTTGCTGCCCAACTTTGGGAATGAAGAACCTGAGACAAAGATAATAACTGGGAGACTTAACTGGCGAAGCAAGGACTGAAAAATGTTAGAGAGTGATCTTGGGAAATTTCTGTTGTTTTAAGTGGCGTGAAGAAATAGGTGTTGTTGATTTTGGAGTGGGGATTTTCTTTCTTCGTTGATGGGAGTGAAGATTGTGTAATGAAGGTGAATTTTTAATGATAATTTTAAAATATGTGATTCATAGAGGAAAGGGATTGAATATATTTGGTTTGTGGTCGAAAGCGCGGCTTCTGTGAGAAGCTGCTAGAAGGTTTCCCCACGCCTGGTGAAGACAATGCCAGATAACTCCAAGATGAACCTGCCATTAACCATGCCTGAACCTATCAATGATGGTGCCAGCACCTCTGAGGGAACAGAGTTAAGATGAAAACTGGTTATTGAATATAAACAATTGCAGATGGAGAAGTGAGGTATGGGAATATGTGAGAGGAGCAGCTCCGCAGACACCATGGCCAGTGAAAATGGAGAAGATGCTCCCGGTGCTGGAGCAGAGATTTTTCTTCAGCCCCTGGTGCAGACCATGGTGAGGCAGCTCTGCCCCTGCAGACCATGGAGGTCCATGGTGGAGGAGAAATCCATCTGCAGCCTCTGGAGGATCATTGGCAGATGTCCAGAGGAGTCTATGGCTCTATGAAAACCCTTTTCTAGACCAGGCTCCTGGCAGGACCCATGGTCCCATGGAGACAGGAGCCCAGGCTGGATCAGGTCTGCTGGCAGGACTTCTGACCCCAAGGGGGTCATGTTCTGGAGCAGTACATTCCTGAAGGCTGCACTCCATAACAGGGATTCCCACTGGAACAGTTCATGAAGAGCTGCAGCCCTTGGGAAGGACTCACAACCTTTTGCAGTTGTAGAGATCTGTCTCCTATGGAAGGGACTCCACAATGGAGAAGGGAAAGAGTAGTTGTCCCTTTGTGGAGGAACAGCAGAGAAAACATGCTGAAATGATTGCAGTCCTCATTCCCCATCCTCCTGTGATGTTGGGGGCAGAAGGTAAAGAGTAGAGAATAAAGTTAAGCCTGAAACGAAGGAAGGAAGTGTAGGGGCAAGGTGTTTTTAATAATTATTTGTCATTATCTCACTCTGGTGTAACTGTAATAAATTCATTTCCCCAGGCTGAGTCGGTTTTGCCTGTGATGATAATGGGTGATCTCTTCCTGTCCTTATCTCCCTCCATGAGCTTTTTGTTATATTTTCTCTCCCCTGCTCAGCTGACGAGGGGAGGGATAGAGCACCCGATGTCCAGCCAAGGTCAATGCACTAGGTCACCAAAAAGCCTTTTTTCTTTAAACAGCAAGTGAAAAACTGATTTGCTTATAGACAAATGTCGTATTTTTAAGCTGAATTGCTTTAAATGTATCTACATTGCTCTGTTACTGAATAATTATTTAATTTTAAGACAAAGGTTATTTTAAGTATATGTTTCAAGTATTGAAATAAAGCAACATTTAAGGTTTGAAAACATATTTCAGTAAATCTAATGTTTTGGACATTGGCCTAAGTAATCTAATCCGGATTGAGAACAACAGAAAATGCAAGCAGTTCATACATACATTCCAAATTTTTCCTATAGGTAGTTATAAAAATATTTGCAGAATCTACAGATTCTACAAACAGAATACGTAAGTACATAGGATTCCTTTCACCCTCATTTTTGTATAGAAAAACCTGTTAGTGAATTTATGGACTTCAGTTTAAGGGAGTGCTTCAGACATGATTTATTGGTTTTGCTTACATGTAATTTTTAAGGTGTAAGTATTCCTTTTCTCACTTCTCCACCCTCAACCATACATGTTAACTAATTATGTGAGAAGTAGGTGCTCTGAATATAAGTATCTTCTTAGACATCAGCCTGCAAAGGAAGCAATGCCATTTCAAGACAGCAGAAGAAAGCTATACTGGTAGACAATACCCTATTCCTGCATTGCAGTGATGAGGTATGATCCCATTGAAAGAACATTTCTCACTATTTACTGCTAAAGTTTTGCACAATAAATTATTCTTTTTTTTTTTTTTTTTTTAATTTTCAAGAAAATCCTTTGGTGTTACAGACTTAAAGTTGTATTCAATACAATTACAAAAATTATTTTCAAATGATCATGCAAAGATAAACTTCCACAGGATTCACCAACATCCTAGACACATTGAAGGAGTTTGCCCTTAAGAGTTGTGTATGCTTGTGATCTGAGAAGTGCAAGAGCTGCTCCAAATTTTCAGGTGTTTGTTGTTGGTTAGTTATCTTTAATACAGCAAGGCCCAAACATTCCATGGCATTAAACTTCACATGCACACCTGTGCAGACACCAGCACAGATATTTTGGTTGGCATTGTTTCTCCTACAGCATGTGTGTGACATACTGGCTGCATTATGAAACTGACTTTTTTTCCTCTCTGCTCAGTGGGGAGTCCAAATAATTCACATACTTTGCACAGCTGGACAAATGTGAGGAAAACAGCACTATGTACAGCTTACATACATGCCAATCAGCCCACAGGCTGCTAGAGAAGTAAGTAGCTACAGCCTCTAGGGTACTTGTTAAACGGAGATCATTTATCAGATTATGTCCTGCCATCAGGACTTCTCCCACTATACAGTGTCAGCTGGAAAAATTGTAACAATTCTTATAGGAGTAACTCTTAATTATGTAAAAGACTGGAGATTCATTTTAAGAAACAAACCAGGAACCTCCTTCCTCAGACTAAGCTACTGATGAAGTGGGGCTGCTCTGCTCCAACTCACAGCCTGACCAGCAGCACCCATATGGGTGATGTCATATGGGAGCTGCTTCCCCCCAGCTTTCCTGCCCAATCCATGTGGCAGCCATAAAAAACAGAGGAATTATCCCAGTTTGTGTCCAGCTGGCAAGTCTGTGACAATATCCATCCAGGCATGGATTTTTAAAGTATCTAAGTATCTAAGTACCAAAATTCGTGTTGTTAGGCATCCTGATAATGCCTCTCACTAAAGGCTGCCCTGAATAGCCCTCTCTGCATCTACTCCATCATAGCCAAACAAAGCAAACCCAGGTCACAGATCTGCTCCTCAAGTTGGCCACAGCTTGTTTTCCTTGTTCAAATTATGATTTCCTTCATGGGAGAAAAAGTTTTGGTGATGAATGATGCTGCTCCTGCCTGAACCTCTCTATTAAACATAGGCCCTCATAGAGGCAGAGCCTATAATGTCAGTCTAAAAAAAAGCTGACTGATGTATTAATGAGAAAGACTTAATAGCAAAATTAGGTCAACTGTTCAGCAAGGGTTGGTGGCATCTCCCTATTAGTATTGGACATGCACTGGTTGGCAACCAGGATGTGTGTCAGAAAACTGACAAAATTAAATGCAACCCTTCCCTCCACAACACAGCAGCTCTGATTTAAAAGCACTACAACATGTGAAACGGCTCAGCCTTTGGCAGACAATCAGCAAATATTTTCAGCTGGTTGTGGGCCCCCTGCAATGCATGTGTTTAAGAAAAAAGCTTTATGTATGAATGATAGACTCTGTGTGTGACTCAAAGTGCCACAGTTACATCTGTTAACAGTGCATTTGGCTCCTGCCCTCTTGTCGTTTTTCTAGAACACCCATAAAGAAAATATAGATTCTTTGGGTGAATGAAGTAGACGTGCAAATTGCAGTCACACCTTTCTGCCTCACTGCACTATCACTTCTTGTCTCCAAAACCAACACAGATTTGCTTGCCTACTCATGGCAGGTAGTCACAGCTCACACTTGAAGTAAGGATCAGTCCTAACACATTAAGTATCAAACTATACTCTAAGAGACAGGCTTCTATATAGCAGAAAATAATTAAGGACCTTAGCTTTCTTGAGGATCTGAACATGGTGCAATTCTTTTGAAAATGTTCCCTGCCCTCACCTCAGGGCCAGTGTGCAGTGGGGAGAAGAGACCACGATACTACACGTGGTGGTGGAGCATCTTGACACCTGATTGTAGGTTTTGCTCTAATCCGAGGACAGAAGATTACATGAGATGTAAGTTCTGATAAATTAATGCTCCCAAGAGGAGCAGAAACCAAAAAATCCCCAAGCATTTGGACATAAGTTATTAAGTCAAAGTGACTTTTAATTACTCATTGAAGGATTCACAAAGCATCCACCATCCCCCTTTATACAGAGTTTTCTTGAGCAAAATAAGGGAACAGGCATCCTAGAAGTCCAGGGATAGTCCCTGGAAAACCCTAATGGAATATGAGATCAACACCTTTAAGTAATAGCTCATTTGCCAGCAGAAAAGATGACTATGAAAACAAATCTTTAGTTTGGATCAGTGTCTTGTCCAAGTATGCCCATTGAACAAAAAGATGAAAAAGTTTCTTGGATTTTGATGTTTAAAAGTAGATTTTTATGCAATCTTAAACAAGTCAGTTGTTAATCTGCTAGTTAGTAGAGAGTGTATCCATAGAGGAAATGTACTGAGTGACTAACTGTGCATAAAATAGGAAATGGAAGCCATACCCATGGCTTGTCAGGAAACAATTTTTGGGCATTTAGTCTCCTGTACTCACTAATTCCAATACCCATTCTGGTTAAGTGATTTGGAATGTAAACTGCTGTGATTGGGAGAAGAATACGAGCTCTAGAACCAGGTTCCTTTTCCTGTTACTGATCACCACTTTGTATCTGGAAGGAAAAAGCAGGAAAAAAAGAAATGCAATTAATTTTGAAGTAATTAGCTATAGTACCTTTTTCTTGTGCATTCTGAAATGCTTGTATAGATCTCAAACGAGTGACATTGCTTTTCTCATCTTGGTGAGAAAAAGTAATTCCTTCCAAAAACTGGAACCTATATAATATGCTCTATTTTACAGCACAACAAAGCCTGCTTTGTGTTTTACAGATAACACAATGTACTCACAAATTGAAATACTAGTTTCAAGGATAATACATACTTTCATTTACACTGTACTCTCTGTAGATGTATTTGTTAGGCATGGCAAAAAGATATGCATAAGCAATTGTAGACTGAGTGATCAGATAGCTTCTTTTTTTTGTGCATCATATTCCAAATGTTTCTTTAATGAAGACAAACCACTTCTTTCTGAGACTGCAGCCCTTTTTAAAGTATAAATAAATACTTCCAGAGCTTATTAAAACCACACCTTCTAAATTTTTAAACATTTAGCTATTACAATGGTCACAATTTCAAGGAAAAAAGGAGGGATGCATTAAAACACATCACTGTGCATGTAACGCTTGAGCAAAGACATGGTTTTGTAAGCAAGGCATCTTTAAAAAGCCAAAAGAAAATCACACACTAACCTCCCATTTTCACAAAAATTATTATGAATTTGAATCTAGGTTATTAGATATTATTAATTTTGTGAACTTCTCTGTATTTTCTCAGTATTCTTCTGTTTCAAACAACAAGAGATATTTTCTATAAGATTATTCCACATACATTGTCTGTCGTTTATTTTGAAATCATTTTTAAGTATTATATCAGCAGAAATGCATAGGAGAGCTTAACTGGGAAAAAGCTATCTCTTATAATACTTAAATATTATGCTTTAATGAACTTACATACTAAGAAGATTTAACACAAATTCTCCATCAAGACAAGTATTTTAGAATTTCAAGCACTTTGACCAGATTTCAGGATTTACAGTATTTATAAAAGAAAAAAACCTGCAACACAGAGATCTGCCCCTCCTCTTCCCCTCACGAGGAAATTGTAGAAAGCAGTGAGGTCTACCCTCACTTGCCTCTCCTCCAGGCTGAACAGACCAAGTGCCCTCAGCCATTCCTCACACGGCTTCCCCTCCAAACCCTTCACCATCTTTGTTGCCCTCCTTTGGACACTCTCCAACAGCTCAGTGTCTTTTCTGTGTTGTGGCACCCAGACCTGCCCCCAGCACTGGAGCTGAGGCTGCCCCAGCTCAGAGCAGAGCAGGACAATCCCTCCCTTGCCTGGCTGTGATGCTGTGCCTGATGCCCCCCAGGACAGGGTTGGCCCTCCTGGCTGCCAGGGCACTGCTGGCTCGTGTTCAGCTTCAACCAGGACCCCCAGGTCCCTTTTGGAACACTGCTCTCCAGCCTCTCATTCCCTGTGCTGTCTGTACATCCAGGGTTGCCCTATCACAGAATCTGACACTTGCCCTTTTTAAACTTTGTAGGCTTGGTGATTGCCCAAACCTCTGATTTTTGGAGGTTTCTCTGCAGGGCCTCAGGGCCTCCCTGTCTTTGAGGGAGTTGACAGCTCCTCACAATTTAGTGTAAGCAGTAAACCTATTCAATATCCCTTCAAGTCCTGTGTTCAAGTCATTTATGCAGAGATTGAAGAGAACTGGGCTTAAAATGGAGCCCTGAGAACCTCATTAGTACCAGTGTGAAGGCCTGAGATTCCTTTCCCAGACAATGTGAAAACAATAGTAATAAAACAATCACAGATGCAATGTCACCAGTTCTTTTCAAATACTCAAAGAACATGAAGACTTACTTCGGTGTTCTGTCACTACTGAAAGAAGCTAAACTAAACCTGAATAGCTAAAGACGCTAAAGAAGTCATCATAGATGCACACATATGTTATTTCCTCAGAGATAACTCAGTATGAAGCAATCTACTGAACTTCAAGCTAGAACTTTTGTGTCATTTGAATGAATAACCTGGAAGGAAAAAGCAGTTTCCTGCATGCTATCTTGTTGCAGTTAGCTGCTGCAAAGCATAGTTCCATGAACAGTAAGAAAGTTTGGCTGTTTTCTGAATACAGACTAAAACCAGAGGTGAAGATGCTAGAACTCAGCTGTGGCTTTCTGTTAGCTCTCCTTTCCAACTCTGCAGGAAGGGAAAAACCTACCGACTGATGCTTATGTTTGTCTCATTTCAGGTGAGAAACAAGCGACATCTGTCACTCCAGAAAACAGTTTCATACACAAATATCTTTCCGTGCACAAAAGGGAAAAAGGAGATGTTAGGGGAAAACTGTTTACCTGGCAAGGTGGGCATTTAGTTGTTTTTTAGAGGTTTTTTGTCAAAACTATGTATTCTCCAAATGTTCAGATGATAAAACCTAGGAAATTCATACAGCTCAATCTGGTTATTGGGGTTTTCTTCACACACACAAATTGGATTGCACAATAAGACCCCATCTGCTCAACTAAAAATTAAAAGCATAAGTTTATCTCATTTCTTTTAGTAGAACCACCAATTGCCAGAAGTACTCTCTGAAGTAAACTACTCTGGAGACTCAGTGGTTTCCAAACAAAACCTTAATGCATACAAAGCCTTGATGATCTCTGCTTGTCCAACGGCTGCATATGACTGTGCTCTAGCCAATTACTACCACCAAAAAATAAGATAAACAATCACTACAGGAAGAAGGCCGTCTGCCAGAGATATATTAACACATTTTTAGGCAGCTGGTCTGTACTCTGAATCTTGCTTCAACTTTTCTCAAAGATACAAATTCTTCTCAAAGTTGCTGCTCCTCTACCTGTTTTTACAGATCAGTAAAAAGGGTAGCATGGTCTAGAAAAGATTTCGGGACATCTTCTGCACTTGCTTTTTAAGTCAAAGTTCATTATAGGGAAGAGCTTTATATTTTTCCTGTTTCAGAGATTTTGGCTTATCTAAGAGTATATACTCATGTATACTCTTCATGGAAATATTTTACAGCTTATCATAGGTAAGGTTAAAGTTTATATTAACTTGTTCCCTATTGAAGTGCAATCATAAATAAAACTTCTTAGGAATTGCTATTCAATGAGCTTTTGAGCACTTTTTCCATAACATCATGGTGTGCCTTATCCCAGATGAATGCAGCTGCTTTAGTGACTCTTCAGCACTCCACTTTAGGAGTCATTGATGAGGCATTTCAAATCAGTGGCACCTCACAGCACACAAACTGACACAGCAATCTGAAGGCACTATCAAAGATGCTCTGTTTCAGCAGCACAAGCCATGACAAACAGCACATAACTGTGATATGCATCAGGATTCTGAAGCTTGGAAAACTACACCATGGATGCAACCACCCAGCTACCTTCTTATCCATCCAGCAGCCCACTCATGAAATCCACCTCTCCAGTTTAGAGGGAAAGCTGTTGTATATTTACTAGAGTACAGCTTGAACTCAAATGGAACCAAATACTCATCAATTAATCATAGAATCATTGAATGGTTTGGGTTGGAAGATAATCTAGTTCCAACTCCTCTGCCATGGGCACGGAGCCTTCCACCAGACCAGGCTGCTCAGAACCCCATCCAGCCTAGCCTTGAACACCTCCAGTGATGGGAGCTCACAGCCCCTCTGGGCAATCTGTCCCAATGCTCTTCAGCAGTGCTCTGAGATGATCAGTGATAACGTGATGGACCCAGCCACCATCATGGTATAGGAAACATACTATGGAGAATGGTTATAATAATATCCCCACACGATTAATACACATGAAGGACGGGGGAAATCAGCTCTTCTGCTGGAGAGGAGTGATTACAAGCATCAGTATTTCCAGCACTCATTCCTGTTCTGCACTTATAGGGCAGCTTCATAAACTGGAGCCTTTGTCTGTGTTTGTGACCACATCCATGGGATGCCACGGGGTCCAGTGATGTGGCCTTGCTGTGGCCTTGTCATGACTGATGAGTGCCACACTTTGGAGCCAGGAGTCTCTTTGGTCTTAATCAGGAAAAGCAGACCCATGGCTTTCTGAGAACCAGTTTCCCCCAAAAAATTTGTTTCCATGAACGTGTAGGCCTCTAGATGCTTTTATGAATTTGCCTGCTTTGTGCAATAGGCCCAGTTTTTAGTGAATCGTGAACAAATCTTTTTCGAATTGCATGTATCTGGATAAAGATTTCATTTTCTTAACCTCATTGTCTCTTTTCTTCTCCTTACTGTTGGTTGTACACAGGATATTTGCTTCAGTGTTCCCAGACTACAGAACTTAGCATCAAACTGATTGTGTCAGGTGATTATCCAGCTCATCATGTAACACCTCTTGGTATGCAGTAAAATACTGTTTCCATATCATAGAAGAGGAAAACTAATTTTGCCTGTGATCCTGTAATTCCAAAAAAACTGCATGTAGATTCAACTTCTAATGCTACAGAGTAAATAATTGTGAAGTCTGGTTTTCCCCTCCATAGTGACAATGTATAATAAAGGAATTATTAGTAGTGGAATTTATGTAACAGAAAAAAAAATGGTGCTTTCTTTTTGAACAGTTTATTTTCCTGCAGTAGACAGGGTCAAAATATTTTTTCCTTTGACTATGACAGGAAATAGGAAATCTTCTTACTATTATTAAACAGAACAATTGATAACGATTCTTACTGAAGGGAAATTAATTATTAGTATTACCAAACGCTAAACATTCTATTACCAAATCACCAACATTAATATTACCAAATGCTAATCAGTATTACCTAATGCTAAACAAATGCTTCTCCCCTTGATCGATAGTCTTGAGAAAGTATTTTCATAGATACAAGCCTTTAAAAAGTAGTTCAATCTTAATGATCTTTCTATATACTTTTATTTTTCCCACAAAAATTAGCTTCTTGGTTTCACAGTGTTTTCTGTGATTCATTAGTCTTTAAGAAAAATGTTAAACATGAAGAGAGGTGATAATCACGGAGGTTAGTATCTTCATTAATCATAATGTATGTATATGCATTAATCATAATGCACTGAATGCTGGCTGGACCCACCCCACAGCGGAGGCTGCTGCCTCCCTGGGGCCTGGGTAAGATATATTACAAAAAGGAGGGGTGGTGGGGTGGCTCTGGACTCCTCCCTCACTAGGGAGGGTTTCAGCTGTACAGAGCTCAGGGACAGTGATGATGAGGCTGTGTGCCTGTGGGTAAGGACCAGGGGAAAGAGCAGCAAGGCAGACATGCCAGGGAGAATGTGTTACAGAGCACCCAGGCAGGACAATGGGGCAGATGAAGCTTGCTATGAAAAGGTGGCTGGTGTTTCATGATCACCAGCCCTTGTTCTTGTGAGAGACTTTAATTTGTGGGATGTCTGCAGGAAACTCAACCCAGCAGAGAGGAGGCAGTCTGGGAGGTTCCTGGAGTGTGTGGAACATCCTGGCACAGCTGGAGGCGAGCCTACACAGGACAGTGACCCACTAGACCTGTATACAGAGATGTGGCAGTCAGGGGATGTCTTGGGCATACTGACCATGAAATGAGACAGCTTTCAATCCTTTTTGAAGTAGAGTCAGGAAAATCTCTGCCTTGGACTTCCAGAGGTAGAATTTGGCCTTTCAGGACACTGGTTCAGACAGTTCCTTGGGAAACAATCCTTAAAAACAAAGGGTTCCAGGAAGGATGGACATGCTCTAAGAAGGAAATTTTGAAGGTGCACATGTGGGCTATCCCTATGTGCTGAAAGATGAGCCAGAGTTGAACAAGAGCAGTCTGACTGAACAAGGAGCCTTCATTGAAACTTAGAAGGAAAAAGAGAGTTTATGAACTTTGGAAGAAGTGACAGGCAGCTCAGGAAGAGCACAAAGATATTATTAGGTCATGTAGAGAGAAAATTAGAAAGGCTAAAGCTCAGCTAGAACTCAAATCTGGCCACAGCTGTGAAAGATCATAAAATGTGCTTTTATAAATTCATTAGCAACTAAAGAAGGACCAAAAATCTCCATCCTTTATTAGAGACATGGTGGAATATTGTCATCAAGGATGAGGATAATGAGGTACTTAATGCCTTGTCTTTAGCAGTAGGAACACCTGTCCTCAGGGCAACAAGACCTAGAGTTGGCAGACAGGGATGGGAAGCAGAACAGATCCCCTGAAATCCAGGAGGAAGTAGTTAGTGACCTGAGTTAGACACACAGGTCTGTGGGACTGGATGGCATTTACCTGAGGATACTGAGGGAATGCCACTCCCCTTCATTTATCCTCAGTTTTGGCTAACTATTACCAGGATTGGAGGTTGATCATTGTGATGCCTATCCACAAGAAGGGCTGAAAGGAGGATACAGGGAACTACAGGCCTGCCAGCCTGACGTCTGTGAATGGAAAGATTGTGGAAAAAATTGTCTTGAGAGTCATCATTTGTCATATGCAGAAGAGCATGGGTTCAGGAAAGGTAAATCCTGCTTGACCAAGCTGACCATGGTGAGGCCAGGGGACTTGTGTGATGGATAAGGGAAAGGCTGTGGATGGTGTCTACCTGGTAAAACCTTTGATACAGTTTCCCATTGCACTCTCCATGGCTTGGACAGGAGCACTCTGTGCTGGGTTAGGAACTGGCTGGATGGGCCCAGAGAGTGGTGGTGAACAGTGCTGCATGCAGCTGGAGACTGCTCATGAGTGGTGTCCCTCAGGGATCAGTGCTGGGGACAGTCCTGTTTAACATCTTCACTGATGATCTGGACATAGGAATCGAGTGTACCTGCAATCAGTTTGAAGATTAGAGTAACTTGGGCAGGAATGTTGATCTGCTGGATAGTAGAAAGGCACTGCTGAGGGATCTGGGCCAACAATAATGGCCAAGAGTTTGAGGTTCAATAAGGTGGAGTGCTGGGTCCTTCACTTCATCCACAGCCACCCCATGCAGTGCTACAGGCTGGGGCAGAGTGGCTGGAAAGCTTCCCAGCAGAAAAGGACCTGAGGGCTCTGGTCAACAGCAGCTGAACATGAGCCAGCAGTGTGCCCAAGTAGCCAAGAATGTCAATGGCATCCTGGCCTGTATCAGCAATAGTGTGGCCACAGGAGCAGGGCAGTGACTGTCCCTCTGTACTGGGCACTGGTGAAGTCACACCTTGAGTGCTGCATCCAGTTCTGGGCTCTTCACCAGAAGGAAGCTGAGGTGCTGGAGCATGTCCAGAGCAGGGCAAATGAGCTGGGGAAGGGTCTGGAACACAAGTTTTAAGTGAAGTGGCTGAGAGAACTGTGTTTTTTCAGCCTGAAGAAAAGGAGGCTCAGGAGTTGTAGCCAGATAGGGGTTGGTCTCTTGTCCCAGGCAGTCAGTGACAGGAGAAAAAGAAACAGCTTCAAGATGCATCAGGCAAGATTCAGGTTGGATATCAGCAAGAACGTCCTGATCACACTGAAAGGGTTTTCAAGCACTGGAATGGTTTTCCCAGTGAGGTGGCAGAGCCACCATCTCTGGACTTGTTCAAGAAACAGCTGGGTCTGGCACTCAGTGCCACAGCCTAGTTCAACATGGTGTTTGGTCACAGATTAGACTTGATGATCTTGGAGGTCTTTTCCAGTCTTAATGATCCTGTGACTTTATATTTCATATTTAAAACCACTTGTGTTTTTGGTGCTGCGTTCCTTCCAAATCCTTCTTTTAACTCTGCAGTAGTGAAAAGGATTTGCTTAAATGCACAGAATGAAAGAGACAACATTGCAGTTGTGAACAATGCAATCTCTTCTTACCTCTCTGGCAGGGTATCCAGATGAGCTTTCAACTGTTTAAGTGTCTTTCCACCCTCCTCAGCCAATGAGGTTGTTGAATCCCTCTTTCTTTAGGTCTTGTCCACACTGGGACCGTGGACAGATGCATCTTGTCAACTGCATCCATACATCTTGCAGCAATAGAAAAAGCATGTGCAGTCAAAAGTAAAGGGAAAAAAACCCAGTATTTCCACATCAAGATGGGAATACTCATTCCATCCTCAATCTCACTTCCATTAATTTTTCCCTGTTGTCTGGGGAATTGTTTTTATTCTTCTTATCTACAGAAGCTGCAGGAGTAGCAGAGCACATGATTTCTTCCATCACCTGAACTTATTGTCTTCTGATTGCATCAGTAATAGATGCAAGAGGGCGCTACTGTAACTTTAGGCAGAAAGAAATTAACAACACAGACATGTTTGAGCTGAATGCTGCATTTCAAGCCACACAGTAAGAAAGAGCAAAGAGCACAGTCCTGGTGAAACAGAGCTTGCAGTTCATGCTAGTAGCCAAAAGGAGAGAAAAACATACCAGTGTTCAATGTGAAATGACACTCTCACATGCTTCTGCTTCCCTCTTCTTCAGAGTCTGAAAACATTATCTTGGCCAAACTTTTGATATAGTATATATATTATATATTATATTATTTTATATATAATATATATAATATATATTAGATATTATTTGTGTTTGATATACAAATAATAATATACTTCAACATGAGGCATGCTTTTTTCATAAAACACTATACACAAAATATCAGGCCAGAGCTGAAAGTGACAATACATAGGGAGCTGAGAGATTTGGGGGAAAAAAAAAATCCTCCCCCAAATTCACTTTTCTAGATTTCCTAGGAAACACTGATTCTTAAGAGGGTTGTCAGAGCCCTGCTGGTGATCAGCTGTTTAGGAAACTGAAGTGCATCTCTTCTGGTTAAATAGGCTCCCACATTCAAGTACACAGCTGCTCACTCAATCCCATTTTTTACTGTCACTTTGGTGACTTCCACCACTTGTATTGTGTATGAATTCTCGGAGAAACACTGGGGAAGTTCAAAGCCATGTTCTGAACCCAAAGTATCAGCTCTTTCCCACGTGTCTTGGTGGCCAATTGAATCCAGAATAGGTTAGGAACATGTCTCTCCCAGAGCCTAACACTCCTTTCTCACAGTGTGTTAATACTTGGAGAAGACTGCTTTGCCCAAACTGACACAAATAAACTTTCAGTCCGAAAACCTGCTGGTACTTGTTACTGTGACTACTTCTGGATTATGGCAAATAACTTTAAAGAGTTAACAGGTAAACTTGCATAATCATAGTCCCTTCTACTTAAGGAATACTTGACAGAGGGTATAAGCATCATATTAGAGGGTTGTTTTCTAAACAAGGTATTTGAAAAAAGCTAAAAAGCACAATTTGAGAGGGAATATTTGTGACATCTGTCACAATGCTGCCATACTACTGAAGGAACTTTCATGTTTAGGAACCATCTACAGAGACAATGATGTCAAGTAGCAGCAAATATGGTCTCATAACGCCTTGACAAGACTCTGAAATCATACACCACATATGCCTTCAATTAGATATTTTAAGGCTTTTTTACAGTTCAAAGCTTATAAAAGCAAGAGATTAAGAATGAGACCATGCTCTAAGATGACTACAGCTTTAGCACACTGAAGTTAAAAGAAAAACATTCCCAGCTGGCATATGTAATGAAATTGGGAAGAAAGTACCTGCTAGTTTTGAGATAAGAGGTGAAAGAAAAACTTTGCAGCTGTGTCTTCAGGAATTTTTAAAGGTTTTTTTTCACTTTCCAAGAAAATTGAGTTTCCCTTTAAGTGCCTGGCATGGACAACTTCCTTCATGATGCTATAGAAATCTTCATCTAAAGCCACTGCTAAGGAAAAGTATCTGTGTGGAAGTGATATAAAGTAAGGTATTTTGACATTGATAATTGATTAATCAATTATTTATTGATTGATATTTTGACATTTAATAACTCCTTCAAATTCCATCATGAGGGAAGACATTTGATAACAAAGGTTTTGAAAGTCTTCCTTTTCTAGATAATAGCTATGAAATTTTATTTTGAATAGAAGCTTATAGCAGAGGCTCTTAAAGTATTCTCAAAGATTTACCAAGGAGTTCTTCAGAAATTTACAAACTTCACTGTATTCACTGTGACAATTCAGCCATCAGTCTCTGCTTTTAATTTATTTTACTAAAAATTTATTTGAAGTCCACTTCTAAATTTTTACCTTTTTTTTTTTTTTTGCTTTCCATGTTTGTGCAAGTTTCAAAGAAGCACATTATCAGCTAATAGATCTGCTAAAATTTGATATCACAATTTGAAAGATCTTTTTCAGGCTTCTGCTCCCTTTGTGTATAGTGGTTTCAAATCTTTTTTAGCTTTGTTTCTGCTTTTCTGGATAGGTTATCTTGGTAGCAGGAAATTAAATGCCCATTTTCGTAGAGTAAATCATAACAAGCCCAGGGACCAAAAAGGGTGGTCTTTGAAATGAGAAGTCTCTGTAAACTTCAGACAAAACCCGAGTTTTCAACCTTTGACAGCTGGCTGTCTGGACTGTTTTGGTCCAGATTTGGGATTTCCTCCTCTCTTTCCTCTGGTTGTTCCGAGGGATGGCCACATAAGATCCTAAGGTGTATCAACTTCATGTTTATGGCAAATCTTATTAAGCCTGTATTTTGAATATAGCACAAAACACTGACAAGCAGTAGGAAAGTAGTGTTTCATTTCGATCCATCTTCACCTTCCTCTTGATATTACAGGTTGTTACAGAGTACCTTGTATTTCAAAAAGCTCATACCGAAGTGGTGGATCATCTTTCAGGGATATTTAATTTTTATTAGAGAATATTGTTCCAGCACTTTCATAAGTGCTGGAAAATAGCACTTTTATCAGGGCTTCTAATAGAAGAAGCTTTTAACAGCTGTAGAAGCTGTTAACATTCAAATAAACACTTGAAGCTAAGAACATCCTTGCACTCAAAGCAACAGAAATACCATTGCTGTACTAATGAAGTGCCCTACTGCATATAGGAGAATAATTTAGTAAAAATTGCTTCAAAAGAAAGTTCAGCTCTTATGTTTTTGTAAAGTATGCAGTGTTTATAATCAATACTCTGCCAGCACTTGCAATGACTTCACTTACAGCATTACAAGGTCACAAAAAATGTCACATTGATCTAAACTCACCTTACGTACAAGAATCACGATTCAATACCTAAAATAAGAAAGCAAGTTTTACTAACTCTCTGCAATTTAGTTTTTAAAGTGACCTTATAAATTTTTTAAAGATGATGTTTTCCTTGTTCCCATTTATGTCTCAGAGCAGAAAGTTAGTTGAAAAGAGAGTAATTACAAGATGAGCAGTAAACCATCTAACTTCCTTGCATGAAGTTAGAAAATCTCTTAATCCACTGAAGTTGCCCATATTGTTTTGAAAATACCTGAAAGTTTGCATTACTTCCTCAATTTCTGCCATAGTTATTGAAACCTTGGGCAACAATTCCAGCTTTTCAGACTAGAACTGCTCGTCACCCCAACAGCAGCCTTTCCAAGACTATCACAGTGTGCTACCTCATCCCACCAAAAGACCCAGTCTCTCCCCCAGCTTTGTTTGCCCCATATGACCACTGATGTGCTAGCACATCTGCTAGCCCAAACAATCAGCCATCACAGCAGTAGTTTAGCAGAAGGTGCCTCTACAGTGAAGTTTAATTAGGAAAGTGTCCGTGTGAAAAAAGCTGCTTCATTATGAGATGTACACACTGAAAAGCTGAGGTCCAAATGCCACAAACTGAACAAAACCCAATTTTAAAACACATGTGCAAGCACAGCTTGGATCAACAGTGTTGATGTGGTCGAAATTGTACAGTCACAGGCTATTATTTTATCCATGATGGAGCATCTCTCAGACTGCATTCATTTCTCAAACTGTTACAGATCAAAAAAAGGTGCTATCTCTAGTAATAAAATGCATCTATAATTCTCCTGATAGTAAGTCCTAATTAGTTGCTAATTTTTACGGCTTAACTGAAGTCAACACTTCTGTACATTTAGTCACCTTCATGTAGTAACAATACTCAGCCCTTTTCAGCAGTAATGGTAAGAGCATCTCAGACTTCTAAGCACTTGATGACCTCTGGGTGTTAGAGAAAACAAAGAATGCACACTACACACAACCCCGGTGGACAGCCTAGTGGACTTTAAAAATGCATCCTTTTCTTTCATCTTTCCAGTCAGACACTTTAAAATATCATCTTTCTTTCATCCTAGGAAACCACTCTTTTGCCAAAGGCTTTCCTAGATGCAGGTGGGAAGGTCACCCGTCACAACGATCTTGTTGCATGTATCTTTTGCAGAAGAAGGCACACAAACCCTGAGCGTGCTTTGCAGTAACAAAGCCCTTCCACAGGTGCCCCAGCTAACACTCCACTTCCCTCACAGGTATTTACAGATGCTCCTGGAATTCTTACTATTTACATATAAAAGGAACTAGTCCTCCACAAATGCAATGAGGCAGCTTCATGATTTTTCCTTTAGATTTATAAAACTTTACTGTAGCAAGAAAAGTATTATCTATGTATAAGACAGCTACATATAATCAAATTTCTATTTTTCAGCATTTACTGTTCGTCTATGCAACTGTATTTATGACTGCTAATTTTTAGTGGTGCTCCTTGACTGCTGCCTTCTCTGCAGCTAAAGGTTTTGATTTAAAACTGAAGACATTTACATAAATGGATTTTGTCCTCATTTTATATCGCATAATACTTCAACTATGGCTAGTTACACTGTACTCAAACTAGTCTAAGCTGAGAACTAAAAGCTATCCTGTGAAAGCTGCACATACACATGTCCCTGATGGAATACAAACTCCATGTATAGCTCCTCATTTGCTGCTAAGTACAGTGCCTGGCATCCTCACATTACTCCAGCCATCCAAGCACATAACTATATAAAAAGCCATCAGCACACAACTATTTCCCTACGCAGGCAGTTTATCAACTGTGACTGCTATCTTGAGGTGCTAATAGCTATGTGTGCTGTCCACAGATCCTACCATCCATGTAATCTCAATAAATGCTACACAGTTTTGTATCAAAAATCTCACAGTACAGATAAAAAAGAAAAGGTGAAAGGAAACAGTTAAAAGATAAAAGCTATACTGCACAAGCTGCTTTCAGAATTGTATTCTCACTGATGGCAGTTCACTCTCATTCAACTCAGTGAAGCAAATTAATAAAGATCTGTATGTACCTCAAAAGAGTAGAAGAAAGTTGAGTTGACTAGCTTTTAAAGATTCACTTGAAGTACTGGGAAGGGAAAAAACCCTGAGCAAACTATATCCAATTAATGGAGCCTAGAAAGTAATGCAGTAACTAAACAACAAATGGACATAATGATAAAAAGTCCTCTCTCCTTGTACTTCATAAAATTATAGAAACACTAGGGTTGGAACCTGAGGATGGTTAACTGTCACTTGCCAAGGAAAACAGCCCTACTGCAAGGATATCCTAAGGCAGGATCAAGGTGAGCAGGGTCAATTTCTAGAGCTGAGAAAACTGAATTTGGCTGAGCCAACAGTGATAGAACAGCAGTAGCAACTGATTTAAACACAACTCTATATTCCTCCCAGGCTACCTGTCCTTGCATTCTTCCTCTGTAATCTGTGTTGTAAATCTGTCCAAGGGCATCTTGTTTATATGTGCAGGCCCACTGCATTCTTGCCTAATTTCCCTTGCAAGAAGACATGACTTGAACATCACCCAGCCCTTCCCTCCAGGGCTCTATCCCCTGGTACTCTACCAAGAAGAGGCTGAAGTCTGCTCTCCTGAATTCCAGGCTAGTGAGCTTGCTGTGCTCCTAACCTCCTTGCTGTCCTAAGGATCTCAAACTCTACCATTTCACAGCACTGTAGCCCAGAACAGTCCCTGAGCTTCACATTCCCCACCAGCCTCTTCCTGTCAGAACAAAATCCACCATAGCACCTCTCCTCCTTGGCTCATCTAGCCAACCTGTAGAGGGAAGTTACCAACAAAGAATTCCAGGAAGCTCCTAATGCAAGAGGTTTATGCCTCTCTGCATTGTGCATTCAACAGACACTCATGTGGTTGAAGATTGCCATGAGGAACAAGGTTTGTGTATGTGAGGCTTCTCCTCTCTGTCTGTAAGGGGCCTTATCTTCTCAGTCCTCCTGGTCAGTCAGGCTGTAGCAGACCCCCCACTATAAAGGCTCCTGTCCCTTGCCTGCCTTTAATCTTGACCTATTAACTCTCAGTCAGCTCCTCATCCATCCCCAGGTGAGGCTCTATGATCGCCAGCTGGTCACTGACATAGAAGACAACACTGCCTCCTCATCTCCCCTGCCTGACCCTCCTAAGGTTGCTGATTTAAGACCATGTCACCCCACACCTTATCACCATTAAATTTTATTATCTCCCCCCTACCATATCAAGTTTAATGCCCTATCAATAAGCTCCATTAGTCCTTGACAGAGATCCTCTTTTCCCTTTTAGAGGGGCAAATCCCATCCGAATTCATCATGTCCAGGACTATGGAGGCCAAACCACTATACGAAAGAAAACAAAATTGTGGCAGTGTGCCACCAGCTGCTGAGTCAGGTATTAAGACTGGCTCAATCTATTTTTCTCCAATGTCACTACTTGCACCTACAAAAGTAGGGAAAAAAACCAACCTGTGCCCCTGGTTACCTCTCCAACCATCCCAGGGCCTCGTACTCTTTTGACAGCCTTTGGACTATGCATTGTGGTTGTGTCACCACACACGTGGAGGATCAGCAACAGTAGTGTCAGTCTGATGGCTGAACCAGGCTAGGGAGTTTCCTGGTGATGCACATAACTCACACTCCAGGGAGGCACACTTCTCTGTTGGAGGAGGACCTTTGTCCTAATCATCCACTGTTTGTCCTTCTGCATCCAGAGCCTCTCACGTGTTGCACAGAGGCACTTGGGAGGGTGAGGTGGACAAGAAGGGCTTCTGCCTCCTGTGCCAAGCAAGGACTTGCCTCTGTTCACTCCATCCTTCTGATCTACTGCCCTCAGCCTGGCACGGAGAGGTTACACAAGACTTCTGATAGGGATTTTTTTCTGGTCTCTGCTCCTGTCTCAGGAAGGCCAGAGCACAGTTCAACTGGTGTATCTCCACCTTGGAATCCCTGATACTTCTTAGTCTTTGCATCTTGTTTCTTGGAAAACACACTAGGGCATTAATTTAGTTACACTGCATAGCAGCTTGCTAGACAGACGGAAAATTAATTTCTACTGACTGCATTTAATGAGTCTCATTCCATCAGCCTAAGTACTGAGTGGTTTATATAAAACTAAAGTGAAAAGATTCTATACTAATTCTAAGGTAACAGAACTGGTACACAGCTCCACTCTTACCTCCTTATTGGTAACTAGGATCCTAACCTAAATTACAAGTAGCTCAAGAGCCTTGCAAAAACCTTTCTGTGATTGCTTACTCATTATAGCAGTGGAAAATAATGGTAAAAGACCAGCTCATGAGACTGTTTTCCCTTCAACTTTGTTTATTGATGTACTGAACATGAAAAAGTACAAAGAATCCAAACACAAAAGAAAACATGTACAACCTCTTAAATACCCAACAGAATATATTCTCTATTCCAACAAATGTGAATTAAGTCATACTATACAACTTCAAATAAATACCAGCCTTATATTTTACTAAGTGCTCTGATAAACACTGTAAAGTGAAGCTCAATTTACATGCCTTCTCATCAATGCTGTTAGTTGCTACAGTAGTATAGGAAAGAAGCATGTAGCTACTATTTCTCCCACATCAGAAAGTTTGTGATTTCTATACTATATACACCTTTTAATGCAGAGGATTAGCAATTAACAATCTAAATACATCTAAGAATGAAGAAGTACTCAGGAAGCCAATTGATTTTTGAATAGCATTGAGTGGGTCAGCATGAAAACTTGCTTATTCACTTTAGCACGCGCTTCACAGTATATGTAGTGTACTATACTGAAAATTTTGTAACTACAATTTAAAAGAATAAGAACCAAAACCAACTGCAAAGATAGTGTACAACTATGTTATGCATAGAACATTGCTTTTTCTAAGGGGAAGCATATGAGCATCTCAGTTTATACAAAAAGCAGGACGTAACTACATAGTTGTCAGTGCATCCTGGTGAAGGCGTCAAACCCTCAGCTTTTTTTAAAAAATTTAATTATAAGCTAGATGCTAATCAGAAAATATTCTGTATTTGTTTTCCTTATATTTCTTCAATACATGGTAAAGACTTTTTCTATTTCCCCAAATAGTGATTTAAGCATCATACAAAGTTAAACTTCAATAGCATACAGGTATTTATGGTTTTCATATGAAAAATGTAAGGAAATTTGCTCAAAACATATGTTTATACTTGTTTTTTTTACCACAAACATATTTATAAACAAAAATGTTGCATCACCATAAACAGCTGAAGCGAGACTATCTACAGACAAAAATAGCAACAGATCTGATGCACTGTAAATTCAAGTCCTCAGGACAAAAAAAATAAGGAAAAAAAGCAGACCTCAAGTAACAATGTTAATGCCATTTACAAAGAAAAAACTTATACAAAAACATTCAAAATTGAACATCACTTGGCATGTAACTCAAAAAAAAAAACCTATAATCAAAATTAGCTGAAAGGTTCATAACTTAAGGTCTTATTTACATTACACAAAGCTCAGGTGTTAGCCTTGAACATGACTTTCAAAATACCTACTAATGTATCCAACTTAGGCCACTTCTGCTGATTTGCTACTGCACGAACCATGCTCAGTGTCTTTTGTTAAGACAAAACAATTCTTCAAACAATAGCAAGTACATCACTAAACACCATGAGCTCTATCTGAAGGGAATTCTTTAGGAAGAACAGATTTTTTTTCCCCCATATCTCAGTGTTTTTAATTTTCCGCTTGCTTGTATATTCTTTTTTAAAATTTCACTTGCTTCAAAATCACAAATTAAAGTGAGCCACCTATCACTTAATAACCAGGATGATCAATGACTCCACTGATGATTACAAAAAATGAAACCAACAGTGCATCCCATTGACTTTACTTCTTAATACAAAGGTCTCAAAAGTAGTTCTACATCATAAATCTTTCTAAATTTTTCCCAACAATTGCAAATTTCCTGGTAAGTTTTAAAAGCTCACTAGGTGTCATACGAAGAGATTTCTCAAAGTATTCAAGTCAAAATATTTGTTCCAGGATCAGTAAAAAGTTTCTCCAAATTTTTTATTTTTTTTTATAAAAATAGATGCTTTTTTAAACCCACATCAAAGAGGCTCTTATCTCTTTGGCAAGGTACTGCTTTACGAAAAGTTCTTCAGTATTCTTACAATAAGCTTTTATAATGTGTTCCCATTCCCCAACCCAAATGCAGATGATGAAATAAATACTGCTCATAACTTTATAAATAAATGTAAACTTCAGATACTTTTCCTGAACAACAAAACAAAACGATAATGCATTACAACGTAAATTAAACACAAAGCAAATCAAGAAATGACAAAAGAAAAATTATAGTATTACACAAAGCCTCGATATTTACTCACAGATTAAAGGCAGTCATGTATAAAGAAAAAAAAAAAAAAACTTCTTCCCTTAGCTGAAACATTTTAAAAGGTCCACCTTCTTCAAAGAAGGCAATAGAATACGCATTGTGACAGGCAAAAACCCTGTACCTCTTGTCAATACTCAAACACAAAAGATAGTTAAGAAGTTCTAATTCAAATATTAGCAATAAAAAAATCTCACATATTCTTAGGATGCTAAGTAGTCATTTTATCCCCATTTCCACACTGGCATACAACAAAGGCATTTACTAATGCACAAGGCTTCTTGTAAATTGCCTTTGTTGTATAGTATTCATGTATTAATGCACTGAGAATAACTTGTTAGGCTTTGTGCGTTTTGTTTGTTTTGAAGGAGACCTGCAATACTCTGTCACCAAGGCGGTATCCGTTCAGGCTGGCTATTGCCATGGCTGCCTCATCGTAGTTTGTCATAGTCACAAATCCAAAACCTTTGCACTTGTTGGTGTTAAAGTCACGGATGACCTTCACGTTGGTCACTGCTCCGAAGGGTCCAAACATTTGCCAGAGGATACTCTCATCAGCATCAGGGGCCAAGTTGTACACAAAAATGCACCACCCAGTTCCTGCGTGTCCAGGGATATTAATTCCAGCCAAACTGGTCATTCCATCAATGGTCATTGGAGGAAACCTGCTGAAAAATGAGGAAAAGCAAAACAGAATCATAACAGGGCTGTTCACACAAAACCCCAGCAAAGAAATGTCAAAATAAAAGAAGATAATGATACAGAGCTTTTCACAGAATGAACATGTTGCTCAGACTAGAAAGATAAAAAAATATTTTTTGCCCCCTAACTGCGCAAATACTATATAAAAAAATATACACGAGTAAGGAGAACAGTACTAGGTATGTCTGAAATGATGTAACAGAAAATCAAAAGGAAAGCATGCTATAAAACCAGGGAGGATTAGCAAGTCATTTGAAACAGGAATTCAATGGAACTGCTACAAAAGGCTTGTCTATTTCATGCAAAATGCATCAAAATGAACAATCTCAGCTGAAGTCTCAACATGCAAAAATTCAACATAAGTCTTACTGAAAAGTAAGAGTTTGCAAAATACTTCAAAATAATTTGGTTGTTATGGGTCAACTAATCCTTTATTACCTCTTTACTCCATAAGCTATGTTGAGCAGATTGTCCAACCTGCAAAACATTTAGCAACATGTTCAGTCTTCAGACTTTTCCACCCTTTAAGATTAAGGAAACTTAACATATTACTGTCACATCCAGTACACTGTATGGAACCTCACAGAATTCAAAGTATCACCACTGAAAGTGCCATGGCACCTTATTACACCTCATAATGAATACAAAACAGATATTCTTCTGTAGTAAACACAATCATAAGAAGTTCATTTTATAAAGTGCACCACGGCCACAAATTTAGCCTAAATCACATACTGTTATCATAAAGTTACAGTCAGTGACCACACTGGAAAAGTTTTCCACATTATTAGCTTGGCTGAGAAGAAGAATTTTTATTGAGGCTTCTGACATGTTGGCTGACATGACTATTAAAACAGATGCAGTATTTTGGACCACTAGCAACTGCTGCAACATAAACTCAAAAAACCATTTTTCATATTCCTTCTTCTCGCAATTTCAGGATTTTGGGAGACAGAAGGCTGGTTTGGCTGAACAGCAGGACTAAGGCAAAAAAAAGTAAGTGTAAGGACAGTGGAGGCAAAGTCAGGTGGACACGGAAAGGATACAGAGAAAGGGCTTGTCACTGGAGGGAGGAAATTTGTTTGGCCGAAGCTCAACAGGAGTTGAAGCTTCCTGAAAATGTGGGGGGCAAAAAACGGAGGTTTTTAAATATGTGAATCTCAAAGAACAGTCCAAAAATAACATCAGCCTGTTACAGAAGGAAGATGTCACCCCACAGTGGGCTGTGAGAATAGTGAACAACTCTGAACTTGTGTGGGATGTCCTGCTCCAGCTGGATGCCTACAAATTTATGGGATTTGATGGGATTCATCCAAGAACACTCAAAGAACTGGCTGATGTCTTTGTGAAGACTCTTTCAGTGACTTTTTAATGATCTTAGGAATACCAAATTGACTAGAAGCTGGCTAACACTACCTCAGTTTTCAATAAGGGCAAGAAGGATGACCCTGACTGCAGGCCTGTCTGATAAAATTATGGAGATTATTCTGGGAAGTACTGAAAAATACAATCACAGCCAGCATCGCTTCAAGAGGGCCAAGTCCTGCTTGTCCAACTTAATTTCCTTTTATGATAGGATAACCCACCCAGCTGATCAAGGGAAGTCAGCTGATGTAATCTTTTTGGATTTCAGTAAAGCTTTTTACACTGCCTCTCCCAGGATCCTTCTGGACAAAATGTGCAGGTCACAGCCAGATAAATGTGATGGGTGAGCAACTGCACAGGTCAGGAACAAAGGGTTACTGTGATTGGGGTGACACCAGACTGGTAACTGGTCACTACTGCGATTCCACAGTAGTGGAATTCCACATTCGTTTTAGGCTCAGTACTCTTCAGCATCTTCATAAATGACTTAAAGGACTTGAAGAACATATACTAAGTAAGTTTGCTGATGACACTAAATTGGGAGGACCTGTTGACTCCCCTTCAAGGTGGAGAGACTCTGCAGAGAGATCCTGATGAATTAGAAGGTTGGGCAATCACCAATCACATGACATTTAAGAAGGGCAAGTGTCAGATTCTGCACCTGGGATGGGGCAACCCAGGATGTACAGACAGAACAGGGAATGAGACACTGAAAAGCATGGCAAGGGACCAGGAGGTCCAACCCTGTCCTGGGGGACATCAGGCACAGCATCACAGCCAGGCAAGGGAGGGATTGTCCTGCTCTGCTCTGAGCTGGGGCAGCCTCAGCTCCAGTGCTGGGGGCAGGTCTGGGTGACACAGTGTAAGAAAGATATAAAGCCATTAGAGAATGTTCAGAGGAGGGCCAGGGAAATGGTGAAGGGTCTGGAGGGGAAGCTGTAAAAGGAGCAGTTGAGGGCACCTGGCTTGCTCAGCCTGGGGAGCCTAAGTGGTGTCTGGCCTCCTCACACTGCAGTTTCCTTGCGAGGGGAAGAGGAGGGGCAGGCACTGATTGCTTCTCTTGGTGACAGTGACAGGATCTGAGGGGATGGCCTGAAGTTCTGTCAGGGGAGGTTTAGGCTGGATATTAGGAAAAGATTCCTCCCCCAGAGGGTGGCTGGACATTGGAATAGCATTCCTAGGGAAGTGGTAATGTCACCAAGCCTGCCAGAGCTCAGGAATTGTTTGGACAATTCTCTCAGGCACAAGACTTGATTCTTGGGGATGCTAGGGTTAGGAGCTGTACTCGATGATCCTTGTGGATTGCCTTCCAACCCAGGGTATTCTATGACGTTGTGATTTTCCAGGATGAAGTGCTTCTAGAATACACACACAAGATGTCTCCATGTGTTTCTTGCCTCACCTTCCCCCAATTATAGAATGCCACCACAACTCTAAACCCCTAGAAATTACCTAGCCAATATCCAAAATATGCAATGCATAGAACTCCTATTGATCTTATTCCTGGAGTCCTTTAAACTGCTTCTTTCAAAAAATGTTTACCCTGAAGAAGCTCTTGTTTCTTTCTGGCAAATCCCAGATACATGAAGAAGAAGTCTTATTACAGATCCTCTTCAAGACTCAGTAAAATATGAGCTTAGGTAAAAACATACACTTGATTAATTTTCCAGAGAGCACTGGTTCTGCAGTGAGCTGGGTTTACAGAATACACTGACAAGAAACTACTGAACCCCTAAAAGAGCAGAAAAAAGGAAATTAAATACTTGACTACTATCAGTAGACAGTGTGGATGACTGAGGTCCACTGTCATCGACATCAGGGGTGGAGAGAAAGGTGAAGAGTTCTAGAAACACCACCACTTATAGGTCCTTGTTACAAGGGCAGTCAGATGAGGACTAAATATAGTAATGATATCACTTGTATGATTTTTCATCAGTTACACTGAAGTCTTGAAAATATTCAGGAAAAATTATCATGGACTTTCACTGGAAAATTTTTAAAGATGCTTTAAGCTATGCATCTTATAGAAACTGAGAACCAATTATATACAGCTGCTTTTGAAAGTCCAGCTCAAGTTTTCTCTTAATAAGAAAAAAAGGAAGCATTGCATTGATCCTGTTTTCAGGCCTCTGTCAGCTATTAACAGAGATGGGGCAACTTCGGGTAACCCTGTCTGAAATGTCAACAGCTAAGATGTCTTGCATGTGGAACACATGAAAGACCTGAAGCAATGGTGCCATCTCAACTGCACAGTCAGTACCAGATCTGGAATGATGAAACAATGCAAGGCAAAAATCTAAGAGACAAGAAAAGATATCTTTTCTTTACAGTGTAAAGATTTAAAGTTTGGTAAGACTGTCTTTTAGTGATGAAACATTAGGCTGAAGGCTTTGACAAAAAAAAAAAAAAAAAATCTGTCTGCAACCTCAGTTTACCTTTTGACCAGTTAAGTTCAAATTTTCTTTCTTCCACATCAATAAAAGTGACAGAGATTTTATTCACCTATTTACAGACTTGGTATTACTTAAAGCTTTTTGTAACCATTAAATTTGTATGTGAGGCAAACCATAGTATCTCTTAAGGTGCTTTTAAGCATTACTTTACACTTATACTTCGCCCTTACGTATCTCAGAAAAAGCAACAACTTCCTAATGTAAATGGACATTAAATGGAATTGTATTTTTAGGAAATAAAAATAATCTCCACCAGTCAAAATTTTAGATATAAAACCTAAAGTTGCAGGACAGGGAAGTTACCTAAGTGCAAAAAACCAGGTCTTCTCCAAAAAGAATCAAAACCCTCCCTAACAGAACTACTAATAAAAATAACCCCAAAAAAACCAACAAACCAAAAAAACCCACCCAAAACAAAAATAAACCACCCAAAAAAAAAAAAACACCCCATCAACAAACAACCAATAAAAACCCCCTCAAAAATACAAAAACAAACAGAACATGCACACAACCCCTCCCCCCAACCAAACAAAATACCCCCCCCAAACACAAAGCCCATCACAAAACTAAGAAAACCTCTGAAAGCTGGGAGAATTTTTACAAATCATGATGGATCTACCTGGAGTGTCAGTGAAATACCAATGCTATCCCAGCCAGCATCTGAGTGGAACTGAACAGAGGAGTATCTTGGAACACGGGCTGTCAGAAGAACTCAAGGATTCTGCAGGCCAAGACTTGCCAGAGTATGTTGAATGTTGTAACACAACTCATGATCTTATTTCATACATTGCACTTGAGTCCATCCTGCAATTTCTGCCCCTGTACAGTAATGGCAACTCTACTTTTACGCAATATTTAGAACACTGTTGTAATGTAGCCCTTTTACTACCTAAGAAATGGTAAGAACAGTCACAAAAAAGTAAATAAACTGGGTTATCCCCTCTCTTACAGCAGAACACCTATTCCTCACACCTGTATGATGTAGCACATAAGGCCAAAAAGCTGAAGGAAAGAAAAATTAAGAAACTGACAGAAGTGCAATCCATGAACTCTGGAATATTTGGCTCATAAGCAAGCCTAGCCAATGCAGAGCTTTTGAAATTTGGTATATTCTCTTTGAAGCAAGTTGTCAACTGGTTTTGTTTCTTGAAAAACAAAATAGTAATACACTCAATGAGTATTTCTATTTAACACAATTCAGTCATATTGTTCAGGGGCAGAGGGAGAAAAGAAATAATCAATATCACCAAAAAAAACCCAGGGTACCCATGGATGTAGATAATACAGTGTTTGTTTCACTTTGTTCCCACCATCTGCTCGTTTCAATATGCTAAATAGCACAGGGAAATATACGGCAATAGTTTCAACATGATGGCAACATAAATCCCCCAAAAGCACATGTGGAAAATATGTGAACAATTTTCATTATGAAAGGTTGTAACAAGGAAAGTACGGCATGGAGACATACTCCATAGACAACTGCAGAAAAATCCTCGTCCTTCTCCTGCTCCCGGGTTTAGCTCAGTTTCAGGAGAGGGTCCTTGGATTTCTGCATGGATGCAGTGAAAGATAAAAGAGACTCTCCTTCTCGGGATATGTTCCAAGATTTATTCCAGTGGGAATCCAGGGGAAAAAGAGGGAGAACACGTGAAACGGGCGAGTATTCAAACCTGGGGCATAGGGAGGCGTTGGCTTCTGGCCAGCCAGGAGAGGCCAGAGGGAAAAGGGGAGGTGAAGGGGCTACACCATGAGAAAAACCTTAAAGGAGGTTTTTAGGGAAAAACCATCGAGTTACAACAGACAACATAGACAACTAACCAGGAAGAAACCTGAAAGCCAAAATGCAGAGGAAAAACACAGGGGTAAAGAAGAAGCTGGCTTTAGCATGCCATACAGCAAAAAAAAAAACCACTAAACCTCCTAGTTTAGTATTGACTGAATCACCTTGCACATTAATCAAGAATAACCTAGTAAAGTAATCTTTGAAAAAACATTTTAGTGACAGCACAAGAAAGATGCCACCTTGGTTTAACTAAGTGTGCTTATTAGACACTGAAATATGCTATCAACAGGATGGCATGCATTTTTGGTTTTAGCTGTACTGTGGTAGCATAGCTGAAGTTCAACATTCATGTGATTCCTTCCCACACAGAAGTCAGACAAGCAGGAAAGCACAAGAGTGGGGTCAAACAAACAGGCCTGTGGGAACATGCAAGCTTCAGCACAGCAGAGGACATTATCTGACTTACCTAAAACGCTGAGCCTGCTGAGCTAGAGGGGCAGGATACCTTCTGTTTGGAGAATGGTACAGCTGGGAAAGAATGGCCTGATTGGTTTTTTGGCTTGGATTGTTAGCAAACTTCACAGTGATGGGCTCTGTGGCACCTGGAGGTTTCTGGCCATTCAAGCCCTTGATAGCTTCTTCTGCTTCAATTCGCTTGTCAAACCGGATGAACCCCACACCCCGTGACACCCCTGCACAAGGTGAAAAAAGCACACAGTAATGAATTCACAAAATATTAGATGGCAGCTTTTTATTTGGGTGGCTAATTGCTATGCTGATGGTCGAATGCTGTGAACACATGATAACTCTGAGCTTAACAGAACTGAGTTTTTGCGTAAAGTAAGAATTTTCTACTGTAATTTTGATTTTAATTTTAAATTTAACTGATATAAAACACATTTGTGTAAAAAGCTTCCAAGTTTGAGGGAAAACAGTGGAAACAAATATAGGGAGCCAAAGTGGAATTTAGAAACAAAGCCAACTTGTTGGATGGAAACGAACCCAAACTAGCTGCTCTGTAACCTCTGGCCAGCTCATGCCACCCTGCAATACCTAAATTTACAAAGTTTCTGTAAACTGCTTAGTTCTCTGCTCTCTAGAGCTAAAAAAAAAAAAAAAAAAAAAGGCTTTTGTTCTCCTGCAGTATACCCTGAAGCTCTCTTTGGAGTAAACATGCTGAGAGGATGATGACATGCATATACTGTATTGCAATAATGGGAATTATGGCTGTGTTTTAAGAGTCAGCAGTCACCTCTAACTAAAAGATTTGATTTCAGCATATCACCATACATCACTAGGTGTTACTTTTGAAGGAAACTTTTCTTGATATAGAAAAGTCAAAGGCAACACACAAAGGAATCAAAAAGTGGTTATGGAAGGTCTTAGGAATATCACACATCAAAAATTCCAAGTGTCTTAGACATAATCACATTGAGCTGTGGATATTTGAACAAATTAACATTAATTGCTTCAAACTACTACTAACAGCCAACATTAGTTAGATATTTATTCTCTTATAATATTTCTAGTGCCATTTAGAGCTGCTTTACGTTTTGGTTCATGAATAACCAGATGAGTTAGACACTTGTCATCAGTTGAGAAAGACATTAATGACAAGAAATGTATTCTGTTCATAAACAATGATGATTTAAGCCATCAAAAACGAGAATGAACAGACATAAGAAAGCTTTAAGGAGTCAAATGTCACAGCTTCAACTTTGCATTTTTTTATCTATCAGTCTGTGTCACAACATTATTATTCATACCATTCGGAGCCTACTTCTTCCAAATTATTAAAGAAGAGGCAAGAAAGCTTAAGCCTTAACAACAATCTATATGCCAGAAAGTACACTGCAAATAGCAGGACATATGAATATGAATAGAATTATCATGCATAAGTTCAATTATATTTAATTACTGGTCCATTTGTTAAATTCCATTTACTTCTATGTATGAATATACAGGAACCTATGGTGAACATCTATTTATTGCACAAAGACTAGGAATCTATCCCACAAATCTGCTACATATACAGGTCAGTATTTTGCCTTTAGCTTTCCTTTCCAGGCCTCTCTGCACTCTCAAAAACTCAAACAATTAAAACACTAAGTGTTTTAAGTGTCTTCTTCTAAGTATTAGGTGTCAACACTGAGATTTCTTTTAACTTAGTGGAAGTCAAAGGAGTACACACTTTCCTCTAAAGGTCAGCCAAGAATCAAATGCTGGCATGTGCAAACTTCTCAAAGTAAGAAAATTAAAAAACTTTATGACCTTCTACAGTTGAAAGCTATTTGCCACACAAGAGGATATGCAGCTTTGTAAAGGCCCAACAAAAAAAAATATATAAAACAAATCCAGCTTATTCAGGGAGGAATTATGTGAGTAAATTACTTCCTCTGTCCCACGCTCCTTAGGGTTTTGGAAGACAGAGAACTTGGAGAGCCCTGCTTCTTTGTAGCTTGCTTTGTGCACTCAATACTCCTATCATGTACTTGGCTTTTCACTCAATTGCTTATTTCTGGCAGAGATCCCACAGCAGGTGATTCAGAAAACTATAAAGCTCCTCAAGATCAGCCATTTGAGACAGCAAAAAACCACAGGCATTACTATCTGAATCTGAGGAGCAACCACAAAGTGTCACTAACAACCATCACCTGATTGACACACATACTGTAATAATGCAAATAACCTGGTACATCTTAGTACTTTAAGGCACAGGTAATCACAGAACTTACCTGCTCCTGAGGAACTCTAAGTTCATGTGGGTGACCAAATTTAATGAGTTAGCCTTGAAAACACTTTTAAAAGCAACTGAATCTGGGGCTTCTGCAATCCTAGCCTCAGAGAACCAGCTGTGCATTTCTGCATAAAATTTTCTTTTTAGAAAAAAAAAATTTAATAGCATTTTATAAGGCACTGGGAGACTATTTTCATGCAGCAGCTTGGAAAGGAAGATTCTGGCAGCTGTAAATTTATTACAAGTCATCAAATAAGCTTCAAACTTGCACCTTCAGGGTGGAAATGACTCAAGATGAATCAGTACACTACGCAGCCTATTTTTGTCCATGCATATTTATGAACAATTCCAGGAGAAAAATGCATTTCCTGGCCTATATACACATTTTATACATTATAGGGACAAAGCTATTGTACCGAAACATGAAGTATTTCTTAAACTGTAAGACTATGAAAGACCATGCAAAATTGCCTGCTTACCAGTGACTTGGTCAACCAGAATACGAGAAGTAATAATACGTCCATACTGGGAAAAGAGCTGTTCCAGTTCTTTCTGGGTCATTGTTTTTGGAAGTCCGCTAACATACAAATTTGCGTCTCTGATAGAAGCTGAACTTGGGCGGGCATAAGAAACCTTAGGAAAAAAAAACATGAAAAAATCCTAGAAAACAAATACTTTAAAATCAGCTGAAATAGGACAGTGTTATTTTTTCTCAGACATGAAAACATCTCTAACAGCAGACAAAACAGTTAGTTCACAAAGCCAGTTCAGTGGGTTTTTTTCTTTATTTGTTTTTTGGTTTTGCAGGGTTTTTTGGGAGCTGACTTCCAAGACACAGAAGGAATGCAACTTAGACCACACAGGAGAAGCTGACTACACAAACTGATATATAAAAACTACTTCCAAATAAATGAGAAAAAGCTAGGTACACATTCCAGCAAACCTCGGTGGAGAAAGTGCTCTCATTCAGCTGACTGTTAAGTGACAAACTGAAGAAGTTCCATGAATTCCCATGTTCTATGAATTCTCATTAAAAAGCACTAAAACATACCAGGAATTAAGATTTCAGTGTGCTAAGTAGGCCAAAGGCACAGAAAGACAGTCTGAAGGACTTAAGAGTTTTGGAAGTGTTTTTCAAGTGCTGTGTTTTTTGTACGTATTGAACTTGCTACCAAATGACATATAATCACAACTATTCATGAGATCAAGATGAACTGCTACATCACTTTCACAGGCCTAAGAATGAATGGCAGAAGTAGGATTCCAACCTGCATTTTGCCCGTTCAGCAGCTTGTCAATTTCTGCAACAGGGGCCTTAAAAACAAATGACATTTAACAGTGAACTTTGTGGATCCTTTTGGACAGAAGTTTTTTATCTGCCGCCTCCATGTGTCAGTTGAAATATTTTAAGAGGATCAAGTAGATTCTTTGATCTTTAGATGTATGCTACAAAGCAGCATGTTCACTACTTCCTACTATAGTTTGTACAAGTGGTTTTATTACAAGAATGATTAGGACAGAACACCTATGCTTCTTAAACAGTACAGAATACTTGATCTAGGCTTTTCCCCTATGGAAAATGTAGCAGTAAAAAGGATCCTCAAGAAGTAGTCAGATTTATCTCCTTTCCCTCCCTCCCCTTCCATGCACAGTTAGCCAATACTGGGCAACTGGAACTTGATTCTGTCATTCTGTCTTTTGCCTAATTCTTTGGTATTTCTTTGGAAAACCTTCCTGTCTCATTTCCATGCAGATCAGCAGACTTAAGACTGCTGTGGAAGCAAAAGTGAAGACAGCATGATGGAGATGAAAAATGTGGTATCCTGAACACAGCTGTGATCCTTCAAGTTCCACCCAAAGGCTTTGTGCAAGGTACCTTTGTGCTGGTTGAAGAGGACTGACCTCAAAAACCTGTAGCAATTCAACATGGAACCTTGGAAGCCACTGCCTTGTCCTTTCCACATGAGAGCCACACAAGAGCTAATGCCCTATGTTCAAAGTTACAAGAAAACAGAGAACGAAGTTTGCCTGCATTCAGCCAAAGAAGCAACAAAGACAGTGACAGTTACTCTTTCCTACCAGGCAGAAAAAAAACAATAGCTAAGGAATGAACAAACTTGCTCAACCTGCCCATTTGGCCATAAGCTTCTTTAATTCTTAAGAAATAAACTTTCATACACCACTTGGCAGGACTTTAAGGAGACCCAAGGCCAAGGAATGGAAACGCACTACCTGGGGAACAGGATTAGTCCGTGTAAGATCATGAATTACCAAACCCATGCAGACACTATCTTTCAAGGGGGAATTCACACTGCTGGACACATGCTGCCACATATAAAAATATAAACTCACACAGAGTCTATCAGAAGAGAAGTAACCAGCAAAAAATATCTGCTAACTTACTGCAAGGTTACATTATGCTACAGAAGTAGTATCTGTCAAGATAGAAAGCAGGTTCTGAAAAACTGATTTTCCTCTGGTGAGTATGAATTCTTGCATGGTGGCAGCTGGTCCAGTATTGCCCATGCTCTCTCACTGGTGAAAGACACTTTAAATAGCTTTTAATAGTAGTCAAGGCCCACAGTGAATGTAATTTCCAGAGTACAAATGAATGGAAGCAATCCTCTAAACAGTACACACTACTCTTACAAATCAGTTTCACTGTCATTACCTTCAAATTACTACTCCAACACGTTAAATTTGGGCACATTAGTCACAGTAATAACACATATAAACCCCAAATCAGTGGTTCATCCCCAATATCTGTATCTGAACACTGTATTTAACTGTTTTGCTAAGCACCAGTACTACTGGTCAGGCAAGAAATCTGAAAGAAACATACAACTCAGAAATGCAATGCAATTTAAGTCAGCACCACTAGTGAAAAACAAGAATGCTGCAAAATATTACTGGTAAAACTAATTCCAATGAGAAGAACCTGCCTAGAGAATGTGATATACATGGGACATACCCCTCTCCATTTTTGATGTCAAAGTCCAGTCATTTCACTTGTGATATACATTTAAAACAGAGACTCTCCAGACTAACCTCCCTACATATATCCTGTCAGTTTGCTCATTCAGTAATTACTTGCTGATAGTTCTATATTTAGTGTCTTCCAACAATTTTTGTATGGACTGAAATAATAACTGTGCTAAGATTTTAATTCCACAGCTAATTCAACAGGTGAAAATTACACTTAACGTGATGTCAAAACCACTGAACACAAGGCAAGTCAAGAAACAGCCTGAAAGACTGCAGCTTTAAATACAGCACTACTCTGGAGATACCAATTTAAAAACAATTTTACTGAAATCTTCCACTGCAGTTAGTAGGAAAGTCACTTGTTTCTAGAAATGCAAGCATTACACCACCAAATCTAAGTATTTCACTGCTTGACACCGAATTTCCTAACATCAAGATGAACTGATTCACGATTTTCAAGTGAAAACTGTGGAAGTTAGCAGGTTAAACAAGGAAGTTACCAGAAATAATAAAGAGGCAGAGCCCCTAAAAATGATGTTTCTTACTCTCTGCTACTAACTCAGTACCATGCTTCGAGCTCGTTTATCTCACTACTAGTAGAGGACAAAGTACTTGTGTTCTCTCAAAAAACCTTGGGAATTTAATATAATTTCTTCCTAAACACCTTTACTCAATGTACTCTTCCAAAGTCTTTAAATCTGAAATCTTTAAATGCTAAAATCAGTATTCCAGCAAGTATTTACATTCACTAACTCAACTGCAATCTTTCTGCTTAAAACACTACTTGCCTTTAAGAGTAGTGTCCAGTTCTTTTAAAATGCATGCTTCTGTGGAAAAAAAAAAAACAAACCTCCAACAAAAAAACTACCATCCAGTATGTCCAGATGAAAATGGGTTACACCTACCTAGAAAGCAGATGGATTTGTACTGAGAAAAGGAATACATTAAGAACAAGTATGCCTCCTCGGCAATTGCAACAAAAACAAGGACACACTGCTTTTCTTACAGCAATGTTCTCAGAGGCCACTGTGCCAGGCAAGTGCTCTTAATTTGCACTTTAACGTGTGTGAGATACCATGACTCAAGAACTCTCCTGATTTCTAATAAGAAGTTGCTGCAGCACAGTGCAGAGATGAGGCCTCTGCTGTCACTAGCCAGGGACAGGTTGTTGCCTGAAACAGGAGAGTACATGGCAGTATATTCATCAAGTTTACTTCCTCTCGCCTCTCAAACTGTTCCACTCCAAAGCTTCAAGGCCCCTTTTCCCAGTACACAGACTGCCTTGTTGAACATGTACATGCTGGGCTGAGTTCACGGTGGAAGTCTGCAGCACCACAGTTCTGTGGGCAGTGCAAACTGGAAATCCAGACTTTGCTTTGTGAAAGCAACTTACATCTAGCCCTGTGGATCTGAAAAAGCTCAACACAGCTTCACTTACAAGTTTAGATTAAGCTGATAAATATAATCATATCCCATAAAGGTCCTGCTTTTACAGCCTGCTGTACAATGGGGAATGCGCTGAAAAAACAGACATTGAAGCAACAGCCTTCCAGCATTATCATCAGAAGAGGTTTCACTATTTTAGTTCACCCCTCAAAGTGTTCCAGCTCTGACAGCTACAAACCACACCAGAGTCACAGGCCTGAGGTGGGTCATGGGATCCACATCTGCTGCCACTCAGCTGAGGGCATGAATGGACCAACCTGACAAATTCAGACTCAAATTCCTCAAAGAGGAAGATCTCATAAAATGCTGCTGCATGTAGCACAGAAATAGATTTTAAACTGACACCCAAAGCACCACTTGGTGAACAGAAGAAAGTGTACCTATGTGCTAGGAACAGAAACCAGCTTTAAATCCTGCCACTGATGGAAACAGAAGCAGAGGTTTTCCCAGAAGTGCTCAAGATACTGCAATAGTTTTAAATCAGGGTCATAAATGTCTGATAAAAGAAAAATTATAATGAAGTTCACTGACATAAAACACGAGATGGGAATTATGCACTACAATCACAGAATAGTGATTTTGTTTTGCCCTTGAAAGGGCCAACAGAGAAGAGCATTTTAAAACTTGCAGTCTGTAACTATCACTGTCTTGCAAAAAATAAGAAATACTTAACTTAGAATCTAAGTACAAATAAAATACATGAAATGAAAGGAGATCGTCTCCAAACATTTTCCGTTTCATACTTTTCACTTTCCTGAGAGTCTCAAAAGACCTTTCCTCATACTTCACATTCATGATTCTGATCCCTACTCATGTCCAAACAATGAGAGCACAGGAATTCCCAACTCACTAGGAATAAAAAAGCAATTACCTTTCAAGGAGGACAGGAGGACACAGTATAATATTAAGCCTTCCACATGAATAACATAAACAGGAATAGAATCTTAAAACACAAGACCTCAATTACTCTCCTGAAGGAAATGAGTAAACCTCAGGTTATACTACTGACAGAGATTCTGGCAAGCACAACCCTTGGGAATCTCTTGCACTATTCCACAGGCACATCTGGAAATGCACAGAACATATCCATTGCAACCTACAGTTCACTGGAATATCTTACAACCTTTCTGGAAAACTTATTAATATATGGATGAAAGACAGAGTCAGCGTTTAATGTGACAAAGTAACTTGAAAGCTGCTAGATTAATATAGGTCTATTTGTCTTAAGACTGCCATAATTTGTAAAGTAAGCATAACCATGTTTTACATTAATAAAAATCCTCTTAGGAAGAAAACAGATACTGGATTTAAAACAAAGTAAAATAGTAATAATCAAAAACCCCAATCAAACAGCCCCCCCCCCCCTTTAAAAGAGACTCTAACAGATGCTCATTTACAGCATTTTGAATCCATGCAGAAAGCCATAACCTTTTCAGAGGACTTTGTGTAGCATGGGGAGGGCAGGGTAAAAGATGCAGCATCTATCTTAGTAAAAACAAGCAGTTTTTTGTTGGTTTTGTGACTCTGTTTTTACTTGCATAAGACTTGGTGTTTAAGCAATGCTTGCAGACTTCCATCAACTCTACACAGAACTGCTGGCCCCTTCTAATATCTCAATTTCTGTGTCAGGAATCCCCTATGCAACTCAGGAAGGACCTTACTGAACTGCAGAACTGGCTGCAAAGCTGCTCAGCAGCCTTATGGGGAGCTGCACTGGTCCAAGGATTCTCTCCGTCACAGAAACAGGGATGGGCTCTTGCAAGACACTGATCAGCAGCAACACAGCACTTGGGGCTCACACAGAAAACAAAACTGGGATTGCTAACCATGAGAATAGTGCATTTGGCCTGACACACTGTGAGAATGGACAACCAACCACCTGCCCATAATGTGGGATACAGCAAGTGACAGCAGTGTGCATTAAGAACTGAATCCTCATCTCACGATTACCCAGCTACAAGAAAAACAAGCAGCCGGCTTAAGGTGGATAAGTAACATTCAAAGTCTAAGGAGATTTCAATTTCAATGAAGAACAAATTTTACCTGAGGGTGAGAAGATGTGTGTGTGTAGTATTAAAATCAAAGTGCTGTCAAAGCTTTTAACACAGCTAAAAGATTGCATAATTATAATTTATGTAATTCCTCCAGAAATTTAGGGGAAAGGGGGAAAAAAAAACACCTTTACCTTCCTTCCAAGAAAAACTGTTCTTCTGTTTCAGGTCTGCTAGGACAGTGCAATTTGATCTTAAGAATACAGTCCTGAGGTATTTAATTATCCTGTGAAAACTACTAAATGCTCTGACATCATAGCCCCTCTCTCAGCCTTTGCTGACTGACAACATCAGCAAAACTCACTAGTTTAAATTAAACTTTGTCACAAGATTTGCTCCTTACTAGGCCAATGTTCTTTAATACTAGTGGAGGTGTGGGTGGGAATAAGAAAAAAAAAACAAAAAACAAGAAGGTAGGGAGGGTTTCTTTCACCTTCACAGCTCACTCACCTCTGGCATTTTTAAGAGAGATTTTACACAATTCATGCACACTTCATTGCCACCCAAGGATATCAGTTAATAAAAAAATTACTACAAAGAAGAGCTATTAACATAATTTTTCAATACAAGTATAAGTGGTGAAGACAGGCGCAATCTCTATCTAAACTGGGAAATCAAACCAGCATCTCTCTTTTTTCAGTATTTTGCTGTTTTTTATTAAGTGTTTAAAGTGTTTTCAAGAGCACTATCATTGGTAAAATTTCTTAAAGGTGCTGCTACTCAACAGTTAAGTTAGAGGATAATTCCTTTACAATGAATCTTGTTGTAAATCTAAGTAGTGGTTCAAGACACCAAGTGAAATCACATTGGATAATGCCAAATTTTAATGACAATAATTCAAAGAACACTAATGAACGTGCAAGCACACCGTCATTTCAAATCTTCCCTTGCTATACAGCACTTTTTTGGGCATTTGTAAAGCTGAATGCTTAGTATTCACTCTTCTACTGAAGTCTTAACTAGTAGCTTACACAACTTTCTACATTAGGGCAGTCAACTAGGTGGTGATGGCAAAACAGTGTTTGCAGCCGAAGAATTTGTCAATTTCATTCCAAGAGGAAGTTGGCATAATGTTACACATTAAACCTATTTTTATTTTTATTACATGCAAAGTTATAAAGGAGTGTGAAGAAAACCTACAGATTTAGTACTTTAGATAAAATATTTCTTAAATTTCTATTCCCCTGACAGGTAATAATTACCCCTGCAAACATCCTAACAATCCAAAGAACTCCAGAGAAGGAAAATCCTATTAAATTTGACTTTTAAGCAGCACTAGGCATCTTATAAATGCCATCTTACAAAAAAAGACAACTCCAAGGCTTCTAGCCCGGACATACTGTATTTCCCCTCTTTCCAACATGTGTTTGCATACATGTCTACACGTTTCACAGCATTCTCTACTAAGAGAGCGGCCAGGTCCTGCATGCAGGGGCTCTGACATCTCAAGGCCTCAAAAAGGAGGAATGAGCACAGCATTCTGTCATCTTCAGTGGCCTCTTGGCAGCTACAACCCACAAAGGACTGTGTCCATCATTAAGGCAGCCTAGCATCCATGAAGAACAGTCAAAATATTGTCCTGTGTCTTCCTACTACCCTCAATAGTCTAGGTAAAAAGCTGCCTCCTACTCATTGCACAGCTCTCAGCCAGTCCAAAGAAAGGCCATTTGTTTGCCTTTTTAGACAGTGAATCTTAATACGGTCTCTCTTGTTAATGCTCTTTTACTTCACATTGAAAGATATTACTACTCAGATAACCTCACAATAAATTAACTTCTCTTTTTTTTGTCAGGAGTTTTCTTATAAAAAGTCCCTAATCAAAAGGAGGGAAACCCATGGACTATTTCTCCTCTCCTAAGCAAAAGCCAAGACAACAAAAACAAACACTCAATTTTCTTATCCATATCTATAAATCAATGATTCTCTTAACATGTTTGTTTCTCTAAGTTTTCTTCTTTGGGAAGAACTGATCTTTCCTGGACAACCTAAATGTCAAAAACAAAAGTCACGGACAAGCAAGAAGGTAAGCAGAAAAATCACTCCAGGCACACAAATCCACGTTTTTACTGTCTCTTCAATACAACAGAGATTAAAAGCTTGCCAGCAGCATCATCTTCCAAAAGAGAAGCCACAGAAAATATTTTACCTTTTATAAGGTGCATCTTCTTTCCACACTACAGTTGCATAATTCAGTGAAGCCCAAACTTCACAGGCTATGTGCAGCACACATAAGCTTGTTTACATTGCAAATAAACCATAAATTATGCCACAAAGAGCACTATATAATAATGGAGGCATACTGTCCAGCTGAGCAGGGTTCACACATCTGACACACCCATAAGTGGCTTTACCATCAGAGTATACACCCACCCTAATGTTTGACTGTTCAGTTAAATCAGAAGGCAATATATAACCACTACGAGGTTAGACAAGACTAAGAGGGCTATTGCTTTGGAGATATACGCCAGAAAGTTGGTCAAGATACTTTGCAAAGAATTCAGTAAAGTATTTATTAAGCATTCCACAGGATCTTCCTTTAAAAAAAAGAAGAGGTAATAGGATTTTGTATTGCTATCCATTTTAAAAAAACCCAACTCTTAAGCAAGCATTTTGCAAATCTGGATTTTTCAATGTATTTTATTTCAAGAAAACACTAAGGGGCATGCCCTTAGGGATGAGAAAAATATGTCCAATGACAAGCAGGCTAGTATAGAAGCTGTGGATCAGAGGTATCTGTCACAGCCCCAGTCCAGAGCATCACACATCAGGGTCAGGACAATCAGTTTCCTGTGAGTAGGATTACACTCAGTTCAGCCACAATGTGAGGATACATCACACTGTGACTGAACCAGCAAAGTTCCTTCCAATTTTATATACAATGGGAAATAAACTTGAACCATCAATGTAGAAAAGTACTGAGCATTCCTACTGAAGTTCCAGAAATGCACAGTGAACAAATACCCTTTTTTTTTCTTTTGAAGTCTAAATATATACTAACATTTCTATTTAATAATTTTTCATATGAAGGTACACATAAAAATCTGTTAGACAATTTTGAAGCTGAAAATTATGGATTCGATTCTAAGTTTGTCAAACAGGATTTTGTTTTGAGGTTTTTTTGGTTGATTGTCTTTTGGGGGGGGGGGGAAAGGGGTGGGTTTTTTCTTGTTGGTTTTGCTATTTTTGTTTGGTTGGGTTTTTTTTGTAACTGACTTACCAACTCTGAACAAATAGGAGCACTGTGGTCTATAAACGGGGAGTACCTCTACAAAGGCCCTGGGACTGAAACCTCCTAAGAGACTTCCTCCACCCAAGATACTGCCTCCAGAAGCAGAAAAGACCTCAGACTTCAAACCTGAGCTCTGCTCACCGTTGCCTCCTGGCTGATCTGAGGAGTATGTAAGCTACAAAATGCATCACAGTTGGTTAGGCATTTCTACTGCTTCACATATAAATGTGGTGAGGTTGGTACTAGATGATCTCTAAGGTCCATTCCAATCCCTTAACATCCTATCATTCTGTGATCTTGGAAAATCCAGTCACAAAAAATTTGACCTGAAACCTCACATCTAAGAAGGAAGAAGAGTAAATAAAGGAGAAGAGAGTAAAGCAGTTTTTGCACTCAAGTCATCCACAAACACTGAAAGGTGCTGCTGGGGCTAGCTGGAGTCAGAGAATTTACCTGTAACATTAACAATCAGCATTTACAGATACTTGTCACTAGTTAAACACAGATTTTCTTTGTTTTGGCAAAGAGGTTATCATTTTGGCTTGTGACAACTCCAGAGTTTCAGCTTTGCTTTAGCTAAAGATATCTAATGTACGAACACCTGAAAAAAAGACATAAGCTTTAGTCTCACTGCAAAGGTCTTTGTCTGGTATCTAACCTACAATTCCACCTTTTGGTCCTGGGAACACAGGAAAGAAAAAGGATCACTGTCATCACTCATATCTGTCTACTCAATTTTCACCTTTTTTATAAAAAAGGTGAAAATTGATTAAATTAATCACTTAGCAAGGTGAAGGAGGATTAAAAAGGTCACATATGGACAGTATGAAGTAAGTTACTGCAACCCCCTCAAAGGGCACTTTGATCTGGGAGACCTGGCTTGATTTTCTATGACTATATAGGCACTGATGGTGGTTAACAGAACTTCCAGTTTACCACCATGGACATACAAGTCATGTTGGCTCAATCCAAGGCATTACATGCAAACAATACTACTGGAACACAAAAGATTCCCTTTCTCACCACCATGCAGGAGACAGCTTCAAAAATCCTGGAGCACAAAATTACTTATTACTTTGCTAAATCTTCCTCCAAAGTAGAAAATGAGAGAAGACTGTGGGCCAGAAGAAGTGTGACAGAAACACACAGGGAACTTTCAGCAGTCCTTCATCCATTGTACTTGTGCACCATGAGTCACCATTTGTTGCAAAGCAGTATTTAAGTATCAAATATTGCAATCCACTTTTTTAAAATCTCATGAATACGGAACAGGTAAGACACTGGCCAAAACTACTGGCATCTTATTTTTGTCTCAGTTGTCATTCAGTGGTTCTGCACTGTTTTTTAAGTACAAATGTTTTTAGAGGTGAATTTTATTTCATGTCTCAAACATGCTCCTAGTCAGAAGGCAGCCACTATCCAAGTGATCAGCTAGCAAACACTGTGGTTTAATGAGGAAAAATGGCCTAGCTGGAACATATACTACCTTCAGGCACCAACACCTGTGAAACATGTTCAGAAGTCTGCATTTCCTGATAATTTTATTTAATCTCCTCACTCTCAGAATTTCAGAGCTCAACTGCTCAAATGAGTATCCTCAGTCTTCTGTTATTGGATTAAAAGAAGTGATGAAGAAAGTAACTCTCAAGATTTGTTTCTAGAAATTTGAGAAACTGAATTTAGTAAACAAGTGTGTGAGGAGTTGTAATGTAATAGAACAGGAACACCAAAGATGTAAACACCAGAGCCCGAGAAACAGAGGAACTCGTGATAGCCAACAGTTATTTCAGCATTTCATTCTGAGGATTTGTAACAAGACAACTAGCAACATAAAACCTGAAGCATTAATAAGGAAACTATATCATCTTTGAGAAAATGAGGAAGTACACGGTGTTTAAACAACATGTAACATTCTTCGACTAAGGTATACAACAATTTTTCAGTTAAAACAATTCATCTGTACGTCTAAATTGTTATGTGGGTTAAGAAAATGCAATTTTCTATTCCTTCTATACTTAATCTAACTCTATATAAACAACTATAACAGTTATAAACAAACTATAATAAATATAACCATGGACTACAAAGGACCATTCACTACATGAAATCCTAGTTTATTGTACTGACATTAGCTCAAAGCTTGTTACACCTGTAAAAGGAAAATAAATCAGGAAATCAAAACAGTTTTGTTTCTTTAAATTATTCTAACACTACATACCTTTATAGTCTTAGTTTGAAGTCTCAATCCATTCAGAGTATTGATAGCTTTTTCAGCATCCTTGGGGTCAACATAGTTCACAAAACCATAACCCAAGCTCTGACCTGATTAAAAAGACAAAAGTCATCATTAGTACTGCAGTGTCACAATGAATAGCTAACTATTTAAAACCTACAGACACACACTGAGCAAACATTGCTTATATTGAAGAATAGTACCCACTTCAAAGAACAAAACTGAAAAGGGTCACACTATCTAATACCTAATTTTCCCACTAACATCGGTAGAGTTCAAGTAGCTTCTTCTGTTCTTGTGTTCAACACAGAAATTGTCACATTCAGTTTAATGCAAGACTTAAAAACTGATAAGCAGAGTAGGTTCAGAAGTGTATTATGATCTATCAGACACTAGAGGACGTGCAGAAGCATCAGCTTTAAAGTGACATGAGGAATCTGCTACTCACTAGTAAACGTTTTTATTGAACACAAGAAGTATAGCAGCAAAATTCCAGACTACTGCTTGAAAACGAAGTACATTTCAAAGTCACTCACTGTCAGAATTTGAGCCAAATTAGAAACCAAAAAAACTTACAGATCTTATTCGTACATTACTGTACATTAAAGTAGCCTTTCAGTAACAAGGAGTTTAAAGGCTCGTTTTGCTCCAATATTCAAAACAACAGGTAAAACTATCAGATAAAGAACTAAACATCTGCCAAAGATGCAGTATTATTTTCAGGTTTCTTCAGTGTTGGAAATACAGATGAACATAAAGCCTTTTTATTTAGTTCTTATCTCTGAACAACAGCCCCTTTCTAGCCATTAATTTTGCCTAAGCACTTATTAAACACTTGAGTTTAGCAGCAGCCATCTTTTGACAACTTCAAAACCTGCAGTATACTATCCCTAACTAGCATTCTACTTTAGAAGTACTTTTAGTGTGTAAGAATGCAAATAGGTGGAAGATTTTAACATAGTGAAAAGATATACTTAGCAAGAATCCTTCATTAGCACAAATCTTTCCAGAAACACTCCCATACTCTGGTTTTGTTTGTTGGTTTGAGGTTTTTTGGGTTTTTTAAGACACCAAAACAGGATTTTAAAAAAAATAAGCCATAGGGGAGCATCCAAAATATCTAATTCACAAAATGCTACTTAGAATGATTAGTTTGGGTACAGAACAATACAAAAGGATAAACAACATAACAAAGCACAAATAGCTTATTCATTTATTGTCCAAAAAATATGATGGAACTCATGCTGTATCAAATTCTTGTATGGTATCTATACAGGATGCATTTAACAATATGCAATGCAAAAAAACAACAGGAAATCTTCCACTTAAATACCACTAGAGGGTTTACTAACTAGCCCATTATCAGTGGAATTTACAATTTTGCACCTATTATGCCTACCATGCCACCAAAGGTCAGAGGATACCACCACCCCCCTGCCCTAAACCTACTGCCAATTCTCTCAAATCTCTTCCTCAACACATCTCAGGCAAACAAATTGTCTAGATGGATCTATGAACAGGTTAATACATGCTTGAACAGAGAATGCAAACCCCAACAAGACAGAAGACTGAGCACCTGCTCTAGAGAACCCTGCTCGGAGCAGGAGGTTAGACTCCATGATCTTCATGCCTTCAGCCTCAGCAGTTTGACACGTTTCTCTAACAAACCACATGGAAATACCTAACATCATTTATTTCCGTATTAATTTACAGCTAGATATTGCTAAGTTTTTAATCCTAGAAGCCTTTTTACTTACTAGCTTGATTAGAGTAGAGCAATATCTACACCTGTTACCTCCATCACTCCCACTGTCTCCAGAAACTCTTCCCAGCAGCACCTCCAAAAAACAAGAATCACTCTGTGCATGACTGATTTCAGTGTTATCTCCTAATACAGAAATGCTGATTTCAGGTGTTTGCTATTAATCTCCTGAGGAGCCCTTTTAAATTACAACCTTAAAACATGTTAAAATCTCCAACAGAAAGCTATTTCATGTAGGATGCTTCCAATACAACACTCGCTCATTGCAGATGTAACAGAAAAAGATGGGAAGAAATTATTTCTCCTGTCCCTCTCTGTTGATGTGATCTGCTTTTCATATATAAAAACACCCAGACTGCTGCAGACAAAGAGCTTACCCAGCTGTTATAAAGAATTCAATTCATGACCATTCTTCTGGAGACACTCTACTAGTTAAACTTGGTAAATATTAGGACACTAGCCTAGGAAGGTGCACCAAAATTCCAGTAATTTATTCAGAACAAGTTCTGAAATAATTTATGCAATTTTATTCTATGATTTTAGAATTAAAGAAAACCTTTTACCATGAGAGTGGTGTAACACTGAAACAGGCAACCAGAGGGGGTGTAAAGTCTCCATTTCTGGAGATACTCAAGAGTCTGAATGAACAGAGTCCTGAGCTACCTGCTGAAGGAAAATCTGCTTGAGAAAACAGGAAATTATGAGATTATCTCCAGAAGTTCTTTACACCTTCAGTGAATCTGTGACTGAGATTGTATTTACTCCAGTTTTGTTTTACTTAAGTTATCTAAAATTCAATTCTCTAAATTTCTTATTTATTTAGAAAGGTTAAGAAAATGCAAAACTTCTTAGACATTAAATTTATGCCCGAAGATTAGTGGTTTAATTAGACATTAAACAATAATTGAGAGTCAAAAATCACCTTCTTCACAGCACATTAAAAAATAATGTTGACTTTGAACAAGCAATGCAATTGATTGTAAATCAAACCTGATTTCTGGAATCAGTGTTTGAGGAACCACTCTTACATCTTCCTGCTTATGTTAATCACTTGTTAAGTGCTTTGTCAGTTCATAGACGGATGGCTGGTTTCCAGAAAATTCAGACAAGCATTTAAGAAAATGCAGGAGAAGCAGCTATTCCAAACACCTCCTCAGATATCTCATTCCAAGCTATATCTGACAGGTGGTGTGAAAGTACAAAATGGGTTACAAGGAAGAACTGAGTTTCTAAGTTCTAAGCGAAAAGAACTTCAGTTCAAACTTATTCAAGTACCACTACCACTGTACAAGCTAAAGAGAAGTCTCATCTTACTGTGGATTTCAGACAGAGACCACCACATGCACTCTGCATAAATTTTACTCAGAAGCAACTGGCCAGGGTAACTCAAACCAGTTCTCCTGTGCAGTTTTTCCTCATTCCTCAAGGTCTAAACATTTGCTTACAAGCCAAGACAAGGAGAAGCCAGACTTACACCGAATGAGCCACCACTTAGGATATTTAAGAGGAACTTCATTATTTAATGAATGTAATGACTAGTTGCATTGCCTGACAATAAGGACTGAACTGAACAATGACAGAACTGGACTCTTCCATCTGTGCTTCTTCCACACTGAATTCCATTTGCCAAGACAACAGTGTCCTGAAGAACACACATTTGTCTCCAAGTCTAGTAACACACCTAAAAATAGATTATGTGTCTGAGTCTGCAAAAAAGTGACAGAAGAAAGAAGGTAAATCTTCCACAAGCTACCCACTTTTATGTGTGTCAAAAAGCTGCTTAATCTCCTGCTAAGACAAGGTCAGCTCCAGTAGGCTCTTGCCTCAGCTTTCTGGTTCCAATTTGTGATTAATGACACTGCCTGAAAAAACTTGCATCTCTGTAAGGTAGCTGTCCTGGTGCTCTGATACTATGTGTTTAGGTATTTTGAATAACCAGTTTTGCTTTTTGAGCATCTTCAAAATTAAGGTCTACTCAGCCTTAACACAGACAAGAGACTACCTGTGACATCAGGTCTGTATTTCATAACTCAGATCTGCAAGTAGTATTAAATTTAGATTATCCTAAGTAAAGGAGTTCAAGAGTTTCTGATTTAACTATCAGTTGAGCTTAATCTCCCGGGTAATTCTTGTGGCTACTCTGAAAAGCTGTTTAAAGATGTTTCTGTAAACCTCCTACTAGATTTTATGCTTTTGGCATTACAAATATTAGAAAACGTGGTCCAGAAAAATCCCAACATTTAGCAAAAAGATTGGTAAAAGTCACCTGAATTAGGAAAAGTAAAAATGATGAAATTATCTGGAAGGAATGAGGAAATAAATGGGGAAAAGCAGTCTGACTTGAATTTTTCTTTAAAAAAAAATCTGAAAAACCAAAAGCCACATAGTAGAAGTAATGCATCTCACAAGACTGTAAGACAGCAAAGAAATTAGAACAAAAGTTACGATTTCGAAGTTCACACTGGAAGTTCAGAATTATTAATTATGTTTTATGTAACTGACACTCATAACAAAGTCAAATTCAAGCACAAGTGGCAACAAAATCTTTTCAGTTAGGGATCTCTTTTAACCAAGACATGCTATACCCATTAGTGACTGACAAAAGCTCAGGCCTTTGTGGCCTACAAGAAAAAGTGCAGAAAGCACTATGTTAATCAGCTTAATAGGGGAAACTGTTCCATTTCTATTTCATGTTTTTCAGCTTCATAAACATGACTTGATTGACATGTATGATGATGCAAATTAAAGAGCAATTAATTCGATAATGCCAAGTTGCTTTCTGGCACTACAGTCAATGTATGGAATGGATTTTGAGAGGGAAAGGGCAAAAAGTTATTTCAAACAATTTAATTCCAATCAGTCTAATCAGACTGCTCAAGAGACTGATTGAACATCCAAGTGTACACTAGAAAAGCATAATTGAAGTAATGTACAATTAAAAAACAAGTAATGAATACACTGATTCAGTATTTAGGAAAGGACAGCAGACAGACTTCATAGGCACCTATCACCAAAAGATCAAAGAAGTTTCAAGTTGAAATAAGTAAGTAGGAAATCATAGCTTTGAAAGATGACTTTTTTCAGCATCAAAAATACTCAGGCTAATTCACGATACTTATCAGAGAAGAGCCACAAATAAACTACTTGTATCCTACCCAAGTTGTTTCAAAACTGTTTCCTATAAATCATAAATAAAGCACACGGCTGTAAAAGCTCGAAGAAAGTCCTCTGCTGTCCAATATTCAGAACAAATAGATGCTATCCAGAGAGAAAAAGAGGTCATGTAAAGTAGATGTGATAGAGGTGACACTTATCTATTTTTAATGTTTTGCTTTTAATTAAAGGTAACAGTAACATTCCTTAAAGCAGGACAGAATCATCTCTGAAAGCAAAATAATTGAATCTGGTCAGGGCTGTCAAGGCAAACAAGAAAAGCATCTACATAGAAAGCTGGTGAAAGAAAAGGTTAGGGGAAACATAGGCCCTCTCTGGAACAGGAAGATGACCTGGTTATCAGGTATACAGAAAAATCTGAGGGATACTGAGCAACTTTTCTTTCCTCACAGTCTTCAACAGCAAGTGCTCCACCCACACTGCCCAAGTCATAGAGGGCAAAGAAGGGACTGGAACAATGAAGAACCACTTACTGTGCACAAACATTGGGTTCAAAACCCTCTAAGGAACCTCAAGGTGCACAAGTCCGTAAGACCTGGTCAGATACATCCATTGGTTCCTTGGGAACTGGCAGAGGAAATGGCTAAACCAGTATCCATCATATCTGAGAAGCTGTGGCAGTCTGATGAAGTTGCCACTAACTGGAAAAGTGGAAACATAACCTCCATTTTCATAAAGGGAAATAAATAAAGTAGGGGAACTATATGCTTGTCAGTCTCATCTCTGGGCATGAGATCATGAAACAGATCCTCAAAGGAAAAACAGAGGTGACAACAGGCAACGTGATTTCACTAAAGGCAAATTGTGCCAGACAAATTTGGTGGCGTTCTACAATACGTCTGAAGTGCTGGTGGATGAGGAAAGAGCGACTGATGTCATCTATCTGCAGTTATGCAAAGCATTTGATACTGTCCCACACAACGTTCTTGTCTGTAAGTTGGAGAAACATGGATTCAGTGGTGGCTAAGGAATTGCCTGGATGCTCACAACAAAGAGTTGCAGTCAATGTGTCAATGTTCCAGTGAACACCAAGGACAAACAGCAAGTAGTGTTTGTATGGGGTCAGTATTGGGGCTGGCTGGTTTTACTCTGTCACCAACATGGACAATGGGATCAAGGCACCCTCAGCAAGTTTGCTGACAACAGGGAGCTGCATGGTACCATCAATACACTTGAGGGAAGGGATGCCATTCAGAGGTATCTGGACAGCTTGAAAGGTGCATGCATCTGTGAGAGGACCTCATGAAATTCAACAAGGCCAAGTGCAAGGCCCTGCACCTGGGCTGGGGCAATCCCAAGGACAAACACAAGGTGGGCAGAGAATGGAGGAAGTACAGCCCTGCCAGAGAGGATGCAGGGGTGCTGGTGGGTAAGAGCTGGACATGACCCATCCATGAGCACTCCCAGCCCAGAAAGCCAAACGTGTCCTGGGCTGCATCCAAAGCAGCGTGGGCAGCAGGGCAGGGAGGGGATTCTGCAGCACCTCTCCTGTGAGGATGGGCTAAAGAAACTGGATTCACTCTACCTGGAGAAGAAAAGGCTCCAGAGAGATCTCATAGCACCTTCCATTACTCAAAAGAAGCCTAAAAGAGAACTGGAAAGTGACATTTTACAAGGGCACATAGTGATAAGGACAAGGGGGAACAGCTTTAAACTGGAAGAGGGAAGATTTAGATCAGGTAGAAGAAAGAAATGCTTTACTGTGAATACGGTGAGACACTGAAACAGGTTGCCTAGAGAAACTGGATGCCCCACCCCTAGGAAAGGCTGGTCTAGATGGGGCTTTGAACAATCTGTTCTAGGGGAAAGTGTCCCTGTTTAAGGAAGAAGGGTTAGAACTAGATGATCTTTCAAGTTCTCTTCCAGTGCAAACTACTTTACGTTTCTAAGAGTTCAGTTATCTGAACTGTTCATTTAACATTTAAGTGTTCAATAACTATGTGCTATACATTAAAAGTAAGACTTGAAAGGTAGATGAACACAACTTTTAATCTAACAGCAGTTAAATAAGCCCTTTCAAGGGAGGTGGAGTCCCACACAAATGCACAATGAACGTAACTGCTACCTTTTCAGTAGTCCTGCAACATTTTACAGCACCTGAGAAGAATGGATATTGCTTTCTGCCTAATGCATGATTAGCAGCTGATTAAAACAGCAATGTTATTTCATGACTGATTAAAACATCTTGGTATTCTACTAGGTCTTCTCTGAATGCTTTTTGGGCAGAAAGCTCAACAGGTTTGACCCTAGACATTTCTGGCCTATATAAAGCCTGGTCCTGATGTCACCTGCTGTGCAGCTGTGTACTAAACCTGTGTTATCATGATCTCCCTCTCTTAACAGCTGCTGCTGAATATAATTTTCCTACATGCATATGTGAGAAAGTTGTCTTCCCCGACAGAATCTAGAGCCAGTGCTGTAGAACTTCTTTACTTGAGGAGATGATACCTTTTTCTCCCCCCAGCACTGCTCCATTAGTATACAATGGTATTATTACCAGATAATTAGCAGGCGCTGAAAGGACAGCAACTTCAGCACTAGAAGAGCATCCACTGCTGCATTTCTTCCCACAGCCAACCACCTGCATCATTTCAACATGCACTTTCTACTTGCATGAACTAGAACAGCCTTTTGACAATGCAGCACTGTTCTTTTCAAAGTCTGGGACACCCACCACATGAGGGAGTCCTTGGCTGCTGTTTCCCGTCAGAGCTATGGAATACCCAGTGAAAGGGCTGAGCAAGCTAACTTTTGGAAGCAACTGTTGAATACGTTACCAGAGTACCCAGATAATTCTGCATCTCATCTGAAATTCCTAAACATTACTGTAATGTCTGAAGGTCAAACAAAAATAAATAATTAACAGCATCAGGTAATATTTTTTCCCACAAAAAACAGAGTCAGAACAAGTTCTACAAATCAAGTCAAGCTCTCAAAACCTTTTCATAATGTACTGATCAAGTAAGACTGAAGGAGATCTATGCAGTGTACTGGGGTTCATTTTAAGGAACAAGAAGAGCCGTGGTTTCTCATTAACAGGTAAAAGTAATGAAAGAAAAGCAGCCCAACTAATTGAATCTTACCAATGCTAAATTTTGGAAGAGAAAAAACTGTCATAAATGACCATCCCGATAGGCATATCAAACAGAAAAAAGAACAACAAAGAACCCCAAAACATTTACAATCTCATAAATAATACATCTTCAAATTAATACACACTACTAAGGTATAAAACCATTTTCATGGCCTAATACAAAAACTAAGCACAGACTAATCATACTGTGGAAAATTAGAAGTCTGAATAGTAAGTAACACATTCATACATATCCACAGGACAACCAAAAATTATTGATAAGTATACATTTAAAAACCAGGATTTTTCTACAATAGTCACCATGCCATCATTTCAGACATACCAGGCTATTTCAACTTCTGCAAAAAAAGATCTTATTGCAAAAGACTAAGTTATAGGATTATAACCAGTAAGAACTTCAATATCAGAGAAGAAATGGTAAAAAGCCTATCTTGGGAAAAAACCCCAAATGGGACATACTATTTGCATCAATACTACAGTTAGGAATACAACTCAAAGGTAAATAAAGTCTAGGAACTGAAAAAGCCATTGTCTACAAGTCTATAGAAAGAGAACTCATAGGAATTCCAGAAGACTGAGGACCTTATTTCTTTTTATAGTTTAACTCCAGCTACATACACTGCCTTCAGTGCTTAACTCCTCCAAAAACTGTAATCCAGACCTTGACTGAAAGAGAAAAGTCCTCCTTTCTAGTAAACTTTTGCTTTCAGCCATGCAAATTGTCACTTTACAAGCACTGTTTTCAATAAACTAAATTGTGTTTAACACCATAAACTTCTGTCTCTGTGTATGAAGTCAACTGGCAAAGATACACTAAACTACTGCATGAACAAGCCAGGTTCATGTTTTTGTAATCAGGACCAAGTCAAATTCACAGAAACTTGACATTAGGTTTTATTCTTCCTTTCATCACTCCAAAAGTTGTACAAACTGGTGGAAGAATGCTGTTAAAAGAAACATCCATGACAACATATGAAGACCATATAGAAAACTCTCATTAGATTTCATCTCATGGATTCAGAAGTCTTGCAAGCCTCCTAAAATTTCAGAGTGAAGATGTGTTCCATTACCAGTACACAAAAGCAAAACTGACACTACAGAAAACCCACAGGATTATGTAAAGATCAACCTAAACGCTGCAATTAATAGTCTATGCTGTCCTAAAAGCAAGCCATGGAAAAGATAATATTACTTACTAGACTCCCGCCCAACTTCAGAAGCATGAAAAGTTTACTACAGTTTCAGATATAGGAGTGAGAAGCAGTCAACCCTTTTGTCTGTGTGGATTTGCAATTTAAGAAATCCAAATGCTCTACAATATGCTAGAGTGATCCTGCAGAGTGACAACCCCACAGAGGACTTGTGAGCCGAGATAAAGTATTCAGCTGGTACCAGATCTTTTACAAAAAAGTTGTCTCATCTAAGTCACGACTGTCATCTGTGATTAATGCCATAGAGACTACCACAGTATTTTCTTGACACTGGATAAAGCTAGGAGCACATACTCAGACATACAACTCAATTAATGCAGCACTGTATCTGAAACTCCCTACATGACTGTGGTCTAGCAAGAAGGGCTAAATGAGTAAGTAGAGAATACCACCAACCTTTCTATTTACTCTTAATGTAAGTTACCGTTTAAGTTTCAAACTGTATTTTAGTTTGCATTAAGGCTTGAACTGAATTTTAAAAGCAGCTCAGCAAAATAAGGGAACCTGCATAAATCATTGAGCAATCCCTAATTTAACTGCAGTTTGCTTATAGTTCCAGCAGATGGATTCTATTTACTGAATACACAACTCATCACTGTGCAGGCAAGGCTGAGCAGCTTGTAAGAAAACACCTGTAAACTGTGATCTCTACTAGATTTCAGTATTTGATACTTCAGTGCATTTCTCAGCTATTGCTCTAAATCTGGAATAATGCAAGCTGAAGAATGAATGAAAAGGATCAAGCATTGATCAAAGTATTTGACAGTATATCCTGCCACACAGTAAGTAGATTATGTCTAATCTCAGCCAGGTTCAACTCTTTATTAATTTGGTGCCATCCTCCTGCCTTATAACTTACAGTTCTTCACATGTGAGGAACATCATCATCTGGTGCTTCATCAACACAAGCTTGTTGTTGCTGGGTACAAAAATGATGATGCAGCTCTGGTTCTTCCCTGCAGCATGAGGAGAAAGTTTGTGGTGGGGGTACCATGGATACTAAGCATTATAGGAACTTGATAAAAGATGTTCAGCAAGCCAGAAGAGACACCAGTTGAAGGTTATTAACAGAGATCCATCATATTCAAAGAGAAAATCTTAACACCAGGAAGTGTGGTTGAAAGCAGGGTCTGCATGGAAATGAGCATGCTGTTGCACAAGCAAAAGAAACAGCAATTGCTTATGGACACTACAGGAGGAGGAACACTGAGAATCATGCCCATTATTGCCTTGGATTCAAACATAACCAGCCACAGCCACAAACTACTTGAAATAATAAAAACTGAACTACACACTCAGACTCTTACAAACTAACTTGTCATATTACAAGGAGAAGATCCTTACCACTCTAAGGTGAAAGAATATAATGGAATTTGCCAAACCAAGCACTTTCCTGAAAACTAGCTATACTCTTTAATTTTTACCACTACTAGTAGTAACATATTCCAGGCATCTCAGTTTTGTCTTTTGCAGTCAGTTCACTCCTTGTCAGGAATTCAGCCAGGAGTGATCAGTATTCTGCCTCATTGTATCCACCTAGTCACCTTAAATAAGCAAGTGGATGTAAAGCACTTTATTCTACTCCTGGGGTGTTCCGAAACCTGTGGTAATGTGCTCACCCAAGTAAAAAAACTGGTATGACACTTTGTTATGGTTTAAACCCAGCTGGCAACTAAGAACAAACAGCTACAACTAAAAACACTCCCCCTCATACCAGTGGAAGAAGAGAGCAGAATTTTTAAAAAAGGCTTGCCAGTGAAGACCAGTTTAGAAATTGAAACAAAACACATAACAGTCTAAAAGATAATAAAAAAGGAGAGTTAGCCTAACAAAAACAAGTGATAGACAAAAAAAAAACCTGCTCATCATCCACTGGCTTATATCAAATCCTGCCCCTGAACTGTGAGCAGGTCCCATTTCAGGTAACTCCCCCAGTTTATTAATTATTTGGGTATGAGGTTCTATGGTGTGGAATACATCACTGGCCAGTCCAGGTCCCTGACCTGCCTATGCTCCCAACTCCCGCCCGCTAGCAGAGCACAAAACACTGAACAGTCCTTAACTCAGGGTAAACACTGCTCAGCAACAGCCAAACCATCACTGTGTTATCAACTTTATTTTCATACTGATTCCAAAGCACAGCACTGTACCTACTGCTGAGAACAAAGGAACTCTCTCCTAGCCAAAAATCAGGACACACCTGAACATAAATTTTTTCCCAAACTTCACAGAAACACATCCTACTTTGGAATGGTTGTTTTGCTTTGGTTTTTGTCGAGGTTTTTACCTGCTACTTAAACTCCGTTTTGAAGGACATCCTGAAATGTGCCATGAGCTTAAGTTTGAAAAGTATTTTCCTGCTCTAGGGAACTTTTTTCATAGGTTACTTACCTTGCTTACTTTCTTACTTTCAATCACGTATTTATTTTCTGTTGGCTTTTTTCTGGTCTTTACTGATGAATGAAAACTTGTAAAAAATGATAAATTGTCCTCAAAACATGATTTCTTTCCCTAGTGAAGGTCTTAACTGTCAAATCAAAAATATGTGGTTGAAAGTATGCCCAAGGGCAACTCTTTTTTTCAGTTGTAACAGCTGTAATTAACAAACAAGAACAACTAGTCCTCTGCAATACTAAATAGCTGGAAAAATTTCTCTTTGCAGTTGCTAAATGAACTTAGGAAAAAAATATGCTGAGAAAAGCTAAGTTTTCATGATTTGAAACTGAAGTATGTCTCCATAACAACACAGTAAACACAGTAACACAGTAAAATTCTTCCATAAGTAAGCTTTTTTAGTTTAGAAGGTGGTGGGGAAGAGTGGGGAACTGAAACAATCAATGCATCTTAGTACAGATGCAAATCCTCATAACCATTGTGCAGCATTATTAGGCTCCAAGTGCATTTCAAAAAGAGCTTTCGTTTAACACGCACAAAGCCATAGCTACCAGAAGGACTATGAAAAAACCTATCTACAATAGATCCAGAAACTTAGAAGATGGGAAAGAATTCAGACTACAAATCCCCTTCTGTTTCAGTAAATTCTGCTAAATGCCGCAAATAAGCAAAGGTAAAGACAAAGTAATTGCAACAGCTGGTCAACAGTAAAGAAATTTTGAAGATGATACAGCTGTGTCCTTAGTACCTGTGGGAATTAGTAGACTTACAAAAAAATATTAAAGAAATCCTAAAATGAAATACAAGATCTGAGCCCTCTCATTTTCACTTTACTATAGATTAAAGTACTAGTTCACTAAAACCACAGGCTTGTATAGTTGTTTTCTGTGACATTCTACAGCTTTCTATTTCCACTCTGACTTGACATACTCCAGGAAAAAAAATTCCATAGAGAACAGTATAAGCCCTTTTCTGCAGCTGTACACAGAAAACCACAATGGCAGTCTGGCAAATTTTCACAGTAAGAGCTGCCAGTTGAAGTACCATGATTAAAGAAAACACAATGTAGATATACATATATTTTACAGAAAACAAACACATGCAGCTAGAAAGTTCCTTGAATGTATTTCAAGGTCTTGTCTCTGTAACACAATATATTAACTGCTTCAATACCTAACGGACCAACCATGAACCTGTTAGAACCATCTGCAGCTTGAAGTCTTATTACTCACCTCTCAGCTTGTGGAGGCTGAGGAAAAACCTAGTTTTTGTAGGGATACTCAGATCCTTAATATACACATGACATCCTTGGAGTGAGAGAGCTTCTAGGTGTGCAGGTCAGTTACATCACTACCCAAACTGAGTCAGATACCACTGAAACATACCTTCCTTATTATACATACAGAGCTCTAATCTCACAAAGGTAGGTAGTTTCAGTTACCCTGGAAAACAGTTACACTGCAATAAAAACTTCAGTTTATGACAAGTCTCTTTCACACACTAGCTTCTACTACAATTAACATTTATTCAAACAGCTGGCCTAGGATCACTAAGCTGCAACAGCAACATGTACCTACAGACACATGAAAGAGTAAACAGTGTAAGACCCACCAAACTGGCAGCCTGGGACTCCCAGTGTGGAAGCAAAGAGCACTACTTCAGCTAAAAGCACAAAAGATAGTCCACATTATTACAGACCAATGCCAGTTTGGCAACCACTGACAAGTGTGAATGGTAATCTGTTTGCAGAAAAGTGCAAGATGATTGCAATATACATTATCTCCATCAAAAGGCACAGTGTTTACTGAAAAGCAGAGTGATCTAGCAATCTGAAAGGTTCCTAATTATATTTAGTCATATAAAAAGAGTTAAAGTTTTAAAACATCAAGTTATTGTGTATGCTATATACTGAAATGAATTAATCAATTCAGGTTAATATATGAATGAATAATAATTTTTAAACCAGCTTGTTTCCACGAAGTTGTACTATGAGTGAATCTCTGGCAAGTTCAGTCAAACAGGTCTTTTCTACCTCTTTTACTTGTAAAAACAACACCTGTGAACTTCTGAAAAGTCAAAACAGTGTTGTGCTTGCATAACAGTGAAAATGGAAGTACAAAGACAGTTAGTTAAGTGCTGTCTTGAGTAACACAAGGTAAAATAATTTCCTTCATCCTCACCTGTTTACATGACTCATTTCCAGGAGACATGTGACGTGCAATAAATTATGCTGTTTACTATGAAAAGGTACAGTAAATGCTGCTAAATACTTCTTAGTAATATTAAATAGGAATCAGAAGCATCAAACACCACAGAATTGCCTGGGTTGGAAGGAACCTTAAAGACCATTTAATTACAACCCCATAGCAGATTTAAGACATTAGCTGTGCTCTGGATCCACACGTACGGCTTGCTTGAAAGTTAACTCTTTCAGGATTAACCCTGCAGGATGGTACTTCAAGCATCCAAGCTAGCTAAGTAAACCAATGCTCTCCTGCTGTACTTTTCTCCAACATGCACACAAAGTTAAAAATCACTTTATTAAAGTATGTGCTATAACTCACCATGTACCATGGCCACAGCAGAAACTGCATTTTAACAGCTGCAGAGTTCAAAACATAAACTTGAAAATCGAAAAGGTGATTTTAAGATCAACCCTCCTTTTTCCCAGAAGATCTATGCTTCAAGTCTTGAGCAAGATGCTCCAGAGAGCAGTCAGTCACCACACATAAATATATATAAATTCATATAAATAGAAATTTGCCTCCAATCCCATTTAGTTTCTCTTCTTAATTTCACATCTTAGGCAAGTTTTGCACAACATTCTACTGGCAAGACACAGTCTTCCAGGCAGCACTTTTTGTTCACAACCCTCCCTTAATCAGAAATTGTCAGGCTGACAAAAACTCATTTCAGCACATCATTTAGCAGCAGCTAGCAAGTACCCCTGCGTACCACACACTCAGCACACCACAAAAGAGCAGGCAGCTTCAACTAGTTCTTCCTTTAGCTGCCAAATTACTCTCCCAGCCAAGTACACAAAACCTTGCAAGAACATCTGATGCCTTAGTGATATAAGACTGCAAACAACTAACACATTAGGAATAAAGGCTAACAAGAAAAAAGAGCTGGGGACTTCAACAAAAATTGCAAGCCTCTCTTGGAAAACATGACGAGGTTGTGGTCTGTTCATTCATGTGGTCCTCTCTGTATCAGGCACTTGCACTGTATGAGCAAGTACCTGAAATTCCAGCTACTCATTGCCTTACCGTGCTCAAAAATTTATTTTTTTTTTTGTCATGGGAATGCTTAAAACTTTCTACACCATAAACAAAGTAACTTTGAACACTAAGCCCCTCCACAGATATGCCAGACTGTCTTCCTCTTGCTTCTTCTGGGACATAAAAAGGAAAAACTACTTTGTAGGTAGGACCCACCCACTTTGCCTGCTACCTTATCTTCAAGGCAGTAAGAAGCCTCAAATTAAAGCACAACCATATTTTTTTCCCCCATCTTCCTGTAAGTTTAGTTTAGATGCCCTAAAATTAGACTTCCATTAAGGGAAGTAAAAGATTTAGAGTTGAAGAGAAAGCTAAGACTGCTCAGAGCAACAATGACAAGAGACATGAAAGAAACTGGCAGCCCAGGCTCAACTGAGATCACTTTCCAAGTCAGGAGTTTTAGAAATGCAGTAGCACTGACAAGGCATAAGAGTTTTCTGTCCTTGCCATACATGAACATTTACAATGTTATGATAGAAGGAGTGACCATACAGAGCTTAACAAGTTTCACACGTTCTAGATTCAAGCAGCCAGTCAGATAACACACTTTGTATTGCTTCCGCTGAGGACGCATGCAGGTTCTCCCTTGATTACCAAAAAATTGCTGTACAAGTCACAGCAAGTGTAAGAGTCATCTCTAAGAGATCAGTGTTTCAGCCATGCTCAGCTAAAACAGGCCACTTGCCCTTCAGAAAAGAAAATCCTTCTCCAAGTCATGGCCTCAAGTGTTTTGGCTGATTATAATTCAGCATTGTGACAAGCGTTTCCTATGACTCTGCACTAGAGGAGACTAAGTGTTCAACAACCAAAGATTTGGCAGATCAAAGTCCCTCCTCATACTGCACAGAATTGAGACAGGTATTACCACTGTGAACAACACAAGCTCTGTCTGACAACATCATGTCCAACTCTATATATTTGTTTCTATATCTACGACCAACTCAGAATCCTTGGAATTTATTACCATGGAACTTCAATGAAGACTGAGAACACGCATGAGAACTAAAACCCTGTATAAACTTCAGTTACAAACATATTGACAGTTGCTTCGACAATTTTACGGAATTTTTCTAGAACAGCGGTTCTAGACATCTGAATTGTGTGCTGCATTTTACACCTTCACTTTGTGCAACACAGGAATGAGAGAATACTTCAAATTACCTAAGAAATGATTATCTTCAAGAGGAAAAGATGAAATCTACAAAATTAAGCAGGATATCTTGTTAGCTTTAGTCTTAATGAAAGAGATAGAAATGTGATCCTTCCTTCACATGAGTATCCATCACACTGTACTGTAGACTAGACTTCAGTACTCTGGATTGTACTTTAGACTGCAGAAGTCTGCGAAATTTTTAAAGGTGTCACGTAAGGTGTTCACTTGAAAAATTTTACTCTGTGAGCCTATAATATCGACCATAAAGAAACACCACCACAATATGACAGAGTTGCCAGCCACAAGACAAACTGGAATCCAGGTATTTTTGAAAAAGATGTGTATGATTTTCAGACTTTTAACCAACATGTAAGCTCCACAGTAAGGCAGCTGGATCAAGTTTTGAAAAAATGCCATGTAACAGTGATCTGCAGGCATGTCCCTAAAGTGGAGTTACTCTTTATCTTCAAGCAGAGATGACAGAAGGTAGCAGGAACTGATGAAATCTTCAAGTGCAGAGCACGTGTCTCCTTGTACTGAAGGTAATAGTATTGCCAGAGCTTCACAGCTCATACACAATTCACAAGTCTGTGAACGGGAAATACAGTCTCAGGCTAGCTCCCTAAGCATACCCTGCCTCACTTTCCAGCCACAACAAGAAGGCATGCTAAACTGCAAAAGAAATCCATTTATTAGTAGTAGTAGTTCAAATACAGTTAAGGAGACAGGAAAACCAGACCTATTCACGAGCAGGTTCTCTTTTGAAGAAAATAAGTTGTGAATTTTGTGAGCATATGATTGTTTTAATAAGAGAACAGTTACAGGAGCTTTCAAGGCAAGAAAACAAATATTTTCCCAAATTTAAGACATCTGAGTTAACTACTTTTTGAAATTAAGGAGTCTATATTCCCTGAATTTCTGTTTAGCTAACAATGCCACAAGCATGACTGAAAACTGGGAGATTATTCCACCATATGAAAATTAAGCATTAATCTTCCACATGTAAAACTGAAATTGTACTAAAGACAGTGTGGATTAAAACAATGCAGTCATTTTTTTTTAAGGAGACTGCAGTCACATTTTTACCTATATTCATGTTTCAAAAAAGTACGTCTATAAAATGGTTATCACACTACACTATCTTTCCTTTAAAGTGCTAGCTACTGCTGTTTCCTGCATTTTTTCAAAATCTGATAAATCCATCTATCTTGCTTAAGTAGAAAGCATGTGCTCTTTAAAGTGCTCGACCAGGGCAGCTCCAGTAATTAAATTTCACCCCATTTTATTCTCCTCCCCTAACATTTGGAGTATTTTTAGCTTATTTCTTGTAACTATATATGCTTAACATTAGACTACATAAAATTTTATCATTACATGATAAATGTTACCTCTGCTGCCTTTTAAATATGTAGAAGCACTTAAATTAAACAGCTATCTAAAGCGGCTGACTGGAATTCAGTTATGTCGCTTTGTTGAGACCTGGGTCTCCTACCTATTGTACAACCACAATTAACTTAAGTGGTAGTTTTGCAACTTGTATTGACATACATCTGCATTAGTCAAAGGCACTGTAAGAGTTAACACAGACTCTAAAATATCTAGGCACAATGACTCATTCCTGACAGATTCTCTGGTTAGCAAGTGAAGATAAAGTGACATTCATGACCCACTTATCACATGCTGTTGTCAGTGGGATTCTCACAAGGAGAGACTCTTGTTCAGCACCCTTTAGAATCTTCAATACTACCAACATTAAACTTATTTATCACCAGTGAAACAACAAAACAGCAATCAGCTATTTTAATTCTTACTGGTAAGACCTGAAATAGTTTTCCACTAATACACAAACTTCACTTCAGCTACTAACGTTGCCCAACAAAGTTTCGCCCATGAAGTGCATGCTTGGAGATGACCATCAGGAACCTTCACAGATCAGCTTTGACCCTTATTCACAAGTAAATCCCTAGCTAAAAATCAATAACATTATCAGGACTTGGACTTCAAACTGCTCACGTGAAATTCGTAAGTGAACTCCAGGGTACCTCGTTCCCCTCAAATAGGTTTTCCAGAGGGAAAAAGCCAAGGAAGTCCTTCAAGTTCAGTTCCTCTCAATCCTGAAGTGTGCAGACAGCTTCAAGGACATGGGGCACTTTCACCTCTAGTGAGAGATGTCCCTGTCCATGGCATTGGAATTTGGAATCAGATAATTAAAGTGCCATCCAACTGAAGCCACTCTGTGATTCTACAACAATGCAAATGCACTTCAGCCTTGCAGATGTGTTCACAGTGTGAGTACTGAATAATACAGTAAGAGACAACTTGGTTTAAATCCACCAGATATTAATGAGTAATTGGGTCAAGATACAGTGGCTGGTCATGATCTCTCTGAGTTAACACATGGCACTGGCAACCCAGTGATTCCAGCAGGAGTAACTCTGACTCTCAGGACAGGACTGTGCTTTCTAACCAGGCACAGCTGCAGAGATCACAGCTCATGCACGGCCCCAGTGGATGCCCTTTGAGGTATACAAGTTGATCTCTGTCCCAGTGATCTGTGGGCTGTGGTTACTTCCTCCCTGTTGATGGCCTTGCCCACCAGTGACAGTGGCCATGAAGTGAAACACACTTTTGGACATCGAGCTTGCAGGATGGTACCACTCTAAGACAAGGATAGGACTGGACTGGCCCATCTGTGTTGCCACCAAACTCCAGTCTGTTTGCAAACTAGCAGGCACAGAGTGGTGAAGACAAGCCATTACATACCTCAGTGAGACCAGAAGTATAGAAGTGTATTTCAATTTCTATGCTACCATAAACTTAGCATTTAAAGATACTGACCAAGTAACTAGGGTTCATGACAGCTCATTTCAGGACAAAAAAATTATTACATTTTAATAGAGGAATTAAACCAATAAAAGTCTGAAATGCATGCCATTATCTCTTCCTTTACAGAACCTGGTAACAATCCTTGTTCTGAATTTAGAAGGAAAAGCAAAATTTGCTTTTCAAAACTCACTGAAGAAAATCTGAAAATTAGTAAGGATAGGACTGAAAGTTGAGAGCTTTCTCCTCAGCATCTACAAACACAAAGTTATCTTGCTGGAGCAAGATAAATCAGAATTATTGCTCCCAATGCAATACCGTATTTCTCAATCTCACTATACTAAAACCTTTTGGAACAAGACATTTTGGCTGGCCGTTGAAACTATATCTCAAAGCTGGGGAGCTGCTCTCTAGTAAGTAGAAAAGCTACATATTTCCAAAAATTTCAACTCTGGAGTTCTGCGCTACTGAGAATGTAATTTCAATTCAGGATCCTTCTCAGGCATCACTTCATGCTGTATAGAAAACATCACACCTTGAAACAAGAGGTCTGCAATTAAGGCCAGCTCCATTCCCAGGTACAGAAGCACACCAGTGCTTCTCCAATTTAGAACATCAGGCTCATCCTGTAAGGATGTGGACAATTTGAACATCGATCATGAAGACCTTGAGGGTTACTTCTGTGGGCCTGAAGTAGCCTCTGAAGTAATTTCTAAGCAACTTTGGTAAGGAATGCTAAATATGTGGGATATGCAAGACAGAGATAAACTGCCTTTGAAAAGCCATCCCACTAACTGATGAAGTACCAGTTACATCTTTCCACTCCCAGAACAAGAGGTCAGGAAAGGACCTTTTGTTTCAAAGCACTGAAATCACTACCTACAGAGAAAACAGTCTTGTTTTCTCCATCAACCAGACTTTACCCGAAGACAGTAAACTGTGACATCAGCCCCATCTAGTTTCTTTAGTATACCCAAGAATATTCAGTAATCTTCAAACTGACAAGCAAAGACTGTTTTAAAGTTTGGTCAGGCCAGATCAACTAAAAGCAGTGATTTCAAAATCCTAGATTACCATGCTGAAGGAGGGTGCTTCACAGATTTACCTATTCCACTACCTAATGTCTTAAGAACACTGTCATCTGCTGTGGGAAGATTTGCTGGTAATTAGAGCCATAGGGGAAACAAACAATATTCAGCCAATGGAAGTAGGCCACAGACTGGTCAATAAGAAGGAAGCTAAAGAGCATAAACTGATTGAAGTGTGCATCCTAAAGAAACTGCTCAAGTGCTGCAATTCAAAAGCAGCTTTACACCTGTAAAGTAAGATAATCTGCCCTTTTTCCAAGGTACAAGCTTCATTACCTGCATCCCTGAAAAGAAGGAGCTTTGCATCAACAAGTGCTAAAGTCTAACTTCAATGAGGATGAATCAAAATTCAAGAAAACTTTGTAAAAATATCTGCTTTTCCACAGAAAGATGTGACTCTTTGTTCCTAATACCCTGAAGCCCAGGTTTAAGTGTCTTGATAGCATTTATAGCATGAAAACTAACCTAAATGAAATGCAAATAAATAAACTTAATTTTGAGGTATATAACTTTAAAAAATATTAATGTAAGTTCCTTCTGACCAGCACCATCAGCACTGATTCCTTCTGCCTTTATTCCATTACTTAAGAGAGTTGCAGAATACCTTCTCCGAGTTTGCTGCTTGGAAAAATGAAAAGAAAGAAAAAAACTCCCAAACCAACATACCTGTTATTTTGTCCCTGACAAGCTTGCAGGATTCTATCTCCCCAATGCTGCCAAAAAGACTCTTCAGTTCCTCTTGTGTCATGTTTTGTGGAAGGTAGTTGACTATTAAATTGGTCTTGCTGTCTTCTGTGTTCCCAGAATCAACTGGTGATGAGCAATTGTTTATAGTGGCTGAACCATGGGCTGTGTTATTACAAGTTGGTCCATTAGACAGTTGTGTTTCCATGGCAGCAATTACCTGCTGAAAAGAAACAGAAAACAAGAACCATCAAAATTCATATTTCAGTTATCAACAGAAAACAAGAACCTAAAAGACCTATCACTACGCAGAAATAGTACTGCCAAGCCCATATACTGCCTCTACATGCAAGAAAAAATGCTCAAACAAACACCCGTACAGAAGGGCATTAAACTATTAGTAAAGACAATACTTTAAAACCTTGCAAGCAAATAAACTGTATCTTCTACAAGCTCACTAAATGAAATCGGCACTCAAAGCTTAGTTTCCATCCTCTGCCATTCCCTCCATTTAGGGGAATCAAAGCCTTTCTATTATTGAAGTTACCAAACAAAACTAGCTTGTTGCAAGAGAAATCCCTTCAACTTTCAAAACTTAAAACTGGTTACTGAAATAACATGAAATGCAGCTTTTAAAGAAGTAGCATTTGACTATTTTCAAAGAGAGGCAGGTATTAACTGTATTCAAAGAATACTTCTCATGAGAAATAGCAAAGATCAAGATTAGTACTTTTAAGAGATATTCAGAGGACATATGAATGTGCTAGAATGGAAAATATACTCTTCCTTGACAACACCCATGACAAATTTCTGTTATCACTGGTTGGAATCAGGTTTCTAAATGCTTTTATTTGACAAAACTGACAGCTTCTCATTCGTATTTCTTTTCTTGCCTGAACTCTAAGAACAGTTAAATTTGACTCTTGAACTTAATTTGCTTTTAGACCACTCCAGAGTTACTGTGTCTGGAAAACCACAGAACAGATTCTCCTAGAACCTAAGGCAGATGGAGAACAGGAAGTGGCCTGAGACAGACAACACAGCCTCACCAAAGGCAAACTCCTGTTTGACCAGTCAAGTGGTCTGTGATAAAGTGACTCCAACAGTGGACAAGGGAAGGGCTACAGATGTCATTTATCTGGACTTCTATAAAGCCTTTGACACAATCCCCTACAAAATCTTTATCGCTAAAATGGAGAATATTTATGGGTGGATTAATAGCTGGATAAGAAAGCGATTGGAGAGTTGCATCCAGAGGTGGTGGTCAAGAGGTCAGAGTCTCAACAGACATCAGTGACAAGTGGTGTCCCTCAGGGGTCCATACTGGGACCAGAGTTATTCCAAGTCTTCATTAACAACAGACAAATGGATCGAGTGCACCCCCTCTGCAAATCTGCAGATGATCCCAAACTGAGTGCTGCTGTTGACACACCTGAAGGTCAGGATGCCATCCAGAGGGATCTGGATAAGCTCAAGAATTGACCCCACGGGAATCTCATGAGGTTTAACAAGACCATGTTCAAGGTGCTGCTCGTGGCTCAGGACAATCCCAGTATCAACACAGGCTGGGGGGATGAATGGATTGAGAGCAGCCCTGTGAGCAGGACTGGGGGTGCTGGTGGGTGAGAGCTGCACATGACCCAGCCATGGGCACTCCCAGCCCAGAAAGCCAAACGTGTCCTGGGCTGCATCCAAAGCAGCGTGGGCAGCAGGGGAGGGAGGGGATTCTGCTCCACCTGGAACCCTGCATCCAGCTCTGGGGTCCCAGCACAGGAAGGACATGGACCTGTCAGACTGAGTCCAGTGGAGGGCCTGGATGAGAGGGATGGAGCACATGTCCTGTGACAAATGCTCTTTCAGCATCAGGTTTGTTCAGCCTAGAAAAGAGAACTTCCAGGTGGCCTAGTTGTGGCCTTTTAGTACTTGAAGGGAGCTTACAAGAAAGATGGAAAGAGACATTTCAGAAGAGCATAAATAGGACAAAGGGGAATGTCTTCAAACTGAAAGAGAGTAGGTTTAGATCATGTATTAGGAAGAAATTTTTAACTTGAGGGTAGGTAAGGCACTTGCCCAGAGAGGCTGTGGATGCCCCATCCCTTGAAGTGTTCAAGGACAGGCTGGATGGAGCTTTGAGCAACCTGATCTAGTGGAAGGTGTCCCTGTTCATGGCAAGCATATTAGAGACAATCTTTCAACTCAAACCAGACTGGATTGTACTGTGTGTCTCACCCAAGGTAACTGTATGACTGCAAGATGCAATAGGACTCTGCTTGTCCACAAGCACTTGTCCACAAGCTGCCACGTTTACAGAATGCTCTCTGCCACCTCAGTTAGTGACTGAATGGCAACAGCTGGTAAATACAATGGATTTTTAATCTTAATATCTGAGATTTGGGGAGCCTACCCTGTTTGAGACCAACTGTTAAGGACAACATGGAAGAGAAAATTATGTAAATTAATTCTCCAGTAATACATATTTCAACACAAGAAGTTCACTAAAAAAATCCATCAATCACTGAAATTCAGCCTCATAATTAAACTGCTAAGAGGAGTTCTCATAAAAAAGCCTCTTGTAAAAATCACAGAGCAGCATCAGGACCTCTGAAGGGTCTGTCCTAACAGTCCTGTTTAAAGCACCATATGCAATCAGTGCATGTCCAAACAGCTGATGAGGTCAACTGTGTTCACAGACCGCATAACTGAATTTCCTAATAATACAAGATGGAGTAAGTTGAGTTTCTTATTAGAAGTCCAACTTAGACATTCCTGGGAACACGTTTCTATGTTCTGTGTTCTGCATACAGAAGCATTTTCCAAGAGGTTACTTCAGCACAACACAAAAAAAGGGATACATCTATTAAGAGCACTCATTAGAAAAGCGTGATCTAGTTTTCCTGAAGAGCTCCAACTGGAACAACATTTTCTTCCCTTGTGACAAGCTCCAAGGGGTAACCTGCACCAGGCACTGATGAAATAAGTCCACTGAAAAGATGATAAAGTAGATTATCGCAATTAAGATAAATTACTTTTCAAAACACTAGCATACCTGGTAAAGGCAGCAGTCACAAATGCTGTGCCCTGAGGCTCTGTAGAATTGCCTTTTTCCCCTTTTTGTGTTTCATTCTCAACTTTGAAGTGTTTATTGATCAAACTTACTAGGATTTAGCAAGGACAACAAACAATTCTCTCTTAATTGCACATTTATTTTCATGTTCAGGTAGCAAGAATGGGATCCTAAGCCAACATTCAAGTGAACAGCTGCAGTAGCCTGTGTGTGCTGAAAATTACAGCGTCTCTCAGCTATAGAACCATCTGCTCTGAATAAAGTGATACTAATGTGGTTTACAAATAATGCATACCTCACTAATGGGCTAAAGAGAACTGTTCATAAAAGACAAAGCACTAAGTATTCTTCACTCAGAAAAATAGCTGGAGATAAATTTACAGTTTTAAAAAAATTCTTAGACTAGACTGGCAAATATAATTTTAAAATAGTAACCATCAAAACACAACTATACAGATTTCCACAGTTACTGCAATTTAGTATTCAGACCATACCAAAACCATTTTAGTACAATACTCCTCTTCAATTATCCACCATGTATTTTCAATTAGTACTAAAATCTAATTGACATTAGAAGAAAGGCAAGCCACTGCAGTGTAATTTCTACAGGAGATCACCATTTTGCAGAAAAAGTTGTCTTGGTATGCCAGTGTGCTCTAGGCTCTCACAGAATAGGAACACAACCTACAGCCTATAATGAAATATGTATGTGAGTTAGCATTCCAAATAGAAGGTTAAAAGACTTTGGTATGGCCTCAGCACTATTAACATGTAAAAAAGTAGCCTACAGAATTTAAGAAAAGTCCCACAGACCCCAGTCCAAGGCTCTGCTGCCCACGAACCACTTCTAAGCAGAGAAGCCACATCACACAGTCTGACTGCCATGTTAGTTTGGAGTTGCCGTCTGCAATATGGACACAAAAAGTACTGTATGTTAGATTAGCAAGATAATGCAACAAATCAGTTTGTACAAATTTACAGTAATTGCATTTATATTCCCAGCACGTCCATGCAGTGTGGCTTAACTGGATTTGAGGCAATTCCAATCTAATCTTTACAAGTTCAGTTGTAAAATTATTCTTCTAATGTGAAATAAGACGCTTATTTTTAAAGAAGATTTAAAAGATAATGCAGTCTAGTTACTCCTGCATCTACCCTGAAAACTACGTCCAGTACCACACCATGCCTAAAAGAAACTATATCACAAAACAGAGTTTTAAATCTTCAAGACTGAAGAGGAAAGAAAGGAAATACAGTGAGTTGATTTTCCATCAGCACATAAGATGATCATGCACTACTGAAAGACAGCTCCCCTTAAGTGTCCTTCCCAGCCCACAGGAGGAAAAAAATACACAAAAATGACAAAACACTATGTTAGAATCCAGTCCATTCTTAAAATCCTAGGTTTTAAAAATTAGGTAAATTAAAATCTTGTCCAGATGGTTTTCACTAAGTTTTCTTGCAACAGCTGTTCAAAAGTACCAGTGCACATACAAGTGGCAGTAGAGTTAAGGATTTATCAAATGGAATAACTGGAACAAAGAATACAAGTGTTTTTCATAAGATTATTTTGGTAACGAAGAAGACTGTCCTTTGTTTTAACTAAAACATCATTGAAAATCCAGTTAGATTTGCACTGAACAATGCTAGGAGGATACCACAAAAGCTAATAGGCCATTTGCAGATGATTACAGGTAGTCTAGATGTGAAATATAAACAAAACAGAAATAATTAGAAAGGCTTCTGACCACTGCCACAGCTTGAGACTGCTGTTAGTAATGAGATCCTTCTTGCCCATGGTTAGCAGATATAAGTCTAAACTTGATAAAAAAAGACTTAGGTTTCAGAAGGCTACTGCATCCAGCATTTATAAAGATGTACTTCAAAACATCTTCTGTTTTAAAATGGTGCAAGTTACTTTTCATGTCAGTTTGCTACTCTAGTCCATACGCTTAGTTGACTTCATGTATGGTCTTTATTTCTAACTTAGGTTAATAAAGACCTTCAATCACCCTTTTATGCAATATACAGAGGCGTTGGTATCAATTGCAAGTTAGCATGTCATTCTCTGTGGTCTCAATCCAAAATTAACAGTAACTAACCACTTCTCAAGCTCTCCACTGTTCATAGGCAAATATGTTTGATGAACTGCTGGCTACACGAATAAAACCTGGGGGTCTCAAATTTCTTTTAAGTCCAGACAAGCCTTATTAAGAACAAGAAGACTGCTTTAAAATAGCAGTTTCCAACACTCCTATCCTACAGAGACTGTAGTGATGTGCACAAGGTGATGTATTTAGATCTCTGTGACTCTCAGCAAAGCAGTGTGACCCCACAGATCATTTGTTTCCAGTGAACCACAGGCTGTAGATAGAAAACTTCAACAGAACAGCTTACTTGTCTGTACAGGACTTCAGTGTACCCACTAGAGACTTCACTGTTCTCTCAAGCACTGCAGCACTTCTCAAAAAAAGCCAAGAGCACCTGTCAGTTGAAGTACTTCCAGCTTGCATAACACATTTATCTACCCTAAAGCATTCTATACAGTACTTGCATCAGTGTGCAAGTCAGTTCTCTGACTAAAAAAACATTATGCCTCAAAAACATATTTTGCTTTACCAGTTCTTCTACCATTTTTATTACTTTCAAGGCTATACAGAATGCTCTCTTACATCTAATTTGGAGAACTGGCATTCTTACCATTTTATTTACAATTCTATCTGACCTAAAACCAGTATTAAATATGGATAATTACATTCTAGGAAAAAAAAAAAAGCTTTCTGAAGTGAGTTTTCAGCTTTAACATTGTACTAAACCTGCACATTAACACAGAATTTGAGCTGTGAGTCTTCTTCCCCCCACGAAAGTTTTAAAATACTGAACTACTTTAGTATTAAAACTTCAGTACCATTAAAAAAAGCTAATTCAGTTTTTGACTATTAGCCTCAGAAACAGTATTACACTTCAGGTTTCTAAAATAGCTTCGCAGTTACTGCATTCAAGAACCTATAAAACCATTATGTTCAGGAAACAGGGTTCTATACCTACTAAGGAAAAGTTTATCTTAAAATGCATTCAGATTAAGAGGAGAACAATGAAGTCAAGTTGACTGAGTAAATCTGCTCTCTTTACAATGCTGAAAGGAAGCAGAGCTGAAGACGCAGTTGTTCAGTTCAGCAAACTGAGTGGTTCTCTTTAACATGCAGTGCATGGCAGCCATCTATCTTTCAATAAACTTACTTCTAGTTCACCAGGCACAGATAAAATTTTAAACCCACTCCGAAACACTGTTTATGGCTTTAACTGAATGCCAGTTTCTAATTAGCTGCAGTTCAAGCAAGTCATGAGTAAGGTTTGCCTAGCAGAGAAGCAAGTAGGCTTTTTTGTTTTTCAAGAGAAAATACATCAGAAGTTCAAAAGCCATATGGTTTATGCAATTAGTTCTGGTTGCCATAGAACAGTTCCAATTATAACAGCAGATTTTTATATGAGAGCTTTAGAAAATATAGTGGAGCTATAAAGAAGCTTAGCTACTAACTTTCCCTTCAACACAGGTATTTTGGTGTGCAACATACTCAACTATTCATCCTCAGCTGAAAATTAATCTGAGGCTGGATCCCAGCAGTGTTGAGACAGAACCAAGGAGGTGACAAACATATAATCCTTCAACCACCATTACCATCCCACATGCTTTTAGATGCTAAGGAGAGATATTTAGTGCATCAGACTTCTCTCAAAGGTCTTTCTAACACCTGTTTCAATTGACACTTGTGCATCCTGTCGTTGCTGGGCCAGAAATCTTTCACATAGGTTTTATATACATAATTTAATTACATTTATAGACACTGCACTTAAAAAAAAATCACTGCATGGCTGCCTGCCACAATTACATTATATACTTCTAAACAGTATTATCACACAAAGGTGACTACACTCTGCATTTAGGACAGCAAACACTAAACTCATCTGCTTACTTCAGTATGTTATCACTGTTCAGAGGCAACCCAAGCTGGACTATAAGATGCCTCCAGCCTCAAAGGTCACAGCTGGTGCCTTTGATAAAGTCCTAAGAGATGTAAATGTGCTCCTAAAGATTGTCCTCAAGGCCTACATACCAGGAAACCATCAGAGCATGCTTTAGTATTTAGTGTTTGTCTTTCCATCCTGTATCCCAGAGCAATGGAAGTATGCAATAATTACAACACATGACCATTCGGACAAGCAAATACTACAAATTGTTTTCATACTACCAAAGTACAGAACAAGAACCACCTCTGGTTGCATACATTATTCTTTATCTCTTCCAGACAGGAAGGTCTAAACCAGAACTTTGGTCTCTGCTTTTAATGAAGTTGTTCTCTTTCCAGAGGATTTACTCCATCTACTTGGACTTACAACAATAATTAATGCATTTTAACAAGGATAAGCTGTTTCTTGTCTGTGGGGACCATTGCTAAACATGTTAAATTAAAAAAAAAAAATCGTTGTTATTTGGGGGCTCACTGAAAGTTAACACTTGGCACAATACAGATGCTGAATTTTGCCTTAAAAAAGTACTCAGAAAAAAAAAAAAAGGTATTAAAATTGTAAGTGCAGAGTTACTGATGCTTTGAATAGATGCAATTCTTCATGCTTCCTCTTTACTGATTTTTATCTTTACTGGAGTGTTGATTTGAAGGACTCCTTTTTTTTCAAAAGGTCAAGTATCTTAGAAGCATACACAAAAGGTCAGTACTAATTTGTGCACACTCAAAATAGCTGTACAATAAGAGACAGAGATTGTTAACCTAGCACATGCAAAAACTGTTACACAGTTCGCTCAAACATCCCAAAGTCCTCTATGGGTAAAGGCACACACAGCCAGAGGCATGCCTTCAGTTAGCAACCTTGCCAGTCACACTCACTACTCAACTCCTTCAGCTCACCTCTAAGAAGGACAACTGTCAAGGAAAGCTTGGTAATTGCTCTGAGGTCCACATATTAACAGCACATCTTGCGCTTGACGAGTCCAAACAGGCTTTGTCTCTGTTTTCACTTTTTGTTTGATAGTATAAACTGCCATTTCTCCATTAGCAGCCCTCACCATCTGCACGTACATTCAGCCGCTGTTCCCTCCATTACACTGTTTAAAAATCTGCAGCCCAAATTACACCAGGGCACTGCTTGATGAGAACTCATGCAGCTCAGGAGAACAAACCAGAATACTTCTTCATTTATGCTAAGTTATATGGAAGACCTTTGATAAAATAGATGAAAGACAGAAACTTCACAGAAAACTCCGAATTTTTCTGATAATGATGTAGTCTCAAATCTTCAAATAGCTTTAAAAGTTAGTAATATAAACACAGGCAATTAAAACCAGAAAGCATAAGCCCTTTGCAACAATAAAAAGCAATTTCTAGCCTCTCAAAAGTGAAAGTTTAGAAAGGGAACCTTTTCACACTGACTCTTCAATGAATCACTAAAGAAGGAATACCACTTAACATTTCTGTATCTTGGCCTCAAAGTCATGATGAGTTGAAGTAAATGAGGAAAATGAAGACGGTAATGGAAAAAAAAAAGTCATATGAATTTTAGGGAAAAGGATTGTAATTCACCCTTGTGATTGCTGCTGCAGAAGTTAATCTACAGAAGCTTTCAGCAGAAATGAAGAGGCAGCCAAAGCACTCTTGCCTATTCCAGGTAAGCAGTGAGAAGACAACTGAAAAACTGCAGACAGCTGAACAAGAAACAGCAATTAGTGAAGGCATGGAAGTACTTAACAGTGCTGGTGACAGCACTAAAAGCAGAAAGCAGAATCAAGAAAGTACAAATTCTTTATTGAATGCAAATATTTATAGGAAGACTAAAAACATATACATAGATTAAAAGAAAAATTCTTCACTTTCACTTTTGGAAACTCTTAACATTTCTGCAAAGTATTTAAGAGTATTAGGATACTCTAAGCAATGCCCTACCCAAGCTACTATGCATTAGGAATGAAGCCAACAAATGCTTGCAAGGGGTTCTGAAAAAATAATGCATGTACAGCAGGAAAAGGGCATTGCTTGGCAAAGGACTAATCTAGAGAAAATAAAGGATCTCTTCTGACTGAAATTACTGATTATCCTATCAGCTGGGTTAAAGGGAGAGAAACATAGAGGGTAACTTAAGTTATCCTAGAAACCATATTAGAAAGATCAATTCTAGCAGTCTTCTGTAAAGAAAACAAGCCCCTCCATTCCATTAAGGGATCAAGCTCAAGTGAGACTCCAATAAACTATCATTATTTTTATGTTCCTAATTATTCAGGTCAATTTAGACACACAACCACTTAACTAATATGTTAGTTATAACACAACTACATATAGTTATGTTATAATTACTATAACAACTATATAAGTAATACAACATAACTAATTCTCTGAGCAAGACAGCATCAACATGCATTACTAATTAGCTCATATACAAGAAAAAAACCCCTCAAAACTCAGAACAAAATTATACTCTTCTCATTGCCCTCTTTAATTTAAAAATAAAAGTTTAAAGCCAGCTAAGGGAAAGCGATTACTTTGGTTACATTTGAAATTTTAACTAAGTCAAGTTGGGATTGTTTGAACATAGCCAATATTAGTGTTCAGAGTGAGTTTAACCAAAACAATGACTGGATCACACAAAGAGATATTCAGATCTCATAAACAGGCTGTGAACAATTCCAATACTTAACCAATACTTTAAATAAAACTGATTTTTAACAGGGACGATTTTTCAACTGCACTCAACCAGCCACAAAATCTTGCCAGCTATATTTATTCTCTTATTTGCTGCCCCAGTCTCCTGTGTTAGCTCTCAGCCTTCTAGCAAAATACTCTCCAAGGCAATACAGCTCTGTCAAAATGCATATGTATTCTTCAAGAGCTAACTGCATCTTATTGCAGACACTTCCCTTCAGCCTTAGACATCTGCAGTCCTCTCAAGACTACTAACATAAGAAAACAGAAGATTCAGTGGGGTGAAAGGAGACAATCTGATGACTCTTCAAATATAGCAATTCGATAGGTTGAGGGGTTTCAAAGTCAACATCCACTTGAATGGCCAGGATGTCTACTTCAATTTTTCAGCATTTACCTCAGTATTCCCAGCTGGGCGATGTAAAACTTTCCCCTCTTGCATACTGCAGTTATATCCTTCTTCCCCACTGACAATTTTAAAAGCTGATGTTTTGCCAAAAGAGAGGAACAGGAAGCAAACCAAGTTGGTCTGACTAAAAGGTATACAAATCCAAAAAAACACAAGTTAAGAAAAACAGGCTCTTCCTAATCAAGAACGCATGTGTCAGCTTCAAGGCACGAGTCCCCTTATTCTCTAGTGCATCCTCCTGAATGACATGGTTTTGTTCCTCATGAACTCAATTTTCCTCACTGCAATAGAGAGGCCAAGGATGGATGACAGGATTCATCTCCTAGGATAAGGAAGATAAGGTCAGAGGAGCAGTTCACTTGTGCTGGCTTTTCATGGCAGTACTCCTTGCTCGAAGCTCACTGGTGAGCTGGAGAGATGGTTAGGACCAAAATGCACCCCCATCACAGACATTCCATCAGAAGGTACACCTCAGCAGATCCACAGGGCATGAACCTGGTATCTCCATCGCAGCCCTACCCTTCAAACTGCAGGATGAATCCTCTCTATTTCCTCCCTCCAAAAAAGGAGTTTTTTGCTATTTCACGGGGAACTTTTAGCTCAAATGCAGATGAGACAAGAGAAAAGTTGCATGACTAAACATCCTTACTGCTTAAAGCCTCACGTATACTGCTAGTTCGCTCAAAAAATGATATCCTCAACACCACACAAAGGGAGAAAATGAAAGCAGCTGAAAAGTCAGAAACCAGTAGTCACCATGCCTCTCCCTTCCTCTATACCAATCTTTACAAGTACTATCAAAATGTTATCAGGCTGGACAGCAACGTAATGCCTACACACTCAGACATCTCCAAGAGCCCAGATCATCAGTGGCCTGACAGACTGATATGGCAGAGCACCCTTCTTTCAGCTCCAAAAGTCATGACAAGCAAAGCTTATGTGCAACACAAAAAGTATTCAAACCAAACAAACATGCACCATTATGCTCCCATAGAATTAAGTCATTTTTGCACAGGAAACATGAAATTTGAGGAAAAATTGAGGAAACCTTCTGGGGAAGAAGAGATCATCAGGACAACAGATCAGCTAGCAACACAGAGTAAGGGGTACTGGGATTTGCGTCCAGGAAATCTGCACTCCAGCAGGTATGACAGTAAACAAGCTACCTGACCAGTCTTGGATATGATGCCCAAAATTGCTTAAATGGCCTAGGATCGCATCTTAGAGATTAAATATTATATATATGGTGTCATTCTTTGGTGTAGGGCCTCAAAGTAGCATAGAAGCGAAAGAACATGAATGTGTGGCAACAACTGACTTCACTTGCCTTTTTATTTCTTTTTTTTTTCCACAGCTGGGCATGAGGGGTTGGAATAAAAGGAAAGAGTGTTCAAACTGAACACTTTCAGTCAGCATTTCTCCTACAGTTACAAGGCTACTATTTTATGACTTCTTTAAAAAACATTTCAAATCAACAAGAGTGAAGATGCCAACAAGGCATTCTTGTTAACAACTCCTAATGAACTAATATGAAAACACATGGCCAAGGCCAGCTTACTCTAAAAATCCACTACGGATAAAGACTGACTATTCAGTCTCCAAGAAGTGTTCTTAATGGTCTCAAGTTAATAATCACCACATCTTCTAGTGAAAAAACTTAACTGGAGCTGCGATTTCTCACATCCTGCTCCACCTGGAGTAGGCAGGTTCCATGAGAGCAGCACAAAGGTTTCCTATAGCAGATGAACAGAACTTTTATTTCTTGATCCTGATATACCATAAGTAATGAATACTGCAACAAGATAAAACACGACGGACCCATCTGCTTTGCTGTCTTGCGTGCAGAAATTTTTATTTCTATAACCCAACTAAAAATGCAGAGCAATGAAGATTTAAAAAACCTACTGGTTTTAAATAATCTCTCTCTTGCTTTCAGTCACCAAAGAAATCTTGTACAGGTCTCAAGGTTTCTGACCTCTAGGGATGTGAATTCTTGCACAAACATGACTTCAAGAACAGAGAAGCCAAAACGCTAGAATCCCTTGCTTAAACCGTCAGTAATTTAATACATCATCATTAATACCAGTAATAAGATTTTACTATTATTCTGTCCACAAATATGAAGTTTCACTTGGCTTCCATATGCTCTAGTTCTTTTTTCTAACCTTTTCTTCATGGCAATCTGTATCTACGATGTCTCCCACTACCAGTTTTCTTTAGTAGTCCAAGTACCATTAAACTGTGTATCACTACATTGTCTTAACATACCTTGGCTCCTTACATAAGCTAACCCACATACTTTGACTCTCATGCCTTCATGAATTATTCTATGCTGTCTTATACCCAAACCTATTAAAACTACAACTCCATATATTTCTGTAGCTAACATTTCTATCATCTGTGACATATTTCTGAAACCTAAATTTCATAACAAAATCTAGATTAGGCAATTTTCTTTCAAATTGGTTTCAAAAATATTATTTCACTTAGATATTTATTACCGAATCAAAGAAATTGACCTAATACCCCACTTCACCATAAAACTAATTTTATTCCTAATCCAATAGCAAGAGAAACATAGTCACAGAATACGCCACTATAACAGAGCTCCCAAGTACTTGAAAACACAACTTCAACAATTTATTTTATTCCCCTGTGCACATCTTCAAGTTTCAGTGTCAAAGGAAAATCAAAAGAATTGTTTGTGAAAGAGATGGTGAGAAGTCTTACAGACAGGATAAACCAAGCCAGACCAACAGCACACAGCTCCGAAAAAGACTTAAACTTTTCTGTCCCCTATCAATGCATATCAAGTTCCAGAAAGGTGCCTATGTCCCAAAAATCCTGCTGTAATGCACACTAGAGTACAAAGAAATAGCTTGGAAAGGGACACACAGACAACAGTAAACCAAAACATTACTTTCAACAAGTGAAAAATATATACTGATGGCACCTGACTTAGAACATGCTTGCTTTCTACAGGGGCTAACCTGCATATTTTCACTGTCACTTCACTACAGAAATGCACTAACTCTGAGGCACCACAGAAGGGCTGCTTCTTTCACCCAGAATACAAGTTTTAGATCAGAAAGTTAAGTCTTAGTTTATCTCTAGCATCCTTTAAAAGAGACCTGTCAAATCATGTTATTTGTCATGACACCCAAAAGCTGACTTCTGAAAGTCCTGAAGAATATCTCAAAATAAACTACGCTGATTTTATACTGCAACAAATTCCAACATGGAGAGAAGAACCCAAGTTTTAGCCTTTTTTTCACAATGAAGCTGACTTCCAAAACAGGCAAGTTTCACTTCTATGGGCTGAACATTATACTTGGGCAGAGAGCTGGCTATCTTGTGCACAGGAAACAGTAAATGAATGAGACTGTTTCAGAAACAGTATGCATCTTCCCTCCTGACACTTAATCTTGTAAAAAAAGATGACAGCAGCTTATACTGCATGACCTAAACTACTGAGTACTTACATCTATACTTTACCAGGAAAGTCAAGAACTTGTTTTACTACAGCAGGGAAAAAAAACCAAGTATCAAAACTAAGCCTCGACTACATGCTGACAAAAAGGCATCAATGTTATGGAGGAATTTGAACCAAGTGCTACAGTCAGTATTAAAAACCTTGCTGGTATCAGGCATGGGGAATCACTGTGCTGCCTCACATATTCCCATTAAATACACACAGCAGTCCAAAGCAGTTAAAAAGACAAAAGTTACACTATTCACATAATTTGCTTTTGTTTGTAGGAGCTGAACTTCCTTAGATGCCATTGTCAAAAAAGTGCCACGCAGATTACCCTGGAACAGATTCTTTACATTGTAATAAAAGCAGGTGACTTTGAAGAAGTCTGTGCCATTTAATGTCAGCACATTCTAGCTCTAAAACGAAGCATATCACAAAGAAGAGTATTCAATTCACACTATTCAGTTGAAAATAATTTAAGCTATTCTGCCCAAAATTTAGGTGTAGGTATTTAAAAGAACAGCATAACTAAGAATATAAAAACATAGACATAAGAATCACCCACTTCTGGAAATGAAGCGGTAGTCAAGACAAGTAAAATTTAAAAGGAGTTAGTTCATGTTGTTCTATGAACTATTATGTTGTTATATTGTCCCACATCCATAAAGCCAGGACTTTTCCTTCTTCATACTGCAGGTTACTACTTTCCACTTATTTCCTAAACAAAGACCAGCACCTCCAAGTCCAGCAGCCCTGGCATTAACAACTTGCACATCTCTGACTCAAAGATCAAAACCGTGTTTCTTTGTCCCATTATACAGATACAATATTAAAGAATATATGATTGTTAGGCTAAATAATAAAAAAATAGTACTTTTATCTACTTAATTCATTCTGCAGACATTTTATACTATTCTATATTAAATGCATCTTTCAGTTAACATTCAGCCTTCAAAAGTTTATTCTTGGCTTTGATTTTGGGAAAAAAAAACTTGAAGAATAAGTTTCTAGAAGCATCAATTAAGAAAAAAAAAAATTAAGCTTTCCTTACTGCATAAATACTGTACAAAATACATAGGCACATGTAACCTCTAAGTCTGTTCTGCAAAACTGTTTCTCAGATAAAAGATGTCCAAGTGCCCAGATTTTGCTGAATTACACCTCTTTTACTCTATGAAGACAGAGCACATCAGGAGTAATTGCCTAAGGCTAACTGCAGCAAATTATTTCAATTTCTCCTGAAGAAGCTGCAGCCCACAGCTTGGACAGGAGCACTCTTTGCTGGGTTAAGAACTGGCTGGATGGCCGGGCCCAGACCAGAGAGTGGTGGCAAAAGGTGCCACATCCAGCTGGCAACCAGTCACCAATGGGGCTCCCCATGGCTCATTATCAGTCCAGACCTGTTTAATTCCTTTATCCATGGTCTGGATGAGTGGATGAAGAGCATCCTCAGTTAAGTTCTCAAGTGACACCAAGTGGGTGGGAGTGTTGATCTGCTGGAGAGCAGCAGGGCTTTGCAGAGCGGCATGGACAGGCTGGATCCATGGGCAAAGGCAGCGTAAGCAGTGCAGCAAGGTCAAGTGACCAGGCTTGCCTTGGATCAGAACAACCCCACGCAGTGCTACAGCTTAGGGAAGATTGCCTGCAAAGTGGCCCAGCAGAAAAGGACCTGGGGGTGCTGCTGACTGGCATCTGGCTGAACATGACCCAACCCCTGCCCAGGTAGCCAAGAAGTCCAATGGCATCCTGGTCTGTATCAGAGATGGTAGAGAACCTCAAGTCCTGTGGCCAGCTCTGGGCCACTCACATCAAGAAAAACACAGAGATGCTGGAGCAAGTCCAGAGCAGTGCAAAGGGGCCAGTGAAAGGTCTGAAGAGTAAGTTCCATGAGGAGCAGATGAAGGAGTTCTGGTTTAGCCTGGAAAACAGGAGGCTCAGGGGAAACCTTACCACTCTCCATAACTACCTGTAAAAAGACTGGGGGTCAGTCTCTTCTTCCAGGCAACCAGCAAGAGGACAAGAGAAAAGGACCTTAAGTTGGGCTAAAAGAAGGTCCAGGTTAGACATCAGGAGGAATTGCTTCACTGAAAGGATTGTCATACATTGGAATGGGCAGCCCAGGGAGGTGGTGGAGTTCACAACTGCTGCAAGGGCTCAAATGTCTGGACATAGCACTTAGTGCCACATTTCAGTTGACAGTCATGCCTGGTCAAAAGCTGGACTCTTTTGGAGTTCTTTTCCAAACTTAATGATTCTAAGAATTTGTAGAAAAAAATATTAAAAGAACACTGGTTTTAATCTTGTGACTACTGAAGTTTGTTTAACCATACCAAAGCTCTGGCACCTGATGTTGAAAAGACTTCTAAAAAGTCGGTGCACAGAAAGATTGGAAAAGTTCAAGTCCAAGTTAAAGTCTTGAAGTTTAATGTCACTTTAGCTAGTATCTATGACACTGGAAGAAACAAGGGCAAAGGGAGGGTAACACTGGGATACCACACAAAGAGCAGAATTCTGACACTGAGGACCTGCCATCAAGCATCACTTGACTATGAAAAAGTCTTTTCATATAGTAATTCTTTCCTATTTGCAAAAAAATAGACTACTGGTAACTTACCTCCCAAATTTACTGCAAACTCAAAAGACAAATACCGAAGACTACATATATTAATTATAACCTTTGCCACAGAAGCATGTACAAGTTTAGACTTTGCTTTCTTTATTGCACACCTTAAGAGGACATGCAACTGCTCTATTTTGTTTGTATACAACAGCTTTCTGAAAAATGGACTCAACATAAACAAGTATCAAATATTCTGTTATTTGTCTCAGCTATGTCTGAACTCCCTGCAGGACAAGGAACAATTGGTGAACTAGGGTTTGGCATGCATGTCTCCAAATAACCTCCACTGGATCTACAAAAATCTCAGTAGGTTGCTAGAAGATAAAACAACTGTAACAGAAAGGCTTGAAACAAATACAGCCAGGTGTTAGTCTTAATTTGATGTTTTTTTCACTGGTATAAAAACAAACTAAATAAGTAAACTGATGTTAACAGAGATCTAAAATACACCCTGTAGAGAGAAGAACACAGAATGCTGCTGTAACCATCCTTATTAAATTCAGAGAAAATAACTCCCTTTTCTTCAACATCTTTGGACAACGACAGCAGCTCTCATTTAAAGCCATATGACAACTTCACTTAAATAACAGCTAAAAATGTTTAGGCACAGAAAGTGCTTAAACACAGAAAGGTTCTCAACTAGCAGAGGCTGTCCTCACAATAAAGATATCCCATATGGCAACTATTTTTAGACTGTTAAGTATCAGAGGTTAGAGAAATCACATGGGTGTCTCCAAACTGAAAGTTCCTCAGCTGATTTTTATCTCTTGCATAAAGAAAAAGCAATTTGGAGTATTTTTTAGAACCAACATAGTTCAAACTCAAAAACTGTGATCCCTTAAGACTCTGTTTAATTTCTATAACGACCCATTCTTTCCAGTAAGGGCCTCAAAAGAAAGCAAGCTTATAACTTTTGACAAAAATACCTAGAACATTCAAAGCACATCAGCTGAGTTTACTTAACCTGGCTCTAATTCACTGCAGCTGCATCTAATGAACCACAAATAAAAGCTTATTACTGCAGTAAGTGACAGGGGACAGCAGCAGAACACCCCTCCAAGTTTCCAGCACCCTTCAGTTGGCTGTCAGCATTGACTACTGAATCATCTCTGTACTGTAGCTAAGCATACAAAGCCAACAGACAACACCATCTTGCCCTACCTTTGCAATTTCTAGGATGTATTACCAAGAGGGTATCAGGCAGGGTATGCTGATATGAACAGATATGTTAAACAGTCAGCTGCTAGCAGAAAATGTCTGCATTCATTGATCCCTGAAGTACTCATCTGCTCTAAACACTGAACAAGAGTTACAGAGTTCTTGTAATGATAACTCATACACAGAATTTGACATAGGAGCTTGCAATCTGCCACATGGAAGAACATCCTGTGCTGCCTGCAAGATCTTCCAAGCTCATCTTTACAACTAGTGACTATTGGTGACCTAAAAACCTCAGGTCTTAATGCATCTTGTTTAAATATCAGTTAAAAACAGATGCATGCATTACCTCTACTCGCTCACACAAAAATAATTTAGGGATTTCCACAAAGAATTATGTCAAAGTCTTACTGAAAATGAGCAAGTATGTACAGTGCACATGAAGTCTCAGTGAGAGACTACTAAAACCAAGCTTAATTCTCTAAAACAGTGTCAGTTCTCCACACTGGGAATTTGGCCTTTGATATATCAATACGCTTAAGTTAATTTTTTAAGACCAGGATTCCATCAGGAAATTCATCCATATCCTTCTCCAAAATTTCATGTGTACTTTTCCATGTGCAAGTTTTCCAGTCTCAAACAGAACAGTATGCAAAATAAATAAATCAAAAAGCACAGTGAGTAAACTAAATTATTAAAGATTAAGTTAAATGCATTTGCTTCACCTTCTTATGTCAGAAAGGAGACAGGGAAGTGAAGGATATGGCACAGGAAAAGCCTGAGAAGCTACTCAATGTTTTCAGCTTTGACTAAGACAGATTTATACCAGGTGCTTCAAAAACTACTGTCTAAGAAAAAAAAAAAAAAAAAAAAAAAAAAAAAAAAAAAAAAAAAAAAATCAGTAATATTAAAGTTCTCCCTTCCAATTCTGGTAACAGGAAAGTAACACACTGAAAACAAGAAACTTCACCAATTTACTCAACAGCTGCACTCCTGTTTCACAGAGGTATGTAGAACACATGTAAAGATTCACAAATACACAGGGGAAACAATGACTGAGGGAAAAAGCATTTTGTTCCAGGAAGTTAATAAATTACTCCTTTTTTTTTGTTTGTGCAACAGTACAGAGAGTGTTGAGCTTTCTACTTCATTTATCAAAGAAAATGTACAGTTAAGTCAACATTCTTAAGTAAACCCCTCAGAAAGAAGGCAGGTAAAGCTCAAAGAAAAGGTGTAAATTAACCATACATTAAGTTCTAACACACAGTAGCAGTGCCTTTAAACAGTCTTCCAGAGGAAGAGATACTAACAGGGATTTTGGAAATATCTTAATATGCCCAAGCACTACAAGCTAATATTAGAAAGAATGTTTTCCCCAGAATTTCTCTTCCCCTTCAATTTTTCACACAATTCCAAAACCACTTAATTCATCGGGAATTTAAATAAAAGACACAAATGCTCAGTGATGTCCTTCCCTATAGCTAATTTACAACACAGGTACCAACTACTTCTTCCCCTACCACCTCCCACAGGGCCCTAAAAAGAACAAAAGGATCAGGTGAGAAACAGTCTCTGAATAGTAACTCAAAAACTAATAGAAAATGGCAGAGGACAAAACAACATCCACAAAAACTATTCTTATTTCCAGTGTTTTAAAAAACAGTAAGTGGTATAGTCTCGTAAGTGTCACACCAGTCTGCTACATTCTATTTAGCTTATGCAAAATAGAAATTGTTCTATTTCTCCGCAAAATCCACTACAGTAAGTGGATTAGCTACACATTATTAGCAAGGCTCTTCTCTGAGGCACTAAGAGGTCTGACTCTGAAGGTGAATTTCTGCATTTATTGAGACAGGGCACAGAAAAGAAGCAGCAGGAATCCTTCTTTTAAGAGAACTAAGAAAGCAGTAAGTGGTAGAGGTAATTCAGCTGGCAGAGAAAGTGCACTTGAAAAGCATGTGGAGAAAAGTGTTATCAACTGTTTTGCAAGCCTATCACAATTGGATTACTTGATCCAGAATAAACAGCACCAGTGTAAGCTGACCTAGCAGATTCTGTTCACCTCGGAGAGCAATCTGCTTCTGGGACTGCTTGTTCCTTCTGGGTTTTAGCCAAGCATTTGTGATTCAATGATTGAACAGGACATAATCATGGGATCTTGGGAGTCCATTATGGACAACTCTTACTACCACCTCCATGAAACAAACTCCTTCACACCATGAAGCTGTGTCCCACAAACACTGTACAAGACTACAAACCATAAAAAATATTAGTCAAGTTTTTCTAGCAAAATATAGGTGGCTTCTGAAAGCTTAAAAATAAAGGAACTGAAGCCTCAACAACTTAACATTTTATTACAAATATTTATAGGATGCATCAAGAAGAAGAGGAAACGTTAAAACACAATAAAATACAACCCAAGTAATAACAAGAAAACAACAACTCTTCATCAGGTGAGCTCAAGGTTGCCAGGAGCCTTCTGTTACACCCAATCTTGACCTCCAAACCTTGAATATGAAGCTTTTAAATATGCATCTTCAAAAAAGCTATCAGCCAGCAACCCTTACAGCCCCTGTCTAACTGGGTCTGTCTCAATAGCTTGGAGGAAATGGCTCCTATATACAGTACATATCCCAACTATCAGTGCTACTGAGTGGCCAGTCCAATCACCTGGATTTGACTACTTATCTTGTTTGGAAACCTTGGCTAGACACCACACTTCTTCTCTAGCCCTAGAGAGTTGGTTTTGAAGAACTTTCTGAACTTACCACATCAACTTTGTATTCTTACCAAATGAAGAAAAAAACCCTCATGTCCTAGTAAGGAACAACATTAATGCTCAATCCCTTTTTTTATTAAATTCACCTGCAAAAAAGCAGAATTGAACATGTTTGGGGGGGGTTTCTTAGTTTGGGGGGGGGTTGAGTTATTTTTGTTGTTTTTCTGTTTGTTGTTCTTGTTGCTAGCTGAATTTGGATAATTAGAGAGGATTAAAGAATCTACATACAGAGCACAGTCAAGAGACTTTTCACTTGCAAGCCTGACTTTGCAGACGCTGCCATGTTTCAAATTCCATACTTGCTCCAGCAATTACACGTGCTGTTGTTTCCCACAAGTTTTCCAAAGTTGAAGTTCAGCTCAATGAAGTATCACATCCGCTATTTTTAGAATACCTGACCACCTAAACCACAGATTCACACAGTGATCATCCAGGGTTTGAAGTCACCTCTGGAGACCACCAAGTGCCTTTCTCAAGCTGGGCTAACTAGAGCTAAGCTGCCCTGGACCACATCCAGACAGCTTCTGAGCACCTCTGACATGGGATATTCAAATACCTCTTTGTTTCATTCCTAAAAAGTCAGTACAGAAATCTCCCTCAAGAACTTGAAAAAGAGCAAGAAGATCTGGAAGTATGTCAATGGATGTGAAATTCTATCCACATAAGGTGGGAGATCATCCTTCCCATCTACTCAGCCCTAGCTGAAGCCACATCTGGAGGGCTGGGCCCAGTTCTGTTCTCCTCAGTTAAAGACAAGACAAGGAGCTACCAGAAAGGGGCAGAGGAGGCCACAAAGGTGATTTGGGGCCTGGAACATCTCTCTCACGAGGAGAGACTGCAGGAACTGGGCCTGTTCAGTCTGGAGAAGAGACCGCTGAGAGGGGGTCTCATTAATACATATAAATATCTCAAAGGTGGGTACCAAGAGGGTGGTCCCAGATTTTTCAGTGCTGCCCAGCGATAGTAGGGGGAGCAAAGGCCATAAACACGAGAAGTTTCACCTCAACATGAGGAAGAAGTTCTTTACACTGAGGGTGGCAGAGCACTGGAACAGGCTGCTCAGGGAAGCATGAAGACATTCCAAACCCACCTGGACACCATCCTGTGTCACCTGTTCTAAGTGACCCTGCCTTGGCAGGGGGTTAGGACAGGATGATTTCCAGAGGTGTCTTCCAACACTAAATGTTCTGAGATTGCTTAAGATACATTAGCACTTAACCAAAATTTAAATCATTTTAAGAATGCAATGCAACGCAACATACTCAACCCTCCACTATCACTCCCCAACTACTTTACCATCAGAATATTTAGTTCAACTTTTAAAGAGCCAGTAACTCAAGGAGACTGTTGCCAGGTTTAAGCGAGAAGCAATTTTCCTAACTTTCCATTATGGGTGAAAATCTTTTGAACCACCTCCCAGTCATGACAGTTAGAATATTACCCATTTCAATGGTTTGACAAAGTCCAGAATAAATGAACAGCAGTCCCCATGACCTACTTGCCAGAGACCTTTCCCTGAAAGATGGGCAGAAAAAAGACGTATCTGATTTCATGTGTTAGCAATGCAAAATCCAAGACACCCAAGATATTATGTTTGACTCTACTAACACATTTGTCCAACAATTTCATTTCTCCTCAGTCTGAGTGCTGTAAAAGCCCTTCTTTCACTGCTGCCACACGAGATCCCCACTGTGCTAAGTCAGAGCTTGATAATGACCCTCCTGAATTATTATGAGCAGTATACATACACCAAAAGATACAAATCAGGAAGATAAAACCCCTCATAACTATAAAACTATCCAGGGCACTCTCAGGTAAATCATCCAGCAGCCTAGTGGTTCTCTTTTGTCTTTTCATACCAATAATCCCTGACATCCCACCTGCAACTGTAAAAAAACAAAAAGGCAACTCTTTCTACACCTGAAGTTTCAGAAGTCCAACTGCATTGTGTTTGCTTAAGTATGAAAAACCTCAATTTTGACAGAGGCAACCAGCATCTACAGGCATCAAAAGTTACTCAATTACCAGCATCATCAGTTTTATGTCTCGAATCTATGGTAAACCATTTGTTTTGTGACACTGCTCCAACAAACCTCTGGCACAAGAAATGCTGCAACAGACACACTGTTTCTTCAGGCATGGTTTCCTTTAATCTTTCATATACAAGTACCAACAAACTCCTTCAATTCTAAGCAGATAAGTTGTCACATAAGAGACTTCTAAACCCTCCTCTTTGTTCTCTGTCGAAAAAAAAAATCTCACTTTAAGAGCAATTGTTTTCATACAGAAACAACCTGAGTTCAAAAAAAAAAAAAAAAAAAAAAAAGCAAGTCCCAACCTATCAGATATCCAATCCACTATGCACCACTACTTGGTGTCTGAAAAGAAACTTAACCTAATTAAAAAAAAAAAAAAAAAAAAAAAACTGAAAAAAGGAAATCAGGACAGAGTATGTCAAACATGCAACTTCACTTTTCCCAAATTACCACCTTTTACAATCTCTTTATTAAGTAAGTTTTTAGAGTCCGTTTTATGCATCAAGTATTCCACTGGCATTCAAGTCTGTTTATATGGAATTTCTTTCAATGCATTACCTCACTGAGTTAAATGCTCACCTTCCTCCTCAGCACAATCTGTCATACAGGAGTAACACCGTCTCACAACCAGGAAATCTCACATAATGAATCACTCAAACTTACTGTAAGTGTTAATGGGCATAAGGCACAAAATAGCTCATAACACTTGATTTTTGTATAGATTGCCAAAGTACTTTTTATTCTGCTTTCTATTCTCTGCATCTGCTTAGCTCAACTGGTACACAGGACTCAAAACTCTGGCAACACAATGAAGTTATTTAAACACTGGCAGTTATAAACAACTTAAACCAGATGGCTAGCTCTCCTCTGAGCTGAAAGCTTAAGAGAAAGAGTCATGAGAGCTTGGTTGTGCTCACTGGACCTGATTTCCTCAACCTCTAAGTCTAGTCTAACTCTGAAAGACTACCCTAACACAGGTTCAACCATTCTTCTACTTTTCATCACCTTTTTCTACTATGGAAATAGATACCAGACATTTGCTATTTCTTGTATTCAAAAATAACCTATTTCAATCAAAACCTGTTAAAGCACAGGAGCTCCTATCTACATCACAAAAGCCAAGCTGGCCATGTCCAGGAGAGCAGAGCACCATTATACGTAATGGTTACTTGGGAAGACAAAAGCTGTAAATGCAAACATCTTCCTCTTCATCCAGCTTTATATACTAGGCAGAATGTCATATGGTCCGGAATATTCCTTTGATCCGTTTGGGTCAACTGTCCTGGTGGCATTTCCCTCCAACAAGCTCCCATGCACCCCAACTTCCTCACCAGCGTGGCAGTACTTGTGTTCAGCACCAGTACATAAGTACTTTGTACAAAAGTATAGCTCCATACTAGTCACTGTGAAGAAAATCAACTCTATCCCAGACAAAACAAGCACACTCTCTCACAGTAACAGCCCAGAATCTACAATGTTTTCTATGAAGTCTACCCAGAGATATAAAGACACTTCTAATCATCATGCCTTTGGTATGCTGTACCATTTTCTTCCACTCACCTCCCAATGGCTAAACTTGTCAAAATAGAGCAGGATGCCATGTAGAGGGACCTGGGCAAGGTTGTAAAGTGGCAATCTCAGAAGATTTAACAAGACCAAGATACAAGAACAAGTACAATGTACTGCATCTGGGTCACAGTAAGTCTGTATATCACCACTGCAGAATGAACAAACTGAGAGCAGCCCTGTGAGCAGGACTGGGGGTGCTGGTGGGTGAGAGCTGGACATGACCCAGCTATGGGCACTTGCAGCCCAGAAAGCCAAACCTGTCCTGGGCTGCATCCAAAGCAGCGTGGGCAGCAGGGCAGGGAGGGGATTCTGCTCCACCTGGAACCCTGCATCCAGCTCTGGGGTCCCAGCACAGGAAGGACATGGACCTGTCTGAGTTCAGAGGAAGGCCACACAATTTGGCAGAGGGATGGAAGAAGGACCTTTCATACAAAGAAAGGTTAGGAGAACTGGGACTGCTCAGCCTAGAGAAGAGAAGAGAAAGCTTTGAGTTGACATAACTACACCTTTCCAGTACTTTGAAGAAGCCTACTAGAAAGATGGAGAGGGACTTTCTGCAAGGGCAAGTAGTGATAAGACAAGAGGAAACAGCTTCAGAGTGAAAAAGAGTAGGTTTATATTAGATATTAGGAAGAAAAACATTACAGTGAAAGTGGTGAGGCACTGGAATAGGTTGCCCAGAGTTGTGAATGCCTCATCCCTGGAAGTGTTCAAGGCCAGGCTATATGAAGCTCTGAACAGCCTGGTATAGTGGAAAGTGTCCCTGCACATGGCAGGGGGTTATATCAAATGATCGTTAAGGTACCTTCCAATTTAAACCATTTTATGATTTTTACAGTGGTGACTTTGACAAGTATTACAAAACCCTCTTCTTACTGAGCTCAAAAACTTGTGGAAGTTTATTTCTAGTCTCATCAGTAGTATTTTTGTCCTTTATTTAGAATTAATTTAATTTAGGATGATAAAACGCTTGAGTTTGTCAAAAATAGAGGAGTGACACTAGAGCACTGGCTCAGAAAAGACACCTAGCTATTTCTGTAACAAGAAAATTACTTGTGCCTTTAGTATTATCTGTAATTTTTACTGGTACATCCATTCACAGACAAAAAGCCATAATGTAGCATCCTTGATGTCAAATACAAATAGAAAAGATAAATGCCAGCATGCAGATGAAATTTTCAAAGAATATTAAAAATCAGGATTTCTTCCATCAAGCTCTTAACTAAACCACAAACTTATGAAAAGAAACAGCCATCTCTCTAAGTAAGAACCACCTAGTATAATTTCAGGCTCCAATACAATTCTAGCAGTCTTGCATGCTGATTAGAACTCCAAGGATTATGTTAGCAGTAAAGCCTGAACACAGTGGAAATGAGCTTCCCTAACAAGCTTATGCAGATAGAAGAACTCTGACCCCCCAAACAGTTTTGGTGAAAGGCTACAAAAATGATGAGGAGATGGCTGTGGCAAAAAATTTGTCTGAGATTGAGTGATAGCTTCCATTCTATCAGACAACAAGCCTAGTAAAAATGTACTCAGCTATCAATTGCCTCCAGTCTTCACCATTTCATTAGAGGATGTTGCTGATTACTTTACTCCTCCTCTCAAACATGCAAGGTTTTTTTTCTTCTATCTAAACAACTATTTAGGTAATGCAAGGTTTTTCCAGATGGACAGGAATCAAGGCTGAGACACTTTTTAGAGGTATCCAGCATCAGGACAACATATGTTTAAACATATGAGAACTTATTCTGACAGCTACTAACACTGACAGGCACAGAACAATGACCATACAGAACACAGACTCTCTGGGCAGAGCAGGAGACATCCAAAACCCAACTGGACATTGACTGGGGCAGCTTGCTCTAGGCCAACCCTGCTTTAAACTAACGATTGAACTAGACTATCTCCTGAAGTGCCTGCCAATCTAAATCATTTCAGTCATTAATATAACTTAAGTACCTTTGATAGTTTTTAATATATTTAAAAAGCTAAAGCATGCACTAGAGAGGGCTATTAACCACTAGCATCAACTCCACACTGAACACAAGAAGAATACATCACATCTGTGTCCTGTTTTCCTGCAACTAGAGAAAGATCTTTTCAGATGTTTCCATGTCATCCTATTATTTCACCTGTAATGACATATAGTGTTCACTTATAGTATATTTCATTAACATTCAAGAGCATTTCCATTGGAGTACATTATGGTACACCTACACATCAACTTTTACCTTCCACAATTTTGTCAACAGGAACACTGCTTAACAGGCAAGATAAGGCAATGAGAAAAAGCAGAAGAGAGACTTAAGGAATACCCAAGATTTTATTGTTCAGACCAAGGTACTTGTAGTAATTTTTTGGTTTAGTGTTTTTAATCAAGTTTCCAACCAGCATTGTGACATAATCCACAAGAATGTTGGGATAAGAAGATATCATCCATACACCCTGTGGATGGACTGATACCTTTAAAACGACCTTTAGAGAAAGCACGAACAGTAAAACAAAGGATATACTTGTGTTACACGATTAATCAACACAAATGGAGAAAGAATTAACAAACACAAGACTCCACAAAAATTACCTGGCAAACTAGCATTCAACTTCTAAAAATCACCTCAATACGAATTTTTTATGTACTCATTTATGAAATTTTTATATTATAACTATTTGCACAGTTTTCCATTTAACAGGCAACTCCCTTCTCCAGTTTATCAGATGAAATACATTCTAGAAAACAGACGAGAACAGTGTTCTCAAGAGTACATAAAGCATTCCAGTTCTGCTCAGGAGAATAGCCTATTTTTTCTTTAAAAGTCCCACCTTCCCCCAAGCTTATACATCTGCCACTGTTACCAGCATGAATAGATAAGTAAATGCAAGACCTGTGTCAAGACAATATTTCATTCAAAAGAGTCCTGCCAACACCACCTTCATTTCCTAGGGAAATCAATGCAAATAATGAATTATCAATTAGCAAGAAAGCCTGGAAAATAAAGCTTTATGCTTCAAAATTTTTGATAAAGATACAACTCTTGGAATACCAAGTTGGTATACCTCCCCAGTTCTCTTCTGACATTTATACTGCAGTCTATGTCCTCAAGGCAGTTTGTGACAGCTTCTTTACCGAGCACAGACAGACAAGATGCGACATGCCTTTATAGAAGCTTCAGAACTGAATTCTTCAATGCTAAGAAACAGCTGCATGCAGGCCATAAAAAGAAGGGCAAAGACACACATGGGAATGAATTGAAGCAGACGGAAACTGCCTCAAACAGCAACTGTTGAATGATCCATTGTGCAAGTTCACCATCATTGTTCTGGCTTTCTAGGATTTTTCTCCTGCACATATCAGATTTTGCCTATGTAATTCTTCATCAGAGTCCCCACAGACATCTCCTGAAAGCACTGTTTTACAGCTGTGCTACACTGAACTGCTTCTGTGGTCACCATGCCCATCTGCTTAATCCCTTCTTGCTTAGAGCACCTGTTAGACTGAGCACACTTGAGTTTTTCTGTTACAGCCACCTCTCCAGTGCTGAACTACCAAGCACCTCTGACTTTATTTTATTTGCCTGTTAACCGTAGTTTTGCTTCAATCCACCTCCTTCAGTCCTGAGGGATGCCGCAATGAGGAATTTTAAAGCACTGCTGGCAAAATTATAAAGGACAAAAAGACTGGAAAACAGTCAGACTTGAGTCAGACATCTTCTAATTATTTCTAGCTTAGTATCTATACAACCTGAATTCACCAAATACCTATCTCTAAACACAGATATGTCTGTTAAACAGACCCATACCAAGAAGTAAATAATTCAAATTGAACACTGTGCTTAATTCTACTGATAATTCAATGCATTCTCATTTTTCACATAAAATACTGTCACACATTGTGCACAAGGAGCCATTAAGAACAAAGGAGAAACAGTCCTGAAACATAAAATGTCTCTTTTGTAAGGCTTTTGTAACCTTACCAGCGCCTTGCTGGCTTAGTAAATGTTGGAAAAGGAGAAACAACATACGCCAGTATCAGTCACAACTATCCACAGGAGGCCATCTCTGCTTCTGGGAGCTCCACAAAGAAGGTCAGGCACACGAGAAAACACCACCAAACCTGCATATTCCACTTCTTGATTCATCTTGCATTAATTTGGTAGAAGATATAGATGAAAAATGAAGACAACTGATACCTTAATATGAACAACAGTAGCTTACTGCTACTGAACTAAGGAGTATCCAATTGCAGGATCAGTAATTTTCTCATTGGTAGGAGGCCCCACAGCAAATACAGCTACTTGAAGTCCTCATAGGTCCCAATTCTGTCTCCAAAGGCATGTAAGTCAGACAACTTAAAAAAGCACCTGCTACCTGCTTCTCACAAATGACAGTGGGAAATATACAAAATCCCAGGGTCACCAACAACCCAAGTTAACACAATTAATTTTGTGCCCACGTGTGATGTGGAGAACGGAGGGATGAAAACACAGGTCTGTGTTTTTACATCATTTCCAATGATGTTTTACTGTTACACAGCAGTTGTACTGCAGATTTCAAGGGTGAACACACTTAGCTTAAGTAAGTTTCATAATAAAATGTACTTTAAAAGGCACAAAAATACTGACTATACACCAAAAGGCTGTGATCTATATATACTGTATACCTATACAGTAGGTCAAAAGCACTTGCTAATCAAAAAACAGCAAAGCACTTCCAGGAAAGTATACTGCAGGTAACTGTCACGAAGTGTGCATTTAGAGAAAGAGCCATAGAGATTGCCAGCTGCTTGCTATCAAGAGCATGCCAAGTGACACTCTCCTTAATATATTGATGACATTGTCCTGGTTTGCTACAGAAATGGACCTTGAGGAGAGGCAATTTTTAATTAAGCTGTAAAGTTATTACAACTCACTGGACTGAAAAAATACTTAAAAATTCATGTCAGCTTCTCTAGAAGAGAGTCATCAAGTACTCCTTTTATACAATTCCTTCTTGATGTTATTTGGAAAGGAGGAGATTGAACATCTCTCCTAGATAAAAGCGAGAAGCCTCTGTGGCAGGACAATCTCAACATTTAGACACATAAGAAGCATTAACTAAGGATATGCAAGAGTCTCATCTGACTACTATACAACCGGGAGTTTTATCCTTCCCTACAATATCAGTCTCCGTCCAGGCTTCAAGTTTCTTTTGTACTTGTTCACGACTGGATTCAGCAGCTTGCATAGATAGAGTAAGCTTCTTCACAACATTCCCACATTGTATTTGTGTAGTTGGATGCTTGCTAGCTGCACCACCATCTGTTTGGCCACTCCAATGCATCAAAATGACTCTCAAGACTTCTCCTGAGAAAAGTGGGAGTCTGAAATGGATAGAAAACAAGACTTTGCCACTAATTCTGTCAGGCCAAAACATTAACTGAAGTTAATCATAGACCACAGTGGGTCACCTTGTCCAATCTCTCTGCTCTAATAGCTTCCTCCTAGAGCACTGTTGCACACAATTGCATCTATATAGTTCTTGAGAAATCTGTGAGGGAGACTCCATAACTTCTCTGGACAGCCTGTTCTAGTGTGCAGTCACCTGCACAGTAAAGAAGCACTTACTCAGGTGGAACTTGCTGTGCATTGATTTCTGCCCAATGCCTCTCATCCTATTTCTCTGCACCACAACCTGGCTCTGATCTCGACACCCTCCCTTCAGGTACTCAGACATTGATGGGGGCCAGCTGTCTCTTCTGGAGGCCGAACAGGCCCAGCTCCCTCAGCATTTCACCATAAAAGAGATGCTCGAGTGCCTTAATCCTCTTTGTCACCCTCCACTGGACCTGCTCCAGGAGCTCCTTGTCTGTTTACTGAGGAGCCCAGAACTGGACACAGCATTCCAGGTGATGTCTCACCAGGGCTGAGTAGAGGGGCAGGATCACCTTCTGTGACCTGCTGGCACTGCTCCTCTTAATGCAGCCCACGATGTCACTGGCCTTCTTGGCCACCAGGGCACACTGCTGGCTCATGGAGGGCTTGTTGTCCACCAGGACCCCCAGCTCCTTCTCCACAGAGCTGCTTTCCAGCAGGTCACCCCCAGCCTGTGCTGGTGCCTGGGGTTGTTCCTCCCCAGGTGCAGGACCCTGCATTTGCCTTTGCTGAATTTCAGAAGGTTCCTCTCTGCCCATCTCTCCAGCCTGTTGAGGTCCTGCTGAAGGGCTGCACAGCCCTCTGGGCTATCAGCCACTCCTCCCAGCTTTGTGCTGTCGGTGAAATTGCTGAGGAGGCCTCTGCACCTTCATCCAAGTCACTGATGGATAAACTGAACACGCCTGGGCCCACCCTTGAACCTTGGGGTCACCACTAGTGACAGACCTCCAGCTGGAACCCGTACCACACTGATTATACTCCTCTGGGATAACACTACAATGGCAAGTTCCTAGCAGTCCCACATGAGCAGTTTTAGATCCACTTAACTCCTGCAATTTAAGGAGAAGATTTCTTGTTCATCTTAACATGTATTTTAAGATATAGCATGACTACAGAAGACAGCAACCATTATGGATTTAATCTGCAAGACAGTCCAAACATGGAAAAAATCGTCATGAGGTAGAATGCACTAGAAGTGCAAGTCCAGATTGCCAACACCAAGCTGTAAGGTGGCTGACACCTAGGGAGGGACAGAACACTGTAACAGACTGCCCCTAGAGGGGGCAGATGTCCCATTCCTGGAATACTCAAGGTCAGATTAGATGGGATTCAGAAAAACTTAAGATGCCCCTCCTCTTCGCATGGGAGTTGGCCTATGTGACCTAAAGGGCCCTTCCAATCCAAACAGTTCTATGATTCTAATTTTTCAGTGCCTTTAGAGGCCACTGACATTAAGGACAGCAGGCAGGGAAGAACACATAATATGACGGTGAAGATGAAGAACAACTTCATGTTCAGTCATGTTTCCCATAACCCCTCAGGTAGTTACCTGGTTTTTCATGACCACTACTATTTATCCCACAGAAGACACTGGCATAAGCTGCTTAAACACATATTCCATTCCTTCCCACCTCCAAGGTCTAAGACAATTGGCAATATCAGATTTCAAGTTAAATAATTTTGAACTAAAGTGAAGTAAACACAGAAAAAGGGCAGTTAGCCATTATTAAAATACGTGAGCCAGAAGCAATATCTTAACTACTTACAATCCTCACCCTCTCTGCTATCATTTCCTTTCATGGGCACGAGTTCCTTACCATACCTCTGCACCCTAGTCCTCCTGGGATCACCCAGTATAATATAACACAGAACAATGGATAGCAAATAAGGTCCTGTTGATACAAAGAAGCTGTGGTCACATATTGTTAATTGGCAAAGATGCATGCCTTTCACACATTATTAGGTCATAACTGTGCACAGAAGTATGTGACAGAAGCATTATTGTCAAAAGTAGGTTTAGACCAAAGCGTTACGGTTTTTAGTTGCTATACAGAAGTTCACTTTGCATAAAAGCACATATATGTACCTAGTCCTTTGCCTCCCCACTCTTTAAGTTACCATTTAACTGTATAATGCCACACTTCACTTCCTGAAATCAGGAAGCTAGAAATGCAGAAGTTTCATGTGGATAAACAGGGATATTAAAGTCTAACACACCATAAAATAAATCAGACTGATACGGCTCAATGAACAGGCTTACTTCAGTCTTTACAACCATCTTCCATCTCCTAACTCATTAACCACACCTTCCTACTTGACATCTCCTTTTAAGCAACATTTCCTCTCCTACTCTACCAGCTTTCTAACAAGCAAAGACAGGTATTACCCACACCAAGGCATCCTGATCCACAAGACACCATACAGCCTGTCTCTGAAAAGTCTAAACAAGGCCAAAAATCAGATGTGCTCTCCTAGAGGTGTGCCCAAAACGCCCTTTGCCATCTGAAACAATATTCTCAAAAAAACTAAAACAAAAAAACCAAAAACCAAACAAAAGGCAGCAAGTCTCACATTTAAACTGTTATACAAGCAACAACTTTGAATCTTCTGCTTTACACAGACTGGGCCACTGTTGGCCAGTAACTTGCTTGTTATAGCTCACCTCTTACACAGAGGGGCCATCACTAACATCATCACACTAACCAGGTGACGAAAATCCCTTAAGGATTTTCAGAAAAGCCTTCTGACAGCCACTGCTCTCAAGTGGTTCATGCAAAGGTACATTTTAGCTCCCAGACTTTAAGAATGTGTACCTCTAGGCTGATCCCTACCAGGAAAACAAGTTTGGACAGATCACTGTTTATTCTTTTAATAGGCCAACTTGCACAGAGGAAAAGACAACTAAATTATTTTCTCTCAAAAGAACAGTGATATACAACTCCTAAGAATTAGTAAACATTTGGGTCTACTACCATTCATGAAAAAGTTTGTTGAAAAAGTGCTGACTGATGATACACTCTAAGGGTAAGGTAGACTCATAAGGGTAGTATATAGTAGCTAACAACATTATTTGTCCCATTACTATCCCCAAATACCTAATGACTAAAGGACTGGAAAAGTGTTAAAGCAGTGTTACAAATGTTAGAGCTGTGCAAATGACTGAATTTCACCTTGAAATGCACCCATAAGTACAGCCAGTACTTTCATACTATGCTGGTGTTTCTGGTTCAACCACAGCTGAGCTTGTTTCTTTTTTGACAAAACTCAAACTCTGCCATGCCTCAGTTCTCAGTCCAGTAAATTTTGTATTGTCAGCAAAAGTGGTAGGGAGATGAGTCATTTGGGTCAGCAGGAGCTCCAGGTCATGTCCAGTCTCACCCCCCACCCACAGCAAGAGAAGCCATGTGGTGAGACTGCTCAGGCCTTTCTATGTATGGGCTGAGAAACCCTCCAAGGAGGGAAACAGCACCATCCATCTCTGTGAACACCAGGCCCACTGCCCAAGAGTTTTTGTGGAAAGAAAAGCTTTCCCTCACCCCGTCTCTATGGCCCAACTCAGCTTGCCGCCCACCAAGGCTTTCTGCCCCTAGTCCTGCTGGCATCACTTCCAGGTCTGCTGAGTTTTCAAACAGCATTAGAAGTTACATCAAGTCCAGCATACCTTAGATAGATCAGGAAGCTGGTTAGATTTACAAATTCATAAAACTGGATAACAAGAAAAATCGGGCACCACTCAAAATATTCACATTGCATTCAGATACAGAAAGTACCATCATCTCTTACATTTTTCATGTTTCATGAAACTGAGGCTCTTAATCCCATTTATTAATCCAGCTGTACAACTTCCATATTTTTCTAAGGAGGATAAGCTAACTCTTCAGTCCATACACATCACACACGGCAAACATGTACCACTCACATTCAAGTGTTTGAAGCTGCCCAAGCAGTATCATGCTGTTCCTGGGTGCACTCACATCCTTTTGTGTAGGTCAATGTGAAATCCTGCCTATATGTACTGCATTTAATAGCAGTTTACTCACATGTATCCTCATTTGGACTGAACATATGAATAACCACATGTCTACAACTCTTTCTAACAGCCTGACAATCTGATTTTTTGAGATGTATGCCGATAAAAACACAGCCATCTTAGGTCAAGCAAGTCATGAAAAGACACATAAATCAAATTTTAAAAGGGCAAGTCAACCCAATTTATAAAAACAAGAGGACAGCCACAATTCGATGGTCATTAATTTTCAGTATTTTAATAATTGAGCAAGTAGTACCAGCAGCCACAAAAATTAAGTCCCTGATCTTGGACACTCCTTTGGTACACACAAAGATTACTCAACACTGATATGCAGAAATGAGCTAAACCTGATACTGCACAGTTAATTTAAGTTAAAAAAAAAAGAAACTTCTATAAAAGCTACCAACTAATTTTCTGTTCTCATGCATTGCTTCAAGCAGGAAACCTGATGCATTCAATCATTCTATGCAATTAACTCCAAAGACAGGCAATTTGACTTAGCATTTCTTCAGAAACATTGACATTCCTTGTTTCAGAACACCTAAAAATGTTTCAAAACAATTAATCCTTACTGCACCTGGTTACACAACACATAGTAATTATAAAGATCAAAAAAACTACATCCACAAAAGAAAAACAGGTTCTATTTTTGCTACAGCAAAAGTCTGCGCCATCTACTCCTTTTTTAACAGCTAGATCTACACTTGTAACACTACCAAACTTGCACAGAACATCCCTGTGGATTCACACAATGGTCTGGATTGGAAACAATCTTCAAATCATCTAGTTCCAACACCTGTGCCATCAGCAGTGGTATCTCCACTAGATTAGGCTGCTCAAAACTTTGTCATCTGTGTTATACCACTCAATGTAGAAAGTCACTATCTCAAGCATCTGAGTTGCACATGAAACCTTCCACACACACAAAAAATAAAACCTACAGCCCAGTTATCATTTCAGCAGAGAAGAAATTCTTCATCACCAGAGGTATGTTCCAAAAAAAAAAAAGCACTGATCTCCACCACGATGGCTAGTTTTATACTGTTCAGCTGCACTGGTTCAGAGGAATTTCACTACAAGAACCACTTCTCTTATAAAAATAGCCTTCAGCAAAAGACAAGCATGACTCCATTTAATTTTCTTTCAGTTTGCTCAACTGTTACAGAAAAAAATTCAGCTACTCAGTTGGTTAATGAGGCTGTAATTCTCATCTTGCCTACCAACATCTCAACCATGGATGCAGTCCAAGGCAAGTGCTACTGCTATGTCAAGTTTCACAGTTTAACTATCTGAATGCAAAAGCAACTTCTACAGTCTTCTTCACTTTATGCAGTTCACTCTGTCAGCAGTTTTCCAGTTCCCTTCAGAATGGGTGCTCCGGCCAGATTAGCAATAGCAGTTTTAGGTCAGGACCTCAATTTGGGCTTGTAGCTCAAGGTACAAGCACATAAAAAGTCAAACTCATTAATACACTAATTTCTTCTCTACTGCATGCATGCAATACATGCATAGCCTATTACAAGCAGCATATGGTGTTTTAGACTTATGACTTTAGCTGTCCCTCCTTTGGAAACAGAAAGCAGCTTCTAATTGCTTATTTGGGTAGAAATGAACCACACCAGAATGCTTGATGAGATTTCTACACGTTACTAGAGGTAAAAATAATATCCTTAATTACAATTATAGAAGGTACTAGGATTTTAAGATGTAAATTTAAAAGATTTAAAAGCCCTTCTTAAGTTAACTGTGATATGCAACCCGTAAAGTTTCACCTCTAGTTATGCTTCCTGGATCAAGACTGGATATGAACAGCAGATAAATCCCAAGATCTTGCACTACCCTTTAAACTGGGCTGGGTTGACTAATAGATGCTAACTGATGCTAATAGATCAATAAAAATGGAGGCCACAGCATTACTTTTCCAACATTTCAAGAGGACAAACAAAATGGATGGCACTTAAACAAAGCCTTTACTACAAAAATAAAATGGAAACAAATGAAGTATGTATGCTACCATTACTGCAGTATATTGCTCATTTCAGCGCAATTGCTATGTATGCTCAAAGCAACTTCAGAAATCTAAATATCCCATTAACAATCTTTCCCTCTGCCTAGACAAATGCCACAATAGCTATTCTCTCCTGCATCCATCTTTCTTTCCTCTTTTAAAGAGAAACACACTTTATTAGACCAGAGATCTATGGGACTACCTTCTCCTCCTCACCACTTTGCACCCACTTCTCTCAAGGTCACCAAGCAAGGAGCCTTAATTACTTTTATAGGTAAACAAGTATATTTTCACTCTCTGGTCCCAAGAGCTGTCAAAAACTCTCTTGCCATTCAGCACACCTTTCTCCAAAGATGCTGCTCAAGTCGAGGCACAGCTGTTGCCACATCATGTAAGGCATAAGACCATAACTTCAAGAATTCAGAAAGTAAGTTAATCACAAGTAAGATCTGGGTAAGTTCCCTGCTTCGGTACTGAACCTAAAAATGCCACAAACAAAACTAGAAGTGGCAAGCTTATAACGCCAAGTTTGAACAGGAGGCAGACAAACCCTTGACCGTTCTCTGGTGTTTAGATATTAATTAATAAATGTTGATATCTACCACACCAAGTCTAAACCAGGGAACCATATCTTAAAGGCACTTTATAGTTACATTATTAACAACACACACTACCATGACATCCTTAGCCAATTTTATTTACACTAAGGTACGTTAACATCAAGCTTTCCATAATATGACATAGAAACAGCCTCTTGGACACCAAGGCTGACTCTCCAAATCCCAGTATGTGGGAGAGACAGGTCTAAGCTCAGGACTCTCAAAAGCACATTTTTCCCTATAAAAACCTCACATACATTGCAAACATTCGCATTCATGGTATCTACTACTTATTTCAAAATTAGAGACAATGCTAGCCCAAGAAGCCCATTTCAAATGTTTATATTCCATGATATGTAGGTACAGTCTGAATACCTGCAAAACCACTGAAATCTCTACCTCATCATATTAATGCTAGGTAGAAACAACATGGAGTATCCGAACTGTCTTCTGACCTGACTCCTCTTCTACCTTCCTGCAGGTAATATGGCATAAATTTTCATCAATATAAATAATAAGCAACAATTTTAAAAAACCAAAACAATACAGGAAAGACAATTCCAACCACCCCTTCTAGTACATAATTCTACTTCTGAAAAAATATGTAAAAACAGTACTGAAAAATACAATCAGCAGGGACACTACTGGTAGAAAAGTTCAATTTACATTACCTTTCCCTTTCTGTGGCTGAATCTCCTTCTCTAAGCCCTTATAAGAGGAAGTGACTAAGGCATTTTCCTATAAATACTTAACTTCAATTTCCAAGAAAAACCCCGTTCATCCATTCTGTAAAACAAATCCTACTACCTTCCTTTCTGACATCAAGATCTAAGGCACAGAAGAACATCAGTACTCCAGCGAATGGCAGTTTCATTCCATAAAAATACATAAAGCTTATTCAGCTAAATCTGAGTAAGGACTTAGCTAAACAAACTCATCCGGAGCAGTCTGACAGCAAATGCAGTTAGCATAGACCTACAGAAAGGCTGCTCAACACACCAAGTGATTATTCCAGGACAACCTGAGTACTCTTTCCTACCTCTGTGTAGACTGTCTTACAATGTATTTAAAATTTAAAGCGTTCCCTCTTTTGCTGATACTTAGGCTGTAAGCATTCACAAGACTGCATGTGCACACTTTTTACAGTATGTTATGGCAATTCAGTTACTTTACATTGTACGATGCTTTCTTTCTACCTCTACTCCACACTCACCTGAAGAAGTAAGTAAAGTGTCTTACATCCTTAACACAATCGTAAGTGTTCCACCACCTCAGTATTTTCTAACTTCTGCATAATTTGGGCAGCTACTGTGGGTTAACAAGGATATATCTGGTTTTATGCTAACTGCAGCAAATCAAGCTACTCATTCTTGCAACATCTTACAGCTTCATCTAATCTAAGAATCTCTGCCATTTCTGATTAGCAGCTGGGCTATTTGAGCAATATCACTACTGCACGAGGGAATGAAGAATCGGAATCACCAGTATTTCACGTGAAGTTCAAGACTGCCTAAAATTCTTCTCATTCTGACCCTCAGTTGGCACTCTCACTGCCAGTACATTTAAACACCTAACTCTCATCAAGAAACCATAGCTTTCAAACCCTCATTACACTGGAGCCTACTATGACTACCAAAACAAATTACAACCCCTGCTGCTTAAGTACAGGAGTACCACAAGGCTCAGACAGAACAGAAAACAGTGTGACACTAGTTTAATCTCCATCTGGAAAACTTCAGCTTGCTCCCTATTCACAATTTTTAAATGCAAGAAAGTAAGATCTTTCCATTACAATTTCCCACATTATGTAGTACGTGCTCTTAAAACTCCACGTATTTTGCCAGCCAAATCAAATTTAGGCCGTGAGCTACTTCAAAAACTTAACATGGCATTAGAAGTTTTAAGTAAGTTTCTGAGAAAGCATACTTAAGATTTCTCCCATGAGCTGTTCCTCTTTTGCTTGTTTTTAAACCTGAAAACCTGCAGTCCATACAAAAACACTGACTACTAAAGCCAAGTGTTTTACTGAAGTCATCTTTCCAAGATGTACTTACTGCAGAGCTGTATGTCAGAAGGTCTATATGAAATATATGCTCTTCCAAATACAGTGAAGACCAACAACTAGCAATCATATCTATTACCACAGATTCTGTCAGATTTAGCACTGCATTTAGTTGTTCTGTAAGCATTAGATGCAAGGAGACCCTATAAATAAAAAACAATTCTTACTGAGCAAAAGCAGCTAGCTCAACACTGGCAGTTTGTACGAGCTCCAGTGGGAATCAGTCAAGAAGCCAACTCATGTTATTTAGCCACCAGAGACTGGGTATGACTTTCAGAATCTCAATATGGATTAGGCAACAAAACATCTTGATCTGGCCCACCAGCTGTAGTAGCTAAAACTTAGAAATTGTCTTATGCCAGCTTCTCCAGAACTAATCCTTCTGAGTGCATCAAATTAGGTAGATTTTACACAAGCAAGATCAAAAAATCATGCAGCAGCTTCCTTCAGAAATGGAACTACAGATGTCAAAACCCAAAACACCATCAGTTAATCCTGCTAGATAGTGTAGTGATTTTTCAGTTGATTTGGGGGCTGTCCGAATAAGAAATCTCTGTGCCCTAAAGCAACATTCTCTTACACTTTTCAAATGTTAGCAACAGCTGGTAACACTCACTGTCCCCTACAGACACTAGCATCTATTACAAAATCATTTCAGCAGAAGATGGCTTTAAACCAATATTGAAATGTATATTCATCACAAACTGAGTTTACCCATTAGCTCACAATCGGTTTTATTGCTATGAAGAACATCACTGGCCACAAATATAATCAAAAGCCATTATGTGGTAAGACAAAGAGCTCTACCTATAAAGCAGCATTTCTGCATGACTGTTACTACACAGAAGCCTGTGCTTGCATCCTTGCACTATTTTTAACTGCAAAGTCTATATCTGCAGGGGCACTGACTTATTTTAAGGTGCATGAGAAAGCTGAACTATTGCTTGGGCTTTTAGAACACTAAATCATGTCACCTATTTCCTACCTAGTCCCCAACTAAAGCAAGCTCAGCTTTGTCTCTCAAAAATTCTATCTAAGTATTACAATAACTTTAATAGAATTCAGTTTGGGCCTACACTGTAGTTTGAATATTGTCATCTAGAAACCTGAGACAATCTGCAAGCTCTTTTGGTTTTTTTTTTAACCTATGTCAACTAGCATAGCCTTAAGCGTGCTACTTCACAACTGCTGAAAATGCAGCAAATAAATCTTTCCCTCCCATTTAAAAAAAGCATTTAAAAGGAATCCAGGAAAAAGAATACAAATCATGGTCACATTAATATCGTAAGGCCACAATAAATTTACTTACAGAAATATTACACTAGCATGATTATCCTAATAATAGGAAGATAATTATGTAAATATGAATATATTTAAGACATATCCCCAGCAAGGACTAAAGCAATTAAAAATCTCCATTGCATAAGGAAAAGATAACCACTCCACCAGAATAAAGCCTCATAAAATAAATGTATCTTTTGCTGAAGCAGAAATATCAGACATTTGAAAGGGCCATTAAAAATGTGCTTGGTGAGATCCAAATACATCTGATAAAATTCCTTAGCAGTTTCAAGGTCATTATTATGTGTCTGTAGTTACAAATGCTCAATAATACATCATGGCAAAAACTTCTAATATCTACGTTTCTGCCCAATTAAGCAATATTCTGTTGTACAGAGTGTATATAGGACAGCAAATTTTATATTTGCAAACATAATTTTTGTATGCATAATCGCTATAAACGAGGTTTAAAGTCCACTGCTAGAGCAGTGGACCCCTAATATAACATTTCTGAAAAGTCAGAGAAAACAGATGAAAAAAACCTGAATGTAACTTCAGGACTCAGAATTCATGGAACTGAAAAAGAGAAACTGAAGCTGTAACTAATACCACTGTGCTTCCTCAACCAAATGTCCCCTCATAGTGGAACACATTCCAGGCTCCTTCAGCTTGATTTAAAATTTGCCATTAAAGTAAAGACAAAGTCAAATGGCATGGAGTTTTCTAGCACAAAAAAATCGGGAACCTATTACTTTTCAATAAAATGCACACACCCTGAAAAATTCAGCTGATTAGGTGTTAAAAGCTTTTCCAATATAACTTTTAAGAACACAAGACACGAGTTCTACACAGCTACTATCAACCAAGGCTGTCTTCAAAACTTAAATACGGCAACAACAACTTTTAGTCTCAGAGACGTCAATTAAATAGACTACAATCAAAGACTATTTTATAAACACAATTTTTCCTGTGCATTTTGCGTGATTTCTGGATTTTTTTCAATAACTGTCAATTTTTCAGTCCTAACAAGTAACACCTGAACTTAAACGGACGCTACCGAGGGGATAACAAGGTTAAAGGGATACCGAGCTGCCTGGCTGCTCCAAGAGTTCTCACCATCAGCAGTTGTAAGCAAAACCGACTCCCTCTGCACGCACACACGGCAAGAATGGAATTTTTTTCTTTTCCGGGGCAGGGCAATCTGAAAAGGCAGGCAACAAATACACCGCAATGCTCCGCGCAAAAAAGCAGGGACGACGGGGCGAGGACCCCTCAGCCTCACCAAGCTCGGACGCGCCACGGCGACGCCAACACTTGTCTCCTCAGCACTACGGAACCCCCGAAATAAATCACAGCACTTGAGCCGGGCACCCTACTACCCCCACTCCCGCACCGCCGGCTCCCCTCTCCAGCGCGGGAACTCCCCAGCCCGGCAGGGCCCACTCGCAGGGCGGGACCCTCCGCACCGCCTCCCCGGGGTGTGCAGGGGCGGAAGGCCTGCACCAGGCAGCACCGGGCGCTCCGCCGGGGCCGCCGCACCTTTTCCATCGGAGGAGCGCTGCTGCCGGCCACGCAGCCCCGCCCGCGGGCGCGGCTCGGCTCCCTCCGCGCCCCGCAGGTGCGGCGGGCAGCCACAGCCCCGCGCCTTCCAGCCCCGGCCCTCTGCTCCCCGCGGCTCTGCCGGGCCCGGAGGGCGCGCTCGGAAGGCGGCAAGTGCACTACGGGTGGGACGTGAGCGCTCCGGTTAGGGCAAAGTCATACGACAAAATGGAAAGGAAGGTGCAGCTTGCGGAGAGAATGGGAGCGACGCTCGATTGGTAGGGCCACGCTGGGGAAATAGGCGTCGTGAAAGTCATTCAGAGAGATGCTGCTGATTAAACAAGGAGTTTATTGAACAGTGTTTTGTCCGGAGGACAAGTGTTTAATCGCCTAATTATTACCCCACTAAAAAGGGGGGAGCGGGTGCAAAGGAAACAGTCAGAAAAGCCCAAAGGCTAAAGCAAGAAGTGATTAAACTCCTCTAGTACGAGACCGTGGGAAGGGGATGAAGTAACGGTTCGCAGAAAAAAAAAGAGCCCCTCTTGATCTCACACCACCAGTATCTTTCTTAAGAGTTTGGAACTCAGACCGCAATAAGCCGGCACAGGCAGAAAACCACCGGTCACTTACAGCAGTAGGGGCCGGTGAAGGTCTCCGCGTTGATTTACGTTTACCCTTTGCTGGGGGGTACCCCGGCCATGCGCCGGCGGCCCCCAGCCCAGGCCGCCCCGCCTTCCCGCCGCGCTCCCCGCGCGGGCTACAGCCCCGCTCCGGCTCCAGCTCTCCTCCACTCCTGCTCCGGAGCGAGTCCACTGTCCCGGCGCACCTCCGCCAAGACCTCATGGCTCCCCGTAAGCCCCGTCTCCGTTCCCAGCCCCTGGACCCGCCCTTCTTTAAGCAGCCCGGGACCGGCAGTCTCGCCTACAGGAGCGGCTGGTTTGGCGGAGCGTGGTTACCGCTGCTGCCGTCTGAGGGTAGGAGCGGAGTGGGGGAAAGGTGTCTGCTACCCGAGGGAGCGGCACAGCACCCCGCATCCGCCTCACCTGATAGCCTTCGTGCTCCCGCCACCCCACCGTCCCGCACTCGCCCTGCCGCTAACAGGGAGGATGGGCTCGGTGACGGGCAGATAAAGGCCCCCACAGCCCGCCCCCGTGGGCACCGCCTGAGTGACGCTGCCGGCGGCCACTCAAGAAGCCCCGTGCCCGCGGGGCCGCGCCCCCGGGAATGCGGGCACTTGGCGGAGCCAAGGCCGGGCGGGCCCTAATGCGCGACCACCTTCTGGCGGCGGGGAGAGCGTGGCAGTGGACTCTGCTGATCAGGATGGGGCGGGAGCTTGCCTTCTCCGTCCCTGGTGGGGTCAGAGGTAGGACACCCACAGTGCTTGCTCATCTCCCTAAGGCTCCCCGACTGGCCATCTTTCCTTGTAAAGTGTCGAGTCCGAGAGGCTGCACGCTGCCTCCCCTCCGGAAACGGTTCGGCGGGGCGGACGATCCCCCAGGCCGCCTACCCCAAGGGGCGCAGCGGCAGCGAGCGCTCCGTGACCTGCGATGCGCATTAGCCGCTCCGACAGCGCAGTCCCGTTTCCTGGAGGCGTCCGACAATGAGGGGACCCCTCTTCGCCCCCCGCAAGCACCGTGGCTGCGGTCCTGCGGGCGGCTCGTTCCGCGGGAAGCGCTCCAGAGAGTGCCCATAGGGGTGTCATTGGTAGAGGGGCGAAGGGGGTCCCATCCCCACGGGAGTGCACGGTTTGGTGCGTCCCCCGCCCTCCCAACGATCCAACGACTAGTCAAAACACACCGCCTCACAGCCGGTCCTTGGAAACGACTTGAGGTTTAACTATCCATTTGCTTGGCTCTTATAGATATCACATTAATTATTTTCGGATGGATAGGGTGTAACGTGCTGGCAGCAGCATAAATTAAACAACAATGGCAGTGCCCGGAGTCGGTCTTTGCCGGTAGCACAAGCTGCAGCGCCAACATTTACCATAGCCTCCTCCTCCTCCTGCCCAGACCCTCCCACCGCCGCGGGGACGGAGGGCGAAAGGACGGGAGACGCGCCCGAGGACGGGACGCCCCGTCCGTCCCTTTGCCCGGAGCCCTTCCAGGATCCCTGCCGCAGCTGCCGGATGCAAACTTTTCCCACGCACACGGTGACCGCTGTCCGCGTCCCCCACCGTCCCGGTAGGACCACGGACAGAGATCGGGGCCGCCCCGCCCACGATGCCCGTGCTCCGCCGCGCAGTGCCCCGACGCCCCGAACAAAGGGACGGGTCCCCTCCCGCGGCGGGTTACTCATCCCCTCGAAAGGACACGGGTCTGCCCCGCCCGACGGTAATAGACTTCTCTCCGGGAAAGCTCAGCGGCTCTCCTCACCCCGCCGCCCGCCCTCCGCACCCGCTGACAATACGGCCGACCGCGTCTTTGTGCGCCGTGGCACGCAGTCGCCTCCCAGCCCCGCAGGAAGCCACAAAACGCCGTGCGGCTAATGCAATTAGGCGCGGAGAGCCTTATCCCGGCTAATCTGGAAACGCGAGTTTATCTCCTCAAAGTAATACCGTCTCCCTTCACCCGCGCGATGCGGGTCCGTCCCCTTGGATACTCCCCGCACGGAGACGTATCCGGAGATGGACGGGGCGCGGTCACGCTGCGAACTTTGCGGGTGGGCCAGCCCAGGTAGGGATGCGCACGCCGTCCTGCGTGGGCGCGGTGCGGTCCCCCGGTTTCAGCGGCTGCCCTCCCCACGCTGCGAACACTTCCAGCAACTCGGCTCCGCGGGCACGCTGCCACAGCCACAACTGCCTCACTTAGCGCCGTCGGCACCGACCGCGCCGATACGGAGCGAACGCAGGTGATCAGCACAATTCTACAAGGCATGCATCTCTGGAATGGGTCGCGGATCCGACAGCACATGTACAGTAATGGAAAGAATCAAGCCATAACTTACCTTCCTCTCGTCGGCTTACCAGAAAAAAAAAAAAAAAAAAAAAAAAAAAAAAAAAAAAAGTAACGGTGCAGTTTTTCCCGATAAGGAGTAAGAGGCAGATGGATAGTTCTCTTAAGACAACAGACAAGAGCTAAATTGCTGACGGTTATAAAAAGGAGCAAATAAAAAACAAAACCAAACAAAAAAATCCTTTCCCTCCCCCACCCCCAACAGTCCGACACTAGGAGGGAAAAATAAAAAAATAAAAAGGAAAATTAAAAAAATCAAAACGGGAGAACTCAAAAGGGAGAGAGTGACAGGACGACCCTCCTTTCGCAACCCAATGGAACAAAAAGAGGGGAGGGAGAAATGAAGGAACAAAGAAAAGAAGGATGGAAGGGCGATTTTAAAGACGCTCTCTCTCTCTCTCCCTTCCTCCCTGCTGGTCACTTCCTAGCGGCTCGCCACCCGAGCCAACTGCAGCATCGCGGAGTGAGCGGGGGGTCGCGGGGGGGTAGGGGGGGGACGCCGTGCGGTGCGGTGCCGCGCCGTGCCTCGCAGGGAGGCGGACCGCTCCGCAGATTTATAGCAGCCCCGCCGCCCGGTTCCTGCCCGCCGCCGCCGCGCCGAGGCGCGTGCGTCTGCGTGCCGCGCCCGGCGGCGCGGCCGCGGGGGCGCGGCGGGGGGCGTGTGTCCGTCCAGAGTCGGCCGCGTCCCGTTCCGCGTCCGTCTGTCCGCGTCCGCCCCCCGCGCGGCAGCCGCCCCACGCCTACCCCGGCGCCACGCGCGGCAGCGTACCCGCACCCCGGCGCAACGCAGGCTGCTGGCGGCGCCGCGCGCCCACATTGGCCCGGCCGCCGCCCACTGGCCCCGCCCCCGGCGAGGCGGCGGCCGCCCATTGGCCGCGCGGGCCGTCACTCCGGCAGGGCGCATGGCGCCGCGCTTCAGCGTGCGCTGCGCCGCGCGGGGCCGCCTCGGCGCGCGCGGGCGGGCGGGCCCGGGGGCGGGCGGCCCCGGCGCGGAGCTGCGGCCGCTCCCAGCGCGCCCCGCCAGGCTGCGGGCGCTGCGCCGGCGGAACGGCCGCTGCTGCCCGCCCGGCCAGCCACGTGGGAGCGGGGCGGTGCATCACCACACGGCCGGGGCGGCTGGCTCCGAGCCACCATTCCTTATCAAGAAGCGCTGCCGAGAAAGCAGCTTGCTGGTTTGTTTTTTTTTTTGCCTTTTTTTTTTTTTTTTTTTAATGTGGCTTTGTTTGGCTGTCTTGGTTTTGTTCTTCCTCTTTTTTTTTTTTAATTTTTTTAATGCGTCCACTCCGCCCAGTTCTGTCCGCACGTGTGCCGAGCTTATTATCCGCCAGGGACTGCTCTTGCCATTTTCCCTTCTGGGAGTGGATATATTAATGAGTGTTAAATAATGATATATTAGAAATACTTCTAACAAACATTCTAAGAAGAAGGAAAGGAAACAGCAAGCTTTTAATCATGATGTAGTCAATGCCCGTCTTGCAGAGCAAACATGTTTGCTAAGAAAAGAGGTGTTGTACGGAACAATCCTGCATGGTAGTCTGAAACATGCCTTTTACTCTGGATACTGTTTGACCTTCACTGCACTTGATCATTTATTTTCAGAAGCAGAAGTGCTTCCTAGATGCAGCTTTTCTTCTCTCTTCTGTAACACAACTGTGTGTCATGTATTTCCAATAGCAAAGCACTTAAACCCTGCAGAATGCAAATGCTTATTTAGAATATTCTGGCATTTGCATGTAGCAAAGCACAAAAATAGAGGCACAAATAGAGACATAGCGTTTCAATGAGAGTGTCCCTGCCTGTTTATAAATTATTAATACAATGAATGGTGTATCATCTGTTTCTTATGCTCTCCCTATCCTACCACTGTGACAACAACTGAGAGTTATACGGGGACTGATTTTACATTTTACATAATTAGTGCTATGCTTAATGCAGCCGATGTTTTTCTAGAACACACACACAATCTGATCACTAACAATGTATCACCAACGCTTTAAATCAGCAGCATTCCGAAAAGGTGAGTAAGTCCCTGGTGGAACAAGTACCAAACTACTGGCTCCAAGGACTGAATAAAGAACAGGGTGGGGGTGGCTACTTTCTCAAAGCAGTTTATACAAAATTCCTACGTGAAGTGATGTCTATTCAGACACGGTTAGTGGATGCATGTATAAATTGTGCTTTTGGCAGTGTAAGTATTCAGAAAGGTTTACACTTTTTCAGCTTGTCTGAGGCTCAGACTTAATTATGGCAAATTTTACTCTTTGATGCAGCAGAACAGCTACAGAAAGTCTCCTAATGATACCAAAATTAATCTGCTCAAGTTCTTTTATTCTATAGGGGCATTTATCAACAAGTCATATATTTATATAGCTCTGAAATAAAGTACTAAAACTATTGTTTCTTCTACCAAGTAGAAAATACCTATAAAAACTGTGCACAGTATTTGTCTTCAGAATTACCAGCTTTAGTTGCTTATTACTTTCTTGCTTCATGTGCTTAAGCGAAAAAAAAAAGGTGCTTTTTAGGAGAACATCGTCAATGTATAAAAAAATTAGATGATTTCTTAAGCAATCTGGTGTTAAGTACCTACTCAGCACCCCCAAACAGGTCAGGCACTTCCCTCCCCCCAGTTTTAAAATGGTGTGAATACACACACTTGTTTTCAGAACTAAAGAAACTCTGTTTAAAGTGGATACCAAAATGCAAAATGTATGCCATAAGAAATCAGAAGAATGTCTTTCTGAACTTTCAGGAAATTAAAGGACTCTGCTCTCAGCAGCTTCCCTGCCAGGTCTGATATTTAGGACTCCGGATTCCATCTTCTCCCCACAGCACTTCCCGCCCAAGAGGAACAATCTTTCAGCTATAATTAGTGACCAGCTTTTAGAGACAAAATCCAAACTTTATGCATTTTCTTTCCAGGCTTAATATCTCTACCAATAATGTTCTCACATCTTTCATGTTTGTCAATACACCGTGCTAAAGTGAAATTAGGCAGAAAATAGCTGTTTTAGCAAATTGCCCTGTCACCGGCCTTTCTCATCTCATGTGTAATCAGAGGCCCTTGATTCCAGCAATGGCAGAAGAAAGCTAAATTTTCCATTCTCCCAGGAAAAACATGCTTTCCTGTGAAGTTCCCCTTTGCTTAGGAAACACGTCAGAAAAGAAGTCTTTATGATCAGCAGTAGCTGGCTGCCTGGACACAGCCTTTAGCTAAAACGTGTATGGGTTATTAAATAGATGTTGGACATGGAAGGCTGTAGCAGGAAGGAAGAGCACTGGTTGTTCAGGCATGCTGAAACCCTGCTGGATCCTCTGGCCGGGACTGAGTGGTCAGGCAATGGCAATAAAAGCACCAAATTGCACTGGAAGAAAAAGGCTTACCAGCTAGCACAGAGGAGATTTTCTTCCTTTTTTTTTTTTTTTTTTAATGGAAGTGAAAACATAAGAAATAAAGCAATGGAAGAAGCGCCAGCTGCCCACGGAGGGGCTGGCACGGAGCGCACGGCGGGCACGGGCTCAGCACCACGGACAGCGCCCGGCCCGCCGCGGCTGCGGAACGCGGGGCCGCCCCCGGCGACCGCAGCGTCCCCTCCCCGCCCTCCGGAAAACACCGCCGGACTCCACGGCTATTCCTGGGGGCCTGGCGCTCCCTCCCGAGCGCTTCGGACAAATGGTTCTTGACTCGTGATGTTCGGACGCCGTCATATGGATGGGTGCGTGTGTGTTACTGAACCCCGAGACTCTACGGGCTCTTTTCCCAGGGGTAACTTGTATTTGCTCCCGTTACTTGCACAAACAAACGGGGATAGACATGAGGGTTTCAGACCAAGTCTTGAGACACACACTTCCTGAGACAAAACATACCTGCATGGCCTTCATATGGGTGCGGGATTGTTTCACCTGCTGCTTCTCTGAACCTGTCTCCAGACATAAGATATCTGTAAGAATAGCACGAACACTGCAACTGAGACTAGTATATCATAATTTTCTATTCTATTACACAGAAATGTCTGAATGTTAATAAAAACTATTGCCAAAGAGGTTAGCATTTTGGTGGGGAAAAGGGGATGTTTCACTTTTTTTTTTCAATTGAGAGTAAAAAAAAACCAACCAAACAAAAAAAAGTATCTCCACAAAAGGTAGCCACAGCTCCTCAGATTTTTCTACAGACAGCTGTGAAAAAAAATACCTGAAAGAAGTTGTCTGTCTAAACTATTCTATACTTACTTGTTTCCTACTGTGACCAAGAAAAGGGAGATTGCTGCTGCACCACGGCTGAGGTAATTTCTTTTATTGAGGATTTGTACTTCCAGTGGTGTGAAATGCACATCTAATTGTAAAATAAGACTGTGTCACCTGCCAGTCAGTTGCTGCCATCAGCCTCTTTTGTGCTTGGATCAAATTACTGCACAACAGACAAAGTGACAGCATCAGGGCACAGTGACAAAGCTGTAGTTTGCACGGAAAGAAGACAGAGGCCCAAAGAGACACTGCAGCTACAGAAACAGCTGTCTTATCAGCACACTGCAGAGATAGAGATGGCTCAAGAGGTCCTCAACAGATAATGACTTGAATAGCTTTGCAATGCGCCAAACTTCATGCTTGATAAGACTAGCCCAGTGTAGAGAGCAGCAGAGATCGAGCTCTATTCTATCTGTGCTGTAAATTAAGAAATTGAAATTCAGGAGGCACAGCAGCTAGCATGTTGCTGATAATCCAGTGAAGTAAACTGTCATTAGGATCTTTTCGGCAAAGAGAAATATGTTTGTCTTACTTGATGCTGCTTTAATAAAAATACATTTTAAAAAAATCCCATCCCAAATCGGTGTCCCAGCAGTACCAAACAGGGGTGGGGGTTCCTTGCCTGTTTTGCTGTTGTGACATATCTTTGAGTCCCAGAACAAACCATCCATTTGGCTGTCAAGTTCTTTACAAAGGACAAAACACTTTCACTTTGAAACTACAGCAGCTTATTTCCAATTCCCCATTTCCTCTGCGGGAGAAGGAACTGCACTGTGATTTTTAATACACAACAGTCAAGCTCACATGAAAGCACACAAGCTCAATTCTGTAGCAGACAATACAAGCATGTGTTTGTGAGCACAGCTAAGCAAAAATTAATTACTGCTGTGAAAAGAATCTGTAATGACCTTTGGAATTATTCACTTGAAAAAATATGAGCCATGGTACACAAACTACTATATTCTATAGGAGAAAAAAAAAATCCTGTTTCAAACTGTTTTTAGTTTTATTAATGGCATCAGATTAAAATATTATAGCTCTGCTTACCTTTGATCTGTTCTTCTAAAAAGCTTTGTAGAAAATGCAATTAAAAAAATAAAATTGGAGCATATAACCTAAGGTCATAGAGCATTATTTTCTAAAGAAGGGTTTGCTACCTGCCCTTAATTCCTTGAGATTGGCTCTTGAAAGGCCAGAGTAACTGTATAGCTTTGTAAACCATTAAGCTACCTAATTTTGGCCACTAAGGCTACCATTCCATCTTCTTCGAATAATAAATTAAGACAAGATTAACTATTTCTTAATGAAAGACAAGGGACTTAAGCCAAGAGGAACCTGAACAGAAACCTAAAGATTTGCCACTCAGACTTGTTAAATGGAGGGCAGAGATGAGAGACTAACTTCATCCTCTGATAATCTAACCACATATATTTGGCCTTAGCCTGTCACTGTATCTGATACCAGTAGGTAGCAAGAAAGAAGTCACAAGGACCCAGAAGATGAGTCATTTATTTCTTGTATTAAGACAGTAAGCTTTCTCAGAGCCAAGAGGAAAGGCAGAATCAGGGGAGAAGGGAAGCATCTTCGGCACATGCCCTTTATGTTAGATACACTTTTCTGCTTGTCCCTGAGATCTGGGGGCTTTTCTAATGATGTGGCAGAGAGCAAAACCAGAGCATGATGTGAGAAAGCATAAAGCACATGTGGATAAGGTCAAACCTGTTCAGCAACTCAGGTCCACTGTACAGTTTTAGCACACACAAATTACTGCCAAGAGTCTGTCCCTGAATCAGAAAAAAAACTTGGTTTTTGAGATGCATTTCAGAGCTAAGAAGAAGGCAGGTCGTTTTGATAAAATTCACAAGCCAAAGAACTCAACTATAACAATTTGCCCTTGCGCCTTCTAATTTGTGGGGAATACACAAACAGAGCCTGAAGTGATTGATACCCTTGCCAGCAAAACACTGGGTAAATGTGAGGAGAAATAACCTTGTGTAAAAAGACAATGAAAAGCAAGAATGCAATCAATATTTTTAATGCTGCTTTTTATCCCAAAATAACAAGTTCTTTTAAGTTCTCCAGTGAATCATCCCAAATACTGTCAATTCAGTTAGATTAAACTTCACCATAACAATACGTTTCTCCAAGAAAAAGATGTACAGTTATAAAGTAATTATAATGAGCATATCCTCTCATGGTATTAAAGCTACAGGAATATTGACTTAAAAGATGGATTTTACTTTTCTTCAAGAGCCTGCATCTGTTTTCATTTGTTGAGGTGGAAAGCACATATTACTCAAAATAGCTTTTTTAGTATGCCAGCATATTTCCTGCTGACAACACAGTGAAGCAATATAGTAGCTATTGCTACCATTATTTTACTGAAAAAGTAAATGCCAAAGTGTTTGTATAGTATGTAATTAGATCATTCTCAGATAATCAGACCACATAGGTAAGACAGAATTTTTTTCAACCTTGTAAAGCAAGTGCTTCAATATATTCCAAATAATTTTAAGTATCAACTTCAATTTTTTGTTTTGCTCATTTAAGAGAACATGACTCCAGCTGACAATAATGATGCAGTACACATTGTGTTCTGCAGTAGCATATAAAGGAAGGATTTCAGAAAATGTATGAAACTAGTTTATCTCCCTCCTTCTACAAATAAAGTTCATCTTTTTATAACACGCACCTGCTATGATTGCTCAAACATGGCAAGTAAACAACTGTCCACATGCTCTTGAGAAGAGATATTAAAAAGGCTTTTTTTCATGGCAATATGTTAAAGGCAGTTACCTCCTCTTTTTTTATGCGTACTCCATGCTTGCCATGCAACTTTACACAGTTCTTCACACTCTTCCTTCACATTGATATCTTGCATGTTGCTTCTTTATTAAAAAAATGTATCTTAATATTCAAAAGATGTAGAACTAGAATTTGCCAATTATTTCTTGCAATTACTAGATATGGAAACCAAATCTCACTTTCAAAGAGGTCTTCCCTTATGTTACTTATATCAGGATCTTTCTTTAAACTATCAAGCTTAAAAGTATCTAAATAAGTATTTTTTATCCTTTTTAATGTCAGAATTACTCACTTGTGGATGACACAACGGTCTTTCACTGGTGCTGGCCTAGTTTTCTTGTCTTTAAATGCTGGAGGTTTTGTTTCTTCTGCCTATGCAACTCAGTTTTTTTGCATCAGAAGTACTATGCATAGCTCTGTACTACTTTGATTCTGCTGGAGATGAGTCATCAGCAAATCTAAACCATAAATGATCATGTAGCTGTAAATATCTAAAAAGTTATTCAAACTAATAGTGAGGTACTGCACTGTCTTACGACTTAGTGGAACAAAATATATCACAAAATTACAGCAAATTATTTGGATGATATCATGGGCATTCATTCTCCTGAAAGTTCTTCTGTGTATTTGGTCATGAGGTAATAAATATATGTCCCACAGAACAGGCATAAAGGTGTCATAATTTTATATTATTATTTTCGTAGAGATTCAGGAAAAGGAGAGTCTTATTTCTGCTCCTTAGTTCAAAAGAAGCCCCCCAAATTAAGGCACTAAGATCTTTGAGGAACAAAATTTAGGGCAGATCCTGTGTTCTTCTACAATCAGCATGCCACATAAGGCAGAGAAGTAGAATACATTGATTTTTTAAATGTTTGTTGCCAACTCACATCGCATTCTCATGGGGTAAAAATGAAGCACCGTGTTAGTCAAATTACTGTAAAAAGAGTATACAAATATATATCTAAAGAGTACTTAGAGATAGTACCAAATTAATGGCTCTATAAAATAAAGACTTGATGATGTATAACTTTTAGGGTCAAGACAGTATTTCTGTCCATGTTTTAGAAGATGCAACATAGTGAATTAAAACTGTAGATTTCTGCAAGCAGAATGGTGGCGACCATTTGTTTGAGTGCAGAACACACTAATGATCTTTTCAGAACAGGGAGATTTACCAGCAAGATAACCCTCAATAAGGGTAAGTGGTAAGTGACTGTGATTCTTCAAACAGTAAGATCATAATCAAATGTGCAAATAAAACCCAGAGAATAACAGCAGTCCTGAAGACAAGGTTGTAGGATAATACTAGGAGTCACAGAAATACAATATTGCAAGGAAGAGAGATTTCACTCTGAGATGTACAAACAAGAGCATGATTTAAAAAGACATACATGAATACATTTTGTATTTGACATTGATGAGCTGAAAATAGAACACTGCATCCAGTCTTTCCTTATTTTAAGAAAAACTGAAGAAAGCCCATAAAAAGGTGTTTGAAAGCAAAGATTTTAGAAAACTTGAATAAAATTCAAGTGAAAAATAGTTTAGAAGCAGAAACTTTGACAGTGAATTCAGGAAAATGTTATAATTATGCTGAGACAGATATGACTAGCACCATCACAAGTCCTTTATTAAAAACTTTTCATGCCTTCTCTCAGGCAGCTCTACACAACACTGACTCCTTCTTTCCTCTCTGCAAGTTTCCTTATTCCTTCTGCCTGACCAGCTAACCCAAACCTGTCCCTTTCCCAGCTGCCTGACACTGTCAGTCCCTCACACAACATCTTCTTACCTTACCTGTCCCTTACCTGCTCACAGCCAGCAGACTCTGGGTCTCAAGCTCCAACTGATGGCCAGCTAACCCACTCTTTTATGACATCCTCATTGGACAGGCACGACTGTTTTCACTCCTCAGTAATCAGCACAGCTGTAATCCATTGGGAAAGACTGCCTTCTGTCCTATCCTTACAAATTACTCTCCTACAGGAAAATCCTTTTAGAAATAAGCACTATTGGCAGCTTATTATCAAGCACTATTCATGTCTAAGTTATAAAAAAGGAATATGGCTTAATTCACAACACATGAAATCTAGTTTAGAAGCTGGAAAATATTTTTTAAGAATAGTGAAGTACTGGATCACATTACTTAAGAAAGTTGATGAGGTTCAAAATTAGATATAAATTTTATTTTCCCTCAGAGAATGAGATTTTTCTATTATTCTCCACCACCGAAATTACTATATATTTAAATAGTGTTTTTCCTTTTTTGTCTTTTAAAATCAGTTGAATGTCTGATTTTAACCAAAGTTGCATAAAACACCCAAAACATTAAAAAAAACACCCCCAAAAATCATATTAAGACAGAAATAGAGCTCATAGGCTAAAGAAAAACCTGTGAAGTACTAGACAACTTCTCTATACATTTTTCTCCTCCTGTCAGTAGGCACTGAAACCAAGCAAATACAAGTCTGATGAGCAAAGCTATTTGCATTCTAGCATTTTTGTCAAGGACTGATTGTTGGTTTGGTTTTGATGTTCTGAACCTCTAACTTCAAAATGCCTTTCAGCATTTGGTTGCTGATTTCCAGTTTGCTTTTATTTGGTCCATATGAGACATGGGAATCCAGATACAATCTGCATTCTAAAAAGTCACCCATCCTTTCATAATTCCCACTTGGGCCCTTAAAAGGGGGAAATATTAACTTACTGATGATAACTCTGGGCAACAAAAAACCTGCATCAGGCACATAAATACACACACCCACCAAATTGGTCCTGAACAAGGACAAAATTCTACCCTTTAGACATCATTATCATACATGATCAACAAATAAAGATTCACCTGTAGACTGCAGAATTTGAAACTACAATGAAGAACCTGATTTTTACGTTCAAACAGCAAAATGCTGAAACATGTGATTAAAGACAAGGATTAAATTTTCATGGTCTAGAAATGGTTCCAAATGATGGGAACTGGTTTTAAATAGTATTTTCATGATAGCATGATTCCCACAGTCTTTCCCCTATTATGTCCCTGCTATTTTCTTCATCCTTTACAGGAAATGGAAGATACATTGTGAGACTAAAAGCTGATTTAAATCGTGATATTTAACACAAAACTGAAAATAGTCATGTCATGCATCAAGAAGCTGTAAAGTCTCTCTTTTGCAACTCAAATTTGTGTTGCAAACTTAAGACTTGCCTGCCTCCTTCAACTCACCTTTAACCACATGGAACTTAACTTTTTTCTGGGTTTTGGGTTTGTTTTTATTTTTGGTTGGTTGGTTGGTTGGTTTTCTTTATGTGGTTACATGGAGAAAAAACAAAATTAGTATTACAGGATGGCTGGATATTGCTTTTTGATTATGAAAACCTACTGTTCTTCCCAAAGATATGAGATCAACATTTCCAATGTGCATGAAAGAGGAGAGGATGTAAGCAACAAATGCAATTAAGCCACAATTATTAAAATGCTGTAAAAAGGCTTACTTTAGCCTTTCCACCCACAGCCTTTTTCCTCTTTTCTCCTGCATGGCAAATCTTGAAACTGACAAGATTTATACCGGATGTATTTACTCTGCCTACCACATAATCAGTGTTCCTAGCTGCTACACTAAGACAAAAGGTAAATAGCAAGTTACACCCCAGTTATTTTAATATTTTTTTGGCTGCAGTTCCTCCTTAATCCTTGTAAAGCATCCCTGTAACTGTCAATGAGCATTCAGAGCCAGAACCAAATAAGTGAATTGTGAAACTTACAGCCATTTTCTTACTTCCTGACAGTCAGATATGTGGCATTTATTTGCCTTCAAATAGGATCTTATTAGTTCTCCCAGTCTTTGTTTCATATATTCGGATCCCCCATATTTCTTTAGCATGATCAAATAGGCTAATATTTTTTTTGTATTTTTTCTGTTTTGACTGGGTGTTTGAGAGTTACTACTCTGCAGTAACTACGCAAATGAGCATTGTGGGCCACGCAGATAGATTGTGTAATGTGATGTTGACACAGTCACTTGTCCTGCAGTCTTTTATGCTTGGAATAACTGCATGTTTCATGGAAGACTGAGGGAGAGGGATCAACTTATTGCTTGTACCTATATAGAACCACCATAGTTTCTACATAGTATGTGTTAAGATATATAATATGTACATATCTTAAGAAAATCAATATTTAATTGCATACTTTGATGAAGACAGCTTACTAAAGTACAGCTCATTTCCACAAAATGAGATTAAAAGGCTAGTAACATCATAAGCAAAAAAAAAGTTTCTCCTCAGAGCCTGTTCTACAGCACCACCACCTAGTTTGCCATAAATTGGTGCTAAGTTGTGGCAATGCTGCATCATCCAGTGCCTGGAAGGTGTGGGCAGAAAACAAATGACAGTAGTGTGAGGTCACACAATTTCATCTCTGCTGAGGGAAAACAGAGGTATTAAAAAGTAAGAAAATTAATTAAGAAAGTATTTTAGGATATAGTTATTTGAACTGGGAAAGACTGCCTTTTTAATACACAAGAAAGGAAGAAACAGATTCTGGACATATAAGGAGACACATAGCTAATTAAAAAAAAGAAACATTGCCACAGTTAAGCTTGGGAGAGGGGGTGGAAAGCACCAAATGAATTCAGAACAGATCCTTTTCACTCTCCAAAACCAGTATGTTCCCCTAGAAATCCATACTTTCACAGGGATGCTCTTCTTGCATCTCCACAGCACATTAAGAATAATTGAACAGGATCTGCTGTTTGGAGACATCACCTCTAACATCTCCCTCCAATCCACAATGCTATGTCTTTCCTCACTCTTGATAAGACTGACACAAGGAGAAACAAGGTTATTAAAAATTACAGAGCTGGGTTCAGTCTTTATATAATTGTTGCTTCTCCCAGCTCTGATTGTAAAGTGCTGATTCAGCCATAGCCCAGCATTGCCTTCATTAGTCAAAAATGCTTTTGGACAGAAAGAAAAGTTAACTATGCAATTTTTATGCTTTTTTATTTTTTCTTTAAAAACAAAGTTACAGCTCCAGAAGATCTTTGTATAAAATAAATGATTGGACAGAATGTGTTCTTCCTTGCCTTTAAGTTTTGCTGCTGTTGTGGAAAATGGCTTTTAAAATTTCCATTTGGGTAAGACTTAGGAGTAGTGATGTAGAGCCGTAACACCGTGGAAACTTCAGCACATAGTTTGCTCTCCTTGTTATGGTAATCTTACAGAGATAAATGGAAATATTTATAGCAGGTGAAGTCAAACGTGTTCAACAATTTTCATCTATTTAACTGCAAAGAACTTATATTGCTTAACACATGTATCTTATACATGCATCGATTTGCCTGAATTAATTTTTGTACTGTATGTAAGAGCTGTTTTCAAATGGACTGGCAGTGTACATCAAATGTACCACCTTCCTAATTCTGCAGTTTCATATGAGAAATAAATATTACTGTTGCTTTCGGAAGTGCTTTAGTAATCATAAGTCAATTATGAAAAATGTAATAAAGATGTTTTTAAATTGTTCAAGCAACAGTTATTTTCATTCATTATTCTGCCATTATATGCCGTGGAACATCTCTTTTATTCTTACTGTGCTGCTTTTAGGTTAGAGAGGAAAGAAGAATTTCTTCTAGTCTTACATTGTTTAACTCCTATTATGCCAAAAATTTTCAGTTAAGCCTTTTCATCTTTCTTTCTTCAGTTTCATTGCTGTTATTTACAGTAGACTTTCATTTTCTTTGTTTTGCTTTGATTTTTTGTTTTTTTTTTCTCAATTCACAGAATTCTTCAAAAAAGATCTGAGAATAAAGATACCATATTTTTAAAATAAACTTTCCTTCTCAACATACCAGTCAATTTATATCCATAGTTATTAAGTACTGAGGCATTGTCTTCACAATGTCTTATAATATCACTGCTAATTTATTAGTGTTTACTGCTTCTGTAAGAAGCAAATTTTGGTTCAAAATTAAACAAATAAATCACATCAGAAGCAGACAATGTGAGGATAAGATCAAATACCTACTATTGGGAAAACAAAAACCTGAAAAACAATTAAAAAAAAAAAGCCAAATACAAATTACGGTTGTCTTCCATCCTACTGTGGTAATCCTAACAGGCAAAATCATAGTTTTCAATTAATTATGAAATAGTCTGCTTTCAATGCTTATTTTGCATATACTTTCAATACCTTCCATGTTAATTTGGCTCAAGATGCTTACTCTGAATGATAATATAACAAGAAGGAAACATAAGCAAGTATTAAAAGGAGATGCCTAAATACTTCTTCAGCTGCAGAGTTTAAGAGCACTTTGCTACTAGAAGTATGCAGTGTGGCCAGCTTGCAAAGAGGACTCGGAAGCACCATTTGCCACTGTGAAAATGTACTGTCTGCAAAGAGTTTGGTGTTTGGTCTGAGAGTGATATAGCAGAATGCACATGGTTACACTGCAAACTCACTAGCACAGAAACACATCTTCAACAGTTTAGGAAGTAGATATGCAATTAAGCTACCTTAGGAAAGGTGATAAATTTAGAACCTATATGTAGTGCTTTATTTAATAAACCATTTATAGAAACAATTAATACAACATTCTCTACAATCTACAGTCTGCATCCTCCCGCTCACCCCCCATTAAGTGCAGGACATTTTGGAAATACTAATTTGAATTACTAGCAATGGGAAGATTAAGTTCTAAATACACTTTTAGTTTGATTTAATATAAATGCATATTAAGCAAGAGAGGATAAAGAGCAAAGCAAAAAAGTTAAAACATGGAGACAGGATTCACAGCTCAGGATTTCCTGATGTGTGTTGTTCTGGGCTGAGCTCTGATTTTTAGGCAGTGCTGACATAATGAAACATTTCTTGATAATGAATGAGAAGGAGGTGATAAACTCTTACATTAGCTACTCTTAGGATCAGTCATCTATTCTTTATTTGCCTTATGGATAGGACTGATCTCAGTGTCATTGTTCCTCTTTTGGCAACCCATTTCATTTTCCTGCACAAGGAAGTGCACAAGGCTGCTCCTGCCAGCCTCTGGAATCCTCCTGCCACAGAGCGTCAGGAAGAGAGAAAACACAGCTCAATTTGAACAAAACTTGTCCTTAAACAACAGAAATGCAGACAAATGTAGATGCAGTATCAAACCACTGGAGGAAGTAAATAATGTTTTCATTTGAAAGCATTTTTCAAAAGGCAATGCAGCTCTGCTATCGCTCGGTGTTTGAATACGTAGGTTTATAAAACCCAGTCTGGGTCTGCATGCAACAGGGGCAGGATGATCCTTCCAGAGCAGACCTCTCAGCTGTGGCTCCTGGACTGCATGGCAAGCTTGATCTGGTTCTAAGACACCCTAGCTGGAGATGAAACTGCCCCAAAACTGCTGGCCATACTGAATACAACTGCTTGGGAATTGAAAGGGAAAGCCATGCTCCTGGCAGTCTGCTGCCTGGGCTCTGGGAGTGCACCCTCTGCCTTTTGGTCTCAAGGAGATGTGATTATGCTGCTGATGCTGACAAGGCACTGTGAGTTTACAAGACTTCATGAGTCCCCGTGCTGTACCAACAAAACTGCAATCAGTAGATATTTCAGCTCTGTTCTCTTTGAAAGGCCTTTTTTTTTTCCCCTTCCAGGCCATGCAATTTTCCTCTCAGCTTACACTGCTACAGCCAAAACTCAGTAACATTCTGGATAAGCTAGAAAGGCATGGGTTGACAGAAGTTTTGTTTCCATAATCAATAAAAAGAACTTTATGATAGTTGGCTGAGTTTAACCTCTGCTCTTGTATAGATTTTTAAATTTTAGAAATAAATATCCAAATTCATCCCTTTGTGAATTTCTACTTCCTTTACATAAATGTGACTTGTGGGAGACCAAAATTGTGAAAGATTCTTGCTTTCTTTGATGACAGATCCATGTTTTAAGACAGCTGCTGCAGTCTGTCTTTGAAGAAGAAACTGATGATGGAACTGTTTCTGTATCAGCCCCCTTGAGCAGTAAACTGTGATTTATACAGAGACACTGTCACTGACTGCCTGCATAAAGAAAGCAGCAGAGGACAAATGGCAACACATATGGTCAGACGTCTTCCTGTAAACTGCAGGAATCAAACTTCAGAGACCAGGTAGGAAAAAATCCAGCAACACTACTTATATTTGTAAGATAAGAAAAACACAGGAACATACCTGCAAAAATATAAATGTGTGAGGTTTTTAACCAATTACTAAAGAACTGTCTGTGTATTTTTAGGTCTTGAGAAACCTCTCAGTCTTTTCATCCTCGTTTTTCCCAGTGCTCATGAACTGACAGATATTGCAGCATCTTGTTGCAATTCTTGGGGAATAATTTCTCTGCAGCATTGATCTTCACTGCAAAACTTCTCCATGAATGTTCTTAAACTGGAATTAAACTAAAATTTATTGCTGAAACAAATTCTAGAGAAACTTTCTGGTCTAGCCCAGCTTGTTCCAAACATCAGTAGGGATAACAAAGAGTGAACCTATGATCAAAGCTTGTGTAATTTGCCTATTTATTATCTTCTTTACTGTCTGTTTCAGTGCCTGCTCCAACCTCCTTTTTCCTCTCCCATGTTTCTGCTTACTCTTACTTCTCGTTTCTTGCAGAGCAGACAGGCCAGAAAATACCTTACAAAATCGCTGTCAATCTTTGTCTTGTCCTCCAGAAATTGTCCCAGGCATAGCAGAGATCACAGCAACTTCTGCTGTCTCTGGCCTCCAGCATTGTATTTCAAGCTGACATGAAGGGTCTGGTCTTCCCCTTGGCACCCTATTACAGTACTGGCTACATCTTAGTGTTTGAAAAGCCTCCTGCTTTAACACCTGTTATCTCACTAAAGTGATGTTTAAATAACTGAACTGGCTTCAATGAATTGCAGTTGCCATTTTTCTGCTTCTTAGTGAGAAAAAATGGAGATAATTATGAAGTGGATGAGCAGGTTTAATGAAAGCTGGTTTCTTTTGGTATATTCCTGAAGCGGCAATCATCATCTGTTTGGCTTTTGAAGAGCAACAATTATAATCACTCAAAATCCCAAGGGGAACAAAAATAGAACTTAAATTAGCATATAAAATATACAGCTGGATTGGGCAAGCCTATAAAAATCTGGAAAATCATTCTAATTTGAAAGCTATTCAAAATCACAAACAAAATGAGTACAAGAGTATTTCACGTTTCTTCCTTTCTTTCCCTTCTTGAAGTAGTAACATAAAAACATTTATAGGATTTTCCTAAAACATGGAAATGAAACCCATTGCCAAGAAAGAGTAAGTAAATATAGGCTAAAGGTGCGTTTTCAAAATAATAGATTAACTTAAACATTATAACATCACTTTAATGGTATTTATCTCCCAAAGTTCTGCTATAACTGTATTGCAAAGTCATGTGCAATTACTTTCCATAGCTGATAAATAAAAATATAGCTGAGACAGCCAGTGAAACATTTCAGTTTATCAGACAATTGAGCAGTGATAATATTTAAAAGCAACTAACAACAAATGAGAAAAACACGTTGGAAAAAATTACACTATCTGTGAAGCTTTAAGTGATCATTTTGGATGGCCATTTTTATAGTTAACAGAAATTCAGGAACGAGTAAGAAATTATTTTCGTTATGCTGCAAGGTCCTCATTTTGAACAGTTATCTAGTAATATTAGCTTCTGGAAATAAATCTTCATTTCAGTAAACTGTAAACTCAAAGATGGAATTGCTTTTTTAATACTACTGAATATTTATAATCTTTAATAATTTTGACTTGAAATACTAGATCTAGTTGTTCTCAGTCAAGGTTAAGTAAGACAGTATGCAGCTGCAGGAATAGGATAAAAAAAAAAGAAACAAAACAGCTACTTATAAAAAATTGTTGGGGACAAAAATATGAGGAATTTGGATTGCTTACTATTTATAATACTACAAGTACATGAAATATCTCCTAAAAAGACACTGTCTTGCAGACTCAGATTTCTACAGAAGGATCTGATTTTCATGCCTCTAGTACAAAATACATTGCTTACCCTTGGTTAGAAGATTCTACATGCTTAGAGATTTTGAAACCATAACCAAGCAGGTCTTAGAGGAACAACTGTTACTTTCACAAGGAGACCTCTGAAATCACAATTAAAAAAAAATTAAATTAGAGGTTGCAGGACTTACCTTCTACTACATTGTACACAAAAATATTTTAAAATGTCATGTGAAAGTCCCGATTAAATTTATTTTTCTGCGTTGCTCAGTCCTGTGATAAGCATCTTGAAAAAAATGTCTGTTCCCTTTCCATTCTTCCTTTCATGCCCAAGATTTCAAATAATTTTATTGTTCTATTAACTTCAAACAGGTATCTGTTTCTATATGTGTAACTGTGATGGAGTAAGCATGCCTTCAGAAACTGAGCTTCCTGAATGCTATATTAAAGCCAAAAATTACAGCACACTTACTCATCTTCTCTTTTGCTTTAAGGTAATACCAGAGGTAGCACAGCAGGTTTTTTTTGACAGTCTTCCCAAGCCATCTGTTTCATATGCTGCATGTTTTGAAGAACATAGTGTGCCATGGGATGTAAAATCTCATCACAGCATATTCAGTTAAATCCAGTGGTCACTCACTTTTAAAGAAATCACAACTGATGGTGGGAAACTGGTCAGGGAACTTATTTGGTTCTTGTTTCCCCCTCTCCCCGTCCAAATTTGCCTTGTAGTTTTTTTAATTTAAATTTTTAATATATTTATTAATATAGTAAAATATTAAAATATTTTAATGTTCTCTTTCAACACTTATATTAAAAAAAACTTACATCATCAGGATTAAATATCCCAGCCCGCTTTAATGAACACTTCATAACTAGAAAGACGAAGTGAACTTAACAAGTATTAAAATCTTCATATAGCTCAGAACCAAAACCTTAATTCACTGGTAAATACTGGCTAAAAATAACATCTTGTACTCCCTAGGTCTCAGTGCCCACTCCTGCCACTCTGTTTATAAATTATCACTTCTTCAGATTGTCTGAATGGTCAGTAGGTCTACAGGAACAAGGAAGTGTAAAATCACGCCTAGAGGGAATAAACAGCTTTACTTTAGACCATGTTGACCCCAGCAGCTACGACACATTGTAGAAAAAGTAGCCACCGAAGCAGCAAACACTTTATACACATTAAATTGTGCTCTTGGGGGAAAATAAAAGTGTTTGAAATTGTAATATTTGTGGAATTGTTCTTATGCTGAGGCCATATGTGACTGTATCTCTTGATACTAATGGCATGAAGAGTTTAGATCTCATACTTAAAAAAAAAGCAGTTCTCAGAAATGTGCCAATTTTGCTCTTCTGTGGCCATAGATACAGCTGAGTGTGAGGATTTCATTTCTAGAGCAGAAGTCAGTCTTAACTCTCAGACTAAACATAAGCATCGGGTGAGCAGGGGAAAGGAGTCCTCTCCTCAAGAGCACAGCACAGCACTCCCATCAGACTGATCAATACCTTCTGCATTTCACAGAAACAACTTGTCTAGCCATAATAACTACTTGCTGACTACTCAGCAGAGTAACCCTGGGCACGTTAACCCTGATTTTTCTATCTACAATTTGTAATCCGTGCAGCTCTATTTCTGCTGAGCTAGACCAGGCTGACATTTTTGTCACCACTGCACCAAGCAACACCCAGGGCAAGTAATACAAGCTGTGAAGAAAACTTCCAAGAAAAACACAGCTCTCATGAATGCCACTCTCCACCATCTAAGTGGTTTCATTTCAATGCAGATTCTCCTTCACAGGAGTGAAGTACATTTTCTTCTATTGCCAGAGGTTTCTGAATGCCTGAAATTTGAAGTACTGATTGTAATGCCACCAATACATGAAAAACCAAAAGTTTCAAGCATTGAGGTTTTAAAAGGCTTGGTGACTTAAAGCTCTTAAGTATATAGTATAATGTGTTTTGCACTTCCACGATGCTTAAAGGTTTTAATTTCAAGGACTAGGCAAAATTAAAAACGTTTAGTTTTTTGTAGTAAATATGAGGCATGTTATAAATAGAGAATGGAAGCATATTCATGATACCTCCAGTACTTTTAAAGAGAATCAAAGATATATGCATTTCTCTAAGACCATATCTAAAGCTGCGTGGTTTTGGTCTTTAGAGTTTTTACTTTACAGGCGTGCAGAATTATTTTCAGGAATTGGGTCAACAGCTTTCCTTATATGAATCACCAAACATTTAGGTTAGGAAAATTAGGCTCTAATAATATTTGTCTTAAAAGACTCAGATACATCCTAAAAAAATCAATGTGATTTCTTTTTTTTTATTTTTTATTTTCCTGCATGTGAAATTTTAGAATGTGGTAGACTTAAGCATGCAAATCACTAAGCTAAAAATATGTAAGGTGTTGCAGTGACTTCATGACTGAAGCTAAGATAAATTTTAAATGATTCTCATATCTCTGACTAATAGACACCTGCACTATTTGAAAACAGAAACCCTGCAACAATTGCAATCTTATTTTTCCATTACTTTCACTCTCTTCTCTAAAGGTAGGCAAAGCAATGCCATTTAGAACTTTGACTCCCAAAATTTCAAACCCTCTTCTGAGGAGACTCCTTCCTGAACATTAGTGATTGAACTAGCAAGTAGTTCAATATGAACTCATGCTTTGATTATATATAATCTGCAAAACAGAAACTTTCAAAGTATTACAGATCAAAGCTTCATGAAGTTATACAAATATTTTGGCAGAAAGAACTGATCTTATTTTTATTTTTTTAATTATATTAAGCCACTAAAACAAGAGGTTCTTGCTACATTGTTTTATTAAATCCTTCAAATATGAAACTATTGCTGTAATTAATTATTCTAAGAAAATAAATACAAATTTCTTCTGTGCATTTTTGGTACTTGGCATCTAGCAAGTGACAACGATTTTCAAACATTTTAGGTGGTTTGGGAAGGAAATAATCCCAAATAATTATTTAGAAAGTCCTGAAGAAGGAGAAGAAGGTGACCAAGAAGCTCCAGAAAATCACCTTTACCATAAATTTTCAAGAAAATCTTTCCCATTTGATGTAGTTCTGGTACTTTTGCTGCTGCCCTTCAATTTTACCTCTCATTTTTCACACTAAGGCTGGACTTTGAAGTTAAGGAAGTGTGGTATCAGAAGAATTTAAACTCATTTCCTACTTGTCTGCTCTAAGGTGTGCACATGGGCTTCCCACCCCTGGTAATTTCACACAGGAAGTCTCTGTGCACATTTTGCTCACAGTCACTGCTCTGATTTTCAGTTACACTTTCATCAGAATATCCATCCACATATTCTTCAGGAAGGTAGCACATGTAATGTGTTTTCACAAGACGTTTTCATATAGACATTTTCCTGCGTTTTCATACAGACTTTTTTCCCTAGGTATTTCTAATTATTGAGGAAAAGAAAGCCTTTCCTCTACAATCATCTACTCAGACAAACAAATTCTTAGCCGCTGTCAAGCAAGATAAATCTATCAAATATTGCATCCACAAGTCTTCCGATTTGCTTGGTTGCCAATCTTTTTCAGCAGTTTTGGTTAAATTTGGTCTACAGTTTTCTTTGATTTCTTGGATTTTTTGTTTTGTTTGTTTCTTTGCTCGCTTTGTTTGGTGGTGGTGGTTTGGAGATGTTTTTGTTTTTGTTTTGTTTTGTTTGGTTGGTTGGTTTGGTTTTTTGGGTTTTTTTTTTGTTGTTTTTTGTTTGTTTGTTTTGGGTTTTTGTTTTGTTTTGGTTTTTTGTTTGTTTTTGTTTTTTTTTGTTTTTTGGGGTTTTTGGGTTTTTTCTTGTGTTGTTGTTGTTTTGTTTAACATCCAGGGTCGCTAATGCATAACGTGTGGTATCTCCATGGGTAAATGAAGGCACTGCTTGTGCCTCTACACTGCATCCGAATGGGCAGAGAGCACCAAGGGGCGGCTGCTGCATCTCTGTGAGACCTGAGACAAAAACAGAGTCACCAAGGGCACCCGTAAACCTATCTACTCCCTGCCCGTGAACTTAATGACATTTGTGGAGAGCATATGCAAGAGAAGTGAGTTCCCTTCTAGTTAGGTGAGTCTCCTGACAAATTCAACATCCTTTACTGCCCATACTCACCACTTCTCTCCTGCTTAGTGCTTAAAATGACGAAAATAAAAGGTGAGCCATTAGTGAAGGCACAAAAATTATAAATACTTAAAACAGTTAAATTCTGTGTCATTGCTATTAAAGGAAAATATTAATATATGTGGGGGGAGAAAGAGCCTTTATGATAAGAAGAAAAGAAATACGGGTTTCTGGCTACAGAGATGCATGTACAGTTTACCACCTGCAGTCTCTTAGAAGGGTTCAGCTAACTGCAGCCAGTGCAGGATAAAACTGTGCAGAAGTTACTAATCCTAATGAATATTAACTGAATATACTCATATATTTTACAGATTACTGACTTTTTCAGAGGAAGAAACATATTTTTGAACGGAAGACACTGCAATACAATAATTCTGCAATACATCAACATTCACCTAGCTCTATTTGTGGAAAATATCAATCTAAACGTTACTGCCTTTGGATAGACAACATGAAAAATAAAATAAACCAAAACCTTGTTTAATAAATATAAATGATTACAAGAAAACTCAACTCTGACTACAGCTAGGAAGTTCATCATTTGAAGTCTCAGGCAGGGCAGACTCTGGGTTTTTTTCCCTTTCTTTTGCTCTATTAGACTCATTTTAGAGTACCTCACTTTAGGCTACAGGTATATTCTGGTCATTTCAACAACAGCCAACAGCTTAAAAAGTGTCATCAGAATAGTGACTAGATTTAAACTGCTGAAAATTATCTGTATTGCTTTAAGTAATGCTGAAGCTAAGTAACACTTACTGCTACGTCCCATATTCTATTATTCTGATATCCACAGAATGAGGTCGGTGCAAGTTAACTATTACTTTCGACCAGGCGACGTAAGTTCTCGCCGACTGCTAAATGTTGCAATGAGCAAAGTTACCTACGGTAATCATGAAGCGAGGAGACTTGCTATTTCTTTAGATGGCTCAAGCAGCTCTAAGCATCCATCCCTTAAGAAAATCAGCTCGATCTGACAGATTAAATAAATAAATAAATGAAAAATGACCCCAGGAGGGAGGCGGGGTTCTCTGCCGCGCACGTCCCGGCGCGCACGGGTGCGGTTTTCGGGTGCCCGTCCCTTCTTGTCGTGTCGTGCCGTGCCGGGTGCCGTGTGCCGGGAACCGTGCTGTTCCGTTCCGTTCCGTGCCGTGCCATGCCATGCCGTGCCATGCCCGTGCCGTGCCGTGCCGTGCCGTGCCAGCCGCGGTGGGACACCGCCCGCCCGCACCTCGGCTGGACACCAGGTGTATGTTACCTGCGAGAATCTTCTCCCCCCCCCCCCCCCCCCCCCAGCGACAGTGCCTGCCTGCTGCCTCCTTTCTGATTTTTTTTTTTTTTAAACCCTGATTCCAGAAGAAATTGCAATTAAGAAAAAAAAATCAAAACCAGAAAACCAAAACACTTAGCATTCTGACTTCATAGTGCTTTGTCACGGGCTTAAGAAAACCCCCCACAGACACATAAATACACACATGCGCGCGTATTAATGCGTTTTCCAAACATTTGTGCCAGGGCCGCAGAGGGGATGGGGGAACTGCCTGCCCTGCGGAGATCACCGGAGCTCAGCACACGAAAGGAGGGCGAGCCCCGCAGCACCCAGCGCTGCCCGCAGGACCAGCCGGAGGGCTGGGCGGAGAGGGCAGGGACCCGCGCCCCCATCCGACTGCAGGAAACACTCGCCTTAAAAAAATAATAATAATAAAAAAAGGCGGCTGGCGTGCGGAGTTACGGTGCGGCGGGTCAGCCCCGGAGGTGATGCTCCTGGGGCCCGCAGCTGGCACACGGCACACCGGCACACGGCACACGGCACACGGCACACGGCACACCGGCACACGGCACACCGGCACACGGCACATCGCACACGGCACACGGCACACCGGCACACGGCACACGGCACACCGGCACACCGCACACCGGCACACCGGCACACCGGCACACGGCACACGGCACACGGCACACCGGCACACCGGCACACGGCACACGGCACACCGGCACACGGCACACCGGCACACGGCACACGGCACACCGGCACACGGCACACCGGCACACCGCACACCGGCACACCGGTACACGGCACACCGCACACGGCACACCAGCGCACCGGCACACGGCACACCGGCACACGGCACACGGCACACGGCACACGGCACACCGGCACACGGCACACCGGCACACGGCACACCGGCACACGGCACACCGGCACACCGGCACACGGCACACGGCACACGGCACACGGCACACGGCACACCGGCACACCGGCACACGGCACACGGCACACGGCACACCGGCACACCGGCACACCGGCACACCGGCACACCGCACACCGACACACCGGCACACCGACACACAGCACACCGGTACACGGCACACCGGTACACGGCACACCGCACACCGGCACACGGCACACCGGCACACTGGCACACCGGCACACAGCACACCGGTACACCGCACACCGGCACACGGCACACCGGTACACCGCACACCGGCACACGGCACACCGGCACACGGCACACCGCACACCGCACGGCCGCCGGCACGCAGTGTCCCACCGCCACACGTGCAGCCAGCCGCCTGCCTGCCCGTGGCAACCTGGGCCACCCTGGCGGCCTTTGCCCGAAACTGGTCCCCGGCGCCAGTCCCTGCGGCTGCAGGCGGGGAGGTGTGACAGCAACAGCTCCGTGAGAGGAGGCCAAGATGTCTCTCCCGGAAGATGCTGCTTGTACATCAAACAAGAGAGGTTTCTCACTGTCAAATGCCACTGTGGAGTATTGACACTCAACGTGCACTTCCACACAAAAATTCCCGTATCTGCAGAACACGCTTTTCTGACTCCCCCACTCCACGCTGTTCTTTCCTTCCCGGAGACTGACATCACTCCTCTGAAACAGTTTGTTAGCTCGGATGACATGGAGCCATGGAGCCCATGGCTGTAGGCACCTTTGGCTGGAATATATTGCCTCCTCTTGTGTCTTCCCTGCGCACCATGAGCTCACGCTACCGCCTCCTCCTACTCCTGTGCTTAACAACTTCCCTCAGGCTCCTGGGCTGTCCTGCTGAAGACCTGAGCCCTCTGTAGTCATAAATCCCTATCCTGACACAAGGGGCACATTTCATTCCTTTGCGTTATGGTGTGAGTTTAGATAAATCAATAGGAGCTGAAATTCTTGAAAGTGCTTTATTTATCCTAGCTTGTCTTCTATCTGTTGTTTTCCCACCTGTGATAGGCACACAAATACACTGTTGTTGACCTTGCTGAGATCCTTGAATCTATGGAAAAATAAGAAATTACAGTTTGCTTTTTTTATTTGGATTTCTCTGTGTCTGAGCTGGAGAGCAGCACAGAAAAAAACCCCAAACATTTTGTTTCTAAAAATTATATACACATGATAAATACTTTAAAACCAGAATTATTCTCATGCATAAAGATATATACAATGCACAAGCTGTATGACAACCATGATGGAGACCTCAGGTTTTGGACCCCAGCTTTTCCAGAGAACCTGAGAGATGAGAGTTATGTTTAATGTTTTCCAGGTAAGTCATTGTGCTGGTGTCTACATCAGAACATACCTATGGATAGAGTGGTAGATGTTTGTGTTTGTAGGAAGGCTCATTCCACCTATAGCAGATGGAAATGATGGTCTGCTCTTGCACAAAGGCTCATTTTTGAGGCAAAATGTCAGGGGATGAGACATTGCCATTAAATGTTGGGTGGAACAAAGGCCTCAACAAAGTCCCTAAGCATTTGGTTGTTGTGTTCAGTGTTAGTGTTTGTACAGGAATGTGGTAAAGAAGAGAATAGCTCATGATGGAAGAAATTATGGAAGCATTTAAAAAAAATAAGTTATTTTGAGCAATACTATCCTTCTTATTTTTTACTTATAGAGTGTATACTGGGTATTTTTTCTCCAAAAGACCATCTAAAAATCTTGTAGTACTAGCAAAGGCAAGTACTTTCTAAAAATTTTTGAAAGCCATGTCCTTCTCTGTGTATTTCATGATGTCCCTAATCTTTCTGCAGCTATTACAAGAACTCTGTTTTATTAATGCTATGTCCTGTTAGGTAGTGAAGTCCAGGCAGAGTTCACTGTACCTTGTAGTGGATGTTGAATTGAAAGTAAGTTTTCTTTTCCTATATGCCTTTCTATCCTGCTTCTGTGTTTGCCCAGTTTTAAGTTACTGAAGACAGTTGGAAAACTAGTGAATTTCCTCAAAATTGTCTGGAATTTGAGGAGATCAGGATGATCGTGTCTTTTAAAAAAGGAAACCCTTACACTGACAAGATTTCTGTCCCTCAAAAATTTAGAGAATGAAAAAAAATGTAATTAATGTAGAAAAATATAGTAGATGGTAAGGATTTCTCTTTAATTACCATACTGATGTATTGATTAATTCATTTCAGAATAAAAATAATAATAATATAGCAGCATGTTTATTACCATGGAGTACCTAAATTTCTGACTGAGAGCTTTTTTTTCTTCTTATGGGAGGTTGTTCTTGCTCACCTCCTTTTCTGGGTTTTATACCAGTTTACATGTAGCTGAACCTGAGCAAAGTATGAATATAAGGTTTCATCATTTGAGTCACTACAATATCTAATTATGAGATATTTCAAAGCCAAAATTCCTCTAAAAAATTATGTCTTCTATTTGCATATCTGTCTTCAGTGTTTCAAAAGATTTTGTGCTCTCACAATCTGTGTTTTTGGGTTGATGTTATTTATGGAGCATATGATAAACAAAGAACAATTAGTTTCTCATTAGCTGCTAGGCAAATGTCATGCCTTCAGATTTTAGTCAGCCAATGTAAATATCATCAGAATATGCTATGTTTTTCTTATTATATCCTCTAAGAAAATGGCTAACATTTTTATATCAGTTAATGTGTATAAAGTTAGTTTTAGATCTAACTTGCCGAGAATCTATTGTTTCCATATCTGTTTGATTTTATTAATACAATTATAATAAATAAATAAATATCTAGATAAGCATTATTTTTCAGTCTGCATTTGGGTGGAAATATGTCTTCATTCTGAAGTCTGGCACATGAGTATTAGTAAATTATAAATGTTTGGTCTTGGCTTTCTGCCAAGATGAGATGACTTAGGCTTTTTTGCTTTATATATCTCTTTGTAATTCATGTGACGTTGATTTACCATCCCCAGTGTAGCTGAACTACTCGCTTGAGTTATAGGCACACACAATTGAAATGATCGGGGTTGTGTTGTTTCTTTCTGTCTTTCATTTTGGAATCCTATGTAAGAAGTGTCAAATTTTCTCCTCTGCCTTGGGGCCAGGACATCCTTGGATATCATCTGGAAAAAAGAGTCGGAATAAACTATGTAATTTTTTTTTTTTTTGGTAAATTCCTATTCTAAGCACAGAGGCACTCAACCTTTAGGAGTAGGAAATACATCATGTCATCAAACAATACTCCAGAGAGCTAAACAACCGTTGTATTGTGGCATCTTTGTGACAATAGCTGATGGTGCAACAGCATGACATGATGATTCTGTAATATACTTACTCAGCTTAATGATACACATGCCACATCTTTAGTGTCTGCTCCTTTCACACCAGGTCCAGTAGTCAAACTGCAGTGAGAGATTCACCCTGCTCCCTGTCCTTATGGGGACAAGGGAGAGACCACCTTTCCCCTCACTCCTCCTAGCAAAGGTCTTTGATTTCTCTGTGTCCTGCAATGTTACAACTGCTGCTGTTGTGAACATCCACTCCTGCAAAGTTCGTATTCAAGGAAATGTAGGAGGGAAAAAAATGCCAGCAACTCCATTGCAGCAGGTTGTTACCTATGCTAACTTGGGAGCACCTGAGTAGGAAGTGTGCAGACTTTCAGTTTGGTCCTTCCAGTTGCTCTTCTATGCCATCCATCTTGAATTGAGTTAAGGAAAGAACCTCACTAATTGTGAAAGCACAAAATGTAGTTTAAAAGTCACAAGACTATAGAATCAAAAAGAAATTTTCCCTCAGAAAGTAAATAGATGAGGCTTGTGATGAGAGAACATGTAGCTAGTGGCTGATCAGACATCCAAATTGTCAGCAATTTAAAGGATTGCATTATTTATCCATTGTAACAATTACCAAGAAGCACGTGAATCATACCACTACATTTATGAAATAACTTTGCCTTTATTTTTCCTCTCCTTCCATACCCTATCCATTAGGTAAGAAAGTACCTTGTGGGAATGCTTTTCATCATAATGAGAAATACCTGTATGTGCTTCACTCCTTTTTATCTCTTTGCATGGCAAGGAGCTTTTTCTCTTTCAGGAATTGCTGAAGCCACTCTGGAGGCTGTTTGGTGAAGAGAGGAAGAAGCAGGCTCATTAGGAGGACTACAGTTAGAAATGTGCCTTACTACATGTACAGTCAGCACCACAAGACTGTGGTGCTGGAGGAAATTTACCCAGTTTTTCACATTAACCTGTAGTCTTAGAGGTAATGTGGACTTCCATTTATTTTCTTTAGAAGAAGATAAATTTGCAAACTTTTGATGAAAGATAACTTTTTAGAAGAAAAGTCCTTGCCTTTAGACAAGGAAAGATTTAAAGACAAGTAAATAGACTGGCATATTTATTTTATTTTGGTTACTTGGTTCAAGTAATTTGTTTGTAACTTAAAACTATCTTTTACTTTCAGAGTGCCTTTCACTCAAACATCTTAGAATTAATTTAGGTTGGTGTCTTCTTGGTCTTGTGAGATAAGTGCATTTTTTTCGTGCATTTTGTAAATGGGTAAACCAAGGCAAAATCAATGAGAAAATCTATTTCCATCCTCACTAGAATTCCTATCAAAACAGGAAAATCTGAAAAAGAGCTCCAAGTGATTTTACATATATTTGAAATATGTTGGGAAAAAAAAGTGCAGGTCTTTGAAGCTGTTCTTAATTTTAAAAATAAATTATTTCTTGCCTCTATGCCAGCTCCCATCACTAATTTAAATAGGTGTTGGACATACTTAAAGGCTTAAGGAATAGGCACAGAAAATAAAGAAAAAAAATATAATACACAAATCCTGCTGTTGATACATTTGTTAATTTATCTAATTAATTGAGTAATAGAAGTTACTACCAAAAGTGAGTGCCAGGCCATATCTGCAAAAATGTATATATGCAAATCTCACACATGTTTTTCCCTATGTACATTAGTAATACAGTTCTACTCTGTGTAGAAGTCCTTGATATAGCATCACAAAAGATGACCACTAGAATTAAAAACACCTAATGTTCTTCAGAAAAAACCCACTACTTTTAAGTTAAATGTTTTTAAAAGTCCTATGACTTATTGGTGATGTGACTTAATTTGGTGATTTGTTCTGACAGAAGCACTTTGAAGGCGCTGAAGTCAGGCTTTTGACCATACTCTATACGATTGACCTGGCTTTTGAGGCAGCAAAGGAAACTTAGAAGTGTGTAAACAGATTGTATGAGCACACACAGTTAATTTCCTTGCAGGATGTTTTGATGTTAGAGTAGTCAGGGAAGGAGCTGAACAAGTGCATGAAATATGCATCTGGTCATATGCCACATGAAAATCTGGCTCAATATCCCCTCAGCTTTAGTTTCACTGCGTCTTGATACGAGAGAGTTGGTGGCAGGAAGAGCCAATGAACCCATAACCTAACAATCTGTTGCCAAAATCCTGGCTGACTGTCACAAAGCCAAGATTTCCCTTTGCATTTCAGGCCAAAATAAATTTGGTTTGTGAGTGAAAGTGAATTGCTGCTGAAAGGCTGCACGCTACAGGCAGTGCTGGTTTTAATGTGAGAGTCTGGCTGCAGCAGGACTTCATAGCCAAGCAATGATGTCGTGAGTAATCTAGTGAGTGATTACAAAGTGTGAAGGATCAATAAGAAGAGCTATTAATTTCCATCCTCACCTCAGACCCCAAGTCTGTGATTATATTTAACTCAGAAATCATATTCACAGGTAAAACAGAAAGGAGAGAAAATCAATTTTTTTTCTGCAGACTACAAGATTAGTTTTCTAAGCTGGAATTCGTAAGCTTAACAAAGCTCAGAAAGCACTCTTCACAGAATATTGGAAAAGTAGCTCAATTTGGAGGACAATGAACTTGCCGTGCATATGTGGAAAGTCCCATTCTCTGACTTGTGGTTTTGTGTTAACATAAACACTCAAGTGTTCCCTTCAGACCAAATTTTTCTTTTTCACCTCAGATCAACAGCCTGAAGACACTTCAGCACTCTAGCTGCGTAGTTTCAAATTCCTAAAATAAGGACATTTTCTCTATACAGAATTCTCTTTTTTCTTGTAACTAACAGATGCTTCTTAATAATTAATGAATACCCTGAATGATTTAGGTTGTGGAATTGTAATGGAACTGATAACGCACAAATTCAAAACACAATTAGATTTCCATTAAAAAGCCACAGACCTTTAGTGAGATTTTAGTATGAGCCCCAAACTCTGTAACAGGCATTGAAATGTAGTTTTCATTACCATTCTCCTTGGATTTGGATTAATTTAGTTTTTTAAGCTACTTCTGGTTTCTTATAAGCACATTCCTCAAGCTACCCCTGTCTTTATAAAGTCCACAGGTGTCTAAATGAAAACAGCATTTCCTCAGAGGTGTCCAGTGTATCTGTCCTGGTTTCAGCTGATGTAGAAGCAGGAGCAGTGCTGTGATTTGGATTCAGTGTGAAAATGATGTTGACAACACACTGCTGGTTTGTCTGCTGCTGAGCTCTGCTTATCCTGAGTCAAGAACTGTTCAGTGGCTCATGCTCTGCCAGTGAGGAGTTGCACAAGAATCTGGGAGAGGGAACCTGACCTGGCCAAAGGGATGTTCCACACCAGAAGGTGATGCCCAGTAAATGAATGGGGGACTTGACCAGGAGCAGCTGTTCACTACTCAGGAGTGAACTGGGCATTGGTCAAGGTCAGCAACTGTGTTCACCAGTTGGCTTTCCTGGCTTTTATTCCTCTCTCTCTCCCCAGTCCATTACAATTATTATTAGTAGTAACAGTAGTAGTAATACACAGTAAGTTTGCTTTGTGCCTGGGTGGCACAATTATGTTGCTACCTATACAAATATGTAGGATAAATGGTCTGTTGAAAACCTTGTGGTTATTCAAAATGCCTCACCAAGCATGGCAGTGACAACTGAACTAATGCTGAAATAGAAAAATTTGATCTTTATACCAAGATTTGAATATTGTTCCAGGAAAAACTATAAGTAAAAGGAAAGAAGAGGTAAAAAGTAAGAACAGTAACTATCAAATGGTAATTAATTTCACTGCTGCAGGTTATATACTTTTTACAGGAAAATGATACATTCTTGATGTTTTCAGTATGGACAGCACTGTATTGGGTTTGCGTGGTAATGTTTTGGTAGGGAGGGTTGTAGGGGTGTCTTCTGTGAGAATCTGCCAGAAGTTTCTCCTATGTTCCAATGCCACCAAAGCCGGTGGGCTCCAAGATGTATCCAAGCTCAGCCCATCTGTGACAGTGCTGTCACCTTTGAGATAAAATAGTTAGCAAGGAAAAAAATGTTACAGTGCAGAAAAATTTTGCCGCTGGAGGAGTGCAGACACTAAGGCCAAGTGAAGAAGAAGGGGCAGGAGGTGCTCCAAGCAGTGGAGCAGAGATTCACCTGCAGCCTGTGGTGAAGGCCAGGGTGAAGCAGGCTGTCCTCCTTGTTAAGATATGACTAATGAGAGGCCTCTGCCCAAAGTCAGGTGTGACTGAAACCGTACTCCAAAGTCAATATTACAGATTTTGTTTAGCTAGGGATGTAAGATGGAGAGACAGAAAGAGACGGGGAGGCTGGGGGACTGGGGAAGGAGGGGAAGGGGGCAGGCAGGAAGGAGAGAGGGAGAGAGAGACCACGCAGGAAATATTCCCCATCTGTGGATCCAGTGATGTCCGAGTAGTCATTCACCCTTGGCTCCTCCATGGTGGGGGTCGCCACGTCATCCAAAACATTTCACTATTTACACATCTTTTAGAGGTTCTATGAAACAGAAAAGGACCAAATGCATGAGTTCTGTATGAGTAAGAAACACATTGCAGAACTGTTGTTTCTGTTAAGTGTGGAATACTCAGGCATAGGACAAATTGTGCAATGGGTCACTTCCTCAGTTTCCTTCTCTGTTTCTCACCAGTTCTTGTTCATGTTTAAAGGATACAGTAGAGAACACCTATCTGCCCAGATTTTGAGGTGACTGTTTTGAGTGTGTTGATCAAGATTTATCTTTGTTACTGTGAAGGAGTTCTTGATAATTGCACTTAAGATGCCTTCCAGCATCCTACCCAGTTACCTCCTGATTTATGATTTCTTTGGAATACGTGCATTGTTTTATAAATGATGATCAAATGTCAGAGCAACCTGATCAAGAGTGAGAAGTAAACATTTTGTTTGCTTGTTTGTCTCGTTGTTGATGCAGCATGAAATATTTATTTCTCTTCTGTTATCTTTAGCACTCCATTGCTGCAGCTGATGTGTTTTATGCTTTCTCCTTCATTGCAATAGAGGTTGAAGCAGCACAATAATCCTAGTCCATCTTTCAATGGATTTTTCAATGAAATTGTGCTGGAATACAAAAAACCCCTGAATGAATCCCATTGAAATCACTTATGTCACTTTATGTATTCTGAAGATGAGATAATACTAGTCAGTTGAAAAAATTACGGTATTTTTCTTAAGATTTGAGCACATACACTGTGGGCAACTGTGGTTGTGTTTCAATTTCTATAGTGGTACTTTTTTCCCTGGGGCAATGAAACTTAACTCAGCCTTATACACAGGGCCTGGAGTAAATTTTGATTTATCCCTGTGAATGTGCCAACCTTGCAAATTCAGAGATGCGATTTCAGTTCTGTGGTTCATTTTATCTTCTGTCATTCAATGCTCCAGAATGGGTGGTGCACACAATGATAGGAATGAATCAGCTGCTGCTTTTTCTGGCTTGGTTGAGGATAGTAATTCCTAGGAAAATTCCTCTGTGAGCGTTTGGTCATGATTCACCAGAGATTGTGAGGTTAAGGACAGAAGGACTAAAGAGTAGTGTGGATACCCTCTTTATTCACTGAGTTGATTTTGTACTTTAGTAGATTTATGACTGCTCTTAAATGAAGTAGCTTAATCTACCAAAGCCATTCAGAGCTCCTCTTGTAATGGACAGATCTAAACAGCTCAAAATGGCTTAATTAAAGGATATAGTTATGTTTACAAATAATCAAAAAGCATCCTGCCTTTGGAAATTTCTGTTTCTCCACTCTTAATATTGTTTTGACAATAACTGTAGTGATCCAGCCAGCAGTATCTTTAAAGCTTCTGGTCTTTAGCAGAACAATGTAAGATGCACATAAAAAGGAGAGTTTTTAATATCGCTAGACTGTAAATGTCTTGATGCTTCTATAAAAGAAACAGGGTTCTGAACAGTAATAGAGATCTGAACTTATATCTCTCATTATGCTCTGCATTTTGTTTCTTTCTTTGTTTGTCTTTTTAAGAAAAGAAGTTTGCATTGGATACATGCCATGTTCAACCAAAATAGTCAGATAGTTAGCAAACCACAGCATTGCAAGTTGGTAGATGCCAATCTGTTTGCACCAATTTTCTTCTACCCACTGTTTTTATTTTGGCTCATACATTGTTGCTGACATCCAAACTGGTTGTGGTAACTTGAAACAGATACTAAAAAGCATATTTATTTGTGTCTGAATTTACATTGTACCATATTTAGAGTTGGCGAGCAACCTGTCTGTCAATTCAAATCTCCATGCTTATGTTTTAGAAGTGTACCCATTAGAGACACAATTTCTGTACTATTTTCTATACATGATTGTGTGAGTCTTGTCTTAGTTACAGCTTCATAATCTTGTAAAACATTAAGTATACCAATACGTTATAATTTTAAATAAATATAATTTTAATTATATTTTACATAAAAATCATTGGTCTAGGAAAAAACAAGGATTAAGATTAAAACTCTATCCTCAATATATGTTATACTAATAAAACAATTCTGGTAATACATGCTTGTTTCAAACTCATATAACAAGTCAGACATTACACCTTAGAAGAAGACCTCAACGAGCTAGGTGTGAATACTAAAACAAACCCACAATTTCCCTTAACACAGCTGAATGGATGCCAAAAGGCCTTTGCTGACTTCAGAAATGTCCTCTGGTTATCATCGTATTATGAAAGACCAAAATCTAATTTTATGGAAATCTCTCCAACATTATTTATTAGTCCTACTTCTTTCTCAGAGGGTCATTCATAAAGATGCCCTTTTTCAGAAATCAAGCATTGCAGTGTACCAGAGAGACCTAGTATTTTGTTCGCTTTGAAACTGTGAAATATCTAGTATGCCCACATTTTTTGATCTATCATTTAGTGTTTGTCCTCTCTTTTATGGTTATTTCTGACTTGAAACTCATAGGTCCTTATTTTTCCAAAGCATTGAATACCTGTAAATTCTCTAGGTTATATGACTTTTGAAAGCCAGAGTCTAAATCCATTTAGGCAGTGGCTGCATATAAAAATTTGATTTTACATGACTTTTCAGATCTGTCCTTTCCTTCGTACTCTTAAAATTTGCATCTCAGAAATTTTCAGAATTGCCCTGCTTTTGTGTCCCTCCCAAAAGAGAAATTTTAACACTCAGCTCCTCTGTAGCTGAGCTCATAGTAGCTCATTTCAGGCCCTTTCCCTGGTGCTGTTAGGTTAATTTTAAATCTGTAAAATCTGTATGTTGACAGAGACAATTAATACTTTGAGATACTTGTGATGCTCTGTACTACAGACAAGCTGATGTCTGATGTGCTGTTAGATAAAGTCATTAAAAGAGAGATTTCAAAGCTGAATTTTCAGTAACCAAAGTTCACTTCTGCCGCTGTAGTAATAGTGAACATAATTTGAAATTGCTGGAGTAATGTGGTAAATGAAGAGGGCCACAGGTCTGCTGTGTGTACCCATCTTAAACACACGATCTGCTCTACCCATTACATTGTGTTCACATTTCTAATTAATTGAAGCTGGAGCACTGGTCAGCTGGATACATTATGCAGAGGAACACGTTATGTCTGCTCTGAAAAGTTTGCAGTCCTTTAAAAGTCAAAATACAGTGCATCAAATTGAAAGTTGCAGTCACATGGAAACGACATGGGGAAAATAATAAAATTGGAACTGACAGGTGATAACAAGGTGACAGATGTAAAAATTCTGGAATTGAGCTGCCATTACTTTCCCCAGGTGCTGCAATATAGTCCACTGTTCTAAATTTTCTGATAAATAAATAAGCACTTTTACTTTTTAAAAATAGTTTTATCCAAGCAAAGTACTTCAAGCTATTGCCATTGTGCATGATTTCCCACACAGAGGAAAAAAAAGAAGAATCATATCTTTATTAATATTTTAATACTTCATCTTTGTGCATAGACACCCACCAGCTCACATCAATAGGCTGAGACTGTAGAAATCAGAGCTCTGTGACCAAAAAACTCCAGGTGCACTCACTCCTAAGTCCCTCTTCAAAAACCACCAAAAAATGGAAATGTTAAAGCTGTTTCAAAGGTTCAGAGTTACCAGTGGCTGCCTTGCATGGTTACAGCTGCTGTTCTCCATCGTTTTCACCTCTTCTTACCTCCAGCCCTTCCCTGTGCTCACCCTCTGCAATAGAACTTGGTTTTCCCCTGTGTTGGTTATCTGGTTTATGGCAGCTGAGGGTCAAATCCTCAAACCTCAGAAATCACCTTTTCAGCATAAAAGTGATTACTTACCACTTAAAAAAGAAATCAATTTCTGGGGTGGCTGCTCTTTAGGATTTTGGCTTAACAAATCTAAAAATTTTGCTCCCCTAGTCACATAAGTTGTTAAAGTAGTCTGTTCATTTGCTTTTCTACAGCTATATATTTCTGTGGGTTGGATTAAATAAATGTAAGCAAAAGTAATTCAATCTTGTTTCAATGTAGTTTTTCCCATGTAGAAAAAAAACTGGCTGTGTGAACTTGGTGTAGGAAAAATAGGACAATCTTTCAAGAGCACATAAGGAATATCTAGCAACATAATTTTATAAATGAGGGAGGTGGTCTCTAAAATGTTACATTTTAGAGCTCAAGGCCAATGCTTTGTTATTACTATTTTTAATGGAAATCAGTGTCAGCAGGTTTCTGATGAGAAGATTAAATATTTAAATGTCAATTATTTATCCCTAAGCATATCACATCTGCCTGGGTGATAATTATAGTTGTTGAAGAAATAGCTGCTAAATTATTATGATGAAATGAAATGAACTGTAATGAAATGAAATGAAACGAAATATAATGAAATAAAGTTAAAAAACAGTTAAAAAAAAGTTTAGTGTAGCAATGCATTTTTTCCCCATAGCTCTTGTGCAGAAGACAGTTGTATTCAGAACAATGGTTTATTCAGAATTTTACTTAGCTCAAATTTTTAGGCATAGTGTTTGGCCACATTACACAGTTAGAAATGTTCAACAATTTCATTCAATCATTTGTTTCCCGGTATTAAATTTTCCTGGTTTGGCAGCTAAGAATCTCAGGTAAGTTTTGGGAAATTCTTGAAAAACTGGTGAAAATTACCATGACAATACCATGAATATTGATTCGTCCTTAGTCATGTCTGAGCAGAGGAGAATCATTATAAGAATTCAGGACTTCTGCACTCTGGAGTTTTGGGGGTTTTGGGTTTGTTTTTTTTTACTTTATCACACTGCACAGCAAAATTAGTTGGTTTTTTCTTTTTTTTTCTTTTTTTTTTTTTTTTTTTGTCCAGACTGCTTGTATGTTGTTTTTCAGACAAAGTTCTTGGCAATTTTGCTGTTCAGTGGCACTGTTCCACTGACAGGTTTGGGACTTCGATTTTTGACTCATCATATATCCGTTGTGTCAGTGCAACAAGGTGAGTGATGAAAGTTTATCATTTTAAAAAATAGAAAAAGGAAAGAATATTGTATTCTATTTGAAAGAAAAATCCAAACATTTGAAATCCTGCATTTCTCTTCCTGTCTTGGGGACACAGCCTGAAAAAGAATCAGTCTAAGCACCTAGGAAGTTTCAATTTTTCAAAACTCTCTGGTTCTGCCAGATTTCCCAGGGCATTTGTTGCAGAGTGAGACCTCTGTGATTTTCAATAGAATTTTGTTAATTTTTATGATCGTAACAAACATTTTTATTTCTGCATATTGGTAAATTATTTGGAAAAAAGTAATTGTAATTGATTTTTATCACTGTGAGTGATGAATTTGTAGAGAGGGAAAGACAGACTCTGCAGGTTTCATTTACCCTTCACTTCATTATATACACCAGAGCCCAGGTTTTGATTGAGCAGAGATAATAACACTGTAATACCAAAAAACTGCAAGTCAAAACTGCATAATTTCTAAATTGTTTTGTAAGTAGAGTTTGCTTCGTTCTGATAGAGTGATGATCCCAAAGCAGAGCCTGATACTTCTGTTAGAGAAGCACATGGTGGGAATGAGCATGGATAGAATGCAGAAGAGAAATTTTGTTTTATTCTTTTAGTTTTGTAAAATTCATACCAGTTTTACATAGAAAATTATCACTAATGGGGAATTTTCTTATTCTTGGATGTCAAAGACCTGGGCTGAGGGGCAGAGTATTCAGAGTTTTCTCACAACAGCCAGCCTCACCTATTTCAAAAGAACACGGAAAAATCGTGTCCAGACAGCTTTGAAGCAAAAAGATTCAAACTTTTTCACAGAAATATTTTTTTACCTTCTACCCATAATTTGACATAAGAAAACTGCCATGGACATGAAAACTTTGCTTTAAAGGACCCGTTCTCTGTGCACCTTACACAGCTGCTGGTTACTATTTGTAAATATGTATATATCTTGTTACTCTATAACTAACATATAGTCACCTAAAATACAAATAAAAATAATATTTATGAACTTATCAGTACAGTTTATTCAATTTCTTGCCAGAAAAAGGCATCTTTGTAAGTGTAGGTTACATGACTTGTAAATAACTTCTAAGATTATAGTTTGCTGAACTTCCTCTAAATGATGCTAATTAAAAGTAGATTGTAAGTGTCCAATTTAAAGTAAGATCAGCAGATATTTATTAAGGCACTTCAATCTTCATATGCCATCTATATGCTATAAGATGTTATTGCATCTACATTAAATCTCTTGTATTTTTCTGATTCTCATTGTGTGAATTAGATATTTGCCTCAATTTGCATTTGATTATATAACAAGTAAAGGGAAAGAATTTGGAACAAAAATACCTGCATCATTTTAGTTTGTGTGGGATGGCAAAAAGTTTAAATGAATAACCACATACATTTATGCCTAATTTTCAGATTTCATTGTGCTCGTCATATTTGTGATTCTGGAAGTAGATGCTAACATTACTGCTAAAGCATGGGATATATTCACAAATCTTTGTCTAGTTTGTCTTGATTAGCTTGAAGGGAAAATATACTTATCAAGAAGTAAAATGTTCTTAAGCTAGATTCCATAATACCAAAATTTTTATGTGTGACTGCTGCCAAAACAATGCTTTTAAGTTCTGGAGGTGAAAGTAAGAAGCCAAAGCTGTAAACCAGCCAGTGTTTCTGAAACAGCACGTAGGACAGAGAGAACAATAAAACTGGCTTTTATTCTCTTGGCTAGAAAGAATGGTGTACCCAGGCCAAGCATGAGTTGAATTAACACAGCTCTGTGTAGGGAAACTCGCATTATGCCTCACTGCCTTATCTGCAGATAAAAAAAGTAATCATTTTGGTTGCTATGGATAGCAATGCCTTCCATACAATCAAAAAGTAAACCATCACAATAAATAAAAGGAAATTATTTGAAGGGCATGAAGAAATGTTTCATCCAGTCATACTATTTATGAAAGCTGACAATTTGTAATGGGTGTTGGCAGCAGAAAGGTGCAATTACTTCTCTCCTGCTTCTGGGTTGTGACATTGCTGGGAGCCAGGGATCAGAGAAGCTGGGGAAGATGGGGGATCCTGTCCTATTCACGCTCTGTGGGCTGTTGCAGACAGTTCCAAAGCAGCAGGCAGAATAGGAGGTGCCAAATTATACCTATTACAGAATATATGGGATTCTCATGTCTGCATACACGACTCCTGTGGCACTGCCCGTGAGACTCGCTGAGCAGGTGGGCTGGAGGGGAAAGAAGCCTCCTGCCAAGCCATTCGTGGCTTCAGTGACAGCACTGGAAGCATCCTTATCATTGCTGCAGTACCAGAGGGCTCTAGTGTTAATTTCAAGTTTAAGTTACACACTACTGTCATATTACAAGGATTAGAGTTTCTTAACAACATGGTTTTCTTGGCTTACTTCAGAATTGCAGAAGGAGTAAGCTTGCAAATCTTTTAATAAGGCAATTACACGGAGAATAAGATTAGATCTCATGGCACAACAAATTTTTGGTATATTCAATATCTTTATGATGTTCCACTGTCACTAGACAAAAGCTCTAGATAATAATGTGACAAATCTATTCAGGAGACAACAATGCATATTCTTTATTTATGCTCACTTGTATGCCACACAAATCTGCAGTTAATTTTCCTGCCTCTTTCTAAAATATGAAAAAAATTGCTACTAAGATTCAACAGTGCTTTTACTGCTAAAATCTACGTATTGCATTTGTAAAATGAAAATGTTGAGATAGTCAATCACTGAATTTTTCCGATAAAGTAAAAAAAATCCTACAATCCTCTGATTCTAAATGTCAATCTTAATATAGAAATGAACTTATTAAAAAAGAAAAAAGAATATAGCAAAATAGACTGCAAAAGGGAAGCTGTCCCATTTTCTTAACCTCATGTTTGTTTTCCCAATGTCTGCCTGAGAAATAAATCAAGAAAGTCGTGGGAGTATATTTTTTTGCCACAGCATATTTTGTTTGTGGCACTACATAAGTAATACCTCTAATTCTTTTTCTCACCAAAATTATGTGTATAAAAGACCTAATTATCATTATTCACACATTTCAGAGGGAGGCTAAGGCAAAGGTATGAGGGTTTGCAGAAGTCCATGTTTATAGAAAATCAAAGGTCAAGACCAGAACTGCTTGGGTTCCAATGTAAATGTGGAAAAACATCCAAGGATCTTCCAACAGAGATGGAATACTTCTGTCATGAATTAATTCCTCATTTCACAATGAAAAAAATTATATTCTATGTATCAATCCCAAATCTATGATACCATTCTGGACCCATTTCAGAAGGTCCAAGGGATGTTCATCAAACTAATAGAGATGAATTTTTAAATTTCAGTTATAAAAACAAATAAATATGCCTGTAATAAAATAAGTGCATGTATATGTATTTACACTAAATTAGGATAAAATAACAATTAAATCTTCACATGTTATTTCTTGTCTAGTTGAGGAATAAGCTCTTGCCTTTAGGAGTCCATTGTATTTGAAAGATAACTTTCATGTTTAATGCAACAATACCTTTACTGGTGCATACCTCTTGTGCAGAATATGGTTGTTCATATTTATTGTTTATTCAGAATGTGACTTAATTCAGATTTTAGGGAGTAGTGTTTGGCCACATTACATAGTTAGAAATTTTTAATAATTTCAGATTATTCATTGAATGTGTATCACATCCAAACCACATAGGACATAATTCCAGGTTTCTTTGTGTCTAGTGAGCTGTGCTCCAATGTATTATATTCAGTTTCCCATTAGTATTTCAAACAGTAGATGCAAATTACAGAAACATTTCATAAGAAATTCCAGGTTTTTACAATGGCCTCAATAATCTTTCTGCATACCCTTTGCTCTTGCACTCAAAACATTGCTGTCTGCCTTTTTCTGAGGTTTTTAACTGCTGTGTTTCTAAGCCACTGGAGTCACACAGCTAAAGTAAATCTTTGGAAGTCTGCTATCCATTTTGTGTGATAGTGTAGAATGATTTAAGAGGTGGAGGTGCAGGACCTCTGGCTGATCTCAGCCAGTTCAGAAGTGGTATCATGAAACTGAGAGCAAAGAAGCACAACTAAAAAAGATTCAGCTCCATGAAATACTCACATACTGCATCTGCTCCTGAAATCATGGTAAAACTGGAAGCTTTTTCAAAAGTATTTATTTCCAAAAATATAAAAATGCAAATAAATTACACTTGGCGAGTATTGGAAGTGAATAAAAAGATGATCAAAACCTGGTGTGCTGTCTCCACATGGGCACCCCATCTACCATTCTGTGCTTGGTGTCTGTGACTTCTGCTGAATTCATGGTGATAACTTAAAAGGCAGATCCACAGCCTTGCCATGAACCTTTTCTTACCAGATGTAGTGTGGAAAATAGTACAGCTGGTGCAAATAAAGGATATAAACCTCACCATGCAAACATTCAGGGTTAGGTCTTGTGTTTGGATCCATGTAAACAAGGTGCAGTAGTGTTTGCTGCCATGATCCATCCCATTGACTTGACTTGGCTGGATTACAAAGACAGTGAACTTTTACTTTCTGTTACTGCCCGGCTGAGCATTCGGTTCAAAGAGTTGTAATCTACACAAGGACTGAAATTAAGGTTTCATGTATCAAGGAAAGGAGAGAGAAATAGAATTGGAATATCATTAATGATTTTTTTGTTTGTTGTTTGTTTGCTTTGGAAGATACCCTGAATCCAGGATATCTTCAACCTTCTATTCCATGTCAGCTTCTTTACTCTTGTGTCCTGATTATTGTAAATTCATTGCTTATTTTGCTAGAATGTAGAAAATGCATTTTCAAGATGTTATAAAAAAAGTGTTCACACATAAAGGAAATGACTGAGGGAGCAAGGTGCATAGAGACATGTTTTCAGGCATCCTATCCCTTCCCTGCCTATCAGCTAGATCTAAGGAGAGAATTTCTTGGTCGTAAGGTGTTTTCACAGTGATAATAATTCTTGACTACAGATCAAATGGCCCAGACAGATGCAGCAGTTTGCACTGCAGTTTCTGCACTCTGGGCTCCTCTTGAGATCTTCTTGAGCTTCCTGGCACTTTATGGTTGGTGTATTCTTGTGATCCCTCTGAGGAACTGGAGGGCTCCAGCTGCAGCCAGAAAATGACAGAGATAAGGCTAAGGTAAGAACAGAGCTAGAGTCCTCTAATGAGCTATGACAGCTGCCTGTGACAAAGCATGCTTGCAGCAGCCTGATTTAGAGAGGGTCAAGCCTCCTGCTAGGGCTTGGACACAGGAGGTGTGCAGCTGCTGAGGAGCTGCACCATCAAGAGAAAGAGCTGTGGAAGGAGATCAACAACTTGCAGAGAATCAGAGAGGATGAGAAGACATTGAGTGGGTCTCCTCCTTGTCCCTGTAGTTTCAGGAGTCCAGTTCTCCTGTTGTAATGGAAGAGTGGGAAAAGTCTCTGACTATGAAGCTGGAAAGAGAAAAATCCCCTACCCTAACCTGGTAGAAAAGTCTATACACTGAGAATGATGGAAAAAGGCAAAGATGCTCTAACAAAAAAGAAGTAAAGGATGAGGAAGGTGAGACAGTAATGGGAAAAGAGTTTGTAGTCAGTGGAAGTGTACTCCAGCAAAATCCCTTTGAGCAGAGACACTTAAATGGGGAAGTGCCCAAGGGGTTGCCTCATGTGGAATATACTTAAGCTCCCCATCTGAAGTGCCTTTTTTAATATATGCAGCATAGGAAAAAGGCAGGAGGAATTAGAAGTCTGCATGCAGCTGCAGGCCTATGAACCCTCTGGGCTCATGCAGATGTTGTGGGATAGCTTGCTCCACTGGGGAATGCCCTGTATGGATAAAGGGGATTTAGGATGCCCAGGCTGGGGCTCTGGAGGAGAGGAGAGGAGAGGAGAGGAGAGGAGAGGAGAGGAGAGGAGAGGAGAGGAGAGGAGAGGAGAGGAGAGGAGAGGAGAGGAGAGGAGAGGAGAGGAGAGGAGAGGAGAGGAGAGGAGAGGAGAGGAGAGGAGAGGAGAGGAGAGGAGAGGAGAGGAGAGGAGAGGAGAGGAGAGGAGAGGAGAGGAGAGGAGAGGAGAGGAGAGGAGAGGAGAGGAGAGGAGAGGAGAGGAGAGGAGAGGAGAGGAGAGGAGAGGAGAGGAGAGGAGAGGAGAGGAGAGGAGAGGAGAGGAGAGGAGAGGAGAGGAGAGGAGAGGAGAGGAGAGGAGAGGAGAGGAGAGGAGAGGAGAGGAGAGGAGAGGAGAGGAGAGGAGAGGAGAGGAGAGGAGAGGAGAGGAGAGGAGCTCCCTGCACTGCCGCAGCTCCAGAGCCGGGGAGGACGGGAACAGCCGCCAGCCCTGGGCAGAAACAAAATAAAACAGATCAAAGATCAAAGACCCCGAAAATGGGATAATAAATCATCCCCGAGACAGGCAGCCAGGACAACTGGGCAGCCAGCAGCCACCATGGGATCCACTGTTCAGGGTCCTTAAGACGGAACAGAATAAAAAAGAATGACCACAAACAACCCTGGGCTTCAAAAGATCAGATCTTGGACTGTTCACAGGTGAGCTTTGAAGAATGTTTCTACCTGTGGTCCTGCAGAGGCCCCCTTCCTTTCAAACTTCAAACTGTTTTAATGCTGAGACTGCAGCAGGAATTTTGAGGTGCCAAGGCAGCAAGGCAGAGCTCAGGACATGCCTCAGCCAATTGTCAGAGTGGTAAGTGTTGATATAAACATGTAAACCTGGCATTGTACACTAACAAAGGCAACAAGAAGGTGGAGAAAAAGGGGTGGGTATCATTTAAGGAAAGCTAGTGGTGACTGGCTTTCTTACAGAAAAAAATAAACCATCATAAACCCCAACTGCCCAACTAATGAACCAACCAAAACCCAGAGAGGAGGAAGTGATGTTGCCCTTTTCAAAACCTCAAAATTTTTAAAAAATGTTTTTCTTGAGAAACAGCAGCATCGGGTTCATTTATTCTTGACATAGAGTTTATTTCAAGGCTTTGTAATCTAACATTTGCAGCTTTAAAATACAACTTTCTGACTGTCCATATTGTCAATCCAAATATAGGAGATAGAATTTAAATGTCAAAACATTTCCTGCTTTCTTATTTTCTAATTCTAGGATCTGTGTCTACAACTACAGCAAGAAAGACCATACTGTGCCAATAGGGGATCAAAAAATGATTGTACTATCTTTACAGTGATTCCTAATTCCTGATCTAATAAATAACAAAAGGTGTAGGTCAGGATTCAGACCTAATCCCAATGTTTTTTTTTTTTTTTTTTTTTGGATGTGCTTTTCACATTTCAGAAGGTTTCTGATAACAGTATGACTTTGATCTTGATACACTGAGCTGTTCTCAAAGCCCTTGTTATATTTCTTACCCTCCAGTCGTCTCTCAGAATTCATTACTAAATGTGTAATAAAATTGAAACTTTTTCTTATGATCCTATAACTAAAGTTATAAAAACTGTCTTTTAGTTCATTGTTACATGCAAATTAAGTAAAGGCAGTCTGTATTTTGGAAGGTTATTTTATTTTATATCATTTTAGATGTATTACAATTATTTTTGTATTTTTTCCTGAGCAATACACAGACTGCTGGCCAAAGCTTTAGCTAGAAGACACGAATCAGTTGTTGACCATTAGATATAGACTGGAAAGCTGCAGTGTGGGCTGGCTGTGTTGGAGATGATGGATGATGAGGCATCTTGTGGATTGCAGAGGCTTTTCTGTCACTTGATTCATCATTCTCTGTGGGTCCACATTGTGCTGCTCTCTGTTCTCCTGCATGCTGTGCCATTTTTCTGGGAGCACTGCTCCACATACAATTGAGCAGATATCTGTCTAGAATGGTGTGAACTAAAGATAGGTACAAAGGTGAAAAGTTAATATGAATGCTGTGGAAATGATCAAAGCATGAGAAAGGCTCATTCTGACAGACTATTCAAAGAGAAACTCCAGGTACAAGTGAAGACTAGAGAAATTCTGTTGTGTTGTCACTGTTAGATTCCAGATGGTGAGAGCACTAATTCAAGGAAGTTTCTCCATTTATCACTGTAATTAAGGCTGCACTCTTGCTGAAATGGACACAACACCCTCCTCCCCACTCCTCCACCTTTTATTTTTACTTCAGTCTAATTAAGTCAATCATTAATTGGAGCAAGTTCTTAGGCTGTTTTATCTGGAGTCTGCACAGGACCATGAAAGACATCTGAAGGCACCTCTATATAATGGCAAACATATATAATACAAATTAGGCTAATTGTGTTTCCATCTAGATGTAAACTGTAACATCTGATCAGGTTTGTCCCTTCATTCTCTTAAGGAGACTCATGATGTTACAGTCAGAAAATTTATATGATGGTGTGTGGTTTTGGTTTTTTTTATGGTGGAGCTAACTTTCCTCACAGTGGCTGTTATGGAGCTATACTTTGGATTTGTGCTGAACACAGGGTTGATAATACAGAAATGTTTTTGTTATTGCTGAGCAAGGCTTACACAGAGCCAAGGCCTTTTCTGCTGCTTGTGCTGCCACACTGGTGAGGAAGTTGGGGGTGCATAGGAAGCTGGAAGGAGACACAGCTGGGACAGGTGACTCCAACCCACTAAATGGATATTCCAGAGTGTGTGACATCATGCTCAGTACATAAAGTGGGGGGAAGAAAGAGAAAAGGGGAGGATATTTGGAGTGGTGACGTTTGTCTTCTAAGTCACCATTACACAGGATGGGGTCCTGCTCTCCAGGAGATGGCTGAACACCTGCCTGCCCTTGGGAAGCACTGGATAAATTCCTTGTTTTGCTTTGTTTGTGTGCATGGACTTTACTGTCCCTATTAAAGTGGCTTTATCTCAACCCCTGACTTTTCTCCCTTTTACTGCTCTGATTCTCTCCACAGTCCCTCTGGTGGGGGAGTGAATGAGCAGCTGCTGGTGCTTGGCTGCTGGCTGGGATAAAACCATGACATTATGCCATCAGCTTCTGTATGATTGCTGAGGTTTCTGGACAACACCAGAATTATAATCTGTGTAACTTATATATTTATATATATATATAAAATTTATAATCTGTTGAATTTTTGTAAGTGAACACTAGGAATCTAGCAAACAGTCACAAAAAATATTAAATGTTTCTTAAAATTTTGTAAGAACCTGTAGAGGAAATGGCAATCACCATGACAGTATTGAAAAATAATATGCCTCTTTTCTTGCTCAACTTTGAGAAAATATTTCTCATGACCAGTATTTCCACAGTATGAAAATAGAAGCATCCCTTTTGGTGTATGTATCTGCAGACCACTTCTTGGACACAGAAAGCTGGTTCTAGCTGCTATAAACATGTCTAGTATATTACAGAGGAAGGAGTCTTTTACAAAGTCTTAGCCACTTACTTTTTTTCCAAAAAGAATCAGGAATATTGATCACTACTGTTCCCACAGCTGAGAACAACTGTAGTAAGAAAAGATGTACATGTGTCAGTGCTCTACAATATTTATTGCTTTCAACTTTTCTCTAGCCTATTGAACTAACAACCACATAGTTAAGATCCAAACAAGGTAGCTACACCTTAAATTTTTCAGCTAACTTGTTTTGAATTTTTTCACTTGTAGTTCCTCCATTTCCAGAACTGTCCCTTCCATTGCAGATTTGAGTTAAAATCTTGTGGAATAATATTTCCCTGGACAAATCCTTTAATTTTTTTTTATACCTCAGTTTCCCTGGTAACACAACAGAGAAAAACCCTCTGCATTTTGGCTTGTAGGTAGAAAATACAATGTAAGTCACTTGATATAGTATAGTATAGGTATAGTCTTTCATTCTCTGACAGTCAGTATCACTTCTAATTCAATACTTTTAATTTCATTTTTATCTTGAACATCTTAATTTTGTAAAAGTGGGATCCTCTGCTCATTTAGACAAGAAAGGATCTTCTATCTGGAAAAATACAATACAGCCACCAACCCATTAAACTGGCTGTCTCTTTATGTCTAAGCCATCCATTTTTATTTAGTCATTTTATAAATAGTTTTCTCTTTGACACTGAGTTATTACTTATTTCCTCTGCTAAAGTACACTAGACTTTCATTTTTTACTGTGGTACCTTCTGAGAACAACCATTATACAGAGTTAAAGTCTCTGAACTGTCCATTGCTTGCTCAGTGGAGTATGTAAGAACTGGTGTTAAGTAGCTTACCAGCCCACTGGCCTCTTGCTTATCCAACTGTAACATGATTTATTATTTTAATTGAGTTAGAAATGATTCCATGACCAAATAAAGGATGGTGACTTGTCTTTATTTTCCTGAAATGTTAGATTTAAGCTTTTTTCATCCTAGGAAGACATAAGATGATTTTGTAGCTGTTTCTGTAGGTCTGCTCCTATTCCTATTCAAATCAGTACTGAATGCTTTGGGTTGTTGTGCATTAGCTAAAGGCTGGTACGAAATTCACATCCGTAGCTCTTACTGACTGATTGCTGAGCCTGGCTGCTAGTACAGAGACTCAGATGTGAGCCTTACTATTCCTTCTGATACTGTTTATACCCTTCTAACCATTCTGTGCTTCAATGCACCCATCTGCTTAATCTTCTGACTCGGTGTTGATCTGATGGAGAGCTCAGGATGCTAGTGCAAAATCATATTTATGTAGAGGAAGTCTCTTCTTTCTTCTCCCCAGCTTGTAGAAAGCCGCTGATTTATGCATTTGCTTTTGCGCTTCACTACCTGATACAGTGAAATGTGGGCATAAAGATTTTGTCCAGAAATAAAAGCAAAAATAACCTATTTTTGTCATAGAGAAGTCTGGCTTCTGACAGCAACATGTTTTTCTTTCCTCCCTCTCAATTTTTAGTCTGACTCCAGCTGCTGCAGAGAGGCAGCTGTTCTTGTCTTCATGGGGCTGTGCTATCAGATTCAGGAAACAATCAGAAGAGGACTCGTGCTGATCACCTCTTTCAGGGTGGTCTGCCATTCTCAGAGATCCCTGGGATTGCACTGAGCATGAGGGATTATTTTAATTTTATTACAACCACAAGTCAAAAACTGATGCAAATTTGGAAGATGTTTCATAATGGCAGGGGTGAGTTGTGGCACAGAGAGCAGGAATACTTGAGGTCTTGTGGGAAAGGGAAGACATTATTTTTAACCTTCCATAGTACAATGCATTTATTACAACATATTCTTTAAACTCTCTAACTAACAAAATGACAAACCAGCTGCTGAAATAATGCTGTCAATGATATGAAGCTTGAGGGCAAGGTTCAGAGGAGCTTTCCAGATATGAAGCATCCCAGCTTTCCACTGTGCCCTCATCTCCTCCCTGTGCCTTCATCTTTTAGGTCTGCCTACCTGAAAGAGATTTAGGGCAAACAACATAAGCATTGTGACTTGTTTCATTTAGAGACAGATAAGGAACAACAATTCATGAGAAAACATGTCATTCAATTTACTTTCTCCTCTATAGCTCGCAAAAGCAAGTAAATGCATAATAAAATTTATAAGCAATTTTTTTTTGGGGGGGGGGGGTTGTCTGCTTGGTTGTTCTTACTGTTGTTTGTTTATTTGTTTGCAATTTTTTTGTCTCTCCTATATTCTATTTACATACAGGTTTTTTCTTCCAAGTTTATGGTTATCTGAGGTTACAGCTGCAGGAAAGAAGTGTATTGCTAACTAGCCAAAAAGCTGACATGAGTATCACGACCTTAGCAGTAGCCTGTGACTGATCCAAATAACAGTTTAACAATGGGTCTCAAGATATTAATTCCTAAATAAAGGCCAAAGTTCAGCAGCCCTGCCAATAACATATTCCTACTGCGTCTTGTGTATTTATTTAGTCCATAACCTGCCGTGCAGTATCTCACCTCTGCTATGAAGATGTGCTTGTGACTAAATGAGAAACAATAAGAAAAAGCAGGTATGCAAAATGTTGACCTGTGCATACTTTTCTTTTAAATAAGTGAATACTTTTCTGTCCTGAAAACTTATATTTTTGTAAATATCCTGGAGCTGATTTAATAGCCATAGTGACAAAGTTCTAGTGGTTTAAAACCTTAGAAACATGTCTAATCTTTTACCTCTAATAATTGTACCTGGATCATTCTGTCATATGATTCACTTAGTAATTTCTTCCAATTAACTGCATGGAACTGAAATCAACTGTGTTGCAAACTTTCCATATTTCTTGATATTTCTAAAGTTCTCAAGGTACAAAATATGCAAATTTTATTTAAAGGAAATAGCATTAAAGCAAAAATTTTTTATAATTTCAGAACCTTGAAAATATGAACGTAGGAAGTATAAAGAACGATAGTAGAACCAAGAGGAAACCAAATTTAGTGGTTGTTTGGCTTTTTGCTTTCTTTTTCCTTTTTTTCCCCTAAACCTGCATGTTTCATAAAGCAAAAAAGTCTTTTGTGGCTTAATTTATGCTTTAAAAATGCTTTCATAGAAAATATGTGGGGAAAGGCTTTCAGAGCTGTAGCCCAAAAGATCTCTCCTGGGGGTTTTTTGCCTATAATGCTGCAGAGAGCTGTAAGCCAAAACAACAGAAAGCTCTTTTATTGTGGTACAAATAAAACACTTTCAACAGCACATTGGTGCTGCTATTGTTATTAGTACCTTACACAATAATGTAAAGGTGAGGTAACTGACCTTTAGATGTTTCTTATTATTGTTAGCTATTTCTTCCAAATTGGTTTGACCTTGTTTTACTGTCCAAAGGTTAATACTTATCCTGAAGTACCTGAAGCACTATTTTCTTTCATGGCACCTAAAGTTGCACAAAGGTGGTGATTTCAAGCGTGGTTCTCTTTAATTCAGTGGCACAAAACAAGCCCAAGATATCATCAATATCCGTTTTTTCCTTCTGCAGTATTCTGAACATTCTGTTCTGCAGCAATGTGCTTTCAAGCTTTGACAGGAGATAAGAGAACAAGACTGGGGCATGCCTTATTGTGAAACAATGCAGCTTGTTTTGAAAGGTGGCGAATCAATACAGCTATTTATTTAAGCCCACAGGCCAGTTTAAACTAAAATGATTCACAATGCAGGTTAGAGAGATCCGGCCTCCATTCTCTCTAGGGAAGACACTGCTGCTCTCTTTATTACAAAATTCTCGTCTTGAAAAGCTTAAAATACAATAGATTAAAAAAAAAATCTAAAGAAAGAAGATATTTTGGATCTCCTGTCTCTGAGGACAGGACTGTGAAGTTTAAAAGAAGATCAAACAATAGAATATCTCTCCTCACACTCACAAGTAATGTTTGAGCTGTTTCTGAACAAGACCATTGGTAGCACCACTGGGAGGAGAACAAGTAACTTATAAAACTATTCATGATCCAGAAATGAGGTATTTTTTTTCCCCTTCTTCACTCAGTCATTTTAACAAGGCCCAGAAAGGATGATTCTTCCTAAGAAACCATCCTCCTTGGATCTCATCACAGTCTTGTTGCTGGGATCCTTTATTAGATTAGTAGCCCGAATCTATTCATCAGTATAGCAACAGCTAAGGAAATAACTAGGAATCTTCTTTTCTATTTTGAATAAAAAAATTTTTTTTCGATATTTTGTAATGCTTGCACTGTTGGACATCAAAATGGAGAAGTACTGCAGGACTGAAAAAAAGGGTTCTGGTGCTTGAAAGTATGACAGATGGCATATTATAACCTCCATATCCAAACCACTTTGCCTTCTATATTTATTTTTGACTAGAAATGTCTCCACTTTCACCATATTAGACAAAAACATTGGAACAAATGTTCCAAAATACAATTTACTCTTTAGAATAAAAAAGAAAAAAATCTATGCTTTTTCAACTCACCTCACAGCTGCAAAAGCAAACCATGCTTGCTGGTATCCAAGATATATTTTCTTACCAAAAAAAAAAAAAGAAATTACAAATACCTTTGTGATATGACAGAAATTTTGTGACATTGTTATGAGAAAAAGATTCAAAAGTAATCTAAACATTTTCTGTATTAATGTGGGAAGAATATAAGTATGATACAGAATATTGTTCATATCCTAAGCTAGAAATAGGCTAATAAAAATACTCTAGTGTTGTTTCTGCAACTAGGATGATCTGAGTTAGCCATTTCAAGAGGTGTGTCATTCATTTGCTGACGTGGAGTGTACCTTGAGAGCTGGATGTGTAACAACAATCCCAGTGTAGTCTCTGCAGACTGAAACAAGGGTAAACCCCAGAGAAGCCAGAGAAGGGGGTCTCCCACTGCTTTCTGGTTCTGCCCGTCCTGAGCAGGCCAGCCAGCACAACCATGTGGTAGAATGGGGAAAAAATTTGTCTTGGGGAAAACCCTGAGATCTCTTCCTTTGTCAATTAACTGATAATGGCCAAACTTTAACCAATCCCTCTACTGCACTTTACTCAGGACAGGTGATGAAGCACTGTAATTAGTAAACATTTCCACAATTTTATGGTATACTTGAAGTGTTGTGCAGTCCATAGTCTTACCCTGTACATCTTTCTAAATAACATAAATTAATTTCAATGTTTTACAATATAGGTGTGTAGTTAAAGTTACTCCTGGCATGTACTGCCCCATATTTCTCAGCATTTTGCTTCGTTTGGTGTTGTAACTGGTTGCCAGGCTCTAGTACATTGTGTAAAGGTTTTCTTGCCATCTGCAAACTTAGCAGTCTGACTTTTCAGGCATCTCTCTCAACCACAACACACCCTTTATAAATCTCCATTTTAAATCAAAACAATCAGGTTTGCTGGAGAATACAAATGATTAGCTTTTGTTTTACAATAAACATTGTGTTATATTTCATGCATCTCAGAACTTAATACACCTTACTAGTTAAAACGTTTCTCTAGACTGCTACATTTTAAAAATGGCTCCCAAAGGTTAGGAAATGTGCTTAATCATAGAATACCAGTTTGGAAGGAACCTCGAGGATCATCTGGATTAGCCTTCCCTGGCAAAAGCACACTCTAGACAAGGTGGCCCAGCACCTTCTCCAGCTGGATCTTAAAAGTGTCCAGTGTTTGGGAATTCACCACTTTCCCTAGAGAGAAGATCATTACCATGGTTAATTGCTCTTCTTGTGAGAAATTTTCTTGTTGTGCCCAGTTGAACCTCCACAGTAGTAATTTGTATCTATTATACCTTGTCTTTTCCGTATGGCTCCTTTCAAAAAGGGAGCTTCCAACTTCTGTGTAGCCAACCTGTAAATACTGCAACATGGCACAGTGGGTTAACTTTGGCTAGGAGCCACATGCCCACCAAAACACTCTAGCACTCCAGTGGGTTAGGAGAGAGAAAATAAGATAGAAAACAACTAGTAGGTTGAGATAAGGCAGTTAAAGCTAGAAAAAAACAAGACAAAAAAGCAAAAATTTGCATGGACATAAGAAAAGGGAAAAAAATAAATTAATCCCTACTTCTCATTGGTAAGTGATGCTCAGCCACTTCCTGGGAAGCAGGGCTTCAGCATGTGGAGCAGCTGCTCTGGAAGGCAAACACTGTAAAATAACTAAAGCCTCCCATTCCTCCTCCTGCCCTCCCTCAGCTTTTGTATCTGGAATATTGTTCTGGTCAGTTTGGCTCAGCTGGCCTGGTTGTGTCCCCTCCCAGGATCTTGCCCAGCCCCAGCCCTCCTGATGGAGGGAGGAATGTTGGAGAGACAGAGCTGATGCTGTGCCAGTGCTGCTCAGCAATAGCCAAAACACTGGTGTGTTAGCAGCAGCTTTCCCACTACCTGTGCAAAGCACGGGGCTGTTAAGGGAAAATTAACTCCAGCTCAGTCAGACCCAATACACATGGTAATAAGGTATTCCCTAAGACTTCTCAAGGCTGAGCCAACCCCAATGGCTCAGCCTTTCCTCACTCAGCAGGCTTCCCAGCCCCTGGACCATTATTATGGCTCTTCTCTGGACCCTCTCCAGCCTCCTGGGGTGGGGATTAAAGCCAAGCACAGTGTTCCAGGAGTGGCCTGACAAGCACTCAGTGGAGTGGGATAGTCATGCCTTTGTCTCTGTAGGTGATGCACTTTTTGATGCAGTCCAGAACTGTCTCTCTTTTGCACAGCACACTCTGTGCACCCAGTGTGGATTTGATGTCTCCCAGGACCCCTGGGTCCCTTTCCACGGGGCTGTTCCCCTTCTGGGTTGATCCCAGCCCCTGCTGCCCTCCTGGATTATGCTTTCCCTGGTGCAAGACCTTGCACTTGTCCTTGCTGAACTTCATAAGGTTCTTGCCAGCCACTCTTCCAGCCTATCCAGGCCTTCCTGCAGGGTGGCTTTCCCTTCCCAAGAACCCATTTCCCACTCAGTTTGGTACCACCACGGGCATCATCACGGGACCCTTGATCCCATTGTCCAGATCCCTCGGGAAGGTAATCCACGGCTTTGGGCTCAACCCTGATCCCTGGGGGACCCCTCCTGTGAGGGGCTGCCAGCTCGGGAAGGAGCTGCTTGCCACCCCCATCTGGGGGCCATGAGCCAGGGCCCACCCAGCCCACAGACCTCTTGTCCAGACCATCACACACTGGAGTCTCCGGGAGGAAGCTGTGAAGAAAGCCTTGGAAAAATCCAGGAAGGCCATGTCCACCACTCTTCCCACATGAACCAAGCATGTTACTTTGCCTTAGAAGACAATCATGACACTTTGACATGAACGATTTGCCCTTCTTGAAGCTGTCTTGGATTTTCCCAGTCATGTGCTTCATCTGACTTGTGGCAGCCTTCAGGAGGAAAGTTCCATAACTTTCCCAGGGCCTGAAGTAAGACTGATGTGCCTACAATTATCTGGATCCCAAGAACTTGGATCTTGAAACTTCTTGTAGATGGGGTGATGTTCCCTTCCTACAGTCTTCTGGAATATCTCCTAGTCCCTATGACTTCTTAAAGATTATGGAGAGCTTCGTCACAATGACATCAGCTCTTTTAACACCTTTGGGTGCATATTTTCAGCTCCTGTAATAATTAATATATCCCCTCTTTCTTCACTGGCCGTGTGTTTTCATCAAACTGGGCATTTGCTCCCAAATTTGCTTGGGGCCCAGCAGTGGTGGTAAAGACAGACATGAAGAAAGTCTTAGGAACCTCTGTCTTTTCAGCATTGTGTTAACTGTGTAATTCCCCTCTTCTGCAAAACATCAGTTCATTGTTTCCTTCTATTTCAGCTTATTGTTTATATTACTGAAGAATACTTTCTTGTAGTTTCTAACATATTTGCCCCATTTCAATTTGAGTGGAGTGTTTGCTTTTCTTACTGCATCTCTTGACACCCTGACAATACTTCTCTAGTTCTCAGCAGATATTTTTCTACTTTTCTATCTCTTGTATGCATCTTTTGGTTTTGAGCAGATTCAGAAGCTTGCAGTTAAGCCAACTGGGTCTCTAGCTCCACTTACTTCCCTTAAATTTAGAGGGCATGAATGGTCATCATCATTCCAAGAGAACTTCCTTGAAACACTCACTAGCTCCTTTATCCTCCATAGCATCTTCCCACAAAATTCTCCTAAATTAGCTCTGAGCTAGCTGAAGTTTGCTCTTCTAAAATCTTCCGTAGATTCAGTGGACCCCAAGTTCAGTAATATTGTAATAACAGCAGCCAAAGCTGTTGCTAACCAAGGTATCACAAAGCAAGTTTTCTTGGTGTGTGAGTGAGAAGTTTAACAGTGACTCATTCCTGGTTTGCAAATCTAACTTTTTTTTTTTTTTTTTATGAGGAAGCAGGCCTCTATACATTCCAGGAAATTAATGGCATGCAAGTTTCTGCACTGTTCTACCAATAAATGTCTGGGTAATTGAAGTTGCCCATAATAATCAGATTGTGTTGTCCCAAAGCTTAAGTGAGCTAAATATTGCTTTTTTGGCCTTATTATCTGTAGCAGATGCTTACTGTGAGATCTCCCTGGAAGACTACTGCTCTGATCTTGACCCAGGGCCACTCGACAGGGCTTCCATAATCAACAGAGTAAAATTCTATGTGTTAAAAGTCCTACTAAATAACATAGAGGACGACTCTTCCTCCTCTTCTTCACTGCCTGTCTTTACAAAACAGCCTCTAGCTGTGCAGTGTGATCTTTCTGTCGTGTGAGTTGTCCCGTCATGTTTCAGTTATTCATAGCAATTATGCCAGAGTAGGATAATGTCCAATTTCTCTAATTCCCCACAGGACATAAGGGAGTTCTTCACTTCTATTTCAGTACCACCAGTCTCTCATGAAGGCCTACCAAATGTGACTGGGCTTATGATTTTTTGTAGGTATTTAGTGAGAAGCACAGGATGGAAGAAAGGTAATTTAGGAAGATGGCAGAAAAGGGTGACAAACAGTGCTGGAAGATGCTTGTATGTGCATTAGAAGAATTTTAGGAATGCTTGTAAAAAAAATGTTTTATCTGGCACATTCATAATCTTAAAAACACAGCGATTTTCTTACTATTGGAGATGTAATAAAAGTAAAACAAGCAAACAAGAATTTTATGAGCTTTGGTTACTTGTTAGCAGGCCCAGACATTTAAGAGTTAAGTAGCCGGGTGGAAATCCTTGCTGTAGTTCCCAGTCTCACAAGGGAAGTCAGTGATACATGGACCTGATCTTCTCTTGGCACATAAAAATAAAAGAGCTCTGGAAACAGTTGTCTACATGGTAAATTCTATTCTGCAGTTCCTCTGTCTGTCCTTGCTATGCCTAGTTGATAAGCAAAGGAGAGAGATTTCCAGAGATGCTAATCCAACATTACCCACAAACTCACTGATATTATATTGAGTCCAGCATGAGAACGTCCTATATTATTTTCCATTCCAAACGCTCAGAAGGGCAGGTTTTAGAGTCTTACATTAATTATATCACCCTTTAAAAGGACTGCAGTAAAAACATGAACTTATTTTTCTTTTTCTGAGCAATCATTCCAAATCAAAAGTCCTTCAGTCTTTCTGTGGCAAACTTTAATACAGTTATTATGTCTCCACCTCATAAACGCCTATAGACAAGATTGAATTTAACAAATGTATACAAAGAATGACAGCTGACACTAATTTCATGTTCAAGAAGTTAAATGCAATGACAGCCCCTAAAGTAATGTAGTTGATAAAAGTATGCAAATCTCAGAAGTAAAGAGATTAAATGAGGCTACACAGCTCCTTTATCTATATGTGCTAGAAAACTGCAGCTGTACTTTAGATGCATTGACTACAGAGCCTGAAGGGATTTTTAAATAAACCAAGTAAGCACAGTACTCTCTCTGATCCAATTGTCCTGCAATCTCTCAAGCTGCTAGGCTCTCTCATGAAAAAACATTCAGTAAATGTTACCAAATCCCCCTCTTCCCACCCTTGTGCACCCCTCTTCCCACCACAGTACTGACCACATGGACCCTATGAACTTCCCTGAATTTTAGCTGACTGCAGAAAAGAGGTACAGTCAAACATGTTCTGAATAGGAATCTTTAAAAGCATGATAAAACCAAGTCGGGGGGGCCCCTGGGGAATACACACCAAAAATTGAAAAACATTTGAGTTAACATCTGTAGATGAAAGCAGTGAACTCGAAGTTCCCCAGGGAGGCAACGATGGCCAGCAGCTGATGGTAGGTAACAGGACACTGCAGCTGGGGCCCTTTCTCACTGAGCCTGTAACAACCCTGCTCTGTAGGCTGGTGGGATTAAGAATAAGGCTAAGATAATGGAATTTGTGCATGCCTGGTCTGCTTGCTCTGCCTGACCAGAGCACTGATACCACTGTGACAGCTGCCTGCTCAACACTCTGCCCTTGCAGCAAATGGTGGGCCAGTCTGTCAGCTGCATATGTATGCTTTACAGTGACATATTGGCAATTAAAGAGAGAATTAGTCACTTTTGTACTGGATATGGGTAAATAATCCATGAAATACATAAGCATGACATTTTTGGGTAAATGAGTCCTGTTGCAATTCAGGACAGTTTTAGCAGGATTTTTTTCCCTTTTACAGAACAAAAAAGAAACACTGGGAATTTGAAATTACCACATTTATTTTAATACTTGGAATAGATTTGTAATATTCACTATTTAGTATCTTGATCAAAGCAGAAGTTCTGATTGCTTAGAAGTAATCCATAACTAATAATTTATTAAAATAAAAAATGCATGAAAGACCTATGTTTAACTATTAACTTTTGAAAACCTCAGCCATAAATTCTATAGCTATAATAAATTCTGAAGCATTGGTGACATTATTCAACTCTAGATGACTCTAAGGCTAGTGGCTAGCTACCATTTGGCACTTAAGGGTTTGTGAAGACAATAATAAAATATTTTTTTGGAAAGGAGAATTATAAAGGGGAGTTAAACAACAGCTGTCAGGCTAAATCTGCAGAAATAGTATCTCAATCTCACTATTTTTGAAAATTTAATTTTTTTTTCTTTTGCTGAAGTGTTATGTTCTCCTATGGAACTAGAGATTGGCATGTGAAAACAGTATATGTGGTCAGACAGAGAAAAGAGGAAAAAGGGGCTACTTTTATGTATTGAATAAAGAGATGCTGAGGATAAAAAAAATATTTTAGGGATATTCTAAACCAAAAACAGATAAAGAAAAAAAAATAGTTACTTGTGGGGAGGAGATAGTTCCTACCCAGTGAGAACATGCATTGAAAGCTTTGTAGATCATTCTTCAAACACCATTCACAATACAGGTGAATTCATCAAATCTCAGAACCTAAATTCAGATTTACTTGAGCTGGTTTGCACTGCTAGGTCCATTTGAGCATTTCCTTGGCTCTGCTCTTGATTTTAATCACACTGCCCCTTTCTCTACTGTTTACTTGTCTCAATCTCTAACCATCTACAAATTTGTAAAGACCCTACTGAGGACCACCATCTACAAAAAAGTGAGAGAAGGAAGAAATTATTTTTAAGAGGGATTCCTGTTGTCAGCCACTTTTCATCAAATATTTCTGTGGCTCAGTTTGCTCAGGTACCGTCACCAGCAGAAGAAAAGTGTGCTGTGCCATGGTGTCAGTGCAGCAGCAGGAGCTGGTGCTATTGCTACAGCTGTGCTGTTTCTCCACCTGCCAGCTGTTCTCTGCAGGAGGCTGGTGCTGGTCCTGATGCTTTTTCTCATGGGAAAAAATAGCAGGAGGAGCTTCTGCCTCTTAGCTAGAGGACTGGCAGAAATTTTCTGGGTCTATATAGGTCTCTATGCCCTAAGATGCCAAGAGGAATGTTTAGGAAGTCCTGTCTAAATCGCTGCATGTAGCTTCATTGGCTGCTTAGCCTTTAGGCCATTTTAGCCCATCAGACACTCTTTCCTGATTGTGGTACATCTTTCAACTCTTTAAGTTCTGCTCAACATTTTTTTTAAAATTTGTTTGTTTGTTTGTTTCTTTTAAACACTAATGACAGAACAGTTCCATTTCAGAAATAATTGTCCAAGTGATAAGTCCTTTATATTTATTTTCTCACTGCTCTGTAAAACAAAACCTTTTCAGTCCTCCTTTTTGATTAAAAAAAAAAAAAGAGAAGTTGATCTTTAGGAACATACCAGTTTAGAAATAATTCATTCAAACCTATAGAGAGGCCTGCATGTTTTTTGTATAAAGTTTTTGTAGTTAGTGAATATGTTGTCTAATACCTGGTTTTTGATAATTGCTTATTTATTTTCAAGAGAACTATTGATTAGCAATTATTATTGGCTTTTGGTATGGTACATTCTGCCCCTTTCATGACTTCTCTTTCTTTGAATTTTTGTAAGACAGCATAAAAGGAGAAATAACATATTCAAAGTCTGTAGGATATGTTTGGTACTGCAAGGTAGGATTTTGGCTAAAGAGGGTGTGCTGGTTTGTCAACCCACCACGAAGGGACATTTCACCTCATTTACTAAATTCTTTTCCTTGACGTTTTAATTTTCATGATGCAAATTTGTCTGTGGTGCTTAACCTTTAAACACATTAATATGACTTTTCAAAACAGGAGCCAGAAGCACTGGTACAAAATGGCATTTACACTCTCTCCCAACTTACTAGTGAAATTATAAAAATAACTTTTCTTCCTTTTGCATTACTTTTTTCTCTCTGTCATTGTCTATTTCCCCACCTCCCTCATGTCCTCCTTTCCCCCATTTCTCCTGGAATACTCAGAAGGGAAAGCAAGCCATGCAGTATGTATTCTGTCAGTGACACCCTGAGAAGGCCACTCCTTTATCATGCCAGGCTAATGACAGACTCGTATTGACCAGTCCACGTTGCTGGTGAGACTCTCACAGAATGTGGGACTTTGATTTTTGTCCAGATGATGGAGAAAGGTTTCACTGTTTCATCTTCTTTAGTACAAGGATGACTCCTGAAAGACCAATGAGGTAAAGGAGCAGGAATTGACTGCTGTTTGTATTGTACAGGTTGTCTGGAAGCCCCAGACAATTTTAGGATTCCACACACACCTATGTCTACGTCCCAAAAAGTGTTTTTTGGTAATAAATGTGATAGCAGAAGAGGTATAATACAACTTTTTTTTCCAGAGAGGGATAGAAGGCCAGAAGCATTACAAAAATGGCCTTCTTTATGCTCAGCTGTGTAACTGCTTCAGACACTTCTAGACCTTACAAAAGCTCTGTATCCCAGTAATCTGATGAATTGTGCACATTCGTGATGCTTTTCATATAATTTTTTTAAGATGTTATATCACATTGTTTACAAAGCATGAACATGAGAGTGTGTGTTGGAAAACTGGCAAGAGTCAGCTTTTTATATCTTCTTGCAGGATTTCAGCTGCTTTTTATTCAGTTTCAAATGGTCCTCACACTTTTATCAGTTCCAATTTAGTGCAATAAAAATGCCCTCCCTTCTTTTGCTGCTCACTGTGATATTTTAAAAATAAGAAGGTAGAGTGAAAAATGTCACATTCTCTTTTGACACCACTACCAATACAAGGCACTGATTAATGAGGAACTGACTTCTGTCAGAAGCACTAAATATAACAACAGAGCTCAAGAGAAAAATACATTGTACTTCTAATAATGTTAAATTTTATTAATCTTCTTTGATAGTTCTGATAATGGGAGGAAAAAATGTATTTTTTTCAATTGTTTGTTTTTAGCTTGGAGGGGAAAAAGTGGTGGTGAGAAAACAAAGACTAAATGAGATGGCGTTCTTCGTATACTGGTTTAGCATAATGCCGTACTTTGACCCATTGATTTTACTTAGCTTTGCTCCTCTCTGTTCCTCTCTCTTCACTGTAAAGAGATAAATGGGATTGCAGAACTTCAGATGGAGTGCTGGTTTTGTTATATTTTGTTAGTTCAAAATTTACTCATGAAAATGATCAGCAAGACTGAAATAAACTGGTGAAGAAGAGAGAAAACAGAGGATGATGATCAGATCAATTGCAGCTAGGCATTCAATATTGCTCATGCCATCAATACAGCTGAAAACTGCTCACACGCCTAAAAGATGAGATCCCCACCTTCTAATGATGAATAGGCCAGTAGACATTGATATAGTTTTATATCAGCATTCTTTATTGAGAAGTGAGGGTGCTGCCAGCAACCCAAGCCAGCTTGTCTGAGAACACCCCAGGAATGTTGTCTGAAGTATGGAGTGTGATCTGTAACAGAGGACAGATACAGGTGTTGGCATTTTGGCTCAAATATTAGCATCTCCTTTGGTTTGTTCTTTGGAAGCCCGTATCAGTTCCTGTGTTGGCTAAGAGAGCATCTGCCTGAAAAGTAAAAGCCACTCTGGAGCTGTTGTAGACACACATCTCTTGTAGATTTGTTGCAAATAGTCATATAGAAAATATACAGTAGTGATACACTATAGGTCAGCAATAAAGAACCCAGACAAAAATGTAAAACGTTTCAAATAATCATCTAGTAATGATATTGAGGGTGGAGGGGACGAAGAATTCTTCTTTTGCATTTTATTGCATGTGTGTGAAAATCAGTAAAAGATTTAAATATGAGTTTATTTCTAAACTAGCAAAAGTGGATTTGGGCAATTCAAAGGGGGTTTGCTGGTGAAAATGTGGGTTTTGTTTTTTAATTATGTATGTTAGTTGTACTTATGTCAGTCCAGCACTGCTGTCTTGCACACTCTGTCTCAGACGCTGCAAAAACTATTAATGCAAAGGATATCTGAACATGTTTACACAAAAGTAGGCATTAACGGCACAATGCAACTCAGTTCTGTAAAAGACACTTGGTTATGCACAAGGTGCTTTGTTTCCATCATGAGCTGAGCTATCCCTACAGAAGCCTAGAGCTGTATAGTCAACTTCTACCTGGCTATGGAGAAGACAGGAAGATGAAGAGCAGCAGTGGGAAAGTAAACATGTTAAAGGAGTTGAGGGAAAGTAGTAATGAAAAGTGGTCATTAAACAACTGCTGTCACCATATAATCCTTGAAAAAACTGCCCCTGAGTTACCATTTCACAGAGATCCTGCAGACCAGTAATTATTGAATGTTCTTTTTTAATGAAGGTGAGAGCATGTGGGAAAAATCCTGCTTATCCTATTCCCACTGCCCCTCTCCTAGTGGAAACGTATGGCCATGAATTTGGATATGAATCTCAGAGAGCTAGGTAAAAAGAACAGTTGAAAACAGATGGCAGCAGTTACAACCAGCATATTCCCAGTTGGTGGCTTTAGCATTTAGAAATGAGCATCTGTTCTTCTTCCCTATTGCAAAGTGTTTTTAACTCAGAGGTGTTAAAAAAACGTAAGTTGCTGTTTTATTCATTTTTGCTGTTTACTGACTTTAATGACATATTGAATAAAAAGTACAATGTTTACCTGTGTGGTAGGGGAATCAAAACAGAAATACAAGTCTCTGATATATAACCTGATGTTATAAAGTAAATTATAAGGGGAAGGAGGACAGGAAATTTTGTGTGCTTATCCTAATACTGGAAAGAGAATTATTGAAAGGTAAAGCTGCAGGAACACAAAGGTCCAATCTTTATAACATATTTCTGATGCTCATTTTAAGTATCATCTTAGTTTTTAAATAGCTAATATTTAGTCATAATAGTTATAATATTTATATTAAATTTAGTATAATAGTTAATAAAATCTCAAGACTAAATAACACCCTAATTTGCTTAAATCTCTCACTGTTACATCACCTAAGAACACTGAAACTTCCAGTTCTGCCTTCAGAGAGGATCAATATTAGTTTGAGATTGATTCTTTATTTGAATTTTTACATACAATACAGCTAGGTGTCATTAAAGCTAAAAAAAAAATAAAAAAATCCCAGTTTATAATACATAATTTATAATGCCTGCAGTTTCTGAGAAAGATCTTAAGAAGTAAGCAACTCAAGAGAACTACAAAGATGTTTCAAGGTCATGCAAGGACAAAATTAAAAGGTCCAAAGTTCAGCTAGAACTTCATCTTGCTACTGCCATAAAAGAAAATTTAAAAACATTTCTGTGAACACATCATCAGCAAAAAAAGGGCCAGGGAAAATCCCCATCCTTTACTGGATACAGAGGGAAACAGCAAAGGTTGAGGAAAATGCTGAGGTACTTAATGCCTTCATTGCCTGTCTTTGGTAGCAAGGCTAGTTAGTCGGAGGGTGCCCTAAGTTGGGAGACAGGTATGGTGAGGAATATGGAGCTCCCATAACCTAGTAGGAAATGGTCAGTGACCTGCTACACCACATAGACCCAGACAAGTTTATGGGGCCTGATAAGAACCACTGAAGGGCACTGGTTAAGCTCAGAGGTGCTCACTGTGCCACTTCCAATCATTTAACACAAGTCCTGGCTAACCAGGGAGGTCCCAGCTGGAGCTTGGTGAATGAGACACATATCTGCTAGAGGAGAAAAGTCATGGGTGGCATCAGGTGGCATAACTAAGGGATCAGGCCCAGCCAGCATGGGTTTGGGAAAGGCAGGTCCTGCTTGACCAACCTGACTTCCTTCTATGACAAGGGTGACCTCCTTGCTGGATGAGGAAAAGGCTGTTGTCTACCTAGACTTCAGTAAAGCCATCGACATTTCCCATGGTATTCTCCTGCAGAAACTGGCTCCCCATGTCTTGGACAGGTGCACTCTTTGCTGGGTTAAGAACCCAGAGAGTGATGGGGAATTGAGTTAAATTCAATTGATGGAAAGTCACCAGTGGTGTTCCCCTGGGATCAGTGTTTGGTCCAGTCCTGTTTAATATCACCACTGATGGTGTGGGCAAGGGGGCAAGTGCACCCTTGGTGTCACAGATGACACCTAGCTGGGTAGGATCATGGATCTGCTGGATGGCAGGAAGGTTGTGCAGAGGGATCTGGACAGCCTGGATCCATGGGCCAAGGCCAGTTGTGTGTGGTTAAACAAGGCTGTGTGTCAGTCTTGCACCTGGGTCACAACAACTCCATGCAGAGCTGCAGGCTAGGGAAGGAGGGGCTGGAAATCAGCCCAGAGGTAAAGGACATGGGGGGTGCCTGAACACGAGCCAACCATGTGTCCAAGTTGTCCAAGAAGGCCAATGGCATCCTGGCCTATACCAGCAACAGTGTGGCCAGCAGGAGCAGGACAGTGATTGTCCCCCTGTTCTGGGCACAGGTGAGTCCCTATGTTGAATCTTGTGTCCCATTCCGGGTGCCTCAGTTCAGGAAGGATTTTGATATGCTAGGGCATGTCCACAGAGGGGCAATGGAGATAGTGAAGGGTCTGATGAGGAGTGACTGAGGGAGCTGGGATGTTCAGCTTGAAAAAAAGGAGGCTCAGGGGCGACCCTATCACTCTCTACAACTGCCTGAAAGGAGGGTGTAGCCAGCTAGGGTGCAAGGCACAGAGTGAGAGGAAATGGCCTTGAGTTGTACCAGGGCAGTTTTGGATTGAGTATTAGGAAAAAATTCTTCAATTCTTCAGATGTTGGAACAGACTGCCTAGGGAAGTGGATCACCATCCCCTGAAGGTATTAAAAAACCGTGTAGATATGGGATTCAGAGACATGATTTAGTGATGGTCATTGCAGTAGGAAGTTAATGATTTAGCTTGATCATCTTAAAGGTATTTTCAAATCTAAACAATGTTACGATCTTTGTGAAATGCAAAAAGCATTTACAAGCTAGATTTGTAAGACAACTCTATGAATATATTTATCTGTTTCAAGCTAGAAATGGGTATGACACATGACAGCCTTGATTTGATGTGACTGTGCACAAAACATGACAATCATGCTTTTAAGCCTGAACCTGTGCTATTGAGGATGGGGAACACTATTGAGTCCATCTGGATAGATCTGGCCATATGACTGATTCTGCAGGGACAATTATTTTCATATTTTGGAACCTTAATGCCTGTACAGAAGGAGATGGAATAATTTTTATGATGCTAAGCTTTTCAAAATGAAAGATCACAACATACAGTGATAGATAGCTTTCTGAAGGATTCTCTTGCCTAAATAGTGTCAGGTTTCTGTTGCAGTATGTGTTTACTCAACACATGTATTGAGGAGAGGAAGAAACTGAATTGTTTTAAACTGTGGCACTTTCAAAATAATATTTGGCTCTCTATTATTTTGAACTTTAAAAAGGTTTTGGTTTACTTTTCCAGGGTCTGGACCACTTAACCTGTTTTGAGCTGAAGTCAGAGAATTAAAACAAGTTCCCAAGAATTAGAAAATGGGCATATGCTATAACTGGAAATGCGAAGAAATAAAGATAAACATGTCACCACTTTTTATTAGAAATTGATGTTGAAGATTCTTGTTTCTTGTCTATCTCTGGTTTCATTACCGGAAAATTGATTATCTTCTCTATGAAAAATGCAGTTCATTGCACAGTCCAGTCATTTTAGTACTTCTCTTACAAGTGGATTGAGCCCTTCAGTTGCCTGGTAATAACTCTTAAAAAAAACCCCTACTTATATTCTTTTAACTGAAAGAGGCTCATTGTACTTTTGAAGGGCACAATATTTTTCTGTATCTTTCTTCTTCTTTCCTTCAATGAAAAAGCTCTTAATGGAAATGTGTGAATGTTGTGGAAGTGTTTAGTGAAGAGTATTTACTGAGAAATATGCTGGTCATGTAAATACAACAGCAATGAGTTACTTTAGTGGTTCAAGTCATTAACATTCATCACAATAATAGGTACTGACAAAAGCCATCTATCAGCTTTGCAATGTGGTGTTTTGGTTCAACAGCTGTGATTCTCTGCCTCAGTATTCATGCAAAAGTAGCACACACAGCACTTTTGTGATCAAGCTCTTAAAGGACCAAATCTAGCTCAAACCACTGTTATATGATGATATTGACCTGCATGCAGGTGTGTTGTTGTGAATGCACTTGTAAAGACCCAAGGCTGCAGTAATACCTCGTGGTATTTGGCATTTAAAGGTACGAGCAAACCAGACATACAGAACCTAAGTCAGTCTTTTAGCCTCAAAATTATGTTATTTTGTGATGCATTTAGTGAACTGAACATAAAATTGCAGTGGAGAAAGGGAGAATCAGTAATAATCATTTACTAGTACGCTTTTGTAGTGACTTATGTTCTTCTATTCCGTGGAAGCCTGCCTTTCATTTTTGCTCTACAGTTCTAACTTTGATAACTTTTGTTCTTCTTTGTAAAACACTTCTGTTGATTCCAAAGAATGTAAACTACTTCTTTGGTATGCACTTTGGCAATTTCTCTTTGCACTGAGTTTTTATTATTTATAGAAAATCTCTGAACCTCTAATGTATTACTGCCTATATAGCTACACACTATTCTTAATTAAGAAATAGAGCTGAATTACCTGGCTGAAATCAAGCTTATTATTTTTGTTAATAGCAATATTTTATTATTAAATTAAATGGATGTAGTCCTATTTTTTTATGTGTGTTTACCAACAAACTTGTATCTACTAATTAAATTTTGCCAACAAGCTAGTCTCCATTTATTTAATTTTGCAAGAAAAACAACTAGCATTAAAGGGGTTCAATCATCTGAGTATTAGTAAAACTCGAGGTGGATCATTGATCAGAATTGTCCAACTACCTCAACTGAAGTAAAAAAAAAAAAAAAGGAAATCTCTAATGGAAATTCTCCATCCTGTGATACCTATGTCTTTCAGAGCTTTTATACTTTATATCCCAGGCAATATAAAATTAATATTACAAGGTAAGGCTTATTTCATAGATAATATGAAGACTATAAGCAAACACTATTATCAGCAGAAATTTAGTGATGGACCTTTTGCTTGTCATCTGGATTTCCACCTGATCATAATGCAGATAATTTTTGGTGTGTGTTAATCATGACAGTGGAGCAAGTCCATGCTTGTTACATATTTATTTTGTAATCACAGAGGTGTTGTATTTAACTAAATTCAGGTTAGGAAGATCTTGACTCTCATGCATAGCCCTAAGTATCAGCATAATAGGGTGAGGTAGCTGCTTGTGTTCAGATCCAGCATTTTGTCTATCACATGATATAATCTTCATCATCTTTTCTTTCATACCATATGTAAACACTATGACAGCCCCATTTGTCCACAAATTACAATAGACACTGAAGAGTAAAAGCAAGACACAAAAATTACTGTAATTAAAATATCGTTACTGTCTAATGATAATAAAGAGAACATTTCAAACTCAGAACTAAGTCACTAAGCTACATATTTCAATGAATTTCTGGAATATTGATATAAATCACTGGGCAAGTTTCTGTTTGTTTCAGTAGAAGTGAGTATGTGAGGCAGTGTTTATCTTTTGTGTGTACATGAGCGTTTTTATAGACCTAAGCAAATAATTTGCAATAAATTATTGTATAGAGCTAAGTGGATTTTTTTTCTTTTCATGTTTATGAACAAATTGCACATATTTCTTTTAGTCTGTTGGTACAGCAAATTCAAAACACTACTTAGGAAAAATGACTTTGTGATACTGTTTCCACCATTGACTGCAAATGCTAAAATCTTAAAATGAGATTGTTGATATGAATGTTTATGCAAATGCATTCAATTTCTTTGGATATGTCAAGAAAGTCCTTATAATATTTACATATGTTGAACATTTGTTCTGGCAAAATCCATTTGGATTAGCATGCTCCAATAGTAGAAACATTAACTGTCAATACAGAATGCTACTGTGGCAATCTTGTACTTGAGACTCTTTCAGATGAGTAAATTTGATTCCTTCTGCTTTTTTTTCCCCCACATGTGCAAGTTTGGTCACTGAAATGTTTGGCCAGTGCAACCCAATTACAGTTCTAAATAGAATTAAGAAGCACCTGCTTTCCATTCATCACAGACTAGCAAATGGAATAAATGTTCCAAGAGTTATGCACTTGTCTGTAGTTGCATATGGCACTGAATCTGTTCCACCATTGACATAGTGACAGAGCTTAAAGCTTCTATAGGATCCAAAGCTTCTACAGGATACTCCTTCTGGATAAGTCCTTTTGGTATCTTGTGTTCATATACTGGGGCTACCACTGTTAAGCAAGGTTAAATCTAGTCCAACACGGAAATGGTGTCTGATTTCTCAATATCAACTTTTAAGACGAGAATATTTGCTGATAGTCTGAAAAAGGTTATAGAAGGAATGCTAGGAGAAGACATGAGATAGTAAGGCATGATTTGATGTACCAACTTCTCTCTAAGTCGCTGACACAGAAGCTCTGAACAGTTCTTCTGTTTTCGGATTCTATTTCAAATTCTCAAATACAGATGTATTAGGCTGACAGGCTTCACTTTGTCCTAGTATGCCTAATTGTTTGCATCAGGATTGGATGGGCCTATTATGCAATTCCTGTCTAGGGAGAGACTGTAAACTCAACTCCAGTTCTCATTTAACCCCAGACAGGAACTCAGTACCACACAGTCCACCTACCCCCAGTGGGGAGGAGCATCAGAAAAAACCTCATGGTTTGAGATAAAAACAGCTTAAAAATTGAAACAAAATAAAATGTAGTAGTACTAACAACACCAACACTATTTACTACTACTACTACTACTACTACTACTACTACTACTACTACTACTACTACTACTAGTAATAGTAAAGAAAAAGAGAGAGAAAAAGAAGCCCCCGAAGAAAGAAGTGATGCACAATACAATTGTCCCAACACATTCTGTGGTGTGGAGTATCCCTTTGGCCAGTTTGGGTCCTCTCTCCTGGCCATGTTGCCACCCAGATCTTTCTCACTGGCAGAGCATAACCCACTGAGCAGTCCTTGACTCAGGGTAAGTACTTCTCAGCAACAACCAAATCATCAGTGTGTTATCAACATTCTCACACTGAATCCCAAACACTCAACTGTACCCAGTACTGACAAAAAAAATTAACTCTATGCCACCTGAAAACAGGAGGACATTTCCTCAAAGGAGCTCAGGTGATCCCTGCAATTTATTTGAGACTACTTTATGAAAAATACTGATATTTCAATTTTTTTCTGGTTCCCTTGTTTCAGCAGCAATTCCTCTCATGAGAATATTCAAAGAAATCAAATTGTTGATAATTTGGGTTTGTAAAACAATTTTTCTGAATTCGATCTTTTATTTTTAGTCATAAATAGAGCAGTTCTTTTATACTTAGTATAGTGCTACCTCAATATAATTGTATAATTATATTGGTATTGTTGGGGGTTTGTTTTGTTTTGTTTTTTGTATCCCTATACTGGTAGTGACAGATTTATCTCTGGAGAAATTGTTGTGGATCTAAGATGCAGAGAGAGAGGCATGTTTCTTCTTGTCTCTTTTTCTGTTTTAGAATAATCTCTCAGACCTTCTAATTCCATCATGCTCAAAGAGAATAGTCCTTGGTGGTTTTTTTTGTGGTTACCAATCCATGCTGGTATTACAGTGAGACAAGTGGCCTGAAGCCTGTGATGAGTTTTGACTAGGAGCCAAAAGGAAAAGCTATTGCTTCATCAGTGAAATCAAAATTCAGGCAGATAAATGTGAAATATATAGTGCTTAGGTTTTGGGCTTTTTTTGCATTTGTTATTTATTTGGTTGATCTGTTTCCAAGGATAATTTGAAAGGATCAGAAATGAAATTTTCCATTTTTCATTGGCTGGTGTTAAAGAACTTTTATGAGAGCTCATGTATTAAATATGGATGAAAAAGAACTTCATGTAGTACAGCTGATTCAAAGATTACATTATTTTATATCTTCAATGAAGGATCCATTAATAAGATGCTAGTATTAACCTGTGTATTGTTTGCTATATGGTCAGATTTAGATATAATCTGAAATTGGTTGGAGTAATTTTAGACAATCTTTGAGGGAGTGATCTTTGAGGTTGTTATGGTAGTGGTCTCATGAGAATAACAGACGTGATCTACTCTTAACAAATCTAGCAGTGAAAAAGCAAAGGTGTCTCTGGCTTACTCAAACCTATCTCTCCTACCTAGAAACTCCCAAGTGGTGCAAGGTCACCCTTGTTTAAATGACTATATTCATACGACCAACTCACTTTGCTCCTTCCTTCCTTCCTCTAAGTTGTATCAGATTAATTCCTGTCCTTAACCACCAAAATCAGAATTTGTCACTTAAATGGATGGTGGCTTGACAGCTGGAGCATGGGTGTTGGCTTATTGCAGCAGTCTACCTGCACTTGCAGTGGTTTGAGGCCTCCAGGTCACTGCTGAACTGTATAAACCAAATCTCTGAAAGAATGGGGAGAGGGAGATTTTATGTGCTCTGTCATACTTTTTAGAAATGTGTCCAGAAAGGCTTAGAGGAGAAAAAAACCCCAAACAACCAAATAAAACTGAGTAACCTGTGTTGTAAAATCTGCCGTTCTCCTTGTCTAATTGGTTTTCTTTGTTTTCTTTCGGCAGTGTGACTAACCTCACCTCTTTGTGTTCAGCAGCTGAGCAAAACACACACTGCTATACTCAGAAGCACCCACTCACTCCTCACAGCTTTTATGACAAAGCTGTCCCTCCACATGTCCACGTTGGCCTCTGACCCTACATGTTTACTCAAGTAAACATGCCAGATGGCAGAGAAAAGTGGTAGGGTAAAGAACAATTCTCTGGGGGCTAAGAGTCATGAAATCCTTCTTCACAAACCAGACTTAAAAGCAACAATTTCAAGAAATGCCTTAGAGCAAGTTCGGAAATAGAGTAAAAGGGAGAAGGAGAAAAAAGTGAGCAAAAAATTTTCAACCCAGTTCTCTTGTTGCGTACTTTGTTTTCTGTACCACCAGTTTCATTAGAAGGCAAAACAAATAAAAATATGAGTGATCATTAGGAAAGACAGACAGATGGAATGAGATTTTAGGCAGAGAGGTGGAGGCGGGCTCGTATTTGGAAATGAGCATTAAAATCTGGTGCTTAAATCATTCAGTGACCCCTGCAATATTTCCCACATCACTTTTCCTCCACAAGGGCACTGTCAAAAGACAGTTGCTGCTGTTGCTACTGAGCCTGTCACTCTTCCTTGTACAGAAGTAAAAAGTTCAAATCAGGCCCCTGATTGGGGCCATTGCCTTCTCCAAGTGATTGTGTCACAGTCATAGGTACCACAGAAAAGAATAATGTACAAGAAAAAGAGGAGCAAAGTTCAAGGAGTGAGAGCCACCTCCATTTAGCCTAAACTGACACGGCAGGATGAAGTCAATAAATTTAATGTGCACCCTCCAGCCTCTGCTAGTCAGCAGCCCTAGCACAAGATATTACTTCTACCAGCAGAAAAAGCTTACCTGACAACCATTAGTTGTCATTCCAGCAGCTTTGCTCTTGCCATGGTTTGGTAGGCAAAGTGCAAGTGTGTTTGGTTTGTTAAATTTTCAACTTTATCCCAAAGGGGAGGCTGAGCTGTCTCTCCAGACTGCTTCTTGTTTGCAGTTTAGTTTCAAATCCTGTGTGCTTATCACCATTTGGATGACCAATGCTGCATCCATTTTGGGACACAGGGGTATTCATTCCAGGTCCAAGTGATGACTTGGTTACCTAGCTGTAGAAACAGCTGCCTTAAAATACATCTTGCTGCAGCATCTTCTTTTCTGAACTATTATGGACAGCCTCACCCACGAATGAAGGTCAAGACATGGTTTGAATGCAGCCTTTATAGCTAGTTCTCTGAAATACTTCTTTTTTCTTGTCAGCCCCAAAGAACTTGACAGTACACAGGTAAGCAGCCATTGATTTTTCTTTTTCTTTGCAGGTAGAGAGGTAGGAGTTAGCAGAGAGGAACAGTGTTCCCAAGGCTAAACTACAAGCCTTTCAGCATCTAAGCTTCTCTTCTCCTAAATGCCTGCCCTGAAAAGCCCCAGGAAGGAAGGGGAAGACAGAGTTGCAGACTCCTCTCCACATAACTAATAGCCATAGACTACTATCCCTGGTTCATGCACAGCTCATCTTAGGCCCTTCTGCTGCCATCTTTTTTCATGATGCCTTGCTCAGTAATTTTCAACTGTCTCACTTCCACCACTATCCTTGTTCCAGAAATAGCTACCAATGCAGCAAGATCAGAGGACCTTGTCCTACAGCTTTCCTGTCTACCTAATTGTAGTTAATCTCTTTTCACTGAAATGAAGTCATTAAACCCTCCTGAGGATCTGGCCCACAAACATAACTCTTTCGAAAAATAACTTCACTGGCAGGATTGAAAAAGTAAGCAAAAGACCACCCACAATAATGTCTTTAAACTTTCCATATGCAATAAACACCCTCCATATGTTGGCATTTCCTTGGTTTATCTCTGTTAAAAGAACATGGAAATGCATTTGGAAAAGTGGCTTCTGCTCCATATTCTGTACGCAAGCCCTGAAACTGTAGTCAGCCTATTTCCTTAATTGATTGCATAATGCAGCCTTCCTGCTTCTGAGCTTTTAAGATGCACTTGAAATATGCTTTCAAGTTTTCCTCACAATTAGAAAGGTTAGAAGCTTGCCTTTTTGAAGGAAAAAAAAAAACAAACCAAAAACCAACAGCATGAGGTATCATGGGACTTGAAAAAGAAATGTAACACACTGCCAGTACCCTGAACCTCGTCTGAAAACTAGAGCAGCACAGTCTGCTGGCTTTAGTGGAGCTTGGACTTTAGAGGAGCGCTGGGGCCATGCCACAGCCCTGACTCCAGGTGAGGGTCAGGATTCGTTAACCCTTCATGGTAAGCCAGCCATGCTTTTTCTGGGGACAGAAAACCATGTAAGTTACTGCAGTGAGGCAGCAGTGACCAACCCTCACTGTGCCATCTGACTGGCAGAAACTAAAGGGGATGTGGGGAAATGATCTTTTGGCAGCGCATGGAATAATGATGTTAAGGCAAAGGTCCTCCAGGACAAGTATCTTGCTGTGAAGGATGAAAGTTTGTCTTGTTGTTAATTTGCATCTACCCCTCCTCAGAAAGCCTTGGTGTTGCATTTTTAATATTCTTTTTGTAAGCAAATGATAATGTACATTACCATATAACTTATTGTTTTATTTGATATGAAATTTCTCATTTAGCCTTTGCTAAACAGTATTTCTGGTTACTTGGCCACCAGTCAAAATCTATTATTAGGAATTTATTGCTCCATTAGCTACAACAGGACTAAGCACCATTACAAAACATTCCAGTGCTGCATTTCCTCTTGAAATGTAAGTGGTTTGCTGATGAATCTCCATTTCCTTTTAGTTCTTACGTGGACATGGGGAAATGGAACTCAGTAGCAGTCCACAGGCTGGCCAGTGATTCTGGGTCATTAAAAGGGGTACCTGAGTGGTGCAGGTTAGGATGAGATGAGGGAATGGTTCAGGGTCTCTGCACAGGAGGTACCTTCAGGGGGCCGCTGCTGGATGACCTGTACCTCTCCTTGCACATTTTTAGGGAACCTATGCTGGCAGAACAATACGCTGGCCTGTGCACAGACATGTGCACAAAGACTAACAAAGATGATGAGAATCCAGTTCTCCAGGCAAGAACTCTGGAACCATTGAGATGATCTTTCTTAGCAGGGCAGGACCTCTGAGCTTTTCTCTGTGAGGTGCTGTAAGGTGTGGGACTGGGAGATCTGAGCAGCAGTGAGGGATAGAGTGTGTGTGGGTTGCTACATTTGAGGGGAGGACAGAGGATGTTGTGTTCGATTGACTGGGGGGATCAGGAATATGTTTTTGTTCAAATATTGCAATAAAAACTAAAATTGCTATTACAACATTGATATTGTTATCCCTGGGCTAGAATCTATCATCTTCCTAGGAGAAATGAATCTCATAAGAATATATGAAACCAAATACATTTGGAAGTACAAATCCTGATAAAAAATAGGAACATCATGGGTATTTTATAATATTGCAAAAAACACTAACCAAAAATCACTAGCACTAGAATAAGGTGCTTGGAAACTCAAATGTTTTCCTCATGGGAGAGGTGCCCAAGTTACTCAGCCTTCCAAACCTCATACCTAAAATTACTGATAAAATTCTCATAATAATATTAATAATTGATATGCCATAATAGCTCTGTATCTTAAAACATTTGGACGAAATTGACACAAATGGCTGTGACTAGGGAATTCTCAATGCTGCTAGAGCACAATGATTGTTAGCAAAATAGAAACTTGACTTCTGTGTGTCCCAGTACTTCTAAGTAGCCAAATATAATGAATAAACCCATTTTCTACTGTATATTGAGCTATATTTGGATCAAGTTTATTTGCAGAATTTGTGGCTTCAGTTCAGTGTCCATTTATGAACAATTAATAGAAGTTTTATTCTCTACAGACATTTTAATAACAAAAAGTTGCTTAGAAATGGAGCTGGTAAAATAATATCCATAAATGATGTATCTGCATTATTTTTCCTCCTATCAGTGTTTTAATAAATTCTGGTTCTTAGAACTTGCAAAACAGTATTTTAAATAATGGTACCCCATTGTTGTAGGACTGATCTTGCAGGACTGGAAACTGTTATTTGATCTGTACATTGTTAGCATAGGTTTTTTATGTAGTGTTCATTTACCATAAAGGTAATATTTTGGGCCTTTGACCTTCTAGATTACTTTTTGATGTATAATGGCTCAACACTTGCAAAGTTGTGATACCTCCCTGAAATGGTTGTTGATACCTCCTCAACACCTGTAGTATGTTTAGAAATTGCTATTTTATTCCTTGTGATTTATATATAACTGTATCAGAAATGAAAAGCACAGCTAAGGCCATTTTATTTCCTTGTTCTTATTGACCTCTTTGAATACAGAGAGGGAAGAAATAGAATCAGAGATATGTCTCTTTATACACTGCCCACAATACAGGTTGCTGGCAGCAGGCAGGAGTAGCACAGTGCACCTGCCTTTTGTATACTGGTCAAGTCTGAACAGAATTTATAAATTTTTTGGTACTTTTCCAGCATATCATCTTTAGAAGTACAAAACTGATCAGTGTAACTCTGCATGGTATGCTGCTCTTGATGTTTTGGTTGGGAGGAGGGAGGAGGGAGCAATATGCTTCAGTTTTACTCACTGGGGAGATCAGGGGACTGCAAATTGCCAGGGAAGAAGCAGAAGATGAAGAATTCACATTTTGGTGCCATACCAAACTTGACCATGTTCTCTCCTGGCTTTTATTTCTGCAAATGCTCCTAATCTGTGTTTTATGTTTCCCATCTGACTTTTTTTTGACGCAGTGACCTGCACAAATCATGACATTTAAAGTAAAAAAAAAAGACTGGAATTTTAATGCAAGTCCCGGTGAAAGACAAACTAACTGCTTCTTTTCAGGTTTTCTTTCACAAATATGGAAGTCAGAGACTTGGGGAAATTATATTCCTTTTTCCTCTGTTCATAGACTGTATAGATTATTTTTTAATTTAATCCCAGCTTTATTTCTAAAGTGAATGCTCACTTCATATTTAATTGAGTAGAAAGTGCTAAAAGAATGTACAGACTAATGAAACCAGGCAGCTTTTTATATGTGCCTAATAGACAATGTCCTGATGCAGGCACTGGTGCTCTTAAGGCACTGTGCCAGCTAAGTAATGATATTTATATTGCTGCTATATCATAACAACTTAGTTACTAGAAAAAAGTTTCTTCCTTTAAGAAGATGCTTGTTAAGGATATAACAATCGTAAACAACAAAGAATATGCAAGCCAGTGTGTCCCAGACAAATGGATATTTCCACGAACATGGGATTTTTTCTGTTTCTTCGCACTTCATTTTTGGTTGTTTTGGTTTTTTGCCTTGTTTCTGGTGTTTTTTAAAATTGAAAATATTATCATCTTATTCAGATATGGACAGGGTTATACCCTGTAAATCCTCACATGAATGATACGGAACTCACAGTGAAAAAACGTTGGACAAAAGCCTGTGAAGAGACAAGAATAAAGTTACTGAAAAGCAATGGTGTTAACCTGTAGCAGGGTTTTCAACTAAGGCAATGGTATGTCAAAAGTAAGGAGGCTGACAAATCCAGCAATAAGAGAATAGACATTTTATCACTGCCTATTATTCCCCCCAGGAACTTGTACAGACAAATACAGATGAAGACAATCCCAGTGAGTAAGATATGTCCAATTTTTTTCTTGTGTGTGCGCAATAAGCATTTTTATGCATGGTTTGAGGCATGTTTCACCATCTTGCTAAGAATGGTTATCAGTTCCTCGCCAACCTTTGTTTCATGGCAAAGAATTTGACTCTAAAGTATGTATTTGGACTCACAGCCAAAATCCATCAGAGGCCCCTCAAATCACCATTTGTTCCATGTGCACAAAAGCACATCATACCTTTTCAGTGGATGAACTCCAGTGACACATTTGTTTAGAAGATACATCTGTTAATTAAAATTCTGTATTTTGTTACAGAATCAGAATAAGCCCTTTTGGAAAAGACATTTAAAGGTGCTGTCGTTCATATTTTTCTGCAAGACAGATCCAAGGCAGGATTCTGCAATTTGAATGATAAAGATTGCAGATCCTTCAGATCACTTAGTCATGCGCTTTAGTATCTTTTATCACAAAATGTTTTCCTGATGCTAAACTTCAATCATCCATTGCAGTCCAAACCGATTAATTCATGTCTCTATAATGAGGAGAGATGGGTCTCCCTTTTTCCTCTTACAGTTTTTTTTTAATATATTCTCATTAAGAAATGTATACATTTCTCTTTTTGCTTCTGTAAACCAGATCTTCCTTCCTTCCTTCCTGGAATCCTTCCTTCCTTCCTTCCCTGCCATTAGTTTTCTTTTCCCTGGATTCTCTCCATTTGGTGGACTCTTGTTGAGACCCTGCCATTTTTCAGTAGAGTGGAAAGATTGCTTTACACATCTTACTACCAATTTTCTTCATCTTTCTAGATATCTTTCTTTGGTATTTGGCTTTTTTTTTAAAGCAGCACATCACTGTTAACCTGCTGTTCAATTTGCAATTTACTGTAACTTCTGTGTCTTCTTCAGTAAATCTGTTTAATCAGATCTTCCCTTCCTGTCAGCTGCAGGACTGATTATTCTTGTCCAGCTATAAACTTCACATCAGTCTAAGTCCATCAGATGTTTTCCAATTTTTCATAATTTTTTATTTCAATTCTGTGTAATTCAATGTGTGTGTAGTCCTTCTGAAATCTATGAATTTAATAAGTACATTATTAATTTAAAAAAATTGAATAATATCACACATACACCCACAGGACATTCAATTTTTCCTTCACATTTTATAGTGCACCATTGATAGCAACATATCTCCAGTCGGTCTGAATGTTTTATTTGTTTTATTTTATTTTATTTGCTATAGTTTCATAATACCTATGATTTTTCTTTCTTTCTAGAAAGATCTCATGTCAATAGAGGTTCCTAGAAAGGTCTCATGTTCTCGAACTGCTGTGGTTTAAAAACAGATGGAAATTAAGCACCCTGCAGCTGCTCCCTTTGTCCTCCTCTACTCCCCCACCCCAGTGGGATCAGGAGGAAAATCAAAAGTTAAATTTGTAGGCTGGACGAAGAATGGTTTGATTTTCAAGCAATAGTGAAATACAGTAATAATGGTAAATAATAATAATAATAATAATAATAATAATAATAATAATAATAATAATAATAATAATAATAGTAATGTAAAGACAAAATCAAGCAAGTGTACAATACAACTGCTGCGTGGTTCCAGACTCCCCTTTCCAAACCCAGACTGTCTGTGCTTCTGGATAATTCCCTTTAGTTTATATACTGGACACGACATTGTGTGATTGGAATATCTCTTTGGTCAGTTCAACTCACCTGTCCCAGACACTGTTTGTTTTGCACACCTCTTCACTGGCAGAATATGAGACAAAAAACTTCTATCCAGTCCTTGATTTAGAATAACCACAACAGCAAAAAATAAACCATTAGTGTGCCAACACCATTCTCATTCTGGATCCAAAACACAGCTCTGTACAGCTACTGAGAAGAAATTAACTCCATTTTAGCTGAAACCATGACATGAAGGTAATAACCAACACCTATATTTTCTTGTCTGTCTGTGAGGGATACTCCTCTACAATAATAGAAAAGAAAATCTATTTTCAACAAATGGATACAATATTATTTATGCTTTTGTTTCCCTCTAGCTGTTTTATTTCAAGTTAAGTTTATGTTTCATTATTTTTTTTCAAAAATCTTCAGGAACGAAAGTAAAACTGAAACTCCCTGGCTTCTTTTTCCTCTTTTACCTATTTGTAATGGTAAGAATTTTATCTGGTCTGTTTCAATCCTTTGAAATCTTGTCCTCCATGAGTTACTAAAAATTACTAAATCATTAATTAATCTGAAAATATTTTTTGCATTGGAACCAGAAATTTGTGAACTTAATTTATTTATGTCCAACATATTCTTAGTGTGTGTCATTCCTTTATGCTTTGTCACTGGTGTTGGTACTGGCAGGAAAATTATGATAGATAAACTATCATTAATGAATATAATATGATAAAATGAAACTACACTTCAAAAGACACTAATAATGACTTTAATGAAGTTATAAGAAAAATTCATCAAGTGAAAAAATTGATGAATGCTGATCTGCTGGTAATATTCTTAAAGTCTTCCAACTTGTTTATTTCTTCACTAAAACCTCTCAGTATATTTAGGTCTTGGCTTACTGAGTAATGTATCTTCTCATTAAGAATTCATAGAATTATTAAGGTTGGAAAAGACCTTTAAGGTCATCAAGTCTAACCATTAGCCCAGAATATTACCTCAAAACCCCATCCCCAAAATACATGCATTATCCCTTAATCTCCTTGTAGTGGTTTTTCTTATATCACTGATCCTCCGACTGTGATTTAAAATCATTTAAGATATATATTAAAAGTAATAAGAATAAAAGTAGTGTGTCTCTAATGTTTAGTACCAGCATGCTTTTCATAGGTAATTTACTCCCAATGTTGGGGTGGCCATGATCTCCAAAAGTACAAATCTTTCTCTGAAGCAAAAAAAAAAAAAAGAAAAAAAAAAAAAAAGAGTGGCAGCTTAAAGTCCTTGAGTTAATATTGAGAATTTTTACAGCGAGAGTTTTTACAGAGATTATTGAGTACACTGTAATAAATAAATAAATACATTTCTAATCTTGAATGTAATAGGATAATTTTTATGAAGCTCATAGATGGAACTGTGTGTCTGTAAAACAATGAGTTTGTAATTTTTTCTTGGTCTCAGGATTCCTATATATGGGGAATATACATGGGGAATATATATTCCCCCTATACTAGGGGGCCTAAAGCCAAATTATTATCAGGACTGAATAATTTTCAACTGGAATAATCACTCCATAGAATGTAACAAACAGATGCAAAAGCCACAGCACATTTTTAATTAGAATTTGGAAAGTTTACATTTTCTTCTCATTTTTTATTGCCTGTCCCCTTTAATTTATTAACTTTTGAGAACAAGAGCAAAATCTATGAATGATAAGGAGAATATTCTGACAGGCAGTGCTGTGTCAGAATTAATGGAAGACAACAGTCTTCAAGTTATGAGTAAGAATAATTATGCTTACTTATACAGAACTACTTCTCCAAGCCATTACTTGGAGGAATTTTCTTTTCTAACTTGTGGACATGATTTTTGTTGTTGTTGTTGCTTTGGGGTTGTTTGTTTGTTTGTTTGTCTGAATAAATATCTGTTCTTGAGATGCCCCACCTGGAGCACTGCACCTAGCTCTGGGGCCCACAGCAGAAGGAAGATGTGGATCTGTTGCAGCAAGTCAGGGGAAGAGCCACTAAGTTTTCCCCAGGGCTGAAGCACCTCCCCAGTGAAGACAGGCTGAGAGAGTTGGGACTGTTCAGCCTGGAGAAAAGGAGACTCCAAAGAAGGCCCTCCAGTGCCTAAAAGGATAAGGCTGGAGAGGGACCTTTCACAGGGGTGTGTAGGGATAGACAAGGGGAAATGGCCTTAAGCTGAAGAAGGGCAGATTTAAACTAGTTGTCTGGGGCACTGCAACAGGTTACCCAGAGAGATTGTGGTCTCCCTTTCCTGGAGCTCTTCAAGACCAAGCTGGATGGAGCTCTGAGTAACCTGGTCGAGTGACATGTTTCTGTATAAGGCAATTCATCTTTTTCACAAGCAGAAAATAAAAATATTCTATATTAGGTGGGAAAGGGCAATGGGGTTTCTCTGTATGAGAGAATGTATTAAATTCTACTTAGTGTTGTGATGAAGGCTGTGAAAATGGGTCTTTTTTTCTTCCCAGAAGAAAATTATTTAGTAGAACAAATAGACCTTCATGAGACTGTAAACCTTCATACAAACGCAGACCCTTTCCCTCTGGATCATTGATTTTTAGTTTCTGCTGTACAAAAAGCAGTTTGATTTGTCTTGTTTATACTTGAATGACAGAGAGCAGAGGGTCTGCCAGCAGAGCCACTCTTCAGATTTGCTACCAGTGAGCCACAGGGAACCCCCAAAACTTTTCCACTGCAGAAGTGAGGAGTGCCCCCTCTTCACTTCCCTTGTGTAACAGATGCCTGTGTGTGTAAACAGTTCCTATCCCAGCCCATAATCTTTGCCCCTTTTGCCTCCAAATTTCCTCTCCATCCTGCTGTGGAGGGAAGGGGAGGGTAAAGGGTAGGTGAGTGAGCTGCCTGTGTTTTGGAGTGTTTCACTGTGAACACTAAGTTGGGGAAAACCATTCCTAAAGCATTAGAATTGCATTTCATGAATCTTATGGGTCACTTGCACTTCCAGGTATTCTGCAATTATATGATCCAAAAAATCCTACTGTCTGTAAAGGAACCCTCCCAATTATTGTAACCTTGGTTTGCCTGGAAGAGGAATATGTACTTGTGTTGGAAGAAAGCAATAAATATGACTTTTTTTCTCTTATATCTTGGAAAATGTTTGCTGAAGTTGTCCTGAAAGTAAAGTACAAAAATTAAAGAATCCTCTTGGCAGGTCTTAATCCTTTATGCTAGCCCAAATTCCATTAATGCAGCATTAATTCCAGCAGGTGACATATGCATCTCTATCTATATCTAATCTATCTATCTATATCTATTCTATATAATCTATATCTATATAATCTATCTATCTATCTATCTAGATCTAGATCTAGATCTAGATCTAATCTATATCTATCTATAATCATATGGATATCAATATCTATCTATATCTATATTTATATTGATATCATCTATCCGTATTCATCTGTCTATATCTATCTACAACTTCAATCCAATGCATTTCTTATAGCAATACTGTATTTCAAGAATTTGCATTATTAATTTTGATGTTTTATAACTTACCAGAGTAACATTGCTTCTGTTACAGAATCACATTACTTGAGAAATTAATTCCTTTCCCTCCCATCTTTTTCTTTCTAAATAAGAAACAGGAAGTAAAAGGTGCCTAGAGTCTGACCAAAGCATACAGATAAGCAGATATTTTAATAACTTAAGTGGTCAAATATAAGTGGGAAGAAGGACGAAAACGACAAAATGTAGTTGCCTAGTAGAAAAGGCACTTTCCTTTTCTATAACTTTTCCTAAAAATTATTTTAGTTTTTGGCTATTCTCTTCCTAAAGCTTTCCTGAGATCTAGCAAAATTCTTTATAAACTCAGTACAAGTTTTATTTGTAATACAACACTGTACAACTCTAACAAAGGGCCAGAATCCTCACTCTTAATTGCACTAGTAAGTGCAAAACACAGTTGTGAGGTAGAGTTGCTCAATTTCCTGTTGAAATTGTAGATGTAGTGGGCAAATGCTGCCTAGTGGATGTTCATTTTCATGGGAGATTTTTCATGATTCATTCTTTTATACAAATTCACTTTAAATTCTAACATTTTATTTTTCTGCCTGCTCAGAGGTCACCCATTTCACAGAAATATTTTTTCCCCTAGTCATAAGCAATACAGCAGTTTTTAGTATAATTTTATTATATTTGTCTCTTTTCTAAAAATTGTGTGGGATATAATTTATTTCTTTTCCTTTGTTGATACTGCTATTTGCTCAGTTTTCACTGAGCGTTTTTTTTTCATGGTACCTACGAAGCAAATTTTGTGAAAAGAGGGAATGACAAGCCATCTTAAATATTAGTGATAAGGATTATTTCATGTCTCTTTCCAAGATCATTTTGAAATCACAGGGCTATATATTGATAATCATCTACAGAGGTTTCAGTAATATTCAATAATCTCTTGATAGTAGGGTTACAGCCATAAGCATCACCTACACAGGAGCATAAGTTTTCTGTCTGTGCAAAGCCATTTGTTTTTCCTTACCTCTCCTTTAATGTCCTTTCTGGTGAAGATATACTAGAATCTTCTGATCATTGGTTTGTTGGTTTGTTTTGGTTTTTTGTGGGTTTTTTGTAGTTTGTTGAAGGGAGCTGTTTCCTTCACTGAATTGATGCCTAGGCCACAAAAATAGGGATCCATTTTCCCAGTGAACTTTGAGAGCAGTGTGGCTGAGAGGCAAGTGGTCTGGGACTACCCTATCACTTCTTGCCACGACAACTCTAAATCACCAGATGATGCATGTTAGTTTTATAATTTATGTAAGGGATGCAGCTACCACCCCGGAGTTTGCTATGCTTGTTACAAGAGCAGGGGGTTTAATTTTAACTCGCCTTGGTCATATTAAAGTTGGGTAAACATATTATCAATGACATAATCAAAACCTTTTTACAATGACATAGAATTCATTTTTAGAGTAGCTTGAGTTAATGAGATATGTTATTGGAAAAATTTTGGCTTGGGGTTTGTTTTATTGGGTTGATTTTATTCTAACAAAAAATTGATAAAAATATTATTAACTTTCATGTGAAGATGAGTCTTATATCTGGTCTTTTGCAATCTAGCATTGCATAATGCGGTTGAGTCTTCATATGAATAAATTTGCAAAGTTTCAATTTATGTAACTTTACATTACTGTTTTCACCTGATTAGGAAGGGCATTTTCATTCTAAAGCAGATGTTTGTAACAGAACCAGGGAAACGGCCTAAATACACACAGTAAATGTTAGCGTACAAGTCACCTTAAATAATTTCTCTCTATGGTCTGAATTTTATGTTGATTATTTACACAAGATATTGTTGCAGTGTTCACCCTTCTGAGTCTCTAACCGTGTAGCTGGGGAAACAGATTATCCTGCATCTGCCTATTATAGAGCTATGGCATCTTTTCCCACAGCATATGGTGTAATGGGCTGCTATAATGGATCAGATATTGGGCCCAAAGGACAGGTCTTGTGTGAAATTGAAATTTTGAGAGGACGTGCATGAAATTAAGAAGGGGTTTTTGGCATTACAAATACTACTGCAAGAATTCCTCTGTAGAATCTTTCTTAGGGGAAGTGTAATAACAGTATTTACTCCTAATGACTTTGAGTACACACAAATTTTCTTTTTCCCCACAATGAAAGCAACCGTTGCTTTTACCTTTTGTCCTGCTGCCAGCTGGGCTGCTTGTTTAGTGGTGAAATGCCCAGTCTATGTCAATTGTTTCCATTGAATTTTATCCATATTTAAAGGCAAAAACCCTCTGCATATCTGTTTTCTCATAAATTGATAGAGAATGCACATTTGTCCATATAACTGGGACTTGTTATTAAACATTAGAAAAATTCTCACATTTAAAACTGGAAAAATACTTTTAAAACTCTCTGTAATGTGTTTTCTCGCTACCAGAGATTAGTTGGCACCAGTACTAGCTTCTTGTAGATAGCTGTACTATATCAGCATTTATATACTTAATCACTTGATGACTTTCCACAGTAAACAGCAAAATAATGGTCTCGAGCACATATCAGTTTCAGTAACTAGTGTGCATAGAGTACTGAGTGTATATGTAGGAGAATAGTCTGTAAGGACAGTGCAGAAGGCAATTTTCCTCAATGAATTACAGCTGTACTGATTACTGAGGAGGGGAGACAACCTTGCCTTTCCAGTGAGGATGGGTGTTATAAAAGAGTGGCTTAGTTGGTCAAGAGTAAGTTGGAGTCTGTTGGCTGTGCTGAGGAAGAGACATGTGGTTATGCAAGGGACAGACAAGGTAAGATGCTGTGTGAGGGATGGACAGGGTTAGGTGGCTGGGTAAGGGGCAAGTAGGGGTTAGACAGTCATGAAGAAGGAAACACACAGAGAGAAGGTGGGAAAGGAGTCAGTGCTGTATGGAGCTGCCTGTGGGAAAAGGAGTCAGAGTTGTGTGGAGTTGCCTGAAAGAAGGCATGGAAGGTTTTTAATAAAGGACTTGCGGTGGTGCCAGTCGTGTTTGTCTTGACACAATTACTACATGTATATGTGGGTGCATATAGATGTATATGTTTTTGAGTCTGTATGTATGTCTGTGTGCATATGTACAGATACATATGAAGTCCATACATTTTTCATGTTGTTGATGACTGCTGGTATCTCCAAGTGTCCTGGTTTCTGAAGAGAGGTTTTCAGCCTACTCAGTATCTGAAGAGTTGACTGCACAGGGTAAATAAGATTAGGGGAAAAATTCCATGGTTAAATTTGGGAATTTTGGAAGCAAGTGTTCAGAAAATATGTATATTCCAATTTATTAATTTTCTTCTATGATTTATACATAAAAGTATTCTGCTTTTGAAGATAGTGTAATTCTATTTTATATTTTCTCAAGCTTTCTTATCTGATTGACATAACTTCAGATCAAGGCAATTTCTGTGTGATATTACATCAGACACTGCTTTCAAACAGTACCTACCTATTGTTCATTCCGAGTGAAAAGTAAAAGTGCCAGCATGAAATAGAGAACATTCTTTGCTCAGTGCTGCAGAATTAGAATCATAGAATCATTAAGGCTGGAAAATACCTTTTGAGATTATTCAGTTCAGCCATTAATATAGTACCACTATGTTCACAACTAAACTATGCTACCAAGTTCTACATTCCCACACCTTTTGAACGCTTGCAGGGGTGGTGATTTCACCACTTCCCTGGGCATCCTATTCCAGTGACCACACTTTCAGTGAAGAATTTTCTCTTAATGTCCAACCTAAAACTGCTCTGGCAAACCTTGAGGCCATTTCCTATCCTCCTGTCTCCTGTTACTTGGGAGGAGAGACTGAACCCCACTTTACTAAAACCTCCTTTCAGACAGATGCGGAGGATAATGAGGTCTCTCCACATCTTCCTTTTCTCCAGGATAAACATTCCCAGCTCCCTTAGCTGCTCCACACAAGACTTGTGCTCCAACACTTCTGCAGCTCTGTTGTCCTTCTCTGAACACACTTCAGCACCTCAATGTCTTCTTTGTAGTGAGTGGCTCAGAAATGGACACAGAACTTGAGATGTGGCTTCAGAAGTGCCGAGTACAGGGCAGACCATTTCTGATGTTCACACCATTTCTGATACAGCCCAGGATGCCCTTGGCTGCCTTGGCCACCTGTGAGCACTTGTGGCTCTTGTTCAGCTGGATGATAACCAGCTTGCCCAGGTCCTTTTCACTGGGTCACTGTCCAGCCACTCTGTGCTCAGCCTGTAGCACTGCAGAAGGTTGTTGTGACCCAAAGGCAGGACCTAATACTTGGTCTTTTTGCACCTCAAACAATTGACCTTGGTCCATCAATCCAGCCTGTCCAGATCCCTCTGCAGAGCCTACCTACTGTGTTATGGGGTCTTAATTCTGCTCTCTACCTCCTTCTTCCATCTCGAGCTGCTGTGTACCCCACAGACAACTGGTCTTGCTATTAAAGGCTGGGGCAAAGTAGGTATTCCAGTACCTCAGCCTTTTCCCCCTCCTTTGTCAGTATGTTCTCTTCTACATCCAATAACGGATGGAGATTCTCCTTGGACTTCTTGCTGCTGATGTATTGATAAAAATATTTTTCCTTGCCTTTAATAGCAGTAGCTAGATGAAGTTTGGGTTTTCACCTTTCTAACTTTCTCCCTGCATAACATCACAACATCTCTGTAGTCATTTTGTTATGCCTGTTCCTTCTTCTAAAGGTGATACAATCTTATTTTCCCCCAGAGTGCCAGCCAAAGCTCTCTCTATATCCAAGCCAGTCTTCTTCCCTGCTCTCTCATCTTTCAGCACATGGGAAAAACCTGCTTCTGCCTCTTTAATATTTCCTTCTTAAATAATTTTTAAAATTCCTAGACTCTGTTGCTCTTCGAGACTTCCTTTCAGTGTCCTAAACAGAAAAAGTCTGCCCTCTGAATGCCCAAGATGGCAGTTTTGCTGACCTTACTTCCTCAAGAACCAGAAGCTGCATCATTTCATGTTCCCTGGGTACAAGATGACCTCCAACCACCCCATCACTCACCAGTCCTTCTCAGATCAAAAGCAAATGGTCCAGCATGTGCCTCCCCCAGATGGGTCACTCATGAGCTGTGTCAGAAAGTTCTCTGCCACACACTCCAGGAACCTTCTATACTGCTTTCTCTCCACTGTGTTGTGTTACTGGCAGACATCTGATAAAGTTGAAGTCCCCCATGAGAGCAAAGGCTAATGACAATGAGACTTCTCCCTCTGTGTACAGAATATTTCTTCTGTCTCTTCATCCTGCTTGGCCGGTCTGTAACAGAATCACCCCAGGATGTCTGTCTTGTTGACCATCTCCTGATTCTTACCCACAAACACTCAACTCTATCATTACCGTCTTTAATCTCTAGACAATTGAAATACTGCCTATAATACACAACTACTGCTGCCGCTTTTCCCTCCTAAACAGCTTATAGACATCCATTGCAGCACTCCAGCTGTGTGACTTACCACATCAAGACTCTATCATGGCAACTATGTCATAGTTTTTCAGTTGCACCATGGCTTACAGCTTCTTCTATTTATTGCACATACTACATGCATTGGTGTAGATGAACTTTGTGGGCTATTGATCCCACTGTTTTTCACTGGGAAAACTGCATGACCTTTTTCAGATGCTTCCACAGTTTCCAGCATATCATTAACCTTTGTTTTCTTGCTGCCATATGGATCTCCATCCTCTTCTTCTACCAAGACATTAGACTGATCAAAACCAATCCATGATCAAAACCTCTCATTCTGGTGGTGACACCAAGCTCAGAGTCAAGTATGAATATGTACAATTTTCTTTGTCCTAAACCTGTTGTTCCCTGTAACTGGCAGAATAGAGGATAACACCCTTATGCTCCAGATCTCTCAGTCAGTCATCTCTGGACAATTGTGGTCCCTCTTGATAGTCCTCAGACTTCATGTTAAAACTCCATCACCCATCTGAAAAAAAAACCAGTAATGGATAATAATCAAAGAGCCATACCAGCTGGAAACTTAGGTAAACATCTTTACCCTAGGCCCTAGGGAGGCAGCAGACTTCCCCATGGGCTAGGTGCCATTGGTCTGTTAGGCTGGATCTTTTGCTCCCCACAGGAGGGAGTCACCAATGACAGCAATCCTTCTTTTTATCTTGTCTGAGATGGGGGTAGACTGACTGGCCCTAGGCCTACATCTTGGCTGCACCTTCATCTCTATTGCTGGGTGCCTGGGCCTCTGGGCTGGGTGCCTCTGGGTGGGATTCACCTGCTACCCTTAACAGAAATCTGATCACTGTGTCTTTGTCACCCCTAAAGCCCTGTTTCTGGCCTGCCCTTTTAGGTCCCCTCCTTCAGAAGATAGGGGATTTTTCTCTTCTGGTGATGCAGCTGGCTGATGCATGTTCTCCAGGATGGTAGGGAATGGCTCCACCAGTCAGCCTTCTGCTCTGAGTCCCCTGATAGTTCTTAAACTTTCTATCTCCTCTCTTAGCTCTGCCACTAGGCTGAGCAGATCATCCACCTGGTCTGGTCTCACCTCACACAGCTATTGTCTCCACTGCCCTCCAACACCAGTGCCAAGCTCTGGCACGCCCTGCAGCCTGACAGCTGGACAGCTGCGTGCTTTTGTGAGATCTGTCTATGTCACCACATCTTTTCTGGTGATTCACCACTAAGAACCCACAGACTAGAAAGAAATCAGGGGCTGTAAACCAAATTTTAGCACAAGTCACCTTTTGTACTCTTCCATGATTATTTGTGTTGCAGCTACTCTGATTCCCATTAATATCTTCTCTTTTTTTAGTAAATCATGCTACCATAAGAAAGGCTGTTGGTCAGCAGGGTATATACAGGGAAGGCTTATAAGTCTTCAGTACTTTTCTTTCTCATTAATACTCCAAGCACAGTGAAATGTGTCAATAAAATCTAGCTGAAGAACTGTGAATTGTTCTCTTTTTCCTGCAGCAGTCAAAACACTGTCAATACTGATGTGAGATGACATCAAAATATGTTGGAAAGCCTTGTGAACACAGTCTTTTCAGACAAGGGGCTCTTTAAAAAGAAGTTTCTGTCAAAAATCCAATTTGAACTCTTCCTTTTGCTTTGAATTATACAGAAGACATCTTTGAAGAGCATGACTTGCTTTACGTCATTCAAACGCATAATACAAGAGAAAATTTTTCTTTTCATCTGAGTCTATGGGAGATGTACATCTTCAGTGCAGATGACCTGGAACTGATACAGGAGATCACACATAAATGGAGTGACATCATTCACAACTGGTGATGAAATAATTCCTAGGGACTCACAAAATAATTCTGCAGAAAATGAAAATGGTAACTAGGCAATAATTAGAGCCTACATGCTCCCCTATTTTGAGTTCATTTTTCCCCTGAACCTGGTATTCCTGCATCTGGTCTTTTTACAGATTAACTGTGCTGTTTTTTGTTGGTATCAATACTTTAAATGATTGATTTATGCCTAAGCAAGTGAAGTAATGCTATTTATCAGAAGAATATGTATTACATCTTACTCTTCTATAAACCTTTCATTCTAGGACACTTCATATTGACACTTTGAGGACATTAGCCTAGTACAACCATGTGCTGTATTTTTATAATAACCTGGTTATCATAACCAGGTGAGCTGGGAGCAGAGGAGAGCAAGGACAGTGACAGATATGGATAGTGGAAGTCCTGACCCTTGGACACTGTTTCTGGCCATGAGATTCAGACACTTAACAGTTTTCTGTGGGCAACAAAAGTCTTGCCATACCTGTGACCCAAAACCACCGTTAATTGCAGAATTCCTGAGAGAAAGTTATAACTTACAGCTAATAGGAAACTGATATCCTAATAAAAAGAAAATAGTTGCAGGATCTTTGCTGTGCTTAATAATTCTGCATTTTGGACTTTACAAAAACCTGGCATTGGTTTTTGATTTATTCTTAACTTCAGGTAGTTGTGATATTCAATGGAAGCATGCAGTAACAAAGAAAGTGGAAGATTGTTATTTTCCTATTAATTAAGATTTCTCTATATTTAAAATTGTTTATTTGAGGTATGATAAATTTCCACCTGAACATGAGAGAAAAGGTAATCCGTCCTCAGTGATCTTTGGTATATCCAACTTGTGTTTCCAGTATAAAGTATAATAAATTCCAGGTTCTTTGAGCACTACCTGTTTACATTGATATCTTCTATGCCATATTTTAAGTCTTAGATTTTCTGTCATCAGTTCTTTGTGGTGTGTAATAGGCTGAGCTGTAAGTAGAATACTGTGCCTGGTGCTATACTTACTTGCTGAATATTTTTAGACACCTGTAAAAAATATACTTTTCCCTCTAGTTTCAGCTGAATATTGCAGCTTTAAAGGAATAACAGCATTGCTTTGGGAGTTAGTCACAATAATATTAAGAAAAAATGCGCACACATCAATAGGGCTTGAAACACTCCATGAAGGAAAGGAGGGTGTATGAGATTTATTAACCTATTATAGAAATGTGACACATAAAGAAATACAACCACATAACCTTTCTGTCAATCAGCTCGAGTCTCAGATCTCCTTTTGGAGGAGGATAGAGAGGCAGAGCATAAAACAGAAAGACTTTTGTATTTCTATGAAAATAAGGATTGGCAGAGTGATTGTTTCCATGACCACTGCCCACCTCTCTGCAGTCACTCCGTCAGAAGACTTGCATAAATATTAAATCCCTTGGGATGCCCTTCCCTAGGCTTCATCTTGTGCCTCTATGAACACCAATTTATTAGGCTGCTCTGCTGACACTTTCTAACTTTTTGGCTGCTTTGGTAGGCACATACCATTGCCTTTCTCATTCATTCAACAGAAAGTGTGGGATACCTTATACCTTCATCCCGATGGATCGATCTTCACACACAACAATTACAGATCAAGGTGTCTTTTCTAGTTATACAGCACTTTAAATATACATGAAGATGAAGACTGTTCTAGAAATCATTTATTATGGAGTTTGAATGCAAATGGTAATACCTGAGATCCGAACTCAGTTTTGTAATATATTTTCTAAGTAAAAAGCCTTTGATTTGTTTATTCTAGCTGATTTTAATTTATTTTATTATCTTTTATTCTACTTCTATGCTTAAATTTATTTAATTCTGGTATTTGGAAAACAAAACATTACCTTTTGCATAAAAAAGACACTCTGATATTTGGGGAGTATTTAGGCAACAATAATTTTTTTTTTTTTTTAGGGCAGAGGGAACCATACTGTCCTCAGTAGAGTCAATAGAGTCTGCCCATCAGGCAAGGTCATCAACAGCACAAGAAGGGTTTTAATAATCCAAAATTTGTTAGACACAGAGTGTCTAACATAGAAGCCGGATTTGAGACTTCTACCCACAAAGTACTGAAGTATGTAGTTAAAAACAAACTGCCATAAAGCTTACGAATACTTGCATTTGGTTCAGTGGGGCCATTCAGGTGCTCACTGTTGAGCATCTGATCAAGTGCACCTGGAAACTGAATCCTAGACTCAGGGTACAAATCCTGGCGTTTATCTTACTCACGGAGAGATTTTAACAGAAATAGGGTTACCATATTTTTATTCTCTTTTTCAATGGTATCATGGTTTTGATGTGCCAATTTAAATATACTGATTTTCTGTTGTGAGACAGAACCAGGAGCAGAAGCAAGGCAGGCCTAAAACTTAAGAGGGTATAAAAAGAAATTAAGTAACTACACAAAGAGGGAAAAAAACCCATTCAGAATAAGATTTTCAGACCACTCCTTCCTTCCCTCTCCCAACCTTTGTAACAACAAAACAAACATATAAAAATTATTTTGGCCAGTTCCCAACTCAAACAGTCCTTTTTCAGCTCACTTTCAGAGAGAGAGAAGCCTCATCTTGTTAGGCTATAGGGATTTTTTCCACAAGAAGGAAGAAAACAGTCCTCTCGTGGTTTCATTTTCACGATTTGCATCCACCCGGAACCCTGCAATCGTGTCACTCCTCCCAGCTCCACAGCCTTCCCAGAGCTGTGCATGTGGCCATGTCTGTCTCATGGGGTATTACTTTTAAGAATGAAATGTTCCACAGCAAAGGTTCTTTTAATCTCTTCTCTCTGTTCATGCTTCATCCTCAGAAAACCGAGATCCCCTTCTTTCCTTGGGCAAAAGATTCTCAATACAGGTGTTTTTTGGTCAAATGGTCTATCAAATGGAACATCTCCAACCCCCCATGTCTTTCTCCATGGTTTATAGGAATATTCAGTACACCAATTCATACCTACAATTTTACAAAAGGACATTTCAGCCATCTTCACAGCATCTCCTCACTCTCCTTCCATCTAAAAAAAACTCAGCTCTTGCTTCACTGACTTCAGAATATCTCCTTTTTCCCTTTCACTCAGGGAAAAAAACCAAAAAACAAACAACAAACAAGGCTGCAATGCTGGAGCTTTGCCAGGATCTCCAAAATCAGCCTGAGTTTCCCTGGCCACTGCCCATGGCCACCCCTGGTCCCTGCCGGGCCATGCCAGCTCCCCACACAGGGCCCGGCCCTGCCCCTGCCAGCCCCAAGGCCTGCAGTGGGGCCAGGCCGGGCCTGTGACCTGCACTGCTGCTGGAAAGAAAAAGACTCAGTTCCAGATCACCTCCTTCAAAATGTGTGTTCATGGAGCGAACTAACTTTCTCCACTTGGCTGTTGAAGGTGTCCCATCCTCCCACAGAGGAAGCTCCCTTAGAGAGAACTTCCCTCTGAGTTTCTTCTTCCCAGATCAGACCAGCACAAATGGCTAAAAAATGCTGATTTAATTCTCCATTGAAAAATAAAACTTTAATTTTTTTTAAGGTGTAATGTTACAAAAGCTCAAAACTCTGCTTGTTTCTTCCCTTTTTCCCCCCGAGGAGTGTGAATTGAGCTGTTTTAATTCATTATTAAATTATTATTTTTAAAATTAACTGTTTTCCCCCCTCTTTCCTATTGAGTAACAATGTTCCTTCAGTTCTGTGAGATCATGGCTCTATTTCATATATCAGGCACCAGGTAGTAAATTGGAAGCATTCTGTGCTTTTGAGATAGAACAGTAATGTCAGCTTTTGCATTATCTCTAAAAGATTTCTTAATTAAAACAGTTCTATCTAACAGAATGCATACAGGCATCTCAGTACCTTTTCCAAAATTATCCCTGTGCAATCCATGCTGCTAAGTCAAAGCCCCATGCTAGTCTTCACACATTCAAATCTGGGTCACTGCAGTGTATAGACAGCATTTACTTTAAATTAAATAATTCCTGAGCATGACAATTTTCTATTTTCTTTCACAAGTAGTTATGGCTATGCATTATATTGTGCTAAACGTAAAAGAAGGCAAAACTTACAATTTTAAGGGGAAAAAAGCACTATATTATAAAAAAAAGTTGTCATTGGTGTACTTCATAGCTCTTTACACTCCATGAAATATTTTGTACTGTTTGGTTGTTTTTTTTCAGTTAACACCTATGCAAACATATCGACGTATAATTATACAAGATTTCTGCAAATTAAATAAAACTGAAAAATGCCTAGATAATGCCAGCTGTGATGACAGAGCACTTCATAAGGATAACACTTTGTCCTTTCTTGTACTTTTGCAAATTTTTAAAAGCTGTTTTACATTTGTTTTCGGATGTTGTCAAGTAGTTTATACAAAGGAAAATCCTGAAACTGCAGGTTCATACAAGACCAAACATAGGCTGGTGAAGGTGTGAGGTTAATGTACCTGATTTGCAGTCAGGAATTTCACAGGAAATTTCATAGGCAGCTATTAAGTACAAATATTTTCACAAAGAACTAAAAATTTATATGAAAAATAGTGATAGTGTATACATAACAGATATTCACAATGAGTAGGCTTTATACATTATTGGTAAGAGTCTTTAGTAGGTGATAGAATTACCTCCAGGATGAATTTAGACCGAACTATTTTTTCTGATGTACTACACATAATAATTTGTATTTCTTGACAGGCATTAATCTTTGCACACAAACAGCTTCTTATAAATTCCTTTCTTTGGGGGAAGTAGCAGGGGAGATGATTTTTTTCATAGCTAATGTCAGCATCTGTGCTAAGACACTATTCTTATTTTGCGTAGCATAAACATAGCTCAAATTCTGTAGACTTCTGCTAACCTCTATAATACTTATCATATTATTGCCTACCATTAAACTTTTTAAAATGCCTGGCTAAAATGGAAAAGTTTTCCATAATCTCCTCTCTTAATTTCTTTATTTGAATGTCTGATTTTAAGTAATTTGTCTTTACAGATGAAAAACTGTCTAGTTCATTCAACACACAACCTTTTTGTTAAGCAAATGGTTACAAGCAATAAGCATGTTCTATATTCCTGATAGAGCCATAACACAAGGAACACAAAGAACTTATCCACAGTGGACTTTATTCTAGTTTGCAATTTCTCTGTAATCCATTCTACCGAGCTCAGGAATGTCAGATTCTTCTTAGGTAAGACTGCAATATTTCCTTTCCAAATACTTTTATGGGAATGGATGTGAAATGCATGACGTGAGAAGCATATGTGTGAACAGAACATGATCCAGAGTGGAAGATCCTTCTAGATTATGTCTAAAGTGAGCTAAGTGGCCTCAAGAACTTGCACACAGGATATATGGAACATTGCCTCCATTTAGGGGCTAGGGAAAAGACCAGAAAATGAGCCAAATTTATCTACAGACTTCAGTCTACAGATAACAATTCTGTCACAAAATATTATTGCTGTGGATATGTTGAAAAGTATAAATTGAAGATAATTTAGCACTTGCAATTTCCTTTTAGGGCCAGTAGTATCAGGCTACATTATTATGATATTTCTATAAATGATGGTGACATGTATTATAGGACAACCCGTCAGGTTAATACATATGAAAAAGACTATTATTGTTCTTCAAATAATATTTTTGTAGAGTGTGAAGTGATTCATTGATTTGTGTTTATTTTAGATCATAGATGGTCAAAGGAACCCTTTCTGATCCATATCTTATAATATGTACAGCACAGATAATACAGTGAGAGTTCACACTGCTTTGCTAGGAAACCTCTGAAGTATTTCTCTTCTCTGAAATTATGGTGAGACTACACCAATTATTGGCCCTTGTGTGGAAGGGAACTGCAGTCTCAGAGATGGATCAAAGCTATGATCAACAGTGACATTTCTTGTCTGCTGAATAGAAGGAACATGTTTCAAAAAATAAGACAGTGTTCCTACAGTAGGAAAAATGGCAAATATGCATGCTGAAACTATTTTTAAAAATAGCAGTTTGAAGATAAGTGGGATGGTGATTCAACACTTAATCATTTAGTGTCATTTTCCCCACTCACTTCACTAAGTACTTTATTTATTTTGAGCCTACTCAGTTTTGCCAAAAAATTGTTTTTCTTAATTCGTCTGTCATTAGTTTTAACTCATTGTAAGTTGTCTTTAAATTAATTTTAAACAAAATCAACTATATTTTAAAGCATAAACATGGAATTGTTTATTGTATCCTATGTACACAAATACATTGCAAATGAAACAAGAATCAGATGCTTTGGCTAGGAAATGAGTTGTGGGGATTTTTGCCAGTCAATTTGGAACTCATTTTTAGACATTACTCATATTAAGCAAATAATGCTACATATTTACAGAGGGAAGGTGCCACCAGAAATTAAGGAAAATATTCTTTCTCTTGTAGTACTTTTTATTATTTTAAAAGCTTGTGTCCCTTTGAAAATAGCTCCCTTGTAACCATTGAAGAAGCAGGTGAATGAAGCAGGTTGACTTGTCATCAAAAATTAATTTAGAGAAGCAGCTGACTGAACTGACTTTAGACTGTTTTTTGACAGGATCCTCACAATTAGCTTCTTACTAAACTGATAAAGAACTTTGTATTTGAAAACATGTTTGGGGATGTGGGGATGAGGCTCTTCACCTTGTTGCTATTGCAAATGTCAAAAAATCTTTTCCTGTGATCTGAAAACCAGCATGCTAGAACTGTGAGGTTAGGAAAAAAGTAGTCCACTAGAATAGGACAGAATAGGTTACCAAAATTGCCCTTCTCTCTATAAGATAAGTTTAGATAGTTTGGTTGTCATCCCAGTCCTTTGCTTGCAGATTTTATTTCACCTCTGTTATTTAAGAAAGCCTTCACGGACACAAGTGATCCTTCATTCTCCATCAAAAATGCCTGTTTCCTCCTCATATCAAAGCAAAAAGTGAGATGAGGTGATACAATGCCAATGTTTTTCTGATTAAATTTCTTTGCTTGTCATTATTTTATCATGTTTATAAAGTTATAAGGTAAGAAATAACATAATTGTTTCATATTTCTCTGAAAGAGTCCTGCCATAATGAAGACTTTGGTGGTGCCCAACCCTACTTATGCATTGGAAATTAAGCCAAATACCTTGTTTCTAAGTTCTTAAATTAGAAGGAATGGTTTCAAGATTCATATTCTTTGGCTTGTCAGAAGGCTGGACAAAACCACTACTAAAATAATGTTGGCATTGAATATATTACCTGCTGTTTTGGTTGTCACATTATTTTCAAAAAATTAAACAGAGCTAGAACAATCCACAAAAACCACAAAATCAAAATAGGAATGGGATTTAAGAAATTTAGCATCAGTGATTCATGCTACAGGCTTTTAGTGTGGTCTTTAGGAAAGCCTTAAGGTGCTCTTCCTTTACTTCCTTATTACTATGGTAGATATGCCTAACAGGTAAGTTGTACAGGAAGGCTAAATTTGCCAGATTTTTATAAACCATCTAAAAAGTATTTCAATGTCATCTGCTCGAGGTTCTATAATAGGGATTCAATACACATTTTTTGCATGTTCCTCAGCTTAACTGTGTTCTCTGCAATTAAGCAAAGAAAACTTGGAAAATACCAAAATTAGAAAAAATGAACAAGTTGCATACTTCAGTGAACTGTATCTTCCCAAATACCAAATCTGGGTTAAAGAGAATTATTCATGACTATAAGTAATTGACATGCAAGCAGCAACATTAAAGCAAGGCCAGATAATGAAAGCTAGCAACAGTTGATGCAACACTTCCAAATTCTTTTTGGGTGAACTATCAATTCTGGATTTTAATTTATTTTATTTCAGCATTTCTTCAGTCTAGAAAAGTTACCCCACAAGCAAGTGATATCAGCAAATCACATTTCATACAAAATCTCAGCATCTCGGGCTGCTTTCCTGATTTCATTCTTTCTCCAATGTAGCAAAAGCTGAATTAAATGCCAGAGGTCTTGCATTCTGGTCATTCCCCTGCCACAGTGAAACATTTTACTAGTGTTCATTAGCCAATTCAGCCAGCTATTATTATTGAACTGACTATGAAAGAGCTGAAAACAAGGCCCTCAGGAACTGTGGTGCAACAGCACAACTATTTCCAAATTTATACTGTTGTGCTGACACTTATCCATATCTATTTGTCCATAAAACATTAGGTAGGGAAGGCAATGCTGGAAATGAACAGAGGTGCTAGGAGAGGTTCAATCCCAGCTAGGTGTGTGGGTAGCCATTACTGCCAGCTCAATCACCTAGTCAGAAAAATTCAATAGCATTTGTTGATGGATCCATTATGTAGGAGAAGGAAATCTGACCTTAGAAGACCTTAGAGGATATTTTATTCTCCTTGTGGCATATGCACATGATAAGATATCTGTGGTGAAAGAAAACTTATGGCAGTCGTGTTATTGCAAAAGTTCCTCTCCAGATTCACTAATGAAAATCTCAGCATTGCTCTTCATTAGGGTTTTTACTGAGTACTGCAAAGACAGGAGATGAACAGAATCTGATTTGGGGTAATCACAGTGTAATGGGGGGGCTATGTATTTACCTGGGAATGTTCCAGCTGATCAGAGAGATCTCAGTGAAGGCAGAAGTATTTGTTTTCCAGCAGCATTTCTCCTGGGTACAGGGCAATTTCACCAGCAGCTGTTCATCCCTGAAACATGGTGAGCCTGGGACCGTGCACGTGAGTCTATAGAGTAGATGGATGAATGACATATTAGGAGTGTACTGTACTCATGACTTGCAGGTCTCTGCTTCTGAAAGTTGTTGCACTGATTATGTACAAGTGAGGACCGTCTGGATATCACAAAAAGCCTATTTGAACAAACTATTTTAGAAGTTTTTAAAATTGGAAAATTAATTTCACGTACATATGCATTCATGGACACTCATACCTATGTTTTTCTTTCCAAATGCCACAGCCACAGAATTTAACATCATACTCGGTGAGTCGTGGTTGATTTGTTTCATTTTTCTGGATAGAAATAGTAAGATGATTTTTTTTTTTTTACTGTCTAGCTGGTTTAGAATAAGGATGGCATATAGCTAAGGCTGTTCAGGCTTTGTTCTGCTTTTTACTGAAGAAAGTCCCAAGAGATGGATCCATGATTAGAGGGCAGATAAGGCAGTTAAAGGCACATATTAAATTAATTTGTCACATGGTAATTAATCACCTGATTGTGCAATTTTTCACATGGCTTTTACCCCTACAAATTTTTTGCATGTATAAAGTAGTGAGAGTGTTCTGTCTGTTTAAGAGGAATTCTTCATTATATATCCACCCCGGATGGTTTTTTTTCATTACTATAAGATTTCACTTCAAAATAGTTTGGCTTGTGTTGGCTGTAAGTGAATATAAACTTATTATTGAAATAACAAACAGAAACTTAAGCTTCTACTCTGAAGATCAGTGCTTTATGCTTTTGAAGATAAAGCCACATAAAAGTTCCTAGCCTGAAGTGGAAATACTATCCTCTGTCCTTTTGGATTTCTGTGGATCTTTTTTTTCTAGACAGTTTCAAAAATGATAAATGTTCTCCTAATTTTCTCCTTATCAAAGGTTATGCAACAGAAAGTCTAAATTATCAGATGCTGATATGTGTAGCTTTGAAAACTGCTATTACTTATTTATAAAAATACATAATTTCAATATTTCCTAAAATGGCTAAGTTGTTGACCCCATTAGTATTTGAATAGGTTATAATAGTCCTGGTATTTTATTAATATTAATATTTATGATTGTTACAGTGATATGTTCACCATTTTTTATTCTCATGAGAGGTATCCTAGAGGTCAGCTAAATAAGATGTGTTTTTGAAATTTGTTTCAGAAATTCAGTGCTTAAGACTCTCATGAAATTGTAATATTTTATTTATTGTATATTTTTAGTTGCAAATAGCCATTCAAAACACCCAGAAATGACTAAAGAATGGGTGCATGGGGATTTCACGAGTGGAATTATGTCTGAGTGAAAGGTGAATGGAGTTACTCATTCTGAGCTGATATAATATGGTGCATAAAGGCCTAATAAACACATGTACATATTAAATGTGCTATTATTTGCCAATAAATTTTAAATGAAAGCGAGATATGCAGCACAATGCTTCCCCTGTGTAGGACAGGAATTAGAAAAGAAATAAAATGTTTTTATAAGAGAAATGTAAGATATTAGGGCAATTGGAAATCACAAATTTACTTAGTGCTTCATGGAACTGAAAATACAGTTATGTCATTAGTCTTAAAAATAGCTAGAATTTCCCTTGCTTATCTAAGTATCCTATAAGAAATACCAATATTCCCATTTAATTATATCATTTCTCCTTTACCTGTAGGGGTATCCAACCACAATTTTTAAATCATGTGCAAGTCCAATTAAATGCTGGACACATGTTCTTTGCTAGATGCATAGAGTTGCACTAAGCTCTTGCTTTTTTAGCCCAAATATTATAGTGCTAAATAGAAACTACAAAAAATTTAGGGCTTTTAAAAATGTGATAATTAAATTAACAAATCTTTATAAAAGATGCCTCTTATAGATGATTTGGGTGTTGTTCTTCAAATATTATGTCAAAATACATAGCAAATTAGACATAGGCACACTAACTATCTAAATTATGAATTAATATAGATGGAAAAAGAATAGCTAATTGTAAATCAGGCTGAAAAAATGCTACTAAATATGCCAAAAACCACAGAGGTTTAATGGAGTGGTTCAGCAAAAATAGTTTGAAATTACAAGTGAGGCATTAATTTTCTTCAGTATCTATAAAATTTTAGGAAATGTAATTTTTTTTAATAAGCACTGCCTTCATCTAGTTGTACATGTCTTAGAAAGGATGTCTGTAGCTCATCATTCCTCTGAAAGTTTTAACTACTGTGAAAAAGCACATTGTAATCCCTTCATGGCTTTTAGTGTGAATATGATGTCATCTCCTGCTATTGACAGCCAACTAATGAAATAACACCAAGGTCCTTGAAAATGCGCCTGAGATCCTGACAGATATTGTTAGAGTAGGAGCTCCAGACTGACCCCCGGATGTAGAAATACATCTGTGTAGACCAAGAGTGGGCAACTGCTCTTCAGTTCCTGCAAGCAGCCTTTGTTTTTTCAAACCTAGAAAAGAGAAGATACCAAACAAGAAAAAGTGTTACACTCTTTTGTGCTGTTGCTTCAAACCAACAGGGCATTCTTCATATTTCTGCAGCTGATGGCAATTTTAACTTTAAAATAGACACCATATTACCATTTTAAAAAAATTAAATAATTAAAAGGGAAAAGATACAGGGCTGCCACAGTCTCCAGGCTCAGATTTGTAGAAATGAAACTTGTGCAATTATGACGCCACTTACTGATTCTTTTCCTTCTCTAAATGACTTAAGTGGGTCATTCAGTGAGCAAGAGCTTCTCTACCAATCTCATGAAAGAGGAGCCCCTTGCTTTAAATATCATGCAGCTAAGTAGAGTCAGCAATATGCAACTATCTGCTGTGTACCTGAGAACTGCTCCTCTGTAAGGATTTCTCCTTTAAGTACGTTGGATAGGGCACATAAAAAACCTTTTATCTTCATTAATTGGCTCTGTATGGGGCAATTTACACCTTAGGTGGAGACAATTTTTCCTCATGAGAAAGCTGATTAAATTACAGCTCATTAACAAGAATACCTTTCTCTTAACCATAGGTAAGGCTCACTGTGACCTACTTCTATTGCTCTTAGAATTCTCAGATTTTTCATTTTAATTTGAGTACCTACATTACATATGATTGGCTGCAGGATAAGACAGTCTCACAGTCTAATTTTAGGTTGGAAGATGTAGGTTTTCTTCTGTGAGAAATAAATTTAAAAATAACTGTTTAGGTCATAAGTGGCTGGCAAGTTTAAGATGCTAACAGTTGAGAAAAGGGAAAAGCAATCTTAACATTTATAACAGTGTTTTGATTCTTTTGGTTATTGATTGCATTCAGATTAATAGGTATTTTTTCTGTCTCTGACCCCAAAGGATTTACTTCTCTGGAAGATTTTCCATTGCTTATATTGTCAAAAGCATCACTTCTTTCTGGAAGATTCTGTAGAATTGAATGGGAATTAAAAGGAAAGACAAATATAATGAGTTTTAAAGCAATTTCTATGAAATTCTAAATCGTTTTATACAGAGTTGTTCACCATTTAATTTTTTGCTTGCCTGTAAAATCGTGTAGTATGAATACAATTTTCTACCACAGATTGGTCTGAAAATTCTGCAGAGACTGCAGTATATATTAATTGCTATTGGGTTTTTTTATCTGTCTCTTATTGAGAAATGAACTTTAAGTTATTGCCATGTATTATTAAGAGATTCCTGAAGCATTTCAAAACATGCAGCTTTGGATTTCTGGAGGTTTTTCTGTCATTAGTAGAAGTGGGTTCGATTCAGTGACTAGACAAAGGTATTGCTGTGTCTACAGACAGCCAGTGATCAAACCATGCAATGGAAGATGTGATCCAAATAAAAGACTCCTTCCTGACATCTTTCTTTGGTGGTGCTTGAGTTTTTCTACAGGCAAACTTAAAATGGCACCTTTTGATCTGGTGATCAAATGATCTACATGAACTGAGCTTCCACCAGAGTGTTGAGGCATATTCAGACAATAATTTGGAGATCTATATTTGAATAAATTGTCCTGTTTCAAGGCTTGTTCTTCCTTCAGATTTCACCATTTGGATTTTCAACTTGCTTGTATGTAACCTGCTGAATACAGAATGAACCAAGAATTGTGCTTCAGCATCAATGGAAGCAGTTGTTTAAGTCAAGGCACTGAACTGGCCTGGGTATAAGGTACTGGTCGAGGATTAAGATTTCCACAAACTTTTTTCTAATATAAAACGCTAATTAAAAGGCCATTTTTATGGACTTTTAAAATTAAACTAAATTTCAATCTATAATTGTACTTCTGAACTGTTGAAATGTTCTAAAATAAAACTTCTATTTTTTAGGTAATATTCCTAAAATGACACGTTGACTGTTAAGTCCCTTAAAAGAAAGCACAATTATATACATGTAGTCAAATCTAGTACCTGCTGAATTGGTGCCTTGACTATTATGCTGTTTTGCAAGAAATACATAACTCATAGACTTCTCAGAGATCATAAAACAGAGTTTTTCTTTGGTAACAGGTGACAGGACTACAGAGTAATTATTTTGAACAGGAAGAAATCAAATGCCTTGCCTAGTGTGCAGATGGTGGTTCCTATGAATTCAAATGTAACTATTACAAAAGAAAGATTGATTTCTCAGTCGGGATTTAAATATCCTTATTAATGACATTGAAAACTAAAGTTATTTGATTTTATTTTTTTTCTTCTATGCTCTACTAGGAGGAGCTGTTTTATTTAGTGTTTTTACCTCTTCAAAGTCTATTTCTTAAGTGCACTACAACTTCAAGTAACACCAAGGCCAAAATTATCACATTTCAGTTGCCTTGCTCATCAAGCTTTACTTGTAAGGAGACTGAAGCTCAGAGTGTTTGTGAATGAAATAGTTGTATACACATATGAAACTCATGTGAATTGGATTTGTTGCATTTTTTTACCTTGCTGCAGTTTTTACAGGAAGATTAACATTCTCTTATGAAACTCCTGAGAATGTATCTTGGTCCTCAGCTGCTACCAATGCTAAAATCATGGAAACAACCTCTCTAAACGAAAAGAAAGAAACAAACAGAAACCAACCCAAAAAACAACACCAAAAATCTCACCTAAAGAAACAAAGCCAAAGCCAAAAAAACTAACAAAATTTTCTGGTTAATTTTTTGCATTTTATGAACTGGTAACAGGAAAAAACCTTTACCAGGGAATTCACAAAGGCAAGCTAACTCTGGAAATCAGTAGACATAAAAATGCTATGATGTTGCTTTTTGCAGTTTCTTGTAGAGCAGAAATGTACTTTGAGGCAACTCAGCCATTACCATCTCTGTTTAATTATTCCTTTGATAAAGAATTTCTGTTACATTAAGTGGTTGTTTTACAGCACTTCACAGTGCAAAAACATTATTGCCTTTATCTCATTGTTACAAAAAAGGATGTCAGGAAGTTAGTCTTTCTCCAGTACTTGCCATTTTACACATTGTTTACAGTAAAGATGTCTGCCAATATTGTGTCGTGTGTTTAGTCACCTTGAATGAAACTGAATTTGTGCAAAACAGCATTAACTATTTTATGTATTTTCCCTAAGATGAATAAAAATACGTTCTGTGAAAACACGAGGGTTGAGTGCACCATTTGTTACTGCTACAGCATATGGACACATGCTCTTATATTGATATTGCACTGTAACTACAGAGTAGTAAAGACAAATCGTGTCAGAATGCTATGGCAATCTCAAAATTACAAAAGCTATATTAACAGAAATTATTTTTACATCCATTTTCTGAGTTGTTGTGTACTTTTACTTTTTAAAATGTGTCACAAAAATGAAAACATAAAACGTCCTACACTGAGATTTTGCTTTACCAGTATTCACTGAAAAAAGCAGTGCGCATTTATACACACCATATTTTAAGTAAGATTATAACATTATATCATTCTCAGTTTCCTGCAGAAAAACAGAATTAATTAAAGACATCCTTATTAGAGTGATTCCATATAATGACTCCATAGTTTTCAGCTCAAAAATCTGCTTAATGCCAATTTTATTGTTGATTTGACCATCCAGATGCAGACAAACAAAATTGCAGCTTGAAATCTGATTAATGAAATTTAGATTAATGACCAAAGAGGACAAGAGTTCTTCATGCTGATGATCTAATTCTGTTTTTAGTTTGGTCTAAGACCCGACTACACCTGTCATTCAATTTTATATCTTTCTAATGAGGGAGTAAATGTTTCAAAAATAGGTAGGATTTAAAATTAACTCTCTTCTAGAACAAATTTGGCTTGTACTTTTAGGAGTACTGTACTCTTCATTCCCTCTGAGCGTGGGAATCTCAGAACTTTAATACTTGTCAAAAAATTACTATTTCCTAGACCACAGTAATCCTTTCTGAAGTTCAAATTGCATGAAATTTTTTTCTCATTTTTCATTCAAAATATGGAAAGTTATGCAATGATGTCAAGAATAGAAACTATTCAAGTATTGTAAATATGGACTACACTTTAGAAAAAGAAGTAGAGCTGAGTTACAAAACAAACCTCTGTAGAATTGCATGAAATTCCCTGTTCTGATTTGAAATAATAAGATCATTACATACAACATTTTTCTGTTAATATATAGTTTTGATAACATGTTCATATGCACTTGTAGTGACTTTAGAGTTTTTGATGATTTCTATGGAACATAAGCATTAAAACCTCCAAATACAGATTTTTAACTTTTTTTTTTTTTCAGAAACAAGAATTTGTATTTTCCTTAAATATACTTGGATTTACTTTGACCTTTTAAGTGAAAACGTCATACAAGGTCAGTGTGATTTCAGTTTTGGTAACTGGTTGTAACTGGAGGCAATATTCCTTCATTTTACAAACAAAATCAAGTATTTAACAATGAGCTCTTTTAAACTGTTATTTTGTTGGTCATGTGCAGAGTGGGAAATGCCATACTGCAAGAATACTGAAAAGATTAATTACCCACAGTCAGATGATATGTCAATTACACAGAGAGAAAAAAAAAATTAGGTCTATAGCACTCTTCCAAGTCCTTTGCTTCATTTTCAGATTCATTGCTCACCTTGAAAAGTGCCTGAGTTGAACTTTTGGATTTTTTGAATTGCATTCACAAGACTAAAAAAAAGTTATTTTCCTATGGCTCACAGAAAGCTGTGTGTGTTTTCCAGGATTAACCTGTATTAGTAAGAGTTAAACCATATATATATATATATATATATATCTTTTTCCAGTTCTTAACAAAATAAATAAGGGTGAATGAATAGAGGAAATCTGCTCCCTCCTAACATTTAAAATGAGACTCTGAGTGGGAAAAAAAAAGGAGTACTTGGTGAAGGTGTTTGTAAAGTAAGAGCAATGTTCCAACATCTACAGTACAAAAATGGACCAAAGAGGACTAAAAGAGAGATGTGGATGAAGGACATGCTAGAATGGACTAAAGATCTTTCAAAATTTCAATTTTAAACTGCATCCAAAAATAATACAGAAATTGGCAAAAATATTGCTAGAGCTAATTTTGATTAGGGTTCAATAAACAGTTCTTGCAATTTTGGAGGTTCCAACAGGATGTAAGGTAGATATTTGCCATGTGAATGAATTATTCATGTTTAAGGAGGGTATCTTGGCAAAAACACTTGGCATAAACACCTCAACCACACTGCATAGGCGTCTGGAATGAGTCATTGCATTTCTTCTTTGAAAAAAGGTTATGCTTCTTATCTTAGGGCTAAGGGAAATCTTTTAGCAAGATGATGGAAAAAATAGGGGTTTTTTTCAGGGTTTATGTAGGCCAGCCCTGATGAGGCTCATAATAAGGTATATGGCTTAACTGGGAGAAGGAAAAATGGGCACATTAAAATTGTTAATCAAAATGTCGAGAATTAGTGCAGAGACTAAACAAGAATTTACATGTTTAGAGAACTAGTACACTCTAGGAAAGGTTTTCTTCTGCTGTGATTGACAAATATTCCTCTTCAGGAAAGTGAAAGAAAATTACATATAAGGCCAGAGGGAACCATTTAATAAGTGCTTAAGGGCAAGAGATGAAGATGAGATGTTTGCTACAGAAGAAACAGGTAGCTATTGTAAGAATTCTTTTCTCTTTCAAATAAGTTTACCAGTTGATAATATTTGCCATAATAGATATTAGTAAAAATAAAAAATTCTTATAAAATTTTTGGTAAAACTTCCAAAGATGGTCACATAGCCAGAGTCTTATATTTTTTAAATTCAATAACAAATAAATGAAGGAAATATGTTTTGTTTGCTTGTTTTCGTCCATAGAGTATTTTACTGCATGCATTTTAGCTTTTGGAAAATGGAAAAAGTTAACTCTAATTGACACTGATTCAATTAGAAGACCATTTGCTATTCTCTGGTATGTCTAATGGAAGGACTGGGAGAACTGCTCTGCAAGGACCTCTGAATCTGCATTCTTAATGAATTATTATGTTTAAAGATGGCTAAAATCTTCACCTTTGAGTTAAATGGTACACTCTTTAAGAAAACTGATTGAAATACTTAATGCATCTCTGAACAGAACCTCTTCCAGCCTTTCTGTGTTTTTTCTTTATTATTCCTTTACTGACCTTCAAGACAATTTTTTACATGCAGGGGAATGGCTAAAATTAACATATGAAAAGGCATATAGTGTGTTGTGAATAACTGATTCAGATAGATTTACAGAGTATACAAGTATTTGGGACAGTGATTTCTCTTAAAAGTAAGTGATATAGTTTGTGGAATATAGGGGATCTATTTTCTGCCTGGTGCATAGAAATTTACATACAGAGCTCCCTTCACAACAAATACAGGGACTTGTCTATCTAAAACCTTGCACACACTTCTGAAACTGTACCAGATATTTTTGGCGGATTTGATGATCTGATATCTGAAATGAAAATAAGATTTAAAGTGTTTCTGCAGGTGGATTTTCCTTCTGTTCAAATTGTAGCCATCAGGTAGTAGTTATAGTCACAGTTAAATGACCTATTTGCAATAAAAATATACATAGTTTGCTCTTTTTTTCATTTTCCACATTATATAAATGAAGACCTGCTTTTTGCAGAGGTGCATATGGAATTATGTTTTGGGTGTTGCAACCTTGACTGCTTTATCTTCTCCTTTATTCGAGTTAAATCTGATCTTGTCTGAATACAAGGTTTTCTAGTAGGTATAATCAAAACATGTCCTGTTAGGAAGTAGCAATACTGTTTGTCTACCAGTAGTTTAGAACTCAGAGAAAGCAGTCTTGGGAGCATAGCATTAAGTCTGTGAAAAATGGTAAGGAAGAAATAAATCATAATCATAGAATCATTTAGTTAGAAAAGACCTCCAAGATCATTGAGTCCAAACTTTGAGCGATCAATACCATGGCACTAAATGTCACATGCAGTCACTCCCTGAACCACCCCGGGGGATGGTGCCTCCATCACCTTCCTGGACAGCCTATTCCAGTGCTTTACAACCCTTTCAGGGAAGAAATTCCTTCTGATGTTTAACCCAAGCATCCCCTGGTGCAGATTAAGGCCTGTTGTCCTCTCACTTGTTACCTGGGAGAAGAGACCCTTTCAAGTGCTTGTAGAAATCTGTAAGGTCTCCATTGAACCTCCTTTTCTCCGGGCTAATATCCCCAGCTTCTTCAGCGGCTTCTCATCAGCTTCTGCCGCCCTTCCCCAGCTCCACTGCCCTTCTCTGGACACTCTACAGCACCTCAATGTCTTTCCTGACCTGAGGGGCCCAGAACAGGACACAGAATTTAAGGTTTGGCCTCACCAGTGCCAAGTACAGAGAGACAGTTGCGGCCCTGGTCCTGCTGGCCACACTAGCGCTGGTAAAGGCCAGGATGCCATTGGCCTTCTTGGCCATCTGGGCAAATTCCTGGCTCATATTCAGCTGCTGTCAACCAGCAGTCCCAGGTTCTTTTCTGCTGGGCAGTTTTGCAGCCACTCTTTGTCAAACTTGCTGTGCTGCATGTGACCAGAGTGCAGGATGCAACACCTAGTCTAGTTTAGCTAGCTTGTTGAATTGGGTCCTTAAATACCTTAGCAGTCTCTGGTGTGTTTTTAATAAATTTTGTTGAAGTTCTATATATATACAGGTCTGCTAAGGCAGAATTTCAGGTCTCTGTTTCCATCCTGTCTTTGTGTCATTGTAGCCTTCCTTCAGCAGTCACCAGTACCCTCCCAACCAGGAATGTATTACCATACTGCCTCACAGATGGACACACATCATTGCCAGCCAATTCTCAGACCTCTTCTGTGTACTCTCCAGTAGCCCCTGGTGAAACTCCCAGCAAATGCAGAAATACAAATATGGTGTAAAAATCGCATGATATTTCTCACTCAGATCCATTCTAATTGGTCTATTTATATGGCATTACACAGACTTCTGCACTAAAGCAAAAATTTAATCCCTTTTCAACATAAGAGTGAAAGAAAACTATTAACTACTGGTTTTGAGCCATTTCAAAATTATCAGAAGTAAAGGGACTCCAGAGAATTCTCTGGAACAGAACAAATTGAAGTGAAAGCCTTCCCCCTTTAGCTATTTGCAGACATGCAGACACTGAAATTCTATACCTGACACCTGTCTAATTTTCCTTGTCTAAAGCTTGCTGCTGAAGACCATTTGACAAGGCAGACAGTGAAGCAGTATTTGTAATACCTGTTTAAAATAACCAGAGGCAAATCTTATGATTTGTAATATGCATTGTAAATCATGGAAAGAAAATGTGAAACCAGGCTGCAGATTAATCAGGCAAAAGATGTAATTGATCAAACTGTGATTCCTGTGATGTTTACTGGAGCATCATGCTTAGCTGTGAATCAGAAATCCCAACCAATAAATATCACAGAATTAGAAGGATCCATCTGCATTCCTATATCCAGATTAAATGATATGGCAGTGCTCTAGTTGTCATGTTGTTGTGAAATCTATTAACTAGACAGCTTTGTCTATATGTAATCTGTGAATTGGCCTGAATTGCAGAACATCATGGTTTACAGTTATAAATGTGTTCTGCTAAATAGCAATGATTTGCTTCCCTGATATTACTTGTATGATCCATTACACTTGTTCCTTATTTTCTATTCCAAAGCCTTTATTGTTTTCTTTTAGATTTCCTTACTATGGATACCAAATTAGTGGAAAGGACTTCATCTTCTTTGAGCATGTGTTATGTCTCTTCACCTGACTTGAGTGTAAATTGCATCATTATGCTTAGGAGCTTGCTGGTAGCCAGCTGAATAATTAATTATGAGTGTTGCTGTCACTGACAAGGGTTGCATACAGAAACAAAATATGATAATTGTAAAAACATTGTGAATGAGGTTGTGAGGATTTAATTATATACGAGGAAATAAAATTTTTAAACTCCTGACATCTACCACTAGTCTCTGTGAATGTTGGATCACATGAAAACTGCTCAAAGACCTCTAGATTTGCCTCAGTTATTAGATTACTAGTATCAGTAAATTAGATGTTGGAATGCTAAGGACTCAGATGTCCATTACCATTTTGCTCTGCCCATTGTGTCTTGGGTAGGTGGTCTCTGGGACAATTTGTAGGATGAAAACTACCTCCCAGAAGCCCAGGCGACTGTGCTATGTCAGAATAAAGCCTGATGTCTTTCCTCTTGCAAACCACCTGGGTGTAGCACTGAAACCTTTGAGATTACTTGTTTTCCAAGCAAGAGGGTACTTACATGTCAGTGTTAGTTTTATTGATAGCAGTTTCCCTACTGGTGAATCCTGCATACTTTGTCCTCTGTTTCAAGGAAAAGACATCCCTGAGAAGGCAATAGCTTGCTGGAGGAGACAGAGAAGCAGAGAAGAAAAAGGCCAAGGTTAAAGGAAAAACAAAGCTTAAATACCACTATTCAGTCAAACTCTTTGCACTGCCTATCTTCTTCCTTTCAGAAATTCTTTTGTGATTCTGCCTTTTGCTTGTGCAATCTGCACCCTCATGGCAGCCAAAGAGCAAAGGCAACAATAGTCTTTAGCAGGCAATACCCTGTTAGCATGGATTCCTGCCAGCAGTAGTCAGCAGGAGAGCTTCTCTGAGCTACTCAGCTGGTAAACAGCACCTTTACATAACCTTTAGTCAGTTGATGATAAGTTAATGCTTGACAGCTGATTTAATGAACTCTCCTGGGCTTCTTAAACAATACAGGTGGGGAGATCTGTATGTTTTGTGGAGGAAAGGCTTGGCACAATCAAATGGAATTGAGTGTAGCTGTTTTCTTGTTTTGGTGCTTAGAATTCCACACAGATAATGTGTATAGATAGATAACCTGCACGTATCTATTTCTCCAATAATGCTAAGAAAAATTAAGTTAGTCTAGGCAGTCATCACATGCAGTTTGGGTTCTATCAACCTCACTGTACATTGATCTATTAGTTTGCCTCTCAGGTTATGACTCTTAGACGTACCAAAAAAAAAATAGTATGAAATTGCTTTGCTCTCACCCTCTGAGAGCACTGTGCTGTATGCACCTGAACTGTTTTGAACATTTCACTTGTTACATACCCAAGTCTTACAGGGCTGGCACCTGCACAGTGCTACAGCCCTTAACTCTTCAAATGCATCATCCTGCTCAGTAGCCAGCTTGAAAGAAACTGCTGATATCAGAACTTTGAATATCCTGAATATTTATGGGTTTTTACATCTCCATGAATGATAAGCACTTTTAGAGACCTCACCTTTGATTATTTAAGAACAGGAGGGTTTTAGCAACCACAAGGAGAGGGACAAGTTTGTGGGCTTAATCTTGTGTAGATTTCAGTGTTTTACTATTTAGAGGCTGGTTTGAGTGAATTGAACATTTTCTTGCCTGTTTCTTTCAGCACTCATGAAACCTTATCCTTTGTTTGATTCTCTGGGAACAAAATTCCCATAAATATAAAATCAAGCTTATCTGAGGCAATGAAAATGTAAAGTCATGCCCAAAATACTCGTGGCAGGATCACTTTGAAGGTAATGAATAATTATTTAGTATCCAGAGTGCCCATTCAGTTCTTGGTTAATGCAGGCAAGACTGCCTTCTACTCTTTCAGCAGCACAGCCTACCTGGTTCATCCAAATACTGTTTTGCTACTACTGCCAGCAGCCTTAAAAAGGCCTGACATCACGACATTGCATCATGTTGCCCTTCCTGTTACAACTGAGTAAGTTCAAGACAGTACAATATGTCCAACATACAAATGATATCGAAATTCAAGGCTGCCTTATGTTAGTCAAATGTTATAGCCAAAAAGCCTCAACCCGTGGATGGAACCAAATACTTTTTTGGTAGTGGCATAGAGTTTATCTGTTGTCTCCACAGCACAGCTGTATGAGCATGAATGTGTTCAACGACTTACAGAGTTGCTCAGTCTAGAATTTAGGAGTGGCTTCAGGTTATCTCTTTCATTTACTTTACTGCCTTATTTTAGCAGCAAGGTCAACTGTTTGGCTGTTGCTGCTTGAGTAGTAGGTGCAACATTTTCTTACTCAAAGATAAATTATCCCTAAATGTGCTTTCTGAACCAGAGTGCCAAGTTCATACAGAAGTGGAAGTTGGTGCTAAACACATTACTCAGTGTCTTTAATGCATCTCTAAGGATGCATCTGTGAACATGGCAACCCATTTGCTCTGCTGTATCATCTACTGGCAGATACCTGGTAAGAGTTTGAGATGATGGTTGGACTTATGAAGCACTTAAATAGTGTTGATTCTCAGGGAAAGTCACTATTGGGAGGACATTATGCATGGTGGCATCTTTGTTCTGATGTTTGGTCCAACCTCTTTTAAAAATTATTCTAAAGTTCTTAAACGTTAAGCTTATCTTTTGAGACCATGTAAATGTTAAGGCTTCATGGTGTTACGAAGTACAAGCGGGATATTTAGCTTATGTTTTGGATTCCTGACTGTGTTTAAACAAATTTTGGTGGCTGTTGCTGTGGTTAAAATTCTTACCTGTGAGTTGTTTATTTAAATAATTACATTTGTTCTAATCTTTGAATGTGATGCCGATTGCTTAAATGGAAATTAATGCTATATGTATATTCTTTCAGCATCAAAGAAACAGAACACTGCATTCATCAGCATTTATAGACACAAACTAGACAGTACATACATACACAGTCTGTATATAATGGAAGACCTTATCTTTTACTGATCAGGCATAAATGGGATAGGAGCAAAACTCTGTTGCTCAGCTCTGTATGGGTATTGATATATCTAAATTTTAGATGGTTTTTGTGCATCTAACAAACTAACCCAATCTTCTGATCCAAACTTTAGTTTCTGGGAAAGAGTAGAATATGTATGTATTTATTCTTTGCCCTTCTGCTTCTCTCTCCATTTATACTACAGCTGGAAATTAAGATGATGGTATCCAACACTTTTTTTTAAGAAGGAGGCAGAAAGAAAATAAGCATCTTCGTCATTATGGCCAGCTAATCTTCCCATTATGATTATTACAGTGTTTTATGCTTTGGTTTATTGATTAGGCATATTTGTGGAAAGATTTTCTTGTTTGCATTGTCTGAGACACAGATGTTCTCACTGCACTGTAATAATTTGCAGTGTATTTCCTTAATGTTATTTTATTAACACGAAATGTCTTGTTTCCTTGTTTACCTTTCTAGTCAATTGTATTCCTTCCTGGTAATTTTGTACTCCAATAGTTAAGCATCATCATAGTTCTAAAGTTGGTTAGCCATTCCGTGATTATCTCTCTGTATACCCCTTGAACAAAAAGCTATACAATAACACAATTCCCGTAAAGTGGAGCTAAACCCTTTTGTTAATTTATTAACCAGCATATGAGAAGGCTGAGAAAAATGGCAGCTCCCATTTAAATACTATGCAGAGAGTGTAACATCAGTGTTGTCCATGCATGGAATTGTCTTTTGTAATTAGTTTTGTCTGCGGTGAGGTACTAAACCACTGTAACTTTGTTAAATGTGGAGCTCAAAAGAGCAGAATGTTCATTAATTAGCCAGTCACTTGGACAACTCTGACATAACTTAGCATTTATTACTGTTTTGCTCATTGTGCTAACCTAATTCACTGACCTTCAATTTGAAACACGCTTTATTTTCAGCAAGGAAAAGTAGGATATGCAGTTCTGCCCGGGGACTGGAGAGTATTAGGAGCACCTGTAGAGCCCAGTTCCTCTCTGATGTGGCCAGCATGTGGAATTGCCCTTGCACTTGTGGTTTGGGCCACAGCTGTGGTGATGCTGTCTGCAGTCTGCTGGGAGAGCTGGGAAGCTGCTCTTACCTTCAGTGTCTGTGGGGGATTTGTAGCTAAAGAGGAGGGATGGATGAAGGCTCTGGTGCCTTGGACTTTGGTTTTTCATACCAAGAGTTCTACTGAATGACTTAGAAAATAGAGCAAGTAAAAAATTCTGGATTGCAAAGAAAGTCTGCATGCCTCTCTTCTACACAACTTGCAGTGGCTCTAACAAAAATAGTAGTACTTCAGACAGAGTTTCTTTAAAGATGTATTTAACAAAGTAAATTCTTGCTTGAAATTACCTCAAATGTAAATTCTAGTATGTTCTGCTGTGTAGTCCTCTCTTTTAAAACAGATGGATTATCTTACAGTCTTTATGTTACCTGTATGTTTCATGTTTATGCACATGCATATAATTTAAAAGTCCTACATGTATATATATATATATATAATTTAAAAGTCCTGTATCTTAGCAGTTTTATAAGCTTCTTCACTCTCTTTCCCCCCTCTCTATAATATCAATAGATGTAGCTTAATTTATACTGCAATCTTCTGAAGCAAGGCCTGAAGGTATGATTTTTTTTCCTCTGTTTCATCATTGTTAATGAATAGTAGCCATATTTTAAGTAATATCTTGATTATTGTTTTTCTCCTAAAAGTATACCCTTTTAAGACAAATTTTCTTTCACAAAATTTGTAAATAAGCTTAATTTATTCTCCTGTAGTTATCCTCCTCTAAGTATTCACCACTCTTCCATAAATAATCTTTCAGAGAGGATCCTACTATATTTCATTTTCTGCATAGGGAGAGCCAATAACTATATGTGGACAGTTTTAAGAGCAAATTTCATGTTTGCTTTGTAAGCCATTTGTGCTATTCTGGCTGTACTTCTTTTAAATTTCTAAGATTTTAAAAGCTGATTGATTCTCTAGAGAATTCCCCTTATGTAGGTAATATGGATTTCACACTTTTTTTTTAAGGAAAGGACAATAGGCAGGGAATATTCACGTCAAATATGAATATTTGATTCTCTCCATTTTCTATTAAAAATTAGAAAATATTTTTCTTCCTATGGCTTCTATCTCTCTTTACTTATTTATTAATTTTTAAAGCTCAGAAAGGAAAAGCAAATATGAAGCATTCTTAAAGTGAAAATGACTCAGATGGCAGAACTAATTGTAAGAGATTATTTTAGTCATGTCTAATTCTGTCTCAGAACTGAAGTATGTATTTTTTGGATTCCTTCAAGCTCTATGTTTCTATGTTTTCTAAGAAAATTTGGAGTAACTTAATTTGGCATGTATCTGGTTATGCAGTATTATAAATAAGCTATTAAAAAAAGCCATAAGGCTAAATAATTTGGTCCTGTAAGTTGGAATAATGAAGGTTGAGTTTTCTTGTCAAAACATTTCTTCTCCCTTACCACCTATCATAGTTCTTGATTTCAATACTAAATTTAAAGCCTGCCACATATACTCTGGTATTTCTATTCTGATGTTGAATGAATCTAGAGTTTCTAATGAAAAAATAATTACTAATTTAATTAAAATCAAATCACAGTGTTCAGGAAGGAACTGAGTAATTAGTGGAATTGACAATTTGAAGTGTTGCTATCTTGCAGGCCATAGCACAGGTCGGACATAAAAATCATAGCATACATTGTTGTTCACCTCTCCTTTAGCCCAGAAAAATGAGAAATTTCAGGGTGACCAGAGGTGGACAGCAACTGGAAGAAGCCTAAGAATGGGCTGAGACATGGTCTTCTGTTCCTGGCTCCTTGGGTTACATCTGCATTTTGGCAGCTATTCACATAGAAAAAGAAAAATAAAGGCTAAAACCCCCACAGTATTATATTAAGCTTGGAATAACTTAAAGGCAAAAGCTGCTAAACCAAACGTTTACCAGGGCATCTTCTTACTGTGTCTTTATGAAGAATCTACTATGGCAAATCTTAAAAAGATTATAAGACAACGTCTTTGACCATTTGTACTTCACTGACCATATCTATTATTTCTACTCTCTCAGGTATAAATGCAGCACTGTAGTTTAATTCCTACGTTCAATCATTGCTCTTGCAAGCTGGTTCTATGAGTAATTCCATCAATGTAGCAAGAAATGCCTCATGACAGGACCAATGTTAAAATCATGGCCAGCTTCAATTGTAGCATTTCTGAGCATTCCAGTCTCTTGCTAAAATACTTCATGCTACAATAAACATGAAGACTGAAGTGCTGTCTCACTCTTGGAACAGGAGCAGGAAAGGAAGGGAAAGATATTTTCATGGGAAACACAATGGCAGAAAACTGTAGTGAAAGTCAGTATTATAAGAAGAGGTGAATTTACAGCAAAGTGAAAATACTTTCTATTCTTGTAAAAGGACATAAAAATTTTCTTGAACTCTTAAATGTGAAGAACTCTAGAAGAGGATGTGTGAAGAGTATGAAGGCTCTTGAGGCCATGAGCCTTGGAGGCTCTGTGTTTGTCACACTGCCGACCCTCTCTGCAGCAGAAATGTTCCATCTCTTGCCCTTCAAACATCTGAGTTTTTAACTCATAATCACAGATTAAAACATGGGTAAAGATATATAAAATATATATGGACTAAACACTGAGAGAAAAACATTTACAATGGGCTTTCCAGATCACAAGGCATTAAAAGACCTCCAACAAAAAAAACCTCCCAGGGGTGTTATAGCCTTACAAAAAGTAGGGGATTAAATTGTTTTTATACCACCTGACCTACAGTAGCACTATGGGGTACTGTAAAATTTCTTTGCCACTGCAAACAATGATTGAACCTGAATTAATGTGACTACTATAAAATTCTGTCCTGATTTAAGTTAAAATTCAGTTGAAAAAGTGAATGAATCTTGTGACACAAGACTCTAATTTTAATTATATTAATAAAATAATCTGAAAAAGAAAGTATTTCTTTTTAAGAAAAAAACCTTTTAAATTTGAAATTGAAATTCACTTAATACATTATAGTCTCAAATAGAAAAGTCTGTGCTACTGCACATATTCAGGTAATTAATTAAAATATGTTTTCTGCACAATATGTGTAGTTATCTGAGTCAGTTCCTCTAGGAGACCATAATTTTGAAATAATGTGTTGTACTAGCATTTTAAAAATCTTCAACCCCTCTATTTATCCCCCAACTTACTGAATAAATCCCATAAGTGAGGTTTTTTTTAAAAAATTCCTGGACAGCTGTAAAATCAGATGCATCTTGTGAGAGGTCCCATTTCCTTCTGAAACAAATTAATTTTTCAGCTGCTCTCTGATTGAACAGATCTATCACTATATAACTTTGGGGATAGGGTAATGTACTGGGGTATTACTCATGTATATTTTCCTAGCTTTCAAAAATTACCCTCTCTAAAGTAATGGACACATACAGAGGACTGTTACACTTTCTAATCAACCTAATTGATTAATTTGATTAATTAATTAATTGCACTAAGACATGGGATGAGACTCTTGAATACCAAAGGTACTTCTTTCCCTCCCTCCTCTTGTTATAATCTTCAACTTTTTCCACTTCTTTGAAACTTGGGTAGAATTTATTATTATTATTATTAATTATTGCTCTTTTATTTTTTTTATCTATTTGTCCAGTTACAACTGTGGTCGCTTATTTACTGAAGTTTGTCAAGTTATTTCTAATCTGTACTTGTTATGACAATAACAAAATCCCAACTGTTATTAGAATCTGCATGTGCATTTGTAATTTACACAAGCCTTGCATTTATTTCTCACCAACCACCCCCCCCCCCCCCAAAATGTAAGGCTAAGCATAACCTTGTGTCACCAAAACACATAAGGGATACTATGAAGTAAAACTTGTTTGAAAGACCATTCTGTCTGCTTGAGGGTATCTGAAGCTATGACAAAAATAGTATTATTTTATTTGAACTGTTTAACATATCTGTATTGCTTTTAATTTTTGGAACTTGGCTGAAGGAAAGTCTTGTCCGTGAAGGCCAGTGCAAAGGTGACATTCTGTAACTCTGCCTTTTCTGCATGTTCAGTTACCACAGCCATGTCTTCATTTGGCAAAGGGCTCACATTATTCTTAATTTTGATTTTGTAATTAGTGTATTTAAGAAGTCCATCTTGTTGCTCTGGACATCTGTGTCCAGATTTAATTCTGGATGGCCTGGAATTCTTTCTACTTAATCTGACAACCTCTTTAAAGTCATGCAAGGTGGCCTGACTGTTTCCACCTCCCATCTCTTTCATTCTTATGTCTGACTGTTCCTTATTCATCCATGCAGTTCTCTTGCCCGCTTTTCCCGATATCCTTCTCATTGGGACACATTGTTTTTCAACCTGAAGGAAGTGATCCTTGTATATACGCCAGCTTGCTTGCATTACCCTTCTCTGTATTGACTTCTTGGAAGAATCCTGTTTCCAGAGGATTCTTCCAAGATACCTGTTACAATCATAATTTCTGTCCTGCTTTGTCATCACCTAAAACTGAACTCTACAATGTCATGGTAGCTACAGCCAAGCGGCTCCTAATGTTCATATCTACAACAAGGCCTTCCCTATTTTTCTGTTTGAGGTGGAGCAGCACATCATTCTTTGTGGGAAGTTGTGATCTAGGATTCTCAGGAACCTCCTGATCTGTTTGTGCTTTGCTGGGTTACCTCTCCAGAAGTCTGGGCAGTTAAAGTCCCCCAAAAGAACTCCTGCCTGGTGCCTTTGAGACTGTTTCCAGCACCATGTAGATGATTTCATCCACTTTCTCCTCTGGAGTCTGTAGCACAACTCATGACAATGTCTGCCCTTTTATCCTGGTCCATAGGCTCTTGACTTGCTCAGAGCCTACTCCACAACAGAGCTCAACACTTACCAAGTGTTGTCTGACATAGGGCACAACTCTACCTCTGTGCCTTCCTGCTCTGTCCCTCCTAAACCACTGCAGATCTTCACTGAGGACAAAAAGTAATACCTCATAACACTCAGATGTGACTACGAAATGATTTAGGGAATATGTAAAATATTTCTGGAAGAGAGAGAAGATGCAAAGAGAAGGTTTCAATTAACTCATGAAGGTTGAGTAACTAATTTCTATGACAATTGGAACTAGCTGCACTGTATATATGAATTTTTACACTAGGAGAGGAAAATGTTGAAAAGTCTTAGATGCAGTATAACTGGTACATATTAATACTTTCTTTTTTTAATTCTTTTGAATTCTAACTCGACAACATAACACTGTATGACTATAAAACCACGTGTATACACATACATATACATATTTCTCTTTTTTGGTCATGTCATTGCTGAAAACGTGCAAAGCATGTTTCTTCTTGTAAATACTATACCTAATTACCATATCTAATTTAAACAGTTTCCTGGGTCTTTTCTATTCACGCATGTTACAAATTCTAAGTTTTATACGCAGTGAGCCATTGGTCAAACATATGTATATTTTATGATTTCCAAAGAATATTATGGAATGATCTAGTAACAAACCCCTAAAAGATAGAACACTGTCTTGGTTTTACCAGAGGAAAAGGCTAGATTTCATCTTTCTCCTGTTTTTAAAATGACTCTGTATTTTGATATATTTGACTTCTATCATGTCAAGCATGTGAGCATACTTCTTTTCTCTTGGATATAGCATGTGGCTATCAAACTGCTGTGACTGCTTAGGGTAAACAGAGTTAGTCTGATATGTTATAGGATGGAATACCCATACCCAAACTGCTTTTGTCAATAGGTGTGTCACAGTGTCTCAAGTGGTCACAATGAATATAGCAGCTTATGACCCAAAAGATAACCTGGATGCAGATCTACTACCAGAAGTTGCAAACTTCTTCTGTTTATTCAGAGGCTTTTAAAGATATGTTTCATTCTTCTTCCTTCCCCCAGTTTTCTTTTATCCTCCTTAGTTAGAACCTCATCCATACCTGTATCTACAAAAACACATGCAGAACAAACCTAGAGAGGTTTTGAAAATGAGCAATTTACCTTCATTTTGCAGGGCCTTTATTTGGCGCTTTTCAATCACACAAAATATCTATTATTTCAGAAGTCTGAGGGGATGCTACAGGACTGAGGCTCCCTTTCAAAGAAATATTTATAATTTTAAATTTTCTTCTGTACCTTGAATTTAGTGTGTAAAATTTGCCAAGTGAGCAAAGTGGAACAGACTTGCACCAGCATTGAATGAAACAATGAAAATTTATTTGGCATAATAGATAATTAATTCTACCACAGCACATTAAACTGGTGAGCTTTAAAATAGGGTGCCACTATGTCCATTCCCAATGTCACTGAATAACCTTAAAAACTGAGAAGTTTCAGATGCCTGGGTGCAGACACTTACCTACCTGACGTGTGCTACAATGGCCTTTGCCAGGAACTAGAGACAAAAACTCACTTTTTTCTTTTGTTTAAGAAATAACTGATATTTCCTATTTCCTCCCTGCTCCCCACACATATTTGAACTTAGGAATGGAAGCCTAACTATACTTTGAAATTTCATTTCCAAAGCCAAAAATTATGTTGTCCTGGCTAGGCTTAAATTTACTTTTTCCTTAACCACTACAAAGACTTTTAGTAAATTTTGTTACCAAAAATATATTCTGAATCAAGGGAGTTTTATGAGCTTAGTGAAAGTTATCCATGAGTTCAAGTGTCTTGCTTTGAAAAGAAGCTTTCAGTAACTGCCACTCCTCTTCTGTGAATGCTTTATTTATATATTCATATACTCATTTTGAAAAGTATTCTACAACTAAGTTCCATAATACTTTTGTCAATAGAATGTAATTTTACTCATATCATTCTGTCAACAAAAAGTCAACAGAATATAATCTTTTTGTCCACTGAACTAAACTGCAGAATCTTTTTGCATATGGATATCAAATACAGAATGCTTGCTAACCAAAAAGATGATATGTTCTCTGAACAAATTGTGATCGAATACTGAGAGTTTTAAAGAAAATTAAATTTTATAAAACGCCTTTGACTTAGCACTTTTGCCCAAATGGGATCAGTGCTGAGACATCCCTAGCTCTGTCTCTCTGTCCTGGCAGTGGGATTTGGGAGACTTCTAGATAGTAAATTTGCTCCTGAATTTTCAATATGTAATTGCAACAAGGTTGGTTGGTTTTTTTTCATATAAATATTTCCTGGGAATAAGAAGATGGACGGGCTGATAATTGTTTTACCTGTACCTTAAGTTTTACTGCTCTGTTCATTCCTACTTGGATGTGTAAGGGGTAGGGTGCAGACTCTAAAAACCTGGACTTTCACTCTTCATACTTGTTGTGGAGGAAGTAAATGTCATAATTATTTTCTCATGTATGGTTTTATAGTTGACACATTTTGAGTGTCTCTGTGTTGCCAAATTAATTCTTTTATTATGGCTCTCTTGATAGCACTACATAGCTGTGAAGAACGTGTACTGGAGTGACTACAATGACAAAATTAATGCAAAATTGTTACCCCCTAGCTTATGTCAGGTTATAACACTGCTGCATTGAAGAGATGGACAACTCTGGTTACATGGGAAGTTTTTCATCTCTTACACTCTGTCTGAATGGTGGGAACAGAACTCATTTACAGTTACTTGTTAAGAGGACTGAAGATAAACATATAGTGTGGCCTTGCACTTGGAGTACAGGAGACCCAACTTTTCTTTCTGAATTTTCCACAATGAGCTCATGATATTATGTAGTTCTCCTCAGTGTGTCTCCAGTTCATGGTGTTCTGTAAAACACCTGGAGATCTATGAAGAAATTGTTTTATCACATTGTTATCATACTACAGGATAATAGGATTTTGTCAGCTTGGCATATGAATCAACTTTCTAAAATGAGTATCAATCTAGAGAAGAATTGATAAAATGTTCTTGGTTTGTCTGGCTTGATTTTTTTTACAATACACAGAAGAGTGCTCATCAATAGTTCTGTACCTTTTGCTTTTCAACAAGCAGAAAGAACAATTACTGGGAAATGTCATTACACTGAGAGAATTGATGGTTTTTTAGAAAATGAATTACTGCAATGATAACAAAGTGTTTGGATACAATGGCTGATATTGCATTGGTAAGAAAAAAGAACTTCTTTTAAAGAGCTAAAAGAACTTCCTTTAAAGTGGGTAAAAAGAATTTATTTTAGATTGTTCTCCTTTTTTTGCCAATTGTCTTGTGAGATGATACCTCTCTTTTTGGCCCTGACTGATTTTAAACTCATTTTCCCATTCTGCATGTAGGTTTGATACATGAAATTTCATTTCATGTTACATTCATCAATGGTACACATGCTACCCAGTTTAGTTTCTTCCGGCAATAAAAGAGTGATTGGAAAACGTGGCATGAAGTTGTTCTATGGCAAACAATGCCCTTGACGTTCCCACCACTCAAGCAAAAAAGCAGCTCCCAAATTCTTCCTTGGACAGCTGTTGTTCACATGTTGCCAAGGTGTCTGTGCTATCAGTACTTTTCCCCCAGCATTCAGGCAGTTAAGATAATGATGTTGTCTTATACTGTCAGAGATATTGTATTTCCTAGTAGAGGTAACAGCTAGAAGTTTTTACAAAATTGCAAAACACGTTTTGCCTTCTTTGTTTGACTTCTTGAAAGTTACTGTGAGGAATAAGAATTGACAGAACCCTAAACTACAGGAAGTGATTTTATATTTTGTCTAACTTCCTGTTTTCTAACTTATGGTTATTATATATTTGCATGCCTGTTTATATGTACACAAAGATATGGAGATTCTCCCTGACTCATGTGAACATCTTCAGCTGTATAACTCTCTATATATGGGAAGGAAAACAACCTTTACTCTTCTGATCTGATGGTTTTGTATTACAGGAGCTTCACAAACACAAAATTCTTTCTCTCTTGATGTTATTTTTCCTTCATTGTTCTGCTGTATTTGAGAAAGAGGCTCTTAGGTTTTTTAGCACATGGCTTTTCCTAGGGTATTTGCAAAAACAGTGCTTTAATCCCACAGCATGACCCTACAGGGCCATAAAATTCCATAAGTGTATGTATTTGTGTTTGCACATCTGGGCTGGGGGGCGTGTAGGGGTTGCTCTCCAGTGAAATGGCATCCAACTCTAAAAGCATAAACTATAGATTAACTATCAGGGCATCTGTCTAAATGAAAGTCTGCAGTTTTGATAAAGCTGTTCATACAGTCAATATTCTTCGTGACATAACACTTATAAAAATATTATGACAGCATTGAAAACATTTTGACAAGCAAGAAAGCTATTTAAAATAGAAGAGGCAACCCAATTAAAGAAAGCCAAAGTAAGATGGCCATCTTGAAAAATCTCTGGGAAGGGCTGTGGTTTTCCTGTATTGCACTTGTTTACAGTGAAGTGAGGGAGTTGCAGAGAGGTTCAGACACATTTCCTCTAAAAATATACCACTCCACTGGTGAAAGAACCAGAAATCAAGTTTGAAATTAAAAGAGGTGAACATAGGAGAAGGATTTTGTCTTGAAGTGCTGACTGGGAAGAGGATATGAAGTGGAATATCTGAATCCTGTTAACAAGGCTAAGTTTCAGACTTGCCAGTAAGGAGGACATCAGAATCCCATTTAATTTGCTTCTATAAAATTAATATCTGTTTTCTTTTTCAAGCATCTCACAAGAAATTACTTAGAACTTCTAGGCGTAGTCTGAGGATATATTTTGTTGGCTCTTATTTCTCTCTGTAATTTTGTTTCTGATTATATAATTTCAAATATTGTCTTTTGACTTGCTAGAAAGAGTATGCACTGTTTCTGCTTTTTAAGTATGGTATTAAGTGTGGATCCAGGTTGAAACTAAAACCTTAGAGGCACTCTGACTGTATTTGTTACCTTCAAAGAAAAAAAGTCATGTGTGCAGGCAAACCTGAATGGGAAACTCGAGGAGGTCCTGGAATGGAGGAAATTGCAGCACATCCCGCTGAAATATCTTCCATATGAGTTAATTTGACAGGGGTTTTTGGAATGTGTGTGGGTGTTTTGATTTTTGTTTCTTGTTGGTTTGTGTTTTGTTTTGTTTTGTTTGCGTTTTTGTTTGTTAGGTTGTATGGGGTTGGGTTTTTTGGGAGAGAGGACTAAGAAGTGTCCCTTGTGCAAGTCTCTGATGTATGTAAGACTCCCAGATAGTCTTACAAATCAAAGCATAGAAAACTGGAAGAATTCCTGGCCCAACCATTTACTGGTGACATTGTGATTCAAGAGACTGCTGTCTGGAATTTGCTTTATGTTTTGAATAGTTTAAAAGATGTAAAAATTACCCTGGGAATACTTCATTGTGATGTGTCTGGAGATATTTTTCTGCTTCAACCAACCCAAAAATTCATATTTTCTTTTATGATGAGTACCTCATTCTGGTCGGAATAGATGAGTAAGCAGAGCAGAAATAACAAAGCCTCCTTAATTAGGGAAATTTAATACTCCTCCTACAGCTCATTGAGGACATTTTTTTTTCCACCCCGTCTTAGTACCACTGTCAGGCCCTCTCCCCAGTTTCTGCTTACCTTGAGCAGCTTTTGCATTCTGCCATAAAAAAATAACCATCACAACAATTTGTGGTTTTAATTCTGCAGTTTGCCCAGACTGCTGCTGTTTTGCAGTGTTTCCAGTCTTATGATGACATGGTACCCCTGCTCTTCCATTTATTCAGATGTATTTTCTCTGCTTTTTCATTCTCTGATCTTCCCTCCCTCTCCCCCCTACTTTAGCTGTAGATGTATTAATTCATGTCATTTTGTGCAATGGAACATGCAAATCAAAAGCATTTTACAGAGATGCTTCCAAAAATTTTAGTATGAATATAAGTATGAACTGTAATTTAATATATGTTTGTACGTACGCACATATTAAAATAATTTCAATCTATAATTATACATTAACCTGGTAAAATGAATACTCCAGGACAACCTTAAATGTAGTGTTACTCTCTTTCCATAAGATTGTAATATACATATATCCAAAGAGCTAATGATATAGTTGAAGCTTATGTTGACACATAATACTATATTAAATTTTCTTAGTTGTTGTGGAAACTGCTGTATATATTTGGCCCTGCCCTTACTGAATCTAATGAATGTTCCTCCTAAAACTGAAAGCTGCATTTGGCATAGTACCAGGTTTTCTCTTTCCCCCCTCCTCTTGCAATTTTGCTAAAATAGTGTCTCATTTCCATTTCTAATTTAATTGTACTTTAGCTCATTATGACAGTACCTGAACTTGACAGATTTGTCATGGTATTTGTCTTATTTCTATCTACTTCCATGTTTTTCAGGTTCTCCTTCTTTCACTTGTCCCAGAACCTGCTAGTCACCATATTTATATTAACAGAACAGTTTAAAGTATGATTTGCCTCATTCATTGGTGCTAGTCTTAGAATGAATTTCTTTTCAGAGCAGTTTCATAGCAGAAGGCATATAATATTTTTCTGAATATAAATCCTTGTACTATTTTACCTCTTAGTTTAGTTGGAATTTTGTTTTGTTTAGGGTGCCTTTACAATGGATTTTTAATAGAACAGAAATAATAATAAACACCATGTCCCAGTTGTGTATTACATAATTACCAGCAAAGAGACCAAGAGCGCCATTTAGACATGTGAAGCCCTAAATTATCAGAATTAGACTTACTGTGTAGCAGTGGCTTTTTTTCCTCTTCTCCTGAAACTTGAAATGCTCTGTCAGCTATTTATAATGTCTGTCTGGCTTCTAGCTTATATTTTATCTTATTTTCAGGATATATTTTGCACCAATATAAATACTAATCTTTCATTCTCTTTGGTCTTTTTGTCTTCAGTGCCCTCCACTGGACCTGCTCCAGGAGCTCCTTGTCTGTTTACTGAGGAGCCCAGAACTGGACACAGCATTCCAGGTGATGTCTCCCCAGGGCTGAGCAGAGGGGCAGGATCACCTTCTGGGACCTGCTGGCACTGCTCCTCTTAATGCAGCCCACGATGTCACTGGCCTTCTTGGCCACCAGGGCACACTGCTGGCTCACGGAGGGCTTGTTGTCCACCAGGACCCCCAGCTCCTTCTCCACAGAGCTGCTTTCCAGCAGGTCACCCCCAGCCTGCGCTGGTGCCTGGGGTTGTTCCTCCCCAGGTGCAGGACCCTGCATTTGCCTTTGCTGAATTTCAGAAGGTTCCTCTCTGCCCATCTCTCCAGCCTGTTGAGGTCCTGCTGAAGGGCTGCACAGCCCTCTGGGCTATCAGCCACTCCTCCCAGCTTTGTGCTGTCAGTGAAATTGCTGAGGAGGCCTCTGCACCTTCATCCAAGTCACTGATGGATAAACTGAACATGCCTGGGCCCACCCTTGAACCTTGGGGTCACCACTAGTGACAGGTCTCCAGCTGGACCCTGTACCACACTGATTACACTCCTCTGGGATCTGCTGCTCACCTTGCTCTGATCTTTTGGCAGTTAAATTATGAACTCTGGAGTGGTCTATTGGTTGTGGGAAGTCAGTATGGTTTTTCATTAGTACTCAGCTTCCCCTCAGTTATAATAGAATATTATCTAGTTAGGCATATTTGCTTATTTTTTTAAAGGATATTTTAAAACACTTCGCCTAAAAGTAATGTTGCTAAAATGAAACACCACCCTTCCACCACCAGTTAAAAGATATTTAATTACAGGAGATGTGACAAAATGTATATATAACTGAATGTTAAATATGTACAGATTACTATCAAGAAAAAGAAAATAAATTGCTTATTTTAGTGCAATGTTTCACATCCACTAGAGACATCCACTAGATAAAAGAGTAAGAACAAAGAATGCCAATAGGAAACATCCTATTTCTAATTATTCATGTCGTGGGTTATTACTGGGCTGAAACATCTCCAACATGAATGAATTGTGGAGGTGAAAGACATGATAAGGACATGGACTGTGTGTTTTATTAGTGGTGTATAAATGGGCTACTGCTCTCTTCAGACTACTTTTTTACATGTTCATAAGGAAATATTCCCAAATGCAGAATACGAGGCTGATTTTTAGACTTCTGAGTTTTAAAATACCTTGTAGTCTCAATGAGATTTTATACAGTACAGTGTTTTGTCTAAGTTTTATTATTTTGTCACTTTTTTTCTTAGCATATCTGTGGTTCCTAAATGAATATTATCAGACAAAATACTTGGAGGAAAATTAGAAACATAATGCATCAGAACTTAAATTGAGGTAATTTAATACTTCCAGAATAGGCTACCAATTACAACTAATTACCAGTTGAGATTTGCCTCTGAATCCTAAATAAGCTAATTCTACTATATCAGTGGGAGTGTAAGAAGTCACTGTCTATCTACAAGTACTTTTTCTCTCTCAAGAGCCAAGACCACCTTAGCAAGACTAACTTGATCAAGAAATGAGGTTTGATGGGAAAACTAATTGTATTGTCCTATTTTTAAAAAAATGCACCCGTGGTTCCACATCTCTGTCAGACTTTGAAGCACTGAACTGTTGCCACCTGTTAATGTATGAGTGTGACTGGCTGCTCCTTCAACACACGAAACCAACATTGTCAGCAAAAGTAACTCGTTTCTTTCTATAAGTGTGTACTACCCTACTTCCTTCTTATTCCTTGTCTGATAGGTTAAGGGTAATTTTAAAACACAGCCAAGAAAATATGACAGAAGCCTTAATACTCACTATTAAATGGGAACTAATATTTGCAATCACATTAACTATGTGTGGTTTAGATTTACAAGATAATCAGCTAGTGTAGTTTTAAGTGTTAACCTCTTTAGGATCAGAAGCATCTCATGAATTCATGTCATTAATTGTGTTGTGCCTCAGAGGTTAGGAGCCTTTGAAAAAAATATGTACTTCAAATTTAAACAACCAGAAGATGAATAAAAATGTAACTAGTATTATTTTTAGCTTTCTTTCTCGAGGAATATAAGATTACACATTAAACAAAGTACGTTTGGAATACAGGTAGTCATGCAGTCAAAACTTAAGGAGAATTTTATAGTCCTCAGAATAAAATTGAGAGAGCTGAGAGTACAAGTTAGGTGTTAAGAGTCACACTGTAGTTTAGTTTCTAAAGGCACTCGTTTTCCTAATCGGACCTTAAATTTTTCAGATCCTTAGAGATACACAAGCAGCAAGTTCTTCACCTTGCTCAGAACAATTTCTCAAGCCACAGGGACTTCCCTGATGAAAGGAGTTCATTCTGAAGGCTATTTGTGATTGGCTTGAATCAACAATTCGATTTTAAATATGTGTCTGAGGAAAAACAAGAAGCACAAGAAGTATTTTTATCTCTAAGCTGTAAAATATATGTGATTATTTTACTGTGGCATTATTAAATCTCAGAAACTAAATTATCCAGAACATTTTCTGAAAGTGAAAATAAAAGCAATCTGAATACAGATAGATTTGTTTGCTTTCATTTGGTAAAAAAATTATTTTTAAGAATTAAAGTTAAATATTTTGACACATTTCTTATTATTAAAATTAAATTATTTGAAAAACATTTAACCATAAATCCCAGAATTAATCTATTATGCTTCATCTGTTGTATATGTTTTTGATTTGTGCTGTTGCATTTGAAAAAGAAATAAACAGAAAAAGCATGATTTAAAATATCTGTAAACAAATTAAAGATTATATTTTAAGTTACCTACTTGTATATATTCAAGAAAATCTAATAAGGCTGAATTTGAAGACTACTCTAGAGTGGAAAAAACTTTGTATATCATGAATACATAGCAGCAGTTCCATAAAGGAAATATTGTTTGGCAGATCAGATGAGTCAATCGGCCACAGTATCATTGTCTTTATAGCAAAGTGTATAAATGTGGTAATTTTTCTGGTGCCTTGTGAACAGCCATAATCATCCTGTTAATGAGAACAGTAAAAACTGAAAAAAATGTCTGAAAATATCGGCACCCTCTCTGATTTTACTCATGAGTTTTCCAAAGATTTTCTGTTGTCTACTAAAATAGATGAGCAGCTGACCTCTGAACATAATCTGTCACTTGCAGAATTTGCAGACTCTCTGTCTGAACTACTCATCACCTGAGGCCTGAGTACCAGGCGAAGGGGGAGAAGGATGTAAGAGCAGGCAGAATGGAAGGCAGGGGCAGGCGTGAGTGCTGCCAAAAGACCATTGCATGGTCAATGCACAGCAAGCAGTTCTAGGGAAGACCAAAGTCCCAACTTGGAATGCCCAGTCTGATGCCCAGTTTCACATTCTGACACTCTGCAGACTGTCCAAAACACGTGTATATGCATGTATCTAGATGTGTAAAATTCTGTGTAAGGTCGTGTTCTTTTTCAGTTTTGGTGCATCTCTTTTGTATAGAATTGATATATCAGTTACTATCAGTCAACCTTGTTTAGGAATACATATTATTAAAATAATAATTGATATTATTATTATTTTTATTATTAATAATTTTTTGTTTCTCTTAACACAAATCAACATCAAGAAACAGAAATAATGAAGATTTATATTAGATCTGCTTATTTGTCAGACCATGACTTGTACACACGTCATTGAAATGTATGGAATAAAGTGTACAACCCTGTAACATTGTGGTTCATAAATACTTAGGATAAATACAAGTGAATGAGTTAATCTGGAAGAAAAAAACATTAAAATGAATTTTCTGCAAGAATACATATTTTGACTACTCAAAAAAAAATACTGTTCCCAATCTCTTTGGTTTTTTTTTTTTTTTTTTTTTTCATTTTGCTGCAGTAGATCTGTCAGTTCCTGAGGGGGTTAATAACACAAAGAGCAGTAGTCATTTTATGCTTTTCTTATGACCCTAAAATTAATCCACTTTCAATCCATCAATCGGTGGTCATAATTTTAGGCTCACTGCTCTCATTGTAACGGAAAGAGTCTAATTTAAATTGATTGATAAACTGAAAAGCTTTGATAAAATCCAGTGTACTTTTATTAATATTTTGATTTAATAATGAGCTGTCTGATTTTCTTCTCTCTGTTTAACCACTGTCTCCTTACTTCAGCTCCCTTTGATATACACTACTAGCACTGTTTTTTTTCAGTTCTGTGGTGATTTCTTTCCTGATATGCCTGATAATTTTTCTGTACTTTTTTACGTGCAGTCTTTTTGTTACCTTTTGGCTTAGACATGTAAAAAATCTGCTATAGATAGAAAAATTACTGTATTGAATTAGATCATTGATTTACCTGCACTGGTATTATCTCCTTGATAGTGCAAAAAAAACCAGAGGCTTGTGTGAGAAACATCTTTTCCTGCCACATCCTTTGAAACATGGGGACTGTGCTTTCTGTAACAAAATAACCTTTCTGCACTTTTAGAGGTTTTTTTCAGTATTTTATTGTTTTCAAAATATGTGCAGATGTATAATTATTTTACTTTTAACTCTCCTAAACCTTTGGTCTCAACAGTATTTTGAGAAAATTTAAAAGCTGCATCACTATTCAAAATGTAGATTTTGCCTTTATACTAATTTTTTTTGTTTGTTTTTTTTTGTTTTATTTATTTGTTTGTTTTTCTGGTTTTTGTTTTTTTTTTGTTGTTGTTGTTCTTTTTGGATAATTTTTTTTTTAAATAGTAGAACCCAACAGGTGGTAAATCCAAACCATATGATTAGTTTCTTTTTCACCAAATGTTTAGCTTTTTAAGTTTTTGACCTCAGAACAGCAATAAGAAATCTTTGTATTTCCAGTTTTCAGTGAAAAATGGAGCAAAATAGGAGGAAAATAGACAATGAAGTGAGAGCTAATGGAAAATAGCAGGTGGTGGTTCTGCTCACAGTATGAACAGGTTCGAGCGGGAGATGTTATCTTAAAATTATGTAATGTGTTACATCAACAGTTACAGAAAATAAAATTTAAGCGGAAAAAAGGAAAATCAAAATAATCTTTCAAGAGATCCTTGTTAGGAACTGAGTTCTGCTACCTACAATAAGAAAAAACTGGGCCTTGGACTCAAATCAAGGTCATACTCTGGGTCATGCTCTGTTAAAAATTCTTGACTTTAGGAAAGAAGAGTGACTTTAGGGCTACCTTTGATCTCTGTAAGATAATAAAGTATTCCTTTTTTAACATTAAAGTTTTCTAATTAAAAATATATCCATTATTTTTAATCCACTTCCCTCTGAAGCAACACATACTGATCCACTTTGAAGGCAGATTATGAGGATACGAGACTGGCTTGTTTTGTTGGATGTGATTATGATTTTTTATCATTCTGTTAATTTCAATATATTTTTCTGAATATGTTTTTTCCGCTGTCCAATTTTTCTCTTCTGAAAAATTGTTCACCCTCACTATTGGTATAATTTTTCCAAGAAACTGACTTTCTGAAGCTGAATTCTCTAAAATATGTTTTTAGTAGAAATTAAAAGTTAATCAATTTAAAATGTTACTCCTAAAAGCCTTACACTGACTGCTAAAACAATATTTTAAAATATATTTGACTAGGTAACCTTAACCCAAAATTTCCTTCCGCTTCTGTGGCTTTGATTTTAATTTCAGCTAACTTCCCTTTCAGCCTGCTGCTCTATTCTAGTGAAAGCATGGTACAATTTCTGAAACTTGTTGTGTGCTCAGAAGCACGAGTGAGAGCAAAATAATCAGGTGTGGGGAATGTCAGAAAGTTTGGCTTATAGGAAATTCTTGTCTGACCTTACTTCAAGAGTCAAAACAATTGGCAAATTTAAATGATAATTAGAATTATAAGGACATTTGCATTGGCAACTGAGAGAAATAAGTTCAACTTAAATACATGGGAGAAAATCATAAGAGGCTGTGGAGTAAAAATTTAGGAGAGATCTAATTTTTTTATTGTCAAATTAAATACTGTTATAAGATGAAAAAATGAAATTGGAAAATTTGGAATTTTGGAACTGGAAATTATTCAGCAAATGCTTGAGAGATAGGGCAATATGTATTACCTAGTTATGGAAGGGACTTGTTTATTTCAAATGTTTCAGCAAGATTAGAGTAAGACAGAAATGGCAGTCAAACTGTCTTAAATACAGAAGGTAAACATCTAAAACTGTGTTGAACCCAAGAAGTTATGGTGGCAATGGCATGAAAGGTGGCAGAGTTCTACTTCCCATATGGAAGCAGCAGAGTACAATGGAGAGGGTGATTCTGCTTCTTACAGAAAATTCTCTAAAACTCTAATGCAAGGAGGAACATAATCTTAATTTGTAAATTCACTTGTCTTTCTATCTCAACAATTTATTCCTGAAAGGTTAAAGTGAAGATAGCTTGAATTGCAGTTGATGTTGCAGAGATGCCTGGTGTATATGATTTACTAGTGAACTCAGAATTGATATTGTAATAACATTCTGTGCCACAAAGTACAACAAAAAGGAATCCTCAGAAATTAGTAAGGTAGAATTCCATGGAAGGAAGTAAAACTTTCCTTTCTGCTCTTCTACAAATATGTCAGTTGCTCTGATATTTGCAGTGAAGCCCAGTTTAGACAATGCTATTATGTGTCAAATGACCCCTGTAAGCCAAAGGACCATCTGCTCTATTATTAATTCTCTAACAAAAGCTTCTCTTGTGTTCCTTTATTTTTACCTCTACCCAAGGTTATGCTCCATATTTATGGAGCACTTTTTTTTGTTCAGGAGGACTGGCTTCTAATTGGCACATGCTCATTTTCTTGGACACACTAATTATAGGCATTAGTTATTTTCCAGTGTCTCCGAGTCCTTTCAGAGAAAAGGTTGCTCATATGATACAAGAAGTCTTTGGAAGATTCTAAGTTCTGTAAAGCCATGTTTGATTTTATTCAAGGGATGATTCCTGCAGTAGGGCAGTAAAGGTGTCCTATTTGCTGACTGAAAATTTTTGCCCTGAATTGGTCTAAGAAGAGATATGGACGGCATCCAAGGATGTTTTTTTTCCCTTTCTCCCATTCATTTGCTGCATTAGGTCCAATTTCAAGAAGTGGAGCACTGAAAGCTGAGAGCAAGGGGATGACAGGTAAAAAGTGGAAGGGGTCACTGTGTAGTTTGGAACAGTTCCCTTTCTGTGCTCTGCAGGGATGTCAAAATTATTAACTTTTATTTCAATATGAAAGCAAAGAAAAGATTTATAGTAATTCTTCCCAGAGGACAAGAGAAAGGATAAAGAAATATCTTTCCTCACACACTTCTCTTTCACCCTCCAGGAAAATCCAAATGGGATAGAAATGAACACTGCCTTCAACAGCAGTTCAGTCGGTGGGAGTGAAGGATACGTAAAGAAGGATAAGAAATGTTGGAGGCTAGAGCTGCAACAAAAGCAAAGGAAGAGGAGATAGAAAGATAGATGTGTGATGTCCATGTTTTAGTGTGGAAAAAGTGTGATATGGAGAAATCCTAACAGTCATAATGCAGAATTTGTAACGGAAGATATAAGGGAAAAATGAACACAATTATTTTGATGAGAGACAAGAAAATGAAATTATATGAAATTATCTGGTTTTGCCCTAAAATGTATAGAACATAAATTGAGTAAATTCAAGGATGATGATACACAATTAACAGCCTGTCCTAACTCAAAGCTATGTTTATCTGAAATGTCACATCTAACACTCAAAAGCAAAGCACATTGCTATAATGTATGCTTCTTAACTCTATCCATAAACGAAAAGTTGCTGACAATATTTGTATTTGCCTACAAGCATTACATATGAGATTCTTTACATCTTCAGGTTCGACCTGATAATTAGCCTTGAAGGCTTTATCTGATAGTTATAACTACCTCATTTTTCAGTTCTGACTCCTGTTACCTCCAGCAGAAGCTAAGGTGAATTTAATTTTCTGACTGTTTTTTTTCAAGGGCTTCCTTCCAGTTTGCCTCATCTAAAGTTCCCAAATACTCATCATACTCAAGTTTGTGATGCTTGTGGTGGAAACAGTGGGCCCTTTAGTTTTGACCTGACTGTGCTGATTTCCTTATCACTTATGTGCACTAAATCCAAGCAAACATATTTTAGAAATAGGCATTGGATATATTACTTTCAAGCCACTGTAAATACTTGTGCTGATTTTTCTACTAGATAAATGTATAAAAAGGTCAGGAATATAAAAATTAATATATTCATCAGTACAAAGAAACTACTGCTATTAAGCCTGGGCCCTCTAACTATTGTTACATCAGATGCTCAGATGACTAAAGCAAATCAGCTAAAGCTTGTACAAACTCTTGTATCTAGGAACAAGGTATCCCTAATTTCTGTCCTATTCCTGGTCTTTTTGTTCATTTCTTAGGGAATAGTTTTAGATGTTGTTTTCATTGAAACAAATAATAACAAAGGCCAGGATGGTACCCCGCAGATGGCATTGTCCTACTCTCTGATCCCCTCCTTCAATCAAGGAGAATCAGGTAGATTTGATGGCTGTTTGCAATTGGGTTACACCCTGGTCATGGGATCCATCCCTATATGGGCCTTTCACTTTAGAGTTGGACTTGATGATCCCTATAGGTCTCTTCGTACTCAGAATATTCTGTGATTTTTTTTGTCACAAAAATTGCCACAATTTTTGCCACAAAGAGAAATTGTAGTTTTTTAAAAAGAAAAAGCTAAAAAGTACTTCAAAAGTTGTGATTTTTATTAAAAAAAAAACCCAAATAACAAAGGATGAAGAAAAATGTGAGATAGCTGAAGGTGGAAATTAATCAATTATTTGGAAGCTTTAACTCTCTGCCTTTGTTGCAACTCAGCTGGGAGCTAAACCAAGGAGCTGGCAGTGGAACTGTGGTGAAGAGCCAGTGAGTCCTGAGTAGTGCATCAAAAATAAGGGTAGACTAATAAGTGTCGAAGACTGTCAATATATATTTAAGGACTGAAAGTTTCACCAGAAAATTTTATGCTGAAAAACCACAGGAAGAATGTCATAGGCTCATCCATTTGTGCTTGGAAAAAATGAATTAAAGAAGTCAAGTCTCTGGAGAAACGTCAGTCCTACGTATCATAAAGCTTCTGTAACTATTTCTGATTCCTTTCTGTGTTTCTGATTTACGACAATTTTCTGTATTATTTTCTGGAATTATTTTAGGAAAGGGGCACCAACCATAGTCAGTCTGGTACCAAAACTTGTCTGGACAGCTTGGTGACATCTCTTCCTCCCAGTTTCCTTTCCTTCTAGCCTCATCAATGCAGGCCTCTTTTTCCACTGTTGTCAGGTATTATCCATTCCTCCTGATAGTCCTTCTCCCTGGAGTTCCTAGGCTCCTAGTAATTTTTTTAGTCTTTCCAGAGCAGCCTTCTTTCTTCACTTTTATTCGAATTGAGTTCTGTTTCTTTCAAACTATGTCTATGTCTAGTAAGATAAACAGAGAGTAATAGTGAAACCTTTCCTTATTCTGTGTCTGAAGCTAGCACATGTACCAAAACAGAAAGAAAGTTTTGTATCTTTGCATTAACAAATTTTAAAAGAAATGTCAATTTTCCTTTTCTGAAAAAGAAATAATCTTTTAAAGCCGAGCTGCAACTTCTAGCCCCTGCTCAAAATTTAGCACTCTTACTGAAAAACTTCTTAGATTTTTTAATATGAAATTATTTCTCAACTTTTTCTCAGACAGACTGACTTTGAATGAGACTGAATTTTATTAGCTGGGGAGGGAGAATGAATAGTAATGACACCTTGCAAAAAAAACCACAAGTCATAAAACCTTGGCATCACTAGTAACTAGAATGAAAAAAAATTTCTTATGACTTTAGGAAAGACATTCTCACTGTAAACAATAACAACTAACCAGCATATCTTAAATTTCAAACCAGATTAAAATAATTAAAATACATTGACCTTCAAAATCATCAAAAATATAAAACCAACCAAAAATAGAAGAAAAAAAGAAGAAAAAAATGCAATTGCAAAGTAAAACCAGAAGTCTTTAAACAAAAACAAAATGACTAAATTAACACTCCCAATTTCACATAGAAAAATATGTACAAACTAGTCACATAAACTTAACATGTACCCAGGTATCATTCTCCAGTTTATCTAGTAAAGTGCTTTATTTACTTAAAATAGATGACATGACGTTTTTCATGTATAAGAAATGCAGGATGGTTCATTTACCTTGCTAACTTTCCTCTGGTTTTTATGTGTTTTTTAATATATTTTAGCACAAAGTAAGGCTGTTTCATAATTGGTAAAGAATTGTTTTAAGAGTCAAAAACTTTTCATGTATAATTATGCTAAATTATACACATGATAGGAGATACTAGCACTGTAGCTCAGGTTTCTAGAAATAAGGTTGAAAAGACGAAAGAAATTGGTTTATTTTCTTTTATAGTGCAGAACAAGATGCAGAAGCTGCCATCAGATGCATATAACCTTTTTAACAGGCAAGAAGATATGCTCCAGTATAATATTTAATGAATCCCAGGAAAAACAACCCCCGGGTGTGCAGTGTCAGATGTGGACTGGGTTTTTCTTTGCTCAGGCTACTGACAAGAACTGTAATGAAACGTGAGGAAGGCAGAATGGAATCCATTACCTATGAAAAAGTGGCATGTTTACAAGGGATACTCAACAGTATATAAAAAGCTAAGTGAGAAAATAATTGCTATATATTGAGTGGATTTTATCTCATTGTGCTAAATAGACTTTTGACCTTTTTACTAAAGCCACTGTTGCAGTCGCTAGTTATAATCATTAAGGACTAAATTCCTGCTCTGCTTGCCTTTTGTGTTTAAAGTTTCCATGACTGCACAGCTTGCACTTCAGAGAATTAATTTCTTTTCTAGCTTAAACTGATGCCTTTATGCTTGTTGGCTGTAGTGCAGTGTGCATCATCCACAGAACAGATAACTCAAGAATTGTATAACCATTGTCAGTTCAGTAGTGTTTCTGGATGAAACTGCAGTGAATGTCTGGGGAAGCTAATTCCTCCCATCTTTCTTGAAGCACAGAAAAATACTACATACAGGTTACAAAGTCAGAATTACTTGGAAGATATATATATATATATATATATATATATATATGGCTGTCCTTTCACCCTAAGAGTTATCAATTATGAAAATACCCCTATTATGAGTATCATTGCCTTAGAAAGAAAATTAGTATAGCATATGTGTATAAATATCCTGTTTATAGAATGCTAAATGTAGTTTGATTTTACTTAGAGATAAGGAAGCCGTGTTAAAGGAGTCCACAGATCATATGATTTTACTGTTCACTTCCCTGGTTCAGAAGAGTAAACATGAAATTTGGAGACAGAAAGATGTGAAAGAGCCTTCAAGAGGAGAATTTATAATTATCTTGTTTACCCTACAGGGAATATATTTAAATGAAACACAAATTAGAGTTTGGAATTTTCTTATTATCTGTGTAAGAAGTAACTTTTATTGTTGTCTCTGTGGTATCTCTTTGTATTTGTTTCTATAAGCTAACATTTTATATCACAAAATACTGAATAAGACAAAGACTCAGCCAGACAATCAAAAAAAAAAGCATGCATGAGTCTTCAGGAAAGATAAACACACCAAAAAGGGCACCATACAAAATAAGGAAATATCAGACTAAATGGAAGACAGAGAACCCATTTACTTGTGGATAGTTAAAGCGAAAGCTGCTCTTCCATTTAGTGATACTTGTAGATTTCCCCAAAACAGGTGTTTGATATTGCATTATTATCATGCACTTTGGTTGAAAAAAGAAGAAAGGATGAGATCTAATAGAAATCCTTCTATATAATAAAAATGAATCAACAAGGCAAAATGGAGATAAATTCATATCAGATAAGAGTTTTTCAGAAATATTAAAATTAAAACACAAATAAAATGAAGGGAAAAATATAATATGGTGTTCATAAAATTCATGCAAAATTATATTTTAATTCTGCAGTAACTATGAACAAGTTAAAATTCAATGTAAGCAATGACAGTGAAACCTTATTCAGGTTTCAACTTATTTACCAATTCACTTCTACTGTTTATAAAATATTTCTTCAATGTCTTTTCCTTCTCCCCAGAAAGCATCATATTTGACTTGAGGTTCTCTGGTAATTTCTAATGGGAGCAAGACTGGGTTAGTTCAGCTTTGTCTAGAAAATATATAAGGTTGAATTTTGTGGGAAGATACTTCTGTTCCTTCACCATGCCTTCATGCCTCCTCACTTATCAAAATATGACTCCCATCAGCTTGTTCCAATTATTGAAACAGTGGCTTCATGAGTCATCACTCATCCTTTCTACCTTTGTTTCCCTACTGAACTACAAAGACTGTGGGCATGCACTTGTAATTCAGAGCCAAATGCTATTTGTATGTTATCATGTGAAATTCCATAGTAACATGACACATCTTCCTTGTGTGAATTACAGTAGTGTTAATGCTAATATGCCTGTATAAGTAAGATCAATAAACAGACAATACCTGTGAAGTTGTCAAGGTTCTTGGAAAATTCATCTCAGAAATTGAAATTTTAAAAATTAGCTTCTTCTAATTTTAAAAATTAGCTTCTCCAAGACCTGTGTATTTTTTCCTACCTGAGTACCATGTAAGATGCTCTCTGATACAAAGGCTACAAATATATAATACTCCAACTCCACCTTTGCTATAATATTTCTTGGAATATCATAACTGGCACCAAGAATGAAGAAATACTAGAGTAAGACTTGCCTTGACCAAAGTAATCCTAAAAACAGTGTTCTAAATTATCATTCATTATTTTCTTGGAGCAAAACTGTCTGGAACTAAAATTGTCACACTTCTGGACTTAGTAAGGTTTTTCTGAAATATTCTGCCTTGGTTCTCACAGTTACAGGCACTTCATGATTCATCTCAAAGCACTGAAATACAATGTTGTTGTTGAGTTAGTTATAAGCAGACATTGCCTTGCTTCCAAGGTCTAATTTTTGACAAAGTGTGGAAATAATCTGGAGGGATCAAAAAACCCTGCCTACACTTCTCAGTGAGGACAAGTGGGGGATGCACTTGGATGTAGAACAATGCCTTGGTGTTGGTTGTAGAAATGACTGATAATCTTGAATGCTCGACATTAACTGTGGCTTTCATATGAGTACAAACATGAGTACAGAATCTGAATGATGTGCTATGATGGACAAAAAATCTGCACTTGCAGGCAGTACCATGACTAATGCTAAAGGAATATATATATTTTTGATATATTTTTTGATATAGACTTTTGCAGAGTGCATCTCTCTTCTTGCTGAAAATTATGATCTGTGGTATATGACCCAATATTGTTAAGGAGGTTCAGATAACCACATTGCCTCAAATAGCAGACTTAACTTTTGAACTACCCTTTTTAAGCTTTGTATAATTTTGTGGATATTTAGTTTTAGATGATGTGCTTCTCTCAGACTGACTGACCAACCAACCAACCACCCAAAAAACCCAAACCTATATTTTCCATGTGATTCACGAAGATTTTAATTTTAGGATGTAGCATTTAATTTTGTGATGTGAAAGATGGGTTGTTCTCTATTTCATCTTGGAGTTGAAAAGGGCTGAAGAAAACTTTTGCTTCTGGTGTTATGTCTATTTTGCTGCCAGAGGAGATAACAGAATCCAAAGATAACGGAAAGTCAAGTAATTGATGAGTCCTTGGGAAGATCTTAGCAAGAGCAGGTACTGAAATGAAAAGTTTGGAGGCAAGGAAAGACTCCAAGTACAGTGTAGCACTGAGCAAAAGTGAGAAGTAGATTGGGATGGGAGGTAAGGAGCTGAGCTGGAGATGGTAACTCACGAAGAAGGCTGGAGGTGACAGAAGAAGAAAAGTCTGTAACTGTTATTTGCATCACCAGAGATAGAAGGATGGAACCTGTTATCAAGCACCTATCAAGTTGTTTTTATATACCTATTATGCAGATAAGGCTTAATGACTTCCAATTTTGAAAGAAAACAAAAATCCTTGGTATTGGTAAGAAGAGAAACTATATGTTCTACATCCTACATTTATGCATCTGCATATACTTCCAGTACCTGCCCTGCACAGATATTCAAGGTTTAATTTGTAATTTCTAAGGCCAAACTCAAGCTCTGGTTAAAGGTCCTGAATTTTATTGGCAAGTTGTGGGGGAAAAAAAGCAAGTAATTTCGGATATTAATTTCAATTTTCTGTATCATAGAAAGGCAAGACACATAAATGTCATTCCTACCTATGAAGTATATAAGAAGCAAATATTATAAAATCAGCATATGACATTCACTGACCCTCAGATGAGACTTTCAGAGCTTAATAAATGTCACTCTAACTGAACTCAGCAAATTGCTGATTCTTTTTGTCTTGGATTCTGTGCACTTGATTGTAGGAATGCACTGTTTGCTTTGCATGAGGTGGATTGAAAGGAACAGCTTAGGTACTGATGAAGAAGGAAATTCAGTTGCAACTGGGTGTGAAAAAAAAAGGTGCATGATTTGTATAAAAAACATCTTAAAAGATCCCTTCTAATTTCAACCTCTGTGTGATTCTGTAGCACCAAAGTCGTCTAAAAATCAACCCCATGTATAAAAGTATAAAAATATATACATATATATATGTCTAAAATCATGTACATAGAATACTTGCCTGCTGCTTAGTTATTTGATTAAATTCAGATTCAAAACTAGCACTTTTCTAGTTTTTGAATTAATAGCTTAGCTTTTTAACATTTGTGGGAGAAGAGGTTGAAGTATGGGTTCAGTAGGACAGATTTCTCAGTTTTCTCATGTATATGTTTACCAGTCCTCTGCCACGAATAAAGATGTGTATTGCGTTTGATGTTCTCCTGATATAATTTGTCAGCACTATTGACTTTTTTACGTTCCTTACTTCGTATTTTTTCCCAACAGAATTGCGTGTTGTGGACAGTACCTACAACCAGCTGGGTCATCATGGTTAGACACAGGAATTGTATGATTATTTAATGGTTTATTTTCTCCTTGGTCTTCATTTCTTAATAGAGTAGTTTCAGCACTGAGTTGTGACAGAGGTCACACCCATTTTCAATGATTGCCAGGAGGAATGATCCTCTCTGTTTGGCCCAGTTTATCCCTTTTATTATATCAGCAAACCCATTCCAAAATTCACTTAAGATATCCATACACAAAAGAGTCAGAGAATTCTGTGGGTTTCTTATTACTGAATTACTGCATGTTTCAGGACTTGAAATCTTTGTTTTATTTTTATACTGCAGACTTTCAGAAAGGATTGAGTGTTCGTGCTCTGAGGTCAAAGGACTCAAGTGGACTTCTTAATTAGGAGATCAATGACTATAGCATGTTTAACTGAAAGATTTTCTTATTTAATTGCAAAATATTGACGGAGAAGTTGGACATTTTTAGCACTCAATATGAACTTTGTAACATAAAATAAAAATAAATAAACCATTTTTTGTTCCTATTTAATCTGAAATACACCAGACTTTGCATTGCAGAGTTCTACTATCGACTCTTTTGTCAGTGTAATCTTTCTATTTTTTCTTCTTTAATTATCTGTTGGCTTTATCATTTAGAAAAGAACTGAAACCTTGTCTATTTTTCTGCCTTTTTTGGTACATGGAACATTATTAGTAAGCAAATTATTGCATATTATTTCAGTGTATATTATTTACAATAAATTATAAATTACAGTTAAATTTTAGAATCCCAAATACTAATCAAGATAAATTCTGTGTAAAGAAAATTAAAATGAAAATTTTATACAATTTAGAATGGGGCAAATGATTACCACAGACTTCTCTTTGAAATGTCTGTCCACAGATTGAGGATTCATTCTTTCCTGCAATTTACATTCTTAGGCTTATAAATGTTTTATGACCTCCCTCTATGAGCACTTGCAGGCACTCACAGCCAGAAGGAGGTAATGCAAAATTGATCTGTGTAATAAAACTGCTGAGCCAAGCAGACATCTCAGAATTACAGTGATTGTGCTTTGGTGATTCATCTGGCCTTCATGGAAATATTATTTGCAAAAAGTCTATCAGTCAAATGTGAATTTCTAACACACATAAAACTTTTTTGGTTTTCAGTACCTTGCACATGAGGTATCAGGTCTGGGATATTATTGAGAAACTCTTTTCATGATGATGGTTTCCAGATTCAAATTAATCTCAAAGCAACACCATCACCAAGCAGTGGGATAGATATAATGTCATGGTGACATTTTAAATTTTTGTAAACTCTTCCAGGTAACAGATTAGCATCAATGGGATAGAGGTGTATAGTAGCTAAAAACTAATCTAACAAGATTGAGTCTGATTATGTTAATTTTGAACACCACCTCATTTCTCTAATTTGGATTGGCTTTACAGCATATTTTATTTAAGAATTAAAAAAAAAATCTGGAATTACGACTAGTAAACCCATGATTATTCATGCATTTAATTTTCTATCTTCTAAATGTCCAGTGCTAAGGAAACTTATACCACAAATCACACTTGATGCCCTGTAAGATTTTTCTAAAAAGTTTCATATCCATGCCTGGAGTGGTATGAATATAATATTTTTACACAGCCTTTGGAAGTATGTTTATCAAAAAAAACCCAAACCTGTAATGAAACATTAAAGTTTGTAACAAGCATGGATTTTATTATTAGAGTGTACTAGTAATTATTTTCACTGAGAACTTAAAAAATTCTGTAGCCTATATTTAAGATTCTAAATTCATGTTTTGAGTGATTTTATTGTTTCTTTTTAATTATTATTTTTGTGTGTGTTTAATCAACTGTATGCAGATAAAAATATTTTTATAAAAGAGTGACCTTTGTGCAGTATTTTGTGCTATCTTATGAATCTTCTCTCAATCACATAAATCTTGATGTAGAAGACATAGACTGCTGGGTGGAATGCTGACAAAGCCATAGGCTGCAGAAAAATTCTTAGACGTTGAAGGTTTATGGTCTTGTTAACCATGAGGATTTCACTGCAGTGTTAAATTAGAATTTTTTGAAAAGGTTAACTTCACCGTGGCTAAAATTCTAATCTTGCAATCCCTGAAAGGCAGTAATATCAATTAAATTCTGAACTTCATTTTTGCAGAATAGAATCTTTGTGACATTCAGTCCTTAAAAGTTATCTTGTTTGTTTATTTTTGTGGAAACAAAAGGAACCTACTTTTGAAAGGTGTGTTGAGGACATTAAGCAAATATGACATATTATTCTGTTTCCAAACAAGCTTTTACTGCATCTGGATTCAGAGATCATAGCTCTCAACTGCTTAAAATTACCAACCTTATTTTTATTGTTTTGTTGGTCACCTCTTTGCCCCTTTCAAGTATAGAAGTCTCTATACTTGAAAAAATTAAAGACATTTTTATTTTTAAGTGTAGGATTTTTCTCCATATGCGACTCCCCCCAGTGCCCTGTTTTCACAAATTTTAGATAAGGAAAGCTGAGCGATTCAGGAGGCACTGAGGAAATATCCTGAAACTCAAATTCTCAATCTTTATAGCTAGTTTAGCTGAACTGAAATGAAACAAAATCCATCATATTTGATCTGTTTCTCCTTTCTTGTTATAACTCTTAAAATGCAAAAAGGATAACTCCTATTAGAACTGTAGCTAATGACTCTCAATTTCCTTCACATGTTTTCACCATATTCTTAAATAAATAAAATTGTTGTGTTTTTTCCTATTAGTTTCAGTCTATTTCCCTCTCAGTAATATATTTTATAGAGATACACAATTAAAAAAAAACCCACCAGGATCCCTGATTTCCAATACTGAACTCATACATCAGTGTATCCTGTATGTGAGGATCAATAGTTTTTTAGCATCAAGCTAAAAGCATAATTAAGATGCCTCTTGCAGAAAGACTTACAAATAAGATGCAGGGATACAGTATCCTTTCAGTATGGAATATAACTATTAACCAAACAGAAAATTTATTCGCCATGTTCAGTGTCTTGGTTTAAAAGACAGATATCTGCCAAAAGAGACAGGGGCCTTTTTTTTTCTGAAAAGGAGAGTATACACCCTCCCCTTTAACTCCACCATGATTTTGTAATTAAAGGGCTCTTAGGCAAAGATATGGGGGTAGGAATAACAGTTCTTTACTGAAATATATATATATATTTATGTAACAAGGCAAACAAAACACAACAACAATAACTGCGAGATCAGCAGTAACAGAGCAGCAAACCCAGTGAACAGTTCTCCCGGCTGTGGACACTTTTCCTGTGCGGTGCAGGCTCCGTTCTGGCGCTGCCTGCCAGCTCTCGCTGAGCAGGGAGGAGATGCGGTGATCCCACGGGGCTGGAGGGCGCTGCGGTGAATGGCGTCCGTGTCCCTGATGGGAAGGGCGGAGGGGAGACGCTGCCCATGGATCCCAGGGCAGTGTCAGTCCTGATGCTCCAAAAGGATGTGCTGGAGTCAGCAGGAGATGCGGGAGAGAGTTTGAGCAGGGAGGCTGCGGGACCCCCCAGCCAAGGAAGGCAGCTGCGGGGTCAGCGTGGCAGAGCGGAGTTTCTAGCGGCCGTCCTTGTCCGAGCCAGATGAGCGAGAGAGCCGGAGCCCGAGACAACAGGCTCCTATCCTACCTTTCCTTATCTAGTGTGGCCCCTCTCCTCCCTGCTTCGAGAGAAACTGTTACCTTAGCTATCTGAGCTTCTGGGTGTAGCCCCAAATACTTAGCACAACAGTGGGAAAAATTCCACACAAAGAAAAGGGGAAAATTCAACCCCCAACATTATCTACCCCTGAATTTTTTCTGTAATGACATGCTACATCAAAATAAAACTGCTAAATTATATACATACATGCAGTTACAGATATAGGTACCATAGGTAGTTCACCCTAAAACAAGGTCTCCTTGGGGTATGGATTGGGTCTCTCCATCCTTTTGCATCACCCACCAGGTTCAACCTGGTCCCTGAGGGAATACAACTCCATGGATGGGATTGTCTTTGCTGGAGGCAGGATTCACTCAAACAGTTTTTCCTAGCATACCTCTCATGTGTACCACTGGAACCTTATCTCCATCTGGTATTCCCAAGGGCTCAGATTGGGCAGGGCCTGCTCGGTTAGTGGAACCTCGGGTGTTCACTAACCATGTGGCCTTTGGTAGATTAATCTCCCAGTTCTTGAAAGTTCCCCCACCCAGTGCCTTCAAGGTGGTTTTAAGCAGCCATTGCACTGTTCAACTTTCCCTGCAGCTGGTGCATGGTAGGGGATATGGTACACCCACTCAATGCCGTGTTCTCTAGCTGTCTTAGTTTAATTTAATTTCCCAAAAAAATGTCTGGGTTTAATTTGAATTTCCAGGGCAACACACCAAATTATGTCATAGTCTTGATTTGCCAATTTAAATATACTAATTTTCTGTTGTGAGACAGAACCAGGAGCAAAAGAGCAAGGCAGGCCTAAAACTTAAAAGGGTATAAAAAACTTTATTAACTACACAAAGAAAGAGAAAGAAAAGCAAATTCAGAACAAGATCTTCAGACCACTCTTCCCTCCCCTCCTCTAACTTTCATAACAAGAAGACAAACATACAAAGAACTACTTCTGTCAGTTCCCAGCTTAAATAGTCCTTTTTTCAGTTCACTTCGGAGGGAGAAGATTCCTCTTGTCAGGCCACAGGGACTCCTCCACAAGGGGCGGGGTGGAGGGAACAGTCCACTCGTGGCTTCACTTGCACGATTTGCATCTGCCCGGGAAAAAACTTGCAAAGTCGTGAAGTTCCTCCCATCCTCACAGCTTTCTCAAAACTGTGCTTATGGGCCATGTTAAACTCATGGAGTATTTCTTTTAAGAATGAACTGTTCCAAAGCAAAATTTCTTTTCGTCTCTTTTCTCTCTGTTCATGCTTCATCCTCAGGAAGCCCAGATCCCCTTCTTTCCTCTGGGCAAAGACTCTCAACACAGGTGCTTTTGGTCAAATGATCTATCAAATGGAACATCTCCAACCCCCCATGTCTTTTCTCCATGGTTTATAAGAATTTTCAGTGTGATATCTGTTCATCCCTACAATCTTACAAAAGGATTTTTCAGCCGTCTTCACAGCATCTCCTCATTCTCCTTCCATCCAAAGAAACTTAGCTCTTTCATTTTCCCTTCTCACTCCGAGGAGGATTGAAAAGTCTGCAAGTCTTATCTGAGCATTGAGAGTTAAGATTTCACACAGGGAAAGCAAAGCTACAATGCTGGCACTGTGCCAAGATCTTAAACACTCGGGCCACGCTGGAAAAGGAGCAGAAGGGGGGAGCAGCTGGGATATCAATCAGCCTCTCTGAATCTCCCTGGCCACTTTAAGGGCCACCTCTCCTCCCTGCCAGGCCATGCCAGCTCCTCAGCTCCTCAGGCTTGGCCCTGCCCCCCTGCCAGCCCCAAGGCCTGCCGTGGAGCCAGGCTGAGGCCCTGTTACCTGCACTGCTGCCGGAAAAGAAAGAGAGCTCTTTTCTAGGTTATCTCCTTCAAAATGTGTGTTCATGGCGTGAACTAATTTTCTCCAATTGGTTGTTCAGGCTGTCAAATAACCAAAGCAGCTCCCAGTTGGTCCCATCAACTCCCAGAGGGAGTTCTAATAGAGAAAACTTCTCTCTGTGATTCTTCTCCCCAGGTGAAACCTGCACACTAGCCCAGATGTTTATAAGGCCGTTCTTGAAATGAGTCCCGTTGTCTGACTCAATTCTCTCAGGGGGACCATACCTCCAAAGAACTTGTTTTTCCAGGCCCAGGATGGTGTTCCAAGCAGTGGCATGAGGCACAGGGTAGGTCTCCAACCATCCAGTGGTGGCTTCCACCATGGTCAGCATGTAGGGCTAGCCTTGGTGTGTCTGGGGCAGTGTGATGTAGTCAATCTGCCAGGCCTCCCCATGCTTATATTTGGGCCACTGCCCCCCATTCCAGAGGGGCTTCACCTGCTCGGCTTGCCTGATGGCAGCGCACGTCTCACAGTCATGGATAACCTGAGAAATACTGTCCATGGTTAGATCCACCCCTCGGTCTCGTGCCCACTTATAGGTGGTGTCTCTGCCCCAATGACCTGAGGCATCATGGGCCCATCGAGGCAGGAACAACTCTCCCTTGTGCTGCCAGTCTAAATCTATCTGTGACACCTCTATCTGTGCAGCCAGGTCTGCCTGCTCATTGTGTTGGTGTTCCTCATTAGCCCGACTCTTGGGGACATGGGCATCTACATGATGGACTTTTACAGGCAGCTTCTCTATCCGGGTGGCAATGCCTTTCCACTCATCAGCAGCCCAGATTGGTTTTCCCCTGCATTGCCATTTAGGCTTTTTCCACCTTTCCAGCCAACCCCACAGAGCATTGGCTACCATCCATGAATCAGTGTAAAGGTAGAACTTTGGCCACTTCTCTCTTTCAGCAATGTCCAGGGCCAGCTGAACAGCTTTGAGTTCAGCAAGTCGACTCGATCCACCTTCTCCTTCAGTGGCCTCTGCAACCTGTCGTGTGGGGCTGCTTTCCACTTCCGGTTCATCCCCACGATGCGGCAGGAACCATCAGTGAAAAGAGCATAGCGTGTTTCATCTGCTGGCAGTTGGTTATACTGAGGGGCTTCTTCGGCCCGGGTCATTTGTTCCTGTTCCTCTTCATCAGTGAGATCAAAGTTTTCACCTTCTGGCCAGCTTGTAACTATTTCCAAAATCCCAGGGCGATTTTGGTTTCCAATATGGGCGCGTTGTGTGATGAGGGCAATCCACTTGCTCCATGTAGTGTCAGTGGCATGGTGGGTAGAGGGAACCTTTCCTTTAAACATCCACCCCAGCACTGGTAGTCAGGGTGCCAGGAGGAGTTGTGTTTCCGTGCCAACCACCTCTGAGGCGGCTTGAACTCCTTCATAGGCAGCCAAGATCTCCTTCTCTGTTGGAGTGTAGTTGGCCTCGGACCCTCTGTAACTTCGACTCCAGAATCCCAGAGGTTGGCCTTGAGTCACCCCAGGCACCTTCTACCAAAGGCTCCAGGACAGACCATGGTTCCTGGTTGCAGAGTAAAGCACATTCCTCACCTCTGGTCCTGTCCTGACTGGGCCAAGGGCTACTGCATGAGCGATCTCCTGCTTGATCTGGGCAAAGGCTTGCTGCTGCTCAGGGCCCCAATGGAAATTGTTCTTCTTGCAGGTGACCAGGTAGAGAGGGCTCACAATCTGCTGTACTCAGGAATGTGCATCCTCCAAAAGCCTATGGCACCTAGGAAAGCTTGTGTTTCCTTCTTGCTGGTTGGTGGAGACATTGCAGTGATCTTATTGATGACCTCACTGGGAATCTGGCACCGTCCGTCTCTCCACTTTACTCCCAGGAACTGATCTCTCAGGCAGGTCCTTTGACTTTGCTCTTTTTAATGGCAAAGCCAGCTCCCAGCAGAATCTGGATGATCTTCTCTCCTTTCTCAAATACCTCCATTGCCGTATCCCCCCACACAATGATGTCATCAATGTACTGAAGATGTTCTGGAGCTCCACCCTTCTCCAGTGCAGCCTGGATCAGTCCATGACAGATGGTGGGACTGTGTTTCCACCCCTGGGGCAGTCGGTTCCAGGTGGACTGCACACTCCTCCAGATGAAAGCGAACTGAGGCCTGCACTCTGCTGCCAGAGGAATGGAGAAAAATGCATTGGTAATGTCAATGGTGGTGTAACACTTTGCTGCCTTGGACTCCAGCTCGTACTGCAGTTCCAGCATGTCCGGCACAGCAGCGCTCAGCGGTGGAGTCACCTCATTCAATGCACGATAGTCCACAGTCAATCTCCATTCTCCTTCAGATTTATGCACAGGCCAAATGGGGCTGTTGAAGGGTGAGTGGGTTTTGCTGACCTCCCCTTGGCTCTCCAGCTCACGGATCATCTTGTGGATGGGGATCACGGCATCTTGATTTGTTCTGTACTGTTGGCAGTGCACCGTCGAGGTAGCAATTGGCACCTGTTGCTCTTCCATCTTCAGGAGTCCCACTGCAGATGGGTTTTCTGATAGTCCAGGCAAGGTGTTCAACTGCTTAATGTCCTCTGTCTCTACAGCAGCTATTCCAAAAGCCCACCTGAGTCCCTTTGGGTCTTTGTAATAGCCATTCCTGAGGAAGTCTATGCCTAGAATACATGGTGCCTCTGGGCCAGTCACAATTGGATGTTTCTGCCACTCTTTCCCAGTCAGGCTCACCTCAGCCTCCAGCAAAGTCAATTCCTGAGATCCCCCCATCACCCCAGCAATGGACACAGGTTCTTCCCCCACATGCCCCAATGGTATTAATGTACACTGTGAACCAGTGTCAACCAATGCTCTGTGTTCCTGTGGCTCTGATGTGCCAGGCCATCGGATCCACACCGTCCAAAAGACCCGGCTTTCCCATGCCTCTACCTGGCTAGAGGCAGGGCCCCTCTAGCCCTGGTTATTATTTCTCTCCTGGGCATACATACTGGAGGTTCCTTCAAGGGGATCTGACAGATCATCCTCCCTTCTGTAATACCCTGCACCTTGGTCATGGGAGGCTGAGGCTAACTTCACTTTAGTGGAGTTCCCTCTGTTGGTGTTCCCCTCCCTGAGTTGGCGCACCCGTGCTGCCAGGACAGAAGTGGGTTTCCCATCCCACCTTCTCATGTCTTCCCCGTGGTCACATAGAAAAAACCACAGATCAGTATGTAGGGTGTACCCTCTCTCCCTAGCTGGGGGGCGTTGGGCTCTACTTTTGGGGTCCATGACTCGCACTGGTGCTGCACTGATCTTCCTCACCTCTTCCCTTATCTCCTTCATCTCCTCCTTAAACTCCCCTTTGAGGTCCTTAACCACAACAGAGACATGAGCCTGCACTGGGCCAGCCATCATACTCTCAACATTTCTGAGCCTGTTGGCAACAGAACCCACTGTCACTTGGTTGGTATCAGCATCAATCATTGCAATAAAGGTGGTATACAGAGATGGCTCCAGGTTTGCCAGATTCCACATCTGCTCTGTGCACCTGACCTTGTCGGGGTCATTGTCATGCTGTCCATCCCTCCCAAGGAGCATCTCCAGCACTGCCACTTCTCTCAGCTGTTGGATCCCTTCCTCAAGGGTCTTCCAACACATTCTATGGTAGTGCTTCTGCATTCTCTCCCTGTGGACAAACCTCTCTCTCACACTCATTATAAGCCACTCCCAGAGGGAAAGGACACCTGGCTCCCTTACCTGGTCCACACCTGAGTCCTGGGTCAAGGCTCCCAAATTCCTTGCCTCAGTACCATCCAGTTGCACACCTGTACCCATAAGGTCCCAGACCCGCAGTAACCAGGTTGTAAAAGCCTCACGGCCCCGTCGTACAATGTCTTTTCGCAGGTTACGGAGACTCTCGTATGACAGGGACTCGGTGATGATGTCAACTTCTGGCTCCCCTGCTGGTTGTGAGGGGCCCCCTTCCTGCCCCTTATTATCTAGGTGCCTTGTTTTCATCTTAGACTTCCTAGTTTCCACAGGGACGACTGCTGCTGTCTGTGAGTGCCCTTGCTGTACAGCTGGAACCTGGACAGATGTAACATCTGTGGGTCCTACTGCTGCACCATCAGAGTCTCCCTCTTTAAGGCAGGGGGAGGGTTTCTCACCAGCTGGGGAGAGGTACTCCTTCAGCATCTGGCTCATCTCCTTCACTAGAACTCCCATCCACTCTGGGTGGTTCCTTTCTGAAGTGGGCTGTGGGGCAGGGTCAGGCTCTGGGGTAACATTCCCAGTCTCTTGGACAGGATCAGGCTCTGGGGTAACATCACTAATCCCTGGGGTAGGTATCAGGGTTGTTATCCAAGTCAATCTCCCCTTATCTCTGAATGTTAGATAAATCAGGTTGAACAGGAATATCAGCAACACCAACCACAGTGTAATGTCATTGGCATTTAGAGCGGATTTGAACCCCTTGAAGACTGGTGGGGTGGACTTCAAAAACTGGGTGATGTGTTGGGAGAAAATTTCCCCTGCTGTCACTTCCTCACAGTAAGTACCATTATTGAAGTAGTCCCAGAAACACACACTTAGAGTGTGATAGCTCAGAATCTATCCATCTGGCCATCTTCCAGAGAAAATTAAAAATCCATGACTTCTTCAACTGATCAACCCGCAAGATGAACTGGATAATACCCACAGCAACCTTGGTTATGAGACTCATGTTCATAAAAGGGTTTGCAAATAGGAGAGATATAGCAGTGACCACAAGGAGGCCAAACCAGCTGGACAACATAGTTCCACCTAACACAAGCTTAGGAAAATCAAGAACAGTTATTCCATTTTTCACCCCTCTCTCAATGCCCTCAGGCAATGTCCGGGCGTCAAAATCTCTCTCGGTTTAAAAGACAAGTATCTGCCAAAAGAGACAAGGGCCTTTTTTTTTCTGAAAAGGAGAGTATACAATCCCCCCCCCTTTAACTCCACCATGATTTTGTAATTAAAGGGCTCTTAGGCAAAGATATGGGGGTAGAAATAACAGTTCTTTACTGACATATATATAACAAAGGAAACAGAACATAACAACAATAACTGCGAGATCAGCAGTAGCAGAGCAGCAAACCCAGTGAACAGCTCTCCCGGCTGTGGACACTTTTCCTGTGCGGTGCAGGCTCCGTTCTGGCGCTGCCTGCCAGCTCTCGCTGAGCAGGGAGGAGATGCGGTGATCCCACGGGGCTGGAGGGCGCTGCGGTGAATGGCGTCTGTGTCCCTGATGGGAAGGATGGAGGGAGACGCTGCTCATGGATCCCAGGGCAGTGTCAGTCCTGATGCTCCAAAAGGATGTGCTGGAGTCAGCAGGAGATGCGGGAGAGCAGGGAGGCTGCGGGACCCCCAGCCAAGGAAGGCAGCTGCGGGGTCAGCGTGGCAGAGCGGAGTTTCTAGCGGCCGTCCTTGTCCGAGCCAGATGAGCGAGAGAGCCGGAGCCCGAGACAACAGGCTCCTATCCTACCTTTCCTTATCTAGTGTGGCCCCTCTCCTCCCTGCTTCGAGAGAAACTGTTACCTTAGCTATCTGAGCTTCTGGGTGTAGCCCCAAATACTTAGCACAACAATGGGAAAAATTCCACAGAAAGAAAAGGGGAAAATTCAGCCCCTAACACTCAGTCAATTTTCATCATTTATGCTAAGGATTCAAAATTCTTTAGCATTTCATGTCGCCTATAGAAATTTTTTGTCTTTGCAAATGATAACATTTGAAACTAGTATGAGGAACATATTCATTTCACAGAATTCTCTGAAGGCAGCTCATCAGAACAACTTGAGTAAGACACTTTTTCTCCTATCTATTTCAAGTTTTGAACTCTGAATTAAGCACTGATTAGATATTTAAAGATATAGAGCCAGTGAGAATTCTTTTTTTTTTTTTGGTCTTAACCAAATTACATTTATTTTTGGTCCAAACCAAATAATTAATTTCATTTCATAAATATCCAAATGTAGACCCTTTCCAATCCATTAAAAGTGATTTTAGAGAACCTGTTTATTTGCCTGTGTGTAGACTAGCAGACCTGAGTATTTTTAAAATAGAGGGGAAAAAAACTTATTCTCTGAAAAAGAAGTTGTGTAAATTGTTTTAGACAAAGATTTTTTATTAACAAATATCTCAAAATTATATTTTCTGAAACCATCTGAAAAGTTAAACTCCCTCTTGGACTTTCCTTTCTGCCTATAGCTTAAAAGTTCTGGTGCAACTTTGTTGAAAAAGTCTGAGTCCCCAAGCCAGCTAGAATGTTTTCACCAGGCTAGTCTAATACAGTTTTCTACACAGATGTTTATAATTAAGTGCTATGAAAAGGATCATAAATTATAATGGAAATCAAATAGTAAATTATTTTAAGGATGTAATCATAGATCGTTGCATATCAGTCTTGAAAATACTGGTCGAGTTGATCTTTAATAAATTTTGTAGATAACCTTTGCTGTGCAGAATGTGTTTGTCAGCTTGTAAAAGTGACATGTGAAGGGCCAACTGCGTAATCACTGTGGAGAGGTATAAGAAATAATTTTAAGCCTATTTAGTGTTCTATTAAATAACTTTCTGATTTTTTTTTTTTTCTTGACAGCTCCTTTATGTCAGGCTGTTAATTTTCTTGAGTTCTTTGAACTTCAAAACACACCACTAATGGAGCAGAGAGGACTTAGAAATTCTGCAGTAAGTCTTCAATGGATTGACAAGAGAACTTCTAATTTTTCCCTATGACTGAAAGAATGCAGATCTTTAATTATGTTTGTGCACTTGCTAATGGTGAAATTGCTATGGAACAGTTGAAGGATGACCAACTGTTGGAGAGTGTGTGTTTGCATGTGTGTGTGTGTAATTATTGGTGCTTCTATGTGAAGCAAAGAAAGCAGTACCTTCTGTAAATGACGTTTCTTTCCCTGCATGTATTTTAAAATTAGATACTGTAACCAAGCTGGGAAAATCTGTAGTTGTCTGGGACAGGGTGGCTAGCAGTATGACAGGTAACAAGAGTCTGAAACACTAAAATTTGAGCTGAAATGCAACACTTGAGAAGTAAAAAATAGGAAAGAAATTCCATGGAAGGCCAAAACAATGTTCTTGGACAGCATAATTCATAGTGCTCTGAGGAGGTCCCTGGAAAAACCAGGATAAAGTATTTGTTCCTCATAGAGGCAGCTACAGCTGAGCTGAAAATAGACTGCCCCTCACTCTTCTGTCTGTGCTGTGTATTTCTTTTTTAGAGTTGATACAAGGCAATGAATCAGAAACCAGTCTCTATTTTAAAACCCCATGCCCAAACTCTGTACTTATATTGTGTTGATTTGAAATAAATTCACTGACTCTTGTTAATGACATATGTTAAAAACATATGTTATATACGTTGAAAAGATGTTAAGACATGACTGTACTTTTGTTTTCTTGTTGTATTAGGGAGTATGTAAAGTAAATATTGCATAAATATATGGTTTTTAAGTGTGAATTATTTGGCTTCTTTTAAAAGAAGTATAACTATTGTTATTTTAATGAGATACTGAAAGAGTACATATCAGCCATTTTTTATAGAATCATTACATACTCAGCACTGAGTTATTTGAATTTTAACCAAGAACAGAAGTCATACCCTTGTGTAATTATGGCTGTTTGATTTATGGTCATGGTATTTTTTAAATTTTATACATTATAGAAGCTGGAAAAAATACTTTTAAGATTTGCCCTTTACAAAATTAAAGAATTAAAAATTAATTTGATTGAGAATCACACAACTGCAGTGAGGAATTTTGAGTTATCATTTCACCTTGTAAAGAGCAATAGTTCCCACTGACCTGTTCCCCTCCCATACTGAGAAACTAGATTTAACCTTTTGATAATGCCTTGATATGAAATGCCAAGAATGTCCATACATAGATATTTGGGTAACAGGCTCAAAAACTGGACAACCCTTGGGGAAAAAGAAATTAATATTTACGTAAGTAATAAAAATGGATTTGCCTCTCAGTAAAAATTTCTATATTTTTAAAGAAAGTGTATATGTGAACAGTTGGCCATGGTTTGTACTGTAGCATTTTTCAAAAATTTTTTCAATTTTCTAGGATTCCTGTGGCATCAAGCATGGCCTTAACTGAGGGCCCACCACCTCAGGATCAGACTCAGGACTTGGTACCCATTTCTGAAATCATTCTTTGCTACATATTTTAAATATTTCAGGTCATTTTTCTCTTTTTCACTGATTTCATTGATTTTCTATAAAAGTTTCCAATTGCAGGAGAAAGAGAAAACAAGGTGGTTTTCCTCAGATTAATTGCTCATATTCACCCTTACAAACTAGACAATTTTGGGGCCACCGAGTTTTTCTGTCAGAAATGGTGAATGCAGAAAAATAATATTCTCTTCTAGTTTCTCTTTGCCTTTCTCATTAATTTCTTGAAGGGAATTCTTACTAATTTGTTTGTTCTTTTATCCAAGCAAACTGCTGAGTAATGTGAATGAGAAAAGAAGTAAAAAAAATATAAAAATAAAAAAATCAGTGTAATAGTGTTTCTTTCTCCCATGACTCAGAAAGTACATTCCTGCTTGGATATACATAGATCTGTATTCTGTACTGGTCCAGATGGTAAAGTGTTATGAGCAATAACACCTAGAAGAAGGTTATTTTCTTTAATTCAAGGCAGCATTATTTTCTGAGAACATGAAGGCCTTAATTATTCCTTATGCTGTATGTATATATAATGCTAACTATATAATATAGTTAAAAAATAAATCTTCAACTTTCAAATTTGTTTCTGCCAGTCTCAGCAGAGGTTTTGATAAAAATTTCAAGAAATGAACTGAAAAACTAAGTTCTAATTTATACCCCTTCATAAAACTCTTAGTGAAAACTCAATTGTATTTGAGTTAGTATTTTCCAATTATTACATTTCATTCAGATACTCATTGGTACTTTTGTTATTAATATTAAAGAGGCTAAGTTTCTATAAGTAAAAGTTTTATGTGATGTGTTTGTAGAGGCAGAACTAATTTTCAAGGATGCAGTGATTACAGTATATTATTATATGTTGTTATCTTTTATTTTTGAAGGTAACATAATTGCAACTAATGTAAGAATGACACTAATTTCAAGGAACAATAATTACATCTTTAGGTTCCAATCGGAATTTATTACTGCATTGTTACTATTATTGTTTGCTATCCCTACTAAATTGCTAAAGGAAAGTTGTTGAATGTCTTTCTTCTGACAGAGAACCACAGTAGGATCTCTTTATAAAGGAAAACTATCCCATCCAAAACATCTTTTCTGAATAGAGATGTTGACAATGGTTTTAGCATTTTATAATGAGATAAATTTCTTTATATGCTATTGACTTGCTGTGTAAAAAAGTGTTACCACTGACAAAAATAAAGCAGTTCAGCATGTGAGGTATGATAGGAAAGACATAGAAATTAATGTATTAATGTGAAAAAAAAAAAATAAAGCTGTCTGATGTAGTTTTCTGAATCTTATTGTTCTTTATTGTACAATAAATACATATATTTGTTGTCACAGAGTTTGCTGTATTTTTGGTAATTTATCTTTTAACTTGGATGTGACTGCGAAGTGAGAAAGTATAATGGTTCACTCAGCTCAGAGTTACGTTATTTAGTATGATTGTGTTCAGACAGGTATGATGATCTCAACTGGAATAATTAATTTTTGTCCTGGACTAAATATGAAGAGTCTTTAATAAAAAATTTTAAAAATCCAGTGAGTGGTGGAAATCCAAGATCACTCAAAATCAGATTTTGTGTGAAATGTAGGAGTCATTTTCCATCTCTGTTTATATGCCTGCAGATGACCCATACAGACTTGCAGTCACGTCTGAATTTATATTCAGAAACACTCTCTCCCCTTCACCTTCACCTTCTGGTTTTGAGTTTGCCGAGATCAGCAAACGGCAGCTCCGTAATTCAGAGATTGCTGGCAGCCTCCATGTATACTGGCTGCAAATAAAAGCAAATTATTGAAAGGGGAAGAGAGAAATGAAATCTTGCTGATCTTTATATATTTAAGGTTTCAGAAACAAGTTGTATTATTTTGTTGTCCATCTTGAGTTAAGGAATATATGTAATTCTGAGATCCTTGGTACACCAGGGACCTTGATTTCCAATCATAAATTATCTCCTTGCTGTTTGATATTCTTAGATATGTCAAAATAGAAGTGTAAGAAATCTTTCAGCAGGTTAAATCTATGTTTCAGATTCAGGTGAGTTTATTCTTGAATGGAAGATTGAAACAGATGTGCAGGGAAGAGGCATATGAGAATAATCCTTGCTGTTCTCTCTCCCTCCTTATCACTCTGTTAGACAGGTTGCAACACTTGCTTTATTAGTTTGATAAGGTTTCATTTTTTTAAAAAAAGTGAACTTTTTATATTTGCTTTATATTTTTATGTTTATTTTTTATATTTATATTTTATTTGCTTCTTTGTTTTCCTTTGGTGGTGGTATTAAATATGGATACTTCATCTGTACGTGTAAACATCCATTTCTACTCATCTGCTGGTACTGGCACATATATAATAATAATACTGAGGAAAAGTGTTTCAGAAGGTGAGCTGTTGACTCTGAGAAAATTGAAAAACTACAGAAATTTTCTGGTGCAGAAATACTTCTAGATGAAATTAGTGTCAAACATAAGTCAAGCTTCACAGAAGGAAGCCAGTAATCTTTTTGTGTGTGAGTGGAGAGAATAAAAACCCAAACAAAGCTTTTTTTGTTATGTTTTGTTTCTTTCTTTCTTTTACATAGAAGCAGAATGCACTTTAGTAAAATAAAACATAATTCATGCTACATTGAAAAGTTTGGTGGTAAGAGTTAAGAACTTAATTCATGTGCCAGGTCCCTCATGTCTAAAACACTGATACCTGGAGATGCAACACTTTTGATATGTTTGTTTGGACTATATTTTCTCCATCCAGGAAACGGCAATAAATATCTCTGAAGACACTGGGCAGTGCTTCCTTGCAGATTTGCATTCTTTCCTTTATTTGGTTTTGGCATCAGGGAAATAGAAGCACCATGAAGTTGCAAGCTTTGTCAAGTTCAAAAGCAATTCGGGGAAAAAATGATTTTAGAAAAAGCATTGTTTACCACGACAGAGATTCCATCCCACTTGCCAGCCTCCATGCTTGTGCACACCTGTGGATTGCTATTCATCATGCAAACTTGTTAAGCACTGCAAAAAATAAAAACTATTTATGATTAATTGCTTTTGTCACATAAAACCTTCAACCTCTACTTAACAGCAACCGGGTGTTTAAAAAAAAAAACCCACAACAAACCACTCTACTACAGAAATGTCCATCCACAAACCTTATGTTCTGATGTTGCCATATCAGAGCTCCCTAAGTTTTGGCCGAGTTGATGCAAAATGGAGAGTACAGGGCTCGTACTCACAAAAATATCTTAAAAACTACCAGGCCCACATGTTATCCTTTCTGAGGTGAAGTAGTGCCAGCAGGACTCTGCAAGCATCAGTCTGTGTACAGATCTGTGTGCATACGTGAATTTTACTATGGAACATCTTTCCCTCTCCCCAGAGCTCAAGAGACTTTGTTTTCAGATTTGTTTTTTTCCAAGTTTGAGGTGCAGGAAGTTTTAGGAGGGGATTGGAATCCTATTTTGTCCAGGGGATTTAAATCTTATATATAGTGGTGTTTCAATCCCTTCTTAGGATCTGATGGCTCTGGGACAAAAAACTACTAGATAGGTGTCCCTGCAGCAAATGCCACTGTGATGGATGTACAGCCTTGGTTTGTTATGGGCTCTCAAGTTCAGTGGTAGCAAGAAGGCCACAAGGAGGATACAGAATGGTACAACTTGGATAATGTCAGTGTCTCTCTGCCATAAAAAAACCAGCCTCCAACCTCATGAGGGTTTACATGGAGCTAGAATGATATAGTCTCAGACTTAAACTGATGAGGTGCAGATGTAAATTGATAAAGGGGTTTGATGCACCAAAGTATTGAAATGTATCTAAATTCAATATTGTTAAACACTCTTAAAGATCAGATGAATTATACATAAAGTACATGGATTATTTGTCCAAGGCAAACAATGGTGACATTTCTATCTGTCACTTAGTATGACAAGGTTAGCATGTTTTATTCAAAAGTTTTAGGCAGTAAATGATTTGTATGAATTACTTTGTCATTGGACTGCTAGGCAAAACTGAAACTAACACAGATATTCTATTATGTGAAGTCAGATTTTGCATTAAATAAATTAGCACAAAAATGTTATTTCTAATATCCTTAAAATTCATCTGACATTGTCTTGTCACTTGGAGACTAAAAAACCAAACATTTAGAAACAGTGAAGGGAAAAGAAACAAAGCAGCCTTCTCCTCCCCCCAAAAAAATTTTGTAGGAAGCTTCAAGATAAAAAAACAAAGTGCCTTGGCAATAGAGACCACGGTTTCATGCAACTTTAAAGACCATCTGCTGGAAGAGAAAATTTAAATATATAGAATGAATTTTCTGAATTATAAGAAAGTTAAAAATGAGGAAAAAACTCCTCCCCCCTTGATCATACTTTGGAGACTAATGGAGTACAGGAGTTTAGGGTTCAGATTCAGGAGTCCACTTGATTTAGGAACAGTCTTAGGATCATATTTGCTTAATATCACCTGTTGAACTGGAATAAAAATTAACTATCGAGTGGACTAGAGAATGGAAAAACAGGAATAACTTTCTGCAAGTGTGTTTGTGAAACTCTGCAAAGTATTGGTAAAATTAGGTTGAATACCTACTCTAGATAGAAGAAGAGGGTAATGAGTTTCCAATATCTCAGATAAATGCTTCAGTGTGTGACACTGTGTGCACTGAGGTGGAAAAGTCTGATATGACAACTCTCATCTGCCTCTGGTTCCAGGCTTGCCATCAAGCTGTTAGCAGCTCTAAGAGGAGTCAAACAGGGCAGGTTGTAGCATGACAGCTACAAGCTGGTTTTGTAATCTCAAGCAGGACATTTTCTGGCCTCTACAATGCATCTGAGAAATCTTTATTGCTCTAACACTCTTACCACCATTTTTGGTATCTGTATATTGTCATTTAGAATCACTCATTTCTAAGTGTTGTCGCATTCCAGATCTTGCTAGCATTTTACAAGGAGCACACATAGTCCAGAAATAATAGAGATGACAACCTGCTGACAGAGTACTTGTCCCTTTATGGCAGTTTGGAGATTAGTAAGAGATTTAAGTAATGAGCCATATCACGTAATTCAGGATTTACTTGTCTGATATCATCTCTGACAGTGATCAGTTTCAGATTTATTAGTGGAAAGCAGGGAGACTTCTTCCTTCATTAACTTCTGTTCTGGTTAGTTGTCTTATTGGACATATAAACCCTTATTTGGATATTTTTTCACCTCAAACCATTCTGTTGCAGAAAAGTTTGAATCAGAACTGTGTACTGTGTGAAAAAAAAAATTATTATCTTTAATTATAATTTCTGAATATTCAATTCTTTACTTGCTTAAAATTTTGAAGTGAATGATCAATTGTATTTATGAACAAGAGTTGCAGCTGCACTTTGTCAATTTTTACACTAAAAATACTTGCTTACAGTATTCACAAAGGACACCAGTTCAAGACTCAAGTAAATCAAACACTATTCATAGCGGGTGTCTGTTATAGGTCAGTGGCAATGAATTTTTCACCTTTATTATATTTTTCTTCGTAGAGTTCTTCACAGATGAACATGTAAAAAGGAAGCAGATACACATACATGAAAGGTGGACTGAGAAAATGAGGCTAGGAAATTAAAATGTGTAAAGGAATATACACGTGGATATAAATGGAAGAGTGAGGGAAGTTCATTGCCATAGCAGTAACCCTGTACCTTGACAATGTCAGAAATCACATTTAAAGTTAACTGCCATCTGGCATGTTTCTCTTTAGACTTGCTGGCCATCATCAAATATTAATCTGCCATGCACAGTAGCTGTTAGTCTCAAAAGCATTGTTTTTTTCTTGAAGGTAGCTGTACTCCTCAAATATTAATTAAAGATATATTGACAAATTTATGACATTTCGTAGTGTAAAAAATTTCTACAGCTTGGAACACAAAATTGATACAATATAATTTCACAGTGCTCTGCCTCATCTCATGTCTACTGAACTGTCAGGTTTATTGAAACCTATGTTTTGGTCTCCTAGCTTTCATAATAATTTCTAAACATTTCAATTACTTTAATTTGACTATTCACCTTACTAATATGAGCATTATAAAACTAAATGAAGTCTATAAAGTAGGAACCAGCACTCCTTCAGCCGTGTTTCACCTCTTTCTCTGCAAAATTATATTTTCCTCTTTCTTTAGTCTCCAATTCTGAAAATGCTTTTGTTCTTGTTGTTCTAGCTTGGATATATCTTAGATGAGATGTGAATAACATCTCACAGAATCAATTGGGTTGCAAAAGACCTCAAGTCCAGGTTTGGACTGAACACCATCACCTCAGTAAGGCTGGGGCACTCAGTGCCACATCCAGTGCTTCCTTAAACACCTCCAGGGACAGTGGCTCCTCCACCTCCTTAGAAGTTCTTTCTAAATATTAATCATGTTGTAATTGTATATTGAATAGAATAAATAAAACAAGTGACAATGTGCTTTTGAATTAAGAAACATGGATTTGATTTCAAAGATTATTTATTTAAACTGCCCGTGGATCAAAGTCACAGCTCATAAAATTACAATTTAGTGGCTTACCAGCTGGCTACCTTTCTATTTATCATTCAACTGTAATAATAAAATTTTCACTGTTTAAAACTTAATATTAATTTTCCCCTAATGAAGAGAACTCATCTTTCTACATGTAATGCTTCATTGCGTTTTAATTTTCCTTATTTTCTCTAAAAGCAAGTGGCAAAAAACAAACGAGAAAACTTGTGCTGGTTGCTATTTGTAGGTCTCAGCTGGTAATTTTTAGGAATCACAAACTGGAATTCTTTGGAAAAGTATTGTCTTGTATATTTTGAGCATAAAATAGTTTTATGCTTCATCTTCCCAAAAATTTAACTTATTTTTTCATTGTATTCCTGAAGCATGACATATTTCAGAAATATCTATTTCAAAATTTATATTTGCCTCTTTTTATGTGTCTCCATTTACCTGATTTTGTAAACTCATTTAAGAAAACCTTGTCTTTCCAGATGGATACAGTATTCAATGGGCACATCTTCCAAAATGTGTTAGGGACTTTTTTATTGAAATACTGGCAATTTAATGTCCCTCCCCACCCAGGAATATTTTATGTATCTATATTTTATTGTGTATTTGTTCTTCTCAAACTACTCATTAGCTTCTTTTCCCTGGAAAATGTATCCCTGACTGAAAAAGCGGTAAGTGAAAAAGTGTTGTTCAGTTTATCAGTGCAAGCATGTCACACATTATTTGGATATTTGCCCACGGGATGAAGAATTTGCACTGAATTCCCCTCGAATTTTCTTGTAAACTTGCAGCCTAAGCTATAGCCAAATTCTCCATGCCTTGTTCCTGACAAGGGGTTTCCTGAGGTTCCTACATGCCACAGGTTAGCACATAATGAAACAATATGTTTTCTAGACCAATAAACTGTTTGCCTCATGTGATATGTAACTTGTTTACCTGTTTTTATAACTCTTTTTTTTTTTTTAATAGAAAAGATATATTGATCTACCTGACTCTTAACTGAAGCATCAAGCTTCTCATTATGTTATACACACAGAGTTAATGGCAATCATTGTTTACAATCTTATCTGGATTCAAAAGATTCAGTAATGTAAATTAGTTTGTAGTTTCTTAATAGGGCTCATTTAATGAGACAATCAGATTTCAAGGCTTGCTCTGTTTGGAGTTGAGCAGAAACAGTGGCTATGGATAAAACCTACTGCTAATAATACTAATTCTTGTGGTCATGGAAAAGAACTACTCTCTGCATTTGTAAATACTGCTGTTCTGTTTTATTAGTAATAATAAAAGAAAAAAAGAAAAAAAGAAGAAAAAAGAAGAAGAAAAAGAAAAAAAAAAGAAAAAGAAAAAGAAAAAGAAAAAGAAAAAGAAAAAGAAAAAGAAAAAGAAAAAGAAAAAGAAAAAGAAAAAGAAAAAGAAAAAGAAAAAGAAAAAGAAAAAGAAAAAGAAAAAGAAAAAGAAAAAGAAAAAGGAGCTTGCTCCCCCTCAGCTCCCTGTTCCCCTATCTTTCCAGCTATATTTTAATTTTCTGTCTGGATTTCTGCACAGCTCCTGAGAACCGGGGGAGTGATACTATGTATGCTGTGGGCATTTTCAGCAGGTAGAAGAATTCAGAGAGAGGACCTGGAAATTTATCTGAATACTTGCAGGTACTGAAATAAAAAGATTAAATGTATGTATAACTTCATACACACCTACCAGCACAGTGTTATTTTCCTCGTATGTCTCTCCTTAATATCACACTGCCAGGCTTGTCTGTGTTGTACCACATGTATCAGAAGCTGCTCTTCTGGAAAAGGCAGTCATGCTGACAAGGCAGCTTGCCAAACACCCTTTATTTATGAGAACTTTTTTTTTTTAAACTCATACAAATAATTAATTTCAGCTTATTTTATGCATTACAGACCATGAAAAATTGCTAAATATTTGGGGCACCATTAGCAACTCATTCAATCAGTCAAAAAAAAATATTAAATCCTTGTGCTTGGTCAACATGTGTGAGGTGGGATTTGCCTTTGACTGGGATCAGGACTGGCAAGTGCAGGGAGCTGAGGGAACCCCCATGCACACGGGGCAGGAGCACTGCATGTCCTAGGCTGGCAGAGGTGCCTGTGGGACTGGGGAAGGCTCTGGGGAGAAGGTCTGTGCTCTGTTCTGCACAAAGCTGAGCAGGGACAGAGGGGCTGGAAACAAAGAGAAGATTTTCCCCATGGATAATGGTGGGCCAGTTGGTCCAATCCCTCCTTGGAGGGTTTCCAGTTCCCACGGGATAAAACACTCATCCACCAGGTCAACGAGCAGAGTGTTGGGGACATGCTGTGTTCCCTAAAGACCTGAATTGTCCTGGAATCAGTTCTATGATCTTACAATTAGTTTCAAATTATGGAATCAGTCTCTAGATTTTTTTTTTTTTTTATGGAGAAAGATTTTTCCTCTCTTGGTCAGTCATACTACTTTATGCAGTGAAGAATCTTTTCAAGAAGGGAACTTGTAAATAATAATATGATTACAAATTATGATCTCCCTGTTTCCTGTTAAATATAAGCAGAGAATCACATGATCATTTAGGGTTAGAGTAGACCTCCAAGATCATTGAGTCCACCCCCTGGCAGATCACCACCTTGTCAACTAGACTGCAGCACATACCACATGCAGATTTTTCATGCACACCTCTGGGGATGGTGACTCCACCACTTCCATGGGCAGTCAGTTCCAAAGCTTGGCAACAAATTTTACAGTGAAGGAACAAAACTTTAAAGATTCTTCAGCAGGTAGGATCATTCCACGTAACTATTCCATGCTCATAGAGATATTAATCTTTTTTTCTCTCTATGTTCTGTTCTTTGCAGATATTTGCATTTCTACTTTCTTGGTAAACATCAGAGATGAACTTATACAGGCTGTGTAGTACCTGTGATTAATTTACTAACCATATAAACAATATTTTTTGATCCTCTGTGCATACACTAAATTTTACACTGTCATTTGAGCGTTTTGATATTTATGTAATTTTTAATTACAGCAGACAAGTTATTTATCCCTGGTGCAAATTTGCTGAAGAACACTGAATTCTGGTTCACCTGCAGTGTGAGCATCCTGCTTCCCCCTCTGTCACCAGTGTTCAGCTGGGGAGATTAGATTTAAAGGGCCCCATTATTCACTGTTTACACACCCTAGTCACTGATTGAGTTAGCATGGGCACACAAGGAATATGGAGCAGATTCAAAATCAGGAGTGAGCTTTGTCCATTATGACTTTAAAACCTGCACAGAGCAAATCCTACTTATATTTAGTTGTACTGCCTCATAGTTGATATTTTTTTTTTCCAATCTTTTTAAAATAAGGTGCAATAACAGAATTGTTTTTAGCACGACCTTCTAGGTGAACATTACATAAAGAATTTACCAAAGCAAATCTTAGTATTTGTCTGTAGTAAGCAGCCCTAGTTCATGCCATGATGTAACACAGATTGTAGATCACGTCATGATCTAAGACTTAATTCCATCTATGAAGTGATTAAACATATACACTGACATCTAAGAGTAAAAGCCAAATTAGTGCTTCCAAAAAGATCTTCTACCTAACCTGTAGGATCAATGAAAATATATTAAAATATTAAAATTAATATTAAATAATAAAATTAATATTAAAATATTAAAATATTAAAAATTACTTGGCTGTGTTTTTTTTCATATGTGTATTGACCTGAAAGCTCTTCAATAAATATAAAGCTAAAAAATTATTCTGCAAGTGAAGGAGCAAGCAAGCTGTCTCTTCTGATTCTTCTTCCTGGTTTAGACTTTAAGGCACAAGAGGCAAAAACCTTCAATATTCTGTTGTTATGCAGTTGTTGATGCATGTATGCTACACTGCAGATAATCTGTATTGTAGGTGGATAATATAAAATTTTATGTTCAGAACAGCAGACATTGTCCTCTTCCACATCTCGTTCACTATGGTACCAAGAATCTTTAACTGGTCTGTGATTGAAAGATATTGATCCCCAAGTCTACAATAGGATCATCAATACTCTTTCAGAAAAAGAACCACCATGCTCAGGTAATTAGCATTGTCCATCCTTCCAAAAATAAAACTACATTAAAAACATTATCAACATTGCCAATATTTTGCTTTTTCCGTCTTTCTCATATTCATCAGAGACAGGACAATGTTCCCTTTTTAGTGTAAATGACGATTGTATGACTCTACTCCATCATTTTCACTGCTCATAAAACAGATTTTCATTAATTAAGGATATGAAATAACTATTAGTTAAGTTCCCCTTAATTTAACTGAAGAATAAAGATTAGTATCTATCCACCTATGATAGTTTTCACTAGTGGACATTAAGTGTCTCTCTATGTTCTTAATTTCTAAAATTTTTCTTCATGTATATTTATAGCCATTCTCCAAGGATATCAGATTCTTGCCTAGCCAACCATTAGTATTATGACATGTAGAAATTATCTAAAAATGCAATAATGTAATCAGTCTATGACTACATTTTGTCAAATGACAAAAAGTGCTACTTTTACCAATCAGGCTCTAGTGAAGCCTATTAAGAATTCTCTCTGTCACAATAAAATGCTTTCGTGAGTTTTTTGAGAAACCTTAATGTAGAAAGTAGTCTTGTTTGGAAAAAAGGGCTTGAGTCAGATAAGAGAAGGGTGTTTTTCAGCAAAATAAAGCTAATATATCTTTAGACAAAGTAAAAGCATTGAAAAAACTTGTTCTGTCTTTGTGAAGGCTTTTTCACTGCTTGTGCTGAGGCATGGAAGAACCATGAAGGAAAGTGACTCAACAGCCCTGAACCTCCAGAGGCTTCTCACAGCTCCAGTGGTGTCTGCCTGAAAAATCTCTTCATCCGTCAGGCTGTTGATAAAACCCTCACCTAAGCTGTGTCTTCAATCTGCCTGAGCTGTCATTAGCTGAGATCCTAGGAGAAAAGTTCCTAAGGCATATTTGCACTGTGAGTTCTGGTTCCTTGCAGAACCTCATTTGCAGGTACTATACCTAATACACATCATAGCCTCTGAGATTGGGGGGAAATATCATAGTATACAGGATCCTGGAGAACATTCTAAGAAACTGAAAGTTTAGTATTGATAGTACTAAGTTGAACAATAAGAAAAAAAAATTGAAATATTTCTGACTTAGTCAAAATTACGTTTTAATACTCAACTGTGCTCAGACATGTGGACGTTTATACAGGGCTTTATGTGTATATAATTCAGTATGGCTATGAAATGCTTATATTCAGATAATTTGATGTTTGTACACACTGGTCATGCCAATAGCATTGAAATACCAGTATCAGAATCAGTGTTGTGTTCTGAATGGTATCAAAGTGTAAAACTGTTCTAGCTTTGCAGCCTTAAAGAAAGTGCAAAGGAGTTATCTAGAAACACTATAAGCTGCAGAGAAAAGTGTCAAAGCTGAAAATACTGATCTAATGAACTTGGTGGATATTTATGCATATATAGTGTGCATATGCAATTTGCATACACATATATTGATATAAACCCCGGCATTGCTGATGCTTCCAATGCCATTTGCCTCTCCAGTAGATAATTTAGAACTGCAGGAGATACAGAAAGCAATGAGAAAAATAGTCCAAGGAAGAAAGGTAATAGATACCGAAATAAATACCAGTATTTTGCTAGAGCATCTCTCTTTTTTTAAACTTTGAAAACATTTTGAAGGATGCTACAAATGGGGTAACACAGATCAGAAAAGAGAAATATGAAACACCGTGGAAAGAAAGTATAATATGCACATGAGAAAGCAGAAGTATGCACAATAAGAAAGCACATCATGAGCAGTTTGATGCAGGAATGATCTGCCCATCTGCAAAGATAAATGAATTGACAAATCTTCACTATTAAGTGGAAATACAAAAATGAGGGAATATGAGGTACCATGATTGCTTTTCCTTCCTTTTTTCAGCTTCAGAAGCTTCTTAGACTAAGTGCTTTATTAGTAAGGCTTATTCCTCAGAAATATCTTTTTGCTTAGATGCAAACTCTTTAATATTTACTTTGTATACAAATGATCTATCATGAAAGTTAGGGAAAATAATGAAATGCCACTGGGAATATTTTATCTTTGGATTTTCATCTCAGCTATGAAAAAGCAAAAAATTTACAAGATTCTTAAAAAGGTCAAAAAAACCATTAGAACTTTAGAACATTCATATTCATCTGAATCTACTTGTGGGTCACCAGACTCAGGTCATTATTCACTTCACCTTCTAGTTATTAAGAGCACAATTTAGAGTTCTGATCTAAGAGAAACCAAAGCATTAATCTCTTTATTTAACTATACCTAAGTTATTTATATATAGTTATGGCATTATAATGGTCCCTTTGAAGTTCTTTTGACAAATACGTGGACACATATAGCAATGTCTTTTACTCTGAAGATTTGAGAACTACAGAAAAAAGGAAAGGCTGTGCACAGTACTTATAGGCAGACACTCTATGGAGAAAATGTTTCATGACCTGCTGTTTTAAAAGCTTACGTAAAAGATGCTCTTCTTCAGTCACATGGGTATTTTAAATGACTGAAAAACAATATCCAGGAAATATAATATCAATTTTCTGAATCGATATGGGAGAATTTATTTAAATCATATACTGTGTGCACTCTGCTCAGTTCAAATATTTTGCTCCAACTGTGATAGCCTAATTTTCTAGGAGCTTGCCTACTTGTAGGTATTTAAATGACAGGCTTTTGAACAGAACTGCACAATAAATATTGTAGTCATATTGACAGCTTGGGTAAATCAGTTGGTAGACTGTGCAATGCACATGAGAAAATGGTGCATTTTGCTAATCTGTATTTTACACAAATGGTTAACTATCATGGTTTAGGAATGGTCCTTCCCATTCAGTGTTCCCACTGAAACATCTCAGTGCACTGTTTGCTCATTCCTTGTTCCCTCCCCTCTGGTGGAGAGCTGGAGAAGATAATTGGAAGGACAAAAGGTATCACAGGCTATTATAAGAATTTTCTGGAAACAGCACTGAGATAAGAAAATGAACAGTAACAGTATCCATATTAAGAATAAAAGTGTACAAGAGGTGAATGATTCACACACAAGTGCTCACCACTATAACAGATGGAGCCCCCAACAACACCTGACCCTGCCAGGCTACCTGCCCTGGAAGGGACTCCCTTTCCTCAAACCCAGAAATGGCCTGAGGTGGTATAGAGCAAACTCCTGGCTACTGCCAGTACCAGGACATCCACATATTCTTTGGTATCACCTATTCCATTCATTACTCTTTTCTGTACCTTCTGCACACAGCTCCACACAGCAGGGATGAACACTTTTAGCTCCAGAGGAAACAGGGACTGATGGGCATCAGTTTACTGCTATTTATGATGAAATTTGAGAGGAAATAGGGCAGAAAACTGTAGTTGCACTTTGTCTAAAATCTGCTTGAGATGCAGAATTGGGACACTCTTCTTACATGTAAAATGCCTTGTGGCAATGACAACAGCAGAATTTCAAAGGCCATTTCTGAACCACTGCACATGCTGAAATCCTGTACCGCAGGGTGCTGAGTGTCCCTAGCTTTTTTCAATAGATCCAGGATTTATGGAGAATTTGTGTATTCCAGACACCATGAAGAGAAGTTTTTTTAGTAGTAACTTCTGATTGAGCAATACTTTCATCATCCTTGCTATAAACTTGATGCCTTCAGTATCAAATACGATATTGGTAGGAGTAAAATAGCAGTAAGTCAGTAAAATAGGAGAGAATCAATAGAAATAAAAATGTTAATACTCATTGGAGCTGGTATTCACAAGATTATCCATCTATTGAAACAGCTGAAGGCAGTCAAGGAAACTATATCGTACACAAAACAACCAGACAAATACAATTACCTTTTAGAAATATTCCATAGGGCAAATAGAGAAATCATTCATGTTTAGATTATTGCTTTTGCCAGGTATAAAATATTTAAAACCAAAACAAGGGCACAAATATAAAAAGGATTTGCTCTGACTTTCCTAGCAGTTTTGTCCTTCTGCAGTATATGTTTCACCAGTTGTTTCTCTATAATTTTCCTACTTGAGTTTATTGTGCGTCTGCACAAGATGAGCACAGGTACTCGAACAGAAGGATTGCATTAGGTGAAGAATACACAACTGTGCAGGGCAGAATGGAGTGGATACATTTCTGAACTCTCCTTGTCTAAACAGTACTGCCTCTGGCACTTACATTAATTCTGTTTAAGCACTTTATTCAATCATCCCAACACTTTGAGGGCTACTGAAGATGAGAAGCTCTGCCTTGTATCATTTGACATTACACAAATTCATTCCATGCACACATCATGAATAAGTGTAAGAAACAAACTGGAAGGCAGAGAAAGTTGAGGAAAGCATTAAGACAAGCATTTCACTTTCATTCATTGCATGCAACACAGGCAACAAACAGGAGGAAGTGGAAGCCACTGTGCTGCTGAAGAGCTATGACCTAGTTGCCATTGCTAAGAACTAGTGGCAAGATTCCCATAACTGGAATGTGTATATAGATGGCTAAAGGCTGTTCCAAATGGATGCAAGAGGAAGAAAGTGTGGAGGAGTTACTCTCTGCATCAGAAGTAGGAGAGATTGTGAAGAGTTGTTGCTGAAGAACAGCCCTGAGCAGTCAAAAAGTTATGGGTAAGAATCATAGACCAGGGCAGCAAAGGGATTGTTGTGGCCAGTGTCCCTACAGGCCCCTGACCAAGGGGGGCTATTGGCAAGGCCTTCTGGCTCCAGCTCACAGCACCCCACATCGCTTGGAGAAGTAGCACAGCAAGCTGTCGTCAATCCAGAGGACTCCTGGAATGCATAGAGCTGGCAATAGCTGAGAAAATTATAGAATATTTTATAGTCAAATCAGTGTTTTATATCATCAAGTATTTGGACAAAGGCTTCTAAATAATGTGTTACTACTACACGGCTTTTCACCTAAATTTTCTTGCCTCCTTATGAAGGTAGAGACTACCTCTATGTATGGCCATATATTTGATCACCATTATCTTTGTAGAGCTGTTTCTGCAATTATTCCTATTATTCAGAAAGTAAGAGGTGAAGCAAAATGACAATGCCTTATGTTAAATTTCAGAAAGCCGTTTAAGAAAGCCGTTTCATTTATTAAGAAATGCTTCTTGCGTTTCTTTATAATTTTGTTTTCAAACTTATAATTTCTATTGTCAGGCCTGAAGGAATGCTTGCAGCAGCCCCGCTGTGGAAGGGACACTTGGAGAAAAGATGGGAACACAGTCTTTGGCAGTCCATTTGTCATGTATCTAGAAATGTTAAAAAACATCTTGAGAAACAGGAAAATAATAAAAATGAATTATTTTGCTGAAGTATTACCCAAGGCTTATTTCAATCAGGAATTGTTTATCGAGTATCAAGTTGCTTAAACTTGAATCATAACTCTTAGTTGTTGTATGCAGTCCATGACAACCATCTGCTTAGAATGACATGTTTGGGGTTTTCTTAGTCTCATTCAGTTTAAATGATATTAAAATATTGACAGCAACTGTTTCTATGGTGCATAAAATTTAACAAAAGGATTGCTCCTATATAGGCTCTTTTTGGAATAAAATTGCAATTTTAAACAATAACACATAATCTTGAGCTAAATATATTTTTACAATTAGATAAGACATAAAAGAAGAACTAAATAAAAATTTTAAGTGCTCAAATATTTTAGATTCCTAGAAATTAACCCCATATTTTACTTTAATTGATTCAAGTGTAACATGTATCTTGTAAGAAAATAGAATATATTTATTGACTTTTGCTTTCATTCTCACAGCAGGCTTTCTTTTTGTTTGTTTATTTTCCATTAGGTAACAATTTTTCTTTTTTTCCAGAAAGATATGGATACTCTGGCATATTGCAGTAGAATAACTTTTGGAACTCAGGGTTCCTTCTGCTCCAGCTTGGGGAATTGCTGAGGACATGTAATTATTTTCATCTCTAAACTGTTGGTTTCATTCTACAGTAAGAAAAAGATGATTGAAAGTCATTATAGATGATTTCTGTTCCGCACAGAAAGGTGTGCTTTTGTTCAGTTCCTAACAGCTGGATGGCCCAGTCATAAAACATCATCCCAACTTACCGTAATTGCTTGGTTTTCAGGTGTTGTTCTTGCTGTTGTTTTTTTTTTTTTTTTTTGTGTGGTTTGTATATTTGGTACAACACTGAAGCTGTATCAATTCATAGCACCTGAGAAATTGATGAATCCCTTCCTTTACTTGCATTCATAACAGCACCAACCCATGGGTGCATTGCTTTCTATCTGTTCTCTCCTAGTGAAATCTGAGCTGGGGCTGTACAGCTGTGTTGGGGATACCCAAGCAGGACAAATAGTCTGGAGTGTGGCCATCACACACTTTTGAGCTGGCCCACTGAAATCTATATAATGTACCCTCAGCTTAATCTCCATAATGTACCATCAACAATTTTGCTGATGACACAAAACCAGGAGGAGCAGCTGATACCCCTGAAGGCTGTGCTGCCATTCAGCCAGACCTTGAAAAGCTGGAGATTTGAGTGGAGAAAAACAATGATCTGTGTCCAAAAGGGCAAATACAGGGTCCTGCACCTGGGGAGGAATAACCCCAAGTACCAGCACAGGCTGTGGTTGACCTTCTGGAGAGCAGCATTGTGGAGAAGGAGCTGAGAGCCTTGATGTATTACAAGCTGACCATGAGCCAGCAATGTCCTTGAGACGAGGAGGGTTAATGGTATCTTGGAAGGCATTGGGAGGAGTGTCACCAGCAGATCAAGGGTGGAGATCCTGTGCCTTTACTTAGCCCTGGTAAAGCCACATCTGGAGTGCTGTGTCCAGTCCTGGGCTCCTCAGTGCAAGAATGAAAAGGAGGCACTGGTAAGGGTTGAGTAGAGGGCAATAAAGATGATTTGGAGTCTGGAGCATGTCTGTCATGAGGAGAGCTTGTGAGAGCTGGGCCTGTTAATTCTAGAGAAGAGAAGACTGAGAGGGAATCTAATTAACACCTAACAATATTTTAAACTTTGGTCTTAAGAGGATGATGCCAGACTCTTTTCAGTGGTACCCAGTGCCAGAACAAGGAGAAGTGGCCATAAACTAAAACACAGGGAGTTCCACCTCGACATGCAGAAGAATTTCTTTACCTTGAGGGTGGTGGAGCACTGAAACAGGCTACTAGGAGAGGTTGCAGAGTTTCCTTCTCTAGAGGAATTCCAACACCCCCTGGATGCATTCCTGTGTGGCCTGTTGTAGGTGACCCTGCCTGTGGGGGGTCGGATGGGACTATCTCCAGAGGTCAGTTCCAACACTAACAATTCTGATTCTCTGATTCTGTGGTATTAACATGATACAGAGTCTAAAAAGGCCAATTTCCTTCTTAAGTAAGAGATATGAAAAAGTGTTTCTGTAGCACATGCCAAGCTTTCCCTTCTTGAATGCTGCACAGAGTGTCTATAAATACTGGCAAGATGTAACACATCTTTTTCTTTCCATGTTGAAGCTGTGATAATGCTGGTTTTCAGGAGTCTGAGTGTGTGGGTACTACCCATGAGACTTCAGGTAGGAATGAAGCCAGACTTAGAAAAATACCAGGAAGCCCAGCTTTCATATCCTCCCAAATCTCAGTTAAGACAGAGGAACCCATCTTCTGTCATCAGGTACCTCTCTGTCTGCCTTGTATCCTTTCCAGAAAATAGATTACAGCTAATGTTTCCTTCTTTGTCCAAAAACCAAGTCCAAATTTCACAGCATGGCACCTTCTAACCCACTCTGAGACCCAGGTGTACCAAGAGGGGAAGAATATGCCTAGATAAAATGGAGGGAATTGGGGTATAGAGCTAAACACCTCCAGAGAAGAGAAAGAGCAGATGGATGTAGAATCAAGGGAGCCATTCTTACAGAAGCCAGCGGATGCTGACCAGAAATGCTGTGTAGTGACATGTTCAAATACTAAAGTGGAAATGAGTCCTACAGTCACTAACTGTAGCCCCCCACTTTCCTCCCTGTCCAGTTTTAGTTTTCTGCCTTAGTTTAATTGCAAAAATGAGCCAAGTTTCCTCTATGTACTCAGCACTAAATGATTCTCCTGTATAAGATGGTGAATTAATTCTCACTGAGCTTTCCTTTGCTGCAGTAAGCAGGATTTATTTTTATTACTCAGTTTTATTTTAAGCAATAGCATTTATAATGCTTTTCTTATATAGGGATATTTGTTTATCACATTTTACTGATAAAGTGTTTTTGCTCAGCTTTAGAATTCTTTCTTTTTTAGGTATTAAAACTCATCTGCAATTAATCTTTGTAAGGTGAAAGACATTGCAGTAGTAGTACACAGAAGAGAAAAAAAGAGAATTGGAATAAGAAAATATCGGTTGGGAGGACAGGTTAGGTGACCTTCCTCTGTAACATTTTTCATCCCATAACCTTGCTCTATCCAGCTGTGACTGAAAGTGACTATTTCTACTTCTACGTTTGTATAGTAAATGCCTCTGCTCAGAACCCTCGCTCCTTGCAAATTAGTATGCCAGCTATGGCACAAGAGGTGTTCAATACCTTTTAAAATTACGCTTGTCATCAAAAACAAGGTAGACATTCACTTGAATTTGTTTATGCATTGATCAGTTTGTTGGAAGACTAAATGATTAGGCACATAAATAGCCATTGGTGAATCTTCCTGCTCACTCCTGCAACAGCTGTGTGAGCAGGGTGTGAGCAGTCCCTTGACCTTGTGGACTGGCACAACAGCACAGGACAGAGCTGTGTATTTGTTAGTGCACGTTACATTTATATGCACACAGTTCAATATTCTGAGTTCATTTTTATAATTAATGTGTGATAAGGCACGCCTGTGTGGCAGGCATGGCAGAGGGTAAGTCAGGTCCAGAGTCAGCCAGGAGCAGGGCCGGTGGCAGGACTGGAAGCAAGGGCAGAATCTGCCTCTGAATCTCACTGGGGAGACCAGCACATGGCACAGGTCCCATCCATGGAAAAGGCTGTGAGGCACCCAGGGGAGATCTGGTAGGGCGTGGTAAGACCCTTGGGTTCTCCTACCATGTCAGCTCTGTCTAATTCTTTGTAGCATACCAGAATTAGAAAACAACCACTTGAATCTATTGAAGCATCAACTGAGTCTATCACCCGGGAAAAATAAAATCAAATTAAATTTTCACGGAGTTTTAAATTTGCTTTGGAGGAAGAAGACCCAACAAAGCAAAAATTAGTATTGAAAAGAAAAAAGAATAGAAAAATGTGTCTGTCAAAGAGGCAATAAAAAAAATACTAATGCTTAAATTGCTCTCTATACTAATACTAAAAATTAGGTTAATTGGCTAATCTTGTCTTCCTCAATATCAAAGCAAGTGTCTTTTTTTTAAAGGAAATAGTGCCACTAGACATAGCAAGCAACAAGGTATATCTTGTGAAGGCCATTACTAGGTTGTTTAGTTGGGTTTTTTTGTTAGGCACGGGCTTTCTTTGCACTTTTGACAAATTCCACTTTCCAAAATCTTCATGGTGGCACCTCTCTGTTTTGTTTTACTGACTTATATTATGTTTTTTTCTAAACAGCAGTTAGCTCTAAAACAAGATCACTTTCTTTTTAAGAGGGGGAGAACCAGATACATCAAAGTTTGGAATTTTCTTTCCCCAAAAGTATGCAAAAGCATCCAGCAGCAAGATATCTTGGAACAAAACATCTTTGACACACAGTCTTTGCATGCAAGCTGACTAACCCTTGCTATTTTCCCAAATTCATGACATAAGAAAACCTTTGTGATGAGTTGAGGAATTTAAGTTGTTTCCCAATGATAACAGACTTTTATTGCCCATTTCATGTATTTAAGCCAAAATATTCTACAATAATCTGAAATCCTAGAATACATAAAAGCCCATAACACATAATTCTTTGTGACCAGTCCATAAGCATCCCTCTTTCAATTTAAAGCCACAAAAAATTCCAACTTGTGTGCGGAAGAAGAAAAATACGGTATATAATTATTAAATATTTCTGAATTCTGGAAATCAGTATCTTAAGATAAAGATTAAAAACTCATAAGTTTTGGGGCTCCTTGTTGCTTATGAGGGACACAAAGTGCCTGTCTGAGGAAGAAGAAATACAAGAGCAGGCATTCCAGTCCATGTTTGACTTGGAGTTAAAAAGATATCACTAGAGAGAGGGAGCCATTCACCTTTCCAGAGAGACATCTGTCATGAAATATGATATTTCTTACCATACAGAGCAACAGAAAAGAGCCTCAGGAGACACATTAGTGACCTGGGAAGTGTTTGTTGCTCGTAAGTAGAAAATAGCAACTACAGACAGATTATAAAACCTGAATAAAAAATAAATTATTTGCTAAAGGATGGCCCAAATGGTAACTATTACTGCCAGAGGGAAAAATTTCCCATGAGGTTTCTTCCAACTCTTGCTGCTCACCAAAGCTTTTTAAACTCAGAGGCTTTTTGGATGTCAAGTCAGACCAAAGTTCCTTAATCAATGTTAGGTACATCTGCTGGCTGTCAGGACCTATTCACACTTTTTCTACGTTTTGAATGTTTTCATAGATTATTTCATATATATTATTTTTTTTCCTTTGACTTCTACCCTGTTTCCAAACTGGCTTCAGCTAATCCCTTGTGCTAAATGAGTAGTCTCGACATGCACCGTTCATCCAGCCAAAATATAAAATACAAAAGTAATTTTGCTGCTTTCTCAGTGATAATTCAGCCCAGACTTTACATAAAACATAGTGTAAGAAGTACAAATTCGGATAATTTGCCAGAAAGTAAATTCAGTTTTGATTTTTAAAGTGCAAAGGCATTAACTCAATTTCATGGAGATTTTTGGATGGTGTAAAATATAAAATTACTGCTGCATTTTTCCACCAGCATTTGATTTCATGGTTGAATGGACAATTCATAAAATATACTGGATCAGGACTACAGTGTCACTGCAATTCAGGTTTGAATGCTATACGAAATTACTGACCTAACAGTCAAGATTTTAATTTTAAATCCAAGATGAATTTTTTTATTACATGTTTCTGTTAAATTGGAGAACATGGAAAGTGCTTTTAGTTTATAGAATATTTATGCACAGTTATTTTTGATCCCAAGACTGAAAGAAAGACTCCACTTTCTAGAGACATTTATTTCAATCAGCAATTCCTTTCTCAAGATTAGGTCATCCTCACAGGCCATGTGATGTAAATTATTGGTTATCTTATGGCATTGCAGGTGCTAGAGATTTAAGCTCATTTCATAGCTGATGAGAACAAACTTGGCCAAAACCACTAAGTTTATATCTGAGGCTATGTACAATTACCACAGAATAACTTGTATTTCTGATCTGACAATTATTCAGTGCATGAATGATAGAAATCCATAAGGATCCCAACAAGAGTCAGGATTTGATTGCCCCAAGTGTTTCACAAATGGCATGAAACAGTCCCTACACTAGAGATTTCAGCCCAAGATTTAAGCAGCATGCCACAGGGGGATAAGGCAGATGGTGAGCTGGTTGGAGCAACAAAGAATTCAGAGAATCAGGTGCATTCACTGGAGTTTGTACCCAAGTGTGGTCACCAGCCTGACTGGTGTAAGGCAGTATATTGCAATTCGCATGGCAGTTGCAATTTCTTGGTTTGTTCTTAAAAAAAAAATATATATATATATAAGGAAAGAAAAAATTCTAAGGGTCAAATTAAATAACTTTTAGTGCAGCTTATTGAGTTTATGAAAAAGTCTTTTTTTTCTAATAGGAGTATATATTTTCAAAATAATTTGGTTAAATTGGAGGTTATAAAAGATGGATGTTGTTCAGATTTTAATTGTGAAGTTAAAAAAACAAAACTACCCAGCTTTTGTTATTTTCTTCACGTAAAAGAATAATTTTTGAATGTTTAAGAGGTATTGGGACAAAGGAAGGGAAATGTTGATGAATTTTCTTTTGTCTAACAGGATAAAATGTCTTGTCTCCAGAAACCACTAATATATTTAAAAAGCACAAATGGTCAATGCCACTGTGTGCTGTAGTGTGACAGAACTATGAGAAAGAAAGTAAGCATTGAGAAAGAAAATAAACATTTAGAAAGTTGTCTTGGCTTGTATTGATCACAGTAAAAGTTACCTTCTATGAATCAGAATATAATTTGATATAATAATTACTTATTCAGGTTCTGGGAGTAATCAGAATAAGGATTTGCTTTATCCATAAGAAAAACCAACAAGATAGCCTATAGGTTGGAACCTAAATGGGAGCTTATAAAAACCATGAACTACTCTCATGGTTAATCTGAGAGAAAAAAATAGTATATAACAGAATACTCTCTATTTCTGTTTCATGATATCCACATATATACTATTTTCAGCAGGGTTATTTTTATCTTAATTTTAGCTTGATCTTGTTAGGGTTCTATATCAATGTGCTGCATGTACAATTTCATCTACAAACCAGCTTGTCTCTATTTTTCATCCTTTTCAGGATTGTGGCCTCTCCTATGTTTGCTGTGATGTATGTTTATGTAACTTACCTGGTAAATTATGGGCTTATTGTTTTCTTAGTTTAAAATGCTTCATTTCATCCTATTGGTTTATTTCGCATTACAAGAAATGAATTTTCCAGTTACTAATTTATTCTGATAGTACCGCCAAACAGATATCCCTGGATTTCTGTTCTTTGCCAAGTACAAGTGAAAACATTCTTCTTCCTAGAAAATGTTAGTGGCTGGAATGAGCTCAAGAAGCTTAGGGGCTGGCAACACTTATTGGACAGATTACTTTTATTGCTGTGGATAGGAAGGGCATTTTTAGGTAGCCAAGAATGCTGGTGAAGAAAGAATGCCTTTCTTGCTGATTATTAATGATTCATAAATGAGAAGAGAAGGATAGATCAGAGATTTAATTCACTTGCAAATTCAGGTGACTTTAATAATAATTAGTATGCAATAACCTTAAATAATATATAATGTTGCTTTTACCAAATATTCTGTGGGTGGTGTTTTGTGCAAACTACAAAATCCTTTCCCTATCACCCATCAGATCCCCAGCTGGAAAAGGTTGTAAAGGTTTGCTGATAGCTTTGGTAAACGTGGAAGCAAGTGGAATGATCAAATCCTTGCCTCTTGTTAACAGCGTGGCTCCAATTTGGCCCATAATGTTTATTACATTTTGCAGATATTGCCTTTTCCACTGCAAGCATTTAGTTACAAAATTCTTGTAATTATTTATAGAGATTAGGAAAAGAATCATTGTGGGGCTGCAATTCAAGTACCATTTAGTGTGCTGAAAGTATAATGTAAGTCCTTAATTAATGTTTACAGAAAATTGTAGATTTCTACTTACACATTTGCAATAACCCCACTTAGTTCACTAGATGCTACCAGTCAGATATTTAAAAAGGAAACAAGGTTACATCCTTTAATAATATCTGTCTACTATTTAATCCATTAAAATTCAAATGCAGACCCAAAATAAGTTGAAAATGCCTGGAGTTTTGTTCAGGTTTAATAATGAAAACAGAAATTTGTATAAAAAGTGAAGAAGCACCAAAAAAACCCAAACCCTACAGTAAAACCAAAATGAAGAGCCTAAGCCCAACATATGCATAATGATCAAGCTAATACTGGTCTTAGAGAACTCTTTCACACTATTTTATTAGCTCTAATTGCTTTTCTGGCATTAGATTTAAGTTGATTTAAAAAAAAAAAATAAATTCTGATTTTGCTAAAGTGAACCATAATTGTAGAAGAACATATTTTACATCTACATGTTTTCCAGCTGTGTTTTGTTGAAACCAGTGAGCTCAACAACTTTGGGTATTCCTTATCTTACAGGAGGTCAAATTCACACAGTGAACTTCTTTCTTTTTATACAAGCAAGCAATGTCCTATGATCTGAAATGCACACAATCTGAAATATGGAAAAAAGAAATCTATGTGATCAAAATATGTGCAAGTAGGATCTTTACTGTAGAGTTAGTTATTAGTTAAGAGAGATTTGGGCAGATGGGTGAAGTGCTTCTCAAGTGTTGAATTCATTTAGTGTATTAAAAATGTACTTGGATATAACTTACAGAAACTGAGATTTTTTTTTTTTCCAGCAGAGTATATTTCACATTCTCATTAATGAAATAACTTAGAGAAGAAAATTTACTCTAAATTATTACTATAAGATGAATTGATGCTAAAGATTTTTCCAGACTGTCAGTCCTATCTTTTACCTCACAGTTTTTCAGTTGTGTTCCCATTCTGCTGTGCTCACCTGGACTAGCATTTGTGATCAAAGTAAATTCCTTCCAGGTAAAAACTTTGTTATCACATTTAATAGGCAAAGGACTGCTATGTCAAAAAAACCCAACAAAAATAATAATAATAATTAAAAAAAAACACAACAAAAAAATCTTGAAGGATCGGCGACCAAGATTCGGTTTTGTTTCACCCGCATGCGTTCTTTAAAGAAAATTACACATTGTCCTCGGTGTGACAGACACTGTTCAAAACAAACAGCACAAGGGGGTTGGCCGTTTTCCTGACCATCTGTTGGCTAGCACCAGGATGCTGAGCCAGGAGCTGCACTGAGTGCTGGCCATGCAGGGCTGCTTCTGCACAAGGGGGGTCTCTGCCAGAGAAGTTGAGCCATCAGTTCAGTGTCATCTTCCCTTTGCAGGAACTGTTTCTCAGGACCAAGGAATAGGCTGGCTCCAGAGAAGCACTAGAGAAGATTATTTCGTCAGGTTATCAGAAATGATCAAAAGGTTTTCATCAAAACCCGTGAAGGAAAAAATGTGAATAACGCTGAGAGAAGGGACAGTGATAGCAAAGGCTGCATGCTGCCTTTGCTTAACAACATGTCACCACATCAGAAATGGACACTATGACAAATGGACACAAGAGATAAAGCTCAAAACACAGCGTGAATCTGATCACACCTATCTCTGAGGTTTGGTTGGATTTATAAATATTATTATATTATTTATAAATATCATTATGCCTATTAAGTCTGCCTATATTATTTCTGAGCCCATTGTATGATCAACTCAGATCTGATCCTTCATGCCCTTAAGCAAACAGAAGTAGCATATTTAAAAAAAAAATTAAATCCATAATAAATGTCTCGTTAATTAAAGATTGTTTTAACAAAAATATTTTAAAATTTTGTTTTCTGATTTTTTTGCTTTTATTTTAATATGCTTCTGCATGCTTCATTGCCTAAGAAATATTTATCAAAGTGTTCTTTCACTAGTTATTTTACAGTTTTATTTTCCATTTTCATTTGAATTGCCAATTATAAGTGAATTTTGGTGCAATGTACCATTTCCCTAAGAGCATACATAGAAACAGGAAATGGAAGGCAGAACAAAGTACTACCTTTTAAAAAGGATATTGCTTCTCTCCAATACAATATAATTCTGATTTGTGTGGGACTGTTTTCTTAAGTTTGATTGTGAATCAAACTTAACTCTTTTTGGCTTGTCCCTGATGAATAGAAGCAGGGATTTTTTTAATTTTTCAAAAGATGGAGGCATATCTTCTTTGCCCCTGTTCCTTTCTTATTGCTGAATACTGAGAGCAAAGCCTGACTTCAAAAAATATTACACATCATTTATTTGACTTAAATTACATGTTTTGTGTAACTTGTATGTTGATGGATGGTTTATCTTCATTTTATTGCTTTTTAATTTTTTCTCCCATTTTAGTATTTATTGATAATTAATACAGCTCTTTTTCTCCTTTTAGTAGAAAAAGATGATTAAAATATTAAAAACAGTGTGAAAGTTTGTATCGTCCCATTATTCGTAGTCCAACCTCTCTGAGGAAAGCTATCATAAAGCAAAAATGTGGCTTTTTCATTTGACACCTAGGTTATCTTATAGGTCATGGGTCAGTTCTCACTTTGTTCTGGCTTCCCATGAGGACCTATGTATTTTGCTGTCAAATTTTACTGTCTTTACAGAATTTGAGCCCTACTTGTGTACTGAGAAACTGAAAAGAAAAGCATAAATTTGGTTTCATGCTTAAGAAGTTCTTATCTATAACAGGTATGGTCTTTGTTATATATAATTAGATCCAGAAGAAAAACAGAAGAGTAATGAAAATTGATGGAGCTATATTGTTGACAGAATATTGCATTTGCTAGCAAAAAACCAGAATAACAGGAGACAGATGCTTTGGGGAAAGCATTTACACTTGAATGTTCACGAAAATCATAAGAAAATGGGAATATTTAAACTTCTTCTCCACAAAATTCACAGCATGATCATTAAAACCAATGGGCTGTAAAAGCAAATAATAATGTGCCTGATATACCTGATATGCCATTCATGCATGATATTAATTATGTAGATGTATTAGTACTACTGTGTTTAACCATAGTGATACTGACAAATTCCTAGTCTCCATCCATGAGAAGCAGAGGCACAAGTGGCTCTGTAGATAAACCTGGAGGAAGGAGAATTTTTGTTGTCTATGCAATGGTCAGAATTCTTCTGTAATTTTCCCTGGTTGGATCAGTCCAGCACCCATTTTGACCCTCAAGCTCTGTAATTTTACCCAGCTGGGCATAGGCTGAGAGGACCACAATGGCCAGCTAAAGGGTTTCTCTCTTTATGACAGGTTTAAACCCCACCAGTAGCTGTCCCAGGTGTTTCAGACATTTAATTCATGTATTTATAGTTCATATTATTGCCTGGAGTTTAGATGGGAGGTTTTTGATAGATCTATGTGGATATAAAGACATAGCACCATCCCCCTGTTTCTTGAGCTTCAACCTGCCACTTTTAATGATTATGCCTTCATTGTGTGATTTCCATAAAGAAGCAGCAACAAGGAGGCATCAGCATATTGGTAGCAGGGTAAAAGTAAATTTATCTTCTGTCAGCGAGCCCTGCCTGTTTCTAGGCTTTCATTTTGCTTCTTTCTCTACTTTAGTATACATATCTCAGTATGCTCACTTAGGGGAAACACACTGGAGGGAAAAGAAGAGACATGGTGTCTTGTTGAGCTATTTCTTCTCAGGTGCCTTTCTGAATTAAGATTCAGTAAGGTATTCTGAATAGCTTAAATACATGGTGGGTTGACCTTGCATGGATATTTGTTGCACACCAAGTTGCTCCAGCACACATCACCTCCCCTTCCTATCCCATGTCATCCCCACCCAGGATAAATATTTGTCTAGAAAATTAACAGTATTCATTCATTTTCTATTTCATAGTGCATGTTGATTATTTTCCCATCATGCCTTTCCTTTATACTAAAACTCCTGAGTTTTCTTAAACATTTTTCTATTATCTTTTAACTGCTGAAACCAACAACAAAACTAATCACTTTATCAATATTCTTTTTTTGTAGGAAATGGAAAGAAATAGAGGATACCACCAACATTCTTGAACACTGGAAAAGTCATTTTGTCATAGGAAGAATATAATCTAGAACTTATATAGACATAAGAATAATTTAATGCAAATAAGACAGATGAATATCTGATATTAGAGAAATTATTGAGAAAATTTACTTTGAATAAAATTACTTGTGGCAGGTGCAAACAGTCCTGACTCATCCCTTCCCATAAAGAGAACCTGATTATCTCACTTTTCTGAAGGTTAAGTGATGAAATATTTTGCACTACATATCAATTAAAATCAAATCACATACCTAAAATCTCCAAAATGTGGTTAGCTATGGATGAGCCCCATTGTCTGCACAGCAGGTAGTGGAACCTTTTTAACACTTTGCAGAAATTTTCATGACATATTCTTGCCAAAAAGCAGCAATATTGGTCATTCTTCCAGATTTATGCAGAACAGAGATTGAGAAAAATTATTCCATGAGGATTATTTCACCCCCACTAAGTGAGAGTCTCCCTTGAGCTGGTGCAAATGTAGTCTACCACAAACCATTGCTTTCTTTTATTCTGGTTTATTATTGCTTGCTTGAATTTGAGAGGAATGTAATGGAGTTAAAAGTTTTGCAAAATGAGGTGAATCTTGACAGAAACCACGACTGAGACAAACAAAATGAAAAATCAGCTTAGCCTTTTCATAGGAAAGTGGTCTATTTGTAAATATTTATTAGAAAAAGAGCCCATGTAAACCTCAGATGATGGGCCTGAACACAATTTTCCTCTGGATCTACTTTTAAGTCTGCAGACAGAGTGCTATCAATATGAAACAGAAAATGTCACAAAATGCCAAGGCTCAAAGATGCCACTGTGAGAAGAAAAAGGAAAAAAAAAAAAAAAACCAAAACAGGGAAAAAGGAAAAAGAATAAGAAAAAGGAAGCAAAAAACGAAGAAAAGAAAAAAGGAAAAGAAGAAGAAAAAGGAAGCAAAAAAAAAACCAAAACAAAAGGAAAAGAAGAAAAAAAAGACGAAAAAGAAAAAGAAAATGAAAGAAAAAGAAAAAGAAAAGAAAAAGAAAAAAAAGAAAAGAAAAAGAAAAAAGAAGAAGAAAAAGAAGAAGAAAAAGAAGAAGAAAAAGAAGAAAAAGAGAAAAAGGAAAAATGCTGAGCCCACACCAAGGGCAAATGAAATAAATGTGCCTTCACTGGTAGCAAACAGTGTTTTTGCAGGGAATATGATTTTATACATTTTGTATCCCATTCATTTTCATTACATTGATGGAGAAATATTAAAACTGTGTGAGTGCTGAGGATAAATTAACATCAATTACATGTATGGGACAATGGAGACTGAGTTTATTTCACCATTTCCAATTTCAATAAAAGTGTAATTACTAACTTGTGGTATCTTCATGGAAATGTGCATTTATTACCACTTAATTTGAAGTCAGTGACTGGTGTATACTTAACTTCTCTGCCATCTGATGCAGAATATTAGGAGGCAGCTTAGAATAAAGCAGTCTTTCTTTTGAATGGTCATAGCAGTTTTTTCTCTGCATTTGTCTGAGCTCAATTTTGTCTGTGACAGTAAAAAAAATTGTTTTGGTTCAAAACGGTACAGAGAAATTAAAATTTGCTCAAGGACTGTAGTGTCTCTACCTTTCTTTTTTGCCCTTATCTGTGTATAGCTCCTTTCTTTGAACAGATATGAGGTTGCATTACCTCAGGAATAAATTCTCCCACCGTTACACTGAATGGTCCTTTATTCTGAGTGCAGTCTCCCAGAAACTGATAGATGATGCTTCATGTGAGTCAGTCTAGAATATTGTAAGGAAGTGCTGGCAACACCCTTTTTCTTGCACCCCAGTTTAAAGTAAAAGAACTAAACCACGCGTTATTACTTTGTTTCTTACAACAAAAGATGGAGGAATGAGGACACATTGGAAAAAAACTTTTGTGGGTTTCCTTGTGTCAGGGAAAAGAAGTTTTCACTTGCCAATCCTCTGTTCTTTTGTTAATTTGGGGGTTTTTTTGAGGGCACGGGTTAAGCAATCTGCTCCTTCCTCCTTATGACCTGAGGTCTGCACAGTGTATGGACCACCCAAAAGTGACCTTACAGAATTATTAGATCATGAGTGGCAGCAAACCAGATCAATCAGTATCATACCTCTGGAATCTATGTTGATCTGTGTTGTGGTGTACTAGAAATAAAGTAAATCACAGGCCAAAATTTGTTCTTTCATAACACTCATCCCAAAATAAATAAGATGCGAAGTTAAAAAAAAGAAACTGTTGTGTACATACAGTACATGATTCACATGGAATGGGAACTGGGGGGCTAATAAATAGAAGAATATGATTGTCTGCAGAGGTACTTCTTGATACTTTTAAGTGCTTGGATGGAGGAATTAAAAGTTTATATAATCAATATACTGCAGAAAAGAAAGCTGGATTAAGAATTGTGTTGGAGAAAGGGTTTAAAATTCAAAATCACCTTGAAAAATCAAAGATAAATTATGGGAAGTCGGATAAAATTTAATAAAATATATATGAATAGCTTTATTTGTGTGGTAAAAATAGACAGCAGTCTATACACTGGAGGGAAGGGATACCATCCAGAGCGACCTTGATAGGCTTGAGAGGTAAGCCAGCAAAAACTTGAAACAATTAAAGAAAGCAAAGTCCTGTATTTGTGTCTGGACAATCCCAGATATATTTAGAGGTTGGGTGGAGAAGGGATTGAGAGCAGTCTTTCAGAGGAACACTTGGGGGTGAAGGTTGATGAAAGCCCCAGCATGAGCTGGTGATGTGTGCTCACAGCCCAGAAAACCGATGGAATCCTGAGCTGCATCCAAGTGTGCCCAGCAGGCTGAGGGAGGGGATTCTGCCTCTTTATTAACTTTGGTGAGACCCCGTCTGGAACCCTGGTGCCCCAGCACAAGACAGACATGGAACTGTTGGAGCAAGTCCAGAGGAGGGCCAATAAATTGGAAAGAGGACGGGAGCACCTCCATTGCAAAGATGGGCTGGGAAAGCTGGGGCTGTTCAGCCTGGAGAAGAGGAGGTTGTGTGGAGACCTCGCAGCAAACTTCCAGTGCCTAAAGAGGCCCAGAGGAAAGCTGGAGACAAACTTTTCATTGGGAAGGGGTAGGACAAGGAGAAATGGGTACAGAGTGAAAAAGAGGAAATTTAGGTTAGATATTGTGAAGGAATTATTTACTGTGAAGGTGGTAAAACACAGATTGTCCAGCAAAATTGCTGATGCCCCAGTCCTGGCTGTGTTCAGGACCAGGTTGGGTCCGGGTCTGAGCAACTTTGTCTAGTTAGAGTGTCCCCATAATGGCAGGGGATTTGGGAGTGAATGATCTTTAAGGTGCATTCCAATCCTTTAATATTTTGTAATTATAAGAAATTCAGGGTAATATTAGCTGTTTAGAAAAAAAAAAACCTTGAAAAAAGATTTTTTCAGATGATGGAGACCAAGAAGTTAGCAATGAATGATCAAGGTTGTAAAAGAAGATACTAGGTTGTATAATAGTATAAATTGCTCATTTTAAGAAAATGCTTACCATTAGTAAGGCATTGTATTGATAGGGGTGTTTGTTTGTTTGTTTGTTTGTTTGTTTGTTTTGTGCAACTTGAAAAAATGTGCAACATTTTGAAGAACACATGGATCACTAAAAGACCTGAATGAGCTGGATGAGACAGATTAGGGGTATGCAATAAATAACTTTTGCAGGGAGCTTAAAGAGCTTGGGACTATTTAATTCTAGAGATAATGAAAGAACACAGAGGAAAAAAAATCAGGAAATAGCAGGTATATATATATATATATATATATATATATATATATACCAGAAATCAGGTATACCAAAGCTTTTGCAAAGATCAGAAAGAATATTGGCTTAAAATGAAGTACAAAAAAGTCACATAGGAATTTTCAGTTTATTTTTATTTCAATTCATAAAGGTAACAAAATAACACAAGGAAATACTTAAAAGACTAGGGAGTTTGTGTAATAAAAAAAAATTACACAATTTATCTTATGTTTTAAACAGTGAAAATAACAGGCGATTCCTTGGGTCTTTTCCAGTCTTATTTTTCTATAATCCTAATTCTAAGTATCAGAACAGGAAGATTTTCTTAATTCACTACTATCTAGTAGTATGACTTTTAACCTCATATTTTGCAGATGTCCTGTAAATCCTTAGGAGATATCAGTTGCGAATTCATCAGTGTTAAGAGAAGTATTTTCACGTGAAAATAACTTGGGTAGATTGTACAGTTGGTTTAATGGATTGTTTCCTTTTTGCTAGTACTTGTTCTAGTAGTTTACACTTTGTTAATTTATTATTTCACTTAGAGCTTAAACATCAAATGGACATTTTTATAAATAGGTATACTGTGAGTGTAGGGTGGGTGATGAAAAATCACTGAGCTGTGGACCACATTTTTGAAAACATTTCAAATCTTTAACCCAAACTCCACAGCCCTGGAACTTTAGGTGAGTAGCTTTGATATGGTCACTGTTAAAGTATCTCAATAATAATCTGGGGTTTTTTAAAGTTTAGAATAAACATGCATAAGTGAGGAGGGAAGAAATGAAAATACTGATGAAATGCTATGATATTATTTCAAAACTTAGTATTATATTATTATTGCCCCTCATGTCCCTTCGTGTGAGTAATTTTCAAGCTGGAGCCAGTTTCTGTTGAATTTTATGGAAATATTCCCACTAGATTTTTTTTTTTCTTGCAGAGTGAATAAAGAAAATAAAATCATGGTGGTCAGTGGACTTTACCTTTGGATATCTGGACACAATAGGCATAACTGAAGCACATTGTAACTCCCCCCGTTTACATTTGCCCAGAAGCAGATGTAGAATATAAAAAACCCCTAGGACTTAATCATGAGCCCTACTAGTTCACATTAACTTTTTAATTTGATTTGAGTATGAAGTAGATGACTGTAAAAAAAAGCTGTCTGCAAAACCCACTATTGAGATATTTTTGACTTTTGAAAGAACAGCACTATTCACAAACAGATTTCTTTTATAGGAGACACAGCCTTCCGTTCCTGACATCCCTCTGAAAAGCACTGAGTCTCTGCATGCTGCCAGTGAGGCTTCAGAGGCTGTTCATCCCTCAAGTGTGAGATGATTTTGACTGGTTATGATGTCAAATACTGCGATGTTATAAGAGATACACAGTCACTACAAGAAATTGGATGAGTTTAAAGTCAATCACAGATACCATCCAGAAACTTCATTAAAGTTTAGAGCTTCTTTTGGCAGAACCATTTGTTCCTGTCTAGAGGAAAAACAATGAATATACAATACAGTGAAGAGAAACAAAAAGAAAAGAACAATTAGGTACAAAAGGTTACACCTCCACTTAAGCTCAAGGACTTAGAAAGCACAGCATGTGAAATAAGTTTGCTAATGTAATAAATGTTGCACTATCATAAAGAGAAATATGATACACAAAAGTAATAAAAACAGAATTATTAAGTCAGATGTCCTATTTGTATACTAATTTAATCACACCAAAGCATATCTTGCATGTGAAAATCTGATTAGATATTACTGTCTTATGGTCTGTGTTTTTCTGAATTTGTGTAGGGCAATGCTGCCTTTTTCTATAGCCAAAGCAAGGGAAGAGGAACCAAAATGTTTAGCTTAATGCTTCTAATTTTGCCTATATTTTATTTTTAGTAAAATCCAAAACTGGTTAATGTAAGGGATAACTGGTTAAAGTAATTTGCCATGAAGTTCAATTTTCATGTTTTGCACAATCTGTATAACTTTACCCCCTATGCCTCAGGATTAATGCAATTCTTGCATAGAATGTTTCTGTGAAACTGACATAGTCTTTCTCTTTGCCCCTTTTAGGAAAAAAAATAATTGTGGGGAGTAATAGTGAACAGTAATGAAGCAGACATGCAGTCTTTTTCCTTATCGTTACAGGTGGATCATGCACCTTCCTAATGACTTCCTTTGTCTACAGAGTTTATGAAATTAGCACCCACATCTTTGTCCCCTTTCTCACTGCACTTCTTTACCTTACTCAATTTCAGCTCTTACCCATTTCTTTCCTATCTTTCTTCACTTGATCTTGCTCTAGTTCTGCAATCCACCCACTGTGACACAAATCCCCTTTGTATTGCACTATTGTGAAGGGACTACATGTCATTTTGCATCATGGAAGTTTTGTGTAAGGAACTTTTTCATTTTGCTTTTATATATATATATAAAACAAAATTAGTCAGGATATGATAACAAGAAAATAGGGGGAAGGCTGTGAGGTAAGTGATGGATAAAGAGGAGTACAAGAAGCTGATAACCCATTTTTCTTTCTTAAAGTTAGACGTCTGTATCCATGATGTAAAGGCATGAAAAATCTGAACAGAAAATCTGAACAGTCTGACTGGGGATTTAGAAAACGACCCATGTAGGAATCAAGCAAGACTGATGTAGTGAGAATGAGCACAGGCTGCACAGTCTCAGCAGTGATAGTCTCACAAGACATAAAAGTTACCAAGTGCACAGAAAGACTACACTTGAGATGCACGTTTACTACTGTCATCAAATATATTTAGAACAACCCACTTTGCCAAAATAGAGAGCAAGTAGGGGATTCAGGCAATCATTTCTCGTGTATTCTTGCCCTCTCCCTTTTTCTTGTAGCTTGTACTTAAAGTTAGAACATTCCCTAAGTAAACTGTGTCTGTACCTACAAGGACTAAATAATTTTTTGCTGTTATGGCTGATTAGAAGGGTCTACGTTCCTGATTTGTTTGATCTAGCTGTGAAGAGTTAATGAAAAGCAGTCATTGATTTATCAAGTTGGAAGAATATTTTTAAGAATAATGTGTTGAAATATTCTTTCACACAGCAAATTAAAATTTTATTTTTTTTAACTTTTATGTAGATTTTAAAATATTTACACACGTAAGTAAATGTTTTACTTTCATTCAATATTTGTTTGAAGTAACCATAAAATATAACCACAGTTTTTTTCTTCAATCAAAAATAATGATTTTTGAAAAATTTTAATGCTTCATTTCAATTAATATCTCTAAATTAATTCTTTAGCCTGTTCTTATTTTTCAGTGAGGTTATAAATTTCTGAAGATCCCTTAATGTGTTGATCTTTCTACAGCACTTTGGAACTTTCACTGGAAAAATATTATTCTGATTTATAATAGTTTTTTGTGTATAAATTAAGATGAAAAATTAATAACTCTGGCAAAAGTTGAGATGAGAAATTCATATGCTAGTGAGACTGTTTCATAATTTTTGGTCCATAACTTGACACCAGTGCCATCAGTGCTATTCTTTCATTAGGAAACACACTGTTTCACTCCTAGGATTTTGTTTTCACTTTTTTGTGTCATATTCTTAAAGTTTTTGCAAAATTATGCCTTTTGATATAATTTGTCATTGATATAATCCTTTAGATATATGGGAAGAGTGTAATTTTTGAGACCCTCACTCAGAAACCTCACTTTTTTCTAAGAGATGCCCATGGGCAATGGGCTGAGTCAGGGTGCAAGATTCATAAGATAGTTGATTCCTACACACTTAAAAATATTTAGCAGCTAATTGGAATGTTGTAGAGATTTTCCTGTCACGTGAATACATTGTATTGAAATCTAGGGATAGATAGCAATATAATCAAGACGAACAGAGTAAATGCAGAATAAGTTCATGCTGCAGTTTATGCAGTAAAAGCATCATATTTCCAATGTGGAAGAGGAGTGGGCACTACTCAGCCTTCTCCCCATGCAGTTATAGCTTTGTAGGGGTGTCAGGCCACAGCCCAAGGAGGGCTGGTTTTAGGGGCTGGCAGAGCAGGCAGGATGCAAACAATCTGCCAAGTTCATGCCAGCAGAGGTGCAGGCTGCCTCCTGGAGCAGTGCCTGCTTTCCCAGCCACCAATTCCTGCTGCATACCAAGTTCTCCAGCAAAAAAGCCCTGAGCACCAGTCTCTGCCTCATTTCCATTCCTCTTCCTCAAACCCTTGCTGCAGGATTCCCTTTGGCTCCTTATTCTCTCTCTCTCTTTCAGCACTCTAAGGAAAAAAAGGTGAATGCTAACATATGAAGGGACTGAAAACAAGAGGAGGAGACAGGGAATCCCTGTGTCTCTACTCCTGACTCCAAACAAGCCCACCTTTCCATCTCTCAGCCAGCAGCAATCCAAACCTCCCTACTTTCTGAAAACTCAATAGTCAAGAAAGAATTTTTGATTGCTTCTCAGATGTGATAGCACAAGTAAAACAGAATATTATTAACACTGTGGACATTGAAGCCAAGAGTATTTTTTTTTTCAAGCAGTTTATTCTTCATTAGATCATGTTGATAGAAACTTGTGGAATAGATTCCTTGACCTGTACATTAGTTGGGATGTATTTTTTACTTTGCATGTTTACTGTCTGTTTTGATTACACTTAAATTCTAGCCTATTATCTTCCTCTTCCTCACTATGATTTCTCAAGCTCCCTGACGTACCACTATATTTTGCCTCATAAAGCATTATTCAGTCTTTCCTATAAACTATAAAAAAGTTTAATACCTGTTGAACTCAGTGAAGTTCAACAAAGAAACACGGTAATAATGGTCAAAGACATTAAACACTTTCCAAAAGAGGGACTAGTGGGTAAGGTAGGGCTCTCATCTGGAGAAAATAGAGTTGAAGGGAATAACGCAGAAGTTTAAGACACCTTGGAGAACTTGGATGGTCATCTCACTTCTGGTATGGGAACAAAGGGAAACCAGGTTCAGGAAAACTGGAGAACAGTGATTTCTTACGTGTTGAGTCACCATCTGTGGAAGTTTTTGCTCAGGTGTAGTGGATTATAGGTGTCTAAGTTTTTTTTAGCTTGAATGAACTAAAAACACTTTAAAATATATTTAGCTCAATTGTTGAAAACAACTAAATTTTCTGGCTAACATCTGCCAACAGATATTGAAAAGATACTACCATAGAAAATTCTGTAGAATCTAATTCAGCTGCTTGAAATTGTCTGAAGAACAGAGAAAATTGTAGCTTATGTTTGGAGTATAGATCTGGGTCAACCAGTATTACTTGTTGGCATGTAGGAATAAGTAGGCTATATCAGGCCCTTTTGGTTCATACAGTTCCAAAAAGTTTGAAGTTTTCCAGATTTGTGGTGCAAACACTCAGCATAGACATGAGAAGAAGACAAGGGCTTCCCACCTGGAGACCTAGGCAAACTGAAAGAAGGCAGATCTTCCCTTGGATATTGAGGGAGGTCATTGGCTCAAAGCCAGGAACACTTAAGTGCAGCGTGATTTGCTCTTCATCAAGGAATTAGAGACTGTTTTTTAAAAGAAATGTTATTTTTGTTGGTGTGTCAATATTTGAGATGTTGTCCAATGTTTATGCTAAATCAGGCATGGTGCAACTTTTGGCCTTAAATCACAGTATCTCTGCACAGCTTTCAGGACTTTTCTTTGCTGTCTTGTTTCTGTGAATAGGATGAGCTGCTTGACTCACATAAAGGCAAGATTGCAAATGCACCTTTATACTCCAGCTTTTACCAAATTCAGAATGCCTATTTTGAACAATAAGCATAAGTCCCATCTGACAGGCACTGAAGACCCATGTGAGGAATGGTCCCTGCTTGCTCATGAGCTCCTTACATCACTGAAGTAAATAAGGTTGCTGATGGCTGTTGTCTAACATCCAAGCTAATTATGAACATGTGACATTTCAAGACTTCCTGTATTGATGCAAATAAACATGGCAAAGAGAGTGGAAACACGCAGGTCATTGTACAGAAAAAAACCCAAAACAACCAACCAACCAAACAAACAAACAAAAGAACCAAAAAAACCCAAACAAACAAACAAAAAAATAAACAAAAAAAACAAAAAAACCCCCAAAAACAAAAAAAAAAAAACAAAAAAAAAACAAACCCCCCCCCCAAAACAACAACAACAACAACAAAAAACAAAAAAACCCACAAAACAACAACAACAACAAAAACAAAAACAAAAAAACCCCAAACAAAATAAAAAAAAAACAAAAAAAAAACCCAACCAACCAAAAAAAAGCAAACCAAACAAAAAAAAAGCATCAAGTAATACATGTTAGGCTCCTGATTCACCCTTAATATCTTTAGAATTTTAAGTAACTTTATGTATCCAGCCTTAATTGATCATGGTGACAGTAGCAAAATGTGAACTAAAGTGCAAGTCTTCTGCTTTGAAAAGATTAATTCCTAAACTGAAACTCAGCAACTTGAGGATTGCTGCCTGGACAAATGTCAAAGTCATACTGCAAATCAAAGTAATTCTGCAGTATATTTCTAAAAGGTCATAAAAATGCTCGTAGAGGAAAATGTTTTCTCTGAAAAGGAAGATGTGGCCAAAGATGTTGCCTATTTCTGCCGGTCTCTGTATTTCGGTAATGGAAATTTTTAAGTTAGAATGCAAACAAATGGCTGTATCTCAGTTTTTGCACAGTGTAAATCACATAAGACACATAAGTCTGTGGACAAATGTTACCTTTTGGCTAATATTTCAATTAGTTTAGTTCTATTTTGTATGCTCTTCCCATACTTTGGGATATAAGTCCTACAAATAAATAAATAGAATCTTTCACTGTCACAGAGTGGAAATGTTTAATACATTGTTTAAAAAGTACCGAGACAGAAAAAAAAAGGAAAATATATTTGGAAAAACCCCAACAGGTTTTATTAAAGAGCAGCAGAATAAGAGAAAATAAAATGATTGGAAAATAAGAGGTTGTAAAGAGATCTCTTTGTAAGAGATTTCTAAAAATAATTTCGCAAAAATATTGTTTTCTTTTTTTTTTTTTTTTTTTTTTTTTTTTTTTTTTTTTTTTTTTTTTTTGTATTGTTATGATTTTGAAGACAGTTTTATGTAAGTTTTCTGGGGAGGAAATGAGGACTCTTTATATGGAATTAGTCTAATAATTGAATCACAGAAAGAAAAGTAAATATTCTTTTGGTGGCGCTGTTTGATCTCCTCTGAAGCATGTTTTTACACCACCTGGAGGTAGTATAGATATTTTCTTTGAATCTACTTTCTTTCCCAGAGGTAAAGGAGAAAAATCTATTAGATGGGTGCAATTCAGAAACACTGGTGTAGTTCTAATTTATAGATCTGAAAAAAATTGCTTTTGCAACTGGAATTGTTGGTATCTTTGGCCTTTTTTTCCCTGAGATAACACAGGTGCCTATAGTGAAAGTAAATGAGAAAAACATTTCAAAACAAGATGCTTCTATGTTTCACATTGTTGACTTAATGTAGCTCTGATCACCTTCTGAAAAATCACAGATTATTATGTTGATGTGAATATTTTTACACAGCAACAATGTTCCCTATAAGAGAACTCAGGCAAGCAAGGCTTACATTTTTGTGAGATGAGCCCTGCAGTACCTAAGGCAGCCTGCATCTCCTGCCTCTGAGCCCTTCCAACAGCTCTTGAACTGGACACTCAGTGGAAAATTGCATTTCAAACAATCTTTATGAAAAAAAAAAAAAAGAAAAAAAAAAAAAGAAGTAGGATCCAACAGAGATCTGGGGTGGCTGCAGGACCATGGTCAGGCTGGAGGGGTGTGCCATGCGAGGCAGGAGAGCACTCATCCATCCGAGCCCTGGCTGTGCCCTCGCACCCAGCACTGCAGCTTGCCCTGGTCAGCTCCGGTGCACAACAGCTCTTGGTGTAAATGACAGGCCTTCCATTTCTCAAGCTGGAGTACAACATCCCCTTCTGTTAAGAGCAAACATGAGGAGTCAGCCAGCACTGAGTTAATTACAGAAGAGCTTCAGCTCTAATTTTGCTGAGACAAAGCCCTGTCACTGCATTTCTTCCCTTCCACTTCAGCACAAGTTCATGTCCCAGCTGGGGACTTTGACTCTTGGTGAGTCTGTTTGTTGGAACACAATGTTCATGGTGCTAAAAGCAATTATTACAAAGGGGGAAATTCATTCAGGAAGGCAAAAACACTGTGTAGTGCCTGTTCACTGATTCATAACTAAGGATAGTAATTAAATAGTAGGCTAGTTTGGACTCTGCCTTTCACAGCAGCTTGCCTCTAAGGCAGCTGCTGTGGTGTTTTGTGAGTTGAATTAAAGAGAGAGAAAATAGTGACAATAAAAATAATAGCAATAAAAATGTCACAGCTGGTTTGTCTTTTAAGAAAATGCCATTTCATTCTCTCTCATTGCACATATTTTTCTACTGTTTTTTCATATTAGGTTCATCCAAGTTCTATACACCTGAGTGGGCACACATTCTAAATTCAGTACTTTAAAGGTGTATTTAGACAAAAATGTATAATGCAAAACTGTGAGTCATATGTGGGAATCTAATAAATTTAATTTTTTCTACTGCTGACTTTTCATAGGTTTTTTCATAGAGTGCCTTGCAAAAATGAGCCAAATACATCATTGCTCAGGGTAGAAGTGGTCCACGTAGTTCTAAGCTTAGTGCATGAGTAGTTTTTGACATTTATGTGTAATAATGAATGGTGAAGATCTATGAGGCCATGCATTTAGAATGCTTCTTGTTTGACAAATTAAAGGTAGGGTCTGGAAGGTCTCTCTAAACTCGACAACTCCACCAGCTCACCAGAACATGCAGACAAGAAAGCATGATGTTTCCCAAAAGAATGCACAACATCTCTGTGCTTAGAAAACTAGAGAACTGTCAGTGAGCTGTATATCAGGCCATTTTGTGTCTGTGAAAACATTCTGTTCTTGCTTTCAGTGGTCAGCAGAGGCCAAGAAAGAAATAAAAAAAAGAAGTTCATTTGCACCCATTAGCAACTACTTACCTATAATCCTCTTACCTGTTCAGCAACCCAGTTCTGCAGGATCTTCCCCCCACTGACACATGCACTTATAGAGAACCTGCAGTGCCAATGGCAGTGTAGCATCCTCAGCCCCAAAGCTTTGATGGCAGATCAGAGCCCAGAGTCCAAACTGTTATCCTTCACCATGAGAGAGTCAAGGCATCTCCACAGAGTGCAGAAATAAATCAACTAGACAGCTGCTGGAAAGACACATGCTGTTAGTATCTCCAAGGATAACATCAATCAGAAAATGCAGTCATGAGAAAGAAAATATGCAAGTGTAAAATCAAGCCATTTTGAAGGTTTCTAAAGCTAACCAAATGTTTGTGCTCTGTCACTGACTGCTCCTTGCATTCATTCATGTGCTTAATTTGAGAGCTCTTACTGTTTTAACTTAAAAAACCCCATCATCACTAAAATTTGTTCAGGTATTTTAATCTTGTTCCAAAGCAATTTCTTGCTGGAATATGAGAGAACTCTAAAGTTGATAATTCCACAGAAGAGGATTCTGTGCAAAATCAGATTTTATTCATATACAATACACCAAGTGACTCATTTAACATCAACCAGTGAGTAAAAGGGAGGCAATGGGACAAAAACTCAGAAGTGTGAAATTCCAGTTCTACCTTATAAGCCCAACCTTTTATTTCTTTTTTCTTTTTCTCTTTTTCTTTTTTTTCTTTTTCTTTTTTCTTTTTTCTTTTTATTCTTTTTTTTTTCTTTTCTTCTTCTTCTTTTCTTTTTGTTTTGAGCTTTTAGTCATAAATTTTTACTTCCTACAACAGAAAAAAAGTTGGATGCAGATAAGATAATAATTACAGTGGACTTTTTGATGTCTAGTGATTAGCTGATGAATAATGAACATACCAAGATATTGCTTGGTTTCCTTTTCCTTCCTCTCCATTTTATACTTTGTCTGCAGAAGTCAAATTATATTAGTGACAAGTGTAATTCTTGCAGGTTACAGTGATTATATATTGATATGGAAATGCACTTCTTTATTACAGAGCATAATTTCACATTTCAGCAAAAAGAAATGCAAACTTACCTTCCTATATTTCTGTTTAAGCCGGACAGGAAGAAAAATTAGTATCTATGTCACAATCAGGTCTCAAGGGTTAATTAGGAATTGATAAAATGAGAAAGAGAGGAATTTGTAAGACTTTGGTATAACAAGTCCAGCCTCGAACTGCTGTTGTATAATCTCTTTTTTGTACAGTATTACGTTTTCCATTTCTTTTTGTTCCCTCTCCTGTGCAGCTTCACACCCTCTTCTCAAAAAGAGTCACTTGGTGAAAGAGATTTTGCAGACCCTAATACCTGAAAATGAGAGGTTTCCAATTCTGATTTACTGTAACCATTCTGTCCATACTTCTAAGTAAACCAGCACAATTTTTTTAGTGAATTCTGTTGCTCTCAATTCCAATTGTTGTTTGATAGAGATATTGTTTGACATTAACAAAATAAATAAATTAAACTATTCAATGGTCTTTCTCTAGACATGTGTCTCTTTTGGTTTTCTTTTTAGTCTGTGCGTTATCCTGCATTCTTCTCCTTTTTTTGGAAATGGGTATCCAAAAAAGTACTTTTACTTTTGCTTCGTAGAGTGGAACTTACTCCCTTTTAAATCCTCCTGAAGAAATTAATTTGCTTATTCATGGCAGTCCTTCTCTTCATTAGCAGCACACATTCAGCCTGTGTCTGAAGAAAACAATTCTTTCATTTTTAGAGTTACTTTCAAGTCATGACCACTCATTTTGCTGTTAATTCCTGTTCCAAGTCAGAAAGAAAGAAAGAAAATACGTTTTTGCTTCCATCCCAAGTCTTCATCCCACGTTTGAACCCCCTGCCTCTGCATGTCAGCTTGTTTCTTTGTCTCCACTCTTCCAGACTGCCTTTTTCCTTTACTGCACCCTGATGCTTTCCCTACATTTACTGCGCCTCCCAGATTTAGAATTCATCTTTGTGTGGACCTCCATTTTGTGCAAAAATCATGAATGAAATTATTTTTTATGAAAATAAGATGACTGCCACGGCAAACCACTTAAAGAACTTGAGTGCTGACATGGCTCAAGTCCCACTGATCAATTTACAGCATAAGCCACTGCCATGTCTCATTTCATCATTTCCCACTGCCACTATATGTTCTTCCACAAAGAGAAGATAGTGCTTTTATGGGATACTGGATCAAAATAAGGGAATTAAGATACTAACTCATTTTCTCTGCTTAACACAATGAATTATTTCTCTTAGTTTCATCTAAATTATCTTCTATTATTTTCTATTTCTATTTTCTATTTCTATTCTGGTTTTGTTTGTTTGTTTTTGTTTTGTTTTGTTTTGTTTTTAATATAACATTAACATAGCTTTAGATAACTTAACCTGGTTCTTTTTCCATCTGTTTTCTTACAGGCAGACACCATGTGTGCAAAGTTCAAAACATAGCAGCTTAGCTTCAGTATTTATTCAGGAATCCTAATTATCCAGCCAAACACTTGAATACAGAAAAGTCAATGATGAAAGTTATTCAAGAGATCAGGCAAATAAAAGCACTAGTGTCACAAATATATTTCTTTTGGAGACATGGCAAGGAAGAGCATTGTGGTAAACTGATCTAGTGGAAGATGTCCCTGCTCATTGCAGGGGAGTTTTACTACAGGAGCTTTTGAGGTCTCTTCTAACCCAAACCATTCCATGATTCTTACCAGTATGAGTATATACCAAATATTAATAGGCAATGAAGTTAAGGAAAAGACTGAGGAGTGAAGTGGTATAAAGACTACAGGTTTTACAGTAAATTAAAGAATTTGTTACTGACTTGAGTTTCGGGAAAGTATTGAAGAGGGTTCTGTTCTTGGTGTGCTTGGCTCCTCTCCAAGGTAATTTGAACATATTACCATGCTTATTTCCCTATATTAAAACTGAGGACAGCATTTTCCAAATTTATAAACTAACATCAGAAACATCTCTTTCATAATAAATTTCTTTGTCAGCGGTTTAATTACTAAAATTTGTAGATAATTTTTGCTATAGTTATATATTTTATAGAAATATTTATACATTTATATAATTTGTGTTAAAGCATTTTTTTGAAGATTTAACTTATTTTGAACTTCTAGCTGTGAAAATACAATTTTAAAATTTCCTTTAAAATTAAACAGACAAAAGTCCTTTTTTCCTTCCTTAAAGATTCAAATCTGACCTCAATATTAATCCTGGTGGCTTTTGTGGAACCACTACAGTTGATTACAAGTACTGATAGAGACAGGGTCTTTCAGTCAGCAGCTGGTGCAGCCACATGAGAATGCTTTTTGTTAATAAATTATTACCTTAAGTCATTTAACTATGCAAGTTTTTATATCTTGTCTTGAGCAACAGTATTTTATCTTATTTTCTTACCTTCATTTTATTAGCACATCCAGGAATCTGAACGGAAATTCTACTGGAGAACCTGAAAAGTGCTTCCATGGCCTCAAACTGCTGGTGCAGCTAAAGGTGGTTGTGCAATGTCCATCAATAGAATCCACCATCATTCAACCAGAACATCACTGTGATATTGACACACCATGACATTTATTTATTTTTCAAGGAGTGTGGGGCATTCATTGAGGTAGTTACTCTGATGTCTTTCCTTTACTCATGTTGAAGACAATGTGTAACCTCATTTAATTGATCATAAAACTTTTAAGCATCTTTTGCCTGATTGAAAAAAAGCAACTTTTGCTTGATTGAAAATGCAGAAGAACAAGAGATCCAGTGATGAAGGGAAGACAAAGAGTATTATGTTTGTAAAGGCCTGATAATTCTAGCACTTTGAATATCAGTGGATGAGTCAAGTTGCCATGCTGGTTTTGTGCTTTAGAGCATACAAAATATACTTTTACTGACATGCCATAGCTACAGGAATGCTATACTTTCACACACTGTAATTCAACTCATATTCAGGTTTGTGGTGTACAGTTTTCAGAATTTTCAGTATTTGCTTGTCTTTTGAAATGTGAAGAAAGTGCCAGGAATTATTGGAAGTCAGTGACTTGCTAGCTGAGCTCCTGCCTGGAATTGGCTTCAACCCTTTTTGTTTGTTCTGCATTTCTGCTATACATTTCAAGAATTAGATCATCAAAGTGAAATATAATTTCTGTCAGTACAAGCAGTCTAATATTTCTACACCTGGGAATTTTAACTGCTTTCAATCAAATTTGCTTAACTGCTGCCAGCAGATCTTTTACCCTGAAGGCATAATTGGGTTCCCTTTAATGCTTACTTTGCCCTCTTATGGGGAAATTATCTCTTTTCTATTAGCATTTTACTGATTCTTCCTTATCATATTTCTTAGTAGAAAAGTGTGCAAATTTTTTAAGGTATTTTCCAGGGGCACTGTGCTATTTCTTCAGATTAGCTGTTCTTTGGCATTGGAGCAATGTGCAGGATGCAAAACAAATGCTTCAGAGTTTTGCATTTTATGTGCACACATACATACAGGCATGCAAGAGAATGAGAAGCACATTTAATTGCCTGATCTGAATTTCTCTCCAAGACTTATTCAATTAACTTCTCTCAAGATCTTCAGTGAGTCAGTCTTTTGTGTCTAAAGAAAAAAACGTGGGATCTGTGTGAGTCTGTTTTCAGGTAGTTGTGTAGGATTTTGGCAGCAGCAGCCATAATAACTCAAATGGTAGTTCCTTTACTAAACTCTGCTGATTACCAGTTAGAGGAAAGTACTTAATATTTCGTTTTACTCTCTTAGTGCTTTAGATAAACTTTTAAAATTTTTGTTTTTATCTTTTAAACTAAGATTTTTACTGCCGCAATAACAATCTAAGTATAGATCTATTATGTGAAATACAAAATTAATGAGCATCTATCTGCCCCCAAAACTGAATTAAAGCATATCTCGTGTATACATAGATCTTTACACAAATCTGAATATATTCTCCTGAAAACATTTAATTTGGTAGAAAAATTTTATGTTCAAGATTTTTAGAGCATATCCCTACACCCACCTTTCACTACTGAAATCCCAAGTACTGAAATCCCATTTTTATCAATTAGGAGACTTTATATCTCGCATTAACAAAAAAAAAATCAGCTTTGAGATTCTCAAGTATTTTCATGTTTTCTGCTTTCTTTGCAAGGAAATTTTTTTTTTTTTTTTTTTTTTTTTTTTTTTTTTTTTTTTTTTTTTTTTTCCCTTCCAGAGAAATAGATTTTAAAGCATTTCAGTAGGCTGCAGCACTTCACCTCTGCCACTGCACGGTGCTGCACCAGGCTGTAAATGCACACCGTGTGAAAAGTGCCATTGTGGCTGGAGGCACAGCAAAGGGAGAAGCAGACGGGGCTGCTTTCCCGGGACACAAGAAGCGCTCAGCTCCATTTCTCCACGGCGGGGAAGGAATGGCTGCAGGGAATTTCTGCAGCAGTTCCTCCTCTGCTCTCCTCTCTGCTTCTCCACGCACAGACGGATTTTGTGCGAAAAATTATTTAGTGCTCGCCGCCTCCTGAAACACTGTAAGGTCACCTCGGGAGGGTTTTACAGCCTCACTAAAAGATGGAATGATAAGACAAAATAACAATTGCTGCCAGAGCAGAGGCTGAACCATCCCTGGGTTTCCATCTGCACAGGGGTCCAGGAGGAAGTTGAAATACTAACCTCCAGCTAAATTTCACTTTACCTCAGCTGGTTATCCTGCAGAAGGAGCAGTAATTCAGCACCACCAGCCAAAATATCAGAGTAAAAATCCATGTGAAAGACGACAGAGGGTTTTAGTTTTTACCTGTGATAGCGGGTTTCATGCAATGGATGCTTGACTGTAGTAAAGCTGATTATTTCTTTTGCGGAAATAATAACATTTGCTTTATATTTCTCCATATATAAAATGAGCCATAATACAAGCCTGTCGACCTGCTGCAAATGTAAAGTGCTCTGCAAGGGGAAATTCACATAATAATAATAATAATAATAATAATAATAATAGTAATAGTAATATAGTAGCAGTGTATAACAGTGGAAAGAGGAGTGCTAAGAAAAGCATTAAAATTTATGCTTTCTAAACTAGCTGTTTCTCTTTTAAATAGCATAAGATGTTAAGACAAAAAAAGGGAAAAAATGTTGAAACTCAATGTATATAACAACAATCACAGATCCCTTAAACACTTCCTCAATTTATTTTCTTTCATCAAGGCATTATTACCTAAAAGATTAAACTTGGCATATGTAGCTAAGTTAATCTGGTATTTTCTTTATTTTATAGGAGTCATAGGTGTGAGTGGGATGGTTGTATTATTGTTCTTGATGCACAGATTTGATTTGCATCTTGGTTATTTTTGCAGAAAAATCATATTCTGACAAAATCATGCATCATGCATTAAAGTAGAAGAAAGCTGAATTTTTTTTAGTTTTGTGAATCAAAATTGTGCATTTAAAATATATATTGACCTGGGAGGCCCAGTGTCAGAAAATAATATTTCCTTATATTCAAGGATACATGACTTTATGTGTTTTTAATGCTTTTTATGATACTTTTGTATTATTAATATGAGTTAAGCAGGTGGGTATGAATGCTGAATAATTTTATGATTTTGCCTGCTTTTTTAATCACATGGTATCTATTTATTGTTTATAGTTCCATTGCTAGTAGAAATTGATTGACTTCAAATATCCACAATGTCATTTTAAGGAAGGAGATGAGAGAGTAGGGGAATGAGGGAGGCAGAAAGGTAATGGCACTCTTATAGGCTACTTTAAAGAAATCATAAAAATCCGCGTAAGGAATTTCTTTCATTTGACAAAAATACATTTGCATGAGAACAAACATCAACTCCTGTATTTCCAGTGCGTACTTCAAATTAAAAGATCAGTTTGAATGCCTCCAGTTTAAAGATAGATTGAGGAGAAAATGTAGAATCAAAGATTTCTCTGTATTTCTATGTGTAGAAGATATGAGAATCACAAAAATTTTTTACTAAAGTTCTGTATCCATATTTGGAATGCAATTGGTTCAGGACAGCATTACATCTCTGAAGAACAATCTCTGTCTAAACTAGAACTAATTTTAAATAGGGGAAAGTTCCAAATGAAGATTAATGAAAACATAATCTAATATAATACCATTAAATAGTGGTAGCTCCTCTTAATATTTAAATTGCAAAAAATCTTTAGATTTTTAAGTAGTTATTTAATTGTAGGTTTCTTTATCATCCCCACAATTTAATACTTAAAAGTTAACTCTTCCTTCTTTTATATTTTCCTGCTTTATTAACTTAACCTCCTAAATGGTTTAAATTTGCCGATTTATAAGGTTTTTTTTAATAATTGCCAAGTATTTTTCCATATCTGCTTCTGCAATATATTTTTGCTTCTTCCTAGCAGAACTATCATACTGCAATGGAGATGTCCTGTCTTTTCTTTTTAATGACAGTGAAAATGAACATAATATAAGGCAGAGAAAGATTTTTCTAATGTATTCAATAAAATATTCTCAATCACTAATCATTCAGGGAAAGAGTCTGAGTCTGCAAGAACACGTAAAACAAGTTTTGCTGGTTGATGAAACTACAGCCTGTGATGTGAAAAGTGTTCCAGCTTTCTTTATACAACAATTGTACAAGAATTCACAAAATTCTGTTTCTCTTAGAATGTGTGACTATCCTACTATTGTCCAAAATTGATTTAGTTCAGAGAAATTTGAACAGAACTAGAGATCAGGTAAAAAGGCAGCTCAGTCCTCACCCTCAATATTTTCAAGTCTAAAGTACTTAATTCTTCGGATTTTACACCTGCACACTGGAGTAGATTTGCAGCGGTGTTGAACACCAGTTTTAGAGGTTGAAGTTATTGTTTAAATGAATGATGAGCCTAGCCGAAAAGGCTTGGAATCTATATTGGTAGCAACATGTCCAGGATGGAGATGAAAGAAACAAGTAAGCTTCTTGGCCTTACAGAAGCATTCGTTTCCTTCCTCTATGATTTCTCTAAAGGCTAAAGTTGAGAGACAGGCTGGATTACCAAACTTAGACGTGGGAGATCAAGACAAGTCTTTTTTTCTGTTATTTGGTGGGGGGATTTTAGTTTGGTTTTGTTGCACACCACTCATGTAACTAAAAAATGGAGAAAAGATAAACTGCACTTTTAAAATAATCTGGTTTTCTAAATCAGTCTAAAAATTCTTGGAGTTAAAATCCACTGAGAGATCTCCACATCCCAGCAGTGTCTCATATTTGTGTGGTTACACAAGCAGTATAATTTCTAAATATTAAATTTACTTAGGTTGCAAGCAGAAAATTAAAAAACATTGATTAAAAGAATATACAAGCTGCAGTCCTAGGAGAAAATGGGTAAAGTATAATGTTTAAGGACCACCTACCCTGCCATTCTACTGGTGGAGCTTTTTCCCTGCACAAAACTCCTTCTATTTGCTGTTCACATGACAGAATTTTGCTGCCAAATTTTGTTGCCTTGTTTTGCATTTAGTCATCCCCTTTCTACCCTCTTTTTTATCTCCACCTTTTCAATTGGTATTCAGGTTTTCAACCTTTTTTTCTTGTGATCTGTTTCCTGAATTGCCAGAACTTTCCTCCTCCTCTTGCAGTCATCAGTTTGATTGGTTTTGACACTCCTCACCATTAATGTTTTTCCTCCACTTCAAGGGCAGCTCTGCTTGCTGCTCTCTTTTACATAACCTTATTGACCAGTTCAGACAGCTGCTTTGGCATCTCTGTGTTTTCTGCTGCCTCTGTACGTGCTCACTTTTTCCTTTGTAAGTGGCGATGCTGAATCGCCTACTCTCTCTACTTGATCAGATCTATGTCATCTTGGACAAATCCAAAAGTCTGTGAAGGGATTAAATCACTCTCTTCATGGAATAACAGTACAATATAGGGCTCCTTTATTCTCTCTGCACTCAGAAAATAGGACTTGAAGTGGGCATGGATGAAAATAATAACGTTTGTTACAGATGCTTTGATTTTACCAATGGATTAGATCAATCATACAAGTTACTTTTGACTTGCATCTGCTCTTTTTATTTATCTATTCAGTGGCTTTGTTCTTGTAATTGAAAAAAAAGACAGTCAAGACAAAACTTTAGTTTGCTGTAGAACTGGATTTGATTCTGTGTGTAAGACCTTTCTAATTGCTGAAAATAAGATATGGCAACATAGAAGACGAAATTTTGGTTAATCTGTATTTTGCAAGGTTGTTCAAAGTTCAGTCAAATTAAATACATGTTGAGGAGTGAAAATAAGGAATGCTAAGACTTTGAAACTCTGTCACTGAAGCTCACCTGGGTTTGCAGTCAGATGAATTCATTGCAAATATATGCTATAAGTACTTAGGAAGTATAATGGAAGAATATAAACTAAGCAAACTAAAATTAACCAATGTGTCAAGCAAAAGTAATACCTGGTATTTTCATCTTTTGTTATTCATACATTTTGTTTTCAATAATAAGAGTGACTCAGTGACTTTTTATATGAAACCCAAACCTGGTCTAGTAGGTGTGAGATTTGTATTGTTCTTTATGTAGAATATGTATTATTCTATTGTCTCTGTCTACTGCTCTTAATAGAGGGGACTGTGGAGATGGGCTCATAAGTGAGGGAGAATATAAAAAAGGATATCTGGTTTTGGTTTTGGAGCACTGTTTTCTACCATTAAGAAAAATCAATAAGTGGATTGGCTGCATTAAGTATGGAATTTTTTTCCCATAATGTATTTAATGCATATCATTACCACAGTAATCACATTATTATCTGCCTCCACCTTCCTACTTTCTTGGCCAGATGTATACTCATAACTATTTATAATGGTTAGGTGGGGCTTTTTTCCTCCTTCTTCTTCAAAATTGCTCCAAATTGCATTTCTTCCCAATATGTTTATTTGTTGTTTGAACTGCTCATTATCTTTGAATTCAAAATAAGTGTTTTCCCCTTTCTCCTTTTCTATTTTGATCACATTTGTCTAAGCTAAACCTATCATTAACTTGAAATCTGTCTTTTCTGATTCATATTCTGCTATAATGCCATCTCATCTTAGATATATTACCACGTAAAATACCATGTTATAGTAGAGAGAGAGAGAGAATGCCCTTCAGCATAGCAGACTTCAAATGTATGAAGGGTCTCAGAGTTGGTAGGTTTAGCAAAGCAGTACTCTAATGCCCAGAGAAATCAAAGTGAAGGAAACTCTTAGAAATGTGCAATAAAGACTGGACAAATAGGAAAAAATTAAGGTGGTCACAGGAAATTGATAGCTGGGATTAAAGAAAAAACAAACAAACAAACAAACAAAAAGAAACAAGAAAGAGAACTCTTAGAAATGCAATAAGCAATTTGATCTTGGGAATGGTTTAGTGGTGAAACCAATCCAGAAACATTTATATCAAATGAGAAATTAGGATATACCCTTAGTATTAATTCAAAATCATGGCCCATGGTCTCCAGCCAATTAGAAGCCATTTCTAGAACTAGATTTTTCCCAAAACTCAGGAAGTAAATTGTTATTTATTTTCCCAAATTAGTTGTTAATAGTTGTAAACTAAATCCAAATAGCCAGAGATATGAATCACTGTTAATAATTCTTTATGTATTGTGATGCAAGCATAGATATTTTGCTTTGTAAGGGCTGCATTGTTTAACAGATGTCTGAATTTTTTGGCGAAATGAAAAAAAACAAACCCATAAGCTCAACTGGAATTGCTTTTGCAGTTGGTATTATTTGATCATTATACATTGTGGGGGTCTTAACCTTGAAAGCTGCAAATAAATTAAGCTTGGAAGCATGTGTTGAGCAGCCTTTTTTCCAGGTTTGTGAGACCATACAGCATACAAATGGGTCTTAAATGAACCTCTAAAAATGCCTTTGTTTTCCTGCCTGTAACACGGTAGTTGCAAATCTTACAAAGACATTGTGGGTTGGACTCATTTCTGACAACACAGACATTTCTAATTTAGTGTTTCATTAGACTGATGTATGGTGATTCTGCAAAATTCTCAGCTGATACAACTGGCACGACTCCACTAAATTCCATGAGCATAGACTCAAATGCAGCTTCAGATAGAATCCAAACTGATGCAGTAAAGCCATAATGCAATCCTGAAAACATCATTAGTGCTGCATACTACAATACTGATATAGGTTACTAGACTACACAGGTGTAGATTTATTTTATTTATAAAACACCCATTTTTTTCCAATAAAAGACAAACATGACAATAATTAATATTCTGTACATCTGAAATGTAAAAATATTTTTATCTATAAATGGTAGAAAAGGCTCTCACAAAGAATCCCATTTAAATGAGAAAACAAGTAATCTCCAAAGCCAGGAATGTAAAGAAGAAAGGTGTTTTTTAAGCAGTTTTTTGTACATAAATATCCCAATGTCAAACTCATTTAACTTGACTAGAAAACACGAAGAATAAATGTAAAGGATGCTGGTTTAGACAGAGATAAAAAGAAATCACTATGAAATTTTAATCTTACTGAACTCAGAGGGGTTTTCCTGTTAATAGCAAAAATATTAATTGAGTTTCTCTTCAGTTGTAGATTTCAGAAGGTTATTTTCCTGTTTTGCTTTCTTCGAATTTTCACCACTTCAGAAATTTCATTTTTTAATTTGCCTCAGTTATCAACAGACTCTGAATGGAGTCTCAAATACCTAGACCTGCCTACTCTATATGTTACTTCTACACAAAGAGCATGTTAGCCAAAACATGGGGAGTAGTGGCACAAACTAGCAATATGGTCTGCATAGGATAGCTCTGTGTTGTAGTTGTGGTTCTTGTTGAGGTGAAGACACAGGATGGGTCTTTGCAGGGATTTTACAGAGATTTTATTTCAGCCACGTGTGTGCACAGTCCAGCGTTGGGAGACAAAAGCTAAAGCAATGGTTTGGGGCTTTGGGTCAGGTACTTGGGATGAGCAGGGCAGGGAAAGAATTATCAGAGAGCAATTACCAGGTGTTACAAGAGTGGGATTAGGGAATGGGGGCCAACAAGGAAATAAGGTGGGAGTGACTGAAAGGCTGACAGACAGGGAGAGGGCATGGGTTTGGAACAAGATGGGGATTGTCCTGACTTGATACAACAGGATTTGTTATCAAAAGGACATAACTGAGAGAGAGGCCTCTTGTATCTTTCTAACTGAGAGTGCCTTTCAAGGTCTCCAGAGCTCTGGGCTCCTGGTTTTGCTGCATTGACTCTGTGAGTGTCAACACTGCCTTTCTCAAAGGCAGTACTGTGACCCAGATCTCACATGGGAGGTCTCCACACAGTAAAAGAATAATGCTCCAGAGAAGGTAAATTTTGAGCTGTGTAATAAACTTTCAATATATGAAAAATTATCAACTGAATTACAAATTAAAATTGGAAACCATACCAGCTAGCAAAGAACCAGAGATTTTTAAATATCTTGGTTATTACTTAAAGTGGGTGTTTCACTGAAAAATTCACCATCTAGCATCATCTGGGAACACTGGTGTGAGCTCCATTGGAGTTTATATTTTTTATTGGAGTTTATATGTTTTACTTATGTATAGATATATAGGTAAATATTTAAAATATTTAGCACCAAACCTGTTTAACAGAAAAAACCCCACATACTGAGAACTGCGAAAGAAGTCCGTAACAAACACAATGAATGCCTCCAAATACAACAAAATGTGAAAAATAAATAATAATTTATGGTTGTTAGCTTGAAATATTGTACAAGAAATGTTTTCTGTGTTAGGCATATAGAATAGTCCAGTTTTTCTTAAAAAGTACCCCTATGACATCATAACATCTTCCGAATAAAGTCATATTTTAAACAACTCTACACCGTATTCATACTGGAAATGAGCTGTAAGGTGTCTCTTTATTTAATCATGGAAAATAAAATCTGAGAATTTTTGTCCAATGGCCTTGCTCCCTCAGAAGAAACAGCAGAGGCATGTGGGAGGAAGAACCTACATACATCTGAATAAAACAGAATACTGTACAGAAATTAACCTTCTTTAACAATCTATATTACAGCAACGACCAAAACAAAAATTGACCAAGTAGGTGTATTATAGGATTTCAATTATCATCAGGATGGGTATAGAATAATTATATACATATATATATAATATTAAGATGAATAATAATTGGACAAATTTCAGAATGTACCAAGCCACTCCAGAGGGAAGACAAACCAATCCCAAAGAAGGATCCAACACCCCTCCAATCTCCTAAACCCTTCCCCTCCAGCTCCAAAAGACAAACCAAATTAGTCACAAAATGGGTCAAAAGGGGGAATGATAAAATAATAGACAGTGTCTCACTACAAAGAAGATCCAAGACTATGCCTGGAGTCACTCAAACATTCCTGGAGAGAGCCCAAAATGCTGCAGAAAGCATGAGCATGTTTCAATCTGTGTAGGAAGGAAAAAGGATGTGAGGCTGGGGAAGTTCTCAGAGAGAAAAGCTCAGTTTTGGATGAAAATTAAGTCCTTTAACTATTCTATAGACATAAAAGGATACCGGGCACCACAACATCAAGCATCCAGATTTTCTGTTTTTTCAGACAAATTTATTTTTTTCACTAATTCCTCCCTTCTAACCAGGTTGCCTTTCTGGTTAATTGCTACTCATTTGACTCCAGGATTACATCATTTTATGGGAAGACTTATTAGAAGTTAGTTTTCTTACTTGTCTGTCTGATGTGGCAGTCCTTTTTGTTTATAGCACTTCCTCTCTTGAGCAGTGTCTTTCTGCCAGAGGGCTGAGGGGATGTTTTTTGATCTGCCTAGGAAAATGTCATGAATAGAGCTCTATCATGATATGCATTTAAATAACCACGAAAATGTTCAATTAATATACAGTTCAAGAAGATTGATTTCACCTTGATCATATGTATTGGTCTGGCTAAGTTCATTTCCCCTACAGCAACCCCCACCTTCGTGTGCTTTGCACTGGTGGCTAGAAAGGCGTTGGTAACACCACCACACCATATATTACATATCTCTCATTACATAATGACTCAGCTGGTCTCAATGTTCAGCATCCAGCATTAAAATACTTCTTACAAGTGGTAATTGGCACATCTGATACGTAGGTGCCTGTTCAAATGGCTCCACAGAACTTGTCCTGCTTTTCCCTGAGCATCTTTGGGGAAGAGAGTTTGAAGTCAGTTTTAATTTTTCAACTTAGTTTCCCTTAGAGTAGGAGAATTTATAAGGGGTAGGTAACTGCAAATCTGGCATATACTCCTCAAGCTTTTTATTCGAGGAATCAGGCCAACAATATTCTCAGGCAGGGATGATCTTTGCATTTCAGTTCAAGATTCGACAGCTTAAGAGAAAACACAGTTTTGATATCAGTTTTGTTTTGCAACAAAAGGCATTCCCTTACTGTATCAGAAACAACTGCTGAAATGCATTAATCAGGCCTTAAATGGAAGTTGATAATTTACATTTATCTCAGATTGGCACATTGTTATTTTGTTTAGCACAAGAGAACTGTCAAGCACTGCAAAGGACTTTATGCTGAAGGGTGAGTCAAAAACGACTCTCATACCTGCCTGAGACTGTCAGAGAGAGCTTTCAGAGTGTTTTTACGGGGATCAATCTTGCATGAATCTTTGAATAAGAAACACTTAAAGGTCATCCTGTGTGAAATATTTAATAACGACACATTGCCACAACATGTATGAAATGATGATTTATGCAAAAACACTACTTTCAGTGGTGGCCAATGGCAACAAAACATGAAAAATTTTGCATCTGCTTAGAAGGATTTAAAACAGTAACTGTAGCATAAAGAACACATCATATACACCAAAGAGTGTGCAATTTAAGAACTATTCCCAATGAACTGGAGGTGGAAGAGTGGTGATGTGCCAGATTAGGCCTGTGCTCTGGGAGGTATGTGAGGTTTGTATGAGTCACACACTTTTTGCACATACAGGGCGTCCTTGAACTGAGCACCAAAGGAGAGAACAGAAGAAGCTGGGACATTCAGGAACAGTAGATCATGAAGTATAACTTGAAGCAAAAGCAAGCCATAAGGCTAAAAAAATCTGTGTTTGAATATGCAAAATACAGTGAAGACACAACAAGTAAAACTACTCAGACATAAAGATGTACAGCAAAATAAGACTTTACAGAAAATATGTTATGTAAAACAATCCACAACTGTTCTGTTTTCTTGTCTGCGCTTGTGCTTATTAAAAATGCTTTAAATTACCTGTGCTTACTAAGAAAGTAAAAAATGAGTAAAGTGAGCATTTTCCAAGGCAAAAATTGGCTTCTGGCACATACGTGAGTACATCTTGGATTCTCTGGGTCCACTGTTATTTCCCCATATTCTCCTAATTCTTGATGAGTCTGGTTAGCAAGATTTAGTAAGCTTGGCTTCTCCAAGAAGAAAATATTGCTAAAGGTATGTTTCCAAGTGTGGATTTTATAGCCCTGTTGTTTTGTATCAGTGGTTGTTCTTTCAGTGCTGTGGCTACAGGGCTGAACAAGTGGTCCTTGTAAAACAAGAGCCTGGTGCCTAAAAAATGCATAAAAGAGCCATTATTTCAGCTAATAGCATTTTGTGGCTGGTACGTGAATGCAGCTAGTCAAACAGTGATGGTGCTTGTGCCCTTCCTGCACTCTGACTTAGCATTGGAGGAGGCAAGTGTAAAATCAGTGAGTACAGAAGCCAGAGGATGTAAAACAAAACAAAGATGGAATTGGTTTTGTTGCTATATGAGATTTAGCTCAGAAGTTTCAAGATGGTTTCAGCTAGGTTACTGTGAAGGCCAGCTGGGATGAAGATTTCTATCTGTACCAGATGACATCTCTAACTATGCTTCTCACCAAGGACATGTGGCTATTCAGGAATGTGTTTTTCAAGACAGTGTGAAGGATCAGGCAACAATACTCTAGGCTGAATCAATAAAATTGCTCAACTGCATCAGACCATGCTAGTAACTCAGAATGACCTACCAAACCATGAGCCTGAGTCAACCTGCAGTATGTGGTGCATAATGTCAATTTCTGTTAGAGTGATTTCTTAGAATTTCTGAAAGGCATTCCAAGTATCTAAGTCTTTCTCTGAACATCTAGCTTATATAATTCCTTTCTGGGGAACAAAATTTAGAAGGCCATCTTAAAAAAGGTTGAAAAGAAAGACTGAAGACCTCTCTTGTACAGGTCAATAAACAAAGATTTTGTAACATATATTGTTTATCCACCTTTACACATGCACAATTTTTTTGCCTAACATTAGTCAAATTACCAAATTATACACATTAAGTTTCGCCCATACTAACTGACCTGTGCTTGCAGAGATCTTTAGTCCAATTAGGAGCTACACTCAGGAATTACACTTCAATGATCACTTTTGCTGTGCTAGACTCCAATTAAAAAACAGGAATACAGGAAAAAGCACAGACATAAAAATGGCACGGGACAGCCATATGTTGGTCATGCACAAAAGTTCAGAGCCACACACTTAGAGATTCCAGGACACACTGGAATTAGTGAGACTAATCCTCCAGTAATCACTGTCATTGACACAGAAGGCAGTACCTTGGTTGTTAGTATGTTATCAGAATAATGATTACCTACAGATCTCTGGCATTTAAAGTACCTGACTTCTATTCTTAGGTGCTGGATGTAATCTCTGGCCAATTCGTCTTGTCCTCCTTAAAGCAAAAGAATACATGTAAAATGGCCTTGGTGGGCTTTCTTCTGCATAAATTTTTCCACGCTTTTCACTAATTTTGGAGTCAGCATCTTTTATTATCTATCATTTGGGAGATACAAACTTTATAAGACTGGGATTTTAGACATTAAACATGAAAAGGAATTTCTTCCTATTGTCATCAGTTGAGAAGAAAAAAATATTCTATTTTGTCCTGTATTGCAGAAAATTACACATTTCAAAGCAAATTATTTTCATTGTTTCTGACAGCATAGCTATGCCTTTTTCAATTAATGATTTTCCTAAGCATTCTTCCACAAGATACTTATTCATTAACAGGATACCCTAATAAAATCAAAAGTCTGTAAATTATTCTTAAAATAACATCAAGTATATTAATAAAAAGGTCTGTATTGGTGTTGATCATAAGACTTATCTTATTTGAAAAGAAAAATAATGTTTTTGTTTGTACAAGTAAATATTACTATTAAGTATTTAGCCATGCAAGCATCTGTGGCTGGTAATTACTGTTGTTTAAATAAAGACAGATTATTTTCCTAAGGATAAATTTTTGCTATTGATTTCACAGATGCTTTTCAGTAAAGTATAATGTACTGGCAGCTACAATTAAGAGAACTGATTTGTCATAGTAACCCTGACAGAGAGGGTGTTTCTACAAAAATGTTTGTGTTATTAACTCAAAAAGAAAAATCTCCCCAACAAAAGGGTTATTTCTTTTTTTCACTAGAATTATTATTCTTTTGTCATGTAAAGTGTTCTTGGAAAATGAGGATTTAATATATAACTAATTAGTAGAAACATTAAGCCAATTACCAAACACAGTTTCTATATTAAATGTTAATTAAATTCAGAGGTATTTTTAATAGGATTAATATGGAGAAAACAATTTTTTTAAAAAGACAATTTAGCCTCAGTATAATCTGTTAATCAAGAACTGTGTTTGGTTTTCACAAGCATATCTGAAGCAATATTTACAGTAATGGTTCATTTAACATATAGAAGTTAAATTCAGATACAAAGGGCTTGAAAATTCAGTTAAGCCTTTTGTTTGTGTGGTTGAACATAAGTGAAATATATATTTTAATGCAATTGCTAAAAATAAAATATCAGCAATACTCCTTTGATCCTAACAAAAGTGCTGAAATAAGCCTGACCCTGTATTGATGTACAATTTATTACACTCTTTGAATAAATATGCATCTTAAAATATTCAGTAGCAAAAACCTAAAGTTCTTCAAGACACTGAAAACAAGAAACATAAAAATGCTGCACCAGGGAACTCAGAGTCTTCTCTTTTTATTATCTTCTTAGTAGTCATGGGGGCTTAAAGAAGATATGACTTAAAATATTTATTTTATTTTAACAATGTGTAAAGTTTCATTTTTCATCCAATATTTCTGTCCTAAATAAATTGACCACTATGTATCCTAATGTATTGGGAATTCCAAAATTATCTTAGTTCTTTGAAATCACAGAAAACTCAAAAAAAACCACAGAAAAAAAAATTCCCCTGGTTTGGAGACAATAATCATATCAAATATAATTTGAATAATAAATAATTTGCCCCAAATTAGACCTAATGAAGACATGGTAGAAGGCTACTGTTACTGGCGTGTATACATCTTGATTTGTGATGTGTTTCCAGAAGAAAAGGAGGACAACAGGATAGAGGGTTGGGGGAATAAGTGTGATGAAGGGAGATTGGTGATTTCCCTGGGGAAAACAGACCATGACGTGAAGAACATGAAGGACATGGAAAGGGAAAGAGAGAGAGAAAGAGAGACATGTCCTAGGAAACACCAAATGGAGTGTAGCAGGTCGAGGGTGCAGCCAGTGGGCCTTCAAAGGATGGGTGGAAAGAGGAAGCAATTTTCAGAGGTCTGTGTAGGAATGAGGAGTGTGTCACCAAGTGAAAGCTCCTATGTGCAGTAACATGTGGCCAGAGGCAAGGCTGTGTTTGGACCCCTTCTTTTCCTACTCAGCCTGCCCTCATGGCTCCATGCTCTTCATGTAGAAACATACTCTATGTTTTAGGCTCCTATAATCAAACTTTCTCAGTATTAAAATATTCTCAGTATATCTTATACATAAAGTATTTTCTCAGTATTTCAATTTAGAAGCTCTTTAACTTTGTGAAGAAATTGTAGATAAAGATCTAGGAAAACTCACCCAAGAACTCTGTTGGAGTGGTGGTCTGGTCATAATCATCCAGAGATTAATTTACTGAAGTAGAGCTAGATGGGCTGACAGAGGTATTCGTTTCTTGGCCAAATCTATGAGACACTTATGAAGAAGGTGACCTGAAAATCTTATTTAGTTAAATTAGCATTTGATCGACCAAGATGCTGTAAGAATTCAGCAAATTCTGTGATGTGCAAATTGGTTGTGAACTGACATGATTACAAAAGCATTCAGCATGTCTAGGAGAAATACTGTAGGGCTATGGAATGGGTATCAGCTGATGAAAATGTGAATCAGTGAAAAGGTTTTTGAGAATCATCCTAATTATCCCCCACAGGACAGGTATGACCTGCCAGATGTAGCCTTCATACAGATCAATATTTAAATGCAAACTTCCATGGCAAGGAAGTGAGACTTTGCAGAAATGGGTGTTGATCGTTATGAAAACATTATGTAAAATGCTGACCAAACAAGAAGAAGGGCTCAGTCCTTACATCCCTTTCTCCCATCATGGATAAACCATTATGAATAATGGGTAAATTTGATAATATAGTCCATGGAAAACATATTTCTGTAAATTTAAGGCAAATAATTCATGGCATCAATGAACTTCTCTCTTTGGTGGGAAAAGAAGGATGTTGGTTCTCCCATAACAACCCTGAACTTACATCTTAGGCTCTGTCAACATTAATCTTCTCTCTGCTGTGTTCTTGTCTCATACATTTGCAATTTTCCCCATCTGATCTCACCCTGCGGCTGCAGCTCTTCAGCTTAGCTGAGCTGTTCCATGAATCTGATGCTTTTGGTTTTGTGTAGGAGAGCCTGATCCATTTCTGCTAGGTACTACAAAAAGGGACAAGCACACCAACAGCAGACTCACACTCTGCTTTGTCCTCTCACAGACAGGTTTACACAGCACACCTGTCCCAATACCCTCACAAGTGCACTTTGTCACACACACTTCACATATCAAGAGAGAAGTAAATTAAGAGTTCTACGTAATGAGGACCTCACACAGACAACAGCAGACTAAGCCACCGGTGACTGTCTGCAGTTAACAAAACATCTTTGAATGTAAAACTTTAACCTACTTGGTCTTTTTTCACTGGGCAGTTTTCCAGTCACTCTGCCCCTAGCCTATAGCTCTGTTGTAGTCAAAGTGTAGTGCCTAGCACTTTGTCTCATTGAACTTCATGGCCCATTGCTCCAGCTTGTCCAGGTCCTTCTGCAGAGCTTTCTGCCCTCCAGATGGATAGTTCAATCCAACGTGGTGTTCTCCAAGAATTTGCTAATGGTAGGCTCAGTCGCCTCATCCAGATTAAAGATGTTAAACAGGACTGGGCCCAGCACTGGGGATGCAGCACTACACTCTCTGGGGCCACCTCTTACCCCAGGGAAGAGTGCACCTGTCCAGGCCATGGACTGCCAGGTTTTCCAGGAGAATGCTCTAGGAGACAGTGTCAGAGGCTTTGCCGAAATCCAGAAAGACAACACCCACTGGCTTTTCCTCATCCTCTTGATGAGTCATCTAGCTGCAAAAGGAGATTGGGTGGGTCAGCAGGACCTGCATTTCCCATACCTGCTGCTGCAGGTGCCATGTCATCACACTCACGGGCATCTGCTCCATGACCTTGCCAGGCACTGAGGTCAGGCTGGAAGGCCTGGAGTTACCTAGGTCCTCCTTCCAGCCCTTTTTGGTGATAGGTGTCACCTTGGTCAACCTCTGGTTGTCTGGGACCTCCTGACCTCCCTGGTGAGCCAGGAATGATGATAAACAATGGAGAGAAGCTTGGTGAGATCTTCCACCAGCTCCCTCATAATCCTAGGATGAATTCCATCCCATCCCATAGATTTGTGAGCACCTAAGTGTCTTGGCAGGTCACTAGCTACCTCTTCCTGGATATTAGGGGTTTTATTTCACTCCCTGTCCCCATCTACCAGCTCAGGAGGACAGTCACCCTGAGGACAACCTGCCTTACTGTTGAAGACTGAGGCAAAAAAATATTTAGTCTCTCAGTCTTTTCCTCATCTTTGGTGAGTATAATCCCCCTCTTGTCCAATAAAGAATGGAGTTTTTCCTTGTCCCTCCTTTTGTTATTAATGTGTTTATAAAAATATTTATTATTATCCTTCACAGTAGTGGCCAGATTAAATTCTGAGCTTTCACCCCTCTTAATTTTCTTTCTGCATGACCTTTTAACAACATCCTTAAACACTTCCAGAGCTCCCACCCTCTCCTCCCCAGGGACATTAGCAGTTATTTTTCATTCCTCGCTGATCATACATACAGGATTTATAGCATGTTCTGTGTTGGCTGGTGTTTATTTAGTACAGTAACATCTAGTCATCTAGCTGCATTTCCCTTGAGTATGATCTTTCCATTCTTTCTTAGGCAAAAAGAAGTGCCCATCTGCTGCTGTCTGTTCAACGGAATAGAAAGAAGCATATGGGCTCTCCCCTGCTGAGGCTGAATAAAAAGCATCCATCTCTAGGGCTGCTGCTCCAATATCTTCTATAAACATTAAATTCAAATATAGACATGTTTTAATTCAGGTTTCTCAGCTGTTTGTGCTTCTGACTTTGTATTACATTGGTGGAAGTTTTGCATTAAATGTTCTTCTCCCTATTTTTTACTTTGGTAGTTTACCCTTGTAAGAACCACATGTGATGCACACAGAAAAGATTACGGAATTCCCCAGAGTTCTCCTTTCCATAGCATGCATATTTCAACAAAGCATATATAAACGGGGATGTTTTGCAGTAAGTGCTGAAAATATGGCTACAAATGACTTGGGGAATGCAAAACTAGTAAGATAGGTCTGTCTATTTTTTTGTGATTTCTTTCACAACTTCTTTTGCAATTTAGGGAGCTGCCTTAACAGTAGGTTATAACCTTGTGGATCGAGGCAGGTATTGATCTCTGGATATGCCTACAAGATCTACTTTTCATGGAAGAGAAACCAGTCTCATGAGAGGTGCTGGTTTCTCAAGAGATGATATATACAGTTGCACTCAAGTATAATGTGTGAGGAATAGCCTAAGCATGTCTTAACACCAGGATCCATAATAGAATTTGACTACAGACGCTTGGGGTTTATTTTAGGCTTAATTGTTGCATTCAAATGCAACATGTAGGCAAAATGGTAAGAAATATGTATTTATAATGTATTTTTAAAGGTCTGTATAAGGTGATGAGATTTAACGTGTGATTTAATCCTATATGTTTAAGCAGCCCCTCTTGACTTTGCAAGAGTTTCTTCCACATTAGAAAACTTTTAAATTCACTTCTAATATCATTCATCTTACAGGTGCTGCTCAAGGGACATCTTCAAGAGTAGTACAGTAATACAGGCAACTGTACTACTGGAAAAAGTATGATCTATCTGTCATTTTGGAAACTTGGTGGGATGAATCACATGATTGGAGTGCTGCAGTCAATGTCTATAAACTGTTTGGGAGGGACAGGCAGGGAAGGAAAGATTATTCTCTAGATTTCAAAAGAAAAGTAAATAAAGGATTGACTGCACAGTTTTGTTTATGAAAAACACTTGCAGATGTTGAGAATTTATGAGTGAATATTAGAGACCAAGACAGCAAAGGAATCTTTGTGGTTTATGTTTACTACAGGCCACTCAATCAAGAGGAGGTTGTTGAAGGACTACAGGAAGCATCATGCTCATACTGTCTCTGAGGGACTTCAGTCACCTTAACATCTTCTGGGAAAAGGGTGCAGCAAGCAGCAAGCAGTCTAGGATAATCTGAGACTACATTGAAGACAACCAGCTCAAACCGCCAGCTCTCTTTCTGCAGGGCTGCTCTCCTGCCTCTCTTCTCCCAGTGTGTATGTTTAACCATCCTTTCCCAGGTGCAGAAAATGTTAATTTTTCCCCTTAAACTTGATTTGTTAATTGCCCAGCTCTCTGTTCTATCCAGATCTTTCTATAAGGCCTCTCTACCCTCCCATGTTACCAGTTCTTGCTTACAATATCCATATACTTTCCTTTTCCTGCTCAGTCAAGTCATTCTTCTGCCCCACTTGCTTGACTTCCAGCATCGTGAATTGTGCGTTTTTGTGGTCTTTACAAATGTCTCTGAAAAACTGACTGGAATTCATAGACAACAACACCTTCAAAAGCAGACTCTCAGGGTACTTTACTAAGTTATTCTTTCATCAGCCGTTAAGTCTGCTCTCCCTACATCCAGGGCTGAAATTTTGCTCCTATTGCTAATAACATGAAATTCAACTACTTAATGGTCCAGTGACCAAGAAAGCCAGAAATCACTATTTTGCCCACCATTTCCTTATCTGTTCACAAAGAGCAAATCTGGGAGGGTGCCTTCTTACTTGGGTCCCTTAGTATTTACAATGAGCATCAGAAATTTCCAGGACCTGTTTGTATCCCCTGTGTGATACTCCCAGTTGATGCTGAGAGGTTAAAATCACCCATAAGGACAAGAAAAGATGTTCTAGAGATATCCTTTAGTTCTCCGTGGAATAATTCATAAGCGTCATCATCCTGTCTGGGCAGGAGATAGTGCAGCCCACAACAACCACTCTATTTGCTTTCCCCCTTGTTCTTATCCAGAGGTGCACAACTCTGTCCTTGCCGATTGAAAATGCCACACAGTCCAAATCCTCCCTTATGTAGGGAACCCTTTAGCCTCTCCTGCCCCATGTGTCCCCCCAAAGAGCCCAGAACTGTTCCTCATGGCATGCCAGTCACAGGACACCTCCCACCAAGTTTTGCTTACATCAATGATGTTGTGACTCTGGGACTGTAACACACATGGGGTAAAAAGAAGTAGATTTTGACAGATCTGTTGAACAATCTTTGCCAATACCTTGAGGCAAATCTTCTCCTTTGGTTTTCTCAGAATGTGAGATCATGACTTCAGTTTCAAAGGACTGTCTTAGCAATACCAAGGTCATGATATAACTAACAATGTTTGTAATCAGAGCCCTGTATGCAGTGTTAGATTTGTGCACTCTTCATCTGGGCATCTCATTTTTTTATAAGAGCAGTGCAAATGTCTATGGATTTGTAGTGTTCCCACAGAACATGAGTGGCAGAAGCTCATAATTCAGCCATAATAGTACTCAAGTTTAAGCCAGCTACAGAGAACCTGTGTGGTTCTAGTGGAGAGCATGCATTAACGATTAAAAGGATGGAAAGGGCATCTAGCCATAACTGGTGGGATAAATAATTAATGAAATAGAAATCTACTTAGATATAAAAGGCTTCCTGCTGAACATGGATCAAGACAATAAGGCTGGGAACTGCTCCAAAGTGGAAGAGGGTATCCCTGGGAAAGAGTGAAAACCACTTCTGCCTGATTTGAAGAAAAAGTTGGAGTTTTTTTGTTTGTGTTTGTGAAATGAAACAAGAGTATAAAGAATTCCTTTGCTAAATACAAAATATCGAGATGATATAAAATTCACTTCTGATTTTCTGCAGCCTATCAGGTCCTCATCAGAAAAAACCACAGTTTTTGATGAACAAAGTCTTGGAAAGATCCCACAGACTTATATGATTTTGGACATAAACATTAATTTAATGTATGTATAGAAATATGATACAGCATTCGATATGTAAACCTAAAGTTTTAAACTAATCTTTTGAAACATTACATAAGGAACACAGAATATAAAAATTTCATAAGCAAAAGGCTAGCTATGTTAGCACTTAATTTCAAGATTTAAATAAAAGATAAAATGTTTGAGAAGATGAATCATCAGGTATTGTGTATATTAGTTTCCAGAACACACTATGGAGGCGATTTTGTGCCTTTGCATATTTAAAATCAAAATGTCTACATTGTTGGGAAGCTGGGCACCTTAATACTTAAAATGAAAATTGTAAGCCAGGCAAGTCTGATTTTTGTACTGAGTTATAAAAGCATGATCTCAGTTTTGAGTGCTCATGCTTAGATGGGTAGACACCTTATAATTAAGCTCTTTGGCTATAATCTTTTATAATATCCTTTATATTGACTTCTAGATATGCAAAGCATTGTTTTTATTTCTGGAGGTCAAACAACTTTATGCTGTTCCCTTAATTTCCTCCCCTGTCTCACATATTTTCATCTCCTGCGCAATTCCAGTTCCTGCTTGGTCTGCTTGTTTGCTATACAATGTCAAAAAGAAACCAAGTCTATTTAAATCCAAACAAGGTCTTACCTCTTTCTTTTTCTCTTTTGTTTGGTCTTACTGTGTGTGATGGTCTGCTCTGTGCTCCTAATTCTGATTATAACCTTCCTCAGTTTCCAGTGAAACACGGCTTTTAAAAGATTCCAGCACTTACCAGAATGCTGAAAAATATTACTGCATAATCAAAACTTTATTTAATCTATGAATTTTTTTTTTACATTTTTGTAATATATTTTTTTACCAGGTTACTGTGTTGAAATTGAGGGTACACAAGTTTTTTATATAGCTTGTATTTTTGTTCCCTGTGGAATCTGTCACACGGACTACTGTATCTGAGATTTTACTCTGAACCTTCTGGTTTCTTCCTCTTGTGTTCAGTACTTCTCTACTTCTCTAAAACAAGAATAAAGGAGCAGACAACCTTTATTATCCTTTGTTTTATAAGCAACTTAGAGAACAAGAATATAAAAAATAAAAAAAATCCCAACCATGACTTCAACAAACCATACACAGTGCAGCTATATCTTAAGTGGTGAAGTTTAATTGCTACTTTTTATTTTCTGCATATATTTTTCTTTTTTATAGAGGAATTATCATTGTAGCTGAAAATTGAAAAAAGCCCAATACATTAACTTTAATATACATTACACTAGGGCCTTATATTCATGCTTTTTTTTTCTTGAATTTTTGAGAAGCATTTTTTGTCTAGTACTTTTCTCCCATCCACATACTCTGGTTAGATATTTTTAAATTCCAGCCATCATACAGTCAGAATTTGCAGGTGGTTCTCAGAGAACTTTTTCCCCTCTATCTAGCTGTGGAAAGGACAATGCAATTAATAACAGATGGTATGAAATGACCACGTCCTTGAGAGAATGCCTTATTGGCACCTCCTGCTAATTGTATCACATATAATGCAAGTAAAAGCATAATAAATCTGAGCTGGGGGACATTTTATGCAAGAGCTCTTCTCCTTTTCCAGACGGTAAATTGCTCAGCTCTTGAAATATCTATAACCTTGTGATACCCAACGTGCATTAGCTTAATTGCCTTTTTTCTTTTCTTTCTCTCTCCCTCTGCTTGCTTCCTCTGTCTTTTGTAGTACTCTGGGTCTGTAAGAAAAATTCTTTTTTTTTAGTCTACCTGCTTCCTTAGTGCTCTAAGAAAAGGATCTATATTTGTTGTCTTGGACAGAATTTTGTTGGGTCTGTTCTGCAAAGTTATAAGTGTGGTTAAAGGATTTCTCTCATATGTCCCTATGAAGTTATTATAGCCTGACTGAGTCCACCTAAGTCATTAATAAGATTCCCACCTGAGGCAAGAAAAGAATCTTCAAACTGCATTTTAGTATATGTATGCAGAAAACCCCAAAAGAAAGCCCAAAAAATCAACAAACCTAAGCCCAGAAGAAAGATTATTGTGACTAAAGTATATTTTAATGTCAATAAGGTGGCCAAGATAAAAGTCACAGAGGTGAAGTGTAGAGACTATGAAAAAGAATTGAAAAAATGGCTGAAAGCCAGAATAGCTTAGGTAATGACACAATAACTGCTTAAGCTACCAGCTTTTCCAGTCTGGTGCATGTTTTGGAATTTTTTTATTTGCCTTATGCATTTGCTATTTTATTTCTTCGATGATACCACTACATTCTGAACTAAAGCTGTGCAATAAATTGAGATAACCCTGGCATTGTTTGTACATCTGAATATCAGTTTTTAAATTCAAAGTGACTCAGGCTTGGACAAAATACAGGAATTGATGTATAACATTAGGATGCTCTTTAGTCCCCTAAGAGGAATTATGCTAATCCCCTCTTTGTATGGAGAGTAAAAATTAAAAGGGACATAATGAACTTTGTAGGCACCAATGGAAATATCTTGCCTGTCCAAATTGGTTAGGCATTGTAGTTGCAGGTAGGCAGTCAAGATGATTTAGCAGCCGTGACTGTTCACTTCCATATGCAGCATGGGTTATTTTTTCAAGTAGTTTTAATTTCCACAAAGAGCATCAAACTATATGAAGATGTACATTCATGGCCCAACAACTGGTAGAATGTTGACCATAATCGAAGATCAGTTTCTAAGTAACTGAAAAGACCAAAAATATGGAAAACTTGCACTCTCATTGCAAAAAATTATTAATGTGTCATTGCATAAAATAGTTATTTAACATACATTGTTTTCCCCTTTGGTTCAATATAGATGGTAGTATTTAAGTGATATTAGACTGATTCTGTTTGGATCCTGTTGTGTTCTGTTTTTCTCATTAGAAAACTGTAAGTTTACAAAACAATGACTTTATCCAGTCTGCTGTTTTCCCGTTGCTCAATTAAGAAGAACATAGTCTGGTCTAGCTTCATGGAGAGATGACCTGGCTTTGTACTCCAGTTTCTTTTCAAACTGGCTCTGGCAGCTGAATGATCTTGCTTTGAAAGAGTTCAACTGTTGAACCTGAAGAACATAAAACTATAAAAAATGGTGAGCAGTGTTTTTCTACAAGTGTGTTAGGAACTGAATTTAATATTCTGAGAAAAGATTTGAAGAAAGTCAAAGACATATAAGGAAGCAAAAGAAATGAGGAAGGTGTGAATTAGGATAGAGAAGAGAATTCTATCTCTCTCCTTCAGTCACATCAAAAGCCTAGATTGTCTCAGTTGCAAAAAGTATTCATCCTAATAGCAGGTGTATGTATTAACATGTTGATGGAATGCTATGTACATTAGACAATTATATTTATCATATCATAACTTTCCATATATGTTTAATTTTAAGAGAAATATTATGTACTCATTATTACCTCTAAAAGGTCACTCTTCCTTTACACCAAATGTATATTCCTGAAAGTCAGTTTCTCCTATGCAAGAAAATTTCAAAGATCATCCTTTGAAGCAGTTTTATTAACACATTCAGTAGGGCTGGATTAACAAATACTCAAATATTTGGATAATAAAATAGGTATTATATAATGAGTGTAGAAATTCACTCATCCTTCCACATTGCTTGTAAATACAGCATTATCTTTGACAATTCTGTCATTTCTTTTTCTTTATGTTTTCAGTTTATGTTCTAGATTTAGAAATTAAAGGTATTTTTCTTGAAGGTCATGTCACTTTAGTAAGTAGTTTTGTTGGGTAGGTCTGACTAAATATAAATACTGTATTTATATGATGACAAGGGAAAGCTGTCTTTTTTTTATTTAAACTGTTGTGAATTTTCTGAATGGCTTTTCTTTCAACTGCCAGGACTCAAAGATTTGTACAAAGCACTATTAAATGAGACAATCCAAAACCACTGCTTTTTTGTTTCTAGATATGAATTGTATGTTATAACTCACTAACAACCCACAGCAGTGCTATACTCTGATTTCTTGATTTTTGGTTTTTTGTTTTCATGAGTCCTCAAATTATAACAAGGCAAAAGAATGTGGAAGCTGTTGTTTTTGCTGAAATCTAAGCAGTATAAAAGGTCAAGAGAGGGATGAATTTCAACATTCCACTTTCCTGTTGAATTTCTTTTATTAATTCTTCTCCTGCTGCAAGCTTTTCCACATCACCGATCACTCTATTTACCTGCCTCTGAACATTTATATTTATTTTTCTTAACTGACTATCCAAAAACGAAAGCATGGAGCTGTGATGATAGTAGCCAGAAACACCAAGGAGAAATAATGACAGTAGTCAGTAGAATGAGCAAAGCTGCAAACTGGTAAGATTAGTGTAAGGGGCGTGCACAGGCAAAACCCACTGCAGCTTTCTGAATTCAGTTTCTTGCTAAACATACTGTGAAATCTATACATCTTTCAGACATGGTAACTGGTCTTCTAGGGACTATGAAAACTTACTCAGCTGTGTAAATGCAAAATATTTGCTTGCAAATATACTATTTATATCAATTGACAATATTGATAATAACAAACACATCAGTAATATCAGTGGAAAGCTGCACAAGGGATAGACCAGAAAAACATCTGCTAGGACTGTAGTTGTAAGACTGTATAAAGCAGGTTTTCTGAGCATTACTCCTGGGACCCTTTTTCATTTATGTTCATCCCTCTTTCCATCCTGATATGTTAATCTAGCAAATCAATAACACTGATGCATCTTTGAGCCAAGATTTTTCATGTGTCTAGCAACCATACTTCTCATTAGGACAACTATGAATTGATTTGAAACAGAGCACACATCACAAGAGAAACTGTCAATCCCAATTCCATCTGATGTGGCAAAAGAAATAAAATGTTATCTACTAGATAATGTGAGGAATAAAAGCTCTTTGTTCCTTCTTATCCTCTTTTACCTTTCTTTGCATTTGCTATTTCTGAACTGCTTACTCATGTGAGTGGGTGTATAAGTGCACATTTATTGTAGTAAAAGGTTAAGGATATTTCATGAACAGAAATGGACAATTAAACTAATCAAATGTTTAATTTTCAGAAGTAGGAGAACACAGCTTTTTCTGTATAATTGCTTTATAACCCTGTGTCTGTCTGAATAACTTAGCAATCCTCTCTGCCTATCCACAAAAAAAAAAAAAAATACGCTTGGAGCTCAAATTTCTGTAACAAGGATCATTGAATATCCAACCTAATACTATGTATCAATGTAAAAGGGAAACATTATTAAGGGAATTACTTCATATTTTCTTTCCGCCATTGTTAGTAACTTAATGTCCTATCTGATTTTGAAATCACCCCGACTGACCCCCCTGAATCATGCACATTATTTCTGCCTATGCTTATTACTGACAAAATTTTTAGATAACGTACATAACAATACATTTAAACAGATTAATACCACAAAATAATATCAAATCTGAAAGAAGCTGTAATGTTAAAAATACAATACAGTTTTGAAAATCTCTGTAAAAAAGAAACATAAAAAATGAATTTGCAACAGCAGCACAAAATAACTTTAAGTAGTACATTACTAACAACAAAGAAAAGAGCAGACAAAGCAATCTAACACATGTTGGTGTATTGTTGCAATTGACAAATCCAAATGACACTGAACAAGTGCCAGGGATGCATCATGATAGGGACTGGTAAACTAAGCACAGTATTCCCAAGCTTCATGGCAACAGTAGATTTGGATATTTTGCATGAAATGGGAGGAAGAACTTGGAGCTTATAATGAGTCTTAAATATGTCCTGACAGAACAATGGGTATATTGCTGGGGATTTTTTTAATCCCCAATTTAATACCCACTACATATTTTATTTGTATGTTAGCACAGAGAACTCATTTTTTCTTACTTAATTGTACTCGTCCCCAATTTTTGATAAAGTGGTGAAAATGGTGTGCTGATAGCCTTTCCATATTTTTCAGTTAAATAAGAAACAGGCATAGAATTAAGATAGTACGTTAAATTGCACATTCATTTTTGAAAGTATTTTCAGGACTCCTGGACAGATTCATAGCTGCAATGAGTTTAGAGTTCTTTTTGACTTAATTTCTCTGCACTAGATTTGCTGTATCATATTGAGATAACCCTGCTTCTCTCAAAGTCCTTACAATTATTATTATCATTATTGTTCTTATAAATATAGAACTATTTAAAAATATGGATCAATATATATATTGATTAAACACGTATGTGTATACATACATGTATATGTGTTTATATATCTGAAGAAAGGGCTTATTTGAGGCTAATTTTCAATACTAATCAATTAAACAACAAGTAGCCAATGAATTTTATCCAGCAGCATGCTACATTTGAAAGGGAAATTTTATCAGACTTGAAACTCAGCTATGTAGTTATAAATAGTGCAAGTAATAATATGACATATTGAAAGTGGTTAACTTTCATTTCTATGTGTGGTTAGAAAATTTTTTAAACTATTCCATCAGAAAACTGACAAACGGGTGACATCTAAATAAATAAGAATAATTCAGATATAGGTTTTCCTGATTTTTTTCTTGTAGTATTATATGGTCTTAATCAATGAGTCAGTTACTTCGCTTCAATAGATTTTAAATAAATTAAATGACTGGTGTTTCCAGTTAAAACAAACTCATGAAAAGCAGAAACTACAAAATGCAGCGTTCTGGGAGGGAAAAAAGAGAAGAAAAAAGGCAAAACTGTGTTCTTCCTACTGAAGGAAAAAGGATTTTCTTTTTCCGCAACTGTGTTGAAAATTCAACTGAATTCTTGTTTAGTGCCAGTTAGTGAATTTGCTATGCACAGATCCAGTGGCTTTAATCTCCTTTGCACGTAATATTGCCATATCATGATGTTTTTCAAGCCATTTTGTAGGAATGGCTTGCCCACTGATAGTGAGTCTCATCTAGCTGCCAATTTTGTTTGCAAAATGTGATCTAATCTCTGTTGCTATGGCACTATGATGGTATACAGTAGATTTCAATTGCTGTCTATCAGCCTCAGCATGTTTTAATGTGGAGCATTGAGCAGGTATCTGCTGGAACCATACACAGATTGTCAATAGGAAATTACTAAACAAAAATTGCAAGTTACACTATACTAGTGGGAAAAGTCAAACCACTGGAGTTCTTTAAAAATAAGAAGTGATTAGGGAGAGCACAACTGAACACATGAACTATCATGAATGAACTGTGTCAATGTTCAACAAGAACATTATATTTTTAAAATTATAGACTTTGTTCATTGCTTCATTACTCTATTACAAATGATTAATTTTCACTTCATATATTGTGAATATTAAAGAGTATTTGCCTATGTGATCTGACATGCCCACTATAGAAATACAAAAAGTTGTAATTTATAATGGTTCTTCATTTACACTTGCCTAATTTGTATCTATGTGAATCAAATAGGCACAGAAACATTCTACTTGCAAAAAAAAAAAGAGGAAATTCATCATGTCTGCACTGCTCAAACCTTGTAAATTGTCTTGTCTTGTAAATTTGAAAATAACCAACTCACCCAGAAAAGACAGCACTTTCTTAATCTGTCAGAGATAAAAGTCCTAACTGGGTTTATTTTCTAGTACAGCCAAAGATTATGATTTGGACCCTTTCCAGTCCTTGCACACTTACATTTCTGAATAATTAAACCAGACACTTGGAAATAAGGAAAATGATCCATGCTTCTCATTCACCCTTTTTATTTTCCATTTACTTGGAATCCCTGAGATTTATGCCTGTATTTTATGTATTTACGTTCTTGTACATGGTTCTGTGACTTGCTTTAGAATTGAGGTTTCTTTACAAGAGACAGCATGTAGTCTCTGTTATTTATGACAATTTAGGGATCATGCTGCCAGAATTTAGACCTGTTTTGTTGAAAAACAAATAGTACAGAATTACAGCTTGTGCTCTTTAAATTTAATTGACTGACCATATTCAATTTTATTTCTTTTGGAAAATAGAATATAGGTGTCTCAAAATAGAAAAAGCTCAAAATCAAATATTTCAGATATAAAAGATCATGTGAATGTCATACAAGGCCATAACAGGGATTTTAAGATTTTTGAGATTTAAGGTTTCTTTATTTTAGATACTTTATCCTTTGCAATTGTTCTTATTTTGCAGATAAACTACCACGTATTTTCCTTTGATTTTCATTTAATCAATCCTACTATGCTAAAATACATTGTCTTGGTTAAATCACTGTTGAATCTGTGCTAATGATATGTATTTCATGTCACTTGGATGATATAGCTTCCTTATATTACACAGCTTTTCAGTTCAAAATAGGAAGTACCTTTCTAGTTCAGAAAATATACTGTCTGTTGGCTCAAAAGTGTATCAGAGGGTTTTCAAATACCAACAGAGCTTTTCCTCTCCAGATTTATTATTCAAATTCAGGCAACATTTCACAGAAAGGGAGGTGGAGAAAAACAGTTTACTATTTAATATTATTTATAGACTAGCCTTGGCATATCCTACAGGTTCTGTAAACCTTGCCAGGAAGCCACATCTCAAGTACAAGAGACCTTGTGCATCAACAGTGGCCAAAATACTACACACACTTCAGATATTCTGCTGTAAAAAAGAAAGGGGGAATTAAAAAAAAAAAAAAAAAAATCGAGTGGTTGATGCTGGGAGGATATGGGGGTTTTTTTGTTGGTTTTTTTGGTGTGCTTTTTTGTGCGTTTTTTTTTTTTTTAAACAAAACAGTCACAATTACTTTGTTTTCATAAGATGATTTTGTTATTTCTCTATTAGTATTACCTATGTCTATAGCTGGGAAATAACAGAAATGGAAACCTCATGAGTTTTCCTCCAAAACTGCCATTTTGGGTCTTAGGCAAGCCATCAACCTTTAGATATGTCTGAATTGAATTTGAAAACATAGGAGAGGAAGTTTTAGGAGACAAGGTGTGATTCCAAGAGGCACATTTATTAAATCAAATATAAGTCCATTTCAAATTTAATATTTGCAGTATCTACTTTTCAATATTGCTCATGCCCCTTATTGTGTGAATAACTTAATTAAACACTGATTTTTTTTTTCATACTTAAAGAGTGCTATAAGACATTTTTACCATAAAAAGAAGTAAATTTGGGGGGTGAAAACTGATACTGATGCATTGTCCCTCATCCAAAGTCTTACACTTTGACTGCTAAATTATTTATATAAATGCTTCACATGTTTTTCTTCTGATTCACCACTCATCTAGCATTTTTGCAGTGAGAAGTGTCATTATTTGTAATTCAGTTCATTATACTATGTCTTGCATATATAGTTTGCTTCATACAAGTTGCTGTAATAACACCATCCTTGTACTGGATCTCAAAACCCACTCTTTACTGTTTTCAAATCATGGTGAAAATCTTAAAGGACATAAGTTACTGCCATACATGTGAAATACATATATATCTCAAATTTTTTGAAAATGTCTGAAAGAAAGTATTTCCATGGTAATTTAGAAAATTCCAATCATTTAGATTTTAGAAAATTACAAGAAAGAAAATGAGAAATAGAACATCATGGCCTCTGTAAATTTTCTTCTCAAAATATGTATGGCTATGGTGGTTTGTTTGGAATATTTTCTTTGCTATGGAAGCTGTAAGAATTTGTGTTACTCCGTTCAATGTAAATCATAGTTCCAAATTTTAATTGATTTCTTCTCTGCAGAACAATTCTACTCTTATCTTCTCCCTCCATTTTTATGAATGCCTGTGAATCCTAGTTTCACCTATTCTGTTCTTCAGTCTTAACAGATATTCCTTTAGAAGCTGCTAAAGCTAAAGTGTCAAATGCCCTGCAGTCAGAGTGAAGTGCCTGGCAGTAGTTCCTAAATCATTTCTCAGGTGTGTGTTTTGTCTGCACTAGATTTCTGTGCTGAGACTGAGGTGAGGACTTGGGTCTGGGTCTGTTTCCAAACCCACCACCCTCAAATCTTTGTTTTGATGAGAAGGAAATCAGTGGACGGGGTCAGAACGCAGCTCCACACACCACGTTGTGCTCCGGATTAGCCTGAAATTTCTGGTTTATCCCCATAAGCCCTGTGCTCCTGGGACTTCTGTCTGAAGCAGTTCTGTGCTATTCTGCCACAGAGGAAATAATTATTTCTTTTATTGTTCTTGGGTCTGTTTATTCTGTAGCTGCTACTCTGTTAGGATCTCCTATAGGTGAAATATTAAGCATTAACTCTGTACCTGAGCATGTGACAACATCATGATATACCTTAATTCTAGCAGGGTTGTTACCCTAGGAACACTGAAAAATTAAATGGGACAATGGTTAACTGTGCATTCAAGGTAGCTGGGAGAAGTTTAAAACAGCAGTCTAGCAGCTAATGTCCTACAGAGACCATTTTCTTCCCTGAAATTCCTATTATAGGTCCTTCTGCCACAAATATATGCATGACAGTCCCATAGCATGTCGTGTTTGTTAAAAACTTGGCTTAGAAAATATAACTGTTGCTGAAACATTTGAGTATTTACATGTATGTGAAATTGCATTGGCTTTTATTTAAATTTGTGTGTATGCAGATTCTCTAATGGACCATTTATATACATTGTTATAGGTCTTCTTATAAATGCATTTATACATCTTCAAATTACAATAATGCAAACATACATTGTGCTTGGCTTCCAAATGCCACTCCTTGGTCTTCCTAAAATAAACTTTTTCCTTAGCATATTAACAATTATGGAAGATAAACTGTAGATAAAATATGAATTTTGGTAAAGATAGGAAATCACAAAAAAACTTCAATATGAGCATATCTTTTGGTATACCATTGTTTACAAGGTCCTACCAAATTCTGCTAGGAAAAAAAGGCATTTAAAGAGTGCTAACTTTGTCTATCTTATAAAATAATATAGAAAACATGCTCTCTTGGAAAGGTTGATTGGATATTCAGGTAGATTGCAGATGAACTAAGTGTTAACTTGGTTTCAAGCGAGGTATGAAGTAATGCATATATCTTTTAAGTAGAAAGCTCATTAACCTTTCTTCAGTGCATTAGACATTTTTTCATTAAAGAAAAAACAGGGGTTTATAATGGCAAAAACTGACTATAGCTAACCGTTTGATTGAAACAATTTAAAAAACACGCTTTTCCTTCCTAAAATGTATAACTGGAAAACATTTTTGCAACCTGATGAAATGCAAAATTGAGTACTATTTCTAATATTTTCAGTTTTCTGATAAGGGCTTAATTTGCAGTAATTGGAGAAAGGCTGCACTAAAGAAGACAGGAGTAGGAGATTGCAAAATTTTCAAGTGCTGGCTGACCTTATTCTTTCCAATAAGAACTGCAGAGGGAAGTGAGAAGGCAGCAGACTTATTAGCACTGTAGTGGGACCCTAATTCTTTAAATTACCTTTCCCTTAATCAAGTATATAACGTGCTCTTATTCTGACTCTTAATTGTGTGTTTATGAAATGAAGAACTTCCTATGCTGGAATTCCTGGAGGTATATCACCCTGTCTCTGGCAGAAGCAGCAGTTATGATGAATGTGTCTTGATGGGCTTCAGGGCCCATTAACACTATCTGTAAGTCCCAAGTGGAAACATGACCATCCCGTGCCTGGCAGATGAACCCAGCATTTGAAAAACATTGGGTGGGATCTGTAACCTTGAATCGTATCCACTGGACCTCCACATACTCATTTAGATTGTGCAAGGTGTTTGGACCCAAGTTCTCTAATGGTCATGGACTCTCTTGGGAAGGTAAGATGCAGTGAAAGCTGCAGTTTAACACAGCAGCAGAATGTTAGCTTTCTTGTGCAACAGCCTAAGTAAATAAATGTATATAATTAACACAACTCTGCAGCCTTTACAGTCTCAGAGAATCACAGAATATCCTGAGTTGGAAAGGATTCACAAGGGTAATCGAGTCCAGCTCCTGGTTCTCCACAAGACATCACCAAGAGTCACCACATGACCCAAGAGTGTTGTCCAAACACTTCTTGAGCTGTGTCAGGCTTGGTGCTGTGATCACTTCCCTGGGGAGCCTGTTCCAGGGCCCAAACACCCTCTGAGTGGACCACCTTTTCCTAATATCAAATCTAAACCTTCCATGGCACAGCTTCAGGCCATTCCCTTGAGTCCTGTTATTCCAAGCCAGAGGTTTATAATGCAGACTTTCTGTTGGAGCTTTTATTTAGTGGCTGATTACTTAAGGTGTCTATTGAATATTAGACTGGAAAATGCAATGTGCACCACTATTCACATAGATGTCCAAGTGCATCTGAAAGATCATAGAATCACAGAATGGCTATGGTTGGGGCTGGAAGTGTCCTCTGGAATTCATCCAGTCTCCCCGACCTTGCTAGAACAGATTCTTCTCCTGTAGCAAGTTGCACAGGATCTTGTCCAGGTAGGTTTTGAATATTGTGAGACAAGGGGACTCCACAAAATCTCAAGGTTGTTTGAGGTCACCCTCAAAGTAAAGAAGCTCTTCCTCATGTTCAGATGGAGTTTCTGTGTTTTTAGTTTGTGCCCTTTATCATTTGTCTCTTTGCTGAGTGTCTTGGTTTGAAATGCAGGTGTCTGCAAAAGAAGGCAGGACCCTCTCTGGAAATGGAAAATGTAAACACCCTCTCTCCAACTTATTATAATTTTGAAATTAAGGAACTCTCAGGTAAAGATATGGGAATATGAAAACCAGTTCTTTACTAGGAAAATTAAAATAAAAATACAATAATGCAAAACAACAAAACACCAACAGAGTCAGAATACAACGTCAGTCAGGGTACTGGTAGCAGTCCCATTAAATGGTGGCTGCAGTCCTCCTGGATGACAGATGTGGTTCTGTTGAAGCAGTGCTCCTGTAGAAGGGTGCAGTTTTCCTCTGAAGGTTCTGTGCTGATGTAGAAGTTTTCCTGATTTTCCTCTGGAATCCGGTAGAAAAAAGCTGCTCTGATGTTCCAAATCTCAGATTTTATCTAGGCAAGAAATGCTTGGCTCCTCCCCTGGCTGGAGCATCTCCCAATGGGATGATGCAATTTTATCAGCCACGCAGTGGGACTCAATGGCCCATTAACAGAAGATACCTCCCTGGAGGAAGGATGGGCCATAGAAAACTCCACCTGGTTTTAATAGATGGCCCATTAACAGAAGATATCCTTCCCTGGAGATAAAGATCACTGCCCCACCTGGTTTCAGGTGATAGAATGAGGGTGATAGAATACATAATTTTGGTTACATCCTATCTTGCAACCCAAGACACTGGGCACCACTGAAAAGTGTCTGGCTCTACCCTCTCAGTAAAGACCAATACAAAGAAGGCATTCAGTAACTCCACATTTTCTTCAACATCAGGAAACCCACCCAATGCAGCAATGGACCTACATTTTCCCTAGTCTTGCTGCCAGTGCTCTTGAAGAAGCCTATTCTTCTTGTTCTTGATATCGTTTGCAAGATTTAATTTCAAAAGGACCTTACCCATCTATGTCACATCCCTGAATTCCTTGGAAATGTTCCTTTGCTTCTTCCAAACACCGTCTTCCTATTTTCATACTTCATAGACTTCCTTCCTCTGTTTTTGTCAGAAGTTTCTTGCTCATCCACCCAGGTCTCCTGCCCTCTTTGCTTGGTATAACTGATGCGAGCATCTTGAGCATGGAGAAAGTGATACTATAATATTAACCAGATTTCCTGGATTCCCCTACATTCTAGACATCTAACTCATGGGATTCCTCTGAGTAGGTCCTTTAGGAAGCCAAAGGTATCTTTTGAAGTCCAGGGTTGTACTCATATTTATGGCCCTGCTCTCTCCACACAGGATTCCAAATATCACCATCACCATGGTCGTTTGTGGCCAACGCTGCCCCCAGTCTTCACATTCCCAACCAGCCCTCCTTTGCCTGATGACATTCTAAGAGGACATGCTAAGATCTTTAAATGCATATAGTGACAGTATAAGTGGTAATGGTTTTAAAGTGAAAGCAGGCTTAGATTAGATATTAGGAATAAATTCATTACTGTGTGGGTGGTGAGGCACTGAAACTTGTTACCCTGAGAAGTTGTGGATGCCTGAAACTGTTCAAGGCCAGGTTGAATAGGGCTTTGAGCAACCTGTCCTGGTGGAATGTGTTGAATGCCCATGGCAAGAGGGTTGAAATTAGATGATCTTCAAAGACTCTTCCAATTTCTAACCATTCCATGTTTCTGTGTGCTTTAATTAAAAAAAACTTCACAAACAAGCACTGTCTCTCATCTTCCAATTTCATGACCTCGGTATATCAGAGTGAGTAGAGATAAGGCAAAAGTAAAGACTGTAAAATTTATGTGAGTTTATGGTAATGAACTCTTGTAATGTTCTCACAGAATTCCTGTCCATCACAATTTTATCTTCTCCATATGACGCCCAGTCTTTCCCCTAAATATAATTTTATGCACTAAAAGCTCCCAGACAGTCACAGACTTAGGATGAGACAACAAAGTAGTTCCTAAGAAACATGATATTCCATATCTATGTACTGAAATAAGATCATCTTTCATTTAATAGCAGAACAAATTAGTCATAATCTCAGATGCTGGTGCATACCCACACTAACATGTTTTCTGATAAAGAAATGCTTACTCTGTCAGAGTACAAATTGTATTTTGCCTCTAGTAAAGCCAAGAGAGAGAGAACTGAATCTGTGGCTGAGCTGCTTGCTTGAGATTTGGAAATTTTTAGCATATTCCATTAAACGTGGAGAGACCTCAGCACGTAAGGCTGGAAAATTAAAATGCAAGTGAGAAGTGATATAAAAAAAGCAAGACAGGAGAAACAAGCACTATCACGGACATATGATAGTGTCACACAGATCCATCCATGTATGAAAACTACAAATATGTGCTATTTATAAGCACGCTGTTATCTTAGTTTCATGACTTTATCCATTTCTTTAATATGATTAGGTCTTCTCTAACAGGATTTTCAGCCTGACACTGAGCAGCAGCACAGTGGGGTAATCAGTGACACAGAAGACTCATTCAACATTAATGTTTCACTGAATGTGATAAGCATTTTGCTTTGATTTTAATTGGTATGTCTGTTAGTGGACACTTCTGGTCCAGCATCTGTCACTTTAAATCAGAGAATAACATAGATTTCCTTTACTCAACTTTTGATCAGATATTGGAACAGGTAGGAGTATTAAACAATTAAAAGGTGATGAATACCCTCAGATTTTAGTACAAGAGAGAGGGAGAGAAGGCTGTGAATGTTTCCTTACTAGGTGTTTTTAAGTATTTTTTAGTATTTTAATTTATAATCTTCTAATTCTAGATTTATTATATCAAATGTTTTCTTTTCTCAAAATGTTAATTTATTATTTTTTCTACTGTTTTACTACTACAGATGCTATAATTTCACCGATTAAAGATACTATAATTACAGGGATCCTAAACATTTTCGTGCTTAAAAAAAAATAACGAACCATAAATAAGGATTGTGAAAAAAATGAGCAAGATTTTTGATGAGCTCTCACTCCTGATTTACAGTGGCAGATGATGTATAAAATATGAATGAAGTTAATACTGAACTATAATGCCACTCCATCAGCTGCCAGATAGCACAGCTGTTATACTGGGAATTTGTGTCTGTCTCCTGTTTTCCAAAGAAAATGAAAGAACCAGCACTGAATAGGAACAATAATGACAAAAGTAACAGACAAGTCATAACTCTGTCTTATGCTAAAACCCAGTTTCTTAGAGGTAGAGTAGTAGTGAATACTTTAGGTTCAGCTTTACACTAACATAAAATTCAATATTTCTGATTATGGAGAAGATAAAACAATGAATTCCAGCATTCCAAAAATCACTGGCAATTTGCTCTCCCTAACTTCAGAGCACACAAGAGCTCACATGGTATCCTGACCAAAACACCTATTTCATTCAACTTCCGACAGAAATGAACAAGGACAAGGTTTTGGAGAGCTGCTAGTCTGCACATAAAATTTCCGGGGATGAGACTGCATAGGCTGTGAAATGTCCTGTACCTAATTCACCCTATTCATATACAGGTTTTTTATATACCCACTCTAACCTCAGGTGGAGCAATTTAAACCTATTGCCTTTCATTATGCACTTTGTCATTATGGGGGCAGGTGATTCTTGGCCCTGAGGCAGCACACCGTCTGAGTTGAGGACTCTTGCCACTTTCCCTCAGTTTTCACTGGTATGAGGTGAGACAATGGAGGCTATTCCAGACTCTTGCCATAAACCTTGTTATCATGGTACCTAGACATCTTTTTTCTCTTATGTCATATCTCCATCTGTCCACGCCTCTCAATCAGATATGACAAGGGTAGGAATGAAAAGCTTTTGTGTGAAAACATCTATTCATTTCAATAAAATTAGTTATGTCATCTGGTCTGGTGATGCAGTTCCACTGCATGAGAATACTTCAATATTTTAGAAACTATGTTTCTCATCACTCAAATATAACACTTTCTCTTTTCAATCTGGATGGAAAGCTGTTCAGAGTAAAAGTGTAGTTGAGAGCTACAAGAGAATATCGGGCACTTTAAAAAATCCATGTAAAGTATTATTTTCTTCTGAAAAAGATATTTGATTATATAGTCCATAACTAATTAATACTCATTAGAAAAATTAAACTGAAATGAAAACGGTGAAGAATATTTTATTTTTTGTAGCATGTGCCTTTCTCATCTATAAACATTTACTTAAACTGCTTCTGAAAATTACTGTGGATTACTAGTGCAAGACAGAGATCAGATGATGGAAAATTCCAACATCAATCAGCACCAAAACAGACTGCACCTTTGACCAAAGTTTAATGGTAGTCTTGAACAGGTGATCAAGATAACAATGAACATTAAAGATACAATCTTGGACTCAAAAAACTGAGTATTTTTGCCCTTTCAGACTAAATGAAAACATACTTCTGTTCTTACAGATCTGAAATTCAAGATTCTAAGATTCAAGATTGATTAGGCCATATGTTCTGGAGGGCTTTCTTACTCATCCTCTGTTTCTCATCTTGAAACTATTTTTTTTTTCCGTATTCATCATTGTGTAATTCCTTTTCTTGAAAGAGTAGGACCACTACCTCTGAATCATAAACTGCACTCTGTTCTGTTAAGAACTATTCCCTCGAATTTCTGTGTGTAGTAGTTCTCACTGTTAGCCTGGGCATTGTGCTGATGCTTGATAAATAGTAATTCTCTTTCATTCCAAGAGAGATTTCCAAGACTATGCTAACTAATATTTGCACAAATATCCTTGCATATATTTTTAACAATATCCAGTGAGATATTATTAATACATATGATCATCAAAGTGAACACCAGAACTGCAACAGACTAGAAACGCTGGCATGTTCAAGATAATAGAAAAAATAGCAAGATACACACATTGGTATCACCAACAGGTAGATATTGAGAGAAACAGACAGACAATAGAAAAATATTCCAAATATTCTTTGTCCCTTTCCTTAAGCTTTCTACTTCACCTCGCAGGAAAAGGGGCAGTGCCGCGCTTGTTGCTGAGATTTTGAAAAATTGACAAATGAAAAATAAAAGAACCCACTTAGCAGCTTTGAGATATGGCTATAGTATATCACTCTTTCATTTGACACATAACCTGACCATTGCCATGGGAACTGGCAGGAAGCAAAGTGCCACATGATAGAAAGCTGCCATGGAGTGATAAAGGCTAACCACATTAAATGAATGAAGGGGTTAAAAGGTTAGGAAAATTTTGGTCATTCTTCTGTGTAGTGTGACTAGGAAAATGTATTTCAGACTTAAACAAGCTATGTTAGAAAGATCAAAGTATGAAAAATAATATTCATACCTCTCCACCATTAAATCTTCTCTGTTTTCCTTTGTGCATTTGCTTAGCATTTGGTAGCAGAATGGAGTCTTAGGAATAAATGTGAAATGCTTTTAAAATGAGATAGAAAAAGTAGAGTAAAATCAATACTAGTGTAGAGAATGACTTGAGAAGCTTGTATTCTCACAGAGATAATCAAAAAGTAATTTTATATCCAATATTTTGTATTGATTGTTTGTGAAACTGTAATGCATTATACTATAAACCTTGTTGTCTGGTAATAAATATGTGTACCATATTGTTGGGTTTTTCTTTTCTTATTAAGTTTCCTTTTCTCCAAGACAATTTTTTGTGTGTGTGTCCATAATACATAGGAGCCAAGTATCAGGCTATGAATATTATTTGAGCTAACATAAGTAACTTGCTAACACCTTTTTACTTTGGAAGATAACAAAAGGACACAAGGCATAACAGAGCTTCCAGCCAGCACTGTTCACGGGTGATTCACCCACTGGCTGTCAAGTGTTTTCTTCTTTCAGCTTCCTTTCAATCTCCCAAAAAATTATTTCATGCCAAATTGCGTTTGCTTTTATACGAAAGCCAAATACCTAATTTTGAAACTATATCAGAAACATTCAGGGCATAAATAAATTCTGTTAAATATATGAAATACATTGTAAAGACAATGAAAATGAAAAAATAATCAACCCCCCCGCCCCAGACCTCTCTTTATCAATCCCTTAATTCTAAGTAAGTTCCTGAGTCTCATGGGCCCAAAAGATATCTCAGACTATTTGAAGTTAGGTGATTAGGTGTTGACTTCTTTAATACATCACACAAGATGTATAAAAAACTAAAACTATAAACTATATAAACTGAAACTGAAAACTGAAACGATAAAGTTTTAGGCAGAACTCCCATTTTACTTTAAAAAAAATTATTGTAAGTAAATTTTAGTATCATAAATTGATTTTTCAGATTTGTTATTTTTCCTTTAAGATATATTTTGACGGAAACTTCCTAGAATTTGACTGTGGTTTATTAGCACATTTTATTAATATATTCTCACAGATAGTTTATAATAATAAGCCATCACAGTCTGTTGTTAAAAAAAATATTTTTTGATTTTTGCTACTTGTAATATCTATGGAGCTCTCAGAGAATGTAATTTCCCTACAGACTCCATAAACTGAATGTGAAAAAAATATGTATTACATTTAAAGGCATTTTTGTACAGTGACTACTAAAACAAATATCCTGCATTAAAAAAAAAAAAAAAAATCTTCATCTGCTATCCACTGAGCATTTTTTACTGAAAAGTATAGCTAGTTACAGAATGGAACTTTTAGCCATATTACTGGGCTGTTTTCCACAGTAGATATTTTAAATTCAGACTAAAGAAGCATGTAGTTTGCTGGCTGTGTAAATTCTGCATATTAAAGGTAGAGAAGGGTTTACAGATAGGACAGTTCAGCAGACAGCTTATAAGACAACATATAATTGAAGATTTCCAATTTGTTTTCAAAAAACTCCTTTTAGTCTATTTGTGGACACAAAAATCAAAATAGTTTTGTATGATTCAACTGGCAGAATGATGTAAGGAAAGAAGGTATTTTTGCAACTATAACTTTGCAACTATAATTTCATTGCCATATCTTCATATTTTGAGATATGTAATTGATATTTTAGGATTTGTGTCTCTTATTTAGAAATAAAATCTGTGCACTTCAGCACAGTTCATATTGATATGTACATATGCAACATATATATTTATTATTACTTAGCAATTTTGACTGCAGTATGTGAAGCAGAAGAGAATTCTTCCCACCAGTATTTATTATATTTTTTGCTGGTTTAGGAAAAGAGAAATAAAACAAAAAATGCAAACATGTATTTTCCTTAATTGTGTCACTGCCAGTCTCAGCACTTCTATGGTATTTACTTAGTACCAGAAAAAATTTATTTACAATTAAGTTAGCCATAGATCTTGTCTCTGGTTTATATCTCATATATTCAATGTACTTTAAAAATATTTAAAAATATTTATAAATAATACCTATAGATATATATGTGTGATTGACTTGTATTTATCTGTACTGTTTCATGTCTCTTGTGAAAAAGACCTCAGCAATTTTTCAATTCAAAATACACAGCTGGAGAGAAGATAAATACCTCAGGTGCTATCTGTCTTGACCATTCAGAAACTATTTCATTTATTAGTCAAGCCTGACCTTTTTTCTTTTTTTTTTTTTTTGTTATATGCAACCCGTCCAGGATATAAAGGCATTTCAGATTACTTGCATATGTTTTAGAATATTTAGCTTAATATGGGTATGGCTTATGAAGATGAAAATTGCTGCCATAAAATCTCATTCCATGTTGGAGGAATATGCAATAATTATTCAAATTTTATAAAAGATTTTAATTACAAAAAACCTCTCCTGTTATAAAACAAGACAGATGAGAGTAGAAGTATGACTTCTTGCAGTACTAATAAAGCAGTTTCACTAACTTAATGGGGATAATTTGAGAATAAATTTTTGAAACATTAAACTTGAGTGAACAAATGCATTCATTCAGTCCTGCAGAATGAGCTGCATCTCTATTATCATTTACCATCTCAAAAGTGTATGGTATATAGATTTATATAAGGGATATAATTTTATGTAATTCAAATATTTTAAGATCAGAATGTAGTATTTTAAGTGTTTTGTTTGAATCCACGTCTAACATAGGTCATACAATCACTTTACACTTTGTGTATCATGACCATCTTTTAGAATATTGCAAACTTTTTTTTTAAAGGTATTCAGTGAGTTAAAACCTCATCTAACAAGACCTTACATCTGTTCTTTGAATGGTTAATTTCCAAGTTTCTTTCTAAGCCACTCATCACATTTTATAACTTATCACATTCTATTATTCAAGCGATCTTCTAAACTACTTCAGATATATATAGAAAAAAATGAAAAGCTGAATTTGCTTACTTTTCAAAATCACAAAATAATGAGCAATTATATGTAAAAATTATCGTTTTCATATTCAGAGAAGAATACCCAGAACTACTTCAGAACAGAACACCTCCATTGGCACAAATGTCTACCGAAAGCTACGCAATAAAATGAAAATTCTGAGAAAAGTACTTGAAAAATGCAAGTTCTGTTATTTATCAATGCTTCAATAGCTTTATTTACTGTCAATTTAATCAGTCATGAGCAACACTGAATAAACATGATATCCTTTACACTGGTGATTTTAAGAGTAAGGTTCAAAACACAGAACTACCTGTGCATGAATATCAGCATCTGTCCCTAAACTTGGCTTCTGCAAAGCAGATAAAGCTGCCACATATGCACCTAAGCTTTACTTTTGGAGAACCAGTGTTTTAAGAATATATAACTCTAAAAAGTTATATCATAACTGCAGTAATCTATTGCTATCAAATAAAAACAGTTTGCTCCAACACATGTACCTTGAATTTTTTCAGAGAATGAAAATGTCTGTGCAGTGTGTCCTTTTACTTGTTTTATTTAATTTATTGTGCTTGTTTTCTTGTTTTAATTTACTTGGTAGCTCAAATGCTAAATAGTATTTAGGAACTCAAAACCACATATAGTATATATTTAGGTATAATGAAGAGCAACTGAAATTCAAGTTGCTTCTAAACTTTCTTTACACTGAGAGTATGGGTGTTTGGCCTCAGTGATTTCCCCTTGCAAACATATAACTCCTTGACAAGAAAATTCTTCCATAAGGAGTGGGATATCTGGGAGATTCCTCCAAAGGATAATTCAGAACATCTAAACCGTTTTTATTATTATTATTAATTATTATTTATTGTTGTTGTTACTACAAATGTCATCTCTGCTGACCACAGAATAAACCTAATTTCCTGAGACCACAACTGTCTATGGTCAAATTATTTTATGCACAAATTGCTTTATAAATCAGAATTTATGTTCTCGTGAAAATTAAGAACTTATCTTAAATTAACACGTAGATTCCATTCTGAAAATTTGCACAATCTATATTTTTCAGTGGAAATTATTCTAAAGCCATGAAACAAAAGTATCTTAACTGTTGAAATGCAATGACACCTATAGGAACAAAATAAAAATCAAACAAACAAACAGTCAAACAAACAGATTCACAGAGAAGATACTAATTTGATTTTTTTTTTTTTGCTTCTGTCTTGATTCTTAAAATTTGTTGTTATTTTTAGCTTCTTAAATAATGAGTCCCTTATTACTGTCATTTCATTGATGGGAAGGTAGGACCCTGGAAAGAATCATGATTTAGGATCTCACAGTAATGTGTGGGCAGGTTTGGCATCTTGTCATAGTGACTCTCATATTAGCAACAATATTTTTAGTGGTTCATGTTGTGTGAATTAAATTATTATAAATTTTAGGGGAGAAATGGGTATCCTTGTGCTGGGTTTCTGGATTTACTAGCTCTTAATTAGGTTGCAAGTTGATAGTCCAAATGATATAATACTATATTGTTCATTTCAGGCATTCTCAAAGTCTCAGAATGATCAACGCTTCCATTGCTCAGGTAGAATATATAAATGATATCTTTTGCCTGACACCAACATATTCAGACTTATAATTTTAAAGGCACTTTGAGCTGCCTGTTGCTAACAGCAATTGATGAAGGTATCTCCAGTAACAGGTTTAGGAGAGATTAAGGATAGACTTAAAAGTTCAGTCTGTATTTTCAACATTCCTATGTGAAATTGAACATGAATGTTGCTGAAGTCTGTGGTGATGGAATACAGCAAAGAAGTCACTCTTTTTTCATCTCTGACAGCACATTAAAATATAATCTTGCTGTGAAATCAGGTAGACCACACAGAATGGTAGGCCCAAGGTTTCTTTGAAATGGTTTAGTTTATTTTTAAATCTTTGGCACTATTGCAAAAGGCATGTCCTTTGATAAGACTCTAAAGACCAATTGAAGTTGACTAAGTTAGGTGAGGAGAAAAATAACTAGGAAATATGTGTCTAATGCATTACCAATATAAGTCTTTAGACAGGAAATTGTGCCTTGATATTTCATTTACATCTTTAGATATAATTGTTGCCGTCATCTTTTAGTGATTTGTAAAATATCAATTTTGATTCATTACTCCTTTTTCCTATCATGTCCGTGTACACAATCTTCCCAGAAATGAAATAAGCATATTGATTCCTCCTGTCTAAAGTTTATGGAACAAGGTTAGAATCAATCTTTTAGTGCATCTATAGCACTGATAATTTCATTAATACATGAATTACAGATGATAAAAGAGCTGAAAGCAAGAAAACAGGACACAACATAAACAATGCTGCTGATCTGTAAATCAATGGTTTCACCACTCTTTTAGATATTTGGCAGTTTTTAAGAGTCTGATTTCTTCTCCTTACTGAATATTTCTGGAGAAAGATTAATTTTCTTTTCTAAACCCAAAATTTAACACACAGACAGACATAGAGTTATTAGCCTTTACTTTTTTAATTGCTAGAGCAATTTGCTATTTTTTAATATTTGTACCATGTTTATTACTAATATTGGTTCTTAGATATTGACAAACTATTCTCTACATGGAATTTTGGATTTTATATACAACACACATTTAGATTTTTTTTATGTAATTAAAATCTAATTTCACAGTAATGTTGAAAACAGTATACAAGTTGCTGTAAGAGAGAAATCCAGAATCACCAGAAATACTGTGAACTTCAAAAGAGAAAATATACAACAAATTGTTCTCAAGCCATTTTAGTTTCATATATTTGCTAATAAGTGACATATTGAGTATTGAAATAATTATGTTTCTATTTGCAATACTGGCATATCTAATTTAAAAACATCACTCTTTCTCCTATCACCTCAGGTGCTGATAAAAGGCCCCCCCTTCATTTTACTGCTTTAAGTATAGAAAGGCTGAGAAAAAGTTTCCCCGGACCCTTCTCCAGGACCCTGGGATGCATCTTGTTGGATCCTGCATCCTGTGGTCGTGTTCCAGTATTGCATGATCAAGACATGGAAGAATTTTTTATATATAGGTTCCACAGTGGAATAAAACCAGAGACAGCATACTCTGTATTTCACTCCAATTTCTAAAGCAATTGGTAGAGAATGAATGGGGAGAGAGACCTCATCAGTGCCCCGAGATGGCTGAGAAGCAGTGTTTCATCCAAGAAAACAAGGAACTGGGGTGTTGTTAAGCACCTCTTTGAAGGCCCATTGTATGCAGAGGGGTGCTCCATGCAGTTCACAAACAGATGTCCAAATTCAACTCTTACAGAGGTCCCTGCATGAGGACATAGAGTTTTACTACACATAATATTTGGTTGAAGAAGTTTTTAGCACATAAATTTAATTGTTTCTGTGGATTTTCCCTATTTTGTTTTTGTTTTCCTTTATTTTGTTTCACTTCCACATTTATTACAACATTTGGGATCTGACCTATACCGGAACATCCACAAACTTTAAATTGAAATATTTGCATTAATTTCTTCAGTTTTGCCTGATTTTCAAATAATTCTCTCTTTTTTCTTTCTGTTTCTTTTTTTGATTTTATACTACATTTTTTTGTTTGGGCAGAAATCCCAAAAAGTTTATCTCTTTCACTCAAATGTCTCTGTAATATAGATCTATTATGAAAAATTATATCCTATCTCTAATTCAGGAAGTGAGAATTTTTTTATTGATTTCAATAGGATAAAGACTGCATCAACATACTCAAATCTGTATCCACCTAATCATAGCATATTATCTGTTTTTAACCAAGTGTAAAGGACTGCCCTTTATAATCCTTATGTTGGATGCATGAAAAAACTTCAGATGGAAGGAATCCCTCTCTTATTTACTCTTTCAGTTCCAAGACTTTTCCTAATCATTTTTGTATAAAAAAAATGTAAACCTGCAATACTAAGGGCAATTGACTGTCAAATATTTTAGAATTGAAATGGAATTCAAGAAGTTCAAGGCACAAAGACACTGCACTTGTATATTATTATTATGTTGCTACTGGCAGGTTTTTCACTATGTCTTTCATCTTCTGGTTTCTAAATCCTTTTTTACTGTGTATAGCTAAACTACAGCAATAGATATTGTAGAAAAGTTCTGACATAGATCTAAACCCTTCTCATGCTGTTTTTTCACTTCTCAGCTCCACAGGAAAAGATTTCTAGAATTTTTCAGCTTACCATCCTTGAGGAAAATTTAAATGTGAAAAATCCTACAACCTATTTTCTAAACCAGGAAGAGTTATATTATTAGGGAAGGAAGACTATTAAAACTCTACATGTGAAATACTTATAAAATATTTCAGATTTTTTCCTTTCTTCTTGAAACCTATACAATTAATTATGTGGTACATTGAGACACTGTCCCAGAATAGCTTGATAGGGCTAGAAAAAAAGGAGATCATTGCTCTTCTCAAAGCCCACAGCAGAAACAACTACATTTTTATTTCTGCTGAGAGGTGTGACTTAGCCTGTTCTTAAAGATCTCAAGTTCTGGAGGCATTCTTAAAGATCCAAAGTGCTGCAGGCCCTGGTAAGTCTATTCCAGTGCTTCACGCAGTCTGAGAAATGTTTTCTCATTTTTAACCTGAATTTACAGCTTTCAATGAATGAACTACACTTTTTAAAGTGCAGGAGAAAACAGAAGAATAACAGTGTTGTATATAGAAGTTAAAGTATGCTTATAAATGAGTATAATTATTTTTTATCACAAAAAAAGAGTATTAAGTATCTTTTTTTGTAAATAATAACTTATTAATATGTAACAAATTAAACTTTAGAACTCTTGATTTTATGTTCTTTGGCGCAGGGATGTAGAGCATAAGTGAACATCTTGACATCTCAGATCTTTTTTATGACTGTCATCATTGTGTTGGAAACGACTTGAAAATGTGTCACATACTGGAAACAGACTGGACATTAGGAAAAGTTCTTCACCCAGAGGGTGGTTGAGTACTGGGACACGCTAGCTAGGGAAATGGTCACAGCACCAAACCTGACAGAGCTCAATGCTGGACAATGCTCAGACACATGGTGTGATTCCTGGGGTGTCCTGTACAGGGCAAGGAATTGGACTTTGATCGTAGAGGGTCCCTTCCAACTCAGAATATTCTGATTCTATTATTCTAGAATACGTTACTGTTTGAACTCAGTCTCTTTGTAGTTTTTAGTTTGTGAAGAGAAATGCTGGAACAGCAGCTCTTACTTTGCAAAAGCCAAAGCCACCCTTAAACAGACATCTTTGTTTTCCTTCAACAATGGAACAAAGAGGCTATTTTTCATGAAAATTAGAGCCACATATCATGCTTTATAAAAAGCAGACAAAATGCCAACCTTGACACAATAAACCCTAGGACTTTCTGATTATATGGGAAGATAGAGACGACACAATAATGCATTTCCTAGAACAGCAGCCTGTGATGTTTTCGAATGGCTTTCACTAGAAGGAAAAAACATAGTGCTCTAATCAATACACAGATAGCCTGTAATGTAAAGATTAAGATCAGAATACTTAATAATCTAATACTTTTTCTTTCCATATAGCACTTTGGAAGTCAATATCATTAGAAACCTGGTCCATTTCCTCACTTTGAAAGCATTATATATTTAAGGTCTCTAAATAATTAATCTAGTCTGTGTGGTTAAAAATACAAAAAGTAAGTCCATCCATTATCTTCCGCAGCTGCTGCCTGAATATTAGGGGGCTTGTTGGTTGTGGTGGCATTTTTTAACCAACTCAGTATTCTTTTCCTTCTTGTTGAATTGTGGCTACATTAAAGGAATAGAGTATTAGACCCATGCAACTGCCAAAATAAAGCCTTCTTTTCCTCAGATGGTAAATGAGGAAATCCATGTGTGTTCATGCACACATGTATCCCTCTCTGACAGGAAAGGAAGGCAAAGCAATGTGACTCTCATGGTATTTATATCAATAGGGCTTAGATAATAGGTAAAGATGCATATTTTTTTAAGGGATTTGCAGATGTAAGAGGTGCAAAACTTAAAATATTTTTATTGCAGTATTTATGAAATACTGAATAATTTGTCTGCTATTTGCTGTACTTTCAATGAACCCTTTATAATTCAGTTACAAAACTGCTAATGAGAGTTCAGTTTTTATGCATTCACAGATTGTAAGTATATAATGGAATTTAACCACTTTTGCATTAAAATTAGAATGAATTTCATAGAATCATAGAATGGTTTTGGTTGGAAGGGATCTTAAAGATCATCTGTAGCAGTTGGAATGGAGTGACATGGAGCCCTTTATGCATCCGAAGGAGATCCCTTTATTGTAAAAACCGCACTTTTTTATACCTTTAATCCCTACCCGACAGAGCTGAAAGCAAACTGAGGCCTCACAGAACTTAATAGAAAGAGGGCACCCATTGGCTGGCACAGCTGCAGTGCTGCTGCCCACGGGTCCTACCATCCAATCAGCTTCCTGCTCATACTCTGTCCATGTGTTCCTTCAGCCAATCAGCTTCCTTCTCGTATGCATCCATGCTTTCATTCAGTCAATCAGCTTCCTGCTGATACTCTGGCCACTCGCTCCTCCAGCCAATCACAATCTCACTCCCAGCTGTCACTCAGCTGATTCTCTCCTCCCTCACGGCTGCCGCTCACTCCTCAGCCGAATTCCAGTCTTCCAGCCTGTGGCTGTGCCTTTCCCGCAGGGAATTCTGGTGAGCACAAGCCTTCACCACTGTAACAATTATAACCCCATATCCTACAGTCATTTGGTTCCAGCTCTCCTGCTACAGGCAGGAACACGCTGTCCCAGCTCAGGTTGCTCAGGGCCCACATCCAGCCTAACCTTGAACACTTCCAGGCTGTTCTTATCTGACCATTTTCCTTACCAAATCCACAGCTTGCCTTTAGTAAATGAAGAAACGCCTTCTATTTCTTAAGAAAATAAAAAAATAAAAATAAGGGAAATTTTTTTACATATAAGTGTTCTTTAACTTAGAGGAGGCACACGGAATTAAGTAACCCTCCAGTTTACTCTACTAGTCTTAAAGTAGAAAGCTATGGAAACAGTGAACTGATTAGGATCAGTCCCCAACACAACTTTAAATCAAGAAATGCTATCAAGGAAACGTTTAGTTCAGTAAAACAGGATTTTTAAAATGTATCAAGCAGGGGGCATTTACTGTGGGTTACTTGCTTTATACTAATAAATAATGTAGAAAGCCCCTTTAGCTCTTAGCCATAATTCATTTGGGTTTTTTGTTGTCTTCTCCATGTACTGTAAATCATGTGAACTGAAGAATCTGCTTTGCTGCTGTTCTGGAGGTAAGGCTACAAATCCACGATTCCTTTGCCAAACATCTTGAAAATTTCATTCTTTCCATTGCTCCAATTGTCACAAATGCCTCTCCTTCTTTCTACTGGCTAGATATGTTGGATTTTAAAATGACAAAGTAATGAGATGAAAATATTAGTTCTATTGGAAGAGAATACTATAAGGAGAAGTCTGATTTGTCCTTCAAAATAATGATGAAATAGAATGTGACTCATTATGCATCTATGGCATGCATTTTAAATAATCATTTTGATCTCCATAAAATAGGATTAAAACTTTGAACTTCTCAAGGGTCTTTTACTCCTAAGGTGCCTGGACATGATACATGACGTGACTGAGTTTACTGAAACAGTATATATTCTTTCAACACTCTCATCATTTACCTTCTGGAGAAATGTGTCCATTTTTGGTATTCCCTGGTTCACATTTCATGTGAAAGAAAATGAGTTGTTCTATCTGATGTTAAACTATCAACAGTGGAGAATTATCTTTTAAAAATCTGCATTAGCATTTTTTCTTTCCATTAACAGTTAGTTCTGGCTGTTAGTAGGTGCTGCTACTGTGGGACTGTGGTCCAGCAATGACACAGAGGTAAAGTCAGAAAGAAAAAACTGATGACTAATTGAAAGGAAGATGAAAATGTTGAATCAAACACAGAATATTTCAAGTGATTTGAAGTATTTTCTTCTCAGATATTGTTCGCTGTTGATCTGTGTTTTTTTTCCAGCTGTATCTGATATGGTGGTGGATGTTATTACCAGTGTAACTGTCCTAAATTTTTTCTGACGTGCTCATAGGTTTTTGTCTAATATGCTGTAGTCTTATGCTGTAAATGTCACAGGGATTTGGCAAAACTCACATTAATATTAATTTAAAATATTTCTCCTTTTAGACAATATGTCTTTTCTCTTAGCAACTATTCAAAGAATCCAGCTTACATTCATGTTATGGAGCTGTGGTATGGCAAAATGAGAAGACATTTTGTTCTTGGAAAGTAGAAAGTGTTCTAAATTTCTGCCTTCTTTTTAAAAATGCCCATTAAATATTTATTATATAGGGTAACCTAGTCCTCATCTTGCATTCACAATTTCTTTGCTTTTTCTCATTCACAGAGTTTCATTGGTCTGTGAATTAGTGATTTCCATTGGGATGACTGTGCTTTGTTTTCCAGGAGAAAAATAATATTTCTGAGATGATTTCAAAACCAATAGCAATAATTTTCCGAGATTTGGTGCACCTCCCAGAAATTTGTGATACTTTGGAAACCTGATCACAGATCGCCAGATGGACCACAATTTCTGCTATATATTTAACCGAAAGTAATGCAGTTTTTGGTTTTGCAAAAAATTACTCTGTTCTAGAATTAAAGAAGAGGGTATGGTGGCAAGTGGGACATTATATTCAAAATCTCATGCTGGAACTGAATTAAAATAATGATAATATTTTTTTTTTTTTATTTCTGTTCCATCTCTGCCCAACCCTTGTCTGGGGAAAAATAGGCAGAATGACTTTCTCCAGGATCATGATAATCAACAAGACAGTTTTCCTTAGCTGTTTCCTAAGTTGGAATGTTTACTTTTAGTATCAATAAGCAAAATGTTGTCTCCCATTCTGCATTCATTCCACAAGCATGAACCAGAGAGAAGAAAATTTGGATCCATTTCAGGTTTCTTTCACATTTGGTTCAGGGTCAAAATGGAGCGTGATGAAACATAAAGTTTTATGAGATGTTGATCTGCTAAAGAGCTCACTCCATCCGTTGCTCTTGACTGAATCCTGCCCTGCTCAGTGCTCCTCAGGTCCAGTCATTAAAGAGAATACAGCTTGATCATCAGAACACTTAGAAAACCCTCAAAAAACCTTAAGGATATTTTCCTCTTTCTCTTGTTTATACTGAGAGATCCTTTCAGCCTTTTTTGTTGTTGTTGTGATAGTGGTTTTGTTTGCTTGTTTGTTTTTGTACTTGTTTTTGTTTGTTTGTAGTTTTGTTTGGTTGGTTTGGTTTTCGTTTTTTGGGGTTTTTTTTTGGCATCGCAGAGTTGTTATTCTTTTCCCTCTTCCTTCTAAATGAAAAATATGGTACATTTCTGCTGTTGAAATAGTTTGATACCATAATTGCCACTCAGATCTGAAGCTTAGTATTGGTTTTCACTTCTGCCTGTAACACGGTAGATTACTGTTAAAAAATATGAGGTTTTCTGAAATGTTTAATACAGATCTCTCATGCACCTATGACTTTAACATATGATTGCAAGGGAAAATGGCCTTAGCTCTGCAAATATTGAAAAAATAGCAAATGCTATTCTGAAAGCCTCACACTCGCCCAGGGTTCAGTGTACAGAAGGGGCAGTGTAGGAGAAAATTTTATTTCCAGAGTGAAAGCTGGAGTAATTTTGAGAGTACATACATTTTTCTTCCTGTCCAGGATCTCCTCAATAACAAGAAGTGACTGGAGATGTAATGTCTAGTGTTAGCCTGAGAGTGTCCTTTAGCAATGAAGTCTGATTCTTTTTTCCCTTCATGTTTATTTTAGACAAACCTGACAGATAACTGTTGACAGCTTGAAAGTGGATTGACAGAAAGAGTTTGTTCACTTTTTTAAAAATCTCATATGCATATGAGGCAAATAAATTTTCCTGTTAATTTCTTTAATTTTCGTACAAAATTATTGATCTTTGAGCTGGCTTATTTTCTCTTCTTGCTGTTACTGAATAGGATATGAATTTTTGGGACCTGATGTAGTGTAGTGAGTGGAAAGAAAATTATAGGAAGACCATGTGCAATGGAAGATATATCTCAGAAAAAAATATTTTTAACATTTCTATGCTGGCCTTTTTCCTCCAGGTAGGAGGAGAGGAAGGAGAGGAAAAAAAACCAAACCAGCAGATACTGTTTTTTCAAAGAATGTATTAAAATTATTAAGTGCATTAAAATAACTATTCCTTATACTTGCAGAATCATTGCAGGCAAAGTCTGGAATTTAGGCTAACACCAAAGAGTAACAGAACAGCAGGAGTTGTAATCTGCTATTGCTATTACTAACACTTGAAATGTCTGCTTTTCTGGTAATAATAGCTATCTGCCATGTAGCAAAATATGAAATATCTGCAAGAAATCTCTAAGGTAGGAGATTAAGTAACTGTTAATCACCATGAAATTCTAATGTTAGTTTATATCGCCACAATAATATTAAAGTACTAAGAGGAATGACTATACAGTAGGAATGTGGCAGTTATTCTATTAGAATTCCTGCTATATTGATGGAGTTGAAAAAAAAAATTATTTCAATTCTACCTACTTAGTCACCATTAGGAACTCCCTTGGTAAAAGTGACTTTCTGTAAAACACTCATAATCCAAATAAATTCTTCTCTTTGCTGATTACTACAGTACAAAATGCTTGGGAAATTTGTGGCTGATGAAATATTTAGTGTTTTTTGAGTTGAAACAAGTGCTTATGGGTTACAGCTCAAAATGTGACCGAAAGCATAGAGAATACAAATGGTTTGTGAGAGTCCGTAATAGACCAGAAATATCTATAAAACACCCCATGCCAAGAAGTAATGCTGTCTATATATATCTCCTGCCTTGTAGGCCTTATTTCCCATTCCGGTAGGTTAATATTTCTAAGACTGGAATGAAAGGCTTTGTGCTAGAAATATATTTAAACATTTATAATTTGAATCTGCAATTCTGCCCTGCTTATAAGATGATTTTCAGCTTTCTGGTCTCCTTTTTTATTTCCCAAAAGACCTTATGTTCTATATTTCCCTGTGCTGCCTTTCTATTTGTCTCACCTCAGGATATTCTTGCCCCATTATAGATTGGATTTGTATATTATGTAGGCTCAGGGAAAAATATTTACAACACACAGCATTTAAAATCTTTCAGTTGGGCTGCAAGGGAGATTCATATCAGCAAAGTACAAATATGCCAGGATAAACTTTTTTTATGTAGAATACAATTTCTCTGAGGCAAATAAAGGCATAATGTCTGAGATATGCTGATGTATCTAAATATAAAAGGAGAGGATGAATGAAAGAATCCTTTGATAGATCAGGAGAATCTTTACTGAACTTGCTACAGTGCTGTGTACTGTGAATATTATTAATTTTGTGACACAATGCCTTTTAGATAGTGCATTTTTATTCTATCAGTTATTACCTATCTGACTTCTTTACATATAAATGACTGGAGATTTTTTTTATTTTGAATTTTGTTATTATTAATTAAATCACTCTCTAGTTACTCTTTCTAGCTCATATATATTGTCTATTTTTCCATATTTTCATTAGAACTTATTAGAAAAAAATCATAAAGTTACATGCAATAATTTGAAATAGTAAGCATACAAGTGAAATAAGAATTATTTTTTCTCTAGGACACAAAATCTTGGTCACAATCTCTCTCAGTTGCCCTGTAACCACTATGTTCGTTCTTCCTCAGAAACATGGAAAGCAGAAAAACCAACTATGTGTGAAATTTCTTCTTCCTGAACGTAACTTTAATTTGAACATAAGCACTTTCTTTTTACACAGCAATGAAAAATATTTATTAATCATTCAGTATCCTCTAAAAAAGGGTATGAGTAGTATCATCGTCAAATGATATTCAATTGGATTGATTTGGGCATGATGAAATAGTGGATATTACTTACAACGAAAGAAATATTTCAGTCCTGTTTCAACAGGACAGAAACAACAGAGTTGTTCTGTCAACTCATAGGGTTTGAATTAATAAAATCTTCCTCCCTAAAATTTGAAATGCTTTGTTATTCTTTTTAGGAATTCAATAATCATTATATTGCTATGTAACATTTTTAGCTGATATGTTTAGTTTGTGAATTATATTAACGCATTCTTAAATTTTAATAGCAGAATTGCTGTTAGGAAATTTAGCGTGAGATTAGCGTGGAGAATAAGATTTTGATTACATTCCCCTATCAGAACCGTAATTTTCAGGACATAGAACTTGTCTTTTTTGAAGAATACTCAATTTTTTTCATATATTTCAAGTTATGTGTCATTCTTAATGCACCTCACTATGTTGTCTCTTCAGGCAAGCTTTAGAATTAAATGCCAGGCTTAGCTATATTTATGCTTATGGTCATGAAGTACTATTCTTGCATGGCCTCCTGTAAGCCTCCTGCATGTTTGCATGTGTTGGTAGAAGATGGTTTTGTATCTCCTCCTTGTAATTTTCTGTAATTATTTTTCCATACCCTGTCTTATTAATTTCTTACTCTTTACCTCACAGTTGTAATGAAGTTCAGCAAATTACAGAGGCATTATATTCAAGGCAACTGGAGAAGTTTTCATGCTCGAGATGTTGAACTGAAAGCAGCAGAACTTCCAAACGCATTGGAACACCTACTTTCTCACTGTCATTGCTGCCTAGGTGAGGTGCCTGTTGTGCAGTGGCATTTGACAAGTACTTTCTGTGTAGCACTGAAAAATGTAGTTTTACATTCTTCATGGAACTACCATTAGATGCATATTTTCATCAAATACTGGGTTTTTCAATGCTTTTATCTATGAGACTGAAAAAAAACCAGGGATATTCTGGTCGCTGAAAAATTTGGGGTTTAAACAAAACAATGTTGAGAGCTACTAAATCTAAGTTTTTTCATAGCTTTATGCCATTCCTAAAACTTCTGGTGGTCTAAATATATTTCTTTGAGAAATAAGGTAGGTGCTTAGCATAGACGCATTAGAGAGTTAATTTGATCCTTGAATCCTTGCTGCATATGCATTTGTGAATTGTGTTTGTGAAATATTTTTACATCCAGTGGGTTTCTGTAGTATAACATAATTTCCTGTGCAAGTCCCTTCTGGAAGATGAGCTTCAGTAGTTAATATCCAGCAGGCTTCTGAAGGTGATGGTTATTGATAAACAACTGTTTGTCCTGGGACATCATATGAATGTTTCAATTTCCTAATTTAATTTATTAGTTCTCTGTGTTTCTTAGTGTCTTGTACTTAGCTTGCATTCTTGAGACTGCTCCTCCAATGGTCATACGTTCCCTTCTGATATTTATTTGAAAGTGAATTAAAAATTTCTAAGACTCTCAACATGCTCTCTGCCCTTAAAAGATTTCCTCATAAAATCTGATGTGTTAGCTTCACACAATCCAGTAAATGGCCTAATTTGATTAATATAATTTGCAGGGAAAGTGGACTAAGACAATTTCTGATTACACAATATCTTTTTACTGAACTGTTGGAGACTACTGAAATTCTGCATGCCTGACACAAAACGGAGGTGATAAGCATGCATTAAGCTTTTTTTGGTTGGTTGGTTGGTTGGTTGGTTGGTTGGTTGGTCGGTCTAGTTTTTCCCTAACAGACATATTTTTAAGAATTATCATATCTGGACACAGATCAGTTTGTGGAACTGTTCAGTTCTGGTCAGATAGTTTGCATCAGAAGATGCTATTAAAGCTTAGGTATGTCATTTATACACTGTGTTTTTTCTTCAGTGATGACACTCTTAACTTTCTCTAACTACTGGTGTAGTATGATTCTGGTTTAGGGAAATCCACACAGCAAGATTGCAATTTTTCATCAGTGCAATGTTAGCACTGTATTTCAAGACATTCCTTTGCTTTGAAAGAATTCACTCTTATGGGCAATATTTCTTTTTTTCCCTTAATTTCCTCAATCTACATGTTAACATTCTGAAAACTTCAGATCACCATACATACTATAATAATATATATATATAGGCTCATACATTGCTAAGTGCTGCACAGAGGCTACTAAGGTATTTATTCTAAAGGTCACACTATTATAATTAGGACACTTCAGTGATTTTAGAGATGTTTAAAATGTATTCAGGCAGGTTAGTACTCAACATACATTATGCAAAATAGTCTAAGGGAGAGAAAAAGTAAAATGTCCACTTTGGTTGCCAATCCACAAGACATTGATATGTTTCCATATTAGTAGATACTTCAAATTCTTGGAGTAATGGAGACCTCCATTGCTTTACTGAAGCAATTAGAGAAAATGCTATTAGTTCTGAGATATGTTAACACCAGCAGTATGAGCTTCTTTATGAGTCAAAAATCAGTCAAGCCTATGTCAAATCTACATTTTTCCTTGCAAAAGATTTTAGTACTTCTAGATTGAGTAACCAAGAGATCAGTGGAACAACTTAACTTAAAAAGTCTAAATATAATCTGCAATACTGTCAAAGACAAAAAAAACCCCAAAAGTCATAGCAAATATAGTTTTGTACAAAAGCAAAAAAACTGAAATACATCTTTTTCTCCCAAGAATATTCTGCTGTGCCCAAAACCAGTTTGGCGTTTTCCTCTTCAGGACCCAGACCTGTCAGAAAGTCTTCAAAACATTTTCCTGTTACAATAATTCGCAACATGAAAATCTGTTCCTCTGTGTGTTGTCAGTGTTGTATGTCACCTTCTTTGACTTTTGGCTACAAAACCACAAAGCTGCTAAAAATCAACAGATTGAAATATCATTGTTTTGAGAACTCTACTAACCTTGAAAGCCTAGCTTGTATATAAATTGCTGATGTCATCATATCATGGATCTCATTACTATTATAATTATAAAAACAACTAGAGATCATTAAAACATTATAGTTTAAAATACAGCAATTCAAATGACAATGCAGAAGAGAGGTTGATCAAGCCTACTCCATTAATAAATGCAGAGAATGATGAACCTGGGGATCTGTGTGAAGAAGTAATAAAATGTGACATTAAAGATTGCAACTTTTAAGTTTCCATTGATTTCAACTTTTCACTACCCTAACAAATTCAAATAAAATATATTCTTTTGCTATAGGTACTAACGTAAACTCTGAGAAAAATTTAAGGTTTTTATAGGCTATATGCCTCATATTATGGTATATACTGTTAGTGGTAAAGAAAGATAAATGAAGATAAATCATATTAAGATACCTTTCCAGAACCTTAAAATGTTTAAGAGTCAAGTGATAAAGCTTAGTTTGGAATATCATTCTGTTCTAAAACTCTCATCAGTTTTGCAACCAGTGACTATACTGCAATAGACCAACCTCAAAAGTAATGAATATATTTTGGTAATTTCTCAAAATACATGAAGTTGTTTCCTTTTTGTGAAAAAAACCCAGGAATTTGAATTTATTTGAATTTATTTATTCTTATCTGAAGTGAACTAAATCTATTACCTTAACATATTTTTTTAATAAATGTAGACGTAAATTATATTTTAGTCTTTGCATGCATTTCAGTTATGACTATTGTGACTGTTTTCCTATTTTTTTCATTTTGATTTTGTTTTCAGATGTTAGATTTTTTCAGACAGGAAAAGAAAAAAATTTTATGGGGGTAGGGGAAGAACTGATTTCTAAAATAATGCTCAAATGAGTATAAAAAATAATATTAAAATGGCATTCATTACAGGTGAAATAAGTATTTTTCATCAGTATGTAAGCAGCCTGGTGATGTCTTGCACAACAGGAATCATACAAATATGATTTGAGGTGACTGGAGTACACCTGTTACAGTTTTACATTACTTTTCTTTCAGTATATCAAGCCCATCAATTTAACTTTGAATGACTTTTTTGTAACATTTCCAGCTACATTCCACAATTCATTTCTCCTCTAATTTCAATACTGACCAGTGTTCTCTGTATTCTCAGTACCTGGCCCTGCCTTTTGTTCAGAAAAAGAAAAATTAACCCTTTCAGAAAAAGAAAAATGAATCCTTTTACCCTTCAGCTCATCTATGCTGTCTTCTGATTTTTATTTCAGCTTTGCCTTGAATTTTCTACACCAGTGTGTCCAGGCAGCCTCCTCTGAAAACCAGGTTCATGTTCTCACAGAAGATTTATTGTTGAAAAAAAGTAGGAAAAATAGTTGTGATCAAGGGAATTGTTTTCAAAAGAACTTTTTATCATGGATTTCCCTTCGGTTAGGTCTTTTTAAACACAGGTAGTTCACGTGTCTTGGGTAGTACAATAAACAATAAAATGTACAATGTTCTTAACTGGCTCATGTAATGCTTTGTAATTCAAAATCTAAGGGAGTTTTTGTTGGTTGGTTTTGTTTTTTCTTGGAGCTATAGTGTGGAAATTGTTTCGGTGACTTCTTTTAATAAACAAGAATATGACTTTCATTTAATAATAAAATTGCTACTCAATTTTTGCCTTAAACAGTAGCTGTTACAAAACAGATATTTATAACTTCTGCTGAAATAATTACCATTTTGACCTTTACTATTATTCCTGTGTTAAAATTACAACAAGTTCTCGTCTCTTCACCTGTTATGCTACTTCTGCTTAAGACAAATAAAACATTGACCTAGAGTGAGGGACAGTTGCTGAACAACATTGCAAGCTGGTTGTACTCACTACACTTATGAAGATGGTTTTTATCATTATTACTTCCTTCTGTCATTTAAATGTGTTTGGCAAAATAGTCAAGACCGATCTGAGAAATTAAAAACTCAAGTTCCTAGCTGGTGAGATGATATACATCTACAGGTGTTGGAGTAAGATTTGCAAAAGGCTTTCACAGCCATGTCTGTATCTCTGATGTCTCAGAATGCTCATTTGTCCTACAGATGCAACTTTTCCACTTTTCTGTGTGGTCCATAGTTAGCAAAGTGAGCATGGGATGTGCCATTAACCTGATTGATGCACTTCTGCTGGCCTACAGCATGAAACCTTCTGATCAATACCTTTCTTGTAGGAGCACGCTGAATAAAATGAAGCAGTCTAAAAAGCAAGACTCCAGCTCTTTCCTTTCACTTATAAAGAGGGACTGTTCTCCAAAATTCTGAAAAGAATATGCCTCAGGATTATTTTGGGGCTTGATAATGAAACAGTAGACAGAAACCTGTCATGGCCAGAACTTATGTATGACACAGGAAGTGGATGGATACACTGAGTACTAAATTCAGTTTTCCAGCAACTTTGGAATTTAAGTTATAGTTAATTGTACACTTATTTAAAAGCTGTCATACAAAACGATTACATTTTTACTTCCAATGCATTTTAGGGGTGAATGTAATACAGGCTTAAATTATTTCCCTGTTTGGTGGTTTCTGTTATTTTTGTTGGTTCATCTCTGTAAGACTGCGGCTATGCCCCAGCGTGGCTGGTACATCTCCGAGTCACCTGCAGAAGACCATCACAAGTAACCTCCATGTAACTTTTTCATATTATCCCACATTTTTCCAGGAACAAGCTTGATATTGCTCCTCTTCCCTGTCATATTTAATTTAAAGCTCTGCCAATGAATCTCACGAATTCTCTTCTCATTGTGATTATGTCTGTTGTCTGATGCCAGCAAGCCTAACCCTACATAGGCTATATCATTGTCAAAACAGCAAAATTTCGGTGGCAACACCAGCTATGAAGACATGTATTAGTAGACTCAGCCCATCTGTTTCCTTTGATACTGCTGCTTTCAACAAGAAGTATAGAACAGAAAATAAATTGTGCCCAAGATTCCCATACTAAATGTCCAAAGGCCCTGAAATTCTTTTGCTTGCCCTTGGATTATGTGCTTCCACTTCCTTGCACCCTACATTGAAGATCAGAAACAGGCAGTAGTCCAAAGACTACACTAGGCTTGGAAGTCTCCTGGTGAGGTCCTTAACACAGGGAGGCAGCAGACCTTCCTATGGGTCCAGCCCTGTTGGCATATCAGGCCCTCTCTTCCCTTTAAAGCAAATCTACAACTAAGCCCCATCTTTTCTTCTTGTAAGCAGCTGTAATATCATGGATTGATGTCACTGATTGTGGTTTTGTCTCTGGTGTGACTGGACTTTCCTCCACTTCATCCTTAGGCTGGTCTTCTACATACAAAACCTCAGCCCTATTGTGCAGAGACACCTGGGGGAGTGAGGAGGATGAAGAAACATTTTACTTGCCTCCCAGGATACGGACTAAGATACATTTGCTTCTTGCTTTTACAACTGATACCTCCTTGCTGGGGGATGGACAGAGGACCCCCTTGATCTTGAATTATTTCTAGTGGCTGCATCTCTCTCACAGAGGCCAGTACATGGTTCCACACATATGCACACAGAATATCCATTACACTGTGGTTCACACCAGTCCACTCACTCTTAAGTAACACAACAAAATGGTTATGTGTGTCTCACATTTTGACATTTTGGCTAGATAGGATAAGGAAGAGTACTTTGGCTGTCACAGTGAATAAATTTTTTTCCTGTCGGACATGGCAAGATGTTCAAGAGTACTCACCTGATGCACAGTTTCCTTTAGCCATATCCAACTCAGTTTAGCTCTGAGCTAAAACAATGACTGGCATGAAAGGATATTTGCTCACTCTATTGTTCAAAAGAATGATAAGTCCTCTCTGACTATAAATTTCTATGGCAGAAGTTGGGTGATTTTTTTAATAGAATGCTAATATATAAAAGTGGAAAAAAATTCTCTAGTTGCTATTGCAATATTATAACCTAGAAAATGCTTACTAGACCAACAGATGTAGCTTTGCAGTGGAAATTCTTGTACACTGCCTAATCAGTTATTGTCCAAAGGTAAACAATAGCTAGATGTTGTTAGATAGACAGAAGCCTGGAAAATAAGTTGTGCTGTGCCAAGGGCATAGACAGGATGAATCATGCTTCATATAAGGGCCAGGATTTGGACTTGACAATGCTCGTGCATCTCTTCCAACCCAGAATATTCTATGGTTCTATGAAAGATGGGAATTTACCATCACAGATGGTCATTCAAAGATCTAAGAATGTAGTCTTCTACGTTTAACAGTAAAATTAAATATTGGCACAACAGTGAAATCAAAGATGTTGCAGAGGTTCTTGCGGGGAGAACTTTAGAGAAAATTAAAAACTGAAACGAAAAGTGGCTTAGGGTGAAAGGGGATTTCAATACAATCAGAATTTAATGGAAACTTAGCTCTCACAACTGTGCCCAACTATCAGCTTTACCTCTTCATTTCACTAATAAACCACTAGCATTCCTCAGCCAAATAAACCTTCAGCATTTCCTCAATCATAATCACCATAATGAAGGATTTTATCAGATATTTTAATGACTTATTCAGACTCTGATATACTGTAAAAACAGCAGAGTCTAGGCTTTGTTTTTCATCAGCTTTTCCTGCTGAATATTCCTCAGACCTCAGTGCTCATTTATATCAATGGATCAGAATGTAGACAGTAACAAATTGTGGAAGACTAATAAAGTGAAATTATATTTTATAAAGGATGTTTATTTATTGGGGACTGAGTCTAATCTGCTTTAGACCTCGCCTCTGCTCCAGATCTGGGATTGGGTTTAAAGAATTACTAGTATATTGATTTTTCGTACAAACTGATGTCAAATGCTCTCATTATGTCACTGGTTTTAACCTGGCATATATCCTTTTTGTCTTATTTGCCAAACTGTGACATCTCAGTACAGCCAATGATTTTTCAAGAACGTTAAATGACAGACAAAAACTTGTCCATAAATCTGGTCCTTTTAGTATGACACAATAAATGTATCTAGATACATTTAGTACACGAACCTATTGAGATATTTTCTGCCCTTCAATAGTAAAATAGAGATAAACTATTCTGATAGCTAAGCCATCAAGCAGTCAAATTACTAAAACACAAATACTTCAGTTAATAGCTTTAGTTCCACCAAAAATATGAACTTACATATGAATGTTGCAAAAATATGAACTTAACAGAAGCTGCCCTGCAGTGAATGATTAGTTAGCGTTGTCATTATTAACTTCATCACACATGCAAGTTCAGTTTGAAACTTGGAATTCTTTGCTCAGCTTCCTATATCACAACACTTCTAGTCTACCAGTGCTACCCAGTTTTCAATATGGTAGTATGCAGAATATTTGGAGTTTATTAAATTTTGTTGAATGTATTGTATAAATTTTATTTTTCATGTTCTGAAGTGAAGCAAAAATTATACTTCTTTAGCAGGATTAACAGAAGTCGATTTTTCTTTATGTTGTCATATTTAGGCCTATAAAAGAAGTTACATTAAATTATATAATGTCCATGCTTTTCTTGTTTTATTAAACATATTAAGTCAAACCAATAAAATATCCTGCTTATGGACTACAATGCAGGACAATTAGTTAACTACCTTATAAGACTTTGCTTAATAAATGGCAGAACTAGACAGGTATTTGGTAAAGTGTGTATCAGATGTTCTTGTTTATTTAATTTTCTTTATCTGTCTTCGACCTATTTTTTCTAGTTTTTAATCTTGATAGTAATGCTTGAGAAAGAGGAAAGAAAAGAAAATCGGGTTTTGAAATGTGATAAGAAAATGTGATTTTCAATAATTTTAAAAAAACCCTCTTCATTTTTAGTGCCCTTCTGCTTTTGGTTGTTTCTTAAATAAACAAACACAGGCTTCACGCAGCAACACTTTTTTTGGAGAAAAACCTCTGTGGTGCTGATGCTTCTCTGTACTTCCTCTGCTTTCTGAACTTTGTGAACAACTTAGTTTGGTGCAGTGAGATACAAGTTGAAAACAGGTTTTATACTGCATTTGTTGTAAATAAAAATTCTATCGCTTATTTAAGTTTATAAATATTTTAGAAGAAGTCTAAAAAGAGGAGATAATTCGGTATATATTTTTTGCTACATAGCTCATACTTGACTTTGATTTCAAAACAAATCCTGTGCACTCATTTGTCTGATGGATGAAACTTCATTATTTGCATTAAAAATATTTATTTGCTGACATAAAGCTGATGATTAACTCTTACTGTTACAGACATTTAAACATTTAAATTATGTCTGTAAGAAGCTACATTTTAACAAAAATAAAGTGAGGCCCATAACAAAACAGCCTATGAAGCAAAACATCTGAATAACGAGGATCTGTGATTTTTGAACAAAAGTGCCTAAGAAAGCTTTCAAAACCCAATATAACTTCACACTTTTAGAAGTCTTCTTGAATATCATGTAATTTTTGCAGTGTACCTCCTTGATTTCCTTTGTCACAAGTTGAGTGGATTTTTCAATAGACTAGGAGCTGTTGAAGTTCCTTACAACAGTTCTGGCATCTCCAGACAAGATGCAGTGGACAGGTATTTTGCATATCCACTCTGTCTTCCTTCTCTTAGCATCAGCAAAATGCAAATACACATTTCATTAAAGAAGATTCTTCCACGCCCCACACCTCCACACACACTGTTTCAGAGATGTTAGGAACATCCCAGCTGGAAGCTGCTATTCAAGTTAACTTCCATCTGCTGGAGGCTGCAGTTCAAGTATCAGATGTTGTGTAAGGTACGGAAGAAGCTGCTGCATCTCAGAATGTTTCTCAGAGATAACAACAGACACGAACCTGTCAGATGGTTTAGGGAACATGAAATACCATAAATAGCTGGAACAGATCTAAATTATAAATATCTACCCTCACTGACCTCTCGAAGTTGCTGAAGAAGAGCGTTATCTTATTCTGAAATTTGTTCTAACCTCTTCTTCCATAGCTCTTAGTTTAGTAATTTTCCACCCACAAAATATTTGCATAGTACCAAATGCTTTCTGGTAAAGAAAAAGCAAACTCATAAACATAGATATATTTATATTAAGATACTGCATAAACCCTAAAGACTATTATGTTTTGTGAGACCTTCCTGAAAACCCTAATGCATGTAATGTGTAAAAAACTGTTTTCTTTACAGATACTTAAATGCAAGTAGTTTTGTATCAAACTTGTCAGGCAAAAGTTTTTTTAAAGTGACACTTAGGAATTACTGGACTATGGTAATTACTGTCCTCCAGTTCATACATAGACACTGAAGATATAAATGCTGTTAGGAAAGATATTGCTTCTTGATATCAGAGTACAGTTCTCAGTTTTTGTACAGGATTGGAGAATCTTTGAAAATGGACACATTATTATGAAAATACCATCACCATTAAAAGAGTTTTCAATAAATAAAGAGTTTTCCAGCTATTTCCTTTAGGATAGAGAGCTCCTTTCACAATTTCTTGTTTCAAAGTTAACTTTTCAAACAAAAGGAGGAGGGCAGAGGAGAAGAATAGATTTCTTAAAAGATGTTCTCACCACTATGTATTAGTGAAAGAGAAACCTTTGTACAGACATTATAAGATCAATTTTTTTGGCAACTGTGAGGAATCTGTCCTTTATATTTGGCTGATACTTTTTTCTGCCTATGAGGCAGGAGGATTCCTTGAAAAACTAAATATGGCTTTGTTTCCAGCTTTTTTTTTTTTTTTTTTTTTTAATGGGAAACTTTTCTAATCCATGGCAGTGTTGGGAAATTTCAAACCAGTGTAAGGTCAGAGCAAAAAATTTACTCTATGTGGAGATGTTCAGGTCTTGCTTTTTGCAACCTGAGAAAAATCTCAATATATTTGGCTAAAGATATTTCTTTCCTGTTTTTTCAAACACACAGGCTGCCCATTAAGAAGAAAATGTATATTTTATGTAATAAATTACGTAAAACTGCATAATACATTCATGAATAATAACTTGCTTGAAGTATAGTGGGAAATGTTATGTAGATTAAAATGATAAAGGTGATTTTGGCAATAAGCTCAGAATAATACATAACTTGAGACAAGCTGTCCTTTAGCCTAATTTGGCTTCCAGCTGTGGCTGAAGTGTTGAGATGAAGAGATTTACTTTGAGTAATTGTCATAAAGACTCAGACAAAGACGTAATGTAGTGCCATTGCACAGCAGTTGATCTTTGAACCACATTGAATAAAATATAATTTACAATGATCTATTTGATATATTTTTCTATCACTTTTGTTTCCTTCAAAATGCTTTGAACAAAATGTCCTTACTATCTGAATTAGAATCCCTTTTGCTGAAAAATGACAAACATGGTTTTGAAAATAAAATAATAGAATGAAAAGTAGCATGTCTGGTCCATTTTCTGCATTTGCTGCAACTGTTGTGTTAAGTTCAAACAGAAAGGAAGAGGGCCATATATATTTGTATATATTTATGGATGTAGCCAAGTATTTATTCATAGTGTAAGTGAAATCCTAACAGTCTAATTCAACTGCCATCAGGATTTTTTCTGAACTGTGTGGTTTAAATTAGGGTTATGAATATCTAATTCTTTACAGATCCGCCCTTTGTTGCATATCTCTGTGTAAAAATATGGTTGTAGCGCCCAAAGACACACAAAAGTAAAACAAACCAGTCATAGATACCAGGTTCACTAACAAGTTTTCTGTCACAGCTAAACCAAACAAAGCTGAAGGCAGGTCAGGAAATTTACCAGCTGAGTGAACCCATGAGGTGCCCTTTCTTAAGCCGTCCAAATTTGCTGCAAATATTATGGCCTGCTGCTGACAGAAGCAGTGCTGTATTACAGGGCTGTAAATTAAAATTTCCAGTAGATGCTATGTGGGTTTGCTGACTGTAGAACATGATGTGATTCAGTAGACTGGAATTCTGACTCAGTTACAGTAAGTACTAAGTTTACCTTTGCTCTGGCATTGGCTAATTTATCCTGCTACAAATATATGCAGTTCAGAATGTGAAGTACTGACACCCTCCAAATTAAATACTAAATCTGCAAAAGTTTCAGACATTGAATTAGGGACTTCTACTGACAATGGTTGGAATTAAGTGCCATTTGGAATTGCAGCATATTTCCAAAGAAAAAGAGGCAGCAAAATGCATAAATTTGGTGCCTGGTCAAAAAAAAAATACTCCTCATATCTTTATAGAGCCATACTCATTTCGATATTAGCCAGTGGAGGTGTCAGAAGTTTGTTCTGTAAAATGACTCGGACAATTACCAGGAAGACATCCATATAATTTCCTCTTTATAACTTCATGGCCCAAATATTCAACCAAATATAAAACTGAATAGATTTTTTTCACAGGTAAATGCAATATAGTTTCCTCAGTAGTAATATGCAACTTCCTATACTGTGTCCCAAATTCAAGACTGGAGGAAGAAGAAGCTTAAGGATCAGGGAACAGACAGGCCACAAGGGACAGAAAGTACTTAGAATCCCTGTAGAAGGCTTATTTAAAACCTGTGAAGTTTTTCCTTGCACTCATAATAGAGTCTTGAGTGATAGCTGAACTTATATTTGTGAGCTGCATATCTTGCAGGAAAATTTTATGGCAAATGAAGGATCTGTGTGTCTATGCATAAAAAAAATAATGATATTCCACCTTGTATAAGGAAAATGACCAAAAAAAATACCCTCCAGCAGAAGTCCATTTCTTCTTTCTTTGGCTGCAAAGAACTTAACCAGACTGCAAAACATCTTAAATAGTTCACCCTATCAGATTGGATAGCAGTGATACCAGCAGTGAGATCTCCACTTGTATCATTTATGGAGAAAGTCAGATTATAATACTTGACAGCTAGGGAGAGCAAAATGGATTTCCCCTCCATTAGCAACACTGTTTTTCCTAGATGACAAAAGCTGATGAAGAATAAGAGTTTGGAGACAGTCATATTTTGACAATGAGAGTCATCTGAGTAGACCTGCCTAAAGAAAGGGGGAACTCTTATATGTGAGATGTATAGGAGAATTTGGCAGATGGACATGTGTTTAGCCTACTGTCTCAATTCCACACTTACCATTTTCTACTATGTGCCTTTATTGGGAGGCTATCTGGCCAAATTTTTTATCTATTATTTTCTGATATTCAAGAGGCACCACTGTCAATCACTCTCACCAGTGTAAACCTCATTTCCCTAATAAAATGAGCTGCATTTTGCATGGAAGATTATGACAGAACTACAATCTTGATCTCAACATGTAAACCCACAAGAAGAGTGTTCAAGATGCAGTTCATAGGAATGCAGCCCTATTAACAATTCTCATGATATTATGAAGCCAATTACTATTAATCAAGTAGTCTAAGAAGCTTGAAAGAGGTACTTTTACTGATCTTTGTTTAGCATTGTAAATAGTGAAATTACTTTTAAAGTGCATCTGAAACTAAAGAACGATTAAAAATGTGAACAGAGGTGAATAGAAAGAAGGATCAAATAACATTTTAACTTGCCTTTACCTGCCTTTTTTTTTTTTTCACTTAAATATAAAACTTTTTAATGAAGAAAATAAAAATTGATAGTACAATTGCAGTGCTGCACCATTTCCCTTGCTGGTATTCTGATCCTGAGGACCAATGTCCAATTTATGGCATAGGTTTAGATAGAGTCCCATACCATCTTTGTTGGCATGCAGTACACAGATTAATAAAAATACCTAACAACTGTTTATACTAGTTATTCTCTTGCACACTCAAATATTTATTTTAAAATGAAAGCAATGTGAAATTCTTCTTCGTGAGTTAAGATCTTGGTAACAGTATATATTTAGAAGACATTAAGATATTTGATTAGAATAGTGCAAGAATTCATACTGCTGATACAAATAAAGCAGGACAGTGAGAGGCAATCTTTGCAATGGGTCCAGAACAGTATATTACCAGCTTAACAGAAAATCAGCATGGGAAGCATGACAATGCAACTGTTCTGTCCAATTGTCCTCAGTGTGATGGAAGCAAGCATGACTAGTGTTTTCCAGTCAATATTACTTGACATATTTACAACAATTGGTCATGCTGAATTCTGTAGCTGTATCAAGGGGGCCATCATATCTCTCTACGAAAGGACTTGTGTCACTGTTCAAATATAGACTGTTACTTATTTCTTATATTTGAGGCAATTGTAAACTTCAATTACTTCATGTTAGCAAGGGTGTCATGGCACACTCATATTCCCTTGACAAATGAACTCCACTAGATAATCTAAGTTGCTGATTTTATGGTAAAATTCTGCAAACTTTCACTGATAAGCATCACAGAGTAATTACAGTATAGAATTGGACTAGATCTCCTTTTTTGGTATTTGATGAAATACCAAATATTTGATGAAAGTTTGACGAAAATTTTCATGGGAAAATTTTGTGTTCCTGCAATCTCCTGGAAACACAGACCACAAGCAGTCCAAGAGCTCGAAGAGGGCGTTGGGGAGAGCTGCTGTCAGAGACTGAAATAATATACTTTGTGACTTAAACATCTTCATGGAAGTCTTTTGCCTATTATAGCAGAGCTGTATGACAAAAGCTGCAGAGATAACCACCACACCCTGAATGGGGCTCTGAGGGGACCTACACCTTTTGCTGATGAAGATAAGATAGATGGGCACAGGATGTGCCCATTGTGCCCACAGGATGGGCACAGTCACAAACTGCAAGCTGAGCCCCTTTGGAGTGGGGACCGCAGCCCGGGGCTGTCAGCTGCCAGCTTCACACAGACCCTGGCACCCAAGGGTGGGGAGAGAGGTTTTGGGTGCGTGTTGGAAAAGCCTCTGCTCAGAGCTCAGTGACCGCCCATCCTGCGCTGTGCAGAGATCAGCTGTGGGCCCCTTCCCCCGGGAAAAGCTTGCCCACAGCACAGGGGTGTCCTGGCCCATCAGGGGGCCCCCAAAGGGGTGCCCAGACCCAGCCCAGAGCACCACAGGGGATGCCCCAGGCCCTCAGGGTCCCGCTGGCGCCCTGCAAGGGAGGCCCTGGGCGCTCCCCCTGCCCAAAGCGTGCATTAATTAATCCGCTGCATTCTGGACGCTTCGGCTGTGGCGGTAGGGACGGGACACCCTCAGCACCCAGAGGAGCAATGGAGGGGAGCAACGAGACGTCCTTGGGACCCTGGGATGGGTGATGAGCTTCCCCCGAACCCCTGCCACTCTCCCCCTGTCCCACACCCGCCACGCACGCTTCCTTCTCTATCTCCTTCTGCTTTCTTTTCTCTTTCTCTTTGCCTCTTTTACTATTAAATCAAATGGGTAATTTTTTTGGCACCAACATCTAACCTCGTTTGATTTTAATCTCATTTTTGGGTGTATTTTGAACCTTCTTAGTTCTTTCCGTTTTATACACAGACATTTAGCTTTCTTTGGTTTTTGTGTCTAAATTGGATCGTAACAGCTGCTTAACAATAAATAACAGGAGGTGGCCTGGCTGGGCTGACATGGTTTTGGATCTGCTACTGAGGAATAGAATAAACCTCATAAGCTAGTGGCACAATGGCACCATAGTGGCTATGAAACATGACTTCCAAAATCCTGAGTGAGGAGAGACATTAGCAGAATACAGACCCTGGACTTGAAGAAAGCAGAGTTTTTTTGGTGTAAAAGAGCTCAAGGCAGCTGTCAGATCAAGGACAGCTTCTTGCACAACAGCCCCATCTTATCCTCATGAAAGCAAGTGACGTTGATCAGGAGACCCTTTTGACTAAACACAGAACTTCTGTCACAACTGCAGTGCACAAAAAGAAAGCATGCAGGATGCTGAAGCAGTGACAGACAAAAAGGAATTTGGAAGCATGTTATGGGCATGCGTGAATGGTGTTAAGCTCAACTAGAACTGGTAACATACATCAAGAGCAACATGAGGGGCTTCTTTTATTTATGTAACAGTAAAAGGATAAGAAAAGTGTGTGTTCATTGCTAAATATGTAGCTTATGTAGTGACAGTAAATGCAGATAAGAGGGAAAAAACCAAAATTTTGGTTCTTTGAGTCTTTCTGAGTGTCTCACAAACCTTTGTGCCTAGAAAGCTATTAAGAAGGAAAAAAATTACTCCAAGTAGGAAGATTTGAATAATGTATGTCTAGAGAAATTTCTACTTTTACAGGTCCTTGAGACCAGACAAGATGCATACAAAGTTCTGGAAGAGCTTGTCCAAAGTCTCTTATGAGGAATCATAGAGGCTGGAGAAAGTCTCCAGCCAGCACAGAAAGCCAAATAGTGCATAATATTTCAGAATGCAAAGGTGAACAGTTAGAGAAGTACTAGTCACATTACTTCAATTCCTACAAAAATCACAGTACACATGCCCTTTGAAGTTATTTCTGGGCATATGAAGAAGGAAATGTTTGTGAATGGCAATCTGACCAGCCTGATTTACTTTCATAAGATCACTAGATTCATGGATGTGAGGAGATCAGCAGATGTTTCCTACTTTGACTTTGGAAAGACTGATTTCACATATCATCCTTATAGTTGCTTCTGGAGGGCTGAAAAAAACTGTCCAGATCATCAGACTCAAGGATAGTGGTAAATCGTTTATATTCTGCTTGAAGAATGGTCACAACTAGAGGTTCTCAGCATCCATTATGGGACTTTTAATGTTAATATATATATTAATAGTTCTGGAGGAAGAGGTATAGCAGGCATCCCGAAGTTAGCAGATGATACCACATCTGCGTGAATCAGTTGACCTAGCAAGAGGAAATCTGCTCCTACAGGGTGTGGATGTATTCACAGGAAAACACTGACAAGAACCTCATGCAGCTGGAATAGAGAAGATCAATATCAGTTCCATTGGCATGGTGAACTATAGTGATCCTTCTAATGTACATTATGGCCTATGATACCAAGGCTGAGTTATCAAGTTTTTGGAGATGACTGCCTCAACAGACCACAGCTTCTCTGATGCAATACAATAAAAAGTAATTACCATGCTTGAAAGGTTATTATTGAATGAAACAACTCAATTGTTCAGAAAATGGCACAATGACCAAAATAACTAGACTGTGAATATTGCAGATGAACTTTTTGCTAAATTGTTTTTTTTAGAATCATATTTTTTAAATATTGAAGGAAAAAATCTCAAGCACTAAACATTTTCATTAGAAATAATAATGATTATTATAATTGCATACTTGGATTGAAATTGCCCACCCTGCTTCAGACAATGAATTTAAAATTTTTCCTTTAAGCATTTTTCTTCTCTGGCCACATCTAGTCTATTTTCAAAGCCCTCAGAAAGCCTCTACTTCACTGCACTACATAGACATCTCGTAGGAGATTTACCCCAGATATTTACCTTGGTACAGGGAACCTGACAGGACCCTTTTGAAACTGAACAACGCAGATCCTGAGTTGATCCCAGGAATCAGATATTGTGAAGGCCTTCCATTCCTTTCATGTCAATATTCTGAATATTTCACCAAAACACAAATTGGAAAAAGTTGCACTTTCACTCTACCATGCCAGTTGGGCCACTAATGCAAAACCCAGCCCTTCCATGGACATCGTGTCTCATGTTTTGCAGACCCTGATGACACTGAGAAAGAAAACCTTCACAAACACTTTTCCACCTGAGTTGTACGTAACATAAAGGAGGCTTTAATTTTAAGTGTTATTAGCCTTTCAGCAGTCATTATTCACTGAAGACAAAACAATATGGACATCAAAGCATTATTATAATGAAGATGGAGTAGTAAAACACTGAGTCTGATTCTGCTCCAGAATACACCAGGAAGATTTGTTTGACCTCAGCAGCACAAAAAATTAGAGTAGAATTTAGGTGAGAGCATCCAAAATATGATTATATAGCACTCTAATGGTGTTAAGGAATCAAATCATTGCACTGCAAGAACTGTCTCAGTCCTCTACTTTTTCTGCATAGTGCCCATTATAACATTGTGTAGCTGACAGTTCCTACGCATTCCGTTCTTATTGTTCCATTCTCCTCAATTTAAAATTATATCAATGAAAGATAAGCCACCTAAATTTTTGTAAAAATGGTTTAATTCTATTATTTTTTCAATTAACTTTATAAAAGTTTTCAGCATTTTTTTCAAAATGCATTTATGGAATCAGAATTTTTCTTGTATCTCTCTACTGATGCAAAAGTCTTCATGATCAGGCCAAGGCTGCAAAGATTCCCTTTTTCTCTGAACATTTGCAAGATTCTAACCAGACTCTAAAGGCACTCACAGTCCATGCTAGTCATAAATGGCTTTTCCCCTGTTCTTCAGTCCTGGAATAGAGTCTGGGCCTAATGGTCACCTGTCCTCTACCAGTCCTGTGCCAAGCAGGCAGAAAATGCTGCCTCTCCATTCCTTTCTGTGGTATGGACTTGTATATAATGATGGTAACCGTGAAGGTTTCTGCCAGGTGGGGTTGTCATGATTTCATGCTTTGAAGTAAGAGGAATTTCTCTGCCTAATTGAAAGACCTGCTTTGTTGGCTGCTTTGCCCCAGTGGGTGGAAGGTCTAGTCAGGAGTGTTGGCAGCTACCATGTGATGCCAGTGCTCCTGGCTGCAGGAGGCCAGTGTTTTGTTCTTGACTCTGTTACTGATCTGCTTTGATATCTCAGGCACATAATTATGCAACATTTTCTACATTAATTTAATTCTGCATGCCTTAATTTTCATTTTTTAAATGTTTAAAATGGAATTAGTCTGATTTTCAGAGATCAAGAATCCATCTCTTGCAAGATAAAGGCCAATTAACTCAGCTAGAAAAACAGATCATTGGCAGAGTAGTTCCTGGATGCCTAGGCAGTTCACTTCTGTTGAATTGTTCTAATTTAAAGTGGTTTGCTACCGCTAATAAGTGGTGAATGCTATAAATTTAAAGGAATTCTTTAAAGTGGTACATTTCAGAATTAAAGTGGGCTTAAGATTTGCAGATCAAGAATAAAGGAAGAATAAACAACACAGACAATTTTTTCTGAGCTATTTAGGGAGGTAAGCACATGAGCTAACTGTGAACAGTTGCAAGAAGATTGCCACCAAACAATTAGGTAGTAAACAGGTAATGACATTCAGTGCAGAGATGTCACTTTCATAGAAGCAAAACACAGACACATCTTTCTTGGGTAGTGAAGGGTTAGCAACTGACTTTTATACATGGGATTGAATTCTTAGAGAGATGACATATATCTTTGTGGAAAATTTTAGTAGCAGTTATAGAAAATAGGATACAAAGTATTTTAACAAAAGAATCCAATCATATACTGTACCTACATCTCTAAGATAGGGTCGGTTCTGGTATCTATTTCCAAAGCACACAGAGAAAGTGTACTACAGCTATTTATATGGAACGGGTTCCAGAAGTGGAATGATGTAACTTTGCTATTTCAGTTTTGGTTATGTGTGCAGGAAGAAGGCTATTTTAAACATCCTTAAATTCATGAACAGAGTGAAGAATCAAAGGAGACACATTAACTATTTTCTCCTTTAATACAAGAAATACTGGGTATAAACTGTAGCCATCAGACCGAAGATTTAATCCACAAAAGATAGTACTTCACATTCTAAGTAGACACGCTGTAAATGTTCACTGTGAGATTTGATGCTTGCCAGAATTTTACAATTGTTCTCAAAGCCATTGAAAAAAATTAAGGAAGAAAAATACCTCAGGGGCTCCTAAACACAACCATATACCTTTGACTTGAGATCCTAATCATGAGATTAAACTGAGTCTGAGACTGAGAGCTTTTCCCTCCTATTCTTATATGGCAGTTATCAGACAGAACACTGAATTAGCTGAATTAACTCGGTATTGGCCTTTTTATTTTCAGGTGGAAAAACTTGGTGCAATAGTAGGAACAAAGGAATCAAGGCAGCATTTAGTCAGAGGAGAGAGGGAATGAGATTGGTAGCAACATCCTGAATCTTAGTATGGCTGTTCTTGTCCTATTCTGGTTCAGATAAAGAGAACTCATGTGTACCTTAAATGATGTGCTTCAGAGCCATTTGCAGGACCAAGAAGTGGTGATTTTTCCTTTAAATCCTGCATTGTTTCAGTTTTTGTCCCTTTTGTCTCTCTTATCTCCAGAGTATTACAAGACCAGTAAGACTGTGGAGGTCATGAAATAAAGGAAGTGTGTAGGTACAGAAATACACAAAAGCCTTTCTGAATAGTTTCAGAAACTAACACAGCTTAGTTATAGCTGAAAATAATGAAAACGTTGCATAGATGGCTTACAAAGTTTTCCAAGGTGAGCTGACAGCCCAGGAGATCATTTTCTCCATTATGTCTACTGTGAAAATCTGCTTTGTGTACTACAGCTTCTTTTCCAGTGTGTTGTGCAGTTCAGTTATGATTTCAATGCCAGCTCATTTCATTTCTCATAAAAATTATGTAATAATACCCTAATAATAACAACCAGATTAACATAAGGCTGTTAGTTTTGTCCTGACCACTCCTACGTCAAAACTGTATGTTCCTAAGCTTATCCCTTAACTCTAAAGTTATTATGTTTACTTTCACTTTAAAGGTACATTATTACCTGTGTATTTCATTTTTGTTTGTGTGTTTGTTTTTTGTTTGTTTGTTTTTGTGAAGTAAACTAAGGTCATTACCCTTTCTCTGTGCAACTTTTTCTGACCTTCAATATCTGTCACTCTTTTTATTTGGAAATTAAAATTCACTTAGTGTGCACTCTTCTTTCAAGCATTTGAATCAAATTTATGCTTTTGCCTTCATATAATGAAGATATGGAATAAATCTAAAATGAAATGAATATATCTCACATACTTCTAGTCACAAAAACACCTGCATCAAAAGACACCAGGTTTGCTGCTTTTTAGTTTGACCAAAGAAGCTACCAAGTACATTCTACTTTGGGGACAGTGACAGGAAAATGATGCTTCATTTTCAGTGAACCAGTATCAAGACAGACAAGAAAGAGAATTGACAGGGATATTTTATAATTAGGATTTTTTTATGTAAATAATCTATGGGCTCTTCTTTGTGTCCAAAAATTTTCTTGAAACTTATGAGTAACATTCTGAATGAGCGTAATTTTTCCAAGCATAATTGAAACAGTATTAGAGCAATATATATCATCTATGAGCATAATGTTACACAGAATATGACATTATCTTTTTCCAATAAGCCTGTTCAAAGATTTTAAAGATCTAAATTTCAAAGCCGTCAAGACAAACATACTCAAGGGTTGTTTTACTCAGGTGAATGCACTGACATGTGGTAAGCAAGATTTAATAATTAATTTTGTTCAGGAGCTGCTTCAATCTTCCAAAAAGTGAAAAAGACCATAGTAGTAATTGATTTTTCTGATTTTCCTTGCAACATTTTGGTATTGGCGGAGGCTTCAAGAGGGGAGGTGGTTTCTGTGAGAAGCTGCTAGAAGCTTCTGCCATATCCAGTGGTGGCACTGACAGCAGGCTCCAAAACAGACCCATCACTGGCCAAGCACAAGCTCATCAACAGCAGTGGCAGGACCTCTGGAATAATGTAATAAAGAGGGGGAGAAAAAATTATAGTACAGAAACAGCTGCCTCCGGGGAAGAGAGCTGTGCGAAAGGATGTGAGAGGAGCAGCTCTGCAGACACCAAGGTGAGTGGAGCAGGTGGAGCAGGTGGTGTCCCTGCAGATTTTAAGGTTTCTCTGCATTCCGTGGTGCAGAGCAGGGTGAGCCAGCTGTGCCCTGCTGCCCAGGGAGGTCCATGGGGGAGCTGAGATACATCTGCAGCCCAGGGAAGACTCCATGCTGGAGCAGGCTCCTGCCAGGACCTGTGGCCCCGTGGGCAGAGGAGCCCACGCTGGAGCAGGTTTGCTGGCAAGGCTTGTGTGGTTACTGCGCTGAAAAGAGGGAGAAAAGACAGCAACACACACGGACCTCTTTTGGGGAAAAAAGGCCAACTTTATTGTACAGACATCTCATATTTAAAGTGTGCTATGTGCAGCTAGGACAGGACAGTAGTTCATTGGACAATTGGGAAAAACATCCCTGGGACAGCATGTCCGGATGTCCCATGGGAAAGACACCAGGTGTTAATCTTTATTATGAATTCCACTCTGTTTTTCACCATATTATCACCCTGGGAGATTCCCTCCCTAACTGAAGCTGCAGTCAGCTTGTCAGCCTGGGAATGGACCTGAGAGACAGGAGAAATCCAGGCCTGAAAAGAATTTCCAAGCTGTAATTCCCTAGCTCTCTAAATGTGTGTGTCCACAGGCTTGTGACCCAACGGGAGATGCAGGCTAAAGTGATCTGTTCCTGCGGGATTGCACCCCATAGAAGGGACCCACTCTGGAGCAGTTTATGAAGAACTGGAGCTCCTGAGAGTGTCTCACACTGGAGAAGTTTATGGAGGATTGTTTTCCATTTTTTCCATTGTTTTCCATGTCCCACGCTGGGACAGGGGAGCAGTGTGAGAAGACCTCTCTATGAGGAGGAGAAAGCAGCAGAAATAACATGTAATGAACTGACTACAGCCCCCTTCCCCCATATCCCTGTGCTGCTGGAGTGCAGGTAGAGAAAATGGAGAGTGAAGTTAAGCCTTGAAGGAGGGAGCCTGGGGGAAAGATGTTTTAAGGTTTATTTTTACTTTTCACTATCCTACTTAGATTTTTTAGTAAATAAATAGATTTTCCCAAGTTGAGTCTGTGTTGTCCATGATGGTAATTGCTCCGTGATCTTTCCCTGTCCTTTTTTCCACCCATGAGCCTTTTGGTCTATTTTCCCTTTCTTGTCCAGGTGATGAGGGGGACATATGGAGTTGTATTGGTGGGCACCTGGAATTCAGCCAGGTCAGCCCATTGCACTGAATATGTAGACTGCAATTAGAGCCTCAGAGCTTCAAAATCCCTAAAGGTAAACATTATTTTAATAAATTGGAGTTTCTTTCTGTGTGATTTACCAAATCACTTTTGTGGCAACTTAGAATCAATTCTGCACAAAATGGAAAACCAGATACTCTCATAGAAGTAATGCTTATGCTGTTCAAGAAGAAATGAAATTAAATTGCCATCTTTTCCTTTGAGGAGCCATTAGTAATGAATAGCAATTCTCTTTCATTTCTCTGACTCTTATAATTCCTTTGCCCCATCTCCAGATTAATTTTTACAATTGGAAATTTTGGTAGGTCAATGGGACAAAACATGAATTTACTGCTTGCCAAGACCACTTTTTTTTAATTAGGAGTCTTAATTTTTTTTTTTTTTTTTTGAGAGTAATCTCTTTTTACTTAGATCAACTTATCTCGATAATTGACAGCCATGAATGAATTTTTTTTGCTAAAGATTCCTGTCTGGTTGAAATCTATCATTATATTCATTACTCAGAGAAGGAATAGAGGCAGATGATAGTATCAGAGGTTCAACCTGCATTATTTGGGAGATTTCTCTGAAAATCTCCCCAAATTTTCTACTGAGTGTTCCTTTACATGCTTTTTCAAGCAGAAGTCTTAGAACAACCTCTTCCCACTCCACTGCCAGCCGTTTAAAATACTTCAAAAACATTTTTCTTTCTTGTTCACGGACAGAAAATTAGTGGCAGATTTAGAATTTTTACCCTGATATGTTTGCCCTCAGACTAAGACCTTCAAACAGTTACCTATTTTTTTTCCTGCATTTTATTTAGAACAAAGCAAACAAACATTTCAAAATGATATTTTATTAATATGTGTATTAGTTTTAAATGAGAGAACTCTATATTAACATAAATAAAACAAATATCATACTTCTGATCTATGACTTAATTGTAATACCTCCTTCAGCAGAGGCAGGATTTGATGAGCACTCGTGATTTCATATCTTCTTGATTTCAAGGAACAGTCGCAGAAGAAAGTAAGATATGCAAAAACGGACAGACGTAAATGACAATATAATTTCTGTACCAGTTATCTGAAATTATCGTGCAACACAAACTCAATATATTCCAGTATTCTGGAATGCAAAAGTATTCCTAAACACTTAGAAGGAAGTGTTTAGGAAGTTTAGCTAGTTTTAGAAGGAAGGACTTTGCACAACAAAGGTCTTTCACAAAATAACTGAATCACACAATCGCAGGGTCAATTAAAATTTCACTTTTCTTGCTTATCAACCAATATAGTGGCTGGCATGTATGATCCTGCAAAATTTGATCAAGTCATGCTATCAATATAATTTAAAGGAGTCATATTGTATATTTAATACAAGAGTATATAATAATATAGTATACATACTATACATACATAGTATTTTCATAACTTTAAAAGAAAAAGACTGTTCAAGAATGTCTTGAAAACTGCAAGGAAATTTCAGCCACGTTTGCAAGTATTCCTTTTACCTACCCTTCCACTTCCTACGCATTCATTCTTGTCATATCTTTGCAAAAAGTATGTACTTGAATCAGAGTGAGAAGGAAGAATTACATTGATAATATGGATTTTGAGCAAAAATTATCTTTTCAGCTTTTCCCAATGAAAAAAATAAATGGCCAGTTTCAAAGCCATCTTCTCAGCTGCTGATAAGATAAATGTACTGATTAACACCTTTTCCAAGCTGGGTTGGAGGTGAAAGCAATTCCATTTGGCAAAATCTCATCCCATTTGCTGACATCTTCATTAACCTCACTGATAAGAAAACCATTTCACAATAAAAATTTCTCAAGACTAGAGATTTTATCTTCACAGCTTCACCTAACAATGTTAATTCTCTCTGTGCATCGTGCAGGCTCAATTGCCTTGATAATCTCTCTGTGCCCTATACCTTTTTTCCTTTGGTTAAAAGGTTGATGTAAAGGAAACCAATTGCTTTGGACTCACTACAGAAGACTGATTTTCAAAAAAACATTTCACCTTTTAACAAAAAGAAAGAACAAGAATGTAGATAAAAGTGAATGAAAAGGTTGTTAGAAACACAAAGTTAATTGAAGGTACATATTGCAAGAAATAATGCCATGTCATCATGGCACTATTTCTTCCAAAATGCACCTTCATTTAGTTACATCAAACTCTTCTGAATTGTATTCTACAATTTTATTATTTGGCACGCCAATTTCTTTATAATATACCACTGTTTTGTTAAGATGATAAATACTTTATGCCTTGCCCAGGCATGATAAGGTGAAGTTTTTGAGTCAGCAATAGACATCCTCCAGTTATTTTAAAAGGCATGTGCTTCTGAGAATAATTGCTGAATTTTAAGGAAGCTTCTTGTAATGTGAGAAGCCAATTGTGAATTTAGCTGAATGGGGAAACTTGTTTCAGTCATGTTATATTCTTGTGAAAACCTTTTGCCATGTAGAATCTTAATCAGAATGTGTATTCATACAGGAAGTAAGTGGCATTTTCCAAATTTCCCTCAGGGAAATTCAGTATATATCTGCTTACCAAGATGGATACTTTTGTGGTAGCAGGACTATTTCCCATCCATTTACCTTGTGCATATGGAATTATTGTGTTAAATCAATGACATGATATAGTCTTTCTTTAAAAGCAAACATATATATGTGCTTACTTGTACCTCCCTCCCCCCACATTAAAAAAGAAATTTGATATGCTAATCTTAATAAGATGTGAAATTTATTCAGTGTAATGTGTCTTTCAAAACACACTTGAAATACTGTGTCAGCTGTAGAAGGGTATTTTCTTGCCCTTCTGCTGGATGTGTTCTCATAGAGCACGGGAGGGTTAGACCACTTAGTCCTGTGCTTAAACTTCTCATGTCAAAACAGCTGAAAATAGACTTTCTATCTACTCCAGAAAAATGTGTGTTTATTTTCTAATTCTGTAAAATTGCAATGAAACAATGCTATTTCTGCTATAAATCTATGGAAGTGGATGATCTTATCTTAGATCTGGTGTGATATTCAAATGCCTGAAATTTGGGATCTAGAACCTCTGAATGCACTGTCACTAGCAAATACCCTTCCCAGTGATCTAGAAAGACATCTGTAGTACAACACGTGGTACATTATGCTTTTATATTTTGTATATGCTTGTACAGTGAGAAGTTGTGCTTTCAAACTCCTGTTTCACAGGCATGTATGGCACAAGATGAGCTATCCCAGGAGCAACGATTTTGCTGTGCAAGGATCTGCTGTGTGCTTTAGATTATACAACAGCTAGACTCTTCTTCAAATGTGACTCAATCCACAAAATAGTGGATGTGCTATCTTGCACTCCCCAAAGGAGCGTTCCTCTAATTCTAAGATCTCGGTCTTGACTTTTTTAATCTTAGGAGTTGCCATCCAGCCTTTCCCTTTTCCCCACCTTTGCACACTCAAAATGATATTGCCGTTTTCAAAAGCAGAATTGTTACTTTGGCCACAGACATCACTACTTAAAACTGAGTACCAGCATCATTTCAGCTCTTCTAAATAGAAATAATCTGTCTTGTCTGAATAAATGCTGTTGATTTTATGGCTACTGCCAACTGCAGCTCTCCTGCATCCTAAATAATCCCAGACACACTGACCTAAGCTAGTATAAGTCATGGTCTGGCAAAGCAAAACTTCAGGATACCACCCACAAAAACAAAAAAAAATCTTAGGTTCCAGTTGGTGAATGCTAATTACTCAGAGATAGGAAACAGAGTGAACAACAGCTGAACTGTGTAATACACATGCTCAGGATGTTTTAGAATTTTGGGTAGCCGGAAAAGCAGGAGAGCTGGTAGGGCAGTGGGACTGACTTGGCTTAACGTTGTATTCACTTATTAAGATGACATGATACTACCCCATCACACAAAAGGAGCTTTATATACATATTAACTCTGACAGCAATGTGTGTGAGCTGTTGCAGAGTCTTTAAAATTTTGTGCTGTACTGCAGAGTGCATCAAACCTCTAGCTAGAAATTATTTTTGTTTTATAGATATTCTTTTTCATTTCTCATCTGCCTGGCAGAAATTACACACTCTTTGCAATTAGACAAAGTCTTTGCATTTGCACAAACCTGTCTCTGCAGTGCCTGCTTCTGCTTAGTTCCCATTTAGCCAAAAGAAACATAGAAAAAAAACCCAGTCAAATATATCCATTAGCTTAATTCTCTGTTGTCCTTTTAACAAGTGTCTTAAAATTGGTTAAATACTTTTCCTAATTAATTTCAAAGGGTATTTCACTAGGGCTGAAGGCAGAATGAAGGCTGTCTCTTGGCTGGAGATACAAACTGCTGGCCTTCATGTTGGGGCAGAAGGATATATTCAATTTCTCTACTGGTTTTAAGAGACCATGGATGTCATGATCTCACAGTTTGATTGGGCAATATTTTAAGAGCAGGAAGGTATTGTGTCTTTTCAAAAGTTAAAGTTCTGTTGCATAGGCAGAAGATACACTGTGTTGGCTTTGCCTGTGGTGAGCTAGCTCTCTTCACAGCACCTGGTATGGGGCTGTGTTCTGGAATTATGCTGAACACAGTGTTAATAATACACAGATTTTTTTTTTATTGCTGTGCAGGTCTTAACAGAGCCAAAGCCTTTTCTGCTATTTGTGCTTCCACACTGATGAGGAAGTTTGGAGTGCATGGGAGGCTGGGAGGAGATGCAGCCAGGACCCCAACTGACCAAAAGGATATTCCATATCATATGAAATCCTCCTCAATATATAAAGTAGGGGAAGAAAGAGGAAGAAGGGATATTTGGGGTTATGACTTTTGTCTTCCCAGGTCAACCTTACATGTTGTGGGGCTCTGCTCTTCTGGAGATGGCTGAACTCCTGTGTGTGCATGGAAAGTGCTGAATAAATTCCTTTCTTTGTTTTTGTTTTCTTGGGGGCATGGCTTTTGATGTCTCTATTAAATTGTTTTTACCTTAACCCATAAGTTTTCCAGCTGTTACTCTTTTAGATTCTCTCCTTAATCCCACAGGGGGATTAAGGTGAATGAATGAGGGAATGAATGAGCAGCTGGTGTGGCTTGGCAGGAATTAAACCACGACAAACACACACACAAAGGAAAGCCTTGAGAACAGATTCCACACAGGAGAAATTGTGATATGACATGGGGATGAACAAAAAGGAAGGAGGAGGAAGGAAAGGGGGAAAGGAAAGGGAAGGGGAAAAGGAAGGAGAAGTGAAGAGAATTACTCTATATTATCTAGAATATATATATTTGCTATATATGACACTTCATGTTTATTATATTTTCATGGATTTATATTTATTTATATACATTTATATACCACCAATATGGAACACCAGGATCTCCTCCATAACTAATGCTGAAAGATGGGATTTGAGAGAAGCTCCTAATGGAGGAGCAGGATTTCAAGATCTATGCTGACCCCTGAGCAGGGTTTTGAAGTTAAAATAGTTTAATATCTCTCATTCTAATACCAGTTTCATCTCAGAAACTTGGTTAAAAGAGGGCTTTTTTGTGATTTGTGAACCAGATACCAAAAACTGTGGTAGAAGCTAAAATGTAAAGAAAATCTTTCTAAAGGGAAACAGGATGGAAGCCTGGTAATGGCTTGACTATAGCAAAGGTAGCAAGTTATCTATGAAAACAAATACTGAAACATAAAATTAAAAGCTTTTCTAAGCAGTGGACTGCTCATTGGGATAATGTAATATTTAGCAGCAAGACTTTCAACTGTTTCTCAAATACATACCAAAGAGAGTGTAGAATGTAAAAATCAGGGAAGTAGAAAAAAAGTGTTTTAAAAGAGTGTAGACAGATTTACAGAAATTAAGGTTGCATGTTACTAGTAGCTGAATTTGGTCAAGTGAGACCAATTAAATTCTCTAGCTTTCATAATACTCTTAAAAATAAATATATTTTGTTGTTTGGATTTTTGTTTTTTGGTTTGCAAACGTTTTTTGGGTTTTTTAGGTTATTGCTTGGGGTTCTTTTCCCCAAGTACGACCCACAGAATTCCCTGATTGTGATTAAATAATAAGCTATGTTCATATCTGTTTAAAATAATTCCACTTTGTTCTAGGCAGTTTCATTTCCTGTGAAAGTGACTTTTTATTGTGGAACTGGATTCTGATGGTGATGTCTGGTGCACTTCCCCTAGAAGGAGAGCTGAAAAACAAGGCTCTGCATAGATCAGACCATCCACAATGTTCTTACCTGAAACAGTCCCTTTGAAATAGCATGGAAATAGTATGAAAATGTATCAAACTGATGCACGGGGGGATTGACCGTGGGACTTTATACATTACTTTAAATAATGTGATGACTACCGTGAGGAAAAAATCAATTTCCAGCTGCTACACCAGTATTGAACTAGAGTTTTAAAAAATCAAAGATTTGTGCAGTGAGAAGGATAATTATTGTCCAGCTTTACTGGAGTAATGAGTCCAGGTCTGAAGTCCCCAGTAGAAGAAATATTTCCAACAGGAAAATGTCCACAGGACAGCCACTAAATTGGTTGGAGCTGGAGCACTTTTTGTATTCAACAAGGTTGGGAGAGCTGAGTCTGTTCAGTCTGGAGAAGACTCAGGAGATTTTACACCAACTGCCAGTACCTAAAAGGGCCTTATAAGAAGATTGAAGAGGGGCTTTTCACAAGGTCAGGGCAAGGGGGAATTAAGCTGAAGAATAGTGGGTTTAGTTTAAATATTAGGAAGTAATTATTTACTGTAAGGATGGTGAGATACTCTAAAAGCTTGACTAGAGAAGTCTTAGACTCCCCATCCCTGGACATGTTCAAGACAGGCTGGATAGGACTCTGAGCACTTGATAAGTGGAAAGTGTGTCTGCCCAGGACAGGGAGATTGGAGTTAAGAATCTTTAAACTCCCTTCCAACCCAAACCATTCTATATTTAGTTTATAATTGCATGATTCTGTGGAAGCAAAATCAAACAAACAAATAAACAAACATGTACAGTAATTAGCTTGTTGCAGTAGACAGAAAAACGTCTTTCTGCTGGTATTATTAACCTGTTGGAAGATTTCCTTTGTCCTTCAAAAATCCCCAACAAAACAAATAAACAAAAATAAACATAAAATAAATAACAATAACAATAAAAATAGACAATGGAGTGGAAGTCTGTTCCCAAAGTACCAAATAAAAATGCAAATTTTTTCTTCTTCTGGAAGGTGGAGTTATCAAAGCAAACTGGTTATATTTTACAGGAGGAAAAGAAAGAAAAAGAAAAAAGAGTAAAGGAGTTTCATTGATTCTAATAACAGCACTAGCTAGCCATTCACATGCACTTAAACTATGTATGAAGCCCTCATTCTTTGAACTGAATTTTTTTCTGTTGATCAAAGGACCTGTTTTGCAGTACTTGCAGTATTTACCTTTTTGGCAGATCTAAGATATCTACTACAGACTTTCAACCCCTATCTTTACATCTGTAGTGTTGGTAGGGAGTAAAAAATTTATTGTGATATCCATTTGTGACTTTCTTCAAGGACTTAGTTGTATAAACATGCCAAGGCATAAAAGCAAGACAGAAAGCCGAGGGCTGAAGTTACCTAAGCCAGAAAGGGGCTGAAAAACAAAAATAGAAAACAAAATAAACTAAAATAAAAATACTGTATGGTTTTAGAAGCAGGGATAACACAGTCCTTAATTTTAGGACCTTCTCTGCTCCTTTAAGATTCTGCCTTCATAGCTGTTAAGACTCCAGTATGAAAAGAGAGAGACAATTCAGTACCACCTTCTAAAAATCAAAAAGACCTTTAGGTATTTCAGCCTACAGAAGCTTCTGGTCCTGAGGAGTACTGGTGACTTTCAAACATAGGGTATGACAGGCTGATGTGAACCATCATTCCATACTTTCCATACTATTCTGCATTATACTAACATTCCAGTATCATGGACTATTATGATATAGTGTGTTCACTCCCTGAATGCTTCTTCCGCAATTTTTAGATTTTTAAAATATCACTATTTATTTTAAAACTTTTAGAGCTATTAGAAAATCACGAGAAAGAAACAGATCTGTGCTCAGCAGTACTGTTTAAATCCACTAGGAGACCATTGCAAGTTCTTTGGAATGAAGTTAATACAAAGGAATTGTTTTCAATATTTAAAGTATGGTGTGCCTATGTCAAAAATATTTGCACGGATTATATCCTAAAACAATTGAAAAAATGAAGATTCAAAATTTGTATGAAGGTTCTTATGTTCTTTCTTTGGGCCATACCTCCATCATTTTCTCTCTTTCTCACGTTTTTGGCTTTGGTTCTATTTCTGTGTAACTTCTAGTTATCTAGGGAAATACTAATTATTCAGATGATTTGAAGGAATAACTGAAATTTTGTTCTCAGTTCTTCATAGATGGAAAGACAGGAGTGAAGGAAGGAACAGAATTACCCAGAAGTGATACTGAGTAATATGTAAACCAAACTTGAAAAATTCTCTTAAATAATACCCATAATCTCAGCATTGGTGAAACAGTAAAATAATTTTTCTTATTTGTAATTTACTATATGTATACTGATAAAAATTTTTATGCATGACTTATGTCCCTGATAACTTGCTGAACTTGAGAACTGAATCCAAGACACGAGGTTAGCCTTGCTCTTTTATGAAACTGATTTGGCAGACAGGTGAGAAAATTCAGTATCCCTTTCAATTGCTTAAACATAAGTATTGCCTTACCTGGCATAGTCTGTTCTGTCCTTCATAAAACTTCAGATACTTTTAACTGCTTGGAATTGGGTATCCAAGTGATGTAATTATATTTTACTGTCAAAGCTCTAAATAAAAGATTATTGTCATATTCTACATGTTGCCATGTGTAAATATTCAAATTAACACTATTAAAACAATCAGCAAAAGACAGTGTTCTAAGTATCTCATCACCTGTTCAGTCCTTGGGCTACTCTGGCAAGAAATATTTGCCCTGAGTGAGTCAGATACAAAAGTCTGTAGCTTTGTCTGTCAGTTCTCCCATGAGCAACAGAGAGCATTGCCAAGACAGTGCTTTGTTTGTGTGCTGCTGCTTGGATTATTCACTATGTGAAGGAAATATCAAGCAAGCTCTATAAACAGCATAAACCAGTAAAAAGTGTTAGTGTATTGAAAAATAATGATAATAAATTTTTTTGACCTGTAAGTCTTAACTCAGGAAAATATGTATCTAAAATATGTATCTCAGGAAAGTATGTATCTAACTCCAAGGGTATGAATTATCACAGCCCTAAACTTACCTAAAGTCACATAAATTTTTTGTTGCATTTAAATGCATCCAATGCCATGGATTCATAAAACTTAGATTACAGCTGTGCCTAATTAGTGACGTTCTCAGTCAGATCACCTTTGCTAAACAATCCTCTGATAAACAAAAGACAGGAAAATCCACTTTCTTTTATATAACAGCTAAAAAAATTAATGATAAATAATTTGCACAGAATTACTGTATGGTAGTCTTTTATGAAAGATAAAATGATGTTGTTTTTGTTGTTGTACAGTCATGATGAAATACAGAATGAAAACAGGCTGTAGGTCATACTTACAGGTTGGTATCTTTCTCTAACCTGTGCATCTTTTTCTTTTTGGGGAATATTACCACTGTTAAGAAGAACAGCTCTTTCAAGACCCTTAAAAGTATTTTTGCATCTGCAGTACAACTCAGTGAAGATTTTCACTGTATTACAAGGCAGTGGGAGAAGACTGGGCTAAAGAAACATACCTGGTTAAAGACGTGACATCAAACATGGAATAAAATCTTAAGCCAAATCATGGATCCTTCACTATGCAAAAACTGACCTGTTGTGATAATTATGTGATTGGCTTTTATCATGTGTTGAGAGCTTCTCTATCCTTTCTTTCCTCTAAGGCAATGTTCCAGCTTTATTTAATACATGGTTTCTGCATTTTGTATATCATTCAGATCCTGATAGGTTTCATAAGAAGAATCCTCCTGCTCTCATCTGTGTTCATTGATGTCCAAGAATTTGCTGATAAAGGATTTGTTATCTACTGAAGACAAATGAGACGAAGAAGGGAATAAGGGACATTTTCAGAATATACTTATTGGTGGTAACTCAATACTAAGAATTTTAAAAGTAGATGACGAAAAATTAACCAAATCACTTAACACGTTTTTTCTTTCACTGTGTTCTCTGGCTATTGGATTGTGTTTCCTTTCACTTCCTGAAAACTAAAATATAGACCTAGTCCAGAAAAATCATCATTTATAAAGGCATCCCACTGAAATAAGTCTATGTGCTCTTTGTTAAACAGAAAGCTTAGTTCTTCTGTCTCTCCTAATAAAATAATTAGAAGCAAATCTCTCCTCCTTAAGTGAAAAAAATAATGGAAATTCATCTGTGCCCTCAGAGATCATAAAAACAAAGAGGATCAAATAGATTTATTCCTATTAAAAAACATTCAGGGGTTATTCTGACCCTGACTGATCATCAGCAGAGGCAGGGGCAGAAACACAGATCGTGCCAGAACACAGTGCTGTTTTCTGTCCCTCCAAATGTCCCAGTTGCTCAATCAAAGTGTGTGGGGAGTGACCCTGTGCTTGGTGAGCCACATGGACTGAAGGCACGGGGCAGCTCTCACTGCCCCTCTTTGCATAATGGTCAGATTAATCCCTCAAACACCCACTCAGTCAACCTTCATGCCTTTATAAACCTGTTTGGTTGTTTGCAGTTCAAAATTCCTGTTGTGATATTGCCACAAAATTCAGTAATTTGTTGGGGGTATCAGCTGGCAACATTTCTATGCTGTTCTGTAGGGATGCTTGCACCCAGAGCAGTAATTAAAACAATTACCTATAGTTTTATCTGCATTAAGTTGAAAGTAGAAACATCTGCTGCAAGCAAAGACTGCTTACAGGCTGGGCTGGGCTAGGCTGGGCTGGGCTAGGCTGGGCTGAGCAGGAGAAGAGATTTCTGTGGTATTATTTCATTCCAACCAGTTTCATTAAAGTCACCAACAATACTTACTGAGGACTTACAGAAGCAAAAACATAGACAAAAAATAGAAGTAGCTAAATTTTAGAACAAAACTCTTAATCCTTACACAACATAGAGAATATATAGCTTTATATGCAGCTTCCTTTTTTTACCTCTACAATTTGCATTCTAAGGTATCTTTCTGCTATTTCTTGTGTTCCCCTCATTTATTGATCTGCAGCACAACCTGAGACTGAGAGTAAGAATTGTCACTTTGAGAATAGAGTTGATTTATCAGAAGGATTGTTTGCATTCTGCACAGAATATCTGATGAGCTAAGCTTTTCTTCCTAACAATATCTTATGGATTATTACCAAAAGCTATTTTAAAAAAACAAACAAAAACAAGAAACAAAAACAAAAGCAAAAAACCAAATCAAACCAAACCAAACAACAACAACAACAACAAAACCCCAAAAAACAAAACAAACAAAACAAAACAAAACATAAAAAGAACCACAACCCCCCCAAAAAAAAACCCACAAAAACCCCCAAAAAACTCAAACACAATACACCAAGGGTATTCCGAAAGAATAGTAATCAGATTTTATAGAATAAATTTTCCCAAAATCAATGGAAGAGGCATATTTTCTGCACCATTCATCTTCCATGAAAGCATTTTAACATACTACTTCGGACTAAAAACATAATTTAAAAAATACGAAGCATAATACCAAAGCCTTCTCAAACTTCTCTTGAAATTGCTGAAAAAATGGGTTGAGAAAAAATGCATGAAATTAACTCTTTGGTCCTTAAATCAGTTCATGATTTGTATGGTCTGTAAACTTTAAAGTGTATCCTTTTAAATGCTCAGTTACAATCGAAATAGCTCAGTCTAATTCTCTTTAAAAAAAGATATTTTATTTGTGGAAGAGAGAGAATCAAAACCATATCTTGCCAGAGACAAAATTGTACCACTTACATTTGCAAAATCATGTCTAATAAATATTTAGAGTGTTTAGATTTTTTATACATATTTTTGCCAAAAAAATTAAGTCAAAATTATGTGAAATATAATTCAGTTTTCATGTAAATATCTCAATTTTAATTCACTGATCTGTAAAGTACAATTTATCTTGAGATTGACATTATTTTCAATATTTTACTGACAGTAAACCAGTTTCACTTTAAAAGATTAATACAGCTGTAGTATCTGCAAATCTAAGTTTAAATTCTCTTTACATTTCATGCATGTGATTTAAATTGTAGTATGTACAGTGGGACTGGCACTGTCAAAATCAAATTTTAAAATGCAGTTCCTTACTTTTCCTTTGATATTGCACAAACTTTACAACGTATCTATATCTATATCTCTATCTATATATCTGCAGTAAAAGAGTAACACAGAACTAACATTAAATATCTAATCCTTTTTCTTTTCCATTAAATCTCCCTTAATTTTCAAGAATCTTTTATTCATCTTACAAGAAATCAATATTATTCCTGTGCATAAGCAAAGGAAAAAAATCCACCTGTTAATATTTTCTCCATAATTTCCTGTCAGATGCATTAATGCAATATTTTACTAGACAGCCATCTGTAACAAGTTATTTTTTACTAAGAGGGATCATAACAGTAGTCAGTTCTGGTTTGCCACTGCACATAAGATAGTGCTCATATCAAGATATGTTTAGGTACTATTCTGAAATAAGAGGATGAGGCAGTTTTGAAATGAGGAAGATTGTCCTTCTGTAAAAGAGGAGTGTTAGAAGTATGGGCAAGACTGCAATCTGAATCAATGTTTGCCTTTTTCCTTTGAGGGGCACCAGTGAAATCAACACTCTGACAAGAGTAGTGCAGATACCCTGCACCACTTTTGTCTTTGCCAAAAGGAGTTGATAAATGACTTTCTGTGCTCTACACTCACCTGCTGCTTCCTGTGAGAAGGGTGAGTGCAGCTTGGGAGTGCTGAGCCAAAAAAGTTATATGCATATATCTGTGAATTAGCTGATGGGTTTTGAGGTTTTTAGATTTGGTTGTTTGTTTTTTTGTTTATTTTGGAACGCATCTGGTGCATTTTCCTCTTTCCTTTGATGAAGCTTGGGGTCAAAATAGTAAAAATGTTTGAAAAGACCCATTTTAATCCTCGTTAAAATTGGAGCTACTTTCTACTACATTCCCCTTTCTTCATCCACTGGCTATTAGTACTCCTCTAGATATCAGACCTGTACAGCAAGGAAGACACTTTGGCCTACTATAAGCATAGACAGTTTGCAAAGTAATCTTTTCAGAAGCTGTCATCTATCAGTGTAAAAGAAAAAAGCAGTTCCTTGAAGCTATCAATCAACTTTCACAAGTAAATTTCAGGCAGAAAGCCAACCATAATTGAGAGTTCTATAATGAGATGCTCAGCATGATTTCAAAAGTTTCACAGTCAGGGGCAAGCAGGCTGTCATTTTAGGAGACATTTTGGATTTTTTTTTTTTTTCATGGCTAGAGACTGATATGATGGAGATGAAAACCTGGATCTTAAATCAATTTTTGGAAACCTTACACACAAGGAATCAGACATTTATTGCTACTGTGTTAGAACCAGTCTTTTTCATATCAACTCACACCTCTAAAACACCTCGTTTATTTGCAGAATTATCCTGAGATTTAACTGTCGTGACATGCCATAATATTTGTTAGGGAATTCCTTGTGGGCTCTCTTGAGACTTCTGGCTCAGCCTAGGACAAAGGGCTGAGAAGAAACTGAATGAGCTCTTCAGCAGCCCGGGCAGGCATTGTTTCCTCAAGATAAGGAACAATTCTGCTGCTAGTTCTCTTTTTGTCAGTGGGTCCCTGAGACACAGCTCGTACATGCTGCACACACTGCTGCTGCCCCTAACTCACTTCATGTGGAGCTGTTAGGGGTCAGCAGAGGAACAGCTTTCCTTGCTTCCTGCCACACCACTCTAGGGGAAGATAAAGGGGCTTGTGTGGTCCTCTGTACATTTCTGGAGCACTCAGGTTACAGAAGCAAAGGGGTCAGCAGGTCACTGCCTTGCCTTCCCCTCAGAGGCTGACCTGCACTGTGGCTCATGGCAGCAGCTTCCACAGGAGAAAGAAAAAGCCAAGGAATACAGACCAACACTCTTCCTAGTCCTAGATTATCACATCAATGATTGATGGCACTACCACAGAATAATAAGAAATAAATGACAGATTTACAGCTCTGTATGAAAAGGATCCACCTACTAAATACAGTTTAGGGTGTAAAGACTCCTTCAGGCCTGTGTCATAACTACTGTTGGATCCCACCAACCCTTCTATTTTAAACACCAGAAAGAAATTTAGCTATGTAATGACTTGCTACAGAAGATTAAAATTGATGATAATTGTACTTTCTGTCACAATATTGATTTATAACTTTTATTTTAGAGAACCATACAGGCTTAGCATTGAGAAGTATGTTGACATGATTTACAAAAAGAAAGTGCAATATAATGTTCTCTTAAAAGGTTGTCTGTCTATATTTATATTTGCAAAGGGTTGGTTATGGAAAACCAACTAGTTCATAACATGATGGACTGTTGCATCTGTTGCTAGTAACTCTTTGCAAATGGAAAATATGTTTGTGGGTATAAACATTACAGGTGCAAGAAAACCCATTTTAAGCAGAGGGGCAACAAAGAAACATGAAATGAACAAGTACGAAAACCTTTGTCACAGTATTGCAGAATAAGCTGAGTTGGGTCACACAAGGATCAACAAAGTCCAGCTCTTTGCCCTGCACAGACCCGCCATGTGCCTGGGAGCTTTATCCAAAAACTTCTTTGAGCTCTGTCAGCCTTGGTGCTGTGACCACGTTCCTGGGGAGCCTTTTCCAGTGCCCAAACACCCTCTGGGTGAAGAACCCTCTCATGATATCCAACCTAAACCTCTCCTGATTCAGCTTCATGATGTTCCCTTGGGTCCTGTCACTGCTCACCTGAGAGATCAGTACCTTCCTCCCCATTCCCTTGACAAGGAAGTTGGAGTCTGCATCAAGATCTCCCCTCAGTCTCCTCTTCTCTGGGCTGAACAGACTCCAGGCTGAACAATGCTCTCAGCCACTCCTCACACGGCTTCCCCTCCAAACCCTTCACCATCCTTGTGGTTTTCCTTTGGACACTCTCCAACAGCTCAATGTCTTTTTTGTGTTGCAGCGCCCAGACCTGCCCCCAGCACTGGAGCTGAGGCTGCCCCAGCTCAGAGCAGAGCAGGACAATCCCTCCCTTGCCTGGCTGTGATGCTGTGCCTGATGTCCCCAGGACACAGATCGCCCTCCCTGCTGACTCCTATTCAATTTTTAGTAAACCAGGACCCACAGGTGCCTTTTCACATCACTTGTTTCACGCATCAAATTCCCCAGTCTGTCTGTACACCCAGGGTTGCCCCATTTCAGGAGCAGAATCCGGCACTTTCCCTTGTTGAACTTCAGATGGATGGTGATTGCCCAGCCGTCTTATTTGTCAAGATCTTTCTGCAGGGCTTTCTCACTTCTGAGGGAGTAAAAAGCTCCTTGTGGTTTCATATCACTTGTGAGCTTGTAAAGTTTCCCTTCCAGTTCTGTGTCCCGGTCATTTCTGAAGCTGCTGAAGGGCACAGGGCTGAGGATGGAGCCCTGTGGAAACCCCCAGTGACAGGTCACCAGTCTGATGGCCCCTGTAATTCTTTGTGCCTGTCCCATAAGCCAGTTGCTCACTCATCATGTCATGTGTTTATCCACCTGAACAATGGAGATTTTGTCCAGAAGGATACAGTATCAAAAGCTCTACTGAATCCAAAAAGATTGCATCAGCTGGCTTCCCTTGATCGTCTAGGTTGTCATGAAAGGAAAGCAGGTTTGGTCATGAAGCCATTCTGGCTGTGTCCAGTGGCTGTTTTTCCCCTCAGGTGTATTCCAGTAATTCCAGAATAATCTTCTCCATAACTTTTCCAGGCAGTGAAATGGGACTGACAGGTCCATAGTTTACAGGGAACTCTTCTTGCCCTTCTTGAAAACTGTGACAATGTTCACCAGCTTTCTGTCAGCTAGGAGCTCTCCAGATGCCCAAGACTGCTCAAAAATCGTTGAGAGGTTTTGTGATGAAATCAGGATACTAGTAAAATTGTATTTCTGGGAAATAATATCATCAATACAGGATCTATAAGAAGCAGGGCAAAGATATACAGCTTGGAATCAGTAATTTCACCTCAATTTTACCCAGCTATGGCAGGAGTCTCCTTTGTTATACACAAGTAAATTTACTTGGCACTCAGACACAATATCATATTTTTTTAAGGCCTGATTTTCATTAACACACCTTCATTGAATAGTATCAGTTATTCCTTCCCTGTCATGTCAGTTACTCAATAAAATTTCTGTCCATGTGTCTTATCCACTATGAGAAAAAAATGTCGATAATTGTCTAGCAGTTTAACAGCACCTTTGCAAAGACCACCCTATTTTCAATACTTTCAATTAGTCTGGTTTCAGATCACCACCTCAAAGTATGTGAGTGCCCATAGGAAGATTCAGTCTTTTTCCTTAACAAACCATAATGCCTCCAGAAATTTTTAAAAAAAGCAAAGGTAGATAAAAAAAGCATATTGAGATATTTATTTTTCAGATGTTTCCACTGAAGAAAAGTAATTTCAAAAACACAACTTGCCAAGGCAAACTAACTAAATGCATTATCCTGAATTGCTGAAACACAAGACTGTAATGTTATCATGCATTCATGACAGGTCCGTCATATTGTCAGGAAATTTTTGGTCTGTATTGCAATTACGTAAAGAAAAAGACAAGCTACAAAATTCTTGATATAAAAGTATATTTAGATTGAACTGTATAGATCCCTTGGAAATGGCAATTCCTTTTAGTGCTTTCTAATTTTTAATCAATCTTCCAATAAAGTAGAACTTTTGGAGGCTCTGCTAATTTTGACAATGGTTTGATAGGCTTGGAACTTCAAATTTTATTTTTAATTATTTCTTCTTTCCTGATGATAGTAAAGCCATTTATAAATAAGGGGATTTTATAGTCTTTTATTGATTCTTCTGTGCAATGTAGAGTTACAAAGAGTTTGGGTTAGTTCATAATAAAGTTTTAAACTTAATGTAAATTATTTGATACAGTTACAAACAAAAGCTACAATATGAACACACACTGAAATTTCTGCATATAACCTCAGTAGTATTGACTCACGTTAGTATTTCAGGACAACAAAAAAGGTTATGATGCTAAAAACTGGCAAGTATAAAGCGGAATACAAATATTACAAATATTCTCTAACATAGTTCAACTAAGATTGTGTTGGGTGCTGCACGAAAGCTCAACAAAAGGCTGCAGAGCGTGGTGTGTGTCTCCTGGCACACTCACTTTGTTTGTCCACAGCCACCAGCTGCAGCCAGACTGTGTCCCATCGCCCTGCACACCTGGGCAGGGGTTCTGCAGGGGGCTGGGGACAGACCCTGTGGGACATGTGCAGGTGAGCACTTGCCCACCAGCATCCTGCATCCTGGGCAGGTGCCTGGGTGCACAGCACTGAGATCATGGGACCTACCTGCCTGGTAACACCATAGGATTTTTCAGAAAGCTACCCATATTCTAAACTAATTTCTCCATCAAAATGTGAGGTTAATCAAGTGGGACAACTCAGCTTTTAAAGTTGAATGTACAGCTTTATTTTTTTTCTCTTTTCTTGCAAGCTTAGGCCCTGTGTAGAAGAGTTGGGAGAGTGCAAATGAAGGCCAGGGCACCAAACAGAGATCCACACTGAGGGAGAAAAATGGGAAAGGCAGTAACAAAGTCCCTGTTACGTAAGTCCCAGTCATGTCTCTTAAAGGAAAAACTTCTTTCTCTTTCTTCAGTCTAGCTAGCTGAGATACATACTGTATTTTACTTCCTTTCTTCCTTAGGTTCTGATATCTAAAAGAATCTGTAGAGAAATTTGTTGTATTTTTGTAGGTCTAACCAACAAGAGAATCAATCCTGATTTCCTTCTTACTGACAGTATGAGCAAAACCAACTACTAAGCATATTTGCTATTAAAAAAATCTTACAGTTACAGGTGTTTCCCTGGATCAAGTATGTGTGCACCTAGTAGCAGAGGAGAAATCCCATTTGATTATGCACAGAGTACATCGATTCACAGTCACAGGATCATTTAGGTGGGACAAGGTGTTTCAGAGTATCAAGTCCAACCAAAGCAGCAGTGCCAAGTCCATCACTAATCCATGTCTTTAAGTGCCACATCTGAACTTCTTTAAAATACCTCTAAAGATGGTGTCACAACTGCTTCCTGGGTAGCCTGTTGCAATGCTTGATAGCCATTTTAGTGCAGAAAATTTTCCTAATATACAATCTAAACCTTCACTGATGATTCCTCTCATCCTGTTGCTTGTTGACTGAGAGAAGAGACCAATTCCTAGCTCTCAACAACCTCCTTTAAGGTAGTTGTAGGAAGTGAAGCTGTCCCTCCTGATCCTCCTTTTCTTCAGGCTTAACACCACCAGTTCCCTCAGCCACTCCTCCTAAGATTTATCACTTCAGTTCTGCAATGCATTAGTTTTACAGGATTAGTCCTGCAATAATTGTAATTGAGGCTTTTACACTACCATTACAAACTGTTATGTCACCACAGTTCCTTCACAGCTCTTGTTTAGTTTAGACAACTGTCTAGAAGCATCAGCTTGACAAAATGCAGATATCTAAGGACAACTTATTTTTTATTCTGAGCAAGGACTTAGAGTTCCTTTTGCAGCATGAATTATTTAATAGAATTTAAAAGAAGCAAAGGTCCTTGATTTTTGACAATGATAATTTTAACTGAGGAAAGTATCAAGAGCACTTGCTCAAACTGACACCAAAGAAACAAACAAAAAAATCAGCTACTATGGCTTTCTGAAAGAAAATAAGAAATACTCTTATTTTGAAAACTGCATTCAGTGTCGTATCAAGCATGTGTATTAATAATATGAGCCACAGACCAATTGATTTAGGAGAGAAACTACATTCTTGGGTTTTCCTACCACTTTGGAGTCAGTCATTAAAATCCATGTCAGAAACAGCCTTCTCGTCAATTTGATTTGATTTGCATGTCCTTTGATATTGTCATGCTTGTCTCCTAGTGTCATTTTTTAAAACGGTGTCTAAATTTTAATTTCTTAATCTATATTTATGCATCAATGTCTCTGAACTGACAGCTTGATTTTACAAAAGCCTTGATAATCAAGCAGTTCTCATTGATTTCATAACAGGGTTGCACAGTGCATGATCAGAACTTTCAGATGTCTTTCTGATATATTTATATCCCAGCCTCAGGGCTCTGGTAGCTCTGCTGGCTCTGGTAATGCCATACCAGGATGACAAGTTGGCTTGGCTTGTTGCCACACCGTCTACATGATATTTCATTGTAATCATACACCAGTCTGTGGCCTAATTCAGTGGTTGCAACCAACAATATTCTAGGATCAATCCCTGTTTCCACAATAATGAATCTGAAATAAATTTGTCAGATATTAAAGAAATCAGGTCACATAAGTAATACCTTTGTAACAGTTACAAAATTGTTCCCACAGAAAAGTCACCAACTACTGAACTGAGCACCTACTGAAAGGCAGAAATAATGTCACACACAAAAGCACAAGTTTGTCCAAATACATATTTCTGTGCTGAGAAGGTCTAGTATCCAAGCTCAAAATGAAAAATCAGAACAAGTTTTGTATGACATAAATAGTAGAAGAGATTTGATTATAGCAAAAATGCTACATGAGCTATTTTAGGGCATAGTAACGCTCTGGAAAGAATTGAAAACAAGAAAAAAAGAGAATGAAATAATGACATCTATATTATAAGACATACATATATTCATATATGTGTATACATAAGTACTTACTATTTATGCTGGTATCTGTCTTTTGTGGTGTGTGCAAATGTAGAGAATAGATATCAAAAATCAAGCATATAGGAAAGGAAGCTGCTGTTTAAAGCATATGGTCCCCATTAAAAAACTCTGAAGAGTAGATCCACAGTGGTTTATATGATACTTTAAAAAAATAGAAGAGAAATTAAGCAGGGAGAAAGTGAGCAGCCAGGACTTTAAATGAGACTGAAAGCCTCCTTCATTCCCTGCTGGGACCATGACTTCCAGCTAGGGCAAACCTTGGTCATTAACATTCTCAAAATCTTTATATTGCTGCTTGCAGAAGGAAGCAGCACATCCTTCTTCCAAGGAAACTATTTATTACTTCTATCTACACTTCTATCAATTCTTCTAACTCTGTCCGTCTTAGACATGGCTTATCAAATTTTTTTATATACATTCTCACTGTTTAAAATACTTTTGAAAATATCATCTTTAAAAAGAGTTTTTTATTACTTGGTTCTAGTCAAAATTGGTTGCAATTTCTATTTATTTTTGTTGGTATTTTTCTGGGTTGACATTTAAATTACTCTATATAAAATGCCTTCTTTAATATCATCTCAGATTTAGAAAAAAAAGCTTTTTATCTAACTTTTGGAAAACTGGATAATTGGGGTTTTTTGTGTTCAGAAGAAAAATGTTTATCAAACAGGTATTTACCAAACTTCCACAATCATGGCTCAGATCTGTATTTCCTATCATCTAGTCATCTAGCCACCACTTTTTTTTGTTTAGGAAACACAACATTCTATTAGACTTTGATCTTGGTCCATCCTTTGAGAACACGAAGTAAAGGCAACATCTTAAATAATGCAACTTGTGCAATCTCCAAAGCAAATGGCAAATTAATCAGTCTCTGAATCCTTGTTTTTTTGAAGACTTGTGCATTTTTAAAGAAGATGGAGTAATTGTTTAGTGACTTGGTGCCATTGATTTTCATTATGGATGGTGTTGACTAGGTCTGTGTCAGGTCACCTGGGAGAGATAGCCTTTGCATAGCTAAATAAAATAAGAGGAGTGCCATTTCTTGTTCCACATTCAAGAGGCAAGCTTCAGTCCTTGAAATAAGTTTTGTGTGACCTTCTGGACAGAGAAATTTGTCCTTTTTGGCAATTAGAATAAATGAGAGAAATGCAAAGCTGCATAGTCATGAAGCAGAGGTGTGGATTTTACAGACCAGCAGATTCCTGGTTGAGAAAATTGGTCGGAAGAAAAAAGTTATAATAAAAGAGAAATGCTCTCATTTACTAAATGTGTGTAGTACTACTTGATTTCTCCATTAATAGCATCTGGAATAGAAATTAAAAGTGCCTGTGAGAAGAAACATATTTACTTTAAGGCATATGGTTTGCAACTTCTTACAAAATTTTGGTATTGTGCAAGAGAGAAATTCCATAATATAATAATCATATTTAACTGAGATATAGATTTAACATACCAATTTCCAGGTATTTTCCTCCTAAGATTTTTACTTGCAATTTTGAAATGGTTATACTTTTTATATATTTTCAGAAATGACACAGAATTATTTCTAAGCTATACTAAAATTCATATTTCTTCCACTTCAGAGGATTGAAAAAATATATATTTTTCAAATTGGGCAGATTTCTTCAGTTTGTGTGTTTGATTTTTTTTTTAATTTTACCTTCTGTTCTGGTTTCAGGATTTTCCTCTCACTTTCTGCTGTTTAATTCTTCTCCATCCTTGCCATCTGAACTTTTTCTGTTCTCAAGTACCCCAGTCCCATTCAGTGTCATTGAAATGAAGTCTGTAATTTTAGTGTTTTACAATAGCTACTGGATTTAGGAAAAAAAAATCACAGATTTGTCATATTATGATGACTCTGAATTTCTCTGGAGGAAAGTGTGACTTTAAAGGTTTGTTGGCTGCCAGTGGCTTTTAGACATCTGCTTCAGCAGATTCTCTCTCACAATGATAACTGTACAATGAGAATGTGTGAGCTGTTACACAATTCAGCATTCAAAGAAATCGAGTTTTTCTAGAATGAGGTGTCTTGGAAAACAGAACAATCTGTTTGATAATGTACAAATATCGCCATTAAATCAATTTTTATTTACTCAACCTGCTTCCATAAATACGTCAATTAGAATCTTATCAAAAGCATTTCTGAAAAAAGGCAAAGGAACATTGTTACAATACTGTTAGTGTTTTGGGATAGCTGACAGGTAATTTGAGGCTACAAAGAGATTTGATTGATTGACCAAGTATTCCTTCCATAGAGGCTAATATAAAACTTTTAGGAAAGCTATTAAATATCTCTTGTACTTCCTGTGTCTCCTCTAATAGTAGCTGTGGGATGTGTAATAACCACTTTTCATTTCTGTCAGCCAGGTCAGAGGGGAGGAAATAGGCGAAAGCTAATGAGCATGGGGTCCATGAAGAAAACACTGATGCATATGGCACTAAAAAGAGAATTGTCTTTAGCAAGAAAAGAGTAGGTTTTGAACATCATTTGGGTTTGGTGGAGCAGTGAAAAGATGCTGTGAAAGGATAGAAAGGAGAGGAGGGTCCTCATCTATGTGTGCGAGTACACATGCAAACTCTTATTTGATATATGGAGGTGTTAAATTTCCACGAGCTACAGGTTCAGGTGATATGTGGCAGTGGAAACCACAGTTTACCCCAACGTCTTTCCTAGAACAAACAAGCTGGGCTGGAGATGTTTCTGAAAATTGGCACTGTATCTTCCCCTGGTACAGAGTAAAAAATTTTGAGTTTTTCCTCTTGAAAAAATTGATGAGGACTCAGGTGACATTTGCTAATTGGCAGTGATGTTACAACAACTCTTGTTAATTCTGTTAATCCAGGAAAAAGGTTGCTGGTGATTCTGGGACTGAGAAGGAAGAATAGGGGAAAGCTTTGAACAAATCGCTTGTAGTGGGAGGCACTGGTCTCCCCTGTCTGGTAACTAGCAATAGGACCCAAGGAAATACAATGAAGCTGCATCAGGGTAAATCCAGATTGGAGATTAGGAAAAGGTTCTTCACTGAGAGCATGGTCAGTCACAAGAACAGGCTTCCCAGGAAGGTGGTCATGGCACCAAGCCCATCAGAGTTCAAGGACTGCCTGTGCAATGACAGTCAGTTATGAGATTTACTTTCAAGTAGTCCTGCAGGAAACAGGGAGTTTGTCTTGATCCTTACAAGTCTTTTCCAGCTTGAGATGTTCCATGATCTTGTGATTCTAAATTGTTTTACAAAACCACAGGAATCCTGTATAAACTTTTATCCATCTTAGCAGATTCTTTGAACCTCCTAACACAATGTAGAAAAGGGAATATAAGATTTTCTGCTTTCCAGTTGTTCAACAAAACAATAAAGTGCTGTCTCAGTAGGGCCAAAAGTCTGGACTCAATCCACAGTAACTAGATGCAGTCATTACTGCTGCTACTTCTCTGTGCACATGAACATGGAAAGTATTCTTTGTTCATCTTCTATCCAAACCTGCTATTCCTTCTGCATTGCTAAGGCTGAACTGAGTCATCACCATGTCTGCAACTGACTTGGAAAAAGTCCTTAAGGTGTCTCTGACAGAATAAAATACCCCACTTAAGCTTAATGGAGGTCAGTATTTTTGGCATATAATACAAGAGTCAGTTAGAGAGAGAAAATACTTGGGTAGATGGAGATAAGAATAATTTCACAGGTGTAACTGCATGCATAAAAATGATAAACCCTGAAAATCCTGTAGTCAAAATATTACTATTTCCATGATGCAATCGTGCAAATCGAGAGTTATCATATGCAAAATCGATAGTTATGATGTTATTTATCAATATTTAAAACTCCTTGCAATCATTAAACCCATTTAGCCATTTCCTGTATATCTGCATTTTGATTGGATAAAGAGATAATAAAATATTCTTACATAGTTTTGCTTTCGAACAATCTCTAAAGCCTGTTCATTTTAAATTTCCCAGAAAGAAATAGGAAGTCCTTTGGTGCTGTTTTATTAGAGGAAAAATAGCCTTCTCTTTCAATACATAAAAATAAAGGAACAAAACGAAACTGATAGAGAGCTCCAAACCAATTAAATTTTATCCTAAATTCCATAATTGGAGCTTCTTGGTGGAAAATCTTCCATCTTAAGTTTTTCTTTTTTTTTTTTTTTTTTTTAATGAAAGTTGCTTGAAGACGACACATGATACATGAAGGCTTATCAGAATTTTAATATTTACCTTTCTGAAGTGGAAATGGTTCATACAAGTACTGAAATATTTGATATATACATGTGTGTGTGTCTGTGTGTGTGTGTCTATTATTTTTATGCACAAAGATGTGACACTGTTCCAGTTGCATCACACTGCAATCTACAGGTAGATTTCTTCGTGTTCTTGCCAATCAAACAGTTTTTAAAGCAGCATTGCCTGTAAATCACTCCAGGCTGACCACAGCCAGGCATGGCACACTGCACTGCCCTGGGGCACACGCTGCCACGTGAGGCTCAGTCTGAGCTCTCAGATTAATGAAGTTTTCAGATGAGCAATAGGAACCTGTGATATCTGCAGTCTGAGACACGAGAGAGGAGAGGATTGGAGGACAAAATTTAGGTTACTTAGCTGAAGCACCTTTAGGTACCAATACCAAAGATGAACCACTGCCATAAATACAACACTCACTGAAGAATTAGTGCTGCTACTCAAATTATTTTCCCATTATGGCATGAGTCAGAAAAACTTGAAAAAAAGCATCACAAAAGGAAAGGTCAATGAATAAGATGCAAATCTTATTCTACTATAAATTTTCAAGTCACTGAAACTTTTACTTAAAAATAACAATAAAAATGGGAGTACATCTGTTCTTAGTCACCACTATAACACCTGTAGGGCACATAATGACTGAAGAAACAAGCAAAAATTTTTGTAAATATTTTGGCAAAAAAAGCAAAGCAGACTTTTCAATTAAGCTGACCAAGTGATCTACCTTATGAATGTAAAATAGAGTCTTTATACTGTATACTTTTTTATCTGAATTCATATAGTATTTCATACAGTCAACTTGTTCTAAATATTGCCAGGGTATATACTACTTATGCTAGAGTTAAATATGTTGTAATATAAAAACTGGTTTATGTTTAATAAAACAAATTTCATATCATTTCATCCCAGCATACTGCTTTCTTATATGCTGCTAACAGTTTCATTATATAAGTGGATTTAGACATGTCAGAAACAGTTTTGAAAAATCATCCTGACATCACCTAAAAATAAAATTCAATCGTTGTGCTCAATTGTTATGTGCATTATTCTTGTATCATCTAACACGTTACAAACAATATTACAGGATAAAATAAAATATTATTTCTACATGGGATTTATCATTTCTATTGGTATCTTTAGAAGATAAATCTTGGAGAATGTATTTGCAATTTTCAGTTATCAATTAACAAGGTGATGATTGCTAAAAACAGTTATAAGCCATAAGCCCAACTCCAGTTTCTTATAGATTTAGTGTCAATAACCAAAGGTGGCTGAGATGTACTTAAAAGGTACACAGCCTATTAACAGACTATAAAAAGAGGCTAGGTAAGTAGCATACCTTATTTAAATTTTTTTAATGGTTATGGTGCATGTGGGAAATCCATAAACTCACAGTTCTGAAAGACTCAACATTTCATGCTCTTCTCTTTTCTCTGGGAAGGCGATAACCATGAGGTGGAGCAAATACCATCTGCTCTCAGCCATGTGAAAATCCCTAGCTATGTGAATTCAAAGGTTTATTACCAAAAGATCTTGGGGATTTAGACATCTGGATTTTGTCCATAAAGCTTGAAATCCTGCCTTGGACAAAATTTTGTAAATACAATGCAATTTAATGAAGATTTGCATGGTTATGGATGCAGTTCCAACGAACAGGGAAAAGATCCCCCAACTCTGTTGGATCCCAGAAACCTGGGATTTTTGAGGTTTCTGTGCTTTCTGGCTCTGACCTCCTGGCGAAGACTGCTTCTGACCTGAGGCCTTGGAGAAAGCTTCCAGATTTGAGTGATGGAGTTAAAGTCACGGGTGTGTACTTAAAATAGAAGTGTGTGATTTCACACAAAATTTAAGTGATCCACTTTTAAATTTTCTCTTCTGATATGTCTTGTCAGCATCAGAACTTTTCCAACGTGTGATAATTGAGGTGAAAATATCAGGTGACCATGATCAACATGAATAGAGGATTAAGCAGAGAGAAGAAATTGAATATGAATATTTGTGTTGGCAGGCATGGATCTCAATGCAACAGTTATTTAATCCACAAAAATAAGGCATCCATGTGAAAAAAAAATGGATTCTCTAACTGAGTTGTTAGATATACTAAAAGAAAATATGTCAATTAACAAAGAAATCACCAAACAAAGAGAAAAATTAGGCTTTCTGAAATTTCCTGTTTTCTTATACAATACCCCATTGGTTGCAGGAGTGATTTTGACTTTGAAAAATTAGGTTAAAAACAAAGCATCTTCTGTGTTTTCTGTGACAACTCAGTGCAAAATACTGACATCTCACTATTTCTACACACAACTGAAGTAATTAGTTTGAGGGTCACTAAGGACTGAAGTGTCCCAATTCATCATATCTAAGAAAAAACCTCTGCTAAATAATGTCTCACAGTGAATATTTAGTGGTTGCTTTGTCAATGTGTCTCCACTAAGTCACACTTTCATTTGAGTATCAAATAGGGATTTAGTGTACATACACAGTGACAAATACAAAATGACAGCTTACTACTTATCATTCTGTCACTATGATTGTGAAGAATTTGTTTGGGGAGACTGAAAATGTTGGTGTAAACAGAATTTCCACCGTGAGCACAAGACTGGACTAGTTGTCATTCCTTCCACAGTTCTCAAAATTATCAGAAATACGATATAATTAAATCACAATGAAAGATAAAAATATTAGAAATACCTAGAATAGATAATTCCGAGTAATATACTCCCTGAAATTAATTTCTCTTTCTGTTTTCTTAGTGTCTGTTGAGACTAAGATTTCTCAAATATATTTCAGTTCTATGAATTATATATAAATTTCCTCTGGCAATTCTGTGCTGCTACATTTCACCAACGTTGATTAATTAAGAAAGGGTTGGCTTTTTTCCTTACCATATTAAAAGTCAGAAAAAATTCCAAGAAATGCAATCTGAATCTACAGAAAAAAAAAAAAAAGAAAAAAAAAGAAACACAAAAACCACAAAACAAACCAAAAATTTAGAGGAATTCTGACAAAAAATATCCCCAGATTATCAGAATAGGGAATAATAGAAAATTATTGCTATTTATCTTTCAAGCCTTCGTAGATTCTTTCTTATACTGTATTCTTATAAATATTAGGATATTTTCACTTTTGCAATAACTGTACACAAACACACTGTGTTAAGAGACCAAAATATACAGTGAAATTTTTGTTTTGGCAAATACAGGAGCCTGAGCTGCCAATAAATAAAATGAGAGCATCAGATAGGATGAATTAAAATACTCTTTAAGCAAGTATTCTGTTGTAGAATTTTAATGACTTTAATTTTATGAAGAAAATCTCTCAATGTCTGCAAAATGCATAAACATTACACAAAAGTGTAAGAAATTGAGTCCTTATTTTGAGAATATTGGGAAATATATATTGATGTATTTGGTTATGTATATCCACTCTTTTACTCATATATTGTTTGAAGTACAGCATTAACATGAATCTGTGAATTTTTCTGCTGACTCAATAGTGATATATATTAACTGTACATCAGGATGTTTAATAATGTCTCTGGATTGGAATTGCAGTTATCCAATACTGAAATAATTCTCATTTCAAAGAAATGTAGACTCTCCAGTTTCACTGTGGAAGCGAAATTGTATAGTGTCACCTTGTTGATGACATTTTCTTTCTGGAGGGGAAAAAAAAGGTGAATGAGACCACTGCCAAGTTAGGGTATTTTTAACTCATTCTAAGGAAGCATAAGCTAGTAAATATTTTCAAGTTATCTATACGTTTTTAGCTACTGATTACTACAGTCCTGATTCTGATTAATGCTAGCTAATATCCATTCTTCTACATACATGCAATTAACCCATTAGGCAAAAATTTTTAGACTCGGGCTTATCAGCCTTCCTGCAGCCAGATTTGTTGTTTGATGATGCAAACTGTGTCAACCATGAATTCTACTCCAGGCCTTTAATACCTGCAGTGAAATTTCCCTCAACATACTTTTGGTAAGTTTCAACAGATCCATTTTCCACAGACAGATGAGCTATTCAAAATCAGTTATGTATTATAGTTTCAGAAGCAAGTTTTACTTCCTAAGATTTATTGCCATCTTTTTTTCTTTATTTGAAAGAGAACCAAAATCAATCTTGATAGAACCAAGAAGTCTTTGCTATTTCTCTTTTGAATGACCCAATTTTCCTTTTCTTTTTAGGTTTTTTGCATCAAGAAGGATGTAAGATATGTGCAAGAAAGGAAATGGATGTATAATGCTACTTCTATGATATTTTTCAACCCCTTTTATATAGATCAGTGCCTTTACTTGACCTAAGACCTACTTGACCTACTTGACCCTATCCTAAGACATTTCACAGAAATTAGAGCTGACTAAAGTTCACACTTCCAAATTATCTTGTAACTAATTGAGTCTTGCTTCCATGCTTCCTCTTGACAGAATATTCCATGTGACCACTACTTAATCAAGCTTCTCAGAGCACAAACAATTCAAGTTCTATTCAGGAGACAGGATACAAATTTTATAAATTTTATATATATTTTTCTGTGTATAGTGTGTTTTCTGTAGATTTCCATTTATTAATTCTAGGCCCATCATTTTCTTATTATTTTACCTTGGTTTTTTGCCTTTTTTTCCTTCTATTTTTTTTTCTTTTTTCCTTTTTTTTTAATGTTTGTATGTTTGTTTGTTTTTGTGCGTATGTTTGTTTTTAATTTCTTTAAAATAAAGTATTAATATTATGTGACTGGAGGAGGTCTCTTCATATTTCTCTCCCTTCCTTGCTCTTTACCATTAAAAAAGTTGTATTTCTGGCTGTCTATTTCTTTTCTTTCCATCTGAAGTATGAAATATAGGACATGAATTTTTAGAAATATTTTCTTCACAAATAATGTCTTTCTTTTCTAACATTGTGAAGCCAGAACTCACCCATGTCTTCTGCATTAATACTGTATGCTCACTTTTAACAAGAAGATATAAATATCGAGAAGTAGACTAATTCCTTGTATTTTTTATGCACATTGGAAAATTGAAGAACATATAGTGTTACTCACCTTAAATTCAACATAGTACTTTTATTTTCCATAGCAACAGAAACAGCATCTGCTGCAGTACTTGTTCAGTCCAGCCCCAAATGTGAGGCAAAACAAGGATATTAAATGCCAAGCATCCTGGTACCCTTGATATGATAAGAGATAATTTTCTTTTACTGCCATACTCACTTGAAGTGCAGTAAGTGCCAAATATGCTCTGGAATGGAGCATGAATATGGGTGACTGACCCTGGTGTTGCCCTTTCCTTTTTTATTTCCTTTTTAAAAATTTTAAAAATCTATACTGTCCTGCAAGATAGACAAGAATCTCAAGTATCGTTTTCTCATCATGTCACTTAGTTCAAGAAGGCACAAATGGAACAAATGTGTTTCAAACATTTGAATGGTTTACTTTTCGCTTACACTTTCCCGGAAAAATGTGATAACTGGGAAGTTTTAAAGGTACCAAGGTTCTAAACCTAGAATTAATCAGCAATGGCATGGAAAAACAACTGGGGATCAGCAAACAGGCAGTGCAAGGATGACATACAATTTTGGATTAATAGACTACAACCAGGAGTGAGCTGCTGGTTTAGACACAGATACACTTTATTTTCAGCTGACTGGGAAAGTATAAATAGGATTTATTATGAATAAAACCATATGAAATTTTATGAGACAGTGAATCTGGGAAGAAAATAACTGGTGTGAGGAATTTTTAAAAATCCCACAGTGAATTAAAAAAATAAAAAAAGCCAAACAATAGGGAGTCTCAGAATCAAACAGAGCAAAGCCCTGCAATCAGAGATTCTGACAGTATTACCTGTTGAGGTGGATCAGGTGCATTGAGTCAAATGTTCATTGTCTGACATTGATCACTATTCCTTGTTTCAGCCAAAGATGCGGCACGACTAACATGGTCAGAGGTCCCACACCTATTCCAAAACGATATTTTCCTCCAGAGCATTGTCTCCACCCTTGAAATCCCGGGGCTGTTGCCCTCTGGTCCTTTGCACCTCGGCTGGCTCCTGAGATTTCTCCCTTTAAACACATGCAAGGTAAGATTTTGTTCTCCTTTGACTCCTGGCAGCACTTCTGCTGCAGATATATCCCAGCTGCCAGCAGCACTGACACTGTTCTGGGTCCATAACCAGAGGTTTATTTAACAGCCTCAGTAGGCTTCAGCTTGAGATGTAGTTTCTTGCAATATTTTGTACAGCTTACGTGAACTGGGGCCTGAAGGAGCTGAAACTTGTTCTCCACAACTTAAGATTCTATGGACCATCCTTAAAGCTGGTTATCTTGGTACAATGTGAACAGAAACTGGAGTGATTGGAGAAAATGCTTGAGTTTCACAGATTTTTTTTCACAACTCAAACTTCTCCAAATAAGGCCTTTTTCATCTTCCAAAGACATCAAAGCTGTGTCATCCTTCAAATTACATTTCCCAAGACCTGGCTAAAAAAATTAAAGTGTTCTAGCCATCTGGCAAGTAAAAAGCTATTTCTGAAATCAAATTTTCACATAATAGCAGACAAGTGTAGCCATTAACAATGGTAGAAATAAATTGACCATTAAAAAAAAAAAGTTAGAATGTGAGAATTGTAAACAAAAAGTTTAGGTATAAAATCCATTTAAAAAAACTAATAACGGAACCAAAGTGCTGAGGGTTCATTTTAATTTTTACTGCAGTCTTCTTGGTGTATTAATTTACATAAGAAACTTATGCAAACTTTAGCAAAAGAGCAGCAGTTTCTTGCTGCTGTTGAGATCAATATTTTGTATGATCTAAGAATAGCAGCTAAATCCGTAAGTAGGCAGTGTATTTCTGTGATGTCTATAGATTTCTATTTTTTAAAAAGCTCATAACGAAGGGTTTCATAAAACTAACGTCAATGTTTGTAGAGTACATTACCATGTTTCATAAAGATACAAAACTGTTGAAAAGTATTCCTTTAAATATTTTAATTGCTACAAAAATATCTGGGTTTATGTATTATCCCAGTGTTTAAATGCATCTTCATTTATACAAATACAAAAAATATTCAGATTACTTATATTTCTCTTTTACTTCAAATATGAACCATTTAAGTAGGAGCATAGAATATAATATTTTGTGCTTGATCTGTTTAAACAGACCACATATTTTCTCAGAATCTACTGTGTACATTGCCCTGGAAATGAAGGCATCTTACAGCTACAGTATGGAAATTTCTATTGCCCTTCACATTACCTATTGCCAGTCTAAGCATGACTACTGCATATTTTTTAAAATTATCCCACTCGTGTGATGTTTTAACTTTATAATCTTCCACTTTTACTACAGTAACTGACTTTTTCCAACAAAAAACCCTATATCTGCATATTAGATATTGGATATTTTGTCATGTTTCTATCTTAATCCTTTTTACTTTGTTCCCACTTTTTATGTTTTTATGTTGCTGACTGAAACGAATAATTTCATCTATTTTTCTGCCTTCAGGTAACTTTCAAGCCTGGCTCAGCCGCTTTGATGGGTACAGTTATATGTCTGCTGGACTTAACCAACCAAAGCTGATCATATTTATCTGTACACAACCTACTTCAGCCTTCTTTGCAGAACAGAGAATGAAATATGCAAGAAGGGTCTCCTCTCAGCATAGAACTCTCACCTCATGTATTTGCTTTTTCTGTTTAATTAATATCAAGGTCTGAAGAATGACACCTGCCTCTTTCTCTACAGTATTCAGTTTTGCTTCCAAGAGTGTTTTTGCTTGAGCTGCTTCCTGTCCACACCAAAATCCATGGCATGTTCTGTGAGGAGCAGCTGAGGACACTGCTTTTATTCCATTAGGAAGAGAAGAGACTGACTGAGAACCTCATCACTCTCTGCAGCTTCCTGAAGGAAGGACCTGGAGAGGGACGTGCTCATCCTCTCCCTGGGATCCAACGATAAACCATGGGAATTGTTAAAATTTGCACCAGTGTAAGTTAAGACTGGACATCAGTACCATGACAGTGTCAAACACTGGAAAAGGCTTCTTTGAAAGGTGTTTGATATCCCAAGCCTGTCAGTGGCCAAAGTATTTGGATAATGCTCTTAAAAACCTGCTTTAAATTTAGGTCAGTCCTGTGAAGTGGTCAGGCAGTTGGACAGGATGATTGTTCTATTCTATTCTATTCTATTCTATTCTATTCTATTCTATTCTATTCTATTCTATTCTATTCTATTCTATTCTATTCTATTCTATTCTATTCTATTCTTTCAATGGAGTAGCATCACACCCATTCCATGTATGGAGAGACTGTAATGAATTCCTCCTGCTTTTCCTTGGAAAGCATCACTTTTGGGATCTATAGGCTTTGGATAACTCCTTAATATTTTTTAAGTGTCAGAAGCTCCTAAAACCAAGCAATTATCAGTAAGTTCAAGAGTGTGCTGTGCTTCCAGTTCTTGGGCATTCACCCATATCCTACATCACCCTCAATCTTAGCCTGTGCCTTGAGTAGATCACTCAGAAGATTTTAAATTGAAATAGGATATCCTTCCCTCCCCTGCTCCAGCAGTTACCAGTAAAGACAATATCCTCTCCATAACTTCTCGCACTTTTTCAGGTCCAGATTATATTCTCACCAGATCACCTGCCCCCAAACATGGACTGTCCCAGACACTACATACTGCAGGAGCCCACTCTGGGTATGCAGCTGTTCCTTCTGGCTGAAAAGAAGTGTTCACTCCTCAGTTTGCCAAGTGTGTTTATGACATTGAACACAAGTTTAGAAAATTACGGTGAACCAATGTATATTCAAATTTTTTTAAATGGATGATCTGCAAGAAAAAAATAAACTCATCTGCAATCAGGATAACATTAGCATAAATTGCTCCTTACATACAGGCAGGACACTGCAGTGTGCTGATAAGTAGCACCCCTTAATTTCGACAACATGTTTTCTTTTAAAAATAGTATTTCATTATAACAATGTTAATTGTATAAATTAAAATATGGCAAATATATGCCCATTTAATTAATCTATTAATAAAACAAAGACTGGAATTAAATTAAATAACAATTTTCTGTATAAACAAATAACAATCTTTCTGTATATTCCCAAATAGTTAAGACTTCAAAATTTATCTTTCCTGCCTGGAGTATGAGGTATTTTGTTATTTCATCTAACAACAGTGCCAAATGGCTGTGTTTCTGAAGGTCAGAGAACAGTAATGTTATAAGAAGAAGGTAGAAAAAACCACCATAAATATTCCCTCTCATTTTCACTGCTTCTTGTCACTGTGTTGCTAACACAAAAGATTGAACTGAAAGAAAGTCTATAAATGCCTGTATGAGAACTGCAGTGAATTTTCAGCCTTAACCTCATAGGTACTCTTTAAAATAAATATTTAGTTGGCTTTCTAGGTGGACTTGTGTGTCATAGTAAAAATCCATCTTCAGGTATTTTATATATATATATATGTAGTTCACAGTACATTCAGGAAACACAAGATAAATTTTAAGGGAAAACATCTCTAGACAAGAAGTAAATTTTCCATTAACTTGAGCAGGAAGAGAATTTCACTCTATTTCACATGGTATAAAGTCACTTGTTTTTTTAAAGGATATGAAATTCTACATTAAAAATCCTGCCTGCCTCCGCCATCTTTTCTAGTCATTTCTTGTTTCTCCTGGAGACTTCTGCTACTCTAGACCTGGATTAATATATTTTAGTAAGAAAAAAAAAGATATTTTCAATCACAGAAATAAGTGCTAATGAAAATTCTGACAATGACCAGCTATAAGTTTGTCCCTGATGTAGTCTACCCTGTTCTAGACTTTTGGAAGCCCCTCATTAAGGGGAAAGGCTTATTACACTGGTTGAGTCTTTACCCAGAAGTGATGATACAAGAGCCTATTCAAGGTGTTTATATTCATCCATATATTTCATGTCATATTGTGGGAATAATTAGCTGCTTACTGTAATAGCTGAGTGGTCTGGTTGACCTGGTGGTGTTTGGACTTTGCACTCTCAGAAGCCTTTTTGAACCCAATTAATTCTGTGACTGTGTGGTTCTGTGAATATTCCTCTCCACACCTTTTAAAAATAGTGATCTTTCCCTTTTTCCAGTTATCTGGGATTTCCCCTGACTGCCACAACTTTTTGAATGTGATGGAGTGGGCTACCAGGAACATCAGCCATTTCCCTCAGGACCCTGGGATGTATCTCATCAGGCCACACAGACTTGTGGATATGCCATGTCATCGAGTGGTCTTGAACTTGCCCTGCACTTACATTGGGAGAGATCTTGCTCCCCCAGCCTTTCCCTTAGAAATTTGGGATGCTCGGAGATGGGCAAAGCCCGACTGCCAGAAAAATGAGGTGAAGAGCTCATTTAGTACCTCAGACTTCTCCATATGTGTTGTCAATAATCCTCCCTTCTCCTCAGTGGGGATATATTCTCCTTGGACTTTATTTTCTATTTACCTATAGAATCCCTTCTTGTTATTCTTTTCATCCCTTTTTTTTGTCCTATTTCATCTGTGCCTTGTCTTTCCTGATTCCATCCCTGCACAACCAAACGATTTCCCTGTACCCTGCCAAGGTCACAGGTATACTGCTGTGTATTTGTCAAGGTAGCTTCACCATGAATCAGAGGATCCCTTTGTGAGGCACAAAGTATTTTGTAGTCAGAGATCCTGAGGTGACCAGTGTGTCTTAGATTCTAAAAGAGGCAGGTGAGGACTTCATCATGTTGTGGTGTTTGTGTATTTCAGCACAGCTTCAGACACATCCTGAGATCATGGGTTGTCATGATGAACGAATATTTACAGAATGCAGAAGTGGACTCGTACTACATACTGCTGATGGAACAGAGCACTTGAGATCCCAAAACGTGATCCTGAAAGATAGTAAGATTATGCAATTATTTCTTTATTTGGATTAACAGCTGAATTTGCAAGAATTTGCGGTCATCTTTACATCTAAACTTTTGCTATTATAACCGTAGATCTTATGTACTGTCCTTTGTTTCATTTTGTAATTGCTCTGCAAATTTCTGTATCTTCAGGGCTATGTAGACTTAGACACACCTAGTCATAAGTCAAAAAGCAACTCATTGCGGACAATGTAAAGGAGTAGGTTTCTTAAAAATTCAATAAATTCATCAGGTAGGGGTGTGGAGGATTCATTTCAAATTTTTTATTGGCAGTCTCTGAGCATTCCTATAGTAAACTATGGTCGTAAAATTATTAATGTGTCAAAATTACAAAGGAAATAAAATAGGAATTGAGCCAGTAAACAAGAAAGCTTCATTAATAAGACTGCACAAGTATGGCTTTTTAATATTGTCTCTGTTTATGTGAGAAAAAGAAGCATTGCAGACAATGCAAAAATGAAAAATCATTGGTACATATTGCTAACTTCAGACCCTCAATCAAAGATGCAAAGCTGACTAGAAATCTTCTGAGGCAAATGCAATCCAAACTCCTAGGAAGATCAAAAATTAAGTTGCAAAAATGCAACTTAAATGCAAAAATAAAGGGCAGTCTCTGAGCTAATTCAACTCAAAGCTGGTCAACCCAAGCTGAGGTAGACAAATTGTCCCATAAAAGTCTTGGGCCAAATACATCGTTCAATTTTCAGTTGACATAGATACAATTAAATCTGAATTGATTAACTGCTAGGGGTAGTCAGATGAAGGAGAGCTGACTTCTAGAAACAGACTACCTAAACACAAATACCAAGCAGTACACGATTAATAAGCAATAAGAATTTTATTCTGTGTTCATTTTCAAAAATCTATGATTGGATCCTTAAGATTTATTTATAACTATTTCATCTTGTATACTACAGCAAGTTTCTCAACCCTGCAACAAAATTATGTTGTCATGAATAGAAAGCATACTTGAGACTCTGACCTGCTTTTCTATTTTCTAAGCAAAGATGTGTAGAAAATAGCAGAGCAGATGTTTGTCCATTTATGACTACCCAACTGTGTTAGACATACCAGCTTTTCTTTATTCTGCCAGATTTCTGCACGGATCTGCTATACCAAAATCTTGCATTCAGACACCTGTGGGTGTGCGTTTGTTGACAGCCAGAAGTTGTCATAGATTTGAATTTGTCTCTGTAAAGGTAAATAGATACAACACAGTTAAGTCTTCTTTTTTTTAAGCCTGAGATATTTTTTCAAGTATGTCTTGAGGCAGCAAGATATTTATCTTCTATTAGTTTTAATTTGTTGCCTTTTTTACTTGTCATCCAAAAGAATCAGTTCTACATATATTAATACTTGCATGCCATATATTTTAGATTTTTCAGACAATCCCCATCTACACCTACATCTACTAATTATCTGATCCAAACCTCAGAACAGAGCTATTCTGATGAGCTGTGTGTTCATGTGATCATGTGGTATTTTTCATACAAATGAACTGACTTTAGAGATCAAATTTCCAAAGGGAAAACAATATATGACTAAAATTGAAAAATGCATGTATATTACACGGAATATATATTTTCATCTTGAATACAAGACAGCAAACTTATATATTACTTTGTAATACATCAGACTACTAACCAGCAGGTAAAGCTGGACAAAGCTCAATAAAATCTTTCAACACCTAAATATACACCTCTTCAAAAGGGGATTTTGTAGTATCACAAAGTTAAGCACAAGACAAGATATTTTGCTGGGGAGAATTTTCTAAGGCTGAAGAAAGCAATAAAAGGCTTTGGTTTTCTTTGGGCTTCTATGAGGAAGGAGAAATTTTTAAAAATAGAAGATGCTATTCACTCACAGTTTTTTATATTTGTTATTTCTTTGTTTCATTTTTGCATTTGAAGGAAGAAAGGACAAAAAGATGTAGCAGTTAATCTAGCAAGATGTTGCTATGTGCCCTTTCAGGGTAAAAATATACACAAATTTACAGGGTGAAAATCTCAGCAGTTTTTTTGTGATGCAATATGAAGATTAATCAAATGTATCAATAGAGTCAGAAGCTGAAGCTGGGCTTTATGGGAAGATTGATGTGGTCAGCATTATGGATTGTAATCAAGCTATGAGTCAATAGAGATTAAATATTGACAAAGATACTTTCACTAGGCTAAAGCAAATTCCTGATACCTTCAGGAAACATTATTTTTATTATACTTATGAATATATGATAATCCTGCCACTGCTTACATTATTCATTATATAGCGGTGGACTCTAAAGATGCATTTTCAAGAAGAAAAGAAGAAATAAAATAATAAAGAGCAAAGAAGAAAAGCCCTAGGCTGAAGAAGAAAATTGATATTGGATTTAGCAACAGCATTTGAGAGTTTTTAATGAGCATTAACCATCAAAAGGCAAGAGCAAAAATAGTAGCCTGGAAATATTTTCAGAAGTGAACCATATATTAGCCATGCCTGTATAGCAATACATAGATATTGAACAAAACAATAACAGAGTTGGCAGAAGTCGAGATTTTACAAGGAGTGAGAAATGGTTCTCTCATAATATAAGTACTTAAAGAAATAAACATGAAGAAATGTTAAGGTCGGTGTTTTAACTTCAAATTATTTCCTAAACATCTCTAAATCATGTCACTGTCATCATCTTAACACTGTTCTTCAGCTATTATTTCCTGTGAAATATCTCTGGATTTTTGACAAAAATTCATAAAAAGGATAAATGTTTTTTCTAAAGGTAGAACAATTTGAAAAATCTATCACTAACAGCACTGTGTTACACCTGATTTTATATGAGGCAGAAGTATAATTTGCATTTGATTCTGTTGATCTGTTAAAAAAACTACAGCAGAGGAAGTCAGATTAGTATAGCTCTTGGATTATTTTCATATTATTACAGGTCAGCAAATTATTTAGACTAGGCTCTTATGAAGTGTAAAATATGCAAGAGATTTTCTTTGCAGAATGCATTGTACAGCGTTGCAGCATAACTCAGGCTGTGTGACTGAGTGTTGAAGAAAGCAGTGATTATCAATATTGTAGTGATTGCTTTGGCAAAACTTGCACCACTGTAGCCATACTTTCAAAATAGGGATTTCCTATCTGCAGACTAGAGATTCTCTTCTTGTCTGCTCCTGCTTTAAATGTAACCAGTGTGTTTCAGTGTGTTGTTTTTTGTGATAACCACAGATTTATATGACAGCTTTCACCTGTTGAAAAGAATCAAAGGTTTAAGCGCTTAAACATAATGTTTAAGACTCAATTCCATTAGGTTACTAAATTGCAGTTAATTTGGGGTAGCTTAATTCTGCATTTTTATGCAATTATAACTTTGACTGTAAAAAGCCAGCATTGACACTTTAGGATGAGAGACTTAGATAAGTATAGCTATTAAATATACATAATATTAGGCTTTTTGAGAGCAATATAGAAGACAATGCTTGAATAGCAACAAAGGTTTAGACAGGAATATAATGAAGCTTCAACAGCCAAGATGCCCTTATTATCAAGTAGCTTGTGTTGACTCCTCAGCACAAAGTGAGAATTATCATCCTTGGCTTGGAGTTTGTTAAATTTCATTCCACTTCTGCTGTTATTTAACAGTAACTGTTGGTATTGTGCTTAGTAAACATGTTAAATCTTAACACGTCATGCTCTGAAGGGCTGCATTAATTAATTAATCTACCGTACAGAAAACCTTTTTTCTCGAAAATCATACATAAAAATTTGCAATATCTGTATATGTCAAAGTTCAGTGTTCATGGTAAGCCATGCATGATCCCCATTTAACTTTACCTGATCATACACGATTTGATCTCACTGAATTGGCAGCAGTCACTCTGGAATCTATAATATCTAACAATTCATGAATCACATGTTCACAATATCTGGTGTTCCATTAAGCTGGAGTCACAGATAGCAGGTTTTCCAGCTGGCATAGTATTGTTGTTCTTGTTCATATTCAGCTTCTTTCAAAGTAAAGACTAAATTCAAATTTTTCTGTTCTACAGCTATCAGATTATTTCTGCCTTCTATGTTTTCTTTTACCCTTTTGCTGATCAATAAGCATCTTCAGAGCTTTCTGCAGCAAAAGGATTTGAAGAATTTTATATCTCTCTTCCTTTTCTATTTCCTTTCTGTCCAATATGTAGCTTCTATTAATTTATATATATTAAGAAAATATAATTTTAAAGCTTGAATCTTGGCAAATTAGACTTTAAACTACAGGGCCTATTTTGTTGCAGGAAAAAAGGCTCTTCAGTACTTCTCTTAGATCTTAATTTCTCAATTTGGAAAACTAGAACAGCTTCCACAGACAGCAAAATTTATGCTTACCGTAGTGGTCACAAATAGTTAATATTAGGCAAACATAAAAAACCCTTGAAAATTACTTGAAATTACTGTTGATTACATTAATATGTAATCGTGTGAAAGAAATTAACTGGATATCAACACCTTTCCCACCCAAGAAAATGTCAAGAATCATGAGGGAAACAGAGAAAATATTGACAGAAACTGTCCTCAGAATACTTCCTTCTCTTGACTAAGTTTGACCATGCAGATGCCATTTCCTAAGGATTTCAGAGTGGCTGCAAGAGGCATGAAGTACACTATAAGCATGAAGTTTCATCAGATAGGAGTTTAGGAGTAAAATTAATTTGCTCTGTTTCATAGTGTGTTGCTTTCATGCTTCATCATGAAGGAACAGTTTCTAAGAAATATTGTTGTTCATTTTCAATTTTTATATGCCTTGCTGACACATTATGTCCAAACCCAAATGTTATTTGCAATAGCAAAAGCTGCTGTGCAGCAACAGCAGAAGAAGCATGAGAAACATTACATGTCAGACAATCAAGAAAGTATCACCATTTATCTTGATGAACCCTAATTTTCTTTACTGCTCTTTTAGTCAGTGTTAGAAGGAAAAATCCTTTGTAATCAAAACATTGAAACATTCATTAAAAAAAAAATGTTTTACTCTCAGGGGCAAGTATTTCAAGCAGTATAAAAATCACAGTGTTACAAGACAGCAAACAAGCTGTTCCAGAAAGAACAAAAAGGACTGTGCTGTGATTGCAGAGTGCAGAGTGACCCTCACAAGAAACCACAAAGGAGTCTCTTATGTTCACTTCCCATTTTTAATTTCCCATAAAATTCACATAAAGTGTTTCCCATCCACTAGAACACACTGAGGCACATTAGAAAACTCTATTTCTGATATTTTCGTAGGAGCAAAACCTTTTCCCTCTTCTTATTGTAGTTTTGTTCTTCTTCTGTTCTTACAGAAATCCTATTCTGCTGTGCATGCAACAGAATAAGAGCTGTAATCCATACATGATTATCATTTCAATGTGATAATCATGAAGCAGTTTGTATCCATACCATTTCCAGTACATTTGAATCTTCACCATGGTGCTCTGCATGTCCTGGATACCTTGCAGAATAACACTGAGGACTGACATAAGCTGCTTGTGTCACCCCCAGCAGCTCACCCTTCATCATGTTCACCCTTATAAGGACTTCAGTTTGTTTGGTCCTGAGGACCCAGGACTTCTTGTTAGATGACTTGCAAATAGTCAAGCATCTGCATTGGCCCCTCTTTGGCTTCAGAGAAGAAGGAATTAGAATATTGTTATTTTTGGACTTTGTGCTCAAATTTACTCCTGCACAAATTTAGAATAAGTACTTTAGAAAAAAATTTTACCTTGCATTCCTTTTAACTTTCTACAGAATTAAAGTGTTTGCTCTTTCTGGGCAAGAAATTGAAGATATCTGCTGCACATCTGTGCTGTCACCATTCTGCACAGAAATCAAGAGAGAGAATTGTTTGCATAGGTATGTAGGGATTCCCACAGAGAGTCATTGCCAACAGTGACCTTCATAGTGCACACACCTGAATTCTGTATCAAACAGTAGCAATATATATATTACTTTACTCGTGTCTAATAAAAGTTCCTGTAGGATTTTCAGTAAAAATTCTTGAAATCTTTAACCTAACTTAACATCTTTATAATTTTGTACGTAATAAGGAAATAACAACGTCCATGTTAAAAAAAATGCATCTAGTATTACATTTTTACTTATAGTATTATTACCTATGCTGAGATTGCACAAAGGAAGGATTGAGTCTGGATTCCTTGGTATGGTCATTAGGGGTTTTTTTAGTTATCACAAAACACTAAAGGAATCCTCTGCATGTTAATAATGTTTAAATGGTCTCATGTATTAAAGGAGAAATGCTCTGAACCATCAGGATGATCACTCTTCTAAATGAAACATGGATAATTGCATTAGAATTAGTTACATTCAGCTGAGCTCCATAGAAGATGTTATTGAATTAGAGGCATATTTTTTCAGTTCCAGATGATAAGTACAGTTCATGGGAGAAAAATCTCATGATGCAGTTATTTTAAACACGAGATTTGCTTTGAAGAAGTACCTACATCTTCCTGTCTTAAATATGGAAGACTGGTGCACTGCTAGTATTGGGCTTATATGTGATCAGCAGGGTTTATTAATTTTTCTGAGACTCGTGGGTTTACATACATATCTGTTCCCACAACGTTACCATATATAACAATGGTAAGTGGTGAGATAGTAAAATATGCAGCAAAATTCAGACTCCTAAATCCCCAGCAATGATTCCAGACATGCAACAAATTTGCTTGCTGGGCAGGACTGTGTGAGAAGGGTGCTGTGAAAGAGAGAAAAGTGTATTTTAAACCAGCTATTAGATTTATGCAAACATAAATTTGATTCCTAACACTAATGACTGGTAGGTGGCAAAGAAAATTTGTTTAGAAAGCAGCCAGTCTCCAGTCCAGACAGGAAGAAACCAAACCATCATATTTATTACCAGTAACACATATTGATTTTTGGATAAGAAGAGGAAGAGGGTATTTTGCAATGCTAAAGTTACAAGTCCCTTAAGTGCTGAAAATCAGCCAAAGAGGGGACTTGTACATCAGAAAAGCATCTCTCTTCTCCTCTTACACTCTCATGTAACAGTTTGAGGTTGTCTGTAACTAAAACTGAGTTTACTTCATTTCTACCAATGTACAATAGGATGTAGCTGTCTTTGAGAGACACATTAATCTGCTTATATCAGTGAACTGCTACATGCATCCTTGCACTAAGACAATTGCACTTTTACCACGCTGAATAATAGACCAAGATGTCCAGTAATGAATAATTGATCATAGTTCATTATAGTCCAAACCAATTTTAGGCAGATTTGTTAGTCTGTAACAGCACTTAGGAGTTTGTTGAATGCATGTGGTTTGCTCCTCCGTCTCATTAGGTTGTGCAGCTCTACAGATGACACCTTAACACACTAGATAAAGTATCTTGAATCTTTGAATCTGTAGCAGCCAGATTTTCCTGGGATTCTTAGTTGATAAAAATGGGTCTGAAGAGGGGTAATTTTTCTGAATATGTCTAGTGCACAGCAGCCATACTTTCTTTTGTAAGCTATGGGTCTGAACACACACAGAAATAAGTGAGAACAAGAGTGTGCAGAGTCCCAGCTGAATGCATTTTAAGGATTTTCTTTTCTCCTGCAGTGGTTCTGGCATCAGAGAAGAGTTAAGCTTAGCTCAGCTAAGTCAGCAGTACCCAATAAGCAGTATCACTGAGACCAGGATGCAAGAAGAAGCACTTTTCATCTGCTCTGGAACTCTCATTCATGCATCCTCAGAACTCCTTTCTCAACCTCCCCTAATCACAGTTTTCATGCTAAACTTGAGAAAGAATTATAGGCAGATAACAGGATGTGTACAACTCTGCTGCACAAGGCTCGTTCAATGTAAAAAACTTAAATCAAAAACTTATTTCTTTATTTGTTATGATGTCATCGTTTCTGGAGGAGAAAACATCGTAAGTCTTGTCTTCCAGTTTAATGGAAAGCTGAGACTGGATGAAGAAATAATTACACATTTCCCTAAGCTTTAGAAATCTGTAAAATTTGAAAGTTAGCAATGCAGTGGTAATCCTAAGATTACTTCAGAAAGACTGCTGTGGTTTTGTATTCTTGAGAAAAATTTTCTACGAGAATTTATTTCTTTTTTCTATCTCAATCTGTATATTTCATGTGTCAAAAATTAATATTATGTTCACTGTATAAGGAAATTATTGTGACACAGGATACAGTTACATTAGCAAAACACGTATTATATTGATTTTTCTTGCCATATCAGTACTTGTATGATGAAGAAACTTTCCAAGCCTTTTGCTGTTGTCACAGTTCTTTTTCTCAGATGACACTTCTGAGAGATTTAACTGTCTGTCAGGAAAATACCATACATGATAAAAATTTCAGTTAGGATATACTTCTGCAGTCCACTGATTTAAATACTATTTGTTATTTTCTGAAGTAGTTGAGATATTTCATCAACTTTTTTGAAAAGTAAAAATAAATAAATAAATGAAAAAAGTCACTTAATGAAAATGCCGTTTATGTTTTTTTCTCCAGAGTCGTGGAAAGAAAAGTAACAGAACGGTAGAAACTGGAGCTGGATTTTTATTTCTGTAAGTCTGGACAAAAGAAAAAATGATACTTTAAAAATTTTACAGAAAGTGGGAATTTATTTTATTTTGTCTTTCATCTTGCACTACCTTCAGTCTTTCATATTACAGGACACATTCTATAGATTGTAAGCCAATATGTTTTTCAAGCAATCACTTTTCTGCAGACCTGTGCACTTTCTATGGACAAACACGGCTCTAAGTCTTAAAAGTCAAACGTGTATTTATGAAATCAAGGTGCACATCTTAGTTGAATCTTAATGCTGATGAGGTATCCTGTCCTGCTGTTCTTGGAAAAGGGACAGATGCCCATTCTCCTTTCCTTCCACTTAGAGAAGTAACAACTGAAGGATTGCTTTTCTTCTCCAAAAATCAGCCCCATGTGGGTGTAAAATAACAAACTGAGAGCCAGAAGCCCCCTCCCAGTGCTGAGCTCTTGAGGTCAGTGCCTGGCTAGCATGCTGATGGCATGCTCCTCACCCATGCAGGAAACCTGCAAAGAGGGCTCCCTATGCAAGTGCATCACAAAGCAAAAGGAAGGGGCCACAGGAAAAGTAATGTACCAGGAGCTCTAAAGGAGCCTGTGTACCCTTACTACCCGTACTGAAGCACTGTGATGCATGAATCCATTCCTTACCTACTGATATACAGCTTCTAACTTGAGGTGAAGTTATTTGCATTCTGCTGCAGGTACCAAACCTTCTGATATTACAGCTGTGGTGAAGGCAGAACATCCACAGGGGGAACTGAGCTGTCACAGCTGCTCTGTCAATTTAACCTTGGGAGAAGGAGTACAAGACTGGGTTGAAAAGTAAAAATTAAATTTACAGTCTGGCGAGGATTCTTCTACCACTAGCACTTCAAAGTCTGAGTCAACAAAGAATATGAAAGCAGTTTAATTGCAGTGTCATTTTTGCTGTGAATACAAAAAACTTATGTGGCATAGTATTCTAGATATATCCAGACATGGAATTACCAGGAATATCTCTTTTAGTTGTTGACAATAACAACTTGTAGTAGGGTATAATAAAGATGTGTAAATGCATTATTTAATTTCTGTGCATGTAAGATCCTAGTGGACCAATTTGAACTGAAATATAATAATTCCACTTTAAAAATATCATGACAGTCACCTACTCCATATAATCAAATATTAGTCCTTCTGTGAGTAAATGCTGGTACTTCCTTCTGTGAGTAAATTCAGGTACTTTAAGAGCCAAAACCAGCCCAATTAAAAAGAAAATACCACCTATGGAATATAACAGAGGATGTTTAAATTATATGTATGAACTGTGTAGACTACTAAGGTAGTTTTCCTCAAAGTAAATTGCCATTAAACCAATTCCCACTAATTCAAAGTCCAAGAAACAAGGTGTGTGAAATATCTCTGTCCCCTGTGTTTAATTGGTTTAGACTTTGTTCTTGTAGGGGAGATTTGCAAAACTATGTGGGAGAGAGATACACAAATCCTGTCAATGAGATTTTTATTCAGGTTTACCTAAATTTCAGCCATTGATTTCAGCTGATGAAAATACATCAGCTCAGTAGCTAATCAACAGCATGTTCAGGCTTCACCTAACATATCAACTTTTATAAAGAAAACTAGCCATAGTTATATATAAGTTATGATTTGCAAAAATTCCTCATCTTCAATGGTCTGGCACAAGAAAAAAGTCAAAACCAATGAAAAATGTTGTAGATTAGCATGTCTCTTTAAAGAGAGTAAAGACTCAGCACCAAAGCCTGCATGGGAAAGAACAGTGAAGAAATCCTTAACTGGAGAGGCTATTTGGGTTTTTGAAAAAGGCAGTAGTTATGATAAGTTGGGGGTTTTTTTTAAATTTGAAACTTAGGCTGTTATCTCTGTTGACAATTCTTCGGAGGTTGTGTTTCCAACTGAGCCCTCAAGAAACACCACAGTCACTTACGAGCTGCTAAGACACAATGGGAATCACAGCACTGTATGTAGGGGCCACCTGTCAATATCTCAGTCTTGTTACTGCAGAAATTGTGTGACGTATTCATCCAAAAACATTGACAGAACCTTTACTTCTTACTGCTTTTCTTTCTCTTTTTTTTTGTTTTATTTTTTCTTTATTTACTTGTTCTTTCGTGCAAGTATTTAAGTGGGGGGTTTTTTTATGCTTTGATGCAGAACTTTTTTTTTTTTGAGAGATTTAGTGGATTTGTTTGTTTTGACACATTTAATGAGCTTACTAGTATTCTACACCATAACCATTAATACTGCTTATCTTGATAAAAAGTTCAAGTTTTGTAATTTTGATCTTCAGGGAGAGAAATCTATTTTTAGTTCAGTAGCAGGATTCATAATGTCTTTGATTTTGTGGGGGTTTTAAACAATCATAGTGCAAGCAGGTTTCTGCCACTGACAGAGAGGAGTGATCAGACAGAGTTCTAGATTTAATGTCTTGACTAATCAGCTTTTTTTGCTGACAATAACAGTGCAATGACAGCATAGTCAGAGCAAAATTCATGTACATCTTTTCTACTGTACAGCTTCAAAGGATTAAAGTTCCTCTCAGATGTTATCAAAGAACTTCTCTGAAGTAAATCACAATGAGTAAGTTACAGAGTTTCTCTTTTAATGGGCCAAAGCTTTTCCAAAGTAATCTAGCAGCTGTTCCTCTGTTGTTATCACATTTTTTTCTGCAAAGTCCTTAAGATAATTTTGAAGTTTTGGCTTAAAGATACCTACTCTACTACCATTTAAAAGAGTTAAGGATAATATGGTAACTTATTTTGCAGAATATGTGTTCCTGGGGGAGAAATTCAATGATTCTGTATTTCTAGAGTCTTTTTTACTGATATACATTTACTTTAATGAGATTCATGTTTTAGATAGCAGTATAAAATATGAGTCATTAAACCAGAAAGTTAGACAAGCTCTAGGACAGTGATATCTATCTTCTCAAGAGTGTTCAAATACACTAGACTTACTTTGCTTACCTCAATAGCAAAAATGATTGTATTTTTTCACAAGACCTGCAGTCAAATGCAATTCAGTATACCTTCTGTTTACAGGTGGAACAGCAAAGCAGTAACGAGTTTATTGACTCATTTTGCCATCATCTACTCACCTTCAGTCTTTCCCTGTTTATTTTTACCTACATACCCTTCAGTCTTAATGTGAACGTTTTTCCCTGGAAGTTTTGATTTGCATTGGAGTGTTACAGTTAGGGCATCTTCAGAAAATAATCAAAGAAAAATCTAAAGGAAGAAAAAATTATCTAACCTTTATTGCCAAAAAGCTCTTAAGGAAAAACAATCTCTGTACCTGAATCTGAAACATGCATTGAATTTCTGGCTTGTGTGGTTTTGAAAATTCAGATGAGAAGAATTTGTAATTGGAATTGTTAATTTATTTGAGATCTAGATTTGGAATTATGGCAATGAAAAAATCCTATCTATTCAAACAAATTAGTTAAAGCTATATTAAACATTTGTAATTACTTTTGAAATCTCTATTTATGGTATTACTTTTACCTTGGTTGATAGCCTTTAATTGCTGCTGTCATTCTCTCTTGCAGTACAGTTATAACAGGGGTTGGAGCATGGCCAAGGCACACAGGTATGCTGATGTGCATGCTCTGCAGAGGTGTCTCTGCCATGGTACACTCCAAATAAAAAGGAATTAATTCTTAATTTGAGAGACTTAATCCTTAAGTCTTAGCTTCTGCAGCCCTCAGTATTTAGGCATGGTTGCATATAAATAAGAAGGATATCTTAAGGTACAGGTACTGATAACTTTATGAATTATGTTCATGATGGTGCCACACTGTAGACTTTTTTAAAATATCAATTGTTATTCTATGCTATTTCTTGGAAATGCCAACACCTCATGAATATCTTGCTCTTACCCTCACTGATCCTCAGTTTCTTCAAAGAAAAAGGGAATTTGTACCATGTATCAGATTTGTCACATTTGACAGTAAAACCTTTGCTGTACAATGAGATATAATTATAATTCTACATCAACTCATACTAAAGAAGACACACATTGATTTATGATGAATCCTCATTATTTAGAATAATAGCTTCAAATATACTTAAAGTGAAGCAATTCTCTTATTGGAAGTGTTTAAAGTCATTTGAGCCTTTGCATTTAAAATTAATTTGTTTCTCAGGTAGGTCTGACTGGCACAGGCAGTTATGAACACTGTGCAAAATCTAATAGAACTCACATTTCTATTAGTCTTGTTTGCTTCAGAAGGAATACAGGGGAAGACAAACTATGAGCATTCTTCAGCCACTTGACAAGACCACAGTGTTGTCCATGCTGAAATATTCAAAGGAACCACCTCCATTTTTGCATGCTGGCGAATTATTTCTTGCTCCTGTTTCCTCATCACTTGAAAAATAATACATTTGTTCAGAATGACTTTCCACGTAGCAAAGCCTGAAAGCATCATTGTCTAAATCCCCTTTGACATCCATGAGGCAGTCAAAATCATCCACACTAGGGCTGAGGAGAAAGCACTCAAGCTGGAGGTAAGGAAGAATGAGTTTCTGCGTATTTCAGGGAGTTGGAAGAGTCAAGAAAACCCAGCCACATTGGTTACCTGACCATCAGTTGTAGTGAGGACTGATACGTAGAAGGGGTCTAGACATCTTTTGTTTGCTATAAAGACTTTGTCATCCATGTCACTGAGAGTTTGTAACAGAGTAGTAAAGAGAAGACTCTCAGTAAGGTGTGAGAAGTATGACACTAATTAAGTGGATTATTATGATTAGATTTATCGCTAATATGATGTCTAAATATTGCCAATGCAATATAATATAGGCAGGTCTAAGGGTTCTCATATAAACAGGTTCATCTAGAAATGTACATGTTTACTGTCTTTGGCCTTGCAGAATGAACAGTTGCAAAGGAAAAAAAGCTCCTCTGGAGCTGCTTTAGGATTTTATCCCAAAATATAATCTGATCTTAGTATTTTTAATCACCTGTCCAGAAGAATTTGTTCACTGTCTTCAGGCTGGACACAACTCTTCAGGTGTCCCTGCCAGCAGGAATATGTACCTGGAAGCTGCCTGCAACCCTGGGAGATCAGTTTACCCAGCTGGCCCAGTCCCCAGCAGCATTTTAAAGCTTTTTGTGTGCCAAAGTCACAATCTACATATTATTTAAGTTGATAAACAGTTCCTCCTGTTATTCCCACCTGATGTTCTCATCTTAGGAAAACCCATATTACCTATCAGAGATAATCTAAAACGGGGAGGGTGCGTGGTTCTGTGGGGGGAAAGATTCACCAGATCACTGAGTACCTTTTGTCATTGTGACAGAGCTCTGCAGCCCTTTATGGGGAATCTAAAGCCATCAGACTGTACTACCAGTCCTACAGAAGAAAAAGGCTCATGCAAATAGCACTCTGGCATTTTGTGTCACTACACTTAAGGTCATGTTTGAGCTGTTTATTTTCACTAAGCATCTCATACAACAGCTATAATATTCTGCACTGTAGTCAGAAAAGCTACGTCTCCATCCAGGGTGACATTACTTATGAATTCCTATGGGTTTGTCCTGAGCAGGTCAGGGGATGTTTGGTCAGGTGTTGTAACAATGCATCATTTAAACTTGAACCTAAATCAAGTGCATTACAAATGGCAACATGAATTAAGATTAGACTTGCAATGCACTAATTACCTTCTGTACTTAGTAGTCCTTTGACTCACCTAAATTAATGCTGTGGAAACCAGAAAGAGTAATTGCTTAAAGTGACTTCCATTTAGGTACTGCTTTTCTAATTTCACTGATTAAAGACCAACTTAGATAATGGCATTTTCATCTCTAATCTTGGAATTTCTGGAAAGTAAAGATATTCCGTATTGCATACAAAGAGAATGAGGTAATCTTTGAGGAAAGCATTATTTCAAGAGAAAAATAACTTGCCTTTGAGCTACATAAAACTGAAATTTGTACATTTGGAACCACGGGAATCCATGCACTTCAAGTAGAGATATGTGTCACTGGTGCTGTAAACTGCATTAAGTGAAAATTACAGGTATTGCAAAATCAAGCCTTTACTGGGAAAATTATAATGCAACTGAAAAAAGGACAGTATCAAAATCTTTCTTCACGTGTTATGTCCTCTAAGATGTTTTTGGTCCTTGTGTAGGAGTCCAATTTCCCTTGAAATCCCAAGCACAACTTGGACTCTTGGATTCCTTGGAAGATCTGGGCACAAACCAATAGTAAATATGATAGGTTTGTGAATTAGAGAATAGTCAAAAAGAATATGTAAAGAAAGATCTGGTGTCCTTTGGCTTTGGAATTTTTTTTTGATGGTTGGTTTTCCATTATTTGGGCAAGATTTTGCATTTGGTTGTCTTTGAAACCATACTTCTTTTACGTGAGGACATCCTTTATTTTCTCTTGTGGTCTTGTTTTCCTCCTCTTTTAGAGTTGGAATTGGGATCTCCATTACATATCATTTTTCACAGAGTGGATAGATGGTATTACTTGTTCTCAGTCAGTAAAAATACCAGTTCCTTTATAAAAAATATGATCACTCCTTTTCTGAAATCCTTCACTTTGCTTTATTCTTTCTTGTGTAGGTAATTTTTTCTGGTGTTTGTTTGTTTGTTGTTTTTTGCATGATACAAATAAAGTAACAATAAGCATCTAAATCTCTGTGTCAGTGGAAACTTTCTTTAAATCAGAAATTCCTGCTGCTCTACCTTTTAATGGGATAAAAGTTGTTATAGCAGTACTTGGGGCGTGTTACTTTCTACAGGTCTGTGATGTGTGGTTGTGACATCTCCTTTTGTACAGCTGGAAGGCATAACCCTGGTTTTTTTGAGAAGACTTCCTATAGGCACGTGCACAAAGGCAACTTGTCCAAAGCCTTGACTCATCACCTGATGCCTGAGTTTGGTGGGGTCTGCATCTGCAGTCATCCACAACTCAGCAATCAGTTTGGCCACATCCAGTGCCAGTGCCTGGTGCCCAATCAAGCTTCAGTCCACTGGAATCCTCATTTTGAGTGTATGTCTGATACATGTTTTTCTTATTCATGTTTACATCAGCAGGGCAGACAAACTGAGAATACAGGCAAAATAAGGTGTTCCCTTTTTGGTTTTTCCTTTATTTCTGTGTGAAGATTTAAATAGTTATCCAAATCAAGTCAAATCATAGCAGATCAAATAATAGAGATCTCGTGATTCTTAGAAAAAAATATTTTCATGGTCTGAAAAGACCTAATTTTAGGTCCTTTAGTATGCACAAAAATAAAAAAGGCATTGCTCTTTTGAAGATTACAAAGAACTGGCCATGAAGAATTTTACAGCCAGGTCCGTATTCTGAGGATGTAGAAAGCCGTACATCCCCCCGAAAGGAAAGGCATTAAGTGACTTCATGAGGATAGAACCTGTCCTTCTTTAGAAATGGGTCAATAAGAAGTAGATATTTCTGAGGTTCAGTGCTGGGTGACTGCTTTTTAGCACAACACAGCAGTACTAGACAATACCAAAAGACATAGCTTACCAATTGCTGTCTTTTTATCAGCTAAGGGGAGAATTTTGCCAACTTCAAGCTGTTTTATTAAAACAGAAGACACAGAGGGCACCTCCACAGTATTACAGTCCTCTTGAAATTAATCTGTTTTTACACTATGGTGTACCTGAATCATAAATTACTTCCATGACAATTGCATAGATATCATTTAACGATGTAAATTCATATGAATTGAGAGACCCACTTTTTCAAATGAATAACTAATGCTTGAAAATGGCTGTTTATTGCTCCCATGCACAATATATAGCAGCAGGATCACAAATATAATACAAATATTTGGAAAAGAAAATAAAATTTTATACACAATTCCTAATTTATTGTACAAATGAGAACTGGGAAAAATGAGGAGGAAATTTTCAGGCTTATAAAGATTAGAATGGAACATTTCTGTTACGAAACTATTTACATTCCTTTAAGAAAAAGTCTATGCAGCAGTGGGAGAAGATGGAGAATTCTTTTAACTTTAACACATGGTGTATGATCTCTATATTCATGGTTAATTCTTAGTTTTGTATTGTACAGTACTTGGTACAAATGTCAGAGATTAATGTGGCCTTGTGTTAACTCCCTACATCTGTGACTAATAAGCCTTGTGTCAGCTAATGCTTCCTTGTTTACTTACATCAGTGATTAATGAGTACTAGCTGATAGCTTAGTTTTGAAAACAAGAATTGTGTGCCAGAGCAAAGAATGATGAGACAAGTACATTTTGACCTGACCACATATTTGAGATATTTCCAAGGAGAAAAGATTTATCAGAAGACCTGGAACCCTATCCAAACAAGTCCACTGAAATAATTAACATACACACATGTATTCAGGAAAGTGATGGATTTGTATTAGTTTCAGAAATATAACCAGTCTGTTAGGTTACAGGGCATGCATGCTTTGAGGAGAAAGCCCCATCCTTCTAATATCAGCTATCTAACCTAGTAAAATGGGTTGGAGAATTTATTTCCTGGTTTTCAGTGAAAACCATCATGATTTCTTTTCTTCCTGATTGGAAAAAAACCTCTTTAACTAAATAGTTAATTATGATATATAATGAATACCAAACAGAGTGGTTCTGAGTGGTTTTCCAGTGTTGTGCTAATGGCAACACCTTAATGATTTATGAAGACTATTATCAAGACCCAAGTACCATTACAAGATTTTCTAAAAGATATTTTGACAACAGTTAAAGCCCATATTTTCCTAAGGGTAACAGATAAGATCCATTCTTATAATTGTTTTGCAGCTTTAAAATGCGCCATGTGAAATGGCACTGCTTTGTACTATCACAGGTTGCCGTGTGAGCACTGGGAATGCTGGGGAGTTGTGACAAAGAGACAATACCCGTGTCAGCTGTTTTGACACTCAGCAGGAGACATTGCTGGAAATTTTCTATTATCAAGAGTCTGGAAACTTAATTTAAAAAAATGGGTAACGAAAATCTAAGTATTCACGGGGCAGGAAATCCTTACACCAAGGATGAGGAAAAGACTGAAGTACTTAATGTCTTCTTGTCTCAGTCTTTAAGAGAAAGACCAGTTACACACAGGACAATCAGTGCCCTGAGCTGGTACACAGGGACAGGCAGCAGCACTGACCTCCTGTAACCCAGGAGGGAGTATTTGTGGCTTACTGTGCCACTTAGACACTCAAAGACTCATAGGATGTTCAAAAGACAGCTCAATGTGATAGTGGTATGGTTTAGTTGATATGATGGTGTTCAGCCAAAGGTAGAATTTGTTCTTGGAGCCCTATTCCAAGACGAATTATCTTAGAATTCTATAAAAGCGTTGCTGAAAAAAGTACCAGCTTTAAATGAATCTTAATCTACTGGAATTCCTTATTAATTAAAATGCTAGTTTTCATAAAGTTTTAGAAACTATGTTACAGTTGGAGACAATGCTCCACTTTTGAGGTTTAATGTTATAAGTGCTATTAGTTAAGTTGTTGATATTACTTACTTGCTAACAAAACTGGAGCCTGTTCATGTGTGAGATCCATAAGCAAGAGCACCACACCCTTCTTAAAAAAACCACAAGGAGAGGAGGAAGTCTGGATGGAGATATGGTAAGAATCATCATCATCATCATCACATCAAGACATTAAAGATGACTTGCAAGCACAGCTCACACGCAGTAGGACAGGAGCTCTTGGCACAAAACCTACAGGATGAGGGAAATAGTGAGAAAGTCAGTGTCCTTGAGCCATCAGTCATGGAAACTGCATCCCTCAGCTCATGGATGTATGAAAAAGCACCTTAGACAAGATATGTGACTAGAGAACAAATCCTGTATTTTGTAATGAAAAATGTCCTCCTGAGTTGTAATTCAGCCACGGGCTTCTTAAAAGAAGTCTCAGCTTAGAGGTGAAATGTGATGGTAGGTTAGAGAAAACGTCCAACAGAAAAGGATACAAAGAGTCTAAAACACACAAGAAAAACACCAAATGGTACAAAGAGAGCCTCTCAGCAGTACTGTGAGGTTAAGCTTGGTACAAAGAGCACATGCCCACTCCCAGCTGTCTTGTATGTGGGCACCAGAGGCTCCCTGAGTGCCCGTACCAGGAGTGGTAAGTACACTGCAGTAACGGCGTGCTAGCAGATTTATTTTGTATGTCTGCTCCATGCTATATGGATTAGCCAATCAATAATATTTCTGTACTCATGCAGTCTGTATAATGCTGTTTGTGGAGATTCATGGCAGGGTTCAAGAAGACCAAATATACTGAACAAGGTGAGTGGATTACATCTATACCCATGCATAGGTGTTCCAAGCTAGTACCCGTGTACTCCTATGGAGTCTGAAGATTGGTGATATCCTGATAATTCAGATGACCTGATATTGGAAATTTCTCAAAGGGAATCAATTCTGACATCACAAATTCCTGCAAAACAGGAGATCCAAGAAAGGAGGAAAATGAGGCTCTATTACTAAGGAAGTTGATGTCAGTCCTGGCTCTGGGTAGGAAACCCAGTGTGTGCTGTACTTTGACTCTGCCCTCTTTAAGAGCCTTTTAAAAAGAAAAATTACCGATCAACACTGTTTCAAATTCTTTATGCTTTTGCATGGACAATATATAGCAGGAACACCTTAGATTTTTATCTACCCTATCTTAAGGGCATCATTCTCCCTGCCAGAGTGAACAGTTGGAAATTTCTTTGTAATAGTCCCATTCAGATGACCACCATATGTACTATGAAAGAACTGAGTGTGAGAGAAAACAGGAACAAATTCCCTTTGAGACTGACTTTGTTGTTGACTCTGAGGGGAGTCAGAACATGGTATTTACCTGTCATTTCCAGTCCTTCTGCCTTGTGTGAGACAAAAGGAGGATCCAGCACTTAAGCTAAGCCTGAGATGTCCCTTCTACTTCATGCAAAAGATACAGCTATTTTGTACTTCACATTTGTAATTTCAGCCATCTTTTCTGTAGGCTAAGTATGGCACAGTGCTTAAAACTCAGTGATTTGGCGTGCTTCCTTTTTTGTGACACCTGCTCTGGGGGTATTTTCAGTCTTTGGCACTGTGATCAGTTCTATAAGGTACTGGTCTGGGGGCTTGGCTTAGCTCCACTTGCTACTTTACTTTAGCAGCATGTTGGCTAGAGCTATTTGTCACAGAAACAAAAAAACTTCATGATGCTCCTGACTAATAGTATTGACAGGATTTTCTAATACTGAAACAAAATTGTATATGGGGTACCAAGAAAATCAATGAGGTTAAAAAAGCAACAGAGAAAATTCAAAGATCAGACTTTCCAAGGACTTCCTGGAACTGGCCCGATGAATGCCAGCATGGCTGATGTCTGCCTGTCCCATAGAAACTCATTAGGTTCCCTCAGTAGGAACAGTGAATGTACCAACATTTCCCCTTGCTACCTCTTATATCTATTAAACATTAGGTAATTGGTAACATAAATTATATATGACTCTGCCTGCAGAGTCTCTTTCTGGAGATGACCAATTGTGAATCACCTGATAGAGGAAGGGATGAAATGTGCCTCATCACTCTGTCTATTGAGAAGAAAAAAACAAGAGGCTGTTTCTAAGACTTTATCCTACCTTAACTCATATCCCACCCTGAAAATATTTCTTCTTACCTTATGCCAAATGATAGGATAATTTAATTCACTTGAATGTTTCACTAAAACAAAGAAATAAAAATAAATATTTTTGAATCACTAATAAAAGTAGAATAGGTCTATTTTCATGGATTTTGCTGATTTCTTTTCCATGTTTAATTGTCTATGAGATATTTTATTTACCAATTTTCCTCAGGTTTTTACAAGAGTCAAACTTAAACACAGACAATACAGGTCTGTATTGGCACAATGAATTCTGTAAGGTCTTGAATTCACAAACCTATAGTCCTCTTTAGATGACAGAAATCTGTCATGGTTTGATATTGGTCAATTGCCAAGTACCCACAAAGTCTGCTATAGTTTGGCAGAGTGGGAAAAAAAAATTACTGAAGGGCTCATGAGTTAAGATAAGGATTGGGAGAAAATACTCTCAGGGTAAAACAGGTTCAAATTTAAAGGAATAAGATAAATTTATTATTAACAAAGTCAGAGGAGGATAATGAGAAGTAAATATAAGCCTTTAAAAGACCTTGTTTCCCCCCAGCCTCTCCCTCCTTCCCAGCAACAGTGCAGGAAGACAGGGCACAGGGGTTTTGGTCAGTTTGTCACTCGAGATCTTTTTCTGTTTGCTCAGGGACAGGAACCTTTTCTCTGCTATGCTGTGGGGTCCCTCCCACAGTCAAACAGTCTTCCCAAAACTGTTGTGGCGTGGGTCACTGGTCCACAGGGTGCAGTGTGTTAAGGACGGGCTGCTCTAGTTTGGAAGCCAGGGCTCTCTCTGTCTCTGGGAGGGAGCAGGGGCACTCTTTCTCTATTCAGGTCTCCCTCCCATTAGACCACACCTTTCTCTGGCATCCACCTGCTCCAGCGAGAGCACTTTTCCCTCGGCATGCCGTGGATCTCTGCACCTCCCATGGACTTCATGCATTACAGAGTGACTGCTTATTTTATCATAGTCCTCACCACAGAGGCCTGCAGAGGAATCTCGGCTCCAATGCTTGGAGAACTTCCTCCCCTCTTCCTTTCCCACTGACCTTGGTGTCCCCATGTTGTTTTCCCTCACATGTCCTCCCTTCCTCCTCCTCTCTGACTAGCAGAAAAACTGCTGTTTGTAGGTACCATTGCCAACAAGTTCCACTAATTCAAAGATTCTTGCAGGATCCCAGGGTGCTGAGAGGTTGATTTCATCTCGGTTACACATGGAGGAATTGCTCATTGTGTTTCTGTTGCTGGCCAGGTGGCCCCGTGGCACGTGGGCAGTGGTGGCACCGCGGTGCTGGCCCAATTTAGTGCCTCTCTTTATGTGGGGTGTTGGGAAGGGGCAGCCACTGCCCCTGTCCCTGCCCTCTTCGCCTGCAGCACGGTTGGCCAGGGGCAGCCAAGCTGGAAAGGCTCGTGTGGGCCATTCTGGGATGGTGGTGGCCATGGTGGCACATCACCACGTGCCATGCTGGCCATGGTCCCTGCTGGCAGCGCTTCACTACCTCTGGAAAAAAACTGCACCTGTGCTGTTTTGATTTCCTTAAATATGTCATCACAGAGGCATTTCCATCCTCTCTAAATGGGCCAGCACATGTCCATCTTCAGAGCCATCAGAGATTGGCTCTGTCAGACATGGTGGAAGCTTCCAGCAGCTTCTCACAGAAGCCACTTCTGTGGCTCTCCCCAGCAACCTAAAAATTAGGCTGTGCCAAGTCAACACAGCATATTACATAAGCAAAGGGAACACTTAAATATTGGTTTACCAATTTACAAACTTATTACAAGAAAATAAAGCCAATAAAACTCTTCACTGTTCAAGAACTTGATAGGATAGAGCTAATAGTCTCACAGCAGTTCATGGGAAGCTAGGTTTAAAACCAAAACAACGTTGATTACAGACCCACATTCCTGCTGCTGCTGAGCACTGTTTGCACAGCTCTGGAGTCTTCTCATGCTGCCCTTCCAGTGAGCAGCTGGAGGTGCACTAGACTGGAGGGCAACACAACTGGCACAGCTGACTGAAAACTAAACGGATGTTCCATACTGCATGATGTCAATGCTCAGCACTAAAGAGATGGGAAAAAATAAGGAGAGGGGACATTGGAAGTCACAGCATTTTTCTTCTCAGAAGACCTATATGTATGATGAAGCCTTGCATTCCTGGAAATAGCTAAACACCTGCTAGCTGACTGTTTTAAACTGCCATCAACTTACAAATCTTTGCCCTTTTAGCCTTCCTGTGCTCTTCCCCCACAGCACTGGGGAGGAGCAAGCTGTAGCATGGGGCTCACCTGCTGCTGGAGGTTGAACTGCCACAGGTGCTGGACACAAACTGCAACATTGAGTGCACTTCTGGACAGATTTTATAGAACAGTTCAGCTTTCAGCTCTTGTTTAAACTATTTGGTTCACCATAAAATGATGACAAAGTGAATTTGACACACAGACACCACATAAAACATCTAGAGCCCCTACCTTGTAGAATCTGCTATCTTCAGCACAGTTATAAAACAGCTGCCTTATGTAGCATTAAAACCTAACATTTGTTGGTTCTGGAAAAGAGGTTTTTTGGTTATTTTTGTACCAAAGAACTCTATTATGACAATGAGGAATAACTTGAGTTAGTTGACAAAAGGCTACATACAATGTACAGTGACAATTATATTCTATGTAGTTATTCTTTTGGAAAGACATGTAACAAATAGATATTGACTGAAAGCAGATTCTGCCTCCAAATACCAGGACACACTGCAACAAAGATTTGCCAGAGCCCATTCTCAAACCTTCTTTCAATCCTATTTCACAGTGGTGACCAAAACAAAAATTAGAATCAAAATTCATGATCAGAAATTTTCTAGCAAAGAGACCAAAATTCAAATAGAAGTTTTGCAAGTTCAATCCATCACATCTACTTGCAACATGAGATGGAAAGAAATAGTAACTTAATCACAGTGTCATGACTCTTTATCTGAGGTTCACTGTAGAGTGCAAAGGACTAAGGCTAATGATAAAGTAATTCTGTGTTTTATTTTGACAAATAAAACATCCTAAAGTCAGTTGATGCTAAAAATGTGATTACTTAAAGACAAAACTTCCAGGAGAAATCCAAAAATTCTGTTCCTCAGAGCCAATTTATTTTCTGAAAATCTGCCTTGAATTTTTTTTTTTTTTTTTTTTTAAGCTTATATATCGGGCTTTGTGGACTGCTTCTCAACTAAGTAATTTTTTCCATTTCCAGTTTCTAGTATGGAGATGGTTCTTTCTTTCAAAACCAGAGTATTCTTAGAAAAATAATTAGAGAAATTACTAAAATGAAAGAATACAAATGAATCACTCTAGAAAATGTGTTTGCTTGCTTTAATACTGCTCCACACATCAGTCTTGTGCTACAATATCACAGTCCCTTCCTGATTATAACAGTATTTTGAAACCTTTAAGAATGTGGTATGAAATGTAATTGTTAACAACAAAGCCTCATAGGTTTTAGACTAACCTCTTGGGATAATCGTGGTTATTGCGTTGTATACATTGTTTCAAAACTAGGTGATAGGTGTTAGAAGACTAAGCTAAGCTTTTGTGGCTTGAATTTCACAGCGATTTAGAAAGTACTCTATTAAACAAAAGTATACTAATAAGGTTTAATCTTACAACAGCAAATAGTCTACTAATTAGAGAGGCCAGCTATAAAGATAATGTACTACTTATCTTATTGGGAACTAATTATGAAATTTAAAAAATTCTAGGTTCAACAATGTAACTGGCTTATGAGATAAAATATTCTACAAAGGTAAATAACTGAAAGACACAATAATTATTCAGCATTTTCTATGTCTTTTCATTTACTTTTAGAAGATATATTATGTATATTATTGCAAGTTTCTCATGTCTGTTTGCATAACAAGATGACCAGCTAAACAAACAAATATTTTATCCTCCTATTGGCCTATAAAGCACCAAATGTAGCTACTTAATTTCTGTATAAGAGAGAAGGGAGAAAAGGATATTAAGGTATTGTTCCTTGGTCTGGTAAAGTAACAAGCAGAAGTTCCAGGGCAGAAAAGAAGTTTTTAATACCATCAGTATTTTATGAAGACTGAGCAAAACTTTACAACTTAGCTTGACTTTGGAAAGAGGAAACCACGTAAATTTTATTCCAGATGATAATAGTAACTTAAAGTTATTTAAAAAGAGGGAAGAAACCAAGCTAGGCAAAACAGACCAGTCAGAGACAGGATCAGCAAAACTAAATTATACAGTAAATCTGGGCCAGCAATGGAAACCCACATGTGACTGTTTCAGCTTGTTAATGGCTTTGCCATGGCTGCAGTATTATATCATACTGCTGACTGGAAAAAGGAAACGTTGCTTTATAGTCAGAAAAGATAGTAACTGGTGTAGCTGCATCTCTTTTGAGACTGGCAAGTTCAGAAACTAATACCCACTGGATTCAGCTGGCATATGGCACCACACAAAACCTCCCTGCCTCTTTGGGGATTCTCACATGAATTGCTATTCTGTGGCAGAAGCAAAGACTGATATTGGCAGAAGTGGGGATGATCTTGGAAGCAACACCTGTCACTAACCACCTGCAGTGATTACTGCTATTCAGGGAGGGAGGAAAAGTACTTTTCTGTATTGAGCAGCAGAGTGGCGTTAGAATGAACAAAAGATACAAACTATTATAACCTCTCCATGGTCAGAAAATGCTGGTTTCCTCAGCATTTTCTCACTGACATTACAGTGCTTGGTGAAGTAGAAACCGTGAGCATCCTCAATGGGATAAGCAGGGACTGCAGACCTCTGAGGTCTACACGGCTGCACTTCCAGCATCCAGCCCCCAAAGATTCCTTGAGGAATCAAATACATATTTTATAACAGCAGCCTAGGACACGTCTAAAAAGGGTTTGCTAGAAATAACTGCACAGCAGGCATCTCTGCTGCTGCCTGCATGCCCAGAGATGTGCCCTCATGCCTAGACAGCTCTGGCATTTGACAAAACTACTCCTGGATCATTTTGCAGGCTTCTCTTGCTCCCAACACAGTACCTTCTCTCTCTTGAATTCTCTCCATCATTAGCAGAGAGCACGAGGTCTACCCCAAAACATATGGATCAAAGACACATAGTCAATCTCTCTGAAGAACATCTCAGCCCGTTATTGCTCTCTAGATGCACCAGGGGAAACACAGCACTGCATACCTGGATTTCTGTGCAATTCCAGGGCAATTGCTTTGTGCTGAATTATTTTTCTCTCTAATCCAGCAAGTCTGAATCAGTGTACAAAGCAAAGTCGTGTCCAGGAACTACACTCCAGTATGGCTTGACTAATACTGCAGAAGATAGAGAGGTCTTTGGGCTTGAATTGCAACTTTAAATCCATCAGCTTAGTTCAGAAAATGGGGGAGATGACATAAACTTTTTTTAAAAAACAGAATACAGGAACTTGCATCAGCAAGTATATGTGTGTACACCTCAGCATCTGTATGACTGGAACTGAAGTTTAGGAAGAAATAAGCCCAGCCATTGGCATCTAGCTAAAATGTGGTCAGTCTGCTTATCATTGTTTCTTAATAATTTACCACCTTCTTTCAAACTTTGCTAATATTGTGAATATGAAACTGTCATAGCCAGACTCCAAAAAGACTATTTGGTATTGTGGTTTAAATATTTCTTTATTGCAAGAATTTAATGTAGTACCTTGTTAGGTTACAAGAAGAGTCTAAATAATTCTCATGGAGCTCTGTATACCATCACGTATGTCACCAGCCATAGCTCCTATTCTGCAGCAGTGGTATAAAAGATCTACTGAGTATATTCACTGTAATCCAGAAGGAATTAACTTTATCATTTAAGAGGTAGGACCAGACCCTTCAGAAGGAAAGATCAGCCCATTTACATGAGCTAAGGACTTGAATCATAGGTGATCAAATGGATGATGACTCCTCTATGCTGCTAATAGTCTACTGTTCTTCAATATCCAGGAAAGAAGTAGCTTTATCTAATAAAAGAAGAAAGTACAACATTCTGAAGAAAAAAAATTGTCAGCACTAATTGCCTCCATCACATTAGAGAAATGTTCCCAAGTTACCCAATGATTACTCAGAGTATGACAAACAGAAGAAAAACTATTGTATTTAATATAACTTTGTTACACTGAGAGAATACTGCACACTCTCAATATTAAGATATTTATTATAGCTGTGTCACTATAATGGTAAGTACTCCATGAGGAAAAATAGGTCCTGGGACTTTTGGGGGATTTCTGCTGGGAATTGCCCAGAAAGTCTGCTCAATTTCCTTTTCCCAACAGTCTCATCTTGTAGTGGATATATTAACTGTATTAACCAACTCTACTCCTGTAGCATCTGGTTACAACATCTGTGGAGATTAGGCATATAATCAATTAATGTAATCTATGAAAGAGCAATCAATGAAAAGTGGCTAGGCCTTGTCCAAGATCATACATGGCTCACCCCATGTTACCCCTTTCCTAGTCTAGTGCTTAAATTCTCTGTACCACTTACCAAAGTGCTTCAAATGGACAATAACTCTCTAGCAATAAATCATGAACATTTCTGTCATGACATTTTGTAATTCTATTGCATTTTTACAGCTATGAATCATATTTAGCAAATATAATAAGCATCTCTTAATAGAATGACCTTTTCTATGAGTGTGATATAAAAACTAATGATAGGTACTATATGGTGTGTTTCCTACTTCAGATATGCACAGTTTGAAAGCCTCAACTCACTTTCAGTCTTTTTACTTTTACATCAAGGAAATATTTTTAAGGTTAAAACTGCCAGGGTGTGGCTGCTATGCAAAATAATTTTCACTGTCAATTGTTATTTCCAAGACACTCAAAATATTCACCTTTCTAATGACATTTTCCACATTGCATCTGTGCTTAAAAGCGAACAATTTAGAAACAGCTAAATAAAAATTCATCCACTTTCTGAGAGAATACTTCCGCCCTTTGTTTTTGTTTTGGATTCTTTATCTCTACCTCCCGGACTACCTACATTATTTTATACGCACTATACAATGCCTCTCATGTTTTTGAAGAATACAAAAATATGAGTAGTTTTATGCTTCTGAAAATAAAAATTAAGAAAATAATGCAATTTTATCGAAGAGAAACTAATACCTATCATGATAATTATTTATTATTCATAACAATACTAGTTTTTAAAAGAGAGAAGGATTGTGCATGTTCATTTCAAGCTTGTTCTGCCAGCCTTGCAAAGGTGTTGGATGAATTCATTGAGGGATCAGGAACTCAAGCACTGTTTTCCTCTATCCTTCCAACTGCAGGGAATATTGGAAGAAACAGAAAGACCTAGATGACCAACACCTGGCTCTGAGACTTGTGTTATTGGCAGAATTTTGGGGTTTTTGATCATGGGTTAGTCTACACCAAACCGGCTGAAAAGAGATGGGGTGCTCACCTTTCCTAAAGGGGAAAGAATCTTTGCACAAGCATTAGCAGTATTTGAAAGAGCTTTAAACTAGGTCTGAAGGGGAAAAGGGATAAAACCAGGCTTTTTGGAGATGAGCCTGGAGATGACATGCCAGCTTTAAGAAAGGATGTGCTAGTGAGGTCCTTCAGCAAGCTCCACAATGTCCTGAGTGCACTGGAGCTTATCTGTAATGTCCCTGTACTAATGCATGCAGCACCTTAGCCTTCTCAGTGGGAGGAGGGGATTGAGATCCGTGCGCCAGACACGGATGTTGGTGTGTTGGGAACCAAAGAAGTACCTCAGAACATTTACTCAGAAACTAGGATCTCACCCCCAAAAAGAGGTGTCACGGTCAGTAGCCCACCTGAATTGTGTCTCCACGCCAACAAGAACAGGAGATAGTGGAAATCATTGTGGAGACAGAAAATTATGATATTGTCAGAACTACAGAAATATCGTAGGATTACTCACATGACTGGAGAATGCAATGCATGGCTATAAACTCTTCAGAAGAGATAGCTGAAGAATGAGTGGGGTAGTCCTACTTGTTAGGGAGGGCTTTGGTTATCTAGACCTTGATGATGGTAAGGAAAGGGTTGAACATTTATGGACAGGAACCAGATCATTAACCTATCAAGGGATGAACCTGTTATAGATGACCCAGTCCAGGTGAAACAGTAGATATATTTTACAAGCAGCTGGGAGGAGTCTCATGACTCTTAACCTTGTTCTCATGGGGGATGTCAGCTTACTAGGTGTCTGATGGAAATCAAACACAGTGCAGAGTAAGGTTCCTGGAGTGTGTAGAAGATTACTTCCTGCCACAACTGATGAGAGATCCAGCTAGGGAAGGACGTGCTGTACTGTGAATAGGGAAGGGCTCGTGGGTGATGTGACCACAGGTGGTTATGAAATTACATAAGTCTGAAGTTCTTGCAGAAGTGAGGAGGGATGGCAGCTGAACAGCCTCCTTTGACCTCCAGAGGTAAGACTTTTGCCTGCTTAGGAGTCTGATTGAAAGACTCCTTTGGGAGGCAGTCCTGAGGGGCAACAGAGTCCAGGGAGACAGAGAGCTGAGACCTCTTCAACGTCTTCACAAGGGGTGGTTGAGGGGTTAAACTCTTTTTAAGAGATACTTTTTCCCCACATTTTTTAGTAGAAGAATTAATTTTATGTCTGAAGGCTAGGACTGAACACCAGCTTCGCTTTATCTTCAAAATCTACTACAGGACTTCTGACCTTGTACAGAAACTTGGATATCTCATTTAAGATCTCTGCTCTGTAATTTCCTGCTCTATAATACAAAGCTAAAATTTCAGTAACTTCAGTAAGTACAAAAGTTGTCATTGTTGACATGTATCTGCAAAAGTTCTTTTAGTTTTACCACAGACTTCAGAACATTTTAAAATGTGGATTTTCATTTGCAAATGCTTATTAGGCAGTTCTCTTTATTTTCTGTATCTTGTAACAGATTTTCCTCCAATTGTATTTTCCTTCTTTATTCGTTTAGGGTTTTCCCCTCTGCTTCTGAGTTCTTCAAAAAAGGCAGAAACCATACATAATTCTATGTGATCAGATATTTAAGAAATAATGGCATTTTTCCCCATCTTGGACCTGAGGCTTACATAGCTCTTTAGTTCTCACTACAGAGTAAACTTTGCAGTAAAACACTGAAGCCCTGATCAGTTGAAAGTTGCTCAGTTAGGCCCCAAAATACATTCTTCTGTGGAAAATGTGATTTAAGAAAAAAAATATGGATGCTAAAAAGCTCTTTAGCAGAGCCTGACATCTTGCTTTTTAAATACTAATTATACTTTGGGCTTCTTCCTCTTTACATACTTAAGTTCTTCGCTGTGACATAAAGGGTACTATATTGTCTTGAGGAAGCCACAGAGCAGCTTTGTTAGAAAAAATTACTTGCAGCCGATAATTTTTGGCAATCAATATTATGAATTCTTGTCACAAGGGGCTCGGGGAAGGCACATTCAAGTTTCTACTTATCTCTGCAAAATGAAGGAAAATGTCAGAAGTGGTAAGCCCACTGAGAGGATCATTTCTGGGGGGGAAAGAAGTGGGAAATGCTAAAATTACCATATTTATGGACATTGTCAAAAACAAAGGTCTGAATGGGCTGCTCAGTTTATAGAGAATGATAAAAATTATTTAAAACTTTCTATGTAGCCTCATATAATATAAAACCAGCAACTTTTCTTAGAAATAATGCATTAGTAAGAATCTTGAGGTTTAATACAGTTTTGCTTATAACTACTACTGCCTATGACTAGTGATGATAGAGGGAGAAAAAATCCCTTTCCGAGAGAAATTCTCTGTCCTTTGAAAATTTCTATTGTTAAGTCTTGTGTTTGGGGAGGTTACAGCGCTCATTTTCCCTCTCATGTTCTCTAAGGCTGAAAAATGCTTAAAAATGTTGTACAAAAATTTGTTTTAACTTTCTTAATTCCAGAGCAAACAATTTGTACTCATCATGTGTGGTGAGTGGACGCCAGCCAAGAACTAAGCACCACACAGCTGGTCATTCCTACCCCACACTTAGCAAGACAAGGGAGACAACAGAGCAAAACAGAAAAAACTCTTTTTTGAACGTGGTCAAGATGAAGAAATTTTAACATGCAAAGGAAAGATGAAGAAAAACCCCAACCTCAACCAGACAAATAACAAGGCAATACACTCACCACATTTCACAAGCTAGCTGATGCACAACCAGTCTCCAAGCGACACCTACCCAACGTAAAACCCTCCCCTCACGATGAGCATGATGCCATAAAATATGGGATATCTCTTTGAATAGTTTGGGTCAGCAGTGCTGGATGTGCCCCTTCCCAGCACCTTGCTGGAGGGTCAGAGTGAATGCCTTGATCCTGTGCAAAGGCTGCTCAGCAGAAGTTAGATTACTGTGCTGTTTTGATCATAAACTCAAAGCAGTGCACCATATGAGATACTATGAAGAAAGAAAGTAAGTCTGTCTCAGTCAGACCCTCATGAGCATTAGGGACAACCTCAAGTTCCAGTAATGTGTTAAATTTTGAGTGACTTTTTTTCATTCCAGTGCTGCCAAACCTAGAAACACTACAGTACTTAGCAGTAACTGGTGGCACTGTGTTGCAGAGACAGAACAGGGAGGAAGACTAATTAAACAACCATTCACACTCATATATTTTTACACTGCAGGTACAATTACAAAGTCAGATCACTATTTAGTGTGCCTTCTCTGACTCTGTCTTGAGCTGGTACTGTGTGATAGTAGTGTGAATTTTAAGTGAAGTAGCAGCTACAGAATGACACTGCTCTGTCTGTATGTTTTTTGGGCCAGACCAAAAATATGATTGCCATCCACCTGATCACACAGTTGTACACCAGCATTAATAAGAGGTCAGTGGTGTGTAGTATGATTGGGGCTGTGTGGTTATTTTGGCTTTTTTGTTGTTGTTGTTGTTGGTATTTTTGTTGTTTGTTTTTTGCTTTGTTTGATTAGGGTCTTGTTTTGTTTTGTTTCTTCTGTACAAAACTGTTGTGAATTAGATGTAAATGATTAAAGGTTTTCAGATCTAGTCAGAAATTAAATTTAAAACTATGAAAAAATAACTGAACAGAATATTAACAGAGTTTGTTCTGCATCTGACATGACTACATCAAAGCACTACATGGCAGAAAATCTTGATAGCCCATATTACAGCTGAAGTGATTTTTTTTCTTCACTGATTGAGGTTGGGGCTGCTTTTCAAGAAGAGCTAATGTTACATTTCCACATATGTTGCCTTATTTGCTTACTTTGGTGTTACCTGTTCATAAAATTTTCTTTTGGTGGATTTACCAATCACATGGAGCAAAACAAGTGCCTCTTATTCCCAGGCAGCCTTTGTGCTTGTGCAGTTTATCTGCCTGCATGCTGATAAGGCTACAATATTCAGACTTTATCAAATTATGCTGTATTACCTCTAGATAATACAAATATCACTGACTATTTAATAGGTCTAAATATTGAGTGTAAGCCTAACAACAAATACTACTACTATATAAAAACTCAACTGTTAAGCTGTTCATTTCTTCTTCCCAGGTTAAATAGGATTGCCCCAAATATCTGCCACTAAACATCAAACTCATGCATCTGGCCAAGCTCACTGAAGTTTCCTCCTCCTGTTAACATTCATTTTTCTTATATCCATAAGACTAAGACATAAAATGGCATTTGAAAAAAGGAAAGGAAAACTAAAGCCAAGACCCAGCTCATTATTACTTCATTTAAGATAATACTAGATAATACTATTTTACCTCCACTTGCTGGTTTTGTTTTGGTTTGGTTTGTTTGGGGTTTTTTGGTTGATTTTCTTTTTCTTGTTTTTGTTGTTTTTTGTTTAGTTGGTTTTGGGGTTTTTTGTTTGTTTGTTTGGGTTTTGGTTTTTGTTTGGGTTTTGGGTTTGTTTTTTTGTTTGTTTGTTTGTTTTTAATGAATGAGCCTTCAGGAATTCAAAATCACTCCAGAATTTTGAACAACTGGTCTCTATCACAGCCCCCAGCCCCGTGCACAAAGCTGCATTTCAGGGAGGTTAAGGCTACTTTCAAGATGGGGCATGTCAGTTTCAATGCAGCCATTTGAGAACAGGAAAGAAAACAACCAATTATTCTCTTAATAGGAATTAATACTTAGCAAGCAACACACTGTTAAACATTTCAGTGAACATACCAAGTGAGCCTCAGGATTAAAAAGACATTGACCTTGTATTTTACCAGTCTAGAGAGAGCAGCACATAAAACAGATATGCAGGAAGTTTGAGAACAGTCTATTGCAGTAAATGTAGCAGTTTATGGAACCTTTTAAAAAACTGATGAGTTAATGAATTCTATGTGGATATCCACGTTAGATCCTACCCATTCTCTAGCACTTATTTTGATAAGGACAATTTCAGCAGCGTTTGTCACGTAAACTTGGCCAAGGTTTGCTCAACAGTAGTGGAAATTATACTAGAAGTTTTCTCTTCCTGAACCAGATACATATGAAGACGCTGAACTCACCTAGGATATTTAAGCCTGAATAGCAGCAGCTACCAAAGACTAGTGAATTGCAGCAAGTGATAGAAATTCCAGTCATGATAAGAGACAGACAACCTGAAGTGAGTTAAACTTTTTTTTGTTAAAAGTAGTTTTTCAGAAGGATACTTTGCAATGATTTACTTTCAAAATGCATGGAAACCTTCTTTTGCTGTACCTCACATAAGACTACATAAAGGAACTTTTACAGCTCTCCATGATGTGACACAATGTGATGACAATGATGTGATATAATGTGGAATAGGTTTTGTCTGCTTTGAAGCATTTGCTCTTTCTGCATAGATATAGAGTATCAGAAGAATCCTCAGGTAAAAGGCAAGTAAGCATCCACTATAAACCAGATTTCGTTTTATGACAATTCCTTGTAATTTTCAACAGTGCTTGACAACAGAACAGTCTGGGTGAAGTGATGCATGAAAATGCTTTCTGGTTCCCCTGTCCTGCCCTGGTTAAATAATGTACTGAACTGGAAAACTGATACAGATAAAACTGGCCCTGGTTATCTATAGGGCACTTCAGATTTGAACTGGTCAGTGATTCTTGTTTAACCTGATTAAAGTTAAATCAGCCATATTTTTTCTCCCCTCATCCCACATGAAATGGACTGCCTCTCATTCTCAGCTGGTCACAGAAGTATTGTACAAAAATTTCTCAAAATTAGTTAGATGAAAAATGTCGAATATAATGAAAAAGGGGTTAAAAAATGTGCAAATGGTCACATAGTGTCAAGTACACATATATATCATTGCTATAAATTTTTTTTTCTTGGCTTTTAAAAACTTATTGTTTTAAAACATCTTACTTTAAAATACAGACAAAGGCAATCAAGTTTTCAAAGCATATTTACACTTAAATGAAAATATTTTTAAAGAAATACTCTAGTGTTTTATCAGATTATATCACTATTACACGACTAGGTATTTTTTTCTTTTATTAGATGACTAAAACAAAATAATTCAGCAAAATTGAAATATGCAATAGAATTTTGCATTCCTTCAATGATTTTTTGCCCTTGGGGATTGCTGTTGCACTCTGTGGAAGACTTCCTTAAAATCTGCCAGCTCTGCTCCACTCCCTTGTCTCTGATGGCAGTCTTCCAGGGAATTCCACTGGCTCTTTCCCTGAAGAGCAGGAAGTCTGGAAGTTAGGGGCCTAGCCTTACTCCTTACCTGATCCATATCCCTCAAGGCTGCAAATCACAACCTCTACCAACCACAACCACTGCATCTCAGGCTGTCTCCAATCCTGATGTCTCCAGTCGGCTCTCTCAGGTTGGTGCATAAAGTTGTGTCATGGAGAGTGAATTCTATTTTCACTGAAGTCTCTCTTTCGCAAAACAAAAAAATATTTTGTGAAAAATCACACACATTAGATATTAATTCACTGAAGAAATTCAGAGTGTATTTCTGGAAAGTAATAGCAATATAATACTTATGACCAGTTAAATTTATCATAAGAAACACAAAGGTTTAATAGCATGAAAACCCTATAATACAGATTTTCCGATGAATCTGAGGGAAAACTGTATTTGGATTGAAATTTTTGAGCAGTGAATCATTTAAAAAACACATTAGTTTTATAGCGATGGTACTCGAATTCTGAACAAGGAATTAGGTAACTTAAAAAAAGCTGTTCAGTAAATAAAATAATTTAAAAGTAAGATCGAAAAGGAGTTTTCTGTAGAGCAGCATTTGAAAATAAGCAATTAATTAATAACATTATTTTTTCAACCCTTACTGTTTGCTAGTAAAATCAGAATAAAATGCTCAGAGAATCTTGGAATGCAAAGTGTGTAGGGCAGAGCTACTCATTCATTCACTGGGATGTAAACAAGAGGAAATTTTTCAGCTACGGCAGATGAGTTTAATATCCAAAACAAAGTCCTTGAATTCATCTCATCGTAGTTTGTTTGTTCTTCATTTATTGCTACAATGAGACACTCTTCCACTCATACTTTGGCCCCTTTTAGAATGATAGTCAGTCACACCAGTAAAGCAAGGAAATGCAATATTAATGATTAGATGGCCGAGTTGCAAACAGCTTTAATGTGTTACTCCAAATGCCGCCTGTTGAACCATTTAAAACTATTTCCATTTCTTTGGGGAAAAGGTGGAATCATCACTCATAAGTTACTTGTTTTGCCTGCACTGTTGCTAAACCTGCATCAATCTCTCTTGACTATTTGCATTCATGTATTAATCATTGGAGGCCATTTCATTTCGAGGCAGCAAACATATTTAATCCATATTCTTCAGTATATGGAAAAGAGCATTAAAGAATGGTAAATCATTTGAAGAGGGTTTCAACGCTGTTGCCTTTAGTTTTGCCCTTAGCTAATGGAGAATTTATTAGAAAAAATTCAGAAGACCACCTAAGAATTACCTTGTAATTGGGCTAGGAAGCTCTAAAGTAACAATGGATGATCAGCAGCAGCAATGCTTATATGTAGACATGTCAAATGGATCTAGACCCAAGCTACCTTAAAAAAGGAGAGAAAAAAGAGATCTAGATTATTTAAAAGTGCTCAGACTTCTTCAGTCAAAGTATTCTTTGTGGAGACACCTGATAATCACATGCATAACTAAAAATGTAACACTCTTACACTAGTGAGAGGAGGCAAAAAAAGACAACTATGACAAGCAAACATCAAATTTTCTCTAGGGCTCTCCTTTTAACTATTTTGTGCAGTAATTCTCTCTAGTACAACAAATGCCACACAGCTGCTCTTGTACAGCAATGTAAAATGTGAGAAAAGAAATGGTGCTTCACCTTTATTTCAGAAGCATTTACCCTGCCTAAGGAAGAAGTCTTCCAGTATAAGCTTGAAGGTTTTGAACTTAGCTGTTTAAAATATGCAGAAGAGGAGGAAAGAATGAAACATAATCCATGCACAAGTATTATTTGTCACACTCATTTATGTGTTCTCTTTACTCTTCTATGTGAAACAAAAACAAAGTTGGTCACTGCAGCCTTCTTGACCTTCAGTGCAAGAGTTAAAACAGCGTATGGATGCTCTCCTTACCTGGTTATTCTTGCTGTGCCTAGGATATTAATTTGGAGTGGTATCAAAAAGCTTCTGACACTTTAGTGACTCCTTGGCAAAAGTTTTAATGACAGAAACAAATGGCACAGATCAGCTTTTAATTTCAGGTCTTATCTGTATAAAGCATCAAAGATCCACTAGAAATGAGCTGAGTGTTTTCCTTCCAGGAAACTGTTAGTTTGGAAAGAAAGCAGGATCAGATGTTAGAGATAATTTCAATGTAACTGGGCAAACATCCGAATCGTGAGGGGCTTTTTAAAGTAACAGTGCAGAAAATTCTGTCTCCTTCTACCACAATGTTTTTAAATAGGAACAGCATTACAGTCACTCTGACACTAAAGGAATAAAAAGCTTGCTAATGTCAGCACCTGTTATCTACCAGCTTTCATTTACCCCAGCAGATTAGTCCTGATCTGCACTAAAACATGGGAGAAGCATTGCTCTATTTTATTTCAATGATCCCCATTAAGGGTTTTCATCACATATCCTATAGAACATGTTCACATATGTAAGCCATGGCAGACAAATACAGTGAGCAGACTTCATCTCAAGCCTATTCCTTTGCATAGCCATATTTTCCATCTACAGTTAGAAAAGATATCTGAAAGTACAAATAACCTTTACAATTATCAACAAAACACAAAAGAGGGGGAAAATAGTATTATTTAAAAGTACAAAAAAGATAAAGAAGACAAACACACTTTCCTAACTGTTAAAAGAAGGGGTGATGCAGTTAATAATAGATGTTCCCAAAAGACCTCTGAGACAGCCTTTAGGTGTCTCCCTGTCAAATTCAACCGAGCAGCCCAAGAAAAGTGTGTAGATAGAAAGCCCTTACAAAGAAAATCCTCCTCTGAGAGACACTGGGGGGTGGGGGTCCAGAAATCACTATCCTGTGCTGCACTTCATGCCCAGACCAAACAAATCAAATAAACTATGTTGAAAGCTATTTTACCCAGTGTAGGTCCACTAATTTCAATACAACTCTATCAATTTGTGCTGTTTAAAAACGGATGTTATGTAAGTGCAAAAACCCTCAAATTAGAGCACAAGCAGTGATAAATACCACTTAGGCTACCTGAGGGCATTATCTTCCCTTTTATGCTTCTTTAATTAAACATGGATTTTTTCCTCATCACAAATAAATAAAGGAACTAAAGTCATTAAGTCAGCATCCTAAAATAGGAAATAATAAAATTAGGAATGTTAGATGCAATTTTAATGAAGGTGTAGAAAAGACTACTATTAAAATTTACTGCAACATTTCCTCTAGCTTTCAGCAGCAATTGTTCAGTATATTGAAAGGATGAATAAGCTGATACTATTTTTAGGCAAATCTCTATTTTTTCTTTACTGCAGCTACTGTATGCACTCATGGCTAACATTTCATTAAGTCTTTTTTCTGAAAAGACAACAATTTAACACATACATGTAATCCTGTAAAACTAGAGATGATTACGGACACTACTGCTATGTCATATAGTGCTCAGGATGCAAGAGTATATATTTTTTTTGAACTCACAAGGACTAAACCCATATTTTATAGTTTGCAACTAAGATTCATTCTCCTGAATGACTTTAGTACAGGAGATATGTATCAGGTATTTTAATGGTTTTAAGCACTATGTGAAATACTACTACAGGGCACAAGCATGATTTATTATATGATGCTCTGCATCAGGATACAGAATTTAGAGCAAAGAAATGACATATGAATCATTAAACTGAAACATAAATAGGTTCAAAGAAGCCTTTGAACTTCTTAACTTCTAAAGGTTTATGGTGTGCTTCAGAATAGCATCAATTTAATTTGAACAAAGGTCAAAAAAATGCAGAGTCCCAGCCAAGGTTTGGATCTGATAGATTTGTGTCCTCTTGTTCTGAGAGAAATTGATTTAGTAGAATGCTAGAACCTCTACTGGCCCTTGCAATCACAACAGAAACGTGTTATTTCAACTCGCTTTCTCCTGGAGAGTGCAATAACAGCTTTGAATCTTCCGCTAGGACATTCAGATTAGTTGAAAATTTTCTGAGTATAATCTAAATTTACTGTGAACCCCTGCTCCCTCATGGCAGCAGATCAGATACGTGAAAACTCTGTATCACTACTTTTCACGGTTCATTTAATATATTTTATATGTAAATTCAGAAGAGAGTCTTTAGGACAATTTTTAGTTTTCATCAGCAAAAATGACAAATTTTACATTCACATTATGGTGCCCATCAAATACTTTTACTGAACTATTAATTTCAAAGTGGGAGGAAGAGATATCTAGTTCTGCTCTTCCAAGTCAGAAACATTGGAGAAAGGTGTCTTTTTTTGCAATCAGGTGGAGCATTCAGCATAAGGAAGTTGGACAGAGAGAGCATGGATTGGAGAGTCATATCTTGACTGGAAAGCTCAAGATTGTTCTCTAACAAGGGAACACCACATGTTTCCTCCTATTCCAGTGTCTCCACAGGGTAAAATGTTCTGTTGCATTTCTTCAATGAAGAATAAGCAAGAGTCATTGTCAAATCTGCAGGTCTCTAAAGGTTGAAAAAATCCAGTTTTATAGACGATTTTGCATCAATCACTAATCTCAACCTTTTCCTCTTTTTGTGGACTCTGTTTATAAAACAGCCAAGTTGGAAATCTCTGGACCTAAAACTCCCATCTGATTTTGATTTAAAGATCCATTCATACATCCAAGGCTTGTAAAATATCTTTTTTTGTGACAGGTGAGACACAGTGCATTTCAAACTATTTCCTTCCCATTCCTGTTCAAAATTTCTCCTCTCAGAAAGAACTGTAATTTACTCTGCACTGAGATGGGAAAACATTCAGGAAGATTAGAGGGAAGTTATTAACATGTTTTCTCCCCTCCCTAAATATTCACATATGTTCAAATTGTTTAATCAGAACTGTACCTTCTGAGAATTTAAAAAAAAAAAAAAAAAAAAAAGAAGGGAAGTTCTGGGAAGGGAAGTTCTGGGAAGGGAAGTTCTGAGAAGTTCTGGGAAGTTTTGGGAACTTCTCGGAAGGGGAAAAGTTCAATACTACATAGGCAAGCTGCAGCCTCCTGAAAGAAGAATTGAAGAATTTGGACTGAAAACAATGCAAGATATGTTGCAATTTAAAAGTTCCAAAAGGATCTGTTTTTTTTAATTTAAAAATTGAAATGAATAATAAAGTAACCTTTCCTTTCTTTCCATTCCCACCTTGAGAACTTGCAATGTGAGCTCCTGATGAAGACATTTGGGCACCCTCTAATCTAATAGAAACATGTAACATGAAACTACTAAATACATCCTTTTGCCCCTGACATGTCATGAAATTCAAGTAAATAGATTTAAACCTCTAGTATTGCAGATTATGAAATTAGAAAGCCATTAGTAGCCTTATAAAGTGTATTAGAGCACTGGGGCCCAGAAAGCCATTATAGAGAAATTTCTTGAACAGATAAAAATATATTATTTCATCCTTTTATTATTCAATAAAGCATTTTGGTTTGGGTCCTGTTGACTTTTGTTCTAGCTCTTTGTGCAGCAGAACCAATAATAGAAAACCTTCTAAATTTATGTTTTTTTAAGGAATGAGATAGGAAAAGAGAAGTTTCTAAGCCAGTGATTTGTGTGACTGACATAATAAAGTTTCTTTTTGGACAAAGAGATAACAATGCTATTCAGGATTTTCTTTCAGCTACTAATCATTTCTCTCTGCTCCCTGAAAATTCCCACCCTTTTCCAGTCTTTCAAGGAATGAAATATAGTGCCAGATTGTACCATTTTGGTAAAAGAAGAGAGGAAAGGCAAACACAATTCTGAGCTGGTGTCAAGTAATCTTTCCTTGGTGAAAAGATTATATATGTCTAAACATAGGTCAATTAGGGGCCAAATTTATTTGTGGGAGGATAAAAAATAAATACAGAAAAACAAGATGGAAAGTTTCTTAAGTCAACAGTCCTTTGCAAAACCAGATATATGTCAGTACATCCAACAGTGATGAGAAAAATTAAAGGATGCTAACAATTGAAACAACTAGTTTAAGCTATTTTTGATGCCACAGGGAAAGTATCCAGTCTGCAGAGTGTTGTGCGTACATAATACTGGAAACTGTGGTCGACCTTCCCCCCACCCAGAACACAAAAAAGAATTAGGTGTTGTAATTGGTAATAAAATGAGATGGATCTGGTTTCCCCGTGGGCAGGAAAATGGTGGAAAAGACACTTCCAATTTGCATTTACAACAAGTGCTTTCTAATAAAACAAAATATTAGTCAGGCACAGAAGTACAGGAATAATTGTCTCCTTTTGCTGTACAGTGGCTATAAACGACCAGAATTGTACAGTGAAGATTAAAGATGGTGAAGAACTGATGAGACTGGTTGAGAAAAACATGAACTGGATCTCTTTCTTATCTTGCACCAGCCTCAAGCAAGGTGCAGTGCCTAAGTGCCTGGAGTGAAGCAGAGACCTCAGGCACTGGTGCTGCTTCAATGAAGCACACAAAGCACCATGCCTCTGTATCAGCCACACTCCACTCACCTGGAAAACAACCCTTGGTGGAAGTCTGGGTCCTTAAGGAGATAAGGGTGCTTGCAAAGACCCCTGACAGAGGACAGAGGGCCTTGACTACTGCCTAAATACTCTGTAGGAGGATCAAAGCGTTGATTCTACCACTTTTGTCAACTATAAATTCTGACCAAGTAGGTGAGACACTTATTAGGCCCCATTAACATATTCTCTCACATGCTCCTTAGGATGCAAATTAAGTAAAACTGTCCTGCACCATGTGGCTGTGCCATCTCCTGGAGGCAGGCCAAAATTTCTAGTAAAGAATGGGAGTTTCAGGGCAGAAAGGCCCCAGGCGGGAAAACAGTTCTGCTAATTCCAACTGGAATATAAGGGGGTTTATTTTTCAAAAATTCCTATACCATTTTTGCAGCATAAACTGTGAGCAAAAGCACATCCCAGTTTCTAACAACTAACAGTCATACTACCCAATGCACACATTATTTTAACTATCTGTTGTAAATGAACAGTAAAGAGGACTCCCCACAAAAAGAGTGTAGGGGAGAGAGGAAAAGAAAATCGTAGTATAGTCAAGACAGAGAGGAAAACTAGAGGAGAAAGAATACCTAGAAGATTCTTATTTAAAGAATGGAGGTAATACAGTAAAGTTTGACCAGTGGATGGTCGTATTTCAGGCGGTATTATGGTGGTTTAGAGAAAAAATTCAGCTCACACCTATAAAGGAGGGCAGTGAGTATGAAATAATTTCTATTTCAAGGGTAGAGCAGATGTTGTGAATTGTTCAATAAATCTCTGTTACCTAAGCAGGTGTGAGGATATTGTATTCTGAAATGGGACAATCTCGTTGTCATTAAGGCTGGAAAAAGAGAAGGTACTTTACTTCCAAAAATTCCGCAACATCAATCCGCATTTCATATTTTGTAACGCACTTATTCCTGCAGTTTAAATGAGTCTTGGGGGGTTAAGTTTCTTTCACTTTGTTCCTTTTTACTTAGGGAATTTTTTCCCATGAGCTGCTCAGAAACACTAATGACTGGGTACCTAAGGAAAACAAAAGAAGTGGCCAAGCTCAGGGGAGGAGGGCATCTGGCTGCTCTTCTCTTACCTGGGAGTTTCTCTCCGAGGGGCAGAGGCACTGCGAGAATTGGGCAGGTAAAGGGTAAAGGACAGGGTTGGGGCAGCTGGTTTGCTCTCTCTCTCTCTTTCTCTCTCTCTGGGCTTCAGAGGAGGTCGGTCGGAGCTGCTGCTTGGGGAAGGGAATTCTCTGCTGCTGCCAGAGCCCAGCCCGGAGCTGCTGCTTCTGCCGTGGGGTGAGCCTCTGCTTGTGAGAGCAGCCACTGACCTGGGACCTGTGAACATCTACCCCACTGGGACAGGGACCTATTCCCATCTGCTGGGGTGTCTGGGATCCCGAGCCCGCCTCTCATTTTACTGAGTTGAATATTTTATTTCAATCAGGTCATAATCCAGAGTCCATAATTAGAAAGGATGCTTCTCTATTGGTCTCAGTGGGCAACTGATGAATTTGGATAAGTTTGCAAGGAGGAAGAATGTATTCACTCCTCTGGTCTTCGTGAAATGTTTAAACTTTCTTATCAGAAATATTTATGCTCGAATTTTGCCCTAGCAGGTCTAGTATGAGTTCCTAAAATCAACAGAATAAATATCACTTTATTAATATCAGCAACAACTTCTCTTACCCAGTTTTCTATTTTTTTTTTTTTTTTGCTTCTGCTTCCTATTGTTCTGACAGAAAAAAATTGTTTATTTTATTTAATAATAGTTTTGCTCAATCTTTTTTTAGGCTTTCTTTTGTCTGAGATCCGTTTTATATGTGTTTCCCATTTTCCACATAATATAGACCTATTTAGGACAACCTTTAAAATACCATCATTTTCCTCTAAGTTAAAAAATTGCAGATCGCAAAAACTATTCTCAATTTCTTTTCCTTACTTTATATCACTGCCAACTGTGAATCGTCACTAAAACACTCTTTTACTTCCATGCCTTATCTTCAGCAGTTTACCTTTCTTACAGTTATAGCAAAACTGCAGAACTCTCATCTTCAGTTTAAATTGTACCTTTGATATACAACTGTAAATAAGAAACCCTATAACAGCTAAATCTAAGGTTCTGAACTTTCTTACTTAAACAGTTTAAAAAATAAGAAAAATTCATGCAGAGCAAAAAAAAAAAAAAAAAAAAAAAACCCATCTGACTGCAATGATGCTTATGTTGTCTCATTCATTTCAGATTAGTGGAGGATTAACCACTTCAGTGAGAACTTTCTTACATGCACTTCTGGTCCCTAGAAATTCTTCAGTAGGGCAGTAATGACTGTCATGTTAACAAGACACTTTTCTGGTGCCTCAGTAGAGGGAACCTAAACTCTACTACTAAGCATGGTGATCAGTACTTACCTGTTGCATATCAGACCTCTACATTCACTGAAGTAATTTCTTTTTCTTAAAAAATCAATATCATATTACATACTTATAAAATTTCCAGCTAACATGCTGATAAGTAGCTGTGAGTGAAACAGGTTTATAACAAACTAATTGGTGCTGTCACTGTGGAAAAGAAAAATTTTTTCAAATGTCAGAAGGTATACAGGATCATGAAAAACATTACCTTATTTATTCCAGGGAAAAGCAATATGCTTGATGCAATATTCTAGTATATGAAATTTAAAGAGATACACAAAGGGCCTTTCTTCATGATAATTAAATATATATTTTTATATGTGGTTAAAAGTAGAGTCAAACCACTGGCAATGCAAATTGGCACAGAAGACAATTGAATTATGTTGAAAGCCTTCCCGATTTTGGACTCTAAAACATGAGTATTGCAGAGTAGTATATGTTCACTGTGTGTACATAGATTTCAGTCTCTTGAAAGCATATAATGGAGGACTTAGGGAGAAAAAAATATCACACAGATATGGTCTTTAAAAATCTTCTTACAAAATAACACATCAGTTCTTACACTAATATTTCCTATGACTAGAAAAAAAATCAAAGTACCCAAACTCAAGAAACCATGTCCTTAAGAACTCATTAACACCAGGCAGAGTCAAAATAAAAGATTTGTTTACAAGCTTTTTCAAATTTAAGGATCGTTTTATTACTCAGAGCTGATTTATATGCAACCAGATTAACACTGCAAATATATTTAAACTCTTATAGTGTAAAGATAAATTATATAAGGATAAATATTCTATGCATTTTGCCTATGGTTTCATTGTCCTCAAAATTATCTTCTGCAAAAATTACTTAAACTGAACAATTAAAATTTCTTGCTAGAAATTATCTGGAGGTCAGAGCTAAAAAAAAGCCTAAATATTGGATTTTGCACATCTGGAACTACTCCATCTGAAAATAAAACTAATATAATCTTGTTTCTTGGGGGATATATTAATTTTAATAAAACATGAAAATTTCAATACCATTTTTTATACAAATAAGTAATTTGAAATTTTGTCCTGAAGCAAGGTAGTGATTATCCCATAAACCGAGTATTATTTAAAATATGTCCTTAAGAATGTATCACTAAAACATATTTTTGTTTTAGTTTTTCACATTGGTTACACAATTATGTTACAAAAATTATTTAAAATATACATATGCAAGACAGCTCGTAGCACTACTGAGTTAAATGGCTATCACTTGTGTTGTCATGTGACAGAACACAGACACAAATCTTAACCTGTTTAAAGTTGCAGTCCCTGCAATAATCACCTTTGCCCTACAAGATTCATATCAAATAAAAGTGTGTTTCCTCATATGAGTATTTGTATGTAAAAATTTTTTTTCACTGTCCATCAACGTTTTTACATTGATATAAAAGATGCAAAGATCTCAGCGGTAGTGAAAATTCTTAAGAATATTTCTAACAGGAGGAAACATTCCTTAAGGTCAGAGAGTTATCACTTGAGCATGCTTTGAATCCCCTACAGTCCATCATGACCAAGAAATCTCTGATTTTCTGCTTCATTCTTAATTAACAAAATAAGGCACAAAAATGTTTGGTATCAACATATGCAATGCACATTGTGACATTACAAATTATCTCCATATAAATACCACGCACATTTTTATCTGAACAGCCCAATTAGAAAAATCATGTACAAACATCTCGAACCCTACCTTTTCATATTCACGCAAACAGAGTTTGCCATGTATTATTTCTAAAATATGGGTTGACATGTAGAAAAATATAGTCAATTAAACATGAGAATAAATTACACAGGTCAAGAAACAGTGTTCACCATCATTAATCTGGAATATAAGAAAGCTGACTAGCCAAAATTATTCAGATTACAAAAAGTCACATGACAATATATAACGGAACAATTATAAATAAAATACACAGATATTAGGCTGGAAGTTGAAAGAAAATTAAATAATAAGATAATGTTATCACACAAATCATGCCTTGTCACACATAGTAAATCACTTTACATCAATGACAATCGGGATGCAGTTAGAAGACAGCAGAACAGACTTTCAGCTGCATCTGTATCCCTAGAGATAACTTTCCCCCAACTTTGGACAGTATGTCTTACCTACAAGAACTCAGATTTGAATTCCAAAGTGTCATCTCGAAGAAATAAGGCAGCAGAAGCCTGGTTCAGTAAAGTTTTATACATGTAATCAATAGCAATGTAATTACTATGGCAGAGATGAAAAAAAAAGAATAGTATAAGAATACATTTAATATTCATTCTTTCTGAGTGGAAGAAAGTTATTTGAGCTAGAAATGAAAGGAGAAGTGATTTATCGGGAAGGAAAATACAAGATATGCAAACAGCCACATAGAGAAGGGATGGTGTGTGGATTAAAATAACTGCACCCAAGTGATTTTTCTGGCAGTCTGCTCTTTCCAGACAAATGATACTCCTTCTGCTGAATTTCCTAACAAGATGGCAATGCTTTCACTCATATGACAAAGTTTCTTCAATATTTTCAAGTATTTATGAGAAAAGAGTATACATGCCCAGCACACTGAACTCCACAGAGAGCAGCTAAGACAGCAGCTATTTTCTCTATAGACTGACCATTGTTCGTAGAATATCCCAGCTTACTCTGGCACAGAATCTCTGGGAAGAGAGGATCAAACCACAGGTGCTGAAATGCTTTGTGTAAATTACTGAGATATGACTGGCCTTCGCCTTCACACAGTGAAAGTTAAAAAAAAATTACCCCAAAAAAATTAAGTCTACATCTTTGATAGCTCCTTGCCTGCATCCCATCCTTTAATTAAAGAAAATAATATGTAGACACATAAGAGACTCAGATATAAATCAGTATTTGTAAATCTCTCCCCTTTGCAAGTAAGACAACTTAAAATGAATACACCATAATTGGTAAGTTCCAAAACATCTAACCAATACACAGCACCAGAAGTTCATGATCCTAATTGCATTTTAGATGTGGAATCTCAAGTATCTCTGTAAGGATCCTGAAAAAAATCTGGGCAGCAGGAGGAAAAATAGTCCTGGACTTGCTTGCATTTTTGGCTAGTATTGAGCCTTGCCTGTGAAGAACTTGCTTTGTCAGGAGATTGGAAGTACCTTCTGTACTGAGATAAAAAGTTTCACAGAAATTTCATTTCTGAAAGTAATAAATACATGCTGTGTTTTGACAAAAGGCAAAACATTTGGTCATGCTGACCTAAATTTTCTTCTCTTTTACTGAATGATTTAAATTAAAAATGCTACAACCAGTTAATGGCAGTGTTTACTCATCAAAAACAACTGCAAGATTTTAATTATCAAGAATATAAGTATTCTAACTTACATTACTGTGTTTCTGAATCCCAGACATTACAGCCCTGGTTAATGAACTTGTACCATATATATTCTGGAAATAATGAAAAATATACACTGTATCTTGTTCAAATTCATTTGGCTGGAAGTAGGAGTTCCTCAGACATTAATAAGTTCTACACCACACAATTACATAGGATTAGCCTTCACTTTTCTTTTGTGTAGCTAAAAAGCAGGTAAGTTTATTGGCCTATAAGAAACCTCATCCTCCTGAACTCTGTGTAAAGGATAGAGAGAAAGTATGTAGCTGTGTAGTTAACTTCCAATTATGTGAGCAATAAAGGCATAATTTAAGGTTATTAATATGTTAAAATTTGTAAGGAATTTTCTGTCACTTAATTAACATTTGCCAAGGCAGCCTACAGAAAATTAAATATCAATTAATAAGAATACTGACATTTACTTAGATATTCTATTAGTTGTCACAATTATTAACATAATATAGCCAGCTTCTAAAAATCCAATTAAAAGTTTAAATATTCGTTACAATTTTTATGTATAAAAATCTAATTATATTTTAACTAGATGACACATCATCTTTCCTATTAAGTCTCAGTAAATGCTCTTTTAACTGTCAATTGATATTTAATTGGCATCACTGTCATAAAACCACAGACATTTCTCACCTTTCATGGAGAGATGAACAATTTGATCCACTTACTTCATATGACCACCACAGCCTGCTTACTATGCACTGTTTAATGCTTTTTGCTAGCATCTCCTCATGAACCTAATTCCTAATTGGTTTGAGGGACAAAATCGTTATTTCAGATCCAAGTAACTAAGTGCAGGTGAAGACCAATGACTTGGAGAACAGCTGTGACCTAGAAGTGGTGCAGTCTTGCTGAACTGGAGAGACACTGCTGGACTTCAGGAATATTTGAAGAAAGTCTGGTCTGGTCTTCACAGAGACAGAAACAAAATATTTATACAAAATTTGCTAATCAACATCTTCATTATTCATCTCATCCACTTTTCCCTGCACCTTCTTCTGCCACTTGCCATTATCTTCCATTTTCCTCTCCTCTTGCCCTACTCCTTGCCCTGGAATTACTGCTGCCCAAGTTCTGGTTTTGTTTTTCAATCACTAACTTCACCTGGACAAGTTGAGAAGTTTGTATGGAAGAAGTTGGCTTTGCCCAGAGACACTAAATCTGTGCCTGGCCTCTTCAGGTGGCTTTACAGGCATAATACAGGAAGATCAGTACAAGACCACACAGACCTGACAAAATTAATTTGGTTTTCTTGCTTAACTGTACAGGCAAAAGAAGATTAGTTTTTCCCCTCAATTTTCTTCATGCAAGGAATCTTGTTTTGGAAAATGTAATTCAGTTTCTATATTTAATGGCAGTGATGTGAGCAGGTGCCAATTATTATTGTAAAACTTTGAAAGGTTTTAGCTATGTGTGTCTGCTTCCACAATGTGTGGATACGAAAAAAAAAAGGTGGATGAAATTGCTCTCTACTATTACTGAGAAACAATATCACCCTTCAAAACTTGCCCAGGAAACTAGTGAATCCTGAACCATGAGTTCTTAGTTATATTATTGCTATGAAACAACTGCAAAGCTCTTAATGCTGATGTGAGAAACTTGATGAAATTGTAATATTTTATTTTCCTTGCCTCTCAAGGTGTGCTAGATATAAGCACAGGGTAAGAAGTGGGGAAAATCTTTGTGTTTCAAGTAATTTCTTTCTTTCTGCTTGAAGTTTAGAATTTTCATCTCATGAAGAGAGAGTCACCAAAAATAAGGAATGTTTTCATCTTCTATTTCTATCATTCTTTGCCACTGCATATGATCTACAGTGCAGCTGCTGAGTTTTATTGCAGGGATGACTGTACTTCACAGTGTGTGCTTAAGGATTACTTACAGATACTCCTTTACACCTGACATACACTTCTAAAATTCAGTTTTCATGAAATGGGAACACAAAGACCTACATTTTTGAGGTGTGGATGATTCTCGGGATAAAAACCATTATCCTAATATGATGTACCAACATTTTTTAGATTTGGCCACAAGAATAGTTGCTATCTTGTTAACATGCACATATATAAAAATGAGGCTTAATCTATTCACATTCATGTTTTCCTTTGTCTGATAAGAATATTAGCCTATGTAATTTACCAATGTTTGGCACCTGGTGTGTCACTATGAACTAAATTCTATCTTGAAACTTGATTTTCAATAGGTAATTATAATGCATTAGTGGTTCAATAATTATTTTTTAACAATTTCAGTTCCCTAATAGGAGGCCCAGCAATAAATACGCAGCATCTTCTTACTTGAGGTAGTTAGTACTATCACACTGTCACTATCCCAGCACTATCTGGTGTCCCAGGACTGTAGTACATAAACTATCTTCCTAACATTGAAAGAACTTCAGGCTTCAGAATTTCAAAAAAAAAAAAAAAAAAATTTAACAATGTGATTAATTATGTAACGTGCAGTAACAGTTATTATTGAAAAAGTGAGACAGCATCAGTCTAGAAAGCTTTCAATTCTTGTTTTTCTTTGACAGGTTTCCCTAAGCTGTTCCCATCTAGCACAGAAGACAAAAGAAAGCCTCACAACCTTAGGCAGAGGAAGAAGATGCCAAATTGTGCCAAACAAAAACTCTTCAGATACTATGCCTGTTTTCTTAATTAGGAAAATAATTATAAAAATTAATGGCAATTTAATTAAAAGGAATTCAATTAGACCTACATCCTCAACTCACTCCCCCATTATTAGGGAAGCCAATATATAACATGGGACTGTCCCATACATGAATTTCTTTAAGAGCGGGAAAACTATTAAAAGATTATTTCTCTTAAGAGCAGGAGGAATAGCTGTCCATAGATAAGGCATGCATAGACATTTTCTTGTCATGTTTCAGAATCTATAAACATGCCTAGAACAAATAATAAATTAGGTTTATTACACTTTGCTGATGACTATGTATCAAACTAATGAAAGCAAATAGCTCAGCCTTTACAGGTATAGATTTCTTGTGAGATCTTCTGTCACATAAACACAAAAAACATAGTTTTTAGCTTAGCTCAAGCAGCCAGTCAGCAGTTTCATGTATCTGCTGCACAAAGAAATTTTAACCTCAGTTTTCATCCTGAAACAGGATTTTTTCATTGCTTGAAGGAGGAGGAAGTAGAGGAGTGATTTTTATGGAGATATTAATTTTATCTTTTATGATAATATCAGCATGAAAGGGTCTCTTGCATCTGCCCTCACATTCAGGAATATCTGCAGCTCTCAGCAGACTGGACATTTGCTAGCTACAATTGAGCTGCCCTACTTCTTGATTTCAAAGTTGCATTTGAGTAATATACTAATCAATATGTGTTTGCAAACTGTTGTAAACATTGCTCAGGAATTATGGCATCAGTTGCAACTATGGCACCTCTTGAAAGCATCTCAGCCTTACAATAGTTTTGCAGCACAGAAATGGTAGTAATCTGTCATCCATCACTATATTTCCCCTAGCTAATCATATTATAATACACAATATTAATATTTTGTAATGCAACTTCTATACATAAAATCCGCTGTAAGTAAGCATTAACAATGTTAAAATCCATGTTCTCTTTTCCACTTATCTTCTCCTTTATTTTTTTTCCAGAAGGTAAGCCAAAACTGCTGAGGTTATTTGAAGGTCTTTCCCTATTTTCACTTGGGCTTTTTCCTTTGTTGTTTTGCTTTTTTTTTTTTCACATTTTTTTGTCTCCATCCTCTACAAAGGATACATCCATCAGCAGCATGCTTAATACATATTCCTTTAGATCTGGAGGCATAAAACTGAGATTTCTTCCAGGTGACGGGTAGAAAGTATCACAATATTGCATTCTTGGTTATCTGTGTGGGAAAATCTAAGATAATGAGATACAAATCTATTGCCTATTACATAAAATATCTATATTCTATTTATTTAGATTGGCCAGTATTTATCTGATCTATCTGTTTTTGATTGTGTGTGTAATGTACAGCCAGAATCATAATCAGCCAGTACAAATGAAGCCTGAAGTCCTGACCACACTCAATAACTATCAATATGTTGCTAGAATGATTTCACCTGTCCAGACCTTTTGATCAATCTGAACACTTATTAATGCTGCCAGGCAGCAATTTCTGATTCATTTGCTCTGTCAGCTGGCGTAAATGAATAAATTGTGTGAGACAAGTCACCTTCTCTTACATCCTTGCTCAGAAAAATTCCCCACATTTGAGTAGGAAAGTAACTTTAAAACATTTTTCACTACTTTTTGAATGATGAGACTAATTTTAATTAAGGAACTATTGTAAAAGTTAGCAAATATGTGAAATGCATAACAGTGATTAGAGAAAGCAGGACAGAAGGAAAAATTAGATGATACAAAGGTCTTTTGGGTCCTTCACTTACGCTTCGAGCTGTGGTCTCATGTATGTAAACACACATTACTTTCACTCCATTTTGCTGACAGATAACATAGTTGTTAAGATTTGATTACCAGAGAGAATGTCCCTCCCCGAATTAAGGTGTAATAAGACCATATGCTGAAGTCAATAGGATGGATTTTATTTAACAGTAAAGGTAAGGTAGACAGAGATAGAAAGAAAAGAAAAATGAGAGTAAGAAAAGGAGTGAGAGAGATACAGATTAAGTAGAAATACAGACACCATTCTGTGGATCCAGATAATGTTCTGTTTGTCTTTTTCACCCTGGATGCTCAGTGGTGGAGATCCTTAGGTAGCTCAAAACTTCCAACACTTATACATTTTAGCAAACAAAGTAATTGATGTACATTGGCTACACATTCTCTTCATCTATTGGTTAAATGGCTCTTTGCTTCCAAGTCAATTAGTCTCATGGTCTGTTTTTCTCTTTTTTGAAGTAGATGGGCCTCCCATCTTTATTCTGGAGGCTATGGCCTCCCCCTTCTGGACCCATCCAGAGCCAACATTCAGCACATCTCCTGAGCTGGCTTTCCTTGTTGTGGCATACCTGTCCTCCATCCTTAGTTTCTTCACTCTAGAGCTGAGGTATTTGGATAATTTTACCAGTTTTATCTTATCTCAAGTTCCCATTAGCTTAACTCACAGTCCAATTTCCCAGAATCCAGGAGACATGTTCTGTGGTGGGGATGGGCTCCAGTGGTGCAGATGAGCATTTGCTTCTTTCACATTTTGGGAGTGGGAGAAATCCTTCAGTGATCTTAACAGCGTATGAGGTATTTTTTAAGTCTCTTACAATAGTGTCCCCCAGTTTCCAGGAAACCATTGTGCTGTCATTTATGTTCTTTAGAGACCTTAGGCTGAGATCTATAACATCTGAATTGTCCCAGCAAGAATGCTGTGTAGCATCTAGTATATCTAAACTTAGAGAAGACACCTAAGAGTCTGATTCTCCAGTCGAATTTATTTATTTGTTTATTTATTTATCAATGACAGAATAAAAAACTAGCAAATGCTGTCCAAATCAGTATTTTTTATCAATGAGAATTCAATAATTCAGTAAGAATTTAATAATCCCATGACTTCATTAAGAGAGGATTGAAAAATATGCGCTGCCCTCAATGCAAATACGAGATTTTTGCGCTAATTAGTGTTGTCTGTTATAATGTAAACATGCAACAGATTTTGTCAGAAAGTCTGCACAATAAATTATGTAACTATATTAATTTTATTATTATTTAGTGCAAAATGCCAACACATCATTTCTTACACTGTGAGATCATGGCCATGTCCTATTGTGATGTGCAAACATATAATCATAAAAAGTACGGTCTTCCACAAAAATATTTGCAATCTAATTTACCTGTTTAGTTAAATATTTCTGATTTATTCTATTTCAGTGAGATGTTTTACTGTCCCCTTTAAACAATTGCAAGTATATGATTGCTGTGAATAATGAATTATGTAACTTGGTCAAACTGAAAATTAGCTAAAGAATCTGAAATACTACTGCTTTGTTTCAGGCATCAAGTGTTGAAAGGACGTATGTTTTATTCTAACTTGTTTGAAAAGACAAGAATTCCAGTATTTCCAAAAGGATCATGTATGCCATTATTAAAGTAAAAATAAGCATGAATCAAAGCCCAGATATACTAATGTGAATCCTTTTACTTCCTTCCATAGACATTGGACTTCGTCTCAAATAATTAATTTAATTTGAGGATATTTCTAGGAAACAGAGGGTTATCAGACATCAAGAGGTTGAGCAGAGGTAGAGTTCCATAAAATTTTCTCTATGATTGGAAAAATTTGGAGGTTCAAAGTCAGATTATTCCACATAATGTTAAATCACAAGCATGGTACCAGAAAAATAGGAACTCTCTAAGCTTCATAGATGTTAACTGCTCTGAAGGCATGGGTTAATTTGTGGAAGAAAATTGTGAACTATTGCCTGCCTTTCTGAGATCACATAGTATTTGTGGTCTAATATAACAAGTGAATTCAGAGAGCCATACTTGCTGATGCAAAAACAAAAAACAAGCAAACAAATACGTGACTATGTATTATATGTTTTTGACAGCATTTTATGAAAATATGAATCTTCCTATCTTATTAATTTCTAAATACATCATCTGTGAATTTTGGTGTTGTTAATAAAGCACTACATTTTTTAATTCTTGGAGAGAAATGTTTCTGTAGAAATACTCTTCAGAGGAAATTTATTGCATTTAACCACAGCTGCAAATTTTCTCCTCCAATACTATAAATTTCCTCTAAATGTTTAATGGTTTATAACTGTAATTATTCTTGTGTGCCAGCATTAAAGTTTTAAAAGTTTAATTTGGAGACTATTCGGAGAAACTAATCTTTTTTACAGCCTCATAAATAGCTCTTTGATGAAATGAACAGAGGCTCAGCATCTGCCCGAGGTGAATACAAATGACACTACATAGTATCTCACTTGCAAAAAGGGGGCAAATGCTTTGATGTTTCGATGATCAGCTAATACTAAGTGCAGCAGTAGATAGATAAACATGGTTCACTCAAGGTTTTATCACCATTTGGTGTGAAAGACTTCAACTAGAGTGTCAAAAATGATGTAGAAAAGAAAATACTCACACAACGGAGATACTGCTCTGCAGGATAAAAAAGAATGCCAAGTCAGCAGCTGCATTTCAGATATAGCAAGTCTGTTTTAGCTAACTGATTGGAGTTAGCATTAAGAAAATATATATAACTAATAAATATACTGTGTAGTCTGAAAATGTACATGATTCTGACACCATACCCAGTTTCAGAAAAATAAAAGGAGGATATTGCAATTAACAAATTCTAACACTGAAAGGGTAGAGAAAGGCAAAGACAAGGGAAGTGTGATTAAATTTGCAAAAATTTCTTTAGGATCTGACCTTGGTTTCCCTGAGCAGGCCTGGCCCCAGCTGCTAACTACAATCTGACGAAGGATGCAGCTGCTTAGAAGAACCATCACAGAATTATCATGCTGGCCAAGGTGATTTCCCACCACCTCTTCTCTACATTATTACAAAGTGATGTGGAATGCAATATGTTAGTGAAACTCACAGTATTTACAAAGTAGAACTTGCTGTTCTCAAGAAAATCTGGATAATTTTATATAGTTTTAAAAGTTCAGATAAATTATTTCCAATGCACTATATGTACGTACAAATTCACATAATTCCTGCATGGTCCAGTTGTGCTAAATGTGGAACATGGCAATCACCTCTCAAAAAGCATTCATCACCTAATACTATTCAAGAATAAACCTTAATGTGTTTAGAATTCACTGAGATGAATAATAATATCAGATACTATTACTGCTATTTTTAATACACCATCAAATTTGAGACACAGTGTGTACGAGGAACCATGAAAAGCAGGTCTAAAATTTAACAATCCTGTGTTTAGTCTGAATGTTAAAAGAGGAAGTGACCAAAAGTACGTTTTCCTGAGGATAGATAGAAATCTCTGTGGATGCTGCTTTCTGATGTCTTCCTTTAAAAATAATGAGAAAAAATTTGGTCTAGGTAAAACCGTCTTTTCTTGCATTTATTCTGATTGGTGAATATTTTAGTCTGGTAGTCTATTTAATAACCCAAATCTGTCCTTTTTATTTTTACCTGTGGACATTATACCCAAATAATGTAATTTCACTCATTCATGAAAAGTGAACAAGAAATAATTAGAAATCAAAAAACAGTCCACTAACAATATGTCCTATTATCTTTTCAGAATGGTTGCAATAGATAAGACAGGGAAAGCCATGACTGGAGAGTCAGATCATATCTTCCTTAACTACCATTCCTAATATGCTGCACAGGTATGTCTACTGGTGTCACAACAAGGCAGAAACAACTCTTAAATAATGACCTGAGACTGTTAGATAACAAATCTATTGCGATTCACAGGTTCCTGTGTGAAAAACCAGGAGCCAAAATATCACTCTACTGAAAGACATCCTTACCACATATTAAGCTCCAACTATTTTATAATCACTTTGAGCAAATAAAGCATTTCAAGCTTTCAGCTATGGAAGCAAAATGAAGAATACAGTAATTTTTATTCAGGTTGGCATATACGAGATTTAATAATCCATAGTAGTAAGATGTACACTATTAGACAGAAGTGATTCACAGAAGGAATGAATAACACCACAATTTTGCAAATAAATATTTCCTTTTAAAATCTGGCCTTGACATGTTGATAGTGTCTTTTTGTGTTATGTATTAGACATCAGAAAGAAGGAACAAGAGTGGAGAGAAAAAAGGCAGTGCTTAGATTAGAAGTATTCTCTGTAAGTGCAAAGTATTTTGCATCAATGTATCTTTTATTGTTTATCATAGGAATAATAGCAGTAAGAAAATTGAATAAAAATGAAAGCATAGGAAAAAAAGTGTTTATTCCCCAAGCAAACAGTGAAATAAAAAAATTCTGTAATTCCTGTTAATCTTAACCCTTAACATGGGAACATGGAGCAGTCACTTATCTGGGGAAGCCTGTCATTTATTAAACTGCTTGTCTCTTTCATATTTTTGAAATTTTATTAACAGTGGTAAACTACAGATGGTTCTCCAACCTAATCCCTGCTATCTCAGATCTCAGGGTCTTTCAGTTAAAATACTTGGCTCTTGGTAAGAGTAATGGTACTGTCAGAAAAAAGGATTGAGCAAAGAGGGAAGAATGGGGAAAATAGTCTTTACATCATTTCTTATTTATTTTCTTTCTCTCAGACAGAACAAGGCCTCTTTTTTCACACAGCTTATACCTCTTGTTCACAGCGACCATAAAAATAGTGACCATAAAAAGGAGTTTAATAATAAAATCAAACAAAAAAAAAATAAATTAGCTTATATTAGCTTAATACTAAAAAATATATTTCAGAGATGGAGAAGTAAATGCACAAGACTGCACACTAAGGCAGGAAAATAGGCATCTCAAGAGAGTGGCTTGGTTAGTGGGAACTCATGACAGAACTCTTACACAAAATGGCAGCATATGAGTGGTGAAAGGGAAAGGATTCAAGGAAAGAACTTAGTTTCACTTGAGCTTTAACTTTCCTCATACCATCTCTGCATGCCTGGACAGTATTTCTAAGTCTCGTGGGACAACTGAAGGACAAAAAGAGCTTCTATTTCTACACTCCAACTGGATTGTACTCCACTGAGCACAGCCCTCTGAGCTCTGACATTCAGCCAATTTTTGATCCACCTCAATGTCCATTCATCTAACTCAGATTTCCTAATCTCGCCTATGAAGATGTGGAGACAGTGCCAAAAGCTTTGCTGAAGTCAAGGTAGGCAATAAGCACTCTCTTTGTTGACCCCTTCTGCCATGTCATAGTGGAAAGCTGTCAGATTGGTCGAGCATGACTTCCCTTTGGTGATTCTATGCTGACTACTCCCAAAAACCTTTTCTTTTACAGGCTTGGGAATGACCTCCAGAATTATCCATTTACTTTCCTTTCCAGCAATGGAGATGAGACTGAGTAGCTAGTACTTTCTCATGTCTTCTTTCTTAGACTTTTTGAAGATGGGATTAACACTGACTTTCCTTCAGTATTTGTGCACCTTTCCTTTCTCCATGATTCTTCAAAGATGATGGAGAATGTCTTAGAAACAACATCTCCCAGCTCCCTATGCACCTGTGGTGTATCCTATCAGTGCCCATGGATTTATGGGTACTGTCTTCCTAGCCAATCTCTAAACCAATCCTATTACTATGGGAAGTCTTTCTTCTTTCAGCCTTACTCTCTTAACATTAAGGTCTGGGATCCCTGAAGACTGACCTCAGCAGTAGAGACTGATGCAAAGGAAGCATTCAGTAATTCCACTTTCACCATGTCTCTCTCATCAGGACACACATCTGATTCAGCAACAGAAGCCCATTTTCACTAATTTTCATTTTGCTGCTGATGTATTCACATAAGCCTTTCTTGCTGTTCTTGATATTCCTTAACAGATTCAAAGTCAAGTGATCTCCCTCATTGTACCACTGCATACTCTGGTGATGATCCTGTAGTTCTCCATATGGTCTTTCCCTTTTAACATATCCCAAGTGTCAGACTTCAGCAAGAAAGGTGTCCCATGGTTCTGCATTTAGGAACTAAGTTCAAGGAAGGGAACAATTAGCAATGGATTTAGATTCAGTCAGAGCCGATTTCCATGAGTTTGACACATACCAGTCTGTAGGAGTAGACAGCCTGCATCCAAGAGTGCCACATCATCTGGAAGATGCATTCACAGTCACTAACAGCTTTGAAGTGCAGTGAAGGTGTGTGAAAATGGAGGGAAAGAAAACACTGCACCTATGATCCAAAGTGGGTAAAAGGATGATACTGTTCAGCTTCACATCAAACAGTAACAAAATCATGGAGTGAGTCACAGAATCACAAAATCTTTTAGGTTGGAAAAGAGATCCAAGATGATCAAGTCCAGTCTTTTACTGGTCACTACATTGTCAAGTAGACCATGACACTGAGTGCTGCAACCAGTCATTTCTTGAAAACCTTTAGGTGTATTGGCTCCACTGCCTCACTGGTTAGTCCATTCCAATGTTTAATATCCCTTCCTGTGAAAAAATTCCTCCTGACATCCAGTCTGAACCCCTTATGGCACAGCTCAAGAATGTGTGCTCTTGCTCTGTCAATGTCCCAGCTACCCGGGATAAGAGGCCCACCCCCGCCTGGCTACATCCTCCTTTCAGAGTAGTTCCAGAGAGTGTTAAGCTCCCTCCTAAGCCCCTTTTCCCCAGACTAAACAACCTCGGCTCCCTCAGCAGCTCCTTATCATACATAGGTTCTAGACCCTTCATCAGCTTCCTTGTGATTCTCCAGACACAATCCAGAACCTCAATGTCTTTCTTGAGCTGAGGGGCCCAGAACTGGGCATGGGACTGAAGCAGAAGTCCCACCAGAGCCAAGTACAAGGGAAAAGTCACTGGCCAAGTCCTGCTGGCCACAGTATTGCTGATACAAAATCTGGATGCCACTGGCCTTCTTGGCCACATGGGCACACTCCTGGCTAACATTCAGGCACTGTTGACCAGGACTCCCAGGTCCTTTTCTGCACGGAAACTTTCCAGCCACTCTTCCCCAGCCTTTAGCACTTCATGGGGTTGTTGTGACCCAAGTGCAGAACCCAGCACTATTCCTTTTTTAACTTCATGTCATTGATCTCAGCCATCAGTCCAGCCTAATTTGCTGAGGGTGCACTTGATCCCCTCACCCAGATCATCAGTGAAGATGTTAAACAGGACTGTCCCCAGCACTGATCCCTGAGGGACACCACTCATGAGCAGTCTCCAGCTGCATGCAGCACTGTTCACCACCACTCTCTGCGCCCATCCAGCCAGTTCCTAACCCAGCACAGAGTGCTCCTGTCCAAGCCATGGGCTGCAGCTTTTCCTGGAGAATTCCATTGGAAGTGGTGTCAATGGCTTTACTAATGTCCAGATGGACAACACCTACAGCCTTTCCCTCATCCACCAAGGAGGTCACCCTTGTCATAGAAGGGGATCAGGTTGGACAAGAAGGATCTCTCTTTCCTGAACCCATGCTGGCTGGGCCTGACCCCTTAGTTGTTCTGCATGTGCCATATGATGACTCTCAAAATTATCTGCTCAATAAACTTTGTGTGCACTGAGGTCAGACTGACAGGCCTGTAGTTCCCTGGATCCTCCTTTCATCCATTCTTGTGGGTGGGCATCACAGTGGCCAGCCTCTAGTCATCTGTGGCCTTCCTGTTTAGCCAGAACTGATGATAAATGATGGAGAGTGGTTTGCTGAGCTCTTCTTCCACGTTCCCTCAGTACTCTCAGGTGAATCCCAACCAGTCCCACAGACTTGTGAGTGTCTAAGTGGCACAGCAGGTCACTAACTACTTCCTCCCCGATTTCAGGGGATCTGTTCTGTTCCCCACTCCTGTCTGCCAACTCAAGGTCTGGTTGCTCTGAGGATAACTCTACTTATTTTTAAAGACTGAGGCAAGGAAGGCATTAAGTACTTCATTGTCCTTATCCTTGACAACAATGTTCCCCTCTACATCCAGTAGAGGATGGAGATTTTCGTTGGCCATCATTTTGTTGTTAATGTAAGGACCTTTTTCCATTCCCCCTCATCTTTTATGCTCCTTCCAAGAAGGTCAGGGCTCCTCTGACTCCTGCTGAGCCTCCATCCTCTGCATTTCTCTCAGGGATGGAAGAGTCTCCACTGGCTGATTTCTCTCACAGTCCCTGATACTCCTCAGCCTCTCCTCTTCCTCTTTAAGCTCTTCCAGCAGGCTGAGCACATCATCCACCTGGTCATGCTGCACACAGACATCATCTCTGTTTCTCTCCAGCAATGCCATGCTTAAGCAGGTCCCCAAGTCCTGGTGAGCTAAGCAGAGCCAAAGGGGCTGGAGTCAATAAAAGATGAACAATGGGGATGTGCTCAGAGAGGTGGTGCTGTTTCCCAGCCAAGGACATAAAAAATAATTTTCTGAGACCTGGTTTGACCATATAACTGAGTTTGCTCTAGGTTAAAATGGAGACTTTCCTGCTGACCTGATTTGTCTTGTGATGCTATAATCTTAATTTGAAAAAATATTATAAAAATGAAATTTTTATGAAATCTTTAAGACTGTTCATTCATATTAAAATCAAAGTCTACTCTTAATTGACTAATCATCATAAAGTTAAAGGAATTTCAAAACTTACATACTATCTTTGCTATTCTGAAATGCCAGCCTATTTGTATAGACAGGACCCAGAAATATCCATTATGCTGTATTTCTATATTAGTTTACCTCTCAGATCGCTGCTTAAAATCCCTTCATCCTTTCCTCCAGACCTGAACAATCTTCTCATAAATGTTTTCTGTCATATCTCTTTTTGTCTTTATGACTCCTCTCATCCATATTCTTCCTCATTTAATACATGCCTATCTCTATCCCTCCAATTTAATCAACAGAGCTGTTTTGAAAACCTTTTTAATAATGCTTCCTCATAGAAAATTATTTTAGCATATTTGCCAAACTTATTATCCCTCCTTTTATCTCTTCAGAATACCTGTTTTCCCACTTTCCAATATGTTCATTTATTTCTTACTTTTACTGACATGTTGTTTTTGGTTTTGGTTTTGGTTTGTTTTTGTTTTTGTTTTGCTTTTCATTTATTCAACAGATTTGGTGAGTTTGTGTAAAAATGTCTGTATAAAGGGACATTGTGCAGTTTCACTTTTTCAGCTTTCTGAAAACTGTAGTAGACCACTTGGACCCTGTAGCTAAATGTTGCCTTAAACAAGCTGTTTTCAAACTAAAAGAGAAACCACCATTAAGCAATAGATCCTGTGGACAGGGTAGTGCATTTTTTATGTCAGTCTCTTTATCATACCTTGAGCCACCACAGTGAACACACACAAAATTCAGAACATTCACTCAGAAACTTCATCCAGGTACACTCAAACACACAGACACACACTCATCCCCCACTCGTGATGCCCTGAGACTTCCAGAATCTTTCAGAAAGAAAACTGTTCATGTCCAGAACTCATCACAGAGGAGGAATTGGGGTGTTAACTGGAATAACCAGGATTTTATGAAGCCCATGTTTTGATAGGATCATTCAACAATGAACCTGGGTGCCCTGCTTCAGAGGTGAGTTGCAGCAAAAACTCTCTTAAATAGATACACTGCTTCCTCAGATACAACTTGTGTGGTATAATAATATAATTTTTTTTATTACTTTATTACAGAGGGAGAAAATTTTTAAATACATAACATGCCTTAAAACGTGAAAGAAAGAGGGGAAAAAGGAATCTTTTTTTAGACCACAAACATTGCACAGAGTATATTCTTTGAGCAGTCCAAAATAATGTAGTGTTGGGATTAAATTTTTAAAAGTAAGGCTTTCCACTGTTGTCCTTCCATTTTGCTATAAACACACTGACATAGAAAATTGACTCTGAATCTTCTGCTGATAAACTATTGCTTGCTTGAGCCATACCTATTGAACACTGCATATGAATACCTCACTACAGTGAAGGTATGAATACACATTGTCACACTGTTTCAAAGACACAAAGAACACTGATAAATATATTTGTACTTTGAGAAAATAAGTGACTTGATTGTCTTGAAGGAATTGCAGGTGTCCAAAACGTGGATTGAAATGTAAGATGAGGATTTAACCTATGTCTGTCTCCTCATCCCTCTTCTTGAAGGTACTATGCATCAGCACATCAATGTCACAGTGGATCCGTAGCTTCCTAAAACTAGCAGGCTGGATAATTGTGCTGCCTAAGATCAGCCTTCCTTTCAAGGCCTAGTGTTCTTGCACTATTTGCCACACTGGGTTAATTTTTCAATTAGTACCATTTTCACTGAACTAAGGGAATATTATCCAAATATAAGTGCTTGCAAGTCTGAAATTAACGCTACTTTCAACTCCTCCACTTGTCCTGCTGCTCTTACTCATGGTAGGATACATAGAACAGTGTGTGATCTTACATACCATATGCTCTGAAATAGCAAGGCTGCTTATATGTGGCAAGAAGTCCTCCTCGCCTTGTGGCATTTCAGAGTGCTGTGCTGAGCAAAAAAAGAAGCTGTTTTTTCTTTTTTCATGTTCCTGAAACTGAATTGCACACTTCTGATAGCAATGGAGCCACAGAAATTAAAGAAACAACTTCGCTTTTTTTTTTCCAGATTCAACTCTCCCTCCTACTCCACAAATTTGGTATGCATGAACAGATTTTCTGATACATGATACGGACAAACACACCTAACAGTTTTCGTAAGTGTAATCTTTGTGCACAGCATGCAGTGCTTATTGTTGATATTTTGGAGGGTAGGTTGAAAAACTGCTAAATTTGGGCAATTTAGAACATAAAAAACCACATTACATCATTGTTAAATTCCAATAGAGAAGGTTTCATTCTGGGCCATCTTTCTTTCTTAATTCACTAGAGAGGGCCTTGTATTTTTCTGTTTACCCCTTGCAGGGGAAGAAAGCGAGGGTTTTGATAGTTCAATGGTTTAAAGTGTCTCGAAGTGTCTTTTACTTGTAGAAGTGAAAGAAAGGTTGAGTATTCCCTGATACACCAGAGAATGTGAGCACTTAGGCATAAATCAATGTGATATGACCTTGGATATTCTAAGAGTTGGAAAGCTGTCCTTGGTCTTGAAGAGCTGAGTATTGATGGTGCAGCTGCAAGAAATTTGTCTTCTACTCTTACAAGGCCAAATGGGGAAGGTTTGGCCACTGTCTTCAGATAATAGGGAGCATAGTGTTTTCTTACTAGGACTGGAGGAGAGGTAAGACCAACATCTGTGTACAGTCAATATTTGGGTTGGGCTCAGGTTTTGTAAATTAAAGGGATAGAACAGTGTCTATACCTTTAGGAAGAAGTCTGCAAGAGAGGTTGCTTAGCTGGAGACAGATTTATCAAGTCATCAGTTATTGTGCCTCTTTTCCACAGCTTTGATAGTCATAAATGATATATAAGGGAGTTGTAAAGAAGAGAAAATCACTGAATACTTTCATAGAGTCTCATGTTCCTGTACTTTGTGTTTCTGGCTAAAATTAATTTTGCAGGAATTGGCTTTGATATTTGAGTAATTCATCCACTTTTTTATGAAGTCAGGTAGGTGCCACATAGTTAACACTCAATTATTGCAAAATTTTAAAGAAAGGCACAGAATTTTAAAGAAGGCATTTCTGCACAGAATATGTGAGACTGAAAATCTATTGATTTATGTGCACTTCCTATTCAAACTTGATTGAACAGGTTGTAACTTCACCTCAAGTGAAGTAGCGTCGTCTTTTGGGGGCTTTTTACTGGTGGCAAAACAGTAGAAGGGAAACTTCTGCTCCCTGTAAGACTTAATGTAGTTTGTGGCTTTGGAAAATCCATTTGGGATAAGTCTTCTCCTGTAAAGATTAAAGCTTCTCCAAATATGGGGAAGTTTGATACAGCATTTAATTGCTCTAGGTATCAGTTTCACTATTGGTTTCTTTTCTTCCAAATTTTTCTTAACATTATATCTTCTGCAGTGTCTGAAGGTAACCACAGATTAGTAGACAGCCAAGCAAGGAAGCCATGATGGAGAATTTTTTCCATATTTCCTAATTTAAATAAGTGCATATATTATGTGATCTCAATCTATGTTCCTACTTCGCTTCCTGTTCCTATTTCCTATCTGTTCCCCCTTCCTACCTGTTGGTGCCTACCTTCCTTCCCTTCTGTTTGCTATCCTTATTTTTGGTACTGTGGTTTAAATTAAATTGCAATACAAGTGGGTGTGTGCAAGGAAAGAGAGCTTTCTAAGTGTTCTCATATAACAGCTCTTTATATATTGTATCTGAGAAGACTTTGGTATCTTGCTGGATTTTTGTGAAATTTCCCTGAGGTTTCCTAGGATTTCCAAGCCACAATGTGTTTGTATGTTTATGAGATATATATGTATATAAACATAGGTGACACAGGTATAGATATATTTACCCAACTAAGCCCTGTTGGTTTTACTGATCATTCCAGTGGACACAAAGGTGATAACTAAGAGTGACATTGACTGACATCTTCTAGCAGTTCATGCTATGTTTGAGAAAGGGTGAAAACTCAATAAAAAATATGCTGAATTATAAAACCAGTATTATGAGATTATATTTAACATTAATTAGGCAGTCTATAGTAGATTCTGAAACGTAACATGACTAGGGTTTACATGTCAGCTCAGAACTACTAAATTTTTCAAAAATCTTTATTGAACAAGAGCTTCGTTTAGTGTACTCACAGTCATGGACTTTTAGCCAATGTCTTTCTTTTCCTAGAAAGGATCAGGATTTATGCGCTTCTCTCATCCTGCAATTTCTTTCTGTACTTCTCTCTCTCTCTTATTTATTCTTTTTTTTTTTCCAAGTAATTTAAAACAGATAAGACTTGAAAATCCTTGAAGTATTGATAATTCTCTCATCAATAAGGCAGAAACAGTAGTCTAAAGCAAAATTTTCAATATAATTTATTTAATCCTACAGTTATTGTTGGGAGGAGTTAAACCATATATTCAGCAATGCTATCGTCATTGAACTTTGGAAAATGTGGAAACTTTTATTTATAATTTCCTTAAAGGCATTTTGCTGACTTTTTTTCCTTTTTCTAATTACCTCTAGCTACTAGTATAGTCCCCTTTCTCTTAATAGCTTTACTATAAATAAAATTAACTGAGGAAATAAAAAAGTATTCCCTTCTCAGAAAAATCTTTTGAAATGTAACAGTCACATATGAGTGTAAACTATGTAATTCCAGTAGGCCTGAAAACGGCAGTGGGACTCACATCTTAAGTTTCTAAGCCAGTGCTTAGTTCTGTTAGTACCTACTAAGTGAAGAGTTCAATACAACCAGGAGCTAAGAATCTCACAGATACCTCCTGAACAAGGAAGAGCAAAGGATGAAAATTTTAGATGCCCAGGAAGAGAGCTTAGGGATAGTATGTAACTCTCTGTTACATTAGGCAGGCATTTTGTTTTTTTCCAATTGAAGTGTCTATATAGTGAAATTCTAACAACACATGAAAAATGGACTACAGCTCTGCTGTATTCCTGGAATTTAGTATAAAAATACGAAAGTATACATGATACATCAAATACGAAGTGCAGTTATTTAAGTCTTATTTATTACCTAAAAGTCACAAAGTCTGCTACTGTGCTAGATGTTCTAACAACACAAACTTCAACAAAGACAAAAAGAGAGAGGGAAGCACCCCTCACTCATTCTGAAGTCATAGTAAATATTACTGAAGCATGAAGTTCCTACTACAACAGAGAGTGCATATTGTTGAAGAAACATTTACATCATTTTATCATTTCAGAATCTTAAATGGCCTACTAGGCACTCATTATTTCTTTCAGATTGTTCCAAATGGATCTACAAATTACAATTTAAATAAGCTTTAAATATCTGCAGTTTAGTGGAAAATGGTTTTCTAGTTGTCGAAGTGAGCTCTCTTTCAACAACAACAAGATCTAATGTCAGAAAATGTGTCGTTCATTTCATGATAATATATCCTTATGCAAACAGTGATAATTCCTGTGCTTATATTTATTTTTTTATGTTCCTGGGGGTGGAAAAAATAGATTGTAATACTTCTATATACTTAAGTGATACAAAAGCCCCTAACTTAAGTGCTACCACAAATAAGGAAACATTTTTCTGCAAGAATTTTTGAGAAATTCTTTGTTTTTGATTTGAGTGCTGTTATGCATAGGAAACATGTTACCAGACTGAACTTAGTGTATCAGTCTGGATGCATACAGAAAATTACATCTTCTTCCTATTATTATTATTGTAGCAATCAAAATGTTTCACAAGAGTACAGTTCCTTGCTTCCTGAAGCTATATACCCAGAACATGGAAAGAACAATAGAGATAATAATAGTACTGACTTGCAGAAAAGACTTTATAACTTGTGAGAAATGAGAGTTAAAAAGTAGGTATGCATTTATTTAGTGTTGAGGTGCATGGGGATAATTTCTTTTAAAGTAAGAACACTGAAATGGTTTTAAAATTTGTGGCGTTATTTTAAACTACTTGTTGAATTTTAATTGGGAAAGTTTTTCACAGTTTTTTTTGGCCACTCAGGGTGATCGTGGAGAATAAAGAACATATTCACATAGGAAACTTCGTCCTACTTCCCTTCTCTTCTCAAAAACAACATTAGCTGTAACAAGGTGTTACAATCCGAAGTTTTAGTAGGTGGCCACTTCCTCCATCATCTAATTTATATAGCGGCCACCACTGGCCACAGTACTTTAAAAGCATTTTTTTGTCTTTTGTACTTTTTGCACTTGCTATCTCTCCCCAGTGGGCTAAAACACACTTTAGTGGACTAGCCTTAGGTATCTCTTTACTGTTTTTTGTTCTTATATTGAGACTCTTAATTTTTTTTAACTACTATTTTGCTCTTATCTAAGGATGTCCTGGGATTTGAATACATTGGGCAGACTCCGTTTCAGTTATTTTTGGAGGTTTCTTTCCTAACACAGCGAATGTGAGGGCAGCTTTTTGTGTAACACAGCACCCCAAGTTTACAAATTTTTAGCAGTCGAGCGCAAACCACTCAAAGAGAAGGACTCCTTTTGTTCATCTCGGCATATAATAATATAATATACCTCCCCACACAGTGTCCTTTCTGCACCATCCCTCACGTCGCCAACCAGGCCTCACCGCACCCCGCACTCACTCCAGGCACTCCAGTCCCTCGGGAGAGCGAGCGAAACGCTCTCACTCACACAATTCTAACACAGCGCGAAAACGCAGCACGTCTAGACCTCGGCAATACAGCAGTAATAAAACAGAGATTCGCTCGACCCGCCCCTAGGGTCGCCCTATCGATCAGGGAATCTCCCCCTAGCCGGTATCCCCCCGTTGGCCCCTTAGCCGGGCCGGCCGCTCGCAAGCTCAGGCCTTACTCACACGGGCTCTGTAGCTACAGGCAAAGACGTCTCAGTGCGGCTTCCTGGCTGCCCCCCTAGCCAAGCGCATACCGCTTACAGGCTCCCTAAATTCCAAACGTGCTGGCTATGCGCGGGCCAGCAGGTCTGTGCCCGATAGAGCGAGCCGAGTCACGGAGTCCCTCCAGGGAAATCCTCGGGGAGTCTGTTCCCCACCCCGCTCTCGCAGCAGGACAGAGGACTCATGCCCGCCTTGCCGACTGATACATGGAAAAGTCTCTACAACTCGTGAGAAATGAGAGTTATAAAGCGGATATGCATCTATTCAGCGCTGAGGTGCACAGGGATAATTCCGTTCAAAGCATGCACACCATAAACTTCAAACTACTGCTCTATTTATTCTTTAAAAGTTTAGGATTACACAATACACTTAATACATGTTTATGTCCTAGTCTCGCCTAGTCTCGCTTACCTTCGCTTTGTATTAAAATGAACCAAAAGTCTTTTTGTGCTTGCACCTTCCCAATTCAGGCGTCATTGGGGGTCTCTGACAAAGGCTTTCAAACTCTTCATTGCACTTGAACTTTTCAACTTTGTCTCTGGAGCATGTGTCTTAGCCCTTTGGGCACATTCTAGACTTTGAGATTAGTTTTTGCTGGTTTAGGGTTTTGGATTTATTACTTATTATTGGTAGTCTTGCACCCTTTACTTTGTTTGCAAGTTTTGGCTTAGTTTATTACAAACTAGTCTGCCTTTCCTTTCGATTTTTGCAAGCATAGTAAATATTGGGCATTTTTCATTGTCTTGGTTTTTTGGTGAACTATTTCTTACTCTTTAATTACTTGTCTCAGTACTGCATTTGGAAAAGTATTTGAGTCCAATACTAAGATTGGCAAACAAAAGCTAGTGAAGTTTTTCTAGCTTACAGGTATGAAAATAGGATATTAGATGTATTTACTTCCCATTTTTGAAACAAATTTTGTTTATTTGGTAGTTTCTCATGGCAACTGTTACTTACAAACCAAATGGAAGTATTCATACTTTGCATCCTTCACTAAGACCTACACAGTTCAGAAATGCATATTTCACAATGGATGTTGTTGCCCGTTTTCTTTCCCAATTAATATAAGAATGTATGGGAAAAAATACTATGAATTCACAGACTTGATGTTCAGTTCCCTTAGGAGAGTGATTTCTTATTTTCCACGGTCTATCGTATCTTCCAACAGCATGACAGATTCTGTTGTGTCATAGTGGCATTCCAAGTAAAACTTCTTCAGCCTTGTAAAACACTGCAGTATGATGGTAACAAGAATTATATAATGTGACAACTCATAAATATGCATTTTATGTCTATTGAGGCAGTGTTTTTTTCTGAGACATTAGTTACTCTCCCTGCACTCGGTGGCAGCTTTCAAACCTTCTCTAACTCTGTGGTGCTCTATCCCCCAGACCCTTTTTCTCTCTTTTTTTTTTTTTTTTCTCTGTTTTCAGTCATCTGTCATCCAGACCCCCTGGGTACTTTTCCACTGGGCCACTTTCCACCCACTCCTTCCCCAGCCTGTATCATTGCATGGGGTTTGACCCAAGTGCAGGACCTGGCACTTGGCTTAGTTGAACCTCAAACAATTGGTCTCAGTCCATGATCCAGCCTGTCCAGTTACCTTTGCAGAGCCTTCCTGCTCTCCAGCAGGTCAACACTCCCACCCAACTTGGTGCCATCTGTGAACTTGCAGCGAAGGAAAGTTTTTTGTCTCTGAAATGGAGAGATGTGGATATTATGAGTAGACCACTCAGTGGATAAGGAATTGGCTGGATGGCTGCACTCAAAGATGTTGCAGTCAATGGCTCCATGTCCAGGTGGAGACCAGTGATGAGTGGTGTCCCTCAGAGGTCGACCAGTGCTATTCAACATTTTTGTCCAGGACTTTACAGTGGGATTGAGCACTTTATCAGCAAATTCATAGATGACATCAAGCTATGTAGTGCAGCTGATACACCAGAGGGACAGGATGCCATCCAGAGGAAAATTGACGAGATTTTAGTGCTGAACTTTGTGTGACCCTCAAGTTCAACACAATCAAATAAGTCTTGCATGAGTCAGGTCAGTCCCAGATATGGATATAGGCTAGGTGGGTTATGAGTGACATCAAGTGGATTAAGAGTAGCCCTGTGGAGAAGGACTTGGGGGTATTGCTGGATGAAAAACTTAATGTGAGATGGCATTCCCAGCCCAGAAAGCCAAACGTGTCCTGGGCTGCATCCAAAGCAGCGCGGGCAGCAGGGGAGGGAGGGGATTCTGCTCCACCTGGAACCCTGCATCCAGCTCTGGTGTCTCCAACAAAAGAAAGATATGAACCTGCTCCAGCAAGTCTGGAGGAGGGTCATGAAGATGATCAGTGTGCTGGAGCACCTCCCATATGATGAGGCTTAGAGAAAAGAAGGCACAAGGAGGCTTTATAGTAAACTTAGAGCACTTAAAGGGGGCCTACCACAAAGATAGGGAGGGAGTCTACCACAAGGGGTGCAGCACAAGGATAACAGCTTAAACTGGAAGAGGGAAGATTAATCGTCATAATGGTGTGTTTCCTTAATAAGATAATTTTTATGATAACCAGTTTATGGAAGGATGCAAGAAAACAACAACAGCTGAACCAATAACAAATCAACTGCTTGGAAGCTCTAAGGTAAGCAACCCATGCAAATACTGAATGATCACAACGTTTCCTCTAGAGTCTAAAAAAGCAGCTTAAAGCTGGCAAATTTCATAGTACATTTAGAAATTGTTCACACAACTCCATATGAAGCTAAATTATATTTAAATTGAAAATAAAACTAACTGAGTATGCAGTCAACTCCATTCAGCTTTTCTAGATAATATTTCTAGGACTTATTTTGGAGATTTCCATTCCTTAAAAGAGTAACAGAGTATTTTAGAAGCCAGAACTTCACCAGAAAATTCACATCCAAATTGCAGCAAATAAAAAAAAGATTTTGCTCTTGGTTTTGATCTATATGTTTCAAATTCAGCAAAGTCCAAAAATCTCTCTTCAAATGCCTTTGCAACAAAATTTTAGTCTAGTTCAACATGTGCTTAGATGATTTAATGAATCATAGATTACCAAAGATGGAAAAATAATCAAAAACCTCCTGTCATGATGACTAGCAAATTCTGGCAAGAGCAGTCTTCATTCAAAGAAAGTAGAAGTAATTAATCTTGCCACTGGATTCTGCATTTCTGTTCCTGACCTCTACAAATTTTCATTAGAAATACAGGAATATTGCCAAGAATTTTTATATGAAAATTTGTAAAAAAATAAGGCATAAGTTTTTTTTGTTTGCTTTTTTTTTGTTTGGTTTGTTTTGGTTTGGTTTGTTTTGGTTTGGTTTGGTGGGTTTTTTTGTTTGTTTGTTTGGTTGGTTGGTTTTTTTGTTGTTTTTTTAACACTCCTTTAGAGCCAAATTTTGGACTAAATGAAATTTTCGTAAGAGTGATAAAGTTGTAACTTCTCTATCCTTCCAATCAATATAATAAAGGGATACAAAACAACATACTCTATTTAGTTTTTTTCCTGCTTATAAAACACAAAGGAAACTTTTACTAAACATTTTCTAAAATGTTAAAATGTTTTATAAGTACTTTTCACATAGCTCTATCTATCATTTGTCTTAGGTGGAGCTGATTTTTTACCCAAAGGGATTATTGCTTTGATGTGTTGAGCTGGCATCACAGGATTTTACATTCATTCTTCATCACTTGCATTTGATAGGAATGGTCTCATGTTTAGAATGAATACAAAATTAAATCCAAACTTTAATCTATTTAGCAAAATTTGTGATTCTGATTATTAAGAATGAAATACAACAAAGTGACAGTGAGAAAAAGATCATCAAGGGAAAATAATATTCAATTAAATTGAACATTGAAATTGACATTAAGTCTTAAGAATTTGTCATTGTGTTTCTCCATTTTGTCTGCCTCTTCCACAAATCTTGTGCATGTTTCACATGGTTTTAACTTTAGGCACAATTAATTTTTAAAAACCAATAATAGAGAAATAGTAGAGAATTAATCTATGTGAAGAAATTTGAAATGTTTTAATTCAACAAAATATTTGCAAGGTGAAGATAAACTCACTGTTCTTCAGTGAAGGAACTTCAGGCAAAATTTTAAAAAAATAATAGCAATTAAAAAAAATAAAAGCATATGTTCCATGATCCTTTTGTAACAGCAGCTACTATGAGAAATTCAGCACAAATAAAATGTGATCAGGCCTGCAAAGAGATGCTTACAGGCTGCTACTGTCAAATGTTCAGTGCAGCAAAGTATATTTTCAGCAAGTTAGGATTTCCACAAATGTAAATCATCTGATCACCCATGACGAATATAGCCACATAAATGCACTAATTAAAAATAAACTTGGTTTGAAAAACACTTTACTTGACAAAAATAGCTTGAGCAAATGACAGCTGGGATACTTATCCCTGTAGGTCAATAATTTGGATGCTTTGCCTCAATGTAATGAAGGAAGTTACAGTGCTTTACACCAGCTGAGGGCCTTGACTGCAGTGATAGGTGGGAGTTGAACCATACTTCCCAGAATCCAAGCCCTTAGGGAAAAACAATCTCTGGTAAAAATAATTCAGATGTGTAAGAAGTTTAAAAATATATCTAAATTAGAGTTTTCCATCATGGTACCAGATTTTTGTGTCTGAAGGAGCTCATAAACAGGGAAAATGCTTATAACTAGGTTTCATTGTCTCAGTATGAAACATGCAGACTGTCACCTCTTAAAGCTGCTTAAACTTGTTTAAAATATTTTCCTAGGTCAGGCCAATTTTAACTGGTATCCTTCTCTGTTATTTCTTGGGCAGTGCTATCTCACAGGATAAACCTCACACACAATTAATGCTCCCTGTGACTTGAATTCAATTCCATGTAAAAAGATTTCTTTTTTCTGAGAATTTCTTGCCTTTACCTTTGCCTAACTGTTAAAATGGCTGTTTATATACTTTACGTTTGTAATTATTTTGGCCTTCTGTTCCTTGTAGTACTTAAAAGACAATTATCTTATCCAACTGTGCTTGTCAGCATTTGTGTGCATGTGTGTGTGTGCATACGTGAATCTCTGTCTCTCTGTAGCTACTCTAACTAAGACAGGCAAATCTCCCAGAGAGAATGAAGACTGGAGCTCAACACAGAAGCACAAAATAAAAATCCATTGGCTTTAAACCACAGACAACCCCTTGCTAGAAGTGCAGCACATGTACCTAGCAGGTTGTGATCACTAAGTCCCATAAATAATGAAAATCCATTAGCACAGTCAGACACAGAAGAGACCAGCAGCATCTTTCCATCTCACACCACACTCTTACCCTCCTGTACAGAACAGATGCACTTCTTCATCCCTACTTACTGTGACCAGTCTAGATTTTCCATGTAGATGTCCTGGGAAATAGTTAATGTTTGTTCTCGCAAGTCTAAGGATTACTTTTTTTCAGAGATGTCTTTAAAACGTATGCAGAATCAACAGTTCATACACAAAATATGCAACCATTTTAGTTTACATTCACTCTTTAGATAATTAGGAATAAGGTCACTTAATTTCTAGTTGTTGTTTTGAAATGGGCTCTGACACCCAGACTCCCGGTTTATCATTTTTAGAAATCCTTTGAAAAATCTGAGACACTATTACAGCAGTGCAACTCGAAGGAGACAAACTATTACCTCAGATACTGTGATTTTTCATGTAAAATACACATATGCTGAAACAAAAATTGCCTTTTGTAGAGAAAAAAAAGTAATAGATTGTTACATATTTATCTCTTCAGTCTCTTTCTAGATGGACACAGAAGAGGCGAACACGAATGAGTGTGGATACTTAATACCTAAAGACTGTGTATTTAGTCATCTTCTAAGCACATGTATCATGTTCTTCACATTGCAGAGTCTGGCTGAATCAGTAGTGCATTACAGGAGCGGTGCTGCTAGTAAAGATTATCTTTATTACTAAGTCCTGTTGTCATTGCTGTGGTAAGCAGCAGCAGCTGAAATGCAGGTCAAAGCTAGTGGTACAGGGAAGATGATTGTCCCAAGATTTAACCTCATCTTAGTACACCTGTAAGACCAGAATCGTATAAATAAAGCACTGCAACTTGGAATTTCTTTTTTTCAGTTGGACATTCCATTAAAATTTCACCCATTACTAGTGTAATAGGTGCATGTAGAGGTGCATAACTCTTCCAGCTCTTTGCAAATCGCTTCATAGAAAGTGTGTGAAGAGATGACTACCATGGAAAACTCAAATTTTCAAGGGAAAACTGGGGAATTTCCATTATGCTTAAGCAAATTTAATCAAATTATAGCATTGCCTAAGTATTGTTTGAATAGCATATAAATTAAACTATGAAAGACTCTAATCACTCATTTTAATTGCTAAAATACATCAAGGGAGTTAAATTAGATGAAGAAGGACCCTTAGAAGGATGATAATATCTCTCATGGGCAATACTGATAGCTAAGAATACAACGGCAATTGCTCTTAAACCCCTCAGAGGAACAAAGTTCAGATAGAGATACAACAAATAAACTAATTTTATGTGTATAAGAATATCTTAAACATGGCACAGATATGCACTACCTGAAATGGGTAAAACTACCTGCAACATAAACCTCAGTTTTACATTTCCTTTCAGCTGAAGCAGAAGGCTCTGATGATATTCTAAGAAACAGAAGTAATATTTTTTTTTAAATTTTATGGATATCTCCAGCTGATTCGATTAATTACTAGCTAAAAAAGCTGCTGTGTAGACCTTTTTCCAGTTCAAGATTAAGGTAAAAGTAGTAGAAAGGTAATGAAAAATGAAACCATTTCAAAAGACAAAAGTAACCTAAAATGCAAAAAAATGCTGTGGTGGAGATTGAACAGAAATTTCTAGAAATAGTTAACATAACACAGGACATTTATTGCACAAGGCCAAACAGAGACAGGATTTATAAAAATAACGTTTCTATTACTTTAAAGACTTTGTACAGCATTGGATAAGATTAATATTTATCATAGGATCACTTTGAAAAGAAACCATCACATAGATCTGTGGGTTTGGCCACAAAGGAAAAACATTTAGCTGTTAGATTCAGTATGGGTGATTTAACCTGGATGGAAGAAGATCACCCTTGGTTATGCATTAGGAAGAGCCTCCAGCTTCAGTAAAAGTGTCACTCACTCATCACATATTCAGCCAAATAAGAATGCCCAGCCAAACTGTTCTCTTATATTTTTATTTTTTTTTAATTTGAGTGTGGTGTCCACATACAAAAGTCTGGCTGTAGGCACAAATGTGGAAGCAAATATGCATCAGTCTCTAAAGTATTATCATCATATTCTGTAACATGGTTGCTGAAATCCATACAAAAACAAGATATGTTTCTTTACATTTAAATGCAAATGTTGAGATTGCAAGGAAAACTTATTGTCTACTGACTTGTGAAGGAATTATATTCATTAAAAACAAGGGAGAAAAATTATAAATTATAAAGCTTGGATATCTCACATTTGCAAAGCATTGCAATTCTGTCATACCATTTACAACAGTAAGTAATCTGAATCATGATGTCCACATCTGCTTTATGAGTTTTAGAGCCTATTTCGCCTGATTGCTTTTCTATTCTTTACATCAACTCTCCTAGTAGGAATGGTTAAGAGCTCCAGCAGCTCTCAAGGCATTGAATGAATAGCAGCCTACAGTCAGAAAGCTTAAGCTGAATTTATCATAAATCCCATATATTCTTCGTATGCAAGATGTAATAGTGGGTTTTTGCAATTTCCTTTGCATTTATGGAGACTTGGGAAAGGTACTTGCTGCTTAATTTCAGGAATGCTGTATGGTGTAAGGGAATCATGGATTAAACATAACAACAAAGCCCATACATTTCAGGAGTGCCAAAATGTGTGAGCTGGATAAGTGTTTGGATACATGGTGTGGGTGTGACATGGATGTGTTAGTGTGGTACTCAGGGCCCTCCAACAGCACACTGGGGTACCTGACAGCATAAACATACTTCCATAAGAAGACTTAGTTTGCAATGTTTCTTACTAGTATGCTTGGAATTTAGACAATTCCCAAGGTTGTGTCACTGTTCCTGAGCTCCCTTATGTGAAGGACACCGCTGCTTTAACCCATGTGGGAGTGCCACACATTTAGAGAGAGAGCTACAGGAACAAGACAGGAAAACAGCATGAGTGGAGATAGCCTCTACAGAGCTGCAGTGGGGTGGGACCAGGGGAAGCTCCAAGCAATTACGTGATCAGGTTGCTGTGTTGGTCATACCTACTTCAAAACATGCTCTTATCCCACAGTGCTTGCTACAGATGTCTGATCAGAATGGGGAAACTCTTCATTTCTTTCTAAATCTGCTTTCAGGTTTGCTATGCAACAGCAGGAGGTCTTCTCATCAATCTGTGCACCTAGTTTCATAGCCACACATTAGAGATCAAGTTTCCATTATTCACAAATGCATTACAAAGGCAAACTTATGAGTATTTCTGAGACCATCAAATACTGCAGTCATGAATTTTCTAGTAATCAAAACAAGACTGGGATTTCCATCTACTGACTCAGTTGTGTATATGAGCTGTGATACACCTCATCCAGGTAACTGTTAAGAAAATGTTTTAAAGCATCTAAGGCCTTGAACAGTGTGTCTCTATTGCTTATATTATTTTCTGACTTTTGCATACAATGGCTTTCAAGTTTAATGGCTGCTAACAACAAGAAATAGCATGTCAATTACACTGGATAATATGGGATTAATTTGTACTGTTGAAACAAAATTTTCAGTGTTCCTGAGATACTACATCATCTCAGGTTTCTCAGTCTCTCAGAGGAATATTTGCTTTTGCCAGGAGTCAAAACAGAAAGACAAGAAATGAAGAGACATTGTACCATAGATGATATATCAGAAGAGATTACTTGAACAGCACAGGAGTCACTGAGTTAAGAGGTTGGAATTGTCAGCTCCTCATCACCAGAAGAACCTTCATCAGAGAAGTAACTGGTCATCATGCATCATGAGTGAATTAAATTGCTTTATGCATAGACATCATGTAGACCAATTGGGAAGTCTTAAATGTAGGACCAAAGCTAAAAGCCATAAAGAGACAGTAAGCAATTCAAATTCTCCTGTGACTTTATGCTATCCTTGACCACTGAGATGTGGGTTATGAATTATCTGGCCCACTAAAGTGTCTCAGACAAATATGGATCAAATGTAGCACCACTTTTCTGGAACTCTCCTTCATCCTTTCCTAGTCACTCTTCAGCTCTTATGTTTGAGACACTATTTTAATTATTTTTTCTATATGCAGTTGCATCAAATGCAAGACAAGTTTTGTACTTAAATATTACATAGGCAGACTACCTCTTAGGTAAAGCATGTTCCGTACCTGGAAGATGCAGTTAAGTTTCATGTTGTTGTTGTAAGTTGTGACAAATTTCTTTAGTCCTTAAAAGTAGTACAGTTTTAAGTAACTACAATAAGAAACTACTTAAAACTATACTAGTTTTAAGTAGTTTCTTATTGTAGTTACAGCTTGTTTACTCAAGATCTCCCTTTCAAAGTCGTTTTAGATGGTGAGAAGTGCCAACAATCTGGGCTCCAGACTATTTGTCTAATTTGCATATTAGTTCTGTACACTGAAATGTGGAGCTGTTCAACAGAAGAGGCATTCAATGTAGTCTGTCACTGCCTTAGTTTTATGAAACAAATTTAAAAGAGTTTGCAAATTAAACTTTGACCCTCCCTTCTCACACTCTGTCTCATTTCTTCTTTTCTACTGAATGGAAATGAACTTTATTTTTAAATAAACTTTATTTTTAAACTCCAAATACTACATTTGAAATGCCTGGAGATCTCAGAATACATTTTCATATTAGGTCTTAACAACTTGATTTTCACATGTCTTTGGTGATGTCAAGCCAAGACGCATGCAATATCCAGTGGAAAAATTCCCATGTAGAAGACAAACTTTTTGCACTCATTCATTATTAAAACCCTTTCTGAAACAGAAGTATAGAAACTTCACATCTGTTACAGAGCTTGCCACCTTATCATTTAATGATACTGTTAATACAGTTCATAATATGTTACTGTGCTTCAAGATGAAAACCCATGGCATCAAGACTCCTGTGTCTTCATGTGGTTTAGGTTTAAAAAAAAAAAAGAGAGAAAAACAACAAAAGGAAAATACTAGAAGGAAAACACTCTCAGGGAAAAAGAGGAGTTTTTATGATTTTTCTCCTCCTTTTTAAATTTTTATTTGTAAGTTCGGGCGTGTGGGCGGTGATCCTTTTGCACTGGAAAAATACTAACCTGAAAAAAAAACCACTGCAGTATCCTACTATTTATAGTCAGAAGGAGTACACACATAGGAAAAATTGCTTATGAAATCTGAATGTGCTTTCTTAAGCTTTGCAGAAATTAAAGATATATTCAAAGCAAACACACTCTGAAGGTTGAGAGACATCATTTCCAAAGACTTGCAGTCTTCTGATATCTGACGATTCAAGCCTGGAACATGGAGAAGAAGAAGGGAGAAGGTGATGAAATTTAAACACCCATAACTTATATCTTCTTTGTTAAACTGAACTGCATTAACCAATATATTATACAAGCATTTTATGGGTTTTTTAGTATGTGTAAACTAAAGGTACTAGAAATTAGGTCTCCCACCTAACACAGAAATCAATCAATTGCAGCCAGTTTAGTGCAAAGGCAAGGAAGGTACTTCAGGAACAGTTTGAATCTGATGGCTTTATGGTGGTACAACCTCCAAACAAAACAAACTGTGGTTTATCTATTTTTATCAGACACAGACACGATGCAAAAGGGCAAGTCTCTTGAATTAGGAAATCAAGACTCGTTCTTCATCTTACCAAACCACATACTAATACTTGTCACCTATTATGTCACCAAAGTCTGTTTCCCAGCAACAAATACTTGCCTGCCCAATAGTAATCCTACATCTACTGATAAAGATCACACTCCTCTGACAGACAGAATTTTTCTAAGAAAATGAATTTTCCCCTCTTTACACTATTCATAAGCGCTTCCTTTGTCCTAGGTAGGCATTTATTTGGTATCAAAGACAAAAGCTGCAAAAGAGCCAGAGAACACCAGAAATTGGATCCTGCAGATTTTGTCCATGGCATCTGTAAAGTCTGACTGAAGAGCACGGAAATAGCTAAGGCAGCATATACGTAATAATAAGTGTCTGTAGATTTTACCCTTCTTCCCTGCACCCTATGTTTCTCTGTCTGTAAACACAGTGAAATAACTTAATGGAATGGTCAGAGAAAATAAAGTTTTGCCATTTTGTTTTGGGGTTTTTTGTTTTGTTTTTTTTTTTACTTTTACATTAAGATAAAATAAACACTTTTTTTAAACTTGTGCTTATCTAAATCAAGTGTGAATCAAATCTTCACACATTAAGTCAAGTGTGAAGATCATTAATCCTCTGTGTCTGTTTTTAGCTACAGTTCAGGAAAATAAAGCTCTCATAGTGGAAGAAGATAAAGGAATTACTCCAAATCATCTCATCCATATGCAATTCAGAATTCAGTTCTATTAATCTCCACTTTTAAAAGTCACAATAACATGCAAAACATGTTACAAGACAGTATTTCTTTATAAGCAATGCTGTTAACCTATCAACACATTTGCAGTCTCAGAAGACAAACAACCAGAGAAGAGACAGTTTTCTTCATCTGAAAACTTACGGATGCAATGTTTATTCTTGCATGAAATGACAAAGCAAGCTTTTTCCCAAATCAAGTTTTTTCCTAAAAATATATAGCTTAGAATGTGGAACATTTGAAAGAAATATCTGAGTGGAACATAGGAAAAAGTGCATGTTAAATACGCTACATAGATCTAACCGGAATTGAATGCCAAAACTTTTGTTAAGTGCTGCTTTATAACCAGATACCCCATGGCCTGACATAAAAACTAATAATAGGGCATCTATCAGTGTACTGAAAGTAACAGGAAAACCTAAATCAAACTTTGCAATGTCAATGGCAGGAATTTCTGCCTAGAATTTGTTTAGAAGCCATTAGATTGCTGCAGATTTTAGTACCAAGCAAAAGTTGAAGTACATTTATTTATTGACAATTTTTTCAATGGATCACCTAGCTATCATTTTCTCTCACATGCAAACTTAGGAAGAGTGTGATTAAGCTCAGAAGAGGTCAATATGCAGAAGTCATATTTTAGAAAAAGCCTTTTTTTTAATCAAGGTGCAGAATAAGTGGGTACTGTTACATGCCACTTTTTTTTCCTTTCTTTTCTTTTTTTTTGTGTTTACATTTCCCACATAAATTCTTTTGCATCTATACAGATATTTTATTGAATTACATTTGATACATATTTACAGTAGATTTTTAGGTTACCTCATATGTTTCAGAAAAATAAAATCTGTCAGAAGTATAAAAATGTGTTTGAATTTAGCTCCCAACCTGTATTACAGCTACTTTCATTATTGCTGAAACTGTGATCTGCTGCAGTGTCTTGTGAAGAGAGGAAGATGCAGGCAGTTGCCTACCTTAAATTCTTGTAAGAATTAAAGTTAAAAATTAGCATCCCCAAACTTCTGTATATTATTGATTTTGAAAAAGAGCTAGATGAACGAGGGGAAAAAACCCAAAGACAAAGAAAATAACAACAAACAAATCCTATGAGAATAATCTTCTCAATTCTCATTAGAAAGCAGAAATCAACATGTAACTACCCATTAAAGAAGAGCTAGTGACAGTTGCTTGCATGCAAGCATAGTTTACAGAGGAAGAGCACCCACATTTGCTAATTTGCCTTGTGTATGCTTATATCATTATGAGCAGCTTTGAGCTTTTCTGCCCGGTTGCATTCTGTAGTTGTTACTAATAAATGAACAGATTTTGAATTAATATCTCTGAGACTGAAAAGCACCCAGGGGAATAGTCCGACGTAGCAGTGCTAAAACTGAAGCTGTGAAAATGTGTGAATAACAGTACATGCGTACAGCTGGTGGCCAGACACTGATGGTGTCCCCAGGAATCAGTGTTGGGCCCAGTCCTGCTTAACATCTTTATGATCTGGATGATGGGATCAAATCTACCATTAGCAAATTTTCAGGTGACACCAAGCTATGGAGGAGTGTCAATCTACTGAAGGGTAACAGGGCTCTGAAAAGAGACCTGGACAGGATGGATAGATGGTTCAAATCCAACAATATGAGTTTTAAGAAGCTCTGGGGCTGAGTCCTGCATTTTGGCCACAATAACGTCCTGCAATGCTATAAGCTGGGGATGGTGTGGCTGGACAGTGCCCAGGAAGAAAGGGACCTGGGGTGCTGGTTGACAGCTGGCTGAACATGAGCCAGCATTGTGCCCAGGTGGCCCAGAAGGCCAATGACATCCTGGCCTGTGTCAGGAATAGTGTGGCCAGCAGGAACAGGGAGGTCATTCTTCCGCTGTACTTGGCACTGGTGAGGCTGCAGCTTGAGTGCTGTGTCCAGAAGAAATTGACTTACCATCGACTTCCTTCAGGAGGCTATTGCTAGATAAAATTCAATTGTTTTGAAAATCTGCTAATTTGCCTTTCTTGTTTTCCTTTATTTGAGTACATTTTTCTCTTCACATTTCTTCAGTGATGTTTTGAATTATGTTATTGTTTTAAAAGACACTTCAACAAAAATAAAACACCATCTGCCAAAAGCTGTTGTTTCTGTAATTTGGTTTACAATTCCATAGCACCCTGCTGAGATGGGACTCTTTCCTGTTCCTAGAAATGTTTGTTCCTCTTGCAAAATTTCAGTCTCATAGATAGTTATTGTACTATTTTTTCTTCCAGATGACGTGCACACAAACACCTTTTCTTTTTTAAAATTTTCTTTTGTATTTACAAACCACTTCCTTCATCACCTTTTAACTTCTTAATTTTTTAACTTGTACAGACCTCTGTAACTGTTGCTGCCTCCCTATTTTCTCCCACCTTGTAATGAAGGTGACCGTTTTCTGTCATACAGGAATACTTTGTACTTTCATTAGCAAATGGATTTTTGAAGCATTTCTTCACGTAATATTATATTTTTTCCGTGAATGGCACCCAAATTCTTTGCAATTCTCTTCCACTTCTGATATGGCTGTCTTTTAAGGAAATAAAGAAAATGTGCAAATTGAAAAGATTAAAGATCAACATTTCTTCACTTCAGGTTGACAGCAATTCACTGATAGTTTTCTCCACTATAGTTTTTCACCCAGTCCATCAATTTGACAGCAATTTCATACAGATCATGCATATCCCTGTTAGACAAGATTTTTACTTAAGTAAATAATAAATATGTCTTATCAAATATTTTTCTCTTATTAGTTAAATCAGCTATTCTGTGAGAGAAGAAAACAGTTTGGTTACATGGGATTTATCTTGACAAATCCATGCTGTTGGTTTCTTGTCACCTCATTACTCTCCAGATTTACAATGTCATAAGAAGAAAGACTGTTAATGTTGCCAATATTGCCAGTATTAGATTTTGGATTAATTCCTTGAGTGAAATCCCTCTGATAGCTCTCCTTGGCCCATTTTCTTCTCAATACAAGGTTACATTCCCCATTTCATGGGACTAGCTTATACATTCTGCAGCTTACTGATTTAAATTACATGATCTTGTGATTCTGCACCTTAAAATGAAGGGCAATATACTTTTAAATTCCATATTAATATTTGATAAGATCTAAAATTGTTATTATAATGAATTCAAGGTTTTCCTTTGAAACTACAAATGTAATAGTTACTGGAGGACAGGATACATCACTCAAAAAGGAGATTTTTGGGGAGTTTTTTGTTTGTTTGCTGTCTGATTAATAAAACAAGACCTGATATTTGCACTTACATGACTTCTGTGAAGGAGCTTAGTATCGTACAGTCAGAAATATTTGACAAGGTGCAGCTCAGGGTGCCAGCATTCAGATCTTCTTGTGGTACGTGGCCGTTAGTTTTCTCTGTCTTACCAAGAGAGCAATTCTTGTGCAATCATAAACTTAACGTGCAAGTATTATTTAAGAACAGATCCACTGTAGGAAGTTTCATTCTTCTGCTGTGTTTTTATTCACCTTTTCCATGAGCAAAGATGAAATGGTAGAAACAGATTTATACAAAAGCATGTACATGTTTCTAATTATGATTTTCCTTTTCAGCATTTGTTTACAACCTTGTTCACGACTTCTTTGTTTCACTCCCTGTTAGTATAGCACAGTAGATACATATTTTTTTTAAACAGCTCTTCCTTACTACTGGAAATAAACAACACGGCATACATTACATATTACCCCAACTAGTCTATCACCTGCAGTAGCACTTGAAGAACACTGGACGACTGAATGTAACAGAGACAATTAATTGAAGGTTGAAAGATTTAACACCTGCATTCTAGAGACTGCAGTTGGTGATGGCATTTGACAGTATGCTGGTAACTTGAACTCATCAAGCAAAATTTTTTGATATCACACACTTTTCTCTTAACATCTAACTGTCACATCACCAGAATTGGTCCTTATTGGGGTAGAAAACATCATCACATAGACGTGAAGTGCAAATGTAGACCCTAATCAGTCCCTTTGTTGTGTGACTCTTACTGTCATTTTTACTTGGGTGAATCATCAAGATTTACTCAGAATAAAATCCTTACCTTTGGATCTTCTATTCTGTAAGCAGCCTGAACATCCAGTACTATTAAAACTTACAAAGAATATTTGACAAGCAGGTCTTACATGGCCTCAAAATATTCTACACATCACAATAAAAAAATATGTGAAATCTGAGGAGAGTCGAGAGGGACAGGGGAAAGTCATGTTGACTCTGAGTATCTGTCTTCTATGGTGTTAAAATTGTGCATCAAAAAGCAAAGTGTGTAATAAACTGTGCAGAAATGGAAAGTTTCTCTTTTTTCTTTTTTTTTTTTCTCCTCAATGCTCATATTAGCACTCATATTAGTGACAACTTTATTTGAATATTGACCTGATAGGAAACAGAGGAGTGCTTCCCTAACAGGATTGATTTAATGAAAATCTGATCTCTATGTCATACTAGTCCAGTTTTGTAATTTTCCATTAAAAGGATTACATTTGGGGGTTTTTAATGTCTCCTGACTGATGGCTATAATGTTTTTGCAAGTAAGTCACTTGGATTGGATTAAATTGGTTGATTTTTTCAGTATGGTTTCCATGTCTCCCCCAGGGTTTTTAGTGGATTTGGTGTCATGCACAAAGGAATTTGAAGAAGCTGAAGAATCATTTCATCTTAGTTAATTATCATGAGGATCACCCACTATATTTTCATTAGGTAAGGAACCTATTTATCAGTCCAAGGAATAAGATTCCTATTTATGGCTTCTTGACTGGTTGGTGAACCACCAATTGGTGTTTCAATCTTTCTTTCTTAATTAGTACCTGAGAACTTGGAGTGAAATTTAGAATAACAATGTTCTGAAAGTGCAATTAAAAAGAGAGAATTAGTCGGTCAGTCTGAAATGTGAAAATTGTTCCTCTTCAAAAAGAGCTTGAGCAATGTTATGACAATAATTGCTTTCTGTGGATTGAAACAGTAATCATGTTATTTTCTTATCACTGAAATTCTTTATTATTAATCATATGTATTATTTATATATTCTTCTGAAAAGGAGAGTTATATGCTACAAGGAAGCATGGAAATTAAAGTGAATTTTATGTTATGTATCGATTTTAATCACAGATGATTCCTTTTACAGGCTTAAGTTACCATCTCTCCTCTTCTTGATCCTAACAGTTTTTGCCAAGTAATGTTCACATCCATGGTTAAAACTGTACTGTCACTGCTCATTATAATAGCATTTAGCAGCTAGATCAGAAGTCTTTGTATCAAACATGATGCAAGCCTATTCTTAGATATATGAGACTCAATGGCCAGCTTCAGCAAGGCCAGGGACAATGTAGCCTCATCCTCTTATCCTCATTCTAGCCCCTCTGAGTGGTATTATTAGTCTTTATTTTTCAGTTTCCGTAGATACACATTGAATCTTGTTTGCTTAATCAGCATTAATCACATCTGTCAGCAACTAGTTATTTTTAAATGATTTATGCACAGCTTGTTCTCTTATAGTTTGTTTTTATCTTCATTTTCACCAACTGCCTGAATTTCATTACTTTTAATGTGGAGGACAGAAGAGCTGAAGCTAAACATATAAACGCTATCAGGCAACGCTGTCACCATCTTCTTTAGAAAATAAGCAGTAGCAGAATTCCGGTTTATTGTTGACATGTTTTAGTAAAACTAACAAATGTTCTTTATTGATTACATGACTTCAATGTTCCTCAGCCTTTAACAAAAGGAAAAACTAGATGGATCCACTACTAGGATCTAGAAAACAGCAGAATGGGTAAATGTTTAAAAAATCTGTTAGCCTAAGGACAGGAAAACTTTCTCAAATCACTTTACACCTTTCAAACTCAATATCCTTAAACAACTACAATAATTCTTACAAACACTTTCACACCTAGCTGTAGAAGTATTATATATTGTAACTAAGTCGATCTGCTCCACTATTTTTAAGTACTAACAGACACCACTTCAGAATCCTTCTATTCACATAAAATAATTTTTATTTCTAATAAGATTTTTTCCATCACTAATTTGGTTATCAAATATTAAAGCAGTACAGAATCAAAATATGTCCTGTTCGTTGGAAGAATGAAAGAATAAATTACAAGAACTGCTAAGTAGCCTTACTAACAGGAAATGTCTGTTAAAATAATGTGTATGCTCAGTGTTATTGCCCACTGTGTGCCCTTTCATATTTGTTCTGTATTGTTCTTCATTACACAGCTTGGAAGCAATTTACTGACAAGGACTTACTGATTTTTTTCATCTTAATGCATTTGGAAGAGCAACGACAATATTTTGCTAACTTTGGACCTTCATTTTTGCTTTCACAAAAGAACTATGTAAAAGGATCATATTGAGGCTATAAAATCAAGCCATTGAAACATGAGAAATAAAAAAAAAATGGAAATCTGTATCCCCACAGAAGATTTTGTGTCTTGTAGCAACAGTAACAGTTGTGCTAGCAACACTGAACAACACAAGATAGTCTTCCTAACTCTGTTCTAAGAACTTATGAACTGCTTTTCCAGCAGGTTTTGAATTTTGGGGGAGTATTTAGTCTATTATTTAGTCTGGAGTACCAAACTGAATATTTAAATCAAAATATCTGAAGTATTGCAAAATTAAAACATTGAAAAGAGTGTCTTGTAACAGGTCAAGTAATCTGAACATCTTTTTCAGTAAATGGTTGTTAAATAGTTAATGGTTGTTAAAAGCCTAGTGCACTTTGAAATTTAAGTAAAATGATGAATAATAGCACTTCACAATTATCCAATAATCTTGTCAGTCATTAATGAAGTATACTTCACCTAATGCCTGGAAATGAGAAAATTGTTTCCTCACCTTAATGTTACGGCACTGTGGCACAAAAGATTGCAAAGAAATTCCCTGAGACAGGTGGAAACAGCCCTGGTAGCCTCAGTACTTGAACTACAAGAGACCATTCCCTTAATAAAAGCAAAAGGCTAGATAATCAGATAAAATACCTACAAAGTCAATTTGAGAAATGGAAAAATAAATCTGAAGTGATGAAAGCTAATAAGAGTTTTGCAGCTGGTGTGAGACATGCTAAGTGGAGCTTGAAAAGGAAAATTGAAAGAATGGAGACTTGTAGAAAAACTAAGTGTATAGGATTGCTGACAATTCCTACGGGTAAGACGGAAGAAGTACCATAGGGAGTCAGAGAGAAATACCAGTTGTTGACGAAGAAAATTGCTCTTGCTACAAGGAATAGTGTCGGAAGGACTCCCACTAGAGGGAGCAGAAATGAAGTGTGTCCAACAACTGAAGTAACATCAGTCGCATACAGACTCTGCTGTCATGAAGGGACAGATCATCAGTGCGTACACAGAAAGGTCCAGGTAGTCCTGTTTAGGGAACCCTTTCCCTTCTGCAGAGCTGTTCAGTGACAAGTCAGTGAGGTGTCTGAACAATGCTGCTGTAGCTCAGGAAGGAAAGGCTTTCTATTGGCAAAGAGTTCTGGTAGTAATATCACAAACCATCATCTGTAAGTTTGATATCACCTAAATCACTTCAGTAGAGAGTTTCCCCTTTAATGGACAAATGGAAAAATTACAGATATGCCCACTATTAGCAACAGTTTCCATGCAATCAATAAAAATTCATGGGTGAAAGAAAAATATGCAAGATTTAAGTTTACTTTAGAGTTCTCCGTGGCTGGTCTGTATACTTTTTGACAAGAGTAGAAGTTTCAACATTCAAGGTCAAGCTATTTCACATCACTGAAGTAGAATATTAGCAATTATTTTAAAATCAGAAGACTTTAAGCATAAATAAGACAGACTAACAAACCTGACCTTTAAACTCCAAATTACGTAGCTTTACAAAAACTGCTACAAAGAACTCTCCTTCTTACTTGGAAAAACACAATCTACAGACTCATGCTTGGAAAAACACAAACTACAGAAAATAATATGTGATTAAAACATAATTTAGGAATATTTTTCATCCAAAGAAAAAGATTTATTTTTCTCCTTTTGCGATAATCAAATAATTTGTTACCATGAGAGCACTTTTGGACTCTTTCAAAAAGCAAGAATTCAGTTCATGATGCACAAATAAAACCCTGGGTGGGAAAGCTTTAAAAAAATGATGCAAACTGAGTTTGATCCACGAACCAAGGACCAAGAGAGTTTTCATTTCAGAGTATTTGAGTACACTTCCATAGTGGTTACAGGAGAAATTTAGCACTACATGTGTTTAACCCAAACTGTGAATTCTGCTGCCCTCCACTTCATTTCTGATAAGCCCTTAATGATGGGTGGCTCACAGTAGCTGCCCAGTGCACACCTGATACTTCAGGCTACAAGCTGGGTGCTAAATGAGATAAAGAAAAAGAGGTAAACCCTGCCAGGCAGGTTAAGGTTTCTTTATTTTTTTTCCTTGCACCAGTGATTCAGGCCTGGTTACTCCCCGCAGGGAAGCACTAGCACACTCCCACCCATCCTGAGGGGGTCATCTCTGCTAATGGGCCATAAAGAACTGAAAGACACAAGCTGAGCAGGCAGCTGCAATGACCAAGGACTTCAAAAAATATCCCATGACTCACAGGATTGTATCATTCCACTGTAAAACTCCCTGCCCCTGGGAAAGGCACGGAGCAATCCTGCCTGAACCGACCAGGTAAAACTGGGTACTTGGGACATCCATGTTACTATCCGGTTTAAACCCAGAAGAGCAAAGAAAATTAGGTCCATGTGTATAAAACGGGAAGAACTTTGAAGGTTCAAAATATACCCAAAAAACGTAAATGAAACCAAAGGAGGTTTGGTGTTGTTAATGGTAAAAGAGGCAAAGAGAAAGAGAAAAGAAAGCAGAAGGAGATAGAGAAGGAAGCGTGCGTGGGGGGTGTGGGACAGGGGGAGAGTGGCAGGGGTTCGGGGGAAGCTCATCACCCATCCCAGGGTCCCAAGGACGTCTCGTTGCTCCCCTCCATTGCTCCTCTGGGTGCTGAGGGTGTCCCGTCCCTACCGCCACAGCCGAAGCGTCCAGAATGCAGCGGATTAATTAATGCACGCTTTGGGCAGGGGGAGCGCCCAGGGCCTCCCTTGCAGGGCGCCAGCGGGACCCTGAGGGCCTGGGGCACCCCCTGTGGTGCTCTGGGCTGGGTCTGGGCACCCTTCGGGGGCCCCCTGATGGGCCAGGACACCCCTGTGCTGTGGGCAAGCTTTTCCCGGGGGAAGGGGCCCACAGCTGATCTCTGCACAGCGCAGGATGGGCGGTCACTGAGCTCTGAGCAGAGGCTTTTCCAACACGCACCCAAAACCTCTCTCCCCACCCTTGGGTGCCAGGGTCTGTGTGAAGCTGGCAGCTGACAGCCCCGGGCTGCGGTCCCCACTCCAAAGGTGCTCAGCTTGATTCCTGTGTGAATGTATTCTCCTCTCCCCAGACCTGAGTTTACTGTATATTGTCTCCATCAGCGAGCAGGTCAGGGCCTCAGTCAGAAGGCCCGTTCAGGGTGTGGTGGTCTTCTCTGCAGACTTTGTAATACAGTTTTAAAAGCCCTTCATGAAGATGTTTAAGTCATAAACTATAATATTTCAGTCTCTGATACACCACCACTGGAAGGATCCAGAGGAGGATCAGATCTACTACAGGACCACCATTTTCTAGAGACCCCTCACCTCAGCAGAACTGCAACCACCACTTGATAGGACTGTGCCCACCACCCTGAGCAACACAACGCCAGGCTGTACTCTGACTTTGCATGCTTAAACTAGTTCTTCTGTGTATCATCGCATTTATTGCTATCTTTCTATTAAATCCTACCACCAACCTGAAATCTCTCTAAAGGTATTTGACTGAGGTTCATTTTCTCCCACCAGTTTACTTTCAGACCAGTATACTCTCTTAATGGCTTGCTTCAAAAAATCCTCACTCTCATTCTGTCTCACCAGAATGGTGCTCCTTAAACCACCTCTCCCCACTGCAGTTTACAGACCTGCTTCCCTATTTTTATACCTCCACCATATGTTTTCTGAGCAGTCACCTTCCATCTGTACTCCCTGTGACTGTGGCTGTTTCTCGTTCAGTGGGTGAGCTACCTAGTGGGAGAGTGGGTCCTGTTATGGACAGTTATGGTCCTGTTATGGTCCTGTTATGGTCTTTGTTTCATTGAATAAAGAAAGGTTTGTCTCTAAATGTCAGATGAGTACAATTCTTAGTGGAGCTTGGTGTTCCTGCAGTTTATTTGTTCAACAACTCTAAAAGCCTACTTTATTTTTTGAAACCAGACAAATCAACTGGATGAAAAAAAGGTAAAGATCCATCACTGGAAACCCCTTGGAGAGAAGAGAATCATGTCAGTCAGCTGAGTTCCTAGTGGAGAAGAGTGCCACCTCAAAGCAAGCACTTCTGACAAAGGTCTTTGTGCATCCTCTGCAGATCTGCTCCAAGAAGCCCCAGGCTGCCATCACCCAAAGAAAGCAACTGGCAGATCTTTGCTAGTGAAGATTCTCCATCAACTTTTTTGAGCTAGAATGGTAAGGGAACAGACTGCTGTTGGACATCTGTAGTTGTAAGAGCAGCCCTGCCAGCACAGATTCACATGGTCTGTGCAAGTAAACGGGAACATCCCTTAACTCCTATAGATCCTACAGATAACTGTGTTTATGTCCCTAGCCTATCCCCCATCTCTCTTCTGTCTCTGATAAAGCTACATATCTGCCTTGATCTTGTCATCAATTAAAGTTTAAAAGTCACTCTGCCTTGCTGCTGAGTAGCAATACATAAAGAAAGAAGAATTTGATTAAAGGATGGAAGAAGGCAAATGTGTGCAACATCTTTACATTTCTGCATTCAGTAGCAAAAAAGCAGTAATATTGATATGCCAATACCTATATAATATCTGACATAATGTACACAGATAGACAGTAGAAATTAAAATCACTGGGGAAATTTGTAGTTGATGCAACCCAAAGACTAGAACAAAAAAAAAAAAATAAATCTTAAACATTACTTTATAAAGAAAAAGATAAGATATTGTGGTGATTCAGTAGATATGGTACCATGCTCCCTTTAGGAAATTTTGAGAGATTAATATTATTCTACCAGAATATTTAAAAACATCTTTAAATTGCACATGGTGGATGATTTTGCAAACTGAGCAAATGAAATGTCATTTGCTAAATAAGTTATTTTAGAGCCTATTTGGTAAAGAAGCCAAGTTTCTGACTGTTTTACATAATGGACACAAGCTGCTGACTGTTCTCTAAATGAGATAGTGAAATTGCCTATTGTTCTGGAGAAGTGATTTTTCAAAACCATTCTAACTTACATATTTTCTGGCTGAGTCTATCAAATTTACTCATAGAACAGCTTTCAGAAAGCTGCAGACAGTAAACATATTTACCCACAGCTTCTGTGTAATGGTCCATACAAAATTTAAGCAATTGTTCATATTCCATATCTTACACACACACTAGGAGAGACTATGTTCCTTATCTTGCTGAAATTTTCATATAGAATAAACACCCTTTAAATATAGGACCCAAACTTCAAAGAAAATACTTTTTCTTTTTTTTTTTTCAGTCTACACTGTTTATAAAAATCTCAAATTTTTAGATTTATGATATTTGAGTTAAATGAATACATGAATTTATGAATTTGTCTTTTCACAGCAAAATCTTTAAGACTTCATCATTGTGAACATCAGTCAAGGCTTTAGTCTTAGAGATATTTTTTCTCAAATAAATTCCAAATCTCATTTTAAGGTCACAATTCAAACATAATAGAAACATCCAAACATACCAGCATGTAAGGCATACATGACTTTTCAACAAAAGTTCAAATCAAAGTTTCCTGGTACTCCACACACACAGAAGAAGGCAGTGCCTGAAGTGTTGTGCTGGAGGGATATGTGAGTTTTAGGCAGCAGTCTCCAAGGTGAGGAGGATGTGTGACCCTTTCTGTAACTTACCACTGGAAATGCACAGAGCTTTGGTACAAGTCAGAAACTTGTGGATCAAGATTGGCCAGCAGGCCTTGTGGACACAGGACCCCGTGTTGGGCACAGGGCTGCAGCCCCCACTCCCCAAACCCCTTCCCACCAGGGGACGGAGGAGCTGGAGTAAATTTGGAGTAAAGTCAAGCCCAGGAAAGAGGGAGGGATGGGTTGAACATGTTTTAAGTGTTGGATTTACTTCTCATTACCCTATCTGATTTGATTGATAAGAAATAGACTAATTTCTCTGAGTTGAGCCTGTTTTATCCAAAGCAGTAACACTGCGTGATCTTCTTTTCTTTAACTTGATCCATGAACTTTCTTCTCTACTTTCTTTCCCCTGCCCTGGTGAGGAAAAGAATGATAGAGCCTTTGGCGGGCAACTGGCTTCCAAACAAGTTCAAACCACCACAGATATGAAGTAGTAATTCCATATTTCTATGGAAAACAGTTTCTTTCCTTGGGACATTCCAATATTCAGACTGCACACTTTCCCCAGGCCCTGTGTAGTGATCCTCTGGTTTATGGGTACTGAAATTTTAGGGATAGCTACTGTGCTGCATTCTGCAGTGGTATACTGCTAAGGAAAATTGAATGCTGACTGCTTATAAATACAACGTAGAAGCAAAGAAATTATACATTTGTATAGGATATTCTAATAAAAATGATAAATCAGTATTAACTGTGTTAATCAGTGACAAAATATGCAAAAGAGAGGTGTTAATATAGTTTCATCTGCTGATATGAATACTGAAAAAAGTCTTACAGCCTGATCAAGAAAAATATATGGTAGCAATTAAGTCATCAAAAACATACAGCGAATTTGAGTAACATGTACAGTAATCAAAATTTGAAATAACATCTCACAATATTTGGCACTATAGATATACTAAGTATTTTATGTTATCAACCCCTTAGAAAAAAGACTTCATTGCTTTATTTGCTCCTGTGATATATTTACTGATATAATGCACTGAATTTTGAAGGTTCCACTCCATGAAATGTGAATATGAACAATTTTTAAATGAATGTTCTGTGTTCTTATATCTTCTGTGCTCATCTATATCGTTGTGTGTACTTACCGCTATGATTACACTTCAGCTTGAAAAACATTCATGGCATGTCACTTAATCTTTTTTGTAAATTATTAAAATTTAGTGTCCTACTTCTAGCACTCATTAAACACATACAGATAACTTCATGATATTCAGCATTTGTGTCCTAGCACTTTGAATTAGAACAATCCACTTATCTATTAAAACTATAGCAGAATCATCAAAATTGTTTTTTCTCTTATGCTTTTTTGATTTTAAGACCTTATTTTTATGTTCATAAGTATAAGAGTCTGATTCTTCTTGAAGAGTCAAATCCAAATATCATTCCACAGTTCATGTCAGCTTTTTTACCCGTGACCACAGAGCTCATTCACTCCGTGTTTTAAGCTATGATATTGAGTATGTATTCTCACATCACCATCTACTACTAGGTTTGTTTCAGGTCCAGCAGGTCATAAGAAACTTGTATATTCATTCTGATAAACAGATCTCTTTGCAAACTTGGTCCCAGTGATGGGAACCTCTGAAGAACCAGGGTGCCTGTCGTGCTTTCTCTTTGTGTTCAAACTAAATATTTATATCTAAGCTGTAGCTAGGGAGAGAAATTCCAGCACCAGAGGACCAGCTGAGGATAGAACAGCATTTCTGATACCACATTTTAAGGAGCTTGATGGAAGAAAATGGCTTACAAGAGTATCACTTCTGGGTTGTATGATTCCAAGAAGTGATAGCAAAGCAACTAAAAAAATTGTTGTGCTATCACATCATTCTTCTTCAATAAAAACATGTAATTTAACCATTATACCCATATAGATGGAAGCATAAAGTTTGTGCAGAAATCAGATCACATCCGAAATGAATCCAGGCTCAAGTGTAGAAGAACAAGTGACTCAAATCAGTTGCATTGATGATTTGTGCCACCAAAAACACTGCCATGTGGCTGAGTGTAACCTAACCACAAACACCATCCACATGAATCAGACTTGACTATCAAAGCCCTGCTCCACTTGACCAGACTGGTCTAATACCAACTGGACAGCTGGATGTCTTGGAGACATAGAAGAAAACATCACCTCCCTCTTTTTTGTCATTTAACTAAAACATATCATTTCTCCTTAGAGACTAGACAATCAACTGCATAATTAAAAAAAAATCATGACAAAAAAAAGGTAGCCTTTACAATAAACTTCTGAAATTAAGCTACTGATAAATCGTATTTGGGGAAATATGGGGTTCACCTGTTAACGTGATACAAAACTATAGTACTTGAACAGAGATTATTTAATGTAAAAGCTTGAAAATGCTCGGCTTCCCATTTTTGAAAAAAAAGACCCATCTAAACCATTTTGTGATTGTAAATGTAAAATCTTTATGAAACAATCAGAGGGTGAATGACAAGTGGAGACCAAATGTTTTCAAAAAGAATAAGAGTGCTCATCATAAGCAAAACAGAATCTAACTTAACAATCAGATATATGCAAAATCAAATTGGTTGTGGATATACAATGTGACAGTACAGTTCTTCAGTGCTAACCTTTTCTAGACTAATCCTTACTGAGATATGCTTAGAATTTTATATTAAAATTCAAAGGGGAGAACAAATGAAACTACAGGTGTCAAAATATCAGAGATCATTTAAAACACTGTTAAGTTGCATATATTTTACAAAAACCCTTGAAAAACTATAATTAATAAACCTCTGAGGGTTATGAAGGCTATATTTTGCATATTATTTAATAATATAAAATAGAAAAAGCAGAAGGTCTATTTAAACAAAGAGAGTTAATATGGTTAATGGAGTAGCTCTGGGATGTGGAGAAGATGCTCATCACAGCCCTCTCTAGTTAGTTATCTAACTAACACTACACTACTAAAAAATGGTTGATTGAATGTGAGTCTTAATAGTTTGTCTCATAATACTCTAATTTTTAGTGGCAATAAACTCAATATTTAGGAAAGTTTGAAAAATTGCCATGAAGGCAGATGGTGAATATGTGCCTAAAGTCTGACTCAAAGCTGCAAACACCACCTTCTGGTCCTGCAATGACCTGGTTTTTACTCAGTGGTAGTCTTTAGTCCTAGGGACCAAATTTTCACAAGACAGTGAATGTCTTAGTGACAGTGGAGGGTACCATGATGCAGATCAGGAATCACTCAGAGGGAAAAAATCATTCCACTCCCCCAGACTTAGGCCAGCACCAGATTGGTATCTCAGTAGTACTCTTATGGGAAATTTTTCAGAATATAATTCTGAAAGGGTGTTTAAAGATATATAAGGTACATATACTGTTAATGTGTCCTTGCTTTCACACATGGAAACTTGTAATAGAAAAGATAATATTGTACACTTGCATTTCCAGCAAAGTTCAGTTTGCTCATTAGTATTTTGTTTATTTGATAGCATTTATGACTTGCCTAACAGTTGTTCTCCTTCTTCTACTGTTTCAATAATCCCTACAGTGATTGGTGGGCGTTGACCAGTGAAGTAGAGGCTAAAGTATAATACGATACAGACTGTACCGATTTACTTCACAGAATCTGGCTGATGTGCTGCCCTGCTCTCTAGTATGGCAGGTTGTGATCCTTGGAGATAAAGAGAGGAAAAAACATAAAATATTGTCTAGACATTTCAAAAGCGAGGATTTGTCACAAAATTGACCACATAATACAGTAGGTGTTTCAGATTACATTCCAATAAAACAAAACAAAAAGATTAAGAATGCCACCAGGTGTTTTCCTTAGCTTTTTTCACTTTGGTGTGTTTGTTGCATTTTGGGTTGGGACATAAGTAATAGGTGTTCCATGGAGGCTTATAAAATGTATTTCAAGACTAATTCGCTTTATAGAAAAATTTTTTAAAAAAGGCTCATGAATTCGGACAATGCATGTTATCTCTAAAGTATCTATTTTGAATACACATTTATATAATAGGAAATATATACTCTTGGCAGAGCACTGCCTTTACAAAATCCACTTCTATTTTGTATTAGTAAAATTATTTATATCTGTATTTACAGAAGCAGCTCCTAAAGCTAGATATAATAACCAATTATCCCTGTAATTGATTATCAAAAGAAGTCTGATTACTATGAAGGTTATAGCTTATTAAAGTAAGGAAATGGTAACAAATCCCTTCATTTTAATTTTTAAAAAAGCTATCTTTGTGGTACACAGAAAACAATATATGTGGTTTCAAAAGGTAAAGAAAGCCTTCTATGGGGTCAATTGGTATTTTTCTTTGTCTTTTCTTCCTTTACCTTTCATGACAAAATTGCTGTATTTCCCATTTTCTCAAATAAACATTAACTTTATTTTTAAATTCAATACTGGTAAAATGGAAATATCAATTTGAAATGAAATGGCTGTCAGGATACTGCAAAACACAGCAAGAGAAGCAGACACAAGAAGAAACTGGCAGAAGAAATAAAAACATCATCAGCATCTATTATAATTTTTATATAGCAATCTGTGGTCATAGATTTGATGTAAAAATATGAACACTTTCCTCTGAATGAATACTGAGACACGCTTAATTGACTTAGTTCAGATAACTTGCCATTGTCTCTCACAGTCAACAAGATTCTAATTTAATCCAATCCACAATTTAATTACTCCCATAGTCTGAAACATTTTAAAATGTGCCTTTGTGTAGAAGCTGAGACCACAATAAATCTGTGAAATGATGTCTCAGTCATTTCTGCTGGCTGATGCAACAAGGCAATTGCAGCCGCAGCAGCAGAAGTAACAAGAACATTAACTAGGATGGTAATCAACAATCTAGTAATGAACTTTGTCAGGTAAGAAACTATATCACAATCTTTTTTTGATGGTTCTCATCATGATTGTACTGTAAAGAACATACTTTGCCGTACAGACGTGCTGTAACTTACATCAAGGCAGGACAGCCAACCTTTCCTTTTAAAGCAGTGCAAAAATTTGTTCTCTTGAAGCTCATAACCAGTGTGGTCCAAAGAAGCACAGTGTATTTACGAGTGTATTCAATATTGTACAACTTTCAGCTCCGCATGTGGGCAGAAAAACCCTCCTGAACCATGTAGCACAGTCATAATTATTTGGCAAAATGTGAAAACTAACACTATTGGTAAGAGGTCAAATTACCTCTTTTTTGCTATAGGAAGTAGTTTTCCTTCACAGTTGCTTTCAGCTTTTCCTTCTCTTTCCTTTCTTTACTGGTATTCTTTTTCAGAGAAAAACAAAACTGGGTGGGGTTTTTGAAATTTGTTTGTTTGTTTGTTTGTTTCTCTTGTGCATAACTAATTCAGTTCAAGGTAGGACATTTTGTGGCCTGCTTTATTTGTTCAGTGGCTGGGGTTCAGATTCCCATATTTCAATAATATCTGTTACCATGCTCTGTTACCTCACTGAACTTATTTGCAGAAGTTGAGAAATATTATGCAATTTTGAATATGTCAGGTAGCAGAAACAGTGATTTTTTTTATTAGGAGTTCACTAAAAGGCATGTAAAGAATACGACATTCTTGATATTTTTACCTGTTTTAAAAATATATAGTTCTCACTGAGCCAGAAACTGTACCTGGGTTACTCTTCACAGATAATATCTCTTTTCTTTAACAGTTTTCTTTCTGACAAATAGGGAAAAAAGGAAAAGGAAGAGGATGCATTGCTTGAAAGTGTGAATAACAACAAAGAAACAGGCTTGTAGGATCCCTAGATCTAGTCTACTGTACTCTCTGAGCACATATCTTTTTTTCTTGATCTTTATTCTATTTGGAAATGTTTTTGTATGGTACTTTCCATATTACACTATCAGTGTCATTCAGCTAATGTATAATCTAACTCCTATATTTGATCTTGTTTCATTGACAAAGTGTCCCACAATTTGACTGTTTATCCGTTCAATTCCTTGAGAAATGATTGTATCCCTGGCACACGTGACCTTTCTATAGGAAGTCAATTCTTCTTAAGGTGAATGTCATGCTATTGTGTGCAATATTGTAAACAGGAGCTGAGTCCACAAAGGTCAGAGACTCTGCAAGTTTTCTTTACTGACTGAAATAGTCGGAAAGCTGTAGTTTCTAACTAAGTTTTCAATAACAGCATGGGTTGGAATGTTTCTTCACATGTGAGTTCTTTCACCACTGCAGCTAGCAATGCATTTCTATGTTGTTTTTTGCATATGTTGTTATTTTCTATTTTTAGTCATTCTGAAAAGTCTTAGTGTTTGCTCACTTAAATCACATTCTTAGAGTCCCTATGAAATTACCTGTCAATAATAGAGTTTTAGACAGAGAGTAAAGGAAGCTTTATATTACTTACCAGAATTTAGAATGGTGTCTTTCTCTTTTCTTCAATAAAATGGTGAAAAAGAACTGAGAGATAAAAAAAATTTCAACCAATTAGTGAGCTAATCTTGTAGTGCACGTGGCTTTAAATTACTATAGAAACATTGAAACCAAACTGGAAAACAGGATAAAACTGTCATGTGGCTCCTTTTAGAAATACCAAGGTATACCTCATAATTTACAAAAAAAGTCAGCTTGCATATTAATACCTGTATTAATATTTTCTTACAGTTAAACAGTCAATTAGAGCTGATCTTTGCAAAGCCTTTGCTAACGTGCTGCTTTTGTTAGTCCCAGAATTTGTCAGTCACAGAATCAGAGAATCACAGAATCATTAATGTTGGAAAATACCTCTGAGATCATTGAGTCCAATGTTTAACCAACCAGGACCACCCTGTCAAGGACACCCACAAAGTGCCATGTCCTGTCATTTCTTGAACATTGCCAGGGATAATGATTCCACTACTTCCCTGGGCAGCCTGTTCCAAAGCTTGACAACCCTTTCCATGAATAAATTCTTCCTGATGTCCAGACGTAATATTCCCTGGTGCATTTTGAGGCCGTATTCTCTCTTTCTGTCATTGGTTACCTGTGAGAAGAGGACAAACCCCTCCTTGCTTCAGCCTCCTTTCAGGAAGTTGTAGAGTAATAAGGTCATTTTTCTCCACACTAAACAACCCAAACTTTTCCAGCCACTGCACATATGAGTTGTGTTCCAGACCCTTCACCATCTCCATTGCTCTTCTCTGGACTCACTTCACCAGCTTAATGTCCTTCTGGTAGTGAGGGGCCCAGAACTGGACACAAGACTTGAGGTGTGACCTCACCTGTGCCAAGTACAGAGGGACAATCACTGCCCCGGTCCTGCTGGCTACACTATTGCTGAAGACCAGCCTGCCTTTGGACTTCTTGGCCACCTATGCATACAGCTGGATCACAATCAGCTGGATGCCAACCAGCATTCCCCAGTCCTTTTCCACTGGGCCACTTTCCACCTACTCTGCCCCACTGTGCAGAGCTGCATGTGATTGTTGTGACCGAAGGGCAGGATCTGGCAGCTTGACCTTGGCAAATTGAACCTCATCCAATTGGCCTTAATTCTTGGATCCAGCCAGTGGAGATGTCTCTCCAGAGCCTTCTTACCCTTCAGCAGATCAACACTGCTGCCCAACTTGATGTCCTCTGCAAACTGACTGAGGGTGCATTTGATCATCTCATCCAGGTCATTGGTGAAGATATTAAACAGGGCTGGACCCAACATTGATGTAGAATTCTCACTAGTGACCAGACACCAACTGGATGTTTCTCCACTCCCCATCACTCTGAGGGCTGGGGCATCCGACCAGTTTTTTACCCAGTGAAGAGTGCACATGTTGAAACCATGACCTACCAGTTTCTCCAGGAGAATGTTTTGGAAGACAAGGTCAAATGTTTTTATACAGTCTAGGTAAAAGATATCTACAGCCTTCCCATCATCCACTGAGTAGGTCACCTTATTGCAGAAGTAGATCAGGTTATGTAGCATGCTAAAATGTTAAATGCATATTCAGTACCCCAAGGTACTGAAGGATACTGAAAACATACACGCCTACTATCTGAATTAGCAATGCAGAAGGAAAGAAAAGATCATTTCCATTTGATGAAAGAATATTCACCTTCCTTTGTAGTCCCTTCACCTACTAAATCTTGTATTTCATATGTACTCTAAAATTGATGACACCATTTTAGACAGATGATAGGGACTAGTATTTCTGGCTCATTACTGACTTTTGATTGAATCTTGACATGTCACTAACCAATTACTTTAGGGTGAATTTCCAATTACTTTAGGGTTTTGGGTGGATTGACCCTAGCCCTATCATTGATGGATTCAGTGATGCTTAGCTTCTCATTTAGCTCCCAATTATGTTACACTTTTTCCTGATAATATTTCAGTATATCATTACTGAATTTTTATACAAGCTCTTCTCTCTCTGAGGCATGTATTCCAATAATCTTCTCGTTACCAGTATTCCAACCATTTAATGTGTAACTGCTGTTTTCCTTCTGAGATAAATATCTACTCACAGCATTCTTCATGCAATACTAGTATTTTTGGACTGTTATTATCATTAGCAACCCATCTCACTGATTTTCAGTGGGACAAAGTTCTAATTCCCATAAACTCGTTTAGGTATATGTATTTTGTTTTATCATCAGGCTACTTTTCACAGAGTTCTTGTAAGGAAGTTATTTCTCCTGAAATGTCCTTCAAACACAGGAAACTTCTTTAGAGACTGTGGGTTTATTAGTGAATTTTTATTCTTTGAGATTGCAAGGGATCATTAGTTTCAAAAACACAGAAACAATAATTTTTTCAGGAAAAAATATGACTGAACTTTGACCTAAATATATAAATGTAGTCACCAGAACCTGTGAGCTACAGAGATCATTCCTAAAAAATTGCACTCTTAGACCAGAGATAATGTTTGATATAAATTTTTTCAAGGATCCTCTGAAGCTGAGATCTACCTAATCTTCATTACCACCTGCTAATAAAATCAGAATGCTAAACAACAGAATTTTGAGTCGAAGAACAGATGAGGACTGAAAAGAATTGAAATCATCAATTTGTTTCATGAATTTCAGAAACTCACTTCAACATATAGGACCACATTGTGAAGGTGTATAGAAATCTGACTCACTTAAACCTGAAAAAAATTTGCCTTATAAATTCTCATTTCCTTTAAAATGTAAGGATGCTAGTAACTAAAATACTGTTACAATTTATATACTAGCAGAAACATTTCTGATTGCAGTTGTTATAGACAAGATCAATTAAAGACCTTGTGGTCAGTTTTTTAAAATCTTTCTGAATTATGGTCACATACCTGTTTATTTAAAGCAACAAGACTGAATCATCTGCTGCAACAACAGAAAAAAGGGGGAAATTAAAAATAATTTTAAAAATAATTTCTCATAGGGAATGCAGTTGCAAATGAACTTGATAGTAAGTAGTTGCAGACAGCTAGATGTCATTTTAATTTCTTTATTTTCTCATTCAGCAGATGCAGATCACCTGCAACTATTTAGTATAAGGATACTTAGAAGAGTAGTATATTATTTTCACCTACTTGATCATTTGTATTCCTTTAGAGATTCCTTATTTAGTTTCATGCCAAAGATAGAACTTTTTTAAAAAAATCACATTGGTCTGATTTGCACATAAATTTTATCATATTTCGTTAGTCTACCCATAATTAGAAGGGTTTAGTGCTAGCAGTAAGATTTATAGCACCGTATGCAAAGATTTTTTCCTATCAGTCACAAAGACATTTTAATGGAGAGATTAATTTTTAATAACTATCTGTTTGCAACTTGTGTATTATTGCAAATGTCAAGTCTGACTGTCCTAGAGAGGAAAGAAAGATGTGCCATTTACTTTCATGTAGGGCTTATTTTCTCAGTTGCCCTGTGCATTTTGGGGTTGGGGCTGGTTTTATGTCTTAAAGCACCAACGGTAGTCACTGAATTATCATTGACACAGGCATCCTAACCTTACTAAGCTCTAATTGCAAAAGTATGTGAGAACTCAAAAACCAAACAAGGATGTTAACATTTTTCAAGATTGTCTTGTTTCTAGCCAACACTCTATACTAGTCTTTAGCAAAGTAAAAACATTGACATATTAGAATCTTGTGCTCCAAACCTCTGTTTAAACATATTGTTACCATCATCTTATGAATAGCCGAAAGATCTTTTTGAATTCTCACCACAATCTTTATTTCCCTAAACAAAGTAAGTACTAGATCACAGAACAGGTGGTATATTATCACCTTTGATCATACTGTAAACCCAAATCTCTGTTCCCTACTAGACTATTGGAATTGTAATACAAACCTAATGATAACTGGGTAGTTTTGTAAAATATCGTAAGACAAACAGCTAAGCTTATGGTTGCAAGAAACATGATTTATTTCCAGACATGAAGAAGCTACCTGAGGTATGATGAATATTTAAACTTTTTAAACCAAAGGATTCCTCTTATATAGCTCTCATAAAAAAAATTTAGAGCTATTATTGGAAAAATAATTAATTCAACCTTTCCTATATGCTACTCCAGACCTGTTGTTGGTATTTCATGATCTTTCATCCTTACCTAATTGGCATATATCAACTACGGGTCATCAAACCAACTAGGAAAAAAATAAACCAAGTAAATTCAACAAGGGTTACTTCATATACTCTGTTTCATTGTTTAGAAGCATTGTGCTTCATTAAGGATCAAAATCAGACCTACTGAAAAATTCACTGATTTCATCACTGGTCTCAGTAGGAGAAGGAAATCAGAATTCTCAATATTCGGACTTTTTACATGCTTAAAAAGGTAAAGTTTTGGTAGTGTATTTTTAAAATTATTATTCACTTCTGTGAACATATTCAAGTCTCTTGTGCCTAGTAATAAATTTTCAGAAACCCAAATGGTCCAATAAATATTAAAACTCATTGGGAATAAAAATTCTTTTATCAAGTAGCAGTAAAAGTGACATATTTCTTCTGAAAAAACTTGAAGGGCAAAATGTTGTGAAATGGTTTGAACATTCTGATAAGAAACCCAATTGACAGTTGTAAACAAATGCCGACAGCCTTGGGTTGAAATGCTTAAAATTGGAGTAGTGAGAAAATAACATGGTAACTTTCACCAAGAGGAAACTATAAAAGATATTAGTCCATTAAGAAAATATGCGTTATAATAGAGATACTGAGATAAATCTGTAGTACAGTTTATTTGTATTTATAATACATAAATAATTACAATAAGGTTTTCATAAACACACCAATAAAGACTATCTTGAAATAAAATATTTTGGCCTTGATTTTATATTAACATTTGTATCATTACCATGGTTTCACTACAATATGTATGATCCAAATATAATTTTATGAAGGCTAAAAAATAAGGGCATTATGAAGAATACTTGCAAAGAGGGACATTATTTTTATTTTTGGATGAGCACTGTGCATTTAGTGGGTCCACCTATTGACTGATTAATGCTATTTGAAGACTTTTATCTTTCTTGAAATTGCAATTAAATGTAATTATTTCACGAAAATTATTTAGGTTTTACCAAAGTAAAACCTCAAGTTCCTCAAGACCATAATCGAAACCAGTTTCTTTTCATTAAACAATGCTAAGTACGGTACTATCTCATGTGACATATTCATACCCACATAAACAACAGTTCTGTTTCTTGTTTTGGATTTTTACACAGGTACTTTTAATCTTTTTCACATGCTGAAGGATAAATTCCTAAGGAGACTAAAGGTACATTGTCTCAGTGGGTTCCAGTGTACTTTCAAATGCTCTAAATTAGGCCTGTGGGTGAAAACTACCTTGAGTTTTCAACAACTTTTGTTTTTTCCTCAGTATGACATGTGGTCTGATTTAGATGATTTAGACTTTCAGACTTCAAAATAGTCTGCTGAGAACATTTTTATTCTACAGAAGTGAAGTGCACCAACATTTTTCATTCCTGCTTGAGGGATAATAATCCCCTTTGCCACCTGAGCAGCACAGCAGGATCGATGCTCTCCCATCCCTGTGTAGTCTCCTGGCCCACTGGCAAAGTGTAGCTGAGGAAAAGCTGCCAGAAATGGTTCTTTGGCTGCAGGGAGGCTTTGTGTGCCTTCCTGTGGGCAATACATGGGAAATATGGAGAAAATAAGGGGGACAATGCTCGTATCTCTTCAAGCTCTATGGGAGATGAGAGAGTCTCATGGAACATTTTCTGTGTTCACATTTCTCAGAAAGCAGTTCACACAGAGCTAGAGATTCCTTGGGCTAAAATTTGAACTTGACAGGATTATTTTTTCAACACAACTTTTTTAAGCCATCCAAAATACCACCTTAAGCCTCTAAAAGGAATATCTTGAGAATCACCTATAAAATGCTGCTTGATAAAGCATTTCCTTAAATATCACTGGTTTTCCTTATATAGGCATTTACACCAGCTGCCTTTCTTGCTTTTTTTCAGTGGGAATGTCTTTCAGATATAATGCATTTCATAAGAGCACAGTTGGACATATATAAAAAATGAGGTAATCTTCCCAATCACTCCATCATGAAAGCCAAGATATTCTTAGTGTTCCAACAAAAACCTTAAACATCATCTGTAAATAAAGTAAGAAAAAATATGCAATGTTTTAGTAAAAAATCAGCACATATATAACTATAGAAAAGGTTAGAATCTGAGAAAATACAGAATCTTTAAATGCAATCCATTTCATTCCATTGTTAGGTATCTGCTGTCTCCACTTGCAGGTTTACAAAGATTCTCTTAGTGACCCTTTACAACATGATCACTATTTTTACTTTCAGGTGCAGATTTCAAAACATGCTGGTTAATTAATGAGTATATAAAAATTAAATTCATGCCTTTACAGATCATTTTTTGAAATTAATTTTTATGCATATTTATAAAAGCACAAGTGACAAATCAACAGACTGATGTAAAAAATTGTTTCATCAAATGAAACTGAGAGAAAAAAGTCTGCTAGTAGCAAGCACTTGTTAATATTGCGTTTTTCAGATATAATGTAAAATATTAAAGAAAATAAATATCAAGTTTGCTCCAAAGTGAAAATTTCCCTGCAAAGAAAGACTAGAGTGCTTTCAAATGCCAAAATTTAGGGAGGAGTTTGTTAGCAAGTATGCAGGACATGAGGACATCATCTATTACTGTGTTTCTTAAGATAAAAAGTAGAAGAAGAGAGGATAAAGATTACTTTCCTCCATTTCTGTACTCTCACTCTCTTCATTTGAATCTTCAAGTTACAAGTCTACTCAATTTTATAATCTGTTGCTCCTCTGGTGGAACTCTAGGCACTAAAAGAATACAAGAATATGACGAGGTATGGCTTTGTTTACTTCAAATGTCAGAAAAAACGTTCATTGGAGGTGGAAGTACATCAGAAAGTCAGGGCACCTGCTGCCCAAGAAATCGGTTCTCAATCTAGCACAAATTGCAGTATTTCAGAATTTTTCATTGTGGGCCTGTAGCATCTAACCATTTGTCTTTCAATTAGCCTAAACAAAAATCTTTAGTAGAAATAATCTAGAAAGAAAAATATGACTAAAAGAAAAATATGTCTGGAAGGGAAAAATATGTGTATGATTGCTGAATATCTGGTTGTTCCTCTTAGGAAACAAAAGAAACCATTCTTAGTGGTGGGAAGTGATAAAGATGGGTAGATTATAATACTAGAAATGCAGAAAGGGAGTAAAGTCGAAAGAGGTGCAGGAACCAGTAAAACAAAGTTCATGAATTAGTTCCTACTGCTATCATCAAAGGTGCCAAGCAAAATCTGTAATTTTTGATGCTTTAAAAAGGTGTAGAGCTCCCAGAAATAAAATAATAATAGAAAAAATTGGTGTGAGATCTGTTCCAAAAATGACTTTAATGACTAATTAGCATAAAGGTGCAAAAGGGTGCAGTTTCTTACCCTAGGTATTCTAGACTTTCTTATCCAAGGGTACATCTGAAAATAAAGTTTGCCAGTGATGTCTGATTAGGAAATCGTCAGCACTGATGTCTTTGTATTTACCTAAGCCTTTAACTACAAACTGACTTTTCAATATCTAATATATCCACTGACTTAACACTCTATTGGATCCATTATTTTAATCTATCGGTGCCCCTCTAATTGGCTTATCACTAATTTAAACTGGTCCTTAAACTATCACTTGTTTATCACTTGTAGCACATTTTCCAGCAATTCATTAGATTTTGCTTCAATGCTGTTTCTTTACATCGCTCACATTTATTAGAAAACTGATTCTCAACGTAGCCTGCAAAAATTTCACTAAGAAAAACATCATTTTGACACTTCAGTACATGGGTGACTCCCCGGGTATTTATTATTTTTGGTCAGGTTTTTGACGCTTACCATCAGTGTAGCAGCAAAGTAACTCCAATCTCTTAGGTAATTAGCTCATACCAGTGAATCAAAACCCCCTAATTACATCTATTCCCAGAATCCACAACAAGAACATGTGTGAGGGGGTGTACATTTGTGTGCATGCTTGTATTATGTGCTTGGGCATGCATAAGAGAAAGAGGGGAAAAATCCTGTCAACCCCAACTCTCGTCACAGTGTCGTGTGATTGGCCCCGTTTTGCTCGATCCATCTTGCCTTATTGGAAGCTCCTTAATTGACGAATGAGGACTTTATCAAGCTTGGCAGGAGTCATTATGTCTGTGATTTTCCTTGAAATGTATCTGTCATGCAGCTGAAAATTAAATTGCCAGTTTTGGGCCTAACCAGAGAAGGGGCAGTGACTCAAAGCACTCAGAAGGAAATGAATGATTAATGCAGTTTATAGACAGAGTAGCATTTTTTTCTGTCTTATGTGCTTTTTGTGTGTAATCTCCAGTGGTTCAGCTTCAGATGTATCTAATGAAAAAGGACTGGATGTTTTCCACCTTTTCTTCAGAGCATGCTGTACGATTTATCCACTGACAAAATCCGCTAATGAAATGTCACCTCGGACAGCTTGCTAAAGGATTGATGTGCTGAAAGTTTTGTTCTTTATTTAACTTTTGCAGGAAAAATGAATAAGTCCTCCAAACTCTGTATCATATAGAGATTCATTATGATTTTGTACTCTGAAGGAGTAGCTGCACTGGAATGGAAAAGGCAGCTGTGGCAAAGAGGTAAGAATAACGTAAAACAATTACTTAAAAAGCGAGGTGTATGTCTTCATTGCACTCAAATACATAAATTATAGTTGAGCTATATAACTTTTTAAGACTTCTTTCTTCAGTACTATCTCTGCTCATTACAAAACCCATCAAGTATTCTCTTTATTTGATTGAAATATAATTTAAAAAAACCAACCAAACACAAAAAACAAATAGAATATCAATCTTCTCCCTAAACACCATTGTTTTAGACATCTTCACCTTAGGGCTTCATCCAATGCTTTCAAACTTCCCTAAGAGCAATTAATGAGTCATTACAGTCTGACTTAAAAATAGATTATTATTCTGAATTTTCCTGAGAATGAGAAAAAAAACCAAACTAAACCAGAAACATTACACAAATGCTTGCAATTTCTAGGTAAGAGTTCTACTTGCTGACCTGCTCCCAACCCTTTAGGATAGGGATATGAGAATTGGAAGCGTGAAAGTGAGAAAACTTGCAGGGTGAAGTAGAGAGAGTTTAGTAATAGAAAGAAATGAAATGAAATGAAATGAAATGAAATGAAATGAAATGAAATGAAATGAAATGAAATAAAATAAAATAAAATTAAAAAAAAAATATAAATTTGTAATGAAAAAGGAAATAACAACAATGGTGGTAACAACAACAAAAAAAACCAAAAAACCCAACAACAATAAAAAGGAAGAAATAAAAGACAAAAAAGACAAGTCATGCAAATGAAAACCAATTCCTCATGACCAATCAGCTGATGTCCAGTCAGTTCCTGAGCAGTGGCTCCCAGCCAGCTTTTCCCCTGGTTTATGTGGTGAGCATAATGCCATATGTGTGGGATACAGCTGGGGTCAGCTGCCGTGGTTGTGTTCCCTCCATCTCCTTGTACATCCCCAGCCTTGCAGGTGGGAAGTGGTGAGGGGCAGCAGAGACCTTGGCTCTGTCATGGCTCTGTGTGAACACTGCTGAGCAGTAACAAAAACATCCTTGTGGTATCAGCAGTTTCAGCACAAACCTAAGATATCATTTCACACTAAACATCATGAAGAACATTGGCTCTACCAGCACAACTAGTCACTTAACGTTTATTCCTAATGAAGGAGTAGGATGTAAACAAAAATCTTTTCACAGAGTAAACTGTTTTCTTGCCTTGCTTCCCCTTGCTACCCTTATTCCACATGAGAATATTTCCAGACACTTCAGAGCTTATTATTTTTAATTCATAATTACATAAAACCACCATTATCATTAAAAACACATCCATATGCACAGTAAAGGGCTTTGAAAGAAAGGTAATAGATTAATTGCTAGATTTGTAGTTGCTTATTACCTGAATTGTAGTGGATTTCTTAATACAGTGAGTTTCCTAGCTCCCCATTTCTTGCCTTCTTTTGTTGCTGCTCTGATTATAGGCTCTCTGGGGCAGACAATAACTATTATTTCTGATGTACATATATCAAGAACAAGAATTATGGTTCCCTTGAAACCAGCACAATAAAAAACGTACAATAAGTAGAGTAAGAAGAATAATTTCAGGGTTTCCAATTGCAACTTTTAACAGTTGGTTTGTAAATTAAATTCTATTTACCCTTGATTTGAAAATTATCTACCATGATTAGCTTTGCCACACCATTAACTGAATGTGCAGTAACACTATTAAGCATGATTTTCTTTAATATTTCATGACATATATGTTTGTCTAAAGAAAAATAAGCCTCTGAATAACCACCTATTCGCCAGAAAATATTATACATACTTTCTGCACATATCACAACATGATGTCCTTGAGTACAGTGGGCCAAGGATCATGATTCATCCAGCTCCATGGATGTGAAAGGAGTGAAAACAACGGGGTGCATTGAACATATGCTGCTATTGCTGCCATTTATTTTTCAACAACAGAAGAAAAAATTTTGTGCTGAATTGCTGAGTTGGCTACTTGAAAGACAAAGGTAACAATAAGAATAGCTCATCTTATGCTGCTATACCCGTGGTACTGCAAAGCTTTTAGGTGATATTACTATTGTATAAAGTCTTGGAATATTCATGCACAATTGTGTGAGTTAAAGACTAAATTAAAGAGCTCTTGCATCACAAATGAAATACAATTTTTCTTTTTATTTTACAGCAATTTTTACAGTTTTCATTTTACAAACAATTTTTACCATTTTTTAACCGTAATACATATTTTTAAAAGAAAGAGTTAGAATATGAAATATTCTCAAAAACTATCTTATTTACATCAGCTATGAATTATTATTCTACCACACATGGAAGGAAATGTTTAATAAAGTATTATTCAACTATAGACTATATTCAATGCAAACACACACAGCCAAGATTAAGGTTGCTGCAGGTATAACTTTATTATTACTGAAGTAAATAAAAAAATGTATTTGCTAAGCACTAAGACAGACATTAGCAATATCAAAAGGAATGTGAAAGTCACATACTTTAAACCCTGCTTGCAACTTATAAACCTTAGGTAACAATGTGTGTCATTTCAGGCTTGGGTTCACCTTGGCAGTCCCTTCTTGTTCCTTTACTGGCAGAGGAAGTTCCTGCTCCAGCACACCCTCATGCAGATTGCTGGGATGATTCCACAGAAGTTTAATGGAAACAATAACTCGAGTTCCTAAGAGAGAAAAGAAGACATTGAGAGACAAAAATGTCTCTCAGTCATGAGCTGATTTTCTCTGAACATGGTAATTTCTGATTTAGGTGGGGTAAAAACACTTTTGATAGGGAATTAGTTTAGCCAGCTGGAGTCAGCTTCATATTACCAGCACTGTCAATATCTAAGAAAGTCTCCATTGCTACTCATGAAGATATTTAATGGAAGAAAGTAAAGAAATAACTAGTGTTGATACAGATTACTCTTGAGCAGGATACTTTACTACCTTTGCAGAGAGAACTATTCTATTCAAAAGCCAGTCATCTCACAGCACAACATTACAACATTTATATTTAAAATCAATAGAAGAAGTTTACAAACTCCTCAAAATAGTAAAATCGAGAATTCAAATTTCTTGTATAACCTTGATTTACACAGGTGGACATACACATTTCCATTTCAACACAGATATTTTATGTTGGCGATTACATCCTTTTTTTTCTTTTTCCAATAATTATTTAATTCACTGAAATGTTGGGATGCTTTTACATAAATATAGGTTCAGTATTAATTTTCTCCTTGTTGTTTTGGATATGCTTTGCTTAGGGTCCAGTATTAAACACTATCCAATTAATTAATATTGCACACATAAAATGTGATTTCTATTACTGCACAAAAGAATCCATATTCATGTTTCATTCTTGTGAGATCAGAAGAAGAATCTCTAAAATTTAGTGTTGAAGTCTAGCTAAGGTACCCTAAACCCCGACTTCCCAAGTGAAACCATCAAAACTTTGTGGTTTTCAGAGAATGCAATAGCATATAGTACTTAGCACACTTAAAAGGTTGTCTGCATTGTTTTCCATTTTAACTGCAAATACTCAACACTTCTACAAATGAGATTTTTGGGAATCCTGTCAAGTATTCAAAAAATCATTTTGGTTTAACTTTGGGATAGGGATAGAATACAATTTCTTTTTATAGATTTCAGTAGCCTTCACTGTTGGATATCTCCCTCCTGTCTCTTCCCATTCCACTTCTGTCTCTGCGATAACTGAAGTCTCCTTCACTATGGTAGAGACAAGGTATGGATACCAGACAGACCTTAACCTGGCCAAGCATACAGAGATTTTACTCCTTTCAGAGCTGATGGCTTCCAGGACCCGACAGCAGTGTCTCCATGTGCCCATCTCTGGTAGGAATCCTGAATACAATTAAAATGTTTCATTTTTGAGCTGACGTTGGCACAGATTTTCAAGGGGGAATTAAAAGAAACATAAAACAATTAGCATTAGTACTAAAATACTGAAACTGAATAAGATACTGTTATTTCTCATAAGTACCCTTATGCATTAAAAAAGGCAGATATAGAACCTGCTGTGAAGTTTGTGAATGAATTCCTGCCTGCTTCTTCTATTGTTGACATTTTTTCAGATAGATCACAGCCTTTCAAAGTTGGTAAGATGAATTCTATTTTCAATATTATAACTTAAAGGCAATGAAAATGGCAAGTTGAGTGCAGGTGCTAAATTAGCAAAGTTTTATAATAATTACTTCTTTTTGGTCTGCTCATACTGAGGATTGTAATATCTGATACATATATTATCAAGAACACTCAACACAGCTCAACTTGCTGAATATTAATAGTATTATTAAAACGAATTACAACACACCATACATAGTTGGTAATAGCTACTAGCACTTTGTTTTATGGAATCTGTTGAAGGTCTTGAAATAATTTAGTAAGCCAGTTTTCAATCTCAAAGAGTTAAACACTGTTGGTCTTTCATATGTGCTACAACTGATAATTTTTTTCTTTTATGTTTCTTCATATGTTAAAAATAAATAACTTTTTTTTTTTTTTTTTTTTTTTTTTTGCATTTAGAGGGACATTCTCTGGGCACTTGCACACCAAAAATATCTTTGTGCTGCCAGAGACAGAAAAAAAAATTCACATTTTTTTAATTTTATATTTTGTAAATCAGTTACTTACAAATTAAAACCAAGGGAGTAAACTTTGTTGCTACATAATAAACGATATCTTCCTTCCCCTACTCAAAGTATCTCTTTCCCTCTTGCAATTAACCAGGACAGAATCAACAAGTAAATTATGTGTTTGAATTCATGTTAGTGACACTTATATACAGATTGAGAATGAGTCTCTGGTACATTCCAAGAAATCCAGATACCAAGAATATTACTTGAATTTCAAATGTTTACATTTGAAATGTTTACATTTTTACAGTAACAATCTGCTCTAAAGAAAATATTCTGCCTACATAAAAATTTGCAAAAGCAGAAACAAAGATTAAGTTTGTAAAGGAGTAAATATATAATTGTCACCAAGATTGTCAGAAACAAATCTAAGAAAAAAACTGAAATCATTAGGTTTATATATATAATAGCTATTATAAAGAAACATGGTTCTTATTTTTGCACAGTGTTCAGTTTTTTGGAAGGATGCAGCAAAAAATCTTCTGGGATGAAAAAGTTATGAACATGTTAGTGGGCAATAAACTAAGCAAGTTCTGGGACATAAGAATTTCATTATATGTAGGAAGCTCTTTACAGTAGTATCAAACATGACTAAAAATATTTCCATGTAATGCTATGTATAAACCATGGGAAAGTAAAGAGGACTAAGAAGCCTATAATTTGTTTAAATGTTAGTCACACTCAGCCTAATGTGAGAAAAGAGACATCAGGAAACTTAAATCACCATACATAATTGAGGAAACAGAGCCCCAACACTGCTATATCAGGTATCTCAGTGTTTGAAATTTTAAGAGACAAGTCTGTCACTGAAGTGACCAGAACTCCATAAAAGGCACTATAAAATGCAAAGGATGGCAGAATGCCATCTCAGCAAGAGGTAAGCACCATACCAAGTTCTCACTCTTGGAACTTTCAAAACATCAGAGAAAAATGCTTATTAAATGCTAACAGAGGGAGGCTGTCAGCCTTTGGATAAATAACAGTACATGAATACACTAAAATATTATACCATACTCTGACCAAAATTCAGGCTTATGACAAGATTTAGTCTCTGTGGTGAGATTTCTGGGGAGATGTACAACTATAAGGGACATCCAGTATCAAAACATCTTACAAGTGTCTGTATCAGACAGTACATTCTATAAAATTACCAACCTTTAGCTTAAACTCCACTGGATTTTAATCTAATTTGGTGATATTCTCAAGTCTCTTACCATCTTTTTAGTCATCTAGAGAGCTTGGGCAAAAACCTGCTCTGGAAAATGAGCTGTTGACCATTATTATGGGGGGAAAGAATCTAATATTTTGCAAGATGTCCAGTAAGAAGTAGGATGAGTTACTTGGATGTTGTTTGAAAGATTTAGAAATAGTATGGGAACAGTGAAGAAAGATACCTTCTGTCAAAGTTGCTGTGAAGATGCTACCAATGTCACTGAGGACAAAAACTTATAAGCATGCACAGAAGTGACAGGGAAAAAAAAAGAAAGTGAGAAAATTTATAATCTTAAATATATGGAATATTATCAATACAAACCAGACAACAGTGTCAGGAAGACTAGATTATAGATGCTTGATCCAGGATAAAAGTAGGAAAACTTTAGAAAGCCTTAATATTTTTTCAGAGCAGATCAAGTACTCGAATTTAGTTTGTGTGTAGAAATTTGTCTTAGCTCTCCAGAGTCTCAATTCTGTCATTCCTAGCTGCCATATAGATGAAATGTGACAAACAACTGCTTTTCATGTAGTCTTCACTCTTTCTTTCATGCTAGGAGCTAGGAGACTAAAATGCAAACAGGAGTGTTTGATATACTCCCCCAGGCTGTTTCAAGCCACCTCTTGTGAATAGCTTCCAAAATCCAGCTATAATCCCTGTTTTCAGCTGCATATTAGACATCAGGAGCAAAGCCTCAGCCATCCAAGTCTTCTCTCTCACTATAAAAAAGCTTGACTCTACCAGAGTCACCAGGGACTCTGTAGTGAAATTTAATGTGTGAACTTTTGTGAAAACAAAATTCTGTCTTTTTTACATTTTGATGGCTTTCTTTGTATTCATGTTACCTTTTTGAAATATATTGTCCAACCTCCCACAATTTTGTGTTATGCTGTCACTGAACCGTAACATTTTACACTTGGTTTGACTTTAGTTTGAATGACCTTTTCAAGTTATTCTGTGAAAGAAGTCAACTTCAGCAAAGGTGCGTTCTTTTAAAAAATTTTAAAGGAAACATACAATGATTTAGGTTGGAAGAGACCTTGAAGAGCATCTCATACCCATCCCCCTTCCATGGGTAGGAATACCTTCCATTAGATCAGGTTACTCAGAACTCATATCTGTTGCTCATATCTGGTCTTGTGCACTTCCAGGGATGGAGTATCCACAGTTTTTCTGGGCAATCTGTTCAGTGCCTCACCACCATCACAGGAAAGAATTCCCTTGTAATACCTAACCTAACCCTACTCCAGTCTATATCTATCACAGCTGCATGTGTGTGATGCTCTTGTCAAAATCTCCTCTCCAGTTTCCTTGTGGTCCCCCTGAAGCCTTCTGTTCTCCAGGCTGAATAGCCCCAGCTGTGCCAGCCTGTCTTCACAGGAGAGATGCTCCAGCCCTCTGTCCATCCTTATGGCCATCCTCTGGACCCGTTTAACAGGTCCAGGTGCCTCGTTCTGGGGCCCACAGAGCTGAATGAAATACTTCAGGTGGAGTTTCATCTGAGCAGAGTACAGAATACTAATTAAATGCTAAGTTAAGTTTGTTTTTTGACATTGAGGTAATGGTCAATTGTTTTTGAGGGTGAGATATGTGTATTTCTAAAAATACATATTCTAAAGTACACATTTAAAGGAAAGCAAAGTACAGGTTTTCACCAAAGCCAGAAGAAATTTGGTGCTGATTTTGATCTGACAAGTAGAAAATCCTTGAATAAACTGAGAGCTCCCTGAGGGAAAACAATTTATGAGAAGAAAAAAGCCTAGGAATTCTTGGCATAGTTGAGACTAGGGAGTAGGGAGGAAAGAGTCAAGTTTTCAAAGCATGTATTCTGCAAAGAAATTTTATCTCATATTCTCAAGTGTTCTAAAACACAAACATATCATAAGCTTGAGTGAAAATGCACAGTTAGAGGAGAATTCAGCATTCAGCCTTTTCTACATGCACATATAAAACAGATCTAAGTTGCTTTTTGCATCACTGCAATTTCCCATAGTGAAATGTAACCTCTGCCAACATCAGTCCTGGAACATGTTTTCATGACTGTCAGGAAAGCTTTTGCAGATATATTTTGAGGCCAGCTACTGCAGTCACACAAGGTTGTATTTCCAGTCATTGAGATAATGTATAGAAAAAACAGGCACACAAACACACCAAACAGAGACTATGTGAACAAGGGAGTTCCTGGATTTTTTTAGTTTTTGTATATATCAGTTACTGAAGATTATTTGAGTACATTCAGGGGAGCTAGTCTAGGAGCTGATGCCAATTGTGTAAATCTGGTATGTTTAATTACAATTTTTTTCTATTTTGCTTTATTCTCAGCTTCAGTCTCTTTGTTTCCAGCATCAGATTTTCTTTGGCTGATGTAAATTGTTATGTACATGCATTAAAGGATTCTTGACAGCTTTAATTTGCATATTGAACTCTGCACCTTTTTTTACTTTTGATTTCTCTATTTTCTCCATGCATTTATATTTATATGGTCTGGTTTGCAGACATTGTGCACTGCAGGTCCCCCAAAGCAATGCTCAGGCCCTTGCAGTGCATGGCTGCTCTTTTGCTGTCATCTCCACTTTATTCCTAAGGACTGCAGTGGACAAAATAAAATCCTGCTTTATGAATATAAAACCTGTGGACGGCTTAGGTACAATTCTACCATCTGGGACAAGCTATCTGCTTACAGGCTGGAAGGTAACAGTGTTCCCTGAGTTCAAAGGGAAGGAGGGAAAATGAAAGCTGACTATCCCTGTGCAGTCAGAAGACAAGTAAAGGATAAATTCTGAGGGATCCTTGAGGTTCATCATTTTCTCCCTGCAGTACTTTAGCATATGAATAGTCAGTGAGATCCCTTCTATTTATTTCGTGTGTATAAAGGCTGTATTTCAGACCTCATCTATACAAAAGTATCCTTCAAAACTAGCCTTCTAAAAGTACCCTTCAAAATGGTACAGAAAGTAGAGGTTTATATTTCTTGTAAACATAATGAGACTGCATATTTCTATGTACTTTTGAAGGTAAGACATTTGTCACTTTAAACAAGGGTCTACAGAAGGTGTGTTTTCACTTTAATTTTCCTCTTCCACAGTAACTCAAATCAAATGTCAATTGTTTTAATAAAAAATAGTTTTTCCAACATTTCACCTCATAGCATCTTGCTGAAGGATGCACATAATTTCTGATTTGATGTCACAGAGATGGTTTAAGCAGTTTAAGACTCCATGTCAGAGACTTTGAGGAGACAAAAAAATTTCCCTTTACTTTCTTATTCTGGTTGGACAGCTATTCAGAAAAACATCCGAACAGATGAATAAAATACATGATTTGTATGATTGCCTAATGTAGTAATAAGCTAAGTAGATTAAACAGTGTAAGAACTGTATGGGGTAATGGATATGTTCCTTGGTTTTCTGATAATAATTTCTCACCAGGAACTAATCTAAGGTCATATAGGAATCACAAATTTCATGAGCCTGCAGCACAAAACCATAGAGAAATGAGTCTATGTAGTCTCATTCAATACTCACATGGCTGAATTGGTACATTCTTGCCAACACACTCATGGCAACTTGGGAAAGAAAATTCTCCAATTTTTTATTGTGAGAGATGCATCAGTTTGCTCTGAAAATAATTACAGAAGACAAACTTTTGTACTAGCTGTTCCATGAATAGATCACTGATATTTTGGCAGAGAATACTGGATTAGTCTGAGTTTCTTTAAATTCAATCTTAGTGTTGTCTTGCTATTAATTTTCCCGTCTAATGCAGATATTAATATGATGAATAATCCTGGAAATAAGTCTCTGTACTACATCATTAGAATATAATACACTAATCACCTTTTTAGACCTGGGAAAAGAAAATAAAAAGGAAGAAAACAAATGTTCCTTAAATTTAGCATAACTGATCTTCACTCATTGTCTCCATCAGACATCAGTCTGCAGTTACAGACCATGTTTTTCAGGTGAACATTATTAACACATTTTGATGGTGTGAGCACTTCTGATCTTACAACTCCCCAGCCTTGGCTGATAGCTTTGTTTTGGAGAGCTGAAACTAGATAGATCATAATTCAAGTAAACAAAAAAAATGTGGTTTAAGATCATTGTTCACCCTTGTTAATAGTCTCCTTGACCTAATAAAAACATTTTCTGAGGGTTTTTCCTCAAGCATTTTAGCCTCTTCCTTTGCACATTCTGCCCGTTTTTCATATCTTGCTTCTCTTAGCCTGGAAAAGAAACAGAATTCCCTATATGAGAATTACCTGTAGAACTTATGCTTGAAAACCACTTCCAGTTTCATTTATTTATAATGATTTTGGAAGATCTAGAAATCACTTCTTTTTACTGTTATTGAACTTCATAAACTTGCAGAGGAATCTAGCAGTATTTTTGACATTAGGCAACTACACTCCCAACTACCTTAGAAGAATTATTGCAAAAAGATGTGGTTTGAAATGGGTTTGCTCATATATGCAGGAGAGGGATTAACCTAAGAGTATTAACTTCTATGCTCACTTTCACAGATATTTTGTATGCACATGTACCACATTGTAGCTTGACCCATTCATACCGTTCTATTACTAACAAGAAGCCGTGCTGACAGATTCAGAGAAGTTATGCCTGTTTGGCTGTGCTTTACATTAAACAAAACCCACCAATTCCCCAGATTATTTGGAGCAGAGAGTGCCATTCTTATTTGAAAAAGTCTTACAGAACTTGATTCCTGGAAAGGCTGACCTGGAACAGAGCAAAAGGAAGAAAATAGGTATTTATTGAAAGGATACACCTTGAGCAGTGCAAGAGCCTGGCCTGGGCTACACCCAAGTCAAATACAAGATGCATTCTGGTCACGAGTTTTGCACTTTTAAAAGCTTTGGTTCACCTATATATTGGGGTCAATTATCCAAATACAGCCCCAGGCTATGAAGTATCAGCCCCCCTGGGCTGGCCCCCTCTTCCTCTCCATTCTTTATGCTTTTTGGGCACTGGTTGCCATTGATTCTCTAGCTAGAAAGGGATTGTCTTGTCTAACTGCCCTGGGAAGAGAACCTCCTAACACCTAATATGAAGTTTCAGAGTTGCACACTAAGTAGCAGAGAGTCTGATAAATATAAAAGCTAAAACCCGAGGCATAATTTCCCCCCTTTAGAGGCTTGACAAGGTCTTTACCTTGTCAAGTCTCTATTCTAAATATCTATTATTAATAGGTATTTGAAAACAGATAAGTATCTAACAATAGATAACAGATAAATATCTAATAGTAAATAAATATTTAACAATGGATAAGTATCTAATAACAGTAAATTTCTAACAGTAGATCTAACCCAAGGCATCAAACTAGGTAATTTGAAATTAATTATTTATAATTCAGCTTGCATAGGATCATTCCTGAATTCCTATTAATGTCTTTTTAACATTGAAAATTGCTGTCTCTACCAACTCACGTTTGCTGTTGGTAGAGGTATATGTTACCAGGATAAGATAAAACTGCATTGTAATGACTCAAGGATTTCAAGTCAAACACAGTCAAATGGCCCCACAGATTTTTCTTTCAGGCCAACATTTGACATGGATTTGAAAAGAGCTGAAAATGTTGTTCATTCCTTTTAAGTAGACCGTTTACTAAAATATACCCCACTGATCTTTCCAATTATTTCCAGTAGTAGAAAAAATTATTTCTCCATTATTAAAAAGTACAGTCTAAACCCCATATATTTAAAAGTCAAGCTTACTGTAGAAACTAATTAGTACTCTGAGGTGTTCCCCTGAGAATTACTTGTGACGACTCTGTGGGGCTAATTCCCAAGCTCACCAAAGCTGAATTTTGTATTTTTCTAGTGAAATGTGTCTTGCCTCCTATCAGAATATGAATTATATGCATTTCTCAATTTTTTCATTATGGCTCACATTCTCCAGGTTTGTGCTTTTAGCTCAACAATAAGTTTTTTTGGCCCACAATTAACTGTGCAGGTCCACTGTTCAACATGATAAGATCCTGAAGGAAGATCAAAGCTGAGCTGCTGGTGCTGCAGAAGGGAGACAGTCACTGACACTGTGGCTTGATTTGTGCAGACCTTTGCTGATCAGCTACATATCTTCTGATTCTGTCATTAATAAAAACTATTTCTCACTAAAATTCACAAAGACTTTCTAAAGAATGATCAACAGAATAACCTTTTAAACACCAAATAAAATTTTTAAAAAAGAAAAAAGAAAAACAACACAGGATGCATTTTAAAATAGAGTAAATACAGGTTTATCCACTTAAACAAGACACAAATAGAGATGGAAGAAAAAGCCACAAATGTTTACAGAAAAGAATCAAAAAAAGTTATGCTACATCATAAATGCAGTAGCAATTTAAAAATATTTGATACAATGAAAAAACCCCAGTAATCAGTGTGGTTCACATAAACTGGAATATAGCATGGAATGGAAACAACACATTTTTACAATTTCATCAGCTATTGAGATACATATTTTTAAAACTTGAACTCCAATATTAAATTTTGGTCATAGAATTCCTGGACAACCTCCTGAGGAGAGGAAGTATGCAAGTCTAGAAAATAGAAGCTTTGGGAAGATTTAAAAACAGACTTGCTTAGAGAACTAGATGAAGGAAATGCGGGATTTTAACTTCTAAGCATATTTGCAATAGTTGTGTAAATAAAATAGAATAGCAATCTGCACTCCACATTGAAGGAACAGGAAGTATCATCTAATATGACCCTAGTAATTTCTAGATGAGTCCAGTTTATGCACAGAGGTGAGTAGCACCAGAATCTCTGCATCAAGCTCCCTTGCATAACTTTGACTTTTCCCGAAGCCAGCTTTCTAAAAAGAGACAGTATTAGAACCAGGACATTCTAAAGAACCCACTTCATAGTAAGAAAATCAAACATATAATGCAATCATCACACTGTTACTGTATAGAGTTAGCCCCACAGGTCTTTTCTCAACACCAAAAATTGTATTTTCTTCCCAAAATGCAATCTTTCCCAACAATATTTGAGGAAGAAAAAAAGAAAAAGAAAAGAAAAGCAAAGAAAAAAGAAAAGAAAAGAAAAGAAAAGAAAAGAAAAGAAAAGAAAAGAAAAGAAAAGAAAAGAAAAGAAAAGAAAAGAAAAGAAAAGAAAAGAAAAGAAAAAAGAAAAGAAAAGAAAAGAAAAAAGAAAAGAAAAGAAAAGAAAAGAGAAAAGGATATTTCCTCATTTGATAGAATTTGGAGATGCTATATTCACTGTTCAGCTTTTTTTTAAATGAAGCAGTTTAATTTGCATAATAATTACAAGGTTTAACAATAGCATAAGTGGCCAAAAGACATATATTCCAGTTAAACTAATGATAGAATTACATTACACATTTTAATGCAATTTAAAAATGAAAGCTCTTCAATTCTAAAATGTCGTACAGATCCCCAAAGCTCAGCAATATTTGTGTTTTAAGAGGGTAAACCTCTTCCCCAGTCCACTCTGAAAGCTCTGCTCTTTAGTGACTTTCAAAACCCTATTCATAAATACTGATTAGGTGCTATTTCACCATCGAGTACAGCATTACTAGCAGAGCTCCTTACCCAGGGCGAAAATGGAAATGTTAGTATAGTAAATCAGGCCAAATGCCCTGGTAATTCTGTACATGAAAGATCATATTTAATAAACAGATGTTAACTTGGGACTCAGCTTATTTTATTTTTAGTATGCAAGTGTCAAATGCCACAGACTGATTTAAGGTGGAAACCTATGGGCACGGAGGGCATAATGTGATTGCATTTAAATGGAAAAAAAGGTTAGAGGCACAGACTGTTTGGCGTGCAGCTGGCTGACAAAACTGCAAAGGTACTGGATCCAAGAGACAATTTATTCTGCTAAATAATGGGTCACATATGTTACCTGCCACCTTCCCGAAACTGCTACGAAATAACCACTTTTACAGCTTGTTATGAAAGGCTTCTGTATACCTGCAGTTCTTTGGCTGCTCTTTGAACTAGTGACTCATAATGCCTAGTTAAGCCTAAAATACAATAAATGCACGAGGACTTTGTTTCAATTGTAGAATCATCACAGAAGCAGAGTAGCAATTAGGGACTTAATTAGCCAACGGCCATACTTAATTCTTTGTATAATCACTAAGTGCACAATTAACTGTTCTCTCCTTTTTTGTTCTTAAATGCAGTATTTCGTAAAAAATAACCCCAAATCCCCCAAAACAACAACAAACCCACATATCACCCATGATATTTGGGAGCAGTTACACTAACAGAGCAATTTCCCTGACTCCATGATAGCTCTGTCTCAGGCAAACGCTTCAGCTTCCTTGAAGAAGGAAGAATTCTTGAATGTTTGGCCATGCTGGAGCCTATAGTGTCCTCAGAGGTCACTGGGGGGAGGATAACATCATTTGGCAGCAGGTGGCTTTATACCCAGAGATGTACAGATAATTAACTACCTACCACCCATCTTTCCTTTCTGATTAGTTTATTTTAAACAATGCCACTTCCACTGCTGCTAAACAGGAGTTCCAATATTGTTTCCAAAATTATCATTGAAATCTGCAGGAAACACAAGATGAGGCTGGAAAATTGATTGTTATTTCACCTGCAGATTCATACTACGTGGTATCATTCACCCTCCATGAGTTCAGGAAGATATCTTATATTAGCAGTGGGGAAATGTAAGTTTTCAGCATGACTGAGTGCACTTTTCCATTCTTGGACTTCATAAAAGTTGTCTACCTTTTTTGTAAGCATTTGTCTCATGCAGTAGGATAAGGTAAACAATCTAGTCTTGATTGCCCTGAAAAAATCTCTCCTTTAGCCAAATCCATCTCTGATTTAAGGGGAGAAGTTAGTCAGCCTTTATTTCTTCATGTTCAAGCTCCCATGCTCTACTTTAGGTTTTACACAATTTCTTGGCAGAAATCAACACTTTGCTACATTAGAGACTGCTAAAGGAAAAAGCTCTCCCCTTTCTAGTGAAAACTGAAACCCGTGTGTAATCCCAAATGATCATGGAGAACTGCAAAGCCTTGCTTCACACGATGCCACTTCACTAATAACAGAGCTATGGACGACCCTGAAGTTAAGCACGAGAATGTTGGTGCCAGACCTGTGACCAACACGCCTGACACTCAAAACAGCACAGAGGAAAAATGTTGTGCCAAAGATTTGTTCTTAGCTTGGCAAAGAGATTGCTTTTGCAACCTATGGTGATTTTAACACTAGCAAGCGTCTCATTGCAACTCTCCAGGGAAACAGAAAAGCCACCTTTGAGAGAATCAAGAAATCAGACTTGATGTGGCAAAAGCTCACTAAACATTACCAACTATGACAGATCACTCCATTTCTTCCAGGTATTTCATAGCACTGAGTTGTTGAGAAAATCAAATGCATTGCGTTTGACTGGTCTGGGACTTCAAGGATTTCCTGTACAGAATGCAGGAATTTCGACAGAGTGGTAAACAGACAATGTCTTCCATGGAAAATTCTTTTTCTTCTATGCATTCTCTACGTTCCTGAAATCATGAGTCTCAGATTATCAGAATAAACTTTATTCCCTTTCTAAATGACACAAAAGTTAAAAAGACTTTTAAGCTCTAAATATGAGCTTTTTTGTGTGTCACCATGAGAAATTCCATGATATCGTGACAGAACCAGTCATATAGCTCTTTGACTGGAAGAAGACAACTACAATTGCTCAAATTATCTCAGTTCACTTATGTTATTTTTATTCATGGTTCAAAATAGGCTGTGATGATGTAGAAAGAAAAAAATTGCCTTCTTGCTTACAGATCTTCTCACCAGTGCTACTGTCATCGTATATAACTCCAACGCTTTAATTTATATCAGCTCTATGTTCAAGGAGAATTTTCTCCTCTCTGGCTATGTATAATATACATAGTGTATAAATCATATAAATCAAGAAAGAAGATGGGGAGAGGATGGGAAAAATAGTTACTATTAGGAGAGAACTGATGTGAATGTTTTGACTGAGTTTCCCAGTGTGCTGCTAAAAGTATTTGGCTTAGCACTGGAGTCAGCACCTTGCTGGTTTTGCACCATCTTGGGAAATATCAGCTTTAAGATGAGTTTATTAAAACCATATTGCAATGTTACAGAATAGACAAATACCACAGCAAAAATAATAGTTAGAGCACAAAAGTTACTTTATATAACTATAATGTGCTGACTGGCCCCTCACTAATTTGTAAAGACATTTAATTCCAGTCTTCTTTCTGCCTATGGAGGAGCACAGATTAATTAGTGACTTAGGCACCACCCAGAGCTGCATTTTTATTTCTCCTGATTTCTAGTGTCAACACTAGATAAGAGAGGTGGAAGTTGCTTTCAAGATTGTAGTCCTGTCCCCTGATGGTGTGTATAATAAATGCACAATCATATGTATAAAAGGGAGTCACATTTTACTGCAAAGCAGTCTTTTGACAGAATTTAATCATGCCAATGTAGCAGTCTAGGGAGGCTATGAAAGTTAGTCGAGCCTCTTAGACCAGAGACTTAGAGTAAGACTTTAGAAACACTTAGAAAATAAAAAGAAACCCTTATTTTTCATAATACTGAAATACAGCTTGTCTTATTTTAGCACAAGCTTATTTTGCTTAATGTTATGTGCATTGTAATATAATGATTTTCTACATATTTTTTAATATATTTTCTTCCCAGACTTCACAATAAAGGATTCATTCCTGGATGCTTGAAACTGCGAATTTCACAGGGTAGACAGCAATAACCTTGGCATTGCTTTTACTGGCATTTGGATAAATTAACTGTGTAATGAGTCCTTGGCTGTCCTTAACCAAAACTTTGCTGGACAGGTTCATTTACAATGTTCAAACAGAGTGACCTTCCAATCTGGCTCAGAGGCCCCTAGATTGCTATAAATGTGACCTGACATTTCCTTATGGGTGAAAAATTAGATTATAGCAAAGAATACAACAACATAATTCTATTTCAGGGTCTAAGTAAAAGTGGTGGTCGAACAGATTAAGATGTAAAATTCCTTTGTAAAATTAAATTATTTATAATATGATGCATACTCCTTGTTTTATCTGTCATATAATAGAATTATCTCATACAGTATAGCAGCTGCACTCATTGGTGCTGCTGACAAAACAAAACTAGTATCATTGCCAAGAAGGAGGTCAAGAGCTTTGGAGGGCAGTTATTCTGACTTCTGAAGTTTCATCTTTAAAATAAAAACATTTGCAAATTTTACTGGGTTTTATAATGGTATTTGGCCATTAAGAAGTTTCTTTCACCTATAATGCTAATCAAAATCACCCAATTTTTACAGGTCTTTTAACAGTATTGATATATTAAATGACTACATGTTATCATGCTCTCCTCAGATTGTCTGCTGCCTTACCCCAGTCTTTAACACCTTACCATTTTTTGCCCAAAACCAGCTAGAGGTCCCAAAGTGACTAGGTGCAATTGTTTAAAAGTCTAAACATTTCATAAGTAATTCTCATTCTGTAGTCAAAATACCTAAATGTCATCAATTAAGTTAGTGATTCTGTAGGATCAAAATCAGAAGTATTTGCACAAACATATTTAAAATACTTTGGGTTTTTTTAGTGTAACTGTTAAGATTCTTTTCATATAAGAACTTTTAGGTAATTTCTTCAGCTACTCAATTCTTCTGGAAATTTATACTGATCAGACCACACACTTGAAATGTATGCTGAGATCATAGCAGTGAATTCACCAAAATTTTATTTATTTATATATTTATATTCACCAAAATTTATAATGGAAATTTTCAATTTCAACCTTCAGTTATATAGTGCCATTTTAGTCTTAATATTTCTCTTTGTGATGTTTGAGCTTTTGCAAAGCTTCTTTACAAGAAAGCAGAAGCAAAAAAAAAAAAAATAAGCTAATCAAGAGGAAATAATATTGATTTCCAGAAAGTCACACTTTATTCTGGCAATTCAGTATGAAAATGGAGAAAAGCCTAACAACTGTATTCTACTTAATGGCTGTGCTGTGTAGGTCTCTTAGTGAAGTAATGCACACACAAAAACAACAAAGAACAAGAATCATAAGTCCTGTAAATTTTGTGAAATAAGACATCAAAACATGCCATTTTTATCAGCCCAGCAGTGCTTATTAATTAAGGCACTACTCACACAGCATTTCTGCAATTCCTACAATATACTCATCTAAGAAAATGAAGTTCCTTTCTTCTATACCCTGGAATATTTTGAATTTAAAATTATTTCTTTCATGGAGCACCTCCATGTTGTAACTGTGGCCCAGATATTGCCTTTCTTTATACTGTTTTAATTAAATGGGCAAATAGTTTCAAACTCTGAAAAAAAGAATTCTGACCAATGTTTGCTTAATCTCAGCTAGGCACATAAAATTCTGTGTTCTAATCTAAAATGTTACATCTGTATTTGGTCAACACTTCTGCCAAGACCTTGTGTTCTCATCTAAAATGTTATGTTTGTATTTGATCAACACTTCTGCCAAGACCTTGTTGTAACTCTGTAAACATTATCTTTGTGCAATGAATTTTCAAGAAACATTTTTTTTAGTTTCATGCTTTTCTAACCTACTGCCAAATTGTATTTTTCCATTGGACTTTGGATCTTCCAAATCAATAATTTTCTTAAGATTATATTTAATTAGCTGTCACAAAGTGGCAGATTTTCTCAGTGGGGGTTCAGTTTTCAAATCCATGAAAATATGCTCCTGTCTGTATCATGATCACACAAAACTTCTCTTAATTCCACTTCATACTGTTGTGGCATGAGACTGAATCTTCCTGCATGGCACCAAACACTGAGTTGCAAAAGCTCAGCAAACTTGCCATAGCACACTGGAGATTCCCAAGGCCAGATGTGAAGTATACTGTTACATGCAAAACACCAAAGGACCATTTGAAAAACGGGAAATTATATTATTTATTGCCATGATTCAGAATCTTATACATTTGAGATTAGGTCCTGAGTCTATCTAGACAAATAAATACTGGTGGAGGTTCGTAGCTCATCCACGTACATAGAACATGCTTGTGAGGTCACATAGCACTAAACATTTGTCTTTTCTCTTATTCTAGTTGTAAAACATTGCCTGCAGCATGTCTTCAGTGTCACACTGCTCAGAAAGGTGAAGGCAACACCAAATATTTCAGATCCTTCACTTCTTGCTCCACAACCTCCTCACCTCCCAGAAATCCCAAACCCTCACACAGAGAAGTAGTGCTGAACTGCCTAGGAGCAGAGGGACATTGTTATTTCGTGGTCAATAAGCTCTGCATCTCAAAAAATGTCTTTCACAAGGCTGTCTGTTATCTTGAGTTCAAATTCCTTCTGTTGATACTAGACCTCGTTTTCTGCCTAACAGCCTGGTCTGAACATAGCATAAGTATGGTTTTGCAAAGAGCTTTTGGAATATTATTAAGCACATAAAAATAATTCAGTTTCTTAGATGAAGTTTTTATAAGTAAATCTGCATCATTTGTTCCTAAAATAACAGCACTTAGCCATCTGGGCAATTAGAAGGTTTCTTATTGACTTCATCATACTCCAAAGAGGCACATTTTTGTTTCCAATGAAAATCAGGTCAAATACATAAAAATCAAAAAGAAAACCAAGGAACAAAACCTTCTCAGTGCCTCTAGAATTTAAAACTCAAAACAAACAAGCAAACAGCCCTGAAATCCTCTAAAGAGACAAAAACAACCCAGGAACTACTTCTATCATAACAGTATTGTTTGTATTCCAGTATGTGGCTCCCACAGAGATTTGGCCAAGTGGAAGAGAAAAGGGAAAATATCTTTGACCTTCATTTCAATGTTTTCAAATCAATAGGATGCCTCAGTTGGTCATAACACATCTAAATTACATTTTTAAGGAGAACATGAATTAATTGAAAGCAACTTAATTAAAACTAGGCTTTTTTTATAGTGAACATAAATGCAAGGAATGCATGTCTTGAAGCAAATTATTGTATTACCCTATCTCCATTTCAGCTGTATATTCAAAGCCAGAACATTAATAAGGCACAGAGACATTTAAGCAGTGCTGGTAGAATATGGAGTCCCTGGATTAGTTTTGTTTTTTTTTTTTTTTATTTTCCTTCTCATTCAATTAGCAGGTAACATAGAGGTTTTACAATTCTACCAGGTTTTATAATTATACCAGTCACTGCTTCATACACACCTCTATATGGTTTCTTTATAAGACAAGATAACCTATTTTAGTTAGGGTTATTACTACTGAAATTAGAAAAAATATTCTATCAAGCAGGTTCATCTTAAGCAGATGTACATGAATATTCAGTTTTTGGAAAGATATACACAATTCCTTATTGTCATGGTTTCGCATAGCTTGGTTTTCAGTTAAAAAGAAAATCCATCAGTTACGGAAGTGATTCTCTGTGAGGATTGCTAACAGACACATAAAGAAAATAACATGAGACTGAGATCAGTAAAGAAGGAGTCAAATCCCAGATGGGAGGAGAATGAGAAGATGCTTTGTCTTGGGCTGAAATTCTCTTGTAAGTCTATGGTGAAGATATAATTGATACATCAGACTCTTTTTTTTTTATTCCCTGTAACTCAGGGAACGGACTGGGGCAATGTAGCATTCCAACCACAGCTATGAGCAGAGGCACCTGTGTTGAAGCAAGCAGATGTTGCAGTAGCTGTGATCCAATGAGAAACTTAAACAGAGAAATAAGAGTGATGAAAAACCTTGCCCCAGGAATAGAAGAAGAAAACTTCTGTTCTCAGAGATATAAGAGAACTTTTGTTTCTATACTAGTACAGCTCATCCTGGCTGCTATTTGTGAAAATTAAAACCACAATCTAACTGTTTATTGTGGAAAGGTCTCCATGGCACGGCAGGAGAGACTACTCTCCTTAAGTGAACTGAAGAAAGATTATTTTAGAAGTGGTAAACTGATTGAAAATACCAAATTTTGTCTATTTACCTTGTCAGTGTGAAAAGAAAGAGGAGTTGGAAGAGAAGTGTTCTGAAGGTTTATTCTGATCTTTTTTTTTTTTTTTCTTTATACCCCTAAAAGATTGGAGCCTGCTTTGCTTTCCTCCTAATGCTTATCTCACAGCAGAAAATGAATAAATAATTCTAGTGGGTGCAGTGGCATTTGGCCAGCTCTAGACCCACTACACTTTAAAAAATTGTTGCTCCTATTGGAAAGACAACTGAACTTCTGAACCAAACCATTGAGAGCTGCACTTTTAAAAATTAAATCCAGCATTAATTTTAGCTCATTGTGTGAAGAAAAGCCCAGCATCATGTACACATTTTTGCTGTGATTGAATTGGTGTTGTGCTACTGCTGCTATAAGTGACAACAATTTACAGAACTCAGGGCACTGTCACCACTCATCCAGTACCAGAAGAGAACAAGTGGCCCTCAAAGTCCTCAAGGAGCCCAAATGGTACTGTCAGGGTCACGATGCCAAAGTTATTCTAAACCAGTGCCAGACAACAGTGGAAAGATAGTAATCACTCCTGTGGATTAAAAAGTGCATAGAAGCCATCACTGCGGAGCATGGAACAGGCTGCAATGAAACAATTCATGCTGAGCAAATAGAGTCGTTTTTTCACAAACAACAAAAAGAGAACAAGGAGATTGTGGCATTTACCTGTGTAAATTTTTCTCATATGCAGGTGGAAATATTTTCAATGTGATTGTGTTCTCTGATTCTGGCTGGAGTTCTGCTTTAGCAGAAATTCATTTGGGGTGATGGAACACAGTGCTTGTAGATTTTTTGCTTAACCTTCTATTTGTAAAAACCTTCTTAAAACCTCACTGCTGAAACTATTAAATGAAACTATCCAATCTCCCAAAATTCCCCACTTCAAAGATATAAAGTATTAAACTTCAAAGGTTCCTATGTATGTCTCTACTCAAACTAAATAATGACATTGTACACGATTTCCATTCTGATTGAAATTAGCACAAAATTTTAAAAATGGAGTTAGTATTAAAGCTGTGGGCCAGCTCCATGTTTTAGTGTAGGTGTCATTTATAAGGGCTAAATAGTCATTAGCACAGTGACAGAATACTAATTAAATTAGATTGCCTTCTTATATTATAACAGAAAAGAAAAAGCCATAACATCATTTTGCTTCATCGCTTTGCCTTAGCAAAAGTCAATTTCAACTCATTTTCATGGTTTTCTTTTTACTTTAGGTCAACAGACTCATGAATTTAAGACAAAGCCAGAGCAGTTAATTAACATTTCTTGATTGAATAAAAAGTTATTAAAAAATAATCCTTGGTGAATGATCAATGCAGTTCTGCAAAATTTGGTGCTTGTAAAACTAATATTATATAAATAAATTCTTGCTAGAGATGTGGAATTATAATTTAATAATAAAGTAGCTAGCTTCAAAGTTTTAATTCTTTTGATTCAAAGAATTTTGTGAAGGGAAAGTTTTACAATGAGCAGAGTCTGTCCTACAAATGCATCTTGATGATATATAAAAAGCATATAGTTTAGATTACACAAAGTAGTCGAACTCTAATGACAAGAGATAGAACTCATACAAACAGGTCTTTTTGTAAGGTAATAAATATAAATACCAGAATTTTAAAAATTCTATACACTAATAAGTACAGAAAAAGTCAAAAACCATAGTAAGATTTTTTTCAGTTGCTGCTTCAGACAAGTGTGTACAATTTAAAAAATTCTATTGGGAAAGAAAAATTCAAGAGTCCATGGTATTGTAGTTATTTTATATGAAGTAGTGCGTATGTAATCAGAAATCTACAAAATTCATCATAGGTTTTAGTCACCTCCTTTCAAAACTCTTTCAAAATATTGAATGAAATTACCACTGAACATTTGAAAATGTTAAGAAGTGGTATAAATATTTATAAATTATTAAATATAGACCAAATTTTAATCCGTTGGAAAATAATTTATTCCTAAATGTAACACTGACGGAAACTTCTTTAGATCATGTTTTGCATCATGATATAATGAAAAATATGAGGAAATTATTTTGTCTAGTCTCAGACATTCACTCTTTAGCTCTGATTTCGTGCCAAGGTAAGGTACAAATGCTAAGGACAAGAGCATATTTTACCTCCTCAGGCTAATACTCACCCATGTCTCCTTGCCTACATGTAGATCTATATTTATAGCTTTACTAGCTCTTTTTCTTTTCATTTCAACAATTCCATTGAAAGTTATGTTGCTGTGACAAACTGCCTACTGTTGTGAGTGGCTGCATGGTTTTTGTCTGCTGGCAAGGGTTAAAGCACCACAGCTTCAAAGTCTCCCTTTAGAAATTAACACCAAGTCACTGAATTATTGCTCACAGGTAGCACAAGTACTCTATTGTGTTTTAACTCAAGTTCTTGACAGGAAGAGCTAAACTAAAACTTTATTGCAAAACTGGGGAAGAATACCCTCTAAGTTTTCTGGTAAATTCCCATGACACTCTAAATACTTGGTGGATTCTTCTTCTGACATATTTAACATCCTTAGCAAAAGCAAACTATCTTTACATGACTGAAACTACACGCATGTGACTGCATGGCACTGGAAAGTATTTCAAGGAGAGAAAGAAGGGTGTGAAGTCAAGCTGTACTACTTCTCTAATAGATTTCCAAAAGCAAACTAACGAGTCAAAAAAGTCAGAGGTATAGTGAAGGCGTTTTTAAAAAATCCTGCCTTATCCTCCCCTCATTTTTTAAAATCTGTTATGTGGTGATAGTAAGAGAAAAAGAATTTATTTCTTTTAAACTGAGCAACATACATAATAAGGAGAAGCCATATTAAGGGAAGAAAACAGTGTATTTTACCTGTTTGCCCTCTGACTGAGTGTGAGGAAAATAACTGCTTGTAGACAAAACCTTTCCCAAAACTGGGTACTGTTAAAACCAGGAAGCAGAGACTGCAGTTACATAGGCACTTATGCGAATCTGGCCTGAAGAATTGCACACCCACCTCCAGTTGAAGCCTGAATTCACTTCTGCTGAGCAGCCCAGTGCTTCCCCAGTTCTGAGTGATACTCCTCTCCTCGCAAGCAGCCTTTTGCTCCTGCTCACCACCCTGCCTTTCTGTTCGACAGCTATCTCTGGCTGTGTTGTAACCTACAAAACAGCAGCAGCATTTAAGTAATTTTTCTTCCTGCTCTAGTATTTTGGATCATTAATACAAGTCTCTGTGGACACACTGTTTAGAACAAGTGCTTCAGCAACATATTTACAAAATGCTTATATTTTTTTCAGCTAAAACTGTTTCCTCTGCTCTCTTTCCTGCCTCAAAGGAACTATCAGTCAGACAAGAGTTCATTTTTTGCATACAAATTATTAACAAGATGTAGTGGCACTAGGCAGACCATTTGCCAAGTAATTAAATAACCTACCTCAGAAAACATGGGGAAAAATAAAGTGAGAGTTTCCAGATGGTACAAATTTTTACTTTAGTCATTAAAATTAAAAGGCGAATTAGGAAAATGTGTGCATGCAAAGTTAGTATATTAATTTAAATTACTAGTCAGATGTAATTTAGCCAGGATACACTGAAAATGTCATCTTGTGTTTCAACCAAGACAAGTGTCACTAGCACTAAAACCTCTTTCTCAAAAGATGTGTTTTGTGTAAACACAAAACTGAACAACAAAACTGACTGAACAACAAAAAGTTGGGAGCAAATTTTCTTTCAGAAAATTCAACCACTTTAACAGCTTTCAAATCAGACACTTTGTTAGTCTCAGACATCACTTAGGAAATGCAGATAATGAAAAGAAGTAATTAAGGATTACTTCAATATTGTTTGCTGTAGTTGTCTTTGTCTCTGACTACTGTGAAACTCAGAAATCATTTTTTTGCCTTTATAAAAAGACTGCAACAGACCTTGGCAGGATGTATTTTCCAGAGTGCTTAGCTCTATTTGTACCCTAATGGGTGATTCTCAAACATTAAGAAATTGTGTTAAGTCTCTGTGTGACTGGCGAACTTATTTTCAGTGGGATTTAACTTCCATACAGCTGAATGGAAATTGCCTGTACACTGTGTCCAGGAACTGTCCTGTGGCCACTGCAAAGCAAACTCATGGGTGTGAAGGTTTCCCAGAAAAGAGGAACCCTGTGTGCTACACGAGTGAGCAGATAAGGCAGGGAGGATGTCTTAAGGCTGAGTCTGAAGGTAACATGACCAGGAAAATTCCCAGGTGTCTTGAGAGCCTTGAGCTTCCTGCAGTCCCTGAAGAGGCAAATGTAAATGCAGACAACTCCTGTGTGATACAGAGGGACTTGCCTTTTCCCTGCTGAACAAAGGCAGTCCCCCAGTCTCCATAAAATATTATGTATGTTTCATTATCCAATCTGTCATCACTGTAGCCCCTGACACTAGTCATCAGGATACTCAGCAATAGTAAGGGAAAACTTATTACTTCTTTCTTTGTTTTTTAGTGTTTAAGACTGCCTGGTAAAGGAAACACTTTTTCAACGTCCCCTGTTCCACTTCTTGAATCTGCAAATACTGCAGGAAAAGTGTTTATTGTGAAATTCATCTCAAGAAGCACAAGCTGGTTTAGTGACAGGGACGTTTTTCTGTGGATTTTCTGTACTCACAGACCTGAAAACCTAACTACTCTGTCAGTATTTGTACTAGGGATAACTTTAAAAAGTCTTGGTTATGCAGATTTAAATATCCCTTGGACTTAGCTTAAGTCAATAACACCAGAATGTCTAGTGCATTCGTTTTTACAAATTATTGCTTGTTCATGTTATGCATTGAGAAGCAGCATATAGAGTAGATATGATTATTGAGCCAGAACCTAGAAACTTAAGTATTATCCTAGCTCTGCCATGATTTACTGTGTGATTCTTGAACTATCCCTTCATCTTCCCAAACTTCTGTTTCCTTCTTTTTTTTATTATTGCTGTAATTATTTAGAATGTAGTATCTCACATGGCAAACACTCTCTCATGCCCTTAGCAGGAGATATGACCTGAAGTGCAACATTTAATACAGATTGTTTAAACTGTACAGATGCTGATGTAAACAGGAAAAATTCACATATATATTTCTTTTTTGCCAAAAACAAGTGTAGCATTTCTTGCTTATTACAGTAATTTCTTGCTTATTCCAATAATTCAATAAATTATTGCTGAATGTAGTCAAGAATACAAGGAGAAATGCTTTTTATTTGCATATCATGCAAATCAGCTCTTTCATTTGAAGCCATCTGTTTTCATATTCCAGATGTGATTCCCCACAACAGGTCACAGATAACTCTCCTTCATCTCACAAACAAAAAAGCAGATTACAAGTGTTTTACTTTGGATATGGGATGGTTTTTACACACTGATTATACTGAAAACTGTTCCAGAAAATCCTTCCTTGGGCAATTTACTCATAACATATGCTTGTTAATAGAAACTTGAATTTTATTAAAAAAAAAAATATTCCAAGTAAAAAATAAAAGCATGTTCTTTCACCCTGCCGGCAAAAAGTATTCTATTCTTGACTTCCAAAATAGCGATGGCATCTGGAAAATCCCTTTAAGAAAAACTGTACTAGTCTAACTTCAAAAGGGAGGAATTGAGGTGTAGAATAGACCCTCAACACCTGTGCTCTCTGCTCACAGCAGCTGAGTCACCAGCACCAACTGGAAGATAAATCAGCTTGCAATGACCTCCCCTTTGGGCAGCTCAGCTGTACCTGCAGTACTACTCCAGCCCTGCAGTACAGATATAACCTTGTTTATAACACCTTAATATCTCCACTGAAACGTACACTTATGCTTTAAATATAATTTTGTGCAAATTGAATAAATTATTCAGATTTTTCTCTGCTATAGAAAACTAACCTGCTTTACTGACATGTTAAGAAAGAGATTATTGTCTTAGTGTAGACTCTTCATACCACTACAAAGGCGCCTGTACAGGAGGGATAATAAACTACATAAATTAAATCAGTTTTAAATGGCTATAAATGCCCTTATTTCCCAAGCTGTGGGAAATTTTTTTGTTTTCAAAAAATAATTTCCTATTGGCTTAAAACTGTAATAAAAAGACGAGATTTATTGATCCTAAGTATCTGGGAAAAAACCCCACAACCACTCAAAACACACGAAATCCCTCCCCAAAAGTAAAAGAAAAAAGACAACTCTGCATTATTTCCTAACATTTTAACTGAAGAACACTGTCATGATTTGCGTTAGTTCTACTCAAAATACTATTTTTATGAGAATAACTATAAACTATTATAAAATTTCTCCCGTATACAAAGGTGTACCTTCTGGGCTAAGAAATCAATTTTTCTTTTAGCCCATCAGCTATGACCACTATTCCCAGCTTTCTTTGAAGAACAAAACAAAACAAAAGTAAAACATATAGTATGTCTCTTTTACCCTCCTCAAGTATTTCTTAAAAAAACCCACAAGAGAATAGTATATGCAAGTTTATTTGTTCTCTGTGTATTTTCAGCTAGTGAGTAGGCCCAGATTTGAAAAATTTCAAGAAAGAATGTTTAAATTCAAGAGCATATAATCCTAAACACAGAGAACTTGTTGTAAGCTCTTTGACCCTAGTGTCCAGGTAAGTACGTTGCAAACTCACATGCACAGGCTTTTCTGTAAATCCCAGTTGGATCAGATTAAACCTAGCAAGTGGATTTGACAGCTGAACAGGGGTACTGATCCTGGTTCTGCTTGCTACCATAGTTTAGTCCTTGTTCAGCAGCCCACCCAGGCTCTGCCCCATGCCCTTCATGCCTGTCACAGCCAAGGAGTGTTGCAGAGCACTGGGTTTCAGTGCAGCCTGAGCAGCACATGGTGAAACTCACCTTGCCAGCTACACAAAGGCTACACAAAAGCCTAAAGGAGCAGCGGGAACAAGCATGGTCTTTAGCAGTCCTCAGGTGTGGGGTTCCGGGGACCTCCGGGTGCCTCCTGTGCACCCAAACTGTCGGGCTTCTTCTTCTTTTATGTAAAAAGCAAAGCAGCTAATAGTTGCTGTAAAGTTATTTATTGCAGAAGCACATCAGTCTCAAATGCAGAGTCAAAGCCAACAAAGTCCATTCCAGGTTCTAGCTCAAAGTCCCAAACAGAAGCAGAAACCCCCCATGGTCCCAGCAGGTCCCGGGCAGCTCCTGTCTTCTTCTCGGGTGTTGGTTTCAGAGCAGCCAAAGCAAAAGCAGAGCAAAAGCAATGGCTAAAAGCAATGGCAAAGCTGCAGTGGCAAAATGCAATGGTAAAATGCACATGGCATAAAGCCATGGCATAGAGCCCCAGCTCTCCCTGATGCATGTTCTTTTATAGAAACTTTCCAACTAGCTAAGACACAAACTCAGACCACTACTCCTTAACCTATTAGAATTCTGGTTTCTTAGCACGCCAGGCTACGTATAGACTACATTCATGGCCTATCTTGTTCCAACTGAAAAATGTAAGCAATATTCTTAACTCTAACTCTATTATGTCTGCAGCTAGGTTCTTGGAGCCTCTAAGAAAACACGAGCATGTTTTTCAACCTTCACTAGAACATGTACTACTTCTCAGGCATCTAAGACCTTTTGCTTACTAAAAGCACTTAAAACTTATTCCATTTACTTACTTATTTTCTCTCTCTTATGTTACAACCTAAATCTTCACCTCTGTCTTCTAAGTGAGAGGCCTAATATACTTCAATCCATCTAAAGGTTTCAACTCAATCCCTGCACTCTGATCTCTCCCTGAAGAAATCGGAGAGACTCCTGACTTACTGACTCCAACACTCAGGTTCACACTGTTTTTATTTCCCTAAGAGCGTGTCCTCGCAGCGTCAGACCAGCGAGCTGGCACTGGTCCCTGCACACCTGGTCCCCGCACACCTGGTCCCTGCACACCTGGTCCCCGCACACCTGGTCCGTGCTGCTCCCCCGTCCCCCGCAGCCGGGCAGCACGCTCCATGGCCCGCGATGGATGAAGTGTCCTGCTCGTCAGGATGCCGTGCTGCTGGCCCCTGCACGCCTTCACCTGGCTGCTGCACACCTGAGGGGTTTGAGAACAGTGTTGTTTAACACAGCTCCTGGCTTGCACCAGCTCTTCTCCCTTGCTTTTTTGTTCATATTGCCCTTGCCTAAAGCTTTGCTAAGTGCTAATATTTGCATGATATGCTGCTTCTCCTGCTGATTTGTGATGAAAATGCTGGTTGCCACACTCCATCTCAAGCAAGGCAGTGACTGAGTCATTGGTCCCAAACCACTGATGCTGGTATCTACCCTTCACAAAAGCATTTGTGTCATTAGCCTCACACAAGGTTACAAAATGTAAAAATATCTACAGCCTTGTGATTTAGATGTTCTGCAGTTTAAAAACAAAGATCAGAAATGTCAAAACCTTGAGCTTACAGAAGAACAGACTACACTGTTATACCTTCGTTCAGGATGATATTGACATTTCTGGAATGCCTCAAGCTGCTACCAGTCTACAGATTTATAAAGCAAATCAGGATTAGAAAGTCCTATGTTTATGCAGAGCTGTTCATTTAACACTGCCACAGAAAATGTCAGACCTTTAGGCATATATTAACAATACTTTCTTCAGCTTCCAGAAAAAATATCGCATGTCTGAAGATTTTGTCTCCCTTTCTCTCCTAAACTCCTGCATTCCAATCTATGCTTTTGAACAATGCAATCTTACAGGTCCATATTTTTATTATATATTTATTTTATTCCTTTCTTACATCTTCCGTTTTAGAGTGTGAACAGTATCCACCTGACAGAGAAAATAGATATGAAGTCTGTAATCCTAACATCTAACCCATGCGTGTAAAGGTAAATTACATCTCTCAACTCATGATGGAAATGTCATGTTGTTGCTTCATTCCCAGAAAAGTTTCCTTCAGTTTCTCCAGAAGCAGTTTTGCCAGAGCAGATGCTGGATTAAAAGTGGAGAAAAATATCTGCTCCATATGAATTAGTTGTAGATCTGACAGTGTCGCTAGAACTGGTGTGGCGCTGGCAGTGATTCCAGATCATGTTTCCCTTGAAATCCTGGAACATTTAATGCTTTCATTAGAAACTTTCTAAAGAAAGTATATTATCTAATTCCCAGTTAATACAGAAAAGCACACAAAATATAAGCCATTCATTAAAATTGAATATATGGATAAAAAGAAATGCTTTCCTTTTGAGTCTTGTTTCTGAAGGTTCTGAAGTGCTGACACACGAGCATTGTATCAAGTCAGAAGGAGCACTTCCAGTGCAGGTTTCTTGCATGTGGGCAATGAAGAGTGGCCTCTTGTACTCCTTGCCCATCATGGGCTCACTGAGCAGCAGGAGCATCTCCTCACTGCCCAGTGAGGACATTCAGCAGGATTAGGACTGTGCCTCAATGAATAAGTAAACTCTTTCATTAAGCTTGAAACCAGGAACATTTCCAGAGCTCTCATTTTCCCCTTACAAGCTTCAATGGAACCAAAACAATAAAGTTGTTAAGAAGGTAAGGAGGAAAATAGGAGCTTATGATACACATCTTCAACTCCTTATATTTATTATATTTATTTATATTTATATATTTATTATAATGTTACAGATAAATTAAATATGGTGAATGATCTCTCCTAAGGGAATGAACAAAATTAAACCAGGAAGAAACCAAACCTAATTGTATTGCACTTTATATAATCATGCAGAGGGAATTCCTCATTCTGACTCAGTACTCTACTTTTGGTAAGACTTATACTTCATCAAGTAGAATAATATTTATTTCAATTTAAACCAAAGAGGCATTATGAAGAAAATAATAAATATATTTTTGAAATATTTCAGCATTTCATATGTGAATGATATATAGGAAGTTAACAAGAAAGCTACTGTTCCTGCTGTCAGATCAAACCATACATTAAATAAATTCTGCGTGTCCTTGTTTAAATTATAGGGGGAAAAGATATGATCTAGCTAATAAGACTACATTTTAGTTTTTAAAAATCCAGTAATTTATAAAATGTTACTTCCCTTACATTGGCCAGATGAAAAATATTAGGGTCATTATGCTGCAGAAACAGACATAAATACACTGGAAAGGAGGACATGGTAAAGAGCAAAGCTATATGCATCATCACATAGGAAAATTAAGTGATATAACAAGAAAGTTAACTCTTAAAAAAATGGATGTTTGAAAAAAATATAACCCTGTGCCATTCATGGATTAAAAGGCACAAATCAGATACGGTATCCAAAGTATTTGGTGCTTTTTGACTGATGTTTTTTGGGACGCTCAGTAGATGAGCATGAGAGGGTTTGCATATTGTTGTGAGGTGCCCAGAAGCAGGCTCACCCTGACCCCGTCATCCCAAAGGGCTCCATGGCCAGCACTCCACCTCCATGGTTGGAGCCTTTGTGACAGCATATCGCTCCTGTCTTGGTGCACATTTCCAAGAATGTGCTTCTTTTGAAGATATTTAGTAAAGGACAGCTTATTTTTGGTGACATTTTAACTATCTAGAACAGTTAACAGTAACCAATGTCATTAATTAAATGTAGTAACAGTCAAGTATTTCTGTGTCAGCGTGTTGACAGAAAACGTCACTGCATAAGTGTCTACTTTCCACATCCTTACTTCTCCAAGAATAATCAAAATCTCCATTCAAACAAATTGCAAGATTAAAAGAATACAAGGCCTTTTATGAAAATATCTCATTAATGATTTTGCCAGGGTTGTTTCAGTTTATGAGCAGCTAAAGAAATTAGGGAAGTAGTCAGTACTCTGGACATATCCTGGGTTTCTGTGATTTATCCTGAGCACACAGAAGTGCAACATAAAAATAAATTTGTTTATTCCTCTTTATATTGACAATGGACTGCCCATATATAGATAGACAACACATAAGTGGACATGATTTTTGCATCGTCTTAGATTATTAGTATTAAAGGAGCTTGACTGTTGACTGCAATGAGAAACAGATTCAGCAATTCTTCTGGGTAAACTTTAGCTCTTCTCCCTGTTCAGATGAGTGGATATATTCAATGAAAAAGCAACAAAGGGAATGGTTCAATGAAGGCATAACACTGAGTTAGGAGCCTAGGAAGGCAAATACATAATCCAGATCTACTAATGTGTATTAATTGAAAAATTACGTGCTCTGAGTCTCTGTGTAATATAGCTACACATGTTCTGCTGTTAATGAAATGTTCTGTTAATTAACTTTCAAAGCTCATGCAGAAAATTTATACAGCCCAATCATTTTGGCATTCTTTGTAGGGAAAATATAACAACTGAAAACCCTTCTCTTCTTGGGACAGACTATTTTGCTTGATCTAAGATATCTATATCAGTCAGTTTTATATTCAGCACGGGAAAAAACTGACACCTAGGTGCCAGCAAGCCTACTAAAATATATTTTTTAGAATCTACATATAAGGACACAGCTTCTTACAGCTGTGAACTTTGGGCTAGAGGTATCAGTTCTCAGTCTCAAATTTTATGAACACTGCAAGTCAGACCAGCAAAGCATCTTCATGGTCTGTCACATATCAAGGTTGTACTGCAGGTCTGTCATTTAGAACAACTGAGCTCAGAGGTCTGTGAAAAGGAAGAGCTCTAACACAGATAAAAATCCTCACTAAACATTACATTACAGGGAAGTGACACAACATTTCTTTTGAAGGGCATGTACTTCCCATTGCCAGAGTGGACAAAACTTTTGGTTCCAAACCTTTGTCATTCAAAAATAGCAGAGGGGCCACAAAGACCTTTATTAGGCTGAAAAAGCTTTTGCAAAGTTTGGCTGATTTGCCTGATTAAGGGCTGCATGTAAGAAATATGTTTTGTGGTGACTTCATGTATTTCATGGGATGCTTCACTATGTCGCTCAAATTTTCAGCACCACTGAAACTGCACAGAGAATGCAGGGTCCGGATTTGGACTCACAGTGCAGGACAGGTCCTGATGAATAGCAATGAGTCCAGTTCAGGGTCGCCAAGATGGTCAGGGCTATAGAAAAGCATGGACAAGGGAAATAGAGGCTGCTGGGATGGTTTGGCCTGGGGAAGAAAAGGGATCTATTCAGGAGAACCAACTGCTGCCACGTTGAAGGTGGAGAGAGAGGAAGCAGCAAACACCATTCTGAACACAGGAAATTCTGGTTTAACATTAAGAACACTTTTTCTTCATGACAGTGGACAATCAGTTGGAGGTAGCTCAGAGAGGCTGTGTGTGTCTCTATCCGTAGAGATGCTCGACCATCAGCTGAACATGGTTCTGAATAACCTGTTCTCATTAGCCCTGATTTATAGATAAAGAATAGGGAGTAGGACTAAACAACTCCTCAGCTCATTTTATATCATAAGAACTTTCTGTCCTTGTGTGATTATATGACTCTTAGAATATATTATTGGTTTACTGCAAGCTTCCCCTGCTTTTGAGCCTGCCCTGATCATGAAGAGAGTAGTGCAGTGCTGTTACTTACATATTATGTAAGTAAAGTTAGGAAATTAACATATTTTACCCACCTGCTCTTACAAAGAGGCTTTACAGAGAGACCCATAGATAAAAATAAGTGAGAAAGATTCCAAATTCCGTCCTCATATTCATTTGATGCACCAAGGAAAAGAATGATAAAGCTCCAATGCTAGACTGATATGGCTTGCAATGTCTCAGTTTTAACACCACAATAAAGCATACAGGATGTGAATATCCAGTGTACATTGGCGACCCAGCTCCACAGGTCGCTCAGCAACTTATGTCATACAAAATGTGCAAAGTCAGGCAAGGAGGCAGAAAGGAATAAATGGGAACTCTTATAATCTACGTTGGTTTTAGTGGAAGAATCAAATCTCAAATTAGAATGTCTTAAGTTCAGGAATTTCAGAAATCATATAAGACTTGATCTCTGAGTTGATTTTTGTCTTAACATATAATAACAGCATATTTTATTCTCAATTTTTCTGTTGATTGGTTCTTACTACATTCCTTGAGAGACACTTGAGAGAATACTACATGTAAACATTATGGGAAATGTAATCCAGCAATGCATGTCTCCTACCCCAAGAATAGTTTGGATTTATAGACTAGAGATTCAGAAATTTATCTCTTCATTTGGCTGGGACTCACTTACTGATTTATTTGGCTAACTTCCAATACTGAGTTATTTGAACAGCTTATACTTCTTATTTCCGCATAAATAAAAGTCAGGATACACTACTAAATCATGTTTCTTAACTTCCTTGGTCTGCCACTGCAGTAAAGCCTCATGTGGAGTGTACACTCTCAGCAGCTGAGAGTATATGGTAGTTGTTGAGAATCATTTAGTATATTATAAATAAATTTGAAGGATAATTACTATTTAAGACAGTTCTGAATTTTCCCCAGTGGGACCCAGCTGCTGAAATGCAAGGAATTGGGTTACAGGATAGCCATCTGTCAAACTTCTGTCTGCATCTTCCAAGAGGATCTCATCACCAGAGAGAGTCTATTAATTCAGCTATAAAAACTGAAACTAGCTTCCTTCACCCACGTAAAAGACAAAAGGTTAACTGGGAATAGGCAGCATAGAACTGTCTGTGACAAATTCTGCCTGACCAAGCTAATTGCTTTTTGTGGTGACATAACTGGTGCTGTGGACAAGGGGTAGTGCCCACCTTGATGGGCACTATGGCATGATTTCTGTTAGCAACGTTGTAGACAAATTGGCAGGATACCACTTGATAACTAAATGAGAAATTATGTGGAAAATAGACTGGAATTTGGGGCTCAAAGAGATGTGTAAGCTCTGTTGATTATTAGTAGCTAGTAACATCCAGCAAGGGACTTGGAGGCAAAACCATGAAATGTTTTTATAGAAAACCTAGATTGTAGGACAGAGAGCACTTTCAAAAAGTTTGCAGCTGATATCAAATTGGTGGTAGGAAGGATGGGGTCGAGAGAACAGCCAATAATCTGAAGGGCAATGCAGCCGTTCAGGGGGATGTCAGAAAAATTGAGAAATTGGCTGATGACGATCAGCCACCTTAGTTTCAGTGAAGGCAAATGCAATGTCCTGCATACAGAATAATAGTAAAGGTGAACACAAGCTCTGATGAATAGCCAAAGGAACCTTGCATACATGACTGAGGAGTTCTAGTAGGCAGGAGTGTGCAAGGATCCTTTGTAGCAAAATAAGCCAAAGGTGGGCTCTCTCTGCCCAGTCACAGCAGCGACGAGCAGAACCATATCTTGACCTGCTGCTCAGCATCAGTGAGACCCTACTGGTAGGCCAGGTGCAAGGTTTGGGATCCTGGCACACGACAAAGTCAGGATATAATCTGCTGAAGGTCCCTGCAATGACTGGAGCTGGAGCAGAGCGTGTAGAAGGGAAAGTGGAGGGTGCTGGGCTGATTCAGCCCGGGGATTAGTAGGTGAAGCAGACGAGGACAAGGACAGAGACTCTTGTACACAACCTCATGAGGGGTCTGCAGTGGGTACAGAGCAATTGTCTCGGTTTGAAAGACAGGTATGGTCTAAGGAAAGGCAAGAGCCCCCTTCCTGAGATGCAGAGAGCAACCCCCTCCCTTCTAATTATTTTAGTTTCAAATCAGAGGCCTTCAGGCAGGAGATGTGGAGATAGGAATAACAGTTCTTCACTGATATCTAACAAGGCAGAAAACAACAACAGCTATAAAACTGACACCAGAACAGAGCAGTGTACTCAGTTCCAGTCCCTTTTGGCCACAGGCTCCCTCTCCCTGCGCTCAGTTCCCGGTGCTGGGGGCAGGGCAGGGCCCGCGCAGTCGCAGAGGGCTGGAGTGATGGCGGCGGCCCAGGGCTGAGAGGGATGGAGGAGAGACTCCCCCCTCACGGTGTCGGTCGTGGGGCTCGGCAGAGCGCCCGGAGGTAGCAGGGTGAGGTGGGAGAGCAGCAGAGCGATGTCCAAAGGCAGGGAGCGTGGATCTCAGTGCTGGGATGGCAGGGGAGATGCCAGAGCGGAGCCCCGGGCTGTCCTCCCACTCCACGAGCCAAGCGAGAGAGTCCCAGCCCGGCCAGACCCCCCGTCCCACCTTTCCTTTTCTGGTCTCCCCACCCACCCCCCTGCGAGAGAACATTATCTTATTGTTTTAAGGTGTAGCCACAACTACTTAGCATAACAATGGGATAAATTCCACAGAAAGAAAAGGGAAGCATTCAACCCCCAACAGCAATGAGGGAGGCTCCAGGGAGTTTGTGGAATCTCCATCCGCAGACATGCTCAAACCTCAGTGGCACGGGAACCAAGGTCCTTGTCCATCTGCATGGCTCTCTCCTGCCATGACTGCAAAAGGACGACGGCTCCACAGCTGTGATTTCCTGCTCTCTGACACACTGCCTTACATTATACCCATTCTCTGGTGATGAGCTTCCTGCTTCAGTGACAGGAGGTGTTGTGCTTGCAGGCTCTTGTCCTGCCAGGGAGCTTCAGCCACACAGACTTCTCTTGGCACAGGTTGCACAGAGAAGCTCTGGATGCTCCATCCCTGAAAATGTTCAAGGTCAGACTGGGTTTAGGCTCTGAAAAACATGGTCTAGCTGAAGGTATCCCTGCCTACAGCACGGGGGTTGGAAACACACAATTTTTAATGTCACTTCTAACCCAAAGCATTCCATGATTTTATGATTTTATAAATTCACACAGGGTTGTTAGAAGCCAGAAACCAAAGAGAACTGATATGGCTAGCCACTACCATTAAATTAAATAATGTGGAAACATAGGACATAAATACATACTTTAAAACAGGTATTGTTTCTGCAGCAAGTATTTTGAGAAGAATAAACATTTATAGTCATCCAAATCCTAGCCAGTTTTCTTTAAAATACTCTTATAAATAACTTTTCTTTTAGAAAATGTATCCATGTAGAATGCAGCCAATTCCATATAGAAAGGCTGAACTTAGAGATAGAATTCTGCTGTTTTTTTCAACATTTCAACAAAACATCAATACTATTGATGTTTTGGAGGGGGAAAATTATAGAAATAGTTGTATGCTACGAACTTCATCTTATATACAATTGTTTTTATCATATTCTTGATAAGTCAGAATATGTTGCTTGTAGAATTTGAAATTTTTAGCTAAAAGTCTGTCTGTCAAGAACTTATTGAGCAGGCTGCTTTGCCCCAAAATATAAGTTTCTCCTCTAATTGTACATATTTTATGATTTTTTAAGAATATCCTCTTCAGGTAAAAAGAGAAAAAATGAGACAGAAATAAAATTGAAAAATGTTCATTTTTTTATGCTGGATGTGAGTATAATTTGGACTCTACCTCCAATTTTCTAATCAGTAACATGTATTTCCATGTCTGAATTTCTCTGACTTAAAGCTCAACACTGTGAGACACCCAGACTGGTAAGTTTACACCTATTCCTGATAAAAAGGCAGGTTTTCCTTTCCAGCTTGCCCAGTCTAGTGCCATGACAAAGGGCAGCATCTGACCTTTCACTGTGTCCGTAGCCAAAGCTGTGTGCTTGCTCCCAGGCCACAAATGGGGATGGCAGTGAAATCTCACAGGTTTCAGCTGCAGGGATTAAACAACAACAAGCAAAAAGAGGCATTGATATAAATTAAATACAGCAATACATATTGCAGTTTAAAAAGGTAGCAGGAGGCCAGGGTGTCTCTACTGCCAGGCATGTCTCCTTTGAGCAAGTAAGTAATTTTAGGAGACAGTACAGAGATAATGATGGTCTTGCTGTTCAAACCACAAGTCAAACAAGCAGGGAGAGGATTTCTGCAGCAGTTTTTGGTTTCAGTGTTTTCTCCTCTCTATGCTGAATTCTCCTTCCTTGTTCCTCCACCTAGCCAGACTCTCCTGAGTTTTGTCTTGGTGAAGGGCCATGCACACAGTGAAGCCTCAGAGCCACCTGGGGGCTTGGGACATCTCTTAAGCATGTGCCAAGGCAGGCTTCAGGCAAAGCAGGCTGATGAGCAAAGACCCTGCCACAGGGAGCCCGTTGTCAGCCCAGAGAAGGTCTGGTAGTGCTGTGATTATCCATCAGCAACACTGTATTTCAAGGACATTCATTCTGCTCTCTGCTACTGATTAAGTCACTCTTTGATAGAGTTTGTTTGTGACAAAATTCAAATATCTCAAGCTGTTATCAAACATCTAGTGCCCTGATTGATCTAATTTCTCTATAAGAAAGTCAATGGCAGTGTCAATAGGATATGAAAAAACGCATCTATTTATGTAATACCATTTATTATTTATTTCCATGTACATCTGTTAGTCCAAGCCAAATGTACCTTAACTGTTTGTGTTGTACCCTGACATAAGCCCTGATGAAATCATTTATTTATGCACTATGCCCTATGTCTGAAAGTTATTCTAAGATGTGATGGATGCCGACTTGTTTCTGTTAAATCTGAACATCTTCATTTTCTCAGTATGCAGAATAAAATGACAGAAAGTATCTCCTTATCTGATCAAGAAAATTCTGAAAAGAAATCAACTACATTGATACTTTGCTTAAAAGTATTATAAAGAGCAAATACTGTTGAGGTTTTTTTTTAACTTTTATTCCAAAATGAATGAAATAAGAACACCAATAAATGTCAATCAAACAATTTAATTAGGGATACGATCATTAAAGATGACATTCATCCCTCATTATAAAAACCAAAATAATTGGGTAATGTGGATAGGGTTAATTAGATACTTTTTATATAAAGGGATATATAATACAACACTTAGATAAATAAAATAAGGAAATATTACTGCAAACATAGTAGCATAATGCTGTGACAGGGATTTTTGAATGTGCAAAGGTTGGAAAATTCTAAATTACACCTCCCACAGCAACTCTCAGCAATAATGCATAATAAAAATGTCAAGTCTAATGCTACATAGTGTACTGTATTAAAAATGTACTGTATTAAAAATTGTCTTTGTGACTGAGTAGATTTATTTAAAGCTGTTTGGGGATTCAGAAGCTCTGCAGAATGTCTCAGGGACACCCAATTCAGCAAAGTATTTAAGCAAACATCTAATATTGGGCATTAAACCATTCTTTTTGACATCACCTTCAATCACAGCATTATAGCAAAAATAAAATTAATGTTTCACTGAAATAGAGCCATGTAAAACCCATAACATATGTTTTATGTAGCCAAAGCCTCACTTTGATTTCCCAGTGGGAGAAGCTGCATAATGCTAAGCATGCTATATGTGTTGACATAATTTCTTTCCAATGGCTTTATTTAAGCCCTTCCATATTCACCTGTATTTGTTGCTGACCCACAGAGGAAACCTACATTCAATTTGCAGCTTCAGTAATACAAGACCTGACCCTATTAAAAAAATCAGCCTCTGCTGCCTCCAATGTCAAGTGCAACTAGTTTTAATCCACATAATATGCAGTGCAAGGCACAGCTTTCAAGCCACAGATTTATGAGAAATGCATAATTAGTGCAGGCAAAATGGCACAGATAATAGACAAACACATTTTAGTAGGCACTGCAATGCCCATAAATATTTTTTGTTTACATTCTATGAGAGGACCCACCTAGCCACCCTTCAAGGACATCAGAAACACCAAATTAGAGAGAGGCAAAAGTGACTATAACTTGAATTCTTCCTTATGACTATCAGCAACTTCAGTTGCAGCATGAAGAAATTCTGGTGGGAGTGTGGTGTGACTAGAAGAATCATTTTGGGGAAAATATGCATGAAGAGAAAGTTAAATGTTAATATATAACTAAAACAGTCTTTAGGTAAAGACTGGCCTGCAGATAGACTTTGCACAAATTAGGTTCCTTGCCATGTTGGTGCAGAAAGATCTGCATATCCTGAAGGCTGAGAGATACAGACTGAGAGAAAAAAATCCACAAAAGTAGGGTTTTGGTACAGATCTAAGAATAGGCATGTATCTGTGACATCTTATTTTTTCCTTATGCACATATCTCTAACACCATTTGAAATACTTCGGAAAATATTTAAATATTTTCTAGAATTGTATTTTATTTCTCCCAAAGATAAATAGGATAAGGTGTGCCTTAAGATATTTGCATATTGATGAGCACTCATTTTTAAAGGAAAATAGTGTCTTACTGTCTATCTTTAACACTGCAGCACTTTCACAAGACCTCATCTCCGTCATTTAGTCATTTTCAGTGACTCCCAAAAATATAAGAGTCAGAGTCTGAACAGTGGGATAATAAAGGAGGGGCTCAGTGTATAAGCAAAGCTCTGTGTCAGGCAGATTTAGTGAGGTTTTCCCATAGGGTTTCCAGCAGTGCTGATGGCACAGGTAGTATAGGCAGACCTTGGTTTCCAGCTGCCAGTCCTGCCTCCAGACCTGTTTGCTGCCCACCCCAGACTACTCACCTGCCCTCCCAAAACTCACTGCAGCTCCATTCATTTAAGGTGCTTTTAATCAAAATGTCCAAATACTCATATTCCTATGAGACTAACTGCTTCCATACATCCCAAATTTTGCACTGCACCCAACCTGAAGAATGACACCTTGGCATTTAAAGAATTTTGACTGCCTTTGTGGCTGCTCTGTGCAGTTTTTCTCTGCATTATGCACTGATGGTTCAAAGAGGAGTTGCTGAAGTGATCAGAGTCCTCACTGAGAGGTGTGGACCATCCTCTGAGCCCTCAGAAGGGGCTTGGTGCCGTGTTTGGGGCAATTTCCAGAATCCAAAAGTTCAGCAACCATAGGAAGCCTAAGGGCTGTAGCACTTCTGCTCTTTGAACTATGTCTGCAGCTGTGATTTTGAGTATACAACAAATTCCTAAGAATTTTAGGGGGAAGACGAAGGGGACATTTTCAGCTGGAGGATCAGTTTCAAGAAAAAGAAACTGAACAATTACCAACTACAAGACAATCAGGACAAAACCAATTTGGGGACTTTTTTATTGTTGTTGTTATTTTAAATAATATGCAGGCAAAGCCTAGGCTGCACTTTGCTGCAGGAGGAGGTTGTTGGCAGAAATGTCAGTAGCAATGTATAGCTACTGTCTGCTCCCAGCGTTAGGGGACAAAGACAAACAAGTTAAAAAATCAGGAGAAAGAAAGAAAAAGAAAGAAAAAAAAAGGAAAGGAAAGGAAAGAGAGGAAGGAAGGAAGGAAGGAAGGAAGGAAGGAAGGAAGGAAGGAAGGAAGGAAGGAAGGAAGGAAGGAAGGAAGGAAGGAAGGAAGGAAGGAAGGAAGGAAGGAAGGAAGGAAGGAAGGAAGGAAGGAAGGAAGGAAGGAAGGAAGGAAGGAAGGAAGGAAGGAAGGAAGGAAGGAAGGAAGGAAGGAAGGAAGGAAGGAAGGAAGGAAGGAAGGAAGGAAGGAAGGAAGGAAGGAAGGAAGGAAGGAAGGAAGGAAGGAAGGAAGGAAGGAAGAAAGAAAGGAAGGAAGGAAGGAAGGAAGAAAGGAAGAAAGAAAGGAAGAAAGAAAGAAAGAAAGAAAGAAAGAAAGAAAGAAAGAAAGAAAGAAAGAAAGAAAGAAAGAAAGAAAGAAAGAAAGAAAGAAAGAAAGAAAGAAAGAAAGAAAGAAAGAAAGAAAGAAAGAAAGAAAGAAAGAAGGAAAGAAGGAAAGAAGGAAAGAAAGAAAGAAAGAAAGAAAGAAAGAAAGAAAGAAAGAAAGAAAGAAAGAAAGAAAGAAAGAAAGAAAGAAAGAAAAGAGCTAGCTTTGATTTTCCCAGAATAAAGAGTTTTTATCAAAACACTTTAGGTTATATTTTCAGGAAAGAAAAAAAAAATCTCCTGTAGTGTATTTCTATTAGAATATAGATTTTTAAGTGCCAAATGTACAGTCCTCCAATGTTGTTTTTTATCAATTTGAAAATAACTTTGCCCTCCCTAGATCTCTAAAGGATAGTTGAGCAAAAAATTGTTTTTCATTTACTCAGTTCTGGGAAATACTGTGTTCCCTATGTTCCCCACTTGTTTCCAAGTAACTTATTTTTGTCCTACAAATGTCAACCAGCAGCACTTTTAGATGTGAAAATATCACTGACAGGCAACACCTGCAGTAGCATTTCTGTAAAACACAATTGTTTATTGGTCAGTCACATCTGATACACACAAGAATTTCATTTTCATTCAAATAATTTCTAATAACTCCACTGTTATTAATTCACCATAAAGTATTCATACCTGTATAAAAATCCCACAGGAAAAGAAAAAAAAGTGGATAGTCTCATTTTGGTAGTGATTGCAATTTAGGGTTCTATAGGCAAATAAATAAGCCCCCCTTAGGTCTCAGTTTCCACATCATAAATTACAGCAATGCTTCTACACTGCTCCAGGTCCTAGTCCCTGTTTCATAAACAACCGGAACCAGAAACTTTAGAATTACTTTTGTATATCCACTTCTCGTGGAAATTACCCTGAAATAACTCTTCTCTCAAAAAAAAGTTAACAGATTTTAGGCTTTCACTATATTAGAGGAAGAAAAAAATAAGCTCATAGGTTTCCTATGCTTTTAAATCAGTAATTCTGAACAAAATGTGTGACTCCACAGGTTATAGCCAAGGCAAAAAAAAAAAAGCCAGGTGTGACTCAGGTAAGGGGAAGATTTAAAAGGAGCAAGAACTATAACCTGCCATTGTATGTAGCAGTGCTTTAATGAGCATTAACTAACATGACAAGTATGCTGCCTAAAATGAGACTACTTCCCTAGTTTATTATCACTGGCACATGGTTTCTCACTGACCATCGGAGTCCTGCTTTTTGTATTTATATAAAATTACTTACACCTAAATACCTACTTTTTTAAAGTCCAGGGCACCTCCCAGTTTGATTATCTGTCATAAGCACAAATTATTATTTATTTGGTGTGTTTATGCACATATAGTTCTGTATATATTCATTGTATTTGACAGATTTTTAATTCACATTTATTAGTTGCTATTGGCCATTACACCTGAGGAAAAAAAAGTAAGATGTTGAAGACTCTTTAGTGACTTAGAAGCAGCTAAAGCAGATGGCAAATGTGCTCCAAAGTGACTAGCCTCATTGGTAAAGAGCCTTTGAAAGGATTTTATGAATTCATTCTTAGTTTTGAGGTAGGCAAAACAAAGGAGAGGAAACATAATGCTAAAGTATGGCAGAAATGTTGAGTGAAAACTGTAAAATATGGAAAATAGAAATTTAAACTCCACACAGGATACTGCAACATTCTACAGGCAATGTTCTAAGCATTAGTGGTACATATAAAACACTGTATGTTTTCATGAAGTGCCACATTTAATACAATTCATTTTAAATACAATGTATATTTCTATTTTTGCAAATCATACTAGAGTGCTTATGAATCTACTACTATGTGCAATACTACCATAAATAATTTAAACCAAATTACATTTGTCAACTAAACCAAAAAGTGTCTTTAATTATACATTATCCTTGACTCTTTTTTGTTCTTTTTTTCCCATTGCTTGTGGACTGGTAAAAATCAGTATTCTGAAATTGATTTCCCTATCATTATAATAAATTAATGATGCCTTACCATGTTTCCAGTGGAAAGAAGGGACTTTTTACATTTCCATTTCATCTAATATCAAGGGTACTGATAACATTGTGTAAAAATGTGCTTTAACACAAATATAAATTGTCATGAAAAATACCAAAATCAATATAAAAGCATGTCAATAATCCAAAATGTAGTAAAGAATTTTATTTTTTTTTATCATAATGGTCATGAGATTTATGAAAACTTCTCCAGTTTTGTCAGCTCATATGACAGAACTCTTCTGCCCATAACTCCAGCATCACTGCAAGTCATGGCCAGCTCACCCAACAACATCCCCTCAAGCTCCATTCATTTCAGATTACCTTTTTACTGTCAAGAAAAACCAAAGAATTGTCAAATCCAGAGGTGGACCCAAGCCAGGAGGTGACAGCAGCCTTTGGTAATCTCTGTGATTTTCCAGCAGCTGAGCCAGGGAATGTGGCTGAAGCTGAACTGTGGAGAGTGGGCTCAGCTGCTCCTCAGTCACCTTAGCTCTCCTGCTCATTGCTGCGAGCCCTTGTCTCAGTGTGGTCACCTGCTGGCCATGCCCAACAGGTGTTTCCACAGTCTGTGACAGGCACTGAATTTACTGAACTGGACCTATGCATCACTCTGGAGTTACAGCTTCTCTATTTCCCTTGTTCTCCTCAGGCATAAAAAGCCCTCAAGGGACTTTAGGGACTTACAAAATGGTAACAGTAGAGAAGAATCATTCTTTACTAAGTCACACCCTTGTATTATGCACCAATGGTATCAAAAGCCAAGAAGTCCTGTGTGAGAGATGCTGCTGTCACGAGAAGGCTCTGAGCAGCTTAAAGGAGGAACATCAGAATAAAGGCATCAGTGTATGAGTTGTGATACAATGCATTCTTGTAATCCCCATAAGTAAACACCAGGCTCCTCTGATTTCTGCTTACACATCTTCACTCACTTTGCTGCACAGGACTTACTGCAAGAAAATATCAGATTTGTTTATTTGTTTGTTTACAGCATTTTCACTATTTGCTGGGTGAAGACATCTCACCACGGTTCTGACAGCAAAACTGCAAAATTGCTTTTTCTTATAGTATGAAATCTTTCTTGAATTGTTATGTTCAGCAATTTGTAACTTTGTGTGTGTTCAGCTGGTACTTTCCAGAGACTTAGCATCTTCCAACAACAACCTAATATTGGCATTCATATATTCAAAAGAGCATATGACCAGCCAGGATCTGGGAGGTCCTCAGAGATAAAAACCTTCTGGTTAAAGCAGAGCAACTGCTCTTCATTCATTCATTCAGGTGGCCGAAATGTACAATTCCACAAGAAAAATTCAAAAGGTGAGCAGCAAAAAAGCGTTAAGAAACCAGTCTTAGTCTCAGTGTTTCTAAATATTTTTGTTCATAGATTTCATTTTTAAACTTTAAAATGAACACAAAGAGAAGGATCTAAGAAAGTATTAATTTTATTATGCTTGCAGATTAATTGCTAATGGAAATATTTTAATTTGCAGCAACTCAAATGAATTTCCATTTGATACACAAAAATCAGAAACAGAAATAATACAATAAACTCTGAAATATCGACAGTGATTATTTTTGTAGTCATATAGGATCAAGTTTTCAGTCTGGTATTATAAGCCTTATTTCTGAATCTGTAAAATCTTGAAAATATTTTTATTTTATATGGGACTATACATTGACATTCTTCAAAAAAAATACTTTAAAGAATATTTCTTGAAAATAGCTCTTCAGACATCCCACAAGAAATAACATAAGGAAATGGAAATGGGAGTTTAAGTACAGAAGCTCTCATAGGGAATGAAGAAGCCTGTTGGGAAAGTCTAAAGACAGACGAATGGTGCATGAGAGAACAAACAAATAGAAATTAAAAATGCAAGGGAAACCATGTTTTCCTGTTGTCATCCTGAGGCAGAGCAGATATTAATCAGACACAGCCCCTATAATTTTTCCATGTATAATTGCATCCATTTGGACAAAAGTCCAAGCAACCAAAAAACCAACCAACCAAAAACCCATCAGCATCAAATCTGGAAAGATCTAAGTCAGCCTTTGCCTCCCATTTCTAAGTGCTTCAACAGAAATGCACACAAAAAGATGGAATGTGTTATCCTTCAGTGAATGGGTGGGCCTGGCCTCTGTGAAAGTAAAAGACAATAGGAATACCTATGGAAAAGGGGGCAGCTGAGTGACAGAGTGATGGAGAGACAATTCACCCGGCAGAATTATGTACTCACCACATCCATGCATCTCTCTTAGGTGCATGAATTAAAGACTTTTGCTCCCACACATGTAACAAATCCCCCAGAAGACAACAGAGACCTTATTTGCACTGTGGACCGTGCATGTGAAAGCTGTTATCTCACTGATACTCATAAGATTACAATAAACACAATTTCTGCATATTGCAGTGCTCCCTGGTCTCTACATAAGCAGCCACTTCTGCCTGCCAACAGTCTGCTATGCATCTCTGGACAAAATTAATCATAGAGGAGCACCAGTTCTGTCCTGAAGCTCTGTTACACCTTTTTGCAGCAACAGCACTTCCTGGAGACACACACTGGATTGTTAAACAGAAAAAGTTTTGAGCAGCTCTTTAGAGCCGCTGGAATGAACCCTAACCAAAGATTAAGAACCACCTAGCACTTTACAGGGAACATCTAGAAGTTAACAGAGATAACTGTAAAGAGATATATAATGCAAAAGCATTCATTCTGCATGTGATACTTTTAACCTCTTGGATTTTTTTCTTTTGCTGTTGCTTGCCATTCAGCAATTAAGATGAATTCCCTTGCAAATACTTCTAGATCTCTCTTTATAATGGCCATACTAAGATATTCTGATGGAAAAAAGAATGTGCCCCCAATTCAAAGGCACAAGGATCAGCTCCTTGTGTGTCATGACAAAGATATCAATTCATAGAGAAAGCAAGAGAAAGCTCCAGTTGATTATTTTGCATCACCACACTCCAAGAAATGCCAACCAAACTAACATTTACCAAAGAATGCAGTCGGTGTGTCTGGTAGAGAAATGCTGTTTCCCCAAGCCAATTAACTTGTCTGTCTCATGCAAGTGTGAAACCAAGGTAAGAACATTACCTAATTCATAATGCTTTGCTAAAATACTACCCACTAAATGCAGAAATAATTTTGCATCTGGGATTCTCTGTAGGCTTTACTTGATTTTTTTTTCTTCTAACTCCACTTACTACATTTTTAGCAGCAATAAACTATTCAAACAAAGATAATCCATAAATTATGCAGGCTTTGAGAGAAACACCAAAGTGAGTGACCATTCAAAAAAAAACCCAACAAAAAAACCCAAAACCAAAACCACACCCTTAAGATTCCATAACTAATAGTCTGTAAATTAAGGAAAAATATATGCTTCAACCTTGTCATTACCTTGATCTATAAAAAATGGCCACACTTTTAAAGTAAAGCTTTATTGGTAGAATTAGAGTTTAATACAAAAGCAAATAATTATATAGTGCAAAAGAGGTATATCCTTTCTTCCTTCTTGAGGTCAATTGGCTTTTTTAGCACCACTATCTTCATCACTGCTGTTTGATGAATCAGCTTTCCTGTTAACTAGAGGTGCAGATCCATCATCTAATGAAAACACTCTGCATTTTATGATTCCCTAGACTGTAGTTCTGCATATTAAAATAGAATTTCAATCTCAGTGTAAGAAATAAAATCAAATCTAGCATCTGTGGTTTGAAAAGAACAGATAAAAATGCTGCTCATTTAATTTTAACAGTATTTTTTAATGTCAGAGAGTATAAAAAGAGGTCCTGGATGTAATTAAACAATGCCTATAAATTAAAAATACATTGGTAGCAACCAGCAAAATTGTGCAGTACATGGAGTAGTTTCATTAAACATACAAATTTGATGGCAAAGAGTTTCATGTCCTAATTTAAAAGTAACAGAACTACAATTTTACCATTTATTACATATTGACTTCATCTGCAGAATAAAAATATATGTATTATGAATGGGTTTATCTCATTAATCTCCTTAAGTTTCTTAACACTTTTCAGTAAAAAAGAAAAAAATGTTGTTTAGTATGCCTCAACAGCACCTTAGTTTTCTTAAAGCTACTGTACATGAAAGGGACCCAAACAGTCTGCCAGGAAGTACTGAAAATGATGGGAATTTGGAGGAGCAACCAAATCTTCTTTCTTCCTGAGAAAACCTTTAACACTGTGATACAGGAAAAGAAATACCTAACACTAGTGTTGAGGCAGGACAGCCATATAAAGGTTCTGTGCCTAAAGTCTACTTCACTTGCACAATATTTTTTTATCTGTAGAGGCTTTTGTCCTTTCCTTATAAATCAAGTAAATTACTTTTCCCCCCCTTTTTAGTCCCTCCCTGTTTCATCCCAAGTTACTGTATATGCTTTCTCCTACTGCTGAGCTCAGGGACAAATTATGAAGGGACAAACTTCATGTCCCTTCTAGAAGGGACAAACAATGTCAATCTTGGTTTACTGTCCCACTTAATTTTTGCTAATATTGTTTTCTAATAGATTTTTTTTCTGTAAAAACCTAGAGATTTGGCATCAAAAGAGTAAGAAAATGATGCTACAAAGCATTAGAACCAATTCTGCTTTTTAATTTTTTTTTGTTTCCCTTAATTTACTCCTCTTTTTCAGAATAGCTACTTAGAAAGAGTGGTATTTTCTGTAACAGCACCCAATGTTGCAAGAAACAGATGGATCTTTAGCCATAAGTGCTAAACTTTGTAAAAGGCACATAAAGAAAACTATGTTCTAATAAGCTGAAATTTCTACAAATTAAGAAATATATTAACTTATTAATGGAAACTGTGACTGCCCAAAAATTTAAAGTTAATATAAATGATGAAGTAATCTCTGAAAGGAAGAGTAAAGGGACTAAAAAAGCCTAAAGCTATTATTACAGATAGATGAACATGTTTAAAGTGTCCTGCTACACATTTTTGCCTGGTCCTGAGTAGTTCTAGCTCAGTAAAAAAAAAGGACTAGCTGAGATCAGCCTTACTGCATGGCTGTCCACCTTCACATCCATATCCAGCAGTGTCACAAACAAAGAGGGCAGAGCCTGAGGAGCATGACATGTTCTGCACAAAAGATCCTTGAATCGAGCTTTCCTAGAGTACGGTGATGAGAAGGAATACAGCTTTTCATCTAGTCTTTTTTAACTTTGCAATTGGAAATTGTTAAAATTGGCGCCTTCTCCTGGGCAAAATCCTACCTGCATAAATTTTTCTAGTGCTACTACACTATGACGGGCAAACAACATTTTGGCTGCTATGATATTCAGACTTAGGCTAGTGAAATATTATTGCATAGTGTAATGACAATTTAACTAGCGTTTCACAAAGCAGTGTTAGAAAGATCACTTGTACAGACAAAAGCAGTTCTTAGTGAATATTTCATGTTAGTATGTTACAATACTGCAGTGGCTCTACTTTCAGTGAAACAGTCTCACAGGAATATTATTTTGGCTACTGCTCAGGCTACTGTTTTGCATTGGAGAAATAGAAGTGTGTCCAAAGGTCTCTGAAAAGCAGGCTTGCACTATTATTTAGTGAAGGACGTTTTAAGGTGCAGGATGTCATTTTGTCCTTGTACTTTCATGTCAAAAGCCAAGAGACTTTGCAGAATGAGTAAAAGTAAAGTAAAATTCACAAATCCTACAGGCATGAACACAGTCAGTTTTTCTTTCCTAGGGAGACAAGTCTTGGTCTTTACCTGAACTGGTCAGAAAGGCAGTTTCACATAAAGATTTTTTAAAGGCCAGTAGCAACCTTAGATCTTCTATTCTGACCTTAAGTACAAACAAGCATAGGAATGTATGCACATATAGAGACACAAACACAACCTAAACTTTCATATATTACTTCAGCCATTTTCCAAACATGTCTGGCTATAACAAATAAGAAACATTATCTACATGCCCAGGCTATCTATAAAACGTGTTATCACATTTCCTTACTCCTTTCTTACGTGTAAGTGCACTGTTCACATACATGTAAACATACATGTTTATATCTGACAAAGCTTTCCAGAGTATCTGTGTCTGAAATATATGTATATATTTGTTAATTTATTCACAATTTTCTGGATCTCAAAATCTTGGTCATTCACCTCTTATTTATGAAAGTAAAGGGATAAACTTGTACTTCATTCTACAAATCCAGATTATTTCTCAAAGGCAGTTTCTCTGCAGATTAAGGACCCCCTCCCAACAACCTTCACTCTAGCTGTTCCAAGAGTGTGACCTCAAAGACTTACACTCTTGCTCAGAGCTAGTATTGGCTAGTACTGGCTCTGATGTCTAACCCACACCTGTTCTACCCAACCGGTCAAGATTTAGGAATTAGAATAAGAGGATGAGGCAGACAAAGGGTTCTATTTTTCCTTCATTCTCCTATAGTTTTTTTAAATATCAATTTCTTATACTTGTTTTAAGGCTCAGTGGAGATATTTTTTCCTTTGATTTTTAGCAGTGATCTCAAAAAATCTGAATTTTCTGATCACTTATAAAAGTAGATACAAATGCTGACATATCTTAAGAAAGAACAGTGTAGCCATGCACAAACAATACAGTTTTCTGGCAGCTCCAGTTTCAAAATTTGAAATATGCCTGATAAGGCAAACTAAAAGTACCATGAGGGCAGTAAAACACTGAAATAAGTTGTCCAGAGAAGTTGTAGGGTATCCCATATTGAAAACATTTAAGACTCAATCAGACAAGTCTCTGATGAGCCCTGTTTTGAGCAAGGCATTGGAGTAGATGAGGTCCCTGCTGCCCTGAATTGTTCTGGGTGATTCAGAGATTTTAAATATTTTGGTTATATATACATTCAGACAGAAGGCATATTTTAACATTTCCCTGCAATAACTTTACTCTTTTGTTATATTTATTACAGCTCATGGTGATCCTGGTTTTACAAGGAAGATATCATTTGCACTTGTTAAGTTTCCTTAGAACATATCATGGGCTTGTCTTGTAATCATGAGTATAGAAATCTTTATAATTAAGTCCACAAAAACTTTCTAGTTGTATGATTCTTTCATCAATTAGACCTCAGGTTGCTTCCCTGGCAGGCTGTGTGTCACATGCACTGCACAATATATGTATTTTATCCTTTGCCACAAACTATTGAACCATTAGGAGAATTCTCTTTTCTTCTTCTTTCAGTGAGAAAAGAGACTGAGATCAATCATGCAAGTGTGACAAAAAAAGGGGACGTTTTAGCACAATGGCTCATTAACAGCCACATTGTGCAATTAACTACAATGTAGTAACTGCTGTGGAAGATTACTTTTCTTATTGTAGTATGATAAAAAAATGAAACTACGGGCTTTAGTTCCAAATCTAAGAATTTATTGCAAAATGCCTTCAAGTGTGAAACTGGAATTTTCAGGTTGGTGGGGGTTTTTTGTGTTTTTTTTATTGTTGTTTTGTTTGGTTTTGGTTTGGTTTTTGTTGTTTTGGTTTTGGTTTTCTGTGTGTTGTTTTTTTGTTGGTGGTTTTGTTTTGTTTGTTTTTCTTTTTTTTTCTGTGTTCTTGTTTTTGCTTGTGGGGTTTTAATTTGAGGGTTTGGGTTTTTTTCTTTGATTTTACATATTTAGGACTTAAAAATCATCAGAAACTGCTTCCTAACTGTTCACAGGGCATGACAGATTTTATTTGTGAATTAAAACAACAAAGTTATAAACATGTGCAACTGAAAATCATGCATGTGCTAATTTGTTGTCAGAATTGTTGTGGAAATCAAAGATGGGAGACAAGGATGGCTTGCCACCATGATGATTTCAAAAGAAAATAACTTTTGTTTCCCACTCAAATGGTCCAAGATAGAGAGGGTGGCAGCACTGTTTCCTCCAAACAACCTATCCATAAAGTGCTGAGTTTACAGATATTTTAAAATGCTACCATGTGAGTAATATTTCTGTGTACATATTCTTACTTTATGGGCACTTGCCATATGGTGTTCCCACAGTTCAGCCTTTTTTTTTTTTTTTTTAAGTACAGTACATGTGCTTGTGTCAGTCTCTCCCCACTGAATTCTGGTCATAATTAATCTCCCAGTTCACATAATCACATCCTCTGAATATTCTCCTAGTGAAGGAAGTGAGTTCTCAAGGGTGCCCCATCTTAGGCTTTACTTTTCTCTTTACTCATTTTCAAGAATGCTAATGTGATTCTCTGAATTCTTAGCAAAGAAACTGTGGATTTACAGTAGTCCTTCTCTTCTGAGGTCTTCTTCTTCTTAAGGCTTGACCTTGCAAAGGATTGTTTTATTTTAATGCAGCCCCTTTTAGAAGAGAGTATACCTGTTTTCGCAGCCTGATGCAGATACTATTAAAAGGGGTTTCCATGGATACTGACATCAGTAGGAAATGAAAGACGGCTGTCCTCCTTTCTGACCCACAGGAGTTTCTCACTGTTGCTATGGCAAAGCTTACAGATGTTACTGGTATTGTTTTGCATAATCTGATTTAAAACCTCAGTCTGGGCAAACATATTCTTTAGGGATTGGTAAAAACCTCTTAGAACAAGTAAAACGTTGTGATTGATGACAGTCTTAGAAGTTTTCTCGAACTCCAGGATAATTTGTAAAACGAATGGATTATTTTACTAAATATACTTTTCTGTGGGTCTCTCTCAGAGCCATAAATCAAATGTTCAAGGGAATGAATCTCAGCACCTTCTGAAGTTCTCTTATAGTAATTATCAATGAATTTGAAATTAAACATCATAGATTTACACCAGCTACCCCATATATATAAAAGTAATCCTCAAGCTATAAACCAGCAAATAACTATATTTTTAAATTTCCTCATTGTGGACCTGGATCAAAGACCAGGTAACGGGAAGTACCTCAGCTCATCTAAGCAGCATGTGAAGCTGTTTGCAAAACCCAAGTTAAATATTAATGATAAAAAGAAACATGCATTTTAACAACTTAATATCAAGTACTCACTTTTTGTATTATATAGCCTTTATTTTAATCATTTTATTCTTTGACCGGGAAGGTTTTTCTGAGACGTTCGTGTATTTAACAAAATGTTTTCTTTAAAAAAAAATCAAACACCTTTCCTACTTTTTCCTATACACACAGAAAAAATAAAACCCTCTCCTCTTGAGATCCAAAACATTTCAAGTGGCATAGATGGGACTTCTTCAGCAGTTAAGATTTACTGCATGTGTCTCAACACTTGGAGATGGATATAGAATGTTCTGCCAATACAAAGAAATTGAAAATTGATGGAAGAAATAACTGGAGGGGAATACTAGTCAAAGAAAGGGTCTGACCTCTCCAGTGAGGCATCATTTTATAGTTTTATGTCACCTTGATTAGTCTGTTTGCTTGAATCTTCTGTGTGTATGTTTTATTGTTTTATTTCCCATCCTGGTCAAAAAGGGCACATTTATTGTTTAGTAAGCAGAATTAGGTTGGCTGCAGTTTACATAGTCAATAGCAGTCAAACACTAAGGTCAGTGTCTATCACATCTTGGAAAAATTGGGGTTAGAGCAGGTGAAATTATCATTCAGTTTTGGTTTTATGGCTCTAATAGAACGCCACAGAGTCCCTGACCCCTGCTGCCACTCATGTCTTGCTCTAATAGCAATGTATGACCTTTGACACTCAATTAAAACAGGAAATAAGGCAAAGAAGGGGCCAGTATGCATGTTTGGCCAATCTGGGCTTTTGGAACAAAAGGTCCTAATAGACTTTCAAAGAAGAAGGAAGGGGGCAAGATGTGACGGCAGGAGGGACAGATAAAAGTGGGGAGGGGAAGGGAAAACAAAGGAGGAAGGGAGGAAGAAGTAAAGGGAAAGAAGAAAGAAAAAATGCCTTTCTGCATTTGCATTTTGGGAGACCTTAAGTGCATTAAAGAATCCTGCTGCTTGGCAATTTATACACACACTCTTCCTCTCCACTAAAAGCACAGGTCTGCCTTCCTGGCTGCTTGAGTGGGACAAGGTCGATGCACTTGACTTTAGAATGTAAAAAACAGCCCTTTTCTTCAACAGTCTTTGCTCTATGAATAAAAAATAAATTACTTATCTTTATTTGATGTCTCTTTGTGAGGAGAAAGCAGGAGAAGAGTCACTTGATTTTTGAAAGCTAACCCTAAGTAACATTGCAAGCAAAAGGGATCAGCTAAAAGAAATTGTTTGTGGATTAATCTGATACTTGCCACCAGATCGTGGAGAAAAAGAGGCCCTATCAAGTGTTTTACTTGAGAGAATAGGTTTTACCAAAGAATAAAAGTGCCTTAACCATCCCCAGTGTAATTCTCCATTTCTATTGTAGGCTGCATAATCCTATCGATTTTTAAGGTTATATCAATCTACAGGAACAATGCAATTTTACTTGTAGTAAGACATAGAGGTAAGCTCAGTAAAATACCCCAAAAACAAGTCACCAAATTTGGACCAAATACCAACGGCAATTTCAGAAAGATATTCATGCTTGTTTGAATTCAACTAAGGAACCACCCGGCATGAATTTTAGCTAAACTTTTTGTGGGTGATAACAGGTCTTGCTGTTAGAAAAGGCACATTTCTTATTTGTGATTTTCTAGGCTTATGTTTTTTGTTGTGGGGTAGAACTGCCACTTTTTAAAAAAAGAATATTTTTCTGTTGGCTGAATAAAGAATCACATGAAAAAACGGGTTTGGGAATTACAAAAAAATGCTTCTCCTTAAATAATGTTTAGCTTGAAAACAGATCATTTTTTGGAAACATTGGAGAATTTTTAAAAGATCTTTGACAGTTAAACATAGAAAAGTTTCTAATCTACTAATCTACTCCCAAGTTTTGAAAGAAAGTAAAGCAAGTTGAAATAAAGGTTTGAGTTTTTCAAAAAGAGATGAAGTTTTACTGAAATGAGTCCAGATAAGCTTTATGAGTGAAAGTAGGTATTTTCACAATCAAAAAGTATTGACACATCACTTCCCAGCACGTTTTCTAGTGTGAGATGAGAGTTGTATATTTGCATAAAGCTGTTCCTCTCACAAACCAAGGCAGCCAAGCTCCAGATGCACCACAATATACTGTTTCAGAGGAGCCAAAAACTGCATCTTTGGATTTGCAGCAACAGCATATGATAAGAATAGACTTACTGTAGACAGACTGAAAAATGTGCCAGCAAATTTCAGTCAGGGATCTCTTTCATCTCACCCAAAACTACGGAAAAATCCCTTCTAAAATTCGGACAGATAGCAGATTTCTGTTCATTCGGTTCTTGGAATTCCCATCAGAACTTGCACAGGCATGCAGAAAGAATGATGCAATGCAGTTTGTGCAGAGACCTGGAATTCCATCTGGGCCCACCACTGCTTTACTGCCTGTTTCACATCTGTTCGACATCTTTGGTGGTGATACAGGCAGTGGGATCAACAGCCCCTCAGCACGCCTGCTGAGCACCAAACTGAGTGGTGCAGTGACACACTGGAGAGGAGAAATGTCATCTAGAAGCACTTTGACAGGTTTGAGAGGGGTGCCTGTGAAAACAAAATGAAATTCATGAAGTTCAGCAGAGTCAGGTGCAAGGTGCTGCACCTGGGTTGAGGTAATTCCAAGCACAATCACAGAGAATGGATCCAGGCAGAGAATGGATCAAGAGAAGCCCCATCTAGAATGAGGTGCTGGTGGGTGAGAGGCTGAACCAGCCATGTGCCCCCAGAGCCCAGAAAGCCAGCCTTATCCTGGGCTCCAACAAAAGAAGTGTGGCCAACAGGGCAAGGGAGGTGATTGTTCCCTCTACTCCTCTTGCATGGGACCTCACCTGGAGTGCTGCAACCAGCACATGAAGGATGTGGACTTGTTGGGGTGAGTCCAGAGGAGGGCCATGAAGATGATGAGAGGGCTGGAGCACTTCTCCTGTGAAGACAGGCTGAGAGAGTCGGGGCTGTTCAGCCTGGAGAAGGAAAGGGTCCAGGAAGACCACACTGCAGCCGTCCAGTACTGAAGGGAACATATAGGAAAGATGGAGAGGGACTTTCCACAAGGACATGTATTACAGGACAAGGAGGAATGGCTTTAAATGGAAAAAGGACAAGTTTAGATTCGATATTGGGAAGAAATTCTTCACTGTGAGGGTGGTGAGGCACTGGAATAGGAATTATCCTTAAGTAGTTATGGATGCCCCATCCTTAGAAATGTTCAAGGACAGGCAGGATGGGGCTTTGAGAATCCTGGTCTAATGGAAGGTATCCCTGTCCATGGCAGGGGGCTTGAAGCTAGATGATTTTGAAGACCCCTATGCATGCCAAAACCTTATAGGATTCTATGATTTTCCTATAAACAAAAACTAACTCTGTAGCTGCATAATTAAAGAAAATAAACAGGAATATCAGATGCATGCTGTTTGGCACTAAACATCAATAATTACTGGATTCAGAAACTAGGTTAGGAGGTTCCATAAATTCATGCTAGAATCCAAGATCACATTTAACTACTTTCCCAGCTCTTTGTGAATGAAAGTGCCAGTTTCTTGGGTGTTGTGCAAAAAATATATACCTCTAAGCCTAAGCTGCCATTTTTTAAAAGTATTTTTATTTTGACAACACAGAAGTTAAAATATTTAAAGTAAATGTATACAGTCAGGGTCACAGAAATCAAGGGGAAAGCATTTCAATGATTTTTTTACCATTCATTTTCTTAGGTACATCTTTTTCTGCAGATCTACTGAAGGACCCTTAAAAGGGAAATAGGATCAGAAGTTCCAGTAACTTGAGGTAACTTCCAGAAGTCAGCAGAAAATATGTTCCAGCCAGCTCAGTTTCAAGTTTAGTAGCCTGTATTTTCTGTTAATTCTTTTCTCATAATCACTCTTTTTGTTTCTCTTTTTTTCTTTCTTTCCCCTTTTCCCAAGAAAGGCAAAGCTAGACTGTCTAGCTCCTAGAATTCCCTTTTTCTGGTTGATAGCAAATTATTAGAAATGTTTTGGTTGTAACCACTGCTATCCAAAAGAGATGGAAGGAGTGAAATGTAGTTCTGACTAAAGCAACTAACTACATCTCATAAATACGTTTAGTTTGACAGAAATTCTTCCTCAGTCTTTGGAAAAATTTGGAATGGACCTCTGAACTTCATATGGGGAAAAAAAGCTCTCACTTTCAGTTGAAGTAGAAGATCTCTTCTTCAACAAGTTTATACTTTGTTGTTGTGCTGGTTTTGGCTGGGGTAGAGTAAATGTTCTTCACAGTAATCAGTGTGGGGCTCTGTTCTGGATTTGCACTGAACAAAAGGTTGATCATATAGAGATGTTTTTGTTGTTGCTGAGCAGAGCTTACACAAAGCCAAAGCCTTTTCTGCTTTTCACACGGCCACTGTGGCAACAGGGATGAGGTAATTGGGAGGAGACACAGCTGCAACAGCTGCCTCCAATTCCAGACCATATGGCATCATGCTCAGTATATAAAGTGGGGGGAAGAAGGAGGAGATTTTGAAGTGATGAAATTTGTCCTCCTGAGTCATTGTTAAGTATAGTGAAGCCCTGCACTCCTGGGGGTGGCTGAACACCTGCCAGCCTATGGGAAGCAGTGGATGAATTCTTTGTTTTGTTTGTTTTGTGTGCAGGCTGTTGGTGTCCCTATTAAACTCTCCCTATCTCAACACATGAGTTTTCTGGCTTTTACCCTTCTTATTTTCTCCCCAGTTCTCTTGGTGGAGGAGTGTGCAAGTGGCTTGCCTGCTAGATGGAGTGAAATCACAATAGCTGCAAGACTAGGAAGAAATAGGGAAGAAAGCCCCACTGGCTGCTCTGTATTTTGAAGACCCCAAGAAGATCAATCCCTTTAGTTTTCAACATGAAGCAGTTTAGTTAATGTTGTTACGATAGAGGATTTTCCACAGGTGAACTTAAAAAATTTAGTCACTGCGGGCCACTCTAATTCTAATTACCATGTTTTTTGTCTTACATTACAGAATGAACATACCTACAGATTCCTGTCTCTGGCTAGGAGAAGTGAGAGTCTTCCAAGTAAGCTCTAAAGTATGTGTATTTTTCCTGTACCCAAAACCGTTATAAGCAATCTTTCCCTTGTCTCCAAGCTCCCCATTTCCTATATTATAGAGATTAAAAAGTCAAGAGGCATGATCCATTCCACTAGTTTTGAGGAAAAGTTTTCTTCTACATGGTTGTGGGTTTTTTACCTTTTTTTTTCTCATGGTTTTAGTAAATATAAGTAAATCTAAGTTGGTTAGCAGCAGTAAACTAATGCATCTACCTATTCAACCAAGTGCACAGCGTCTTCCACATGTGAAGACCACTTGGAAATAATATCTTAGATGCCTTTTTAGTGGTTCTTCTCAAACCTTTCTCTGCTTTCTTTTACTTTGATTGACTTCAAGTACACTAAGGTCCATACAATTGACTTCTCACAACTTTGACTGGGCTGTGAGTAGAAATAGCTTCATTTTGCAAGAGGGAGCATGATTATTTTGAGAAACTTTGCACTGAATAATACTGAGAAGTACTGCATTTTGTCTAAATGATGGGCTTACTTTGAATTTCCCTTACTTATTGCAACTACAGTTAAAACGATTCTGACATACATTCTTCCATTCTGTGTTCAAGAGTGAAAATAGAAGTTAAAACTAGAAATACTATCTGACTTTATTCTAATATTCTCATTTTCATGCCGTTGCAGGCCTTATTAACAGTCCCCTTTACAACTAGCAAAAAGAGGAGGGATTTTATCTATCAATCTTATCTAATACATAATCCTAATGAAGTGTTGTTTTTATGATGTATTAGATCATGCATCATCAGAGCTAGTGGTTCCAATGATCTATTGATTTAATAAATCATAATGGACACAGAGATAAAATATTACTCAAATAAGAGTGATGTACATGTAAAAAGTGGGACTGCAAAAATTCAGACCAAAAAAGAAAAAAATTAAAGCAACACAAAACTGTGGCCTGGACCTGGATTCTGTACCACTAGAAAAATGGAGGAAAGAAAGTGCAATCAGCTGTTGGTATCAAGGCCTTAGATAGAATAAATCAAAATTAACCTCCAAAGAGGATCAGGCTTTGAATGTCCTCTGAGCTACAATTTCTAGTATCAAAAGATCCATTCGTGGAATCCTACTTCACACAGCTCAAAAGCAAAATCCAAAGTCATCAGTTTAAAGTCTATAAGAGGTACTTATCTGAAATGATGTTCATTTGAATTATACTCATCATTCAGAAATAAAAATCTGAAAGAGAACAGTAGAAAAATTCTGACATGAACCCTTTTAGGCAAAATACTTTGATATTTTATTCTGAAATATTCTGTTATGCTTTGAATGTTGGAACATAAAATGAGATCTTGAACCTCCATAATGATTTTTGTGTGTGTAGGAAACTAATTTTTTTTATTCTTTTAAAAAGAAAACTTTTCTAATCAATGATTTTCATAATCACTTTTGTTTCGATTTCCTTTGTAAACTTAAGAAGTGAAGTGGAAATTTTACCATATGAGTCTAATCTCATATGATCAAAGATCATTTTCTCTGGTCAGTATTGAGCACAGCAAATCTTTACACACAAGTAGAGGGATGGATGGATGGATGGATGGATGGATGGATGGATGGATGGATGGATGGATGGATGGATATCAGAAACACTGCTGTCACAGAGTTTTCCATAAAATTAGTCTATTTTCTTTGCAAGTACTGCAGCTCACTCAGCAAACAAGGTGTCTGTTCTGCTTTAAGCAAAAGTAACAGCCCAACACTCCTGGTAGATCAAACCAGCTGCTAAATTTCTGAGCACTACTAGTTGCAGTTTACATTGACTGCAGAATCTGGGCCTCATTGTGCCAACGGTTTCATCATAAAGCCTTGAAAAATTCTATGACCATGAAAATTTACAATTAACAACTTTGTTGACGATGCATACAAAACCAGCTACTGTTATTATCACAAGCTGTGTTAATTTGTGGTGGTAATTTTTTCTGTATTTTTGTTAAAATATAAGACTTTATACAGATGCTAATTACATCTAAATAGTAAGAAACATTTCCACTTTTAGAGGTTCATTTTTAAAATACAATGATAAAGAAATATTCAATTGATCTCAATTCTTTACCAGAGTGCAGCTAAAACAATTATTTATAATTATCTAAGTGAATTATTTATAACTATCAAAGTGATATGGCCAAACTGGTTTCAAAAGACCATTCCACAAAGGCAAGATGCTGTGGACAGCCATGTCTCTCCTTCTGCTATGAATCACAGGCAGGCAGAGGGTTATTATGAAATTAAGATGAAGCAATTGTTATGCAATGTTTGCCTGCAATCTGCAAGCAGGTTCAAATCAGCACCTGGCAGGAAAATGAAGTCAAAATTATCATGAAAAAGTCCCAAGATTAGGTCTTCAACACCTCAAATATGTGAATGACTTGCTGGGTCACCAAACCTGAAAGCTGTTTGTAGTCATGTTTGTAGAAGTAAAATATTTTTACTAAAATACCCGCAAAATAATACACTAGAAATTCAAATGAAGAGTATCTCCTTGCATTAAGAAGACTTCACTCAAGAGATGGAAGTGACATTTCCATCCATTATTGCACATTTTCCTCAGGTCAGTTAGATTTCCATTTAAACCCTGTAAACTCAGTGCTTCCTGATTGTTCAGAAAGGTAACAGCTTTTCTTCCTCCATCACTATTACCCCCTTCAGAAATTATTTCAGCCCACTGGGTGTGAGTTATCAACCATAATGACATGGACCATAATGACAAGAAACTGTCATGACCAGGACAATAATTTACTCTAAGTTTGTATTTTCTGCATTTTTTGTAAATCTGTTTGAACAGCTTATATATACGTGAGAGTCCCTACAGGCATTTAGCACCCTGCCAGGAACCAAGGGCTGCCTGCTTTTGCCATGCTGGTGATACAAGAACAATGAAAATGGTGTTTGGTAAACTTTTGATGAGAGGAGTTTATTTTAGCTTCACATGCATGGGGAAGTAACAAACAAGAGTGGTGGCTACAACTGTGTTTTACATTGAAGTTTGATGTTAACTCAGTTTCCAAAGGAAAGAAGTGAACTCACAGAGAGATGTGAGGCATGAGAAACCACTTGCATACTTCCAAATAATAAAACTTACTGAGCAGCCTCTCAGACTAGTTACACTTGGCTGGAATCTCATGAGTTTAGTTTCTCATTCCTGTAAGTTTTCCAACATCTAAGTTTACATTATAAATAATGAGAACAACATTTCTGATGAAGTTGGGTATGTCTGCTTCCTAGCAGGATGGAAGTATAAAGAAGGCCAAAAATAAAACACAATTTGAGGGAAAAAAAAAAAAAAAGAAAGAAAGAAAAATACAGCAAACTATTTTATACCCTGGAAGCTACTAGACTCCAATTTCAAATGGAGTAAAGTATATTCATCTGTTCTTTCTGAATGTAGTAATTAGATAATTTGACTGTAACAGTGTTATAGCACAAACACTACGTACACACCCTAGAACTACATATTTGCAGATGGTAATCAGTAGTTTCCCAAACAGATTTTGTAATTGTATAGAAAATTCATGCTTATAGTCTTTTGATTCTAACAGGAGAGCTTTTCTTCACACCACTCAGCCACAGATCAGGCAATCTCTGGTGTTGTAGAACTTTAAATGTAATCTTCCACATTCCTTTTGCTTTCTTGGTTCTTCCTTTGCTTCTTATATTATTTGATTAACATATGCTTAACTAAAAACTACATAACACCTTCCCAAATGAAGTTTTGTTTCTACAGAGAGCAAAGTCTTAAATCTCACAGATCACCCCAAGATTGGGATTTCACTTAAAACCCCATCCTAAAATAAGATCCCACAAGATTCATGGAGTAAGACAAGACTCTTCAGGATTTTCCTTTATCTGTAGTAACTGATGAAATCAGTGACTTCATTACTTTATTTACTGGTTATTTTAAACAAAACCAAAGCACTCTGTTTACTCTAAAAAAAGGCAAGAAGGAACTGCTTTGTAGAAAAGAGTAGAAATCGGTTTCTGGCGTTAATGAAAAGATAGTAATTACAGAGGAACTGGCCAGTGCCACAAATAATTATCACTTGAAATTATACAGTCCAAAAGGCCAATTTAGGGCATCATATATAAATAATGAGAATTCTTAATTTATATTTTTTCTCTTGGACTTATCTTGTATTTTCTCTTTAGTTCATCACACATGTGATGATTATTTGGAATCATTTAGTCTGCTGCTACTCTACTCACTGAACAAGAACTGCCACACAGAGAAGGGTTTTGATGAGAAAAGATACCTGTGTAGCCAGAGAGGAAATCTGCATTGTAGTATTGTGAAGAGAGTGGAGCAAAAAACCAGCCCAAGAACTTCCTTCTTACTTTGGTTACATCTGTGAAAATTAGGAGTGAATTTCCATTACATCCATGTGGTCATTGCAATATAAAGTAGATATCACTGAGAAAATCTGTTCAAATACTTCTCTAGTCACTATGTTCACATACTTCTCTGTACACTGCACACAATTCTCTTACTTTCATAAGGCAAAGAGGTGTCAACACTAAGTGGCCTCAGGTTGCTCTATATTAATCTTCTTCTCTTTGCAGCTTGCCAGTTCCTTCTGTCTCATTTGTTCAGTTAATATTCCATTCAGGAATCACTACATTAAGCCCATTTATCTTGATAATAATTTAATCAACTCAAATCCTATCAATATTAAGGAAAATAAAAAAGAAAATTAAAAAATTAAAAAGTGAAGTCAAATTATTTGTGGAGAGGAAAGTAAAAGAAATCTTTTTACTCGAATCTTGTAACACATTTTTTGGATGTCCATGGAAGCCATGTTCACAGGCAAGATACCAGACATAAGCCATGGCACAGGGACAAAGACATGCATGCTTGCCATCAGGAGCATAATATTTTAGGAACTATAGTAAAATAAGTGCATTTTACTTCTCTCTTTCATCCTCTTCATGACAAGCAAAAAGCAAAAAATTAATACAACGTTTTACCCTTTTCCCTTTAGGTCTTATCGGTCTTCTGTTAATCTTGAGGTAGATGGTTCTCATGGAGAGATGATGGCTTGGTGGAGATAGATTACTTCATTGAGGTGTTGGAAATCATCTCTTTGCACCAGGACAAATATTGTACCCATTCTTGAAATGGTGGAGATTCAGTGTTAGCCAAACAAAATTATGCTTGTTTCTAGTGTGTTCCAGCACAAATTCATCCACACAGTAAAGCAAACATAAGAAAAAATTTGAGTCTTATTGCTCACTTTCCATGATTAATTACACTGGAATATTTTTTCTATCAGTTTTTTATCTCAAGGATTAAAAAAAATGTAAAGTAGTCAACAATAAGTGAAATTAATAACAGTGGAATCAAAGGACTAAAGAAGCTACTAAGCAATATACTATTTCAAAAAGAAATTTCAGAAGCTTTGAAATAGAAATCTCCATTATCGGTACAGAGTTCCTGGGATGAAGCTCTCTGTGCACAAAATATGCAATGAAAAGGCAAAAAATGTCAAAGTCTGAATAGTTTTGGAGGTTTTTCTTGTTAAACCAATTAGTATCTGCAAAGGCACTTTCCTATAGATACTGCCCACTGTGAGGTACAAAAAAATGCATGTTCAGGTTGTTTTTGAAGCATAATGCAACTCCACCTATGTTTTACACTATGGTTTGCTTAGTGAGTATGTATTCAACAAATTCTTCAGACAGTCTGCAATTTTGCAGGAGTGATAGAGACTCTGATGGAGCTCTGATAGTCAGGTAAAAAGACCCCTCTGTTCTATTTAAAATTCATTACTTTATATTTGTCTTACAAAATGGTCTGGCCTACACTATATTAATATATTTGCAGTAAAAGTAAACTGGGAATAATGGAGGGAGGGCTTAGAATTAAAAAGAATCCTTGTTAGTAAGTAAATGGGGCACTCCAGGATTAATCAATGCCATAACTTTGATCCCATTATTGCTATTAAACTCTTAAAAAATCTCAAATAATTAATGAACTTACAGAAGGATTTTATATGTTTTTGAATTTTTTTTTTTTAGTTTTGCTTCTATTCATGAAGTGGAAGGAAACCTTTCTCACAGAACACACAAAATTTTCTATGTAGTCTCCTTGTTGCTTAGTATGACCTAACTCTTTTAATAATAAATAAGCCTGTGTAGCGTTTTAACTCCTCTAAGCCTCATCACCTTGTCATCTCTTTAACATTGCCATTTGGACTTCAAAGTACCATAATGGTTTCTATCTCATGCTTTAAAAAAAATTAAAAATTGTAAAGTTAGATCACATTGCAGTGTACATTTTACTTTTTCCTATGATTCTCCTCCTGTTTAACTTCATTTACCTTTATATTTTTAAATATTTTCTTGCCTACTTCCAGTGCCATTTCAGTTTCAAATGCATTTTTATTGACCTTCTTTCTTGAGAGTAAGTCCTCTGGCCTATTCAAGGAGATGTCAACTCAACACTGGTTTGAAGGTGACCCATTGTACTAATCGGGCTTTTGTCCCATCTGTGCTATAATTCCATTGTTGAAAACCGTGGTTAACTCCTTTAAGTCTTCTCCAGAAGGCATATTTCCCATCTATTTGCTATTAGTAAAATTGCTGGCCTTGACAGAGCATTATCAAATTACACTCACAAAAAATTAAAATCAAAACAATGTTTGGGGAAGGAAACCAAAATGAAAAAAAATCCGTTTCAATGGACAATCCTAGTAAATGTAGCATTAATTAGATAATAACATGCCTTACAGCTGTTAGTATTTAAATGGCAAGTTCTTTTAATTCTTTCTGGTTTTCTTCGTGGAGGTCAAGGAAGAGACAAAGCGATAGTGAGAGAATATTTAAAGCACAGCTATTTCCAGTGTTCTGGGATACTGGTGAAAGATTTCTTGCCTTGTGCAATGCTCAGGAGAACATGGGGTCCTCAATGCCTGGCCATACAGACCATGCAGGTGAACATGATAGGTGAAGCCAAGAGCTTCCTGTGAATGATATGAGAGCAAAACTTATTTTCCTGGGCTGTGCACTGTCTTTATACTCTGTATGCAGCTGTAACTGCTTGTAAGTACTGCATGGCAGAATAGATAATAGCATACCAGCTGGAAAAATTAAAGTGGCTGTAGTAAAGCTGAGTGTAAAGTAAAGTGTGACACCAGTAAATTATAACTGCACCCAAAAGGATTAATTTAACTTTAAATATCAGTCTAAAGGTAGTAAAACAGTAAAACTAACAACAACATACAAGTGTTTTCTAATATAGCAATGGCACAGTGAAACAGAGGTTTGTATAATTATATGAGCAATGTGATTACTGAAGGGAGAAATATGAATTCAGTTGCCCAGAAGAGACATCCAGGAAAAAAAGTTGCCAGAAAAAAAACAAGATAAAGAGAGGAGACTGTGTACAGGCATGGTGTCCTTCTACATAGACAATGATTACTAGCAAGACAAAAGAAAAGATTAGCAAAGACCCTCTTTCAAGCAAGGGGTAATAAAATAACCTAAAACCATCAGGTGTCAGCAAGAAAAAACAGAGAAAAAAAAGAGGACAAACCCGTGTTGGCTCTGGCTTCTCCCATCCAGCAGCTGATCAAGACAATCATTGTAACATCCATGACCAGGAGCCACCAGGTACTCCAGCCAACAGCCCTAATAAATATTTGCCATTAGTCCCTTGCTAGTGCAGCCTCATAACCCACTGAGGCTATTAGTGTGAAGACTTACTCCTCTGTATGTGTAGTTATGATGATTAATACTGTGTAAGAACTGATCATTACTAAGAGTCAGGTTGCTAATGAATTAATTTAGTAAAGCTTTTTTTAGATTATAAAACTGAACTGGTTCATCAGTCTTAAACGCTCCACCACAGTAATCTTTGTAACTGCCTGATTGATATGTATACATAGATAAATAGAAATTCAGTAGCAATTTTATCATTCAATTTACCACAAAGACAGGAAATCTAGATGTTTAATCTTTTGCTAAACACCTTCATTCATGAAGGAGGTAATGACACTGGTTTCTACTTAAGAAAACAGGATTATAAAGGGAGCTGCTTTTAAAACATATATGAAGTGATTGAAAACCTACTTGCCTTGAGAGTCCATGCAGTTCCACTAATATTAGCAGGGCTGTAAGATTTACATCAGTTGATTTCTGGCATCTGTGTCTCTTTCTTATAGATAAGATGTTGGCAAAACTTGTGCAAGATTACCTCTCCTTGTTGAACAGCCATAGGAATATATGGAAGTTAAAGTTTATGCCTCACAGGTCTTTGCAAGACTCACAGTTAAGACTTGCAGCTAAAGGTCATGCCAGCCAGCACCATTTAATTAAAAAGTAATGGATTATCTGTAAAAGAACGCAGTGTCTGGAGCCTCTTTTTATGAAGGACTTCAGTTGCTGTCATTATTTAGTATCTCCTGCTTAGCTAACAGACTGTGATAAAGAACAGTCTGTGCACCCTAAAGGTATATAAACCCCATCACTGTCCAGAGCCCACATCAGCAGAGACTGTTGTGCTGACGGCATGTGGTCTCTGCTAGAGCAGTGAACTGTCCCTGCTCTGAACTCACCGACATCAAATTGTCATACCTTTGAGGTGGAAGATGGTGCCATGGCTCGACTCCTACATCCTGCTTGCTGGAGGCTGGTCCTGCTGAAAGCCTCTGCCACCCCTGAGAGAGGTACAATCCCCTAGAAACCTTTGAGATGGGGAGCTGCAGGTCACACTGGAATTCAGCAGCCAGCTTCCCATGGGAGCCTCTTGGCATGCCAGTGCTCTTGGCCTGGCTGGCATCAGGGGCTGAGGCTAGACATTGTGATTGGGAGCACATTCCCAAGGTTCTTGTCTCTTTCTCTTTAAATCCCTGGTGTCTGATGCGTTGGAAACACATGTCAGCAACAGAGAGGAGAGCTGAAACCCAGGCAGAAAGGGTACCTTAATTAAAATGTGTACAAACAGGAGCCAGATAACTAGGAGAAATTCCAATATCCCAAAAGGACTCCAGAATGTTGGATGTGTACACACCACACCCCTAAACCTTCAGGTACATAAGTTTCCTATAAAAGGTATCACAGCTTAGATAAAATAATGTACTTGTGGAGTGAGTGCCTTGGCATCCAAACACTGTAAGGTACACCAGTTTCAGTGGGATATATTTATTTGCATGTGGAGCCCTCCAAAAAGAAAGCAAGATCGTGAACCAGAATTTAGAAAACATCTCAGGGAAAAAAAAGAGTAAAAATGCACAAGGTGTGTTTATGTCAGATCAAGTCCAGTGTGTAGGTGTTGTTGAAATCAGCAATCCCTGACCAGCACTCTTTTTCACAGGGCTGCTCTTGATCTCTTCATCCCCCAGCCTGTGTTGATACTGGGGGCTGCCCTGACCCAGGTGCAGCCTGTTAAACTGTGTGAGATTCACATGGACGCCCTTCCTTTGTTTACAAATGTGGTCATTCCTCCAATGAAGGCCATTCGGCTGGTTAGACACAGTACTGAATGTTTTGGGGGATGTAGGAGAAGAGAAGGGAAGAAGTGCTTGACCTAATGATCATACAGGATTGTAAAACACAAAGACAAGAATAGATGATGTGACACTCCAGTTCAAGGAGTGACTGATCCCAGGAGCCATGAGCAGGGATCTGCAGCACCTTCTACTGTAATTTAGATGTATAAGAGAAAAATAGTGTCAGATTGTAACTCTCAAAGGGGAAATATGGAAGCAAAATAGTTATTGCCTCATAGGTCTCTGCAGTCATCAGTTGACTAGCCTTGCCAGTTGCCAGGCACCATCTAATTAACAAACTAGTGGAGTATTTTTAAAAGGAATATTTGTAAAAGGATGTACTGTCTGGAGCTTTCGTATCTGAAGGATTTCAATTGCACTTATTTACCACCTCCTGTTTCTCCGACAGGTTTGGTGAAGAACTGTGTTTACCCTAAAGCTATACAAAGAGCAAAACTGCACCATTTGGGCAGAGCTCACATTAGCAGAGACTGTTGCTCTGCTGCTCTGTGATCTCTCCTGTAGCTATAGGAATAAACTGTTCCTGCTCTCACCTCATCTTAGTTGTTGTCCCATTATTTCCAGGAAAAAGACATAAACTGGAAACAAACAGTAGTAATAGGGTCAGCCTCCTTACTAGTTTCAAATCTTGGAACTTTTATCATAAACGAAATATATTAATCATTCATATATGTTTTCTTTTCCTTTCTCCTTTTTTATACTTTTTTCCTCTTGTAGTACCTATTTTTCTCTGCCTTTAAACAATTTAAAAGCATTCCAACCTAAGGCATTGATAAATAACATGAACTGGTCCTGAGCCATGCATACAGAAAAGCATGACCTCACTAAAAAAGTGATGTGCAGTATTAAGTATGAATGAACTAAAAAGGGAGATCTTCAATCACATTTTAATGAAAAAGTATCCCCACACTGGTTCTACCACTTAGCTTTTTGTGTACATAGGAGTCATTCATTATATTTAAGGATATTCTAAACTCTAAGCATCATCACCCTCACAGAGGCAGCTTTTCTTACAGTACTCATCAGTATTTGAAAGAGTAATATGGACAGACTTGACACATTTTTTGTTCTGATAAATTGCAAGCTACAGGTCCCCATAATCTCTAGCACAGTGCTTGTCTAGTGCAAGTTCCTTTTGCTCAAGGGCTGCAGTAATGTGGTTAAGTGGCAGCAACTTTTTCAGAAATTATATATTTTGACAGAGAAATGAAGGCACACAGTGGTGTGCAGAAAGAAACAAGTTGACTTTATTGTCCAGCATCAGTTAGTGAAACTCAAACTGTTGAAAATTATATTCGATCTATTTAAATGCTATCTGCAGACAGAGCAGATGTTTATAAAGACAGGCTCAATCCTAAAATCTTTATGAATGGGATTTTCAGTAGGAAAACCTGCATAAATTCTCTACTTTCCCATAGCCATTCTAAGTAGAGATGAGTCGTAAAAAGCAGGATTTTAAATATATATATATATCAAAATGTTGCTATATCAGTCCACGGAACAGTAAATGAGAATTCATGCCACAGGATAAAGCATGGTGTTTTCCCGCTACCTGAAGAAGAAATCCTTTTAATCAAGAAGTAAAAAGAATGAAAGAAGTTTAAGGTGTGCTTGCCCACCTATCTTTACTAAGTCCTATTACTTAAAAAAGAATCTATCAGTAGTATTATGAGTTAAATTACTAATAAATACATTATTTTTAATACATAATTAAACAAAAAAAATTGTTTTGCTATAGTAACATTATAAACAATGGTTGCTAGCTACAAGTTTTACCATTGGCTTTTCTTTCCCTTTACAATTAACAGTCTAACAACTGGTTACTGGCAGTAATTAGCCATGTTCAGGGACATTATTGGTTCCAAAAATTCAGTGTGTTACCAAAATAAAACTAATTTTCCAATGAGGATTTTAATATTTCTACATATTGAACTTTTAAGATAGGAACTTAGGAACATAAGTAGGATGACAGTATTGAAAACTAAGATTTTTAAGATTGTCTGCTAGACTTTAATATTTGCCACATGAAAAATTGTACATTGAAATAAATTGGGTTATTGACTAAGTTTTCAAAAATCAACCCATTATCATTGTATTTTTCATTCTGAGCAACCTGCCTTCAGGATCACAACAAATATTGGTATGGACCCGACCCCTCCCCCCAATGGTGGAGATGGCTCAGTACCATACAGAGATATCTGTCTCTTCTAGGTGCTATTTTTTGTACAACTGGAGCCTTGCTAAAACTATTACAAAACATATTTATAATTAAACACTAAAGCTCAGACATGGGCTGATAAATCTTCACACTTAAACCTCGTAAGTGTTTACAGACTACACAGAGTATTCTTCAATAGTACGATATATTAATTTTTACTAAATACCCTGATGTAGTCCACTGACTCTGCTTAGCTACTCTAGAATAGAACTAGCCACGTGGCTATGACTAAAAAAAAGCAACCAGTTAGCTGCTTCTCATAAACTAGAAAAAATATTTTTAAAATAGCTTTGGTTTCGTCTGTACATTATAGCTCAATCTGTATTTTGTTCTCTGGCTTTTTAGCAGTACATTCCCCATTGACTTTTCCCATCTGTCTTCAGAAGACATGATTGCAACTCGTGAAATCATTGATTTTTAAAAGCAGGTAAGAGACTTATCCTGTCGGCAGTGAGGGTGAAAGGCATTTAGACACTTTGGAAGGTCACACTGATTTTTTCATTGACTTTTTTCTCCTCAATAAATACAGTCTGACAAATGCTCATGCAGCACTTAGGATCTCAGTTTGAAAAAAGTGAATTTTAAACAGTGTGAGAACGTTAGCCTTTGAGCAGCAGTTAAACATAATGCATTCACACTACACATGACTACACAATAAACCAGAGCCATTAATATGCTTATTATTTGTCTTCCTGACAGATTTTTATGAGTATTACAATCACTGTAGGTTTTTCAGAGCAAGATCTTTCATAACCTGAGACATAATCCTTCCTCCTCAAAATAAATAACATTTCCTTCAACACTTCCTCTGTCCCATCTCCAACCTCAAATACATTCCCTTGATCTCTATTATGTCTGCTATCAAAGTCTGTAATGTCCATGGAAGGACTTCTTAAAACTCTTCTGTTTTTCCCATATTCAGCATGTCATAAAATCAGTCCATGATATAGACAAAACACATAAAGTCTTCGCTTCACCTTTTCAGAGACACATGCACACATCTAGCACATGTTTGTGGATTGGAACATAAACCACTTTTATTTTTATTCTAATGCTTGCCCTACATATATCATGAAGTTTCTTGATTAGTCCCTTGATTGAGAATATGTTACATTTTTTAAGAAACTTTTGCCATTAGTTTAAAACAAAAACAACTGAAAGTCATACACCCTAAATATTTTGGAAGTGCTCCAATCTTGTTAATACTGTATTGGCATATGCCTGAGGCACTTAACATACATTAACTTTATATCACTGCCTAATTTTACACAGAATGAGAAAAACTCTAAATAACAGCATGCTTATAGACAATGAGTCATGTAGTGCATATCTAGGGTGTCTAGGGTGAATGAAAATGACCTTTCATAAAAATTATATCATCAAACTGGACAAAACACTCATTTAAAGAGAAGCAAAGAGCATTTAGCAGAGCTCTTCCTGAAACTGGCAATTAGAAGGCTTTCTGTTGATCATCATGAATCACTACTGGATTTTTCCCCCAACTGCTTTAGTTTAAAGCAGATACTTTAAGCAAAGCCAAGCTATCAGGTTTCAGCATGTGGGGACACATCTTTGCAGAAAGCAAGCTCAGACCAGCACCACTGAGTATTGTGTTTGAAGAAAGACTTTGCAATCTATCATCTCCGTCTTGAAAGATACACTTTGGTGTTTGATCCCTCACTAAAACCAGGATGATAATTTGGGGTTTTTTTTAAAAAAGACATTCTGAAGAAGGCAGAGCTGTTTAAATCACATACGATGCAACCAAATGATCATAAAAGTACACCTTCAGACTTTCTCTACAGTCCCAATTACCTAATTATGTAAAGTTGAATATATTTCTACACTCACACTTTTGTTTGTTTCATGAGAGGAGTGTTCACGTGAGATGTTAATCTTAACTTGAACAGTCAATAGGTATTTTCGCAGTCCAAAATTCCAGATAACTTACTGTAAGTGTAATGAAAAAGATTTTTTCTTTCATGTCACTATAAAGTTGTTACAAACACCTAGTAGAGAAGGAAAAGAAAAAGGCTACATTCTTTTAATACTAGTAAATGTATTTTACTAACCGAGTGAAGCCGACCTGCATCAAATCACTCCTTTCACTGGGTTTCATGTGAAGAGTATTCCCTGAAACCTACAGATTGCTTTCATTAATAAGAGTATACTAAATCTGGTCTGCAGGGCCATCATCACTACTGCTGATGATCACACCAGACTCCTGTCATAATTTTCAAATGAAGCAGATATAACTGCAAAACAAAGCCCCATGTGAGCTCCTAGGCACAGACCATTCTCCCTCTCCAAACACAAAGCCTCTTGGTAACTCAGAAAAGCTTCTGAGACCTAAAAAAAGAGTTATTTTCAGGTATTTTCTGCATCTTCTGGAAGATTTAGGTGTTTTTCAGTAGACTTCTATTTCAAAGCCCTCAAAACCAGCTAGACTGTAAAATGTTGTGCTAGGAAAAAGCCAGTTAGGAGAACACTTTTTAAAAACCAATGAAAATTAACAAACAACTCAGTTAAAAGACAGCCTTTGCATTTCTCAGAAGAAACTAATTTAGAGAAGATGCATGACAGCAGACAGATCCTACAATTAAGAGTATTTGGACAGTTTTCTAACAATAGCATATTTGAATTTCATGGGAACAGAGATATACTAAATAAAACTCTGCCTACTATGCAGTAAAATACAAAGCAGAACAACATTCTTTCCCACACAGCTTCATAAATACATAGAGGAGTTTCACTCTAAGACTATGTTTATGTGTAGAAAGCAAAACACGGGTTGTTAAACAAAGCCAGATTTTGATTTAAATAGTACTTACAGGATTTACATTGAGCATAAGAGAACTGTCAGTTCATGGGAGATCTTGTAAAGCAAAACAAAATCAAACATTTTTGTTCTAATTCAGAGCAATATTTTTTAAGAAAAAAGTAAAATCGTTCTGATGGGGAATCTCTATCACATTTCTGAGATATCAAAATGTTTTGTTGCAGTTTCAAAAATACAATATTAAACGCATTAACATACCCTGAAAAAAGATACTGTCCCTTGCTCTCCCACCAATCTAACACGTTTCTGTAATTTTGAGGTAACCAGATTTATTCTAAGCAAAGGAATCTGAGTAATTAGGTAAAACATGTCTTCTTTGGAGCACATATAGGCTATGGCAGAAGCTCATAAATCCACCTTTAATCAGTAAATGCAAATTTGCTCCTTTGCTTTACCCTATGCAGGAGAGACAGCTAAGACACTTAAGCAATTATATTTTTGTTTGATTGAGAAGACCAGGAGCTGGAATATGAGGTTTTGGGGGAAGCAAATAATCTCCCAGCCGGGTTCTGAAGTCAAGAAAAGATCCCTTAATTGTATATTTAGTGTAAAGAATTTTAAGGGCTGGGCATTTTTCATAGTTACTTAAATTGAGTTACTGAATGGTGCTTAAGGTACAGGCCTCTAAATCATGAAAATACAAGGGAAGCTCTTTCTCCTGAACACAAATTAAAAAAATTAAAAATATATTTTTTGGTTGCAAGCAGTAGAACTGGGAGTATAATTGCATTGTTTAAATCTGAACTAATGGATCTCTGAAGTGTATTCTCTAGTAAATATTTTCAGGTCAAATCTTCTGATTACTACGTGTACAATTAGAACTTCAGGAAAAAATCTCTAGCACTAGCTGTCATGAAAGATTCTTCCTCCCTTTTTGCCTTCTCAATCACTCAGATGCAGTCTACTGCATCTTACATTACTTACTGCATTTTACAGTTTAAATTAAGTAGATGAACTATTCTTGATGTTTGCTCTACAGTCAAATTTATACCTACACACACACATACACACATATATTCATATCCTTATATATATAGATACATATGTATATGTGTACATATATATATATATATATATATATTTAGGCAGATTACCCTGGCAGTGAATATATATGACTAGACACCTGCAGGGACTATATGCCCAATGAACTGGACTAATCAACAGTTCTAACTGAACCTATCTCTGATTTGCTTGGCTTGGGTATATTCCCAATGACATTTTTCCTTGTCAACTGTGCCTGGTTAAAAGGTTTCTGTCCCTTTACCTGTCCCTGACCTATTCTTCTGACCTCACTACTGCAGCTCACTTCCAGAGAAGCTTTTTGGAAGTTTGCTTTAGAGAGCTGGATGACTGAAATTGCCCTGGATTAAAAAAGGGAAGAATAGCCTGTCTCAAAGTGAGTAAAACCAAAAAAACAAATACAGGAGGATATAAGCACACACTCAAAAAAGTGATCATTCCCACAATGACTTTGCAGGAAACTCAGCTAGAAACAATGTGCCCTTGCCAACCCACAATTACTACCAATTTCTCTTTATACTATGAACAAGGAAAAAAAGAGTAAAAGAGCTTTCTTCAGTTATTATCTTCTGGGGGGTTTTTTACCTTTGAAATTTTGGGACTCTTCAAGTACTTCTTTCAAAATAATGAGTTAGCAAAAACATATGCTGAATTGTGGAGGATAAACACTGTTATGGTACTCAAAAGATTTCCTGTGAAATAGCTCTGCAATCTACTTCACCTCAACATCAGTGAAAATGGTAATTTTCCATAACTACAAGCATCTTATTTTAATTGATCTGTGCTGTTCATTTAAAAATCCCAGCTCCATCATGTCAGTGGTTTTTGCAGATGAAGGGAAAAAATATGAGAATGCTCAATGTTTAACACAAAAATAATAATTTCCACCTTTAATTATCAAAATAATCTCTTTTTAAAATGTTGCATTGTGTATGTCCTCAAATGCTTTCCTTTTCATCTTAAAAAAAGGCACAACAGATTCAGACACTCAGACCTCTATCAGGTTTCCAGTATTTATTCCCATGTAACTCTAGTTTGATGGTCTGAAGCTCATAAGCACATACACATTTACAAAAATTAAATTTATTAACATGGATCAGAATTTATTAGTCTAACATACTGGCACAATTGCATTCCTCCACAAACAGAGGCAGTGAACAGATGTCCACGGCAGCCTGGCTGATATCAGGGTGGCAAAGGAGAGAGAAGTGTCTTTGCAGATTGCTTGACATTTAACCCACTTGCTTTGTGCACAGAGAACCAATGACAGCTCATCCTGCCCACTTGTGTGAGCAAATGCCATGGAAATGCCCAGCATATCAGAGCTGGCTCACAAATGGACCTGCTCCAGGATCACCCTGCATTGCAAAATTCCTCACCGTTTGCTATTTCTCAGCAAGAGTGTACCACCACCCGTATGAGCTGCCGGCTCATTCCTGCCAGGAGCAGTCATAGGAATATCCATGGCCCAAAAGGAAATGGGCTAGCACAGAGCTGGCTGAATGCCCAGCAGTGCAGCTAGCCCTTGGCACCTGCTCCATACCAGCTCCTGCTGGAGACGTGCAGGACGCCCGTGACAGCAGGGCAGGCTCAGAGCCTCTCTGTCTCACGCAGCAGCAAAGCGATTTGCAGCCTGGAGCCTCGCTGGTCACCTCCCAGGAGGTCACGGCTCACATCAGCCAAGGGCAAGTGGCAGCTATGGCACGGCCACCCTCAGCCTGCTGAGGCAAGCAAATAGTCACTTCTACGTTTTATTAAGTGCAGTTTTCAGTCCTCTTCATTCACACATGTACCCTTACTTACGGCTTATAGTGACGAGACTTCTATTGCTGAAAACTACTATTGCTGTGATTCCACGTATAAACATCAGTTCAGCGAATAGTCAGTCATTTATTACCACAGCTGTCATGTTCACAGTAACCATCTAGATTAGCTACTTTGTCACCGATGACAACTGAATTTCTTGGGAATAATCTTCAGTTCCATTTGGCAGTTTTGCTCCTGTCACCAGAAGTTTTCAGATTAATAAGTCAGACTGCATCATCCTTACACAATATAGAGTCTCACGCCATGATTGCCTCTGCTGACTTCCATAGGACTGTCCCTGGTAGAAGTTATTTATTAAGGTTATCAGCTGACATATTCAGATTTCAGCATAGCTGTCTCCAGCTCGAATCACAAAGAAGTCTTTCAGCAACCTTGCAGAACCAGTAAGATGGTAATGCCACACATGTCTCAATCAAATGGGTCATTTTACACACTTTGGTATTTTTTCTATATCATGTTACAGCACTTTCATTTACTTAATAGGAAAAATATATATCTATATTGCAGCTTTCCCCACTAACTTTTCTTCAGATGTTACCTTGCCTTACATGTTTTCACTACTTTTAAAATTTCACAATTTAACATACTCACATTTTTTAAATTTAACTACTCCTTTGTGCTCATTCTCCCTTCTCATCTCCTCACCTGAACATCCTGCTCAAGCCCCAGTCTATAATCTCACTAGTTCCTTGCCAGTTTGTGCTATAAACAATTCATCAAGCTATGACTTGTTGACTTTCCTCTGTGTCTTCTTTTCTTCTTCCCCATACTCTAAAATTACCTCAAAGCTCTCTGAAACACTGACAGATAGAAGTTGATCAAGTATCATGGAAGATATACCACACTGAATTTGATGATCTCTTATAATTTTTCCCAAACCCATTGACTACTAAATGCTACATACTGCTAATTCAGATTGATTTCGTCATGTTTTTGCAAGGTAGACTTCAACTCAGTGAAATAAGATAATGAGAAAAACACTATTATTGCTTCTGTTACAGTTTTCATTTGTAAGACACTATGAAAATGTTTTTAATTATCAATCCAATGTAATTTCCATGATGCTAAAATGTGAGCAGCATTTGAATAGTGATTAGGTGTTTTTATTTACTAAACAAAATTTTAATAGATATATAGATATTTGTTAGAAGATGGAACTATTTGTAAGAAGTATGAAGAAAAATACTGCTCTTTATGGAAAGCACAAAAGACACAGGATTCCTAACTGAAAAAATGCAGAACTGTTACCTTGCTTTTTATCTGCTTTACTCAAAACTGAACCAATTTTTCAAATACCAACAGAACTTGTCACCAAATTCAGTGACAGGGACTATGTCTTACATTCTTGACTGTTAAGCATCAGCATTTTATTAAATTATGATTTCACCATGAGTGCCCTTCTTCTCTTAACTGGTAATGCCAATCACTATTTTAATGAAACAAACTTGAAAAGTACTCCTACACCGGTACGGTAGGTTTATTAATTTGCTGAAGGCAAAGGCAGAGACTGGGAGAATGTAGAATGAGAAGAGCAGGATCAAGTCCACCTGAGGAACCTGAAGGTTCACAAGTCCTGGGAACTGGTTGAGATACATCACCCAACAAGCAGAAAAACTACAGTTTAATGTTAAGGATGGGTAGGTTTCAGTTTCTAGGGTAAGACAGGACTACCACAGCTGCGAAAGGAATACCATGTTTCAGTGATGGCAACAAATGTTCACACAGAGAATATTTAAGGACTTTTTTGCAGTAAGGAATTAAATCTGCAATAGAATGAGGAACTTCTGTCTGGACTGGATTGGCAGCCACGTGCATCAATTTTGTACCTGAATATAGATTAAAAGCACAGGAAAATTAAATACATGCATCTGTAAAATTGTTTAACATTTTATTTAATATTTTTTAAAGGCTAATTGAAACTTGAAACCTAGCATAAAAATAGATTATGGGCAACCTGTTATCTGGACACCCTGGTTTCCACTTTTCTGCCGTAACATAGAAAGACTTGCCCAGACAGTGAGAAATGGCATTCTTTATAGTTCCCAGCTTTATGATGCATTTAAGGCAAGTAGCAGCTTTGTCACCTTAAATCCACAGGTTTAGATCAAGTAGAATTCCTTTTAATGATTATTCTTTTGCAATGCAAACACAAAATATCTGCATAATAATATCACTTCAGAAGGGTCAAATTTTGTAGGGTTTTATCATGTCAGTACTTATGTTGGCTTCCAAAAGACAATTGTATGAATAAATAAAATTTTCCCTGTCTCCCAAAATATTAGCATATCTAAAAGAATCTGCAGTCAGGAAGAGGTGCACAGCAAGAAGGAAGAAAAATGAGAACAAAAGCAAAAAAAATTCCAAGGTAGTGAAGAGTATAGCTACATACATAAGGCCTTAAACACAATTTAATCCCTAGAAAATTAATCAAATCATACCGAAATGAGAATGTGCCATCTCAAGCATCCTTGGGGGCAAAGGAAATAATTCAGTGACTCTCTAGGTGGGACACATAAACAGATACTTATCTATGAAATCCTTTTTCTGGACTTCACCAGTCATGTCTCTGGATGCCTTTGAATCTTTGCTTCAAGAACTGGGGATAATCAGTGGGGATGAGAGGAACGACAGGCCCACAAAACCCATTTTTTCACCACAACCTTCATAAAAATCTGAACACAAGTAAGCATGTGCTCCTGCTCCTGATTCCTGAAAGCTGTAGCATGCTGAAACAGAAGTGGAATCAGAGAGCCCTGAGAGCAGACATGGAGAGAGAATATTTTGACCCTTTATCTTGGTGTGTATTTAGCATGTATTCATAAAAATTGCTATATAAAAACTCCATAATAAAAACTCCATGGACTCTAATCTGTAAGTGCATGCATTCACATACACACATGCATGTTCTCCTACCACCATTGCAAAGATACAAAACTATGGAATCCTTACCCACCCTCTAATACCCTCCACTATTTTTCCATGGATAATATATATGTACTAATAATATTAATATGTACTAATATGTACTCCCACTCAGTTATATGATAAAAGTTGCCAAGCTGTGAATATGCAGTTGAAAAGCTGTCTCTTAGAGCTCTTATAAAAATGGCATGGTTTCCAAATCTACAGTGGCACACAGATCCACTACATGGCATTTAACTTTTTCTTCAAATTATTAAGGATTACTCAGAAGAAAGAATGAGGCAGCTAAGGAGAAATGTCCGTTGCCCTGCAACATCTTAGTTAACTGTGTTTAACTGATGTACTGAACCTACCTCACTCTTGCTTTTAATTATCATGACTCACCTCAACTCAATTGATGTTATACTGAACCACACTATTTCATTATCTTCTACATTGGTATAAGAGCACACTGTTTTTCAAAAAAACTCAGCTGTACAAATAACTTTCTCTAATACTTTCTATGTTCCAGAAAGTCTGTGAGCCATTTCAATCAAAAAGCACTGTATAATGTACTTAGCATTCCATAGAAGATTATTATAAATGCACGTCCAACAAATTTTCTAGTGAGCCAATATCACTGAAATTTGCAGTTGTCACAACTTTGCAACCATACAACCCTCAAAGATTCAGTTAATTGAGATTCCTAATAAACTGCATCATGACCCGAATTTCATTTTGCAATATTTGTGCTAGTAGCTAAAACGAAATTTCTTACTTGGACAGCTGCTATCTAAATTATTAAAATTCCTGCATCGAAAAGAACTGTATTAGTGAAGAAGTATGACACTGCATATATGAACTGAACAATCATGACACTGAAAAGATATACAACGAAAAGGACAAAGTAAGCTTTCATACCTCTGCCTAAAGGGAAAAAAAAAACCCGTGATTGCAGACACTCAAGATCATGCGCTTATGATCAAACTTTATCATGTATTAAAGCTACATATACAGAATAACCCACACGGTTTTAAGCAGAAAAACTGGCAGCTTTCCTGGTCTCTGTTTTATTCCATTTTATTGCAAAGAGTGCACAAAGATGGCATTTTGGCTAGTTGTTCCCTTACAGACAGAATTACACATTTTCACATTCCACATCAGAAGCTCATAAAAACATCTTTCTCCTTTTCTTCCTGAGGCACCAATACCGATACAGGACTATAAGGACTATATTTATGAATAATGTTAATAAAAGCAGTGTGTAGGCTTTGTCATTAACACCCTTGGGGTAACATCTCTCCCAACCTAAAAATCACCTTTATTTTTTCAGTATAACCACAGAGTACGTGGAAAGCTTTTAAAGTTACGAGTTGATTCCCTGAATCAACTGAACCTATCTGTTCTGTTGTGAACCTCTTTTCTTAAAAGTTCTAAAGAGCAAAACAAATTAAAAACTCCCTACAATTAAAAATTATGGATGAAAATCATCATACTTTAAAATAGGATTGTTAAAAGGGAATTAATGATAGGAACTATGAAAGGGAGGAAAAAGAAAATATAGAAATGAAATCTATCAATTAACAGGTAGAACCGTTAGAAACCACTGTGCAGTAGTTCTCTGTAGGAAAGTCTGAGAGTCCAGCACTCCCATTCCCACTGAACTGAAGCATCTGTTATACAGTAAGTTAATCACTTAGGCAGAGCAGCAAAATGCTTCCTTTCTGTCTCAGAGACATTGCATTCAATTTTTCTGTGGTGTAGAAGAGTCTCAGTAAAACACAGTTCCCCACTGTCAAAGCCAAGCAAGCTCTTAGAAAGTGAGATAATGAGTTGGATTTTCTTTATGCCAAGGACCAAAGCCACATCTTGAATAAGCTCTCTAAGCTTTAAGTTGTTGTGTGAGACTCTTCAGCTGTGTTTTCTTAATAAAACAGCAGCTTGCCTATATTTTACATTGTGTCTAATGTCTGAGAACTGCTTTGTGAATTGGTACGGAGCGAGCTGCTCAGAATAGCTTAACACATTGGGGAAACATAAAGACTTCCAATCCTATTTGGCAGTAAGCATCAGTTCACACAATGATATACTCAGTTTCTCCAAGATTACAGTGCTGCTTGGCATACAGAAAGATAAAACTTCTGGCTCTTGGTAAAATTTAATGTATAAAGTACAGAAATAAAAATCATGTGATTGTAGTTTGAGTGTTGTGTGCATCCACTGGTTCCCTGCATCTGAGAACAGGCATTAATTTAGCTTCAAAAGCAGTCCTGAATGCAGCTGAAAATACTCTTTGTGCCAATCCACACGAAAACAGAGCATTCCATGGTGCATGGAATCTGCTCTAGAGGTCTGCAATAGAAAAATCAAGATGGTGCTGTGTGGTACAGGGGGGTAAGGCTCTGGGTAGGGTAACAAATAAAAGAAAAAATGCTGAAGAGCAGTAAGAATGGCACCTTTGCTACTGGGTCAGAAACCTCACCATACACTTGCGTGCACTTTCTCAGGATGCTTAGGCCAGGAAACAAAGCCTTGATAATTTATTGGCATGGAATGGAAACACTGCTTACAGATAGCTCATAAAAGGCACAAAAAATACATAAAAAGTTAGTAAATACTAACCCAACCTAAAACCACTGGAGAAGCAGACTTGTAAGATTATATTTTCTGCCCTATGTCTCACCCAAGGATTCACATAAGGACTGAGTGGAGACGTGTGTAATTTTTGGGGCTACACTGCCAGATGCAATTATCTCAGTCCTTATGAGCTTTTCCTTAGGAAAGGAAGAGTGTGCATGCAACTTTGCTGCTACACTGCAACGGTTTTTCCTCTACCATTTTTGTGGAGTCTAGCATTTTTCTTAGCATAATTGACATGGAAATCTTCAGTGCAACAAGGGCTTCTTTCAGCAATGCTCCCATCTGTTCTTTAACCAGATATATTCAGTCTTTTTCTAGCCACTCTTACAGTCTCTTAAGTGGCTGGAGACAGATCTTGCAAGATTATTTATTTTGCCCTGAGCAGCAGCTACTGAGGAGACAGACAAACATCTACTGACAGCACAAAAGCATCTTCAGCTAAAAGCTGAAATAAAACTCTATCAGGCAGAATACAAAAACTTCTCTGGTACCAAGACAAGGCCAGCAACAACACTGACTGACACCTGAAGCCTTCTTCTTGGTTCCCTGTCTGCATGTCCTCCAAGACAAAGACTATTAAAATTTAGCCAAGCACACCTATGCATATCCATAGGAGATAAGCAGGTTTTCATGCACACTCCTCCAAACGTTAGTGCCCTTTTCAGCACTGGAATACAAGGCTCAGGGTCACAGGGTCAAATTTGACTTTTACACTGGTTTTGCAGCTGATTCTTTCACAATAATCAGAGACTTAAAAAGTAAAACAGGCAAAACATTTCTCTGACAGGAAGACAGCATTCTAGGCCTGCTTGAGATAATAAAAAACTTTTATTTAAATTTCTGAGCATCAGTGGTGGTTTTCATTGCCTTATTTTAGATTTTATGTGCCTGAGCCCTATAGTAGATCCAGTTACTCATGCTTATCATGCAAAGTAATACAATATTTAACCTTTGCTAAAATGATAGCTCTTACATCACTAAAAAATTAAACCCAAAGAAAACCAAAATCTTCCATGAGATTTCTTTGAAAACTTCTGCTTTTTTTTTGCATCTTATGGACTTTCAAAGTCTTTGGGAAAATATTTCAAGTACACTGCTCTGATTTTAAATTATTTTACAGCATCCACCCTGACACATTTCTTCCTCACCAATGCAGTGCAGCAAAACTCCTTCAAAGTGTAAAAGCAAGATTTTTTATAATTAAAATAAAATAAAAATCCATCACTTCTGAAGGAAAAGTAATAATAAAATTCAAAATTATAGGTCATAAAAGCCTCAGCTGGCATTAAGTCTTTCTATAGCTAAGCAGAATGGTTTGACTATCTTCAACCTGAAATGCTTCCCACAGAAACGTGATTCTGACCATGGCAAAGGAAAACTATTGCAAACTTAATAAGGAAGAAAAAAGCCAGACAGAGCTAAGCATTTACAATTCATGAACAAACACAGGTATTTCTCTAGCCCATGCAATTCCTATAGGCAGTCATCTCTTTGCAACCACCTCACCTCTGGGTATGCCTCGAGCACTTACACACTAGTCAGGATTAGGCTGGGTCAGGCGCTTAGAAGTGAGTTTGTCAAAGCATGGCACCTGGATGCTGCTGGCTGATTGTAGCTCATTCCTCTGTTATGAACCAACACTGCACAGGGTGCTTAAAGAGTTGTACTAATCTGATAAATTGCAAACAACTATTGGAAGCACCTGAGGTCATTGAAAATTCTGCAGCAGTTACACAATGGAGATGCTCAGGCTTCTGGACCTCACAAATTTCCACATGAAATAAATTAACCTTAATGAGCACCACTGCTAATAATCTCAGCAGGGGCGAAGGATTGTTTGTAGAGCAGCTTTCCAAAGCTTGCCCTCACTTCAAAGGCATGCCGGTCCATGACACAGTAGAATTTTTCCTCACTGTAAATCTTTTACTTTATCCAAATTTGCATTCCATATTTTTATTCAATAAATATATTTATCAATAGAAATGAATATAATTCCACTAGCTGTTGTTCAATGGTCACATCTTTCCACAGTAATTCCACCTCTGAAAATGTTCTCTTTTTCTGGATTATTCAACCAATTTGCCATCTTCCCAGATTTATAACATAGTCCCTCTCCTATACAGCTATATTTAAATCAGCCTTTTTATGTCCTCTAAATGTAATGCCTTTGATCTTCTTTTCTGCTACAACTACGTTCTGACTGAACAAAGACTCTTGGCAGTATAAAGAACAAACAACTGGCCTTGAAAGTCATGAAATAATACTGGTTGTAAGCTTTTTTAAAATGAGATTTTTAATCAGATGCTGCTATTATTCTCTGAATGATATAGAGGAGGGTTTTTTGGGAGTGATATGGCAGTAAATGCAATTTGGGTATTTTACAAAATGTTTCAAGGGCAGCTACACCTAAACTTCCCATTATTACAATGTAGATACCAGTTATCACTTAAAAATACACAGGAAAGATCTTACTGATTTGTGAACACTAAAATCCAGTTATAAACCACTGCTTTAAATGAGTTGCACCTTTGGAACAGCGGCTTTCTATACATCATGCAAATCTTTTTACTGAGCTGAACAAACACAAAGGGAGATACTGAACACAGAGAGATAGATGGAAATGTTAGAGTAACAGATGATTGCCTTAGTAGGAAAGTAGCCAAATTAAACTATTCTGAATGGTGTTAGTTTATCATACAAAGACATTTAATTTATTTCATTATTCTCTATGGGCAGCTACAGCACTGTAAGACCTTAGCATATTCAAGGAGATGAGCACAATGGACAAAGGACTCCTTCAGAGTGCAATATTTAATGAAACTTAAATTAGGTCTCAAAGGAGCAATAGAATGTATATAAAATATGGCAATGACACTGAGCCATTCTGTACACATGCATGTTTAAAAGCAATTGTCATGAAATTCACACATGGCCCCAGAAGATTTAAATGCATTTTTAATATAGCTTCCATACAGGTAACTTTTTAAAAATTCGTATTTCATTATAATTTCTTAACATGATGCACAGGACAGAAGGGTAAGGAAAAATCTACAGCTAAGACTGAATACTTCCTTAAGGAGTAAAAGAAAATTGTTAGCAATGAAGTGAAAGGCTAGAACGTTTTTGCTTCTGCTTGCCTCTCTGAATTTATATACATCAAAAAAAGCTAATAGAGCATGTATTAATACTTTAAACACTGCAAAGTAATGGAAAGATATTATTGCCTAATACGTATTTTATATGTTCTTATGTTTCTATGTATTTATGTGGGGAAAGAAACAAACAATACCTCCAAATCAAAACAATCAAAACACCCAAACCCCAAATCTAAACCTGAATTCAACCCATTCTCTAAAAAAACCCCTACCTATATAAAAATCACTCCCATATAAAACTCTAATTCAGTGTAAAACACAATAGTACGTAGAAGTTAATTATAAGCAAAACATTTTAAACAGGAAGAATTTAAATGTATTCATAAATTTGCTGTTAGCAAAATAAAAATGGTTTATTTCCCTTTTTTCACATAACTATGCAAAGAGATTGGTACCTAAAACCTAGACTCAAAACCATGAAAAAACCCCATGATTTTGAAATTTGAGTTTTGAAAATGATCAGCTGAAATTATTGTGAAGCAAAGAACTGAAATTATAAAACAAAAGGACAACAAAATGGCATAGTTCTGGGTTCTGTTTTTTTGGTATATTGTACCAATTTTGTTCTATAATGCACTCTCTTCCAAATCCATTGAAGCTGTACTCACTCAGGCCAGAGGAAGAAAGACTCAAGACACTGAAAGACACTGAAACCTGGAGACACTACTGCAACAACTAAACCTAAAAAACCAAAAAGGACAAATACCTATCCTATTCCAGAAGGTGATAAAGAGAATTAAAGATAAAATTTGGGAGTAAGAAGTGAAGTCTGGATCTTCAAGATTTGACAGCTTATTAGACACAAAGCAGAACACTAGAAAATAAAACAGACCTTAACCAACAGTAGAGTAAGGTAAAAGCTCTTTACTCAAATGTAGTACTATCTCCCCCAGCACTTCAGATGTATAGATGCTGTAGTGTGTCAGGCAATTCCAAACTGTGATTTCTACCAACCATCAACTTTTAGGGTTTAGGCTGAACATGCCTGTGGTATTAAGCCACTAACTGTTAGAACTCGTTGCATAGACAAATCCAGACAGGATGCCCAACCAGTTATAGCCTAAAGGATATTTACTTCTCCTGTATGTCTCACTATATGTAACTTCCTGTAGACAAGGATCACACGTGACTCCTTCCATCCATGAAGGAATGCCTGCAAGCTATAATGAAATATTACTTTTTGCACCATCTCACTAAAGGCCTTTGCTAAATGTGGATTTTGATCTCAAAACCAAACTCACAATAACCAGATCAGACAACTAGTTAAATGAAATTTTTGCAGCTTGGCTGAATCAAGGGATTATTTACTGCAGTTCATGCGGAAGCAGTAATTTGAGGAAATACTCTAAATCTTTTCTCTGACTTTTTATATTAATTTGAATCTTACTGAAATACTTTTCCTCCTCTGTAATCTACAGGCTTGTTTCATAATTCACCTGTCAAGACATATATAAAAGTAAAGAATCCTTTATAGAAGCTTCCAGAGAACTTAGTCCTCCTGCAAATATAGTCCTCTTAATGCAAGTGTCACAGAAGTTCAGTTAAAAAGAACTGCACATCCTATTAGGAAAATTCAGGATCTCTACTGTTTTGTATGCGCCAACACCTGCAACTTTTGAAAGGGATGTCTGAAATCCTATTGTCCTATTTTGACACATTATTTTCATTGCTTGGGTATTCATACTTTACTGGAAACTGCTATTAAAGCAAGACAATCCTGATGGCATTGCAGATACAGCAGTTCTTGAGCATTTAGCAAGTATTTTTGCGCATACTTAAGTTTATAAAACAAACACCAAAGCCAGACATTACCACCCACACTTTTTCATTAAGGAGATATTGAATGCACTGTGCCAAATTGTTTTTCCATTTTGAGAACACACTTGAAGCTGCAGATCCACACACTTAACAAGCACTACAGGCATTTATGATTAGAGGGTTGACATTTATGTGATGAAATGGCTCTTTTCAGAAGTCATATTCTCAAAGACACTTAAAAAAAATAATGGAATTTCAACCCCTTCACATTAGTTGCAACTTGAACTGAGACACTTTGGCTTTTAAAGCTTTAAGAAACCAATTTCAAGCCTGAAAGAATGAGCCAGCTTTTAAATGACATTAAAAAAAAGAAACATTACAAGACCAATCTCTATCTCAGTTCTTTAAAAAGGTTTCTTTCAACCAGCAAATTTTCTAGCAATTTTTTCTAGGTCTGAAGAATAACCAATTTCCTTTCAAACAGTAAACAATTAAGAAGCTACAATAATAAAAAAGCCCAATTCTTTGGGTTTTGAGAAGACGCAGTGCAATGTCCTGTAGGGCGCATCACCTACAATTTCAAAAAGTCCGTTAAAAATTCACACTTCAGACAACCATTTGGTGCATGGTATGTTTATTTATTAACTGCAGTTTTGTGTGAAAATATGAAATTCAAATCAGTATTCGTGTGAGGGTGAACGAAGGTAATCATTAAAAATACAAAGTGTTCTGCAGTAAGTGTCCAAGGTAATTCATAGTTCAAATTATCACCAACTTTTACTGGAGTGCTGACAAAAGCTTTCAAGCTTCCTCCACTCCTCCTCCTAAGATACACCAACTGCTAAGAAGTACGTCTCCACGGCTCTTGAAGCCTAAACGACGGTCACTAACTCAAGACAAAAAAGGTGACCGATCCACAGTTCCAGAGGAACCACAGTTCCATGCTGTGGGATGACAGAAGATACAGGCGTTCTGCTCACCGCGGTTTTCTTCTCCACAACAGCCGCTTTGAGAGATTCCTCTCGTGTTCCAAACCTTAGCTTCTCACATGAACCTGGCTCCCCTCGATCACGGTCAGTACCTCTCGGGTACACATCTGGGAGAAGGATTAACAAACCTAAACTGCTCCCCCACCCTTTCCGTGGAAGGGCCCGTTTCCATGGAGGGAGCTGAGGAGAAGGCCCGTGCTGTACGGGGGTCAGAACCGGGAGCAGAAAGGGGAGGCGCCAGTGGCGCCCAGCGGCGGCGGGGAGGGCCCGCAGCGCCGGCCGGCGCCGCCCCCTGCACCGGGTGGCCTACACGGCCGGCACCAGGCTCTTCTTATCTAGCGGCTGCTCGTCCTCGTCCAGCAGCAGCTCGTCCAACTCCCCGTCTTCGGCTCCGGAGGCCTCGGGCCCGCTGGCGGCCCGGCAGCGCCGCAGGTGCCGCAAGGCCCGGCGATGCTTCTCCTGCAGCCGCCCCAGCTGGGCGCGCAGGGCCTCCGCCTCCTCACCCGGGTCGGCGGGGGGCTTATCGGGGCCGGGCCCCAGCAGGGCCTGTCGGAAGAGGCAGCGGTTCTCGCGGCGCAGGCGGCGATTCTCCAGCCGCAGCCGCGCGTTCTCCTGGCGCAGCCGCGCGTTGTGCCACTCGCGCTCCTCCCGCTGTCGCAGCGCCTCGCTGTGGCTGGCCGCCAAGTCCGCGTACCGCTCCGCCAGCTGCTGCGGCGAGCCCCGCGATTCGCCCCGCCAGCCCTGCCGCCCGCCGCCCGTCTCGGCCGGCTCCGCGGCCCCGCCGCGCCCGGCGGCGGCACCGAGCGCCGCCCGGCCCCCCCGTACCGCGCCGCTGCCCCAGCGCCCGCCCACCGCGCGCATGCGCCTCATCCGTGCCGCGCCCGCCGCCGCCGCCCGCCCGCAGCCGCCGCGAGCCGAGCGAGGGCTCCCGGTCTATGCAAATCGAGGCGGGGCCTGAGCCCGCGGGGGCGGGGCCGGGCGGGGCGGCCCCAGCGCGTGCCGCGGCGGTGAGCGCGGGCGGCCGGCAGGGGGCGGGAGGGGCGCCGAGCTCCCGCGCGTGCCCCGGGCGCAGCCACGGCCCGGCCTGGAGCGGCCCTCAGAGCCCGCCCAGGGCCGGGGCCGGTCAGAGCCCGGCCCGCCTGTCCTTGAGCGCTGCCGGGGCTGCGAGCGACCTGTGACAGTGCCTCGCAATAAAGAGTTTTGTGCTCGGGTCTGGGATAGACCTGCTCTCGTGTGCAGCTTAAGGCCTTTTCACCTTCCCTTGTCGCTACGTGCCCTCGTGAGAAGCCCCTCCCACCCCCTTGTAAAGCACCTTTGCAGGGAGCTGTAAGGTCTGCCTGGAGCTTTCTCTCTTCCAGGCTGAGCAGCCCTAACTCGCGCAATCTGGGAGGGGTGCTCCTCTGGACTTGTTACAGCAGGTCAAGGTCATTGTTGTGTTGGGGACCCCAGAGGTGGGCACAGCTGGACGGAAAGGCCTGGGCTGCTGTGGAACATGACAGCCCAGGCCGTTCTCTGCCGCACAAGGAGAGGTTTAAGTGTCAGATGTGGTTGCACAGTCCTCCAGTGTTCTTACCATTACTTAAAGCGGTGGCTGCGGCACAAAGGAAGGGTAATGTTGGCTCAGCAGCACTTGTTAAATGACAACCTGGGCGTAAAAATGTAGCTCATTATAACCTAGTGTTGCCAGGTTGTTGGGATTTAAGGAGTAAGACGTAGAATCGAAGAATGCATAATATGTGACTAGTTCTGACAGCTCATAGATGATTTCCCTTAAAGTAACAAGGTTGTTTAATATTCAGTAGAAAAGAAATAGGATGTGAGAACTCTATATTGATGGCATTTTGCAATGTATAATGGAGGCAGTAAATCCTCTGAAAGTCCCTTCAATTTCTCTCTGTCCCCCATTACATAACCACACATGTTGGTGCAGATAAGCACTCATTTTGGGATTTCCATGATGGTACACATATATCCCTCTGGGCTTCTATGTATATTTTACTCTTCAGGTTGTAAACTATTTCTGATGAGCACCATGATTTGCTTTATGATTCAATGTTTGGTTAATTACTAGTTGAGTCGAATATGGACCCTAAATTTGAAGTTGGGCAAACAAGGTGTGACGGTAATTGTCATAATTATTTTCCGAGCCTTTTCTGCTCTAAATGATAGCTGTTTATTTAAAACATTTAGAAAATAAACAGCAAAGCACTGCAGAACAGAAATAATCTTAGTTTTACTGTACTTTTTCTATGACTGCTAATCAACAGAAATGAACAAGTATTTCCTGTACTAAGAAATTTTCTAAGGAGATATTGACTGGGGTGTTATGGAAGTTCTACGTGATATGGGACTGAACCTGTTTTGCATTGAAAGAAACATGTTAGTACCTGTTTATGAATCGCCTCTTAATGTTGCTGCTTTGTAAATCTATGGATATACTCACTCAAAAAACTTCATTCTGAACTACAGACTGAATCCAAAATAGCACTGAAACTCCTCCATGCGTGTGGAAGTGAACCAGGACTTTGCACTTCAGAGAAATAGTGGAGAGTGTAACACAGAGCTTGAGCTTTTGATGACCAGTAAATTAAATTACAGTCATCATTAACGGCATCTTCACTTTGATCTGACTTCCTCAGGTCTTGCAGGGAATGTTGTATCCTGGGTCTCAATTTTGTTTATTCATGTATTTTAGGTTTTTTCATGTGTATTTTATACTGGAAAATACATTCATATATAGCTGCATAAGGATTGATAGTTTCAGATTCCTTGGACAATGTTTAAACACAATTTGATGCTTGTAGGTTAAAGACAGTGACAGAAAGTAGGGATCAGGGAAAGATAATAAATCGACGTAGAAAAGCTTTCATTGTGAGATAGGATCACACTAGAAAGCGTTAAGGGGGAAAGTGAAAATTGAGAAGTAACCAGAGAAATTAAAGCCCTGTGTTTACTTAATGATACCAGGTCTCTGTAGATAAGAGAAAGTGACAGTGCTTGTAGACTATCAGCTGGCATTAATACTGAGCCCTGTCCAGCCTGCACAGGAAAATGACTCTAGAATAACACCTCACAAGGAAAACAGCATCTCTTTGTGCCTGTCATTCCCTTGCCACTGAATCTATACGTTTGATGTGAAGGGAATTCAAACAGTGCTGCTTGTGTAAATATTGAGGGGAATATTCTCTTTTAGCTTCAGTGGAAGATAGACCAAAAGCCCTAATTTCAGTTCACTTAAACTTTTTTGGTGCCTTTTTTCTTTTTTTTTTTTCCTCTTAAGTTACAGAGTAATAGAATTATTTGGGTTGGGAAAGATCTTTAAAAGTCATTAGTCTAAATCCCTACAATATGAAGGGACAACTTCTTCCATATTAAGCTGCTCAGAGCCTTGCCCAACCTGACTTTGAATGATTCCAGGTGTGAGTCATCCACCAGCTCTCCAGATGACCTGTTTCAATGTGTCACCACTATTACTGTAAAAAATTTCTTTTTTATGTCTGGTCTTAATCTACCCTCTTTCAGTTTAAAGCAATTACCCTTTGTCCTAGCACTATAGACCCTACTAAATAGTTTGTCCCCATCTTTCTTTAAGCCTTCATTAAGTATTGGAAGTTCAAGATAAAGTCTCCCTGGAGCCTTCTTTTCCAGGCTGAACAACTTCATCTCTCTCAGCCTTTCCTCACAGGAGATTCAGGCCTTTGATCATTGTTGTGGCCCTCTTCTGGGTCCACACCAAAAGGACCATATTTGTCTTGTGCTGAGGACCCCAGAGCTGGATGCAGTACTTGAGGTGAGGTCTCACCAGACTGGAGTAGAGGAACAGAATCACCTCCCGTGGTCTACTGGCCACATTTCTTTTGAAACAGCCCAGGATATGTTTGGCTTTCTGGACTGTGGGAAGGCACTGCTGGCTGATGTCCAGTTTTCCATTCACCAGCATCCCCACGTCCTTCTTGGCAGGACTGCTCTTAATCCCTTTATCCCCTGGACTGTATTGATACTGAGAGTTGCTCTGACCCAGGGGCAGGAGCCTTCCACTTAGCCTTGTTGAAAGGCCTCACTCAACATGAGGAGTAAACATGTGATCTCACTCCTTCAGTTTATGCAGCTCCCCCTTGATGGCATCTCGATCCCATTCTTTGAGTGTGTCAAACACACCCCTTGGCCCTTGGTGTCATCTCCAAATTTGAGGGTGTACTCAGTCCCACTGGCTATGTCGGTGATGAAGATATCAAATAGTACTGATACCAGTACAGACCCCTGAGGGACACAACTCATCACAGATCTCCATCCAGACACTGAGCTGTTGAACACTAATCTCTGAATGCAGCCATCCAGGCAATTCCTTACTCACCAGACAATCCACTCATAAAATCTTCTCTGAAACTTAGATGTTGTAGAGGAATGTGTCAAAAGCATTACAGAAGTCCAGATAAATGACATCTGATCTGTAGCCCTTCCCTTGTTCACTTCATCACAGAAAGGCCACTTAGTTGGTCAAACAGGACTTGCCCTTTGTGCAACTATGCTGGCTGTCTCAAATAACCTCCCTGTTATAGCTCAATAGATCAGTAGTCCCGAGGTTCATCCTTTCTATGAATGGCAGGTCCCTGGAATGCCATCCCAGCCTTTGAGAAATAGAAAAAAAGGTAAGGGAATGCCCCATCAAATCTCTCTTCCACTTCATACATTACTCTGATGCAGCCAGTGCAATACAGCTTTCAGGCTTGAACTTGATCAAAGCTGAAACTCTGAAAAACCCTCAGGATTATGACATAGATGCTTTGTGTACTCCTGAAGATGAATGAATTGCTGTGTACATGTGAAGCAGCCTCATTCAAGGCAGAGCAACCAACAGATTTAAAAATGCAATATAGGAAGCATTAGCTTTTAAACTGAGGTTGTAAGTGCCTTAAAAATAGCTCAGTTCAGTGATGTCACCTTTCCAGTTGCAAGCCCCAATTCAGCTCATTTAATGAGTTTATTTAGTTCTCAATATTTTTCAGAAATAAAGTGTGCGTTAGCAAACAGAAAGTTTCTATCTGACAGGCTGTGAACTTTGCAAGCGGAAGTAAGGATTAATTAGTAAATACATTTTTCTTGTATCCTTCAGCATGAAGGATAGTCTAGAAGACCATTACCAAGGAAGAATATCAAGTATCATTGGGTTGCATCTTGTGTCAAGATTTCTCTGATGGCATGTAAAAGATTAGCATGACTTGCATCACTGATTACATTTCAGTGGACAGAACAGAGAAAATTATTAGTGCTGGGACATGTTGGAAATGAATGTGATGAAACAGCTGCAGAGGAACAAAAAGAGATAAAATCAGGGAGAAAAACAGTGCAGATAAGAGAATAATGCAACAGGAGAAGAAATGGAAATTGTGATTACATGTAAGGGATATGTTTTCTGGCTGACAAAGAGTGAAAGAAACAAAGTGATAGTTAATAAATGATAACCACTAAACATGCTTACAATAGAAAATGTTTATTTTGCATTGCTTTTTCTGCTGACATAACAGGGAGTTCCAATGTAGGATGAGAAACTTATGCTTCTATGCTGAGTCTCCAACCTATGGATCACCAATAAAAATAAAGCATGGGCTTCTATCGAGAATTAGATTTGCCATCAGTAGAGAAACAGTGAAACGTGGAGTATATCAGTAGTTTGCTAACAGTCCTGGAAATAAAGTAAGAAAATGCAGGTCCATCTATGGGTCCTTTTTAGGTTGAGGGAAGAAATATCCTTGGAGAAATAATCTGTGGTCTCATGTATCAAAACAAAAGGAACATTTCCTTTCCCTGTTTGGGGGATTTGGAAAACCATCCCCTTCCAGCTTATTTTACCTCATAAGTTGAGTTTTCAGTGGAACCGAAGTAAACTTCAATTCAAAGGAAAAAAAATCTCTTTAGAGACAATAAGACAGCTCAAGACAGTGCTGTTGTACTGAGGAAGAATCTATAACAACATAATAGATGTAGTTCTCATAGCCTTGCTGCTGCTTTTAATTCATAAATGGCTTATGCAATTGAGAAGAAATTTAGTTAGCATTGCTAAAATAATTCTATTGATAGATCTTAGGATGTCACCTGTGACTCCTTTATAAATTTTCCTGAGTAGAAGGTTCAGCATATTTATTCTCAGCAGTCTTCACATTGAATTCAAGAGTAAAAAGGGGGGCTTTATTCTTATCTCTTTTCACCAATGCCGTTGAAATGCTACAGGAGTGCTACAAAAGGCAAAGGCATTGGGATTGTACTTACAGTACTGTCAGCCTGGAGTAAATGAGATCAGAAGTACTCTCTGTAACTAAGGATTGTGTTGAGGAGAGTATTGGGAAGAGGAAGAGGGTCTGGAAACGAATTTACTTATAGTTTTACCAGCTTGCTTTATGCATTGTATTTAAGGTGTCATTCTTCCTCTACTATTGTTAGTGTTGAGAACAGGATGTAGTAGAAGTTACGTTTTCATTCTTGAACAAAATCATGTTTTGGGAATTTTGCAAGTTTTCTGAGAATGGGATATATGGCTTGGGAAGATGATTATTGCTTAACTATATTACTGGATTGCTGATTTTTGCTTAGTAAATACCTGTGGTCTGATGTGCTTCTTTCTTACACTTTAATTTTCATTAGTTGCGTCTATTGAAAAGTTTTATAAAATACATTCTGAGTTTGTGTTACTTTTACTGTTAACATTACTTTCAAAACCATCCTTGCAAATAGTTTATTATCACCAAATAGGTTTGGTATCAAGAGTTCTTGTTGATGCTTGCCAGCACAAATATGATTTTGTTGAAATAATTGCTAACAAAGTAAGAATAGGTAATACTGATGGTAATGGAACAGGTGACCTTGCATGCCATCACATGGCAGCTAGAGGATGCCCAGGGTGTCAGACCCAGCCAGTGTGGGTTCGGGGGGGTAGGTCGTGCTTGACCGACCTGATCTCCTTTTATGACCAGGTGACCCACCTGGTGAATGAGGGAAAGGCTGTGGATGTTGTACCTGGACTTCAGCAAGGCCTTTGGCACTGTCTCCCACAGCACACTCCTGGAAAAGCTGCAGCCCATGGCTTGGACAGGAGCACTCTGTGCTGGGTTAGGAACTGGCTGGATGGGCCCAGAGAGTGGTGGTGAACAGTGCTGCATGCAGCTGGAGACTGCTCATGAGTGGTGTCCCTCAGGGATCAGTGCTGGGGACAGTCCTGTTTAACATCTTCACTGATGATCTGGATGAAGTCCACCATCAGTAAATTTTCAGATGACACTAAGCTTGGGGGCTTGATCTGTTGGAAGGTAGGAGGACTCTGCAAAGGGACCTGGAACAGCTGGATGGATGGGCAGAGTCCAGTAGGATGAAGTTTAATAAGTCCAAGTCCTGCATTTTGGCCACAATAACCTCCTGCAATGCTATAAGCTGGGGATGGTGTGGCTGGACAGTGCCCAGGCAGAAAGGGACCTGGGGTGCTGGTTGACAGCTGGCTGAACACGAGCCAGCAGCGTGCCCAGGTGGCCCAGAAGGCCAATGACATCCTGGCCTGTGTCAGGAATAGCGTGGCCAGCAGGAGCAGGGAGGTCATTCTTCCCCTGCACTCCCACTGGTGAGGCTGCAGCTTGAGTGCTGTGTCCAGTTCTGGGCCCCTCAATTTGGGAAGGATGTTGAGACACTTGAGTGCATCCAGAAGAGGGCAATGAGACTGCCCTGTGAGGAACAAATGAGGGAGCTGGGGTTATTTAGCTTGGAGAAAAGGAGACTCAGGGGTGACCTTATCACTCTCTACAGCTCCCTGAAAGGTGGTTGTAGCCAGTGGGGTTGGTCTCTTTTTCCAGGCAGCAGCTAACAGAACAAGAGGCCACAGTCTTGAGCAGCACGAAGGGAAGTTTAGGTTAGACGTGTCTTGGTTTGAAAGACAGGTATTTGCTAAGGAAAGGCGAGAACCCCTTTCCTGAGATGCAGAGAGCAACCCCCTCCCTTCTAAATATTTTAGTTTCAAATCAGAGGCCTTCAGGCAGGAGATGTGGGGATAGGAATAACAGTTCTTTACTGATTTCTAACACGGCAGAAAACAACAACAGCTATAAAAACTGACACCAGAACAGAGCAGTGTACTCAGTTCCAGTCCCTTTTGGCCACAGGCTCCCTCTCCCTGCGCTCAGTTCCCGGTGCTGGGGGCAGGGCAGGGCCCGCGCAGTCGCAGAGGGCTGGAGTGATGGCGGCGGCCCAGGGCTGAGAGGGATGGAGGAGAGACTCCCCCCTCACGGTGTCGGTCGTGGGGCTCGGCAGAGCGCCCGGAGGTAGCAGGGTGAGGTGGGAGAGCAGCAGAGCGATGTCCAAAGGCAGGGAGCGTGGATCTCGGCGCTGGGATGGCAGGGGAGATGCCAGAGCGGAGCCCCGGGATGTCCTCCCACTCCACGAGCCAAGCGAGAGAGTCCCAGCCCGCCCAGATCCCCCCCATCCCACCTTTCCTTTTCTGGTCTCCCCCCCCCCCCCCCCCCCCCCCCTCCACCCACCCCCCTGCGAGAGAACATTATCTTATTGTTTTAAGGTGTAGCCACAACTACTTAGCATAACAATGGGATAAATTCCACAGAAGGAAAAGGGAGCCATTCAACTCCCAACAAGATGTTCGAAAAAAATTCTACACTGAGAGTGATTGGGGAGTGGAATCGTCTGTCCAGGGATGTGGTGGAGTCACTTTTTCTGGACCTGTTTAAAAAAAGACTGGACGTGGCACTCATTGCCATAGTTTAGTTGATGAGGAGGTCTTAGGTGTTAGGCTGGACTTGATGGTCTCAAAAGGTCTTTTCCAACCTAGTTCATTCTGTGATTCTGTAATACAGCAATATTTTAGAATAATAGAATAATTTTGTTTGGAAAGAACCTTAAAGATCATCTAGTTCCAACATCTCTGCTATGGGCAGATACATCTTCCACCAGACCACCAAGCTGGTGTTGGACACTTCCAGGAGTGAGGCATCCAGCGTTTCTCTGATTCAAGTTCCAGTGTCTCACCATCCTCATATTAAATAATTTATTCCTAATATCGAATATAAACCTACTCTCTTATGGTTTAAAGTCATTCCCCCTTGTCTTCTTACTATGTGTTCTTGTAAGAAGTCTCCCTTTCAGCTCTCTTGCAGGCTCCCTTTAGGTGCTGGGAGGCTGCTGTAGGGTCTCTCCAGAGCCTTCTCTTCTCCAGGCTGAACAATCCCAAGTCACTCAGCCTGTCTTCATATAGAGATGCTCCAGCCCTCTGATGATTTTCATGGCCCTCCTCTGCACTTGCTCCAGCAGATCCATGTCCTTTCTATGTTGGGTGCCCAAGAATTGAATGTTACTGCAGGAACACGGGAACTCAAAGAGCAGAGTAGAGGGGCAGAATCACCTCTCTTGACCTTCTGGTCATGCTGCTTTTGATGCAGCCCAGCATGCTGTTGGCTTTTTGTGCTATGAGTGCACACAGTCTCGTGGTGTTGCGGTTCTTGTCCACCAAGACTCTCAAGTCCTTCTCTACAAGGCTACTCTCAGCACCTTCTCTCCAAACCTGTGTTCGTGTTTGGGATGGCCCAACCCAGATGCAGGGACCTCACACTTAGCCTTGTCGAACTTCTTGAGTTTTGCACATACCCACATCTCAAGCCTGCCAAGTGCCCCAGAAGTGTTAAATAATACTTGTGCATGTGACACTTGAGGACGTGGTTTAGTGGTGAACCTGATGGTGGTGCTGGGTTGATGGTTGGACTTAATGTAATATTAAAGGTCCTTTCCAACCTTAATGATTCTGTGATTCTGTGATTTATTGTCTTGGTACAGACAGCAATATTAAAAGCCGTCAGCATATTTCTTTGACAGCATTATTTAATCCTGTCCATGTGTCAGCTTAGGAAGAACTGAATATAAATAAAGAAAGTTCAATTTACCTTTTTCAGTTAATATTTATACAGCTGTGGGAAAGGGACATTTCCTCAAAACATGGTGGAGTAGAGTAGGGAAACTTGAGTTCAGAGCTACACTATTAGAGCTATATTAGAGATGAGAATGTGCATTAAGGATTACAGGTTGGGTTAAACTGTAAGAATTTCAGCATGCAACCAAGTCCCCCCCAGCTGGCTTTCTGACAAAATCTTGGAACCTGAAATAGGAACAATGTCTAGATTCAAAAATGCAGACAAGAACTTGTACTTTCTAAGAAGATCTCTATACATATATATAGTGTGTATAATATGGGACTTTGTGTAAGATGAAAATTGTATTCTCTATTTTGAGATTAAGAAGCATCTCATCAGAAGATAAAACTTATTGATATGAAGATTAGTCCTGAATCTTTGTTTAGAGTCAAACTTAACAGTTTGGTCTTTGAACTGAGAATAAGGTCTGTGAGTTGCATAGGAAAACTAAAGGATGACTCAGACATTGGAGTTGTTTCATCAGTTTTGATGAGACAGTTAAGAGTTATGAGTCTAAAATAAACCACCTAATTACAGGTAGTGGTTAAGGTCCCAATTAAAAGGATGGGAAAATTGCCCACAAAATTACACTTTTAAAATTAGAACAAGACTTTTGGACAGCTGAAATAGGGAATAAGCTAAATAAGTATCTTGGATCTTTTATAGTTATTCATCTGCAAACCATGTTAGGAAAAGCTTTTAAAAATTAGAGCATAAAAATTGTCTTTATAGACTGAAGAAGAAATAGGTGCAGAAAAAAGTGATTGTCAACAATATTTTCAGTGAAGAATTTAAATTGTAGTAAAAATGTTGATCATCTCTTGTTTCCAATAGAAAATTAGAAAGTATATCTTAAAATCTGGTGTTGTGTGCTAGACTTTAAAAAAGGTGTTGAGGGTAGGAACAGATCAGATCCTGTTTAGTGAATCATCTGGTGAAGCTCATCTTGTGTTTGCAGCATATGTGTTTACATCAAATTACATGTGTTCCATTGTGGTCAGTTGGATGCTTTTGAACACAGTTCATGTCATGGTAACACCGGTGAAGTGCATTAAAAGTGATCAGGTAGGTCTCATTCCAGACAACATTTTACTTTCTGTTGTCTGTCAAAGGAGTCAGAAAGATGCTCCCATCTCAGTTGTCCAACATGAGACCATGTGCATCCCATTCCCAGCACCAAAGTGTGTGCAACAGCTGCAGACTAGGAACCTGTAGTTTTAGTAGATGTTTAAACAGGGAAAAACTATGGGGAAGCATGCTCATGAAGTTCTAGTTTACCATATTTTGCATTTCTGTGCTGTAGATACAGCCTAAAGGCCTTTCTTGTCCTTTCTGGTTAAGAATCTGGTTGAGCTAGTAGGTCCAACACAGAACTGATGCCCAAAGAAAGTGATTCAGCAAAAGAGGACGACAAAATGGAAATATTTCAGAAGGCTTTGTTTAAACCTTCAACCAGTCCACTGTCATTCTGAAGGAAAAGTTGAAGCTGGCAGAAGCAGGTTTTATAATTGCAAGACAATTAAACTATCAGTGATAATAATACTTACACAATATTTATATAGTTGACAAAAAGTACTGTGAGGTTGTCTTTACCTTCCCCACTAGTTCAAGGAACAAGTTTCTACCATATATAAATGTCAGTACTAAAGACTGATGTTGATGAACAAGAGATTTTTCAGAAAGAAAATTTTATGGGTACTGTGACAATAAAGAATAGCTGTGTCCTATTGTTAGCTTTTCTCCAAGCTGGAATAATTTTGAATTCTCTGGTGTTTTCATACTTGATTCATCCCAAATTGTAATTCACCTACTGAAATTAGGAGAAATAAAATATCTTGAGCTAAGTTTAAAAGGAGAAATGACACCTTGGGACCAAAAGAAGGGGTAGTTAAAAGAGAAATTTCAGAGATACTGATGCCTTGAGGAGCTGGAACAGAGGTTGCACACGGAGTTAAGGGGAACAAATGGGTATTTATTGTGAGCCTACGAAAGGCCTACAAAAGCCACACCCCAGCAATACAAGTGCCAAAGTCGTGGCCCCTGCCCAGATGGCTCCAAATTGGAAGCAAAGGAGGGGTTGGTCACGAGTTCTCACACCTTTATAGGTTTCAACAGGAGTCAACTGTCCAATTAATAGTCTCAAATAGGGAAGTTTCATCCTCCTGCTTGCTTGTGTGCCCACCCTCCTCTTTTCACGCTGTTTATGCTTAGGGTTTGAAGTTTAAAGATACTGTCCTTGAGTCCCTAGGTAGAATCGGACTGTTTTGTCTTCATCACCCAAGCACAACGGAAAAGCACATCCAAGCAGAACAGAACAGAAAACTTAAAACTTAAAGGTATCAATTTAACCAAAGATTGAACTAGTTTCCACTGAGTTCTGGTATGCATGGTGTATCTGAATTCTGTGTGTCTTTGAACATCACAATTGTGCATGGGTCATGTGAGAAAAACAGGGTAGCTCTATTTTCTGAGATACTTTGCACAGGTCCGTTATTTAGCTTTCTGTTTATAAAGTCTAATCCACCTGCCTTAAAATTTTATAAATGCTGCTTTTCATTTACCAGGGTTTCTAGCATTACAGTAGTATTCAGAAATCTCACTGTGATCACAGTTATGCTTGATTTCTTTATTAACAGCAGTATTCAATACAATAAATACAAAAGCTAGGAAGCAACTATTGAAGCAAACTCTGTAAAAACTCTTGAAGACTACTTAATGAGAGAAGGGTAACTCCTAAACTATGTAGCTTTTATTTCCAAAACGAGTTAAGAAAAGGTCCAAAACGTTTGTATTCATCATAGTCTGTGTAAACTTCATGTTATGAAGCTGACATCTATAGCTTCTGTGATCTTCATTTTGTGGAGAACTTGCTATGGCATTTCTATTTTTCATGATGTTTCAAGTTTCTGTAAATAGTAGATGTCAGAATTTCAACATTAACCTGAATTTACACTTCTTGAATAAAAAATATTTTGCTACTGGTTTTCTATTTAATTCAAAATTGCTAAGGCATAGCCTTTTTCATTCACCTTAACAAAGATTACCACTCTCCATTTATGAATATACAATAAACAATAGGAACAATAGTGATAGCTCTCAGCTGATATTAATAAAAATATTTATATTTATTGCTTCTTTTAGTGGGTATGGGTAGTTAAAAGTGTAGATTTTGTATGCCAAGGCAAGTATTCTTAGATTCCCAACTTTTTTTTAATGAACAGTTTGTACAAGTACATGTTTTGCAGAGCAAAATTATCCCTTCTAGGGAATGGTCTTTCAAAATGAGCCAGTAGTTTGTGTCCTTTTGGTTACATACCCTTAATTTTTTTATCCCGTTTTTCCCAACACCACCAAATGGACACATTATTCAGACTAGAAACAATGACAGAAATGTTAGTTTCTCATCTATCAAATATATGGCTCTTTTAATTCTCATGGGCTTAGGTCTGTTAAAAGCTTTTTATATGTGTACATACATATATAGCTATAAAATATTTTTAAATTATATTTTTAAAATATAATTTTTAAATTATGGTAATCATGTTTTGTCTATCTTTAGAAAATACGGTTTTTGAACATTCAAAACCTCTGAATGTAGGCCTCATCTAGAAAAATATAATTTTAAAGTGTAGGTTTTTAGTTCTGTTGTAGTAATGTATTTGTCAATTTCCTCTACAGTTATTTCATGATGAAGTCTGTTTATATATTATTGCTGTAAACAACTATATTAGAATGTACATATGTAGACTAAGTGCTGGGTCCTGCACTTTGGCCACAACAACCTTTGCAGCACTGCAGGCTGGAGGCAGAGTGGCTGCACAGCAACCAGGCAGAAAGGGGCCTGGGGATATTGACTGGCAGCAGGCTGATCATGAGCCAGGGACAGCAGAATGGACAGCAGAATGGACAGTGTGCCAGTGTGGCATCCTGGCCTGTATCAGGAATAGTGTGGCCAGCAGCACCAGGGAAGTGATTCTTCCCTGTGGTGGGCTCTGGTGAAGTCACACCTTTAAATTCTGTGTCCAATTCTGGATCTCCCAGTTTGGGAAGGACATTGAAGTACTGGATTAAGTCCAGAGGAGGGCAACAGGGCTGTTGAAGGGCATGGAACACAAGTCCTATAAGGAGAAGCTGAGGAAGCTGGGGTTGTTTAGCCTGTAGAAAAGGAGGCTCAGGGGAAACCTTAACACTCTTTATAACTGCCTGAAAGCAGAGTGTAGCCAGGTAAGGGTCAGTTGCTTCTCCCAGGCAACCAGCAATTGGACAAGAGGATACAGTCTTTGGCTGTGCAGGGGAGCTTTAGGCTGGGCCCTTTTTTTCACAGAAAGGGTGATTGAGCATTGTAATGAGCTGTCTGGGCAGGTGCTGGTCACCATCCCTGGAGGTGTTTAAGAAAAGACTTGATTATGGATTTAATGCCACAGTCTAGTTGACAAGGTGGTGTTAGGTCATTAGTTGGACTCAATGATCTCAAAGGTCTTTTCCAACCTAGTTGATCTGCAATTCTGTAATTCTGTGTATGATTCTTTGTGAATGCATGTCTGTATATTTATACGTAAAGATCAGTCCCAAACCCAGTGAAATAAAGTAGGTACTGAGCTTAATAAAAAACTCCAATTTTTACAATTAGCACTCTGGCATAGAAATTTATTAATAATTATTTCTTTTATTTTTAATCTCCTTGTAGTAGACCAGATTTTTTCTATATATATTAGCTATAATCATTCAGTACTCTGACAAGTTTAATATTGCAGAAGATCAAGGAGCAACATATCCAGAAACTTTAGAAAGTCAGAGGATGGCTTCAAACATGAAAAATACAAAAGTTCCTACTATAAAACTACTAGGTAAATCACTGAGTGCTTTACCTGAACATGAGATGAATGAACTGAAACAAGTCTGGAACATATGTTTACTTTCGAAGTCTTACTTCAGATATGCTTGATTACTGCAATTTCCATTCCGTGCATTTTCCTTGTGTAATTTATGTTGATTTATTGAAAATCAATAATGTATATTTGAAGACAATACACAAAAAAAGTACTAAATCTAAAATTAATTTTACAAATGTAAAATTTGTATGAATCTTTTCATTAGGATTTGCTTAATCCAATCTGATGCCAAGTTCTGTATTTCTGTCATACGTATAATAAAACTCCTCTGACTATTCTGTCCTATGTTTGGACACTCACCCAAAATTAGGAACAATGGTAAATATATATATGATGAAAAAAAATTCTAAGGAGAAATCTGTATCTGGGACTATTAATCTGAATACAAAATACAGCCCGGTGTACAAAAAATAATATTTTGTCTTTATTGGCTAAATAGAGAAAGATGAATTGCTAGAGCTGAAATAGAATAGATGGAAAAGCCATAAAACCTAACATTATAATGTTCTTCCCTTTAAAAAAATCTTTGATTGCATGATGTAGAAAATCTGGGATAAAATAGAGTCACAGCATTTTTAGAAAGTCTTAAAGGAGCTGACCCGAAATGGGAGGCTGTTCTCAAGTCAGTCTTGAGCAAGACAGAGTAATTAATTAATTCAGATTATTCTCATAGAATCACATAATACAATCATGTTATATCCAAAAACATTAAAATATACATAGTATTTTTTAAAAAAACAGGCATTATTTAAAAGATCGAGGAGAAATTTCAAGTATTTTTTGCATATTTATTTTAGAAAACATTTAGTTGCTGGATCAAAGAACCATAACTCAGTAAGACATAGATATACTAGGCAGCCTGGATTAAAAGATATTTAAAGTCATTGCAATAGAAAATGAGGAAATGGCAAGAATTAAGTAGCATGACTTTGTAAAAAGAAAATTTGGTTTCTTCTCAGAAAATTATTTCTTCTTAAAAAAAAAAGATCTTTTAGAAATTATTTACCTCTCCTTATATTTATGAATATACAATAAAAAATAAGATAATGATAACTTTCAACTAATATTAATAAAAATATTTGAATTTATTGCTTCTTTTACTGTGATTGGGTATTTAGTTGGCAATATTTAGTTGATGAGGTATAAGCTTGTAAAACTTCAAAAATTTTTCCCTGAAATGAACACAAACTGTTACGTTTCTATGATAGGAGAAGAAGTAAAATGCCCTGGATCACAAAAAAGATCAGTCCTTATCATATCTAGAATTTTGAATGAAACATTTCAGAATTTCTGTCTAGGTCTTTTGTTTGACATGTTTATTGGTCTTCAAAGGTCAAAAAGGAAAGAGGTAAAAAAACTTGTGATGACAAAGTTTTCTCTAATTATGTGATAGAGACCATTATCCTCATGGTTGTCCAGTCTTGGTTGTGAACTGATGTTTTGTAAGCATGAATTCTTTTGTCTGTGTAGTTAAAACACTGATCATCAAAATATTTGCGGAAAAACTGTATATAAAAGATATAAATAACTGATTGAGAAGGTTATGTCATTGTATTGCTATGTGCATGGTAACGTTTGTTTCTTTTCTGCATTTCCTAACCTTATAGATTTGATTGTTACAGCTTTTGCTTAGTTACAAATTTAGCAAAATGAGCAAATGAGGCCAAAATTAGATAGCATGACATAGCACATTGTATATACAGGAAGGTTATAACGAAAAGATTCAAGGTAGCATTTTAATTTGACATACATGAAAGAGGGCAATGAATAAGAAATCCCTTGATCTTCATCACTGATAGTCAGAATAACCAAATCCAATTGCAGATATGCAGGCTGCTGTGCAGTTTGTGCTGCGCGGGGTTTGGCCATCCCCGATTCAGGGCTTTTTCCCGGAGGTCCCAGGGATTTCAGGGGTCCCTCCTCTGTCGGGAGTCTCTCAGCAGGAGCCGAAGGCATCTTCTCCTTTGGCTGAGACTTTTTCTGTGATTTTTTTAGGTTTTGTCTCAACTCCCTCTGGAGTAGGGGGCGGCAGGGATGTTCCTGGGGCTCCACCCACTCCCTTGATTTCCCTTGTGGCTTACATTTCAGGGATTTCTGTCATTGGCATAATTTCCTTGTTCCCTGCTTGCAATTTAGATTGATGTGTTACTACTTCATATACCACTCTGCAAGCAGAAAGTAATTTTGCAGCTGCAGGATTTCTGTATGCATTATACAAGCTGAGGTTTAGAGTCCTAGAGAAATAGATTAAATAAGTTTTTTGGGTCCTCATTTTGAAACTGTTCCTGGGCCACTTTAAAATATCTTTTAACTGATCTCTGGAGACCTTAATTGGATGATCCTTTACCATTAACTCTATTTGATCTAGAGTTCCCTTTGAGATCTGGACATTACATTGCCCGCTTTTTTAGCTTCCCCTGAAGACAACAAATCACTCCTACCTTACTTGTAGACAATTTCTTCCTCGGATCCCTTCCTTTCTGTGAATGGCCAGCACCACGAGCTCCTGGTTCAACTCTCGCCAGCGTCTAGGGATCTCTGAGCTTCTTAACATCCCGGGGACTTTTCCAGCTTCCAGCTGCTTATGTTGTCTTCTTTTCTTCAGGGAGGTCTTTGACTCTGAGACTTAACAGGTATCTTTGTTCACCACTGCGTGCACAGCAGTGCAGGGGCTTGGCATCACCTAATTAGTGGTTTGTCATTAGTCTCATCTGTCTTCTCAGAGCCAGAATTAGCAGAAACATGGATAAAACAGTTTTTCTCATGTTCGTACTTGGATGTTTATTATATCTTATCAGAAAGTACAGAAAGTATAACAGCACTTCCAGCTCCTTGCTAGAAGTAAGGAAAATGGCTACAGAGACAACTGCTACAAGGTCTTTTAAGGCTAAACAGTCCAATAGGGAATTAACACCTATATTATTTATAATTTTGACCCAATAACTACATTCCCATGACCCTTAGAGTGACACTAACTGATCAACCAGAAACTACTACCTGAAATCTATGAAGAAGAAGGAAGAAGAAAGATGAACAAAGAAATAGATAACACCCAAAAATCTCCATCTTGTCCTATACTTATTGCTATACTATAAAACCCCCAGATTTAAAACCCATCACCCTGTGAAACCATACACTTCTAATTCACTACACACTCGTGATTTCTACTTCACCACTCATATTTAGAAGCCATCTCCAAGGCCTCAGGTCAAAAGCAGTCTTTTCCAGGGGGTTTGTGTCTGAAAGCGCAGAAAACTCGGAAACTCCAGATTTCTGGAATCCAACACAGATAAGTTGTACTATGGTCTCCATTGCAGCTACTGGTTCATCTTGGAGCTAATGGCATCAACCAAAAATTTACTTGACACTTGTTTCAATTTTTTTATTAGGCTATCTGGCTCTCCTCAAGTCTTCCAGTTCACCAGCTGAGTCTCTCATTCTTAAAGCCTTTTTGGGGGATTTGCCTTAGCTGTTCTGGGCACTGGAAGTACTATATTAAATTCCTATGATATGTACAGCAGTGGAAAATAAATAGTTTCTTCACTTCTTTCATCAGTAGGAAGAAGTGCAGAAGTATGCGCCAGTTGCCATAAATCTTTCAGGAAATGCTTCTACTGTTAGCCCAAAATGCAAATAACTTTGAAAACGTACTGGTTTTCCTCAAGGATTTATAGTTCTGTCTGAATTAGTGGACAGAGAGTTTTTTTCTAGGATACTTGGTATATATCTAAAAGTTGGGAAGATCTTGATCAAGATTACTTGAAATATTCCTGGCACATGTTGAATTGTATACTTGTTTTGACAGACTGAGCAGTTATAATTGAAAACTGGATTGCAAATCAATTAAAAATATTTTAAATTATTTCTCACAATATTTCATGTTTTTGATAAATTCTTAGCTCAACTATTTTATGTATAGGTATGGATTCTAATTTGTAAAGATTAAATATTTTTGTATTAACCCAGTGTTTAATGATGTGAAAGAGTTCTCCTTAACAGTAAGCATTTAGGAGCCCTACAAAAAAGACTCTTATTTTTATTTTTATGTGAATTTTGAGAGTGATAAAGTGGAGGTACTCAATCTGTATTATTTTGATTCTTTATTATTTTTGTCCGGTAAATTATTCCCAGTTTGATGACATACTAGAAGTAATCGGAAATTTTTAATTGTACTCTTGGATATATTAAGCAAGAAGAGACATAGTTTGTGTATAAGAAAAACCCAGAGGATTGGGTTGCTGTGACTAAAAGACCTCACCAGGAAGCCAGAAGCAAGACAGATGCAAGCAGAAAAGCACTGACTTGCAGAGAAGACATTTTTTTATGCTGGAATTGACAGAGCTTCACAAGCCTCAAGGGTGTCTGTAAGCCTCAAAGCCTCAAAGGACTCTGTAAGTCAGGTCTGTGTTACTATCTGTAACACATATACTATATCTATACTGTGAAACTATCAGTTTTTTATGCTGCAAATCCAAACTGGCAAAATGGGCAATGTCCACAGGAGCAGTAGCACACCAAAGTCCTTTATTTCCAGACATCCCTAAACCCAGTAAAGATCTTGACTTATGTATTAGACTAATTGCAAGTATGCTGGTTTTAAATACTACATATTCTGTTTTTTGAGGGATTTACTGTCTTGTTTATGCATGAGGAAACAAAAAGTCAGTAAGAGAGTTACTTCATGTATGTAGGTATGTGAGATGGAGAGGACTAAGTCCTGAGATGCTGGTCTTATTTTGATTAGTATGTTTGCCTGGTTGTCGCTAGTATCTTTCGGAAGTTACTCAGTGGAAAACAAACGTCCAGTAGTCTTCCTTTTCTAAACAAAAATCTTTATCAACATCATGATGACTTCTTTCTGCTTCTCTGTAAAAGCCTCAAGACTATAAACAGTCACATCTTTCCCTGGTGTGCTCTCTCTATCTCTCTCCCCTTCTTTCCCTGTGCTATTATTGTGCAATTTGCAGTATCTAGGGGGAACTATGTATTTTCCTGCCTATTTTGATTCTATCTAATATGCATTCATTTCAGAGCTATTGTAGGGGGGAAAATGGTTGGAAGATGGAGGGAGAAGAACAAGAAGGAAAAACTTGGGGGAATATTATCTTTTGAGCACCGTGTCAAAGACCATTCTAATAATACATACCAAAGAACTCCACACCACTCATATCACTGAATGTGATGAAGTTTGGATCACATTTCCATTTTAGAATTGTAGTGAATTTGTTGGAGATTTGTCTCAAAGTACTGATCCATGTGCCAAAATCTGCATCATAAGAAATGTTACTTCTGTGATAATCTAAAGATATATCAAACAAGAGAAGTTTTATGGAGGGAGGAAATGCATGTTTTATTGATCTAATTTATACTGAGGAGAAAACTATGAGATTTTCAGAAATAAATTGCTTTTTTAGTCATATACAATAGAAGATTAACAGTAAAGATGCAGACCAAACAAGTGGAATAATTCACTATTCAGTCATGGTCTTTGATGTAAGAACTACTAAGAAAGAGGTAATAGATGCAAGAGAATAATGTTCTGTTAAGTTAAAAATTAAGAAATCTGTACCAGGAAATTCTTGTGTCTGACATAATTCAGAAAATTCTACAAATATATGATTAAAGTTAAGTTTTCAGTAGTGGAACACTGAAGTGTTGCATATAGATAAAGCCTTATAAAATAAGGGCCTTGTTACCCTTGTAAAATCATGGCTCAAGCCTGCTACTTTGGCTAAGTGGAAGAGGACTATGGGAGAGTGACTTAGCTGGAATAGAGAGACGTGAGAGACTTGCTGTGTGACTGCTGCATGTCCACATCGTGATGTTTGGTGGTTGGTTGGGTTGGGCATATTGTGCCTTAAAATATATAAACAGGATAACAGCTTTGGAAGGCCTGGGTTTTTTTGCAATATAGCGACTCTCCTTTGCTCTGCCTGGGGACTTTGCATGACTGCATCATCACACAAAAGTATTTGATTGCCTAAATAGGTCTTTAAAGTTACATTTTTAAAGTTGTATAAAGGCTGAACCAGAAATGAGAGCTTCATTAAGACTTTCCTTTGCTTTCGGCTTTCAAAAATTGAGGGGGTAGAAGAAGTGAATTTTTTGGCCTTTCATGTATCCTTACACATTAGATATAGGACATCTTAAAAATACTATTATTTTTTAAAAATCATTTAAATGAGCAGCCCATAGGAGATGCATTCTCATATAGTGTCCTGATGGTTTTACTTGTATTACAAAAGAGTAGGAGAGGAGTGAAAGGAAATAGTGATTCATCAGATTGGTAGGATCCAAGATAATGGTAATGAAATAAAATCTCTGGTAGCCACACTCTCTGTTGTACTTAAAATGAATCACTAGTCTATTTTTAAACTGGTGTTTACTGCTCCTGACACTGAAGAGAATGTGGCGACAAAAAAAAATTAAAAGAAAGAACTTACGAAAAGTACTTTTCTTTCCAGAACAATCTGCCACAGGCAACACAGTATTTCAACTTGGACCATGTCGTTCATAGCAGAAAACAAATGAGGCAACAGCAATAACTGATTCAAGAACAAAAGAAATTAAAGGAGAATCTTTGATAAGTTCTTTAATAAAAACATAGACTCTCAGTATTGCTATCATAAGGATATGATAAAAGGAAAAGATAAACTGTACATAAAAATCTAGTGTTCCTTATCCTAAATTAAACTACTGAAATGATTCAAATCTTGTACTGGAAAGGGCAACAGTTTCTGTCAAGAAACAACCTCTGAATTTCAGAAAGCATGTTGTAGAAACCATGTCAAAGTGGGTTATTTAAAAGTGGTGACAGACCATCAGGAGATGTTTTTCTCTCCTTTGACTATTGAAAAAGCCTCTAGACAATTTTGTCTTGTAGGACTGTTAAATTTTGAGATGACTGAAATTAGGAGTGATTAATACATTGTTTTTTTCATTATATGTGAGGGATGTCTGATGTCTATGGTGAGGTGAAAGGAAAGATTGGCTTGAATTAAGTGAAATTAAGTGAATATAACCGTAACAATATAACCATTAAGTTGTATATAACCATGCTGTAGTATTAACATAAACTTCCATTGATTAAGGCACCTTTTCTTGAAGTGAAACCTAGAAGAAATACTTGTGATTTTTTTGTACTGAAGCTTTGTTCCTATAGCAGTCTGAGCAAAAGAGATCAAACTGTGGGTTTGTAAAAAAAAAATCTAATTTTTGCTTTTTTATTTTTGTCTTTATTCAATCTCCATGTGTCAGGAGCCTTCCCGTCTTCACCATCAATAGTAGACATTAAAAAGATCTGCAGGTGAATAACAGTAATGCATATGCAGGATGAAATTATTTATGAAGAGTGGACACATGGCCATGCTAGAACATGATCAGACAGACTGTGATGTAGTCCTAACTCAACAGGAGGCTCAAACCACAATCGGAAGCAGTTGGTAACAAAAAACAAAAAAACAACTCTTAATTGTTAGGCTTGCTCTTCTCAAAATTGGCAAGTGTGAGCTGTTCTGTCACTGTTGCTGTTTGCTTAACTGGTAAATTCTATTTCTATTCCCTCAGTGAACAGGAAAGACACTCAGAACAGCATCGATTTTTTTCTCAAGGAAGGAAGGAAAGAAGGCAAGCGACATCCCTCCTGAATGAAAATAAATCTCATGAGATTGTCTTGCCTATGGTAACAAAACAGGTTACCGAAGGTGAGGGTAGCAGGAACCAAATTAGAAGCTCCCTGTGGGAAAACAAGGTGCAATTACTTTCCATTTCTGCAAAGTAAAATGTTGTTATGTAGATGAAGGATGACCCCTATTCCTGTGAACCACAGTTGATTAAACAATGCTAAGCTTCAATAGGGCTGTCATGAGCACAGACAAAGTAGTGCCACTCAGGGCTCTGGGAACACAGTGCAATGTGGCTGTTTTGTTTGTTTTGGGGACAGATACAGAATTTTGTCCTGGTAATACTTTTTAACTTTCTTATATTAATCCTTTTTTTTCACTCCTACTTTACGGTTTTGACCAGAAATTCCTCCTCTATGTAGAGCTTCTTTTTAGACATTAATTTTTTAGTGGGGTGGTTTTAGGCTGTAGACAATACATACAGTCATCAGTAGCAGTTTCAGAATTCTATCTGCTGAGTGCTGTCTTTGATGACATGACAATTTTTGGTTCAGGGTTGGTGCTTTTAGAAGCTCACAAATTCAAAATAATTGAAGTAGGCTGAAGAGAATTGGATGGGAAGGATAGAAGTAACAAGACATGGGTGAGAAATGCAGATGTCTCAGCAACTCATGTATGCTTCATTGCAGCACTTAAATAGAATTTGTACTTTCATTATGGTATTCATATGCTTTCTCAATATGTTGTTGCACACCCTTGCTCTTGCTTCAGCTCTAATATTAGGCTTCCTTCTGACGGCATGTATCAGGACCCACTTAAACATGTGCAAATTTGTACTCAAAATTTATCTAAACCTCAGCAATGAGTTATGCAGTGCAAGGCTGTTCCATGTTTGTAATATATATTCCACCTGTTCCTGTGGGACACAGATTTTAAGAAAGATGACTGTACTGGCTACCAGTTACATGCAATGGAAAAATTGCAGTTTTAAGCCTCCTTCAATATTAGGTATCCATTAAGTATTTTGTACTATCACACATACAGCAATATTTTTCCTGCAAGAGAGAACCTTATATGAGTGATGCAGTGTCTATCTAAGTTTTGTTTCCTTTGCTTTTCTTGTAACTTAATTCAAGAAATTGAGAGGCCATATCCAGTTGACCTGAAAACTTCCCTTTAAAGCACTTCAGTGGAAAACATCTTCAGTGCCTGGTATTGTATTACTGCATAGATATATTATGGTAGTGTTTGTACATGTGTGTGCGTGTTTATACACTATATATAGCTGTCATTTAGAAATTAGACTAGAATGCTGTTCTTATAATTCTGGCAGAATACACAAAGCTTCTGAATGGGGATGTAAACTACGTCTGGTGTTCATAGACGCCAATATCAATTCTATATACAGAACATGGCAACAACCATTTTTAATAAAAACCAACTTCTGTGGGCTGATTCCTCTACAGAACATTGTGTTACAGTCTGATTCCTTCACAGGCTTTAGTACACTGAACATTACTCCAGTAGCAACTCAGATCTAGTGGATTTCCTCTGACTTGCAGGGGTGATGGGATTCATCTGATTCTGTTCAATATGTTCATCAAAACAAAGAGGAAAATGGATAACCTTTTCTATTTAAGGGGAAACTTTTATAAGGAAAACTGACACTGTTGTGCATGTTCATGATGGGAATTAATATAGCATTCATAACACAGACTCTTGACTAGCTACAGAACTGTGGGTTGTGGCAAATACTTGGCCCTTCATAACACCATGAATTTAAATGGCATGGGTTTCCTATGCCTTGTCACCAAATAATTTGTTGTATGCAAAAAAAACAAGAAATATGTAAAAAGAACCCCAGTGCAGAATAGCTGCAGTTATTTGGCTGAGCTGTGTGTTCTTTACAGTACCCTCTTTCCATCATTGCAATGACACCACCTGTCACAAAAATACCAATAAAGCCTTCATAACCTCTACTGATTTTACTCTTATGTAAGTTAATGGCTGACTCTGAATAGGTGGTCTAGCCTTGCAGCTCCTAACAATGTCATTATGAACCGTGGGTGATCAGAACCCCTTCCCATTGAGCCATGAATCCTTATTTGTGGTATTTGCTTTAACACGAAGTTATCAAGATTGTTTGCACCAAAAGTTTTGATTTAAACTGTTGGAGTCAGTAAGTCAGGAGTTTCTCTGAATCCTTCAGGGAGAGATCAGAATGCAGGGATTGAGTTGAAACCTTTAGATGGATTGAAGTATATTAGGCCTCTCACTTAGAAGACAGAGGTGAAGATTTAGGTTGTAACATAAGAGAGAGAAAATAAGTAAGTAAATGGAATAAGTTTTAAGTGCTTTTAGTGAGCAAAAGGTCTTAGACACCTGAGAAGTAGTACATGTTCTAGTGAAGGTTGAAAAACATGCTCGTGTTTTCTTAGAGGCTCCAAGAACCTAGCTTCAGACATAACAGAGTTAGAGTTAAGAATATTGCTTACATTTTTCAGTTAGAACAAGATAGGCCATGAATGTAGTCTATACGTAGCCTGGTGTGCTAAGAAACCAGAATTCTAATAGGTTAAGAAGTAGTGGTCTGAGTTTGTGTCTTAGCTAGTTGGGAAGTTTCTATAAAAGAACATGCATCAGGGAGAGCTGGGGCTCTATGCCATGGCTTTATGCCATGTGCATTTTGCCACTGCAGCTTTGCCATTGCTTTATGCCATTGCTTTGCTTTGCTTTGTTTTTGCTTTTGAGACTGATGTGCTTCTACAATAAATAACTTTATAGCAACTATTAGCTGCTTTGCTTTTTACACAAAGGAGAAGAAGCCTGACAGTGTGGGTGCACAAGAGGCACCCGGAGGTTCCCCAAAACCTCACATAAAGTCTTTTCCTTTTGTTGAAAGTTAAGTGCTGTTTCATAGCTTTAGCTTGTAAGCTCTCCACTGTGGAGTCTATCTTGATTTTTATGCCCTGGACAATGCTGGTAATATTGTTGGGTTTTTGTAGTAAATGGGAAGGATAACCCTTATACAGCTTCCTACAGGTACTGCAGAAATTCCTAATCATGCCTCAGCAGCAGAGATCAGCACTAAGCTTTACAAAGAAGTAGTTACCAGACAAACTACTTTCCATAACAGCTCTAACTAGGAAGGAGACAAGGTACAGCCAGACTGAATCCAGTCTCTTTACACTTGTAAACATATATACAGAGGAAGAACAATCTGGGACAATTAAAATACTTTCATACTGTTTTCTGAGTTTAGTTTGAAGAGATCTGAAACTCTTATAGAACGAACTAGACACTGCTCTGCAATATGAAAATTTAATGATGTTAAACACAACCTATGGGGCTTTTCTAGGGCACATCTAAGGATGCTCTTTTAGTGTATCTGGTTTAGAACTCAGACATCAGCAGTGGAACACCTTTATATCTGAACTCACACTTCATTTGGTCCCTGTGATGCTCATCTTTGCCCTTCTCTGATAATTTTTGAAAACTTTCGTCTAGCTGAAGAAATTCTTTTGCCTGATTTATCTGTCTTTACACAGACGGCTTTCAGTTTAAACAGAGTCTGGGGCCAGAACTTGTCAGATTTAGATGGCAGAAGGCAGGAGTGATGTTTTCCCCAAGCATTAAAGGAAAGAATATAATTCAATACAATTCAAATATAATGGAGCAATACATACCAATACTACAATCTTTCAAGTGATCTAAGCATAACCACAGAAAGAAGCTGAATTTGACAGGTTTGTGTTAAATACAGCCAGACAGGTGCACATATTGCACTGAGACAGTGAGGTCCATTCTCACTAGAATTTATAAAACTCAATAAAATCTTTCTGAGACTTAGTTCCCTCCTGTGTTAAGTGGTGCACATCCCACAGGCAAGTCCAGCATCATAGCAGAATAAAAGATATCATGTCTGCATGGTAGCAATTTATTTTGGTTTGGACAGACTTTTTTTTTACATTCAAGCTGGTTTTGCAAATCTGGCTTTAATTCTGTCAACAACTTGTTTCTCCAAAGAGTTAGGGAGTGGGAAGTTCATCCCCATGGAGATAACGTTTGCTAGGGCTGTGCTGCAGGCACCACTTAGCACCACAGGGACTGAGTGATTCAAAGAAATGTGCTGACTCTGCTGAGATTTTCAATGAATCAAGGGGAACCTTGTCCTTTAGTAGTTGTGATATTGGATGAGAAATGTCAGAATGAAATTAATCAGTTTCTTGGTGCTTTAAGTGAGATTAATTGAAGAGAAATTTCATTTTCCCTGGAAAAAGAATGGAAAATTCTCAACCTATCATTCATGGAAGGATGATTTATTTTTTTCCAGCTCTGTCAGTCAGAGGACCTTTGATACAAGTAGATTAATCAAAGACACTTTATCCAATCACAGCTAAAAAGTGTTTTTTCCCATGTCCCCAAACAAAAGACATTGTATCATTGTAATAGAAAGGGCAAAACTACAACTTCAAAAACAAGGAGAGTACAAATTTAGCTGTGCATGTTACATTGAAAAGAGGGAAAAAATTAACTTGGTAACCAAATTATTGAATTTTTATTAATCTATCTAATTTTTTGGTGTCAAATTATCTTTGGGTTTCAGAGATCATCATGGAGCTTTAATTAAAAGTACTTTGAAATCTACATTGCTCAGCTGAAGGCTTGCTCAGGATGGACAGCTTCTTGTCCAATGAACATAAACTGAATCAGACCTGTGTTTTTTAATGAACTTCCTAATGAAATTAAGCATTCCAGCTGTGGGTGACACATTTATCCTGCAACCCCCCAAATATGTATGCAAAATTGCTTGAAGTTTAAAATAAAAACATTTATTTATGAAACTTCTTAGCCCAGTCTAGTGGCTTGCATATTTATATCAATATTTTGGATCTTGGTCTGCACTTTTACTGTCTCAACAGCAGAAGATTTGATAATATAAATTTATTCATTTCTACACTCAAGACTCTACTTAGGGTTGCAGTTTTTTATAATTCTGCTCAGCTGTAGGACAGGACTTTTCCCTTGTTCTTAAGTTGCAAACAATTTGAGGTAGATATTGTCTTGTTTTAGTTTGGCTTTTTGCCATGTGCCAATGTAGCTGTTGCATGTTGGAGTCAGGACTGAAGCTTGGGGCTGCTGTGATGCTGCAATGGTAACATACTTTTGGCTCTGTAGTACAGTGTTTTACTGGTTATTCCATTGTATCACCTCATCAATTTTCTAGCACTGTCTGCTTTTTTACACTAATCTACCAAAGAATTTTCAGACTGAAGAGCCAGCATTTCAAATACAGTTCCAGCTTGCAGACTAGCATGCTGTCCTTTAGACATGAAAAGGTCTCTCAATGCTTTGCCACTTTGAGGACAAATGATTCACAAATTTTACTTAATGTGTCTAGACATTGTCACTTGCTTTATAAATGGGGAGCTAGGAGAGGAATTCTGCTTATGACTTTACTCCCGTTGCATGCATTTAACCACATTTCTACATATCAGTAAAAGACAAAGGACAGGACATGCCTACTCGTAAGTGGTTTTGATAATTCAAAGTTACATAAGCCTGCATTGTGTCACTCAATTCTAAACATTCTCACATAAACAATTGCATGTGCATATCCAGAAATTGCATGAAAGTTTTGTGGAGGTTTTTTCCACTACTTGGCCTTCCTGTGTTCCTGTTCTAATTGTATTGTTAAAAGGACAACAGATGAAATTAATTCCGTACACATACATACCTCCAAGCTCTGTGGAAAGAGCTCCTGCTCCTGAATTTGATGGACTAGATTCTGACTGCCAGCCTTTGATAGGGCACAGCATGTGGTTAGAATGAGCAGACTTCAGCTGTTTATGTCTGGTTATATGCCTTTTGTGCTTTGTTGCTAAACATTGTGGAAGATAAATCTTTTTGTCTGTGGCCAGAGGAGAACAGGGACTGTGTTCGTGGCTTGTCAAGTTACTTTTACTGTCTCTCCTCACCAAGGATCCTTTCAGAGAGACTCATTGACATCAGCCAGGCATCTCTGTTTTTTTGCCTGCCTGTTGGATATGTTTCCAATCTGCTTTCCTAAGTATATCCTCCCCTGCACAGTATAAACCCAGGGATGACGAAAGTTTTAGCAATGTCTTCAATATCCCTGATTCTGTAATCTGCTACCTCAATATTTGTGGACATACAGTTCCCACAAGAAGGAAAGACATCTGTTCAAATGTTTTTCTGTCATTTTTGGAAGTCTATCTCAAAAAAAAAAAAATCATCTTTTTTACCAGACATACATGAGGTTGAAGTTCCCAGTAGTTTCCATGGTTTTAGCTTTGAAGTGCTAGTGCATAGAGTGCATATTTAGGCATCTTTTCATTTTGGCTTTCAGTTTTAATGTGATTTAAAGATATGTTAGGTGGCAGGTGAGAGACGAGTATTTTCCTTCTGGTCTACATACTTTGCTAGTGAAGGGAGTCATAGCTGAGGACAGAAAGTGCTTCTAGAGAAATAATATAATGGAATTAATATTTTGTAGCGATAATGTAGCTTCTTTGCTTGCACAGTAAGTTGACATCAGCCTCAAAGTTTCTTACAAACCATTGAGCAATGGGAAAACATGGCATAACAATGAGCAAAGGGAAAACATAGAATCATATGATTCATGGTTAACATGGAGTTCAGTGTTTCCAAGCTGATCCTCAGGATTTTGGACAGTGCTGAAAAATTTTGCTGATGATCATGCCACACAAAGAATATGTGAGGACTGAAATAAAAGGTAATTTGAACATCAGAATTCTTGTTTCCTATTCTACTCAGACTATCTGAGTGACAATAAGTCACTTAGTATTTAAACAACCAATATATTAGCTAACTGAAAGCATAAAATATCGAATAGAGATGTATAAACTGCAGTTTCTACTAGTAGGTAAAGATAATTTAGAAATCAGCTCAGAGAATCAGAAAATCATAGAATCGTCTGGCTCAGAAGAAACCTTAAAGATAATTTTGATCCAACCTCCCTCCCATGGACAGGAACACCTTCCACCAGACAATTTTGCTCAGAGCTCCAGTAAGACCTTCATGTCAGGAAGCATCCACACATTCCTTGGACAGCCTGTGCCAGTGACTCACTACCCTCACACTGAAGAATTTCTTCTTCATGCATCATTAAACCTTCCCTCTTCCCATTTAAAGCTATTACTTTTTGTCTAATCACTACATGTTCTTGAAAATAGCCTCATTCCACATCTGTCTTGTAGGCTCACTTCATGTTCTGGAAAGCTGCAATTAGGTCACCCCAAAGCTTTCTCTCGTCCAGTCTAAACAGCCACAATTCTCTTATTTTTTTCTCACACGAGTGGTGCTCTGTCCTTCCTTGGTGTCCCTTCTCTGGGACCCCAGAGCTGGATGCAGTGTTCCAGGTGTGGTCTCACCAGAGCAGAGTAAACGGGAAGAATCACTTCCTTCATGTAATTGTATCTCTAATGCTTGTGTATAATAGAATCAATTTTGGGGGAGTATTAATGAAATTAATTAGTTAATGTTTGTGCACCCCAGTGTGAAGTGGTATGTGAACATAAGCTATTGTTATTAACTTCCTTATTAAATTTGCTGTTCATACATATCTGGGGCAATCTGAAATTTTCCAGTTCAGTATTTCAACATTTTAGGAGCAAAATTGCTGTATTTCAGCAATGGACTGTGATTCACAATCCAGTATGGATGGTTACCTTTTATTTTTGTATAAACATCAACAAGTTCTTTGGAGCTTCTTTTTGTTCATCTCACTCCCTCTTCCCTCTGCAACAGTTTTGATTAAGCTGTGAAACTGGAGGTTTGAGTCTTCAATTCATTAGTATTCAGAAAGAATTTTTTTTAAGAGAAAAAAATTTACAATGTGAGAAAGAATGGATTGATTCTTAGCATGGGCATTAGGAAATAAAATGCAGATTCTCTTTCAATATTTTGGGCACGTACTTTGCATTAATTTCTGGGCACCCATCCAAATGTGAAATTTTTGCATTATAATTAAGAGATACTTTGAAAGGGTAACAGAATCCAGAGATATCCCATTGCCTTTATGTAAAAGTGCTATATTCAGTACTCATTCAGTATCCCTTTCTTTGGGAGAAAACAAGTAGAAGAGGTTATAGACTAAAACCAGAACAAATAAGTAAAATCATTGTTGCAACTTTCACCCATATTCAATGTAATATTATAAATGGTCGTTATTGCTTAAAAGTAACTACACAAATCAACTACCTCAATGGGAAGAAATCAGGGAGCAACTTTTTATAAAAATTTATAGTATCATATGCCTTGAAACTGCAGGGACCACAGCTAAACTCTGTAGAAAATATTTTGTATCTTTTAAAAATCAGTAACCAGTAAACATGAGAGTCAGGAGCATTTTTTTATCCTTTCTCTACATATTCTAAAAGGTTCTAAATATTAGAAATTTAAAATCATCTCTGTGACTTAGCTTGGCATGCTCTAGTTTTCTAATTTCTGATATGACATAGTCAGAATGAAGCTGTAATCCACATAGTAATGAAATAATAACTTTCATCCAAATATCTCAAAGACTTTAACCAATTAGTAAGACACCACAATTTTCTGTAAGATTCTAGGTAAATAGCCATTTTTCATAAAGTATATGTGAAACATATGAGGCTTATATGGCTTATTCAACAACATAAATATCCTTTCTAAGGATGCTGGAGTAGATTTGAAATTTTTTTTTAGGTCTTCTCTATTTCATGCTACCTACTCCTTTACTATAGACAAATATAAATTAAAAATACAAAGTAAAACCAAAAAAACCTCCCAAAAAACCTCAAATGTAAAAAAAAACCTGAAAAACTGCCAAAAAACCTCCACATTTAATGATGAATACTGATGACAATTGAAAAATCACATTCTGCAGTTTATTCAGTGATTTTTTTCAGTTAGATTGTGCTTTTTTACAGTAAAACTGTTTTTTTTTAAGAGCTATACATCCTCCCTGACTTCTATTTTTCTTATTACCTCTCTTTTCTCTCAGCTATGAATCCTAACACTTTATGCTAAATGGTGAAATGCTGTTGCAGGCTTTGCTTCTAACTTTGCAGTTTCATTATGTATCAGTAAGTCAATATGGAAAATAACAAAGTCACTTTGTGCATTGTGCTTAGTGTTTTTTCATTACTGAAGAAAATAACAATTTAGGTTATTTTCTTCATCTGTAAAAACTATTTGCATTTATATTTTCTGTATCAATATGTTTCCTGAATCATCTAAACTGATGTATACAGGTGTCTGCAGAAATTACATCTTTATATCAACAGGTTTATGCAAAGTAGGCTCGATGCTAAACTTGGTACAATTGATAAACTGTATTCATGCTCAACTCTAATGAAGATGAGAATAATAAATGTGTAAAAGCTGGATGTTGAAGTAGATATCCCAAAATGGTCCAAATCTTAGACTCTCAGAACTGAGTTTAGTGAACTCACCTTCAGCTTGTGCCTCTTTCTGCATTTTATATGATCTTCTTACCTATTTAGAAATAGGTATATAGCCCTTCTTGGTATGTTAGAGTTGGTTTGGAAAGTGGGAACTTTAGATAAAATCATCGAGGGGAAGAATGTATCTTAGCTAGAGCCCTGATTGAAATCAGTAAAAAATCTTAATAATTCATCAGTTACTGAACTCTGTCTGGTTGGTGATCCATACTAAAGCAAAGTAAGACAGGGGTTATGTCTAATTGTGATGGCTCTTTGTAGCGACAAAGTAATGTCATTTGTTGCTCAGATGGCCTATTTTTGCTATAACTAATTAGTAAAAGTAATCAATGTTAATGATGACTTTATCATTGGCAATAACTCACTCCTTATTTTAGGGGTAATTAGTGCTAATGTTATTAGAGAGAAGGCTAATAATTGGCAGTTAATAATTTTCAGTCTCTTCAGTAGATCTAACAGCACCGTAACATAGCAGAAGTTGATCATGCAAGGGTGGTAGGGTCAAAACAACTTAAAGAGAAACTGTAACTGGTTGATGAGCTCAGAGGGGTGCAAAAAGATAAGTCCACTAGCATACATTGGTAGAATACGGAAAGAAATTAACTTGTAATTAAATTTTGAATTGAGTTAAAGGTACTTGAACCAAATCCTTGAGTTAGTGAAAAATGTAAAAAATGAGTAAAATTAGTATTTCCAGGTCTATAAGACATTATTTGGGTGAGATGATATAACTTTATTTCTACCAAAATATGAAGATAGTTAATGCATAGGGGTACACAAAAGCTAGTGATGTGATTGATGTCCCAAGCCATTCAACCTCACCAAGACTTTCCCTTAATTGTGGTATACTTGGAGGAACTGCTGCATAATACAAGGGTTTCATTTGTGTTTAAGGCTTTCATTTGTGTTTAAGGCTTTCTGAGTTGGTAAGGAGGTTACAATGTTCAAGTAGTAAGCTCCTGTAGCTCCTGCAAGACATTTATCAGTGATTAATCCAAATTGAGGGATCCCTAAGAGGCTTAAAAAGCAGGCACATGGAGTGGGCAGCATAAGAACAAGTGGAAAATGTTAGGGCGAAATAAAAGCTGGAATATGTGCTTAGAGAGTTTTGTGCATGTTGTATTCACTGTTCCCTTCAGTAGCTGGTACGGAATAGACTCGGTCCTGTAGAGGTTTAGATGTAAGACTTGGGAAGTTAATGGGCTGCTTCCAAGGCAGAAAGCAGTCCTTAACAGTTCTTCCATTAATTTGGCAATCCTCTCCAGTAATTCTAATCTTTGTTCCTGTAGTGCAAGCTAGTGATGACTCCAGTGCAGGTAATATCATGGGAGTACAGAGACGAGTTCCAGACATATAAGAGCAGGCCAGTGCCCTACTTCTTTTAATATTTGCTTTTGCAACCAAGATTCCACAATCAGGAACATTTTTGAACATAGTGTGGGAAACATTGCAGATGTGCTGTCCCAGTATTTTCTGAAGAAATCAGAATGATCTTATTAAAACATTTCTGATGGCTGTAACCAATGCATAGCTTAAACTCTGAGTTGTGTTTGAATGATCAGGGTAGCTGGGAATGATGCTTCAGGGCTGGAAAAGAGCAAATGTCTCTTCCCTCTTGGAAAAGGTAAGAAGGGTGCAGGTAATTACAGATCAGTTTACCTTACCTTGATGATTGGGAAGATGACAGAATAAATAATCTGGGAAAGCTTTACAGGTACATGATGGAAAAGAAGGTAATAAGTTATGACTAGTCAGTAGTTAGCATGGGTTCATAGAGGGGAAGTCTTGCTTGACCAAATTTATAGTCCTATGACCTGGTAGATGAGGGATATTAACTGTAATTTGCATGACAAAGCAATGTAAAAACCCAAACACACCTAATTTTAAAGCCCCAGAGTTGCTATTGATGCCTGCAGCAAATCTTTGACATAGATTATATCTGCAAACACAGGGTATGGTCTTATCTGCATCTATTGATCAGAAGTGCTTTTCTACAGACATTGGAACTGCAAGAGCAGAAACTCTTGAGTAACTTCTTTTCAGAAGTTAGTGGTTGATACCAACCATTTGCTTTGTAAAGCAATTCCATCATCTGCCTTGTTTCCATTCATTTTGCATTTTGCAAGGGAACCCAAATGCATCCCACTGCAGTTATTTCATATAGGTCTGTATACTAGTTTGAATGCAAACCAGGGGGAGATTCCAAGTCAGAACTACACTTTAATAGGAAAATTAAAATAAAGGCAGAAAACACTGGCTTAAGCTGACAGAGTCAGGATACAACCTGACACCCTGTTGGTCAGAGTGGTGGCAGCAGTTCAATTACATGGTGGCTGCAGTCCTGTTGAAATGATGGATGTGGTCCTGTCGAAGTGATGATCCTGTAGATGGGTCTGATCTTCCTCAGAAGGTCCAATGCTGGTCATGTAGCTCCTGTCCTCTGGGAATCCAGTAGATGAGGCTGCTTGTGGTGTTCGAAACCGCTGATTATATCCAGGTGGGAATGCTTGGTTCCTCCCCCTGGGCGGAGCATCTCACCATGGGATGATGTAGTTTTATGAGTCATGCAGTGAGACCTTGATGGCCCATTAACAGAAGATATCCTTTGGAGGGAGTCATCAGGGACGTGTCATGGAAGAGATAAAGAATGCTGCCCCACCTGGTTTTAACAGCTTATGAAAATGGTGATAAAATACATACTTTTGGTTCATCTTACATTGTAACCTAAGACAAGGTCAAGAACCCTGGCATGAACTCCATGACATCCCAATTAATGCATAGTTCAGACAGGATTAAAGATGCCTTGATATGCCAAATTCTTTCCTGAGGAAAGGCAAGTTTGATACTGTTCTTGTCAATGCACGAAAAGAAAATGCTATCATTTACATCCTGAGACATCTTTGTGAAATTTGTCCATTCTGTAGATGATAGGTACTGGTAGATATAATGCTGATAAATATCCTGATTTACCTTGGTGTTGAGAATCTTACTCATTACCATATACAGCCTTTTTCAGGTGTTATTCAAGTTTGAGCAAAAAATAAAGGCAATTGTAATTATTTTTTTTTCTCTTGAGAATCACTCTAGAAGTCTGGCGACTAGGGCAATGTTTCAGTGATGATATTTCATGCTGGGGAGTTGCTCCTTGCCCACCCATACTTAAAGAATTAATGTACATCCAGATTTTTCCTGTTGGAAATGTCTAAACTGGGGGGTTTTGCTTAAAAATAAAAGCTTTTCTCTGTGCTGAATTCAGACTTGTAACTTAAATTCTCAGAATAATATGCAAATGGAATATTGATGGTGTTCTGTAAAGCTTATGCTGTCCTGATGATTAAAAGTGGATTTTACATTCTAAAAGCAGAAATGTCCTAGTAGCTTTTTGTCACAGATATGGAACTCTGTTATTTTTTATAATTTCCAATTTATAGTCCAAAATTTTGCTAGCATTACTGCATGTCCTTCTGAGATATTTTGCGGATGATGGATGCACAAATAAGAAATTTCTACTATGTTCCTGGTAAGTACATACCATGAGAACATCTGTGTTTTGCTGAAACAGGAAAATTTGAAAAAAGAGGACTTGGAAAATGCTGGATATGTATTGGAGTTTTTTATGAAGAAAAGAGACTGCCCTCAAACATCTTGATAAGGTAAGGGCTTGCTTCTGATTTCTCCAGTATGGCTGAGTCCCTGGAAAGAGAACGGTAAACTTTCAGCTTTGTTCAAGTGATGTGGCTCTGCTGTAGCTCACTGAGTAATCCTGAGTAATGCACAATTTATTGACCATTTGGAGGCTACTGGGGTCTTGAAACCTATTTAATAGGCACCTCAAGGCAGCAGCTCTCCCATAATAATATTACTGTAATACAGCTGCAATACAGTGGAGTGCTTTTGCTATAATGATGTATTATGGAAAATATGGTGCAGGCCTGAAAATCACCAAGGGAACTCATAAAATATTATTTAACCTTTTGTTAATTTAAAGGCTTCTATATTATCTGATTTATTTATTATGCGAGGAAAGTAGCTGAAGTCAATTGCACTGGGGATTGTGAGATTTGTACATGAGCTTCAGTTCTGCTATAAATTATGGATATTGAAAGGCTGAGATGTAAGCATTTAAACCTGCCCCTAAAAGCTGACAAGGTATAGCTTAATTTGTGTTAGTGACAGGTATTGCTGTTCAAATGAAAAGATAAAAATAATTTGAAGCTGTTGTCAATCCCACTGCACAGTCTATTTAGAAACCATGGGTCTAGGTCTTTGGTCTTTCATTAGCAAATTCCAGAGTAGTCTGTTGGAGTTTTTGCACAATTATGACTATTCTTTTTAAAGCATTTTGAAACAACTCATTTCAAAAGATGTAGTGTTTTGCACATTTTAATGGGATGTTGCATTAGGTGCAAGCTGCAATAGCCAGAATTAACTATGTAAATCTGTCAAAGTCAGTTCACTGTGATATTGTAAAGAACATGAAGATCAGATTTAGAATGGCTGAAGAGAAGGATTCCTTGGGCAAGAGCTCTCTAAGGTGCAGAGAGGCACAGCAATAGCCTTTTCTATAAGAAATCAGTTGCAGCATTCAAGAGATCAGGAAATGTTTGAGTGATGAGGAATTTCAGTACCTGGGTCATCACTACCAGGTATTATTAACTGCTGCAGAGCACTGAAATGCCAAACTCACTTATAAGCTGTGTGTGATCTGTAGTCCAGAAGGGAAAGTTACCTGCTGGTCAAAGTATAGTAGCAGATTTACTTACAGTAAAGTGAGTGAAATCAACACAGTTGTTTTGCTGGTTTGTTCTTATATTTCATGGAGTATAGGGCTCTTGATTTGGCTGCAATTCAACCTTGTGCAAGTATTTAGATTGCACAGGTTAGTTACCAGACTGACAGTTGAAATCTTTTATGAAAAAGAAAAACTCATACAAGTTTCCATCCTTACTGTGAATGTGTAAGACTTAAAGATCATACTTGCCTTAAACACTGTTAAGATCATAAAGGACTTTGCACAAGGACTATGGCAAACTCTATAAAGAATCAACTGGTCATCTTGGGCTGCTTCAAGTTAAGAGATTCCCTGCTCAGGTAGCTAGAATAATCAGGCATAGAATCTCCAAGAGAACTTAAGATGGCAGATACTGCTGAATTATTTGAATGCTGATAACTGATGGGATATATATTTGTCTTATGCATAGGTATGCATTTTCATAAGCCCAGATATTATGCAAACACATGGCATTTCTGCAGACAAATTACTTCAGAAGAGTTTTTCAGAATATTGGTGTTGTTTTGAAATGCAAGGGCTGTATATTTTTCATTGAAAGGATATGAATTATCATTTCTTCTTTGCTGTCAATGTGCCAAAGTAAATGTAACCTTTCTTTTGTCGTGCCTTATAGTCTGCTCTGTGGTAGATCTTCATCTCCATCCTTTTTACCCCAGTCAATCGAAGTGGGAAATATGTTGACATACATCACAGATCCCTCTCTCCTCAGCTTCTGGATTTCCTTCCTGCAGATACTGTAATGAAGACCAGGAATACTGGCTATGTAGAACTCATTCTAGCATGAGATGTTCATGCCTGGTCTCAGAGATGGGAATTACAAAGTGCCCTCAGGTACCTCAGGTACCTCTAGTTTAGATGAAGCCCTTGCGTATCAAATTAAAGGATGCTGTGCACCTAGCAATTGTACACAGACAGCTGTGTTGCACTAAAAAAAATACTAAGTACATTCATTTTCCTTGGAACCATTGCCCTTGGCAATTAGTGTAATTAACTGGGAATTATTTAATACATTTTATTTGACCTGATAGGTTGGCAGTTAGTAAAAGCCAGATTCTGACACCTCCAGCATGCCAGTTGAACACTGAAGTCAAAACAGGACTGCTGTCTTTATGTACACTTCTCTGAAAGCAGCAGCTAATATGTCAGTAAGGGTAAATTTCCGCAGGCTTTTAGGATTTTCACATGGCTGGTATCCTATGCACAAAAGGAGTGTGTCTAGTTGGGCCATGGCTTTATACCACATCCACTTCCATTTCAGAGCCAGTACTGAGGCTAGGATAAGAAAGCCTCTATTCCCTCAGTTCCTCAGAAAACATTCTGCCGGCTTGTGTTGTCTGTAGCCAGAATTCTGCTGGAAACTCCCTGGGGTAAAATGTTACTCTGAACCCCTCTGCAGTTCCCATACAGACCTGAGAGTCTGGGGTAATTAGAGCCCTGCAACTGGAAAGTATATTCAGTGATATGGTATTACACTTTGCAGATTTCTGAGGTGCTGCACAGATGCTTCTCTGTTTCTATTCATACCCTAAAAATATCTATCTCTGTATATTGGAAGTGGTAGATACCAATCTTTCTTGGCTCAGCTGTTTCATCTTTCCAGAGGAAAAGCAATCGCCCAATTATACACACTCATAAATTAACTTGACAGCCCACATACTGGAATTGTCATGCCTTCCTTAGCGGTTTAAATTTTTCATGAGTTCTGAGTCCCTGCAAATAGGGGCCAGAAAGGCCCCTTTTCAAGCCCCTACAGAAATTGTTTCATCTTTATTTTTCTGGCTTACTGGCAATGCACTCAGAGAGGTGATCGTTACGAGCTTCTCTTTCTCACTGGAGTCATTATGCTAAAGAGGCCTCCTGTGTTCTCTCATATAAACATATTCTTAGTAAGACAGTTGGTATCACTGGATCATTCATCATGTTCACAAAAAAAATACTGGATATACAGGCTTGAAGGCTGCTGAAGTTTAAATCTAAAAATAGGAGGGATATTTCTCAAATTTTCTTTCCCAGAGCATCATTGCTCCCTGGCATCTAAAACGTGAAAAGAGAAATTAGGATAAATTAGGGCCACTCATGGCTCCCACAAATACAAAGTGTAATCTTTAGGGTCTACTGAAACAGTGCAAGGAAATGCAGGGCAGTTAACATCTTATCCAGCTTGTGTTGCTTTATTCTAGTCTGTTCCAAACACTATTGTCATCCCCTGGAAACAGAAAATAGTTTCAGAAATATCAAAGTACCAGTATGTGTTCTCAGTTCTTGCTCTCATTGATATGCGCTATCAGTTCCATTTTCCTCTGCTTTTACTTACGTATCTGGATAGTCTCCCTTTTAGAAGCTTTTAATTAGGGCCTTATTTGGACTACTTATTTCTGAAAAGCTGACTAGATGCACAGTCCAGTATGTCGTTTTAGTTCTGATTCCAGTGGACATATAGATGGGCTGAGTTATATTTTGCTAAATTCAGATACTGTGATTCTATTATTGGTCATGCTGTTACAGCTGTCTTACTAGAGAACCTGTGGGAGGTACACATGTTGAAGAAATCAGACATAGAAATCCCCTTAGTGTTTTTGTGAATGGATTATTTAGCCTGTATTTAACCAGTTGTAGACAGTCCCCTTTGCAGTCTTCCTAGTGAGTTTCCCAGTTTTAGAAGTCAGTGCAACCATTTCATTGATGGTGCTCAACTCACTGTGGTGCCAAGGGTAGTATGCACCAGCGCAGGTTTACTCAAGGCTGAAACCAGGACAAGTCCTGAGGGGCTGGAATCACCTTCCTGCTAACCCCAGGAAACTCCTCCATGTAGAATGCTCTCACAGCACAGTTTTAGTCCATGGAGCTGAACCAAGACTGTGCTCTCCAAGACAGCAGACTTCATCAGGTGTTTGTATTCACAGAAGTAGCTCACAGGCTGGTGGTGGCATGGCTTTCTCATCCATGTATGCTATGTGCAGTAACATCTATTGCTTTCACTTATATAATACAGGAACAACAATTGCTCCTTCACACTGCAGAATGATCAGTTCGGGGTTTCTTCCAGCATCACACATACTCTATGAAATATGTGGGTTTTTTTCCCCTCAGTGTCGAAAAATATTGTTCAAAACACAGAACCCACTGCAGTTCATACCATAGAGCATTTCTAACTTTTTGTATGAGTTTGGTTTCTTTACATGGTCACTGAGAGAGAAGGTATGAAGTGGCTGAAATGACAGACGTGGTTAACAAAAGGGAGAGGGAAGTAGAGCTGAAAAAAGTTGTCTGTCTGACATATTTAGAAAAATTCTTGATAAGTAATGCTTTTGATTAGACAAGGTGTGAATTGTGGTGTTAAAAAATAATGCAATATCTGTTAATTTTTCCTTGAAAGAGTCCCCTGAAAGAAATTCCTACTTTCTCTGTTTGCCCCTGTGTTAACTTCTTAAGAAAATTAACAGGAATGGCATAATGCAATGGCTGCTTTCAGTTCTACTTTGAAAATCTCCTCTCTAAATTAATCCTGAGGAGCGGTAAAATAAAAACTTGAAAGAATTTTGGCAACATATATATGAAGATAAAACATTTGCTTTTAGGATAAAGCTTGGGTCTTCATAAGTTGGAAGTCTGGAGTCTATACATGCTGACATTTATAGCCAAGCTTTTTTGAATATCAGTGTTGCCTCAAGCCCTGACCAGGCTTTTTGGGAAAAGGGGCAAAACTCTTGCTGTTCCTTCATAGTAGCAAATTTTGGAAATCAAACAACTGTAAGAGAGAAGCAGAAACTGAGAAATAGATAGATAGATAGATAGATAGATAGATAGATAGATAGATAGATAGATAGATAGAACTAACCTGCAATTAGAGCAGTTGCTAAGAAAATAACACACCTTCTTTCCTTGCTTCCTGGGAGGTGTATAAGCGGCTTCACAATTGTCACAATTTGAGCTGTAGAATTGACAACTTAACTTGCCATTATGATTTCACTAAAAAAAACCAACTACTTTCATGGCTTGCTTCATATCAATGGTAGCTCTAAATCATAATGATCAAAAATTAGTTTTCTCTTTCATCCACTGTGCCCTTAATTTGCCTTTGAGCTTGCTTTCAGACTGCAGTTCCTCCATCATCAGCTGACTCTGGAAGTCTGGCTCTGCTGACAGAGCCCGCTGTTTATATGTCCCAATGAACTGAAACTGAGAGAGCACATCTGCTAGAGATTTTCAGAGCTACACCCCCAATTGCAGGAAGCTGAGCCAGTCAGTAGACAATTGAAAATTCTTCCTAAGAAGCACTCTTAGTTCTGTGGTTTTAGCAAAAGCAAGTGGTGAATATGATCCCATAAATTTGTGTGAATAGCTGTTGTTAATACAGCATTCACAGTGTACTGACACTCTCATCCTGGCACAGAGAACAGCCAAAAGTTCTTCCAGGTTAAGAAATCAGGTCCAAAATGTAATGAAATATTATTTCGTTCATTAATAATCTGCTATAGGGAGAATTCAGTAAAATGCTACAACATAGTTTGTAAAACACAGCAAACAGCATCACGTTTTGCATGCGTTTCTTTTTATTTGCAGTATTTAAAATATAAAAATATCTGTTTATTTACTAATATGATCAAGATGAGTAAGCATATTTAGTGCAATCCTCCCTCTACCCAGTCCTGCTACTGGGAGTCAGAGCCACATACCAGAAGGAAGGTTGCAAGCAGGATCTGAAATATTTTTGTTTGCAATCTAAGTGATGCCTGAGGTGAATCTGTGGTGTTAAAGCAATGATAATTGGCTTCTCCTGGCTTTCCCCACTAAAAGAAATTGAAATTCAATTGACTTTCAATGGAAAGAGTTGTGGAGCAGCAATTGTCATTGCTGTGACATTGTGTATTTCTGTGTCAGGCAATTTTCAGCAGCCAAGAGAAAGTGTTGCTGTAAATTAGAATATGATCCAAGAATGCATTTCATGGAGGCAGGACAGCACATGTGATGGATTTCATATGCTCAGTAGTAGGCTTGTGCTGAATGGTGTTGTGCAGGCTGTGTGTCTACAGCACAAAAGACACAGGGGCGTACAGCTCTGCCAGGTGCAGTGATACTTGGATGATAAGTTCTTTTTTTTGCAGCACAATAACAGTATCTTCAGCAGTAAATCAGAGGCTGAGGCATTTATTGTGTGAAAAGACAGATACTTAAAATGTATCTGGAGATTCTAAGGGTATATTTTCTGGGATGATTTTAAATGATAGAGAGTTCATTAGCTCAAAACAGATTATACAGCAATCTCCTTAGTCAAGCAATTTCAGCAGGTAGATATTCTCACTGTCAGAAAATTTTTCTTTGTGTCTAGTCTAAATACTTGCAATAAAAGCCCAGTTTATTCCCGGAAGATACAACAAAGAAGTTACTCTCTTATTTCTGGCTGAATATTCTTCAAATATATTTTTACTATTCAAAGCTTTTTTTTTGTCCCTTCATTCTGCTATTCTGTAAAGATCCAAATGAGTTATATATTTCTCCATTTCATAGATTTATTTGTTTCTCCAACAGCTCAGTGGTTTTATTGACTCAGAATACCTGAAATTGTCAGGGCCCAGATTTGATACTAGTAATATAGACCAGAATGGGAATATTCAGGTATTCACTTGCCTTTATGATAATATTCCTCTTTATATTTCCCTCTATGTTGAAAATGTTTTCCTTAAAAGTTACATCATGAGGTTGTTTTCTACTGGATGCTTTACTACAGACCTACCTGCCCATGCCATGACCCACCCTCCCTCCAGACATCTTAGTCCTCACTACAATATATATTTTGCATATTTCCTTGTTGAATTAAATATTTTTATTCAAAGTGTTTTTCCACTTTCTAAACTCAGATTTGTCTTCCAGTATGTGTGAACTCACACCACCCTGACAAATTTCATGTCCAGTTTTTCATGATCAATGTTTATGCTGATAAAGCAACAGTTTTTAGCACAGACTGAGTGGTAAAGTACTATTATTTACTGAGACCTTGCTGATACCATTTATAACAACTGTCTGTGGTTTTCAAGAGGGACATCTTTATCATAGTTTTCTACAGGCTGTGTTTCCCTAGCTTGCTTGAAAGCATCTTAAAAATGCCAAAAGCTGACCTAAAGCAAAGATATACGACACATTCCCGCACTTCTCTATTTGCAAGATATCTTACTATGTCATAGGAAGAAATTAATAAATTTGATGCTACAAGTTCTTTATTAATTAATTTCCTGCTACTTAATTATTATTTAATTATTTTATAGCTGCTTAATTTCTTTCAGCATTTTTGTGTCAATGGCTTCCTGACCCCTCTTCCTGTATTTTTAAGGATAGAAAAAACAACCATGATACTCTAGTCTGCTGGACTATCTCTTGTTTCCAAGACAAAGGAAAGGGAGCTGCCATTAATTCCTGCATCACCATTCAGTTCTCTGTAGTTTATCTTTTCTTCAGTACTCAAAGACTGTTTTAGGCTGATAATTTGTCTCCTTCCTGTCACACTCTGCAGATATTTTATGGAAGATTAAAGTTTAAAAAAATACCAAACCTCTACCTTTCAATGTCATGATGGTAAACCTCATTCTTCAGCAAGAAGCAAACTCTTTGGTCTACTTAGTATTAGCAGACTTGAGAAACAGAGGGTTTGGGCATTTTTGGTGCTGTTTGAATTCCTCAGAGCTCTGTGCCCTGTATGTTGTCCTTGCTAACAGCATATTGTAGCTTTATTTTTTTCTGAACTGCTGGGAAAATGGTCTTTGAGTATGGCAGCACATGTACCTTCACACTAGGAATATCCTCCTGCTGTTAAATAATGAATGGTTTATTTCATCTACTGTAATATACTCACACTTCAAGATGCAATGCAGTTAACTTTGTTTCCCTCATGGTGACAAGTGGCATCCTTTGATTTGCTGCCAGATGTCTTTGTGCCTCTCTTTCTACAGCCAGAGAGTCCAGGTGTTTATAATGCTCCAAGAAATTTTGACTGGGAATGCCACCTTTCTTATTCAATGAAGCCAGAACAACTGGGATCAAACTGAGGTGAATTTAATGGAGGACACTTAATTCTGTAGTGTGCTTTAATCTCAGTTATCTGTAATCTTCCCTTACAAGACAGTTACATTCATCATAGCGACTGAAAATATTCGGATATTCCTGTGACACTTAGCCACCTTCAAACAGTACACAGGGAGGAGCAACAGCAGTGGAGGCATCAGCATCTTTGATGAGGTAGATAGTTTTACTAGTTACTCAACTTTTGGTTTCTGTTATTTCTATGTATAGAAGGAAGGAAAATCCTATTCCTGCTCAAATTGTAATTTAGCTCAAAATTGTAATTTAGGACTTCAGCTAAAAGGTAGTCTTCATGTGTTCAGTTCTTCCGAAGCTGGGGAAGATTTCTCTCAAACTTGAAGAGAAATGGAATATCACAGAAACTACATTTATATAATTTCCATGTGGGGGAAAAAAAAAAAAAAAAAACGTTTCAAGGGAAGCTTTTAGGAACTTTTTTCAACGATTTTTTTTTCATATTTTTCCTATGTTTCACGTAACAATTCTGTGACTGAGCTTTTTTAGTTCGCTTCTATCCTTGGGAAGATGCAGCTACAAAACCTTTCCTAGGCACAGGTTCATTACAAAAAATTTTTTCTTCTCTGGAACAGAGTTCTTCAGGCACGAAGCAGAGTATGTCTTCAGGAACTCATTTTTTTAATGCTTTTTGGAATTACATCTCTTAAATTCTAGCATTATTTACGTTTTTAGATACAAGTTTAGAAGGTCTTGATTTTGATAATTTATTTTGGCAAACTTAGGGGAAAATGTAGCAGAGTAGCATACAAGCCTTGCAGATTCTATAGTGTTTTTTCTCTTTTCCTTATTCCTCCTTGAGGATTTTATATCAATGAGAGGGATATATTTCCTATGAATAAGAAGGCTAAGTATGAACTTTGATAGAAGCACATTGTAGAGAATTCTTTTCCCTTATCCTTAAACTGATGAACAGGCTCACAACATGAACTTGCATTTCTGTACAGCTCAGGGTCAACCTTCAATCACTTTGTTTTTCGGAATGAGCTTGAAGTATTTGTTCTATATTTTATATTGAGGTTGTGCTTCTATCTGCTGCTGACAAATAGCTTGTTAAAATATTGTTCCTGAAGTAGAATTTGCATTTATGTGAACCAGGGATTAAGCACCGTGTCTAGATTAGGAATAATTTATATCCAGTTAATAATAGATGGGGTTTTTTTCCTACTGCCTCAAATTCTATTTTGCATGAGAACAGCAAAATACTCCCTGGTGATGACAAAGGAGAGCATTTCTTAAGTGCAAATAACATGAAAACATTTAAATTGGAAGAAGTGAATTTTTTTTAGCCACTCATTCACTGACCAGTAAATTAGTTCTGACAATGCAGGCTCCCTCTTTTTTAGACTTGAACACAGCTAAGTGTTATGTGTAGTGTTAATTTAAATGGATAAGCTTCCAAGCCTATGCAAAGGAGCTTTCCTTACAAAAGTACATTGGTATAGTAAACATATAGCTATATGTAATGATAGAAATTTTATTTAAAAACGTTAATAATAATCTGATGCATTTTAATGACCATCTTATATTTTTTAAAATACCTGTTTCATCTGTAACTTTAACACTGCATGCAAAAGGGCAGAAATATACAATAAAAGGATTAATAGTTCATTTTGGTATTCTAAGCATTTAATTATGCTTTTCTTCATTGTTTGACTGATTTGTAGCTGTAGGCAGTAATAGTCATTTCTGTTATGGATGGTTAATTTAGGTTGATGATATTTATTGGATGGGCTGACAGAGTACTTTGCTGTAAATAATTTCAATCATTTTGATGGTAACTTTGCAATCAGGGAGAAGCCAAGAACAAATAATTTGATGACACAGATCTTCTTTGAAATAGAGGTTCTTTCTCTCCTTCATTAAGGAAGAAATGGATTACGAAGTGAGCTAATGAAGAAAACGTCCCTACAGACAAAGTCTGCTTTTCTGAAAGGACCAACTATTTAAATTAATTGTTAAAGTCACTTCTGTCCACCAGCAGCATCTGTACAGAGAATTCCTTTCTCTTCATAAACACATCTTTCCCCATAAAAGTGCTTTTCAGTATCCAGACATTGTGAATTGCTTCTGAGTATCAGAGGAAAAATCCAGTGCCTACTAATCTCAGGGAAGAAATTCCCTTGGCTTGAGCAATCAAGGAACTGTCAGGTGACAATGCACAGGATTTTATAATGGCTGCACAATGCAAAGGCAGTAGGAGCTGAGCACATAAAGCCCAAGCAATTCACTGATGCAACATCAAGTGTTTGTTGCACTAAAGAGCATCCATGCCTGATGCTGCTGAAGGATGGAGTGTCATGAGAAAGGAAAGTATGTGAGTCTTCTGTATGTATAAATCTGAGCTGAGCCAGGCAGATGAGGGTACTTAAATGAGGACGGTGTCTATACTTTGACAGTTGTAGCAGCTCCAAATGTAGGTTTCTACCACCCAAACTGCATGCCAGATGTGTTTTTCAGAGTCCTGTGTGCATTAAAAAAAATTACCATATAGAAAGACTAGCATTTTTATCAAGCAACAAATTCCTGCACATTTCGAGTCTTAGTTGCCCACTTAAATTACCCTTTTTTTTCCCCCACCTGCATTCCTGTCAGGTTTACAAGGTTTCCAAAGGAACATATTTTCTGGCATAGCAAGTCATTAATACTTTACTGTGTTTGAATGTTTCAATGGCTGTTTTCTGGGCAGCTGGTTTAGCACTCTGAAATGCTGTGTATGTTTGAGAACCTAAGATGGTTTTCTGTCACCACGAAAAAAAGCTGCATGTTGCATTATCGATGCTTTTTTAGTGCATTATTTGCTCTAAGACTTTCCCATGGAATAGTGGATTTTTAACATTATCAGCTCTCAAGTGTCTGCCATGAAAGATTTTCTTCCACAGAAGAGCACTGATAGTTGGCCTAAGGAGCAAAAAATTCTTTGCAGGACAAATAGAAATTCAAGAGTATAAATGACACACATATCTAGAAGTGAATTTGTCCCTAACTAAAATATTTGGCCCAAACGACTGTACAGTTTCTGTTAGAGGGCTTTGTTTTATTAAATTTTACCTGGATTTTAATATATGAGGGGTTTTTTTTCCCGTCAAAGTCAGGCTATTCTGTATTTCTACAGTCGTACAGATCTCTAAGTGTGGGTGATGTAGAAATAGGATATACTGAAGATTGATGAAAACGAGCCATAGATGTTGTACAAGGCTAAAATCCTTCTCTAGTAGGCACTCATGTCAAATGCTGGCAGAGGAATACTTGATTTGTTTGGAAATTCTCACCTTGTGTCTAAAAATCTTTGTTTAGTGTGTAGTGCTCCAAGCTGTATTATATTATTGTATTATTATTTTCTCTTAGAATGGAGTGCTGCAGACAAAAAGGAAAAGCTTAGATATTCCTTATTTTCTAGCAAATTCTGACTACATACTTTCTGTTTTAAAATATGAAATCTGTACAATAGTCTACATTAAATGAACTTGACTTATTAATGCGTTAAACCAGTACAAAGAATATACAATTTTTTATTTAAATAACAGCCATGTATCTGCGTAATGTGTCAGTTGAGCTTTATACATCTCTGATTAAACACTGCTGAGGTTCAGTCCTAGAACTATTTTTTAAATGCATATAAATATCTATCTTATTTCACCCTGAGAGCTCCTTTAGGAAGGTATCTTTTGTAATTTGGGGTTTTTTTCTCTCATTTCAATGATAAATTTGTTTCTGTAAAGTCTAGTACTCTGAAAGAATAATAACAATTATGATGATGATGATAATAATAATAGTAATAGTAATAAAGAACAACTAATAAGTTAAAAAGTAATATCTTCCCTCACGATAGAAAACAATATGGTACCTATCAGTTTTTTTCTATCTTTTTTTGTGTGTGGAAGAACTTGTGGGCATGACAGGTAGTTCACTAACTCCATCTCATCATTTGTCCTGGCCTGGGAGAATCCTTCAAGGAACAAGTCTCAGTGTTTGTGCCTCCAAAAAGTGCGTGGGAGGCCTGGCAGTGTTATTCCTGCTCTTAACTGAAGGTGATGGGGATCACAAGAGAGGAAAGGCTGCATAGTTGGATTTTTCATCTTCAGATGGAGTGTGCCTCCTAAAATATGAAGTCCCTGGTTTATTCCTTTTTCTCCTTTGTCCTCTGCATACAATAAATCCAGGGGCTGGATGGTGGCCATCACTTTTCACTCTAGAACATCAACAATTACTTTATCATATTCAGACTGATTTACTGGGAATGTAGGTTCTTTATACATCTGGTCATTAATAGAATTGTCATAATGACACAGCACAAATTTCGCAGAATAATAATTACTTAGCAGGGGAATTGAGAAGGACATTTCCATGTGTTGATTTCGCCTTCATTCCAGTGGCACAAGTACTTGCATTTTCTTTTCCCTTCTATTTTCTTTTCTTTTTCTCCCCAGGTGTCTCTTGATTGAGATGTCAGGATGATCTTTTCCAGTGTATGCCTGGCTCTGTTTCTGTGTAGCTGAATGTGAGTACTTACTCCTCACAGCTCTCTAGTCCTTCTCCAAACAAGACCGAAAACTCAAAAGCAAAGGACAGGATTAGCAAAGTACTGTAAATCTTCCCCCAGAAATTGCTTTCGTAAGCCTTGCAGCATAGAGAACCTCTTTTGTTTTCTATTTTACCGCATTACACATTGGCTGCATTCCTGAAATTGCTACTAAAAAGATGATATTAAAAAGATTTGTTTCTTTGTCTTTAGACATTTAGACCCACAAGAATGACAGATTGTGTGCAAACAAATACCAGGTTTCCATATGGATTTCTATGTACATCCCAACTACCACTTCTGTGCTATTGATACTTATATTACATGATATTACTATAATGGGGTGTTTGGGAAGTAGTAGTATTGAGACTTTAACACTGCTTCCTCAGAATGCTTTCTCAATTCAGGTGGAGTAATTAATTCTGTGAGACATATAAAAATCTAAAATATTTGTTCTTTTTTAGCTGGTTTTTTTGGGGTGTTTTGTTTTGTTTTGTTTTTCACCACAAACTTTCTGACTACATGTTCAATACCAGTGCAAGAATTAAGTGCAGATAGCTCAAGGAGATAATCCAATGACCAAGAATAAGGAAATTTTTAACTTCTGTTGTAAAGTTATAAAGAAATGAACATGTTAAATACTCAGTGTACTCATTAAACTGTATGAGATCTACCAAATGCTGCATAAAAATTATGAAAACAGATGGCTCTTATTTGTAAGACTTTCCCAGATGAAAAGTCAATTGTGTAATCAACATGCATGTGATGTACATAACATAATGCTGACAATGGCCAGTTGTGCCTTGCACTTTGATCACTTTACTTTATAAAACTGCTTTTGAAATTGATTCATATACTCAGAATCACAAGGGATTCCACATACAAACAAACAAACAAACAAGGCTTTTAAAGAAGTTGAGCTAGAGAAATAAATGAAAAAAATATGTAGGTTTTTTTTAGTATTCTCTTTTGTTAACACTAGTATTGCCAAATCTACAGTACTCAGCATGGACTAGTACATTAGCCCTAAATACTGAGAAATTAGTTTTAGTTGTTGATGATTTTCACAGCAAATGAGCAACTTAGAGAAGAAATTAGTATCTATAAAAGCAAAACAGTGGTACCTTTCATTTACAGAATAGAAAAAAAACATAGGAGGTTTTTTACAGAAAACATCCAATTAATCATTTGGAGGTTTTTTTCCTTCTCCAAGAGTTTCTAAATAGCAGAATTTGTTCTTGTCATGTACTGTGTAAGTTCTTCAGTCTTGCAATCCACACAACTTCTTTGACTACCAGAATTCAATGAGTCTTTTTTTCCTTTTTCTGTCTTTACCTAGGTTAAATATGGCAAGCTGTCAATATTAACATTTTTAGAAGAATGTAGAATTGCAAAATATATGCCAAGCTTCTTCACGTTTGAGTTTAAAATTTTGGCTTTACACCAGTTACTTTACCTCATTGTATTGAAATATATGGAGTTATTCTTAATTTTATGCGAGGAAATCTGCAACTGTATCAGCTTAAATGACAAAATTTACCGCAGGAAAGCAATTTCATTTGGTTATTAGAGATTTAATTGTTACATTCCTATGTGAAAGTTACATCAGTGTGGATAGGCCTGTTGAGCCAGACACTTTTTGTTCTTTTAGCAACCTTGATTTTCAGTTAATTGAGGGAGCAAACTGAAGTGATCTTATATCTAACTGAAAGTTTTTAAAGCTCCTAGAGGTACCATGCTGTAATTGCTACTGTAGTGTTGGCTAATGTAGAAAATGTTAGTTTAAATTCATTTCAGGGGTAGCAGTAAGATATGACATGTCTTCCCAGCAGTTCAGCTGTTAATCCATATCTAAGTGGCCATAATGAATTGAAAAGGTGATAGCATCAATATCTGCAGCAAAATCTATGAAACAATTTTTCTCCTATTCCCAAATCATCAGTGCAATATTGCATCCTAAAACATTTAGGAACAATGATATTCTGAATCAGAAAACTGACTCTTTGTGGTCCTCTTTAAGCCTCAAATGGACTTTTCTTCCCTAGCCACAATAATTTTTTGTCAATGAGGATGCAATATAGAGGGAGCACTGATCGAAGGTCTCAGTTCTGTGCTACAAAAAAGCTTTCCAAGTCTCTTTAAATTTTCAGTGCTTTGTACTTTGTACTGTACAGAAAACAGGCATTTTAGAAGAACCGAATAAAAAGCAGTCAATTTTACTGTATTGATTACATATTTACTGACATAAATACTAAACTATTTAGAAGGTTGGCATGCCTGCCATTAATCAAATATAAGGTAATTATGGCCTTTAAAATTTTTAGCACTCTGCTGTACATGAATTTAGACAAAACGGCTTATTTCTGTTCTTACTAGGAAAAAATAATTAACTGAGGCTAAGTTTATCCTTTGAACTTTAAATTAAACAAATACTGGCCATGACATTTTGTGATGTTGATTACCCTGCTAGGTAAGTTTTCTATGAATTCTTTAAACAAAGTTCTAATATATTTGTTAAACAGCAAGTATTCATCTTGAATATATTTTCATAGAAACAAGAAACAAATTCTTGTTCAGGGCAGTTCAGGGCAGGTGTGAATATTTTGAATATTTTTGAATAATGACATCTTAGATGTCAAAGAAAGCATTACCCTTTGAGATGTGGGTGTTTGGATGGTCCCCACTGCAGTTGAAAAGAGTGTATTTTGAAGAAGCTCACCTCTAGTGTTCTGGAGCTGTATTTTATATCTGTTGCATGTAAATTTCTTTGAGGACAAAGCTACAACATTTGCTGGCCTGATGGTACCCTAATCACTAATAATACTATAGCAGTGGTGCAGAACTGCTTTTCCAGATTAAAATAATAAATATCTGTTGCAGACTTTTCTGTTTTCACAGCTGGCTGTTTTTAAATCTTCTCTTAGTAATCCATAGAGCAAAACCTATATCTTAAATTGTTATATTGTCTATGGCAATGGCAAGAAGGCAAGTGAGAAGGTACCCAAAGAAACAAGAGCATGCAGAAGATGCTACAAACCATTTTGCCAAATCAATCACAAAATACATTCAACACGTTTCTCACTGGTATGTAGAGATATTGAAAAATTCTGGGGTTGGAGAGCTGTATGCTCAAAAGTTTGACTGTTTGATATGCAATTTTTTGTACATTTACTGTGTTTTTTTAATTCTCTCCTTAATTACCACCGTTAGACCTATGCAAGCAGACTGAGGCTCCAAAATAACAATTCTTTTTCTGTAGGTTAATAAATTTTTCTTCTCAGCATAAACTAATTTTCTCTTAATCTGAAATACACTTTGTTTGAAATTACAGAGCACTGAAATCTCTAAAACTTAAATTAGTATATTTCGATTTTTTTTTTAAATGAAATAATCTGGAGTTCTGCGTTTGCCTAAATCAGATGAGGCTTAGCAGTAGTCTCTCTGTGTTTTAGACAAATATTAATGCAGGGCTTATTCTCAGTGGTGTCTCTACATTGACCTTTTCAGTGTGTGGACAGAATTTCATGAGAGGATCACAGAATTTCTCACAAAGCTTGAGTTCCTGCAAAGGCAACAGGTAACAGTATTCATCCAAACCATATGAGCATGCCACACAGGGGTCACTGTTTGTATGAAACAGAAAGATCACAAACAAGATGCTTTCTTCACAAACCATGTGGTTTGTTTAGAAGTGGAGTTGAGAAGGGTGACTGTGGTCCGGATGCTTCTGTGTGGACTTGATCAAAAAGAGGGACAGACAGGACAAGCTTTCATATGTGCAAACTCGACGGGTGGGTTTAGTATGGACTTATATCTTGTGAAGAACAGTCACTGGTACTGAGCAGAGTATGGAAGATAGTTACAGAGTAAAGGAAAAGGAGAGCAATCACATTTGGATACCAAAAAAGTAGTTCTGTAGGTGAGGAGGAAGCAATTGGATATGGGGATTTATAACTGCTTTGTATGCATAGGTGGCTCCAACAGAACCATCCACTCTAGTTAATGAAGAGTTTCAGACTTATTTTGGTATCTTGAATCAGGATCATATCCTTTTCACAAAGATATCATTTTCCTGAAATATCATCTTTCAGGTCCTCTGATTATGGTGTCAGTCTGGAATCTAGGCTAGCAGAAATCTGATTTCTGCACTAATTTTGGAAAGGCAAAAAGAAATATTTCAGAAAAAAGTAGGAGGGATTTGTGAGCAGAAAAAAAAAGAAATCACAAAATTCTTAGGCAAAATTAGTTATTGCTCAGTAAACATGAGAATTGATGAAAACTCTATTTAGTGCTTATTTAAATACAAATGATAAATAATTTTACTCTCTCAGTGAAACCATTCACTGATTATCAACGTTTCTGCACTATAATAGAGAGAAAATGCAGCCTTTGAAACCTACTTTTGAAAATCTTGAGAGTAGCTTTCCAAGTCTCTTGACTAATGCTTCTGGTAATCAAAAAATATTACATACATTCTGTGGTGTTTTCCTAACTGAGGTTGCATAAAATTAATAACCTAGAGTACTTAGAGGTAACTTACAGTGTGCATAAAATATTGAATTCTATAAGAATATAACACTAATCACATTCTGTGAGAGAACTGGTAAGAATAACAATTGACTGATTTTTGACATTCTTCTATGAAAGAGTCCATACACAGCAAGTGGCAAACATGATTATTATCATCAGTGATATCTTACTTTCTCAAATTAGATGATTGAAGGTCAAGCCCTTGAACAGTTCTGCACAGGACAAACTATTCATCACTGAATCTCTTAAAATTTCCATTCTATTAGCATGCTAAATGAATTAGGGGAACAGCTATGTACTGCATTTTCTTGCTCACTTATATATTTTTCTCCAGCATAATTGTTGTGAAACTTGCTGTGATTTGTTTTGCTTTCATTTACCTCAAAATTGCTTGCTTTGAAGAACTTTTTAGATTTTTCTCTGGGAACAAATATAGTGATGAATGATCCTTGCTTATTGTCGTCAGTGCCAGCACTCAGAAGTATAACTAATGTTTACACCTTTACTGTAGTTTTAGTTTGGAGACAGGCTTGCTGGCTGTATGATGTTTCTCCGAGATTTTTTTCAGTAAGTTGCAAAGACCACAGATTGACAAAAAACCTTAACACATTAATACCACGTTTTTTCTTAAGTCTTAGCTAGGATTTCCTGTCTTCTGTCTGTATCAGGTGATAATTAAGGATTGCACATCATGGTCACACAAGTGATAAATCCTTTTAAAAATCAGTTTTATCTTTACTCACATGCTCTTACCCAAATTCTATATATTCAATCTTATGATAAAATTTCTTGACATAGGTACAAAATCTTCTTCCCTTCCTAGTAGCATAATTTGAAGAACATCTCCACTTGAGGAATTGCTCACTAAGGGATGAAAAAACTTGTTTCCAAAAAAGTCCATGCTCACCTGGGAGGTTTAGGTTTGGCAGCAAACATGATGGGCTTTTTCTGATATGCAGTATTTGAAGAAGGAATGCAATCTCCCAGAGAAATCTGCTTTCAAATTATAACACAGGATCATCATATGTGTATACACGTCTTACACACTTCTGAGAAGAAGGTTAACAACTCAAAACTGCATTAGGCACAGTGTAGAAATTACATTTACAATGGCATAATACAGTGGTCACCTCCTGTCCTAATTTAATCTGGGATAAAGTTAGTTTTCTTTCTATTAGCAGGTACAGTGCCGTGTTTTGGGTTTAGAGTGAGAATAACATTGGTTCAGTTGCTGCTGAGCAGTACTTACACTAAGTCAAGGATATTTCTGTTTCTCATGCTTCCCTGACAGAAAAGTGACTTTGGGGCACAAGATGGGAGGAGACACAGCAGGACAGCTGACCCCAGCTGGCCACAGGGATATTCCATGACATATGGCATCATGCTGAGCATGTAAATTGGGGGGAAAGCTGGCCAGAAAGTGTCTGGGCACCAAGTGGTTGGTGGTTAGCATATTATTACTATCATTGTCATCATCACCATCATCACTATCATTATTATCATCACCATTATTGTTACTATTATTATTGTTAGGATTAGGATTAGTACTATTATTTGTAGTATTGATTTTACTATTACCATTACTTTAAGTTCAATTATTAAATTGTTCTAGTCTTAACCCATTAATTATCTTAGTTTTACCCTTTAAATTCTCTCCCACATCCCACTGGGAAGAGTGAGTGCTTAGTTGTCAGCTGAGGATAAACCACAATTACTGAGATCAAGACTTTTGTCCAGGTCTTCAAGGTTGCACTGACCAGAGAACTCTATTTTTTAGCTCAGGTAGATAGTTTCAGACCAAAACTTTGTTTCCTCTGTGTGCATCTCGTACTAGTGGCATTGAAAACTATTTCATTTTCAACAAAATTCCGAGATGGTAGTTACAGTCTATGTTCTTCATTCAGTGGGAACCGACAGGAAAGCAGAACGGTTAAAGGAAACTGGTTTGTCTGCTTGTGTCATACATCACTGAAACTGCTTATCTATGCAGAAGTGGGTGGATTTATCTCTGCAGAAAAATCTGGTAAAATGTGATGATTTCTAGTTCTCTTCCCTTCAATCAGAGTGAAGTGGAGAAGCCTTGGTGTGTCAGCATGTAACTTCTTCACTGTGCAGTGAACCTTCACTCTAGGTTCACTGGAGTGAGCTCCATGCTATTTGCAGGAGTTGTGTGCAGGTTCAGGTCACCCCTTTTCTGCAGAATCTTGTATTTTTCTTTTAGTTCTTATTTTTATATTATTATGGTATCTGTATGCATACTGAGGTGGAATTATCAAGTCTTTTCATTCCCTTTTTTGCTGTCTGTTTCCTTGTGTTTGTGAAAGTGTGTATATACCTGCATATGTAAATAAAGATTCTAATCACTTTGTCATTCTTTGTTGAAGAAAAATCTTATTTTATGGTCAAATCAATTAGGAATTTCTGCATAGGAAATTGTTATTTGACTGACTTCAACATAAAAGATATGGTAATGTTCCTTAAATATACAGATTTTCCATATGAACGTGTATTAGGCTTTTAATTAGTATTTTCAGTCAATATATTCTGGAGATACTTGCTTCCTCATCTCCTAATTACAGAAGCTAATGTATCTAAGTTTTAAGAGGAGGTTGAGATCAGTTCTTGTCTTCTTCCTATATTACATCCTTTTAACGCTGTTGTCATGAGCAGTTCTGCTGCTTCTGTTAGTTGTTCTTCACTTTCTGTGATAAAAAAAAGTGGGCTTCTGGATGTTTGCTTAGCAGAAGTTCCCGGTTCCTTGTCTGACCATTGTCTCAAGAATCCTTAGTACAGCAGTGATAAGGTGTCTTAGCTATCCAAATATGACACTTAGAAAATGAGTTCAAAAAATGAATGAAGTTTTTCTGACATGCCCTATGGAGTTCAGAGAAACAGTACACAGAGTAAAGGACCTCATTGGGACAGTAAACAGAACAGAACTCAGAGAATAATAGATGAGTTAAGGTCCTCCACTGTGCCCAACCAAAGTACTTCAGAGCATCTCTGCCAGAGGTTACCAGCACTGAATGAATAAGCTATTTTATTCTCCATATCTACATTCATTGTCTTCTCAGACAGACTTGCTACAGTGGATGCGTAGGATATAACACAGATATTGCTGTTCTGTAAATAGAAATTAATTTCAGTCATTTTACTCAAGTTTATCTGATGTGGGAAACTTGCATTCAATTCCTGCTGCTTCAACTGTATGACTTTCTCTATTGCTATACTATATAATCACTCTGTATGCAGAGCCACGTAGGTTGCAAATGACATGGCTACTGTTTTAGCTTTGCAATCATTTTACTTGCCACGGCTTTAGTTTTTTTTGGTTTTTTGGTTTTTTTTTTCTGGATGTATGAGGACATTTTAGAGGGGTCAACTGACATTGATTTTGTATATCTAAAGAGATAATTCATTCACATTGAACACTATTCCAACACCATGACAGTGCTTATCTATGATTTGATTTGCAAGCTGTCCTTCCTTCCTTTCACCTAAGAAGTGACGTTTGGAAAGATGAAACATACAGGTCATAGGATTTATACATTTTACTGGGTACTTCCATAGAAAGCAAAAAATCAAGCATAGAAATATTTCCCAGTGCAGACTTTTTGTCTCAATTTGTTTTATTAATCTGCATTGACTTGTGGTGTCATTGAGGTCTTGGAGAAAGAAATGGTTTCTCATGACAGAACAGAGCAGAGAGATTACTCTATATGATTTCTTCTCTGTGCTAATACAAGCACTTCTTTTCCAGGGAATCAAAGTCAGCAAGGAGGTGTAATAGTCATTTAAAGTCAAACAGCAGGGAATCATGTGTGTAATACCTGGCATTATATCTATGCCATTGATCAGAGTGGCTTGCTATAAAGAGACAACAAAATAAGAGATGAGAAGGACCATATTGCTGTCTCAAATGGACATGGAGACTAACACCTGGTTTTTCCTACTTCATATCAGGAAATATGTTATTTTTATAAACATCATATCAGGAAATATGTTATTTTTATAACTGAGAAGCATTTTATGTCTACTTCATCCACTTGGTGTAACTTTATCTAGAGAGTCAAACTTGTTATCCACAGACTCTAGAAGTGGGCTGGATAGAAATAAATTAAAAGCTTAGCACTTTTTCTTGTCAAAATATGATAGATGACAAAAGCAAGTAGCAGAGCTCTGTACCATAGTCCTCTGCATGTTTGTATACCAGTATAAACTAGTTCTTCTGCTCTGTAATGCACTGAATGCAATACCAGTTGCCCACATAAATTTCCCACATCTCTTTAGAGAAATTTTTAACTCTTTGGAGTAATTTTAAACTTCTGGCTTCCCATAAAGATGAAATGTATCATGTATATTGGTCAGCATCCAGAAATCTGGATAGAAAAATCTGTACAGTTAATTCAAGCACTGTGTTTTAGAGACCCTTTTTGATATTGTATATTATATTTCATATAATATCTTTGTATGATAAGAAAGCAATACAGAATAATCCAATCTGGTCATATGGAAACTCTCTGTTACCAATTTCTGTGTTTTGCAGATTATCCCAATGTCCTTGGGGAATGCTTCACGTCACTTCAGAAAATTCAGAACATTTTACAATATAAAATCATGCAGAGAATGAAAATATTGTTCAATTTTTCAATTTTATTGACATGATCAGTCATTTATTAGGACTATCAAAGACTGTTTAGCTACTTAATTTAGTGAACAAAGAAGCTACCTGAGGAGGAGGAGTTTATATCATTGTGATGACTTTGCTTAATTTCCTAAGAAAGAAAAAGAGAAAGAATTTCATAAATTATTAGCTCCAAGAACCTGTTCATCATATTTGATTGAGTGTTATTGGCATTTATATATTGTATTATACTGCCATTTGATCTCAGGCAGCACATACATGGATACTAAAAAAAATTTGATGCTGTGCTCAAGTAAATCACTCCTCTTATTGAATGCTTTTAGTATTACACAAAGACAGAAATTCTAGAATTATGATGTTCTAGAAATATGATGTGTGTGAAGACTGTTCTGTGTGCTTCAGAAATGCATACATAATTGTGATACAGAAATTTTCAATTTAATAAAACAAAATTGGGAACCATAAGTATGTTCCCTTTGTTTTTTCTTATAGGCTTATCATGTATCAAATCAGTTCAGGCAACATTTTTTTGTTTAATGGGCAACTTCAATGAAGATTGAGACTTGATAGTAATTTTGTATTGATGTCTCATTGTCAAAGTATGCGAAATTTTTTACAGATTTTACAGATTTGAAGGAAAAGGATTAGACATTGCTCTTTTTCAATTGCTTATCTAGAACATGCTTCTTGATCATGTCCCCAATATGGGAGAAAAACCTCTTTTTTCTTTAAGAATTAGAACTTAAAGAATTTTTTTCAAGATTATCACCATAACAATTAAGCAGTACAGACTATTGAAGTCAAGTTTTTTTCTTTCATTTTCGTTTTTTATTCACCATGGACTTAGAGGTTTGGATCAAACTTTATGGGTCATGAGATCATCTTCATCACAGCAGAAGCTTTCAACCTGCAGAGACATCTGAGATGTCAGATTGTGTCCTGCCAGAGTCCTTTTGAGTCAGTGGGTGAGCTGAGAGACCTCTGCATGTGCTCTCCCAAGAAAAAAATCCTTATGAAGAGTTGTCCAAAAATATATTAGTCTTTTCCTGAAGGCATACTTCAGTAGGGACACTATTGTAGAGTAAAAACAAACTTGAATAAAAATTTGTTAAGCTGGCTAGGTTATAAATGCATCATATTTTCTGTATTCAAAAACAGTGCATTTTTACTTAGATATTACTTTTATGATGAAATTATGAAATTTTCCTAATCTAATTTGAATCGAATTTGAACTTGAAAGAAAGAAAAATTAAGATGTGTATTAACTGCATGTTCACTAGCTATGAAATTTGGATGTAGCAAATTTCAATAATTATACAAAAGTTATATAAAAAGTGATCTTGTAATATAGTTTTTGTTTTAAAGCCATGCTTCCTTAACACTAAAAAGTTTGGGTATTTTTTAAATTTATATGTAACAGCTATCACAAAGTCTTAAATTCATTAGTTCAAAAATTTCAGCAAAAAGTTGGTTTTTAGTAGATTCTAACTGAATTTTATTCTAGTTTGTTTATCATTACGAGTACCTTAGCAACTGTTTACTACAATATTTCTTTCTAAGAAAAGTGGTTGGAATTATTGAAATATCTTTTAGTGCCCTAGTCTGTAAAAGAAAAAGAATACTGAACACCAGTTTCTAGCTCTGTGCGGCACAAGAGCTAAGAATTTTAAGACATTACTGTATTTGCATTGATGGAATGAATTCAGGCTCTCAAAGTATATAAATAGTTGAGCAACAAAATGACCCCTTGTTCTCAACGGCCTAATTTAAATTTCAGTCATTTTTAATCTATCCACCTTGCCCTTTTTCCCCTTGTGTTATCTTTTTCCTTTGGAGTCCCTCAGTTCTGAACTCATAAGCACAGAAGTAAACTTTTGAAAATACTTTTTAATCTACGTGTTAGTTGTTTTCCTGCTGAGACATACTTCATATCTCAAACATAATGTACTTCTTAAAATGTAAAATTTTAAAAGTTTGCTAGGGATATTTAATTTCTAATTCCCTGTGGTACTATTTTTTAAGACTATAATAAATAGCATAATTTTTGGAGATACACAAAGTAAATGGCTATATTGTTAAGCACATTTCCCACAAAGTCTTAAAGCAAAAGAGAGCAATTAACCATTAACTTCTTGCAATTTAACTTCCTATTCTTTCATCAGTGTGATATAAACACAATTCAGAGGATCATTTAATTCCAGCAGACAATGAAGCTATACTGACTAGTCACACACAGTTTTTGTGGAAGTTTGATCAGCTCATACAAATTAGGAAGCAGGAAGTGCTAGCTCATGACTCCACTAAAATTCATTAACAAAGTAGAAAAATAGCAAACTGCTGAATAGGCTTAAAATAAGTATCCAGAATAATAATTTAGTTCAGATTTGGGGAAGTCATGTGTACCTACCATCCTGGTTTTACCTGCTCCTTACAACTAATGCCCTGAAGGACTGCTTTTAGAAAGGAAACAGAGACAACTTCTCAGACATGCAATTTTTGGCCTTTTCAGACAGCAAAAGGTTTCCAGATCTCCAGTTTTGCCTGGGCCTTTATGAAATTCAAAGAATCTCTCTCATCTTGAATGTCTCTTTGGATAGGTTGTCAAAGTATAAAATCTGATTTGGCATAAGGATCATCAATAATGATGAAAATTTAATTGGTTTTGGAGTTAACTACTTGAGAAATACAGGTGTATCTCATGTGGAAGATGTTCTAGGAATAGCGTCACAATGGAAATCATTAACATTAACATGTTAGACCATTATCCCAGAGGAGCTTTATTCTCTTCAGTTAAATTGAAGTAACAGAAGCAGGAAGTTTTACAAATACTGCTTATGGAATGTATGAAATCAAGGGTCCAAATAATTCAGTGTAAAAATACTTCAAATTAACAATTATATCACAAACACTTGTAGCTCATCCCCTTCATAATGTTAATAATTAGGGGAACATTTCTATGCTCAGTAGTTGTTAGTAGTAGTAGTAGTAGTAGTAGTAGAAGGAGGAGAAGGAGGAGGAGTATAGTAGTAGTAGCAGCAGCAGCAGCAGCAACAGCATTTTTGCATTTATGCTGGTTGTTTTAATCTTTAGTATCGTTTCTCTACTTTCTCATCTCAAGTTCAGTTCTTCATTGATATTGGTAAGTTTTTGACTCTGGTAGTGCTCTTCTCAATGAGTGTTGTCAACTACTTGAGTGTTTCTGGGAATAAGCAATCAATTATTTTTAAATACAGATATTATTGTTGGCTGCATTCAAAATTTATGATTATTGAATGAGGAAGTGAAACAGAGCCTCCTTGTTCTTTTTACATTCTACCATTTGATTGTTTTCAACAGCTTATACTTCCTTTCTAGTTCAATATCCCCAAAGGTCAATTCTCAGTGGTATTTATCTTCTACAGCATTTTTTTCTGTGTCTCTAAGCACATCTGTTTTCTGCTGTCAGAACTTCCTGATTTCTAATACATTCTAAGATGCCTTTTCTATGATACAGCAGCCAAACCTGGAGTTAAATGCTTAAGGGATAAGATGTTATTACTTTCATTAGCCACTTGGATTAGTTAATTACCTCCATCACTCCTCAGGTTTATATTCTGTCACATGGTTTCCCTTGCCACTGTCCTTTCACAAGTATGCACCTAAATTAATCAGTAAACATCTTTGTAATTATCAGTATGGACACTCAGGATTTTAACTGCCAGCATTTTCTCAGGATGAAAACTAATAATTAAATTTACCATATGTTTGATCATTAGTAGTATTTTAGCAGCTTGCATCCCTTTGTTGTACTCGGAGCTAAGTTTAAGTCCCTATCAAAAAACTTTTGGGAGACAACATATACTACCAGCTTACTCTTGATTGAATTTTCCTATTCCACAGAATTCCAGAGAGCAGGTAAAGATGGCTCCTTCCGTCTTGCAAAAGCCTTTCAGATTAGACCTTATCTCAATTAACTGTCTGTGTCTTTATGATTCAGCATCACACTTTGCTCTTAGTCCATCCTTTTGCAAGTTCTGCCCAATATATTTCTATGAGTTTAGGTCCATGAATTTAGCCCTCTGTGCTGAAGGGTGAGATTCTGCCTGTAGGTGTGAAATAGAGCTGAAGGGTTCTGGACACAGCCACACACTGTGACTGTGGTGCACTGTTGCATCAAGCAGCACATGCTATTATTTTCAGATGTATTTCCAAGATGAAAGAAGCTTTTCAGAATTCAGGTGATGTGAGGATCTTCTTTATTTTTGTGCTATGATGGGTATAATGTTTTTGAAATAAATGGCTTGGCTTCCTGAAACATCTGTGTGTGTATATAGATATGCTTCATGTATTGGATTAAAATTACAGATGGTAACGTACACTTCATTTCTAGTAGTCACAGAACTGCACAATTGAAAACCTTGCCAAAGCACTTAAATTGGGGTGATGCATATATACTGTTACTTGGCATTGTTTTAGTTGCTCTAGCAAAACAGAGAACCGTTAATGTAAATGTCAAGTGTGTCCTCATGTCATTGAATGGACTAGGCTCTGCTGTGTGTAGAGAATACTCTGGTTTTTCTGTTGAAAGGAATAGGACTGCTGAAAAAGAGGTATCTGAGCTATGCTTCATGCCTGGTTTTCTCAATATTGCAGGGCTGTGACACCTTCTATTTTAGCATATTTCCCCTTATTTCAAAACTAGGAATTTGCACATAAGATACCACAACTCATTTTCTCTTACCCAGCAGATGTCTGTAAGAAATATCCCTTAAGAACTCCTTGTGAAATATTTCTCCGTCTTAATTACTGCAGTAAGGGACATAGCCAATAACTCTCTATGCTCTAGTAATTCCTGGCTGCTGGAAATAAGGATACAGCCATAATTTAGTGCAGCCTCAGGGCTGTGCTGCCATATGCTAAAACCTGAATTGGCCTTTTGGCAACTATTAAAATAAGATGATGAGATGCCATAGAGGCATTTCCGTCCTCTGTTCTGAGGAACTCGTTTCTAGGGATGTGCCCTTTTCTCGTGACCTAAGCATGGAACATATGGAATTTGTCCTGAGAGATGCAGCCAAGTTTCATTATTTTCTCTTGCATCTTGGCCAGGTATCAGAGGAATCTCCTGCGATCCTCTTCATATGTACAGCCTAACATCCGCAGTCTAACCTTAGGCTCAGTGCCTCTGTTGGAAACATGCGAGGTATGTAAGAGGAAACTGTCTCTTCTGAGCCAGCCTAAAGAGCTCCTCTACCTGCTCATTGAAGTTCCACCAAATGCAGCCATATAACAATTTTTATAAAGATATGGCAAGTTAATACCACGTAAGGACTTCCTCACAGGAATGCTTCTTCTTCCGTCACTTTCAGAACTGCTCTCTTTCCTTACCTACATTTAAAAATCTGACATTTTAGGAGGGTTATGTTAATTGAGTATTTCTATATAGAAATATAGATTTTTCCACCAGTTGTGCAGATTACAATGTTTTTCCAGTGTGCTGATAAAAATAAAAAATTGGTCTTTGCAAACCATCATGCACAGAAGGAGTAGCTTTCAAAGTTTATGGCTATTGTTTGTGAAGATGTGCTATGAATGATGAATGAATATGAATGTGTTCTATGAATGTGCTCATTCTCTGAATGAGCACACAGCTCATTCTCTTTTAAAATCCCTTTTGTTAGGTAAAATACAAATTTAGTGTTCTGGATAAACTTAAGAGTATCATTTAAAGTGAACATTTTACTCTCACATCTTCAGCCTTATTTAGTTCCTTAATCCTAGTAAGAACTGCTGAATTCAGGTGAAGTGAGAAGATGATGACTGCCTTGGGAGTAATTTTTATAAAAAAATAGATATTTTCTTGGAAGTTAAACTACAGTATTTAAATTGTTTTAAAGACACTGTTTTCAGGTAGAAGTGGTTGTGTTGGATGAGACCATGACTTGTTTTACAGATTTTTGCAAAGAAATCTTGTGTAACAAGTGTGAGGGCAAGAAGATGAGCACCAGCTCTGAGAAGACAGAGTAAAGCTGCATGCTCAGAAAGATTGTCATTGCATAAAGAAATCTGCCTGGAATAAAAGGATATCTGCAGTTTGTTTCATGTCCCTGGTTAAGAGCTCAGCCCTGAAGACTAAAATAGGTCTGAGCTGTGGACACCTGGATATGCCTACAGCAGTTGACAACGAATAAGGGTACTGAATTATGACTTCTCTCAACTCAGGATTCCTGGAAAGCATCTGCCTATGAGAGTCAAAAAGCAGAAGAACCTAAAATGAGAACTTCTTTATTAAAGTTGAGTTGATAGATATAGAGTTGAGCGGATAGATGCAAGGTCACACAGAGGAAAAACAAGTGTGGAGACCCAATAAGTCTTTTGCATTAGGATTATGGACTCCTTGAAATTGCCTGTCTTAGATTGCACCTCAAATATTGCTGTATGTCTTGAAAACAGATTTTATGATGTAGGCACCTGGTGGTTTTGGGGGTTTTTTTAGCTTAATCCCAGTTACATTATTTTTTGCTATTTATAATGATTTTCTTTCAGGCTATCACTAATGGCATCATTTTTTCATGATGCTATCATAGCTGTATAATTTTTAAACGTTAAAACATTAAAAAAAAAAAAGAGCAGTATAAAGGCCTATAGCAATCTGTTCAGGGAAGAGCTGTAAAAAGGCCACCCACAAAAAATATGCTAATGTAATTAAGTTTTATGAACACACTATGTAAATTAAATAGTGTCTGGGAAAAAGCAGTACTTTGATCAGAGATACTACAGATTGATCCCTAAAAGTTTTTTCAGGAAAATTAAAGCTATTACGAAAGTTCACTGTTTACATAAGCATTAATATATTCAGTAATATTGGATTCAGTGATGAAAATAAATTATTAAAGACAAAGTCACCGATATTTCTGAGGGAATTGAGAGTATGCCATTTTGTTAGTAGTTTTTTAAAGGCAAATTTTCCCATTAAAAGACAAAATAAATTATTCTGAATTTAAGGGAGGTTTAAAAAGCTTATGGAGCAGTTTGTTTGGTTATCATGCCAAATACAAAAACACCTTCACCTAATTATCTAAAACTTTCCTGAACTAGAGTTAAATTTTGAGTCTAAGTAACAAAACCAGAGAATAACAGAACTGGCAATAAGTGAACTGTGTGGAAAATAGCAGGTGTCACCTCTCTCCCTAGAAAAACTGCTTGGTACTCCTGAGTTACACTCCATGGAAGTGCAGGCTTGGCTGCCATTGAGTGAGTCTCAGTGGAGATGTGATGCAGTCTGCTAGAGAAAGCTAGATGGGACCTTGCTACAAGTGGCACTGTTGGAAAGGCTTGAAGACAAGTTGTCTATCAATGATACCACAACTCTATGGAGAAGGGGAGGGTGAGAATCAGGACTGGCCTGCATATACCAGATTAACCTTGTGTGAACAACTGACTTTTGAAAGTGCGCTATTTTCATTTCAAATGTTTTTCTGTTTTGGTTTTGCTATGATTGTTTATTATGTTTTATATGTTTATTATGTTTTATGTGCCATTTCTTACCTAGAAGATAGCTGGCTGAATCCTAACTGGGCCCTTAAGGTCTTCACCCATCTGTATCTCAGATTTGTTTTCTTAAATGTCTTTCCCTATTACCTGCTATATGCAAGATGAATTTGCAGATAGTTCATGTGCTATCAATCCTGCTTGAAAATTAAATTATATTTTCAATTGTTGGCACAAGTAATAATTTATTTTCCCAGAAACTTGACTTGGAATGATTTGATGAATACTCTTCAATCTGACATTTCTTCTGCATTTTTTTCTGATAGTCTCTGGAAGGTGATAACATGAAGAGTACACAGCCTCTATTAAATGTTTCTAAATGTAGAAACCAATATTCACTTTGATGTATTGGTGTTCTGGACTAGCACTGGTGCTTCATACAAGTACCATACTGGGAAAAATACAAATGTAGTGTCAGAGAAGTTGCCATAGGAGCAATAGCTGGATGTGAGCCTTGAGTCACAACTTGTAAAAGTAGGTTTGCAGAAATTTTAATATGCAGAAGGCAGCATCAAAACCGGGATATTTTGATTGCAGTCCATTCTCTGTTAAACCTGCTGTAAATCTGCACTCCATCTGTTTATGTCAAAGGGTAGGCAGCTCCTTTTGCAGAGTATACACACCTGTACTTCCAGGTGATTCACCCAGACTCACAAACTGGGACTCTGTGTTCAGAGGGTAAGACAGGAGGATATAAAAACTTCCTGGCAGAAAAATTCAGTAAAGCAGTTTATTTCTGCCAAGTTACATTTATTTTGGGGATATGAAAACTATTGTATATTGAAAAGATGGTGGAATACAAAGGGGTTTGAGCATCAAAAATTGTGATTCATTTGGTCTGGACAGAGCCATAGCATTTTTCTTGATCCCTGAAGAGCTGAAATTCGTTGTAGCTTTTTACATTTTAAAATACACACATAATTGTGAGTCCTGTGCATAGTGAAAGAAATATGGAAGTTAAAGATACTAAGAAAGAAAGGAGATGAGAGTGCAATGGCTTTTTCTTACCTGAATTGTAGATTCTGAGGACTTTTTGTGTCCAAAACTCTCTCATAGTTAGGTACACATACCCACATACACACTGTGAAAATAGCTAAAATCAATACAATATCCAGAGACCCATGGAATAGTTTCTGTGGGGAGATGGGCAGATGTCTTTTACTTCTGATATTTGCAAGTCTAGGGAACAAGAGATCTAATAAGCTAGATCAAAAGTGAAAAAGCATACAAACAGCCCTCCCCACAAAAACAAAAACCCACCACAACCTCCCCCCAGAAAATAACAATCAAGGAAAACAAACCAGTATTTTATGGGATTGAAACTCAGACTTCAGCCTGTATTTACAGAATCTCATATTCACTGACAGCATTTTATAGCCCCACTAAACAGTTTTCTCTACAGTGACTTCTGGTGGCCTCTGCTGAAGACAAGGAGAGTTCATTCCTGGTTCAGTGTGATAACTTACCTGGCAGTTACGGAAAACTAGTCACACATCACATTTCTGTTGCCATTCTTCTTAGCTAAATGCAAGAGTTCACATTTTGATCCTAGTTTCTCCATTGTAAACTTGATGAAATATTGTTATCAGTGAAAATGTTTCTAAATTCTCATTGTTAAAACTGAATATAGCAAACTCTGGCAATGAAATAATAAAAAAAAGTATGATAGAATGAGGCATGTTGCTTACAAAGCAGTACATATTTTTAAACTTAACCCTGTTTGCAGAGGTAATACATTGTTTTGTAAGATCAATTTCTATGTAAGCATGTTTCTTTCCTTTTTTGTAAATAAAAGGTGATTGCTAAGTCAGATAAAAAAATATCTTTACTTTTCTGCTAAGTATATGGTACATGGTGTATATAGTGCATACTATACAGTACACATTTTGGGATTTTTTTGCTCATAGCTGCAGGCATACATGGACATGAATACAAAATATTTTAAAGCTCCAGTCACCATTTCTTCCTTGCATTTAACTTTTATTCTTTGTAGACCTATCTTCATGCAAGCAAGCAGGTTTTGTAGCTCTGCCTTGCCTTCAACTAAAATAAATAAAAAATATATTCCTAATAAAAAAATTAGAATTAATCTGTTATGCAGACAACCATATATGTTGCACTTTAGAAAGCTGATGGGCTTGGATGTTTTCAGTTCAATGTGCTACTCTGAATCTCACCTACATGCCTATGGTTTTTATTATCCAAGATATTTGATAACAAAAGTTTTGGAGTAAAAATTGTATTTTATCAGCTTTTTAAACCTTGGAATTAGTTTCTTTGCTATATCTCTATAATTTTTCCTCACAGTCATTGTCTTCTCAGTTATACAGCTTTTAATGCAAAGACACAGTCGGGTCTAGCTGGAAGACTGCTCTCAGAGGAAGTCCTGTTTACACCCAGTTCTTCAGGCAACCACAAAATCTCTTCTCAGTGAGTTGGGAGCATGCTTGAATAATCTCTATTTATAAAGATGAACCTCAACACAAAAGATCTCCACCTAAAAATCTCATTATCACACAAGAAGGCAAAATATACTAAGAAATTTATTCCTAGTTACTATAAGCAGGCATCACTGGGGGCTGACCAGTCCTGGAAAGCTGTGTGAAATGACTTGGGCCTTTCTCATCCCTAAATGTCCCCAGTGCAAAGAGAGTACATGGACCAGAATATGCTCATCATCAGCCACCACCTTCCCTGTCCTTCCAGTAGGATTGACTGAAACTGGAAGTGCCTTATTTGGATGCATCAGGCTGGTAGCTGTGGCATCCGAAGACCTTGATGCACAGACCCTGTCCAGCTGGAGGAGTGACAATCTTTAAAGCTGAGTCAAGGTAAATAGTCTCAGCCTGAGCTGTGGTTGGTACTGAGCATTTATTACTTTCTAAGAAGCTCAGCTTGCAATAAACATCTTGATGCTTATGAACTGGGGAACTGTAAGTCAAAGTAGAAAAACGTGTTGCTGGAGCCACAAAGGGCTAATTTTCCATTTTGTGTACAAAACAGTACAAACGGAAAACATTTGAATGCATGCTTAAAGAACCCAAAGTGTAATTATGATATCTGATCAGTCATAAGTAACATAATTTGGATCTGAATATTTAAAATGACATTACACACTAAATGAACGGGGACATTCAAACACTGAGCACATTCAAGAGAATCAGGATTTTTATATAAGTATTCAGTGAGCTGAAAAGCATGTTAACTTCATTCAATAAATTATTCATTGTTGCTAGTTTTTTCAGCTCTAAAGCTAAACAATCAGAAATTATTTTTTAAGCCCACATCTGAAAGCCAGATTAGATAAGCATTTCCAAATAGAAGCATTCAGCCTTTTAAAATAAATAAATAAACCAAACCAACCAAACAAAGATATCCCAATCACCAAAGTAACAAAAAACCTCCACCTATATTACCAGAATTATTAGCATTTATTATTGCTGAATGGACTAATGGCCTAAAAATACTTCAAAAATAAGTGTGACTGTCTTTTTAGCTGTAGTGGAAGAGTTATCTCTACTGTGAAAAATTAATTGCACATAAGATCATTCAGTGATTAGAAACGTGGTACTTTGCTTTGCCTTCTCTGCCATGAAACTTAGGTAAGCACCACTAATGCAGTCACTAAAGCATGTACCATTGTATCAGATTTTAAAATAATGTGTGCAGATGAGTAATTAAATGATATGACACATGTTTATTTAAAATGACATTTAGTAGTGTAGCATCACTACTAAAAAATGGTGGGGGGAAGGAAAAGCAGAAAAAATGTTCATGGTGCAACATATAAACATTTATCAGGTTTGATGACAAGCACTTCTATAAATCAACTGAGCCACTCTCTTTTCGAATAATTGGTATCTAGACACTATGTTTCAGGCACAGCACAAGCAGTCATAACACTTTTAGCAGAGATGCCATTTCCACTGCACAGTTCACTGTTCATGGTACAGATGGGGATACTTTTAAGTTCTCACCAGTTTTGAAGTCCAACATGCAACTTCCTTGGTCACATATATGAGGAAGATTTGTTACTCATTGCCACAACAGGACAAATAATTAAATACACATTAATGCACAATTAGTTAAACAGCCTAAGCATCCATACACCATTATCCAAAATTAGGTTAAAAACCCCAAAGAACAACAACACAAAAAACCCACGTCCTTTAAAACCAGACTGCTAGTCCCTGTAGTAACAATAAGACCCATGAGAATATCAACAGGAGAGGAATTTTATTTCCTACTTCTATGTCACAAGGAGGCTAGTGCTTGTCTCCTGGCAAGGGCAGGTCACTGTTCATTCCACTATTTACTGCTAAATTCTCCTTCTTCTTTTCACTGCTTTAGAAAGACAATGACTTTACCCACCAAAAATGTAATTATAGCATAGTGCATTTATCCAATAAAACGGCAAGGATGACACAGGGGTTGGGATTTGAACCTACTGAAATTATTCTGCCATTTGCTGACCATGCCAGTCACCCTGTGTTCCAGGAAACGTGCTACAGATAAAATCACACCCTGGCTACCTACACAGAGAAGCTGGAAAACAACCAAAAAGCAATGTAGTAGCAACAGCTCTCCTTCAAGGAAGGAAAACAGGGAGGAAGGAATGGAGGCAGGAAAAGAAACACAGTTTTATATGGAAACGAAGCACTGAAAAGCAGGGTAGAATGCATTTAAGATGCAACCATGATGCATCGTGGTTTTGGACAGGCTGGTGCATTAGAGAGGAAAGAAGTGAACTGACAGGTGTATGCTGGCAAAGCAGACTACCTGCAATGCTATGAGAACTATGGTGGTCTTGTCTGCTTTAGTAGTTGTGTATTTGACTTCTTGCAGGCTAATGACTGACTTTTAGCCCTTTACTGGCTCCTTGTACTTTCTCGCAGCTCTGCTCATGTCTTGCCCTAGTGTTAAATTTATAAGTGATACTTGGAAGCTCACTGATAAGCAGAAAAGTCCTGTTTGACTTCAGGGTATGCACTAAAAATGAAAGTTTGATTCAGTAGTTTTTATTCATGATACAAAGTCTCCATGCATATAGAGAGCATATATTTTTAAAGTACTTATTTATAATTAATTAGGAAGATTATTGAGGAGAAGGTATTACAAAATTTTATTGCAGAGTTAAATCCAAAGGTTGAAATCTTGTATCTAAGCTTCAATTTGAAATCCATAAGGCTCTGTAACTGTAGTAGGGGGCAAAATATTAATGAGTTAAATTATAACTGTATTTATTCCATCTGTGATCCTATTCAATAGCTCCTATGAAACAAGACAAACCATAAAACAGTAGCAATATTAGTTTTTGTTTCTTTTTCTTGCTGTCTTATTTTTTTTCTGAGTAGTAAGTAAAAAGTCTGTTAACATAAACCTCAGTAGGTAGAGTTTTCCTTTTCTTACTTATGTATTTTCTTGCCTCTTGAAATTTTTAAGCAGAAATTTAGAAAACAGTAGAAAATTTCTAGTATCCAGCTGTGATACCATCTTTGCAGCAATGACACAACTATCAGGAGTTCAGAATGGAAGATTTATTTCTTCATCTAGAATTTGCTCTAGTGGATATTTAAATGTATGTATGCATGTATTATTATGCATTTAAAAGTAAATCCTGCTTATTGTTTTCGTTTTCAGATGTTTGAAAGAGATCAGGAAATATTTTATGCTGTCTTGTTAATTTATTGTTGAGCAGATAAAAGACCAAAAAAAACAATACTTAGAATCCACACATTAGTTTTGGATTCCTGCTAGCCAGCAGGACTTTTAATGTGATTCTTACATTAAAATCCCCCATTCAGCCAGAACATAAACGTGTAAATAAGTTAATAATTTCCAATTGCTTACCTGTTTCAACTCAATAGGTCAGGAAGAATACCAAATCATCAGCAGCATTGGTCATGGCTGCATTAGGGCCTTTTGTCCTCCAAAAGTGTGTTTTAAATGCATACACCATGTGTCCTTGCACAAAATCTGGGATACCAATGGAAAAAGAGATTTAGAAAATCAGTTTTATAATGGCAGTTCCATTTGTGAAAAATTCAACCTCGTTTTTCATCTCACTTTTCTCCTTTAAAACTAAATTTAGCTTGAACTCCGTATAGAGAGGTAACACTGACCTTTAATGAAGAAGGCTGAAATGAAATATTCATAAATTAAGCTGCAGAACGGCAGATTTCCTCTGAGGATGTTATAGAACAATTTGTTACTTAGCAACTGTGGGTATTGACTGTATTTAGCTGTTTAGGTGCTGTTTAGTTGAGAGCAATCACATGAGCCACATGTTGTTTTGCTTCCTGCCTTGTGTTAATGCTATCTAATAGCTTCTGAAAAAAATTCTTTCTCTACTAAATAGAAAAGTCATGTTTCTACAGCATTCATGTTGCTAAATTCTAGACTTTTGCTTTGATTTGTGTCCTGTTCTGAGACCATGCTCACAAAATTTGGTTAAGACCATTGTCAGTGAAAAACGAGGAATAACTCACCGTTTGGTACTTAGAATTATATCACTCCAAATTTTGCTTACTCCTTCTCTAAATTGGACATGAAGTTTAACTTTCTTTAATGAACAGTAATTAAAATCCAAACTATTTATATTTATAGTACCTTTTTTTCTCTCTAAATTTAGATTGGAATCTACAGCAGCCTCAGAAAATACACAAATAAGAACATGAGACATCAGGTGCTGGAGAGGGAAAGCGAAAGAACCTATTTATCATGTGCCTGCAATCACTGCTGAGTGATGAGTAATTAGAAGTTTGTTTTTTTTTTTTTAATTGTCAGGCTTCTGACACTGCAAGGAAAATTGGTGACAAGATGATGGATCGGTTTCACCACATTGGCTTGTTGATTCAACAAAACTTAAGTGGATATTGGCATTTGTCATTTAGCTTTGGACCCCTACAGACTCCTGCTGCTGATTAGTCAAATACTTCACCTCCTTGTAATTACAGTTTCAACAGCAGAGGCTCCAAGACATTCTCAGGGGAACAAACTTTTACAGCATAACTGCAAAGAAGTGCTACTTAGTACTAGTTGAGAAGTAAGCACATTGGAAAGGGGAAGCAATCAATGGCAGTGTTTGAGCAGCTTAACCCTGTTGGCCCTTGCATGTTAATATATTTTTATGTGTTGCTTCCCCAGCAGGAAGAAATTAGAATGATTAGCATTTTCTCTTTATCTACAGAAAATCACAAATTGGAAAAATGTTTACTTGTATTTTTGTTTATTCCCTTTGAAAAGCTGTGAGGTCAGGACAACCTCTCATCATTTGCATTTATTTCCCAGGCTTTACTCCCAGAGAATTTTCTCATTATCTACAGGCAGTCTATTTTATGAAGGTTAAAGGGAACTTAGTCAGGTAAAGGAGGTTAAAATGGAAGAATCTTTCTTCTAACTGGAATAAGAGATAACAAACACACTTGCATGCATTGAAATGCACCATGTCCTTCCACAAATGCTATTTCACTATTAAAAAAATAAGTCCTCCCTGGCTGTAGCTGAGATTATATGGTAATATGGCATAATTGCAATGTAGCAGGATTGGAATATTCTGATAGAGCAGCTGAGGTGTCCCAAAAAGGACTGGAAAAATCTTAAGGTCATGTGACCTCTAAGTTGTACAGGGGAGAAGTGTGTGAGGTTTTGTTAAGCGTGAAAATATTTGTTATGATATGAGAAAGATTGCTTAAGATTTTGCCCAGAGCTTTCCCAGTAATTCAAATTTTTAAGCTGCATAAAACTTTGCAGAATGAGAAAGCAAAGATGGAAACCCCCTTATATGAGGGAAACTACCAAAGACAGAAAAATAGAATAAAAAGAAAATTCAAAGTGAGAGTAAAGCACATCCTGTGTATATCAAAAAATTGAGGGGATTTCATTCATCTCCAGAGAGGCTGTACATGGCATTTATGACAAAGAGTTTAGAGCAGTTTAACAAATCGATAGAGTTCTAGAAAACATGACCAGTAGAAAAACTGTGAATAAACGGGTAACTTTTTTTATTCTAGAGAAAAAAAGAGGAGTAAGTGAAACAGCCATAGAAACTTTACCAAGGTGGGCATAAAAACATACCGAGATGGGCAGGGAAAAAGAAAATTAAAATTAGATACTATGAAAAATTTTCCAACAGAAGGAGCAATGACATAATGATGTCATTATGCCAGGTGAGCTTAGTAAGCACTTATTGAACTGGAATGCTCAGGAAAAAATTGGTCTTGCCTTATAACAAAATGGCAGATCAGGTGATCTGAGGTGGCTCTAAGCCTGATTTTGCTGTTCTCTTAAAAAGAGGAAATCATTTTAGGATGTTTTGGATGCAAGACTAAAAGGGGTACTAAGTTTGTTTCCTGGTTACACTAAATGTGGAGGAGGTCTTGACTCCCTGGAAGGCAGGGAGACCCTGCAGAAAGACCTCCAAATTAGAGAGACAGGCAATTACAAACCACGTGAAGTTTAACAAGGAAAAGTGCCAGATTCTGTCCCTGGGTTGGGGCAACCCTGGATGAACAGAGATTAGGGACAAAAGGGAATGAGATACTGGAGAATTGCACTGTGAGAAGTGACCTCGGTGTCCTGGTCGATGGCAAGTTGAACACGAGCCAGCAGTGCCCTGGCAGCCAGGAGGGCCAACCCTGTCCTGGGGGACATCAGGCACAGCATCACAGCCAGGCAAGGGAGGGATTGTCCTGCTCTGCTCTGAGCTGGGGCAGCCTCAGCTCCAGTGCTGGGGACAGGTCTGGGTGACACAACACAAAAAAGACATTGAGCTGTTGGAGAGTGTCTAAAGGAGGGCAACAAAGATGGTGAAGGGCTTGGAGGGGAAGCCGTGTGAGGAATGGCTGAGGCCACTTGGTCTGCTCAGCCTGGAGGAGACTGAGGGGAGATCTCACTGCAGGTATAACTTCCTTGTGAGGGGAAGAGGAGGGGCAGGCACTGATCTCTGCTCTGGAGTGACAGTGACAAGACAAAGGGAATGGCCTGAAGTTGTGTTAGGAGAGGTTTAAGTTGGCTATCAGGTAAAGATTCTTCACCCAAAATGTGTTTGGACACTGGAACAGGCTCCCCAGGGAAGTGGTGACAGCACCAAGCCTGACACAGCTCAAGGGGCATTATTCAGCCTTTTTCTCAGGCACATGGTGTGACTTTTGAGGATGCTATTGTGCAGGGCCAGAAGCTGGATTTGATATTCCTTGTGGGTCCCTTCCAACTCAGCATATTCTGTGGTTTTATGTCAGTACTTCAAGCAATGGTGGAGAGAAAAAATAAAAGATATCATCTGTGACATTTTCCTATCTAAATGATTGATATGGCTTCTGCCACACTAAGTAATTTTAATAAAATACAGTTATTATTCACATATTCCAAATGCATACAATTTTACTGTATTATTAAAATTAAATCTAACATTATAATGAGGAATGACCTTTGAAAATAATGAGATTAAAAGACCTAGCCAGAAGGCATTTTGTAAAGATATTTCTTCAAGAATACAAAATTTAGACTTTTTAAACTTATACAGCAAAATTTTCCTTTCTCCTTTTCATCACCTTGTCATCTCCCCAGAAGCATTTCCTTCCCCAACTTGACTTTGCCTTTATTTTTTTAAACGTGTTTCATTGTTGTTGTTTGCTTGTTTGTTTGTTTTCCACTAATACTTCTGAAAGTCTTCAGGCTGTGTATTTTTTCTCTTTAAAAAACGACACCATCTTTTTCACATAAGCCTTTTTTGCTTACCCTGGCTTAGGTGATATTTGCTATTGCCGATGATATCTCTTTAGACAGACTGTTCTCTCTGTGACAATATGGTAAATGATAGTGATTTAGAAACATGTCTGATGGGGTTACATCAGAAAGGAGTGCAACCATTTAAAAAAAAAAAAAATTAGTTTTAATTCTTATTGTCTGTTTTTCCTCTCTTCTTTTCTGAGAGATTCCTATTTTTTATTTTTATCTTGCTTTTCCTACCCCTCTGGATCTCTTAGTTGTTTTCAGCAGTGTAGCTGGAGAAAAGGTGACAAAGGAAGACAAAAAATCAGAAAGGTTTATTCTTTTCCAAAAATCACTCCAATGCTGGCAATCTAACTACTTTGGGAAAGGCTGACTAGGAAATTGTTCCACTCCAAATGCATACATATGTGCATAAACACACATTCTTCTTGGTAGTTTTATTGATATTAATGGAGAAAACATTTTCATTTTTAACTGGCACAAGTTCTTTACCTTCCTTATTCAGCCTTTCTCCAATTTTTTTCTCATTTTGGGCCACACATTGTTGCTGAACATAATTTACTTCAACCAACTGGTTGCAGATTAGCAAACGTCCTCTATACCTGGAGGAATAGGAGCAGGTTTTTTCCCAGGACTTAATTCTGCTACCTGCTCATTTTCATGGACGCCAGAACATGAACCTTCTCATTGTCATGAAATTGCCTCCAGAAAGGTGGTTGTGTCAGGCACTTGAGTTATTATGAAGTTATTAAGCTAGGGAAGAACCTGTTTGTAAATACTGTGTTGTACCTATTGCAACAAGTATGAAAGAAGATGGTAGAGAATGAAATATGTGAGATGCAGGTTCATTTGGACATTGCACTTGTCATGAACATCTGCACAGTACAACAAATATCTTCAAAATAAACACCAGAGTTTAAGCACATCTCTTCCATACCCGTCTATTCCTCCACATTATTTCATAAAGATAAATCATGTTAAGATCTCTATTTGTGAACCATCCCATGCCTCAGTGGATAGCTTAGTGGCTGACACCTTGAGTGAGGCTTTCTCTCTTTACATTCTTCAGTTCAGACCAAATATTTGCCACAAAGGTTTGCAAAAAGTATATTTTGATCCAGCCTTCTGGTAACGGAAATGAAAGTTCTTTCCATTTTTTTTCTCAGGGTGAGAATCTATCCGTAGGTAGCATATATGAACCACACATTTAAAAAAGCAGATAAATAACTCTCCACCCAGTCTGCACCCAATCTTCCACCAGGAAGGGAAAACAGTCACAGCTGTCTGGATGATGACTGTTATGAATAATTTTATTAATGTTTCCTATTTTTAAAAGTCATTTAGATAGGGCACTCTGAAGCAATATAAAATTACCATGTTTGTTAAGATTAAACAAAGCTGACTTGAAGTTTTGGAGCTCAGTAGAATGGAAGATAAGAAGAAGAAAGAGAAAAACAAAAAAAAAAGAGAGGGAGGAAGGAAGGAAGGAAGGAAGGAAGGAAGGAAGGAAGGAAGGAAGGAAGGAAGGAAGGAAGGAAGGAAGGAAGGAAGGAAGGAAGGAAGGAAGGAAGGAAGGAAGGAAGGAAGGAAGGAAGGAAGGAAGGAAGGAAGGAAGGAAGGAAGGAAGGAAGGAAGGAAGGAAGGAAGGAAGGAAGGAAGGAAGGAAGGAAGGAAGGAAGGAAGGAAGGAAGGAAGGAAGGAAGGAAGGAAGGAAGGAAGGAAGGAAGGAAGGAATTTGTCATCCTTTTAATGAAAATATTAGGTTTTTTTGTCTGATTTTAAATATTTCTGATTGTTGATGAGCTTATTTCAGGCTTGGGGAAGGGTATCATGAGCTCTAAGACATAGTTTTGGGAAATAAAACTGAGCTGACAGGGATCAGACTTGGTTCAGGTGCCCCTGGTACATGGAGATGCTCTTCCCAGTCCACCACAGACTCCTTCAATGACAAGGCTGAACACAAATTGTTCCTTCACCCATTCCCTCTATGGCTGCATGATCTTCCCCAGTGGGAGCCTGGAACACACTGTCAGGGCTCAGGGCACCAGAGAGGTAAGCAGCTTTGCTGCAGCACTGCCATTGTGACTAGTGCTGTCTGCCACCAAAGCACAGGAGGCTGTGTCAGGCTGCAGGTCAGATGGTGGTTCAGCTGGGAATGTTCCACTGACATCCAGGGAGCTGTCATGAGGGGCATTAGGTAAGGCTTTTCAGCACAGCACAGCAGCAGGGCAAAAATTTGCACTTGTATATTTGCATACTCCAAGCTTCTCAATTTCAAGCAACTGGCTAGAACTCGCGAAGTATGCTCATCATGCAATTCATAAATTCATGAATATGTGAGGCACCAGAAATTTTACATCTAAGACTGTGGGACTGTGAAACTGACCCTAAAACATAACACAGGAGACCTAAAATTAATTTGGTAAGGGGAACAGCTGCTCTTCTCTACTAAAGTGCCACAAAGATTAATAATTCTTGGAACCATTTATAACTCAAGCCCCATGTTTCTTCTACTTAATGGGAATCAACTCATTTTCCCTCAGCAGTTTCCCTGATAATCCTTTGATTTTGAGCCTGTGCTATCACTTAATATCTAGGACTTGGAGATGTATAAGAAAATAGGAATGGACTGTCAGAAAACTTGCTCTAGCATGGGACAGTGCTCTCCATTTCCAAAGAGAAGGATGTTCAAGGTTCTTCACGGATTCACTTCTGTCCTGGGGCACCATGAAAAGAGGATGCTTTGGGTCCAGCAATGTCTTACTTCTCTAACACAGCAAGCCCAGAGAGCAAGAGGGAGTGAACAGCCCCTCCTAGGGCAGACCCACCACAAACAGTGGCTGTTTGCCATGCAGAAAGGGTGTGCAAAGCTGGTACCACTGGTGGATCATTCCTCTGCAATCCAGAATCAGTGAAATAAATAGGGTTATATTATGATTACCAGGTTAGTGGTGCAGTATGTTGAAAAATTGTCTTGCCAATTATTTTGACTAATATGGAAAAGGGAAGAGATTTCTGGGCACTACATCTGTCGTTGACCACAAAATATTGTGTTTGCAATATTGGATTAATTATCCAGCATGCAACAAGCCAATAGTTACACACTCTAGAGAGACATTGATTATTTATTTCAGATTTGCTCAGGCCTAGGTGCTCTGTGATTTTCCACAATTCAAACATGCCAGCAGGACTTTCGACACCATTATTTACATTTAGAATTTCAGCTTTAGTACTTTTCCAAGTACAGTCCTTCTGTTATGGTTGATTAGTAGTTTCTATGTAGCTTCTATAATCACAGCTGACTTATGCCTAAGGGAAAGATCCTTATCTGGACAGGTGTCTTTTTGACCTGTAGATGTGATTTTTGGTATTATAATGACTATCATTTGACTAAGGGATACATGGTCCTTAAGTCTTTTACCAGGTTAGAAATGTAGGGATAGACATAGAACAACATCTTGATTTACTGCATTTACTACATTCAGGATGCATTTGAGTAAAGGGACGCTAACTGTTTTCTTCCTCTGAAGAAATATCCTTTCTTGTTGATTAGGAAAGCCTTAATTAGCCAGCTTAAAGTATATAAGAAACATCACATTCTAAGACAACTTTGGCATAGTCCACATTTTGCAACAACATAATACTTTATCGTTACTCATCAACTTATGTTTTATTGGTACCTTGGAACTGTAAGAAGGAAGATCTAATACCCACACCTGCTTAATTTGAAATATTATAAAAGCTGATTATTTCAAAAGGAAGAAAAAAAAATACAATTTGGGAAAGTAAAACAAAGAAATGAAAAGTAAACTAAAAGCTAAGAAAAATGTTGTGCTCTTCCCAGAAAAAAATTATTACACAGTTGTTACTTTAACTTTTCAGTCCATTTCAGAAAGGCATGTGAAGGAAAACACTGGATTTTAGGCTTTGTAAAGATCTTTGGGACAATTATGTGACATGTGCCTTAAGAATTCATTATTTAAATGGCTGAAGAAGCTCCTAATTTTTAAGTACTGGTGGGCTAGTTTGAAAGCATGTTTCAGTCCTTGATAAAGCTGAGTCCACAGATAGCATTTCGTCACCACTTCTGTACTCTAACACATCGGTTTTCTACCTTAAAAGCTCATGACATAAAATGTCCAGTCAACTCAAGTGGCACTAGGAGATTATTCTTTTAGTCCTTCACTCTTTTCAGCTGTTATTTCTCTCTTCCAGATACCTTATTGTTGTGCCAGAGAATTTTTGTCTCTAGTGCTCATATTCTTGCCACTTTTACTTTATGGCTTAGTATCAGGAGAAATCCTTCAAAAGCTGTCATTAGGAAAAACAAACCAACAGAAAATCCCATCTTTTTTTGTGTGTACTAAAAGAACAGAAACCAGGCCATGCCCAACCAATACATTTAAAAAATTATAAAAACAAAAAAAGTTGAAGTTCTGAGGGGATGGAAAAAGTGCAAGAGCTTTCAGGGAAATCCTTGCTGTACTATCTTCTAAAACTACATGGTGGTAATGATTCCATACAAACCTACACATTTTTAAAAGAAAATAATCCTTTCAGTTATGAAACATATTTAACAGGAAAGGGGTTAAAAGAAAAAAGGAAAATTATTGTCAGGAGAAACCGTAGAGATGACCAAAGCATGAATCAGGCTTTAGTAACATCAGACTAAAAATCAGTTGCTTCTGTTTGCTTCAGTTCAGGTGAGAGGGATGCACTTGTCGGGGTGAATGTTCCAAAAGACCTTTTTGATTATTGAAATGAATGTTTGCCATTGAACGGTTTTCACTATACACCTTGAATTTCTTCTGTTCTGCACATTTCTTATTGCTTATTTCTGTTCTTTGCTTTTTGTCAGCTTCTCCTCCAAATCCATTAATGCCTTGGTTTGTGTTTCTTTCAGTTCCCCTTTTCTCAAAGTGTGCTCTTTCTGATATCAAATTTCTGCTTCACAGGCAGGGATTTAGTTATGAATTTGCACAGAACACCCCTATTTTGAGGTACTTTCTTGCAAAATGCTGCCTCTGTCCAAACATAAATTTGTCCATGTGATTAGGTAGAACTTCAAACAAAGGAAAACTACCAAATCTTCCAAACATCCTTGTCCATTTGCATAGTCTGTTTTTGGAACTGCATGGAGCTCATATATCCCTTAGTGATAGTCAGTTTTGCCGCCCTCAGGAGTAAGTGGAATGGAATGGTTATGATTTTGAATACTTGTGATAAAAGATCTTGAAAGAAACATGCATTTCCCAGGCCATCATCATCAGTTCCCGGAAGAGGATTGTCACATAATTCTTAGACACTCCTGTTAGGTTCCTCTGAATACCAGATGATACTCAGTAACCCTCCCCGTTTTGCCTAAATGATACATAAGCAAAAGTTTTAGTTTCTTCTTATTATTCTATATAATGAGACCATATGGTTAGGATAAGTGAAATGAAGAATATTCATCTGTTCAGTCCTTACACACAGGGCACATATATCTGGAAAATTGCTATGAGCTATATGTATGTAGCTATTCTTAAATATACCACTCAGTGGAATTCAAAATCAATCTTTTCCTTTCATTTTGAAACTATAAAATATTAAGTAAGTAATACAGTTGAAAGAGTAGTGTGTCCTTCAAAGAAAAAGAGTTCAGTCTGTTATTTGTAAGTTTATGGGGCTGACATTTTTCTCTCCTTTGGGTTTTGTAACAGTATGACTCAGCTAATTGGATTTAAAGCCAAGGGCTGACACAACTTGAATACAGAAATAAAACATTACATTCATATACGCCTGTGGAAACAGACAAAAGTATGATTGTTTTAAAAAGTACTCAATACAGGGAATTTAATGGTCAGTATGGAAGAATGCTTAAATACAGAAAAAGCAATCATTAAAAAGTTTTGTTTTCAGACCTTCCTGTGTGTAAAAATATGCCAGTTGTATAATTTTGAAGTATCTCCTTCTGCTCTGCATATAACAGCACAAATTTAGTTCAGAAAAGCCACCCAACACATCAAATGACATTTTTGTTCAGCTGTCAGAAAAAAAAAAGTATTTGAGCAGTGGCTGCCTCTTTTCAAGTATCTGTGCTCATGTCCCTGAAATATTCTGAAAATTAAAAAATTCCGAGTATTGTAAACCCAAATTACTTTTTAGTATTGTGTGTTTATTTTGCAGAAGTGTTAATCACAATATCTTCATTCAATGGGCTTGTGTCAAGAGATATTGACCCAGTTGCTGAACATATTTCTGAATTTAAAACCACAAGGAAGAGGTGACTAATACAATTGAAACAGAGATGTTATGCAAAGGATCAGTGAAAGACCATCTGTAATTCTGACTGTTGAACTCCAGCAGCTGTATATATAACAAGATAGTTAGCATGTCAAAGCTGTAAGAAAGTGAGAAATTTGGGATTTTCTTTCTTTCACAGTAGAGGAATATGAAACCTGTACGACTTTTTAGCAGTGTCTTCTAATTGCATACATGTAACTAGGTGAAGTGGTTATATTTTATAATGCAGACTGAGGTCCCAGACTCGGTGCAGTGAAACATAACCTTGCATAAACAGAAGTCAAACATAAAACCCAATAAGCAAATGTGAAAGCAATTTTTGACAATAATTGCCCTGCCAGGTCCTACACTTAAGAATTCCCGTGTTCACACAGGAACCCACATGCTGAACAGTGACAATAGGATCTGTGTATTTCTACTTTCACAGCATAGTCTTTCTCTTCACATACCAAACATTAAACTGTACGGACACTAACAGACACTAACAATTATCTTTTATTAATTTAAATACTTTAACATACGTTTTACCTTCTGATAGTAGCACACATCTTATGCTATTATTGGGAACAAATGCAGTCTTGCATGTATCAAAAGGCAAGTTGTGAGCTAAATGACTTGGTGAAGATAATATTCAGTTTAGAGAGATGCGTTCTCGATGTCTTACATAGTAGACTTAGAGGAACAAAATTCTCCAGAGCTACTATTCCTTGAAATTTTTCAGTGGAGTGCATGGATTGTGTTAGAAAATGTTGGAGTTTGTGGGCATATGGTTGTTGTGTGGTGTGGTGAGGGCAAAGGAGCTTTAGGTAAAGAAAGTCTGAAAGCCTGAGAGATTCCTTTGTTAAATGCTTTGAAAAACAATTCTTCTTTTGGGGCTCCCATGTTGTTACTCGTTGGTGCTATCTTCATGGTGATTTAAGCTGAGATGCTTCGTGGGAGACTGAAAATGTGCTTATGTTCATTTACCACTGGGCTTATAAACCAGTAATTTTGCTGTGATGTTTTGGATACTTGCATTTCTTGTTGGTATCTTAATATTAGGGAATTAAAGACAGGCCTCACTGAAGAATGAAGTAATCAGACAATAAAATTCAGGGACTTATATATGTATATATAAATAAATAAAAAGATATATACACACACATACATACATGCATACATATGTATATCTATATATATGCTTTAAGGTTTTTTGTATATGCCCAGGAGTAGTAAAGGATCTCTGCAATCCGTGAGAATCTACCAATAGCTGCAGGACAAGAATGGCATTGCAGTGCTTCTCAATGGAGCTAGATTGCTCATAGAACTCCAGACGAAGGGTTTTTATGCATTTTAGGTACTTCCCACAGTAGCAGTAAACTTTGTGAGCACCTCGTTCCCCTGTATTCACTCACGACTGGATTTTGATGATTCCTGTCTGTGATGTGAATCCCCTCTTAAAGTCCTTCTTGAGAGGAAGTCTTTTTCATCTGCTCTATAAGTTGCTTTTCCTCACGGTTACCTTCTTGATTTGAAATTATGTAGGAGGAAAACAACCAAATATCTTTCAGTACCATGTATAACGTAAACTTGATTTTCAGCAAATGTTAAGTTCTTGAATAGTATGATCCCATAAAGCCCAAACAATATGATTTTTTAAATCATTTTAGGTTCTTTTTATAAAGTATCACTTGTCATACATCTATTTACTTTATGGAGTAAGTATTTATGTTAAGGGAAAAAATGTAAGGAGAAATAAATCTTTCTGTAATCACTTAGAACCTTTCCTTTATTCATAAAAGAAAGGAAATTGAAAAATGATCTTAATAAAAACAATCATATCTGTGAACATAGTCATAAATTATGCCACAAAATACAGATTTAACCTGAAAACTACTTCTGAAGTAATAGAAAGTAATTTTATACTCAGATCTAAATCAAGTGAAATTTTCAAAGTGTAAAAGAGAACAGCAGATGTTGGCTTGCATATTTATTGAGAAACAGTTCTGTTGTAATGCAATCCTCTCTGACTGACTTTTTAAAATTCTGTTTGCTTTGTTATGTTTCATTAAAAAATTTTATCATGGAATTACTTTCTGTAACAACTTAAGATCATAGTAGCTTTCAATGATAGAAGTGTACAGATTGCTATAAAAAACCTGTGCATATCAAATACCAAAGCAACACTTAACAGAACTGCAATAATGCAAAAGGAAGCAGAGCTAAAACACAGCAAAATAATTTTCTTTCTCTTTTGCTGATAAAAACAAGGAATTTCCTTGAAACTGTTTAAAAAATATAGCAAACTACACTAGAATAGACTGTAGCACTATTTGTGTTCTATATAACATTCCTGTAATTTGATCAAATTTATTAGTGAGATTAGTGAAAGCTTTATTGCTGAATTCTGTGAGGGCAAAGATGCAGATACATAACTGTGCAGATATGTTTTATAATCACATTTAAATAGGCTGAATGGATGTGGATTATCTGCTTTGGTGCTATCACTATATATGAGGTTTATAAAATAACCCAAGCAATGTAGAGTCAGTAACATAGCTTTTAAAGCATTTATAGTAAATAATATCTTTTAAGAATGTTTAAACACAGAAGACCTGCAGTCTGTCTGGAAAGTGAATGAACACAAGGTCTAGGAGAGGTGACTCACCTCTCACCTGCAGCTTGAAAGACCATTTACAGAAACTGCATTCAATGTATTATTACCCATGACAGGGTGAATAAATGTCATCTATCAGGTTCTGCTTACCAAAGGGTTCAAGTCTTGATAGGTTGAGTTGTTCATTCACTAAGGAGATTGTTGGAGGCCAGTTCAGATCTGAAGGCAGTGTCTTTTCTTGTCAGCATTGACACTGTTTGGAAAAGGCACTGCAGTGAGTAAGAGGTGCCAGGAGCACTGGGACTGAGTCCCACTCACCAAAGGTCTCCAATTGTGGTGCAGATGATGGCTGGATAAATTTGACAAGACTGATATTTTAGGATAAAGGATTTGTTTGTTTTTTCAGGTACACATAAGCAAAAAGATTCTTACATGCCCTACCACAGGACCAGACAGGCTAAGGAGAGCAGGGAAAGTCCTGTGTGAGTAGGTATGTGTATAATTAAGATCACTGAAATGGTTTAGGTTGGTTTGTGCACATGCCAAGTGCATGGTCCAGCAAAAAAAAAGAATAGTGGGGAAGCTGTGGCATGATCTCGAGGAGCAGAGAGCAGTAAACCCAGATAATAAGGTCTGTAGCTCCTTCCCCACAGAATTTCAAAGAAGTTTTCTTGCATTTATAAAAGTATAAAACCTTGTGCACAGAATTGCAAATATATTTGCTGCTATTTTCTGGAAAAAGTACATTAGGATAGTTTGCCAGCATAGTGCAATTTTTCACCTTGAAAATTGTCAGCACCTAAGGTAAAACCACTTCAATAGTCACTGACTGCCCAAAGAGAGAGAGATTGGCAGATGTGGGTTCTCTTCATGTCTCCCACTCTCCAGACCCCCATCTTGTATTCTGATTCATCCCATAATCTCATAAACATCACAGGGCCTTCTGGGAGTGGGTGATGGTGCTAATCATGACCAAAGAAGCACATAATGAACAGCAAGGACCTTATCTAATCTGTGTGGAAGTGCAAGGGAGAAAAACAGTTGTTCCAGCATAGCCTGAAATTCCACCAGAAACCTTATGTTGTTTGTGGCTTGGCAGTTTCAGTTGCTTTGTGCAACATGCTAGATAAAGTCATGTACAATCTCTCATCTGATTTTCTTTCTCTCTCTTGCATTATTTAAAAAGAGGAATTCACTAACCTCCAGGCAGAAGGGCAAAAAGAATTTTATTGAAGCTTGTATCAGGATGATAACATAATTAGTGCAGTTGTGAAAATTCCTTCATAACTAAAAAGGAAAGAAAGACTGCAAAATTACACACACCACATCTGGGCTTTTTTGTCAGCAAATCCTTGGGGTTGATTTTCTGTTCCTGTCAAGCAGTGTAACATGCTGCAAATTTAATCTAGCTGAAAACATGGGGAAGAGTAACTGCCAAACACCTTCAAGAATACTTAGTAACTATGCCATGGGGAAAAATTAATCAAGGCAAGACAAATAAAGCCAATCTATCCAAAAGTTGTGAAATTTCCTGAGAAATAGGAGAAATACCCAAAGATACCCTGTTTGGAATTAATCTGGATACTGATCCAAACAGCTCATATTTGTCAACTCCATAATGGCAATATTTTGCCTCCCAACAGAGATATTTTCTCTATTCTATGTAATTGAAAAAGCACATTGAATCCTGGAGAAGGTACTTGGGGTTAGGGAGTGGATTTTTATGAAAGAATGAATAGGAGCACTGAAAAGGTCTACTGATCAAGCTCATTATTCTGAAACTCGGCCAAGTGGTATGAATTCTGCAGAATGACTATGGTCACACTGAATATGTCATTATGAAAGCCAGTGTACCTGTTCTGTGTCCTGATTCTTACTGTCCTTCAATAAAATCATGTCTATTTGGCCAGGAATATATTTCCTCTGCTTATCTCTGTTTTCTTTGTGAGTTTACTTACCTCACAAATTCATTATAGTTTCCATTATTTCTAAATTTTCCAGAAATGTGATGCAAAATGCTGTCTGAGGATATATCAGCAGAGTAACTACAGGGTTTTAAAGGAATATAACCCCTTCTTGTTTGTTTCTATGTACAGACAGGACTGCTATGCAGCCTGCAGTTCTCAGGAGAAGGCAGTGCTAGGAGAGGACCACAGGCACTGCCATCACACGAGGCTGGGAAAGGGCAGCAGCCCCGAGTTTTGAGAGCTGCCTTTTTAGTTACCAGTGAAGGCACTGAGTACCAGCCTTGAAGACCCAAATATGGTGCACTTGTAAACTAGGACAGTGTGTGAATCAATTTATTTATTCATATAGCACCATCTGGACAACATTTATATCCAGTTCCAAAATAACATGATAAAGTTTTTACATAATTTGAAATGAATGGAATATATGAATACAGTGATAGGAAGGAGCAAAGCTCTCCTCAGTCACATGCAGCCAGTTGCACTTGGGGTTTTTAAACAGTTGTTCCAGTTTTGAAACAAGTTAGGAGATCCTGTCACCCCAGGACAACAGGGTAAGCAAATCAAGGACTATTATACTCCCAGCTATGTTTCAGAGTGAAAAACCTTTCTTTTCCTTACCTTAATAAGGTAAAAAGAGCAGGTGGTTTTTTAAAAAAATATACACCCATACTCGGTAAAAAGTAAGCAATAACTAAAAATATTATCCCTTTATTTTTCCCAAAAAGACCTTTAAAATCTGTCACAACACAGGATATGTGATGTAGGTGGGGTTGTCTGCTTTTAGGAAAAGACAATGAACTAAATAACCTTTCATTCTCTAAACTCCTTTTTTCTCTCTTCAAAAGTGTGATCTAAAGCCGCTGTGGGAGCAAAGGTGTCACAGTCCTCGGCAATGACATGACATATGCCCTGCAAGATGCTGAATGCCTTCTGTTTCCAGTTAGTCAAAAAACAGAAGGGAGATAAGTTTTTTGTCCCACTGTGGTCTCTGCCCCTTCAAAACCAGCTTTATTTTGTCTTCTTCCTCACTCGTGAATAGTCAGTTAGTAATCACTGGGCATTCACTACAACACCTTCGCAAAGGAGGTCTTCTCAAAAATAATTGCGAGCTGGCAAGCACAAAATAGATCTTGCATATCAATAGCATTTGAAATGATAGTAACAACAGTACGGACTCTTTTCTCATTTTTCTCATAGCTTTCAGCTACTTTTATACTATTTTGTACTATTTTATACCCTTATGGGCATGCTAAGCAACGCTGCTGATCCCAGCCAGTTTCTCACCTAATGAGCCAGTTATTCTATGCAGTGTCAGGCAGATATCTCAGTGTAGCTGGAGGCAGTTGTGTTTATCAGCTGGCAGACTGGTTCAATAGAAACCAAGAGGCAAAGCTCTGCACACTTCCAGCACTTCATTCAGTAATGAACAATTACACTTAATACTTTGTTTTCTTGGAAATTAGGTAATCTGTAGAGGTGAGATTTAAGATGTTCTTAGGCAATAAAATGTATGCAGCTTTTCTTTTTTTCCTGCATTAATCAATTATTTTAAAATTTAAAAGGGGACTAATAAGATGTAAATGGAAGTATTACTTTTACATATTTATATTCCCAGAGGACTGATGTTTTTTTCCAAGCACAATGCTGAATTTTCTTATGGCAAGTCAGTATAGAATGAAAACAAACTGGAGATAGGTTGGTACATGAGGTGTTGGAGTCAGTAAGTCAGGAGTCTCTCTGATTTCTTCAGGGAGAGATCAGAATGCAGGGATTGAGTTGAAACCTTTAGATACATTGAAGTATATTAGGCCTCTCACTTATAAGGCAGAGGTGAAGATTTAGGTTGTAACATAAGTGAGAGAAAATAAGTAAGTAAATGGAATAAGTTTTAAGTACTTTTAGTAAGCAAAAGGTCTTAGATGCCTGAGAAGTAGTACATGTTCTAGTGAAGGTTGAAAAACATGCTCGTGTTTCCTTCGAGGGTCCAAGAACCTAGCTTCAGACATAACAGAGTTAGAGTTAAGGATATTGCTTACATTTTTCAGTTGGAACAAGATAGGCCATGAATGTAGTCTATACATAGCCTGGTGTGCTAAGAAACCAGAATTCTTATAGGTTAAGAAGTAGTGGTCTGAGTTTGTGTCTTAGCTAGTTGGGAAGTTTCTATAAAAGAACATGCATCAGGGAGAGTGGGGGCTCTATGCCATGGCTGTATGCCATGTGCATTTTGCCACTGCAGCTTTGCCATTGCTTTATGCCATTGCTTTGCTTTGCTTTGTTTTTGCTTTTGAGACTGATGTGCTTCTGCAATAAATAACTTTACAGCAACTATTAGCTGCTTTGCTTTTACACAAAAGAAGAATAGGCCCGACAGTTTGGGTGCACAGGAGGCACCCGGAGGTCACCCCTGAAACCTCACATTTGGTGCCCCGTGTTTGGTGCCGTGCTTTCGCTTCGCTTTGCAAGGCTTTTCAGCTACTGTCGGGCCTCCCCGGAACCCTCATTTGAGTGTGGCAAGAAGAAGGCTGGACACCCCACCGGTTGCTGAGAGGAGCAAGCACCCCTAAGGGGTGGACGAAGGGGGCTGGGTCTGGACCTTCTCATCACCTCTCTTATATCGAGGTGAGTTTTGGGGTGAAAAGTAGTGCCAGTTAGAGTTAGAAATGGGAAATAATATGCCAAAAGAACAGGAATATATTTTATATTAAGATGAGTTAAGCTTTGGGGAAATCTGTAGAGATGGGAAGAAAAGTATATGAAGAGCAGAAATATATCTTTGATTACTTAAAATCTTTATTGAGGAAAAATGACTTTAATGATGAGTTAAGAGGTCTTTTAATATATGTTCAGAAGAATTTTCCAAATATAGATCCCGATTCTGCTTTAAGCTCTTTTCTATGGGATCAGATTGGACTTAAGCTTTTAGATGATGCTATTCGGGAAGATGAAGAAGCCCCTTTATTATTACCCTCCTGGAGGTTGGTCGCAGAATCTTTAAGTGAGCCATTTACTAATTCTGAAAAAACAGAGAGTTCTTCGCTGGCTCCTCAATTGATGTCGCAATTTATTGCAAATTACAGATGTCGCGGTTTTTTTCAAGCACGAACCACGGGGACCCCACCACCGCCATCCCCCGCAGGTAGGGAGAACGGCTCCGGGGACCGCCGGCAGCACCGTCATTGATGCTGCTCGAGCCGTGTTTTGCGAGCACAGGGGTCCCAGTTTCCCCGTCACCAGCCCCCTGCTCTGCAGGGACAGTCCCGCCGGTCCCCGCTCCTCATCGGGTCTCCGGCCCCCTCTCAGGGACAGTCCCGCCGGTCCCCGCTCCGCGCCGCAGCCTCGCCGCAGTTTCCGTGCCTGCTCGAGAAATTCCTACCCCCCAACCCCTGCATGAGACCGCGTTGGGAAAGAGGAGGGGACACTGGGGGGAGGGAGGTCAGGACGATGCAGTTGAGGGCAGGAGGGAAGAAACTGAGCAGCAGGCTGTTGAAAATATTAGAGGAGATGATTGTCCTGTTTTGGGGAAATCTGAGATATCAACATCAAAGCTGGCAGATTCAAATGGGGAGAAAGTTCCTTTCTTTTAAAGTCAAAAGATTCTCTGTCAAAAACACCACAGTATTTTTCAGTAGACTGGGCAATTAAAGAAAATGATTTTGATTTAGTTACTGAGCCTTTCTCCCAGTCACGCACAGTCAGGTTGGTTTTCTCACCCCAGACCGCGGATTGCACCGCGGGATCGCGACTGGGAAAACTTTTAACAATTCTTAAGCAATTACAGGGCGGCCGCGTGGATCCAGCCGATCCGGAGCAGACACGGGCACAGCAGCGCGATGTCACCAGCCCGGGCCGCGCCGGGGGAGGGGGGAGCGCCGCTGCTCCGCTCTCCCTCTGCGCCGCCTCGTCCCGCCCGCCCGGCCCTCGCCCTCCTCCGTGCCCTCCTCCGTGCCCTCCTCCGTGCCCATGGCCGAGGGACAGCGGCAGCCCCCGATCACAGCGGGTCGGTCGCGCCCAGGCCCCGCCGCTCCGCCTCACTCCCAGCGGCTCCATCGCCCCCCGCGCCGCCCCCACCCCCGGCATCCAGGCACGAATCCAGTGCTGCAGAGAGAAGGGGGAGAGACGGGGTGGGGGGACGGCGAGAACTGCTTCCAACCACATTGCTGGGGGCAAACGGAGCGAGGGGACTCGAGCATGGCATCAGATTCAGCTCCATTCTCACAGTTTTTGTATGTTAAGTTAAAGGTGTTTGCCTTTTGCACTGTTGTAAAAAAGATGCATTTTATGTTTTCCTTTGTTTTCATTAATTCTCTCTCCTGTTTCAGCAGGTCTCTTATGACCTGACCCTGTTATCTCATAGTTTTAAGTTTTTTTCAGAGTTCCAAGAAAATTAGTTGAGCCTCATTGAAAGTCTTTTCGGAATTGCTAGTCTTATGGTTTTCTCCAGGTATTATAGAGAAGTATTCGAGCAGCCTGTCCTGTTCGAAGCATCTCTATCCTGAGGGAAAACTTTGGAAAGAACAAGCTGAACTGCTGAAAGGATTTGGTTTCTCTCTCATATTGAAATGTTTCATTGTAACCTTTGTTCTTAAGAGTCTTGCTTTAAAAAAACAAGTTAGGGAGTTCTCTTCCAATTAGAATTTTGGTAGTGGCCAGGCCTTAATTCTACCTGGAAGAGAAACTGTGTAAACCCAGAAGTTTTCTGCATCAGAATAATACTCCAGTCGTTTTGACTTGGCAATTTGTCCCTGTCAATATGACAGCTGAAGCTGATTTTGGGGTGAATTCGGTGTTCATTATCCGGAGATGATCATCTAATTCCTCATTGAATCAAGGCTTGTCAGCTGTTTGCAGACTCTGGGATGATGACATAGTGTTTTAAGGATTTATGATTATCTAATTTTATAAATTAATGTTTATAATTTAAAATATTGTTGATTGTTGTATCTAAATTATCCCTGACTATAAGTTTCTAATTTTACTACATATATTGTTGAAGGTCCATTTCCTCTAATAATTTGGAGCACAGAATTTGCTTGTATTCATACAGGACCCAAGTGGATTCCAGCAAAGAATGTGAAACCTTATCGAGTGCAAGAAAGTGCTGACCACGCCACAGTGAATAAGCGGGCACACAGACATGAACTATCAAAGATTTCTACTTGCACCTGATGTCTTGTGTTAGAAGATTGTGAACTTTGGGTGTTTTTTTTAAAAAAAAAAAAACTAGGGGGAATCAGTAGTATTGTAGAATTTTGTTTTGTAATAGTTTAAGGGAAATACGGGTTTTGCTCTTATGCTATGCTTTTGCTGCTTTGCTTTGTTCACTATTAGTAGCACAGATTTGCCAATTAGCCAACTTAAAAATGCTTACGTAACTTTAATTAATGTATTAAGTTTAAATGTAATATGTCTGTCCAACACAACCCCAGAAAAAACTGTTTTTCACTTGCTTAGCTATCTCTGTAGTTATATTGTTAGTGTTATTTGTGATTTATATTGTTATTTGTATTGCTAGTTATATTGCTAATGCAAATTTGTGTGTGCTTTGCCATGATAGCCACTTGCTACTGAATAAGTGAAGTTTTGCTTTGAGAACCAAGTGAAAGAAGTAGGGCTGGCCAAGACCCTCCTGAAATCACAAAGGGCAAGACTGGATTGGCCTCTGTGTTTGCCACCAAGAAGATTTTTAGCTCTGCTGCTGAATACAACCCAGTAGGCGTTGAGCGGTGGGGACACACGCCATGCCAGACCTTGATGAGAAGGATTGATTGCCTTCTCTGCTACCAGAGGGCCATCCAGGAGGAGAAAATGGGCCAAGTAGCCTGCAGATGATGACTCACAGAATAACTGAAGTTGGATGGTTTGTTTGATAGATTGGATTGACTGAATACTAAAGAATCTTTGTGGTTCAAAGAGGAGGGGGAGATGTTGGAGTCAGTAAGTCAGGAGTTTTTCTGAATCCTTCAGGGAGAGATCAGAATGCAGGGATTGAGTTGAAACCTTTAGATACATTGAAGTATATTAGGCCTCTCACTTATAAGGCAGAGGTGAAGATTTAGGTTGTAACATAAGTGAGAGAAAATAAGTAAGTAAATGGAATAAGTTTTAAGTGCTTTTAGTTACCAAAAGGTCTTAGATGCCTGAGAAGTAGTACATGTTCTAGTGAAGGTTGAAAAACATGCTCGTGTTTTCTTAGAGGCTCCAAGAACCTAGCTTCAGACATAACAGAGTTAGAGTTAAGAATATTGCTTACATTTTTCAGTTGGAACAAGATAGGCCATGAATGTAGTCTATACATAGCCTGGTGTGCTAAGAAACCAGAATTCTAATAGGTTAAGAAGTAGTGGTCTGAGTTTGTGTCTTAGCTAGCTGGGAAGTTTCTATAAAAGAACATGCATCAGGGAGAGCTGGGGCTCTATGCCATGGCTGTATGCCATGTGCATTTTGCCATTGCATTTTGCCACTGCAGCTTTGCCATTGCTTTATACCATTGCTTTGCCTTGCTTTGTTTTTGCTTTTGAGACTGATGTGCTTCTGCAATAAATAACTTTACAGCAACTATTAGCTGCTTCGCTTTTTACACAAAAGAAGAATAGGCCCGACAGTTTGGGTGCACAGGAGGCACCCGGAGGTCACCCCTGAAACCTCACATGAGGTACTTAAAATTCGTCAAGAACCTGGGCAGAAGCCATACACCAGAGTAGCTAAGAGATTGGAAATGTATATTCAGTGAACAGAGCTCAGTTAAACAATGGTTATACTTATCTGATATCCTCTCCATTATCAAGCTGACACGAGTCTATCTTTATCGCTGGACCAAAAAGAAAAAAAAAAAAAGAAAAAAACCCACAAACAAACAAACAAACAAACAAACCAGTTTAAAATACAATTAAAATAATTTTTTAAAAGAGCAATAAAATACAGTTTCGGTCGAATTTGCAAAAGATATTTAGATGTTGAACTACTGTATTGCTGTATTGTCATTGAAATATCATAATGTGTCCAGAAAATTATCTAAGAAATTATCTTAATGATTTTTTTGAGCAGCAAAAGGTGAAGCTACATTTAAATAAGAGTCAGTGTTCTAACTAGAGAGCTTCATTCTGAAAATCAGCACCCTTTATCAGAGAGACCACCAAAGTCATTAGCCAGCTGGTTACCTAAAATGTAATGTGACAGACTTTCAGTGACATTATTCTATTAGTATTTATTCTCAAGATAAATTTTTCATTTAAACGGTGTGAGAATTTGTTTTACATAAATAAGGGCTTCCCTTTATAGAAGGGAGCAAGCCAATGCATATTAAACAAACAAATAATGTCTACAAGACGCTAAATTTAGTTAGCCATACTAACAAATTTTGACTGGTATTGGATCTAATTATTGGGGGAAAAAAGTCAACAAAAAACCTCAAACAAACAAAGTACATGGGATTTATTTTATGGTCTCAGGACAATTCTTACCACAAATGTGTCAATATGGCTTAGTAACATTCAAGCCAGTGATGAAAGATTCAAAACAGTATCCATTTTCACTGAAAATTTGAATGCTATTTGAAAATGCCATATTTCTGCTAATATAATTAACCATGTCACCTATGCTCTCAAACATTCCTAGGACATCAACTTAAGTAATTTAAATACATATTAAAATCTATTACAATATTTATTTTAAGGGATTCAATCCCATCTGAAGATTTTGCAATAGGTATTAACAATGAAAAAAGATCTGGTGGTCAGTATATTCCAGCTTCCTACTACTTCTTGCTAAAATGAATTGTTCCCAAGGAGGAGCAGACTCTGCTTTAGCTGTTATCAGTGGAAAAGTAAATATAGAGTTCTGAAGCCAGAATGATATTAAGAAAATGGGAGCAGAATGTAGCCCTGTAGGTTTTTCTGATCTTGTTTTAAATGAGGGAAGTAATGATGCTTTTACTGCTTCCCTAAGGAAACCCCTTTGCAGTTTAACAGACCTGAATGCAAAGGTTACTTTTACTCCTGGCATTTACTTTATTTTTATTTTCTCAGTTTCTTCCTTTTTCCCCACTCATTTCCTGCTGGGTGACACCATGCATACAGCTCTGTCTGCTACCATTACTATTCAGAGACCAAACATGACTGCTGAAATTGCCCTGTAATCTTAGTTCATGTAGCAGATTCAATCCAACTTTCCTGGAATATCTCACACCACACCTTTCATTTTTCCAACACTCTTCATTATAGCTCTGCATCATAATGCATATGTTCATGTGTTTATGTGCACTGCTCTTTCAGTGTCTCCTCATGGACCAGTTTTAGTTCATTTTTCCCAGGCTACTCAACTACTGACATGCCAAATAAGAAATTCTCAAATAGATTTCATCTTTTTCTTTTCTTCCCCAAATGTGATGTCTCTTATAGGCACAATTTTAATATACCTGTGGAAATCACACATAGTTTCTTTAAAAAACCCCAAAGCTTGCTCACCGCAGTGATTTAATATTAGAAATTCAGCCAGTGAGCAGGACTGTTTTTCATTTTTTGAGAAGGACAAGGAATTGCAGCAACACCTTTGTTGTGCCTCTCAAAGCACCTCCAAGCACCTTACACACATGAAACACAGCTGTTAAAATGAGTGCTGCAGATCCAGGGTAGTTGAAAGGTAAGCCAAGAGGGAGGCTTTTAGGAGAAAGTGAATTTACAAGAAGAATCATGGAGATATGATGCATGTTTCCCAGCTCTTTTCCATGAGTGTTATGGTCCAAAAGCATACCTCTCTCAAGAAAAGAGCTGCAGCAAGAGGGTTATGAGGACTGGAGTTCTCTGGAGTCTGTACACCTGTTTTACTCTAATTAATGATTCTTTATTCATCTATAAGCAGGCAGTGCTCAGATTTGAACATTTGTTTTAACAAATGCACTGCCAGGCAGGCAAACATAGGAAGTTTTTTTTAGGTTTGTCTTTTATTTAGTGAAATTTGATGGACAGTCAAGTGACAGTAAATTTTACCCCCCCACTGAAGGACCGGGGCAACCCTGTCTGACTTCTGGCTTTTGGGAAGGCACTCCCAGGCTGTAGTTCTGCTCCAGAAGCACCCTAGAGGTATCTTTACTGGAACAAAATGTTAATATGCTCAACTTCTCCTTACCAGCACAAACTTTTCAAAGCAAAATGGGGAATGGGCGAAATTACTTGGAAAAGAATTCAGGAAATTAGGGCATTCAGGTTTTGTTTACTATTATGTGGTTAAACTGAGATAGATTCTTTTTAATTTATCTTTTTGAGAGTTCTGATTATGATATGTCAGAATCTGTTTTTCTTATATTTTTTTTTTTTTAACCATCAAACGTTGTTTTCAGGATAATGCTCACACAGTTTTTTGTAACTCATGGTGTTTGTATATGCTCTTCTTGTAAGACCAGCTCTAAGGAGCTGTAACACACTTAGAGACCATCTGTCAACTGATTTTTGCCCTTGACATTGGAAGCGATGCCTTTATTCATGTCTCTATCCAACAGAATTAAGGAAGGCAGAAGGGCATCACCTAGTCCTTTGACTATTGATGACGAAGATCACAATATGGACATTAAAGTTAAATGAGATATGTAGGGGAGAGATTTTTTAAAAGTGATTATTTTCAGCACACTTATAATCTGCCCTGGTTTTCTTAGCTGAAACTTTACAAAAAGCCTCCTAGCACAGAAGGACCTGTGGTATTCTCTGTTAGGTCTCCTGGTTAGACTAGGGGAGGACACACACTATAAGATAGATATAGCCATGTGGAGTCATCAGATTGAATGAAATTATTCCCTCTCAGTGCTGAGCTCAAGTCTAGTCACGATAATATTTATAATTCATAATTGCCTGAATAGAGAATCAGGGAATATTTAATAACAAGGTAACCAATATGCATGTGTCCTATAAACGAGATACTGTTAAGTGGATCTGTTTTGTTCAAGGCTGTTTGCAAGAGATTCCCAACAGATGTGCATTCTGCACTACTGTTCTAGGTAAAAATATAATTTTAAAAGCAGAAAAGGTCATGCCAGAAAAATGAATGGCATTGTCTTTGATACAGAGAACCCCGTGACCCATATCTGACACAATTTAGCAGTTAATCAGCAAGTTCCATTTATGGCAAACATTCTGAATCCACTTCATAATCAGATTCCCTGAGATAGAGCATGCTGTGAGAAACATCAGAAAAAAACAACTAGGATTTTTTAATTTTTTTTTTTTTTAAGGAAGGAGAGATGGTGTCAGAACCTAAAGTCAGTGGCACTTTGAAATCAATAATAATCAATTCTGTAACTATCTGGAAGTCAGTGACAACTGACAGAATAGTCAAGATGTCAAACCCTGGAGATGCTAATTCACTGATGTTATAGCATCAGCCTTTAAATGTATTTCTCTGTGAGATTCATCATATCAGAATTGCATAAAAAAGACAAGTTGTAATGAAATCTTGGTGGATAAACTAAAATGTGAGGGATTATGTAATAAAATTAATCTGACTTTTGTGATGATGCATGAGTGAACATTAAAATAGATAGTGTCTGAAAAGAGAGACCAAGAGTGATTATAGCAGAAGCCTAAATTGAAATATATAGGATTTGTTAAAATCTGCAATTCATGTAAGAATTCATTATATGAAGTGTGGGAGAATGTAAAGTGATTATTTAAGACAGACACAGCTGATATTTATCGATGGAGAGAAGAAAAGCAACATTATTATTGTCAAGGGTGTATTTATTTTCCTAAAAAAAATGTTTATTAAAATCAATTATTTCTTTATTTTTTAGTTTTTATTTTTAAGTTTCTAGGATAGAGTTTCAACCCATAAATATATAACAGTGACTTATGGTATTGTATATATGCCAGTTCTCAGAAATCAGATTAGTTCATCTGTGATGCATAACTGTGTCCCTTCCAAAAGAAGTTAGAAGCAGAGCACACCTGAACTCTCGGGTTACTTCACATCTTGCACTGCCAATCAGATCTTTAAGAAACCTGTCTTACAAGGAAATAAGGGCATGCAGTAGCCAATCTGCCGTTCCCTTTAACATAGTCCAGTCAAAATAAAATTTATTCAACAAAAACATTTCCATTGCAGATTCACTTTTTAAATGGAAAATCCCATTTTCTTAAGAAACTTAGCATTCTTCACGAAAAAATGCACCTGGTTAAAAATACAGAATCCTTTTGAAAACTGTCATTGTAAAACTGAATACAAATCCTGTCTGCTGTTTCCAAGGCCTCGCATTAAAATGTAGGAATCAATATTTCTAGTTCCTATTTCTGCTTTTTCTCATCTCTTCTCTCAGTCACTTGGAGTAAGTTACTGGCCCTCTACAGTCCTCCTTTGAAAAAATTTTATGAAATGGATTCAATATTCTTGAAAGGTGTGCTGAGCCTAAGCTGTATAAAATGCTCTGAGATTCTAAAATGAGAGGTTCTTTCTAAAAGGGATTATGGATAATGTACAATGTTTAAAGAACATGCTATGCATTGATGATCTTGTTCCCCCAGGATTTTGCTCTCTGGAGTCTCAAAAGACAGTGATCAACTCAAGATACCCTTATGGAACTTCATGGGAAAAAGATTAATTTCTCCAGTCGCCATCTTTTATTAATCACCAATATTTATAATTTTGTTCCCACCACCAGCCAAAACACTGAATACATTCTGTGAAAGGAACAAAGCAACTTTGTAAAAGCTCATACTGCAAAGTCTGCATGCAGAATTCTGTTGAAGGTTTTAGCCTAAAATCATTCATTACGACCTTGTGGGCTTTCTTCAATGTCTATCAAACCTCCTCTCTCTCTCTACTTAACCAGCCTCAGAATAAAACAAAACAAGCAAACACAAAGCAAACAAACAAAAAAACTTGGAGGGAACAATAAACACCTGAGAAAATATCTCATTTGGAGTGAATGATACTCTGAAAGTAGAGTGTCTTGAAAAGCATAGAGGGAGAAGAAGGAGAGGTTGAGTTAAAATGCTGTAAGGTTGGAGAAGGATGACAAAGCAGTAGATATAGGAGAAAAAAGAGAAAGGAGTTTTAAATATTACAAATAGAAAGCATTTGTCTGGGTGTAAGGGGATTGGCAAAAGGTAAAAGAGAATTGATAGCTGTGACTCCATAATCAAAAGGATTTTATTCCCTTTGCTATTTTTGTTTCTCTTAATGTCTTTTTACTGTGTTAATACAGAGGTGTCAGATGTGGTTATAGGGTAATCCATTTAAAATTCTGATTCTGTGCTCTGTCACTGTACTTTTTGTGGGTATGTCTTGTAAACTCTGGCCAGGCATCAAATAGTCTTTTCAAAAATCAAATTTTGGGGCTTTTTGAAAAGTCCACATGCAGCATATGAAGGAAGGCTAAGTTAGTAATTCAGCTGCAAGACATATATGGATCTGAGAAACGTAACAGATGAGCATCCATGGGTTATATTGTACTGATAAAATTTCAGTAACCTCTTCCAGTGGCAATCCTCCACTTTCCAAAAGAAATCTTATCTCTGCATCTTTTGGCCCTTTTATGTCATGCCATTTTCCTTATTTTCTCTTAGTAGTTGTATTTGAAAGATAATCGTTTGTTCTGCTTTTTTTTTCTATGTTCTCGACACTCCATGTTGTCACTAAATTTCAAATAGTGCACTCTTAGCTTTGCTGACAAGGTTGCTAGCAAAAACATTGGGAAAGACCTCCTCCTAGACTCGATCCTGAGGAGCAGTGTTTGTAATTTTCCTCTCCCAAGAACATAATCTCTCACCAAAACTGCTGATTCCCTTCTCCAGTTGGCCAACACTCTATACAATTAGGGAAAATATAAATATTTTATGGTTTATTTGATTATTTCCCACACAGCATTGACAAAGGCCTTGACTGAAGACACTCTAAAGGATCAGGTTTTAACAAAGATACAAGTACCGAAATAAGATTATGTGTAAGATTTGTGTAAGATTATGTTGCCCTGTATCCAAGATCATTTTGCCACCTTTCTTTAATTATTCTCTCTTTAAAAATTACAATTTCTAGGATGCAGAAAGTGTTCTTACTATTAAGCAATCAGGCTAAATGTATGAGCTGGGCTGGATCACCCTGCATCCAAGTTCAGCATAACATAACATAAAAGGACTCCTGAAATGAGAGCTTATGCTGAGCTTGCACTCCAGGGGCTGGTATGATTGTTGGGCTTGGCTGGACTCTGTTGTCAAGTATCACATGCCACAGCTTTTTCACACATGCAGTCTAGTTAATATTCATTGCAAATTTGTTCTGTCTGCTTTCATCAAGGCAATATGGATCCTCTAATTGTCACCAAAATGAGAGGTTTTCTATCTAGTGCTGATGACAATTTCTCTGGGTGATGTTAAATGGGGAACCAGGGCCAAAATGGCACTTTATAAATGGAGAAAGCATTAATTATGTTGTATGATAACAGAAGAGTAGAGAGGAACATCAGTACAGACAGTGTCAGTTGACTTTAAAAAAACAGAGCAGAGATGAATATTCAGGTGCTTCATACACTGGGTGAGCTGTTGAAAAAAGGAACACAACATATAATTATCAAAGGAAAGTCAGTTGTAAAAAGACCTGAATTACTAACAATCATTCACGTTCAAAAATAAAATACAACACTTTAGCTGCATTTCAAATTATATAACCATTTGTACCTGATTATAGCTGGAGTCTAAATCAACAGGATTCACGAGTTCTCTAAAATTTGGTATTGTTATATCTCCAGATTGGATGACTTATGTAAATAGCCAATGCAGTACCATGAGCTCCAATTTCCAAATAATGTTAGTAGAAAGATAACTAAAAGTTAGTTTGTATTGTTACAGACAAAAATATTCAGTATTTTTGCATGCAAGTATTCACAACAGACTCCACTAGACAGGACCGAGTCATTTGAAGTTTCTGTAGCATTTAGACGTAAAAAAACTAAATAATTAATTTTTTGAGTAGTATAAATTATAAAATTAATCAAAAACTGTACTCATTACTTACTTGATCGTATGCAACTTTATGAGAGTCTCAGCTTATATCTGGATTGATTATATTTTATCATACCTCTGTGAAGAAGATGCAATGAGAAAAAAAAAGTAAAGCAAAAATTAAATTGTGCTGCTTCTTAAACCTTTTAAAGATGAATTTCTGGCTCATGATATTGAAATGTCATTTGTGTGTTGATACTGTTCCCAGATTGAAGTAAGCAGAGTAAATGCTTCCAAAATAGGTGTTATCTTGTTATTAGTCAACAGACTATGAAAAGCAGATGCAGGGGTTATCAAAATAACTGAGCAATGGATAAACAGTTGGAAGAAAACCAAGTCCCAAATTCTTATTCCTTTATTATTCAAGTTTGATTAGCTGTCTTCTGTAGCTGTTCTCAGAATACCTAAGAGTCCAGAAAAGGAACTCAAACAAAAGTAGAGACTTACCACAGTCAGGAGCTGAATCTGTGGATTTCCCCAGAGGATATATCTAATGGCAGCCATGCAGGAAAGTAAAGCATCAAGGATTAGCTCCCTGCTTTAATTAAACACCACACAGATCTGAGTAGTGAGGCACAATATCAGAGAATAGAATCATACTATCATTTAGATTGGAAAAGACCCTTAAGACCCGTCAGATTGTGTCTAACAATAAACTTAGCAGTGCCAAGCTAACTACTAAGCCATATCCCTAAGGGCTATATTTATAGGTCTTAAATACCTCCAGGGACTCCTCTAGAGTCAGGCTGTTACAATATTTGGAAACCCTTACAGTGATGAAGTTTTTTCTAATATCAAGTCTTAAACTTTCCTGGTGCAATTTGAGGTTTGTTTCCTCCTATGCTATCTCTTGTTTTTTGGGAGAAGAAAACAATCCCACCTCCAAAGATCCTCCTTTCATGTAGTTTTAAAAGTAGTTTCTCAGTGCATGCTCATGACTTAATCTCTAGATACCGAGATTGTGGAAGGTGTATAAAGTGTCAGTTTGGATGGGCTGGAGCAGAAGTATTCAACAATCATGATCAACAATATAATGATATTTTTCACAGATTGAGGGGAGTTATCAACACAGGTTGGTGGGTGAGAGCTGGACATGACCCAGCCATGGACACTCCCAGCCCAGAAAGCCAAACGTGTCCTGGGCTGCATCCAAAGCAGCGTGGGCAGCAGGGGAGGGAGGGGATTCTGCTCCACCTGGAACCCTGCATCCAGCTCTGGGGTCCCAGTGCAGGAAGGACATGGACCTGTCAGAGTGAGTTCAGAGGAGGGCTACAAAAGTGATGAGAGGTCTGGAGAATCTCTCCTATGAAGAAAGGCTGAGAGAGTTGGGGTTGTCCAACCTGGAGAAGAGAAACCTCCAAAGAAACCTTCTTGAGACCTTTCAGTATTTAAAGGGAGTTTACAAGAAAGATTAAGACAAACTTTTCAACAGGGTCTGTTATGGTAAGAAAAGCGAAATTAGTTTTGCATGAAAAGATGGTAGATTTACACTGGATGCAAGGAAGACTGTTTTTTTTTTAGGATGAGCACATTTAAACCCTGAAACAAGTTGTCCAGAGGAGGGCTAGGTGCCTCATCCCTGGCAATATTCAAGATCAGGTTGGATAGGACTCTGAGCAACCTGATCCAGTTGAAGATGTCTGTGACCACTACAGGAGAGTAGGACTAGATGGCATTTAAAGATCCCTTCCAAATAAAACTACTCTGATTCTATAGCATCCTCATCAGAATCCATTACAAATGAGCATGCATTTTCAAAGATAACACAAAGCCAAGTTCTGTCATGATCCACATCTGCTTAATTTAAATTCTGAAATATGTTATATGTTCTACAAAAGATTCATTCTTCTGCATAATTAAATAGATTTCCTGGGGAAAAATAGCCTAAACACTGGGAGGAATGAAAGAGCTCCATTTTGTCTTTCCTGGGACCTGTCTTCCCTCTCATTTTATAAGATGAATAAAAAAGCATTCTCAATTTTTTCAAAACTGCCTTTAAAAATCACAGGAATTAAGAAAACTTCAGTGAGTCATAGACACTTCCAAAGGTCTCCCAGCTCAGTATTTCACAAAAAAAATAAATAGAAAATGAATTGACTCTTTAATAACAGAAGCAATGAAAAGGAGAGTGAACTTCGGTATTCACAACCTAATTTACATTCTCTCTTCGTTCTGCCAACTCTTGTAGTTAACAGATGGTGCAAAGTCAAATATACCTTTTGATTATAGAAAAAAAAAGAAAAAAAGGAAAAAATAGGTGATTCAGGAAATGTGCTCTGTTAAGTGTAAGATATTAGGACTGGTTCACTTATACTGCTAGCTTATAACACGGTATAAGCAAACTAGAGGACGCTGAGTGCCTAATTTTCTTACAGAATTCTAAAAATGCATCCCATTAGCCCCAGTTCAGGAAACAGCTCTGCTCCTAAAATCATGCTGAATCCTAAATATGGACATCAGTGTTTTTGACTTCATTGCTTAACTCCAACCTCTCCATAAAACTTAAATCAGGCAGGTACCAGTGACATTATATAACTCATCAGCATCAGACATTTAGATGTCCACTTCCTTCCACTTCCACTTTCTGAGCTCTGCATCAGCAGAGATACCCTGAATACAAGAGGTTGTTAGCCATTTCAGTGCTCACCAGAGCACCCAGAGTAACAGCCTTCCACAACTCCTTTCACAAGCAAAGACCAACAAAAATCAGCATTAAAAGAAGGATAATCCTTATAGTCAAGCCATTGACTAAATGACCTTTATGTTTGTTCTGATGGTGCCCTGCATTTCATTGGAGCCCAGATGGCTTTGCTGTTGATGGGAAGCAGAATGCCAATTAGCTCTGACAGTATCAATTATTAACCATTATGATACAGATTCTTCTGTGTGAATACCTCGTTTGCCACCCCTTCCATACTGAGACCTTTATTTACCACTGTAGATAAGTCTAGCATATTTTTCAGAAAAATAATTGCCATAGCACGTAAACTTTACTTTTTAATTTTTTCTCTCCTTGTATACATTTTTTTATTTATAGAGCCCTGTGGACAATTTGTATATGGTATTTAGAAGGCAGGCTGCTTTTTCTGGTCTACAACTGAGGAAAACTGCAGTGGATGTAAATACATATTTCATCCATGAAGGCAAGTTTTAGCTTAGTTTTCAGGTTTTGGTTTTCATACAAGTCCCCAAGAGTAAGAGTTCATCAGACTAAAGGAGTGTTTCATTCCACATGGAAGCTAAAAACCTGATCTTTTTCTCAGGGATAAAGTAAGATGCCCAAAATTGTACACCGGACTTCCTTGCTCGCACTTTCTTTAAAAACACAGCTCTTCTGTGTTTCACTTCAAAGTGGGGAGTATTTCTCATCACTGTAATATAGTGAGTTTATGAAGCTTCTTTCTTGTGCAGGAGCCAAAAGAAATATAATAAAAGCACTAATTGCTTCATAATCAGCTAGTACTAGAAATAAAATTAACTTTCATATGTATTCCTGTTTCCAAGCACTTTTTGTATGCATGAAGTATAATGTTTGAATCTCCGTTCACCTGTAGTCCATGTTATCCGAAGGCTGCAGTTGAAGCTTTCAGTGTCTATTTTTTTGGGTTTTTTTATTTATAATTCAGGTCACTCAGGTAATTGGATGGTTTTATTTTGATACCCAAGAACAATACTGCCCAGGCTATTTCTCTCTCCCTAAACTGTTATTTTGGTTTACTATAAATTTGCCTTCAGAGCAGATTTTACCATATCACTCTTTATGTATTATAAATGACCCTGGAATGATTCATGTTGCTGTGATCATCTCATGCTTTGATTGAGTTTGGGAAGAGAAATAAAACTCTCTGATTTCTTAAAAAGTTAACTGTTCCAGCTTGATAATTCCAGATGGGAGGTTTTTTTTAGTTTTGTTTTTCAGGAGAACATCATGACACTCACAGGCTCACAGGTTTTGATGTATCTTGTTTTTGTTTTTTTGTTTTTTCCAAAATGCTTCAGAAAGTTTCTGTGGTGAAAAAATAAAATAAAAATTGCCACCTCAGGAGGTTAAAAAATTCATCCTCTTCATGTTTAGAACATCATAAGGAGTTTGTGGGATTTTGTTATTGTTGGTGACCTGTAGGTCACTGGTAGTAAGATTTCTGAACTTAAATCAAAGGTCTAAAATTATTGGTCTCCATTTTTTTTGTCATTCTGCCATGATGTGATCTTTATGAAAAATCCTGTGGAACAGTTTTTTCCTTGTGTTGTTTTTTACTTGTTTTGGTTTTTAAAAAATATTTATGCACAGGGTGTTATAGTGTTACTTGTTGCTCTACAATTAAGGAATGGACACATGGAATGAATATCTTATGCTCTTTTTTGCAAGTGTGTTACTTGTAAAATCCTAGCTAAAAGTGCTGCTTTATTCTGGTACAATATATTGTATATAACACTCTTGGGTCTCTTGTTACTATAACAACAAATCGAAAAGCAAGACTAAGTTATTCCTTCATCTAAAGATTTTCTTCTTCACTCTGAAGAGGCTTACATTATATTTCATTTGGAGAAATTATTTGTAGAATAAAAATTTGTAGAAATATTATTATAGTAATTATGCAGAGTTTAATATGAGAGATGGGTGGAGCAGGCAGACAGGATTCAGAATTTTGAATGAAAACACATGATTTCTCCCTATGAAGAAATTTTTCCCACAGACAAAAACAATCTCATTAATCTCCAGCATTCTCATCTCTCTCTCTTGTACATCTTATTTCAATCACTTGTTGGTTGTGCATTAGCCTAAGGATCAGCATCTTTACTTTTCCTTCTGGTCCGTAAGAGTGCAGAGAGATGGCAAATGCTGTGATTATTCCCTCACTACACACAACCAGTAAAAATCCTACAGTGGAAATATTTGCCATTCCAACAGGAGTTGATAGAAAATTATTACTTCTTAGGCTGATTTTCTAATGGACCTCAAAATGATCTAGTACTGTTGAATTTACAAGCATTTTTTTGTTTACAAGTGAGTAAAGAAACTCACAGAAGTTTCTTTCACTTGAATAAGAATGGTTAAAGAACATATTTGAAAGATCCCGCAAAGTTCTTGATCTCTGCAAAGAACTATGGTGTCCATGTTTTTGCATCATTCCACATGCAAAATAGTCTTTATATTCCTTGTGTGCTCTGCGGGGTGAAGACAACAATGGAGGTCAATGCACTGCCACCTTCTCTGCCCTTCCCACGCTGAGCAAACAGCAGCACTGATCTTGCTAATCACTGATCAGGGTCACACCACAGCACTCTAATATCATCACATTCTAAATTGCTGCCACTGTATTTAATTCTGTAAAATTCTGTTTAATTATATTCCACTCTTGAAGACCATTTTTTTCCTCCTGCCTACCGTATAGACTACTGAGAGTATGCTGTCATTAAGGAGTTACAAAGGGTAATATTATCATGAAATCCTAAATCATTTTAAGCCAATTTGCAGAACTAAGAAAGCTCAGGTTGAGCAAAATAGAACATGATGAGAACTGAAGTTTAATTTGTAGACATTGAACTACAGTTTTAGATCTACAGTAGTATTTAATGTAAAAAAAAAAAGGTAGCAGTTTCACTTTCTAAAATACTAAGTGGTTTTCAGGTGTATAATAAATTCTTTTTAGGCAATAAATCAAAAGTAGTAAAAACAAAAGTGCACAGCAACTTTGATTCTGTTTTGCTTAAACTCTGCACAGTGTTTTATCTCTCAGTGTATTATTTCTTTGTCTTCCCTGTCTTCTTTTCACATCTTTTTGCCCTGAGTACTCTCAACTTCTCTGTGTTGTCATTTGGGTTCTATTTTTGTTCATTGAATTGCAGATTATCTGAGGGCGTTAAAGTGTTATGATTCATTTACTACAGAGAAATACAATTTGAGCCACTTTGCAATAATTTGTTTTGCTATAGTATAATTGCCATGTCATGACATTTTTTTGTAAAGACATCAATGCATTTTGTAATCTGTGCAGTTACCATATATTATCCCATGCAATATAATTTATAAACTGTTGAAGTAATCATTACAAATTAATTCTGTGTTAACTGAGAAGATTGCTGTGCTCAGTGCTTCAGAAAAAAAAAAAACAGGGCAGGCAGACTGATGTTCCCAGGGTCTGGCTCATCGTTGTCACCCTCCTGTCTCCTTGTGCAATAACTGCAGTGCCTCGGGCTGGCACGGAGCAGGCACTGCATGTTGGACACAGGACATGAACAGCAGGGGAAGAGCTCTGTCCTCCCCATTTTCTGCACCTTGGTTGCTTCTGTAAGAGTGAAGGTCCATTTCCTGGCTCTTTTTCAGGAGTTATGAGCCATGACTGTGCCTTTCTTGGAGAATCTGTTAATCACAATATTTTCATCCCCATAAATAAAAGGGAGCATGGAGGGGCTTACATGGTGGTTCTTACATTAGTTAAGAGTTTATTAAAAAAAACAAAATTGCATTGTGAACCTTTATAGGTTTTGTTTCTTTTTTTAATATTTTTCTAAATAATATTATTATTAATTACAACAAGCATTATCATTATTATTATTGTTGCTGTTGTTGCTATTATTGTTATTATTTATTTATTTATTTATTTTATTTTTATTACTGCTGCTGTTGCTGCTGCTATACGACAGCAACTCAAGTACATCAGAAGGAATATGGAAACAACACTACAGGAACTGTGGAGAGGATTTTTGTGGAACTAACAGGGAGCAAATTGGAGAAAGGACAACTTAGCTTTACCATTGCATAAGCTACCCAGAGGTCCTTTAAGAACTGGACTTCTGCATCTTACCCCTCCAAATTCCGTAGACAAATATAAAAAGATAAACAAAAGGAAAACATTTCCTCAAAAGGAAAACACTAGACTCTTGTTAGAAGAAATTAGATAATGTAGGCCACAATTAAACAGTCAGAGTGCCAGAAGGACACAATAAATGAAAATAGATTGTTAAAGCAGAATGGTAACTTCGAAGTTCCCACAGATCCAAATATACTTAAAAAATACAAAAGCAAAAATATTTGCCAAAGAAAACAGCAGAAACATTTTAAGCATCAATTGCTTCAAGTAAGATTCTTAGATGTCTTTTGTTCTGCAAACAAGATACTCAGGAAGAGATTGTTTTGAACACCAATTCATAGGGGGTTTGTACTCTGATTTTATATTTTTACATTTCCCACAGGTTTGGTGCTTGTGGAGAAGCACACAGAGAGGTGCAATGCTGTGGGCTGAGTGGGTCTTTATGGTCACCACCAGAGCTACCAATATCCCCACTCCCTTCCTTGTCACACCTTTGGCAGCCACAGCATGTCTGTCTGCAGCCCCACTGAGCCACCACGAATACAGCAGTATTACAGGGTGAACCTAGAGCTCCCAATCCTGTTGGTCAGAAGCTGCTGGCTCATCACTGCTGTGTGATTAATGAGCCTTTTTTTTTTTTTTTCTGTCCAGAAAGATCTGGAACTTATTGTCTTTTTGCAAAATGGGTTCTGGGAGAGCAATGGGGGGAAAGTTAGATGTTAAAAATCTCATTTAGTACTGAACTCTGCAAATGCTTTTGTCAGAAATGAGGAGATTTCAAAATGTCAAAACATTTTACTCAGAAAACATGTAAGTAAAGTGCTTTGACATTTTCAAAATTAAATGCTTCATTAAACAAATGGTGAAATGAAACGTTTTGAGAAACAAACCCTTCTGTATTTAGAACCCCCCCCCTTTTAAAAGCTGTCTTTATTAGCACAGTAAGGTAAAAAGAAAATTAAATAATTCAGAACTGAAACAAAATGCTTTTTAGTTTGACGTAAGCTGCTACTTTAATGTTTTTGATTTATTTCATTAAAAATATTACAAAATTTCCCCAGCACCCTTTTAGTTTCCCAGGTTTCTACTTGTTTTCCCAGACAACCACTGATGTGAAATGCATCATAGATCTAGTTTCAAGCTTTCACTTTTCTGCTCGTCCTTATTTTTCCTCTTTCTTAGTCCTCTCTTTTCCCCAGAATAAATGTTTCTTATTTAAAAACTACTGAAACATCTTCTCTTTAGCTGAATACTCCCTAGTCACTGTACTTGACCATTTGCTTGCAGCCGTGGCACAGAGATGAGGCTTTGGTTGTGGACTGCAGTTACACAAGCAGAAAAGGCTTTCAGACTTTGGCAGTATCTGCAGTTCTAGTAAGCTACAGGGGTAATCTTTTTTTTTTTTTTTTTTTTTTTTTTCAAATCTATGCAAAATATTAAATAAATAAATAAACAAATAAATAAAAGCTTGTTGCTGGTATTTCTTCATCTTTCATTAGCCAACCTGTCCAGCTGTGGACTAGTCATATTCCAAGTTTATGATCCATGAAAACAGAGCCCATGCTTCCCAGTTTTTTAGACGATGAGAAGCAAATTTTTTTCTGCCTAAAAAAAGAATCAATAAGAATTCTTCATTTTTTCTATCCAAATTAAGGGTCTGCTGGAATATAAACCACTTTGAATGACTTTTTAAATCAGCTGGCAGTACACTTCCTGTGCTTAAAGCACATGCTGGGTACCATTTCGTCCACTTAGTCATTGAAGAAACAAAATTCAACCCCAAGAACTATATTCCACAACTCAGAGGGAAGCACTGTGGCAGGGCACCATGACCTCTTTCATTCCAGATTTTCTGTATATATGAACAAGATGACCCTACCTGCCACACTTGTCAGGCAAACACTAGCTGTCACCAGCCACAAACTCACTGTGGAAGACTCACAAGACCAAAGAAACAAGATACAAGACACTGAACTTAAAAAAAAAAAAAAAAAAAAAAAAAGGCATTACAATAAAAACTAATTGTTTTTAAAAAGACTTGAACAAAAATGTGTTTGTTAACACATTTTTCACAGAAAGATATGGCTTCTATTTTCTAAGTTCTTTAAGAAACTAATGATGTAACTTCATTTTGTTCTTCTGAAGATGCTGAAAAGATTTTGAAAGATAGATAAAACTCTGTGGCCACCAGGAAGTTAAAGGCAGGGGCTTTTTAGTTCATATTTATTCTCAAGTCATTTTGGACAGGGACAGTTAACTTGAGTACTGGTAACAATTTTAATATATTGGTGACTCACTGTGTCATGGTGCTTGAAGTGGAATTCTCTAATTCTCTTTAAATTCTAAATGTGGAAGGTTACACTGCAGCTGCTTTTCTGATTGGGTAAAGTGTTTCTTTTCAGTTCTGTGAGTTTTTGGAACGTTTAAGGGGCAGCTTTTGGGCATGGTTTCCAGAAATGTCTCAAGGTATTTTTCTATCTCTGCACACAAAATTTCACATCAATTTAGGAATAGATAATGGTTGTCTTTCACCTCCCTCCATTCCAAAGCTGGAGGTCTGCCCTTGTGTACGAAGTAAAAGGTGAAGCCAGCAGAACTGAGCCACAGGTATCAATTTTAACTTGACCTAACAGATACATCACACATGCCTGACCACTCCCAGTTTGGAGGGTAATTAAGCTCAGTTCAAAAATGCAGGATGAGGCAAGAACACATGCAAGTGTTCAGATTGCAGAATGCACCTCGTGTGCACCTTTGGGGGTTCCAGGTGGCTGCAAACACAGCCCTTGGCATTCTGTACGGCTGCTGCAGGAGGCTGGCTGGACAAAGTGCCCCGGAGGACAAGGAGATGAAAGAGACGTGAGCTGTCCTCCTCCCTGCCCTGCCCTGCCCTGCCCTGCCCTGCCCTGCGTGGGCCTGGACACGGGTGTGCTTTTCCTGGGAATTGCCCACTCCAGGCAGAGCAGCTGCAAGATTTCCTGCAGCAGCAGCCTGAGCAGGGTGGGAAGGGCAGATGTCATGTGAGATTGTGTCACACTGCCAGACCACTGCCACTGAAATCTATCACAAGGAATGGATTTTTCTGAAGGCAGAAATCTATCTATTCGTTGGCCAAGGACATGAATCTATTAGAGGTGATGACATTTACAGAATGGAAATTTTTATAATAGCCCAGATCTCTGGCTATCAAGAACAGAAACACAGCTAAAGAACTACAGCAGCTCTAGCTTTTTTTTCATTCCAGTAATTATTCATTGACAGCAAACACATTTTCTCCCTACCAGCAGTTAATAGCATCTTGCAATTATTTTACAGGTAGCATAATCCTAATTGAGATGTGATAGTTCAACAATATTTATTCGTTTATTTATTGAGTGACTCGATATTTATATAAGGAAAATCTTTTGAACTCCAGCTTTCTGTGCAGAAAGAATGACAGCATTTTTAGCCATTTCTTTACTACTTATTATTTTTCTAAATATTAAGTTTTAAATCACCCATCACAGACTTACTGACAGACAATTCTGCAAAAAGTGAACAGAAAAATGGTTTTGCACCAGAGTGACTCTCAAGCAATAAAAGAGCAAAATTATTTACTTTTCTGATATGTTCATTATAGGCTGTGCCCAACCTCCATTTATCTGTATTGATGCCTTTTAGATAATGAAGGCTGCTTTTAATATGAATCAAAATTTCAATTTCAGCAGTCATTAGTGCTCCCCAGTTGTAATTCTCCCCATGTAATACATGACGAGTATATCTTCATTTTTAGCAGGTATTTTCCCTGTATTTTTGTTTCTCTAGAGAATCTGAGTGAGGAGTAAAATGAAAGAGAAAAAATCAATAGTCCAGAGTATGTCAATGAAAAGCAAAATATCAGTCTGAATATTCCATAGATACTGACATGAATTTCTGAAGTAGATAAGTCACTTTCAAAAATACAGTTTAAAGACTGCTTCCAAACATATAAATCAACTCAGTTACAGAGAAACTGTAAAATACCTAAGAGCTCAATATTTTTAGGTGACTTAAGCTCTTAAAAGACTACATGTCATTGAAAGTCAATGGTTTCTAAACACCTAAATCATTTCTATATTTGAAATTTGGGATAAAAACACATAGAAAATTCAAAGAATTTCATTCATTGCCACTGCAGCATCTCCAGGACAACATCTCTTTTGGAGAGTAGGATCCCCAATAACTGCAGATTTTAAGAGTTTTGTGAGACCTCTGGGTTTGTTTGGGGGCTTTATTTTTGTTTTTTGGGGGATTTTTTGGTAATTGGTCACAATTTTCTGAAATCTTTGAGATCCATGTCTGAATTCAGAACAATTCAAAGAGCGTTAATGCTGCCTTCTCCCTCCTGCCCTCTACTTGCACAAATGCTGCATAAGACAAGGCCATTGGAGAGAATCTAAATGTTTATCTTTATTTCAATGTGTCACCTGTGTCTGCAGTTAGAAAATGGAAATATCCCATAACATTGTTTTCAATGTTATTTCGTAGGGCTTTTTAAACAAAACAAACAAAACCCCCAAACAAAACAAAACCACAATAAAGCCATATATACACATATATCAGGGGTTGGATAATATTAATTTTTATATTACCTTTTGTTTCAAATTGTTAGCCTCTATTTAGTTTCTAAGCATCTTTAAGCTCATGAACTTCTTTAAGCATTTTATTATGGAAGGCCAAGCACATAATGAATAGAACTGGCACAAAAAGTGTTCAGAACCCCCTATAATTCTGCATCTGGCCTTCACTGACAAAATACCATAAGAGGAAAGAAGAAAGAGAGAAAAACACTTCAGGAATTCCATGTATTTAGAGTTTTACCAGTTCTACCATTTTTACCAATCAAAAGTAGTAATTGCATGCTTCAATTGCTAACATGAGCTAGAATGCCTCACAGTTGCAATAGTGATGATAACAATAAATAATAAAAATAATAATAACTGTTACCTACTTCTTTGTCTTGTAAGTCTGTGGACAGCCATCTTCCACACCTGAATCTTCTGATTCTGAAAACCACACATCAAATAAATAAATGCAAGTGCCTCTTTCTTGATGTCCCAGCATTTCATGTGTCCGCAGTGCGAAAGCTTTATGTAGAAGTTATCAGGGATACGATATAGTAACTCAACAGAAAACAGTGCCTCGGCATGTGTGTGGGGCTTTCATGGGAATAGAACATTTGCAAACCAGTATGTACAGACACAGGAATGGCTAATATGGATTACCACCTCCAAAGACATTCTGGTGCATTTTTTTTGACCACTAAATGTCTGTAACCATTATGCAGCTCTCATAAATTGAGCAGAAATAACAGAAAATCTTAAACTGACTTTTAACTGTGTAGCCTACAGGTATGCAAGGAATCAAGCATCACAAAGAATCACAGAGAATATGAATTTCTACTTGGGAAAAAATTCATTCAGTCTGAGTAAAAAAGGCTTGTATTACTTGCATCAAATATGTATTATCCCTTTTCATGAGATTAAAGACAGAAAGATGAGGAAAAAGAGTCAAAAGGAAAAGGAAGAAGTAAAGAATAAGACAAGGAGTGTTTATTGCAAGAATTTTTTCACATAATCTAGTTGTCCAAATAAATTTATTTTAAAAGAGAGAACGTATTGGGACTAAAAAAAAGCAAAAAGAAAATGTATTGAACATGACTGGGAAAGAATGCTGTTCTTGAAATTACATAAACAAAATGCTTTGTTCCACATTTATATTATACATTTCTTTCTATTTCTTCCTGCCATATTCAAAGACTTCTTTGGCACCAATCTCTTGCACCAAGAGACAATTAGACAATTTTCTGCAACAAAAGTGCTTCAGTTAACCAGCAAAAAACAAATGACCTGTAGGCACTGATCCATATTTTTGCTTCATTATTTTCAGTTGTATGTGCTAACTTCCTCTTTTTCTTAAATAGGATTAAATCCAGGTCCCAAGGAGTGAAGTATTACATTTTTTTTGCAAAACCAAGTATCCAGGTGATTCCTGGTATGAACTAAGCAAGATTCCCTGCAGAGCTCTGTTCTCCTTATACTGATTCATCCCTATACATACATATGACCTGGGAACAAATGTCATAATTTTGTTTTGCTTTGTTTTCAGGCAATATCAGGCAATGAGCAGGAGGGGAAACCTGTGGAGGAGCAGTCAGTGAGTGAGCATGACCCCTCTCACTATGTTTTATGCAACAAATGTACTGGTTGATGTGGATTGAATGGAATATGATTTATAATCGTTAGGCATGAGAGCACTCTCTGCTGTATCAGAAACTAAACTGGTACCAACAGCCTCTGACGAGCTGGAGGAAGCAGCCATGCTCTCACCCCTGGAAAAACAGATCAGAATTTTAAATGGTTAAATAGTTACTGTAAAATCTTACAAAGCTTCGTCCAACAATATAGATCAATGCATTCTTTAAAACTTTATTACAGTCTGACTTAAAATGAAGGATGGATGGTTTCTGTACCAGAGAGTAGCCTAAAGTTTGGGAAGACAACCATGTTCTTAATAGTTTCCTGTATCTAAGTGACAGTTCATTACCCCATTTAAATCTGTCTGACCTCCTTCTAACCAGGAGCTTACATCCTCCTAACCACTAAAAGAGTCAAACCCAATGTTCTGTGGTCACATTGCTGCAAGGAGTTGACTATTGGACAGGAAAAAAGGGCTGGCATGGTGCAGGTCTTCCAGCTACTTGCTCATGCTGCCCATCATAGGCTCTTTGCACACTGTGCTAGGACAGTGATGGAAGTGATGCTACTCCTTGGCATGACTCCTCTGAATGATTCTCCTTTTGTTCTTATAAGGAGCAGGAGGATGTTCTTCCCTTCTTCCCCTGTGTTTTAAACAGAGCTAATCTAAAGTTTTACACTGGGAGCTAAATTAGTGAACATGATGTATCAGTAAAATTGGAGGATTACCTTGAAGAGTTAGTAAAGAACACAGCAAAGTTTCAAAAAATTCTTTGAACTTAGGTGCTAGCTTTATTGCTACTCTGGGAAATAAGTCAGAATAATTAAAAATTACTTAATTAGAATATGTTTAAGGGGATTTGCATTTCTTTTGTACTTCCACAGTTGCTGGATAAAGTGTTGCAGCACATCTATTCTCTGTGGCATTACAAGTACAGATTATGCATATGAACAACTGAGGTTGATTTATCAAATATATATATATATATAATATACATATATATTCTTATGTTGTAAAAATTCTGCTATCAGTTCAAGATGTTTTCTTTGGAGTAATTCCTATTATGCAAAATAAAATAATAAATAAATAAATAAATAAAATATTAAAAATAGTTAAAAATCAGTAAAGAGTAACACTAGGTATTAAGACTGGTAAAAGGAAATATGCAATTTGTTAAAATAGGTCTATGGGTCTGCTAAAATTCCGCAAGTGCCTCAAATTGCCACTATAGATAGACATGTTTATGAGGAATGAAAACAGTATATCTGATATTAAATGTTTGACGTTGTGATATAGACAGTGCAAGCTGGTGCTGTTCCAAACTGAAAGACTTATTTGTATGGCACTGAAGGTTAGCAACAGGAAATGCTGTCTGATTAAGTTCTCATGACTAGAGCTCAGTCTTTATGTGGATTCATGCATTTGGGGCATCATTTAATGATGTGACCTCTGAAACAAGCAGATGGGGCCTATGACACAAAAAGTTCACAGCTGTCGAGCTAGGATCCCTGAGCAACTGTTCCCTCTGCAGAACAGACACCTCATGGCTATTGTGCTCCCTTTCCAAACAAAGGCACACTGCCAGCTGAATACTGAAAAACTCACAAGACCCAAGAAACTCTTTATTTGCTGCAAGGAGCCTTGAACAAAGCAGCTGACTTGTGAAGAAGGATTAGACTATTAGGACAGCTATTAGGCCTTATCGTGAGCCCAGGGAGGTTACAAATCAGACAAGCTTGTTCAGAAATGTGATTCAGAAAAGTTGCTGCAGGGAGTTAGAAATGGTATGGATTTAGCACAAGGCACTAAGCTTAGTGCATGCTTTTTTTTTCTCACTTAGATTTTTTTGTTTGGCCCAGAGACAGTTAAAATTATATGCCATGAGTTTGCAAAGAGAGATACACAGATATTTAAGTAAAGGTAGAGCATTCTAGTTCTGTAGTATTCTTAGACGTACATCAGGTACATCACCAACATATGATTTTGATATTGCTGTTTTTATTCTGAGGTTTTAATTTAAATCCTCCCATACAAGTCTGGACTTGGAAAGAGCATGATTTTTTTCTTAGACTTTCACTGAAGCAAAGTGGCACCAATAATTTTCTGATGAGGTGAAGAAAATGGTAAAGAGACTTAAAGGATGTAGGCTACAAAAGCCTATTCGTAAAGGTTTGAAGCCTGTGATTATTGCAGGTGTTTGTGTAGGCATAAGACCATTTTGTAATCATTAAAAACAAACAAAAACCAAATAAAACAGCAATAAAAACAAAAAAAAAATCTAAAAATATTTTTTAAACTAGCCTTGAATATGACTAGAAAACAAGCTGACAGTGAATGATGTTATTTCCTGGAATCCTCTGAGATCTCTTGGCATTTAGAAAGAGAGATTTAGGAGTCAAGAAGAAAAGACTAAGACATTTATTAGGAGTCACAGTGAAGGTAAAAAGGAATTTGGCAATGAGACAGCAGTAGACAGACTTCTAGAAGGATCTGAATCCCTATTTTATTTTCTTACTACTGATTTTCACAAGTTTTGATGAGATTGTTTTGGTTTGCATCCATTCAAGCATCAACAGAATCAGCTATGTAGAGCATTGATGGAGAAAAGAGCCTTAGGAGAGCAATACTGACCTAGTTTTTGACCACAGGGCAGCACTACACTAAAATAAGCTTTCTCTGCTAAGATTCTTTGGTTTAAGTGCTTTGAAATTGATGCCATATAAATGTCTCTTCGTTAAAAATTTATTAACTTAAATTAATTGTGGTTACTTCTTTCCAGAAACAGTTATTTCTATAAATTAGAATACCTAGTTTTAATACCTTTTGATGGGAACAAAAGGCTATAAAAATTGCCTGAGTGTTACATTGGTTCTAGTATTTCTTCTCTACTTCCTATCTTTTATAAGCTTAATAAGTGAGTTAGTTTTAGGAGTTGGCATAAGATTTGAGTTTGTACTGCTTTACTCTGGGTAGCTGCCACCTCCGTGTTTATTGATGAAATAAATTATTTGATTGAAAATATAACTGTTAGTACAAAATTTCTTTGTGTGAAGAGCTGTGGCATTCACTGAACCAGGTTAATGATGCTGTATGAACAGCACACATCACAGTTTAGCAAGACTATAGGGAGATTTTTCATCATAATTAATATCATCACCAAGTAACATTCCAGTTCTGATTTTGTCTTAACAATAGCAAAATTAAATCAGGGGGTTTGCTGGATTGGTTCTAAACAGAGTCCTCTGAACTTTGAAGATGCAGTCATGTTATCAAGATTTCTACATGATGCTTTGTGCAATATCTAGCTTCAGTGGCATCTCTAGCAATTTTTTTTTATTTTGAGGTAATCCTGGAAGCCTGAAGTTCCAGTGGAGATGTTTCCTGCTCTGATGCATTGTGCTTCCAGGCTTGGTGCTGTCCTGAGCAGGATTTTACTCAAAACCCCAAACCAAGCCTGAATGAAGACTTAGGAAGTCTTGGCATACATAGCCTGAGCAAGGCCCCCCACTGGAATAATTTGCTTAGACTTTATGTCTATTTAGAAAGTTGCAGTAAAAAGAGTTTCCATTACTTTTCTTCAGGTTAGGGTCAGGAGCAGTTTTTGTGGCCATGTATGCTCAAAATTGAGAAATCCTACCAATTGAATAAATAAAGGTCAACATTCCAAACTAGATTAAAGCTTGTGGATTTATGAATCTTAATGATTTCATTCTCTAAAAGTTCAGCTAAAGGTGCTCCTTCAAATGCTTTTCTGAAGAAGATGATAGATGAAAGTCAAGGACTTCCTAGCATTTGTCATAAGCTGCAATTCTTAATGAAATATTGTGCTATTGCAGGCTCCAAAAGCAACACAAGGTCACAAGGAATATTGGATGTAGCACAGGAACCTAAGACAGTGGATGTATCACAGCCTAGGCATCCTTGAGAGACTTTCTGAAGACTACTGTCTCTTTGATGAGTCTGGAAAAATCTCTATATTCTCTATATTATACACCTTTCAGTAATTGAGTCACTTCTCCTCTACTTCATACTCAGGCTTCATATATTTGTTCTTGCCCATTTTGTATGCCTAAAATGAAGTCCGTTATAATTGCATTACTCTAATTTATTTTGAATTAAATATATTACTTATGTACCACTTCTACCTGACACAGATAAAAAAATATTAAGTATCCAAGTCTACATGCCTGTCCATGATAGTGCTTTTCAGTGATTTTGGTTTTTTATAGATCCTTTCTCTGGGACTGTTATATTCAATGTTAGTATAACATGACTGGCAGAAATAGGAAACAGACTGTCCAAATTCAGGAGTATTTTTTGAAACCTCTGACTGAATCAGGGAAAAGTAGAATTTTAAATGGATAAAACTATTAACTATATAACAGAAAATGCTTATCAATATATGTCCTTTGCATTACATAAATGGATGAAATAAATTTATTTTAATACCATTTTCTTGAAAAGGAAAATCTGCCAGTGGCAAACTAATTCCTAATATGGCACACAGATCTATAATGCTCCATGTATAAGGACAAGATATCACTGAGGTAAATGGAGAACTTTACCCAAATGCTAAATGTCAGATTTCTGAAAAGAAGTGGTTTTTTGATGTGATAGGAAAATCTCCAAATGATCTTATGTGGACAGCTCAAGATACATAAATATTGAATAAAGTACAGCCCAAAACATCTGAATATTCATTGCCAAATAAGAACTTGGTGCTTGTGGCAAGAGAAGTTGAATTGATGTATGATGGTTTTCTTGTTGCATTTGAAATAATTAATAACAAAGAAGCCAGGGAAAACTTAAGAAGACATAATATTAAGGATCAGCTTGACATATTCCTTCCCAAATTTGGATTAAAATGGGTTTTCTTTGCACAAACTGAATTTTGTAGCCATAGAGAAAGCACTCTGGTATTGCCACTGTAAAACACAAACTTTGGTTCACCATAAACACCAATGGAAAACCACTCTAATTAATCACTGTCTAGATAATGTTTTACATCAGGAACAGCAAAATAATGGAATATTTTTCTATACACTAGATAAAACATTAACATACACATAAGGAGGGAATCAAAATGGAATCAAAATGAAGTTTATTTCTTACTCCATTATTTCATAATAAATATTTTTGATTGAGTGATTGGTTGGTTGGTTGGTTGGTTTGTTTGGATTATTTTGGGTTTTGGTGGATTTTTAGTTTATTTTATTTGGTCTGGTTTCGTTTGTCTTTTTTTTTTCTTCTTTTTTTTCTTATCTTGGTGTTTCAAATAAAAATTTTACTGGAGAAAAACAGGGTCTAAACAGCACTGATAAACAGTATGGTGTACAGTATGATGATAAAGTGTTAATTCACAGTAATTCATTATTAAGTAAGATGACTGAAGTGCACTATACTGTCCTGAGGGACTTAAACAATTTCCAGAAGTGAAGTGAAGTGAAGTGAACCTTATGAGATTTAATAAGACCAAGTTCAAGGTGCTGTACCTAAACCAGGGTAAACCTCAGTGTTGGCACAGGCTGGGGGATGAATGGATTGAGAGCAGCCCTGTGAGCAGGACTGGGGGTGCTGGGGGGTGAGAGCTGGACATGACCCAGCCCAGAAAGCCAAACGTGTCCTGGGCTGCATCCAAAGCAGCGTGGGCAGCAGGGGAGGGAGGGGATTCTGCTCCACCTGGAACCCTGCATCCAGCTCTGGGGTCCCAGTGCAGGAAGGACATGGACCTGTCAGACTGAGTCCAGAGAGGTACAAAAGTGATGAGAGGTCTGGAGCATCTCTCCTATGATGAAAGGCTGAGACAGCTGGGATTATTAGGCCTGGAGACAAAAAGGCTCCAAAGAGGCCTTATTGCAATTTCCCAGTACCTAAAGGAGGCTTTTAAGAAAAATTAAGTGGACAGACTTTTTAACAGGGCATGCAACAACAGGACAACGGGTAATAGTTTTAAACTGAATTAGTCTAGACTCAGACTAGATATAAGAAAAGTTTTCATGACCACATTGGTGAAATCCTGCAATAGGCTGTCCAGAGAAGCAGTAGATGCTCCATCCCTGGAAATATTCAAGATCAGGTTGGATGTTCTCTGAGCAACCTGATCTGCTTGAAGATGTCCCTGCTTATGACAGGAGATTTGGACTAAGGGGCCTTTAAAGGTCTGTTCCAACCCCAAGCATCCTATAAGTCTATGATTTTATGTTTGTTGTGAAGTTAGTTTTCTCTGAGCACTGCTTTTTTCCTCCATACATGTTTACTATAGGCTTATATCCTTGAACCACCACTACTGGTGACAGAAATTAAGATGATAAAAGTTGTTGTTTTACTAGCTAATTTTATTATCTTTATGATGCATGAGAAAGTGCCACCGAAAAGCTGTTTTCCATTCCAGGCGGCTATAAGGTGCTAGAAAGGCAAAGGATTCTTGTATGGCAGAAGACATTTTTGACAGGTGGAAGGATTTTTTCATATCAATATATCTGCCTCCATATCTCTGTAGTTTGACAAAATAGCATAACAGTAAATATCAAGCCCTCTGTGGTTTAAAGAGGTTTAAAACACCATGAACTCATGTTTCTAAAATTAGAACTGAATAAAAGAAAAGGATGTGAAAATTCTGCAAATCATTTCCCCCGTTCTTGCAAAAGTCAGCACTAAATCCAATGTCTGTGGTAAAATTCTAAAACTGCTGCTGTTCTTTCCAAGAGATACTGAAAGAACTGGCAGCTGTCAAACTCCCTCAGAAATATCTGTAACAAAACAGCTGTATGCCACACTTAACTAGGAACCTTTTCTGGCCATGACAAGTTGTTTGTAGAGGACAAGAATAAAGGAAGCATATGCTCTCCCCCAGGTTATGGTGACTCAGTACAAGCTGTAGCTTTGAACAGATGCATCAATTAATCCCCAGTACTAGGACTTTCCACATGCATCAGATTTCTTACTTTTGTTGAAGGAATGGGATACACATCCTGCAATTTCTATATATACCTTTACTTTCATAAGGGATTCACCTGATCAAGGACAACAGATATTGGCTTTCTATGGTTGTCACATAGCTTATCTTGCCTAAAACACTATCTTTCCTAGATATATTCCCTTGTTGTGGCATCATCAAATAAAACAAATAGAACAACCTACAGTTACTTAACACAGAGTAGGTCAGAAGAACAAAAAACTAACCTAATACTATATAGCTACTTGTAAGTATTGTCTATTTCTCCCTTGTGGTTTTGTACACAGAGGAGGTTTCATGTTTGGCCAAATTATAATTTCCAAACTCTTTTCTCAGACTTAACTGAAAAATGGAGTGCAGTTTTCATATCAGAACATAAAGAAAATAATTACACTGTATCTAGGTGATGCTATCTTTCTTTGATGGCTAACTTTTTGAACTATCTTTCACAACAAATAAATAATCTGTGTTCCCTTTCATTATGCAGAAGTATTGAGCTGTTCAGTCAGCTTATTCCAAAAATGCAGCTGCTCTGGGTCTGATGCAGTCTCCACTGGCCCTGAGTAGTAATAGGGATGAAAAGAGCTACCTAGTAGCAAAGCAAAGGATCGAGTGGAATAGGCACTTGTGGTTACTCTCATTATTTGTAAGGTGACTGTAGAGTTCCTTTGCCTTAGAATTAACAGATGCACAACTTAAAAAGTGATTATAAACTAAGACATTGAGGGGCTCGTGCCTACAAAGCTTACTGATTGCCAATACAGGAAAGCACTGAGGAGATTTCCAGATCATTTCCTGTGATGACTGGTGGCATAGCTGTGGTTAAAATCTAGTTTCCCTAACCTTCCTGTGGCTGTTTCCTTGTCACCCAACTTTGTAAAAATTGAACAAAACTAACTAGGTTAGGTGTTTTATTATTTAATGATTAAATGTGTGTTTGTGACTGAAAGAGGTACATATCTGAACCATGATAGCTTCATTGTAAACTTCCCCTGTAATGCTCCCTACTGATTGCAAAACCCATTAACAGCTGACACCATTGCAAGTCATAGTAAACAACTATGTGTTTATACCATGGCATTTGTCTCATATATTGTTTCCCCAGTTGAACTAACAAAAAGAACTTAAATGAGCAGAAAATAGACAAAGCAGGTTCATTTTGTCTGTTTTGGACAGTGGCTTCTAGTTAGTATTGTCAGACCACAAAATATCCACCTGATTTGTTTATTTGAAAGCTCAATTAAAAAATAAATTTTTTTAAAAATGAGGAAGAAATAGACAAAGAAAGGAGGCTGCAGGAGATTCCACTAGGACTAAACCACAAAAAAATTGAGGGTATATAGAATATTTGTTCCTATCACTACATAGAAACATCTTTCTTTCACATCTTTAAAATGTCTGCCTACATTTTTAAAATAAATTTGAATGTAACTTTTTAAGATTATGAAACGTTTTGTTACCCCATCTTTTGTTGTTAGTAACTAGGATCACAATCTGAAATATGAAAATAGAGTAAAGAACTTGCAGAGTATATGACAGAACAATTTTAAGTATAATGAACATTCGTATTTAAAGTTACTTTTAACTTCATGATTGTGCTTTTTATAAAAAGAAAACACATATACTTAAGCTTTTACCTCAGGCTTTGGAATTAATGACCACTCAGGTTTCAGAATTATTTATCCCCAGCCGCTCACACTTCATTTAATTATCTTAGTGTAAGACATAGGTGTGATTCATATGTCTCATTCGTTTCCTCTGTAGACGTGGTGCAAGGAGGTGTAAAACCGCTGAGTTGGAGGTACACATTGCAGGCAGAATTTATGGTTATTTTGGGTTTTGGTTAGTGCTTCCCTCAGATTAAAAGGAATTCATATCTCAGCTATGTAACATGATTTCTTTCTAAAAAGTAAAGTGGGGGGAAAGATTAATAGTGTAGTGCAAGAGCAAGGTTGGGATAAAGGTCTCTATCTGCATTTTCCAAACACACCCTTCCAAACAGCATCTTACAACCTGGCTTCAACAGTCTTCCCCTCTTTGTCTGCAGACTCTGGGTGTGGGAGTTTCTTCTCTCTGCTGCTTTCCAGCAACTCCATGTTGCAATTGCTCTAAAGCAAATGCAGGCAGCACATTTTTAAGCAATTACAGGCAGCACATTTTATAAGCTGTTACCATGGTAAGTCTGAATATTGCATTTTAAACTATTTAGTTTATAGACGGATAAATTATGCATGTATTAACTCAGTTAACTCTATTAACGTCTTAACACTAAACTAATGGAACAATTGAATTATTTATAAGCTGCTTTGACATAATGAAATTATGACTAGGAGCAATGCAACCTTGGGATACAAATTTGTAGCTCTGAATCTTGATTTTCAGTCTGAAAGATGTCTCTGCATATGAAAGGGTCCTTAAACATGTGCTTAGCTTTGCAAAAGTATTAAACACATGCTCAGGTAACTTCCAAAGCTACGACAATCATGGTCAGTGTAATAAGGGAGAAAAAAGATTCCTGTAGGAATAGCATTGGTGATTCAATAGGTGGCACTTACTGACTGACTGATTTAGCTTACTGCAAAGTATTGAAGGGCTCATTTTACAGCCGAGATATAAACTAGGGGTTCCAGATGATTTCTAATGTTTACAGCTCTCATTACAACTTGAGGGTATTGTTACTGAGAAAATCATGTATCAGCTGGACTTCTATGCTGTGCTTTTTGGTTAATACTGTTCCAGCCAGTGAATTGTTCTACAGTGTTGTGGGAACAATTAAATGGGCCTGAAGATGTTTCAGCTGTGGATGAAACAGGTCCCAAGCACAGTCTGTGATTTAGCACAGGCCAGAGAGCAGTCCCAGTAACAGCTTTGCATGAAATTATACTGATCTGGAGAGAAAGCTGCCTGGAGATCAGGTGTGGTCCAGAGGACAAGTCTTCACACTGTTCCATTTGCTTGCTGAGACACAGCTCACCAGGAGAGGAGTTTTGTAATACAGCTGAATTTGGCAACATGCTCCACATCATTGCTCAGTGTGGGACATTCCAGAGAACAGCTGCAAGCTGCCTTTCCAGGGAAATTCAAAAACAGCCGCTCTGAGAACTGCATTACATCTCACAAGAATGTCCCATAATTGTCAAGAAAATATTATTAAGCTTGCATTTTAGAAATGCTGATTCATCTTTAAATTAAATTAATTCAAGCTCTCTGAGAGCTTGGTGCAATCTCTGTTTAAATTCATTTATGGTATTTCATACCAGGTACAACCACACACTATTTTTCCTGTGAAGTTTAAGTCATGTCCTTATCCTGTAGAGAAGTTCAAGATCTTTCACCTTTCTCTGAGCACCAGCCCAAAGTCCAAATTATTTTCTGGTTAATGAATTTCTTTATATATATCTCCCACCATACAGGTAGGAGAATGCTTCTGCATTTCCATCCCCTATACAGAAACAGATGTTTTCAAGGACATTTTCCTTGTATTTCTATTGCAGCAGTACTAATGTTGTAGCTTTTTTGCTGAATCTCATTATAAAGGTTGTCTGCAGGACATGATCCTTTTTTCCACTGTGAGCCTTTAAAAAAGTTATTGAGTTTGGATCCTTAAATATTTTACATCATTTTACAGTTTAAATAATTTTACATGCATTTGACAGTGCCTGCAGCTATGAGGGAGGAGGGGAATAGGAAAGCAGGTGCAGATGGTGAATCTGGAAGCAAAAACCAGATTCTCCTCATTTTACTGGTGCTGGCCAACACAGGTTCAGAAGCTGGTAGTATCTTATGATCACTTTGCAAACTCTGCTCAGAAGAAGGGACTTTGAATGAAGTCAGTACAAGTCACTGAGGATGCAGCTTTGCAATGTGTTAGGCAGTCACTACAGAGCCATTACAAACATGTTACTCCCCTTCTGTGCTTGCTTCCCACTGCACTACTGTTGGAGAGGTGGTCTGGATCGTGGAGCTGGGCTGCACCAGTGCTCTTCCAGTTTCCTACTACCTAGTCGCCTTGGCTTTCTAAACACTGGGAAGCAGCAGAGCAGAGCGAAGATGGAAAGAGAAGTGTGACAGTCAGGCAGGTGCCAGAATTAGATAGACTTGAAGGCACAATTCTATTACATCTGAACCTACTCTGGTTGGGTCATCTGACAGTCAATATTGTGAAAATACCACTCTTCGTTACCTAATTTTGTGCACTGAAAATTACACACTTGAGCTCATGCCAGAAGTCAAGAGCTTACACCCCTGAATGTCATGAGTTCATGTTTGGTGCCATTTAAGGCTAGAGAAGAGGGAAAGTCCTTATATATTTTCCTGCAGAAAGCCACAGTGTCTGTGCTCCATCCCTGCTGCTGTTGCAAGAGCTGATAAGTTGTCTTTCTCCCTACCTCAGTCTCTCATTTCAACCTTTCACTCTTTTGCTTCCCTTTCCCCTCCTTCAAATGGGGAGTGCCTTTGCTCACTTTTACCTGTAGTGATGAAGTCCTCAGTCAGCAACATGCTCTTATCATTGCTGAATTTCTTTCTAACTAAATGTGATGCAAAGTTTCCTGTCTAGGAATGTTTTCTGCTCATATTTCCCTTGCCAACATTTTTAATATCTCAAGTGTTGATTGGTAGTGGAAACTCAGCCTTACTGACATACTGTTCTCAAATTAATGTTGTAATTAATGAAAAGTAGTGGCTGTGGCTACTGTTAACACTACAGAAACAGGATGTGATAAAATCTTTCCAAGACAAAAAAAGAGTCAGGGTAAAATGAAGGCAGAAGATGGAATTGCTCATGTACTTCATGTCGAGCTCTTGAGTATCTCACTGTACTGCTTCTGCTGCTGCTGCACAGGTAATTGGACTGAAAAATACTATCTCCAGCCCAGTGCACAAAACATGATAGTGTGGGCTGGGAAGTAAAACAAGAGAGCTGCAGACAGCACTCCTTGGTTTTGGGCAGGATAAAGGAAATATTACAAACATTTGCTGAAACATGAAGGTCACAACATAGAAAATAAGCTGATTATAATGCCCATTGCAACCTTGGAAATATTTTTCAATATGAACATTGCAGCTCTTTATTTGCATTTACATTTATCTCTGTCAGAGTCCAATGAAACTTATTTGTGCCTCTGAACATATAATTTCCAAATATAATTTGATTCTGAAAGAGTTTAAAAAAATCTGAGGAAAGAGATTCTAGTGGAACCCAGTCAAATGAGCACTGAACTAAAAGCAAGCATATCCGGTAGGATTGATTTCCAGGGAAAATAAATAGGAATATAAATGTGATATGTATATCAAAAGATATACTGACACCAGAGAAATATTAATGCTTGGGAAAAGACTACATATTTCACTGTCATTTACCAAAAAAGTGTGTATCATTTACCTTAATGAATTAAGTTACAGTAAATTAATGATGATTCCCAAGTTTGATAACCATCACATAAAAGGACATTTTAAAGAAGTATTCTGTATTAGAATTAAGAGCACTTGTCGCAATGAAATATGAATGATATCAAACATGCACTGAAGAATGTTGAATGAGGTTACAAGAAAGTCAGATACAAAGTGAAGTTTCTCAAAAGACTGAATGTTAGACTGATACTAAAAGTACACATGTTGACAAGAAGTTTTGTTTCCAGTATTGACAGAAAAAATGCTTTCTAAGGATGAGATTTTTCAAACGAGATCATCACTGAGGAGTTTCTGAAAAAGTTATTTTGACAACTATTACTATTAAAGTTAATCGATGGGCAGTGGATGTTTAAAGTTACATCTGCTCTCTTCCCTATCAACTCACACTTACAATGAAATAAACCTTACCTTCCCCAGAAAAAACCAAACAAAAACCAAACAAAAACAAAAGGAAACAAACAAAAAAAGAAGGGCAGGTAAACAAAACACAAAACAAAATCCATACAGAAATCTCTGATGAATTTGCTTTTGCAGAAAGACAGTTGTCAAAAATGCTCTGTATACCTATTTGCTACTTCAAGTCTGCTTTAGTAATTCACCACTAAGTTCAGTAAGACATAAGGTCAAGTTATTCAGAGTTCAGAACTAAAAGTTCTTTGAATCTGATTTACTGAGTCTCCTTGGCACTCCAAGCTCTCGAGGAAGAATTTCTACTGTACAGACTCTTCAAAGGCAAGTCTATAGCTCTGACCTTATATTGAAGGGTCCTCTGTGACCAGCAGACACTTCTGCAGCAGTTAACTATTTTTATGAATCCAGTGCCATGGGATTTTTTGCTCATAAGAATTTATTTTTTCATTGACTAAACTATTTTATCTTTGCACTATTTTCTTCCTTAACAGCTTGCATAAAGAAGCAAATAATTTGCATTTCTATTCAAAAAATACAAAGACATTAACAATATCTACCCAATAGCACCATAATATTTTTGCTTCAGAATTAGACTAGAGGCACATCTGGATATTCACTAAACAGTTCAGTTTAAGTGCCAGGCCCACCAGGAAATTTTGGATTTTTTTCCTCTTTTCTCAGGATACAGAGTATTTAAGACTTACAGGACACTTTCCAACCGTCTAGATTATGCACTCTGATTTATAATTTCAGCAACTTAGATACTCATGTAATTCCCTCCAGCTGTCTGCTGTCTTTGAGGAATTTTTTCTCATGGAGGAATAGTAAGAGCATGGACCTCACCTGTTAGCTAAACATATAAAGACCTAATCATTTCACTGGGAATTCCCAAATGTAAGTATTTTGTGTCAGTCACAGTAACATTTATAACAAAAACTCTAACTATTCAATTGATAGTGCTCAGCAAGATATTTTGACAGATTTAGATTCAAATTGCCTGGTACACCTGCAGATCTGGCAAAAGGCAACAGAGAGGGAACATCTGTCAAGACAGACTCTGACCTGCAAAATAGTAGCAAAATTTTCACAACAGCCAGTAAGGAAGAATAAATCTGGAGTTCCCCATATTATTTACAGAGAGTAACTCTTCTGATCATAAGAGCCCTCTTTAAGAGCAGGAGTCCTGCTCTCTGATCCCTGACTTGTCTCTCCTTTGCTGCTGCTGTCCTCTCACATCTCTGCCATGCCCTACTCCTTCACAGCATTGGAATAGCAAAGTTACAACAGAGTTTGATGGAACAATTTGCCTATTACTCATGTCGTTTGGTTTTTGCCTTTTTTCTTTTGTGTGTTCTCTGTATTCTTCAGACATGTATTTGTAGCTCTGTAGCCTATGATATTAGTGGCTAGTTTTCCCAGTAATTTTCCGTGCTCTTTTCCCAGGAAGAAAGACAAAACAAATTCCAGAGCTCCAAGCCTCGGAGGTACAAGGTCCCAGTGTTATCTTGGCTCCTCCTGGGAACCAAGGCTGAGAACAACTCTTGGAGATATATTTTCATGGACAGCCAGTGCTGAGCGGGGGGCTCCAGAATTACATCACCACTTGCCCTCCTAATTTCTGTTTTTATCAATTATGCTAATTTCCTAAAAACCTATAATATTGTATTCATCCTTGGGAGGGTGGGCTTTTGTGGACATCTTTCCATAACATCTTTCCATAACCCCTGAAGGCCTTCAAATAAAGATATACTTTTATATTACCTCCTTACTAAAATGATATCAAATTTCATTTCCGGGTTAAGAAAAAGACAAAATTGCAAAGTCACTGAAATGTACTGCTTTCTTCTTTATCCTTATTTCTTTTTTAGTAGTGTAACAGAATTTAATAAATTTTTTGGCTGATATTTTGAAAGGCATTTAGTGAAATAATATTTTTCTTTTGCTCTTCCTTTTAGGTCAAAGTGAGTGTTGTGAATCCAATAGCAACCTCATTTTTCCTCAGAGAAAAAGATACCAAGAGATTTTCTTGGATGGGTAATTTTAAAAAAAAATTCTATAGTTTTCAATTTTTTTAATAAAATATCAGCATTTCTATGAGCATGCTTTGACAATTGAAGCACAGTTTAACTCCTTGTTGGTACAGCAATATTTCATTCGAAATAACATTAAATCATATGAGAGGCAAATTTGCACCTATTCAGATGTCAGAGCAAAGGATTTAATTTACAATTCTCTGTTTCTTAAGCCTCAGTTATTATGTGCAACCTCAACTTCTGTCACTTAATATATGCTCACCTAAGAGCACATGGATGTACCTGCAAGTGTTTTCTGACTGTAGAAGTGGTTTGACATTGGGTTCTGAGTTCTTCTCATCCTGCTGAAGATGTTTCTACCTGTGAGAGGAAAGAGTATTTGCTTCCCCAGAAGAAAAGAGCCTGCAAACTCGCTGCTGAGCTCCTAACTCTGCAGCTGAATTCACCTGAGTTGTGGTGGTGCAGGGTGGTGCAGCCCCTTCATCTGTGAAGCAAACAGCCAAGGAATGATTTTTATGCATTTTCCTGGAAAAGTCATTCACATCTTGGAGGTTAGATGTCTTTTTTCTCTTATTGGCAGGCCAAATACTTGTTGTTTAATAGGAAACCCAGGATAACCGTCACCATGCCCTGAATCTAAAGTGTGGTATGAGAAACAACCTTATAATGTGAACTCCGAAAATATACTCCTACTGCATCTTTTGCCCTTGACTAGATTAGAGCCAACAACAAGTCCCACTTCTTTTGTAACATAGAGTTTCAGCAGCTAGAGAAGAGATACAAAAGGTCAACATAATATTTTCTTCTGACCCAGGTCCCTTGAAACCGCTGCTTCTAGCACTTCCGTGATATCACTTGGAATATTTTCACATTTTCATCCCCAAAGTGGTTTTTTTTTCAAGCTCCAGAAATGATGTAAAAATTCTGTCTCCTTCTTGTATTGTTCTGAAACACATGGTGAGTGAGTATAGAAAGATAGCACAGTCCTTGAAAAATGTCAGACATAAATTTCTTTTGAAAAAATGAGGCTTACATGCACCACCCAAATAAAAATCTAAAAAAAAAGGAAAATAGAAAAAGAAAAAAAAAGTTTATTTTGGGTTTTGATGGAGCTTGTCAGGTTTTTTTTGTTTTTCTAGAAAAGCCTTTGCTTTTTAAAAACTATTTTTGAGCTATACCAGTTAATCTCAGAAGAACTAAAAGAGGGAAAATATAACAAGAATTTCATAGCACATTAATAAAGCTGAAAAAATGCATGATGATAGTCCTAGTTGCTATCACTGTGAGAGGCTGAGTGAGATTCTCATCCTGACAAAGTCTGACACTGAACAAACTAAGGTATTAAACAAGCATTGCCAGACATCAGGGGAAAGAAACAGTGTTGCATGAAATTAAAATACTGAAAAGAAGGGGCAGTACCATTTTATACTTTATTTCCAGAGGCCAACATAGGATAGCAAATTTGGGAAATTGCTGAGAATTAAGGAAAATTAATGTTGCTACAGGAAAAATCACCTTTAACCCTGCCTGCTAGGAGAAGGAGCTCTCTAAACACTTCTTCCACAAATTTTTGACAGATCAAATCTCTCTTAATACAAAAGTTTCATCCATTACTTTTATTTTTACAATATAGAAAGAACACTATATTATGACAATCTAGAAAGCGAAGGCACAAAGTCAAATCTTATCCTTACTGGGAAAATAAAATCTTGCATTATTTTCCACTTGTGCTGGTTTTGGCTAGGATAGAGTTAATTTTCTTCCTAGCAGCAGGTACCATCTTGTGTTTTGGATTCAGTGTGAGAATAATGTTGATAATGCACTGATATTTTGGTATTTGACAGTCAGTGCTTACTCTAAATGAAGGATTGTTTAGTGTCCCGTGTCCTGCCAACAAGCAGGCACAAGAAGCTGGGAAGTAGCTGACCTGAACTGGTCGAAGAGAGATTCCACATCAAACTCTGTATATAGACTGGGGGAATTGTCAGAAGCTGTAGATTGCTGCTTGGACACCAGCTGAGCATTGACCAGTAAATTGAGAGCAATTATATTGTGCATTATCCATTTTTCTTTGGTTTATTCTTCTCTCTCCTTTTCTTATGATGATTATGCTTTATTTCAGTTCAGTTAGTAAACTATTATCTCAGCATATGGCTTTTATCTTTTATTTTGATTCTCCTCTCCACCCCTCAGGAGCAGGAGCAAAGGGAATAAACGAGCAGCTTCACAGGATATCCAGCCTAAACCCCACACGAGCCAGGTGCTCACACATCACATGATGCATTTATCCAGCTGTGTGCTGGACACTTTGTCCAGGACATCCTGTGAGACACAGTATCAAAAGCTTTACTGAAATCCAAAAAGATTACATCAGCTGGCCTTCCCTGATCAGCTGAGTGGGTTATCCTGTCATGAAAGGAAATCAGATTTGACAAACAAGACTCTCTCCTTATGAATCCATGATGGGTGTGACCAATGACTTCACTGTCCTCCAAATATTTTTCAATACCTTCTAGGATAATCTTCTCCATAACCTTACCAAGCACTAAAGTGAGATTGACAGGTCTGTAGGTCTTGTCCTTTTTGAAATCTGGACATTAGCCATCTTTCAGATCTCTCCAGATACCCAAGAATACTCACAAATCATTAAGAGTCCTTGAGATTACATCAGCCAGCTCATCGAGTGTTCCTGGATAAATATTATCAGGCCTCATAGATTTATAGGGATCCAGATGGTGCAGCAGGTCCTTCACAACATCAGGGTCAGCTGGTATTTCATCACTCTTACAGCCGTGGTCCTCCAGCTCAGTGTGCTGAGACCTCCTTAGTTCATCACTGGTGTTGAGGATAGAGACAAAGAAAGCATTAAACATCTCTGTCTTGTCTGTGTCCCTGTTTTTGGGGTCACCATCCTTGTCCTCTAACAAGCTGATGCAATTTGTGCACTGCCTTTTGCCATTTATGAAATGGCAAAAAGAATCTCTTTATGGTCCCCCACAGCTCTGGTCAACTTCAACTCTACTGAGCTTTGGCTGCACAAATTTTCCCTTACATGGAAACAGAAGTTCTCTGTTCCTCCTGAGGATACATTACTTCCACTGATGTTACATTCATTTTTTGCCTTACTTCAAAAGAAAGATTCCTGCTCAGCCAAGCTGGATTTCTGCTTCATCTGCTCAACTTCAAACTTTCTGGAATTGCCTGATCCTGTGTCATTAGGAGGTGGTGCTTGAGAAGTGACCAACACTGATGGACCCCAACATATTCAAAAACATTTGCCCAGTGGACCTTACTCACTAGTTCCCTGAGCAGCCTGAAGTCTGCTGTCCTCATGCCCAGGTTTGAAGTCCTCCTGGCACATTTCCTTCTGTCAACAGAGATTTTAAACTTGGTTGCTTCATGGTTGCTGTAGCCAAGACAGCCACCAATCATGACTTCATTTATGAGATCCTCTCTGTTAACAGGCAGTAAATCAAGGAGGGCAATAAATCAAGTCAGCTTTCTTATCATCTAATCTTATCTAATCATCTGTGTGTTTTAGGAATCTCCTGGACATGTTTTTTCCAGCTGTATGATGATCCCAGTTAATATCCAGTAAGTTGAAGTTTTCCATAAGAACAAGGGCAGCTGATTTAGAGGTGTGTCTTAGCTCCTCAAAGAAAGAATATTTCATTAGTGTCTTCGTCCTGGCTGAGTGCTCTAGACCCCCATAATGACATCCACATTATTTTTTTTGCACTTAATACTTACCCAGAGGGTGTCAACCATGTCACCCCAGCTATAAGCTCCATATATTCCAGCCTTCCACTTTGTACAATGCCACCCCCTGCCTCGCCTGCCCTGCCTATTCCTCCTGAAGAGCCTGTGACCAACCAACCAGTCACAGGGCTCATCCCAACAGATTTCATTTATGCCAGTGATGCCAAATTTCTCAGACTGAGCCGAAGCTTCAGACTTCTCTCGTTTATTCCTGATGGTATAGAAATATTACGTGTGTGGTTCATTGTAGCTGACACTCATGGAGCAGATTGAGCGATCCCAGCAATGCTTGCTTCCTCAAGCTTTGGCACATCATCCCACTCCTGTCCCTGGCCAGGTTTTGTCCTTTTCCCCATTTTGCTCCTTTTCACCTTTTGATGCAGCCCAGGAAAAATTTTCTTTCTGGGCTGTGATTGCTGGGTCAGATCCAGCCTCTCATGCAGCAGCAGCCCCAAGTCCTCCTCACAGGGCTGCTCTCGATCTCTTCATCCCTGTGTTGATATCAGGGGTTGCTCGACTCAGGTGCAGCACCCTCTGGATGCCACCCTGTCCTTCAGGAGTGTGAACAGCACCACTCAGCTTGGGGTTGTCTGAAAATCTGAGGACGGTGCTCTCAATCCCGTCATCTATTTTAATAATGAAGATACTAAATAACACTGGTCCCACTCACACACTCACCACTGATGTCCCTCAAACATGAGCTGTTGGCCACTGAGCTGAGGGGTATTTTTGTTGAATTTCACCACTTGGTATGTTTCACATCAACTGATATCTGTCTACCAAAAAATAAAATTGTGAGAAGGGTCGAATATATGTGTCGGCAGAATCAATAATTATTGTGCATAGATGAGAGATGCCCTTGCAGCTCTGTCTGAAGATGTTGCCTGATCTTCCTGTCAGTGCACAAATATGAAAAACAATCCCTTGAATTTGTGCTGCGTAGGTTTGTGTCAGTTTGTAAAACTGTAATCTGCCACAGAGACTTCACTTGAACAGCAGCCCAGAGACATTCAAATAATGTAGACTCAAACAGAATAAAAAGAAATTCAAGCATTTTCCTCTAAACACAAATGCACTATCATGTTATTCTTATGCTTAGCCCTCAGCTTTTCAGTCTCGGGTATGCAAACAGCCCTGAAATTCTTATAAGTCTGCCCGGAGGAGTCTGCCAGCAACCACAAAATGCTCAGATACCATTTCAGAAACAGAATATATTTATAAGCATAACAAGATCTCACAAGAAGCAATCCAAATAGAATTAAAGAATTATAAGTAAGCAGCAATATTTGTATTAAAGAGGAATCAAGCACTTTTTTCTCTACTATTAATATAATTTTTAAACTTTTTTAGGAAAGAAAAAAGAGAGTGAAAGAAAACCAGCAACTTGAATAAGCTACTGCATAAATCCATCAGATGGCTTCCAGATAGATTGCATGATTATTAAAATATCTAAAACAATGCATGATCTCAACAAAGGTAGGAAATAAAAACTTAGCTTCTTTTGGGGGCTTTCAAATCTACTCCCTTGTCTTAATTATTCCTTTTATTGTGTTCTGTCAGCAATTGGACTCAGCTGGCCTCATTGTCATGGTTAGAAATCCTCAGAGGTATATCCCACATACACAATTAATGAGTACTGGAAGAATGCTACCAAAACATACATTCTGTAATGGTCAAACTTGGCAATTTTTAGTTAGGAAATTAAAATCTTTACCCTTGAAAAAAGTGTAATTCTCATATCTCTAGAAATCTCGGGCGTCCTGAGCTGAGCTGTTAATTTAAAATAGAAGATGTTTTGAAAAGAAGAAGTGGAATCATCCATGAGGCAATCTGATGTGAAACAGTATTTAAGTCACAGCTAGGAACACATCTGTGGTAGTTTTCTACAAACTTTAGAAAAAGTTAGGCAAGCTATATGAAATATTCAATTTTAGCTGGGAAGGATATTCTTTAAAACTCTGCTCCTTATTATGAGGTAATGATGCTTTGGGTTTTAGCTTTTATATTTTTCAAAATCTCTGCTGCGTAGTGTGTAACTCTGAAACTTCATATTAGGTGTTAGGAGTTCTCTTCCCGGGGCAGTAAGACAGAACAATCCCTTTCTAGAGGAAATCAAGGGAATCAAGGCTAGAGAATCAAAGACAACTGTTACCCAAAACGCACAAACAACAGCGAGGGAAAGGGAGCAAGCCAGGGGCTGATACTTCATAGCCTGGGGCTGTGGCAATAAAAACAAAAAAGAAGCCAGGCTCTGGATGGTCTTGGAGTTAAAGTAATCAGGTATTTGGAACAGAAACCAGCAGAACCAGTGAGATAATCTCTCACTTTTGATAGCATTTCTGATTTAATTTGTCTTTAACAATCTTTTCCACAGGGAAAGTATCTCTTAGAAGAAGGGGGAAAGGACCTGTTCAGTTTTTCACTGCCGAATATACAAGGTAGCTTGTGCCTCCTCAGCCCATGTTATCTTAGCCTCTTGTGTCTCACTCAGCCGTGGTATTATCCCTTCGTGTACCCACAGGTCTATTTCTATTAGTGCAAGGCTTTTTGTTCATTGCCCTTGCTAAATGGAGTCCACATGCACCAATCCTGCAAACTCTAAGACATATAAAAAACATTTTTGGTTGTGTTAAAAATACCACTATTGTATTTCTTCAGAAGATGACAGAAGTAAAACAGATCAAAGTTTGCACTATAGCCTTAGGAGTTCATGAGAGAAAACAGAAGGCAAAATCCTACTCCAGCTTCTCTGTCCACTTTACTCTTTACTTTAAGGATATTCTTAATGATGGGCTCACCTGCTATCTCGCCCATCTATCTGATGGTTTATCTTTTTTAATCATGATGACTATTTCCAATTCGATTTTGTATTTTAACATGTGATGCTTTTGTAATGCATACCCATTTATCTCACACACCTTCTGGTTTCCCATGGAATTTCCTCTCATGTAGTGTTTCAGGACTATCATATTTTCATATATTGCAGCCTGTTGCTACTGAGACATTCAGGACAAGCATCTTTTTCCACTTGACCTGGTATGTTGGGCAATGCTACTTTCACCCCAGTTAACAACCTTGTGATCGTGCAGTTGATTACAGCTCTTCAGCTAAGAGGTGTGTTGACACCATGCTTATCCACAGTGCTGTGCATGCATTCACTTAACCTTTTGTTTATGCACATTAGATATAGCCCTAAAAATACTCTATAATTACATGAACCTGTTTACAGATTTTGTTAAAAGTTTCATTGCTTGTTCTAGATAATTCAGCATCACCACCAATTCCTTTGGGACCCCAAACCAGGGTCAGAACAAGAGCACATCTTCCATCTTCCTTACAGCTCCACCCATGAAGCTGTAGCCTTTCCAGTTTTCCTAGTGGAGATCCAAGAAAAGAAAATATGAGACTTGATCCATATTCCACAGAAAAATAACACTTAACCCACTATTCTTAACACTACTCTTAACTACCAGAATAATTAAATTAATAAATTGGATCAGTTTTCTTAAGGAGGAGTTTCACTGTCTATTCAGAAAATAATACTGATTGTTCTTACACTCCTAAACAAGTTCTGATGCTTTGCTAACCTATGTGAGTTTGCTTTAATTATTGAAAACTTATGCAATTTTTAATGCATATTTATTTTCCCCACTAACAGAATATTCAAACTAGGCACTTATTACAGCATTCTTATCACATTAGAGAATTACTGAGAAATTGAGGACAGCAGAAAAAAAGATAAACATACATTCCAGACACAAGGCAGACCATTTTCAAACACTGGGAAGAGGACTCTCCTCATAAATACATCTCTCCTCTCGCAAATCCTTGAGAATGAGATTGCTCAAGATTACAAGTGAAGCCCTCATTAACTCAAAAAAATAAAAATAAATTAAAAAAAAAAAAAAAGGCATTGTTTAAGCGTCCTTTCGGCTCTGGTTGACCTGCCTGGGCTTGGCAGTTACTTGAGGAATCTGAGAGCTTGACACTGGGAGGGAAAGGAGAATTTTGCATATGCATGTCTGTTCTTGTTTAACGCAAAAATGCAATATTAGCTTGAAGCAGAAGTACATTTTCAAAGTCCTGAATGAATAGAAGTAAAATTGATTTTTTGTGTAAGGAAAGACAAAGTAAAAGCAAGTAGCAAAGACAAGAGTGTTCAGAAAAAAGTTTGGTTTGCTCAAGAAGCTGGTAAATTGGATCACAAGGAGGCAGTTTTGAAGTGACACAGAGCTCAGAGAAGCTGACAGGGCTTAAAAGTCAAAATCCTCGAAAAGCAAGAATGAGCTTTCCCATACTTCAACAAGAAGGCTTATTGGGAAACCTCCATCTCTATCCTTGCACAGTTTCATATGCAATAAAGCCCTGGGTAATCTGGCCTGATTTTCAGCAGAATTTGGTGTTGCAGATGAGTGTTGGAGATATCCTTATGTCCCTGACAGTCTGCACAACCCTAGGATAGGACAAAGAGAAAAAAGAGTTCAGTAATTAAAAAATTCAGGTTTATCGGATAGTCATGTTACTGGAAAAGATTATTGATGTACTAGGTAGATATATCCTTGTAATAACTTTTTTTTTTAATTTGAGATTAATGAGAATCTTTTTGCATTTTAAGAGGAGAAATGTCTTCACTTCAAATCCAAGTAATGCATCCCTCAAGATAAATGGATATCAAACACTTCTAAAAAGAAGATCAATAACTATGCTCCAATAGCCATGATACAATGATGGAAAGCAGACCTCCAACCCTTCTTGCTGAGGAGCTGCCATCTCATAGGAAGGTCAAGATTTTTTTTCCCCGGAGAAAAAAAATGTAAAGTTGTAAGTATCAGTATAAGTATCAGAAAAGCTAAGATAGCTTTACTAGTTTAGCAGATACTTCATTCCATTTGTATGCATGTATACATGCAAATTTACAAGCCTGTGTCATCAAATGGGGAAAGGATACATCAGTATTAACCATCATGTTTCTTTGTATTTGTTCTTAACCCTTCATTTCAATGAAAGGTTACTTAATCAAAAGTCAGACATTCATAGTAAATACTGTGGTCCATTTAAAAATTATATTCTCTTCAGCAAAGAAAATATGATCACTAGTGATCCTGACGGTCTTCTTGTTTCCCCTGGCAAGATCTGCTACCAACTTCACTGATATCTGTGGCATAATACCAGACATGGAAAGGAGTCATGCTCTTATGTGGTAATTCACACATGAATGTGTACATTTATAATGTTAAGTGAAATCAGGAAAAGTGCACAATGGAGGAGAGGAGAGGAGAGGAGAGGAGAGGAGAGGAGAGGAGAGGAGAGGAGAGGAGAGGAGAGGAGAGGAGAGGAGAGGAGAGGAGAGGAGAGGAGAGGAGAGGAGAGGAGAGGAGAGGAGAGGAGAGGAGAGGAGAGGAGAGGAGAGGAGAGGAGAGGAGAGGAGAGGAGAGGAGAGGAGAGGAGAGGAGAGGAGAGGAGAGGAGAGGAGAGGAGAGGAGAGGAGAGGAGAGGAGAGGAGAGGAGAGGAGAGGAGAGGAGAGGAGAGGAGAGGAGAGGAGAGGAGAGGAGAGGAGAGGAGAGGAGAGGAGAGGAGAGGAGAGGAGAGGAGAGGAGAGGAGAGGAGAGGAGAGGAGAGGAGAGGAGAGGAGAGGAGAGGAGAGGAGAGGAGAGGAGAGGAGAGGAGAGGAGAGGAGAGGAGAGGAGAGGAGAGGAGAGGAGAAGCTGGCCTAGACAGCCTGACAGGAGCAGCCTGAAAAGAGGGAAACACACTAATTTCAGGAACAGAGCATGGAGATAGCTGTAACCCAAACTCTGGTTTTACACTGTTGTAAAGCAAGTACTTGTTTTAGAGTACTTTGCAGTCAAATAGTACAAATACACATTGTTTAGTAAATGCAGAGCAGGAACATTCTACTTTCTTACAAGATAGCCCAATGACTTTAATATTACAAATATTCTGTATAAGATATATAACACCCCCTGACCTCTCACACCAGGGTAGCTACAGCTTCTTGCTTTGCTGCCGTGTTGCATCAATCCATCATAAAAGAAATTAAAAGGGAATAATTCCCCATCTTTCAGTTCACACACTTTTGTATTTAAGAGGTATGCTAAAAAATAACAAGCTACTGGTGTTCAGGTCAGGTCTTCCAACCATGTAAATGAGCTGAGTTCATTTTGCTTTAATAGAAATTTAACAGTATCAGTCAGATACAGAAAAGAACAGACACAAAAAAAAAAACAATTTTTTTTCATTTCTTTAAAGATGCATTCGCTGATAAAGAATGGCTGGAAAATAAATAAATGTTAAGAACATTTCCCCCTGAATCTTTCATTGATTTAAACTCTGTTGACTCTTTATGGCAGTCACCAAACCAAACACAGCTGAAGAGCTAGGTAGAGAGATATCTATTACATTGTTTTTCTGATTCTGAAAAATGTTAAGTAAAAAAATAAAAGCGGCTTAAATATCAGTGTTTAGGAACATGGTGAGCGCAGCAAGCTCACTGTCAGCAATCCATCTCATTCTCAAAGTAATGTCTCATTTCTGACAACCAACTTAATTGCAAGTACAAAATAACTATTAGACCAAAAAATTGAAAGCTTTAAGCTCAGTCCTGCTTTACATTGAGTTGTGTGGATCGGTTGTCTTCAGTGTGATGCCTTACAGAAAGATCCTTTTGAAAAATTGAACTTTAGTCCCTGTTGCTTTGACAAGGAGCACAGTGTAGCAGAAAGAAAGGGAAATGGTGAGCCATTTAGTAGAAAAAATATGATTAAAAGCTAATTCTCAAAACTCTGAGTTAATAGGAATATGATTGCTTATTTGCTAATGGAAATTAAAAAAAAAAAAAAGAAAGACACTGTAACCCTTGACATGAAATTCAGATTTTACTAAGAAACATACATATGTGTTTTCTTATTCTCCAATAACTCAATTAATGCTTTTTGTTCTGTAGTCAGATAACAGTTTTCTAAGCATGCCATACCAAATCACATAGAAAATGATTTTCCAGCTTTGATATATGAGTTCTAATGAATATTATTTCTGACTTATCCTAGAATGAGTTTTGGAAGATAGGCACCCACTCTTCTGTTAAAATTGCAGGTGCTCACCATCACGAAGAAGTCATTTTAAAGGATTCACCAAGAGGACATGGAGTCATCCTGAAAATATGGCAAGACATTAGCTGTTACACTGAAAGCTGAAAAGTTTTAATTGGGCCACACCTTAACTTACTCATTTGGATTTATTGCATGAACATACTAAAATTTGTCACATGTACCTTGAAAATTGTTTGAACGTATTTTGTCAAACATCTTCCAGTTAAAATTGGAATTATGAAAGCTACTAAAATTGTCACATTTCACTCAGCAGAAGGAAATAAGGAGAATTTTAATTCACTTAAAAATCTCTGTTCTTAGAAGTTTTCGTAACTGAGTAGTAAGGATTCAGCACCAGATTTGGTCCTAATTTTGTCACGATGGCCATGGGAAAGAAGATAAACTCTTCAATCCCATTGCAGCAACAGAATCAGAATTGAAGGAAATGATAAATTGCACATTCTGAAAATGGAGATATATTCCAGGAAGAGTGACATAGAAAATAGAAATCTTGAAAGCTCTTTTTCTGTGTGGCCTTGGGGACCCAGAGCTGGAATGCTCCACTCAAGAGGTCAACAGTTAAGATGCACTTGAATCATGTTAGTCAATCAGGGACCGACTGTTTGGGAAAAAAACAATTTCACAGACAAGCCAGAAAAATTTTAAAAGTTCCTGTAATGATCTGTGCTTCTCTTTTTCATTCTAATTCTCAACTCAATATATTTGCATTGTACTACCTTGGATTTAACAAGATAGCCTGAAGTTTGGGGAGGATTAAGATGAGCACTTTTGCATAAATCAATCTGATTGCTCTTATCAAGCAAATAAGGCAGTCACAATTAATTTTTATGGATGCAAGTTTAGGATACAAACCATTTTATGGAATTAATATATTTATTTTTGTCTATTATGTACTATTAACTAAAAATTTCATTAAAATTATAAAAGTTAGAGCAAAATATTTCCAAGTGAGAGATGGAGTAAAGGAGGTCTTCTTAAGGCATCAGTTTTCTGTAAATTCCATTGCACTGGAAGAAGACAAGACAGTACTATACACATGAAACTCCTGGCCTGGTGAATTTGATGTTTTAGATGCTTGCAGTAAGGTGAATTCCATACAATTGATATGTTCAGTATGGGCTATAAAAAGAAAAGTCCTCCTGATATGTGTTTTCTGTGAAAAAGGGTATCTCAAGACTTCCAGAAAGGCAGTAGTCTAAATAAAAATAGTCTTCATTATTACCCCTCTGTAAAAGTATTGCATTTACTGATTGGTTATTTAGCATATATGATTTCACAGAAGGCAGTTTATATCAGTGATAATCTCGAAAAGTAGAATCTTAAATTTCTCAGCCTTAATTCATACATTTTTCTCCACAGCTAGGATACCTGATTTGGAACTTACAGAAGCTTCTTCATCAAAAGTTTGTGAGATCTGTTTGGATAAAAGTCTGTTAGGGGTCACATGTGATTCTGCTTGACATGGATAGTGCTGATGCCCCAGATTTTTTTCTTTTTTTTCTTTTTTTCTTTTCCCCAGCAACTTAGTGACCCATAAACAATTAATGACTTAGCTTATTTAAAACACTACGCAGGTCTCTCAAATTTCTTTATCTTATCAGCTACAAGCTTTAGTTATGAGAATCTGAGAAAAAGTATACAAATAATAATCCGTATGCAGAACAGGTATAGGTCACGCTTGAGTCATGAAAATAAAGCTAAAATGCAAAAAACAGTAAGCTATGAAACACCCAAACATCTTCCTATTCCTTCTGTTTCTAAAGTTTATAAAACATAAATTAGTAAGGAAAGACTCCTTAAGAGGAGCAAAATCTGGACTGACAGATGTAAAATTAAAACTATTTTATAGCAGTGGCTATAAATGACTTAGAATCATTTCTATATGACTTTTAAAAAATCAATTTCCCAAATAGTATACTGGTTTGGGTTGGAAAAAAAACCAGCAAAGTGAATGTTTCAAATAAAAAGAAAAAGTATTCAGATATGTCTAAAAGGGCACTAAGTTTTTCTGACCACTTCTTTTGGGGAAGGCACAAAGGGAAACTCTCTTTTCAGAATGATAAAATAAAAATACATATTTCACCTGAGGATTAATGTCTCAAAAAAAAAGCTAATAGTACTCAGGAGACATCCTTGATTTGTTTTCTTCCTCTTTGGGTGAAATATGAGCTCAGCCTATCGCCAGCTCAGCCAGTCAGCTAAATATTTTCCTTATATATTAGAGGTTGCCTACTAGCCTAAATAGTCTACTAATATGCTGAGTCACAGTGGAACCCTGGGAGCCACTGACATCAATGAAAGTCAATTTTAGGGTGTCCTAAACAGTTATCTAAATGTGAGCAAAATAGAGTCTAAGCAGTGCACAAGTAACTTAAATTCATTTCATCTTGCAATCCATATCTCCTGACTAGTCTAAATCTTTAGTTATACATGAAAGAATAATTTTATTTTTTCCAATACAAGTCCATTAATGAAGCTGTCCTTAAAATATCTCCAGGTTAATCTCCCTGACTAATATGGATCCTAGAACTCATTCTGTGCAAATTTGATCTGTGACAAATGCAACCTAAAGCAAATCCTCTGATGAACACTGAATGTTCTGCCTGTGGTATTTCCTCCAAGTTCTAGACACGATACATGGGGATGTCTAGAAGACCCCGAAAGGAACTTTGGGAGTCATCTAAATGTGTAAATAGGCTACACTGCCCAAAAAACGACCCAACCGACAGCTGACAAAACTCAAAAATACAGCATATGGGTGAATGATTCTTTAACTTCTGGCATTTTTTTAACATGCAATGATGTTATTTTAAAATATCGTTCCATTCAAAGACATTTGGAGACATGGTAAGCCAAGAGAAAAAAAAACCAAAAATTATAGGCCAGCCCTAATTGACAAGTTTAAACATGGATGGGCAAAAAGCATAATTTTCATAATATGTATTCCCTTTCATATGAGGTTTTGGTATAGATCTCCATTAGACTTAAACTATACTTTCAGTCCAAAGGGAAACGTGGAATGTTGAATTCCATTCAGTTCAAGATTTTCTAAAAAAAAATGAGGGGGAAATTACAAAGGAGAACATGGAGGGAAAAATAATGTTCAGCATTCCCTTGGAAAAAAAATTTAAAATAATCTGAATTCTTTTGCATAAGGCAAAATTATGCAGCTCTGCTATAGTCTCCTCAGGAATCTGGAAACAATAGGCAAGTTCACGTGTATAGTCCTTTTTTCTTACTCGTGTGACTTTGCCTTCTCTGGGAAACTGCAAGTGTCACATATTGATAAAAATTCCAAAACTATTGGCACAAATGCAGCTGCTTTTTCTTTATTGACAGACATTTTCAAAATAACCCTGTCTTGCCTGACACCAATAGTTTTAATTTGGTTATTTCTTTAGTCAAAGATACATCAAATAACATTGTCATGTTGCCACTTCTCTCTAAGAACTCAAAAAATTAAAGACCTGCATAAATGGCATTTCTGATGCTTGTTTGGTTTTAAAAGGGCACATTTGCACCACTAGTGATGACAAGTAGTTATCATAAATACATTCTAGTTATTTCTCTCTTGACTTGAATCATAAAAATTTTCCAAATGCCTTTCCATGTTTTCAGTGAAGAAAGACTTAATACTAAACTGAGAATTAACTGTTCACCCTATTTCTTTGGCATCACAAATTATTTCTCTTCCCTTGCCCTAGTGCTGAAGATATAACAGAAAAGTATTTGTTTCTTTATTTTTAAGTATCTTGATTTGGATATGCTACTGCCTCTGAACTGCATTGCTATATAAGTTAATTGTTTTGTACATAATATTACCTTCTCTTCATTTATATTCCTGTGAATTATATAGTCTCACATTACCCATCTGATTTAATTTTGACTACTAGGATGCCTTTTAGATAAAGGATACCATTCCATGGTGAAATTAGGAGCATTCTTTTCTTTTATCTCCCTTCTCCCCATCCTCTCCCCTGAAGTCATAGGAGCAAGAGAAGGAGCAGAGTAAAGAAACAAAAATTCATACACATCTAGATGCAAGTAATTCTCTCCACTGAGCAATTAGGTTTCATACTCTGCTGGAAAGCCCATTAATCTTAATCCATCTGGAAAGAGGTCCATTCACAATATTTCACAATCTAAGTACTTTTCTAACAAATCTATTAATTATGCACTCAAACAAATTATTTTCTGCCTGTGGAAAATTGTTCCTGGAGTTTTTCTTGTGCCAGAACCCTTCTTCTTTCCTTTCTCTTTATGAGTAATTACTATATACAATTACCATCATTATTTTTTCATAGTATTCTCTTATCTCACTCCACAAACTCCTGTGGAAAGGAATCTAAAAAGATAGGCAACCGTTGCCCTATTAAATGGAAATACAAATCTTTTATCACCACGCTCTTCTCCCCTCTCTTTCTTCTCTAATATTGTTGCATAACTCTTTCATTGGCTTTTCATTTGCCTAACTTAAACATACAGATTTAAAATGTAGTAGTTAAAATGCAGTAGTTAAAATCACAATATAATCACTGACTTTTAAAATCATTAAATACTGACCTGCCAACCCATCTGGTATGGCAGGACAATTCAGGTCAATGTCAGCCTCAGGAGATTTTTGCTCACAGTCCCTACCCAGAGCAGGCTCAGCCTTGGAGTCAGATCAGGCTGCTCAAGCCTTTACTCACTTCGTGAATCCATGATGATCACCTTCTTGTCTTCCATGTGGGCAGAGATGGCCTCCAGAATGAAGTGCACCTTCTCCCTTCGGGGACTGAACTGAACTTCCCTGGGTCCTCCTTCTTGCCCTTTTCGAAGACATGGGTGACATTTTCTTTCTCTCCTGAGGCACCTCTCCTGGTCATCACGACCTTTAAAAGATGATCACAAATGGCTTCATGATGGTGTCTGCCAGATCTCTCAGCACTCACTGATATGTCCTGATATGTCACAGGAACTTATGGATGCCAAGTTTGCTCAGGTGTTCTCTGAGACTGTATTTATAATCCCCAGGTTTTGCCGGGATTTCTACCCAACTTTTCCAGCAGTGTTGTGCTCATTGCCAAAGGGCATAGTTATCTAAAGAAGACAGAGAGACAGAGAGGTGCTGTGAAACACTGGGGAGCTAACTGAGGCTCAGCCTGCTCACCCCCTTCAGTGCTCCTCTGCTATAAGCTCCAGGATGTTTCCTCTATGTCTGCATCCTTTCACTTCTGGCCCCACTCTATTTGAGTAGTACAATGACTTTCCCTGACAACTTCTAACATGCTAGGGAACACTGTTTGAAAATATAAAGACATTTAAACAGATTTCAAAAGCTTTCTAAGCAGCTGACAGGTGTTTTTTCACTTAAAGAAACAGAGGGCTTGTGAGGAGAAATTGTTTACAGAAAATAAAAGATTTTTTTCCTGCAGACTCATTTTCTCTCAATGTGAAATATTCATGAATCCTGTAGGTAGCACACAATACATTAGATACAACCAAAAACTGTAAGACAGAGTGAAAATTTCTGAAAAGTGTCTTGTTGTTATGCAATGACCCTGAACAAACCCATGAAATCTAAATTACAAAGCACCTTCTTATGCTGCAATATCTTCCCTGTGTGGACTAGAGGAAAGTCAAGTCCTCATTCATAATATGTTTATCTCGACACAGCACGTGTCAGTAACAAAAAATTCCCTAATTCCCAGTCATATTTTAGTCATACCTATTGTCTGTTTTACAGTAAGCACATTTAATATAAAAATTCAAATACTGTGCTAAGCAAATCCCTGAGAGAAATTAACATACACAACTCGTTTCCTAACAGATTAGGTTCTGTAAGGTCAAGATTATCGAGGTATTTTTGCTTAAACTGGACAGACTTTAAATTCCCTGGGAATTATGTCCCCAGATAGGTAGCTACAGATGGGCTATCACACAGGAGGGCTTTATGAGAAATGTGTCCTGTGTTCACCAGGACATACAATCCTAAGCAGTGGTTGCCAACAAGAGAGAGAGCAGCAAGAAGGGAAAACCAAGAAGAAGTTACCTAACTTTGTTTTACATTTCTGCAAAAATACATTAGTTGCACATGAGAGTTATCACTTTTAGCAGAGAAACACTGTTTTCTATGAGGTTGAGATACTGAGTGAAAGCATTTAGGTTAGAGCACAAATTTAATGAAAAAAGCAAAGATCAATTGCATAATAATTCTTTATTTGACTCTACAAGAGAAACAATTCTGTAGGAAATAGTCATTGATGAAACACACCACTGGCATCATGTTTGCTTCTGCTTGAAATTTTTTTATACAAGTCTTGTTGCTTTTTTGTTACTATTGAGGTGTATTTAGTTAAGTTTCATAACTGTAGGAAAATTCTGCCATTTTTCACATAAAGTCAAATTTGTCCCTGGGCAAGAAGGAAGCAGAAGGGTTCTGTACCTTTCAAGTCTTTTTAACTTCTTAGATCAATGACTTAGGTGGGATTTAAGCAGCACTCTGGCCTCATGCCACTTCTTTGCCCAAATGTAAACTTTACCAGCATGTGATGGTCTCAGTTAGAATCCAAATACCTGTACCCTGATAAATAAACCCACTATAATAACAGATACTTTGGAAATTATTTTGTCCAATCCTGTTTTATAATGTTCCATGCTGTGTCTACCTTATCACAATAGGAAGCTAGAGATATTTTATGGTAAGTTTAAAAATATGCACTTGTACCAACTTGGAGATTTTTAAAGCAATTTAAACTGGCATTGTTACTACAAGCAAAGAATATTTCTTCAAACATACAGATTCATTTGGCAATTCACCTAATTTGAATAGATTTATCTTTCACATCTGTAAATCATGTAATAACCACTGTTCAATCACTAGTAATGCTGAATCCACAAGAAAGTGATTTGTAAGTCTCTTAAACATCAATATATAGTCTCTGAATTAATTTGTATGGACTTTCTAATCATTGCACAGTATATGTGCTCTCCTAATCCATCTCCCCATGACCCGTGAATCCTGACAATGAATGACACCTGAATGAGCCAGACTATTCCCCAGAATTATGAGGAGTGGCTGAGGTCTCTTGTTCTGCTCAGCTGGAGGAGATTGAGGGGAGACCCCACTGCAGGTATAACTTCCTTGTGAGGGAAGAGGAGGGGCAGGCACTGATCTCTGCTCTGGAGTGACAGTGACAGGACTTGAAGAAACAGCATCAAGCTGAGTTGAGGGAGGTTTAGGCTGGATATATGGAAAAAGCTCTTGCCTCTGTGTGTGATTGGGCACTGGAACAGGCTCCTCAGGGCAGTGGTCACAGCACCAAGCCTAACAGAGTTCAAGAAGCATTTGTACAATGCTCTCAGGCACATAGTGTGACCCTTGGGGTGTTCCTGTGCATCCTTGTGTGTCCAGGAGTGGGACTTTGATGATCCTGATGGGCCCCTTACAATTCAGTACGTATTATATGACCTTCTATGACTCTGAGTGCAACCCAAGCTCAATCAGCAGGGATATCAATGCAATGGGACAAAGCCATGCTTTGGCATCACTTCCTATTTGAATTCTATTAATTCAGTATCCCTGAACTCCTAATCCTTCTACAATAACTCAAATGGCTGTTGACCTTGAAGGAAAATTCCAAGTAAACTAAAACACTTCCCAGAAAGATAAGCTGCTGCAAAAATATTTTTCTCCCTTTTCTCTAGGAGAACTTTTCATAGAAAACAAAATAAAGTAGTAGACCTAACAATAACACTGTGAGATCTGGGAAAAAGCCATAGCATGAAGGCAAACATTGACGTTCCAGTTTTTATTTATCCAACTGGAGGATAGCCTTGAACTAGGTACAAGACAAAGCTCAGCATCTTGAAAGTTAACCACAGCCTTCTATTGCAACCATGGATCAATCATGTCCTTTTCCACAAAAGCATTGACATTTTGTAAAAAGATGATTAAGGCAACAGAAGTCTGCTTTTACTTTTTTTTTTTTTTAATCTTAACTTGAAACCTTCAAAAGGACACATTCTCCAGGGTTCAACAAGACTTGCATCCCTACTGTAGCTGTTCCCAGTTTTCCACCCTTAGCTGCTATTATTTACATGGCTTTTCAGAAATTCCTGAAGGCCTGTTTTCACAAAATACGTAAAAACTCCATTAATTTGAGACATCTACCACTCTGTTAATTTTGATATTGAGCTACAGGTTAAAATGTTATGTGGGTAGAAGAAGGAAGTAGAAAATGGGAAAAAACTGTACTCTGTGTAACTTCTTACAGAAAAGAAGAAATGAGGCCAAACCCAAAATCTCATCAAAATAAACTGCTAATCTCTACAGACATAAGACGGGAAAAAAGGGAAAGAAATTCAACTCCTCATTCAATAAATTTTTCTAAGCATATTTTTAGACCTCCAAGTTGTGATAGATATAGAGAGCAGAAGTGAACTGTAGTGAAGGAGTGGACAGACATGAAATAGATATGTAATACATAAGAAAACAGAAAATATAGAAGGATTGAAAACAATTATATAACTTAAAGAAAGCCAAATTAATCCTTACAGCAGATGTGTGTATGTATTTGAATACCTCCCACACACTTCAAAGTGTTAATTCAACATAATATTGTTTATACAAAATAAAAGAGTAATGGAATTGCTTGACAGGTTTTTATTCCTATACAATAAGCACTAAGTGTAGGAATAGAAAAGGCTGCCAGAGGCTGGGCCACTGTTGTGTCTGCAAGACAAGCACCACAAATTAGATTAGCACCACAAACCAGACACAGTGGTAGCAGTAATGCACCAATGCACATTCCCTCTGGTACAGATTTAACTTGGAGGCATAAGAGGTGCACAAAAGCCAGCAGCAAAGGACACAATTTAAAAGTGCAGTAACTTCCTTGCAGAGCAACTCTAGTTTGGAGACAGTATATTTTTATCACACGTTTAAATAAGATCAGGAAATATATTAGGATATCTCTTTTTAATGGGGAATGAAGCTTCTTGTGGTAACAGCAGAACAACCATGGCCTCCTGACACCTGACTCACACAAAAAAGGTCATGAAACAAACTGGTCCTACAGAGGAAATCAAGTTGGTCAAGTCCCTAGAAAAAATTATTTTACTGTGTGTTTAAGATCTTAGATGAATGAGCTGACATGATTTATGTTTATCTTAAATTTATCTAAATGGAGAGAATATAATAATCTATATTATCAGACACTTGAAAACTTCTACTCTAAGTGGGATTTCAGCAAGGTCTCATCAGTCAGAGTTTATGCTAAAAACAATAGAGTTGTAAACAAAATTGCTCAACACTTTCATAATTAATGCAGATTTAGTGGATGTTGCACATCATCTCCACATGTGTGTCATTAGGGTTGAAAATATACCACATTTCCTACCTATGGATATGTCTATATTTTACGACCACACATGGGTAGAAACTTATGCATGCTTTAAGTCTTCAGTACTATTACTCAGAAAATAAGATCTGGGAGAATCTTTCCCTTCTCACCGCTTTAATGCTGTACTGGTTGTCTAAACAAACTAAGCGAATTTTAATAAGTGTTTTTACACTCATTTCATTGCATTGACTCCTCTCTCTCTCTCATTTACACTCTTATTTCATTGCACTGACTGTCTCTCTCATAGAGACACATTCTCAGTATTTTAGTGGTTCTAATCTAATTTAACTCAAAATTCGAGGGATATCCCATTATTGAAGATAATCGAGGGATTATCTGCAATAATGAGTCTGCAGAAGAAGAAAAAGTAAGATAGAGGAAGTCCTTTCACTGCGATGAACTATTACAGTTTTAGCTTCATCGTGAGTTTCCTGTATGAAAAAGGTAGTACCCCAAACCACCTGATGACTGTTGATGTCAAATATGCACAAGATAATTTTTAAAAAAATGTTAGGAATTTTCAGACTATAAAACTTTTTAGTTAAACTCAATCTAAACTTAAAATGAACATTATTACTAATCCAGATGAGGGAATTCATTGTCTGAAGCAGGTAAAAATTTTCTTTGAGTTACCCTGTATGCATTGTACCCATTAAAATTACCATGTGAAGATTATTGTATATTGATGGGAAACAGTCAGGTAATTAACTCTTCTGGGCACAAACGATTCCTATGTGATGCCTTTTTCTATACAAATAGGAAAATGTTTTTATTTAGTCTCAAGTAAAAACCTTAAGAAGCATATGAAGGAAGGACAATAGAAATAAAACCTATAAATAGGTGTTATTTGTGAAAATAATATGTTGCTGAATTCTTTAATTACTAAAAATAGCAAGTTGTGAAAATGTCTCTTGGGCAATTGAGAACAATTAAGAAACCAATTGGAACTGTGCATTGCTTTGATTCTCACTTTTGAAAACATTTATTTTCTGTATTCTCATGTCTTTAGCAGTTCAGTAAGGTCAGAGGAAAATGTTCAGAGAGTTCAGCTCAGATGACTTAACAATTATTTCTAGCATTGAGGTGTCTCACTAAATAAGAACATCCAGGTTGTGAAATAATGTGGTTGAGTATTCCATTTGCTGAGTTCAGAAGTGCACATTCACTCACAAACATTAGAGGTATCAAATTGAGTGCAATCTAGGAAAGGTCACAGAATCACAGAATGGACAGTGTTGGAAGGGACCTTCAAAACCATCTCTTTCCAACTCCCTTGCCGTGGGCAGGGCCACCTTCCACTTGACCAGGTTTCTCAGGGCTGCATCCAGACTGGCCTTCCAGGGATGGGGCACCCACAGCTTTTCTGGGCAACCTGTTGCTGTGCCTCACCACCTTCACAGCAAACAATTTTTTCCCTAATAGCTAATATTTTACTTTGAAGCCATTTCCTCTTGTCCTGTCACTTCATCTCATCATAAATAGTTTCTCTCCACTTTTCTTATAGGCTCCCTTCAGGTCCTAAAAGGATATGTCCAGGTTGCTGAAGTAAAACCATTTCTACAATCTCTTCATTGTCAGGGCTATTGAATTGTCATCCTTCTGATGTTCATAGGGTTCATATCCCTATATTTCACAAGGAACAGCCATTATGAATGAAAAGTATGATTTCACTTAAAATGTTAAAATAAAATGGACAGAAAAACTGTATGCATGGATAAAGTCCTGTACACATACAGAACTCATGATTATATAGGATTTGAATTGTAGAATTTTCATATTATGAATTTTAAATAAATAGAAGATGTTGTTGGAGATTTCAGTGCTATTTAGGACAAAATGTCATGAATCCAACGTGATTATGTACAAGAAAACCCTTAAAAATGGGTACTTAGCTACTCCTCCCGAGACTCAGGTATCTCGACCCACCTAGCTAAATTAACTATTCATGAAATTCACTACCATCTCTTGTCTTGTATAAGGGATACATTAGCCTCCAAGTTTAGATAGAAAAATATCTTTGTTTCTGTCTGCTTTTGAGACAATGTAGCAAATGTAGAGAAATGTCATATTAAAAACAAGAAAAGCATCCTTGCCTGAAAAAAAAATTTTCAATGATAGGCATCTCTTTCACTTTCCAGTGCATTTTTCCAACTCTCCAGTCTTTGTCCTTCGGCCCATCTAGGAAACAATTAAAAATTCAGGTTATAAGGGAACAGCCAGTTTTCATACAGAGATGTTTCACTGTGAATGGCACAGCAATATATAAGCATCATTTTCTCATAGTGGGCATGTACTGCTCTGTCTTTATAGAGACATTTTTTTAATTTGGAACATAAATTAAATTAAATATTTATGCCAGAGCTGTCGAAAGAAAGACAAATAGGACTGGCAAACAATTCTCTTAATGAAGTTCAATCACTGTAATGCACACTGTTGTCAAAGGGTAAGTGCAAGTTAATTTTTTCTTTAAAAGTTTTTTCTCTGTTTTTCCTGACAGTCATGTCAGAAAAAAATGATAGTATGAAAGGTGATTTATTCAGAGCATAATCCTGTGCTCAGCTAAAGTGAACAAAATTTCATTTTCCTTTGGCAACATCAGCAGCCAGTGAGTTCTTGAAGCTATTTATTTACTTTTACTAGTTGGTTTGGAGGAAGATAGTTTCATTAATATATATTTCTAATCACAAACAGATCCACCTACACGAAAAAAACATATCTCTTTTTCTGTTATTTATTTAACTGCAGATATCCAAAGGAAATGGGCAATAACCAAAGCACAGCCAACCATGGTACCTCATGGTACCCTGTTTATCTTACCCAGGTACAAAACTTGCTTGATCATCAGCAGGCAGAACAAAAAAAGCTGTGTGTTCTGAAACTCAGATTTTCAACTATACAGAAATACTCTAAGAATTTCAAGAACCTGCTTTTTAGCACAGTTAGTGCCATTTCTGTCTCCTGCACTGCCAGCTTCTCTTCCTCTTAACAACATTTTAACACCTGCTAAGAGAGATTGGTAACACTTGGCAGGACCAAAGCTAAATGGACTCATGCAATTTCTTGGAAGTAGGTAGAAAAATTACTGAATTACCTGAATTCCTAGGTCAGTGGCAAATTCCTAAAAAGCAGTTTACAGCAGGCCAAAAAATGTAATTTTAATGTTACTTTATATGACAAGTTCACCTAAGCCTTATCAACTCAGTTTAATGACCTTTTCCAAATCTCTTCTCAATGAACTCATGTGCCACGTGAATAAACGTGGACTGTATGGTTAAGAGCATAGGACTGGCCTAGTTCAAAATAAAAAACTGGATAACTACATTCCAACTGCATACCTTTCTGGTCTTCGTTTCCATGATGATTCCTAGTTATCTCTTATATATATAACCTTTTTTCTCAACAACAGAAAAAGTCAGAAACCTCTGAAATCTGCTGAAGAACACAAGGAAGAGATGCCTTAGGCAAATATTAGGGAAAACATACATGTAAGTAGAATAAAGACCATTTACCTATTGTTGCCTGCCTCTCTAAATTTTTCCTTTTAAGTGCAGTTCATTAAATCTGCTACCTATGAAAACTCATAATTATTCAATGCAAAAAATATTCTTTAAGCTGATGAGTAGTGGAGGTTCTGTACTGTATTAATGATCAGTCACTTGCTAAGCATGGCAAAAGGGTGCTGGGTTTTGGGTGAATTACTTCCTTACATTGGACCATTTAAAGCTTATTTAGAAAATGAATCACATATTTCACAACTGTCTTGAAAACCCAAGATATCATATCCTTCCTATTAATGAAGGAGATATATATATTTTTTTAAAAAATTATATAATATATATATTTATTATTATACTTATTATACTTATTTTTATATCATTATTATTATTACTTAATATTTAAAAAGTATATATATATATATATATATATATATATATATATATATAAAATACACTTTTTAGATTCCTGTAGTCTGCAAATTTTGCCTTCCATTCTCAGCAATACCTACACAAAAGGAAGTGGAGTCAGTGCAGCATTAGAACAGGGCAGAGATCTCAATGTGAAATTTGAACAAGTACCTGCACTTTTACATGTATACACATCACACTGCCTAAGAACACATCTCCTAATTGTTCAATAAGTTTAAGTGCTCACCTCATTTGATATCACACGTTAATAAACGAAGGTTTTACTCAGCTTTGATGCCTTATACCTTCACTGGTAGCAACTGGATAAGCTTGAAGAGGTTATAAGTGTCCTTTAGAAATTCAGTATAATATGAAATAGTGTTGAGGCTTTTTTTAATCCCTTCTGGGGTATCGCTTTCTCTGCCAATGCAGTGAGATCTGCTTATCTAATCTGATTCATGACTTGTGCATCTGTAATCTAGGAGCAACAGAACTAGTTTGCAACTTCAGCTTTTCTTCCTTCCTTTGAATAATATGCACAACATAAATTTAAATAGTCTTTTTTTGTGATCTATATGTCTTCAGACATACTGTCCCTTGAGATGGACCAGCACCTGTTTTTCATCAGACACATGGCAGTTTTTAAAAATGGGCTAAAAGAGACAGATGGAAATACCAGCTTTGTGAAAGCATTGTAAGTCCCAGATCTGAGACCTATTGTTTCCCTGGACCAACCTGAATATAGTCTAATGTTTCTCTGGTAAACATGCTTAGCCAAGGCATACAGAACTGAATGGTCACTCACCTTAAAGCCCAGTCCTGAGCAAATACTTTAGTGCCTGCTTTGGGATATCCAGCTGCACAGCCACTTGTAGATTGTAATAAAATGGGAATCATGTTATTCAGTTGCCCAGCCCTGCCAGTAGTTTCTGCCACAACCCTCTTTTCCTGTACTGGGACATAACAGAGCCAGTGAGCCCTCTGCATGCTCAGAGAACATGACCACCCCTATTCTGGGCAAAACAGAGCACAGACTGGGGAATTAACCAGAAATTACTCCCAGGATATGGACCTAGAGAAGGTTTATGCACGGTGTCCTGAAAGGAGCCGGATGCCTTGAAATGATGTAAGGATTCTGTCACCTTGTCTGGAAAGAGGAGAGGTTCCTTGTCTGTTTAGTGCACACTCACCTGTACCATCACTGGCCTGTATCTACTGACCTGTCGTGTAAGAAAAGAAAAGTATTCAAGAGCTGTTGGTGGTAGCAGTGTCTGGCTTCTTTTCTAGAAATTAGGTACCATACTTAGAAAAAGGAAATGGGGGAGAGAGAGAGTCCAGAGGGCAAAAAGGTCTTTAGAAATATGTTCTCAGAGCAGAGGATGGAAGCATCAGATCTGAAAATGGAGATAAGTAATAATGAGCTTTACCTTCTTGAGCTTTTCAGACAATGAAGAAGTGGACATTATTTAGTTCCACTAGAGAATTAAGATAACAAAAAGCTGGAAGAAACTCTCTTTGATTTTTTTCTTGCTGAATAGCAAATCTTTGTTACACTATTGCCACCACATTTGCTCTAGAAAAGATGTCGCCAGGGCTGTAAGTAGATTTCCCTTTCAAAACAGATATCTAAGCCCTATTAGGCATGATGTGTGATCAGGGTGGTACACAGACCCTTAAAATGAGGCCAGGTAAACTGCACACCTCTACGCCAAAAGCATGAAAAAACTCAAGTCGGGGGAGGAGATCAGGAAGAGAATAAAATACAGCACATTATGACCTTGACAGAGATGATTTGGATTTGCAGTGGTGATTGAATTTGACCCAAAATATCTTGACAGCAGTTATACAGAATCATCAATATAGGAAACATACTTTTTTTAATATTAACATTTTATTAAATGAGCAATTTTTGAACAAAATATTCAACCCTGTCAGAAGGCAGAAGAAGTGATGGAAAATTAAAGGCATGGAAATGGCTTACCAAGGATTCTTCATATGGCTATGCATTAAAGTAGAAGGCAGCAAGATAAGTTTGAGGGATATGTTAAAAAGTCATGTCAGTTACATTCCAGAGAATGAGAGAAAAACTGGTGATAGAATGCAAAAGGAGAGAGAAAAAAGATGATGTCTCAGTGGCAGAGTATATTTTTTTGTTTGGGTTTTTTGGTAAGATTTGGGGCTTTTATTTTAAAAAAATACTTATTTATTATTATACTGATAACCTAGTTTAAATGTTAATGTTTGAGTACATATCTCCTCATGCAATGTATAATTCATTTTCATTTCAGCAAAAATCATACATAAATGGAAAATAAATCAGTAAAACAGTTTTTAGTAAAACACAGCTGTTGTACAAAGCATGAGAGAAGTGATTTGTTTAATGGTCAAGATATAAATACTTTTTTTCAAATCAATATTTGACTATCAGAACATGCAAGCTTTTCCATAGTTACATTTCATCAATTTCATTCAATTTTGAATCAAGTTTGAATTTCATTCAAACTGGAAACCTCTACCCTCTGTATTAGTATTATTAGGAAACAATACATAAGTATGTAAGTGTCACTTTAAAAAAAAAACATTTTTGTCTTACAAGGTTAAACTGTCATATTTTTTTCACTTTCTCTGTTTTCTTACCTAAAGTAAGATACATTTCTTGGGCTTGTAGGTCTCTGTATTGATTTTTAATAATAAAATTTATATTACAAAAAAGTTCAATTTATCATTGTATACCTTAAAAATTATTCGGTAGTAAAATTCCATATATTCTTTGCTCTTCTTTTAATTGAATTAATATCTCTCTTCTCCAAATCCTCTAACACTGTATTTATCATTATAATGACCATGACATGACCTTGAGAGTTGTCAGGTCAGACTCAAGACTTATATATCAGTATATAAATGCTACCTACTAAAAATAAATAAATAAATAAAGTCCATTAATGAAATATTGCAGGAAGTAGAAATAATTTAAAAAACTAACTGATCTTGTTTTAATTACATAACAGAAGATTATTTGGTAGCTAATAGTTCTCAGCTCAAATTAATCTCAAAACATATATTTTTGTCTTTACAAGTATTTCAGGTCTTTATGAGTATTTCAATTCTTAGTTCCAATTCTTGTGGTTGCATACTCACCTTCAGTGGGAGTGCAGATGTGATTGCTGACATCCTGAGGCCTCTCTGAACAGGTGATTTTTAGCCTCAGCAATAATGGAAGAGTGAGATAGTCAGCAGAGCCTCAATGTGCAAGACAGAAGCAGCACAAGCCTCTTCACATGCCAAGACTATTTCTCCTCATTAGATTTAATCTCACTAGTTGTAATTCAGAGCCAGAAGAACATAAACTAACTGTTAATGTAATCTTTCATATAATTCTAATTATTTGCTAACAATTAATAAATAATTTAATGAGGTTTGTCTTGAAAGACAGTAATCTAAAATCACCTCAAAAATACCAGCTCAACATTAATTCTATGTAAAAATTACCAAGTCAATCATATCCTAACAGAAGCAACAACATTTTCTTTCTCCTTTTCAGGAATGGCTATGAGTTGTGATGCTCTGGAACCTTGTAAAAAAACATTTATTTGTTGAGGACTATAGGTATTAGACTTAGAATATTGCTCTGAAATTTTATTATTTAAAATGGGTGCTAAGATTCCTCTTTCTTTTTGCTTAAATAAGGATCTATAATCAACACTTCATATGACACAAAAAACTATTTACAGTACTAATATACAATCCAGACGGTTGGCAAATCAGTACAGAAGTTTGGTACTTGGCTTATTTTGATGTCATTCAAATTCCCTTATCTCCAAAAGTAGAGATTATTCCTAATAAGTACAAATATTAGCATGTGAAAAAAGGTTGAACTGCTTTATCAGGCAGCAGTTTCACTGAAGCCCATACAGGGGCTGTATGATCAGGTGTTTGCAATCAAAATCCCTAAGTTGCTGTTAGCAAACAGCTGTTAAGCTATTCACACAAAATTTGTTTGCAGTTCATAGTGGGCATATGCTAATAGCATAGAAACCACGCTGAAATGGGCAAATAGATGGCTTGTTTGATGGCCATCTGAGAAGCCCGTGGTGGGACAGCTATTTGAGAAACTGCTCTGTCAGTTTGAAGCCATTCCTCTTGTCCTATCCCACACACCTTTGTAGAAAACCCCTCTCCAGCTTTCTTGTAGCCCACTTTAGGTACTGGAAGGTGTTAAAGCCTTCTTTTCTCCAGACTGAACAGCCTCAGTTCTTTTATCTGGTCTTCATTAGGTCAGCCTGTCTTTACAATTCTGTATGTTATCCTTCTGTCATGGGAGTAAATATGAACATTGCAAATAACTAAACATGTAATTCTGCTGTGCAAGATATGGGTTGCAATTGCTATGTCACAGGCGTATTTGAAGCACAATTAACTGGTGTTTCAGGACTAATCAGGACTGTAGCATGGTCTTTATTGTAGTTTCAGGAGGGGTGCTGCAGCAAGAACCATGGGAGAGGAGCAGAAAAATTTAGACGAGGCAGGGTTTGCCTTCAATAATGAAGTGAAACCCTGAGCATCATGCCAGTGGGAGTGGGAAAGAGAGCACTCCATACATAAGCTTTGTAGAGAAAAGACTGCAAAACTAAAAGATGGCACTAAAGAATGCTTGAGAAATTCTCTTTTCAATTGTTCCTCCTACACGATACCTACAGCTGGTATGAGTCTGTTTTTAGAAAAACTGTGTCACGGAGAATCTGTTATCAAAATACCTACTTATCATAGATAAGCTTTCTGTTCTGAGAGCCTGTGCCTTCTGAGGGATTAAAAGACCTTTGAAAATGTTCTGATCCCTCCGTATAATATTTTGCCTTCTTTTTCTTTGGTCATTATCTCCTATGAAAATATTTTTTCCTGTCATTTGGCATTTCTTTCCCAAACTGTATATTATAATCTATTTTCCTTTCCAATTATATTTTCACTGTCTTTCTTCCATTGTTGTTAAATCTGGAGGTTGGCCAGGGTAGATTTTTTCCAGTTTTCCTTGTCTGTTTCCACTCCTGCCTTATAATATTGGCAAACATTTTTTATGCTTTTAATTCTTCTTTCTGCGTTTCCTTATCTTCAGCTTTGCCTAGAGCTCATGTGCTTAGAGCTCATTTTTTATTCTATATTGAAAGAGGTTTAGTATATAACACTGTTATAACATTATTCTCCTTTTAAATGCATGTTCTTATGTAATTCCTTCAATTTAAAAAGTAAATCAAGTATACCAAATTTTTCAGTGTAAAGTTCTTAACTTTTTACCTTTGTAAGACACAAAATTTAGCAATAACAGCACCTAACTAATTCTGAAAATTGGGTATTTGATTTATTTCTATAGTCTGAGGAAACACAGTTTGGTTGTAGATGAAAATGATCATAAAAGAGCTACTTGTTAATTGATCTTTTTAAGGAAGATGAGTAAGTTTGGATTCTGGACTACAGGGCTTGCATTACCTGTCTGAACACTGCTCTGAGCAGCTAGGCACAGTACTTGTGCCCAACACAGTATGCTATTTCATTAACAAATAAAATCTGAATCACCCCTTGATGCAAAAGCATCACAGCATCATAATGAGATGTCTGCAGAGTAGAGAGTAATAAAAAACATGTTTCAAAGCCTGAATAGGAACAAGGCCGTATTTCCTCAGATCATCAATTCCTTATCTGTCTGCATGCCTTCTAACCAGCTTCTTTGGTTTACTTAACGTTTATCAGTTTTAGTCTCTGCACTGCACTCTTGCAGGCTATACATGCAGATTAAAACTGCTCTGTTTACTGAGTTCCAGGAAAAGCACATATATTTGTTGAGAAAGGGAATATAAAATTGCCATATAATTTTTACATTTAGAACTTGGATTCTGACAGAAATATAATGAGCACAAACTTCATGCCACAGTTGTCAAGGCAGCTGTATTCTCCTCCTGGCAATCACAGTTACACAAAAGATTTTCTTCTTTCCTAGTGCTCTTTATCATAAAAATAGGAAAGTTGTGATTGTCATATTTACTCAGTATTTATTGTATCGTTATAGATGATTGGAAATGGATGGGGTTGGAACTGGATGATCTCTAAGACCGTTTCCACCCCAAGCCCATCTTTGATTCTATGATCTTGAGAGGCTGAAACCTGTCTTTGAGGGATAATTCAATTTAAAAGTTCAAGAGACACATCCAGAAACTTATGTATCAAACCTAAAAGTGTCTTTTATGTTGCTATATAAAGAGGCCAAAGAAATTTAGCTAATTTCTTTGCTATTCCCTTCAAAAGTAATGGGTCTCTCTCTCTGCTACCCCAAATAACCAAAACAACTCTATATTCATCTGACATACAAGAAGCCCTAGGTTACTCAAAATTCAATTCTGTTTTCCTTTTGGTCTGACATCTTACAGAAAATCACATATGGCTGGAAGAATGTAATAATTATGGTAAAAAATGGGAAAAATGTAACACTTTATTTTATGTGTCTTTATTCAAGAGTGGCAAACCAGGTAATCTTTTAAATTAGTGAAAACTGTTATGCATGAGAAATGCTTAAATACTTTACCATATTTTTTTCTGAGAACAGGGGTTTACAATTGCAGATTGAAATCTATATAGGTATTGCAATTGGAGCTTCTGAGGCTCAGAGTCCTAGCAAAGAAACTTACAAACTGCACTTTTCTAAATAGATAGATCATAACGAATATGAAATTGTTAGGATTTCACCCCAGCCAGCAGCCAAGCCCCAGGAGCTGCTCCACCAGTGGGACTGGGGGAGAATCAAAAGAGTAAAAGCCAGAAAACTCATGGGTTGAGATAAAAAGTTTCATAGGAAAAGCAAAAGCCAGACGTGTAGGCAAAGCAAAGCAAGGAATTAATGCACTGTTTCCCAAGGGCAGGCAGGTGTTCAGGCTCCAGGACAGCAGGGTCCTATCAGCTGCAATGGCAGCCTGGGCACACAAACATCCTCACTCCAAAAGCGTGCCCCTTCCTACTTTTGCCCCCCACCCTGCTCACTGAGCACGGTGTCACAAGGTCTGGAATATCCCTTTGGTCAGCTGGGGTCACCCATCCCAGCTGTGTCTCCTCCCTAGCTCCCATGCACCCCCAGACTCTCTACCACAGTGCAGGACAAAAAGCAGAAAAGGCCTTGGCTCTGTGTAAGCCCTGCTCAGCAATAACAAAAACATCTCTACATTATCATCCCTGTGTTCAGCACAAATCCAAAACATAGCCCTACTGTAGAAGAAAATTAACTACCTCAGCCAAAACCAGCACAGAAACACAGTGTTTCGTAAAGTGTTCTGCAGTACCCAGAAAATGCATCTTTTCACATATTTTTTCATGTCTTTCTGGTGAATCTTTACAAGATTCAAGTGTTCAACTTCTTATCCCTCCTCCAGATTTTATGCTGTAACTGAACAATTATTCCCCTAACAATTCAAAGCCTATAAAAGAGGTAGGTGATAAATTCCCTAGGATGGAAAAGAAATTAGGGACTTAATAAGGTATGCCAATCTCTTTTCACCATATTTTATCATTTCACAGTGCCTGATTTTTCATTAACAGTCAAATACAGGTTATAGAAGACTATATCTTACAGATGAGGAAAATGTTTCAGCTCTCTGACTAGAAAAAAACTTCAGGCATTCAGAAATGGTACTGAAAATTAAATTGTATAGTTTTCAAACGTGAATGAAGAAAGAGAAATTTAGGGACAAAAAATATATTCTACTACAGACTCTAAGGAGACTGTTTTCAATTGTCATTTTGTGAAAGCAAACTACTGTCACTAAAGAGGTAATAGAAAAAAATAAGAGGTGAAATTAAATAGTAGAGAAAAGAGAATTGTTGAGAGAATCACAGAAATCTGTGACCTAGAAATACTTTGAAAGAGGGGAGAGGCAAGTTAGAAGGGAACTTTGGGAATAAAAAAGAGTACTTCTCATTTATACACTTATCTATTTGAACATGCAGAAAATTAGAAGAATAGAATGAGCTCTCCAGGATTTTGCTTCTAGCAAAGGCCATCAGGTTCTAAAGAGCTTTGTCACTGCCAACAAGTTTGTAATACTCCATCTAATCCTGATATCCCTCTCAGATGGGCCAGGACAGAGTGAGGAAGGGGACAAAAGGACCCACACACAGCTGAGACAGGAGCACTGGGGCTCTGCCCACCTGGCAGCAGTGCCAGAGGAGCTGTGGAGAGGCTGAGCAGATGGGAGAAAAAGGGAAGATTTTCCCCCATGAGAGCAGTGAGAACAGGGCTGACTCCTTCCTGGTAAGGTTTCCAGCCCTCACAGGATAAAGTCCTGAGCCCAGGTCTTTCCTCATGGCTGAGCCTACTCCAGGCAATGGTCAGACTGGAGACTTCCCAAGGTCCCGGGTTATCCAGTGGCACTGTGTAGTGAGCCACACACTAGCAGGGAGCAGGACTGAGAAACATGTACCTTGTGCTTCATAAGGAAACATCTCAGGGACCCTCAACTAAATTATTTCCAAAAACAAAGTTCACTGACTGAAGATGACAGCAAATGAGCAGTTTAGTTTTTCAGCAATTCTTTGTGACTACGTTGTAAACTTGAAAAATTGGGAATTAAAGTGAAAATAGCTGGAAATTGAGTCGGATGTACGTGGTGAGGAAGTACCTCTGAAGCAAGGAATAACATTTCTCAGCAAGAAGGTGAACAAATGTTTGAGAATCCTCATGAATCTGGATTAGCCAGGCATAGGTCAACTGATTAGAATTTTTCCTCTTTGTAGCTTTACCAACAATCAGTACTCAGTAACATTAGTTAATCAAAGATTAATTAATCTTTCATTAGTTAAATCAAAAGTTCTTAAAGTTTGAATAGAATTCAGCAAATAGTTTAAGCCAAAGAAAGAGAATGTGAGAATAAGCAGAAAACTGGTGGGAGTATTGAAAACATGCTCAAGTGACCTTGCAGCTGGAAGTAACCCTTGATAAACCTGTGTCAAAAGCAGACTGGTGGTTCTCTAGCACAGACCGAGTTTAACCGCGTCTGCCCCTTTGTGACCACTGCTTCGGGGATCGCAGTTATCCAGGTAATGAACTAAGTTTGCTCTTTGTGTTTTAGCCAGGGGTTTGGGGTTCTCCCAGATGTCTACCTGTGCCAGCTCAGAGTCACCAGAGGGAAAAAGCTCTATTATTCGTACTGCAGAACCCAATCTCTGATCTCTTTTGAGTTTGTTCTGGCACAGACCTGCTGGCTGATGTTCAGTACATGCTGAAATGAGGACTGATACTCTGAATAAATGTTTCAGGACTGGGAGGTCGTAATTACTGCTGCATCTCCTCTGGCTTTACAAAGAAGAACCTCAAAGTGTCTTATGAGTAATCTAATGTAGGTTCAAACTGATTATTAAAATCTAATTGGTCCTTTAAGGCCCCCAAGCAGAGAGAAAACCCCTACCCTTGATACTGTAAGACAGGTATTAGTGCAGAATGTTGAGATGCATTTTACTGTGACAGTTGGGTTTTACTAGTGCAAAGAAAATCTTTTTTTATCACGTTTTATGTTTTGTGTTCATTGGCTTAATACCTGCCTTTCTAAAGCTGACTTATCCCCTGAGGTTTTGAACAGGCCAGATCCTTACAAGGTGGGCTAAAAGTTCCTAAAAAATATTTCTAGCTACTTCATTTATTTAGGCAGTGGTTTTTTTTCTTTCTTGACTCAGAATGAGCGTGCTTTTTTAAGGCACTGTTTGTTTTTTTGCCAAGCCAAATTTTATTCAATTCTATTCTTCAGGAAATGAAACTTTTCCCCTTAATATAAATTAACTGGTTTGGGGGGTAGTTTCTGGGGGTTTTTTTGGTCGTGGTTTAATATTTTTTCCTGTTGCTATTTACAGAATTACCTTTTACAGATGGTTATCACAGGGAGTTTTCAATGATGTAATATCTGGAAAGCTTTTAACTCCTAACACCTTTTAATAGATTTTTATTGGCCATTTCATCAATGTAATTGAAGTTCAGAGTAAAGTTTATTGGTGGTATGATATCGGTGGAAATGCTGGAAGCTTCTACAAAGTTTCCTTTGTTTCTTGTATAGTTTATAGCTGATGTTATTACTGATGTTTAGATGTACTAAAGGGTCCTCATCATCATGTACTTATTTTGCTGAAGCACCTTCTTAGACTGGACCCCTTTTCACAACTTGTATCTTTTTGTTGTTGTTTTGGAGTGGGGTTTTTTGGTTTTTGGTGGTTTGGTTAAATACTAAATATAATATTTTTAGGGATTATTGATTGTAAAAGCTTTGTATCAAATGAGTCTTCAAAATCTACGTGCTTTTTCAACTTCTGAAAATTTAAGAAGGTTGTCTATTTTGTGTTTTATTATCTCAAGACATAAGGAGAGGAAGATTAGTCCCAGAATACCCATTATAAGCAGTCACAGCTATCAAGTAACTCCCCTGATGCTTAAGAGGAATTTTGTTATGTCACTCAAGCAGGCAAGTTTAGATGCCTTATTCAAAACAACAAATATTTGAGGGTCACATTCTCTAATACTTAATTTTAAAACAATTTTGTTAAAAAAAAAAAAAAAAGAGATAGGAAAGATAAGGAGATCTTTTTGCTCCACGTGACTTTCTGCTGAGATTGTGACAAAATTGCCTTAAAACGCAGCTTGGGATTTGAGATTTTGAAGCCCTGTGAGGTTTGCTAGCACTCCTTGAATTCAACAAGTTATCCTAATATATAATTCCATACCTGCACTAACTTAATAGTCTCATTTTTTGTAAGACTTCCCAACTGGCTAAACCTGTGTTGCCTTGACCATAACCACCTAAACATAAACATAAAATAAGGCAAGCTGAGTACTTTTATCCTGATGTATTTGATTAAAGAACACTGTCCTGTTTACCAAATTTTTTGTTGATGAAAAGGGTGACACTATGTGTACCTATGTGTGAAAGGAAAAGATGTTGTATGATAATTTTGGGGGGGTTTAAAGACGTCTATACATTTCCAGCAGCAAGTTGTATCTTTACTGTAGGAAGGAGCTCCTCTTTCATTGTCCTAAATTCTGTGATATGGAAAGCATTTGTTTCTTTTTTGTTTTAAATCTTCCTTTAAAAGGCACTTGTGCTCCCAGCTGTAGTAATAAAAAAGAGAAAAACCAAAGGTAAGACATATTTGCAGTGTCCTTTTCTGCTCTTTGCCTGTGGAAAGGGTACATTGCATAACAATGCATACTTTAAATGATAAACTATTCAGCAGATGAATACTGCCCTCTGTGGGAAAAAAAAGTCCTTCATCTGCTACAAATTTCTGCAAGTGTTTCAAAGGAATGCCATACTAGTGTCAAAATATTAGCCATAGTATGCTTATAAGAGGAAATGAAGAGTCTTTTAGTGTAAAGCTTGTGGCCTCATCTAATACACTGTTCTAATTTGTCTCTAAAACAATATAGCAATGTTAATTACAGGTAGTACCCGGAAGCAAAACATGAAAGGATAAAGAATTTCATTTGATTTTAAAAGTATGGTCTAACAGAAGATTATATTGCAGCTCCAGCAAAATAACACTCTTATTTTCAGCCACAGCAGGATGGAAATATTCTGAATGTTAACTTTTCTTGAATCTCAGCAAGATAGGGATTATATGCTAATTTTTTGTCTTCCATTTTATCCCCTTTATTCAAAGAAGAAATTTCTACACTGCAATATTTTGGTGGCAGCTCTGATACACTCTTGTCACCAAGTAAAATATAACAGAAAAAGGAAAATATAGCAAGAGGTAACAGGAGCCAGCAAGCTAATTCCTTCATTCTCTAGAGGTCACAGGGTATATTAAGCAACAACCAGAGAATCTGAAATTACCAAACTCTCTGTCTTCTAAACTAGTTTAATCATGCATTGTTTTTCGGTAGAAGGAAGGAAATCACATACTTTTGCCACTCACATTCTATGACAAGAACTTACTTACAGGTTCAGGTTGAATCAAGGAAAAATATTTCTTACCACCCTGTAATATGTGCTTTGGTTTGCAGAAGGCAAGGTCATGGCCTTGCTGTCTCCACAATTCTTGCCTTCAAGCCACCTGAAGCAAATAGGGGCAATAGGTCAGAAGAGCATGCACAGGTCCTGAAATGTCTCAGAGGGAATGGCGTGTATTAATGCCATATGGCACCACTGCCTTGCTCACCAGAGAATGTCAGTCAGCAGTGTTTCAGCCTTTGGGGAAGAATAAAAAGGTGAAACTCTGCATTGCTCATCACCAGAGGGGTTCCCATAGAGAAATTAGTAAGGAACTTCCCAACTAAATTAAATTATTAGATTATTAGACTGAAGGAGAAAAATTGCCATATCGCCTGGCTTGCTGCAATTGAACTAGAATCTAGCATATATAATGTATATGTATAATTTCCATCTGAATTTGATCAAATTTATGTCTAAAAGGGTAAGAAAGTTATAAATTTAATGAGAAACTATAGGTCCACTGTAATCAGTAAGTCCTCTTACCTTTTTATGTCAATTTTTTTCTCTCAATTAAGTCAAGAAAATGGTTTCTTTCTTCATGGATCCCCTCAGTCGATTACACCAAAAAAAGACCTATCTCAAGATTCAGGAGCTAACCTAAGGGCAGATTGGTCTATATATCTCTTTTGCAATTTTTCTTCTGGTCCCAGTTACATTTATGTAGAAAGGCTGTGACACAATAATTGTAGTTGGTTTTCTTAAGCTTGTCTGTAAGCCACAGTGCTGATCAGCAGAAGATGTGAAACAGCTGCCAAGGGCAGCTCCTGTGAGTTGTTACAGTCAGCTGGTGCATAAACCGTTTCAATACAGGTTTTCCTATTTAAGGCAAATATTGCACAAAAATCTAGTCTAAAAGGGGCATACAATATTCAACAGTAAAAATACCAGTCTGTGTACTTACATAGTCTTTAAATCCAAAAAATTTTCTTCTGGTCTCTTCTATTAAGCTGCATAGGTAATAAATCCTTAACATCATGCATCTCTAATCTAGGGAAAATTATTACTTTATGAATTTTATGGTGTCTTTCAGAGGATTTTAAATTGCTAAATATTCAATAAAATATCAAATGGGTTGTTTCTTATTTTTTCAGTATGGATGTAAAACTGTTCATCACAGAGGCTTATAGAGCCTTTCAGGAGATTCTTTGAGTTTGCTATCAATATCTATCACCCCTGAGAACTGTCCCCTGTCTTTACTACTTTTTTTGCCAAAGGAGGCAAAAAAGGTGGCAACTTCACATAAAGAAATTTTAAATTCCTGTTGCCACGGTAACACTGCTGTGTGTTAGGAAACTTTTCTGAATAATTTGGCTTCTTTTTCTATCCCTGCCTTTGCTCAATAGATCTTTAGTGCTCACATGTTTAATTCACCTGACAAAAGCTTTTTTCTTCTTCAATAAAGCCCTGATGCTATTGTTATTTTTGCTGTTATTGTTGCTGTTATTTTATTGTTAGTGATGGTGGTTTTGTTATTGTTAATTTTAATATTAATATTCTTATCAGCTTTAAAATGTTTCCTTGCACAGATAGAGACATCCTCTGTGTAAGAAAATGCTTCATGGTAACTTTCTTCCCCATCTTGGACAGGTTAACAGGGTCCCAACTGGTTTTAATCCTCACCCTTTTCTTGCAATGTCCTTGCATTTTCCCAGCTTTTCCTCTTGCACTCGTGATGACTCATATATAAGAAAGATCTGGACAAAAAAAGGGGCCAGAAGTATCTGCACAGTCACGGGCCAGTGTTTGCTTGGGAAGAGTTCAGGGCCGAGAGTCAGGTATTGTAAATCCTGAGGGAAGTTTCCACAAGTAATCCTGAGACATCAAATTTCCCTTCCTGTCTCGATTTCCTTCTGGGTCAGCCAGAAGTGAGAGCTGGTCTAAGCAAGCACAGTGACCAGTACCTCTTCACTTTTAGCAATTGCAACCATCCCATGGGATAATACGTACATCTTTATTCTGAATCCAGCCAAAACTTAGGACTTCTGATGTCTAACAGTTCGTGATCCGTTCAGCAATCTTTAGCACTCAGAACCAAAACTTAAGAATCCCAAATTTTAACTTTTTTAAGCATGCACACTTGAAAATACCTCAGGTTTTAGGAATTATTTTTTCCATGAAGTGAGTAGAGTTGTAGCAACAGTATAAGGCCTGTCTCTGTGAGCTCTCTGTGCTTCATTTTTCCCATCTTTAAAAAAGAGATTGTGCATCCCTGACATGTGTGTTGAAATGTCTAGGCAGACAGTGTCAGAGAGTCCTCTTTAACCAGTTGTCAAGGACATTACTACACTGAGAGCAAGTTTTCCAACAATGTTTAAGAGTTGCTTTAAATCCTCATCTATGGTATTAGGGAAGAGCTGGTACTGTCACCAATGTACCCTGACACCTCACTGATATTTCAGAGCATTTTAGTGCCACTTTCAGAAGTACTTGAAGATATGCAGGTAGGCATGGTGTGGGATTTTCACTAGATGAAAACCCATAAGTCTTTGAAATCAAGGGGCATTGAGACACTCACACTCTGCTATGCTGGAAACCTCTTTAGATACCTCCTTGCCATTGCTAATGTTACAACGCATGTAAATTGTGACTCCCTGACAACTGAAGATGAGCCATTATTCTTCCATCTCTGAATAAATTGTAAAAATTAGTCAGAATTATGTCTTCTTTGCCTTATCTGCATGTCTGTGTAGACAGGCAAAAGTCAAATGTGATGCTTCAGTATAGAGTATATATCTTTTTTCTGATTGCAGGGCCAAGAAGCCCAGCCACATGAGAGTGTTTCTATGCTTTTACCACCAGACAGAGTAAGAAACAGTTCATGCCTTGAAGATAATCAAGTAAGGCAAATCAGATGATAATGCTGTAATACCAAGTCGGAAGTAGGACTGTAGTTTCATAATGAAGGAAAGGAGAGGCCACAGTATTTTTGTAAGGTGATAGTAGAAATCCGGGACAAATATATCAATTTCTTCAAAATCTCAGACCACTGCTTTGGCCATAAACAAAGAGCAGAGAACATCCAAGGAATCGTCTGCTTTTACCACTACACAGATTTTTAAAAATTTATTTATTTGTCTTAAAATCTGTTTTGAAGTAGCTTCTGACTTTGATTTACTCAGGTAATAAGATGAAAGGACAAAATTAGGAAGTTGGAAGGCTTGAGCAAAATATTCACCTAGATGTCAGGAGTGAGTACTCTCTTGAACAGTCTTCAGTGTTAAATTCAGTTATTTGCATCACCTCTAATTCCTAAAGAAGATATCTGGAGAATGTCTTAATGAGATTTCTAGGTGTACTTAAGGAGAATCTAGCCAGATTTGGCAATTAACTTTTTTTTTATTCATAGGTCTATTCAGCACCAAGGAAAAACTGTTGGGAAATAGTTCCTGTTTGCTCCTTCAGAGTATTTAGTTAACAAAACAAAAGGACAACATAAAAGAACATTTGAGAAGAGAGGAACAAAAAATAAGCAATCTATCTATATTTATCTGTAATAAAACACGGACAGCTTCGTAATCACTGAAGCATGCTCCCAGACACACAGGATCCATCACCAGCTCAGAGCTTCAAACTTGAGGGTGGATGGAGTCTAAACTGTAAAATTCAGCCACTTGCTAAGACATTATGAAAACAGTCCTATGGTTTCAGCCTTATAGCAGTCTTCTTCACTATTACACAGCTGAAGGCATAAAAATACAGTCTACCTGGAGGAGAAGAAGAGCTATGTGCACTGAAAATCAAACTATGATCTCTCCAGCTGTCTTGCAAAACTGAGCTTCCCTTAAAGTGAACCTGTCAGTTAAAGTCCAGACTAGGCTTAGTAAAGAATTTGCAAAACATAACATTAAGAGCAATCTGTTCTTAATAGCTCTTCAATCATTTAGACCTGTACCTGGTATTTCAGAAAAACAGCAGCAGTATGCTATTCTGTGAGAATCAGTGAGTAAAAATGGCTATAATTAATGAATCTAATGTCATAGTTTGAGGGGTTGGGGTGAGTAAATGCATATGCTACTGGGTCTACACCTCACATATGAGAGAATAATATATATCATACCTGAGGCAGAAGAGCCCTGGAGTTAGAATTTTATTCCTTCTCACCGACCTCAAAAGCAAGACAGCAGGTGTGACACCTAAGTTTTATTCAGTACTTTTTTTTTCAGTTTTAGAAAATTCCATTTTACAACACTCATATTAATATATCCTACAGTGAATCTGGATCAAGAGCTATTAAAAAGAAATGTTTTAAATGTGTTTTTCGGTTTCTTTGAAGAAAATGTCCCATCATGCAAACCAAGGAGGATTTTTGAAGCTATCCAGTCTTCACCAAGGGTAGTCATAATTTATCTTCCACAGTTCTAGGAATGGTTTAAATTTGACAAAAAAAGCACTAACTTTTTTTTTATTATTTATTACAAGTATACATTATGTTTTCTTGCACTCCCATGCAAAACTGAATAAAATGGGAGGAGAAAATGCACCATTCAACCATATTAGTATTAGAGCACTGAGCTTAGCTGTGCACTTAGCACTTTAAAATGAAAGCCAAAAATTGCCTTAAAATCAGCTGCTGAGGGGCAGAAGCATCTTTTACAAATACAAGCCGTGGTCCTGACATGAGAGGCATGCAAGGTAGATCACATTGACTGTGGATTTTCAACTGACTTAAGGGAGCTACATGTGACAGCAACTGCTACAGCATCTGCTACTCTCTGAAGTTCAGCACCAAACTTTTATTTGTAAAGGCATATTGGTTTGTGGAAAAAACTCAGTTTATTTCTTTTACTGGCTCTGAAAAAGTAGTGAATTATTAAATGCTCCAGGAAAACAAAAATGTTAACTTAAACTACAATTAGGAAGAGAAAGAAAGTTACATTTCACAAATGAAAATAATTTTTCAGGTTATTATCAGTCCTTGTTTCCCAACCTCTAAGGAAATATCATGAATAAAGTAAAACAAATAGCAAAACCTTGGTTGTTTTCTAAATACCTGCAACTGTGCCTTCAAAGGGAGCTGAAATATGTCATCATTAAATTTTAAGGACTCTTCCTTAAGGAAGGACAAGAACTGTTGTTTCTTCAGCTGGAGTTTTGCCAACTCTTCGTGTGATAACAAGTATTAAAGGCAAGGATAAAATAATTTTAGAGAAATTAAATGCATCAAAGTTTATAGGAAACACTAAAAGGATGAAGTATGGAAACATCTGCTTATTATTTGCACACATATATGAAATGAATAGTTATCAACATAAGTCTTCCTCTGAAACTAAATAAAGGTTTAATAAATGTCCATATTTGCATTTTGGAAAATGCATTCATGTAGCAAACCTGCACAGGCTGATAAAATAAGTCTTGGGGTTTGTGAACTCTTAAAAATTAAACAATAATTGTTTCTTCCAATTAAATATTTCAGCCTGGTTCAGTACTGATTATTTCTGTCACATACTGGGAAATTATAAAAAAATGAAGAAGTATTGGTTGCAAATGTGTTAGAAAAGGAAAATGAAAAGAGGCATAAATTTTAGAGAAATGTTTACTTGTGAAACACAGAAGTGACTTAAAGCATCTCAGTTTTCTTTTTAAGATTTCACTTCATATTTTTATGTGAAAAGAATATAAGAAACTTCAAAGGAAATATATCCTTTTAAATTTAGACTGAGTTAAGTTCTTGCATATGACATTGATATTTATGTTGGTATACTTTGTACATGCAGCTAGGAAGACATACAAACAAAAATATAAAACTAAAAAATATCAAGTCCCACAGTGCACAGTAATTGCCGTATCACTGAATTGTAGTAAAATGGCTCTAGTGGTAAGAAGGAGAGCTGTAGGAAATGGAAAGATAGAAATTTCCACAGACACTAAAGGATTTGATTTGCGACCGTGGACATAGCTTGGATTGATGCAAAAATAAAAGTACACAGACATTAAGCACAGAAATTATAAACTTATATTTCTGTAGCTGTAAGTAAGAATATGCTTAAGTAAGTAGGAAACTGTATTGGGTAAGATAGTGAAGGGTTTGATAGTGGAGTAATTGTAATGTATAGAGTAAGCTATGTGTTTAGATGTTATAATAGAAGCATATGTGTGTACTTGTAGTAGTAATAGCCCATTGGATAAAAGCATACGCAGTGTGACAATTAAGTAAAGGTGACAGGTTAGAAAAACCAAACAAATTTTGTGGCAACTTTAGATGGATTAGAATGTTACATATTGACTTATAACAAAGAAACTTCGAGCTATGGCCGACTTCTTGCTCCTCTAAAATCTCACAGGCTTTGAGAGTGATGTTTATCTGAGTAATAAATTGTTTTTATTTTGACAGTGGTCCCATCCCTTCATTAAGGCACCGATAATAATTGGTACCCCGTGTGAGGAACTTCAAAAGCAGAAGTCAGCGCCGCTCCACTCGACGTCACTTATTTGATTAATCACAGCCTCAAAAGGAAAGGTAATCGGGACCCATTGAAGCCAAAAGAAGCTGAAACAGTGTTCTCTGGTTCGACACCAATTCTGGTCACTGTAGAAGGATCACTCTGCAACAGCCAGGCAGGTGAGCACTAGGGTACTGAGATGGGCCAAAATATCTCAAAAGAACAAAGGGATATTTATGACAAATTAAAGACTTTGATAAGATTACATTCCCGTTCAGTTCCTAAACAAGAAATTAAAGATTTACTGCTTTGGGTAGTTAAGAACTTCTCTGAAGCTACGATCGATTCCGCTTTTCGTAAATCACTCTGGGATGCTGTTGGTATTCGGCTTTTTGATCTTGCTACAAAGAGAGATAAGGTTGCAGCCTCTTTGCTTCCTACGTGCCATGTAATAATTGAAATACTGAATGACTGCACTGCTCACTCTTTTATCTCTGGAATTTCTACTGCACCACAGCAGGAGCCTGCTTTGACTGAGCTAACGCCAGCTTTGGCCGCTTGTAATATTGTACCAGGAGAGAGGGGGGAGGCCTGCCTGGAAAAGGCGGGGGAGGCCAGCCTAGAAGAGATGGGACAAACAATTGAAGTTGGGGACTTTAACCCTGAGACTTTTAATTCGAGAGCAGAGATGCAAGACCAAAATGAGTATTCTACATCTGAGGATGATTTTAATTTAAGTCATCCCGATATAAGTCAGCTCCCTTCAGCTGAAATAAGGAATCCCTTCTCTCCTTATGAAGTAAAAGATCCCGTAAAGAGAGATTTACAATGCTCGTTGACAGATTGGAATGTGGTACATGGTAAAGTAATTAAAGAGGGAGACCCCGGCTGGGCACATAAACTACTGTTAACTAATCCAGCGAGATATGGCAGAAGAGGAGCAAATCCTAGATGGGAAGCTATATCACATGAAGATATAAAATATTTACAGAAAGCAATTAGACGAAGTGGATTAGGTTCACCCTATTTCAAGCAGTTACTAAAAGAGATTTATAACACCTTGGACATGACACCCTTTGATTGCCGTAATGTCTCTTCCGTAATTTTGACCAACTCTCAATACATTTTGTGGGACTTAAAGTGGCGCCGTCTCCTTAACAAACTCATAGAGAATTATGCAGGGGGTCCTAATGCAGCTCTCACACTTGCACACCTGGCGGGAGATGCTCCCCATGATCGAGTGGAAGATCAAGCTGATTTGCCAAGAGGAGTCCTTGGTGACATCAAAGATGCAGCTAGAAAGGCACTCTTACAGATTGCACCAGCGGAAACCCCACATGGTTTGTATACACAAATAAAGCAAGGACCAACAGAGCCTTATGCTTCTTTTATAGACAGGCTAACTCAGGCTATAGAACGTCAGTGTGATGATGACACGGCACGCCCAATATTACTCCATAATCTTGCTTTTGCAAATGCTAATGAAGAATGCCAGCGAGTTATTAGAACCCTGCCAGATTTACAGCCAAATCTTTCTCAAATGATTGAGGTTTGTAGTAAAACCAGAAGCCCTCTGCATATCACCACGATTCAGGCTGACACCTTGGGGGAAAGGATAGAAAGAGCTCTTACTACTCAGGCTGAAATAATGGATAAGAGATTTGCTGCTCAGACCGAAATGCTGGTTAACAGTTTTACAAAAGCACTCAATGCTCTTGTAAACAATTCCAGAACAATATCACAAGCAAATGATAAAACATGTTTTGCGTGTGGCAAGCCTGGACATATAACCAGGAATTGTCCAACGCCTATAAAAAAGGTAAATCGTTGTCCCAGATGCAAAAAAGGGAACCATTATGCAAATCAGTGCTATTCTAAATATGACATTTATGGAAATCTTTTACCGGGAAATGGGTTTCCCAGTGCACAGCATCACTGCACAACAAAACAAGTAGTGGCAGTAGCCCAGCAGACAGAGCTCAAGTCCTCCGGAGACCAGAGCCAAGCACAATCAGCAGGATTGTCAAATACCTCCCGAGTGACCCCAACCTCTTGCGTCCCAGGACATTCTGCACCTAAGCAGCTTCCAAATTAATGTGTTTTGAGCATGGCTTTCATTATTCAATACCCACAAGACTTACTGGGACAACTGAAAAGAGACAGGACTTTTTAATTAAGGGAAAAGACTCATGTTGCATCATAGGCCTCTGCTTTATCCAACAATTATTTCAGCAAGTAGCCATAAAGAGCTTACAGTTTTAACTCAAGTGTTACAATTTCCACTAGTGATTACTGTGGGCAAGCAATTAACCACAGCCATTGCAGTGGCTACTACAGCTACGTGCAGAGCAAGAGGCCAAGGGCCAGCAACATCTAACAGAAGACCCTGATCTGACACCAGAGATTTTTTTGAAAAAATGTATTGGACATGACAGACGACAACTGACTTGCAGTTTAAAGTATTAAAAGCATTTCAAGTACAATTGGGGTTAAAGGCCTGCTAGATATGGGTGCTGATGTCACTATTATTTCTTACTTGTTTTGGCCAAAAGACTGGAAGCTGGTGACACCCCTGGATACCCTTACAGGTATAGGGGTGCCACGCTATGCTTACAAAGTGAATCTGTGATTGCAGTCAAAGGACCTGAAGGGAAAACAGCAGCTATTCATCCTTTTGTTGTGAAAAAGACCATTACAGTTTAGGGAAGAGACTTGTTATCTCACTGGGGAGTAAAACTGGATGTGGATTTTTAGTGGGGACCGCAGATACACTCGCCGCTCTAAAGCTGGAAAACAAACAATCCTCTTGGGTGGACCAGTGGCCCTTAGAAAAGAAGATACTGAGTTATCTCAAAAAATTAGTGGAAGAACACCTGCAGAAAGGCCACATCGAATCAACAAACTGTACCTGGAATTCTCCAGTATTTGTCATTGACAAGAAAACCACTAATTCTTGGAGGTTGTTTCATGATCTCAGAAGAATGAACAAGGTCATTGAGGAGATGGGACCCCTCCAGCTTGGATTTCCCTATCTTTCAGTGATCCCAAGGGACTGGCTTTTTGGAATCATTGATTAAAAGATTGCTTTTTTAACATGCCACTTCATCCAGAAGATGGTCCTCAGTTTTTTCAGTCCCAAGTATCAACAGACAAGAGCTTTTACAAAGATATCACTGGGTAGTTCTTCCTCTGGGATTAAAAATTTCTGGGACTTACAAATGATGAACTTTCTCTGCTTTTTGATTTGCTAAGAGGGGACTGTGACATTACATCCCCAAGGACTTTCACACCTGAAGTTCAAAAGGCTCTTGAGAAAGTAGCAGAAGGTTTTCAACAAAGACAAGCACACTGTTGTATAACATCACAGCCTTTCTTACATTGCTACAAGAAAAAATGCAGCTGTACGGTCTCATATCCCAATAGGATGTTTCTGCAAAAGACTCTCTGTTAATAATAGAATGGGTCTCTTTACCTTTACAGGTCACCAGAAACAATCTTTACAACAATGAAAATGATGGCCCAGATCATCAAAGCTAGAGCAAGATTGCTAACTATAGTAGGTCAAGATTTTGCAATAATTTACCTATCTTGAAAGAAACTATATTTTGATTGGGCATTACAAAAGTCAGATTTGCAAACTGTCTTATTAAATTATCCACACATTTGTTCTATTCATTTTTCTAGTCACAAGTTGTTGCAGGCAAAATTAAGCTTTAGAGAAAAGCCCATGCTAAGTGAAGTGCCTTTAAATGCTGTGATGTTATTTACTGATGGTTCAGGGAAAACACATAAGTCAGTTATAGTATGGCAAGATCCAATTACCAGAGCTTGGGAATCAGACATACAAACAGTGGAAGGTTCCATGCAAATTATAGAATTTGTAGTAGTTAGAGCATTTCAACTTTTTCAAGAACCTTTTAGTTTGATTATAGATTCTGCTTATGTAGCTAACATTATTAAAAGGATAGAAGGGTCTGTTTTAAAGGATGCTAGTAGCGATAATTTGTGTAGTTATCTTACATGTCTTTATACAATCATGCAAAATAGAACTAATCAATATTCTGTTTCCCATATTAGGGCCCACTCATCACTTCCAGGATTTCAGACAGAAGGCAATTCCAGGGCAGACAAACTGACTGTAACTATTGCAAACACATTATCCAATATTTTTGAACAGGCAAAACTGAGTCATGCTTTTTTTCATCAAAATGCTCAAGCACTCATGTGAATGCTTCGTCTCTCTAAGGTTCAGGCTAAAGCAGTCATAAGTTCCTGCCAGAACTGTCATCTGGTCCAACCCCCTCTTTCTATGGGAGCAGTTAACCCACAAGAGCTGCAGAGCTTACAGTTATGGCAAACAGATATTACCAAATACCCATCTTTTGGGAAATTGAAAAATATTCACGCCTCAGTCGATACCTTTTTGGGTGCAGTTTTTGACTCCCTACATACAAGAGAAACACCAATCATGCTTGTCAGCATTTTTTGTAAGCATTTGCTTAGCTAGGTGTGCCTCAAGAAATAAAAACAGACAATGATCCTGCTTATGCAGCTAAACAATTGGCCACATTTTTAATTAATCTAGGTGCTCACCATACATTTGGCATTCCTCATTCTCCCACAAGCCAGGCAATTGTCGAAAGGACATATCTTTCCTTAAAACGTAATTTAGATCAACAAAAAGAGGATGCAGCACAGGCAACACTACAGATGTGACTAAGTCTTATATATTTACATTTTTTTAAACAGTTCTTTTGCAGAACCTGAACCCCCAATTTTTAGGCATTTTTCTAATAGTACACATGCAAAATTAAAGGAAAATCCTTTAGTTCTAATTAGAAATCCAGAAACGGGACAAATTGAAGGTCCATTTCCTCTAATAACCTCGGACAAGAGTTTTCTTGTGTTTCTACAGGTACAGGACCCAGGTGGAGTCCAGCAAAGAGTGTGAAACCGTATCAGGCAAGAAAACACGCTGACAACCCCACAAGCAAAGAAGAAGGCACGCAGACGTGAATTACACAGAGAGGACTATTCATGCCTTCAATCCCTTGCCCTCATTGCAAAAACTGTGACCCCTGGGTTTTATATCAATGTAAAGAGTGTGGAAGACGGGAGTATTTTAAAGCTTTTTGGGCAAGAGCGTGGTGTAATTCATGTTATATCCCTGAATTTTTCAAAAGACTTGCAGCCATAGATTTTTTGGTTGTAACAGGCCATGAAGAGGAGAATAGCCCTCGACTCCGTATTCTTAGAGAAGAATGTAGGAAGGAATTTGCAAAAGAATCAGAAAATATCCAAATTTTAAAAACTGAATGTGCACGAAGTATTTCCGTGGGATATCGTTGGGCAATGCTTGAAAAAGATTGGGAAGAGATAAAAAAAAATGTTCTTAAAAATTCACCCAAAAATGAAAATTTGAGAAAAGAACCTCCTGCCTAGAAACATTTTTAGTTAAACACGAAGTTCAATCAAATATTAACATTGTGTTTTGTTTTGTTTGCTTTGTTTGCTTTTATTTGCAAAGTGTAACTTTGCCAGTTAGCCATCCTGGAACAAATGTTTGGGTGACTTTAGCTAATGTTTCAGGTTTAGATACTTCATATTTATCTACTACTACTTCAGAAAATCCATTCTCCACTTGCTTAATCAGTGTATCACTAGAGACTTGGCCAAATAGAAAGGAAATGGAAAGGTAGAAACTTACATAGATACTAAAGGGTTTGATTTGCAACCGTGGAAATAGCTTAGATTGATGCAAAAATAAAAGTACACAGACATTAAGCACAGAAATTATAAACTTATATTTCTGTAGCTCTAAGTAAGAATATGCCTTAAGTAAGTAAGAAACTGTATTGGGTAAGATAGTGAAGGGTTTGATAGTGGAGTAATTGTAATGTTAGTGAAGGGTTTAATAGTGGAGTAATTGTAATGTATAGACTAAGCTAAGGGTTTAGATGTTATAATAGAAGCATATTTGTATAAGTGTAGTAGTAGCCCATTGGATAAAAGCATGCACAGTGTGACAGAATTAAGTAAAGGTGATAGGTTAGAAAAACAAAAAAAACTTTGTAGCAACTTTCCATTGGATTAGAATGTTATATATTGACTTGTAACAAAGAAACTTGTGACTACTTCGAGCTATGGCCGACTCCTTGCTCGTTTAAAATCTCATAGGCTTTGAGGGTGATGTTTATCTGAGTAATAAATTGTTTTTATTCTGACAGTGGTCCCATCCCTTCATTAAGGCGTCGATAACAGAGAGCAATCATCTGTTTCCTGTAAATATATTTTCCTGGTTTGAAAAGACAGGTGTCTGCTAGGGAAAAGCAGGGGCCTCCCTCAAAATGGAGAAAGTAAATCCCTCCTTCTGAATTATTATAATTTTGAAATTAAGGGGCTCTCAGGCAAAGATATGGGGATAGGAATAACAGTTATTTACTAGTGTATATATATATATATTATATATATATATATATATATAACAAGGCACACAAAACAACAACAGCTATGAAATTAACAACAAGCAGAAGAGGAACCAGTAGCAGTCCTCTTGTCCTTGGACACTTTTCCCTGTGGTGCAGGTGCCGTCACAGCCGGCAGCGAGTGCCGGCAGATTCCCGGCGGACAGGCAGGTGCAGCGATCCCTGCAGGTGCGGGGACCTGCGGTGACAGTGCAGTGTCCCGGGCGGGAAGGGATGGAGGAGAGGAGGGACGCTCGGAAAACAGCAGGCTGAAGCGGGACGGCGTCCTAGCAGGGATGCTGAGTCCAACAGAGAGGCAGCTCCAGGGTTGGGATGGTGGTGGGGGTAGAAAGACCTTTCTCCTCCGAAGACAAAAGTGAGCGAGAGGCAGCAACTGCCCCCCACCCTCCTTTACCTGCTGCTAATCTTGTGGTGTTCCCCCTTTCCCTCCCCACACCCCCGCCCTCTGAGAGAAACTCCTAAAGAAACAGGGAGGCTCCCCCTACTCCTGTCACTAGCCATTAGTACTAGGACCTAGCCATCAGTGCTTCTCAGCACGTCAATGGGAAAAAATTCCACAGGCAGTTCAGGAGAACTAAGAAAATCAAGGCTGCAGGATGAAAAAAAAAAAAAAAAAAAAAAAAAAAAAAAAAAAAAAAAAAAAAAAAAGTTACAAGAAATATTTTCATGTCCTTTAGAGTGGAAAGGGAGAATGAAATAAAAATGGATGTGTGATGGTGTAGCAGGCTGACCCTGACTGGGTGCCAGGTGCCCACTCAGTCACTCTATCACTCTCTTTCCCACTGGACAGGGGAGAGAATAAGATGGAGAGCAACCAGCAGGTGAGATAAGGCAGTTTTATTACAGAAAGAAAAAAGAAAGAAACAAGCGGAGATCTGTGCATGCAAAAGCTAAAGAAGAAAAAAAAGATCAATCTCTGCTTCCCATCAGCAGCAATATTTGGACACTTCCTGGGAAGCCGGGCTTCAGAAAAAGTAAGGGTTCCTCTGGAAAGCAAACACTGAAAACTCATGAACACCCCTCCTCTGCTTTAACTTACATCTCTGAGCTGACATCATATGGTATGGAATATCACTTTGGTTAATTTGGGTCAGCTGTCCTGGTTGTGATCCCTCCCAGGATCTTGTCCATTCCCATCCCCTTTGGTGAGGGAAGGAAGGAATGCCAGAGGGACAGTGCTGCAGGGCAGCAGCCAAAACACTGGTGTGTTATCAACACCCATTCTGCTACCAATGCAAAGCAGACCACTGTAAGGGCTGTGAACTTTACCTCAGTCAGACCCAGTACAGATGGCTCAATAAAAATTGAATATAGTTGTGCAAAAATTCCTCACAAAATCTCTGTAATATAATTTTTAAAAATAGAATCTAGTTCCCATTTAAAAAAAAATGTCCAATATCAGGACACAATTACTTATACAATTCATAACAGCTATATAAGTTGACATTTTTTCATTCATTTTTTTCATGCAGAGCATTATGTCCATTCTAAAGGTGAGATGTCAAGGTACAGAGATGTTAAAATTAAATTTACTATGAGTAGCACTAAAGAATCCCCTGAAATTAGTCGAGGTGAACAGCTTTAAACAAATGTTTAATTTGGCAACCGAAAGTTTGCACAATTTGTTCTCATGCACATACATGAAAATATAACTGAAAATTCCTATTCATTGGGGGGCAGAGGCAGCAGAAGGAATAGAAGCAGTTCTCTAAAGACACATGTTGGAATCCCAGATATGCTGTGATCTGCTCCCTGACTTTTGACTAAGTTTCTACTGTGGATTTGATTTAGTTAATAAAAAACAAACAAACAAACAAACAAAAAAAAAAATCCCTCTTCATAGCTGATAACTAAAAAAGAAACAGAACTCTCCCGAGTCAGCATCCTCCTGCTGGGTGTCATTTTCTATAAAAGAGTTAGTTCATCTATGCCAGAAAGATTTTCTCCTGCCAAATGCCAGATGTTAATCCTACAGAGATCAAGTCAAGTAAAAAGTTTCATCGGACATCAGGCTCAAGTCATTGACTCTTTCTAGAAGAAGCCAAGAAATAATCTCATCAAGATTGCAAGAATGATTTCCAGGATGACAAGGAGGTGCTTTTGAAAAGACTAACTCAGGTATGCATAGTAAAAATGGTCTGCTCCTAGTTCAAAGACACAGCACAGAAAAGCTGCTAAGCTTAAAGACAGATAGATAGATAGATAGATAGATAGATAGATAGATAGATTAGATTAGATTAGATTGGTACTTTGTTTCTACTAACTGGCTGATGGCTAACACTTGGCTTTTCAAACAAGTGCCATCCTCATAATAACAGTGAAATTCATGACTGAAGAGTGGTTGTTAAATTGTGAGGAAAAAAAAATAGGAGTTCTCTAGGAGTGAAAAGTTTCCAGTTTGCCATGAAAGCTAATTCACAAATTCAGGCTTTTATAGTACTATTTTTAGGTAATTTTTTATAACTAACTCACTCCAATATTTTCATATCCCAACAGAGCATACAGTAAGTTGTGGATAAAAGAGGTCATAGCCCATGATGATGGATTACAATTCTCTTTAGCTTCAGATAAACAAGTAAGAAACAATTTGTATGCTGTAAACCAACTACTGCGTCCAGACTTTTGAGAAAACAGATATGCATTTCAACATGGTTACCTTCCATGCATTTATCTGTTCTCTGCAGTAAACCAAGCAAAAGCACAGAAGAACCTTGCACTTTAGTGCCTTTTTTTCTTCTATTCATACTTTTTCTTAATTTTTCCTGAGACTTTTGATACTGTTTCTCTCCGTCTCTCCCCAGAGGAAAATCTTAAGTTTTTGAGCGGTGCTGCAAAGACAGAATGTGCAAGTTTGTTTCACCAATACTGCCTTCGATGTGTAAGACAACAGGAAATACCATTCCTGACATTTCTTTGCTCACTCAGATTATTGGTAGTCTTCTGGAAATATTAAATTATATCTATTGGATCCCAAAGCAAATCCCCAGCGTAGGCCTCTTTCAGGTTTACTGTGCTGTTGCCTCTTTTTTAATCACTTAGAAAGTGCATGATATGCTATGCTTGAACTACACTCACCAGAAAGGGGCCTGAAGAAGAGACAGGCTGATCCAAAGAAAAGTACAAAGGAAAGTACTTGAACTTTTATGAACATGTTTCACTTCAAAACCTGAGTTTGAGTCCTCAGGTATGGTGAAAAATTTGCTTGTTAGGTAGTGATGACGTAAATCTGGGTAAAATTTTAGCTATGGAAAAGCCAGCCTCCTATTCACAACACACACACACACACAGAGAGAGAGAGAGATATAGAAAATGCTCCTTCACACTTATAAATTCCACCTTTGATGACCAACATTAAAAATGTAATATTCTCCTGTATGCTTAGCAAATAAGGCCCCTATATGCTTGTCTCCACATTCCTACTATTTGTATGCAGCTTTCTTTCAAAGGGATCCCTTTTCATTCTACTAGTGGTATTGTTGCAGCACTTTTTATCAGACATTTTATTTCTTAACCTCAGAATCAAAAAGGTAATGAAAAGGTTCAGATTAGTAACATATAACACTTTAAACCTCTCAGTGCCTACTGATTTTTTTTCTGTTGCAGTGAATGGCATGAAATATGTAGAGTTTTTTGCTAGAGCTGTAGTAAGAAGGCATTTGTTCCAGCAAGAAGAAACATAACCAGGATCCGCCTGCTGGCCATACACGCTGGGATGCTCCTCTTGTTGTGGGCCATGGCTCTCCTTCCCCTGTACTTCTGACAAGCTGTCACACATCAGCCCTCTCTTGAAAGTACCCTTGATGTCTAGCAATAGTGGAATCATAATTGTCTTTCATCCAGGCACTCAAGCAGTTGGATTAGGTTTTTGTAGTGCCTAGGACATGTCACTCTGCATATATCACCAGCATAGTAGCAGGGTAGTTGCAAACAGGTAGGAGATAAGAGCAGGAAAAAATAAGCAAATGAAAAGTTCTGATGGACTTACATAGCTGCTGTCTTGTCTTCTGCAGTGGCATTCAGTTTAGTCTTTGGCTTCTTTTTTGAAACTGTCAGGGTAGATCTTGTGACCTGTCAGGAAAAAAAAACCCAGTGATATTTTCTGTTTCCTCTGAGTTAGACTGGAACAGTAAAACAGTGTTATAATGTTCCTCTGAAGCAAGAGCACAACCAGATATGAATAGGATGCTGAGAAAATTATGCAGCATAGATGTGCAATTCCAGTCACTTCTGTACTCAGTTAGAAAACATGAATCTCGAACAAATTATTTGCATCTTTCTAAAGCCTGCTACCTTTGTAATACTACCTGCTGTATCTTTGCAAAGAAGGGAATATTGCTATCAACATATACATGTTAATAGGGGGTTGTTTTTAAAATATTTTTCAGGTGAAAGTGCATTTTTGTCACTTTGGGCATGAGCTACATAAATATTAGATGTGCTCAGTACTTCCAGCAAAATATTCAATAACACCTTTTGCACTTATATCTAAGCATGGGCTTATCTTGCAGAAAAATATAACTAAAAAATTGCCTGATTGCTATGGCAGAAGTGGCCTGGTTTGAAAGAAGAGATAAAAGGCATTTTAAAAAAGTGTTGGATCATTTTCTGTTTTTTTCTGAAAATCTATATGCTTTCCAAACTTTGCAACAATGAAAAAGCATTTCAGTAACACACTTAGGAAACACAGAATTATCTTTGGCTAATTAATGTTATTTTCTGTATAATACCAGTTCAAATATCTTCCTCTTACAATCCCTTCTTAAAAGAAATCTGTACAAAATAGATGTCTGTAACTCCATATCAGAACAACTTTAACTATGATTTTACAGTTGCAACTCTTATAACTCCAAGACTGGCTGAACTTGTATTTCTACTCTTGACATTTAAACAAGCGACAGCATTTTTTGCATCAATACCTGAATGCACATTAGACAGTAGCAAAGCCCACCCTGAGGTGTCATACACATACCAAATGGATTAGTTAATGCTAGTATTGCAGAAAACCTTGCATGAAATAGATCCAAATATTGAAAAAACCCAAAACACACAAACCCAGAAAAACATTAATTCTTTAAACTATTCAGGTTCAGGTACATGGGCTGTTAAGGAGACAGGACACCCTGATCAGAGTTTCCATCATTTATCCAACAGGCTAAGGAGGAGGGTCAAGTTAGAAGCTGACAAAAAAATAGGGAAATTCTCCAGGTATCTAATGAGATATAGCTTCCTACAGAATTCCTACGGAATCCTTGAGAAGATGTCACTAGAGTTTTCTCAAACACAAGTCATCTTATGAATACTGGAAATATTTTGAAAATTATAATTGCAGAAAACAAATTACACTGTGATTTTTTCACCCAGTCTTTCAGGATGGTCTCAACTACAGCATGCCTGAGACACCCTAAGAAAAAAAGATCAAAGCCAAGAGAAATGATTTTTTTCATTTTAAAAATACCAGATTTTTACTATGTCTAAGTAAAGTGTTAGCATTTTGAACATTTTATACCAAAAGTGCATTTCAAGGTGCAGTAATCATTATCCAGCCAATATTTCTCAAGATTACTGGGACTTGCTTGAATATTTGCTCAAGAGGAGTTTCTTGTGAATTGCCGTTTGATGAGTTATCTCATGTGAAATGATAGCAATCAGACACCTGGCACATCCCTCAAACTGATGAGGTTAGTTGTTTTGCTAGCTTTAAAAATTTGCTTCAGAACCCCAGGGAAGCGTTAGTGAGAGTTTATTTGACTCAAATAAAAATCCCCAAAGTGACCATGACCTAGCTCCAGCAGATGTACAGATCCATTCTCAGAAACAATTCCACTAGGTAGGAGGATTTTAGTTGCATTATGTTATGCAGATCATTTTGTACTCACTGACTTGGAAGGAGAAGGGTGAAGCTTTGCCACTGCAGAGGTCAGCTTTTTGGCTTCTTTTTTTGCTTTCCCCCCCTCAAATTCTTGCAAAAAGAAGAGGATTAGGAAAAGACGTTAAGGTTGCTGACAACCACTGATCATTTGAAGGATGATTTCAGCTATGTCCTAAAGCCTCCAAGCATTTTTTCCAGAAGTATTTTGTCACGGCTGTCAAGCTTCCCCTACCTTCCCAAGCAAATCGTCTGAATGATTTGATTTACAGAAACTAGCTGTAACTCCTCATTCAGCAATGCAATATGTGAGGGAAGGTTCTTGAAAAATAGAAAATTAAACTGATGGATCGCTTGATTTGAAAACTGTCAGAGCCCTCCCTGGAGCAGCTCTGCTCGAAGCAGATGAGCTTGGCCGGCTGCTGCTCAGCATTCTGATTGTTGACCTGGCAGTGTGGGCTAGGGGGCAAAAAACACAGTGCAAATATCTGATGACAGTCCGGAGCTCAGTCAAAACTGGAGAGCTGTACCCACTGGTTATTTCCATGTGAACTTCCTAAATTTATATATTTGAAGGGAGGAATTTGGCCTACCATGCAGAGAGAAACACAGAAGATAATAGTACAGTGAGTAGCTATAATCCAACATAGATAAGGACAAGCCATTTATTTGATATGCAAAATATAGCTGCTGAGACCCAGAGATGAAATGCAGAGGAAGGGTCCTGGATTCATCGGCAGCTATTACCAGAACAGTGTGGTAAGGCTGTAATGAAGTATTCACCCCTAATCTTTCTACTGCCTGGAACATGTGAGCTTTCCCAGATCCTCTTCTGCATCTGTCCTAAAAATATGTTTTCATACCAGGAAAAAAAACCAAAAAACATCAAGCTGTAGAGCTTTTGCAGTTAGCAGAAAAAAATTTAAAAACAAGCCAACCAAAGAAAAACCCAAACCAAACCAAAATAACCAAACAAAAAACTCAAAACAGAACAACACAAAACAAACCCAACCAACAAAAAGCCCCAAACAAACAAAACAAAAACAAAAATTCAAACCAAAACAAACTAAAACCCCAAAGCAAACAAACAAGCAAAACCAACAGAAATAAAATATGTCCTCCACAGAACTGAACAGAACTGTTTCTCTGTAACAAAACTGTAACAGATTTTCTTTTGGTGTACCTAGAAACAAACCCATGGTACATCCCTTCCTCGACTTTCTTAATGCTCTCTCTCGTTTGGAGGCAATCTGCTTGTCTCAAAACAAGCTACCCATTTCTTCCCTGGCCACACAATCCACCTTTCTCTGTCCTTATTCTCCTCAGGTAACTGCAGCTCATTTGACTGCCAAAGATGTTTTGGGTCCATCCCCTGCCCCAGTGGAGGACTGAGGGCAACCTCCACATTGAACTATAGCTGGGGATAAAAGAAAAATTAAATATTACAGAGAATACTGGTTTAAAGAAAGAAAAATTAAATATTACAGACAGTATTGGTTTAAAGAAAGAAGTATTTAAACTGATGATGCTTATCCCCATTTCCAGCTACCACTATTTCTAGAGCTTCTTGATTCACAGCAGGACCTCTACAGGGCATTTTGCCAGCTAGAAGCAGCAGGAAATATCAGCCAGAAAACAACATGTAAATGCTGTAATTCTTTATAGTCAATGTTCTCTTTTTATAGAACATTCATCTTCATCACATCATTTCATATTTATTACAAAGCTGCTCTTCACTCAAAGAAATCCAACCATGCTGCATCTTTCACTTTAGTTTTGTTTTGGTTTAGGTGAATAGCAAAACAACGGTCTGAGGTTTGCTTTTCTCTGCCAGTGGCTGGTAAATGCAAGAAAAAAGTGAATTTAAACATTAAATGTTTATCAAATCTCAATTGTTTGACTTTTCTCTGAGGACAAAGTCACTTCTTTGTATAATCAGTAATGTATGGCAATATTTCTCTCCCAGTTTTTCCCCCTTTCATAGTATCCTATGGGGTCCACACTTAAGTCAGGGACATTTGGAAACAGTACTTTTTCCCCCTTAAGCAAGAACAATGTTTGAGAACACATTGTCCAATGCCAAATCAGAGCACTGAAGTAATACCTCCTGTCCAAAATCCTTTTATTGTCTTCTTTTCTGCCCAATTTGCTGCTAATTCTTGCTTGGTAAACTAGTACATTGAATTCCAAGTTCCATCATTTCAGAATCAGCAAACTTCTCTAGTTTGGGTATTAAAAACATAACTAGAACCTTTGAATCATGATATTTCAAAAATAAAAGGGCCTGAGTATAATGGCAAACAACCATGACATACCAATATCACTGTTCTTCAATTCGGCTACAGGTGATCTATATGATTTTGTGCTGGCTGAGGAGCTAATGGAGCAAATCTTTCTTGCATGAAGAAGAAGAGGCAAATGCTGTTGCACTAGCATTTTCTTCATCTTTGCCTGCAATCTCCAAGAAACACTGCATTTGGCATTTCTTGAAAAGGAAATTGATACATGGGAATTGAATAAAAATAACGAAAATACATTCTTCCCCTGTGGTGTTTCAGCATCACATACCATACAATCATAAATCTCTCAAGTTGAAGGGCCCCACCCACAAGGACTATCAAATCCACATCCCTGCTCCAGCTGGACTACCTAAAACTAAATCACAAGACTATGAGAATCACCCAGATGACCCATGAAATCTGACAGCATTGGTGCCCTGACCACTTCCCTGTGGAGCCCTTCTCCAGTGACAAACCACCATTTCAGTGAAGAACTCTTTCCTACTTCCTACTCCTACTTTCCTGGTTCAAATTGGAGCTGTCTCTGAAGCATCTTCATTCAGTTTTCTAATGTCTCATTGCTTTGTGGAATGTGATGCACTGCAGGACATAGTCGGCACTTTTGGATAAGAAGGCACACAGGGCATATCTTTTTAGCCCTTTCAACAGCTTTGTTACACCTCTTTGGATAACATTTTATTAAATTCACATCATCCTTCTTAGATGGTGAAGCCCAGCTCTGCTCACAAGGTGAGGTGGCACCAATGCCATATACAGCAGGATCAGCACCTCTTCTGACCGTCTGGCTGTCCTGCGTTTGATGTTCCCAGGATGCAGTTTGCTCTCTTGGCTGCCCAGGCACATTACTGGCTCACAGTGAGACTGGTGTCAACCAGCAACCCCAGATCTTGTTTTGCAGGGCTGATCTTCAACCACTCCTCTCCCAGTTCATACTTGTGTCCAACTTACTCTGTTTTAAGTGCAGAATCACATAATCACAGACGATGCTGAGTGGGATCAGGATCATCGAATCTAACTCCTGTCTCTATGCAGAATACCCCAAGAATCACACCATATGCCTGAGAGCATTGTCCAAACTGTTCCAGTGCCAACTACCCCTGGATGAAAAACTTTTTCCTGGTATCCAATGCAAACCTCCCCTGACTCAGCTTCATGCCATTCCTTTGTCACAGGTCTTGTCACAAGTCACCAGAGAGAAGGTATCAGTGCCTGCCCCTCCTCTTCCCCTCATGAGGAATGAGTAGATTGCAATGAAGTCTCCCCTCAGCCTCTTCTCCTCCAGGCTGAGCAGACCAAGTGACCTCAGCTGCTTCTCACACAGCTTCCCCTCAAGGTCCTTCACCAACTTCATTGCCTTCCTTTGGACACTCTCCAACAGCTCAATGTACTTTTAGTGTTGTGTCACCCAGACCTGCCCCCAGCACTGGAGCTGAGGCTGCCCCAGCTCAGAGCAGAGCAGGACAATCCCTCCCTTGCCCGGCTGTGATGCTGTGCCTGATGTCCCCAGGCCCTGTTGGCCCTCCTGGCTGCCAGGGCACTGCTGGCTCGTGTTCAAGCTGATATTGACCAGGATCCCCAGGTCCCTTCCTGTGATACTGCTCTCCTTCATCTCGTTCCCTAGCATATACACACAACCAGGGCTGTCCCATCCCAGGCAAAGAATTTGATTTAATAAATTTCATGCCACTGATGATTGCCAATGCTCCAATCTATCCCTATCCCTCTGCTAGGCCTTTCATACCTCAAAAGACTCCACAGCATAGTCCAGATTGGTATCATCATTATAATTCCTACTGGAGTGTTCAGCTCCTGCATCCTGACCATTGATGAAAATATTGAATGGAAACAGTCCTAGGATCAAACCCTGAGGAACACCACTGGTGACAGGTCAGCAACCACATGTGGTCTCATTCACTCCAACCTTTCTTTCAATCAGTTCTTCAACTAATGGCAGATCTTGTCAAAAGCCTTACCAAAAGTCAGAAAAACTATATTGATCCATGTGCAGGTGACCCTGATGTAAAAGGATGTCAAAATAGTTAAACAGAACTTACCCCTGAATTGACTGTGGCTAGTTCTTGCATTGTTGTCTCAGTAGTACCCAGCATGATCTTTATAATTTTTCCAGGAAGCAAGGGCTATAGTCACCTATTGTGGACTACTAAGGGCTATTATGGACTAGCTGTTTGCTGGGACATTTTGTCCAGAAGATGACTGTGAAAGACACTATCAAAACCTCCTGAAATTCACAAAAATCCCACATCTACTAACTTAGTGTTGTCAGCTATATGGCTGGCCTTGTCTTAAAAAGAGATCAAGCTACTTGAGGATTTTCCCCTTGTGAACTCCTCCTGGCTATGACCAATAACAGAGTTGTCTCTCAAGTACTTTTCAGCAACTTCCAGAGCAACTTTTTCCATAATTTCATCAGATTCTTAAGTGGGACTGGTAGGCCTAAAATTAACAGGGGATTCCTTCTTGTCCTTCTTGAAAACTGGGACAACTCATGTTAATTTACCATCTACAGGGACCTCTCGAGACTACCAGACTGTTGAAAAATAATGGAGACAGGGCCCATGGTGACATCTGCCATCTCTTTCAGCAGCCTTAGATTAATCCCTTTGAGCTCCAGAGGTCTGTGCACATCCAAATAAATAAGCAAGTCTCAAGCATGTTCTGGGTTGGCTGTGAGTTTATCATGCTCCCTGAGATCTACAGTCTTCCAGCACAGAACTTCTGGGGTCCCAGGACCCATCACGTTGTCAAAGACAAAAGTGAAGAAAATATTAAATGTCTTTGCCTTGCCTACATCCTGATTTGTGAACTGACTTAAGTAACAATGTTGTTATCTCTCTGGTACTCCTTTTGCTACTAATATATTTTAAAATGTCTTTTTTCTCGTCCTTCACAGCACTAGCCAGCAGTGATGACTGAAGCTGATGCTGGTACCTCACAGAAATCGATGGAACCAGTGCATTCCTGAAGGGACAAGACCTGTGGAGGAAATTCTGTGACTGCTGCAAAGGATGGGAACAACCCAGAGCAGAGATCTTCCATGGAACTGGGGTCTGATCCCCAGAATAATTCTGAACATCTTCATCATCTTCATAGCTACAAATCTTGCTTTTAATTTAAATCTTTGAAGTCTCTGGAAAACAGGTATTTCCACAAAAAAAACACCCAAAACAAACAAACAAACAAAAAAAACACAAAAAAAAACCACAAAAAAACCCCAAAAAACCCCAAACAAACAAACAAACAAACAAACAAAAAAACCAACAACTAACAAATAAAAAACCTCTGATCCAATGATTTTATGATTTTCAAGTGGAATTTTATGAAAAACTTAGAAATAATTAATTTACTTATATTCAGGATCAGACTAGTAAGATCAATAATGATTGCTCTTTAAATAGACCTTAAGAAGTTCTCTCTAAAATTAATTGTCTCTGGTGACCCACACAAAATGTCATTGCATTGCAATTCATGATCCAATTCCTGTGACTTAAAACTGATGAGGAAAAAGAAAAAATTGAAAAAGCACAAATGTGAGTTACATAACTGCTTCTTTTCCAGAATTCAGTTCTGGAAAAATAATTTAAAATTCTGAGAAAAAAATTACATTAAAAATAAATATCTTCTTCATATTCAGTACTCTAGTTTGAAAATTTGTATAGGGCATTCATCACTAAAATAAAGCATTACATATAATGAACACAGTACACAGTAAAATGTCATTTCATACATTAAGGCTACAATAATGTAGAGGAAAGTGTCATACAAGATTCAGAATTTACCTAAAGTATCTCCATTAGTTTAGCTATAATTACTATTAAATTTACTTTAGCCACAATGTAATTGGTATATACAAAAAAATGCAATTTTCCACTTACCAACTTTAGAAATAATTTTACTTATTTCTCAGATACATTTCTGTTTATATCTCATAATTCCCAAAATAGTCTACTTCCATCCTCAACTTCACATAACAACCTAAATCAAAAAATATATATGGAAGAAATTGTCTCTTCTGTATCAAGTTGGACAGGGCAAAAATAGGTGGTATTTTAATTTTAAAATGGTTCCACTTCAGTGCCTACCATCTTTCCTGAAACTAGCCTTTGATACCACTTGCAAACAAATGAACAAGATTTTTATGTAGTCTAGGGTTTATATAATGGTTATTTTTACCTATTGACACAGGCGGTACCAGATTGCAGAGAGCATCAGAGCACTTCCAAGTGGTGACACTCTACTGCCACCAGCTGTGACAGCACCAGCTCCAAAGCCACCAGGTTTCTCCACTTGCAGCAAACCCACAACAGATCTTCAGCTTTTTTGGAGTCTCCTGCTTACCTGGCAGACTTCATTGTTCCCTCTTTGCTTCCTTCTGGCTCCAACAAGAGCCACTGCATCCCCTACGGAAATACCTTCAGAAGTCTTCATGAATAATCAGGATTTGTGAAAATACTGCAGTCTTTGTATTCCAGTTTCACTTTCTTTCACTTCAGCCATAGTTCTAGGGTTTTCTGCTAGGTGATGTTTTGCTTGCACTGCTACAGCAAGAATAATATCTGTTCAAAAGTATAATGTTGGCAAATTTGCAAAGGGAAATTTGACAAAATGATGATGGTGTTCTTGCTCATGGTAGAGATGTATTTGCATTGTCAGGACTTGCTGGTGAAGATCACTTTTTAATTAAGTTAAATTCAAAACTCTTTTTGGTAAATAAGATAGATGGACAGTCCTCAACACAAAGCTCTCGCTCACAGAAGCCACTGCCTGCCAGCATCCCTGAGACCACTCATTCAAAAGGGTGTCTCAGTAAAAAAGTTTACCTGTCAACCTGTTGTCAAGACTTGTAGCCTGCAGAAAGTAAATGGCACTTTTACAGCAAGTCTCATCCCGCCCAATGTTCACAGTAGGTCAGATTACGCTCATAGAAGCATTTTTTCTACATCAACTGTAAAGTGAGTTAGTTGAGGCAGTAACTAAGACTAAGAGAATGCTTTTCCTTCATAGATCAAGGTCTATTACAGTGTCACTCTACAAGCCACCAATAATGGATTTAGCTGTAGGGAGCAGCTCAGCAAAACACTGTTGGCTGTTAGAGAAGGTCTGTTTTTATCATAAGATGAAGTATGTTTTTAAAGACACAAACAAGACCTGTCAGTGTGTACAGGATTGGATAATGGAAACATCTTCATCTTATGATGTGACAGCACACACGACCACACATTTTAATAAGTTTCCTGTTTTCTAATAATCCATGTTGTCCATACTTAACATACCATATCTAGCTTTGTTGTTTATTGTCTGGTACACCGAAGAGACCACAAATTTAGAAAATCATATCTGATCTTCTAAACTATTTGCAACTTTGATTACAGATGAAACATATTTCCTTTAAAATTTCATGTTTTCAGGCCATCCCGAGTTAAAAAAACAAAAGCAGAAAAAACAAAACAAAACAAACAAATAAAAACAAACAAACAAAAAAACCCCACACCCGATGAAATGCACTGTCTTGGTTTTGGCAGGGATAGAGCCCGTTTCCTTCCTAGTAGTAGGTCTGGGTATGGTGCCATATTTTGGATTCAGTGTGAGAACAATGTTGATGACACACTGATGGTTTGGCTGTTGCTGGTGGTGCTTACATTGAGTCCAGGACTGCCCAGTATCTCCTGCTCTGCCAGTGAACAGATGCATAAAAGTTGGTAGGGAGGACAGCCAGGACATGGGATCTGAACTGGCCAAAGGGATACTCCACACCATAGAATGTCATGCCTAGTATACAAACTTGGGAGAGCTGGCCAGTAGGGACTTACTGTTGCTTGGTCAGCAGGGGGTGATCAATTGTATTTTTTGACACTTGTCTTCTTTAAACTTTATCCCTATGTTTTTTGTTATCTCCCTCTTCATTATTTAGGGTTTTAGTGGGATGTTTGGGTCTTTTTTTAGTATTTCAATTATTAAATTGCCCTTAACTCATATATTTTACTTTTTTCTAATTCTCCTTCCCATTCCACTGTGGGGGGAAGGAGTGAGCAGCTGCATAATACTGAATTGCCAGGTAGGCAAACCTATGACAATGCAATCCTAGAAGATACAGTCTTTGCATCACAAACACTAAAGTATCAGAAGCAACTACATTAAATGACGCTATAGGACAAAATACAAAAAAGGTTTTTGCACGGAAATACAGCACTTCCCAACCCCAGGTAGAATTGCATTACTCATCGGTTCCTTTGTCTAAAAGGTAAATAAAATTCAGTATTTTCTTTAGGGCTTCATTTACAAAACTGAAAGTAACTAGAATTGTTTACTCAAAGGAAAAAAAGAAAAGACTGATGGGCATAAAATAAAAGATCAGCCTTCAGAAAGAAAACATCACTTTTAATTAACTCCACAAACTACACAGAATCAAAAATTAACCAGAATGAAAAAAATGAGTAAAATAAAAAACTGAGTAGAAATATCTCACAATATTAAATGGAAATATTTTAAAAGAAAGAACAACCCCTCCTGATTTGAAAACTATGAACAGAACTTTTTTTAATTTTCAGTTGTCCATCAACCTTTACTTCAGTTCTTCAGTGCACAACATAGGAAGCACTAGCTGTCTGTGTTGCTTTTCCGAGTCAGATGAACTTAGACTGTACAGAAAAAATGCAAACTTGGTAGCCACTAGCACCTGGTATACTGATGGCCCAACTGCAGAAAAGACTACCATGTGATGATCCTACTGAAAGAGTAGAGTAGGGTGCAGTAACCTCTCCATATCAACTTCTCCAGAGGCCATTAATGCTGACACAGAAAGCATTATGGGCCTGCCCAGGCAACTCTGAGGTTTGGCTTTGCAGCTTCATCTGATGCAAATTAAGGAATGAACAGGATTAGCTTCTCAGCAAACATGTTAAGAGAAACAGGTGACGCCTTAAGACAGGAGGAGAACAGCTCCAGAACCTCAAAGACTGACTGACGCACACATGATGCTCTTTGATTCCAGCACAACTTGCTGCTAATGCTGCATGGACAGCCTGTAGATCAGGAAGATGGAAAACCCTCCACATTCTGTAAGGTACAGATAATAAACAGAAATAGCTGACACCTAAACTTACTACAATTTCTTTCTCACACGTACTGCAGCTACAATACAACTCTACTGACTAAAGAACTCAAGACTTAAGAGGTCACAGTAGTAGAGAGTTTAGAAAAGGTTACAAAATTGCTTAAACATTAGTATCAATCATAAACTTTTGGCAAAGGTTTTAACACAAGATCTCTGCGACTGGAGAAATAATATTGTATTATAATAATGTCTTTGACAACTTTAAGAGACTATGTTCAAAGACAAATTTAAAGGAGAAAAATTAGCAGTTTAAATTGTAGACAAAAATCTTCAATGAAGCTAAATTTAATCAGTTAACTGAAATTAACTTTAACTAACTTTAAAGTTCATTTAAAGTTAAAACTTGTAATAACTTTTAAGACTTTTAAGATTTTCTGGTAACTATTACCTTAGATCCAAATTAAAAGCTTCAGAAATAAAGCATAATGAGAGTATGGAACACTTCTTGAAATAAGATTCATTCTGATGGAGCCAGTGAAGGTGAGATTCTCACAACTTGGGAAACATGGGAATTTTTTTTATCCTGAAGAGGCCATTGTCAAGCTGTTATTACTCAACAAAAGGTACTTTAGGAGAGACAAAAAGAGAGTTGTGGCTCCATGCTTTATTTAGCAGGATTCACCTTTTCTATTGCATGAGAAATCAGCTCTACAGCTGTGCAAAAGTCTTCATGTACACAAACAGCCAAATTCACAAGGCAATTTCTCAGAAGATCAATGTCCCCAAATGTAAAATGGAGATAATAATTCATTACTTCTCCACAAGAACAAGGACAAAAGAAGCCACCCAAAACAAAAATAAACAAAAAACCACAAACCCCACAAACAAACACACACACACAAATGCACCAACCCACAATAAAATGTTGAACTGACAGATCCAGCAAAAATGCAGTGAAATCATCACCAAAAATTAGAGTGTTACAAACCATTAACGGACCTTCTTATCACCTAAATATTTATTTCCTCAAGAGAATTCTGGGGTTTTTTGTAATGCTTTTTCTGCCATTAAACATAAGATTTTGCTTTTAATATTAAGTAATTAATAATTTGAACTTTCTGTGGACAGAATAAGCTATTTCTGCTCTTACAAATTCTTGGCAATATATTTTTCTGCTGTTTTCAGATATGCAGCTTCTGCAAGGTGAACCAACTCTATGAATAACCAATTTCCAAACTCTTTGCACTGTAGGAATACTAATTCCTTTCTCTACAGACCAGACCCTTTTAATAGGCACAAAAACTTCAATATAAACTTTATAATTGCTTACAAACTACTGGTTATCTTTCCATGTCACATCATGCAGAATGCAAAGATGGTAGGAAAACCATTAACACAAGACAGTAGTGAGTGATAGAAAACAATGAATCATAAGTCATAAAGTCATAAAATTTACTTATTGTGTGCATGCACTAAGTCAATTTGTATAATCAAGAACTGGAAAATAAAGAATGCTAGGACCCATCATCACAATAAAATGTCTTCATTAGGATATTATCCAGCATCTCCAAAAGCTGTAAAACAGCTGTTAATAAATAAATAAATAAATAAATAGTTACCTGTTACTTCAAGAAACCACAAAACACTGTCCCTAAACCTATACAATTCTCTTCTGTCTGTTTCTTACACCTGGAAAATTGTTAGCTGAAAGTATATTAAACTAGCTTGTCAATCTTTCTTCTCATACTGCCTCTGAGAAAAATTCAGAACCTCTGACTACTAACAAGAATCTACAGCTTCCAAAAGGCGAGCTACATGAAAAAACTCCAGCCTTTAAATCTTTTCCAGTTGTCTACAAGATCTAATAACCTTGGTCTGCCATCAGTAAATAGACAAAGCAAACTAAAACACCTATCCAATATTGCAAATCCTCATGGGCTAAAGCCAGAAAATAAATATTTAGACTACCTCTTAACATATCTGTGTTTTATTACAACTTCTCATGTATGCTTGTAGCTACCTTGAATTCCACTGTGTACTTTCTGCAAGTAAAAAGCACCATATTTGGGGAAATATGAAAGAAGGGAAAAAGACAAAACTTCAATTCCACTGCTAGGAAATCAGCAAGCATTTGTGCTTAAATAGAAAACCTTTGTGCACAATGGCTCGGTAGAGTTCTGGTTTAACACAGGACCTGTAGAGGTGTTTCAGGAGCAAATTCCTGATGTATATCTGGCTTTGGGTCGATTCCCCAGCCAGGCTCTGCTGCCCAAAGGTGGCCCCTGAGCACTCATGTCCAAGAGCAATTGTCACAAGACATCACTGCAACATGCTTCATTCCTAAGAGAAACTTCACTCCTATACAGAGAGTCTTTCTGTCCTGTAATTCTTGTGTCCAGTCAGTTCAACTCCTTCTGCAGGTGAACCTTCTGGCCCTCCATGCCCAGGTCATTCCCTGGTCACAAATTATCAAATGCTGAGAAGCTACAATTTGAATTTCCCTTTGACCAGGTGCTACGTCTTCCAGGAAACAAATCATGATGGGTTGAATTAATATCATAAATATGTCATTGTATATATGGAAAGTGCAGGAGAGGACAAGGGAGCAGAAGAATAGGAGACAAGATGCAAATATTCTGGATTCTTTCCTTCAAGTTATAAACGTAATAATTTTATGTTCTGAAGGAATGGATTAGTAATTTTTTTCACAGCACCATGATGTTTCCTGTTGTTGCTTAGAAAACTTCAGTATCCAGTTACCAAGCTCATTCAGACTCTTCCTTTCTCCATTTTTGTTGCATAAATAAACTGATCTTTTGATCTCTCTTTAAAAAGGATTTAAGTGTCTCCAGGGGCGTTACTCTCTCTCCCATTAACCTGATCACGTTTATTCAAAAGATATGCTAAATGCATCATGGTTAATTTAGAGACCAGTATTTTCACCCATTATTATTTAAACACTTAATATTTTACACAAAATTCATGTCAATGTGCACAGGGTTGGAATAATTAGTGATACATTTATTCAAAAGATATGCTAAATGTATCATGGTTATTTTAGAGACCAGTATTTTCCTCCTTTATTATTTAAAGACTTAATATTCTATATAAGATTCATGTCAGTGTTCACGGGTTTGGAATAATTGGTGATATATTCTCCTTTTCATATATTTCTTGGGCAAGCTGAGGTAAATAATCCACACTATGTCCAATACAATGTCCATCATAGTGTAGCTAAAAATAAGAAAAGCTACACAAAGAGTCTTCGTGTCCCGCAGTTAGAGGAAATATGCATAAAAGAACAAGAAACAATATAAATTTTCTCATTGGGAGCGAGTCAGTGAAATCCTCTGGGATATATGCACATACACTGAATGCACTAGTTAAATTCAAAAATATATTAGAGGGCAAATTGCTGCAAGACTTAAGCTTCCAGTTAGATAAGGAACTGACCAGATTCATTTTCAATGAAAACTTGGGGGAAAAAATAATCTTTGAGTCCTCTGCAACAGCTGAGCTTTAACTACAATTGCAGAAGAACAGAAATATAGCTGTATAGCAATTTGATATAGACTGGGATTTCCAAGATATGTTAAATTATATTTTCTCAACTAAATCTTCTGTGATTTTTTGAAATCCCAACTGGAAACCAAATTGAATGCTGCAAGTAAACCATACCTCTACTATGCTTTGATCTTGGAAGACAATAGGTATGGAACTATAGAAAAATGTGATATCACATGAGTTCTTAATGGAAAAAGAGAAGTGATTCAAAATAAACATCATAACATCTCAAGAGTACAGATTTCCCACCACTTCATAAATCACTGTAAATACATTTATTTCTTGCAAGAAAGTTTTAAGTCATCTGAAAAATGTAATTAGAATAGCTGACTTCAATATTCACTTTTGAAAAGGTCTCAATCTTCTTCTACCAAAATTGGTATTATGTTAAAATAACATACAAAACAAAAATTTTAAGCATCTCCAGCACAGTCATGTCTTACAGTGAGGAACTTGCAGTGAAGAACTCGCAATGAAGAACTCATAGCTGCACAAAAACTAATATTTTGTTAATGTAAGTCATCAACACAAGAAACACAAGGAATACTACTTTTAAAAGTTAGAATGTGATCTTATAAAAGTAGAACCACAGAGTGTAAGTGACTGAAGATAAGGCTCTTGTACCAGAATACTCACATTCACATTCCCAAAGCACTGATTTTCATTCCTGATAAGAAAATAACCACAATAGAATACCCAGTGAACTCAGCAACTAATGGAGAAACCAATGGGGAAAATATTAAATACTTCTTCAGAAAAAAATAATATTTAAAAAGTTTCTATATGACGTTTTAAGGATCTGAGTTCAGATGCAAGCTGGACCTTCTCTTTAAGTCTTAAGGTCAGTTAACCCTCATTTAAGTACACCAGTAGGAGTTACACATCATAGGACTCACTGCAAATCAGTTTTTCACCATGGTTTTATGCAGAACATAAAGGTGTGGCAAAAAGCCACAAACTCCAATCTGTAAGACTCGCAGCTCCCCCTCAGTCTGAAGAAATTTATTTGGATGTGTCCCTTTGTTTTCTCAGACCTGTGGCAAGTTGTACATATTTTTTTCTCTCTCTTTTTGTTTATTAAAGTATAGATTATCTCCAAATCAGCTTCTGAACATTTTCTGAGAAAAATAATTATAGGTAGGATGCACTGTGATGCTAAAGCAACTGCAACTGAGTTTCACTGTGACCACAAAATCACTGTGGAGCTAGAGCAAAAATGGCAACACCATGTCTTGTCAGTTTAAGTTTAAATATCTTTATGTAATGGATGCTGAACATAAAAAGATAGGTAAAAGTCCCAGTTCAGTCAGTTTTAGGATGTTAAGGAAAAGCTCGTAATTGAATATTCAGAATTTTCCGTACTAAAAAAAAGCATATAAGTTATAGAAATCTAATTTTATATCATCAATTGAATTTGTTTAAAAAATCTAGTTGCTTGCTTTCCAAAGCTTTTCACAGTTAAAAAAACACTATTCTGCTCAACCTTGAAACAGGAAAGAGTCAGGGCACAGGCTTGATCCACTGACTTTGCATTTCTACATCCTTAAAAGTAACTAACAACTTTATACTAGGTTAATTTTTTTTAAGGTATCTTAATTGTGAAGAAATATTTTCTTGATTGTACCTTCCATATAATATTTTTCATGGGTCTGACTTGCTGATTTGCACTAAGGTGGAAAGCATGCCTCTTTAAGTGATGCTGCAAACTGAGTGAATGTATTACAGATGGCCAGAAATAAGAAACTGATTCATCTGTCAGAAAGAGGACACCACTTTAATAATAGACTGAATAAATGATATCCACTTCATGGAAGTGTTTATCAGAGGAGAAGCTTGACAGAGCCTTGTAAATAACAAGCTTTATTGCCTTGTATTTCTCAGCATGTTGCCATATTAATAGGTGACATAATAGGAGCCAAAGCCTGAGATGTTTCCATCTTTTATAAGGACTACCTATCAATGTCTTACAGGGAGTAAAAAATACATTTGTAAACATGCTGGAGCTAAATAATTTAAAACATATTTAGAGTAAAGAACAGCTAAATGCTGAGAGCAACCTCTACAAATATATTGTATTCTATTTTGAAAGCAGCACGCTTAACTATATACGTTTGAGGTACATTCAAGACAACATTCATTATGAAAACTCTACTTTTAGAAAAAAATCAATGTATTTGCAGCAATGTCTGATTTTCTCAAATATTTTCAAAAATTATGGAGCTCACATTTAACAGTATACATTGTCTATTTGTAAACATATTAATAAATCCTAAAGGTCTGGCACTGAGGAACTGAGACAATCACTGCAGTAACATGTCAACAGTTAGAGACATAGACAGCCAGTCCTACAATGTGCAATGTAACTGTAACCTTATGACAGCAAGAAAGAACATGATAATAGATCCAACAAGGCCAAAATTTTATCAGAAGTCCTAATACTACTAATTTCCAGCACTGCCTTTGTATAGTAATTTAATTTTCTGTAAAATAACTCGCCTTATAAGTGGGTCTTTACTGGTACAGTAAGAGAACCACAATATTGATGCTATGAATTTCTTCAACATTTTTGGATGACAACATATCTATGGACTTATCCACAATATCCTGTATATGTGTCAGCAGTCTTTATCTGGTGGAAGACTGCAAGAATATCAGACCCAAACCTGTTACCTGACCCTTGACATTTTTTGTGTAATTCACATACAAATTATTATATTAATCTAGCACTGAACTATCTGCAGACCAAATATTTTTGTCTCAGTTTTATTTACCACAGCACAGCACGGTTGGAATTAAAGCCATTAAAAGTCAGTTACCTCTGAGTAACTGAAAGTATCAGTCCCTGAACACGCTCATCTAAATAGAACACGTGAGAATGCTAATAATCCTAACACCAAAAGGGGTGAGCTTTATACACCAGTGTTGCAACCATGAAGTTCCAAGCTTTCTTGGGAGACTTCCTAAAAGATGATAAAAGAAAAATACTATGTGAACGTAATAAAATACAGAGAGTGAAGTGCAATTTCTCTCAGAAATTCGCAGCTCTTTGGAAAAAAAAAAGTATTTCTTCTTTTTTTCTTTAAATTTTGCATCTGACTATCCTAATGCAGACTGACTAGTCTAATGTGTCTGCATTTTTCTGAATCTCAGAGTGCACAATAAAAATCCATCTGTAACAGCACAGACAGAATTCTGTACACATGCATATCATAGCATAAGCACATATGCACCGTGTTAATACTTCGCTGTTTAAATATTATACTGGAATTTCAGGGAGAAACTTCCACAAGTTTATCTTAATATATTAAAATACAAGATACTCAATTATCTGAAGCCAGGAGTGCCTTCTTTGCAGTGGTATATAGGAAAAACTGTTGATAACTTCTTCATACTTCCTGGATTCTACAAAGATCAGTAATTTTCTCACACTGATAATAATTTATCAGTGCCATCATGACTGTGGCAGGCAGGCCCTGTTCAGTAGTAACTTAGACTTTCCCAGCATTCTCAAGATTCCTGTAATTCAGCCTTACCATTCTGCTAGAGAATGTTCTCTTAGATTTACCATGCAAAGGCCAAGAAGTTATTTTCAGCGTGGTTACATCCAATATTATTGGGGTAATGCTTGGTAGGAAACTAAGAAATATGGATGAGTCATAGAAGTGAACAAATTATTTGTTAGCTAGCAGCTTGGTCCCGAGATAGAAGCACTGGATCAGTAAAATCAAGCCTGTAGGAAAACATCTCTGCTTCCCTAGAAATCTGTCTGAAAAGAAGTAAAGCCTTTCCTTTTATCCCAGATTTAAAACTCTTACTACTAGAAAAGTTCTTACAGATGAGGACAAAAAAAGAAAACCATTGCACTTCTGGGTAAAACGGGTGAAATGCAGTATGTGGTTATATATTATAAGAACTAGTAATATTTTTTATTGCGCCCTTCAAAATAATGCTAGGTCTATTGAAGTTAGTGTAACAGACTGTTGTACAAAATTGGATTAAAACATCAACAGAGAAATAATAATATGTGTAGTTCTAATTGTCTTTGACTACAGAAGTTTTGAGAAGTCAGAGCTGAGATAATTTACGCATTCTTTTTTCTGTTACAAATGGGAAAAACAGCTAGAGGTGGAAAATACAAAATTTTTTTTAAGTAGTCAGATAAGAAAATTGCAATCATTTTGCTACATGTCAAACCAGAAAAGGAGAATGAGAAAAGGTACTGAAATATACTATCTCTTTGTATTAAAAGGTCCATTAAAAAAGGAGAAAAAAAAAGCCTCCTGCCTCAATTCTAAATTTAAAAAAAATTACTAAGAAAAAAAAAAGAAAAAAATTTGAAAGGAAAATTTAATAGACACCAATGTTAAAGACAGGGTTTAAGCAAAAGCTTTTAAATTTAAGTTCAAATTAAAGTTTTTATAAAAGAAATTACACCTTTACTGTTCTTTCTAACCTGAGTAAAATGCTGTGGATGACCTAAAGAATATATAACTTACAAAATATTTTAATTACCTCTGCACCCCTACATGAGCAAAGCATAGATGCACTACATACGTCCATTTTGGGGGACTGATAGTCTTTCCTAAACAGATAACTTTTAAACACAAATCCTGCTGGTGGTAAATTCAACACAACAAAATGCTGCATCCAGCATGAAATGGATTCCCTCTCTGCAAAATGTTCTGAAGACTATAGCATAAATTGGTTAAAAATTACTGGAACAATTAATAAAAAGAAATACCCAGCAAGCTGCTAAGTACCACAACATCATTTCTGTCTCAATAATGCCCCAACATGAATACTCTCAATAGATATATGTTTTAAACGTGCTCTTATAGATGTAAAATTTTGATACAATGAACACGAGCATATTCCCAGTTCAATGTAGCTTGTTCTCATATATTGAGTTTAAAATGTTCACAGTGACCATTGCCTCTTATGGGCAAAAAGTGTGAGCTCAAAGTCTGGTAACTATTGTGCTAAGTGTCTTACTTCTGCTTTTAGCTTCAAACACCTACTTTTATGCTATACTTACTCAAAATATTAAAATTGCCTCAATACTAGTCTATTCACTTAGGAGAGGATAAAAGAAAGAAAATGGAATGGAAACAACCATTGCAAAAATTACTTGCAAGTAATTTTCATTTGATAACTGTATTTTCTATCATATTATCATTCTTTTTTTTTGTTGACAGGTTTCCTAGATTTTGATCTTGTACTGCAATGTTGGTCTGTCAGAAAAAATTTATATTCTCCTAGCAGTTATAGTGGCATAGTACAGAATCATTTATGGGAGCAACTGTTGGATTGAAAAATGTGGCCTTACTAGAAAAGATATTTGGTAAATCATCATGTATTTATACTCCGAGGTCCCAGACAACAGACTGAATTCTCCTTTCTTTTTTTATTTTATCAAAATGGTAACATCTACATTGTTGTTGTTGAGCTGAATCAGCATTTCTAGGATATGCCTATATTTTCAGTGAAGGGACTTACAACTCTGGTGTCAGTATTCGAACTGGACTGAAGCCCAGCATTAAAATTAAGAACATTACTCCAGAGCTTTTGCATATGAGAATCATTGTTATGCTAGCTAGTCTCAAAAAGTCCAGTCTAATTGATATTCAAGAATACTTTACCTTATTTGTATACTTCATATATATTTCCAGCCAGGATCAGCTTCCTAGAAGTGTGTTTCAAACCTTAAAGAAGAGCAACACTGCAATCAAGAGGGTCTTTTCTGCATTTCTTTTCTTGCCAAAGAGAGAAGAATCTGAATTTTCTGGTTGACATTGATTTCAGTGTAAGCTGCAGGGTCATTAATGGCTTGTAGATAGAATTTTGTCACGCATAAATATTTTATTTCAACAGGACCATAAAAATAGAGATCTTAAACTGTCCATAAAACTGGAAGACGTAGGAAAAAAGACAGAGGCATACTCTCTAGTACTTATTGATGTGCTTTACTACTTGCAAGAGCTCTATAGTCAGCACTAATTTTTCTAAACTCTATTTATTTGGATTCAATTCTAATTCAGATGTGCTCTTAGAGGGGATTTTGTTTCTCCTTTCTCAACAACAAAAAAAACAAAACAAAACAAAACAAAACAAAACAAAAACCAACCCTGGTGGCATTCTTACAGCCATGGTTAGCTTTTTACTGAAAAGTGACAAGGTCATAAGAATATGCATGTCATGGTCAAAAGAACAAATCCTGATCCAGCTACATGTTATATCATGTGAAACATGTTATATCTCAAAGCTGATGAATATTGCAGTTTCCAAAAGCACTCAGGTTAATGATCAAACACTAAATTATTAATCAAATATTAGAAGTATTTTTTGACACTCTGGGCTTTCCTACTTTAAAAGCCTAGAAAGATTTATTTTTATTTGCATTATCAGACTGAAACATTAAAGTCCCAAGCTAATAACATAATTTCCTTCTAGGACAACAACAGTTTTATTAACGACACAAAACTGTTATCTGACCCCATCTTTTATTACTTTTATTTATAAACATCTCTGTCACTGTCCTAAGTACAGTCTTTAAAAACTTCTCTAATGCCTGTACTGAGTTTTTTTCTCTCTAAAAAAATGTGCTCTGATACACATTACTATCCCAGATGTCAGACTACTAAACATACTTAAGATCTAAATTTACTGAATCAATGGCAAAATCAGGGATTTCACCCAAGGCTGCCAAGTCTTTAAATGGAAATATAAGAGATCAGAGAATGTACTTTCAACTTTTTTTTAATTATTATTATTTTTATTTTAAAAGGATTCAAGCAAAAATACACATACTACTTAAGAAAATATGGAAGTGTAATTCTAGGATATTATATATAAAGTATATAGAAAGGAAAATATATATTTAAGCTATATTTTAATTCATCTGAATACATGTTGAATATATTACAACCTTTTTCATCTCACAAAAAGCAGAATTAAACAATTTCAGTTCAGACTGAATGAAATTATTTTTAAAGAACAATGGAAACAACATCTCTCTTGTAAATAGAAGTAGATAGAGTTTTATGAATTAATTAGTAAGTAACTCATTCTTGCACTATAAAGGAATTTGGCAGTGACATAAAACCCTCGTGGGCTCTTGTATAGGAAGCCAACAAACTAAAGAACATATTCCAAAAAAATCTGTAGAATATAAAGGCTAATATTTTTTTTCCAGTTACTTCTCAGTTTAAGGAATCCAGCAACACTCTGTCAAATAAAAAGATTAAAAAAAAAATTAAAAAAGAGGTCATTGCATTGTCATTCAGAAGTACACACAAAAAATAATATTTGAAAAAGAAACTGAGCACAGAGTATTAGTCTGATATATTGAGATAGAAAAGTATTCAAAGAATCTGTTTATGTAGGAAAACAGAGTGAAAGAACTGATATTTAAGCTGACAGCTCTTAAAAATCAAAAGTTGAGCTAAGAGAAGTATTATGAAAATTAGTAGAAAGTAGAGACTGTGTTGGCATTTTACACATTTTCAGGTAAACAATGTCTAAGACAAATCAATTTTGGAGTAACAGATACTGTAGTCTTCCTGGATAAAATCCTAAATATTAACCCAAATAAGCAATTTTTTTTCTGGTTTGCATAGGACATACAAAAAACAATATGTTGTATTGTTTATTTGAAAAGAGATGCTTCAATATTCTTTCCAGAAAAAAAAATAGGTGACTCCTATCACTAAGTAAGCTGCTGGTCTTCAGATTGTCACTGATGCTTTTTTACTATCACACTATCATATATTATTGCCTGAAGACCATTATGTCCACATTCAAGGAGATTTAACCTTATCACATCTCTACAAACAGAAGTACCAATGAGGTTAAACTTTGCTGGCAAATGCCTTTGGCTTTACAGGTTAGACCCACACACCCATACCTCTGCCTCAGAGTGCTGCATGGGCAGGCAAAATCTTAAAAAGTAAAATACAGGACAGAAAAAAGTGAGAGCTCCCATAAGACAGGAAATAGATTATCAATATGCAATTTTCCATCAAAATATGGCATCTGGTTTCCCTTAGAGACAAGGTAACTCAGCTAGTTGAGCAAAGGAAGTCAGCTGATGTAATCTTTTTGGATTTCAGTAAAGCTTTTGTTACGGTCTCTCCCCCGATATATTTCTGGATGAAATGTGCAGCACACAGCTGGATAATGCATCTTGTGGTGGGTGAGCAGCTGTTTCACAGGTCGGGCACAAAGGGCTACAGTCAATGGGGTGACATCAGACTGGTGACATCTCACTAGTCGGGTTACACAGGGCTCCATCCTCAGCTCTGTGCTCTTCAGCATCGCAAATTATTTGGACACAGAACTGAAAGGGATACTAATAAGTTTGCTGATGATACAAAACTGGTCTCTTGAAGGCAGGGAGACCCTTCAGAGACATTTCAACAAATTAGGGGTCTGGGCTCTCACCAACCACATGAACTTCAGAAACCCTGGATGTACAGACAGCCTGGGGAATGCGATGCTGGAAAGCAGTGCCATAGAAAGGGACCTGGGAGTCCTGTTTAATGGCAAGTTGAACACGAGCCAGCAGTGCCCTGGCAGCCAGGAGGGCCAACCCTGTCCTGGGGGGCATCAGGCACAGCATCACAGCCAGGCAAGGGAGGGATTGTCCTGCTCTGCTCTGAGCTGGGGCAGCCTCAGCTCCAGTGCTGGGGGCAGGTCTGGGTGCCAAAATATAAGACATTATTCTATTAGTGTCCAGTGAGAGGCAACAAAGATGGTGAAGGGTTTGGAGGTGAAGCCGTGTGAGGAATGGCTGAGGGCATTTGGTCTGTTCAGCCTGGAGGAGAGAAGGATGAGGGGAGACCTCACTGCAGCTACAGCTTCCTCATGAGGGGAAGAGGAGGGGCAGGCACTGATCTCTGCTCTGGGGTGACAGTGACAGGACCCGAGGGAATGGCCTGAAGTTGTGTCAGGGAAGGTTTTGCTTGGATATTAGGAAAAGGTTTTTCACTCAGAGGGTGTTTGGGCACTGGAACAGGCTCCCCAGGGAAGTGGTGACAGCACCAAGCCTGACACAGCTCAAAAGGTTTTTGGATAATGTTCTCAGGCCCATGGTGTGACCCTCATGGATGGTTATGGATGGAGCTGGACTTGATGATCCTTATGAGTCCCTTCCACCTTGGTCTTTTCTGTGATTCTGCAATCAATATTTTTAGTGGATTTAGTGCACTACTTGAGGCAACTAAGTTGAAGGAGGAATTCTGTTGTTCTTGCATTCCACACTAGATTTTCAGAAGTGAGAATTCAGTATTTTAAAAACGCAAAACTGATCTAATAATCTTACTATGTCACAAATATATCTCTTTTCCTACCTGTTAGACTCACTCATATCATCTTCTTGCTTTCCTAAAGGTCCAGATACATTTACTACTTCAGGGTTTTAAGAATGCATTTCTTTCTGAGTCTGAATTTCTTATATGAAAGGTGGTCCAAATTTTAGAATTTTTTCAATGAGCACAAATTTCAAATTCATTTAAGATATTACTCACTTTGTGTTTTCCAATATTATTCAATGTACCTTGAGCACGTCCCAGAAGTGCAGGCTCTTAAAAGCTACTTAAGCCTATAACTCCCCCTGAAATCAAGCTTGGGACCTGCTCTTCAGTGGGATCAAGCTCTTAAACTGTTAGTCACTTATTTAATTTGTAAGGAAATTGCGCCAGGTGATGGAAGAGGTATAAATAATTACAGAATATAGGAAGAGGAATAATATATTACTATTTAAGAATATAAATTGATATTTTTTTAAAAAAAGTCAACACTTTGAAAATATTTTTAGGGATGTAACCTGTTTGAAACCAATAGAACTAAATCACATGAAAAAACTGAGACAGAAGTTTACACACTTCCTGACTTAGTTTTGAAGGAGCAATTGTTCTCTTTGACAAATTAAACCTTATTTGATTCCTCAAGTATCAAAGCCCTGTGAAATTACACTGGCAGGTAATCTGAAGAGAGGAAAAAATAATTTGTCACTAGTTATTTTTGCTTATCTTCATCAACATATTAAAGACAGGCATGGTTTCACACAATTTTATAATAACAAGTTGTCTTATTCCTAATACAAACACGAAAAATTGATGTTATTATCAGTATATCACAACCAGACAAGAATAGATTACACCAAAGATGACATAACAAAAAATCAACTGCAGTCTGGAGGCAGCCAGTGGGGGGAAAAAAATGTGACTGATCTTGGAATATCTTCCAGAGTCAAAAGTATGGATCAGCCTTCTCCAATCAGATAAATCTGTTCACTGCCTAGATAACCCCAGAGCTTTGCCAGGCCAACTACCTGCTGTGTTTTTAGAGTTGCTCTTTCAGAGCTTCTTATGAGGGAGAAAAAATTGATGAAGTATGTAAAAATAAACCAAATTTCATAGAGCTAAGTTTTTCTTTGTTGCAGCAAAACCGTAGACCATAAAGTCATATTTTTAAATGCAACTCAGTTCTAAACTCTGCTGTAAGTCATCTTCTTGAAAAGCCTTAAAAGTGGGAACAAGGTCCCCCTGACATCTTTATAGAAGCTGTTTCTCTTTTTATTCAACTGCTTTTCCACACTACTTTTGTTATTCCTGTATTTCTCTTTAGTTTGCAGTTTAGTTTCACTGTCTCTGTTATAGTTAAGATCCTCTTGTCCTAGCTGTTCCTGCTTGTTTGTGAATAAACTGTCAAAACACAATTCTTAAAAGATCATTGGTATGAACTTTCAATGAACATGTATTAAGTATCTCAAAAGCCACAGAATCACATGGCAAATACTTATTTATGTTTTTCCCAATGGGCTCCAGTTCTAGGTTTGATCCAGGACATACTTCCATATATATGCGCTACTCTTTTCAACCAGGAGGTAGTTGCTTAAAGGATAACAGACAGCAGCTATCAGAACAATCAACTCTGGTCATTAAAAATTTTCCTTACAACACAATAGCACTACAAAATTTAAAAACACAGAATAAAGAACCTATCACAGCTACCATGGTATTCTTGCCTGTCCATGTTAACATTTTGGTTTTGGGTAACTCTTGTCCAGCTATCTTTCACAGTGCAGGCCACTGTGTATTTTAAAAGCTTTTTTTCCCAGGAGCTAATTGAGCTTTGTCTATATAAGTGAGCTGGTACCTGACACTGACAGCCTGCAGAAGGCAATTTCTCCAATTGCTTGAAAAGACTAAGGAGTCAGGCATGACAAAATGCAGCTTGGAATATCTGGCAGCAAGCCTATTAGGGCTGAAAAGATGCACAAATAGATTACTTACATAACATACACTCTCTTCATTTCTGTCATGTAACTCACTGTCCTGAAACAAAAATTGAAGCTTTACTTTTCCCCCCGCTACACAACTTGTCAGATGTTTTAAAAGTTGAATACATTACTTATTCTATATGAGATACAATTAAGTAGTATTCCTACTGCTTCTTGAAGCAAGCTTCCTTTTCATTCATTAATTTCCTCAGCATGGGCCCTCAGAACCTCATTAGACACACTTCATCTCAGCAACTGTTGCACGTTTCATGCACAAGATTTTGAAGGAAGAGTAAAACAGTTCTATTTCTTTCTGTAAGGCATGGCCTTCAGTTTTGTCTCTGAATATATACAGCACTTTAGTGACACAGAGGAGACTAGATTTTTATTCAAAACAGCCACAAACTGCCTCAGGATACAAGCAAATCAAGTCAAGCTGATATTAGCCAAGAAATTGTATACTGGGGGGTCTGCTCGAGAAAATGGTTTTGTTTTCTTAGAAAAAGCTTTTCTCAGCATCAGTTGACAACCTACCAGTATATTCAAACTATGCATATAGAAGAGTACAACCCAAACTACATCCCAATGGCATTACAGTGGTTTCATTAAAGAAAAGCTAAGGCACTTCCAAGACACTCCGTCATTCATGTTCTAAGGTTAGCCTCTCCCATGCCTAAATTGTAAACTTACCTGTGCATTAAGGATCGGTTCTGGCTCTATGAGAATCAGGACGCCTTAAACTACTGACTGCACTGATTTGGAACACAGCACTATTCTGTACAGTATTTAAACACAGGATCAGTTCCTGTTGAGTTAATTTTAGTGCCTTATAGTTTTGTTGAGGTAAGGCCAAGGAGTGCTTTAAGAACCCTCAAAGATTTATGCAAAACATCAGCTAATCTCACAATATAACAAGAAGCTTAGTTACATATGGAGTATTTACAGACTATTTAGCAAGCTTTAAGACTTTCACCTCTAAACTTGTCAGTACAGCATTTCAAAGATGTGTTCCAAGATCCTTCACATAACTGAAGTAAAGAAGGCTAGATAATGATTGCATAATCCACCTGAAATATGTATACCTGTAGGAGAAATAGATGGAGATTTTTATATTGAAATATGAATATGTAACTTTACTTACCCATTGCTTTTTCTAAAGAGAGACAGAATGAGTAGAACTTAAGAATTCCTCTTACATGGGGATTATTGAGAGGGGAAATACTAGAAAGCCTTAGAGACACATTCAAATGAGTTCTGTAGTATCACAGTCTACTATAAACTCTTTGAGGATTCATGTCCATATTTACGCCTCCCTGACACAATATTTGTAATCTTAAATAATTAATCTGTCAGCTTTCCCCTCCAAGTCTGATAGCTGGCTGAATTCAGTAATCAGATAGAAATTTCTGCTATTGCACAACCAAATTAGTATGCTGTAAACTTTTGAATGTCAGATTAAACCAGCAACATAGTTCTATTGTTTTGTGCTGAGGGGAATTAGAGAGAACTGGAAAGGCTGCTATACACATGAGTACGAAATCAAACGCTGTGCCAGCTCTGGAATGCAAAGTAGACACATACTGAGACAAATTTGCTCAGAGTAAAATCCCAATGGCATCAATAAATTTATGCTCAGGTAAAACAGGAGGAAGGTCTGGGGCTAGATATTCTTATTTTATTCTTATTCTTATTTTTCTAATTTACCTATAAAGAAAGAAAATATACTCTTCTAGTTCTGAAGCAAGAGCATTGGACCACACAGTTCCACTATGCTTGACTATGCCTGACCCAGTACAGGTCCAGCACAAAGAAGTGTTCCATCTTATCTATGCCTAATGAGAATGCAAGACTTACTACACCATAATTAGCTGTCAGGTTATTCACCCACCTGCAAGGAAGTCAGTCTGACAAGGGAACAAGCAGCTGTCTCACTGACAGCTGAAGTCACATCACAGCAAGAGATGCAGTTTGTCTCCAGGGGCTCTATTTCACAGTCAGATCAGAGATACGGAAGCCTCAGAGTCATATACAGAGGATATGTCAGTCTCTGTTAATAATACATTCAGCTATCACACTTCCATTCATGCATGAACATTTCAGGGTTTAGAATAAAGTGGGGGTGTTGTGGTTTTACCCCGGCTGGTAACTAAGCATCATATAGCTGCTCGATCACACTCCCCAGTCGGCATGGGCAAGAGAATTGCAGGGGTAAAACTGAGAAAACTCAAGGGTTGAGATAAAACAGTTTAAAAGGGAAAGTAAAAACTGCAAGCAAAAGCAAAGCAAGATGAGGAATTCAATCACTGCTTCCAATGGGCAGGCAAGTATTCATCTATCTTCAGGAGAGCACGGCCCCATCAGACATAACAGTATCTTTAAAAGTCAAATGCCCTAACTCCCAATGTCCCCCCTCCTTCCTTTTTCCCCATCTTTGTAAGTTGAGCATGATATCACATGGTGTGGAACATCCCTTGAATCAGTTGGGGTCAGCTGTCCCAGCCATCTATTCTCAAAAGCAACAGAGGTTGACTGCTTTGTTGCTGTGGTGGGCATGACCTTTAGGGAGCAGGGAGTCAGCCAAGAAAGAAATAGAAAATAAAAGGCAAGGAAAGCAACCCTCCAAAGAAGTCAGACTGACAAGCACATGGGTTGGATGTTCCATAAAGACCAGCAAAGGCCTGTGTGACTGGGGCTCCAGGAGCAGGGAATTCCCCTCTGTAGGGGGGCTTTGCTGAACTGGGCAGTCCTTGAAGAGCTCCAGAGGAGAAAAAACTATACGGTCTCTGGAAGCAAGATCGGGTTTTGCAGGAATATGACAAGGCTGTGGATCACATATGTAGGGAGAAGACACAAAAAAGCCAAAGCTCAATTAGAGCTGTAAGTGGGTAATATTTTGTCTGACAACAGGAAGGGGGTTTTCAGTATGGCAATAGCAACAGGAGTTCTAAAGAAAAGATTGGAGCAATGCTCTTTGACAATTTTTACCTGACAAAGAGAGATGAAACTTCATAGAATCATATATTTATAGGTGGTTTGGGTTAGAAGGGACCTTAAAGATCATTTCAAGCCTTCTGCCACCTTCCACTAGCCCAGGTTGCCCAGAGCCTACCTGGCCTTGAACACTTCCAGGGATGGGGCATCGTTAGCTTCTCTGGGCAATCTTTTCAAGTGTCTCACCACACACACTGGGGAGAATTTCTTCCTAATATCTGAACTAAACCACTCTCTTTCAGTTTAAAACTATTCCCTTTTGTCTTATTTGCTCTTTCAAAAGTCTGTTTCCAGATCTCTTTTAGGCCCCCTTTAGGCACTGGAAGGGGTTACTGGAGGGTGGTCCTGGAGCTTTCTCTTCTCCAAGCCTGTCTTCATAGGAGAGATGTTCAAAAAACAAACTTAACAAACAAGCAAACAAACCAACAAAACCCCACAAAATAAAAATAAACATACAAAAATAGAAACAAACAAGTAAACAAAAAAATTACAAAAAATCCCCACAACAAACAAAAAAAACCAAATCCAGAAGTCTAGTGATTTAGAGATTGTTTTGGCTCAGTGTTCAATAATGCTGGTGGACAGTGGATTAGATAATCTTTAAGGCCTCTTGAAATCCAAACTATTCTACAGTCTATAGTTCTTTGTTCAACTTATAGAGTGATTTCAATAAACTAATAGCTCTTTGGAAATAGATTATGGTTAATTTAAAAACTAAAAGTCAAGTGGGAATCAGAAAGTAAAAATGGTTAGAAAAAAAAGAAGGAAACTGTTAAGCATTATAGCATCCGTGAAACTAATTCTTGTATTCTCACTAGGTACTCTACAGTTTTCCAATTTACTTTTTAACTGAATTCTTCAACATGTAAGATTTAGCACCATCTTAAGAAAAAAATTATTTTAGGCTCCTACAGTTGGTTTGTATTTTGACTTATTATTTGCATTCTATGTATGCATTAGTGGACTATTGGTCAGCATAAAACATGGATTGCCATGTATAAAACATACATTAAGTCATGTATGCATTGCAACAGCTTCATTTTATATTTAAGTAGATGCAGTCAACAGTGACCATTGTTAATGGGCAGGTGAGTTAGAGTGAATAAGTACCAAACAGAATATAGAGGATACTGATTCACAAAAATAATTCAGTGTTACACCAGCACTGTAGAAATTAAAATTTTCAAGATTTCACAAATTAGCCTGCAAAAATAAACTGCACTGTATCTTTCTCATCATTTGCCCTTCTCCGGCCTCATAAAGAAATAACCTAACATTTTTTTATGAAATCCTTGATTAATTAGGATAATTTCTAATTTTGTGGTGTGATAGCTTTGTATGCCAAAGAATGTGGTGAATGGAGTTATATGCAGCTGATGGCCAGTCCCTTGCAGTGTTCCCTATGACTCAGTCTTGGGGCCAGACCTGTTTAATATCTTTATCAACAACCTGGACCATGAGCATCTCCTCACCAAGTTTGCAGATGACACGTGGCTGGATGGGAGTGCTGACCTGCTGGAAGGCAGAAGGCTCTGCCAAGGGATCTGGACAGGCAGGATTAATGGACAAAGGCCAACCGTGTGGAATTCAACAAGGCCAAGTATCAGGTCCTGCCCTTGGGTCATAACAAGCCCATGCAGTTCTGCAGGCTGGCGGAAAAGGTGCAGCAGTAAAGGACCTGTGGGTGTTGGTTGACAGTGACTGAACAAGATCTCACATGTGCCCAAGAATGCCAATGGCATCCTGGCCTGTATCAGCAATAGTGTGGCCAGCAGGAGCAGGACAGTGACTGTCCTTCTGTACTTGGCACTGGTGAGGTCACACCTTGAGTCCTGCGTCCAGTTCTGGGTCCCTCACTACAGGAAGGCAATTGAGGTGCTGGAGCATGTCCAGAGAAGGGCACTGGAGCTGGTGAAGGGTCTGGAGCACAGATCCTGTGAGAAGCAGCTGAGGAAGATAGAGTTTAGCCTGGAGAAAAGGAGGCTCAGGGGAGACCTCATCACTAAAAGGTGAAGTTGTAGGAAGGTGAGGGTCAATTTATTCTCCCAAGTAACAAGTGATACGACAAGAGGTACATGGCCTCAAGTTGCACCAGAGAAGGATTAGGTTGGACATTAGGAAAAATTCCTTCACCAGAAGGATGATCAAGCATTGGAACACGCTGCCCAGGGAAGGGGATGAGTCACCATCCCTGATGGTGTTTAAAAGGCAAGGCATGTAAATGTGGTACTTAGGGACGTGTTTTAGTGGTGGACTTCTCAGTGCTAGGTTTGGTTCAATGACCTTAAATGTCTTTTGCAACTCAAATAATTATATGATTCTTCAATGCCAGAATGCACTTCTGGAACTGAATAGGGTAGGGATAAATTAAATCAACCATTTACCCTTTTCAAATTATCCGTGTAGAGCAAAAGTAATTGACCAGCCTTAAATATAAGTTTTTTAAACCTTTTATGTCTTCACATTTGTCTTCAACAGACAGCATTTTAAAGAACTATTTGGCTTGCCCCCTAAATTAAGAAAATTTTGCCAGTACATGACACAATTGAAACATTCGTATTCTGGCAATTTTCTGAATGTTTGTTTAATGTAAATATGAGAGAAAAAGTCCTGCCTAATGAGTAAAATTTGCCTAGGCAGATGTGTCATTCTGCCCTTTAAAAATCTCAGAAAGCAACCATCTGGCCTCAAATCCATGTTGTTTTGACATTAAACTTCTTTTAGCTTTTTAAACACAACTGTCTTGAAGCTATCTGTAGTGACTGCTCAAGTCGCAGGTTTTTCAGTCTTCTCTTGAGAAAAAGATTAACAGTATAAACCTGATTATGAGAAGAATTTCAAAGTAGGGTGCAAATTCTATTAAATATCAAACACGACACATTTTTTTCAGATCACAGAGAACTCAACATCAAATCCCATTAGGTGAAGATGTGATTTTTCCATTAGTACCCATTCCTTCATCCTCTTCCCTCAAAATCACATGAATGAGTTTTAAAAAGCTGTGATCTCATCAGAAGTTAATGCTGTTGGGTTTTTTCTTAATTGTGTGAAGAGCAAAAAAGGTGAGTATTTCAGTTAGGATCTTCTCAAAAAGTATTCTAACTATTCATTAGGAATTTAATTTTTCTTTCTGCCCTGCTATCCAACACCATAATAAAATTAGGAATTTACCGTATTCAATTAGGATAGCTGTGGTAACATCTCAGACTTATCACCAAAATCTATTAATCATTTAATGGTAAAACCAAAAGTGTTAGAATTATGCCATTATTCAAAGCAAACAGATATACTCACTTGTTTCCCTTTAGGCTTATGACTTTCCTTATTTGTATAATTGGACAATAAATACCAAATGCAGAAAGAAACTAATTTGTCAGTCAGGCAGCATAGCAGATTGGGATAACTTGTTGCATATTTACTATATTTCTGATTATCTTGTCACGTGGAAACTTAGGTCAGTGAACTCCAGGCAAATTCAGCATCAATGTTGTTATTGCAATTTCAAGGTATTAAACATATGTTGCAACAGTATCAATTCATTCCTGAAATGTAGTGGTCCATTTTCCATAAGCTTCTTTCCATACAGTTGGTACAGTAACTGCACAAATTCACTTTTTAGAGCAATAAACCACATTATTTCTGTTGCAAAATCCACTGTTCTTGGCAAGTTAAATCAATTATTCAAATAATCAATAAATCAAGATGCAATTTTTAAGAAGGTATTTGTTTTGAAATAACATACTAAGCTTAAAATTGTATTGGTATTTCTTTGAAAATTTTTATTAGAGTGTAAGTTAATATAATAAAAAAAATTAAAACTGCAGGGAAAAATAAACATGCAATGGTTCTCGTAGCTGTCTAGAGTCTTTTTGCAAGGCAGTAAATAAACCAGTGTTGCTAAAAGAGTAATTAAAGTGTTACTTATATTTATAACAAACTGTCCACTGTAAAAAAAAATAGGAAATCCCAAAAAATTATTTTAAAAGGAAACTACTATTCATATATTTTTAATACTCCTTTCAAGGTTTTCAAGGCAGGTTTTCAAGGTATCCAGGCAATTCAAAAAGATGCAAAATGGTACACAGTAGAATTTTAATTGTATTGGGGAGAAAATACCTAGATGCTTTTAAAAACCTATGCCTAGGTGTCACTACAAATCGACTCAGAATGACCATTATGAGAGGTATGATATATAATTCTAAATTGAAAGACAGCTATACATTTGACTGAAATTAGTGAGAATTTCCTTTTGCAGGAAACTTCTCTATTATTATCACTCACACTATCCTTATACTTCTTTTCTTTGTTTTTTAGTATTCAAAGTTAATTTCCATCAGAGATTCTCAGTCAGACCCTGTTTCATTGCAGTTTCTGGGGGTCTGCCCCTCTGTAAAACTGGGAGACACTGGACCTGTTTGACAGACAGCCTCCAGAAAAGGGAAGAGGATGAAGCAGCTGCTGACAGGACAAGAAATGATGGTGACCATATGGCAATGGAAGAAAAAGGACTGGGGATTTGGTTTCATTTCTCTGGAAAATGTGTAACTCAGCCTCCTGAAACCCTTGGAACCATGATGGGAGAATTACTAAAGGAGAACATTGACATCAGATAAAGCCCACAGTGGAGGAAGAGTAACCACAGCATCAACACCAGTTCTGTCCAGGAGCTGTTGAGTAGGCAGAACCAGTTTTGGGGGGCTGAGAAAGAGGAGTTAGTGTAAATTATAAGAGTTAGGTGTATGAAATAAATTGGGGGAAATAAACTCCACTACCACAGAAAATTAAATGGCAATCAATAGGAAAAGAGGTGCAGCATAAGAGAATTACTGCTTGGACCCAGAGCAGGCAGCACAGCAGACCACCAGCAGCAATGTCTGAGATACAGAGCAGTGGAAGCACTGGAGAATGAAAATTCAGAGCCACCTTATCCATGACATGAAGCACTATCAAGACTGCAGCCAGGAACAGAGGACATGAGAGTCTGTAAAGGGAAAACAGTTCAAGGATGGTGCCATGCAGAGCTCTGCAGGAGAAGAGTGAAGACAGAGAACAGCATTAATTTTATTAATCATGAAAACCAAGTGCTGGGAAAAGAATGTAAAGCTTCAAGACAGCAGCAAGGGAGACCACAGCTCCTTGCTGTAGGCGCTACAAAAGATGAGAGCGATTGATCACAGCGTGACTAACACTGAGATCAAATGAGATGAATTGCAACTTTCAAGCAAGCAAAGAAAGCACTGGAGATACTCTTTTCTTGCTCTGGGACCACAAGAAGAATTGAATAGGGTCAATTCTAGGACTGAATTAATGTAAGAACAACTGAGTAGAATAGCATGATAGGTAGTGCTTTATGCAGCTTCACTTGCCTTGTTTTCATTGGCACATTTAATAACCTAGGGCAAATTCCGATAAATGAGTCAGATCAACAACTCATCTCTGAACAAAGCATTTGTATCCTCTCTGTGTCTGTAAAGTCAAAGCAATTTCCAGGGTCTATGTTTCCACTGCACATTTAGCACCACTAAAAATTACCTTGTAGAGTTAATATAATAGATGATATTTCATAGCTCAGCAGGTAATTTTTACAATTATTGTTTTTTAGACTCAGCATCATGGGTAAAGGGAAGGCAAAAAAATAGTAATGGCAAAAAAAAAGTAGTCTCTGAAAATAAAAATATCAATAAATAACAAATAGCCACTTAGGCCATTTATTCTGAACTGATGAAAAAAGTATCTGTGGGTAGACTTATTCCTGGAAACAGAAAAAGATCTTCCCTTCCCGGAACTTCCCTTCCTATGCAGCTGTAACATCTAAACCTCTACATTCTATTTCAGTATCATTCCTTTCCATAAATTGTTCCATGGATCTTAGTGACCAATCAACTCCCACTGGGATGAACTTTATAGTGAAATAGACAAAGGGAAAAAAAAAAAGAAAAACCTTACAAATAAAACCTGATATGGAATATATGCAATAAATATGTGATTACATTTTGAGTTATAACATTTTGCATTTTCTAATGTTGATATTTGCCTAAACAGTCAAGCTTCAAAAGTTGCATTTAGAAGCTTGACTAAATATTTTGCATACCAGAATTGCCTCTTTCATCAAGCCGTCATAGAAGTTTATGAAAGAATTTTTAAAATTAAATTAAAATTTTACTGTGATTTTGACACAAGATGATCCGGATATAGCAATCAAAACAATCCACTATCCTTCATTTCCGTCAATGTGAAGAAGGCAATCCAGGTGTTTCCCTTTTAATACAAATTTTCAGAGTGGTATGACTAGAAAAATATCACAGTATATAGCAACACTCCCCTTTCTGCCTTTGAAATCCACCACAATATTTATCTGAATGATGCAGTTTATGGTGTTCTGTGAATAGATATGTGGTCAGGCAGTCAGACAGAAGTTAACTTTCTTAATCTTTAAAATAATCCATGCTAATTTTGGAAAAAAAAGGAGAAATCTTATTCTTTTACATTATCGTGTTCTCAGAACTCATAATTTATTCAAACAGATTATATTTAAGAACTTTATTCTATTAATAGTCCAAATCTTCACACCATTGGGATTACTGTCCTTGTGGAGGAACCCTGATAGACACTCAATATGCAGAAACTCAGTATTAACTTATTGAACTTTTATTTATGTTCTTTGTTATTCCAGAAAGACTCTATTCTTCTTTGTTTCAAATCCAAATACCTAGATGTGGACTATTCCTGTTAATTAAATAAACTTGGAATAGTCTCTTCACCAAAATGCTAAATATAGTCATTCTTATAACTTAATGCAAAGAGAAAACAAGTGTAATTAAATTGCAAAATTTTGGGCCAGACAAAAGCAAAGTTGTCAGGTAGTTTTGTGTTGATGTTGGGTATGGCACAATTTCAGTTTTGTAGGGAACTAGATACTTTTGCAATGCCAAAAATATTGGATAAAATAATCTTCTTTTTTATGTATGTTACCCCTTAACACCACGTTCTTGGCGCAAAAACAATGCAAAATTCTGTTGAAGGATTCCTGTATGGAAACACAGCTTTTTTTTTTTGCATTTATTTCCAATGGAAGTTTGGCTCACATTTTAGAATTTTTTGTGTAATTTCTTTCTGACTCTGACAAATGTTTCCTTTATTCTTGAAAATAATTCAAGTTAACAAAGGAACCAATGGAGCTTTTGCAAATGCACGTATCTCTGTAAAGCTGTAAAGTTCAATCACTTATTGATTCATCCAGGTTCCTCTACACTGCCTCCCAAAGCAGTTTTAATACTGAAAAGAAAAGAAAAATACCAAAGTTATGGTTTAATGGCAAAGTCATTTGTGGTGATCAACTACCACTCATACAGCTTTGATGACAAATTACTTATAAAAGGTGATTTTGTCAAGATGATAAAGTACTCGTAGCTACATTTTGACACACAGAAAAAATTGCAGTATGATTGTGGTTTCCATAATGCTTACCCAAGTTTCTGAAGCATACTCATAGATTCCTCTTCTGCACAACTTGCTCCACATACTAGGTCCATTTTGCTGCTTTAGAAATACATTATCTTTATCTTCTTTGCTATCTAACAAAAATGTTTCTGTCAAGCCAAACACTGAAACTACCCACAATGTATCTCATTCTTGATCAGTACTGAAAAAAGCAAAACCACTCACCAAAGCAGTAGGTAGCCATATGCATTTAAGCAATGAAGAAAGAGGTAAATTGGGCTGACTTCTACATCAGGCACTAAGTTCTTATCAATTCAGCTATCAGAGTTACACTCATTTACCTGAGAAGTAAACCTTCCTGAAGCATTAAGGAATTAAAGGATTAATCTTCCTTGATTCTGCATACTCTGCAGCCAGGAGAGATATATGAGTGCAGCACTCTACAGGATCAGGCTTCTCAATCAGTCTGTAAACAAAGGGTGTAGGTGAGAAGGAAAGGAAAATAATGCAAGTTGTTTATCTTGAGTGGAACAGGCTTCAAGTATAAAAAATTACAATTGCTTGCAGAGTATTTATAATCTGAAACAACACACAACTTTTTCCTCCATTTAATAAACTCCCTGAAAAAGCTCTGGTCACTTACTACAACCTCTTAGTTAAAAATGCATGTCTAGTGAGTATACATGATCCTGTAAGCTATGGTGAACAAAATTAGAGGGACAGAGAAGAGGGAGAGGAGGACCAAATTACCAAGGAAAGAATAATGTGATGGATCTGTGCAGCAGACAAAGGCACAGCACAGTGAATTTTTTAAGAACTTTACTTGTAGGTAAAGTCAGTTCAAACACTTTCAATATTTTGCACATAAGGAGAGGTCAGTCTGCACCCGAACAAGCAAATGTGTTAGGGAATTGCATTCACTCAGCAAAAACTCCAACGAAAGTAGGCATGGCAAGAAAAATTTCATGTTTGATGGAGTTTATAATGTTGTTAAGAAGTTATCAAAGAAGGGCAGCAGGCTGAAGCTATAACATGGTACAACTTTGTCTCACTTTATTTCTACCCATTGTGGCTTAGAAAGAGAGCATGATTTTTCTCCAAATTATGCACCACTGGGTTAAGGAAACTTTAAATCAAGTCTCAGTTTCATGACAGGCTTCCTGAGTGAACCTTGAGCCATTAAATATCTTCACAGTTTATTCCCTAATTAGCAGGATTATTGGTATTTCAACTGTTTACACCATTTAAATATCGTGAAGGTATTTGATTCTTTGTGGAGTTATTACTTTTTTTGGTGTTACCACAGCACAGTGATTGATTGACATCACTCCTTCAGCTGTAAACAATATATTTTTGTGGGTGTGTGAGTGCCATCACTTCCCAAATCAGACTTTCATTAAAGGATGTGAGAAAGAGTGAGGGAAAGAAAAGGGGGAAAGAGAGATAAGGAGGGAGGGAAGAAGAAGAAGAAGAAGAAGAAGAAGAAGAAGAAGAAGAAGAAGAAGAAGAAGAAGAAGAAGAAGAAGAAGAAGAACAAGAACAAGAACAAGAACAAGAACAAGAAAGGTGTGAATTGTGTACTGAGTGCATTATGAAATGAACCATCAGCTTTAGATGATGAGATTTAGTTCACTAAAAGTAAAGAAATAAATGTCAGAAAACCTCACAGACATTGTACCTGGACCTCAAGAAAACTTTTGTTGCCTGCCTCCAGAAGCAACAGAAAATTCATGAATGTGCAAGTATTTTGATGATTCTTTAGAAGACACTGTCCAGTACATTTGTCACAGCTCAGTTTTTCAGACATTGGTTTGTAAAAAGATGTGATCTACCTTTGATGCACCTTAATTAACCAAACATAATAATATTTTGTCCTGATTTTCAAGTCTTGACAGTATCAAACTGTCCTGGTTTCAGCTGGGATAGAATTAATTTCTTCTCAGTAGCTGTTACAGCGCTGTGTTTTGAATTGAAATGAGAATGGTGTTGGCAAATCTGACGTTTTTGTGGTTTGGGTAAGTCATGCAAGTGAATGGTTTTTTGTTTGTTGGTTTGGCTTTTTTTAAACTTGTTTGGGCTTTTTTTTGGTTTTTTTTTCCCATGTTCTTCTAGTGGGTACACAGAAAAAAGCTGGGACAGGTGACCTGACTTAACCAAAGGGATATTCCACACCATAGAATGTCCAGCCTGGTATAAAAAATGATATGAATTACCAAGAAGTGTGGCTTGTCTGGATTTGGGAAGGGGAGTCTGGCATTAGTCAGTGGGCAATGAACAGCTATGAATCACTTGTTTTCCCTTTTTATATCATTATTATTATTTACCCCTATTATTATATTTTACTTTATTTTCAATTATTACAAAGTTCTTATTTCAACATACACGTCTTGCTTTAATTCTCCTCCGGATTCCACCAGGGTGGAAACAGAGGGAGGGTTGAGTGAATGGCTGCATGGTGCTTAATATTGAGCCTTTTTAGAACCACAATACAAAGTTTTCTGCTTTTTGATAGAAATACATTTTACATTGAAAAAAACCAAAAAATTTATGGGAAATTTCTGACCTGTATGACAGTAAGTCAGGCTAGGATTACTGATTTGCCTTTTTTAATGTTCAAGGGTTGAAATTTTTTGGTACAGAAATAGAAAATCATAAAATTATTTCTCTACATGAGTATAATTCCTTTCAGTCCATTGCACTGTTCCATCCCCATACACATAAGCATCTACATATCATTTCCTTATTCCCCTGAAACCACAACCACCTGCCTCTGCAGGACTGAACTACCAGTACTGTTACATGATTTTATACAATTTCTCAAATTACAGTTTAAAGATTTTCTAGTGTGGCATTTACCCACATGACTAGATTAGGTCACTGTCAGGATTTCCATCAAATCCCTTTGCACTAGTATTTTATGACTATTTCAATTTTCAAGACCAATATAAGTGGCATAAAATAAAATACAATATAATAAAGTAAAATAAAGAAAATAATAAAAACAGAGAATGAAGGAGGAGGATAAGTTATAGACAATAATAAAAGACGTGATTAACGGGCAGTGATTCATAATGCTGTGTTTTAGTGGTTTCACTGTGTAGAAGAGAAACATAATTACATTAGCAGCAAACTAAAAATATTTTAGAATCTTTTGGAAGGGCAATATTCAAACATCAAAAATACATAATGCAGCTCAGCTTAAAGTACTTCTGAGTACAGATTAAGAAGAAAGATCAGGAGGCTGCAGGAATTGTCATATACCCTTCATCAGAATAGCATGGTCCCTCTAAATAATAACTAAGACTGTCACAGGGCAACATACAGCCAAAAAACCACAGGAACCCCCTGAAACCACAGGTGTGTACGACTGTGTCATTGGCACTGTTAAGAAGCAATTATCATTTCTGATGGATATCATCTCTATTGTTACCTTTATTTCAGCATCCTCCCCTGATTCCTCAAGTGCATTAAGGACTATTATGATGCTTTCAATTTAATGCTTGTAACAAACTGCTTATAGGCATAAGATCTTAGAACACTCTGTGCTTACTCCTAGTAGGGCTGCTTGGGATAGGCACAACTTGACCAAAAATAGGTATTTCTTAATGTTAAAAATGTGAGGAAATAAAAAACATATAGGAGAGTACTGTAGAACAGATAGAGTTCAAGTGTTTAATCACTCTTTAAAGCTCAGGGATCATCCATTCCCAGAGACAGAACTCCAAGCTCATGGGAAAATGAAGAGATCTTATTTGTTGGAAGTGATGTTCATTTTCAGTTTCATCCCTGTGTACTGGTGACATTATCATATTATTTGTATCTTACGTCTCTGAAACATCCCAATTGAATTACAGCTTTACAGTATATGGTTGGATGAAGACGATTTTGAATGCAAGACATACCATACTTATTACTTATTTTTTTAAGCATTTTAGCAACTGATGCTTAAATAACATTCAAGTAATTGGCTAATTCAATCAAAATTCAATTTTTCTTTGAAGAGAAACATTTTTTTTACCTGGTTTTGTTTGGATTATTATTGCTTAAGTCATTTTCACATTTATTTTATTCCTCATTAAGCTTGTACTACCTTCTTCTCCTGTGACATAGTGAAAGTGTCACAATAGCAAATTTCAGTTTCTTGACTTGTTTTCCAATAAAAGATAAAATCAATAGCTCTAGTTCCACACTTTGTCATAAGCTCCATACACTGGCACCAAAGCGGACCAAGAAAGGAAGTGTAACTATGATTGGGCATCTATATTTTTAGAGACTTGTCCCTTGTGTCAAGGCATCAGAGCTGGTTTTAAATTACCCTGGCTATGGGGCCAACCAAGCAACAGTAGCCTGGACTTTGAGATGGGTGAGTTGTTCCTCCTGCAATGTTAGGCTACCATTTTCCATCTGAATTGGGTAGTATGGCTGTCCTTGCACAGTGCTCTTTTCAGAAATATGCATCACAGAGTTACTTCTTGCCCTACTTGATTTTGGGCTTTGATGGGAACAAGTTCAGTCTGCCTTCAAGTTCAATTCCCACAGCCTTTTTCTGGGGATACCTTTGCTGGGGATTTGGAAGCCAATAGCAATGAAAAGAGTGGTGTCAAAAGTCATTAAAAATGTGTGACTCCTTTATCCACACAAGTCAAGAAGAGGGCCACAAAAATTCTGAAACATCTGGAGCACCTCTCTTTTGAAAACTTGCTAAGAGATTTAGAATTGTTCGGCCTGGAGAAGAGAAGGCTCCAGGAACAGCTTATTACAGCTTTTCAGTACTTATAGGAGGCTTATAAGAAAGATGGGGAGAAACTCTTAATAAGACCTGAAGCAATAAGGCAAACGGTAATGGTAATGGTTTTAAAATAAAGAGGGTAAGTTCAGACTAGACATAAGGAAGAAATTTTATACAATAAGTGTGGTGACACAAAGAAATTGGTTGTCCAGAAAGGTATACATGCTTCATCCCTGCACAGATTTAAGGTTAGGTAGGATGGTGCTCTGAACAATCTGATCTAGTGGAAGATGTCTCTGCTCATTTCATGAGTATTGGGCGAGATGACCTTTAATGTCCCTTCTAACTGAAGCCATTTTATGATTCTATGTGTCTGTGAAATTAGGGTCCTTATCATTCATCAGAGAGGACAGGTTTTTTCAGTGGCTGTCAAAAAACCAGACATCTCTATAGCTGTGACATGAAGGCATATTTTCACTGTGGAGAAGGGCAGTGGCCCATGCTAGTCTGTTGTTTGGGGCATTTGAGCTGAATGTATAAAGTTCAAAAGCTGAATGCACTCCATTGTATCAGGGGACCATATTGCCTTTTGAATATAGAATTAAAATCTGAGTAAATAAAATCAAAGAAGGCAAAGTTCCAACTCCCATCAATGGCAATGTTTGCTTGTGAGCCGTTTTTGCCTTTAAAATCTTTCCTTTGCATAATGTAGAAAATAGGTTCTGCTTTACTATTAATGTGCTATTTTCTGTTCAAAAAGAGAGAAGTTACACAAAGGCTCTCAAAATTATAAAAAATACAGAGCACTTCAAATGTGTTTGGAGGATAACAGGGGTTCATTAGCTGAGTAAACTAGAGATATTATAACTGTAGCAAATAAATTCACTGATTTTAAAATATGTTCATATTTACTTGATTTTGGTGATTAAGCAAAGGAAATTTCTTGTCTGGTTCTGAAGATTTCTGCAGAACAAAGCTATGAAGAATACCCATACTCTTCCTTGTTAAAAATACTTTGATAAATCCTATCAAGCCAGAATCACTGAAAGTCTAAGTATTTCTGTGCTGAGTGTTGTTGCAGTGCCATTTTGTGAAAGACTGATCTCAGAGAAGGAGAAGATAATAAATGAAAAGGATCTTTTTTAGAAAAGGGCAAGATCAAATTTCTTTAATCAGGAAATATTAAATCTTCAGTCTTTCATCTGGAGCTTCATCGAGGTGTATTTCCAGAAAAAAAACCCCAAGGTTTTGTAGCAGGTTTTATGGGCCATATCCCTAAGCCCACAAGGCTTAGGAGAGTTCATATATTTCTGCCATTAACTGGTTGCTCTCCAGGCCTTCCAATCTTACATCTTTCTGTTGTAGGACTTTCTATTTCATCTAGTGCCAAGTTTTTGTCCAAGCTTGGTTTCACCATCCCTTTTCACTCAGATGGGGGAACTGACTCCTGTGTTGCCCTTTCCCTGGGGGCTCAGCCATCTGCATCTCCAGGAGCAGCAGCCAAGCACAGAAATGGCCATGCACAGACGACAGACATCACTGCAGAGGAAAAACAGTGTGGTCTTTGCATGTGCAGCATCCTTCTGCTTTCTCTCCATTGCCTTTGCTGCTTCTGACTGAAACAAAAGAGAACAACTGCACAGCTCAGGCACAAGAGAGCTGACCATTTTGGCCTTGCTTTCCAAAATAATAAAATGAGAACTAGCTCTCATGAAAAACTACTTCTCTAAATCTTATTAGAGTTGAGAATAACCTTTTCAGTAACCTGGACAGATTGTGAGTCAGAGCTTTTACCGCCCAGTGCAGCATGTAATGCACCTACAAAACAATCTGACTAGAGACATGAAACTGCTTAGAGAAATTACACAATCTAGAGCAATGGAGTGGCCACATTTTTCAAATACAGAAGTATGCAGAGTTAAAGGAGAGAACAAAATAACTATTAGTTAGAGCTTTTTTGTTTCTAAATGAATTTTATTGACTTTTTTCAAATGTTATCCTCTTAGCATTACAACTTTTTTGTTCTCTCTGTCCTTTATCTATTAAATGGTCTCCTTTGAGATTATGACGCTGATTTTCAGTTGATAATTATCTTGGTTTAATGGGTCTAAGGTCTCTTGGTTTAATGTTTGTCATTAACAGGGTGTGTCTGTACAATATACCTTTGGTTGAAAAGAAGTTTATCATCCCATTAAAATTTCCTCAGCTAAATAAAAAATAAATTCACCTCCTCCCTTTCTCTTAAGATTCCAGTTTTATAAATTTGAGGTGAGTATTTATCTTCCAGAAAGAAGAGAGGTTGCTGTCACAAAAGCTTTAGGTCTCCCGGTAGATATGACATAATCATTTATGAAATATATTTGCCCACAGTGACCCACTTGTGACCTAGTATAGCTTATGATTAAAGCCAAGATTGTGGAGTGAGTTTGCCTGCCAAGATTGCTGAGTGAGTTTGCCATTTGAGATGAAAGTAAGGTCCCTTTCATACATTCTTGACAAGGTTATCTAAAAGAACAGAAGAACAAACACAACATTCATCCTCAAAGGGAAGAAGGAGGAATGCAGATGCATGGATGTGTGTCTCTCTGTCTGTCTTTGGGTGTGTGTGAGAGGAACATTGGTTATGCATTACAAAAAATCTTAGTCCTATTTTTTTCCTCCTAAGATGTCACCACTAAATCCAATCTAAATTTATACTGCAAGATGGCAAAACTTGGTCTAAAATGAATGTCAATAAAAAAAAATAATGAGCCAAATAATCGGCTCATTCTCTAACTGCATCCTGCCTGTACTGTCAGGTGTTCGGACTAACTTAGGTGAGCTACAGATAAGGTCAAACTGGCTGCTGCAGGACTGACAGACAACTTCTTCCAGGCTCCAAAAAAATCCAAAGACTCACAGCCATTCCATAAAAATGAGACTTTATATCTCACTTCTATCTAATTTCCATGATCTTTCAATTTTTTTTCATCACAGTATGCTGCCATAGCACCTGTAGCACATCCCCAGAGTGTCCAGGCAGTCACTGTGAGCTGAGGCTGTCAGATGAAGAGTGGCAATCAGTATATCCCTCCATGTAGGAGCATGGTCCACATGTTCTAACTGATATAATTGCTGTACTGCATGCACTGTTTAATGGATCAGCTTTTCCCTCTCTTTCTTCCCAGGACTGTTGCCCTCAAAGATTCTGGGCATCTGGGGAAATTTCTAAGTCAGAATTGAAAGATGTCTACATCAGGCCAAATCTTGTCCAACTACTAACTTGTCCACTGAAAAGTCATTCCAATCCTTTTTCCCAAGTGTGTATTTTGATTTCTTCCTCAAGCTCAATACGAATGAAAACACTTAAAATGCCTTTCTTCTGAAGTTAGGATTTTCCCTATGCACAAAATTTCAGTTAAACAAGTTGACCCTCCTAATATATGTTTCTAGAAAATTGCATTTTTAACAGGGAGTGGGAGACGGCTTGACACATCATGAAGTCCTTGTTCATTGAAAATTTGTCTACAGACCAGACAAATATGGATTAGGCAATCAAGCATAATTTATGCCAGCTCATAATATAAGGTAGAAATGTATGATTAGCAGCTGTTTCAAAAAACAGTGTGCAAGGAAATGAAACCAAGTTCATGTTGCTTACACGGAGAACAGGGACAGCACCATTTAATGACATGCAGCACACCCACTGTGCAGAAAAACTTCTCAAATACAGTATTGTGCAGTGGGACAGGACAGACCAACACGAAGGGGCACCTCAGAGGGTCACATTTTTTAGTTCAACACTATGTCAGGGCAAACCAATCCTTCCTTACAATGAGGAAATAAATTCGTATTCAAAGGGCTAGAATTGAGTATAAAGTATTCAGATTTTAGAACAGGAAGACCCATCTAATGGCCATAAAAGAACTTCCTTCCATATTGAGCTATGGGAAAACAGAAATTTTGCTGTATTTTCTGTTTTTCACAATGAGTGATCATGTACAAATCATTAATACCTTTGATTTACTTAAACAGACATCATTTAATGATAGTTCATGTGTGTGATTTAATCCTGCATCCCATGAAGCTCCCACAGGCAGTGTTTTTTCTCCCTCTTTCCCAACATTCCTACCAGTCTTGACCTTCAGAAGAATGGACAGATGTGTAAGAGGTAGATGATGAATTAATTTTTAAAAAATTATTACAAATATATTTCAAAATTTAGTTAAAACTCAGCTGATTATTTTTTTAACTTGGTGCCCTTTACAGCTTTGCCATAGTGTAGATACATATCACAGAAAACAGAACAACTAAGAAGTCTAACATTGCAACATTATGACCCAATCTTAAACTCAGCCAAAGACAAAAAGCAAACTGTGGGGTCCTTTTATTTACAGTGATTTCAAAAGCACTGAGATGATAGTTAAAGAGGTAAAAAAGGAAAAATTTATTTCTGCCACTTTCCTTCCAATTCACTGTGCCAATAAGAATATTAAAATTATGAAGGAAATAAGAATTGAGTAGAAGAAAAATAAATTATCCACTCTGCTAAGCTTTTTGGACTGGCCTGCAGGAGGTCCTGATTTTACTTCAGTTTTGCTGCCAGCAGTAAGCAATCCTGATTGTTTTCACATTTGCATCAAGGAGAAAGTAATATACTTGTTAGGTAAGTAAAAATTAGAAGTAAAATTACAAAGATATCGTTATCAAAGTAATTATTTAATTATTATTAAAACTCCTTTATTTGAAAGCATTTTATATAACAATTCCCCTATGTTTCCTTCGGGTACCATACACTGGTATCAAAATGCTTTCTAGTTGTATATTCATGCCAGAAAAAGCTGCCCTTCAATTTTCTTCTTAGGCAAACTTCTCACTAAAATCAACAAGCTCTGCATATTTGTGTTTTAGTCCATTTCACTTGATTTTGGTTACACAAATCATGAGATGCTTAACCTCTTTGTTTTAAACTTAGAGGAATTAATATGTCATGTTATGGTCAAGAATTGACTTGCATTGACTTGTTTTAGGTTCTTTGTCTGGACCTGATACAATCTAGAAATTCCGGCTTTAAATTAATTTTAAAGAACTATTATTAGGTGAAAAAAAAGAAATTAATGTTTAAAAAGTCATGTATTTTTTACAACGAAATTCAGTTTGGTATCATGAGCATATATCACTTCAATATTTTTGGATAAATAAATTCCACTGAGCAGTTTGCACCACAGGTTGCTGAGTGAGCATTTTGTCTCCATTTCTTGAACTGTGCACTCTGGTCATTGCACATTCTGGGAAGGTTTTGCTGCCCTGAAGTGATGTGTTTTTCAGTGACACATCAGCGTGTCAGTGAATACACCACAGAATTTCTATGGAAACTCTGACAGACTCTTAAATATAGCAGGTGCCACTTACACATTCATGTTCTCTGAACATCTAAAGTAATCAAGGGAACATAACAAATATATTTGAGGCATTTTTCTAAAGGGCTTGCAAAGGCTTTCAGAGAACATGGATAGTTTCTGAATGAACCAGAAGAAAATTTTTAATGAAGTAAAACTTTTAATTCTACAAGAAATCCACAATTTCTGCATAAAATACTGTTACTTGGAATGAAGGAAATAGTGTACTTCAGCATAAATCTGATTTGAAAGAGGCAAGGGAAGACCTGTAATGGGATTCTGTTCAATTGGAAAGTGTATGTTTCTTCAAGGTGAGCTTAGATCTCAAAACAATACACTGAACAAACTGTATTTAATGAATAGTTTCCTACAAAAATTGATAAATTTTTGTAACTCTGTCTTAGTTTCTAAATACAGATTTGTTGAGGGTTTAAGTGATAACAAAAGATTAATGTATGCTGCCTAGATCATCTAGAATTTGGTTCTTTAGTATGATATAAAACTATTTCTTTTTTTTATCACAGCCCACAAGTTTTCTGGCTTTCACCCTTCTGATTCCATCCTCGATCCCACTGGTGGGGGAATGAGTGAGTGGCTGCTGGCCACCACAATGGGGGAGTTATGTTTATGTTTTAAAAAACCTTTACAGCTGAGTATAGAAATACACCAGTTTCTAGTTATTTTTAATAGAATCTTTGACTGTTCCAGAAAATAAGCTACAATTACTCTTTCATCCTTAATTGCCATTCTCTTCATCTGCTATGCCACTAGGATGGACAAGCAAGCAAGACTGACTTCAATGGCAAAATAGATTATTTTTGTTGGTTTTCTGTTGGTTTTCTCTTTTCAGCAAACCCGAACTCGTTTCTTTCTCAATGAAAACCCCTACAAATATTGATGATTTTTTGTTTAACACCTGAATTTAATTTCTTAAGTTTTATCATGAAAACTTCGTGCAATTGATTCTTGGAATATGACTCATTGAAACCAAGGAATTGCTGCACTGATGTGTTGTACATTTCACATCTAGACAGGTCATGGAAATATTTGTGCCACCTGCCTTGTGGAATCCTTCTAATGAGAAATCCCCTAGTACAGCATTCAATTGCCTTGCACATTTAAACAGGGACATTCACAGAAAATTGACTTGTCTCACTGATTTTTATCAATTCTCACTTTTAAATTCAGTGAATTGTTCTTTTGTTGATCAGTCTGAGCACTTAGCCACTTTTATAAAAAGCAGCATTTAGTCATACACCGAATGCCAAACAATGCTGTAAGATTCACTTTACAAATTACTAATGATGTGTTTATCCACAGAAATTTGTATAGCAGCAGAAAATATCAGAATGCTGATGTTCAGCACTTCCTGAAAAACAGGCCTGTTTTGGGCTTATTTAAATCCAAAGACTCCAAGGACTTTCAATTTACTTGTTAGATATGAAAACTGGGAGGAATTCATCCTGTGCTTTATTGACCTTGACAAACCATGCCATGTCCCATATGACCCATATAGAGCCCCATGAAAGCAACAAAGCAAGAATTAAGCAGCATTTTACCATGATCATACTACAGAGATTGGCTTTTGCATATTAGACAATTTTTCTTGCACAACAGGCAATCATCAGAAACCAGACATATTTTCAGATTGTTCTCCAATTTGTGTATAACATTGGATCTTCTTTTTTTGCCACTGTTACTTAGGGCTCAAAGAGGAAGTCTAGACATTTCATCACTTTCTTCAAAGGAAACAGTTGAGAAGCAAGTCTTATTACCCAAGACTAGCAGATTCAAAAGAGGAATTATTTGAATGGAACATGGTTATTTTACTTTGCCTTTCATACTTCATAATTTCTTCAGTTTACAATTTTTCAAATTTATTTGGTCCTGGAGTGTGTGGTTCTGCAGCTGCCAATAATGAAAGCTTTCATTTTTCAACAATCACAAAATAAGGTATCTGTTAACACCTCCTAGTAAAGGAAAAAAATGTACAAAAAAATGTACAAAAGCTTTCATGTTTTGTCAGATAGCTCTTGTCAAAACAAGGGAAGGTTGAGAGGAAAGTGCAGGATCTTTACAATCACATGTGAATGGTTCTGCCGATATGTGGTTCTGGTACAGTAACTGTGAATTAGTTCAATACTTCCATTTTCATTCTAGTTTTTCCTCACCTCTTTTCTGTTTTTTCTACTTTGATAGTATGTTCTCCCCATAATGTCATCCATCTGTCTCTACATTTATATCTTCCTTTTCCTTTTTTTATTCTCCAAATCTGATATTTATCAGGGACTTGGTAAAGAAAATTAACTGAAACAATGTTCTCTGCACTGTAAAACTGAACAATGTATTTGAGATCAATTGTATCTTCTTACTGGCTGCAATAAAACTTCAAAACCTGAAGTATAAGTGTGTAAAACTTATCAATAGAAAACAAGAAAATCTGACCAAATATTTTCCATGGCTTTAATACTTGCAAGTCTTGAATACTCAGTGCCTTCCACTATCTGCAATTTTTTCTAAATAGTTTTTTCCATCCAGATCAAAAAAGTTAGCCAGAACTTCCAGTTTTTCCTTCTAGTGTCATTGTCACCATATATTTCCTTCTGGTGTCTGTGTCACCCACACACCAGATAGTTTTAGTGTCTGTGTGACTCAGCTTGTGAAGTAACTTGATCTCACTCTACCTTTCCCATTTGCTTTACTAATGGCGTTTCTAAATTCAGGTTATATTGCAGATTTATTTTCAACTAATACACTGAGTAGCACAGAAATCTTCCTGTCAGCTGTTTTAAGAAGGTTTATGGCCTTGAAACAGGAACTGAAAAAAATATAAAAGGCAGAACATTCCTGGTTTTTAGCTATCCTAAAACAGCAACAGTACATTTCAGCTTTAGCATATACATGTCTTTGCCATTTACCTAAATCCACCTAAAACATATTTAATTTCTTAGTTTTTGGAACAGTTTTTTGACACATCTAATAAAATCGTGAAAATATATTTTTAGTCCTAACTAAGAACTCACTTGTCCTTTTGCCAACAAATATCTCCCAGTAATAATAATTTAGTCACTTACTAATATGCATTTCCAAAAGCCTGTTATAACATATCCTCACATGCTGTCTCAAGTTAAGTTTGCTCCACCTTTATCAGAATTTTTTAGAATTGCACAAAGTTCTACACTGGACCGCTTGTCCAGATGAGATTGTAATGTGAAAACTGAGGTGGCTGAGACACAAAACATACATCATTTCAGTACTTTGCTGCAAAACTCTACAAAGTCGTGGTGTCTGAGGATAAGTACCCAAAATTTTAAATCCATTACATACAGTAAATTCCAGAATATCAAATAAAGAATACAAATTTCTGAAGTAATGTTAATATTTGAGGTCCCCCCAAAAAATTATTAGACTAATACTCTGTCAAATGGAGTATTTTGATCTTGTCGACTCCAACTTTCATGTGTATCAAACTTTGTGGCAGTAACAGTAAAAGCTGTAGTCCTGAAGAGAAAATCAGCTCTCATTGAGGATCTAATTGTTCCATTGCAATCATCTTGGTCTTTAACCTGACTTGTCAGTGTGACAATGTATGCTTCGAATGAGCAGTCTATGTATTTAGGAAAAAAATCGCCCTGGGATTTTGAGCAATGTGATAGTTTATATTGGAAGGAGTTCTGGTGCTTCATTATATGTCAACAATCTTACAGGCTTAACAAAGAATACAAGACGTTTTTAGCTGTATGTGTAGGCAGCTGAGAGTCTTTAGGGCTCTGGTCAAGAAAAAAACAGAATATTTTAGGAAGTGCCTCTGGAACAAATCTAATTCAACTCTGGACTTAAAACAGGATTGACATTAAGGTGAGATCTGACACTCTGTGTTGTTCAGCTGAGCCCTGTGATTCACCAGTCTCCCTGTGAATCCCCAGTAGCCCAGCAGAAGAATCTAAATAGCTACTAAATGAGTTAGGACTACCAAAAAAAAAAAAAAAAAAAGGAAAAAAGAAGTGGAGATCTCATCTCTGAGGTCAGGAGAAACAAAATAATCATCCACGAATGGTATGAGTTTTCTGATAACTGTAAGAAGTGACAGAGCATTTTTAAGTGGCAAACTAGCTATGATCATGGTTGGAATATTTCTGTTCATTTCTATTCACCTGTTTTTGTGGACTTCACGAAATACAAGACAGGCAGCCCATTTAAAACTACAAAATCGTACATTTTTTCTGCTTAATCTGGTTTATTGAAAAAACAATTTGAGAGTAAGCCTCTGTATCCTGAGTTTGAGATGACAAACCTCAAAGCAAGTCTAATATTTTCTCTTGAAAGGACTGACCTTTTTGAGTATGCCCCAAGGTTACCTATGAATTCATTGTCCTAGCTGTGTATCAAACTGTTTTAATTAATGTAGAAAAATTGGTTTAATTTCTGTCTTAAAGAGTTACAACACAATGCTCTTAAAGAAAAATTTTTTAAAAGTTAGCATTCTGTTAGCTTCATTTATGTTCTAACACCTAAGTGAATCTGTGGGAACACACCAAACCCTAACCTAGTGTTGAAAAGATCTACTTCAATGGGAATAGAAAGACATCTTGAGGAATAGTTATTCCTGGAAGGCAGAGCATGTATCTGGCAATGTTAAAATCAGTCGTTTTTGCAATATCTCTTAGGAATAAATTGTAGCTATTATTAAGTCATTTACTTGGTGCCATAATACCTTACCAATACAATTTTCCCTTTCTAAAAATGAGCCATGAATTGAATTTATATTTTACCTTTCTTTGTCATCTTAAACCTTATTTTAATATCATGTCTCAAGGCACAATTGAGTCAGAAAAACCAACAACTGTCCATTCTTATAAGAATTGTGACAGCTGCAGTGACACAATAGATAATTCATTGTCACTATAAAAGTAGTTCCAGGACCTTCCAGGGATTGAAAAGTAACTTGATTTTTGCCACTGTAGTTCTTATGGGCTCCTTGAAACCTGGGGACACAAAGGCCTAAAAGAAAGTAAGCACTACTCCTATTGGTTTAGGACAAAAAAATAAAAGCTTTAGAAAGCTTTCTAAGATTGAAAGAGGCATTGTAAAACAGTGCTAAACTTGGATTATAAGAGATAGGCATTAGGATCTAAGACAATGGACTTGAAAAAAAATATGAAGGCTGAGTTATCCCATACTGTAATTCTCCTCTGATTGTACATAACATATTTTACTCATGTAGACCATATATTGTTCCACTGTTTCCAAGGTCTTCCACTTATTATTAATTCTAATAGGTCTCTATTACAAGGTATACGTAAACTTCTTGCCATTACATGAATGGGAGAAATATTTATTAAAAGAATCTAAAAGAAAGCAAAGAACTTTATTTACTTAATGAAGCACAAAAAGACAACGGCATTTTCTGTCTATGCATCGAAAGAATAAATTTGGTATTTTACTCTTTCATATCTATGTTTAAGCTGTCCATGTCTCTTCGTCTGTCTAGCAGATTTGACTGAAATGTTTGTTTTAAAAATCTGAGTCAAAAGCAAATAGGAATGGATAATGAATCACCAATAAGCTAAATTAGAACATAATATTTTTCAGAACAAAGAAAATGGAAAAAAACATAATTGTTTTCAGTAAACAGACAGGCAAATGCATATAAAACTTTAGGAAAACATTTTTTAAAAATCAGTGTAAAAGGATGGAGGAAGCTGCAAAACTCAGAAGATCTCACTGAAATTTCAGGGGAAAAATGGTTTAATTTTATTGTTCTTTATCCAAAGGTTGACTTCACCCATAACATTTATAAAATATTGAAAGATAAGAAAGAAAGAAATATGTATATGAATTCAGTAGCTTGTTTTATTTGCCCTTGAAACAGCTGCCATAAATCTTGGATGAAGCCAAATAAGCCTGATGCTTTTGTTCTTAATTCTTTCCTATAATTTAAAATATACATGATCCTAATGGAATTCGAGCTAAGCAGAATGGGGTTTTTTTCTGTGATCTTCATATCCAGTGATCTACAGATATACATTGGCAAAGTTAAACCAACTTTGTCCTCCTGCTCTGACGAGTTTGTTTGTGTCTGTGTGTGTGCAGGTAATGCATGTATGTATCCATGTGTGTGCCCACTCTCGTGCTTGAATAATTACTTGAAATTTTAGGAGAAAGTTGAAAAAAAAATTCAAATGAGAAAGGGAAAGGAAAAGAAAAAGAAAAAGCTGTCAGTATATCCACTTTTTTTTTTTTTCTGTATAAGTCACTATACAGCAGACTAATATTGATAGCGAATGTTGCAGCCAGAAGAGAAGCAGAAGAGTTTATCTGGACAATTTTCTTTTTCACCATAACAGCCTTGCAGTGGTTTTGGGAATTGAAGAATCTCTTTTGGCATGGTTATTGCTTTTACTTCACAAAACAAATGAAATCACACATAGCATTTCTACAAATGGCTGGATCTAAAATAAAACTGCCTAAAGAACCACGTGTAAGAAGCACTGCAGTGGAGTCACATGGAATGTGGAGCATTGTCAGCAAGACAAAATACTGAATCTGTTAGCTGATTGCCTATTTTGTGAGGAAAAAGTGTTAAATCCACTGGAGAATTTTCAAAACCTTTTCCAAACAGAAAATTGTATTCTAGATAGCTGTTATGTTGTCATTGAAACATTTTGAATGCATCAAGATGAAAGGAAAATATTCAAAATAATTCACGACAGAGCAAGCTTATGTCTTTTGAAATTTACATTTTATGTTTTTTTCCAGTGTTCTGATTTAATGTATCTTATTGAACAGCATCATCAATGTTTTATACTAAAAGTGACAATAAAAGGAAAACAAAAATATAAAAATTAGATAGTTTGTTCAAATCATAGTTATTCCACACTTTTTGTAAACTCTGTTCTCTTCCTTCATTGTTCTTGGTTTTTAGATCCACTGGATAAAGGCAATGATGTTTTATATGCTTGAATTTACTGCAGGAGTGAAACTTAATTTCATTACTAGTTCTAGTGAGAAAAGAGTTTTGAAAATTATTCACTTGATACCTCTATAATTATTTTTAATAATTAATATTGTCCACAAGGGTCTCTAACTGCTCAGAACTCAAGGTCAAGATGAATTAATTTTAATTGGTCAGAGATGTTACTTAGCGGATTTTTTGCTTCCTAACTATAATGAATACAAATCTTAAAATTATATCCACAGATAAATAATTACATCCCATTAATTCCTTCCTAAAATGTCATCATTATTTTAATTGTAAATCTTACTGTTTATTTCTTGAATTAATATCCATGACAGTTTTAATATACCTTGAATAAAAGCCTGAAATATTTTTTGTGAAATATTGCAGATTTTTTTCACAGGTTTCTCTTATTTGTGTCAATGTAATGTTTATTATAATTCTTTTTAAGCTATTTTATTAAAAACTATTAATAAAAAAATATACTCTGCCTCATGAAAAATAATTTCTTAAAACTAAGTATAAAAGTGTTAAAAATATAAAAGTATAAAAATACTTTTTTCTCTTCTACTCCACAACAATTTTCAAATTATTTTGGAGGAAGGTGATGGTATTTCTTTATGTGACCTCTATATTCCCTTAGGAATGGAAGCCACTTGTGCCTGCTCTCATAGCCCATTGAATTTAGTCCAACCACAGTGATTTATCACGGAATCATGTAATGGTTTGGATCGGAACTGACCATAAAGGACATCTTGTTCCAACCCCCCTGCCTTGGGCAGCAACACTGTCCTCTGGACCAGGTTTCTCAGAGCACCATCCAGCCTGGTTTGGAACACTTCCTGGGATGGAGCAGCAAAAACCTCTCCAGGCAACCTTGGTCCAATGCCTCACCACCCTCACAGCAAAGAATTTCCTCCTAATAGCCAATTTAAATCTACCCTCTTTCAGCTTAAGGCCATTTTCCTTTGGACTGCCACAGCTTGATGATGCAGCAAATCCCTCTCCAGCTTTCTTGCAGGAGAGTAGCTTCAGGCACTGGAAAGCTGCTGTAAGGTCTTCCTGGAGCCTTTTCTTCTACAGGCTGAACAGCACCGATTCTCTCAGCCTGTCTTAATAGGAGAGATGCTACAAACCTCGGATCATTTTTGTGACTCTCCTCTGGGCTCACTGGAAGGCTGAGTACTCCAAGTGGGGTCTCACAAGAGCAGAGTAGAGTGGTAGAATCCATTCATAGATCTCCTGGCTACACTTATTTTGCTGCAACCCAGAACACAGGTGACTTTCTTGGCTAGAAGTGTGCCTTGTCAAGACGTGTTGATCTTCTTGTCCACTAACACCCCCAAGGTTTTCTTCCCAGAGCTGCACTTGATTCATTCCACCCCCGAGTTTCTATTTGTGTTTGAGATTGCTTGAACCCAGGTGCAGAACTTGGCCTTGTTGAAATTCACAAGGCTGTCCCAGGCCCTTCTCTCAAGCCTGTCAAAGTTCCTCTGGATGGCATCCTCAGTGTGTCAACTGCACCACACACCTTTTGCCTTTTCTTCTCAATTCCTTCTTCTAAGAATTTTTGAGTTACTTAAAATTAAATGGGCTTAGAGTTTGCTAAGATGAATGGGCTAAGTTAATGCTTTGAGAAGGAAGAGTTTTATGTTGATTGTTGTACTAAACATTTTGCCAAAGTTCTCAGATTTTTCTGAAGTTGCCAGTGAAATCTATCTTGTCGTTTTGATCTCTTGAGAACATCTTGCTGGTATTTCTTCTGTGAGTCTAATTCAGAGGACATGAACAAACATAAGCCCTTTTAAACGTCTCATCAAGCAAGTTTTTTGGGGCCTTACAACCCTTAAGCTCTCAGTCCATCCCCAAGTGCAATTCCATGTACTCCAGATAGTTACTGACATAGAAGCCAACACTGCCTCCTCATCTCCCTGGTCAGTCCTTCCTTAGGATCCTGTATCCTTCCACTTCAACAGTCTAATCATAAAAGCCATCACACTGTATCTCTGTGGTGCCAATTAGATCACACTCCTGCAGGCATCCACACATCTCTAACTCCTCTTGTTTATTCGCTAATGCTGTGTGAGTTTGCAGAGACTTAAGTTGGGCCCCGATGAACCTAACTTGCTGCTGGAATGGCTGAAATTCCTTTTTGTTCTCCTTTACAGGCAGAAACCGATGAACAGGCAGTTCCTTCAGAATATGAAAAAGAACTTTTTTTTACTTCTTTTACCTTTTTTTTTTTGTTTAACCTTTCTGGGAAGAAAAAGAAAAGGCTTTATTCTTCTCCGATCTTTAAATGAAATGTTCAGACATCTCTGGAAACAATAAACCATAAAGAAGGCACAGTAATTCAAACAGTAATCTGTGGGCATATATATCATCCTGCAATGGTACATTAATCATTACCCTTAAAGACAGCACAAGAGTGATGAAGTTTTTCCAATTGTGTCTACTGCAACTCGGCTATATTCAAGTGATTTTAATCTGTGCTATTACATCAAAAAGCAGTAACTGTATTTTAATCTAGAAATCTTTTATATACCCTTTGCAATTGGAAAAGAATCATAAGCAAAAGACAAGTGACTTGAATTCAGCATGCACATGCATCCACAAATACTGGCGTGCACACAGAAGGGTTATCTACAGAATATCAAATTAACATTGCTTCTGAAGGAGAAATTCAATCAGGTCCCTGAAGACGGAACTTCCTATGAAAAAGAAAGAGAGCAAGAGAGAGGGATGTACATTTAGGCCAGGTGCAATCGTGAAATTTATAGTTCCTTGTGTCACTAGCCTGCAACTGGTTCAATAGATTTCAGTTAGAAAAGGTCAATGAAAAAGGTGAGAATTTAACTCTAGTTACAGAGACAGATTTAAAGAAAAACAGTATAGCAGATGGGATGATGAAACATCTTTCATGTTTAGAGACAAACAAGATAATTTGAAAAATTAAACTTGTAAACAAAAATAAAATATATCAGACATTCCATATTAATGGAAAATTCTATACTTCTTTGAAAACTGGATTCATATTAAGAAAAAAATATTGTTCCTGACAAAAAGTCATTCCCAAAACTCCTTCAAGGAGTTCAAGGAGTGCCAAAAAGAGAACGTGTATTAAGATTTCAATAGAAGGACACAGTCTCTAAATGGACATATGGCATTATTTTTAAAGTATCTTATTAGTGGCGGTCGAGACCCAGTTGAAATTTACAAGATACACCAATACAGTTTTCTAATCCAAAGAAAGACAAAAATATCATCGCTCATGATTATGATGAAGAAACCAGAGATGTTGACTGAAGTTTAGTGCAACCCTTTCAGCTCAGACATGAGGTGATTCTCACTTTACACAGCACAGACACCTTCTGCTGAGGGTTGATCATTAAAACAGCTGAGAATCTCATGACAGGCCCTGCAGGGAAATATCCAAAATTTGGTCTGGATATAAAGCAAGCTGGGTGTACAAAGATAGTGAGAAAGCCCTTGAACCTGCACCTGAGTGACAAGGGCACTTGTCAACACATGCACTTAGAAGATGTCATCATTATTGAGCACTTCGTCACTATAATCCCCAAAGGAAAATCATAGTTTCAAGTACAGTCAGAAAACAGCATGCTCTGCTAAATGTTTTTATTTCACTTTCCACAAGTATTAGACTTCTTGGAAACTGGCCTATGATTTTGTTCCTAACAAATTTCATGTTTATAGAAATTACACCGCTACAGCAAACTTCCTTGTCTTCTAACATCTCCTGATCTTATCAAGCCCTACAGTTACCTGAAAGAAGGCTGCAGGGAGGTGGGAGTCAGACTTCTCCCAGTAACAAATGGTAGAAGAGGAAATGGACTCAAGTTTCATCATGAAAGGCATAAGTTAGGTATTGGAAAAAATTTATCACCGAAAATATGTTCAAACATTGGAACAAACTTCCCAGGAAAAATTTGAGTCACCACCCCTGGAGGTATTTAAAAGATGTATAGATGAAGCACTAAGGGATGTAGTTTACTGGTGGACTGAGGAATGCTGCATTTACATGTGGACTAAATGACTTAAATATCTTCTCTAATTTAAATGATTCTATGATTCTATAATTCTATGATTCTATTCTAATTTGTGGCTCAGGCCAATATTATTTGACAGCCAAATATAGCCTTCTTTGCAAGCAATTATATCCAGAAATTTAAAAAAAAAAAAAAAGAAAATGGTCTAAAAAGTATTCTATACAGTATAATCTGATACTAACTTCTAGTACCCTCAGGTCCTCAGTTTATTTCTCTTATAAAATTTTTTTAATTATCACAGCTGTTCTACTTTAGCACAGTTTAGCACAAGTCTGATAGAGTTTGATCATTTTCCTCTTTTCAATTTTACTCGTCTTTCCTGGCTACTGAAATTGTTGATCCTTTTACTGAAAATGAAAATTTATTCTCTTGTTGTAATAACAATGTGGTAACTGTCCATTTAAGATAAAATTAGAAATAAAGCTTACTAGAACACAGCGTGAAATTATAGGCAGTGCTTATTATAGAGACAAGAACCACTGATCTTTAAACATTCCTTTTCAGACATACAGCTCCGCAGGAACTAGGAGTTAAAGTTTATTACCTGCACATCAGCTCAAACCAAACACCTGACAGAGGGGTCAGTAACATGAAGAATAATATTTTATGGATCAAGAAGTCCTTTCTGAAATCAAGCTTGTTCAATCCCTTTCTCTTTCTCTGATAATGACAGTAAACTACCAGCAAGTAAGTCTGAAAATAAATGTATTTTTCAATAACTAAAATTACTTAAAGAGAAAGATAATCAAGACATGACATAGAGAAAAAAAGCAAAATGAAAGAATTATTATTAGCAGCAGAAAGTAGACTTCAGGCAGGGGAAGCTAGCATCTCTCCCTTTAGTTTGGTCTATCCTTTGCTTAATCAAAGAAATCTTGAAGTTCCCATGAGGCATTTCTCGATCTGGGTATCTTTATTTTTTTGTGCATTCTAAAATGAAAACTGTCAATGCTTTTCCATCCTGACTAAACCAGAACAGTTTCTTCAGCTGAAAACCCTGATTCTTTAAAGAGTGAAAAGAGAATACAAAAAATTAATTCTTTCTATGCAGTCGGTGCAACCCTGCCCCACTTTTCCCCCCTCCCTCTTTCTCCAGCAAGAGATCCCCTGACCTTTTCTTTCAGCTAAACCTGAACAGGACAGAACTTGAGCCTGGTGGTTTTAATACCATTCTGAAGGACTGTTGCTTCAGCAAACAAAAAATCTGGTGAGTAATCCTATCCATGAGGCCTTGTCCACCTGCACAGACCTTTCCCAATCCCATGAATAGGCAGCTTCCCACAAGGATGGCAACCATGGCCAAACACCATGGGGAAAAGGCATTCTCTGAAGTATGGAGAGTCCAGGCCTTTTGTAGGTCACAGATTTATGGGTCTCAGGAAAGAAGCCCTATTTTATTTATCAAGTGGTCAATAAATTCTGTACAAGTTTAAGCTTCTGAATAGATTTAAGATCAGTAGGTTGACCCTAGCTGCCCACCAAGCATCCACCAGTGTTGCTTTATCACCACCTTCCTCAGCTGGTCAGAGGAGAGAAATTATGAAAAACTGCAGGTCAAGATAAGGACAGGAAGGTCACTCACCAATTACCATCACAGACAAAACAGACTTGACTCAGAAAAAGATTTCTTTTTGAAACTTCTCCTCAGAGCAAGAGCTCTTACAACCTAGAAGCACAACTATAAGGTTCCTTCACACTTTCTTCAACCCAAATCCATCTTTCCTCTGATGAGACAGCCTCTCATGCATGTAGATTACATGTACCTATTCTGGTGGCATCAGGACAGAACGACAAAAAGTCTCGAAGTGTTTACAATCTGGAGTCATTTAAAGGAGGGATTTGCATCAAAACTAGTAACTAAGCAAAGCCTGTGGGGTTCTGGATTTTGTCATAAACACTGAATTCTTCCACAGCCCTTCAAAATGTAAAAACATCTAACGTAATAAATGTAATAATGTAATAATGTAATAAAAATCTAATGTAATGTAATGTAAAACCACTATCTTTGTCTTGATAAATGATTCATGACTTCCTGTTCAAACTGGCAGAGATTAATTTACAAGGGGGAAATTGTAAGTTTCACTACTTATGTTTGGAGTACAACATTTTGGGGTTAATTCGGGTAGATGGAGCTACAGAGGACGCTCACAGCCTCTACTCAAGACACAAAGAACTTAACCAGGAATTGTCCCAGGGAAAAAGTCCCAGAGTCAAACAGCCATTGGAGCTGGACAAAATGCATTAGAGACTGAGATTTTCTTCCACAGGCATGGATCTGCTTTTAGTGAACCAGAAACCTGCTCTAGAAAAGTTCAATTTAAGAAAAACATTTTATGTTTTAGCAAAACAACCAAAGGAAACTACAAAATACACAATGAAGACCAGCCTTTTCAGGTAGAGGGAAGCAGAACGAGGAAAAAAAAGAAAGAAATAAAAATAAGCATGCAAACAAACAAGACTTATTTTTTCCCCATTGAAAACAGTAAAAAAATTACCAAAATATGTAATTATCTCACTTTCATAACATTTCTCCTTCTTTGTAATTTACCAGACAATTTATGTGGGTAATTTCTGAGTCATTATCTATGTTGAAGTCATGTAAAGTTTTATTCATTATTATATCCTCACTTCAATAATCACTCTAATATTCACTCCTGATGGCAGAAAGCAAATGCAAAAATGCATCAAAAAACAAGATACCATAGTAGAATTCTGAAATCGCACTAGAGTATATTGCTGTAGTTGCCATTGTAAGACAGGCAAAAATCAAGCTTTATTTATCGACCTTAGTGGTACAAGTAATCACTCAAAGCATCCTTATTTTTTCATGTATGGCAAAGTTGTAATTCCCAGTTTGTGACTAATGTATTCTATCTCTCCAGTAATTTCTCTATTTTATATATATACTTGTTACACCTGTTACAGGGGAATTTCAGTAATTCCTCTTCCACTCACATATGTCTCACTCAACTAGACTACACATATTTGCTAAAATTTTGTATATTGGATCTGTTTCACTGAAGCCCATGATGGAAACCAAAATTTTGACAATAGCTGTCACATTTGCAAGAGCAATTAACTTTTTTGTTGTCACACGCACAGATTATTTTGATGAGTTATCCCTGGGTGGGAAAATAGCACAAGAGCACAAAACAGCCAAAGAGCACAAAGCAGAAAGTGGAAAAGTACCAAACTGCAGTCATATCATTTATCTTCCTTTTTGACTTCTGCTTATGTTTTCATATAAAAGAAAGAGAATTAGATACAATTTTATTATGATGTCCCACTTGGAATCATTCCATCAGCAATGTCTACAAACTGCCCCTGTCCCTGCTCTTCTGCTTCATAATTTATACTCCGACTGTAAAACCCTGAATGGAAGAACAGTGTTGTAATCAATCATCTCCCACAATTACATGCTTTCTGCTTTACTGTTATTATTCTATCTCCTCTAAATCATTCACAGACAAGACTGTAATATAGAAATTTATGAGTTTTAGATGAAATTATTTACACAGGAATATAAAATGTATATTAAGAATGCTCTTGTCTCTTGAATATTTAGTCATGCAACCAGATTGAAATTGTTTAAGAAATGTGCCCAGTAGAATCCACAATAACAAACAGGTCCACAGGAAATAAACATTTAAACTGTACAACAACTTTTCAAGCATGTAAAACTCCTTTGCAGCACAGTTTTCTACTTCATGTCTCCTCCCAAATACAGATGACAGGGAATCTGAACCCATATTCTTTAAATGCTTTGCTCTTAGCAGTTCTTACTTTACTGAATAAAATACTATTGAATAAAAATATTCCTCCACTGTTTCTCTGACACTTTATTCAAATTAGTCTTTTTGCCCTGTCCAGAAGAAAAGGAGATCAGTGATGCATTGGGGTTAGATCAAGAGTAAGACTGTCAATTACAAAAATGCCAAAAACGTTTTTCTCCCTAAAATGAGAAAAAGTCATATAGTGCTGAAAGTGTCTCTACTCACAACATCGTGTTTAAAAGTTCATTTTAAGAAATATAATGGAAATAAGAAATCAATTAAGCAAGTTACCCAAAAATCAAACCTCAAAAAATCCTAAAGACGTGGTTTTAGAAAGCACAAAAATATCTTGAACAACAAAACTATTTTAGTATATCTTATTCCTGGCTAAAGAATATCCACACATGGCAATTTTATCCTGTTTGAACTTCAGTATGCCCAAAAAAAACACAGCTCCTCCATGAGTAGGTCACAATTAAAGTGAATGTCAGAAACAAAATTTATTTCAGCTTTTTTGTTTTGTTTTTGAACATAACTACTGTTATAAAGTCATGCATCAGAAATTCACCATTCAAATAGGATAAAATTTTCCTGTTGTTCCTGAAATATTTCTTAAATGTAGTTAAAAAAAATTCAACAAAGATTATTCCGTGTAGAAAACACGTAGCTCAGAAAAATTCTAAAATAAGGGGGTTTTTTACATTGTTGAATTGAAAATATCAGTTCATTTTTTGAACCATTTTTCATTATAATTTCATACTCAGGATATGATACATAAATGAAGAATGTGTTCGGTCAACAGAAATGGAAGCTTTGGACTGATTGAAACAAATGAAATCACCACCACAAAAGAAATTCCAAGCAGCTTCAGTGGTGTGAAATGTCTACGTGTGATCCCTCTGGTCTGACCCAGAAGACTGCTCTCCAAAGTTTGTGTTTTTAGCACAGTAGACATATGGCACAGCATTATCCTATAGCTTGGAATAGTATTTCTGCTGTGACTTTGATCAGCAGCTGAAGACAAGGTACAAAGCTTACAGCAGGACAAACAGGACAGGGATGCCCTCCTAGGTTACCTCCCAGCACTACGGATCTGTGATTAAGGAGAGGACTGGAAGAGGATCAGAGCTCTTCAAGAAAAGTTTCCCTGAACACACTAATTTTCTACAGCTATAGGTGAGAAAATCATAACTAGGGTTAGATACATGGATAAACATCATGTGTTTTAAATCACTGATCTTCATTTCACATACTGAGCAGCAAAAAAAAGTCAAAAGGCTGCTGGTTCTGCTTAATTTGGTAATGGTCTCTGAAGGTCATGCAACATTTTTCTTAGATAACTTGCAGCAATAATCACTGAATACTTTGCACATTTCACCAATTCTTCCTCTAGAAAGACTTTTTAAAATTATTTTTGTAAACATTACTAAATAGTAACCCAGAATTAAGCTGCTAAATTGCCAGAGGCAGCCCAACTCTGTACAGATTTTAGAGAAGCAATCTCAAGATTGGAATGAATAAGATTTAGTAAGTTTCATTATGCTCAGCACACAGTTTCATTATTAACAGCACTTCTAAATCCAGATAGGAAAGGAGATGGGTTTCAGTCCTTACAGCCTGTAGGAATGTGGAAATAATAGTTGAGGTAAACACATTTTGAACAGTGGAAAAATTCTCTGCTTGCACTGAAGCTGGTGATTGATGCTCGTGTTGCATGACAGGCTCCTTAAGCTGCATCTAATTAGGAGCGTGTCTCTTCTTTCAAAGCAGCATTTGTTGTGCACCCTGGCTGCTTCCAAATGTGAGGGAAACAGCTGTATCTGTTGTAGGAGTTCTGTTCCAGGAGATACACACTCAATTTTAACCTTTACTATATTAAATCCAGACTTTCTATATAGTTTAATGTAAACTGAGAAAATTTTAAACCATGATAATTATAGGTGAGCACCAGAACATACCATGCAAATCTGTCATAAATGCGACACTTTATGTGTTGTTTGTCTCTAAAAAGAGGTTGATTTTAAAATCAAGGCTAAAGCAAAAACAAGGTATTGTTTGATTTAAGCAAGGCACTGGAAGTCCATGGTTCTTATTTTGAAAGTAACATTACTAGGATGACAAAGATGGATGCCTGTTAAATTTCACAGAGTACAATAGAATCAGGGATATGAGGAAGTATTTGGAACAACAAGCACATCAAGCATTTCCTAGAGGCATGATGCTGGCATCAGAGACTGATAAGCTCCTATTCATAATGTATTCCATCAGAATTTGAAGGAAAGTGTGTTTTCCAATATAATACAGCAGAGGAATACAACTGAGGAAATTTGTCTCTAAAGACAGCTCAAAATATACTGAAGTACTCTACCACTTAAAAAAAAATGTCTGAGCAAAAGGCTGTAACACACTAGCACTTCTTTCTGGAGGGATGGATGATTGTTTGACTTGGAAGAAGTAAACCTGGAGGTATTATTACTGTTTTGCTCCATTTGAACTAGTCAGTTCTATTTGAATGATTTTTTCTTGTCTAGGGTCAGCAGCAGGTCAAAGAGCCCACAGGCCATGTCCAGTGCTCTCTGGGCTCAAGCTACAGGTTGTTTCACTCAGCTCCTGGCAATGAGGTTGCAACAGGACAAGATATTGTGCAGTCCTCCCCTTATTCCCAAAGAGTGACCTGTTAATGTAGAAGGTAGGTACCACTGTCATTGTCATTAGCTTATTATTCTTCAATTCTAGGAAGGAAAGACAGAAAATGAAAAAAAGTGCTTGGCTCCATACTTTAATTCTTATGCTGAAGGTGCCAAATGTATTGGTGACTCCTGGCATTTAGACATGGAGAGTTCTCCAGGGAGTAGATTGGGAACTGTTCCCTTCAGCCAAACAATCACATAGCAGACAGAGTAATATTCTTGGCAACAGTGACACAAGGACAGCAGGGACAGAATCATACCTGTGATCTGAGCAGTGCAATCCCAGTCTCACAGCATTTTGCAGGGGTTTTGTGTTAACTTTAATATTGTCCAGATTTCATCCAGGGAAGGTTCCCTCCTGCCAAGTCAGTTGTACTCCCTGTGCACACCAATTATCATTTATTTCTGTTAACAGTCCAATGAAAAGTTGTTGTCTTTGAATATTTTTAACATCATGGAGAGAAAAAAGGTTCTGTGCCACAAAGCATGTGCTGAAAGAATACACCTGCTCTATTTGAAGGGAAAAGATAAAATCTCACATTTCAGTTTTTAGCAAGCTCTAATGCAAGAGCAGCAATGCACTAAGTACTGAGACTAAGAAAGCCAGAGATTAATAGAATGGAGATGATAATAGGCTCACATTTGAACAGTTTACTTTTCAAAGGCAATGCAAGGACAAATTGCTTCGTGCAAAGAGAAAATTAGTTTCCAAATTGTGTGCTTTCTGCAAAGAGTCAAGTTAATTATTCAAAGCAGAGGCCCATGAATTCTCACAATTTAGTCATTATGTTCTGACATATTCAGGTTCAGTGAGCCATTTCTTATCAACAAGACTTTGATAATTAGGTTAGACATATCAAATAAACTTTCTGGAGAAATCGGTAGTAAGCAGGTATGATATCCTAACAGGGGCTGTATTAGGCATTTCTCTGCTCAATAATATATTAGCAATCACTGCGACATTTTCTGCCCTGAGGGATTTTGGCCTTGCTCAGTTTTACAACTTGCTGGGAATTAAATTAATTCATGACAAAGGTCTAATCCAATACATGACTGCTTACCCTGATTTGTACAGTAGCAGGTGTCTCAGAATTAATGAGAAGTGATATAAACACCAGAGAAGAAAATGCAGTCTTCATCCTGACTCAATAGCCAGGATCTCTCCTGGTCTTGCAGACTGTGAGAATGCAGCCTCAACTGCTCTGATCTTCACAGTACAGATATCATCAAGACAGAGTGAAAATATTTCTGTTGCCTCTCTCTCAGCAAAGCTGAAATAAATTTTCAGAAATTCGGCTTCCAATTTCAAATCCATCTCCGGAAAAAAAAAGGGCTTGACACTAATAATAATATGTGAATTTTCTTGCCCATAGGTGAATTATCACGTGGTTAATCTTGTACTGGTTATAGGGAGACTTACGCTGCAGAACCTAAATCTTATTTATAGATGGCCTACAACATGGAAGTGGCCTCATGCATGGTTTTGTTTAATGTTTCATAAAATGGCAATGAGAGAAACTATAACTACATTCTGGTTTTGGAGAGTCCAGATAAAGGCAGAAGTATCCCTGAAACAGAAAAATAAGTAAGTAAATAAATAAATAAATAAATAAATTTTAAAAGATAGGAGGAAAAACCGAGAATAAAACAAAAAACCAAGAAAGTCCTTATCTGAGCACTTACAATTCAAAGTAAATTGCCCTAACTTATTCATAGCACAGTCAGATTGTGATATTATGAACCACTTAACTATAATCACAGGCCAACAGATTTAGTAGATGTTTGTAATGATTTTATTTTAAACTATACAATAGCAATGACAAGTCTAGATCTTTTTTCTTCTAAGTATAAAATCAAATCTTGTTGCATTCTGCTACATAATAAAAATACAGAAGAACACACTATAGATGTTAAGAACTACTAATATAAATATTCTTTGTACTACAGTCTGATTAAAAAAAAAAAAAAAAAAAAAGAAAAACTGAGTGGAGTTTGGCCTGAATTCACAGAATCATATAATACTAGGTTGGAAGGGACCTTAAGAATCATCTGATCCAACCTTACCTGGAAAAAGCAAGATCTATACAAGATGGCCCAACACCCTTTGCAGCTGGATCATAAAATTGTGCAATATGGAACCCACCACTTCCCAGGGATGAAATTATTGTTGACTGTTAATATTGTGAAAAAGTTTCCACTCGTGTCCAGTTGGAATGTCCCCAGGAGTAATTTGTACCTATTGTCCCATTCTGTCTTTTCCATGTGACTCCTGGCAAAAAGGGAGTTTCTATCTGTTTTTTTAGCCACTGGGACATGGTGATAAGATTTCCATACAGTCTTTTCTCAAGGCTGAGCCAACCCCAATGGCTCAGCCTTTCCTCACTCAGCAGGCTTCCCAGCCCCTGGACCATTGTTATGGTTCTTCTCTGGACCCTCTCCAGCCTCCTGGGGTAGGGATTAAAGCCAAGCACAGTGTTCCAGAAGTGGCCTGACAAGCACTCAGTGGAGTGGGGTAGTCATGCCTTTGTCTCTGTAGGTGATGCACTTTTTGATGCAGTCCAGAACTGGCTCTCTTTTGCACAGCACACTCTGTGCACCCAGTGTGGATTTGATGTCTCCCAGGACCCCTGGGTCCCTTTCCACGGGGCTGTTCCCCTTCTGGGTTGATCCCAGCCCCTGCTGCCCTCCTGGATTATGCTTTCCCTGGTGCAAGACCTTGCACTTGGCCTTGCTGAACTTCATAAGGTTCTTGCCAGCCACTCTTCCAGCCTATCCAGGCCTTCCTGCAGGGTGGCTTTCCCTTCCCAAGAACCCATTTCCCACTCAGTTTGGTACCACCACGGGCATCATCACGGGACCCTTGATCCCATTGTCCAGACCACTCGGGAAGGTAATCCACGGCTTTGGGCTCAACCCTGATCCCTGGGGGACCCCTCCTGTGAGGGGCTGCCAGCTCGGGAAGGAGCTGCTTGCCACCCCCATCTGGGGGCCATGAGCCAGGGCCCACCCAGCCCACAGACCTCTTGTCCAGACCATCACACACTGGAGTCTCCGGGAGGAAGCTGAGGGAAACTGCATGGAAAGCATTGGAAAAATCCAGATAGAAAATGTCCGTCACTTACTCCACCAACTGAGCAGGATATAGAAAGAGCAAAGCTTTAGTTTGGATACTTCAAGAAGCTGAGAGGAACTATGGATACAGAAATATTCACCATTCTCCTAGAAGAGGCTGAGGTAGTCATTCCTATGTGATGACAGAACATCTGCTAAATGCCTTATGTGCACTGTTACTGTCAACAAGTAAAGAGAGAAAATAAGTCTTGGAATCTTTAAGTCTCTTCATGAATTCTTACTTGTCATAGCGTTTTTAGGAAATATTTAATCTCTCCCTGGGTTTAAATTACAGCTTCAAACAGTTCCAAGAAATTGTTCAGGGAAGTTCAAAAGAAGTCATGACAAATCAGGTTTTTAAAAATAGCACCTTGGAATAATAATTCTTGCACTGATTCAGGCAGAAACACCTCTGTCTCCATCTTTGGGATCCACGCCTTCAATGAGGTTCTGGAATAAGCCATTTGTTTTACTCACAAGTTGAAATTAGCCTCACTAGAAGTCAAATAAATAATGGTGCCAGTATGAAGGTATACTTGCTACTCTGTCTATGATACTTCTCATTCAGAAGAATACAGAACATTTTTGGAAAATTAGTAAGAAATGTGGATTACATTTGTGTTTTTCTTATCTTCTTCTAAAATTCTTTACAGGGTTAAGGAGATATTAAAAAGACTGATTATGTTGCAGGAAAATATGGAGAATTAATTCATTCCAACAGCACACTAGCAGTATTTTCACAATTGTTCTGTTGCTGCTATAATTAAAATAGTAATCTCAAACACACAATTATCCTTTAGCAGGAAAAATCCATAAAAGGACACTTAAATTTGTCTAAAGGTTGTAAGAGTGGACCAAAGCTATAAAGAATATAGCCCATGCGATGGATAAAAGTTTTCACAGTACCACAGGATGTCTGGGTGGGAGAAGTGAGTAGACATCAAGGAACTTTTCCCACTAAAAGAAATGGCTCTCTTTAGTTACAAACAACTAAAATTACAATGTGCAGCAAATATACTGTAGTTCACTGTGTCACCATTTTTCAGTGTTCAGATAAATCGCAAAGATTAAATTGCTTTTATTTTCAGTTGCAGTTTTGTGCCAAATATAAAATATTTAACCATGAGGGTAGCCATTATTCTCTTGCTGTTGTCATCTGATTAGTTCTTATATGAAACAGAAATTCATTATATCCCTCCATATCACTAGTCCAGCTGAAGCAGATAAGTGACTGATAAAATATCTCTGAGAATAGTTATAAATTACTCACTTTAAAAGAATAATAAAACAGTTATGCAAAGCTGACTAAATCCTCAATATATTTCGTATAATCTATTTAGAAATATGCAGCAATTTACAGTCAATAATCTTCACTGTCAAGCTGCTGTTTCTCAAACTTTTGTACAGAAACTTACCTCTGAAATGCAAATGTTTAATTAGCTTTTAATGGTGATGGTTTTTTTCACTTAGATCTGTCTCCATTTTCTCCATTTTATATAGCTAAAAAGTAATTGGCTTTTCAAGAGCTTTCTTTGTACTTCTTCCTATGTTTTATTTCCATCTTTGAAAATGCAGGCTTCAGCAAGATCCACTATAGGAGTTGACCTCTTGGCATAGATGTTCCAAAATTTGAGGACTCGAGTATGAAGCAAGAAGCTGGTTCTTAGCTGACTCTGCGGGGCATTGTATATTTATACAATGAATAAGTGTATGGATGAGTGAAAAGCAATGTGTCTTGCTCTGGTTTTCAGTAAATAGCTGATGGCAGGGAGTTGGAAGCATTGTATACAAGGAATTCAGGCATTTTATGACTGTGATTCACATAGTGTTGTGGGAGGGAAAAACTCAAACAAACACAAAACAAAACAAAATAAAACAACCCTCTTTGGATAACTTTGAACGTCAGTGGTCTCTGGATTTGTTTCTTACACTGTGCTGAAAATATCCTTCAAGTAACATAATAATACAACACATACTTTTACTAGATATTTTTGCCTCCATTGAGTATATAATGACTGTGATATCTGTGAAAATTTTACAAAAATGCATTCACTTTTTTTTTCTCCAGGCCAGCAAGTAATTGAAAATATTTGAAGAAATTTAATTTTTTTCTCCCAATTCAATTTGGTCTAAATAGTAAAAATATTGCATCATTGGTGTTGAATTTTTCTCTGACATGCAGTCATTCACTGTCAGATCAATATAATGTCATGGCCTTGTGAAGGACCAGCCATAAACAGGATTTGTCTTGAACATACTGACTTTTGGGACAGGAAAGGTGTGACTAGAAGAGAAGGTCTCACAGAGGTGGGGCAGCACTGTTCTCAGCTGATTTCCTTTAACACTTTGAGACTCAATACACCTGCATCAACTCCTCCTACCCTGATTCACTTCCTGGAGGACTCATAAGGGCTGGCTGCACATGCACAAACAATATGGCACAAAAAGTCCAGTTTACATAAGAGGTGTGCACCAGGTTTTCTATGAAAGAAAGTGAATTGTCCTTGCTCTCATTGTCCTCTCTCTCTGTCTTATCCTCTTTGTAGTCCCCAGATCTAGACCATCCATGCATCAGGACTGACATGGGATCTAAGGACCAGTGATCTCTTTTCTTCTCTTTCTCTCTTTCATGCCCTTTTTTTCTCTCCTCTCTTGCTTTATCTTCACAAAGTGAGGCTATCATATTCTACTCCTTACTCTGTACTGTAGCTGCTTGTGAGGTTTGAGGGCTGGTTAATGATGTGAAGAATTCTACATCAGGTTGTGATATTGGGCCCAACCTTTATCTTTGTATACATGCACAGGCACAAAAGAAAGGTTCTTGACAACGTCCCAGAGATAAAGTTAAGAGACAACAATTATATAAACTTTGCTCTACTGAACAGGCACTACTCTCACTTTCCCCAGTTTCCCTCCATCAGAGTAATATTTCTTCCCTGATATTAGTGGTAGGGGAAAGCTTGTGTGGTATTGGCTGCATGTACAGAGGTATTGTTGGAGGAGAGCATAGCTAAATAGGAGTCAAATAAAGCAGTACAGATAAGCAAGCAAGATATCCCTGGGTAGAACTGAGATCTCAGGGACTGGAGTTGAGTTGTGAAGCCCCTTTATAGAGCTAATGTATGCAAATATATAGCTAAACTCTCTGAAGTTCAGCAAGTACAGGATATGAAAATTGTGAAGGAAAATTAGCTTTGCTTTGATATTTTAAACTGAACCTTAACATCACAGCTGCAAACAGATTTTAAGGAGCAAAGTCCAATTACCAGTTGGAAACAAGCCTCAGTGACCATGGGGTATTTGTATATTCCCTGTTTGCACACATATTTGATGACTATGTCTGCCTTTTCATGACCTGGCAACATGGTGAAGTTTTGGCAGAGCCATGTTCTGAATTTGGCCTTTTATGATAATAACTTCTGCTGATAAGCATCATACTTCTCTTCTTTGATTCCTTCCAAAGGCAGTGAATAGTTTCAAAGCCTTACATTATTGAACTTAGGAGACTAGTTTGCATACATTTTAAATTTTCATTACTTATCAATGAGCTGATGAACTTTAATGGATCATAACTGGCTCACCATTTGAATAGAATCATCTGTTGTCATTAATTAATGCCTGAAGCCAAACAGGGTGGGATGTGTTTGGACAGCAAAGCATCCTCTTCAGAAACGCAAGCTCATCACAGAGCTAAATGTATTAAGCAAAGAATTTGAACTGATGGAAAAACTTTTTCTTTCTGAATTGTGCCTTGGTGTCTATTTCTCCAGGCAATATCTACTGGCTATAATTTTATTTTATTTATAATTTTAAAAAGATAAGTTGCAGCAGATCAACAACACAAAAGTTATATTTATTATGCTATGCTTAGAATCAGTAGAAAGTTGTTAAACAGATGTTGCAACTGTATGGAATAAAAACTAAAGAAACTCTATGTCAGAATAGCAATTCATTTGCAACTACAGTTGTTCTCACCTGTTTTTATATTAAAGAAATAAAATAGAATGTCAAAGGTCGTTTTTCTATATTTCAATGCAGCCTGGCTGATGAGGAAGGACAAACACTTGAAAAATGAAGTTGCACAAGGTGCTTGAAGATAGAAATTGTTTCCTTAAAGTGTTTAATCATGCTTTTCAAAACCACTTCCTCTGGTGACCTAATCACATAAATCATAGTAAAAGGTTAAAGACAAAGTTCAATTGCACCAAATTATATGTGACACTTTCCCTGACACGGATTACTTTCCATTAAAGAGTAAAGTCATTCCACTAAATAATCATATTCTTTGCATGGCCTCTGCAATGAAAGCTGGTACTTTGTTATACACTTGTATGGATGGACTTCTTGGCTGTTTAAAACTCTGCTACAAGGGAAAATAACAAAAGATCATAAGGCTGCAGTGTTCTGGAAAATATACACTTAACTCATTACTTACTCCATCCAATGAAAATGTGTGACTTATGATTTCTGCAGAAACTCCTTGAAACTCGCTTGATTTACAACAGGGGAAACAAAGGCATAGAATTACAATGGAGAGCATGGAGCTGGGACATGTCCCACTCCCAGACCTATGCACAGGCCCAAAGTATGTAGAAAGAGATTTGAACAACATCTTCAAGTTAGCGTCTTAGCATGTATCCGAAAATTTGGAGTGCTGAAAAGCAGACACTTTGGTAAAATTCCATATATTTGGAAGATTTTAAAATATTAGGTTTAGATTAGTGCAAGTGCAGGGGACAGCAGAGGAGAGGTAAAAATGTCTGGGACATATTTGGTTGACTAACTTGAATCATTTTTTAAGGTTGAGCTTCTCTCATTCTGTCATCAGAACTTGTGGGAATGTGTGCTGGGCTTTGCACCACTAATTAGTGGTTTGTCATCAATCTCGTCTGTTTCTGTTTGGAGCCAGGATTATTAAAAAGGTGGCTGAGACAGATTCTCATGTTCGGACTTGGATGTTTATTATATCTTATCAAAAATTACAGAAAGCACCTCTAGCTTCTTGCTAGAAGTAGGAAACATGGCTCCAAGCTGAGCCTGCTTCAAGGCCTTTTAAAGCTAAACAGACCAATAAAAGTTTAACAGCTATATTATTTATACTTTTGACCCAATAATAGATTCCCATGACCCTTAGAGTGACATTTGACTGACCAACCAGAGGTTACTACCTGAGTTCCGTGAAGAAGAAGGAAAAGAAGAAGACGAACACCACCCAAAATTCTCCATCTTGCTTATTTATGGAAAAATTTATCCACAGGATAAAGCAGCCAGGACTAACAAGTTGAATACAGTCTCTTTTCCCAACATTCCTCTACATATTAACCAAATGAAAATATTGTCCTTTCTTTTCAGTTTAGCTGAGTAGACTCCAGAACACCTAACTAGATCTTCTGGCACAGAATAGAGAAAAAATGGTCAAGATTTTTTTAGAGAACACTCTTGGCTGATTGTTGTTAAAATTAAACTTAGAGCCAACATCAATTGAAACATACCAAAGGATTTTCCAGTCCTGCTAGCCAAGAATCTTGGATCTCCCAAACTAGACAGCTGCAAGAGTCTACAAAAAGTACCATGGCCACACACATTGAATCCTATCCCTACAAAAACAGTATAAACCTGTGAACATTTCAGTGAGACATGAATTTCTCTGTTGAGTTCAGGTATTTTAAGTTTATATTTAATTCTGGAATTTCCCATATTCACAGCCATTCAGTTGCAGCTAAGCAGAGTAGACATCACTTTTAAGAGAGTGACCTTTTCCTCTCTGGTTAATGAGACAGATTTTCTCAGTGCCAGCCTTCAACAGAAGGTCACTCTGATCAGGTTGACAACTGGTACTGTAAAACAAGTAATAACACAGGAAGAGTAAATATTACATTTGATCCAACTAGAGCTGCATTCACATAAGGGTTACAACCCTAATTTTTCCACCCACTCACAGCAAAAATGTTGAAAGTATCAGCTCATATTGAGTAGTCAGGCTTCCATGCAAATGTTGTACATCTAGTATATTTGCACATGCCTTGCAGACGAACCTGCACTTACATTTTTCTGAGACATTTGCACTCATTATGCTCCAATACTGTTAGGTGCTGAAAATATCATGTTTAAGGTAATGAAGAGAACCCTGCTGAGAACACCATGTCAGGATAATGAAGTAGCATGTTTTTCAAATTGATGTTTGCTCCCATTACTTGGCTTTGAAAGTAACTACAGAGAGAGCACAAGAGAGAGACTACAACTTCCAGGCCCTCTTACAGGAAGCACACCTTAACTTTCAGGTTTGAAACTGACTTTAGACAAGCCAATAGGCAGGCATCAATCTTGCACACCACGCACATTCCCATGATTATCAATGAGAATCTTCTCATTGCATCCAGATCCCTCTTTTGCAACCAAAAGTTTTTATCTGGAACATTAGAGGAGACTGGAAATCTGGCTAAACGTCATCTTTTACAAGCAGCCTCTACCTCTAATTCCTCTACTCCTAATTAAAAGTGAATCAAGGAGATAGTGACAAGCACAATAAGCACTCTGCACACTTCTCTTGAAACAATTATAAGGTCAAGAAGAAACAAAATAAATTAACAAATTTCAGAAAAGATTATTCAGAAGGACATTAATGGTCGGTAGCAAGCTACCTACACTCTGTACTATTTTATGCTGCCTGGTCTTTTTGTGTTATTGTTTCCCGTATAATAAAGTTGTAGCTCAAGCAGTACCTTAAAGAAAAGGGAAGTTAAAATTTCTGTCTCTGACACAAGAACATTTTTGACTGCAATTCCCTCTACTCCATTTACATGTATTTCGAGTATTTAGAAATACTTCACAGCCTCCTAAGAACCTCATGTAGGGCTCAAAGATTCAAAATTCACATGCACTCATGCTACACACGTGGGCACTCAAATATTTCAACCATGCGAGAGGAGAATGTGCATCCTCCACCTGCACACCCCTACTCTCATATCATCAGGTCCTGCATCCTAATCTTCCAATGTACATGGAATTTCAGCCATTTCAGTGGCATCACGTCCCTGTGGAGCAGGAAATTTTGGTTTAAAGGGGTCATGTTCCATTCAAATAGAAAGGAAAGGCACCTCTCTGCTCACCTCTCTGTTAACTCTGTTAAGTTCTTGCTTATCAGGTTTACCTGAGAAGGTAATTCTCCAAACTTCAAAAGCACTGGCAGCTGAATATAATTGTTGACTCTTGGTTAATTTCTATGTTACCACTGTGGTGTGGGGGATGAACACTTCCAGGTTTCTGTATGTGGTCACTCCACATGTCAGATCTCTTCTGTACATGTGATATTCTGCCCTAGCTTACACATTATGACATATCCCATAAAGGGTTCTCTGGGTTCGTCTGAGCAGATTGCAGTCTCAAAGGGATTCACACATGTGCACTGTACCAATCAGTCATTTCTGTGCACATCTAGTAGGTCCAGTGGTGGGACTATACGGAGCCTATTGCTTTCAAATCATATAGATGGATTGGTCTTTCCACTGTGTGCCAAAAACTGTGATATACTCAGAATCGAAAAACACAAGAGGTACCAAAAGTAGTTTACAAAATCTGGCATAACAGGAAAAGGGACTTCTTGGGAAGACTGCTTGTGGGTATAGCTGCTTGAGAGTATAATACTTCCAAGTTCTGCCAAACCCTGTTTTATAATCTAGTGAGAATTTTTGTACTATGTCCTTTCTGATGCAGCCTTATCTTTGCTTGGCTTTCAAGCCCTTCACCAAAGAGTTTTCACCTTTTCTTTGGAGTTGTCATAACATCTAACACAATGAATAGGTGTTCACTAAACTGACAAGGCATTATTGGTTTTAACACCAAGTGACAATTGGCTGCTAGGTTTAATACACGCTAAGCCTCAAAACAAAGTGCATCCCTGTGTGTTACTCCAGTTCTTCATGGATTTATAGCAACATAGAGTCAGCTTTCAAACAATGGGCCCATTCATATCACCTCAGGAAATAAGGCTCAAGACAATGTTTTATACTTCTCCCAGTGCTGTCTGGGGGTTCAGCAGTTCAGCATGTTGTGTGAGATTTTTACTTCCGTATCTCTGTTGTGGTTACATCTGAAACACTTTTTTCTCTGTTACACATGTCTGTCAGCTCTAACTCTCATGTTACAATACAGCTGAGAGGATATTCTCTGTGATGCAGGGGAGCAGGAAAAGATCTGTGTATCCTGTAAATCATCACAACAGTTGAGAAAATACTCATCTTTAACTCTGACTGACCGTAATGAAGGGAAAGGCCACTTAACACTACTTTGAGGCACCTGATAGGTGGAAGGATTGGTCCTTATAGGTTTCACCTTTCTGCAGGATTCAAGGACTGTGTATGTCAATAAGTGCAGTGGGAGATGAATCAAACTTCAAACAACCTGATGTCATCTAGAATAGTAAATAATTTCTTTTGCATCTCCACTTCAAAATGTAACCAAATGTAAAAAAAAATAGCTCTGAAATCCAGTGAAAAGAGCTCTACATAAAGTGAATTTAAAGTACAACACTGTAACACCTGAAGCACATGGGGATAAAATAGGTCAAAACATAAAACAAATTGTTTCTACACTATACAGAAGATATTAACAAAATGATTTCTGTTTAAACTGTTGCTAGTATTTGAGTGGGTGTAACAATAAGTATGAACATAACTTTTTGATCATTATGTGCTGCTTCAGAAACTAACACTTTCTACCCAATTGAGGGTAATGATTTTGTTAGTATCTGTTTTTCTTTTTCCCAAATGTTACATTCTACAACTTTTAAAAAGAATGAAAGAAAAGATATGAGATAACCCTATAGGTTTTAGGTATATGTTCACCCTAGACTGCAAAGAAGAATGTCTTTTATGGTGATATTAGTTTAGGAGATGAGAGCTTCTAGGTGAATGACACCCACCTATAACGACCACATTAAGTCAGAACTCATTAATTAAAGATGAAGTCTGGTTTCACTCACTTCTGGTATGAGTTGAAAAACCATGGCATTTCTTTAACAAGAAAAAGGTATTCCTTGCCTCTTCAAGTAAAAGAAAAAAGTACATGCCATATTTTTACATAAACATAAATCAGAACAGCTTCAGTAGTATCAAACAGAGCATAACTATTATGAAGAACACTGTGCACCAAAACATAGAACAATCTTTCATGATCACAGAGTTTCTACTTGCTGTATTAAAAATGTCAAGTAGTATTTTTTTCTATGGAAAACATAACTAATTTTCAACATGTGGTATTGGAAAATACCTCCTCCAGACTGGTTCTTATAAAGAAAGGGACCAATTTGCAAATTTGCACATTTATGGAATCAATGCGTGGTTCAAAGTCTTTTACTTTTTACTTTTTAATCAAAAGTATAAAAACAAAACCAGAACAAAAATATTGTTGATTGTGTCTTCTAACTGAATTAAATTAGCTGTGTGGCTTAATTGAGAAAAGTCCACTTCCACAGATTCTACACTCTGAATCCTAGAGCTGTTTACTGTTGATATGATCTCTGTGGATTAAATTTATCTATAGTTTTAAGCACAACATTTCAAAAGTCTCCTTTTACCATGGAAAAGTGATTTCATTACTAAATCTGCTTACTGCCTACTTTCTTTACTTATAATATCACATTGCTTCCTACCTGCCTTCTCTAGTAATACTCAGTTTAAGTATAAACAAGATATACCAGATATTATAATGAGGTACTTACATTAAATGGAGCACTGTTTTTCTGGTTTTAGTAAAATATATTTCAGAATCAAATGTAAGAGACTTTTCTGATTGCCTTCCCATTACTACAGTGGGATTACCCTAGAACAGGACTGAAGTTCTAATACTTCAGTCATTCTATTACCCTTCAGGTGAAAAAAGCCTTCCAACATTTGCAAACTGCTGCAAAAAATCCAGTGGCAGGGCCCACTAACATAATTCTCCTACTTTATGTACCAATATCAACTACGTTAAGTGTAATATTTTGTATATATACACAAATGTAAGAAAGCAAGTAGATAGGTAAGAATATAGATACATTGGAAAATGGATAAATAAATATATATATTCTTCCAGCACTTCTATTTTTCAATAAATCAGCTGTGACTTTTATTCATTTAACAGTTTAATGCATCTTACTTATGTAGAGAAAATGTAAATTAAAATTAATAGTTTATTATTCAAATAGCAGCCGAAAAAGCAGCTCACATTATAAATCTCATCTAAGTCATTACTCCAAGCAGAATGGATCTTTAGTGCTCAAATCTGACTGACACTTTGGTGAGTGGATGTGAGCTTTTCAGTTTGTTCCCTCATACTCTGTGTCCTCCAAATTTTACTCTTAATTTTTATTAATTTTACTCTTTCACCATTATCATATAGGGTTTAAGAAGAAAACGTTTTAAGAAACTGTTTCTTAATTTTTAATATTCAAGACATCATTTTCTATTATCATTTAGTCAGGCCCACCACATCTTTCCTCTCTCATCTGTTTTCGTTTGCTAGAAAAGCTGCCACTGCTGAGGGAGTGGGTAAATATAGACATTCACTAGATGAGAAAATTAAGTTTTCTTGAAATTGATCTGATTTTTGCATCTTTGGGGTTTCCCTTTCCTTTCCTTTCCTTTCCTTTCCTTTCCTTTCCTTTCCTTTCCTTTCCTTTCCTTTCCTTTCCTTTCCTTTCCTTTCCTTTCCTTTCCTTTCCTTTCCTTTCCTTTCCTTTCCTTTCCTTTCCTTTCCTTTCCTTTCCTTTCCTTTCCTTTCCTTTCCTTTCCTTTCCTTTCCTTTCCTTTCCTTTCCTTTCCTTTCCTTTCCTTTCCTTTCCTTTCCTTTCCTTTCCTTTCCTTTCCTTTCCTTTCCTTTCCTTTCCTTTCCCCAATGGTGCTCTCCCATCTAAAAGCACAAGTTCAGCTTCACCTAAGTTCACTACTGCTAGCATGGCCCTGAGCAGAATTAATAAATCCACCTATAATTTACTGAAGTCTTTTCACAGTTGTCCTCTCAGCCAGTTCCCATGGCCTATACTTTTTGTGGCAGTGTCACCAGCACTGTTTCACCACAGCTGAAATAAAGCACTGACATGTGGGACTGCTGCCTCTCACCGTAGTTAGAAGTAACTTTAAATCAGAAAAACTGCATAAAACAAGGGGCTGCACTTGCTGGATTACAGGTCATGGCTTTTGAGAGAAATCACAATGAACCCAAATCTCTCAAAGGGATGAGAAAAGGAGGAGAAGCACAAATGGTTTTATTCTGCTTCCTAAGACTATATCACAAGTCTGTTACAGAGTTTATTCTTAGGGCACGTATTCTTCCATGGCACTTTGTCTGGACCAGCAACAGTCTCCTTGGAATTAGTCACTTGGCAATATGAGGAATGAGAATGCAGCTGTTACATTGTCAAAGCAAAAAAAAAAAAAAAAAAAAAAAAAAAAAAAAAAAAAAAAAAAAAAAAAAAAATAGAATGAAAAATTAAAATAAATATGTGGTTGAATACATCGGATGTTCATTTAGCACCATACGTTTCTCCCACGGCAAGGCATGATGGGAAGCACTGAAAGAAGGGAAAGAAGGGAAAAGGCTTTAACAGATTTACACCACAAACAAGAAGAATTTGTCAATTGTAATCCAGCTAATTCACAATGATGGTAAGACAGTTGATTATTCTATGTCTGTATTTCACATTTTGCATAGTGGTCCTGGTCGCCATTCTGATGCATGCTGCAAAAAATTCCAAACAACAACAACAAAAACACAAACAAACAAAAAACCTACCAAAAAAAGAAAACAAAACTACCTCAGGCTTAAAAGGCTTAACAGCAGAGAAAAAGGTGTTACACTGGTTGTTTGAACAGGGGCAATATCCCTAAGGATGAAGCACAGTGATGTGCCTTGTGCCTGCTAAAAGTGTCTTCTGACAGATTCAGAATAAAGAAGATAAATCAAAAAAATTCTTTTCAAATACAGCTTCTATCTATCGTACTCAATGTTAAGTTCAGTAGTATTGAAAATTGAAATAAATTAAAAACAAAAGAAAATTACAGAGCTGTTCATTGTGTCCCTGCAACCAAAATGTGTGGAAAACAAACCTTAGGGTTGAATTGGTTCTCAAAAGAATGAAATATGTCCACCATTACTATAATAAAAACAAGATCAGAAGTGCTAAAAAGTGAACACTTAAGCTTCCTTCTTAAATAACTGAATGATTTGACAGTTGCATCACGTCATTCATGTTTGCTTAAACCACTAGGAGTGAAAGCTAAAATTAGCTTTAACTTCAGACTCTCCCTGAAATCTCCAGATGAAATAAATACAAGCTTCTAGCAGTTGTATCTAGTTAAAAATAGATGCTGCTTTGAACATGTTCATTAAAGCTAATTATTTGAATACGTGTTTATTCTCTATTTATCATGGAAATTTCAGGAACATATATATATGTATCCCTTTTTAGAATATTTTTTTCCATTCAGAAATTTTAAAACTTTAGACTTCATTTTCTTCAACTATTACTGCAGGTCTCCAAGTTTAATGAAAACATCCACACCCCTCTAAACATTCTTGCTAAGTGTTGAGAGGAACATCTTGTCAAAGACAGATATACACAGGCAACATGAAAGTCAAAATAAATAGCTTCACAATTTCTATAAATTATATGAATGTTTGTTTTTTCTTCCCCTACTTGCACATACTTTTCTACTGTGACATTGCAATATACATCTTGAAATAGGGACACAAAAAACTCAGGAACTTCTGAATTTGAACATTTTCTTATGCTCAATTCACAATAGAAAATTAAAGAAATTTGGGGTTATAGTTCTGAAGCATAGGGTTTGGACTTGTCTCAAAATTCTTTTCTCAAGGAAAATTAAGGAATTATTTTAGAATTTAATTCCAGTTTCACTAGAAGGAGAACTGAAATTTGGGATAGAGGGCTTTGACTTCAACCTATATGTTTCATCTTTCTGCGTCTTACTCTACGCTACATCATCCCCAGGGTTTGCAGGTTTATAAATACAACTGCTAATTTATATTATTCTTTGCTCCATGCTTGGCAGTGCCTATCAGCCTATTAAGAAAGTGTCTCAATATCTGTCATTGCTAATTTTAGGCAGGAAGAAGGACATGCCAAGCCAAAGCATTAATGTTTTTGAAAATATGTTAACTGTGTCTTTCTCATTATTTAACCTTCTTAACTACATGCCAATACTACTTTACTAAATGCAAGTCATGGGAGATTACTTCAATATTTTAAAAATTATATCTGAATTCCTTTGAAATGCCAGATGTTTTCTACTAATTGAAAAAACAGTTTTTGTGAGGATTCCTGTAGAGAGATCACCAATCAGAGATAAATGTTAATGTATAATTGGTACAAGCTACTGACTACTTTTCAACCTCAAATACTAATGAAAATAAGTTATCTGACCTCAGCAAAGTGGTAACTAGCTTTCAGTACCAGCAGTCCTCAGCCTGGGTGTAAAAGAGCTCCCAAAAGTTCAATCACATTTTTTTTTAGTGGCAAAATATCTGTGATAGCTGTAAAATAGGATGCAAGCAAGGGAGTGTATTTTTCTCCCCAGCACATCTGGGTGACACCTACTAATGCTGGACATGCCTGTGTAGTGATGACTCTATATTCCCCTCAGACTGTGAAAGTCTATCTGTGTGTATAAGGAAGCATAACAAATATCAGTGGTGATTTAATGCATAATTTTCCACTTTCTGTGTGGAAACCTGTAATCCTGGAGGGTCCTACTCCATTTTAGCTTTTGGGAGGACACCAGATATGGGGTTTTTGGATGTGTAGGGAGTAATAGCTCTTTTAACATTTAGATGTCAAGTTTCCCATTCTGGTATTTCATTAATGTGCTGCAATATCTTATGGGCTGACTGAGATCTTATCAACACAAATTTTAAAAAATCCCCTTCCCTTCCAAGAGATGAAGTGAGATGGCAGCCTGTCAAGCAATAAATCAGGAACTGTCTCTCTGACAGTGAACGTGAACAAGAGAGAGGCAAAGAAGAGAGTGGGGGAAGCAGCAGGAAGAGTGCATGCATGTGCAAAAGGTCATTTTCACCACTGGTATAATCTTTAAAATAAGCAATACAACTCTTTTGTCTCTATCCCTTGCCATGTTACTGTACCTCACTCTTCTCTGAGACTGGAAGAGACTACTTATACAAGGGGTGCAGAAAAATTTCACTCTTTAGCACACCACACCACACTCATTTTGCATGTACTCATGATCACACTTAAGACTCAATATCACAAGCTGAAGAGGAAGTAAAAAGAAGGAAAAAGAAAGAATCAACTGAGATATATATGGAAAAGAAGGACATGGGTTCAAAATGTCAAGAAGGGAGGGAGGGTGTTTGTTCAAGTTGTTCTCAAAGGAAAAAGATATCCCAGACCTAGAAACTCTCTGTGACTTAAGCATTTAGTCTCAGATATTCAAAGAAACCTTTGCATGATCTGGCACTCAAATCCTCCCAAGCTGCACATAAGATACTTGATTCTCTGCACATCTGCTAAAATAAGCCTAGAGTTCAACATTACATTTAGCAGAAAACAGAGGGAAGAAATCACCTGTATAAATACTACAGTCCATGCAAAGGTTAGCATCTTAACAGCAGTGCTATATAGGAAGAAAAAAATTCCTAAAAGCAGAATTGACCATTCTACCTGTGACCTTAGATTAGCAGCCATGGAGGCAGTTTGATATGAAGCTGTGACAGAGCTGATGAATTTACAGCTGCTGGACAGCAGAGCATTCAGGGGCACACCCAAGCCCAACTAGACAGTGCTAGTAACTTACATTTCAAAAGTTTACAGCATCTTTTTGTTAATTGCTAATTTTTATGCCTTAGCATGGAAAAAAAAGGTGTGACAGAGTTTCTTATACAGTGAACTGTGAGTGTAAGTTGTCTGTTGACTCCTGCTGACAAGAGTTGAACCATTCATACTCCATGTGGAATTAAAAAAGGATTGTTTTCTGACTGTGTCATAACAGCGAGCATCCAACCAGGTGAAGGATAAGGCTTGTGTCAGATGGTCCAAGAAGGTCTCTCATGTTCCATGTATTTGGAAATCTGTGCCTAGATTCCTTCACCACTGGGGACTTTAGTCCATGAGTCACCTGCTTGACCCCTAAAACAAGCTTAAATCCAGACCAAACACATACTTAATGTTTTCAACCTACAAAGAATAAGCAAAAAAAGAGAAAGTCACAGAACCAAAGAATCACAGAATTCACTTGATGACCTTGGAGATCATCAAGTCCAACCTACAGTTAAACACTACCTTGTCAACCAGACCATAGAACTGAGTGCCAGATCCAATTTTTCTTAAACACCTCTAGGGACAGTGACTCCCTTACTTCCCTGGGCAGCCTATTCCAATGCCCAATGATTCTTTCTGTAAATAATTTCTCTCTAATATATAGCTTAAGCTACACCTGGTGCAGTTTAAGACTGTGTCCTCTCATCTTGTCACTGGTTGCCTGAGAGAAGAGGGTCCCCCTACCTGGCTACAACCTCCAACCTCCTTTCAGGCAACTGTAGAGAATTACAACGTCTCCTCGGAGCCTTCTTCAGGCTAAACAACCCCAAATCCCTCAGCCGTTCCTCACAGGGTTTGTGTTCCAAGCCCTTCACCAGCCTTGTTGCCTCCTCTGGACCCTCTCAAGTGTCTCAATGTCCTTCCTAAACTGAGGGCCCAGAACTGGACACAGCACTCAAGGTGCAGTCTAACTAGTGCTGAGTACAGGCAAAACAAGGCTTATGGAAGAGGAGAAATTACCCATATATGCCTTAGAAATAGAAAAAAAAACTTGCTAGGGTTTTACTCTATTCAACTCCCTTTCCATCCTTTAAACCAAAATATAGAGTGAGTGTTCCAAATTCAGAATTTACTACTAGTTAATTCTTTTCCAGTGAAAAAGTTAAATATTTGTGTCTTATTTCATTACAGCCTGGGCTTCATACTCTTAATTTAGGTAGGCCCTGGCTAAAGACACTTAGTGTTCTGGTTGGTATTAGTCAATTTTTAAGAATCAGTAACATATTCTTGTACCAAAGAACAAGCTGTGATCAGTAGCAGCAGCAACTTTATATTGGGTCCCCCAAAACTGACTCACCTGCAGTCCAAGCCAGGTGTAATGCAGTCACAGCACACCTGTGAAAAACAAAGTCCTTATAACAAAACACTGCAAACCAAAGGAACATGACAAAGACAGGAGTACAATGAAACTTGAATCAGAAGCATTAAGGGATGGAAAGTAGAAGGAAACACAGCCTATATTTCATCTCTTCATCTCTGTGCCAAATGTCCTATTAATACACAGAAAGAACTTATGATAAATCATCCCTCATCTATTTTTCTTCTACACAAGGGATGCCTAATATATTTGGTCATTGATCCACGGCAGTAAGGAAGCAGTACAAGAATACACAGTCCTGATAGTGAATTCACTAGCAGGACTACATTGAGTGTCCTTTTCCAAACTTAAGAAATCTGTTATTTAAAAAATAATTTTAAAAAGGTCTATATTTGTGTTTCACAAAGTTTAAACATACAACAGGAAGCAATACATGCATTTTAACATATTTTCTTTGTTTTGTTACTGGTTTGCAGTGGCACTTTGGTCATACCTTCCATGCATTTTTATCTTTTTTTGCCCATAGATGGGTTTGTATAAGATAAACCAAGTTTTATGAGTACTAGTTCTTTGAACTTTTTGATCACTGGTTCAGTTCTGTTATCTCTTCCTCTCTTTCTGATGCTCTAAGTGTGCACCATCAGCCAAGGAAGACAGTAGAGCCTCATCCCCACTCCCCATCTGTTCACTCTTCAGGAGGCAGCAGGTAACCAAATGCTGCATCCAAAATGGTGAGGGAATAGGAGGGGAAGAACTTTACAGGAAGAGCTATGTTGGGTCTAAGCTGTAAATGAGATCCTACAATCTTCTTTTTTCCACCCTTAACCCAGAAAGCAGGAAAGGACAAAAAACAGTCCTTTTTTAGTTCTGCAGTTACTGGTGAGGATCATGTGTTCTTAGTTCACATGTGCCAGTTCATGGGAGATAAAATCCTTTTGTTCAAATTGTTTCTCATGAAAAGAAGTTCAATGTTGTTGGAGAACAGTGAGTTAAAATGAGAACTTAAACTGTGTTAATATAAAAAGTGCCTTGTCATCAATAGGATAACACCTTCCATATTTTGCTTTCCAAAGTACATCTCTCTTTCAACATATTTTATTCTAGGGCTGGCTCAGCTTACTATTAACTATGTACATGGGGAAGGGCACTATTTGTTTTCAGGTTTTACATTTATGAAGAATGCTGATCTCTGATTGTAGAATCTCTCTCATAGTTACATGCAAAATATCTAAGATATTACATAACTTCAGGTGTGGTCAAATGGGAAAAAAACATAGCTTTCTTCCTTGGATGCTCTATTGTTGCATGGTTTTAGCCATAATAAAATGTTTTCTGCTTCCACAGTAAGCACAAAGTCTTGGTGTTAAAGAAAAAAGGGGGGCAGGGAGAAGGTTTGCATGGCATTTACTTCAGGGGCAAGCATGTGGCTCCCAATATATTCTGGAGACACAGTCATTCAGTTTGTACCATGCAAAGTCCAATCACAAGCTCATTAATCAGGAGCAAATGAGCTCCCTATACCCAAGAGGTGAGGCAAGTTATGTGATTCCTGGAAGTAGCATGGCCTGCAATGAAAAATCAGAAAGAAATTCAAGCAGCTGATCATCACTGATGCTTGAATTAAAGCAAGCTGTGAAAGAGAGGGAGAGGGTGAGGAATAGGGATAGGTGAGGAAGAAGATGGAGAGGAGAATAGGTTCTTAACATGGCTTTTGGGTGCTGCTCCAGCACCTGCACAAACAGCTAAGACTTGCAGTTGATATATGCATAGAAAGAGAGGACAGGCAATATCCTACTTCTATAGAGTACCACCTTTACTCTGATATTGCTTGATTTGCATTGCTTGTTTTACTGTATCTGCAGGATGTCCTAGAGGGCATCAAGGTGCTGCTGAGTGCAGTGGAATACACAAATAAAGTGGCTTCCACAAGCCATTCATCCAGAGATTGCCAGGCACAAAAAATCTCCTTTCAGTTTCTAGCAGTTCTCTGCTACATAAAATGGATCCCAAAGCCCTGGCAGCAGCTGCAGAGGCAGAGGACACAGTTTGATGTGTGACTGCATGCGTGCTGCAGAAGGGCTTGGCTCTATTTACTGCAACCAGCCAGGGTAGCAGGGCTCCTTCCTCCACTCCTTTAATTTGTTGTTGCTTTCTCACTCTGGAAAAAAGAGGTAAAAACCTAGTGGTTTTCCACTAAAAGAGGCATAGGAAGAGTTAAAATAAGAAAGCCTGAATGTTTAATCTGCCAGAAACATATGAAAAGAGCAATCAAATCTGGGATAAGTAGCTCTGAATGAGGTATGCCTGATTGCTTTAGACCATGCTGTTTGTCAGCCTTTTAAAATTCAAGTCATTACCAGATGCTGATCTGCTCTAATATTGTGATATTTTATCTGATTACACTTATGTGATTGTGCTATATCTGCTATTTGCCTTCCCATTTTTCCATGTGTATTAAATGCAGGTGGTTTTATTATTCAGAGAGCTAGAAAGCGTTGACTGCTCTGAATATAAATGGGGATATTATATCATTACCTTGCTCTGAAAGCAGGATCATTCAGTGTGTAAATCATATGCAAGGTACCTAGTGGAGACACAATAAACCATAATGTCTTGAGAGAGAAAGCAATGGGAAAAGAATAAGGAGATAAAAATTTAAGGCATTGTTAAAGAAGGATAATCTTCATAATCCTATTTAGTTCTTTCAAACCACCATTTGATAATATAACCTTTATATTCAAAACTTTTTTTAAGTTCATTGAGTATCTCTTGGTGAAGTTATTGTCACATGGAGCATTATCAATAATGAGACTGAATAAAAACAAGATCATCAACCAAACAGGCATCTTAGCTGCTTTCAAAAAATGTTGAAGAGGCCCACACATTTATGCAAATGCTTTGTGGCCCCTTCTAAGAGCCTGTCTTACTGTGGGTAAGTTTTGGGTACTTTGGGATACTTTGAAAAATATTCAATAATTACTTACATCATATCTGAAAAGCAGATCAGGGTAGCAGGGCAATTAGGGAATCCCTTTTTCTTGCAAGCAAGAAAATTCCCTTGAAAATTTTCCTGTAGTAAACTGAAAGCATTATAAATCCCTCTCTGAGGATGCCTAGAAAAGTTACTGGATCATAGAAAGGCTAAGATTAGAGACACTTTTGAAAAAGAGCTAACCTAGCTCCCTTGCTGAGCTCGAGTATGTTGGTGAAAACAGTGTGCAGCTGCATTTTGGGTATCTTCAGGGATGGAGATTCCACAACCACTCTGAGAAATCTGTCCTGTTTCTCGAAATCCTATACAGGGAAAAAGGGTTTTCTTCTGTTTAAATGAATATTCCTGTCTTTCAGTTTGTGCCCATTATGTCTCGTCCTGTCACTAGGCACATCTGAGGAGAGTCTGCCTGCATCTTCTTTACCTCCTCACGAGGTACTCGTACATCTGGATAAGATCAGCCCCAGCCTTCTCCTCTTCAGGCTGAACAGTCCCAGCTCTCTCAGCCTGTCCTCTTAGAAGAGGTGTCCCAGTCCTCTGATAATCTTTGTGGAGCTTCTCTGGACTAGTTCCAGTGTGTCCATGCTGCTCTGGGCTGGGGGGAGCCCAGGACCAGGCACTCCAGGTGTGGTAATCTCCAGGTACTGTTGTCTCCTTTGGCTGTTGTAGGGTAACCTCTTGTAATCTTGCTCAACCTCCAACATCCGTGACAGACAGATCAAGGTAAATGCACAACAAAAAAGTAAAAAAGTAAAGTAGCTAATGCCTCCCCATACCTGCCCCATCAGTTCTGCTTTCAACCTTCAGGATGACACCAGGGCTGTCAAGTGCCCCAAAAAGGTTACAGCACAAAACAACTCCACCAGCCCTGTGTCTACAAGAATGATTTCAGAGAGTGAGATTAGGAGACCAGAGAGACGTGGAGTTGGTGAATGGTGACTCTAAGTAAAGCAGGATAACCTTATGTAGGTGCTGGTGGGGCAGAGTGTACAGAAGGCAGACAGGATGACTCTCTACAATTAACACACATCAGACATCAACTTTTCTGAAAAATAAGAATGCAAAAAAAAAAAAAAAACAGAAAGGAAGAAAGTAGAAGGAGCAGAAGCAGCAGCCAATGCAAACGCCATGGATGAACAGTTCAGAGACACAGAAGTTCAAGGAGAAAAAACAGCAAATAAAGAAAAACAAACATAGGAGAGAGAGCCATAACTATTAAAGGGTGGTCTAAGCCTTCAGGGTAAAGCATAACTGTAGCATAAGAAAAGTAAGTGCTAGTGTAAGGTGACAGGAAGTAAAGGTGGCTTGAAATCCAAACTGAGGAAAGCAGAAATGTTCTCTACTCTGTAAAATGCACTTCAGAACACAGAAACCAAGAAAACTTTGAAAAGAAAAAAAATTGACATATATAGTCCTCCAAATAGTGGCAAGAGCCAGATGGGCAAACCACTGGCTTAAATACCTCTCTCATGAATCTTCATTGATTTTATCTGCCTGGAAAATTTTCAGTAACAGCCTATTGATGTTGATATACAAGTTTGGGCACTAAGGGAACTAACTGCCAAGCTTGAAGAAAAATGTGTGATTTTATCACAAATATCACAGAATGTTATGTTGATAAAACCTCTACTACTGCAGCCATGTGGCACAGGGAAATCCTTGTTTTGAGTTCATATTTCCATAATAAGCTTTTAGTCCCATCTGTGAAGAAGAGATTAAAGACATCAGCCCAAGTTTAAAAGTGCAGAAAACAAATAGAAAGTACTTCTTGTTTAAGCAACTATATTCCTAAACATTTTACAGATTGTAATTTTCAAGATTTTTTGAAATCTCGATTCATCATGCTTGAGCTCAGTTTCACTCCTTTATGAAATCTCCAGCACAGAAAAGCTGCCAGGTGCCATACTGGTTTTCCTTGATGAAACACTGTGGCTCATCGCCACCTCATACATACAAATCTGACCAATGGGGAGAAAAAATGGAGGACAAAAGTATGAAGAAAGTTCAGAAACTTCAAGAACTAATGGTTGAAAAGCAGTGTCAGTTCACAGTATAGAAGTTTCTGTAGGCAAAATACTGCTGAACTGAACTAGGGCATTTTTAGAACTTTTTATTTCCTTCTGTTAGCAGTTCTTCAGAGGAGGAGCACTGGTTTGACTCAGCTTTCAGAAAGCAACTGCTTGATCTGGCACAGAGGTTCATTCCCATATCTGCTTAGTCTTAGCACCAGACCGAGGATCTAAAGATAAAATATGACTAAGCAGAACAGTTTATTCCCGCTATTTGACTTAGATTGGGGGAAAAAAGGGAATATGGGACTAGATGAAAGGTATTTGGATGTTGATACAGCATTTTTGTGTTTTCATGTTTTAGAATTTTTAAACAAACTTACCTCAAAACTGACTCAAATTTGTTTGGACAAAGGACACTCTTTTACAGAATCTGAATGGCAGAGTTAGGAGTGAAAGATAGTGGTGTAAATTTTCAAAGGTTCTCAGATACTCATGGAAAAGGATCTCTGTCAATCTTGGTTATATTTAAAAATCTTTCTTTTCAATAAATATTACATTTGTGAAAGCTGCAAATTATTCTAAATGTAGAGGACCTGTAAACACCAGTCAAACCAGAATGAGGTCAAATCTCTTTTAGGAGATTAGAAAGACAGATTGATAAAATTTACTACAAAGCTCCTCATATGTATTTCTGCCGCGTGGTACACTCAAGGTTAGAGGCTTTTCTGAGGTGCAAATGTGCCAGCACAAAGACCTAAGAAACCATTACTGTAATCCTGGGTGGTCTGACATCACACTCATTGGTCTAATGAAGACATTTGAAACCTCTGGGTTTCAGATTCTACTCTTAACTAGAACATGGAAAGAGGAAGCTGGACATTTCTCAAATGACTGTGACAGACACAGAAGAGTTTGTCGATTCTTATTCACATTCAAATGCAATAATTTGCCTTCCCCTAGAGAAAAGTCAGCTCATTTGAGAAAATTATATCAGAAGCAAAACAGCTTGAACAGCTTCTTGTCTTTCTCCTGCATTTGTTTATATGATAGTTCCTATAATATCTCTGCCAAAATACAATTTTGTTTTGATTGTTAAAGTGCAAGGAGCATCATTACAAAGAGAGCCTGCAGTTGTTCAGTTCATCATTCCACCTTGCAGAAAAGGCCCTCAGGCACAGTGATGCATGAGCTCTCCATCAAATTATGCACGTTTTCCAGCTACACATTGTGAATTCTTTAAGTACTGCATTCTACTGCTGTGGGCAGGAGTGACTCTAGGCTGTATAGTATCCATTTTTGTTTGATGAGAAAGCTCAGTTAGATCCTTCAAGGGACCTGTTCAGGCTGCTGTGTGAATTTTACAAAGACTTAACCTAGTTAATGCATGTCCAGGAGTGTCATTTTCCAAAGGTATCAATGACCTCTGAGTAGTGACAAAAGTGACTGTGGCTTTTATCACTCAGGTCAACCTAGCAAGAAATGATTTCTGGAACTTTATCCATAATTCAGCAACTTGATATGTTGCAGAAATGGTACATGCAGGAAATGGACTAACAATTCCTCTGCTAAAAACTGTCCTTGGGGAAAAATAGATGAATGTACAGTTCCATGATTTACATGTGTATTAGAATCATAGAATCATAGAATATGCTGAGTTGGACAGGACCCATCAGGATCAGCAAGTCCAGTTCCTGTTCTTGCACAAGACATCCCCAGGAATCACAGCATGTACCTGAGAGCAGTCTAAATGCTTCTCAAGCTCTGTCAGGCTGGGTGCTGTAACCACTTCCCTGGGGAGTCTGTTTCAGTGCCCAAACACCTTCTGGGTGAAGAATTTTTTCCTAATATCCAACCTAAAGCTCCCCTGACACAACTTCAGGCCATTCCCTTTGGTCTTGTCACCGTCACCCCAGAGCAGAGATCAGTGCCTGCCCCTCCTCTTCCCCTCATGAGGAAGCTGTAGCTGCAGTGAGGTCTCCCCTCATTCTTCTCTCCTCCAGGCTGAGCAGACCAAGTGCCCTCAGCCATTCCTCACATGGCTTCCCCTCAAGGCCCTTCACCATCCCCATGCCCTCCTTTGGACACTCTCTACTGGCTTTATACATTCCTTGTTTTGTCACCCAGACCTGCCCCCAGCACTGGAGCTGAGGCTGCCCCAGCACTGCTGGCTCGTGTTCAACTTTTCATCGACCAGGTCCCTTTCCATGGAGTTACTCTTCAGCTTCTCCATCCCTAGTCTACACACAACCAGAGTTGCCCCATCCCAGGTATGGAATCTAGCACTTGCTCTTGTTAAGTTTCAGAGCTTTGAAGACGTTAAGACACCATGTCACAGACTTTCGTTCCAGAGGAAAAGTCACTTTAAGGAGTACCAGATGTTGGAACATTATTCCCCATGCTCACCCAGAGTTATAGTTGCACAACTGTTCACTAAAGAATTTCTTTGTAATATCTAATCAATCTGTCTAATTCAAACCTACTCTCAGTTTGAAGCCATTGCCTCTTTTCCTATTTCTACACTTCTTGATAAAGATTCCCCCTCTGGCTTCCTTGTAGGCCACTCTAGGATACTGGAAGATTGCTATGAGGTCTCCAGGCAACCTTATTTTCTCAAGGCTGAGCAGTGTCAGCTTCCTCAACCTGTCGTCACAGGAGAGGTGTTCTAATAATTTTTAAATGTTTCGTTCGTTCTTGAAAAATTATAAATTAATTGGTGTGCCACAAAATTATTCTATTACTAAAGAAATTCATCCTGCTTTGCTTACATCCTACCATCAAAATACATATTCCTGCCCTTTCCTTAAATTTCTAGGTGGAAAAATTAAAATGTCCACCAAATTTCTTGCAATGTCTTGTCTATTATTACTTCTAACACCACTACTACAGCTATAGAGAGAGACTCATGTTAAGCAGCTACTAAAAGAAACAATTTGTTGTGGAATCTGTGATTCTCCCTGATTCTCTCGGCAAAAGGCAGACATTCAGAAGAAAATCTTATTTCCTAAAGAGCGTTTAGTTCAGGCATATTCACCAAATGAGTCCACTCAGCTTTCACAACCTATGGCAGTGGGTTTTCATGGAATGAAAATATTTATTTGAGGAAAACATTAGCAGCCACTAAATTCATCAATACTGGCCATGAGTTGTTTCTGATTTTTCTTTCAAGAATTTTTCTGCAGCGAACTCATCCATCCAGTGTCCCATATTGTTTTCCAGTTAATCCTTTCCCAAGGACAATCTTTGTTACCTCCATCTGCAGGTAAAAGGAGAGATTTCTTGTTTAAGTACATGTGAACATATATGCTGAGCATATATGAATACACAGGAACCAGTATTACTGTGCTTTTATTCCTCTTTAGCCACATGGAAATAGGCTTTTACAGCTGCTGAAATCTTTACAAGCCAACACTTCTGCTGCATTTCTGAACCACAAAAGAATGTGCAGACCTGAAATAACAGCATGCCTAAAATTTAACAAAGAAATCACCCCTCAATTGAATTTTGCGGTAAGACTAGCATACAAATTCAGGCAGTCTAATAAAGTATTTAGAAATCTCTTCCTGATTCTTTGCAGATGGTCCCTGAAACTCATATCTAAATATGACAGCAGTATAATCATTAGCAGTGTCAGCAAAAGAAATATTTTCAGTAACAAAAATACATGAAATGTAAAGGAAATATTAAGTCAGAGCATAATACTGTATAAACAGGTACAACACTGTTCAGGAAATTATTTTATTTTTATATAATGATCTATAAATGCAAGTAATACATCATGGAGAATGATAGGCAGTAATTTGGAAATAATTGGTCTTGTGTGGAAGAAGAGGACATGCTGCAGAAGGGGACAATGAGGAGCAGGTAGCTCTTAAAAAAAATAAGGGTGTCAGGCTGCAGTAAATACTCTCCCTCAGTTTTTAATTCTTAACTACTAGAAATATAGACCCTTTAATATTTTTTAATGTGATTCACTACTTAGGCACTTCTTGATCAGCTTTCTTTCTGCTTGAAACTTTGCACTATCTGGGCACCAAAACATGTTTTGAACACTGTAAAGTAAAATATGTACAGCAGAAAAACTTTATCTACCAAATTTTGAGAAAAATTCTACTATATTCTACCAGTCCTAAGAATTTATGAAAGCATATTTTTCTAAAGACAGATGCATATTGGAATTTTTCAGTTCTGTATTAAGGACAATATTATATTAAAAACACCAATAAATCTTATTACCAGCTTCTTTGGAATTTATAACTTAGGTCACAAATCCAATATACCCTCTTTCTTTCTTTCTTTCTTTCTTTCTTTCTTTCTTTCTTTCTTTCTTTCTTTCTTTCTTTCTTTCTTTCTTTCTTTCTTTCTTTCTTTCTTTCTTTCTTTCTTTCTTTCTTTCTTTCTTTCTTTCTTTCTTTCTTTCTTTCTTTCTTTCTTTCTTTCTTTCTTTCTTTCTTTCTTTCTTTCTTTCTTTCTTTCTTTCATATAAAACATCTGTTCAATACCTTTTTCCCATAGACCACATAGTATGTTAACAACGTCTAGTTGCTGCCAATAAAAGAGTAGTTGGCTATGAACAACAAAAATCCTTCATTTTCTCATTAGCTGAGGGAGAGATAGGGCTCATTAAAACTAGACTGTTCTTCTCAAACAGAGAAGGCAAAGAAAAAAAACATAAGAAAGGGACAGGGTCAGGAAGAATGTCTGGCAGGTAAGGATGCTATTTATAATTGTTTCCTCCATATAATCCTCAGGATTACCTCAAGAACTGGCTGTATTTTAAAGATATAAGAACAATTTCTAGTTATTTGGGAGGCATATAGGGAGGTCCAAGAGATCAAAAAATTGCTAGCAGAAACCTTCATGGGAAGATTGAGCCATAACTGCAAACCAGGAGCAAGGAGGCATGAGAAACAGGTGCAGGGAAAGTAAAAAGATAACAACTATTTTGAACACGATTGAAGAGGCAACTGCCCTATGGAGGAGTCTCAGAGACAGGTCTGCAAGAACAAAATTAATGTGCCAAACCCAAGAAGTTTTATAGATTATCAGTTTACCCATAAGAGAGTGTCAGTTTTCTCTCATAGATATGAAAGGGGTAGACTACCAAACAGTAGACTGAGAGCAGAGCAAGACATCATGACACAGGTAAAATGATGCCTGATGCCCATTTTATTGAGAAAATCAAGAATAAGGTGGGAACTTCAAGCCTAACACAGAAGACTGGATGTCAGATTTCTACTCTTTAGCTGACCAGCTCAGTAAAGATCTTAGGATTGCCCTGCTCCACTGCGCAGTTCATTCAAATTCTCATTCATCCTCAATGAAGAGCTTGAAATCAGGAGGAGTGAGTTTTCACCATGGACATACAAAAAAAACAAAGAGTTGACAAAAGATGCTGTGGATCCCACATCCACAAAAGGTTCAATTCATAAGGTGGGAACACTACTGCAGGAGGACATGCCTGAGTGGAGAAAATTAACCAGAAATTATCAAGGAGCAGAGAACAGAGATGTACCTTGTAGCTGGCATGTGTACTAATGCTAATAAAATAATATTTCTAGTTCTCATGTCCACCACAGAGACTCGGATATGCAGAAGAAAGGGTCCACGAGGCCCCCCATGCACTTGGGGCAGAAGCAGTGTTCAGCTGTGTTCCAGTCAGGCAGAGCCCTAGCAGCAATGCCAGTGGTGCTTGGGACAGGGCTGAGGATAAAGTCCTGCATCCTGCTGGGCACAAAGCTCAGCAAGGACAGAGGACCTGGAGATAAGAGAAACATTTTTCTCCATAGAAGAAGGCACAGCTGGGCTGTGTGGTGTGAGAGGTGGTGCTATCTCCCTCCTTGGAGGGTCTCCTGCCCCCTGGGATAATGCCCCTCCACCTGGTCTGACTCCAAGGTGAGCCAGGTGGAGGGGGCTGGAGTGGAGACCTCCTGAGGTCCCTGCTGGCCTTTAGTAATCTTACACTGATTCAATGCTCTCAGTTCAAGGAGGACATCAGAATGCTGGAGAGGATTCTTGCAAGACCTGATTAAGGATGGATTAAGTAACTGGAAAAGGTGCAATGCAGAGGAAGATTTTAAGGATCTCAATTTTTTTACCTTATTAGAAGCAGGTTTCTGCATGCATTGATCACTGTTCTTCAGCACAATTTAGGAAGCACAAACCTAGTAACAGAGGGCTCTTTAGTTTGCCAGAAGTTACAACAGGATTCAATGACTGAGACAGAAGAAAAGCTACAGAAAGAAAAAGCATGGAAATTTATAAAAATTAGCATAAATAAGCCAGAATTTGTGAAAAATCCTCTGGTCTCAACAGAACATAAGTAAGCTCAGTTACAGTTGGTATTTGAAGCCTTTTATTCTGAGAACCTTGAGCACTGAATACCTTTTTCTTTTTTTAATAAATCAACATGGGGTCAGAGGTTTTATTCTAACAAAAAAAAATTAGAAAATACATATATCAGCCATTGGGTAAGAAGAGGCAAAAATAAAGTCTAGGAAGAGAGCTTATGCAGGGAAACAAACACAAGTCCAAAGGAGACAAAGGTACGGAATTGCATAGGTGACAACTATAAGCTGGCATTATACAGAAGATAGAAAAAAGAGATACTTGCACTATCTCAGTTCATTCTGGCTTTTTTGTGACAGCTCTGTAGAGTTATCAAAAACTCACATGACCAGCAAATCAGGTGTTATGTCCATAACTTTGCAGCACACACAGAGAAGGAATCCTTCCTTCCTTCCTTCCTGCAATCCTTCCTTCCTGCAATCCTTCCTCCCTGCAATCCTTCCTCCCTGCAATCCTTCCTTATTTCCTTCCTGGAATCCTTCCTTCCTTTGAGCAGGAACCATCTTTCTGTGTTGAGAAGGTGGTATGACACTTGTGTTGTTACTGGGCAGTAACATTAGGAGTTGTTGTCAAGGCATAATGACAGCATGACCAATGCTGGTGCACAGGCAGAAAAGTCTTTTATTGTACTCTGGACTTCAACCAATGCTGTGTAGGGCAGAACTGTGCCTTACAGTTCCATAACAACTGGATGGAAAGGCAAATCAGAAGGTTAGATAAATGTCAGAGACAAATAACAGCCTGTACATAGTTAATATTTATTTCTAAGTACAAACACAACAGAAAAGAGCAATAATTAGCTGAAAATGAAGCAAGAATACTTGTAGGCATAAAACACGGGTGTTTGAGAGACATGTCAAAAGTAATGAGGAATTTCAATATTGTTTGCAGCTCTGGTGCTGAGCTAAAAGCAGAAGCTACAGTCAGAACCTGTCCTAACACCATAGTGGCATTAAGAATATATTATAAAGAGTTTTCAATGTGATGAGATTCACTCTTCTTTAAGGACACAGAAAACAACTAGCAAACCTTTCTCTTTGTACTACAGCCAATGTTGGTTGTTGCTTTAATTGGGGGTGTTGGTATGGAGAGTGAAGAGCTTTGAGAAAGGACAATGTAGAACTGCTTTAAAAAAATTAGAGTAGGTAGGGTGCTTGTGCAAAAAAATTTGAGGATGCCTTCTGGGATTTGAAACTGCCTTTTGTAACACTTAAGCAGCCAAGTGGCAAGATTAATTTTGTCTAAAAACTCTACTACATTTGAAGTCCCTCCTTTTCACTAGCATTTTCTGTTTCCTTAGTGCTGCATGGCATGCTATATGGCGACAGCCATGCACTTTGCTGTGCAAATGGTTAGGGTGAGGTTTCTAACAGCCATGCAACAAGCTGCCTGCCATAGAAATAAGTGCTGAGCTGCCATCTCTTCTATAAGCATATGTTCCAGCCACCCCAATTACCTTTGATGAAATGGGTTTGGGATTAGCTGGGTTCTTCAACATCGAAAACCTGAAAGGAATCAAATTTTTAAAATTAGAGTGTAATTTGTCAATGCATAATTTGTCAATGACTGACAAATGCAGTCTGAATTATAAATGCAAGTTATAATAGCCCATGATTTCCCTTTGGCAGGATCCCTCCAAGGCTACTCTATCATACTGCTGTTGAACTATGTGATGCAAAGGTCAGAAAAACTTTTGGTTGAAAAAGACTCTGAGATCATGTAGTCCAACTTCTGACTGATCACCACCTTGTCACCCAGACACCGTGGAACAATCATTTTGTGATCACATCCAGGGAGAGTGACTCCACCACCTCCCTGGGCAGCCCATTCCAATGTTCAACAACCCTTTCTGTGAAGAAATTCCTCCTGGTGTCTGGAATTCCTTCCGCTGTCTTGATGTCCAGATTCAATACCAATAATCTATTCTTCTGCAAAAGTACAAGAACCTTGCCTATCATCAGCAAAATTTCTGCCAGAAAAGTGCACTGAATTACTGCAATATGCTTTCTTGATAACTGATTCTGCAGATTTTATTTGTAAGTCAATGAGGAGCCAAAGTTTTGTTTAATTGCTGCATTTTTATTTATATTAATTCAATGCATTTTAAAGGTTGCTGTGGTTGGAATTAAAAGGAGATTGTTACACTATTGAACATTTCTCCTCTAGGCTGAAAAAAAGCATCTGTCACCTAACCTGATGGCAATGAAAGACAGTGAATGAATCACTTCTTGAGGAAACCAATTTATTTAGTCACTGTGTCATGGTTATTTATTACTTATCAGCACATGCTATTAGTTCAATTAAATACAAAAACCTGAAGTTCTCTTCTCGATTTCTCCCCTTCTCAATTTTTAAAAACATACAACAAACCAGAAAAGAATGACTAGAATCAGTGCTAAGGCTGAACCCTTTCGGTTTATTGTGCTTCTCTTGTTTTAATTAAACTTTGTTATTTACAATTCTGCAGCTAAAGTATAGGGACTATCAATCTTACTCAGTAGCTAAAAATATTAGCAGAGAGAGGACAAAAAGAAGAAATTAATAGTAAGACAAAAATGTTGATTGCAACATTTTACCAATAAAAATACAGGGAACGGCAAAGAGCAAATATTTCCTTCCATCTGCTTACAAAGAAGTAAGAAATTAAAATTCTACCTAATCTTGATATCTAACTCTTTCTAATAAGGGTTCTAGATCTTCAGAGGTATCCAAACAAAAAAAGTAAATCCAAAGTAAAAAAGTAAGGCTCAGTAATTTAAAGAAAATTTATATTGCCTAAAGAGGCAATATAAATTGCCTATTTATACTGCCTAAATAGGATCCTATTAGAGTATGCTCCATATTTTAGTTTTCTTGGAACAGCATCAATAGCTCTTTAGCATTTCAAAGATATATTCCATAAGAACGTGTTTCTTTAAGATACCCTTTTAAAATATATTTTAAAGAAGGTAATATATTAATAGAATTATCTGGATCCACTAAATGTTTAAAAGGTTTAGTAGAAATTGAGGATAGAAAAAATATTACCTGCCTTTACAGTGGCAAGAGGTGACTTCAGTTAATTTTCCAATACTGCATCCAGTCTATGTCAATGCCCTGATGAAGCCTGGACAATAAGCTGGAGAAGATATCAAACAATGCATCTCAATTTTGTTTGGGATATAGAGCAAATGGCTTCCTAAAATGAATGTTAAGGAGTGCCATATTTGTAGCAAAGCAATCTTACATCCTGTAGTAATACATGAACTGGTACAGTCAAAGAAACAGGACTAAAGCAGAAGACCTGGGATACACAGTGTAACTGGGATACGCTCTGTATAGAAAATCCCCCGTTATGAAGAAAAAAATGCTACATGTTGGTAAATCTTGATGAAGAGCAACCTATCTGTCCCCAGTTCCAGCAAACTGGGTTATTGCATCCAGGTCTGATGAGCCACGCTATGATTGAAGTAACCAGGTCTCAGCTTTTCTACTCATGTCCTGACAACGAGAGCATCACTTCATCTTTCAACTTTTCAACTTTTTATCAAAGTACACAGATAATAAAGTTTCTTTGCTCCTACACTGTATTTGTCTAAATTGCAAGTCATTCCCCTTTACTATTCTGCTCCCATTCACTTTAGTATATTACTCTTTGAAACAGACATTGTTAAAGCAACACAGCCCCCTAGTGTGGATGGAAACCAAAAGTTTAATTCACATATAATTATGAGGCACTAACTTTCACCAGACTACAAGCAGCAACAATTACACAAACTTCAATAAAAAACCTCTAACCAAACTACACCAATGACAAACCCAAAACCATACATAAAGAATATCTGCACTAGCCAATAACCAAGAATGTAGATTTAATAAAAATTTAATAGTTTAGATAGTTTATATTTGGAGCAGTTCAGCAAACGTTTTTGAGTGAAGTTCTACATGCTTTCAAAAAGATGGAATTAAGTCATGGACCTTTATTCTGATGCCTCTTATCTTCAAGACTAGTAGAATGTGGGGTTATCACTTATGTAATATAATCCAGCACCATTCAGCAGTTGGATTTTCACTACTCATTCTGTTGTGCCAACACAGAAAATTCAATCAGAATGGTGCCCCAGGTTAGAAGTAGGTGCATGAATGAGTTTCCTGATGTGGTTCTGTACATAACCACATAAACACTGGCTGCACAACAGCAGGGAGGAGACCAGGAGACAGCTTGGGAATAAGCAACCTAACCAAAAGCGCATGCAGAGTTCCTCACCAGCATTCATATTCAGCTTTAATGTCTTTCCCAGTACTCTGTTTCTGCCTACCTTTAAGGCTAGTGTTAACAGGCTTAGACTAAACACACTTTTTTAGTTGTGTGTCATGTCCTGTGCTCCCCTGGCAACCTTAGAAGACTATCTGCATCTGCTCCACTCCCAGCAGATATGCTTTCAATGCAGTCGTGCAGAACTGCACACAGTATTCCAGTGAAGTAAAGCTGAGAATTCTTAAGTAAAGTAATATTGACTGGAGTCCGGAAATACAAGATTGAATCCAAGGCTTCAGATTAGACAACTCATGGCTTTGCAGAACCATTAGATACAAAGAGAAAAATTCAATTTTGAGATTGACAATAATCAACGATCCCATGGACAAAAAGTTACCCTTACACACTGTTAAAAAATTATGATGAAATGAATGAACAAATGAACATGTTCCATTCTCTGGTTATTTTTTGTTTGGTGTTTATTTTCATGTTATTGTGCTGTATAAAGCAACATGTAATATTTAGATTTAAATTTCTGAGACCTTTCCTTACCTGACTACATAGTATGTGGCTAACCTTTCCTACAAGCACCTTTTCTGGTATTAAACCCTTCCTTTCTCCACCTTTTATGTATTCTGTTTACATATTTCAATATTAATGCTACAAAAGGCCCATGAAACATGAGATTTCACCTCCTCTCCCACAAAATCAAGTATTTTAACATCTGTATTTTGCCACAAATAAGGTGAACAAGCTTTTTTTCTTCTCTACCTATGTTGCAGATTGACTTAGCAATAAACATGAAGGTTTATACTACTGGGACTAAAATTGCAAGACTTTATAATCAGTTTTTAATTTGATGCCTATGTTCCTAAAGTTATGCTGTTCTTATGTTTTTGGATCAATTAACCACCTCATCTCCCTTCCTGACTAAAGGGCTTATTTCACAATTAATCTTCAATTATCTTCTGTGAAAAGGGCATATTTACCAGCATCAATGATCTCATAAGGCTAAATCAGTGTTTATAATTTTAAGATAGGCACATAAAATGCCATATAATAATTCACTATGCACTCATGCACATAAAGCTTTTCTTCAGTTGCTGTTTCTAGAGAATGCTTCAGCCACATAACTTACAAAAGCAGTAACTGCTTTTGTAAACTATTCTTTAAAAAATAATAGTGATAACCAAGCAACCATGTACAAACTTTAAAGCTCTGACATTGTAAAGGATCAGCTGGTGAAAAGACATTTTGTCCCACTACAAGACTCCCCCGAGGTGGCTGCTGGTTTTGAAACTGTGCTCCTTTAAATATAAAGGAGGCCGCAGTAAAAGGCTATCCAGCACTTTGTCCTTTGGCAAGACTCACAATGCAGTGCTGAACTGCTTGTGTTTCATGTGGCATTTTAACAGTTTCTAGGTAGAACAGTAGCATCTCGTATCACCTACACAGATTATCTGAGTATCCCTACTTTTTCAAATACACTTAGAAACAACCTGTAGTGATTAATGAACAAAATTTCATTTACTACAATTAACAATTACAGTAATTGCAAACAGGAAAGAATATATTTTATAACATAGCTTAAAAAAAAGTTACGGCACCAAGTCTCTTAGGTAAAATATTTTTGAGAGCAAATACTATATTGAAAAGAGTGTTACAAGGGGAACTAATTATTTTCCGTGGAAGTATTTTTGATTTGCCTCTCAAAACTGGCATCTTGAAAACTATTTATTATTCTCTATGAAATCACCATAACAGCAAAGCCTCCAGAGATAAACACTTTTGGCTCTTTGTGGAGTCATACCTTTTTATTTACCTCATACACACACAGTAAACACCCTCTTCCTCAAAAAAGCACTGTGCACTATCTATGAGGACAGACAAAATTAATTAAAAAATATTTTTGTAGCAGTCCAAAGTATAATCAAGATCTTTTTCATGCTGAACAACACATAGCGTTTAGTGGTTGTTTCCTGACAAAATGGTTGATCAAAATCCAGTAACACTATTTTAAAGTTTCATAAATAATTCTATTTATTTTACATACAAATTGTCTCTTCTTCTAAGAAATAATAAATTTATTTTCCAAGGAGAAATCACAGACATATTTAAAAGTGAAAACCAAAACAGCCCTATAATAAATATTTTAAATTAACTGTATTTTTTTATCTCTTCAGTGATAAAAATCAATGCAAGAGCACATGTAATTTAGCTGATCTGTTTTTAACCTAAGCAGCTACAGTACAATATCCTAAAAATGAATTAGTATTTGTGTAACCAATCACATTAAGTATCTCATATGATTTCTTTTTATTTTATTTTTGTAAACAGCTTAATTGAATTTTCTTGGAATACTTCTCATCTTTTAATTTTGAATTTAATTAGAATGTAATTACAAATCTTCTGTGTCATATGCATAGTAAATCTCTGTCACACTACAGGCTAAAGTTAGCATTTGCAACTTCTTGATACAGAGTTTGAAATAGTAACCTTTAACAGTTCAGCATGCTATAAAACAATCTTGTAAGGGTGACCTGGGAAACTAGCGGGAAAATCCACCTCCAGAAAGTAGTCAGTAGAAGGCAATTACATTCTAGTTTATCATTACTTCCAGCAGTATTTTTGTGCTGCCAAACAACCGAAATGTGCTGTTTTGCTACATCACTGAATAAACTTCATACCTGTGGCTTCTTCTGGTGACCAGGAAATGCCCTTGCAAGCAAGATTTTGCACTCCTACAGCAGGCAAGGTATTCCGTGCCTTAATGACCCAAGTACAGCAGCACTAAAATGAAACTTTGAAATCTAACACAGCTCCACCATCCTGTGACTTTGTAAAAGAGAAGACAACACACCTAAGTTTTGCCAGCTGTCTTTCTGTGATTATTTCCTTAGTTTCTCTGGATTCAAATAAAACACAAATTCACCAAACAGCTAAATGAAATTGAGCAAAGACAACACCCACAGATTTTGAGACAGTAAAGCTACCTTTTGAATTGTGCATATATATTTTAACTTACACCCTCCATTTGCTACAAAAATGATAGAAAAAAAAATGTTGATGATGTGGATAACACTAGAGTTAGGTACACTTTACCCAGGTCACTGACATCACTTAATGGAAGCACACGGTAATTTTCTCAGCTGTATTTAATGAAAGTTTTAGTTTATTATCAAATTTACACTGCACTAACATTTTACAATAACATTGATTCTAGAGGAAATCAATCATACTTAAGAAATATACAAGATGCTTGCTACAGAAAAGGGTTTAAAAGGAAACAGGAAAAAAGAAAGGGAATAAAGGGATGGAAGAACAAAAAGGTTATTGTAAGCCTTAATTCAAGACATAGTATCTGAACAGACTAAGGTTTGCAGCAATATTACACAGTACTAGGGGAAATTATCTCTGCTACTGTTGTAAAGTTTGTAGCCGGCTTTCTAAGTAGCAATCGAGGAAAATTCATGAATAAAAGATGTAATATATTATTTTACTTAGCAAAGACTACAATTGTAAACTTCATGTCTTTTGAGAAAAAAATTGATGTCTGCATGTGTAAACAAACACACAAATATTTTAATATGCTTTGATTAGCAGCCAGATATAAAACCAGCACTAATTCTAAAAAAATTAGAATAATTTAAATTGTTGTAAGATATTATAGTTATGAAAATTCATTCTTAATTTCAATTTATTTACAAAGGAATACCTTGAAGTGGATAAAAATAGAATTTATATTTTAAAACCTCATCAATAAATTAAATGCCTTTTCTAAAAAAACATACTGAAATTAGGTGGATTGTCCTGCCTTCAGGGGACATGAAATGACTACATCAGTTGAATGTTAAAAGCTCAAGATCTTCTGAACTGTTTGATTTGCTAAGTATTTTGCCAAATTATGCTAAATAGTATGCTAAAAGAAAAGCTTTACAGTCAGGAAGAAACTCTGCTTTTTCAGTTATAATACAAAAGATAAGAGTGGAGGAAAGTGACAAAACTACATGGCAGTGTAACAAACTCTGCTCTGTCTCTTTCAGGCACTTTCATAACTCTGAAAATAACATGTTCAACTGTTTATTTTAAACGTAAAAATCCTTCCCTTTAGGAGTTCATATTTCAAAAAATTGAGTATGCCTTTAAACAAATCATCACATTTTAATTAGAATACCTACATCATGATGAGATGGGCCCCGAGAAGAATAAAGTAGTCTCAAATCCCTTCCAACCCTAACCGTTCTATGATTTCTAAGTTTCTACAACAACCTTTCTGGAAGGCACCAGGCTCCTGGCACAGCTCTGTATGAGGTGTGACTCCTTGAAGAGGTAACCCAGCACAAGGACACCTCATCTCAGGGAAGCATTAACCTCTGTTTGTGCATGTCATGGAAGCCGCACACTAAAGGCAACAAAATCACTGAACCACAGGTTAGGATACAGAACACAGTCTGAATGAGGAATGTCATACCCAACACAAACATACTGTAGCACTGAAGAGAACAGACATCACCTTCTTCGAAACAAATAATGAAAATGAAATCTGAACAGTCTCAGGGATATTTTTTTACATCACCAGCTTTCATCAGAGCCTTAATAGCTCTGGCCCTCATCTCAAGTTCCAGAAGCTCCAGCTGTTGTGCTGATGGCTGAACATCTTCTGATGGAGGAACAGCTAAGGTTGCTACTTTAGACTCCTTTGGGCTGGACTCTGCCAACCCCAGTATCTCATTCACACTCTTCTCAATGTCCTTCTGAAGGTCTTCTATCTGACCAGCTCCAGTTCTGACAGTGCTCTCTTGCACATCTGGGCCATCCTCTTCATTGCATGGGCCTTCTATATCACTATCATATGCATCTGCATTTATGCTGAGGACGTCACTATCTTCTCCCTTGCCTGTAACACAAACATAACTATTAGACTATTAGAGTCGCCTAACAGAACTGTTTTTACCTCAACTTACAGAATCACTTCTGCTTAAAGTGTTACTCTACAAATTAAGAGTGAAAAAAAATCTGTAAAATAACCAATTCCTCTTATTTTTCTCCTCCTTTCAAAGCTCATTTATACAAGTGTTAATGCATTTTTATGCCAATCTGAAAGAACACGCAGTATAGCAAAGCAGCAGTACCAGAAAAATTTATTCCCTCCTATGAAGTTACATGACCTATTTTCCTAATTAAATTGTAATACAATTTTATATTAAAGAAAGCTTTTGTAGTGCAAATCTGATTTTTGTTTATCTCTCATGTAAATTTTCAGAATGCAATTTCAAAAATTACACTCAATTATGTTATGTATTTCAAGAGGAGTGGGACTATAGTGAGACACAATACTAAAGTTAATAGAAACTCTACTTACAGTGCAAATACTTAGAATTTACCACTAGTCTTCCAGATGCATTTAGCCCAGATGTAAAAACATGGAGGAGTTTACGACTTTGGTTTTCAATTGTGGCTGAAAGTCGGAGTCTATTTTTAAAAATATAATTAGAAGAGGCAGCTCAATAAAATAAAAGCAAAGCTCTAACAGAACCTGACTAACTGTTCTCTCAATTTGGCTACAGCAAGACTTGCTTCTGACACACTGGCCTCAAAAGCTCATACACCTTCAACAGCTTTTGCAAATGTGGAAACTTAGAGCAGGATTGGTTCCAACTCAAAATGAATGATGTGTATGCAGATGATGGTAAAGTTACTAACTATACAGACTTTATACTACTTTTATTACTTTTGGTAATACCAATTTTACCACTTGCACAGGAAAAACAAGGCTTCATAAAAATTCTACTCTTTTTTTTTAAACATTTTAATATGCTTTATGGTACCTTTATGCACTTGGTATTAATACATGGAAAGTGCCCAAAAACCTTAGGAAGACCTATTTTTCTTGGGGTTTACAACATTCCTCCCATTCTGAGGGTGTGAAAAAAAAAATCAATACTGACTACTTCAAAAGCTATAAATGCAATTTCTACACTGAAAAAACAAAGGGAGGGAGGAAAGGAGGATCAAAACATCTCTAAATGGCTTTATAGACAATAGTAGTATTTTAAAACATTAGGGTTTTGTTGATGCAACATTGCAAATTTTTTGTACTATAGACAATTCAGTTACTCACTCTCAATCACTCTATCAGGCTATGATTGTCACAGCATTTAAGTTCAGATTTAAGAATTCCACACACTCATCCTGAGAATGCACTCACATACACAGCTAAGGTATGTGGCACCTCAAAAACTTCAAACAAAGCTAACAGGAAAGCAAATTCAGCTCACAAAAATGTATGTTGAGGCATATAAAAGAAGTTTACAGATCACTTTTCACCTTTATTTTTCTTTTGCAAGATAAATCACAATTTTGAAGTAATAAAATCTGAAAGCCTAAAATATAAATAAAGCTACAAAAGAAAAAAAAAAGCCTTCTCAGAGCAGAGTGTATAAAAACTACCCATGAGATGAACATACAAGGGTCTTCTTTGATCCTAAGTAGCCCTGGCCTGCTCCTACTGTGACAGTAACTTCAAGACTAGTATTTCAGTTTCATATGCAGTTTCCCCTATTTCCTATTTAGCCATCTTCGAACAGTATCAATTTAACTTTACCTTGCAAGCAACAATGTATGTGAAAGATCAGAAAGGGAAACAACAGGATTAAGATATAATTTTTCTGTCTTGCTTCACAGTATGACAGTCAGTATTTACTTAACATGCTGGTCAACCAAGCAGCATTTCCATGAATCAAAAAATCAGCCGCATCACTGGATCACAGTTCAAAGCCTGAAACTTAACACCTGAGCCTGCTCATCCTAACTCAATGCCAAAGTTAAACTGACCTCAGTCAGTGACCTGAGTCAATGACCAAAGTTAAACTAAACTGAGTCTGGCTGGGATGGAGTTAATTTTCTTCAGAGGGGAGTGCATGATGCTGCTTTTGTATTTGTTTCTGAAACAGTTTTGATAACACACCAGTTTGGCTACTGCTGAAGAGCACTTGTACCGCCTCAGGGCTTTCTCTGTTTCTCACTCTGACTCCAAAGACAGTAAGCTGGGAGGCTGGGAGGGACACAGACCCAGGACAGCTGAGCCAAACTGACCTAAGGGATATGTTCCCCCATACAACACTGGCGTCTGTCTTCCCAAGTAACTGTCATGCATGCTGAGGCTCTGCTTCCCAGGAATGGCTAAAAAATCTGGCAGCCAATGGGAGATTGTGACTAAGCCTCTAATTTTGCTTTGTTTCAATGTACAGCTCTTGCTTCACTTATTGAAGAGTCTTTATGTTGACTCATAAATTGTTCTCAACATGTTGTTTTGCTGATTGGCACCTTTACCCCACTGGGGGACAAGTAATTGAGAGCTGGCATGAGCCTATTGCTGACTAGAGTCTAGGAGTCCTTTTGGAATCAACTTGTCACATAAAGAAGGAATAAAATATTAAGTCATTCATGTCTGTCTAAGACATTTAATAAGTATGAGAAGCTGGGCAGAACAACCCTGGGTTCTATTTAGAAATTGGAATCTCCAAAACTGTGCAATTCAGTGGTCATATAAGCTTTTTGGCCTACAGATGTTTAATGAGCTAACAGGCTTTATTTCCCTCTTTTGCACCTGTGTTTTTACAGTAATAAGGATCATGGCTGGCATTTCTCATTATTTCTTTCCGTTTGGTTACTTTTACTTTTTCCTTCACCTACATTTGCAAAATTCATTTTAGCACACTTAATTCCATTTTTAAATTTTATTTTATCTAATTTGCTTGTTCTCTCATTCTCTCTTCTTTTTCCCACAGCTTCTCAGGCTGCAGTCAAGAAGACTGACTGGTGTTATATTTTCCAAAGTTCTTTAAAGCTAATATCTTGAGTGGTGCCAGTTAGAGACCAAAGCCATCATGATACTCTGGTTGATTAAGTCATAAAAAAAATAACAATGATATCACTTGCAACAACCATCAGTTCCCTTTGATAATACAGAAGTGGAGGAAATCTGCAGGAAATTTGTCAGTTCTAAGGTTCCTCCATATAATACAAAAACTGCATTTAAAGGGTTATTCACAGTCATAGCAACTCACTGAAAGATTTGATGGTCTTATTATGTATGACTCCTTCCTTTCCCATTTAACTCTTCTCACTAACTAATTCAGAAGAAAGAGGCGTTTCACAAAGTCATTCCAAGTGACATCTTCTAGACAATATTCTGAATTGTGAAACAGCAGTTGCAAGCAGCAAATAAAGCTCTCTTCTTTGCAGAAGAGAAATGCAGTTTAGAAGAATTTGCAAGATTCTTTGACTGGAAAAGCTATTTCTGATCTTCCTGCTTAGAGCCAGTCAAAATGAAAATAAACAGACTGAGACAGAAACAGGTATAGCTCTAGTGCTTCATGCACAAGCTAACATTGGCAATTGTTAAATGTGCTAATTTAATGACTGGAATAAAAAAAATACTACTACAGGCCAAAAATACTGTGTTCTTGTGTAGAAAGCAAAAATGCACACCAAAAGCTTACTTGCCTTTCTATTTTCTATCCTGCCAAACACTGCACTACTTGAATGTCTCTCAAGCTGCATTTCTGCATTTAAGAAGAGAAAGTACCCAAGACAAAATATTCTTTCTCAATGAATGTTTATTCTCTGTTCACAAGAGAGCTACCTGGAATTAGTCACTGGCCAACATAAAGAACACAAAATTTCAGCTTTCTCTGCTACATACCTTGTTTTGATTCCTGACCTTCGAGCTTGCTGTCTTCTCTCACAGAAGAAGTTGAATCTATACTGTTGTCCTGTCTGGAAACAATTAAGAACATATTTTAATCACCATAATTTAAAATTTGACAAACATTTTTTTAGAAACTAAAAAATTATGAGGCGGTAGGCCAATAAGCCAGCTACAGTAGGAACACGGGCAGAAGGAATACATAGAGAGCTAATATGAGCACTAGAAAGTGAACTTTTTTGTTTTGCCTTGTGATACACAAGGATAAAGCAATTATTTCCACTGCATCCTTGTCTTTTACAGTAACAGTCCTCAATGATTCTAACTGAGGAACCACAGCTGAGCAGTGATAAAGGAAAAGCTCCTCATATTAGGAGCTTTCCTGTAAAACTCAAAATAAATTGTCACACAATTAAATGGTTTGGGAAAACAATAGTTTCTGCTGCACTCAAATACTATTTACTATCTTATTTTCAAAGTAAAAAGATATTTTCATGAAATTATCATCAGCCCATCACGAACCTCTCCTAAACCAGAATCTTCCTGTTCACAATGGGATACTTGTTAAAACGAAACTGTTCACAACTCAGCTATTACAGTGTATTCAGTATCTGCATTTCTCTACTTCGCCTACTTAAATGATTTCTACCCTTGAGGGTTTCAATTTTTTACACAAGAGTATGGAAGAGATACTTCAGTGAAATGTTAATGTCCTTCATATACTTCACACATACTGTGTGAAGTTACACAAACTGTGAAAATAAGGTAAAACATATAAGAAGGGCACAGGTAGAAGGATCCAGAATCACAGGAAGAGTTCAGCTGCCACATGCAGAGAGCATTTTGACAACAGATTTACCAAGTTCCTAAACTGAATGTTGGTGTGGCATTGATTTCATCTGTATTAATATGGAATCAATGCAGCTCTCCTGCCCATGGGACCTTAACAACACTACAAAAAGGAAGCAGTATTATGATATCACAGATGTAAATATAATGACTAACAAACTGTTTTTCAGTAATGGCCTTTAGGGTTTTTCTGAAAGTGAACACGTATCTACTTTTCTCATGCTCTACAAGTTGGATTTTTTCAGTGTGTCCAAAGGTTTTATCAAGATGAGGAACACCATTTCTAGGCATTGTGGTCTGAGAGGCAGTTATTTTAATTTCTATTTCCTTTTCTGAAGTGGGCAGAGGCTACATTAACAGAATCTCCTTTTTCTCCCAATTTTTTTTACTCACTGGAATATAAACATAAAGTATCATGCAATAACTCATTAAGGAGAATAAATAGGTCAATACACTTGCCTAGCAAAGCCCTAGAAGTGGACACCAGTCTGTTCTGCCTATTTATTGAACCACATGGCTACATTAACTCGTTTTCCAAACAGTATGAGAATAATCTAAATAGGCCCACACATCTGTGCCAGCAACTGCAAAGGGAACCACAGGTCAGAAGGGCCTACAGGACTGTGGTGCCAGAAGTCAGGCAGAATGAGAAATATACACTTTCTTCACGATTTTCAGTGTCATGCAGCTGATACATGCGTAAGTAGATGCTTGTGATTCACCAGCAAACTTCAAGTTTGTCTAGATAACAAGTCTGCGACTCAGATATCAATTAGAGTGTAAAATCAGAGGTCAAATTCCAAAGATAGACGAGGTTCTGCAAGTACGTCTGGCAAACTGAGGGACCCTAATAGAGCACTAGATACTCCAGAGATGAACAGCATCAGCTACTGGGGACAATTCGAGAGGACATCAAAGAGGCCTGCATGCACAGGGAGGTCTGAGCAGCAACTGCAGCAAGGATACAAACCCTGCGGGCTTCTGTGCCAGCCATCAGAGAGAGAGAAGTGGATTTCAGACCACTGAGGCAGATGTGGATGGAAACACCTGGGGTTTTTTTTTTTGTTGTTTTTTGGTGGGGTTTTTCGTTCATTTGTTTTTAAAGCAACTCCTAACAATCTGTATTACATTTATTATATTTATTTATATTTAGTTACTTAACTCTTGACCAAAATTAGGTTGTGATATACCCTGATCGTCACTAAGAGCATAAGCATTTTAGGTTGTCCCTGTCCTTGTCCCATCCTGCGTGTACCTATTTCACCATTTTGAACTCAGGAGTCATGTCTGCACTGGACAGCAAAGTGTAACTTGAAAAAGCCTGACCTTGCACCACTAGTACCCAGACAATATCTGGTATCATCCTGATGTCTGATGAGAATGGTGATAATCTCTTTGAGAGAAAACTCAGTGATCTCTAGAGTTCAAACACTGGCTGTGAAATTTTCCATAACCATTTTAACAGCTGTGTAAAAAGAAATTACTACATTTTTAAAAATCACACATTGAAACTTATAAAGTTTCCTCCTGATGTCTTGACTTTTAACAACAATGACAGCAAACCACATTCCTTTAGAGACTACCTACCATCAGCAAAAGAATTTTTAGGACACACAAGTACTTTTACAGCATGTTTTAATCTCTCAGAATAGATTGGATTGGACTGAATTCCTGGTGAACCTTCAAGACTTTGTTTCACAGGCAGGCATTTTGCACCATCTACTGGCCCAACATATGTTTTAAGTTCACTGTTCAGTTTGGCTTTTAACTTGTTAGCCTTGTTTTATTTGTTTGCTAGTGAAAAACATTTTTCTCTACTAATTATCTGTACTGTGGTATACATATAAGAAAGGGTAGCACAGTATCATGTCCTTAAATAACGGGAGTAGAAGATATGTTATTCTAAAATTAAGGGACCTTATACACATTTAATACTCTCTTCTTTCATGCTATGCAGGTAAGTGACAATAGCAATTTGGAAAAGTTTCTCCCTTTTGTCAGCCTTTATACTTCTCCCTCAAGATGATCGTTAACTTCAAAGTCCATATTCCAAGCAATAAATTCAGCATTTTTATTTTTTTTAAACAGAATAACAATTTCACAATACTATCTTTTCAGCAGAAGGAAGCTAACTACAGTTAGAATTTGTTGACAACAAATGTTGTAAATTTAAATTTACCTTATTTTCAGTGGAGCATGTATTTCATATTGGCATGCGCCACAGTAGTGTAATGCCTAACTGGGCTCACATAAACGCTTTCTGTACACAATTTGCTACAGGAATTTTTACAGCTCTCAAAGACCTCTGGGCTTGAAGGTCATTTGGTACCCAACTCCAGTAGATTATGCAAAGTAGGGTAAAAACGCAGCAAAAGTTAGGAAAAGGAGTACTGGCAGAGGAGCAGATGCCAAGGATCAAGACAGCAGTGATCCAGTACTGGTGGCCGAGATACCAGGTTTCAGTGGTAACAAGTAACTAAGGCTGGAGACCAGAAGGAAGAGTATCATTCACCTAAATCTCCAGTGAGACTTGAGATCAGGACCTCTGTTATTTTTGACATGATGTGCCTTCCTGAATTAAAATTTGCCTTTGCACTTAGCTCCAGGCCTAAAAAACACTTCCACCAGTCCCAACTCCTTGAGAGACTCTTCCAAATTTCTGTTCTAAGGATAGTTTTCAATGACAAATGAGAACTAAAATAATTAACAAGCATTAAGTAGCAAGTTAAAAAAAAAAACAAAAAGGAAAAAAGTCCTTATAAAGTAGTGCTTCTTAAGAAAGGTATCTCAAAAGACAGGTGTTAATCAAATAATTTAATGAGCTATGAAAAGTCCATCAGTCCTGTCACAGATTAAGTTTGAGGACACCACAAGAACAGGAGGAAGGGAAGCAAATTAGCCAAATGCAAATGTATCTGTTCAGTGACTCATGTAGCCCGTTGTTACAGTGATTCCAAATGCTGAAAATAACCAAATTGTCCTAAAGGGATAAATATCAGATGGCAATTGCGTGCTTGTAAACAGCCCAGTAGCCAGGAGCACAACACATTATAATAAGACAAAAATTTAAACTGCTACCCTTTCCAAAAGAAAACAAGCAAAAACTGCACTTTTGACTGCAAAGTAGTAAAAAGCCTATAAATTCTTTAAAGAGCAAACATTAAACTGCAAATTTTCAGTGAAAAAAATAAGCCCATTATGATTTTGAAGGCAAAAGATCATTACTCAGACCCATGCGAACATTGATCATTATAAATGATATTAAAATGATTGTTCTTCATTAATAATGTTTTACTACTACAGCATATAACTTACTTTCACTTATTCTGCCGGAGGATATAGAGGATATCTGAAGAGTCAATTCAGGTAAAAGAAAGGGAATAGCTCAAAAACATGCTAACACCTCTTGAACGAGTTGAAGAACACCTGCTTGGTTTTCCAAGACATTATTTGACTCCTGTCAATTAAACATCTGGTGTTTAGTTGGAAGCTTTGTACACAGTATTCCTCTTGGCTTAACAGTATTCCATTGCAGACAGTAACACAACCAGCAACAAAAATCTCAGAACTGCATATTCAAAAACCTATACATAGCACATAAGTAACAAATATATCTACTGCAACGGCTTTTTCATGTTACTGGCAAATATAGGCCCTGCTTCTTCAGCTCTTATGCATGGTTACTGCAGCACTTCTAGTGCTTAACACAGAGCAAGCTGGTGACAAAATAAAAGAGAAAATGTTTTACATGCTAATGTAAGCACATGAAGCTTTTACATAGTTGAAATTTAGGAAAAGCCTCAGGACTTCCACTTCTGGTAAAAGAATGAGGATATGTGCAAATACCAAAAAAGGAAGATTCAATTTACCACTAGATACGATACCATCTAAAAGCTTCACATAAAGATCTGAATTTTGCATTTTTGCTGTACCTGGAGAAACTTCCCTAAACCCCTGCTACTTTTAGTTAGTACAGAAAGGAAACAGGTCTTTGGAGGCTTAGAGTAATTTGCTTATTTCTTTGAAATTTCTTTAGATGTACTGATTCAAGCTGTCTGGGTTTCTGTTTATATATGCAGATTGCCAACGGTATGTTTGTTGAATTTATTTTTTTCAAAGGACAGTAATGAAAGAAACAAGGGGATGATTCCAATCAGTTAAAACACGTTTGATTAGAGTACAACTTTCTACTCACTTTTTCCCTTTCCACATTTACATTTCCATGAAAACAACTAACACATGTCAGATTTAAAACAAAAAACCTGTAATAGAATGCAGGAAAAAGAAGTCATTTACATGAAAGCCACAAGTAACGAAGACAACCTAAGAAGAACTAACAGCAAAAATATAAACAGAGAAACTACCTGTTTTGTTATGAAAAGTCTTTTCTATTCCTAGGGCAAACAAATTCACCTACTTAAAATCCAGATAAAAATTATAATTAACGATTACAAACAATGCTTGCTTGTCTTAACAATGCAGTTTTCACCATTTTTTCACAGCTGCACCTTGAGTCTCTCTGGTGGCTGACTTGTTGTTGAAACATAGTTTTCTGAAGTTTTGAAAACTTGCATTTATAATTATTTACACCAGGTTTTAAAGAAGCTGACCTAAGGCCCAAAGATTAGACCTACTTAGTAAAGAGGGCTTGTACTGTTTATAGTTGCAAAAGTATCATATTCGTCTACTTAATGAGCACTGGACTTCAAGATTAACATAAAACCTTAATTCTCCTAATTTTCTCCTATCCCTTTATTTTTCTATCATCCAACCAGTTTTTGTTTTGTTTTGTTTTTGTTAATGCTAGCACACAGCTGAACTGTGGAGCTAAGGTTCTCAGGTAACACCCACCTATGCAGAATGCTATTTTTGAAAGGGAGAAGAAAATCCCCAATTTGTAAAACATCCTATCTTGCCTGCCCAGTTTGGAGGGGTGTGAAACCCTAAACTGTCAGGATACAAATACAAGAACAAGGGGCACCTCAAGTACTGCTTGTCAAAGGAAGCAATCTGCTCTACAATGACCAACATCTCTCAGTTTCTTTTACCCTTTTTAAACACGATTTCTTATTGATTTACTGTCAGTTACTGAAACCTTCCTAACTGACATGGGAAAATAGGTTATGTGTCTTCAGATATCCACTAGCTAAAAACTGGTAAATTCTGATTTTTCTTATTTTGTAGTTTTATTCATTAATTTCCTCTTTTTTAATTTTTGCCAGCTCAAATAATTTCCATATAAGAAAGAATTTACCCAATCTACTATATGAAAGGATCATAAATACATGTCTCAACAGTAGCTTTGAAGCATCTTGCAGACACAGAAAAACCTTACTGAAATCCAGCAGCACTACTCCTGCCATACATCTTAGAGATTAAGAACATTTCACATATTTTGAAATAGTAAATAGCTTGTGAGTTAGGCCTTAAACAAAAGCCTAAAACAAAAACCACAACATATATTTTCTCTGGGAATCAAAATCCTAGGGTGTTTTTTATGGCTTATTTAGGCAGCAAGGCTGTCTTCTCATTCTATTTAGAAGTACACTGGCAAATTATGAATGACTTAACAGAAACTACTCTACATAAAGAGACCCAACATTTAGTATTATATTTTGCAGTTTTTTATTTTTTTCTATCTGCTTTTCTAAACAGCCAACAGAGGGCTCTGTCCAAAACAAGAAAACTAGTTTCTGAAGCTGACTAATGCTGACCTCATTCACAGATCATGTAGGCAACAAATAGCACAGAGGGTTTCATTAACAATGGGCTCCAAATGGAACCTTAGAAGAAATAGAGTCAAAGAGTATTAAAATCTTGTATCACAAGAAAAAGAATGAAACATAATTTTGTAATCACTCCATTTTCTAACATATCTATATGATGAGAAGTCAAAAAAGAAAATTACTTCATGTGATAACTTCAGAGCTTGTTTTGAATTGAAGAAAGGATCACAAACCAGATCTCTGCTAAAGAAAAATACTGACTGGAATGTAAAAGTTGAATTAGTGTTACTACCTTGCCCATCCATTTGTTTTTATTTAGGAGGTTTAGATAAACTAACCAAACGAGTAGCTAGGTTACTTTAATCTGCACATCTCTGGTGCATTGTCTTGTACGTCTCAGAGATTTATTAAATTTGTCCTGAATCTGTGGATCAGCTGTAATCAAGTCAGTATTGAAAACATAAAAGCTTATTAGTCTTTTAGAAACACATTAGCCTCACTAAATTTGATGCATTGTGCATGATACCTAGTAACTTTCTTTTTCCCTTCACTACTTCCATAGAAACTATCAAATAGGTGAACTCCTGACAAAGAAACGGTCTTTAAAAAGCGGAGAAGCATTTAAGCAAAAGGTTAAGAAGTGCTGTCTTATACAAAACTGACAGATGCCAAGATAAGAGCAAGAAACCAGAAGCCTCTGTTCTTGGAATTCTACATTCTGTAGCACCCCTTATACAGAGTACATTGAACAGGTGAGTGTCAGTGCTGCTTCAACTGGGGCAGTAATGAAGGACCAGAATGAAAGTTGAAGAGAAGGGATAAATCTCAGCTGAACTGAAATTACTTAAACAATTCACTGACCTAAGTGGGAGAGGTTTACTGCTTTAGCTCACAAAAAGACAGTTAACCTAAATCACATCACTTCTGTTGCAGGACACAAGTATGAAACTTTAATTACCACAACTCAGCTGATGGGTGGTATGCCACTATGAACCCCGTTATGTGCTCAAGACACAATGTCAGAAAGTGACAAATGTCTGTAAGTTTAGCACTTGCTAGTAGTCACAGGTCATTGTAATTCAACTAGAGTAATTAATTAAGGATACAGTAATTAGGTCTTTCAATGATATATTTGATCATTTCTCATGAAACAACTCTGAATTGTTCAGTCTCCTTAAATTAAGTGTTTTGTCTTTTACTCACTGACTGACTGAATCACCTCCAGTCTTGTCTCCTCCATCTGCCTCCTCGTCAGTATCAGAATCAGCTCCAATCCTGCCTAGATATACACAGTTTCAAACATGAAAATTTACGAAAGTGATATAATTAATACTACATAATTAGGTTTATTCTTAATTATTAACTCTATTGCAATCAGCAGAAGAGGATTTTTCCCAGTTAAAGCAGAAGTTCTAAAATTAGACTTAGTCAAAACCAAAACCCTTATTTGTGAGTCCTTTGTTAGCTAACATACATTTATACTGGATTGCAAAAAAACTGATTAGCTGTTCTTAGTACAATATTATGGGTGCTATAAATAAAGGACAAAATTAACAGCAAGATACCCCAGAGAACTCAGACTCAAAGAGTTTCCCTTCATTTGCAAAACAGCAATATGTTTGCAAATAAGTTCTACATCCTTTAAATATCAAGTGCAAGTTTAATAAAGCCATGAAAAGCTGGAATGTCATATCCTTAATCAAAGGACATGAACACTGTGCCTTGGTGGAACTGAGGGATTATGTACACACTAATATACACACTTACTAGTGTGTGTCTGTATATATACATATATATTTAAGTAGCCAGAAAGAGTGCAAATCCAGTTAAGGCAGATTGTTCTCTGGTGTACGGTGAAGTCTTAAAAGTTTCATTCATACCTTCAAGTATCTTCAACAGTTTTTTTTCAGATAACAGCTCCAACTGCTCCATGCAAAGTCTTTTGATTTCGTCCATGGAACAGTTCTAAGAAGACAGATAAGACAGACCACAAGCTACTAAAAATTTCTGAGAAGAGAGTAATTAAAAATGTAAGGAGTAGTCCAGCTGTAATCAAGAGTTAACTTGGATTAAAGCCTCTCCCATATTCTGACCTGCATTGATGCAAATGCTGTAGAAAACCAGGTGTTTCAGTTATGACAACAACAAAATATAGCCTATGTGTGGGCTTTGTCTGAAAAATTAAGCAATACACACTATCAGTTACTTGACCTATGGCTTGGAGTTTTTACTGCAGCTGCAACACTGAGCACCAGGAACACCATACCGTATGTGTGAAGCATGGAACAGCAAACAACTGAAGACCTGGTTATTCCTAATTTTCCATCACTTGAGGGAAGACGAGTTTTGTAATTAAGCTTTCAAAGACCAGAGACAACTGTTGAATCAAAGCACACAATCTGGAGAAAGTAATGCTTCTGACAACACACCAAAAGTAGTGCACCACTACACAAAAATAAAGTATGTAAACTGCAATCTATATCTCATGCTTGGTATATACCATATGTTGCCACAGATTTTATTGATATTCCAGTTACTTTCACATCTCATACCTCTTGGTGACACTTGGTAATTTGACATTTTCAAATGAGCTATGATACCACAAACAAGTACCAATATTAGGAGGTGCTAAACAGGCTGTAACACTCACAGTCCTTCTGTAAATTTGGTTCTACACTATCAGGCAATTTCCCTACAAACTCAAGTAATGTCTTTCCTTCCAGCTTCTCAACCTCTTTTTCTTCTGCAAGAGATGAGAAATGGACAAGCCTGTGTGCAATTTACCATGTGTGTAAAATGAAGAAGTCCTGTCTCACTTATATTAATAACACACTTAATTAAGATAAAAATTTAAGACAAAACATTTACACCTACTAACAAACATTAGAGAGATCACACTTCACCTGCAGCCTCTTCTTCTGTATGGGCTGCTAGTTTAATTTATTTTTACTAAGTCCTATTGCTCACAAGAGTCAGAAGGTGTATGTCCTAAGCCAGAAAAACTCTAGCTTTAGTCCATAGGAGTTACAGCTTCAGAAGCTGTTTATGAAGAATTTGCTTTATTTTCTTATCTCAGACATTGCTTTAATACCATACAAAAAAAATTAGTTGCGACAAACAGAAATAAGTAATTTATTTACAAATCAGCATATTAATTAGTGAACAATGCTACTGAATTTACTCCTCACAATCATGAAAATCCTTTTGCACTTAACTAACTAGTACAGAGGGAGAGTCTAAAGCTAAACCTGAAGTTCAGAAATGGCTGAACAGTAGCAAAAGGAGTAACCTGGAATAACTACAGCACATCTTTAAGAAGTCTCACTTCCAGACACATGACTGGGAAACTACTTAAGGAAGATACTTGATGTCGTCATAGAAACTTTTTTAGTTGATATATATACAGGCAGCTTTTAAAACGTAAATGCACTAGGCTTCAGAGGTAAGTATTCTTTGTTATGCAAGCATTCAGCATCATGGTAAGTGTATTTTCGTACCTTTAAAGTATCAGGCAGCATCTTCTGTAGTTTCTTCTCCCCTATGACACAGAAACACTGTTGAAGCATTTCCTTTTTGTCCCCGATGTAGAAACTGACAGGTTTGAGTGAAACAGTGAGATCTAATCCTCCTTCTTCTATATCACTGGGTTGTTCAGCTTCCTCCACTTTTACCTCAGAGAGTACGCTGCATTTCGTTCCCTAAAATCAAAGAAGGTACATTTTCTAGTGAATTAGAGAAGACAGAAACCTACAGCTTCACCTGTGCTTGCAATAATTTTCCCTTCATAAATGCAAGGTATATCTTAATGTAGACTTCTCTAATTCCAGTGCTTCATATTGCCAGGTAACTGCATTACAGAAGTTATATTTTTTTATTACTGAAAACATTATTTTGCTAGGAAAATTTTTTAAAGCTTCAAGAAGTGAAAAGTATTTACAAATATTAATTGGGAAATATTATCTGCAAATACTTAGCTGGTGCTTGCACATGAAAACATGCTTTAACACAGAAGAAATCCATCTGATTCGCTGGGCAATTAAATTTTAAAGTTCATTATTGACAGCTACCCTGCTAAGACAGACATTAGCATACAATTCCCTGTGTGGCAGTCTTCACAGAACTAAAATGGGCTTCGTATTAGAAAATTCATCCTCCATACATCAGTGGAGGACCTCTAGCAAAAAAAAAAAAATTAAAAAAAATTTGTCAGCCTCAGAATTCACTCAGGCATGCATATCACACCCATTTTTGCACGCCAACACATCCTTGAGAAGACTCACAATGCCACAAGTATGAGAACCACGCCTGGGGCCACCCGAGCTTGTTCGCCACATCTCACACCCGAAAAACACAGACCGGTGTTCCCGGGATGTGCGCGGGGAGCGCCAGGGTTCGGCCCGCCCCCGCCGGAGCCTGCGCCCGAGCTGCCCCCGGCCGAGCCGCCCGCCCGCCGCTCCCCGCAGCCGCACAGCGAGCAGCGAGACCGAACCCAGTCTTTCCCTCAGCCAGCCCACGGCAGGGACCGCAGCCGGGCCTCTGCCGCCGCGGGATCGGGACGCGCCCGGGAAGGCGGAGGCGTCACGGCACCGGCCAGACCCCGCGACTCCGCCCGCGCTACCTCCAGGGCACCGTGGCTGGACTCGGTGCTCCGCCGCTTCCTGTCGCTGCCCTCCGGCGCCGGGGCTCCCTCTGGGCAGCAGGAACGCGAGCGGCGCCGCTTCTTCTCCTTGGAAGACTTCCTGCCCGGCATGGCCGCGCCGCGCGCACATCGCGCGCCGCCACACGCGCGCCGCTTCCGGCGGGGCTCACGGGCAGCGCCCCCTGCCGGCCCCGCGCTGCGATGCCGGGTTAATGCACGGGGTTAGCGAGGCCGGAGGACAACTGGAGCCAGGCGTGGGCACGCCGCCTGTTTACACAAATATCCGTGCTCTAAGGCTAGAAAACACATCTTATGAGGAGCGGCTGAGGGAGTTGGGGTTGTTTGGTCTCCAGAAGAGGAGGCCCATTGCTCTCTAAAGCTCCCTGAAAGGAAGGTGTAGTGAGGTGGGGGTCAGTCTTCCTTGCCGTGCCTGCAGCGAGAGGACAAGAGAAAATGGCCCTTGTCTGTGACATCGGAGATTCAGATTAGATACTAGAAAGAAAATTATCACTGTCAGAGTGGTAAGGCACTGGAATAGGTTGCCCTGATGATTGAGTCACAATCCCTGGAGGTGTTCAAGAGGTGTCTGGATCTGGTGCTGGTGGTGTGGTTTAATGGTTCAGTGGTTGCAGTGATAATACTGGTGGATAGTGGACTTGGTGATTACTCTTCCAACGTTGATGATTCTCTGATGATTCCACAGCTCCATCCTCTGTAACTACTGTTTAATTCTGACCTTTTCCCTGACTCAACCTGTTTCAATAGTGAAAGGACCTGCATACTCCTCCCTTGGCAGCTGTTTGGCATTGCCAATAACTTTACAACAACAATAAGTTTAATTTTTCCATGATACTTAATGAGTACTGGAGATGTTTTTTCATGGGATGCGAACAATTACGCATTGCAGCAGAGAAGCCTGTTAAAGGCAGGTGACTACTCTGTGCAATTCAGTAAGACACCAATTAGGTTTCTGCCACCAACAAGATTAGTTACAGAGAGAACTCAGTCTATTACTCTAAAGAGGTTAGTCAAAATTAAAGGCTAGGGTAGAAAAATGTTCATAATTATACAGAGAAAATTTGTATTAAAAATCTGTTTTTCTGTGCAGAGATACGTAATAATTTTATTCTTTATTTTACACAATGGAATGTCTGTTCTTTTGTGTCTGCTTTCTTTCCCAGATTCAAACATGTTGCCATTTAGTTTGTCCATATTGTGTTGGGACTGCAAATGGGAAGTACTGGTCCATTTAGGTAGAGGTATGCCAAATGCAAGTTGTACAAAGCTAGTAGTATTAAAAGTGCTGGGGGCAGATGATAGATATTGCATGGGCTAACACTCTTTTGAAAAGGGTTAGAATTTACTAAGTACCATCAGGTCTTTCTTCAGCAAGCATCAGTCCCTGCAGAGGTGGGATACTATCAGAGTTGATCCTGATTAGTTTATGTTGTTGAGATTACCTGGATAGGTGACAATAGATGCTCGTATTTATCAACAGCAAATAACAGCCTCAGCATACTTTGAAGGTGGCAAAGGTAATGTAATTAGGAAACACGGAGGATGGGTCTAAGTTTGGGATGAAAATGGGATCCCTTGAGCAACTATAAGGAAAATAAAAAGTTTAGCAGCGTATGCTTAGGTATGCAAACCGTGTTCTAAATGAATGTCGAATGCAGAATACAGAGTACAAAATACAGAAGCTAACTGGGCTGTTGATAAAAGTATTTGTAACAGTATTCGAATTTATGTACTCACAGGCTTCAAATTCTGCTGACAAAAAGGGGTAGTTTCAGAAGGCCCTTGAGCCTCAGAGGAACCTCTAGAGGAATGCCCTAGAAAATCTGCAGAGGCTTCGAGAATTCCTCACTACCTGCAATGAGATAAGTAGGCTTCTCTTGTCATCCCCTGCAGCACGAAGTTAATCTATCCCTATTCCCTATAGGTCACTGTCCTTTGCCCTGCCCTTGTACCACCCCCGTGCCTTCAGACCATTGGGCCCTGACCCCATACTTAACCCAAGACACTGCAGTCTTTTGTCCCTGGACTCCTTCAGCGTGGCTTGGCAATAAACCTTGCTGGAGCTCTCTACAAAAGAACCTTTCCGTCTTTCTTTGCTGACTTATCTGTGTTGTGTGTAGCTGTGCGTTCAGTGACTGTCTGTACCTATCCGAGCAGCTTTCTCAGAAGATGCTGGGAGAGGTAGCAGCATTCACCATTCAGTTCCACACTGCTACAGTAGTCCATACTTTAGTTCAAATTATTTTTTAATGTGTTTTGTACAGACCAGTGGTGGAGTTATGAACACTGACATTGAGATACTCTTCAGGCTGTCAACAGCTGCATAAGGCATCTTGTTTCCACATATTTAATTTCAGTCTGTTCAGTACACATTTTGAAAAGATGGGGAACATCTGCTGTTCCTAGACTTTGGATTTGTTGATAGTTTATGGAGAAAGAGGCAAGTGATCACAGTACATAGTAATGGATCACATTCAGCTAACAAGCTTAGCTAAGTATTTTTAAACAAAAAAATTTCACACAGTTGGAATCAGCGGGTTATAACATTTCCTAAAGCATTTGGAGTTGCCTCTGTAGTACTGATCTATGGTAAGACTTGTAGATTATTATAGTGTATTACATTACAAAAAAGTCACTGTATCCCATGATTCATAGTATAGTATAGTTCAGTGTACAGTGCTTTTAATGAAATAGGTTTGCAGACTGAAGTTGGTCTGTTTCTGGCTGTAGCCTGAATACAGCTGAGTAATTTACACTGCTTAGTTACGTCCTGGTATGAGTAAAGTGCATCAGAATAACAGACATTACAGAAACCTTGCAATAGATTAGCTCAGTTTATGTTACTGTAGTCTTTTATTTTGGAAAGTACAGCAGTTGGTGCTGAAATAAGTCAGTTTTGACTCCTCATTTAGTTCCTTGCAAAGGCATTTTATACTTGTCCTGAGTTTTGGTCTAAGTAGATCCCACGTTTTTCTACTTCAAAAAACCCAAGCCATGCCTAACAACAGTGCTTTAACATGAGAGGCTACTGTCTGCTGTTGGCTATTTTTTCTAAAAGCTTCCTGTCTTAGAAAAAATATACCAAAAGAATTGTGTCATCTACTGAGAAACTTTGAATTCTTAGCAGAAGACATAGCTTCTTTTCAAGGGCTCTTGAAGTCTCTCCAACATACTTCAACTATTCCCCTGCTGAATGAAATCAGGAGTCCTTAGCACACAGATCAGCAGCAAATTTTGAGTAAGCTGAAGATAGTAAGCCAGCTCCCAGTTGTGTGGCAGGCATTGCTTTCAATGGCCTCTGGTCTCAAAAGATCATACACTGTGGACCTCATGCCTGGTATATTTCCTCACTATAAATACAACGTTCTTTCACTGCAACAGGAACTTCATCCTGCTGGCATTCCTAAGGAATTCTTATTGGTGATCAAGCAGTAGATTGTGCAGTACCTTTACATGCATTTGTGTGTTTATGTACATGCATGCTGACATAAACCACAATGGAGTTCTAAACAGCACCATTTAAAACAAAAGCAAAAGCAATTCTCCAGTCCGTTTCCTCAGATGATGCTAGATGATGGGAGGGTTGGTATTACAGTACCCTGTGGCAGCATGTATCTTTCTCTCCTAATAGTCCTGGCCTGCTTTGTTCATCTCACCCAACACTTAGTGCTGCAGTCCCCAGAAGGATTTTTTTACTGTGTCTCATCATTTCTCCATAAACTTAAGTGAGTTTTGTATATACCATTTCCTGGGAGTTGCAAGAGTATGTTTATTAATATAAACATTATTTTTTGGTCTGGGTAAATCATAACAATTTTTACATATAGAGAATCTGTAACAGAGCAATCTCACAATAAGAAAACAAAAATATTAAGACAAGTATAATTTCTTAAAATAGCACAGGTACAAACACAGTTGAAGAGTACAACAGTAGAAAGCTAAAGCTTCAAGAACAATTGTGTAATAGGCAACCAAAATTCAACAGACAGGCACATGATCTCACAGAAATGTTTTCTAAAGATAGCTTCTTAGATGCTTTCCCAGGAAGGGTTCATCTATTAAGCACTGTAAATCACAAATGGCCTCATATATGAGCCTCCAATGTATCAAATCAGAAAACGTGTGACTCAGACCATGATCAGGACTGTGAGGGTATTTATTTGGAAATCCGTCCAAAGTGTAACTGTACAAGTATGCAGCTAAAATCGGAGAGACAAAGGTTGCTGGAAGCAGTGTAGTAACTCAGTTCAGGTAGCTGGAGCAAATCAAAAGAACTCTTGGTCACAAAATCCTTCATGTCTGGCATAGACAACATAGGCTGGTGTCATGTGATGTGGAGCTCATGTGCCAGAAGTTTGCCTGTTTTTTCTGTTGTATTACTCTAATGAAAAATGTAAGTTAAACATTGACCCTCTTCAGTTCATCTTAATTCTAAACCCAAATGTAACATTTGCACTAATAATAAATAATAAATCCCTTTTCGAGCTGAACATCTTGGATCTGCTAGAATAAGCTGCAAAGTATTATCTTCCCTTTTAACAGTCACCACAGTTACGAAGTTAAAGCTACCACCTCATGAAACTTGACTTTAAATTTTTGTAGTTTACAACAGAGTATTTCAGTTGTAAATGATCTGACCACTTCTGGACTGACCAAAACTTAGAGCCTCTTGTCAAGGACATTCTCCAAATGCCTCAAACACTGACAGGCAGGGTACAATGACACCTTTAGGAAGCTTCTTCAAGCTGCTGCTGCTCAAACTCTTCTCTGCACATAGACTGCTCTCCCACTCCTCAAGAGTGAACTTTTCTTAATCATCTAGATTTTACAACATAGAATAAGACACCTGCTATTAAGGAGTGGGGTATACTTGTTCTTAAAAAGTAAAAGTCAAGTTAAATGGCATGAACTTCTAGAGAAGCCTTTACAAGCTGCAAGATACGAATCTATGAGTGAAGCACAACATCCATATGGCAGGTAGAGGTTCTACCCCTCAGAAAATCATCTAGTTCTAGGGTTAAAAGAGGTTAAGATCCATGGAAGTTAACTTTCAAAAGGAAGTGGAGAAAGCTGATGAAAAATTTCCTTACCAGGCTATTTGACAAGAGTTAATATTAACTAATGTTAACTAATAAGATTGTGAAATGCACTGTTGAACTTAGGAGATCTCAGGGCCTCTCATCTGCTGAAAAAAAAACACAGTCAAGAAACTGACTAATCATGCTGAAACACAGAATGTGATTGGAGTGGGTTGTCAGAGTTGACAGTCACTAATAGCCATTTCCTACTTTTCTGTCTGGATGATCTGTAAGTACTGATATGGTTTGACTTCTTGGTGATCTGTTTTTATCTGAATAATGTCAGGACTTCTTGCAAAGTTTTGTGCACTGATCACTTCAGAAAAGCAGTCCAATGAACAAGCAGTGAAAAAAGTTTTATTTGCTCTGTATCTTGCAATAAGCCAAGTATAATTAATCCACAGTATTTTCCCCAAGTATAGTCTGTCATAAAATATGAACAAAAGCATCTTTTTTCTGCATACACTGTCTTCCAAGTGCTAAGAAAAAATTATTATAACAGATTAAGAACAAACCTACAGCATTCTTTTACTTTAGCTGGTTCCGATACAGAGGCATACTTTTTTATTTGAGAATCAACTCCTAGAGACTTAGCTAATTGCACAGCATTTGTATCATCACTGATTAGCGTCCCAAGAGCCACAAGCAGTCTAAAAATGGCTTCAAGATCTTGAACAACTTCCATAACTGTGCTGATTACTGATAAACATTGAGCTTTGCCCTCAATGTTGTTGACTTTATGTAAACATACAGCATAGTTCAATGTCAGCGTGGCCAATGCAATGTGAATGTTCTTATTATTGCCTGATTTAGTTTCTATTGCTACTGTCATTATTTCATCCCTCTGTTCCATCATGAGTTTCTGGCCTGCATGGCTGACAAAACAATTGCAAAGAGCTCTAAGTGCCAACAGCTGATTTGCTTGCTTGCCTTTAGGATTCAGAAATTTAAGGAGAAGGATGATAAATTGTACGTGCTCCTTTTCACTGCAGAAGTTTTCATTCACAGTGGGATGCCTGACAGACAATCTAAGAATGTCTAGAGCTGGAAAGACAATATCTAAGAAACAAAAGAAAAAAATTTAGTATTAGTACTGCATTGTATGTAAATTTATCAGTGAGTTTCTTTCAGATGCAGATCTTCTTAGACCTGCAGGTTTGGGAAAAGACAGTACGGGTTTCATGCATAAGTAAAGCATAAATTGTTTCACATTCATAAAGACAAATATTGACAAATCCGTTCTAGTAACACTTCAATTATCATAAAAAAATCCATTATGCTCAATATAGGACTAACACAGTGCTTTGCAGAAAATCTTAAAATCTTAAAATCTTTTCTAAAATCTCTAATGGCTAACACTGAAGGAAAGCACAAGATACGGTAACTAATCCTAAAACATCTCTGAAAGCTGATAGTTTAGTGACTGAACACTCTTGTTCTCATTCCATAACTTACAGCACAGTATAGCTACAAATCTGCTTATGGGAAAAGAAAAATAAAAAATACCTCCTGAACTGGTAAGTTGGAAATCGTTGTAAGAAACTGAACTGAAAGCTTGTAATGTCCCTCCTTTCCCAAATTCTGAATATATCTGGTTCCTTGGATCTACTACTGGTATCCCAATGCCTACAACCATATCAAAGCTGAACCTGCCCACTACTTACAGAGGTTTCTCCTGCAGATATGCAGAAATCTTCAGAATTGATGCTTTGAACAATACAAAGAGTCTGGAAGGTATGACACTGGTCATCACCAGCTCCTCATTACGCAAAACACAGTTTAAGTAAGTGATATTATAAAATGAGCATGAATTTTTAATACTAAAATGTTCTTCCTGTTAGTAAATCTTTAACTGTAATTTTAAGAAAGCAGTTAATTTTAACCATGCTTAGATATTCGTATATGCCAACAACTGTTTTTTCTAGAATGTAACAACCAAAATACCTTTTCTAATCCATCAGCACTGGCAATACATTATTAAATGTAATTATATCACCTCTACTTGCATTCTTCCAGCATGTCATTTCATGCAGTTTTGATCATATAGCCCAGTATCAGTAGCTTCTTCTCTACCATGCTAAAGAGGAGCTACTTTTGATTTTTTTCACCATAATTTATCTCCATAATTTCTTTCATCTCTCATTTGGTAACAATTTAGGATGACAGATTCACACTTCCTTACTCTATTTCCTGATAACTGATTTTTATATGAAGCTTCTCCTTTATGAATATTATTGTGCCAGTGAAACCTGACAACCAATTACCAAATTTGCCCCGAAGCTCATCACTGCTGTTAGCACCTTTTAGTCATCTTCTGTTGTCTACTTGGGCTGTCAAGTCTTTGGGACAGACTCAGTGTAACATACAGCATGACAAGTTTTTGTTGTTCATGGTGAAGTACTGATGAGATGACCCACAAAACAATTGCAAGAGTTTACCTTCTGGCCAGTTAACTGCTCTCCATAAAGTCTGAAGTTGCTGTGCCGTAGGTGTTTCCGCAGAGGTGTTGCATGTTGCGGACAGTAACTTCTCTAAGATTATCAGGTCATCTTCAGTAAGCTTATGTTCTTCAGCCGCACTGCCATTAAGTTCCTTTAATTTGCCTGTATTACAAACAGAAGAGGCACACTTTTCCAAAAACAGATTTCACAAATAGAGATCTCAACTGAAATGCTAAAAAAGCACTTTATAAACAAGTAACAACTATTGCAATTGAGCGTTTTGGGGGGTTAGATTTTTTAACACTTTCCAATTTGGTAATTTCAAATTTTAAGTTTTTAACTATCACAATGATTGCTAGTATTAACAACACTTTTACAGTATAACACAAAGATTTAGAATTTGTACAAAAATTTCAGAAAATGCCTACATGAAGATAAAAGTGCAGAAAAGAGTCATAAGAACATTAGAGCCTTCATAACTGAAATACAATTCCTTTCTGTTGTTTTCTCTTATAAGGTAGTAAAAACAATAAGGAAACTATATGTTCTTAGTGTGGTCACAATTTTTTTATTTTTACTTAAATCATGTGATCATGTTTTGCTTATGACATGTGCTACATTTAAACTACAGTGTGATTTAAAAATCCAAGTATAGATTAATGTAATGGATCTAGCATTAAGGATAGGTTTTTTTAAAAAGCTCAGTTAGTCAAGTTACTTGAAAAACATCTAAAAAAACATCCTGGATATTAAAACACTGACCCAGTATTTGTGTAGGATTGGCCTGGTCAAAGGTGACAGCATCCTTCTTCGGAAAATAAATATTTTCAACTTTAGCTGCAGTTGACTGGTAGGCACTCATTCCTACAGAAAGGCAATACAGAGCATTCAACAGTCTACCAAGTGTCTCACAAAGAATGATGTTGTAGCAGTAACTCTCTATTGCTGGATATTACTCAGAAAAATAGCTTTTGAAAAAACTGAATATCTATGTAAATAGCTGTCATTTCTTACATTATTTTTACATTCAAGGGTTAAAACTGAAAGCAATACTTTCACAAACTCTTCCCCCTCATGTAAAAATTTACAAGTTGAAATTAACAGTCATTTCTTAATTATGTGAACTAAACACATAGTCACTTACAGCAATGGCTATTGTAGTTAATACATAAAAATGGCAAGTCTTTTCAGAAAAAAGATCCCTTCTGCCCCTGAAATCTTTATTTATTATTTTCAGAATGGAAGTGTTTACGTATTAGAAGATTTGCAGATATGACCACATTATGGCATATGCAACAGTAACCTGAAATTTTTAAGGAGCAATAAAAAGCTTTTATCGTCACCTATAATTTCTTAAACTCACAGGTCATTTAGTGGCTGATATTCTTTAATGCCCATTAACTATGTATCAGTTTTTCTCATCAGTAACTACTAGGAGATAATAATCCACTCAGATTATTATTATACATTTTAAAGCTTGTGTGCATGATTCCTGCATGTAAAGGAAGGTTCTGTTATCGCTATCTTATGAATAGTTTTGGAGAATAAGCAGCTTCAATCTGCTCTTTTTAATAAAGTATAAATTTGCATCAATGCAGAATTCACGTCAGAGAAACAAAAACAAACTAAAAGACCAGGAATTTTTTCACTGGCGGACATTGTCTCTTACCGGTAAATGGATCAACCCCGCCCACTGGAGGTGCTGCATTTGATGCTGAACCAGGAACATAGCGACCAGCACCTAACAAAGATGTTAAGTTTTAAACACTACCACCAGTAAAGAGGTAACCTATACCAGTATTTAGTTAATATTTTTGAAAGAATATTATGAAAAGGGATTATTCTGCACTAAAGGAATTACAAAGTAGTGTTCAACACTTTAAGGATGAAATCTATGCCTGTCCCAGGCTGCTGGTGATGATGATTCACAAGTTAAGTGAGCCCAAAGCTGGGAGACACTGTGTCATGATCAGAGATCATTACAGTAGATACCTTATCCATTACAAGTTCCAGCAGGAGGGCACACTGCCCTGGCCTTGACTTTCTTAGTGCCTGGGCCACAAATGGTCTCTCCTGTGAGAGGTGGACTCTCTTGCACTGAGGCCTCAGTGAGGCCTCCATCTGCAGAGACCACAGAGCCGCAAAAGCCAGGGAGAACAGCTGGACACAGAAAGACTGTCAAGATGGGGAATACTGAAGGCTATGCGTTTTTTAAACAGCACAAAGGCTTCTGCTCTACCTGTAGATCTGCAACTGCAGAACAGGCAGTGAGTGCCCTGGCACTGGTGAGGACAAACACCCAGCAGTGATGTTTTAACAGCCAGCTGAGACTGCACCTCATATCTGCAAAAACAGGAAAGGCAAGCAGCAGTGATGGGAAGCAGAGTAACCTCCTGCACGGTAGGTTACTCTGCATAATGCATATGGCCTGGAAACTTGGGTGGTGTGTGTCTGCTGGGAACAAGGATTCAGGATATCACAGAAACACTACCCAGCCTTCCCTGGCCTTCAAGACTGTTACCCTGCTACACTTCCACATGGTCATCAAGGGTTTTGTCAGGGAGGTCCTGGAGGATATCAAGTCATTAGAGAGCTCTAGAACAGGGATGAAGAGTACAGGGCGCTTCTTTGATACTCTGAACAAAGCAAAAATGCTTGAATAGAAATGGACTCATCAACTAGGTCAGTAACTTGCTGCACAGCTGGTTTTGCAGACGAGAAATTGGCATCAAGAGATTACAGGAACCTCTTTGAGGAGCAAGAGCTACTAATCAGGGATGGGGTAAGTCTTCCAATGCAGGGCTGGAACTGGGAATATCCTTGCAAACAAGGTTGCTAAACTAGTGAGGAGGACTTTACAATAGGTGTATCAGTGAGGAGCAGAATCTAAAAGACAGGGTGGTACCAACAAAGATCATGTAAAAAATTAAGTAAAAATGAAAATAGAAAACTACCTCTATGAATATACCTAATCTTGTGTGGTTCACGCATATGAAATCTGGCAAAACAAAAGAGTTAGGTCCTTACACTTCTGCTATAGTGGACAGAGTGACATGAAGCAGACCTGACAGCAGAGGGCTCCCCTCTACTGAACAGTATGCTTTGCAGGGGCAGAGCCTACCTTACCAGGCTGTTCCACACTATTGCCCCAGAGAACTGCAAGAAACAGCTGTCTGGAGCTAAACACGGAATGCAACAGAACACGACTCAAATGCATATCTTAAGCGCTAGCCAGACAGATATGAATTTCACATTACCTGTAAATGGGTCTGCCCCTGCTATTGTACTCGATCCAGATGAAGAGCCTGGAACGTAACGTCCAGCACCTATTCGAACAGTATGAAAAAAATGACTATCAAAACACAGCTTGATGTTATCAAAATCCAGAGAGGGGTAACAAAGCTGGCGAAAGGTCTGGAGTACCTATCCTATGAGGAGTGGCTGAGGCAGCTGGGGTTGTTTAGCCTGGAGAAGAGAAGGCTCAGGAGAGACCTCACCACACTCAAAAATTCTCTGAAAGGAGGGTGTAGCCAGCTAGGGATTGGCCTCTTCTCCCAGGCAACCAGTGACAGGAGAAGGCACAGCCTTAAATTGCACGAGGGGAGGTTTTGGTTGGAAATGAGGAAGAATTTCTTCAAGGAAACAGTGATTAGATATTGGAATGAGCTAACCATAGAGGTGGTGGAGGTGTTTAAGTGAAGACTAGCTGGGTGGCACTTAGTACCATGGGTCTAGTTGAAATGGTGGTGTTTAGTCAAAAGTTAGACTCGATCTCAGAGGTCTTTTCGAACCTAATTACTTCTGTGATAACTGCAGCTCTCAGAGTAACATATAACCTGACAGAGGATATTTCCATTTCCAGTCCCTTGAAAGTAAGAAAAAGATTTAGCTCAATTATTTTAATGCTATTTTCTTCCTGAATTCTTCTTTGTGAAATGAATTTAATTAGTTTGTTTTGTAAATGTGGCAAACAGGATGTAATTGATTAACATGGTTTAGCTCATCAGTAGAAAACTTGCTCTAATTCCATTTCCTGCCTGAAAAGTAATTTATGTATTTCACTCAATTTTGATTAATTTGCTGGCTAAATTTTTGTATTTTATTAATTGCCTTAACAGCATCTGGTACTTCTTGTATGAAAACTGGACCTTTCTTTGACTGGAAAAGAAGACTAGACTGAACAATACAACTGGCTTGCTTAGAATTTTGCTGAAGATTTTTCTTTTTTCTTTTTTTTTAGAACTATCCGTGCCCTTGCCTTCAATCATTTAAGGATATGAAAGTATCTGTAAAAGAAGTTCAAAAGCTGCAATACTGAAGTCTGCCTGGGCAGACAATTATATGAGGTTCAACAAGGCCAAGTGCTAGGTCCTGCCCTTGGGTCACAACAACCCAGCGTAGAGTTGGGGCAGAGTGGCTGGAAAGCTGCCCAGCAGAAAAAAGACCTGGAGGTGCTGGTCAACAGCAGCTGAACATAAGCCAGGAGTGTGCCCAGGTGGCCAAGGAGAACAATGGTATCTTGGCTTTTAACCCAGCAGGACCAGGGCTGTGACTGTCCCTCTGTTCTCAGCCCCGGTGAGGCCACACCTCAAATCCTGTGATAAGTTCTGGGCCCCTCAGGACAAGGAACACATTAAGGAGCCAGAGTAAGTCCAGAGAAGGGCAATGGAGCTGGTGAAGGGCCTGGAGCACAGGTCTTACAAGAAGCACCTGAATGAACTGGGGGTGTTTAAATTCCTGGAGGAAGCTGCAGGTGGACCTTACTGCTCTCTACAATTATGTGAAAGGTATCAAGGTGAGGGCCAGTCCCTTCAGTCAGTATCAAGTGCCAAGATGAGAAGAAATGGTCTCAAGCTACACCAGGAGAGGTTTAGAGTAGGTATTAGGAAAAAATTCTATACTGGAAGGTTGGTCAGCCATTGGAATAGGCTGCCCATAGGAAGTGTTTGAATCACATATTCCTGAAATATCCAAAAAACTATGTGTATATGGCACCTGGGGATATAATTTTGGGGTGAACATGGTGAGTTAATGGCTGAACTCAATATTCTTAGAGGTCTTTTCTAATCTTAATGATTCTACGATTCTGTGACAGTGGTGGACTGAAAACTGACTGAACAACCATGACCAGAGGATGGTGGTAAGTGCAACAGCATCTACTGAAAGCTAGCCACTGGTAGTGTACCCGAGGGATCAGTACTGCATCCAGTCCTGCTCCACATCTTTGCTAATGATGGTGTGGAAGATCAGTCAAGAGTGCATCCTCAGCAACTCTGAAGACAAAAAAATGTCATCACATAAGTTTAAAATATTTACCTGTAAATGGATCTGAAAATTGATTACTTGTACTCAACAATGTTTGCCCCTTAGTGTTGTCCATAATAAACTTGGCCACTTGATCCAGAAACATAGGATTTAGATCATTCTTTTGCAGGAAGTTGTATGCAGTCAGCCAAGGATCATCAGTGATGTTATATGGCAGTTTGTAGGAAGGCCCATTTTCATTCACATCAATGGTGAAAACATAGTCATATTCCTTTAAGCAGAATAAAAATAAAAACTCATTAGACGTCTTCCAGCACTTCTTACATAAAGATGTATTAAATGCAGTCTAACAGTGGCCCAGACCTAAGCCTAAAAACTTAAAACACTGCTACCTACATAACGTATCAGTAACACCCTCCTGAGAAACTGCAAGTAAATATTTGCTGATTTAGGGTAAATACTAAGCATTACTTAGCAACAGCCAAAACATCACTCTGTTATATCACTGTTGCTATACTATATTCAAAACACACAGCACTGTACCAGCTGCTAAGATCAATATGAACTCTGTCCCAGCCGAAACCATGAGACTTAAACCTGTGTTTTCCAGAATTCTCTTCTCAAGCGGAACAGAGTAAAACAAAACATCATGATAATGTGTGTACAGATATATTACAAATTAAAGATGCATTGGGTCACTCTCATGGATACCTCAGGCTCCCTCCAAAGCTACAGAGCAATCAGATGCCTCACGAAATTTCAGTCTTAAAAGCACACTTCTAATGCTAGCAAATGAATTCCTAATATTCCTTTAACATCTTTAAGAGTGAAAATCAGTATCTTGGAGGCATTTCTTCTGTAGTGGACCCTGAAACATTTTTCAGCTTATATAGTCTTTAGGTCAGCTTACCTGTCTTTAGGTTCAATAGTTACTACGGAGAAGTGGTACAGAAGGCCTGGTACCTAATATTTTAGGTAAGCCTTGCATTATAAATTATAAAGTTCATTTCCTTTCTGGAAACTAACTTCTCAAGGTATTAACAATAAATACAATAGAACTTGACAATTTATCTACTAATGGTTTACCTTTCACCAAAATAGTTAGTGTCCATTGGCTTGCTCACTTTACAAAGTGTGTTTTGTAAGTAATAAAGTGAACTGTACTTATACTTCTACCTCTGAGATTAAAGGTAATAAAAAAGTACCTGTTTTCTAATACAGGTATTTTTCAAATACCTGTATTCTAAATTATATTTTATCTGAAGAAAGACCAGTTACTTAGGAAAGAATGAAACAAAGTTTGCATATACCTTTCCTTCAAATAACACTTTTCCAGATGTTTGTTGTGTGGCTCCAGAAGAACCAACAACATCACCGATCTTTATCCATCTTCCTTCACTAACACTCCATTGATATGCTTCTACTTTCCCATTGTCTTTAATAAGCCGTGTCTGTCCATCTCTTGTACCTGTAGGCAGGAGTTCAAACAATTTCAAGGATATGATTTACTTTAGGAGAGAAGAATATTCAAATGGTGCTCAGCATTAAAAATTTAAAAATAGTTCAACAACACTTGAAGTAACAGCACAGGAATTAAGTAGATACATGTCATGGTTTAACCCCATGTGGTAACTAAGACACAGACACACTGGCCACGTGGCTGGGATGCAAGAAAGAATCAGATGAATAGAAGTGAAAAATTTGGGGACTGAGATACATGTAAAAAGGTAAATCAAAAACCACACGCACAAGCAAAGCAAAACAAGGAATTCATACACCACTTTCCATGGGCAGGCAGGTGTTCAGCTGTCTGCAGAGGAGCAGGGCTCCATCAGGCTCAACAGTTCCTTGGAAAGACAAAACATCCCCTCCCCTTCCTTTTCCTTCCCCTACTCTATATGCTGAGCATAATGCCAAATGGTGTGGGATATCCCTTGGGTCAGCTGAGGTCAGCTGTCATAGCTGTGTCCCCTCTCATGTGCCTGCACACCCCAGCCTCCTTGCTGGTGAGGTGGGTGAGGAGCTGCAAAAGCCTTGGCATTGTGTAAGCCCTGCTCAGCAGTAACAAAAATTCCCTGTGTTACCAACCCAGTTTTCAGCACAAATCCAAAACACAGCCCCACAATAGCTACGGAGAAAATCAATCCTATTCCAGAAAAATACAGACAAAATACTACATCTCACAACAAGAACAGGAGCAATCTTAATGAGCATTTTACAATTATGGTAATGGTATCTGCCAGCAGACTACGTGGCCAAAGCAATACTTAGGTCAAGTACTTCAGAAGTTCTCCCATAGTCTAAGAAGATGCAAAGCTTCATATGAATGTAAGACCTAGGCCACTTCTTGATAATAGACAAGGGCTAAAGTCACTGGTTACTTCACCTTGAGAAAAAGTATCTGTCTGTTTAAGAACAATGTTTACTACTGCTTCTAGTGCATTCTCAAGAACCTCTCAAGTGCCGACAAAGTGTGAACCAAACCCATGAAGACTATCTTTCAAGTCAAAAGCTAAAGAAGAAAATTTACATTTACTACTTTTATTAGGGAAAAAACTGCACGTTCAGTACTCTTTTTGCAAATTACCTGTTTCACATACTCTCGGTACAGCTTGCAGTACAGATAGAAAACATCTCAAAACATACTGTATCATCAATTCCACCTTTTTCTAAATTATCTCATAGGAGAATAAAAAAACCCAAAAACCAAAAAACCTTGAGTCCTTTGAGTTTCCAAAAGAATCAATGAAAGATAGTAGAGCAAAATTAAGTCATCTCCTTCAGTAACCCTATTGAAAGGGATTAAAGCCTTAAGTAAGGAAACCATCAGAAGTTTGAACATCTCAAACCAAGATTTGGAAGCATCTCTAACGTGACAGAAGTACAATAACTTGCCAGGATCCTTGAGGTGTTCTCTTCCAGGAAGGTCATCAGCATTGATATCTCCTAAATCACCAGTTTTAGGGTCAATGGATGCTTGGGCAAGCTCATTTTCAAAAGCTTGAATTTCCTCAGCGCTTGCTGTACGTTCCAAGGACTCTGTAAACACCCTTATAATTCCATCACTGCACAGAGATAAAACATTCAAATAGAAATACTATTTTAAATATCACAATGACTGCATAAACTCTAATGGTAACTTCTATGTCACAAGAAACCATCACTATTTCTAACTACTCCTCCCAATTATTGTTATGAAAGGAATTCACTCTCATACTAATACAGAGAAGGAATCAAGCAGGTAACACTGTATTCAGTATAATTTTAAAATCAAGATACAATATGCCTATCAAAAGGGCTCTTTATACCATGCTTACTAAACTTATTCTCAAATCTATTCATGATTTGCCACATTTCCAAAGAACTTGCTCTACCTCTGTGAATGACATAAAAAATTTACTTATTGGATGAAGTGTAGCACACTTTTAAATTTAATACACACACACTTTGATGGCTTTATTTTTAAATATAAATGAAACTGACATCCACGGTGATGCTAGCAATTTCTTTAAGGACTGTCTGATTTGGATCTACAAATACATTAAAAGTAAAGCTTGGATACCTTGCACCAACTACGATGTCACCATTGTCTAGGACACAGCAGCACCATACAGACTGAGCTGGGAGTCTGATTGTTTGAGCACATTCCCCTTGTTTCCAGATTCTAAGAGATCTATCCTCTCCAGTAGTTACAAAATCTAAAAATAAAAAAAAATTAAAAATGTTTGAAATATATTTTTAGCATATTCTGATATTAGATGCCATTCGGAAACTGGGTATCTAAAAATCACAAAGTAAAAGAACCTTCCTGCAATTCTCTAAATTTAAAGTAGAGAGCAAAAAGAAAACCACTGTTCACTTGTCTTCTCAAAAAATCCAAAATGTATAAACTGCAGATTAAGGTCCCAGACATTGAATGAAACTGTGGCCAAAACAAAGAAAGGTCCTTTCATCCTTTAAAGGGCTTGAACAATTTTGTAATCCTAATACTTTCATCTTGCACTACACTTGCATAGGTTTACATTTGTTTCAAATTGATTTTTGGAAGGTAAGCCTGCTTTATCAGAAAACACACATACGACATTTTCAAAGGTCTACAAACTCCTCAATGAGGAATTTTAAGCCACAGAAGGTCTACAATATATGCATCAACCCATATATGTGCACTTTACCTCCTGAACAAATGTGCAAGTGTCCCATACACCACACAAAGGTCACTGACTTGGAATTTCTTCAGCAACTGGCTCAACAGTTAGTTCTGAACCTCTACATCTTTAACTCTGAAAGCAAATGCAATTAAGCCTCAAAATTAAAATTCTTAACCTAAACTACATATAAGGCATGTAGTGAACATGATGTAAATCTGAATTTACATTATCTCAAAGTGGCATGCCACACATTACTATTTTGCTACTCTGCAACAGCACTGAAATACAGTGGCAGCTAAGACAATAGTTTTATCTAGTGCTTCATCTGAGTTTTCCTTAAGCCTTCAATTAGCCCTAACCCAGGACCTTTTATCCCACTGCCACAGCAATCTTGACAGCAATACAACTTGGAGTCAATCTCAATGTCTTTTTTAATCTATTTACACTAGATATAATAAAAAAATTAAATGCTAGCAATGTTCTTTAGTTGTGGCAGTGCCACAGAACACAGGAATACACACCCTGCCATTTCATTTTGAAGAACGTTGTGTAACAGTTGGGAAGGAATCCTACCTTTACATCGAGGGAAGACAGAGATGCTGTATATATAATTTGTATGTCCATAATACACCTGTAGACACTCGCCAGAGATCTGCCATCTTCGAACACTAGCATCATTAGCACAGGAAAGGAACTCCATTTCACTGAGAATAGCTAAACCTCTTACACAATCTTCATGCCCTTTACAAAAGGAAGAGAAAATTTTAATGCAGTTATTGTCTCCATTAGCAGCAGTATACCACTTCTATAGGGCTTACATCTAAATCCAGGTAACAAATCTTTGTGGGAGCAGTCAGAAAAAAAACTTAATTGCTCACAATTCCCTGAAAAAATCTTATTTTTTTAGAAGTCATGTAGCTTCTGGGCATACAAGTGCATCAAGATTTTAAAAATCCCGCCTAAATATTGCTCAGCTTATCCAAATTTTTGTAAGATTTTAATGTTTGTTCTCTTTTGACAAGAACAGATCACACTGATGAATTATCAACTGCAGCAACATTTACCAGTGAATGTTCTTTCACATCTGCCTGCCTTCCACAGTTTTATAGTTTTGTCAGCTGAACCAGTCAACATTAATCCCTGTTCAGGAAGTATCTTCACTGCCCATATTGCAGCTGTGTGACCCTGCAAAAACCCCAACATTGTTAAGACTTGTCAGAATCAAATTCAGAGTACTTATTTCATATTCATGTAGAGGAACTTCATACCTGTAATGTCATCATACACCTGTCATTCAACCAGACTTTTGCTGTTGTATCCCATGATCCACTTAATAATGTGCCAAATTTCCCAGATGAAAGGCTGCAAACTGGAATGAACATTCAAGTCAGAACTGACAAGTACCCTGCACGGCCACAAATCTTATGCCAGCAATTTCAAGAGATTAATTTAAGAGGATTTATTTGGTATTTATAGCATTTTTAGTGAACAGAAGAATTAAGTGAATTGTAGTTGTATTGCAACCTAGAAAGAAGCTGCTTAAAATTCTCAATTTTAAGCTAAAAAATTGAAATATTTTTGCCACTCATATTTATAAATTTCTCTTAGTCACAGATCTCTCGGACTAGAATATGATGACAAGCAGTTTAGATAACTAGTCAAGACACATAATTAATGCAAATGTGTAGTTTTCAAGACGAAGAAGTTTTGTCTACAGGTATTAATTTACGTCTTCAAGAGGTTATTTCATAGAAAAAATACTTAGCTCACCTTCTTGGAAGGTAAAATACTACCACCAAGAAACTGTAGTGGCATTCAAAGATTTAGCAGAAAGACAATCTGCAAATGCTCCAGAAACACAGTGAAAAGCTCTGTATTTAAAGCATCAATTAATTTTAAATACCCATCTAAGTAATAAAATGGGCAGAAGTAGTTTATTATGGAAGCTGATTTTTTTTTCTACTTACATCAGCTTTGACAAGAAAATTAATACATGAAGAACTAACTGCTTCTTAAAAGTGCAATTCTTGACAAAAGGGTAATCATTTTGTGCATTGCCAGGAATTCAGAGAGACAGTGAAAGTTCAAGCATTCATCAGGATAAACTTGGAAGTTCTTGCAATGAATGGTCACTGCATGAATTAAGATTATAAAATCCTATTTGCAGAGGCCATAATTAAACAGTTTGCTACATTATATGCCAAATAAATAAAAATTGAGTTTTATAAACTCAATTTAATTTCCTGTCTAATAATAAATCACTTTAACTTGTATGTAAAAAACTCCAGAATACAATTACTACATACCTGTGTTTTTATGACCCTTAAGGATGTAAAGAGGAGCTGGGTTGTCAACTGTGAAAATGCAAATATTATGATCATTGCCACCAGTTGCAATCAGTCCACGAGGATACAGGTCACTTGGAGGTATGATGCACACACAAGATACAAAATTTGAGTGGCCACTCATACAGTGCATCTCCGTAAAACCCCTGTTAAGACTTAAACATAGATGATAATCAATTTAGAATCAGGACAGAAACAGTAAACATCTGAGTAAATTACAATTCTTGAATTAATAACTATCTTGCCTTCTGCTGAAAAAGTATGATGGATAACCTAGAAAGAATGAAATTTAAGATAAAAATTACATCTCAGAATTCCTCCCCAGTACACAGTACTAGAGCTTTCCACTTATTTTTCAATGCAATGATAGGCCTGGAAGGACTTTTGTTTTTTCTTTCTCATTGACAAAACTATGCCAAATTTGACCAGAAACAGCTACAGTTTGTCTTCATGGAATTTTTTTCTGTCTGAAAACTCAAATGTATATCAAAGTACATAAATGAAGTTTACTGCTTGGCAAGTGTATTCACTAGTTCTTCATTAGGAGCACTATAGAGGAATAAAAGTTAAGCAGATCATAACTGACTTGACCAGCATCCTCATTTCTTCACCCTGAGCCAACCTCAATAGCTACAGTACCAACTGGAAAATGCTACTTATTTCCATGGAATAAATATGCAGGTTGGCATGCTGCATGCTTGTTTTGTTTTCCTGTGTTTGCTCCCACACTCTCAAAAACACAACCTATCACATGATATCATACTGTTATCCTTCAAACACCAATGACAAGCTGGAAATTCGTAAGGAAACCACGATACTGTTCTAAATTCTAAAACATTGTGGGAGTCAGCCTGACTGGTGTTCCAGGTCAGGCAACCATCACTGAAGAAAGGTTGTATCCCAACCCCAGACTGTGGGAAGCATTTGTTTGTTTAAGTTGTGGTGACCCCAGAGAAAAGTTCCAAAGAGTTATGGGATTGCCCATGTTAATACCTCATTTATTAGTCAATTATCACCACTCCCAATTCTAGAATGTTCTCCCTTCCTTGTACCCCATTGGCCCTCAGTTGGTGCGATGTTCACCCCACCTACCCCATTGGACCCTGCTTCCCCTTATCCCACCTCTGCACCACTTTCCCCTATAGCCGTTGGACCCCACCTCAACTCCACCTCCTCTCTTACCCCATATTTACACCCTGGACCGCCCTTCACCCTCGTCTTTGACCACCGGCTCCCAAAGAGACCTCATCCCCTTGGTTATTGTGATCGGATTTTTGGGCCTCGTCCCACATTTACTTTCGTTGTTATTAGAGTGTTTTATGTTGCTAAGCCGTGGTAGTCATACCGCTCTTCTTTTATTTTGCCACTTTTACCCTGAATATCTGTGAACCCTAAAAAGGATTATCGGGGACCACTCTCGACCCCGATAAATCATCTCCTCCCATTGAGGTACATAGAACACATGAAGGCAACATCCTTTCTTGGAAAAGCTAAACTAAAACAGCATACAGCAGTGTGTTCACCCACTGAACCCTGACTACTGCAATCCCTGAGCCTTCAAAACAGAGAAGGATTATCAATATCAACATTATAAGCTAATACAAGTAAGCTACGTCTTCTTCCTCACTGAGTTCTCAAAAACTATGGGTTAGAACTAGAATTCCTTTCCAGCTACAAATTTCTGTGCAATCTGGCAAGTTCTTGCCTTAGTGATGAGACCCACTTAATAAGATTAGTTTTTCTTCACCTCAGTTGCAGAGCTCCAGAGATCAATACGTAAGCACTCAGCAAATTTACCAGTTATTTCTATTTCACATAAAGGCAATGGGAAGAATATTCATGCCTAGTAACTTCAGAATACAGATCACTATATAAAACTATAGTCCAGGGAGGAGGTACATCATGTAGCATGCAGCAATACCCCACATCTCCATCATCTCCTAGACACATTGATTAGCAATACTGTTTCTGGTCAAGGTAATACACTGAAAAATTCACTTTGTGAATTCAACTACACAAATTCAGTAGGAGATAACTCTCTGTAACATCATTATCAGAAAAATTAATATTAGTATATTTTTTCCTTTTTCAATGTCTCCGTGTATTTAATTTTCTAAACAGTTTTTTGTTCACATTCCATTTTACATTTAAAGAAGCTTGCTTAGCAAGGATGAGGAAGAACGGGTTTTTTTAAACTTTCAAAGCACACTGCCTTACTGTCAAAATCACAGCATTGTTACTAAGCAGGATAATTTTGGCAGTGAATACCACGAGGTGGAAACAACATTGTTAATACTACCTAGAAAAAATGATGCCTAGAACTACTGACATTGTTACCATTTCCAAAGCACACTACAACATCGGTGTACAGCAAACCACTTAAAAACATAAACTTCCCCCAAAAGCAGGCATGCAGAAGTTGGGCCTGCTCAGCCTGGAGAAAATTGCATGGAGACCTTTTAGTAACCTTGCAGTATCTAAAGGCGCCTCCAGGGAAGCTGGAGAGGGATTCTCCCTCACGGACTGTAGTGATAGGACAAGAAGTAACGAGCACAAATTGAAAGAGGGAAAACTTAGGTTAGTCTTTAGGAAGAAGATCTTCACTGTGAGGGCTATGAGGCACTGGACAGGTTGCCCAGAGAAGTTGTGGATATTCCATCCTCAGAGTGCTCCAGGCCGGGATGGATAGAGTTCGCAGCAAACTGTTTCGGTGAAAGGTTTCCCTGCCCGTGATTGAGGGACTAGGACTGGATAATCTTGAAAGGGTTCCTTCAAAACCCTTAACGTGATTCTATGCAAGTGACAATGCCAATCACGAACGCCTCCTACGAACAGACTCCCACCGCCCGTCACCTCCAGCCGATTCTGCCGGCAGCCCCTGAGGAGGAGTCGACTGCAGAAACAAACTCGGCGGGGCAGGGGCGGAGCCCCTGCGGCGGCACCTCCACGCTCTGCCTCCTGCGGAGCACTCACTGAAGCGCCCGGCCCGGCCCCGCCCGCCCAGCGCCGCGGCCTAGCACTCACCCGTCAGGGGCCCAGAGCCGCGCGGTTCTGTCCCGCGAGACGGACACGAAGCCGCCTTCCGGAAAGAGGCCACGGGTGAGGCCCCGCACATCCTGCCCATGCCCAAGCAGGGAGCAACGCAGCCGGAACGTGCTGCCCTCACCCGCCATGGCGGCAGCGCCAGCCTGACACAGCACGGGCCGCGCCGCCGCCGGAAGCCGCGCCGGAAGTGTCGTCATAGGGCGCGCCGCCGGGCCAAAGCGAGCCTTCTTATTCCGGCAGGCACCGCGCTTAAGGAGGCGGTTATGCCGCCGCTCTTGTCTTGCGAGGCCCTCTGGGAGTCGTAGTCTTCGGGAGGTACGGCGGGCTGGAGCGAGATTTGTGATCATCGCGATAGCCGAGCGGGCGGTTGCTGCGAGACGGCGGCGCTGCGTGCGGGCTGATGGCGGCTGAGGGGCGCGGTGAGGGGACAGGACCCTCCGGGCGGTCGGGGCGCTTGTTCTCCGCTGCTGTGCGGCTGGGATGGGCTCCTTCAAGGGTGGCGAAAGTTGCTGGGGTTTGTCAGGAATAGCGTATTTTGGGATCTCCGTAATGACGAGTGATGACTTACGGACCCTCTGTAGATAACCCGAATGAGTATTTGCAGCAGTTGCTCGCTTCCAGTTTGTTTCATTAAAGATTTTAATTCAAATATTGAAACAGTAAATGCCACAAGAATAAGCTGAGGGCTCACTAACCACTGAAAAGAGACTGCTGCCTCAGCTTGCTCATGGACGTTACGGGGTCCTTCCTGAACCCTGCCGCTGTGTTGTACCATCCGGTAGAGAAGCACTTTGCAGATTACTAATAAAACCAAAACCAGCCCCCCCTTTAACATTCAAATAGGAGTTATGCTTTAAACAGTCGGTTTCTCACAGTTTTAAGGACCTTGTGCAAATCAAAGGGTGATTTCTCTTCTTACCAGAGAGAAATTAAAAAGGAAACGAATATGGCCAGCAGCAACAGACCTCCCACAGCTCGTTCTGCTTCAAGAGCAGGAATAGGGCCGACCTCTTCATCGAGGCCTTCGTCTTCATCAAGGACTCCGTCAGCAGGCAGAATAGGAACAGCGGTATGTTAAAAAAATATTAAAAATTAATATATTATTAATTTTGATCTATTTCGGTTTTTGTCCCCTTTTTTTTCTCTAATCTTTATTCTTTCTTTTAGTAGTACCATGACTAGAATGAGGAGAAGTTATTTTTTCTGAAGAATTTAAGATTTCAGTTTTGTATAAAGTTTTTCTAACCTTGTTTTGAGGGGGTCAGGGACATGCAGCATCCAGAGTTCACCTGGGAGACCTAAATGGCATTAATGTTACAGATAGGTGGAACAGTGAACAGCTGCTCAGAGGTAATCCCTTACCTTCTACAGCATATGTTCACTTGAAGTTTTGCTTCCCTGAAGAGATGTAAGTATGAAAAGATTCTTACAGAAAGAGTGTAGGGACTAACTGAAGTTTTAAACTGCTTTGGCAATTGCTTAAGGATAATAAAGTAGTAGTTCAGACTTGGTAGGTTTTTCATTTGTTTTTTTTATAGATGCCTCCTAGTACAGCAAGACCCAGTTCTCGTGGTGGTTCTTTGACTCCTGGAGGAGTTTTATCATCTCAGATTAAAGTTGCAGACCGTCCAGTGACTCAACAGGGGTTAAGTGGAATAAAAACTGCAATGAAAGGTATTTTAAACTTAAAAAAGCCCTCAAGATGTCTGTAAACATTTTGAAAGAATATTTAATTTTTTAAAGAAAAGCTTTTCATCATTGTATAAATTGGAGAGTGAAGAGCAAAAAGAAAGAAAATTTAAAAATCACTCTTTCTGTCATTACTCTTGTCAGCCAAAGAAGATAAGCATTTTTCTATAAATGACCGTCTTTAAAAATAATTCAAAATAATAGAACAAGCTTATTGTATTTTCTTCCGTCACTACAGAATACTTAAAATATTCTGTTATGTAGTAACTATTCATACATTTGTATTAAGTAATGTTTTCTACCTCAAAAGTGGCTTTTTAAAAATTAGATGATAACTATTTAAGAACACTAGAAGATATTTGGTGGAATTTTTTAATGTAAATTTTGCAGATTGTTTTCCTAATTTACAGTTAATCTAAATTAGGTTTTTTTAAACAAAATATTATATTTCTCTCTTTTATCAGGTCCTCAGAGACAGATAATGGACAAAACATACTATCTTGGGATGCTGAGGTATGTCTTAACAGCACATTTAATGGTCTGTTCCCTTTCAGACACAGTGTTGAAGCTTGACAATAGCATGCAATAAGTGGTGTTCACTTAAAATGAATTATAAGAGTGCTGCTCGAAGAGTGACGGTTATTTTGTGTATGAAGAGTGATGGTTATTTTGTGTATAAATATTCTGTAGGAAGAAAGGAAGTAGATTCCCTGGAGGTTTTGTTGTTAGACTTGCAAAGTTAAATGCTCTCTCACAGCTTTTGTAAGGGGAGGGTCAGTGATTCTGAGCTTCCACCTCCAATGTTGTTAAGTCTGATAGCTGCATTTGTAAGAAGTAGCATTGCAAACTAAACATTTTTTTATTGTACATTTCAGATGGTATACTTGGATTATTCAGCTAGTAATGACAAAGGCAAGACCTTGTGCGAACTATTGCATGCATGATTTTATTATGCTCGTATTTTGAATAATTAGTCCTAAAAGATGTCATTTAAATATGGATGTTACCCGTAGTCTGTGAAATTACACTATGTATTTTTTCTTTTCACATCTGTTCTACAAACAAAGACAAAAAGCTAATTAAAACATTTTATTTCATACCAAGGTTTTCCAGCAACTACTTAGGACTTTTTCTGATACGACCATTTTGCTTTTTTCCACACTTACGTCTTCTTAGAAATGCTGAGTTGAAACTAAGTGCAGTGTGAGAGATACCAGTTGCAGATCTCCTACAGTAAAATATATTTACTGTGCTAGCTGTGCTTTAGTTGTACATCCAGATGTTAATGATTCTTTTTTCTTTATTTTTTCAGAAATAAAACAAGTGATCTTAAAACAGAAATTAACAAGCTGCAGGAAGAAGTAGAAATGTACAAGCAAGAGAAATCTGTCTATTTGTCCTATGAAAAACGGTGAGATGTATTGCAGCTAATGCAGTGCTAACTTTCTAAGTCACAAGACTATTTTCAAGTATTGGGCAGGCTTCAAGGAGTCAGTGAATAATTATTTTTTTCATTTTTTAATTTTTACATATACAAATGTTACCATTTGAAGTTTGACTTTTTGTTTCATATTTAGGGCAGAGGCTTTAGCTGGTGAACTGAAAGATCTTCAAGGTCAACTAGCAGACTACAACATGGTATGCTGCTGTCAAATTTTGATACTGAATGCTCCCATTTATTCTCTTGCTTACTTTGCACTGCTTTTGCTTCATTCCGAATAATTTTTTTACATTTTTATGTGAAAATGTTCTGGTTAATGCTGTCTTTATTCAGTTATTGGAAAGGAAAGAAATGGAAATTGAGGAAAACAAAAAGTGTACTTTAAAATCAGGAGAAGCATCTGCATATGGATTTAAGAAATCAGTGCTGTGTACTGTTTCAATGCTTGAACAGCAACAGATAATGATGATTATTTCTGAAAATGACACATGACCTATTCAGATTTCCACATCATGTTTTTTCCATTTGCAATAACCAAAATCTGCTGTGTTTTCATGAACTCTTTGATTCTTTTTTTTTTTTTTTTTTAAGAAAAGGAGAGCGTAACAGGTTGGAATTCTGTCTTGTTTCAGGTTGTGGATATACTTAATACCAGTACAGATATAGCAGAAGTGATCCATGATTACAATATGGTAAGAATTAGGATATTTTCTACGCTTTAACAGTGAAATGTTGTGTACTTTCCTGGTGCTTTGAATGTATGACATATCTAAAAAAGCATAGTACTGACTTAAAACTTAGCCATTTTTTTCCAGTTAAATTTTCATAATGTTGGCAACATGTTAGCAGTAAGACAATTCCCTGAAGTCTTGTGTTAAATAGCCCCACAATAGTTTTCCGTGATTTAAATTGGAGAAGGGTATTCCCAACCCAAATTATGAGTGCTGAAGTGTCTTTTTTTTTTTTTTTTTGGGAACACAGAACACTAGTCTTAGGCAGATTTAAGCAGACTTCACTGCCTTATAAAGCTTCCTGGTCTTCTGGACATTGAGTTATCTTTTTTCTTCAGCCTTTTAAATGTCTCCAGTGTAAAATATATTAAATACGTCTCTGACATAGCCACCACAAAATTAAAGAGTTTTGTTCTTCCTTTGCTTTCCTTATTTATTTTCTAACACATCGTCTAAGTGTTAAGGCGTGAATGGCATTATTTTATTTCTTATGATCAATTTGTCCATAAACAAAAGAAACCACCTTCAGTAAAGGTTGTTTTGGTAAGTTGAAAAATGCCCTGAACATTTCGTGGTCAAAACAACTGGTTTTTTATCTGCGTGAATTTAATTGAATAATAAAGATACAATGTCTGTGTCATAAAGAGGAGAATTCTTTTCATCCCATCTGTGTAATTTTAAACAGTATATTACTAAGTTTTATAGGAATAGATCCCACAGAAATAGTAGGTGAATAAATTTCTTTGGAAATATTTGAAAGATGTGTACATGTTGTATGTAGGGATGTGGTTTAATAGTGGACTTGTCAGTGTTAAGTGTTGGACTTGATGATCTTAAGAGGTGTTTTCCAACTTATATGATTCCATGATTTATTGCAAACTTGATTGTTATTTTTTTGGTTTTTTTAAGTTAAAGGTTCAGAATGATCGAGAAGCACAGAGTATAGAAAAAATTTTCACAGAAAGACAAGCGTAAGTACATTGAGTGTATGTTTTTCATCTTTGAATAACTCAACTTCTCATAACTCAGCTTGGGAAAATTGAGGTGTTACCCTAACAGTGCAATGCATATCACTAGTGATACCTGAACAATTTCAAGAACATACATTAGTGCCAGGTTGTAGCTGGAGTTCCTAGTATTAAACTCCAGTTACTTCTCTGAAGATAATTACCATGCCATCCAGGAAGAGTTAGATAGCAGTGGAGACTCCTGAATTTGGCAACTTGCTGTCAAGTTTTGGGAGTTTTGTCATGGAGCAGCACACTGAAGAAAGCAAGTCAGAATGGGAACTAGACCTTTGCCTGGCTAGTAGTAAGGTAGGGTTGTGTAGAGGGAAAGATGAGGTTGGTAACGTGCTTGCAGTAAGAATTTGTAAGCCATCAGAATGGCTTGTCTAGTGATAGGCTCAGAGGGTGAATTTTTGAGATAGTTAATTTAGGCACAAGAGAGGTGCAGGAGAAAACTGTATGATCCTGCTTGTAGCCAGTGAGAGTAATCTCAGCAATGAGATTTTATGTACCAATAAGCACTCCGAAGCAACCAATTTGCTGGTTAATAAAGTCACAACATTGATTTGGAACCAGCTCCCAGTCTAGCAGTGAACTGCTTCAACGTTTTAGAGAAATTGTTTTTCTCATCTAAACCTCTTCACGATGAAAGCATTAATGCTTATGCCAACTTCACCTGCTATTTTGTTAAACAATATGCAATAAACCTCCAATTTAAGTAGCCAAATATATTTTTATAAAAAGTGGATTATGAGTATTTTTGCATGTTTTGAAGTATTTGTTGTGCCAATAATGCATGCATATGACCCCATTTTTAACTTCATGAATGATGCAGCAAAATCTTGTTGTGGATTTGGCAAGATGAATGGAGATAGGCTGCATAACTTCATTCTGTATTGTATGTAATAAAGCATAAAATGGGAGTAGAAGTGTACAACGTTTTTGAAATGTCAATTCAGCATCTGTCATTTAAGACATTAACGCACCTCATTTACATAAATATCTATGTATTTATCCTCAATAAATCCATCTTCATCTCCACATGCATGAACTTTCTCAAATATTACAATGGGTTCTTCACTGCTTGTACCCAATACTGTAGGAGAAGGACTCATGTCAGCTGAGAACTCCTGTTCAAACATCTCTGAGTCATTTTCTTCCAGTCGACGGTGACGATAGCTGATCAAGTAGTGATACCATGCCGGGCATTTTACAGCAGTAAAAATCAGGAGTGTAGTGCCTAGGACAAACCCTAGGACACCCGCTAGGAAGGTCCAACTTTTGCCAACAAGTGGCAACTCTTAAAAAAGAGGGGAAATATAAAAAGAAGAGTAATCTTCATGAGAATACTAGCAAGAACTCAAGTATAATATTTTTTTTCATAGTTAAATTGAGAACTCACAAAGTAAACATTGATAAGGGGATTACTGTCTCCAGAGCTTTAGTAGAATGTTGTTGCTGTGTTGTTAGGGAGTCAGTAAGATCACAGAGACTAATAGTGTATGTGCATCTCATATTTCATAGCAGTATCAATCTACCTCGCATTTTTATAAAAAATAATTGTTCCAAAGTCTATTTCAAAGATAAAGCTCTGGGGACATATAAAAGATAAAAGTAATAAATACATACATTTTTTTTTTTTCCAAAAGTTAAATTCCAAGATTAGCCTTTGGAAAAATAATCAGTAATTGGGTTCAAATTCTATTTCCCAGGCTTTACTTTTTACATGGTGATAATGCCTGAATCATAAAATATCATGTCTTTTGTTTGGCATATCCTTTCAGTTGTGTCTCTTTTATAATAAAAATTTTAGTAAACTGTAGTTGCCAGTAGTCTCTGTTTAGAATCTGCTTTTGTGTGCTGGCCACTACCTTAAATAAATTATAAGGTGGTACAGCTAAAGATACATGTCACAGTGGTAGCTTATAATTTATGTAGATATCTGTAGATAATTTTCCTGCTTTAGCCAGAAGAAAGAAGTAAAGCATTTTGGGATGGACGAGTTAACTGGCATGTAAGATTAACATTGAAAGGTGAAGAAAGGAGAGGAGACTATCACTGAAATTTACAAAGAATGTGCAGTGGGCACAATCACATCATTTATACTGAACACAGTGAGGATGGGAGTAAAATCTTTAACTTCATGCTATCACATTTTAGGAAGATAATTACATCTAGAAAGGAGTGAGTTTGGAAAAAGCAAATTTTTTTTGAGTGTTGCTTCTAGGTCTGTTAGACAGAGATCTAGACAATTATCTGAATTTTAGGCTTTGAAATTTCATCATAATTTTTTAGTATCATTTGAGAATGGTGGGATTTATCTGTTTTGAACACTGAGTAGATCTTAACATTCACTGTAATGTGTGTGACTATCTAAAAGAACATGGAAATATGCTTGTTCTGTAGCTCTGGCTTTTATGGAGGAGTCAGAGTGTACTAGGAATGCAAAACAGTATAAAGTCTTGGTACAGCAAATCAAACAGCTCATAAGCAGTAAAGTGAAATGCTTGGGATTACCTGCACGACTTCCATTGTTTCCAGTGCTGTTGTTTGGAGTCAGAGCTGTTATTAAGGCGCTACTTCTAAAATCGACAGCAGGAGTGGAAGTAAATGTGTTTTCAAAAGAAGTCTTTTCAATTTTGCAGTCAGCTGTTTGGATAGCTGCCATCTTGATGGAGACTTCTTCTGTAGTTGACAATGTACATGTAGTGTTGCTCTCATTTTCTGTGAATATGAGCAGTGAAAAGACTATGAAACGCTGGTATTTTTTGGCCCTCTGATCTAAAAAAATCGCATGGATAGCTATTGTATTACTGCATAATGTGGGTAAATTGATGGTGGATTTTATCCACATCAGAAAAAAACGAACAGTGAAGTCATTTGATGTAAAAAAATATGAAATGCTGCTTTTACCAAAACTTACCCAATGTCACATCAGAGGCAGTTGGCCATATCAGTAAGTCAAGGAGGTCACAGGAGCAGATCCATGGGTTTCCAGCTAAAACTATTTTAATTGGTTTAAAAGATGATTTTATATGAAAATACTTCAGAAAATTATACTGTAGATCTAAAACTGTCAGGCTTTCTAGAGGAGTAAATGTATCTGAATCCAGTTGAGCAATCATGTTATAGGATAGATTCAACACTGAGAGTTGATTTAATCCTGCAAATGCTGCTTTATGAACTATGCTAATGCCGTTGTTGCTAATATCCAGAATTACGAGATTTTTCAGATTATAGAAGCTGTTATTTTTCAGTACAGTAATGTTGTTTTCATTCAGATGAAGTTCAGTGAGGTTAATAAAATGTCCAAGAATCTCTTTGTCATGATCTTCTAAAGTGATTTTATTGTTTTTGAGGCTTAATTTAGTAATGTTTTGAAAAAGATTGAGGGAGATATTGAAGAGGTTCTTTCCAGACTCCTCACAAGCAATCTGTTGAAAAAAAAAGCATGACAACAGTTAAATACTGTAGAATAGTCTACTAATGAAGATATCTCAGTGAGGGCTGTTAAAGGCAAGAGAAAACTGTCTTCTATTTTTTAATGCTGTCACTTTTAAAGAAAAGTTATACTGCTGTTCATGAGGTTTTATTTACATCTTTCTTAATTGATTCATGGTCTAGTGATACAGTGGAATGAATCATCCTAGTGTCTATGTTCCAGAACAATTATTGCTGAGCTCTGTGCTTAGATGCATGGGTCTTTATGTGATGGTCAGCCAAAATGTAACCAGTTTCAGTTTGGCTTAACATTTTGGAATTGATATTGGAATTATTTGTTGGGTAAAAAAATAATCCTTTCCTCTATAATCTGGAAAGAAGGTGTCATAGAGAAAGTTTATTCAAGACTGCAAATTAATTCAAATATGCCTACTAAAATGTATTTTTTTAAAAACATCTATTTATTTTTAATTTAAAATAACATTCTTAGAGTTGACCTTCAATGAAACATTTATTATATGTATATTTGCTATAGCACTTCATTTTGTTTTTTTCTGTTAAAGTTTAGCATAGCCTCAGTCTTTTCTGATTTGAGTATTTGCTCTCAATACCTTGAAATGTTTTTGTTTTCTGAAAAGAGTACATTTTTTATATATATAAAGAGGCATTCCTGTTGCTTGGAAGAATTTGAGATACAAAATCATCTCAAATAGGTTTCAGTGTTATTCACCCAGTTAGAATAACTACCATTAGCTAATTGTCCATTACACAGAAAACCACTTACTACTTGCATTTTTGTATTTCTTTCGTCAGAATTTTTATGTTTATGAAAGGGTTTTCGAAGTGCCTTCTGCTTCAAGTGTATCATTCAAAAATAAAGGTAGTTCAGATCAATGTAAAACTTACAGTTTGGGAAGTAATGTTGCAGTCAGCAGTGACTGGATTCAAAAACATTGTTCCAGCCGAGATCACAAGCCAATAGAATTTCATGTTTGGAACCTAGTAAAAAACAATACTTTTGCATATCAAGACCAGAATTACCGGTCTCTTCTGTAGTGGTAGTTTAACAACTTAGTAGATACAGTTACTTCAATGATAGTTTAATAAATTTTGTTCTACATAAATACTTTGTAATGTAAAATTAGGTGAAACAACAGGAGTTATCAGAATTAATGAATTTAGCTTTCACTTAATTGAGCCAAACCTAAAATCTGGTGTGCAGACTGTATCAGCAAATAGAAAAGGGATTAGTTAGACAAGCTGATAAAGAAAAGTATCATACATGTATAAAACAGATAGGCAGGGCTATACTCATTAATAACCCTGTTAAAGTAATTATGGGTACTGGAAGACTATCATTGGAGTAGACTGCAGAAAATATTGATGTTTGCATGTTCTCCCTATACAATTTCTCTTGTTCCTCTGACAGAGTACTCTACTAGACAATTGTTGGTTTGTCCAGTCAGATTTCTTTTATGTTCTTATGTAAGTTACTAAGCATTTTTGTGACTTTTTAATTAGAAGACCAATGTTTTTAATCTCTTTATCGTCCATAATATAACCTATACTAGCACATATACCTGGACTTGTCTACTATGAAGGTACAGTTGTTGCTCTTTGGAGCTAAGTAAACATGGTTCAATCTCTAGGGATGGAGTTTTCCTACAGATTCAAGCCTTATTATTTGAAAGTTGGAAAGGTCCTACAAATGGTATTTACTGTGACAACACCTCTCAGAGAAACAGTCTGTCAGTCATTGCCTTTGAATCAGGCACTATTTGCAGCATCTGTTCATTTTGAGCAGAAATGTTATACCATGTTTGTGAGATGTTGAGCTAGTCCCTGTTTATGCCACACTTGAATGACAATGTTATGTAAAAGGTAATGAACCTTTAATTTTCCCAGTTTTTCTTAAGCATCTGACCTCATTCACCTAACTGAATCAGCCTGGAAATTTTATAACTTCTTGGAAAGAAGAGGAAGAAAAATGCCACTTACAGTGCTCTGATCCACTGTGTGTTTCTGCTTCTGTCAGAAACTTATATTGAATACAAAAAGAGTTCATGAACCTTTTGCCATTTAGTCATTATCCGTCACAGGGACAAGGAGTGCTAGCAGCAGCAGCAGCCTCTGTGGGATTATGTTCTGTATTGGGTTTTGTACTTATCGGTGTTACTTCTGACCTGCATATTTTTTTAGCCAGTTTGTGTATTGTTAGTGGAAGACATGATGCTCTTTGAGAACTCCCAAAATGACCATTTTAACATCTGGATCTTGCAGCGTATTTGGACTTTAAAGTTACAGCTTCCTAGATGTTCAGAAACAGAGCAGGTCTTAACCTGGCAATTTATAAATGTAGATTAATAGTATTATTGTAGTTTTCAAATTACAAAACAAGAACTGTCTTAGAATGGGAAAATATATTAAATATTGGTTTTAATGTTAATCAGTAAGTTAATAACAACTAAGTTGTTATTAAAACATAAAATTTAAGTTGTACGTGTATCTAAGTCCAAAACATAACTCGTAGCTCTTTATTAGTTTCTGCTGAAAACCTAGGGATTTCTTACAGATGTAACTGCCTGCATTTTGTGTGTGTGAACCTGTAAAATCAGTAAAAGAACAGGAAAGCATCTGTAATTTTCGTTGCAGTTTAGCATTTTACTAGAACCAGCTTTCATGAGCTGCTTTTTAAATTAACTGTTTTGGAAAGAGACTTAGCCTGGCAATGCACTGGCAATACAGTGGCAATACATTGGTAATACTTTGATACTTCCTTCTAATTAGAAGTGCTTTCTTTAAAAATTCCATCTGAGAACTTTGAAAATTATATCATTTTAAAATAATGTAATGATTTTTGTTTTTCTGAGGAGGTAATTGGGTTTATATAACCAGCCTGGTTTTCAGAGTCTGCTCCCCAGCTTTCTAATGGAGTAGAATTTACTTAACAACTCAGCATGTCCAAGGTTCATACTAATTCCTGAAATTTTAATGTACCTTGAGATGTGTTTGCTTTCAGTCTAGCAACAAAGTTACAGTAATAAATCTTTGCCTGCATTTTAAATTAGACATGCCAAGTGTCTTACCTTTCTGTTGCTTCTTAGAGGTATCATATGTACACATGTGTAGATTTTTCAGTGCACTGACAAGAAATAACATGGTGAAACAGCACTTTGTTTTTCTTCAACCTTTGTACCTGATGAATAACCAGGCAGTGTAAAAAAATAATAAACCTAGAAAATCCTTAGCAAAAGATTGACTAAGTTGAGCAACTTCTTATAATCATCTTGGATTTAATTGGATCAGCAGCCAATAGGAAAGTCTAATTGTAATATGCTGAAGTGTCAAGTTCCAGATCATAGAGGAAGCAGTGAGTTTAAATGCCAGAGGTGATTTACAAGCAAGTTGAGTTATAATCAATTAAAGAAATACTGGAGACCGAAAAAGACTTGCATTTTTAATTTAATTGTTCATTGCATAAAGGAAATGTCAGGATATTTGCATACTGAAGTAAAGCTTCCTAGTAGCTAGTTAACTCTGTGTTAATGCTTGTGTTTCAGAAACGTCATTGTCAGAGGAGCTGCAGGGTGATACATAAAGCTCATTATTTGCAAAGAATTTAACGCACTCTAAGGATGTCTGTAATAAGGCCTGTATTTCAGGAAGAAGTTCTAAAAACAAATCATACTTGCTCAGCTCTGCAGTGAATGTCTATGTGCAGGCTTAAAAAAAGGGATTATATTGATATACAAGTGCTGTGTCCTATAATTTTTTACTTCCATTAGTGCTCATTCTGTTCAATGCATACCACCAAACTACAGAACAGTCCATCTCCTTTCCTTCTCCATTCCTCTCTAATATGTGGCTGTATAAATTTTTTACTTCACTATGGCTTTGTTGGTTTTGGCACTTTTGTTTTGCATAATATCTAAAAACATTCTACAATTTTTCCAAACCTCATCCCAGATTCAGCTTCATCCATAGTGTTCAAACTACTTGTGGTAATGGATTGTGTTTCTATGACAGCCATTGCTGATTTTTTAATTGCCTCTTGAAAAATTGCTAAGTTGCAGCTTCTCCTCAGAAGATTTCTGCCATAAAGATGCATCACAGTAAGTCAGACATTTCTAGTCTTAAGGACATGCCAGATCATCTTGAAGTATTTAGCCAGGAGTCCATATGATGTAAGAAAGGGGAATTGCTTCATGTCAAAAGGCTACTCTCTTATGTGTCCACACACACTTTAAATAGAGGGAGTGGAAAAGTCGGTTACTTTCTTTGTCTTGCGTTGCATACTTTAAATCTCAGGCATAGAGATTTAAAGAGAAATAGAGAGAAATCCCATAGAGCTTGGAGACACACTGCCCTCAAGAGTGGTATTGCTATACACGTAGCAAACTGTATTCTCACTGTTTTGAAGGTTCCAGTGATCTCCAGGAGAGGCACCATGCTTGTATGTAAATACAAGCTCCTTCTAAGCCATGCTGTGGTGTCTCCAGGAGAATTACAATTAGAGTAGAGATTTCTTCTGAAAATCAGCACCCTTAGCATTTTGTTGAATTTTTTACTGCACCTTCTCTGTTTTCTTTCTTCTGTATTTGCACTTGGGTTTGATCTGAGAAACTGTCACTGCTGAGACTTTGCAACAGCATTCATAGGCCTTCACTGAGGCATGAGGAGCATTCAGTAAAGAAGTAACACAAAAGCTCCTGACAGCTCCTAGCTCCATGCCTTCCAAAAGGTCTTGGTTCAAACTACTCTTGTATCTTAAAAACTAGCTCCTTTTTCAATTACCGCATGTAACAGAATTAACCACTTATAAACTGGTGCACTTGCACTTTTGAGGGCCTCATGTTTGGACTGGGTCTGAATAAATTAGTTTTAGTCTCAAGTGGGTATTAAATTTAATGTCATATTACAATCATCCAGTATTATGCAGTCCCAGTGGACTCCAAATTTACCATAGTAAGGGGGAGATCATAACTTTGATTTGTTTCATCATCATCAGGTCCAAAGCATTTTTGCGGCATGGTCGGCTAACCTGACAGAATTTCTACATAATATCTTCAGTTTCATGGAGATTACAAATATTTCTTGGAAGCTGGTTGGAAGTGCTTACATTTTTGGTACTCTTTTGAGAATTCATTGTAAGTGATGAAAACTGTGGGGAAAGGCTTGGGAACTGGCATTGTTTAATCTCCAGGAGAGAGGCTTAGTGGGTATTTTATGAAAGTAAATACCTGATGGCCAGGGGTTAAGAACATGGAACTGCTGTCAGTAATGCCTAAGAGCAAGATGAAAGACAATGACCACATATTGGAGAACAGGAAAGTCCATTTAAATACCAGGAAAAACTCTTCCATTTGTAAGAATGAACAAACATCAAAGCATTGCCTAAACTGGTTGTGGTGAATCCGTCCTTCAAGATACTGCAAACCTGAAAAAGACACTGACACATTCTGCTCTAGGTGACTGTGCTTCCAGTAGTACACAGGTTGGACTGACAACCTTCAGAAGTCCATTCCAATATTAACTCTACTCTGCTTCTACAATATTTTAATTTTTTCCTTACCCTGAAATTATCATTGTGCAGTTCCATTGTTTGCACCATCTCTTAAACTTGAGGGCATTTTTTTCTACAGTCTTTGATCCAGTAGTGTCAGTTACACAATTTACAACTTGTCATCTTGCAGCTCAGGAAAGGTTAATGAAAAAGAGAAGAATCCTGAAGGAAGGTGTTTGGCTCATTTTCTCATTCTTAACAGGAGAAACCACTCTGGAAACAAGCAAACTGTTTAAGCAATCTTTCATGAACAGTGAAAGGAACTAAGGTATACCCTTCAGGGTCTCAGGGATGTTTTTGGTTTTTTGGGGTTTTTTTTAAATTTCCTTTAAATATGTTCTCAAGGTGATTTCTGACTTTCAGGAATTTCATAGAAATTACTAGGCTTATTATAAAACAGCTCATTGTAGCTGGAATGGTAAAGTTTTTATATTTGCAAACTATCAGTTTCCTAACAGGATTAAAGTCCTCAATCAAGAATGTAAAAAATGCCTGATTTCTTAGTTATTGCATAGCTAAACAGCTACACTGCTCAGACCTCTGAAATCACTCTCCGTTCTAAAGTAATCAGCAAATTCTTCACGAAGGTTACTCTGTTCATCATCATCGTCTGATCCTGTCAAGTCCTGATATCTTTTTATTTTCTTAATGTGCATTCACAAGTTGTATATCAGCTTCCTTATTTCAAACTGCCTATTTTTACTCCAGAAATTCACAGATTGAGAGGGAGTGCCATACTTTTGCCAGTGTTGAGACCAATGCACATAGACAGTGTGGGAGTGTTGGAAAACACCGTGTGGGTATTATAAAGGCAGTGAATTCTTCATCTTCTCTACATTTTGTGAATGTTTGTGTAGCTAATTCAGTTCCAAGAAGATTAGGTACAAGTTGGTAACACGTTTTTATAGACTAGGCTTTTTGTATTACACTGAGTACTTCAGTGAGGCTGAAAGAATACTGGAGTTTGAAATGAGTGCTTGCAATATGTATTAACCAGTAAAAGTTACAAAAACATTCTGTTTTTACAGCACAGAAAAGTTATATCAAGCTGTAGAAGAAGATATCAATCATGAAAAGGTTTTGGCAGATGACATATTGAAAGATATGTCACAGGAAAATCAAGCTAAATATATGGAGATGAAAGCTACTAATGAAAAACTCTCCCAGGTTGGCTTGTTTCATTATTCTTACCTATAATATTTCTTAAACTGGCTTCATTTGGTTTAGATAAAATTTAAGTAGTAAAGAGCTTAACAACAGAGTAATGCAATTAAGAAAGCTTGCTGGTATTTTAATCAATTGTAGAAGTACTTGAAAATAGATCAATTGACTTAGACCAAATACTTTTCCTTCTTATATTTCATACTTTAGGAAGAAATAATGTTCACAATTTTCTGTGAAAATTTAGGGTTTGACCTGCAGTTTTTAAAAGCCTCTGCAATACTTAGATGTTTCATCATATGTAAAAAGCAAGCAAAAAGGAAAAACAACCCCAGCAATTTTTGCAGTTCACTTGAGTAGAAAGTTTTCTTCTTGTGTACAATAGCGAATCTGACTAGTTTTTTCTATTCTTATTCTTATTCTTCTTCTTCTTCTTATTATTATTATTATTATTGTATGTCTGAATGTATCAGAGAGAGTGAGCTGGGCTTTATGAAATGTTTGTTACTTTACTAATCCTTATGTTAATAACAGGAGTAACATTTCTAGGCTCTCTGGGACGATCTTGTTCAAGCCATACAGTCTTAAAAGTTTCTATGTATAGTCTGTAGAGAGATGAGTTCAGTGTTTCCCATCTGTCTTAGAATGAGCTGAATCAGTAGTCAGGGCTTATCTGTATTTTTCTGGACTATGAAGAAATTGTCATCGCTGGTTCAGATTTTAAAATTTGACTCTAAACTTCTGAAGTACAGATAATAAGTTCTACCCGCGGTACGGATTTTAAGAAAAAAACAGTAGAAAAAGGGAAAACAATTTTTTGGTAGTAGCCTTACTGCAAATAATAATGATAAGAGTAATGGAAAAGCTGGATGCTGAAAGCAAGTGTTTACTACATCTGAGTCATGTGAAGGAGCTGGACAGAATCTTGCCTTTCAAATTTTTAAGAGCAGGAATGGGAGGATATACAGCATTTGACACATACTAAGGTTTAGAGCAAAAAAGTAGTTAATCAAGTAGTAATTTTTATCTGAATTTTGCATTTTGTTTCCTCTTTAGGAATTGATTGTTCAACAGCAGGAATTGGATGCACTAAATGTAAAGGAAGAGAGTCTAAGAGCTGTATGTATGATAACAAGTGGTCTCTGTACTAACTTTCCCTGAACACTACTGTAAAGAATAATAGAGTAGAAAAATACCTATAATTTATTTTCTTTATGTTTTCAGATACTGTAGGATCATGCTCCTAGTATGGGATGGCAAACCTGTCTCTCTGTTTTCTGATAATAACTTCTAATTAGTTTTGGGCAAAAATGTCTTCTTGAGGAGAGTATTTTCATATTGGGTCTTTCATGAATAAAAGGCTCTATGAGCTGAAGCATACAGTCAGAAAGTATAGTTTTCAAGTACTGCTAGATATTTTTCAGTCGTTTTGAATGTTGCATATAGGTTGAAATCCCCTAGAAATTGTGAAGTAATAAATCTAGAAAATTGGCCCAAGGAAGAACTTGTAAATCAAGAAGTAACTGATTGGGATATTCTATTCCAGAAAATGTAATCTTGACAATATGGATTATAAATGTTACTTTTTATAAAGTGCTGTTTACTGTCTCTTTGCTTTTTGTAAGAAATAAGCTTCACTTACTATGTATATGTAAGTGTTGCTTAATTAAAGCATGATTGCCAAGTGCTCTCTTCCCATCTGAAAATAGCTAGTAGGTGTTTGCTTTTCCCATCAGGAAATAGTACAATCTGGGATGAAACAGAGAGCTGTGCAGTTGTATGAGGAGATCCATGAGCTCAAGGAACGTCGAGATCGAATGATTGCTGAGGATAAGAATATGGAGTCTCCACAGGAGGAAAGAGAGAGACTTCTAAAGCAGGCAAGAATAGAAAATGTTGTTATATAAAAGATTCTCCAAATCAGTATTATTAGGGGTGATAATACTTGAAAATAGTTCAGTTTGAACTTTGCCTTTATTTGTGCTCTAGGCAATGCAAATGATCTGACATTAAAAATAATTAATGAATTGGTTGAGCAGGTTGAGCCAAAACTTGGAGACGTGTTGTAGTGGGTTCAGAGGAGAGCTGTGAAAGTAATTCCAGGGCAGGAGCACTTCTTCTATGCAGACGGGATGAGAGAGTTGAAGCTGTTCATCCTGAAGAAGAGAAACCTCTGGAGAGACCCTATAGCAAAGTCCAGTACCTAAAGAGGGCTAATAAAAAAGAGAGTGAGTGACTTTTTTACACAGGCAGAAAATGATAGAGTGGGGGAAACTGTTAAATGAAAAGACAGGAGACTTAGACTAGATGTTAGGAAGAAATTCTTTACTGTGAGGGTGGTGAGGCACTGGAACATGTGGATGTCTGTAGTGGTTTCGGTTTTTAATCTGAAATTTCTTGGCTAATGTATTAATTGATGTTGAGGATTTTAGCATCAGCTAAATTGGCAGTGTACTTACTAGAATTATTTACTTATTTTTTGCTGTGAGATAGAACTAGGAGGAAGGCAAAACAGGCTTAACTTTAAATGATACAAAGAAAAACTTTATGACTAGAAACTTTAAGAAAAAAGAATAAAATTTAGAATAAAACTTTCAGAACACTTCTCCTCCTCCTTCCACCTTTCTTTAAAAAAATATTAAAAGAATTTTGAAAAATCTTTACAAACCAGCACAGTGTCCCATCCCTGGAAGTGTTCAAGGTCAGATTTGATGGGGGCCCTGAGCAACCTGATCGAGTGGATGGCATCCCTGTGCATGGCAGGGCTGGGGAGTAGGGCAGAGGGTGAGCTGGAAACAGATGATCTTAAAGTCCCTTCTAACCCAAACTGTTCTATTATTTTAAGAAAACAAAATTGGCGCAGTGAGGTTTCCAGCTGGTTTACTTGCTCCTATTCATGAGCCATGTTGGTTGGAAAAACTGATCCAGTTGAACAGCGCTTGTAACCTAATTCCAAAGAGTATCCTTGTGGGGTACTGAACAGGTGTACTAGTCCAGGAGTAATTGTTTCAGTTTACAATGGCCTACACTGTAACTAGCCATTTATACTTTATAGATTATTGATCTGAATGACCAATAGTAAGTGTGTTTGATTTTTTAAAGCATGATTTTTAATTATTTGGAAGACATAACACTTAAATCATATCACTTCTTGTTGGACTATGTCACAAATTTGTGGCTTCACGTGCTAAGTTTCTATTGCCTGTATTTTGAATTCAGATTTTTTAAAAATTTTCCTTTTTTCATTTGTAGATTCAATTTTGTATGTTAAAGTTGTTGAACTTTTTTATAGGTTAAAGACGATAGTCAAAAAATTGCAAGCATGGAAAGACAGTGAGTAACCCTCTTAAACTGCTGTTATAAGTTACTTGTACACCCTAAAGAAACATAGTTGTGTTCCTTCGCAAAGTCTATTTCTATAGACTTTTAGAACATCACCACATTTTCAAACCTGTATTAGTCTTAAGCTTTTACAGAGAATAGAGTATGTTCTTCTGTTTCGGATAAACAAGTTTTATAGTGTTAAGACATCTAGATCTGCATAATAAGATACTTCCATCCCTTATGAACACACCTTGAGAATATAAATTGGTAATAGCACTGACTTAAATTTGTTTAAGGCTGAAGAAAACATTGATTTGTAAGAGCTGCTCCTCTGTGACAGCTATGAAATTGAACTTGCATTACACTGCAGTCATATTTTTAAGTTTGTTTATGTATTCTTAAAACCTAAGAGTTACAGAAGTTCCATTTTAAAGAGTAGAATGGCATTGCTTCTTGATTCTTGGGCACTGGGCATTTCTGAAGACTACCCAGAAAGACAAGTAAATTTTATAATAAATAGTAATGTACTGAGGGGTAGATAAAACAATATCTTCTGGTTTTGAGCCTTTCGATTTCTCTTTCTTGAAAGAAAAATGGAGATAATTTATAAAATCTCAGAGAAACAATTTCCAATTCTTTTAAGCAATATTCCCAACTATAATTATTGATTAATTTTTAATGTATTTTAATTGGATAATAAGTTGCTTTACAGAATTTTTAATAGATAACAATAACAAAGAATTATTTTTGAGATTTTATATAGAAATGTATTAAAGGTAGTTTCATTTCACACTTTGATTAATTATGTAGCAGAATGTTTTATTTGGGAATTTCTTAGTGGATTTTACTTAATACAATTTAAGGAATACAGTTATTGAAGTTTAACAATTATCTTGTACCTCTCCAAAGCTGAATAACAACCAGCAGAGGGACTAGTTGAGTAATTTAAGAATTACTGATGACTCAACAAATATTGTTTTTTAATGAAAAGGATTTACAGAACTTATATTAAATAAACAGAGGAATAAAGTGACAGATTATTAACATATACCTTTTATAATAACAAGAGTTGTCCTGGTATTCTTTTGGGTTTGATAAATTTATATTTTCTATTTTCATTCTTGACTTCTCTCACCAGTTTTGGCTAAAATAAAGTATTTTGCACCACAGTTTTAAACTTGACTTTCGTTATCTATTTGTTAGGTTGGCAGAAGTCAAAGAAAAAACAGATTATTTTAAAAAGGTCATTCAACGACTTGATATGGATCTGGAGAGCAATCGAGGTAATGTGATCAGAGTTGTAGGAGACTATGCAGAGCTATGTCTGTTTGTTCTATAAAAAGCTGTTCTACCTATGAGTTGCTTAAAAGTTTTAGGCTTATGCAAACATCCAGTACTCATCAGCATGAGAAGTTCTGTGCCTACAGGTACAGCCTTTTCAGACATAATAAATGGGGAGTAGCCACCTTTAGTGGTGGGTATACATTCGACAAATTCATATTGAGAATTACCATATAAAACAATAGGACAGCTGTCTGGTTTTCTATCCAATTTTATTTTTAATATTATTTGAGGAATAGAAGTTTATCTTACTGGAAGCACTGCAGAACAAGCTCATATTTAGAAATGCTTTCATTAATTTTACCATTTACATGATCTGTTACACTGTCAGCAAACATGAAATTGACTGCTTTATTAGCTTTGTGTTTCCAGATAATATAATTACAAATTTTATTATTCCTTTTTTTTCTTTTTGTTTGGCTTGCAACTATTTTTTATTTTAACTTTGGAGAAATACAGAAGGTAAGAAGCAAGTTGCTTTTTACATTTTATAGTTGGTAAGAAGCGAGTTGCTTTTCACATTTTATAGCTCAGTGTACGCACACAATCATTTGTTGCTGACTGTGTCTTTTTGAAGCATATGTAGGAGAAAGCACATGCTCTCTTTCAGCATATCAGTACCAGTCAAAATATTCAGAATCAAGTTACTTTGTGGGATTATGCAGAAGGAATTATACCTCTTTGTGTAACACAGGGAATAAAGATATTCATAAAGAGTCGCTTTAGGACATATAAATGTAAACTCCCAATTCTGCCTTCTCTAGGGAATGGAGAGAGAATCACAGAGGGCCATTCATACTTCTGCTCTAAATCAGCATCTTGATGTGTCCTTGAAATTCCTGTGCACTCTCCCTCCCCAGTGACTTTGCTTCTGCATCAGTATTTAAATGTTATTACATAGTATTCCCAAAAGTCAGCTCTAAAGTTTTTAATGTAAATATCAGATGAAATAGCCAGTAAAAAAAAAGAAGATAAAAGAAATTTTAACTAATAATTTCGTAGTATTTTAGGATAAATATTTAGAAATACTTCTGAGGAGGAAAAGGACTAAACAGACCACACTGAAATGACTATTTCTAGGTTTTGCCTGAAAAAACCTAAATACGTAAATAATTCACCCACTTATTACATGGTCTATATACTAGCAGTTAACTTTAATGATTAGTCAAAGTCAGCATTAACTCATCATGCAACAAACTTAACCATTCATACATTGAAGGAGAGGTTAAGATATTTGTGTATTGATGGCGCATTTTAAAGAAAACTTACTGCAAAGGCGTCTCAAAGTTGTGGTCTTCAGATAGTTTTTTCTATAAGCACTTGACAGATCATGTAACTCTGTTTCATGGTTCACCATTACTAGAATTTTTAGGAGTAGAACAGACTAACTTATAAACTATTGGAGCCTTGTCTTGGAAAATTATAGAGAGAGTCCAGCAAGGAACAAAGCCACAGCTGGGAGGAAGCTGAAGCAGAATCAAAGTCCCTGAGGGCCCCTCAGGTGTTCTTATCCTTTTTATATTCTAGATAAAAAGGAAAACATGGGGGTGCACAAGTAAAAAGTCCTAGAGAAATTTGCTTGCTCAGTTTTATCTGTACCTATTTGATTCTTTTACTTTGTATCCTTTAAAATTTAAAAAATAAGTTAAAGCAGACTCAATAAAAATTTAGGTGTTTGAAACTAAAAATTATTTCAAGTTACTGTCTAATCTTCTTGTTACAAGTATATCAGCTGTCCCACCTTACTAATACATATAAATTATAAGTTATTTGTAATCATTAGTTGAAATTAAAAAGAGGGTGAATATGTATGTTTTTCCTTATTTCTAATACCACTATACTGAAGGTGTATGGAAATATTCCTTCAGACCTAAGTGTAGAAAGCTTTCTGTGCATTTCATTTTTCTAGACCATTGCTTGCACAGATCTCCTACTTATTTATGTGAGATTATCAGTTTCTTGCAAGCTGCGTGTCTTTATGACAGTCCATTGTAATAGGTTGAAAGTGCCATTTAAGTGGTTCATATATAAAACATATATTAAGGGCTGAAGAAAGTTTTAACTGGTGGTGCCCAAATACACATTAGCATTTGTTCTCTATTGTTGAAATTCACATGACTTCAGAAAAACTCTATGAACTTCCTTTGTCCAAACCAAGTATTTATCCCACTCCTATCTATCAGAAATCATAACCCCAAAAGGTTGTCAAAATTTCATTGAGGCTGATTTTTTAAAGCTATCTTCTTTTTTAATATAAAAATGCGTATGACATAGTTGGAATGACTACATTAAATGAAATAGGATGAATCTTGTAGTTCCTAGGCATGTAGAAATTTTATTTTTGAAACAGACAGTTTGCCTTCCTGAAGGAATCCAGGCCTGAGACAATATGAAACAATATTTAAATCAGTATTATATCTCTTGTAGGAGAAGAAAATTGGAAATACAAGGAGTTGAAGAAGAAGGAAGAAAGCATGGACAGTAAGTTGTCGAATATTATTTAACTTAATATTTTTTATATATATTGGCCTAATTTCACTAAATTACAGGTTTTGTTTTATTATTACAACAGTTAATTTATACCGGCAAATAATTGATGTGCTGATCTTTGCATAAAGTCTTTTTCTGTGGACAAGATAATTGGTATCTTACAGGACAGTCACAAATATTCGGAGTGTTTTTCAAGGCTTTTCATCAACCATTGTCTTAGAAGCACAGCTTCATTTTATGAAAGCAAAGCTGTAATTAACTGATTTAGTGATTAAAAGCAGAACCTCACAATGGAAGACTGTAGATAAAATGTAATTCTTTAAAATTAGGGCTTCTCATATCTATTATTTACTGAAGATGAATGTTGCTAAAGCTTTGTTACGTCTCTAAAAGTTTTAATGTTGTAGAGACTTTAATAGCATCTAACAGGATGAAAACAACTGGGTTTAAGTATATCTTATTCCTTGTATACTGTAGGAGCTTAAAAAAAAAGCTGATCTGTTACTCATTAAAAGGGAAAATGGTCAGTAAACATGCCATTGTGGTTCAAGGGATATAATACCTTTTTTTGAGTGTTCTCTAAAAATGTTCTATATAATTTATGGGTAACATGATACTGAAAGAGAGGTCTCAGCTGATAATAAAGGAGGATGAGTAAGACAAAATCCAGGGAGTTTCTGTGTTTTCAAATTACCAGGTTTCCTGAGAAGCAAAAAGACAAAAGCTCACTTGATCTGGATTTTCAGTATTAGTACAGATGGTGTCCAGAGGGCTTTACTTTTTGAGTTTTGGTTCTTCTTCTACTCTTTGTTAAAGGTTATTGATACAGTTCCAGACCAGTTAGTGATTTGGGGTCTGAGAGTTTTGGGGGAACATGCCAGGAGTCTTAAGCATGGGATAAAACAGAAAAAGCAAATATGCAAATATGGTGCCTATGTAGAAGAAGAGGGGACAAGGAAATACAGGCCAGTCAGATTAGTATGTTTCCAGAAATAATTTGGGAAAACTGTGCAAGCAAACAATACATAAATATTGCAGGCACAGGAATATGAATAACACTGGTATTGATCTGACAAGTACAAACAACTTTTTTTCCTTTTTTGTATCAGAAAAATACTGTAGAAGAAGGAAGTTGTAGCAGATAATGTGTACTTTAACTTCAGTAGAACTTCTGCTGTCTTGTGGTGTTTTTAGAAGCAAGCTAGGCAAATGTTGTCCATTATTAACCTATATTGTGCATTAAGTTAAAAAATCAGTTGTGAAAGATTCAATGCCAAAATGAAAGGAAGTATTGCATGGAGTTTTGCAGTGTGCTGGATTTTCAGGTTAGTCAGTATTTTCTTAATGAGTTGGATGATGGGAGAGATCATCTGACAGAACAGCTACAGAAAATGGTCCATCAGAAAAGCTGAAATCATGTTGGAGGATTTGGTTAGAATTTAGTATACTTCTGTTATGTTAGAAATTAATTACAAAAAAGTTTGGAAAGGGCTAAGTGTAAGTCTTTACACTTGTCTAGTGTAATCAACAGCAAAAATGCAGAGTAGGGAGCAGTTCATTAGGTACGGCTCTGTGGTATGGCTCAGAGAGTGAAAGACAAAGTGAACATGGTTGAGCAGTATCAGACTAACAAGGAAAACACCACAACCGTAGGTGTACATTGGAGTGAAATTTGTTAGACATTTGAAGTAATCTTTTTCCCTGTGCATCAAATTCTTCAGATGGGAGTATTGCCTCTAGTTCTGCACATAAAGAAGGGGGCTGTCAGTCCTGAAGAAAACTGATAGGGATATGCAGAAAGCACAACCTGCAAGAAAATATAAAAGAATGAGTCTTTTATTTTAGAAAATTTATGACAGTTGTCAAATGTGTAAAAAGGCTGTTTCAAATAATAATGGAATAATTTATTTTTGCGTATGCTTGAGGGATAGAAGAGAAGTTATATACCACTAGCTGCAGAAAGATTTCAGGTTGGATATTAGTAAAAACTTCCTAAAAATAAAACTTACCAAGCATTGAAATAGATTGTTCAGGGAAATTATAGACTCTCTATCAGGAGCTGTGTGTGTGAAGAATATGCACAAACATCTGAATTACTGACTTAGAGCTGGTTTTGTCCTGGAGCTAGTGAATTAATTAGATGAGTTCTTTCACTTTCTTGCATTCAAGAGTTTTTCTCAATCTGTGAAATACACAGCATTAAATTGAAACAAGGTAAATCGGACCAGTGTGATGAAAAAGAAAATTGCTTGCAAAAAAGCAATGTGATGAGATGTAAATACGGACCTTGCTTAATGTTTTTAAATAAATTCAAATGTTTGAAACCAAAAAACCATAAAAAGTCCAGAATTACGAAGGATAAAAACACTAGTCAAATCATATAGCTAGTTTCCTGGGGTCCTAATTTCACCGTTGCAGGCTAAGTTTTATAGAATTGCATACATATCTGTGATTGTTATGTATGTTAGTTTCATTGTTCATATTTTTAAATGTGTGAAAATGCTTTTCTGTCATTGTCGAATCCTTCTTGCCCAAACAAGGACTTTTCCCGTTTCTATCCATATAGAAAGTGTTCAAATCCTTATGGTTCCCGAGTGTTCCTGTATGTATAAGCCATGTTTCAGCAGGAGACCCAGCAGGAAAGAAATTATTGTGACTTAGAGCTCCAGGCGGGATCTTGCTGGGCTTCTAACCTCTGTGTGATGTGTCCAACATGTTTTATTATAGAATGTCTGTGTCACCAGAAATGCAGTGTTGTATTCGTAGAACCCAGATACAGAGTACCTACCACCATTACAACTGTGTTGTCAGATTCAGTTGGACAGTTACTAAAATGAACATAAATTAGACATGTAGCTGAGGGACATCACACAGAAGGGAAGAGTGATACCAGGTCTCACGTCTTTTGCAGTGTTTGGCATTTGGTTTGGGCCATTAGAGATAATACAGTTACCTGTTTCCTTTATTTAGTAGCCCGTTTTGATAGCTTTCAGAAAAATAGAGACCAAAAACTGCTGGGAGAAGCATTTAGAAAAGCATCAGAAATAGTGGGGAATGAAATTTTTTTCCTATTGGGTGGCAACTCACACCTAAACACTGTACAAGAAGGTGGTGGCCTCATGTATGTGTCAGTGGAAGAATTCTTCTCATTTTCATTCCAACCCATAAGTTCACAAGTTTCAAGGTCTCTACTACCCGGCTTAAATAAACAATTAAAGTAACCTATCCGAAACTGTACTGTTTGGCAATTTAATACAAAGTTTTGACTGGAAACAACATTGCAACCGTATAAGAGCCTTATTTTTCATATTTTTTAATCTCTAGATTTTCTAGAGACTTTTGAAGATGTGAAAAATCAGGAATTGGAACGAAAGGCACAATTAGAAGCCAACATTGTTGCACTCCTGGAACACTCGAGCAGGGTAAGGATGTAGCAGTGTTTCCATCCTCCTTCCCTAAGCTAGGACTTTAGACACACAGAAAGGAAGAGTGGTTGGATAAAGAAGGATGATGGATTTTATATTTTTACATTTACCTACATAATAGATTCTTAAAATGATTAAAGATTAAACCATGTACAGCTGTAGCTTAAAAAAGGATTCATTTAATTTCTCTGTTTCTCTGGGGGAAGAGTTTTGACGATATGTAATATTGTGACCAGAACAAAGAAATATCTTCATAGGTTCTATAACACTTCATCTCTGCTATAACTAACATTAATAAGGATAAACATTGCCAAATACTGCAAAGAAACCTACTGCAATATTTTGTTTATCCATTTGCAAATCTCAGTTCATGGTATTCTGTCTCTAGTATTACTGAACTAAAAATATTCCACTTGTCCCTCTGATTTCCTAAAAGCATGTCTGAAATACCCTGATGCATAATATTTAATGTAAATATTATAAATGAATAATGTAACAGTTCAGAAACTGTTCCCATTTGCAGTCTGCAAATTCTTTTCACTTTCAAGGCTTCTATTCTTTTATTGTTTTTGACTTCCATGAATTATGTTATAGAAAACTTTTATCTGAGTAATATTTTGATTCTATGATTATTTTAATTGTCTCCTACCTTTCTCAATATAGTACAACATAAGGTATATTTTAGGCACTGTAACTTACTTTGCAACAGACTTATATGGCAGCAGTTTATATTTGCTGCATTTTTATTTGATCTGTGCTGACCTGTCAATACTTCTCTTACCAGAAGCTGGCAGAAAGAGTCATTCACATTTAAATCACTCAAGTAACAGTGTCATAAGACAGGACGGTTTCTTACTTGTCGAGTTAACAGTTGTTTCAAAAATACAGCATGTTCTTATCATTATTGTTGGTAACACACAGAATCTGAATCATATGAAACAAATTTCATCTGTTACCAATCAAGAGCTGAAGATCATGCAGGAAGACCTCACTTTCAAATCAGATGAAATGCAGAAATCACAGAGCACTGCTAAGAATCTGATTACAGGTGAGATCAGCAATGGATTTTCTAATTAATTCCTTAAAATAACAAAGACTACCTGTATTGTTAAACTGACATCATGTAGAAGATTGACAATTATTAGATACCAAGTGATCTCCAAATATTAAATTACAGTGGTAAGTTCACAAATTGAAATGCTTGTGGGTAACAAGTTATTTCTTTTCCTCAATTTATTTTTATTTATTTATTTATTTGTTTGTTGTTTGTTTGTATGTATTATCTGATAGATGTTGTGTACTATGTATTTATAATAAGTATGTATATCTATTTATACTTACCTTACTATTATCACTAAATTATCATCTTCCTTGCACAGATATATGTTAAACAAGTGTATTTTAATACAGGGGTTGAATTGAGCTAGAATTTGATTTTACTAATACTTACCTCAAAATAAGATCTTTCATGATCTTGAAAAAGTATTTAATAAACTGAAGCAGAGTCTTCCACAGTTATCTAACCATGTATTATTTGTAAATGTAGTTCTTAGGGTCACTTACTTATGGTTTATGCTTTTCCAAAGGTATTTGTACCACAGGCAATTTATTGACAACAACGAACAGTTCTCAAATCCCAGGGCTTCAATTCTGCAGAGTGAATACTCATTTCGACTTTATTTTTAAAATACACAAATACTCAAATATTTATTAGCATCTTGATGGTGTTCTCTGTCATTTCAAAAAGCAGACAGTAGTTTTTCTTCATTCCCATTCCAAGTATCTCTTTACTTGCACTGTTTATGGTAGAATTGTCCTCACAATTCTGTATCTTTGCCAATATCATTATTGGTTCAGCAAACCTTTCCTTGTTTGTTTGCCTGAAAGGAAGGGGCAGAAATTAAGAACGATAAATCATTTTGTTAGAAGGCTGTTACGTGTTGCATTTCATAGTAATTTTCAAAATAGGAGTCGGTATTGTGACTTCAAAGTAGTTATGAGTAAATAAGTTTTCTGAGACAAAATGTTAGAGAAATTGATTTTCTGTTGTGGGTTTGAGCACTCAGTGTTTGCTTGTCTGCAACTACTCATTTTGCAGTTGTAATGTAGTTTAAATTTCTGGGTCTTATATTAAAAGTTCAAATACAACTTTTTGTTTTTTCATATAAGCACAATTTCTGACTATTGTACAATATAAGGATATTTTGGAAGCATGTAGTGCTATAGAAGTATTATTGAAAGAAAAATTTCTTTCTCTACAAGGGAAGAGGAGGAAGTTACAGTACGTAATTTTCAGCAGACAATTTAAATTACTCCTAAGTAAATGTCTGACAGCTAGGATTTACAGGTAGCATAACAAACAAGATTCTTTCAGAAATACAACGAATGCTCAGTTTGCAGAGTTGAAGTTCCTTCTGACCTTTGAGTTACAGCAGAGTCTTCTTCAGGATTCTTTTGTTATGATTAAAATCTGTATTTCCATATTTTCTTGCCATAACAAAGATATAAAAAGTCCACCAGCAGAACTCTTAAAAACATTAAAAAGAAAAGGAAACCATGAAGGGTAAACAAAAGTGCTGATAGCATAGTTTCCCAAAAACATTTCTCTGGGTCACTGTAGTTTGTTCTGAGAATTTACCACTGCGTACACACTGAATGCTAGATGCTGCAACTTCATGGCCTATCAGAAGGAACTGGGCTGCATCCTTTTCCTGTCTCTTCCCCTAGAGGAATTTTGAGTTTTTTTCAGTTTTGAGGTTTTTTCATTGAGTCTGCTGCTGGATAAAGATAAAATTTGCCCCTTCCAGTTTCTTTCTCCAGAAAGTGTGAATGGATAGGAATACTTATTGCAGTCACATTGTGGTTCTATTAGACGTTACAGTTCAATAATTTTTTTTACCTTTTTGGCATTTAGGTTGGTACTACTCTTTACATGTAATATGAATTCCATCTGGTCAACTATGTATAATTTTAAAATAACAAAATGCATATATTAGAACAACTACATGAAAGGTGAAAATGCTGGGATAAGACCTAATTAATCCTCATGAACATCTATAGTTGTTTTCTGCTATTTCTTTCCAATCTGAATTTTTTTATAACTGTATTTTTTTTTACTGTTCCTGACCTAAAACATTTCTTTATTGATGTCCTTAAGCATTTGTCTTTAAACCACAGTGCTGTAGAAACAAGAGAAGTAAAGCTGTGATCTCTTCAGTTGTGGTTTACAATCTGTCATTGATCAATACCAGAAACTTCATTGTGAAACTTGGAGCAGTTGTGAAATATTGTACACACGGTGAAAGTGTTTTCTTAAGCCCTTCGCAGTGGAAGGCAGACTGCGAATTACTTACATCCGAAGCAATCAAAAATATTTTAGTTTAAAATCCTTCTTTTAATTTTCGTGGGCACTTCTCATATTTATATAAATGATCCTTGCACATAGAGGACACTTTCAATCTTATGTTATGGAACAGCTTTATTCAGGATAATTGCAAATGGTACACAAAAATATTGGTTTTTCTTTTTTGTTTTTTTTAATTTTGTGGTTCCTAAAGACATCATAAAACTGCCCTGTAATAAGCCAGAAATGTTAATAAAAGGAAGTGTTTCACTCTAACATATAAGTATATGCATAAATACACAAGCAGAGAGATGAGTAGCAAAATCTTGCTCTGAGAGTGTTTTGATCAGGTAAGATTTTCCCATGTAAATCCACTGACGAAACTATACCCATAGTTTTTGGAAAGGTGAACTTTCTTTCTATCACATAGACACATCTATTTTCTTCTGCCTTAAAGATTTATACTACTTTGGTTAAGTTGGGGAGGAAATTTTCTGTCCTTTTTTCAGCAGATCAGCACAAATCTCAAAATGCAAACCTATGCCAAGAAAAGATTTTTTGTGCAGTCTCATCCCTCCAAATAGCCCATGTTGCCTGATACTTTGGAGTGTAGGGAAAAAACTGCATTATCTCTGTCATTCTTCTGCGTTAGACATAGATCTGAAATTTAAGAAGATGTAGCCATGTGTTTAACGTTGAGGAATGTGAATGAAATGCAATGACAGGTCAGGTTGCAATACCATCCAAACAGTCTAGCCAACATCTAGTCCTTCCCCATTCCAGGTAGATAGCTTTCCCCCAGACTGAGCCAAAGTATTTTCTTTTACTTTATTTTTTCTTCTCTCTCACATCTTCTGTCTGGACAGTTTCAGTCTCTACAGTCCTCTTTATGTCAGAATCCACCCATAGTTTAATTCCTTTAATTACCTGTAACTCTGTTATGTTTTTAGTGGAGTCTCCGAAATAAACACTATACATTGTAGCCCATATTGATGTTGTAAGCTGTGATTTTTTTTCTGTGGATATAAGAAAGTACATATGAAAGTTTTCCTGTACAAAGCCAATGTTTAAAGCAAGTTTTGAGTATTTGTTCTCCTAAAACTAAGTCTTATCCATATTCAAGCAGCTCAAATAAAAATAGCAGGATGCTAAAAAATAATAAAAATAGTTTTTCAATTTGTGTGCATCATTGCAATAAACTTCTTCTAAGTTATCACTGCTGCTTTATGATTGTAGTGCTATAATTAATTGTGTGGTGCTATAAACGTTAAAAATAGGAACAGAATCTGTGAAACAGAAGATCATCACATTTTCATTACTCTTCACTTATGGATTAAAAGACACTAGTTGTAGTGTATGAGTCTAACTTGTGGCATGGTTGTGAAGATTTTATTTCCTTCACATTAATAGTCCCATAAATATAAAAAATCAGAAATATATTTAGGAGGTGTTTATATTGGTTAAATATAACTTAAAGCTTTATATAATGGGCCATGTATAATGAAACAAAAAATACTGTTAATTAGAGATTGTGTGTTTGGTGGTCTAGAGAGTCAAAAACTGCAGATGGACTTACAGAAGATGGAACTGTTGGAGGGCAAGATGGTTGGTGAACTGGCTTCTCTTAAAGACAAGATTGAACAGACTAAAGCAGAGTTGGAGATCTACAATAATTTGCCAGCTCTAAAAGCATCAGGAGAAGAAAAGAAAAAGGTAACGAAAGGAATGAAAAAAAGTGTGTGCGTTTGAACAGCTTGTGGAAGGGAATCCAGTTTTGTGATTGAGAGTCATTCCTGACAACTGAAAAACAGGATTGTGCATCAGTGTAAATGAATCCAAATACTATTTTGCTTATATGTGTGACTTATTAACTGGGTACATTAGCAGGTATTCAACTGAGTATCTTTTGAGAACCTCCTTCCACAAAATCTACCCCTTCTATTTTAGCAATTCAGCTAAACTCTTATGTAATTTATACCCATAGCTTTGAATTTAGCAATCTAACAGAGAATGCAAGCAAAAGAGGATTTCCTACAAATTCTTAGTATCAGCATTCCTACTGGTTCTCATACAGTATTGTCTAAGCATACAACTTGGTCATAATCATTATTATTCTTGAGATAGAGCATGCAGTACTAGAGAAAAGCCTAGGAGTTCTTTAAGCATATGCATGTGGTCTTGTTCTAAAAGGAAAAATGTAGGATCTGGAAAGGTAAATTGAAGTAATGTGCATGAAGCCTATTGCAAGTGAACTCATCCATTAATCAGTTTGTGTTGGGCTTTTTTCCAACTAGAAACTCCAGGATGACAAAGAAAAATTAACAAAACGCAGCCATGCTTTTAAGAAAATAATGGAGTGTTTGAATACAGAATACGAGACACTAAAGAAGGAGCTGCAAGAAAATGAGACGCATTCTCAGGTATAGCTCAAGTTACATAGTATCCCTTCAGTTGTTTCTTTCTTGGGTTTGGTTTTCTCATACACATGAAGCATTGTACAGACAGAATCTGTTTGTTCTTTCTCAGTGAGTTTTCTAAATCGTGTGTTCTAAGTATGTAGCTTTACTTGCTGTTTTCAAACAAAAGTTAATATTGTGCCAACAAATGGCTTGTAAGCTTTGGATTACTAGCAGAGATCTTTCTGAGCTAAAAGTTTTGTGTGCCCTTTAAGTTTGTGTTAATGTTGCTCAGAACTCTACCTTCTGCCCTTCCTTTGCTTAAGTAGTTTGAGGATGAACTTTGAAAGAAATGGCAGGGAAAAAAAACCACTATTAATTAGCTAAAGATCCCTTTTGCTTTTAAAGTCATGGTGTTAATTTTTTTTCTTTAAATCTGTGCTATTAATTCCATTTTCCTTTTTCCAATTCTTCTGCTCTTTGCAGGCCACTGAAGTTTTAGGGTCTGTTCACATTTAAACAATTTTGGAATATATGTATGTTTACGTTTCAAAAGTGAATCAGGAAAGAAGATGTTTAAAACATCTTGAGCAGCTTCTATTCTTTCTTTATAGACACACATAAATTTCTCTCATTTTGGCATCAGAATTTTACTGGCATGTATGTTTGAATGCACAGAAGAGAAATAGATAACCTTAAAATAAGGTGGAAATGGAAACTGATTTTTTAAAGCATTTCACTTTTTTTATTGATTGACGCTGTTGAGATATTTGTCCTTTAGAACTGGGTTATTATTTTTTTTTCTAATACAGTAAAAGCTGAAGGTCATATTGTACGTTTAAGTTTACTTTCTTCTGAAATTAATGTCGTGGAGCAAATGAGAAGCCATAGCTCTAACTGAGGTATATGTGTCCATTTGTAGCATCGGATTATTATAATCATTCTAGGGTGATGATAGAAATCCTCAAAGCTACATGCCAAAGTGTGCAAGACCTGAGATACTGTTATCTTTTTTTCCAAGATTAAAATCTAGAGTTTAGGTAAATTGGAAATGCATGCCCAAACAGTGTTAAGATACTTGCATAACGTGGCTTAACATTTTATATAATATAGTAGTTGTACAGCATTTCTTCAGTTCATTAAGCTGTGGCAGTTATATTTTTATGTGTGTGAAAAGGATTTGTTTCTTTACTTTTTATGTCCTGAGTGTAAAAAAAATGAGGGTGAATTAAGGTATGTCTTACAATAACTGATTACTTGGCATGCATTAAGCATTTTGAAGCAAATGGCATTCATAAATATGGAAGACCTGGTCAATTTTGCAAGACATCAACTGGTCTTCAAGCAGTAACTATGAAAATACACTGAATCTTTCCTTTTCTCTGTGCAAGATAGTAAGTATTTCAGTTCCGGGCTCCTTTACTGATTGTGTTTGTGTGCAGCAACGTCTACAAAGAGGATAATAAAAATTCTATTTGGTCAGAAATACCCAGTCTTGGAAACAAATTATTGCCTTGTTTGCTGCAAGTTAGTACACTAGATAATTGATTCTTTACTGTTAAGGTTTGAGTTACACAGAAACTATTTTCGTCTCTTCCAGCTTAAGAGTAAGCTTTTAAGTTATATAGTGCAATGTTTTCCTTGTTTATTACCTTAGTTTCCACTTAAAGTTTAGTCTCAGAATGATTTTCAGTTTTGCTTTTAAAAATAACATCTGCATATCTTGAAATGCAGAACCTTGAACAGTAGCATCAAAAAAACAAATATAAAATTGTATTGCAAGGAAGCAGCCATCAATATAATGTCCACATTAGTTTCCTGTTGATGTTGAAAGTATTGAAGAAGTGCCAGCACTGAACCCACACTCCTACAATCTTCTTGCTGCAGCTCTGTTCTTATCACGACTTCTGGCATCAGACAGGAAACTTAACTATGGAAGTAAGGAAGTTTCTCCTGTGCAGTGCAAAGTCCAAGACAGTGTCAGGAAATATTGTATCTTTGGTGATTTTAGATCTTACTGATTCTAAGAAGAGATCCATCTAAATGATAAGAAGCATAATGAGAATTAGTATCTCCCTGAATTGTTCACCTTTTTATTTCTTGAATTCTCATCGATTTTTTCATCCGTCACTGCAGTTGCATGCAGTGCTTTTATAGAGATAGATTATGAAGTGCTAAATTATATATGCAGGTTAATCATCATCAGCTTTAAAAACATTGTGCCGTTGTTTCTCATTTCTGTGTTTTTATGTGAAATAACTTTGATCTTATGTTTTGATACAGTACAAGGCATACGAGGCACTGATACAAAATTATTTGTGTAAAATATGTGTGTAATTACTACTATTTTCATTTTTGGCTCTTTTTGTGTTTTCAGCTTACAAATTTGGAGAGGAAGTGGCAGCACCTTGAGCAAAATAACTTTATGATGAAAGAGTGTATCCTTTTCTTTAAGAAGTAAGAGTCAAATTCACACACTGTATTAATTGAGGAAGAAGTCTGTTTCCTCCAGCAGAATAAGACAGGATGGAATGGGCTGCAGAAGACAGCGGAGGAGGGGAAAGGCAATCCTTTGCAAATATCTGGTTAGTTGATAGATATTATATATAGCAAAACTTGCATGTGTTGTTTGAAACAATATTACAGGGTCCTAAATCATAATCTTTGCCTTGCAGTCTGGGATTTTTTCCTTCTTTCTAAGGTTTGTCACTAGGTTTTATACAAAGTTCATCTTCACATCTCTCCAGTCTTATCTGATGTTAATTTGCCAGTGTAGCATTGTTTGAAAACATGCTGGGGTGAGGGAACTGTCTTGAGCTCTCTCTTTATGCATTTCAAGTTAACAAGTTGTACTCCAGTAGTCCTGTCAGCAAAATTGTTACTTGTTGATTTGCAAATGGCTTTCATAAGATAGTTTTTGAAATTAGGAAAAGCACTGAAGTTTGTTTGAATCAGAACTGATGGTTCTTCTCATCTGATACTATTTTTCTATTTCTCTCCTTAGTTGTGATAGAGATCTGATTAGGACCAGGCTGCCTTTTTATTTTATATTCTAGGGACAATGAATACACTGCAATAAAATTACTTCTTTAAAATTATTTAATAAATAAATTTTATTGAAATCTCTAAGATGCACAAAATCACTGTTACATGATTACGTACAAATGTAATTGGTAAAGGTAACGTCAAAACTAGACGCCATCTAGTGTAGTGTGTTGGACAGTGAACATTCCTTAATGTCTCAGAAAATGGCATGGGAATGCATTTCAGGCAACTCTATAATAGCCCAGCCATGACAGAAATAACACTGATAATGATTATAATTATTGAGTAATTAATGCATATACGTATAGCTATATCTATATGTATATATATAATGTTGTTTCCTGCATGTACCATATATCCCATTTCTCAAATCTGGTAAGTGCTCCAATTCTTAGAAAAATATCTGAAAAAAGTCTTGGACAGTGTAATATAGTTGGAGCCACCTTCTCTTTGAGGGAGGCTCTATGGAAATATTTTATTAAGGCAATACTCTTTAACACAGTTTTTCTTAACAGAAAAGACTGTAAGGCAAATCAAGAGAAAAAGTTGATCAGGATATTAAATTATCTCCTAACTTGGTATGAAATATTACCTATCCAAGTGCAGACCCTTATACAGAGTACTTGTGTCTGCTTGGGCTAATGGAGAGGGACTTCTTTCTTGGACTGGAATATTGGTAGCCAGATTGTATGGCTGTACATCATTGAGTGCCATGAAATGGTTTGGTTTGCAGTGTAACAATAGACAGAGTCCTTCATGAGGGACTTGTTGAATATACATATGTATATGTGTATATATATATGTATTTAAAAACAAAAGTGACTCAGGCACATTATCACTTCCATTTTCTACAGTGCTTGTCATGAGATGGCAGCTAGTAAATTAATGTAAATCTTTTAGCCCCAGTCTGAGTTTTTCCACTATTTTCATCCTTTTATCCCTTGACAGTTTACACAGAAGGAAATGTATGGTGCTGTGGTTCCCCTGTGATCTGTGATTATGCTCATATTTATACTGGCAGTTTGTTTCCTTAATTATTTTAATCAGTCATAGCAACAAAAAGTCAGGAGAGTGACTACCGGCCAATAATGAAGAATTCAAGAAAGCTGGTCAAAGAACACAACAAAGCTCTCATAGAAGCTTTACAGAACACCAAGAACTGAATCCAGGCATTTCCTTCCTGCCCAAATGGACCAACGAGAGATGTGCAAAGGCTGCAAGGAAAGCCGGACTGCTGAGATCATTCACTCAGTGACATTCTTAAAATTATTTTTCCAGGTTTTTAGAAGTTGCAGGTTTTAATATTATCCCTCTTTTTGCACTGTTTAAAATTTTGAGAAATAAATATCTGAATTTTAGAAACAAAAAAGAAATACTGTCCAATGAGTTACTGAGGCTCATTGCTGAATTGCATCTCAAATGTGAAATTCTAGTCCGCTTTACCCACTGAATTTCTAATTGCCTTGTAGGAGGACTGCTTGACAGGCTGTCATATGCATTATCTTAAATTAAGTGTATAATAAGATACGGTAATATCAGCATACCACACCTATATGAATAGCAATTTATACCAAGTAAGGAAAGCATCTAAGGATGAGAAGCATCTTTTAAGGTCAAAACTGTTTCATAGTGTAAAATCTTACAATAAAAGCAAATGCCAGCAAATTTTCATTTCCTACTGGAGAGTTAACTTCCTTATTTTTTAAGATGTAATTATAAAGAGCAAACTCTGTTAAAAAGTAGTGAAACATAGCTTAGACTGATTTTGTGTGGAGAATTTTACTGCTATAGTATTCACCAGTAAAGGAAATAGCAGAGAAAATTATTTGTATTTTCTGCAATGTTTTTTTCCCTTCAGTTTCAAGCAGCAATGTCATATGGCACCTCTGACAAAAATCCACAAGAAGGAGTTTCAACATAGAACAAAAACAGGACTTAGAAAATAAAAATGCACTTTATGATACAGAAATTTTAGAAAATGTTTAGATTTAAAAAAATGTCCATTTATGCTCATCTCACATTCTACATAATACGTAATGTGTTTATGAACTGCTTATTGATCACTTTTTTCACCTGGTATATTGTAAGCTAATCCTGATCAAGTAGAAAAAGCACAGTTACTTTTGATAGAAATCTTAGCTAAACAGTAAACTAGGCTTGTAGAAAGAAACTACTAAAAAGAAGTGCTATCTGGATTTATAGTTGTTTTGCTTTCTTAGAAAAATTTTCCAGAAAAGAAGGTAGACTATGCACCTCACTTCATGAAACTGGAGTAGAAAAATTATTAGGAAATCTTCTGACTCCATTAAAATAGTTCTGTATTTTTGTCACTAATTTCCTCAAATCTGTGATTGTCATTTTGAGTGTAAAGAAATCTGTAAGATAAAGATAATGAAGATTTGTGCAGAGAGCACTGTGTTTGCTAATTCAGCACACTAAAGGGTGTTGCTTTATATATTTAGAATATTTAGAGATAATGGAACAGTATTTCTATAAACCAAGGACAGTTATCTAGGGGAAATTCCCACTAAAGTCTCTTCCTTCCTGTCAGAGTTTCAGCTGTTCCAGAGAAAGCCCATTATTTGCAGAGGTAAAGTTGAAGTCTAATATTCTCACCAATCAAACTATCAGCCAGAGATCACCTCCTGAATTCCACTTGTGCTAGAATAATATATTGTAATGAACAATGGAAAAAAGCTGCAGACTGAATAAACAGACTGCTTTGACTTTGCTTTCTCTCAGGGCAGGGAAAGGTTTTATTCCTTGGCAGTGATTCTGTAAGATAGCATGGTAAAGTTTACAGGTCTTTGCTGTGTTCTCAGGCGGTACCTTTCATGAAAGCCCTTTCTCCAGGATGCTGCTCTTTTCCTTATTCTACTGAAGGATCTTCACATAACCTGTTTCTTTGTAAGAATCTCATCACTTATTCTTTCTCTTAACAATTTACCCATATGGTCCTTGATAGCAGTCATAGAACCCATGAAAAGAGCTGTGTGGTTTCTGAGCGGTGAGCTATGTGGCAAGGGTTTCCTCTCTGTCTGGAAGATTATTAACTCAATCCTAGTAGTGAGCTGAGTAAATAGTACCCTTTGTAGTTCCTCAGATACTCAAGTATCAGTGGAAATCATATTTTCTTTAACTCTTTATCTTTTTTTTTTAAATATGGTTTGAGTACCAGATAATGTTTTTTCACTAAAGCTCTCGTATGTACATCAGGACACTAATTCAGTAACAAATTGCTCTTTACCCAGGCAATCTTTTATCCATTTTATACTATTGACTTCAGACTGAGAGGACATGAATTAACTGGCAGCATCTGCAGAATGGAGATATTTAAAATCCCTTCTGCTCACCTCTCTCACCAGGACTGAGTAAGTATCACCTCCCTCAGTCTGCTTGGCAATGCTCTTTTTAACTTGCCCCAGAATACTGCTGACCTGTTTTGCTGTGCATTGTTGGTTCTTACATCAGCAAGGGCTCCAAGGTCCTTTTCAGTAAACAAGTATCCAGCCCCTCAGCCCTCAGTGTGCATCCATGCCAGATTGGTCCTCCACTGGGGCAGTATTGTCCATGTATCTGTGTGGAACTTCATTACATTCTTGGCTGCCTGCTTTACCTGTTTAGATCCCTCTGAACAGCACTGCACCCATATGGTGTATCAGCCACTCCTCCCAGCTTTATGTCATCTGCAGACTTTCTGAGGGTGAACTCTGACCCATCATCCAGGTCATCAGTGAAAAGATTAAAGTATTGCCCTCATTTAAGTACTGCCCTCATATCCATGGCGATGGTATTCCATACTCTCTGGCCTCCAATTGAGCTTCAGTTCCCTGACCACACAGTGAGTCCCAAGCCTGCTTATTTAACCATACTTTGCCAGCTTATGTATGGGGATTTAATGGAAAACTCTGGCAAACACCTTGCTTATATTGAGGTAAACGACATCCACACCTCTCTCCTTGCACATTGAGTTAGTTGCCTCATTGTGGATGGCTATCAGATTGGTTAAGCATAATTTCTGCTTCATAAATCTCTGCTCTCTTCTCATGATCAACTTCCCATCCTGGGACATCTTATCCAGCCTTAGTTGCTCCACAATTTTTGAGGGGACTGAGATGAAGTTGACCAGTCTTACCATTCCCTGGATCACTCTTCTTGCTCTCCTGAAGGTAGGAGTAACATATTCTAACTTTCAGTACTCAGAAGCCTCTCCCTTACCACCATTTAAAAAAAGGCACTCAGGAATGACCTTGCAATGCCTTAAGTCAGCTACCTCTCTACACATGTGGGCGAACCTCAACAAGCTCCATGGAATTACGTCTACGCAGTTTATTAAACGTTCCCATACCTAGTCCCCCTTCAGTAAGATGCCATTGAGGCATTAGGATGCCAAGTTTGGCAGTTACTGTCACTCCACATTCCACTCCAATAACACACTGTGTGAAAAGAAGCATTTCAGTTTAAAAGCCATCAACCAAAGGGTATGTTTGCTGCCATGTTATTTGTGCTTGAGGACAAGGACAGGAATGACTGCTATTGTTCCCAGCTGACGATGGCGTGACAGTGCACCAGCCTTGTTCCCGTGTGTTCAGGGATATCATATCTCCAGGCAAACTGTATTTTTGGTGCAAGCAAAGGTTGATCCTCTTGTTGGTCTTCCTGCTTCATCTTGCCTTCATTACTTTTCATGGTGATTTTAAAAAGCTTGTTTTTCTTTCAAAATAAGTTTATTTTTAAATTTCTCTTAGTAATCTTAGAAAACAACAATGCAATATTCCTGTGTGCAATTCCAGACAGGCAGAACACTTAAGAGTCCTTTCTGCCTAACAACTTTAGTTAATGGCTGTTACTGCTAGTATCTGCTGTTTCACAATTGTAGGAACATATTTCCAAGGTGAAGTGTTAGTTCTTTCAGTACACTTCTACTTTCCTGCTGCAAGCATAAAACAAAAATACAAGGCATATTGTAGGTCTTATGAAGAGGTGTTAGCCATTAGAATGTCTTGGTTTGACGAGAAAGATATTAAAAACTTACTAACTCTTCTTAAATCATCTGCTTTGAGCGAGCTCCTTGGTGTTTCATGGTGAGAAGTCATCCAGGTGTGGTGGATGTAGCAATTGGAGTGAAAACCCTTCAGATTCTGAAGATGGTCCTAAAATTGGAGTTCCCTTCAACACCTGCATGGTGTGAATAGCAACCGAGCACCAAATGATGCATGTGCAGAGCAAGACTCTGAAATGCAGGTCAGTCATTCAGAAGGGAACTGGATTACTTCCAAACAAAATAGTTGTCGTATTTTTTCTTTTTGAGTCAAGAGGAAGGAAGCCTTTAAGCATTCACTGCTACAGAGATGATCTGAATTCAATTCCTAGCTTTGATCAGTCATTTGTTGGGATTGACAGAATCTTGGAGCAGAGGAAGAAATATTCTTGCACTGACTTGCACTCAACAGTTAGAGGTCCTCCTTTCAGGAAGGAGGACTAACTGAACAATACGCCATATGTGTGAAAGGGGAGGAAATGTTACACATTAAAAAAAAAAAAACAAAAAAACAAACAAAAAAAATTTATCCACTCTGTTTCCTTTTGTAGAGCTAATTCCTTGAAAGCTACGTTCATATAAAGTGACTGAGCTCGATTCAGTGAGAACTGGTGTCTTTGTATCACCCCCAAGATTTCTGCTGTGCAAAGGATGAGTAAGGTGCAAGACCTCTGTCTCCAACATACAGCTCAAGTTTGCCCATGAATACTTGTGATGTAAGGGGGGCTCAGCACCTCTTAAAATTAGGAAGAAAAAGAAAATAGTGACTATAGTAGAAATTATCAGTTGCATCAGTGACTTTAACAGCTGTGCATGAGAGACAAAATTCTAAGTAAAGCCTTCAGATTTCCAAGATTTCTGCAAGATTGCCAGTCCCAAATTTGGAAGAAGAGGCAAGTGGACAGCAAATTTATCACTAAGTTGTACCTGTTCAAAATCACTATTAAAAAGCACCATTAAATCATACTAACAGTGTGATAATTAGTTAGTAAAAGATAGTAGATCCTGCGAACAGGATATTAAGAATTAATTTTTGTAACCTTAATGGCTGAGGGCACTACTCCTGAGATCTAGTTGACATGACTCATTTCCTGGTCCTTGTAAAGAATAGTCCAATCTTCAAAGATCACATGCATTAAAAGGCTTATGGAATTAATCTTTATTTCTCCAGACAGCAAAAATATGAAATTTCCCTTGTTCATGCCCTTTTACATTAAGCAGTAATCGTATTATTGCTGTGCATAATTTGGGGAGATTTAATATCAATATCTAAAGATATTTGGGTATACAATTGTTGCCATTAAATGTAAATATACAGACTCATTTGTCCTTAAAAATATATTGTAAAAAAATACAACGAAAGTAGTAGAATAGAGAAGCAAATTTTTTGTCCTACTGACAACAGGCAGGCCATGTATGTTCTGAAACATACATGAAGCAGTTTTCAGAGGAATACGAGTGACTCACAAAGTAGAATTTTCAGAGTGTAACTGTTGCACAAACGGCCTAATGTCCTTCACAGTAACTTTACTGATACAGAAGCTCTAAAGTACTCCTGTGTTTTTTCATCAGGTGAGCTTTCCCTTTGAAAGAAACCTGAGATTCCCATCAGGTTATGTTTAATTCCATTCAATAAATTCCCTTTCATTTCAGCATCAGGGAAGACAGGAAAGAAACAGTTGCCTTTGGTTAAGGCCATTCTGTAGACTGCTCAATACTCAGCCATTTTCCAGGCTATGTTCTTGAAGAGAAACTCTTTTTAGAAAAGAAAACAAGAATCCACAAAAGAAGTTGATCACAGCTATTTTACAACCCCGAATTGCCTTCTAAATATGCATATGCAAGAGAAGCAGTAGAAAAAGCATAAAGAAACTGCACCTCCTCAGAATGAGGCACAGCAAGAAACTCCATTACCTTTTCTGCCTCACCTTAAAGTTTCTCAGAACCACTCATTTCAGTAGCATTGTTCCTCCATACTGTCCTGTCCATGTTTGCATGACGCGAACCCCAGAAACCTTTACTTCCCTCCCACCTCACTGAAGTGGGAGGGGTAGTGCTTATCCTGAGTGCTCACACCAGCAGCTGCACGTCCTCTCCCTGGCCTCCTGGCTGCTACATCTCACTTCCAGGTGGTCCCAAGTAAATGGCTTAGGGCCATGTTCCAGAGGAGAACTGATTCAGAGGATCTATTTGAGAAAAGAAGCTTAAACCCCATAATTTGTGAACCTTTGTTTCACATTAGCTGACTGTGATAAGTAATAATTCCTAAGGTTCCTTTACTGCCTCCTACTAACACATACTAACATCACGTCAAGTCCAAACTAATGGCTTGGTTCCAAAAAATATAATACATCCAGATACTACAAGAGGATATGTGATTTCTGCTAACACATCTACCTTACTAAAGAAGTGCAGTGGCATTGTTTCTTTTTCCTCTTCACATATTTCCATGTGGTACAGCATGTATGAATGGGTTGTCCTTGAGACAAGTATGCTGCTTATCTAAAGAGGAAAGCCTGGTGTCAGTAGTTCAGGGCACTTGACATCATAAAATTAGCCTTCAGCAAAGAGAGTTATGAAGAGCCATGTTTAATGCTAGGGTTATATTTACATGTTGGAAGACAATTTGTTTCCCTGCTGCAACTAGTTTGAATTCATACATGCCATTATGTTGGGGGTTAAGATGTAAAAATGTTTGAATCAGCAGTTAACACTCAACAAAACTGATGTTTCTGAGGGGAACTCTGAAACTTTTGGAGTCTTTCCAAGTACCTTTAGAAAAGATGAGAGTGTGGTCTATGGGGCCAAAATACAGCTACATGCCTACCTGAGGATGTGGCAAGGATGCTTATTGGATAGCCTGGTAGTCAACAGCCTGGTAATCAACAGCCTCAAATGCAATAAAAGTTAGAGTAACTCAGTACCATATTTTATTCCTTGTGCCATCCTTAGTTTTAATCCGATTTCTTCTACTGGACATCTGATTTTGCCAAAGGCTATTTGGAATTCTTCTGGTCATTAATAGTGAATTCAGACTGAGATTCAGTATCCCCCTTAGTTAGGGACTGTCTGTCCTTAGAACAGAAATTCTACTGCACTTCTGTGTCACTCATTAATCCAAGGGTGATTAGATCATACAGTTTCTACTTCATGGGACACAAAATTGATATGACCTCCCTTAAAAAAATACTTACATTCCAGTCTCATTAAATATAAGGATGAAAATATGAAAGGTAGACCTAGCAGACACCTAATGTTGTGAGAGTAAGTCAGAATATTGAAATCCTTTAAATTCTGCAGTAGAAAAAGTTTATAATGTGATTAATTTTGACTTCAGTAGGAGTAGTATTTAACCTGTGGCACTTAAAAGCTTTCCAAATAGAAACAGACCTAAGTGGAATATTTTATTGTTTGCTGAATCATAGATTCTATTCTTTATTTCTTCGAAAATGAAGTTTTGTAATGAAACAAATCAAGTACACAATCTGCTGATGCTGGTACCCTAAACAAATTCTAACTTGGGTTAGTATGTATCTCCTCCCTTCTGGCTTCAGCAGGGCTTTGCAATCTTCTTGTATTTGTGGAATGCTGCATGTTCAGGCTGTCCACTCTGTCTTGGAGATAAATAGCTACCTTGTCATCATGGCAGATGAAATGATCAGTAAGCACAAGTTGGTTCTTCGCAGAAGAATGAACAGCTCAGCTGGCCCATTTTTCATACTCCAAAATCAGTATCAGGAGCATTTCTTTGTATTTAGGTGTATTTCAAATGGAAACATGATGCATTTCTCCTCTGTGACCTCTTTACAGCAGGAAAGTGAGATTTAAGTGAAAACTTTAAAAACCCCTCTAGACTTACAATAGCTATATGAAGAACCACAGCTTTGACTGCAGTTGTTTAATTTCCCTCTCCTTCCTCCCTGCTCCCCATCCCTCAACAAATCAAAAGACATTAAAAAATAATTAAGGACTGGCCAACTTATAAGCAGGTTAAGTGAACGACAAAACAGTTATCCACTAGATAGGAAATATGATAATACTTAATATCTGCTAATACAGTAACTATTCTGATATTGGAGGGATCTCTACTTGCAGGCTTATAAAAGCTAAGTTGGAAAGGGATAATCACTGCTGCTTCACATCTAAGAGTAGAAAAGGAGCAGATGTTCTCCAAAATCTAAAATGGATAAAATACATGTGGTTTCTTTTCTTTAGTCTGAAACCAAACCACATTAATATCTTATATTCTGCCTCCTTTAAGCGTCAAAAAGGAATTGTAGTAGTGTTTGTACCTCATACTGTGTTTTTGCACCCAAAGAGTATTTGCAGTATAAATTTCGACCTGGTTTGGCTTTCAGTTATGTGGAGGGACAGGAGGGACACACATAAGGAAGTCTGGGCTGCTGCCTTCCCATTTGCTGCGGTTGTAACCCTTCTCTCCATGTGGCAATAGATCTTGGGTGTGAAGGACTTCCTCTGTGAAATCTACACTATAAGCAAAGACTAAAAAGGAAATTAAATCAAAGTAGGATAACCCTATACCCTATTTCCAAAATTATGCTGAACATTCCTTTTTCTGTACTTCCATAAAAGTAATTCTGTCTTGTTGGCATCTTGGCAGGACTACAGAACTTCCAAATGTTATATTGCCATGGATCATGTTTAGTCAAGTGGTAACTAAAATTGCTCTTTATTTTCAATTCTGTTTATATCTTTGAGTGCTGCCTTTCCAATTATTTAATTTTTTTCTTGCTTTTCTTTATATTTTTTCTTTGTGTTTTTATCTTCCTAGTTTCAAGACCTCCCTGAGTGATGCGGGCATTTTAATCCCACTGAAGTCATAATAAATCTGTATGAGATTTACTATTACAACAAGTTTTCAGTCTGTTTCCAATTGTCAGATGTAAAGAAAAATTGTTTCCAGTAAAACACATGAACTAAGGGAGTAGTTTGCCGGATTGTGGATGACTTTGGTCTATACTGGATTCAGCTGGCTGCTTTGTTACTGTTTACTTCTTATTTTCATTACTGCGTGCAAAATGCATTGCAGCTAGCAGCTTACATGTGGATTAAATAAATAAGGGAAAACACGATAGCACCCTGAGTAGTTAGCCGACCCGGACTTTAAGGAGATAATAACACTTTCCACCTACTGTACCTAGGTGGAGGATGTTTTACTTGCACTCCCCCGCCTACTGGAGGATGCCATCATTGTTCCTATTCTGCTGACTGTGAACAACAGCAGTGCCCTGCTTCTCTAGCAGCTCCAAATAATTGTTTTGATGTATTGCTGGATGGACGGGATTTGCACTGCCCTGCAGTCCTGCTGATACAAAAATGCCTTTAAGATCCTGCCTTTCCCATCCTAATCTACAAAGGAAACAGGAAAAAGGAACTTAAACTCCCTGTACTCAGACAGCAATGAGACTGTTCCAGCCTGCGCCAGTGCTCTGATTTCTTGCCTGTGACTTGTAAACAGCGTACCATGCAGGATAAGAGTAACTGCTAAAGGTCTACCCCAGGGAAAGGATACTCCATGAGTGACTGTAAGAACTGGATGGATACACTTTGGAAAGCATGGACCCTCTAGCACACCTAGTTCTCTATGGATTCAGCCTGTTGATTTCAGGTAAACTTTGGCTTTAATTGCTGTAATGGACCTGTCATGCTTTTCTTTGTTTTTCACACAGTATGCACCTATCCTTTGACTGTCTATCTTTCACTCCAGCTTCTGCTTTTACTGATTTAAGTACTCATGCTTGTTTCAGTGAGTCCACTTTTCTGTGTAGAGCTCTTACAGCGGATCAGAGCAGGACTGGAGCCAAGCAACTGGGGGTGATTTAAACTATATGTAAGATCAATTGCTGTAGCTTTCAACTGTTGAAGTTATTTGTTGACACATGTTGCAGCAGGGATTGTTTTCTGCCTAATGGTACTAATTTTTTCATACATCTAATAACTTTGAAAACATTGGTATCTTTCCCTAAGAAATCTGTTCTAAATACAGAGTAAATGTCAGCTTCTTCTGTGACTGACTTTTTGATCTAGCTGTGCACTTGATGTGTGTAGCTATTCCAGTATCTGATTTTAAACAAGATTCCACAAGTGAAATTTAGATGAAAGTCAGGGAACAAAAAAGGGGGAAAAATACAAGATCAATTAAAAACATTTCAAATACAGTTATACAGAATTATCAGCAAACGTCATTAGTTCAGCAAGTCAGAAATTATCATAAGATACATCTGTAGAAAGGCATACAGAAATATTATACTAATTCAAATTTAGTTTACAGTAATTTCAGCATTCATGTTAGAGATACATTGCTGAACCTATCACATATAGAGCCCTGAGGAAGACTGTCCTCCTGCCATCAGATTCAAAGTTACTCCACATTTGAGTATTGCTTTTACAATCCTCATTTTAATTTTCTAGTCAATTTTTTCTGCAAAAATCTGTAAAAGAAAAATACAAGTCACATGATAACCTTAGACTCAACTCACCCTTGACCATTTTATTGAGAAATATATAGATTGTTCCAGTCCATCTTACAGGAAAAATGTAATGTGCTTGTAGAACTGCAAATTGTCCTGCAATGAAAACCAGAAAGTAGCAAGAAAGGGCAGAAGTCCTCATTTCCATGCAACTTTCTTCACAATTGCTTTGCACAGATCTTCTTGATTAGCAGCATGCTAACAGCTGTTAACAATAAAATTGCGAATTTGAGATGTTATTTTTGGTATCTATAAAAGGCTAGAGGTTAATGCAGAGAGAAAAAAAAAGTTTTTAATCTGTTGAAATCATGTTTGGAAATATTCTTATCTAGCTATTGCTCTAATGGGTTGCATATTGTAATTACTAATTCCTCTTCTTTGGCTTCAATTTCTTGATTGTTTAGCTGCACATGGATTCAACCTATTTGCTCCTCAGATCACTCCCAGCTTTACACTTTTTGGAAATATCTGGTGCTGTAAGCATTATGGATAGAGAAGTAAAGAAAGTCCAGTTATTCCAATCCTTTTCCTTTGCCTCCTGTTCCTCTGCATGGTGTCATATACCTGTTTGACACAGACAGCAACGACGTTCATTATGTCACAAGTACAGGAGAAACAAGTAATTTGCAGAGATTAGATAAAAAAATGCGGAGAGCACAGACAGCCCAGCACCGATGAGCTGCCGGTCACTGCATTTTCCACAGAGGCTGACCGGCGAGGTGTGTGCTGTAGTCACACCCATCTCAATAGATCTGTCAGCTTTCCCGCTTTTGTTTGAGAATGATATCATGTTTCCTGGGGCGAACAGTGGAAGACAATGCGTGCCTGCTTTCCTCTAGATACTGCAGGCGGAGTTCAGGAAAGCAGGAATGAATTCCCTGAGCAGGGGAGGGTCTACACTCAGCACAGACACTGAACTGGCTTAACTTTCTCCCAGATGATTGTGGGCTTCTCTGGGTTTCTTCTGATTTCTTCTCTGGTGTTGCTGGGTAGGCACAAAACCCACTCCACCCTCTTCCAAGGTGAAAACCACTGACTTGGCTCCCATTAGAAGAAATGGCCTTTGCTTTAATGTCTTTTTATTTTTAATAGCAGTACTCCATAAGCAGCTAGAGCTAATGATCCAATTTGGTAGGTGGCATTCAAAGAATATACAAATGCTCACTTTTGCACTCTGTACATTCCATAGCAAATGTTCAATTAAACTGATAGGAAGTTGAATTTAATCCTGCTGGAATTCTTCAAACTAGACTTAGTATCACCACATGTTTTTTTCTTTTGATTGTTAATGTCCCTGACATTTTGGACCAGCAAAACTATGCTGACATCTATCCTGAAGTATGGATTCAAATACCAAGCTTGTGGCTAGGTTCAGTCTGTTAAGTTCTGACCAAAGAGGAGCTGCAGATTTACTTATTCCTCTAAAGGCAAGGAATGAGTGTTCCAGCTAGTGTTTTGCCTCAGAAATGTCTCAGGCATCCTCAGGTATTCTCAGATGGTCTAGAGATCTGCCTGCAGTTTCTCACAGTGAGCTAACTATCAGAAATGTTCAAGTGAGCCTTATTTTAGCAAGATGATCACCACCAGTAAAGGATTGGTGAAAACCAGCAACAATTACAATTAGCTTCAAGAACATTTCTTTGACTGTTTCTATCAGGAAACAAATACATTGTCAAATGTCTCTATTCTCCAAGATGGAATTTTCTGTGCTACAGTTTTGCTGTGCCAATAATCTTAGATCCAGTAGCTTTTCAAAAATACAGGATTTTTTTTCTGATTTAGCTGTTGGACCCATATATGGTAAAAGACTCAAAAGATTGTATTAGCCTTTTTAGAAAGAGGTAGCAGTGGAGCAAACCAGTACAGTAGCATTCAATAGCTCTCTATCATCTATATTGATGGCTGTATTTTCTTTGGTATCAGTAGATGTTATGAAAAAAAATCTAAATTGTCATTATTATGTGACTCATTTTCATACTTGGAAGGTTGAACAGCTTTTAACATACATTACCAGACAGACATGCACCTTTAGAATGCTGTAGGCTTTTCCAAATGACAAATCAAAACTTTTATTTGGATTGGAAAGTTCTAACAATTTTGTTTCAAGACTTTTATTTCTCTTTTGAAGCTTAAATTAACCAAAAGAAAACCTGTATTAACCAGTGGCTAATCCATGCTTGTGACAGTGACCAGGAATGTCATTCTTCCCATAATTAAAGGGATAGGCCTCTGTGAGCATCTTCAAATAGGCTGTTGTCAGATGAAAGTGGCACCTGAACTTCAGTGTGTTGTATGGCTGAGTGCTGGAGTTTTGAACCTTACACAAAGAAATTAAGGAAAACCATTTCTGACCTTTTAATCTCAGATATTTCATAACTGTAACTGTGAGATTTTAGTATCAGATATTTGTTACATGACCAGACATTACACTGATGCACAACCTTTCTGACACCGAAATTATCAAACTGCTAGTGTGAATTAGAGGAATTTTAAACAAATTCACCTTTTGTTCCTGAAGAGTATTTGATTTGTGAGACTCTGAAATTGCATCTGCCTGCCATACAGTGCCTGGTTCACACCTACTGAAAAGCAGAGTAGCTCTCAGGAAGCTTGTGTTTCCAAAGGTCATTTCAACAGCTGGTAATAGTCAGGAGTAAAAAAGGCATTATATCAGGACCAAAGTAATCAGATCTGAAAGGGTGAAATGAAACCACTTTACATTTGTAAATATTAACATATGCTATTGTTTTAGGTACAATTTTCATATATAGATACATGAACACACATGCATTATATGTTTTTCATACTTAGTCATGATTAGAGATGGGTTGATTTCTTTTTTGCTGAATTTTCATCTAAGGGAAAACTGAAGTTGTAATATTTTTCACAGATTGTCTGATACCCACAAGATTTTTATCTGGAAGGCTTTACTGTACAGGAGGGAGAATAGACTGTCACTGAGCAGCTGTCTCTAGGGCAGGGGAGATGCAGTTTGTCCTTCATGTGATGACAATGAGAATTACCTGGGCTGGAAACTGGCTCTGTATCAGTCACATACACGAGCATGCTTGGCCTAGACCCAACTCCTAAACAAACAAAAACCCTCTTCAGCTCTCTTGGAAGACCAAAAGTGATGGTGGTATGAAGAGTGTCAGATAGGCACAGGAGCAATTAATCGAAAATGGATGTACCTACTACTTGTGTGAAACAGATTTAACTCCATGGGCAGGTCCTTCTGTAATGTAAGGTATATCTGTGAGTGAAGGGGTGACAATCTTAGAGAATCTGCCATGTAGAACTACCTTCCAAAGACAGTCTCTATGCTGTGCTGGTAGATCATATTTAGGGTGCTGTTCCACTGTGGTTTCAGTGGAGGCACACAGCAAACAGCAACCCATGTCTAAAATAGAGAATTTTCTATAAGGAGTTTAAAATGCTGATTGTTTATATTATAGATTTGATAACTGTTCTCTAGCTGTTAAACAAGGGTCATATCTTAAAGAAGTTAAAAAGCTATCAAAATCCATTTTGTAATTGATAATTTGAAAGTATTAACTCCTTTAAGGTGTAAAGATATTAGGCATTTAGTAAGCTCTGAAGGGATTTTTGAAAGATACATTAAGAAACGACATTTCTCTTTTCAGAAATGCAAGCTTTTAACTTCAAGGCTGGTATTTTTTTTCTTGCCTGCTATTTATTTATTTCTTTGCACTGTCAGCCTGACTAATGAAGTGGCTGAGTTAATTTCTCCTTTGGAGTGTAACAAGCCTTCCTTGACAATGCAGTTCCAACTGCACTTCTGATTGTGCTGATGATTTTTCCGTGTGTTATTTCCTGGCTGTTCATCACAGACAAGCCACTGGTCAGGGGCCTTGGCCTCCTTAGTCACAAAGTGTGCTTAGCACCAGAAACACTTCCCAGCTACTTTACTCAGAAAAATCAGTAAGTGGCAAAGGGAGGGTGCCCTTCTGTAAGGCAAGAGCGTATTAGAATGTGTTCTCCCAGTAGTCTGTGCTCACAGACAGCCAGCCTTATGCTTTATTGTATGCACCGACTAATTGTTTACCTGTGTTACTTTGCCTACTTCAGCTTGGCACATGCCCACATACAACAAACAGTAAACATTTGCAGTACGAATAAGAGCTTCATAATGCAACTTACAAGGGCCAGCCTTGTTATGGACATACTTATTTTGATGTGCTCATACGCTCTTGATTAGATGATACCCATATTTTTCTGGCTGCAAATCCAACCAGATGCACCTGAACTACAAGCCTGTTCTATTGGAGCTTTCCCACATTCTTCACCCTTTTACAGCATTTTCAGCATTATCTGGCATACTGTCAGCTAGTTATTCAAATAGCCATTGCTGCTGATATGTTGTTTTTCATTTTACTCTCTTGTGGTCAACCAAAAATCATGACAAACCATGTTTTGGTTTCTTTCTTGTTTTGAGTTACTCACACACACACACACACACACACACACACACACGCACACACACAAACGAAAACATACATAGGCATATTTAGGCATGGCTTTCTCCCTGGAAATCCCAATTGCAGCACTGTTTCTCTTCTGGCTTTTTCATCTTAATAGATAGTATTGACAGACTGTGAAACAACTGACATGCAGACAAAACAAGAAAGCAGTGGCATTTCCTTCATCTGCACCAGAGGCACCCAAAGGCAGAGAAGAAGATACCAAGATAGGCGGCCCTCATAGCTTTGAAAAGCTATTTTCACACATGTTTTTCACACATGTCCTCCCACTACTGCTAAGTAGCAGAGTGATGGCCTGTCAGTAATTTGTCATCTCTTACTAGTTTCACAATACCTTGCCCCCACAAATAGTACCCTATTTCTAAGGGCAAGTGGTCTTGGTATTGGAATGGTGAAGCATCCCACAGCTGCACAGTAGCATCAAGTAAAATACAAGATTCTTTACTTAAACAACAAAAAAAGGTTATATTGGGAAATAAATGGTTGTTAGCTCATTTATCAGATATTTTCCAGGAGAATTTCTGTCTTTTTTTTCATCCCTGCTGTTCCCATTTTATGATAGAGAATCTTAATTTCTTTGAACAGTAATAATTTCAGCCTTGTTTTCCTGTGGAGGAATGAGCTGTCAGCAGAGAATCTGACTCACTGGGAGAAATTACCTGAGCTGCTGCTGTCTTTGCATTCCAGATAAAATTTCCAGGGCACTTAAAGATCAGTGAGCCCATATAATGAATACATGGTTCCAAAGCCCCCCAGATTATTTTTTTTTTTACAGAATGAACCAAAAATAATATATGTGTTGTGAGCCCAGAAAAAAATAACAAAATGGCCAGATTCTGGTTTGGTTTATGTTCTACTCTCCCTATGAAAAACAGTTAATTTCTGGGTTAGTTTTTGTCTGGCTTTAATATTAAGTAAGGAGTACTTTATTTTTTTCTTTTTAGAAGAGAAGACATGTGAATTTGGTCTCTATTTTATTTATTTCTTCGTATTTGATTTGCATTATTTCCAGCCTGATTTTCTTCCACATTGGCTAATAAAGTAATTTTTAAAAAATCATTGTTTTTTCAGTACTTCCCTAATAATTAATCAAATGCTATACTTCCTCAGCAGAATTGCTTGTATGGTTGCCCTTCATAGTCCTAAATAGATTAATTTAATTCTTTTAATCTAGTACATTGTTTTATCCCAAAAAAAAATAAAACTGGAGAGGGTAGAGCTGAAGTTATAACTACACAAGAAGACAATGAGAAATACTGAGGTTTAGGCTATTTAGCAAGTTGTGTTTGTTCTAAATCAAAATATTATTATTTCATGCAGAGGGAGTGCTCATTGTTTTATTTTAAGAAACTTGCAGGAAGAAGGACTGATGACTTAAAAGTTTAGGACATACATTTTCACCAGTCTTTAAATGATTTTAAAATCTTGCAGCGAGTGTTGTATGCAACCAAATGTTTCACTTTCAGCATAACACCAAAACTAAGCACAGATTATACATTTTCCCTGCCAATATAGTATCTATATGTTTTATATTCCTGTTCCCAGGCACTTAATAGCAGGAATAATTTGTGTTCCAAACAATAGCAGTAAAAAAAAAAAAAAGTACTACATAAACATTACATATTACATCTATTCTCTGCTTCACATGGTAAAAAAAATTGAGTGGAATTTACTGGAATTTTCTGCTTTTTCATCTTCTCTTAAATAATTAGTATTTTAAAAGTATTAATCTTTCTGCTTACCTCTTACAATAGATCTTCTCCTTCCTCTCTTACACTCCAAATGCCAGGAGGAGGAGTGAGGAGTTCTTCTCATAGTTACTTAAAGCAATCAATAATAAAGCTCTACAAATATAAGGAAATAAATACATCTCTAGGTGTGTAAATGTCCAAACAATTTCTTTGTTTCCGCTACCAATGAGTGTTAACAACTAAAGCTTTTCCTCAGAGCTTTGATTTCTCAATACCCCTTTCAAATATGACTTGTGTCCTTATTATATGTGCTTTGTAGGACAGTGAGGTGTGGTTATTCTGTGATGGAGCTGACTGCTCTGGCTGCTTGCTGTGGAAGAGGAGCATAAGCCATTGTGTTGAACATTTTTTCCAAATAACAGACAACTTTGCAAAGGCCTCACACTAGGTAGAAAATGCCTAGAATTATCCCATGCTTTCCTGGAGACTAGACAAGGGTTAGCGGAGGAATTCTGGAAGTATATGGGCAGGGACTGGCAGAGAAAAGACAAATCAACACTTTTCTCCTAAGAGTAGCTGTATGTACTCATCTATGGCATTAAATTATCTCAGGTCAAGATTGCCACATTTATGCACGAACCCTAGTGTCTAGCACCAATAATGACCTAGAGCAGTGATATTTTAATCTTTATCAGAGACTTGCTTGCTCTTTGAGTTGAACTGTGTCTGGGATTTTCTGAGAACTTTTTCTTTCAGCTGATCCTAGCCAAATTTTGCTGGTGCAATGCAGCACAGAAAACATGGTGACTGTGTCTATATGAATGGCATTTTGGTGGGAAATAAGAATACACAGGGACTACAGACACAGCATAACTAATTTATTCTCTGTTTAGCAGAATTTTCCCAGATGAATATCATAGAATCATACAATAATTTGAGTTGGAAGGCACCTTTTAAGGTTATCTAGTTCCAATCTCACAGCTATGGACAGGAACACCTTTGTTTAGACAGCTGCTCCATCCAGCCTGTCCTTGAACACTTCTAGGGATGAGGCATCCACAGCTTCTCTGGGTAATCTGTTCCAGTGGTTCACCTCACTCATTGTAAGAAATTCCTTCCTTATATCTAATCTAAAGTGACCCTTCTGTTGTTTCAAGCCATTACCCTTCATTCTATCACTACATGCCCTTGACAAAAGTCCTCCAACTTTCTTGTAGCCCCTTTAGGAACTGGAAGGTGCTATAAGGTTTCTCTCAAGTCATCTCTATGCTGAGCAATCCCAACTCTCACAACCTTTCCTCATAGGAAAGGTGCTACAGCACTCCATCATCTACACAGCTTCTTCTGGACCCGTTTCTACAGGTCCATGACTTTCCTGTGCTGGGACCCCAGAGCTGGATGCAGGGTTCCAGGTGGGCTCTCACCAGAGCAGAGCAGAGGGGCAGAATCTCCTCCCTCCCCTGCTGCCCACGCTGCTTTGGATGCAGCACAGGACACAATTAGCTCTCTGGGCTGCAGAAATCTGTATTAGAAAAGCCATGAGAGATACAGCTGAGTATCACCCAGCAAGAGAGAGGACACTCCTGTAATTTGGAGTGGGCCAAGAGGAACTGCAAGTGTTTCTCTCCATTCATTTTGCTGTCTGGGCCATAGCCATTGTGCTGTTATTTAAACTTGTTTAGAGGATGCCATTTTCACTGTGCTGGAAAGACTCAAAGCACTGCATCACTGAGAGTGATGTGTCATAAATAATTGGCAATGGGTCTTCCTAGCATGGTATTTCCCATTTACAGCATTAGCCTTCTGCAAGTGCTTTCTCTTCTCAAAATCTATTTGCACACACAGCAAATTGCTTTCCTGATAAAGTCTGTTCTTCAAGGACCAGGGAGGGAATGAAGGGACTTTTTCAAGGCAGCAGAGGATTGGCCCCTGCTGCCAAGATAGGCTGCTTCCTGTCTCTATTTTTTGTGCTTTTCTCAGAGCTAAATTCTGTTGTCCTTATTTGGTTCTTACATACTGAAAGCCTTCACTAACATCTAGGATGTGATTTAACTAAATTTTGCCAGACTAGGTAAGTTCCTTTGTAGCAAGAAGAGTTGGTTTATTTGAAATTGCATTATCATAAAGATATGCTGTAGGAATCCCCACTTAGTGGAGTCAACGAATTACTATTACCTATTGCTAAGATGCTTTTTTTTTCTTTTTCAAATTTTATCTAAAGCATAGCTTTCTTAGTTGAAAACTTCCACTATTTTAATTTCTGCTTGCAGTATATTCCAGCTGTGAAACCTTAGCTGCAAAGTCATGCTTGACATATAATTCCATACTTATGCCTACAAATTCCTTTTAGAGGCAGAAAAATATTTTATGCTTCTCTGGGAAGAAGCTCCGTGTGTTCCATCTGCCTCATTGACGTGTCTGGGCTACTCTGCAGTGTTTAATATGACAAAAGGCTCCCTATCTTTAGACAATGAATCAGAACACTATCCATTCACAGTGGCTGGATTTTGATTCACCCAGAATATTCTCTAGTTTAAATGAGCAATACATCAACATATTCTATATGTTTATTGCATGAATTTTATTACTATGAGGAACAAAATATGCAGCAAATGCCCCAAATCTGGTGGAATGTTGCTTTGCATATGGATCAAAAGCAGCATGACAGCTGTTCCTCAAAATTCAGACTTCTCCTACTGCTTTTTCTCAGAATATTAAATGGTTGATACGCAGAGAAGGAAAGAGGTGTTATTTTAATCTGTCAATCTTTGGTGGGAGTCAGAGGAACAGAGAAATGCTAGGGAAAATGGAACTGGAGCCCTGGATGACCAGCTGTCCTCTGAAGGACAGGGGCCCACACACCTGTGTATTGGAAAGGCATTTGCAGCTCTGTGCCTTGTGGATGCCAGGCAGAAATATCAAAATATTTCACTTCTGCTCTCTAACACTGGGGCTGACCTCAACGCAGAAAATCATGTCAAGTCACAGAATCTGAATTCAGATTTGATTCTGAGTTTCACACAAATTTGCAGAAACCAGGGTCTTGGAAGTTTGTGATTTTAAGAATATGTCTACCTGGCATGTGATCCTTGCTGATCTAAAATGAAGCTGCTCTCAGTGATTGCTGAAATATGTTTGCCTTTGGCTGATGCATCTGATCCATAGTAAAAGCACAAGTGTTTCCCATAGAAAACTGAGAGCCTTGAGAATGACCCATAAAATGAATGCATTAGTTGACCTCTTTAACTTTGTTCAAAGGATTTACGTTTGCAATGTGCAGCAGGATGAACTGACTTTGCTGACCTGCACGTTTAAGCAATATTTACTTTAATGTTCGTTTCAAACTTTCCAGAAGGTTTCATTTCTCCATTATGTAACTACAAGTTATCTGGGCTGGCACACGATAGGGTGGTGGCTGTGGAAGACTGGCTGGGTGTGGTGAGTGTCAATGTGCTGTCAAGATACTTCAGTCCCCAGAGTAGCTGCTTGCATTGAAAGCAGAGGAGGACCTCCTCCCTTGGCCCAGAGCACTGCAGAGACACACGCAAAGCCTGCAGTCAACACTAAGACCTTTTGACCTTCCTTATCTAAGACTATACCCCTTCCTTCCCATCAGAGAACATTTGGAAGCCGACTGGCACTAAATATTAGGTCTCTCTATGTAAATACAAAATATACTTGTATCCAAATCAGGAAAATAGATGTGATGAATAGAAGAAATCAATTATTCTTTGTGGTTCAGCTGGAAAAAATGTTAGTGTTTCCCTTCTCCTTACCCTGAACTTAAAAAGTAAAGGGAAACGCCTATTATTTGCCAATTGTTCATTATAGGAGAGCTGAATTTCCCTCCAGTTATGCACATTTGAACAATTAAAACTGTGGCACTCTGCTAGAGGATATTTTAATTAGGCTTGTATCTCTCATTTTCAAAAAAACTTTAATCTCTATGTGTTTCTGGCAGTCCTGTTGATCAAAAGAAGCAATTTTGAGTGATTTCAACCTGACCTCACTTAAGGAGTGGTGCCAACTTGCTCTTTGTTTTTTCATAAGTTGCTTTGTGTCATGGGCCTTGACAGTGTCTGTTAGGGTTTCAAATATTTAATGTAGTTGACTATGAAATCATTAGTCCAAATTCATAAAACAGCTGCAAAAGATACTGCAAATGTTCAAAATACTAACCTCTTTACATCAGTTCTCCATGTAAAGGAGATTGAGGAAGCACTATTAAACTGACAAACTTATTGTCCACCAAATCTGTTACCAGAACAGCACCATACTTTGAGGCATTTATGTGCATGTCTAACTATACACTGATCTATCTGCTTTGTCTACCTATGGCTTTCCTTGGGCTTCTACAACATCTCTTGAAAGAAATTCAACATGTTTGCAAGACTTACTGCCTTTTCTGAGAAGAGCAAATTCCATCTGTTTGTGTCATAAAAAATAAATCCTTAAGTCATTGCAGCAGAATACTTAACCTGTGCTCATCCAATTTTGCACAAAAGCTGTGTGCAATGCCAGCCAGAGAAACCTTGAGCACTGGGTGACACAGCTTACCTGGCGATTTGACTGGCCACATCAAATTCTGCAGTAAAATTCTTTTTCATCTGAAGCTTTTTTGGTTTTTTTAGGTAAAGTAGAAGCAGCACTGGACCTCATACTGATCAATTCCTTCCCTCTGGTGGGCAACTCTGAGACATCACTTATATGTGTCACTTCCAAATGGCGTTCCCGTGAGTCTATCACCATAGGCCGGGACCAGGAGGATGTGGCAAACCAGCACCGAGAACCCCTGGAAGTTAATGAAGATTCCAAGAGAGCAGCAGCCAAAACAGTGGTGTGGAAAAGAGAACAGGCCAGTGAAACTATTGGAGCATATTACTGTGAAGCGAAACTCAAGGATGAGGTGACAAGGATACACACCATGAAAATGCCACTGGGAGGTACAGTATAGTGGTCAGATCTCCACTGGCCATGGAACTGCTTGCAGGCTGGCAGCTATCCCTGGTTGACACAAGTGGGCACAAACATAGCCCCATACCAGGCAAGGCCGTCCTGAATCAATAAAAATAGACTTGGTTTGTTTTTTTTTCCTACAGTGCAGAGAAGCTGGTTGGTACTAGGTGCTAGTCATTTCCTTGTGGAAGTTAGTCAGACATCTGTAAGTATTCTGCCTGCATTTGGCTACAGCCAGGAACACAAAGTTAGTCAACAATTAAGGTGGCCTCACTGACCCCATGGAATAGCATAGATGGCAACTCCTGCACTGGGTTTCTTGCATTCCAGACACTTGATTTCAAACATTTTAAAAGTTTGACAGGTCTGAGATGTAGATAGCTAAACATCACAATTCTATTTTTCTTCAGACAACCCCAGCCTAGAAAATAACTGCCTTGCCTAAGGTTTAGTAAAACTACAGATCAGCAACACTGAATCTGCATAGTCTGTGTCAGTGTGGGGAAAAAAAAAACAAACAAAAAAGGATTTCTCTCAGCACTGGAAAGGAAATCCAGAGAAGTTTTCCAGAATCTGAGAAGGTTATTCACAAAAATCCACTACAGATTTCATTATTCATTTGATTTTGGTTTTAGGCTATGCACAGTAGTAAAAGCAAATGTGGCAGGGATATAGTGGGACAAGAAGGTGAGATTTCTACAATCCATTAAATTACGTTTCTGTATGTTCACATTTCCCTTGTTTCTGGACATCATTACACTTCTTTCCAAATTCCAATTTCCAAAGCAGAGATCACCATCAACTACAGAAAGGCTCAAGAAATTTTGAGTAATTTTCTGCAGCAAATCACATTTTCAAAACCGAAGGTGATTTTTAATAGATTTTACTGTACTGCTAATGTTTTATGCCATGGCAACAGATCTATAAGGAGACTTGACAATTTCAATCTTCCTTTATAAGATTTTAGTAAGAGAAATTTTTGTTGGTGGTGTCTCCTGAAATTACATAACAAATTTATAAAAGGAGATATTTGTAAGAGCTGCAGCTGGTGCCTATTATATTTCTTTGAACATGGGTAGGTTGGAAGCAAGCTGATTAGACAAGTACGTTTTTATTTGGTTGATGTTTTCTCTGACCAAATGTGGTCTTTGAAGGGTTGGATTGGTCACCAAGAAAGCTCTGCAGATGCAGACTGACAGTTCCATTGTTTCAAAGGAGTCAGCAGTGAGGAGGAGATAAGATAATCGTCCATGGAATGTCAATGTGACCCTGCCTGTGGCAATCTGCCAGCAAGCTGAGCAGATTTCTAGCTGTCCTGTTGTAGAGCAACATGCACGGGTGGAAGAAAGTCTTCTGGATTGATCGGTTCTTTCCTCGGTATCTGTGGGCCTAGGGGCAGAGAATTTTAAGCAGTCAAACTTTGATGGCTTCTTATGTGACAGTTGTTGTTCTAAAGAGAAGTAGCATTCACACCAGCAGTTGGTAGGTTTCTTGGATAAATTTCTGGGTCTGAATCCCTTTCTCAGATTTTGTCTGCAAAAGTTTTCACTAACAAAATTCAAACTAGCAAGTCCTCAGTGAAAGCATATAATCTAGTCAGATTTGAGAAATAAGGTGAGAAAAAGGTGCATCAGAAATTCTCATAGCTATTAACATGTACAGGAAGAGGAGGAAGAGATTAAGGAAAGATTGTGAGGTTTAGCAAAGCATACGTATCTGGAAAACAGACCTTTTCCCACGTTATAGTTGTTGTCTTCATAATTTTTAAAGGCAGAATATGTTTTTCAACAGCAAAAATTGAGTTGGAATGTCCAGTTTCCCATTAGGGACACCAAAGTCAAGGGAAGAAGCAGCACTTCTGGAAACCCAGCCACTGTTTTGCATTCTCCTAGCAGGAAGCTGGTGAAACACTCACTAAGCATTAATTGTTTGGGTAGCCCCACAGACTTGGTGGGAACTGCCATCTGCCTGATTGTATACCTATTATCAAATATGAAGTGAAGAATGCAGTGAAGAATTTTGCTATGTAGTATGGAAAGTTAACACATTTGTTTTCCTGATTTATTTTATCATCTGCTATTCTGAAACAAGTCCATTCTCCCAAATTATTGATACTGAAACATTATAGTAACACATATAATATTCATACATGCAATAAGACAGAACAGTTTATGCTTTATCTTCTTATGAGGAGTGAGCCTTATAAGTCTCTAAAATAAAACATCACATAATGTTCTCCTTCTCGTTAAATACTGCTTATTCAATTTCTCTACACAATAAATGTTTATTTTCATATATGTGACTGAGTTTTCCCCACAGAAACTCAACCATAGAGCTGTCAAAAGCACAATAGTGGAAATGCTAGCAGTTGAGCATTATGGCACTTGTCCTACAGCTCAGTCATTATGTCTCTAAAAGGAACTGGCATAGTCGAGATGCAAAATCATGTAATACAAGTCTCAATCTAAAAATATGTTGGAACTGAGCCCAACAGGGAGTGTGGATTCCTTTCCATTGCAACAATACCCTGTAGAAAAGTCTTGTGGTTTAGCCTAACATGCACAGAAAAGAGATGGGAATACAAAAGTTTAATATCTTGTTAAAACAATTAGTATTGTCTCCCTAAATTTGGTCCAAAAAGTACTGCAACTAAGCCCCTTAGGATCATTTGTAGCTAACAATTTTTTTGCAAAAGCTGTTGAATTATTTTTTTCTCAAATAAATAATGATTTTTTCACTCTGCATTTGTAACTAATAAATAACTTCTAACTTGGGAGCTGGCAGTTAGTTGGAATTGTTTTCAGTTTTTGTTGCCCATTTCTAATGAAATCTTATTTCATTATTGTATATTAGAATTCTCTATTTCTCTAAGATGTAAGTGTAGATATCAGTGTTTAGGTAAAATGACAAATGCATGTACTTAATGTGAAGCAGGAAGACTCCTGCTGAAATCAATTGTATATAACTTCCAAAAGAATGAAAACATGTGGCAGAGTCTCAGAATATAACCACTAGAACTGCACAGGGGATGGAAATTGCATTCTGTAAAGAATTGTGAATTTTCAATAGTTCTCTACAACTATAAACAACCATAAACAAAACATTAAAATGTCAAAATTTTCAAGGAAATAATGTCCTAGGAGAGAAGCTGGCTTGAAATGATAAAAATGTCTTCATTCTTGCTCAGATTTTCTTTCTTTAATTTTATATCATGTAATACAAACATTTTGATTTTCATCTTAAAATTCTATTTTATAATGAAAATAACAAAACGTTCTTTCTTTTATTGCAAGAATATTATCCTTTTTCACTCCCTCAGATTTGCAAAATAATGTTGTGGAATATCATGACTGACAGAATATCAGTCTCATACGAACTTTGATATATCATCTGTTTGCTCATTTTTATAGCTCTATTACATATGAAATATGACAGAAAGTTACTTCAAATTTTTTTTCTCTGCTTTCTGATCCTATTTCTGTGTATTTCTTTCACACCAAATTTTAGCCAGCCACAAGCTCCAAATTTTTTTCTCCAACTGTTGGAGAAAACAGTTGAACCAAAGGATATTTTATCGACAGTTTTGTAAAAATGAACCAAGAAAAGAGGCATGATTCTGGAGAAAAAGCAATTTTTTATTAATAAGTTGTCTAACAGTTTCTATTAACTTGTATATATGTTCCTTTAAAAAACATTTGCTGTGAAATAAATGTAACTTTAATAGAAATGGAACTTCTGCAATTGCAGAGCTGTCTAGGAGCATGCATGGCTCTTCAAGGATTCCTTTCAGCTGAAATTCAGGTGGGTGTTATGTCAGAAAAGTCACTGCCTTGCTGGGGAAGCAGGTGGCAGCAGAAGGAAAAACAAGGATGGATGGACTCACGTGGAGGAACTTGCATAGGAGAAACCTTAAGGCTAAAAAACTGCAAATCTATAAGGAGCAAAGAGATTGGTTTTAGTCAATAAGTCACTCCCCTGAATGGTCTAAAAGGGAAAGTACAGAAGTATCAAATTCTCAGCCAGGTTAGGAACTGAATAGTTAGGAAGTCAAATTTGGCTAATTCTAGAAGAGATTTTTTTTTCCCCGTACAACATAAACGACAGTATGGCATAAACTCTCAGAGCTAAAAACTACCTGAGAACCTGAATTTGTCCTCAAAACACAACTTTCCCTTTGAATTTTCTGAGTAAATGAAAGGAAACATCCTTGACTTCTAACTTGTTTCAAAGTAATATGGTTATTAAAATTACCATTTTATTGGTTTCAGAAAGAGCTAGTTCTTGAGTTTTTTCTGTCCCTTCCCTAATTATCTTCTGATGACATTTTCCACTGATAGTACTGATAAGAAATAGGCAGAAATATTGGGAAAATCCTTCTATCTACTGCTTTCTTCATTATTTAAATCAAGATCCACAAACAAATGTATAAAAGTACATTTCTGTTTAAGCAGGAAAATGAATTTCAATTTCCCTGCTGGAAAACTGGCTGACCTACACCAGTCCCTCACATAGAATTTTTATTTTCACTAAGCCATATTTCCAGGTGAGAATATTTTGGTAAAAGTACCACAGACAGTGAATATGATTTTTTCCTTTGGTTCTTAGTGCAATCCAGCACCCTGTGTTTCCAGAATTTGGTGAACTAACACAAGCACATACCTACTCCATCCTACCTCACCTTCTCCCAGCCGTACATGGTTGTGGGCATTATAAAGCATTATAAAGCTTAAGTAAGAGAGAATTAAAATAATCCAAGGTATTTGTTTGCCAGTGACAGCTTATTCCTTACAATATAATTTCCAGTTCTTTTTCCAGTCTGCTGTAAAAGTGTCTTAAGGGATAAAGAAACTTGGGAAAGTGTTTTACAGCCAGTTGGAGCTCCTAGTTAGAAACTGTTTCCAGTTACTCAGCCAGAAACCAACTATTATTCTCATGCCTCAGGTTCTAGTGGCAGTCTGTTGTTTCAGGGTATAAGCAAGTCCTCTGTCTTTGCCAAAACATAGGTTGAGGCTGCTGATGGTAAAGAATCACTTTATGCTCTAAAGAAATTGAGGTGTCAAAATCTGAGTGAGGCTCATGCTGTAAACCATTCTCAGCTATCGGGCCAGAGACCAGACACAGTCAGTAACTGCTATTTATCACATACTTCTGTTTTCAGCTTCGTTCCACCCAATGGCATTAACTGTTACTGCAAATAAGGGAGAGCATGTGAACATCTCCTTCATCAGAATGGCATCAAAAGAGGAAGATGCAGTGATCTACAAGAATGGTATTCTTTTTCTTTTCTTTTCTTTTCTTTTCTTTTCTTTTCTTTTCTTTTCTTTTCTTTTCTTTTCTTTTCTTTTCTTTTCTTTTCTTTTCTTTTTTTCTTTTCTTTTCTTTTCTTTTCTTTTCTTTTCTTTTCTTTTCTTTTCTTTTCTTTTCTTTTCTTTTCTTTTCTTTTCTTTTCTTTTCTTTTCTTTTCTTTTCTTTTCTTTTCTTTTCTTTTCTTTTCTTTTCTTTTCTTTCTTTTCATCATTGTTTTACCTGAGTGGTAATTCTTTTGAAGTTATAGCTGCTGTTGCCCGTGCTGTACAGCTCTAACAGACATCATTCCAATCCTCTGTTTATATCTTCACTTTGTTTTTTGTTTTACTTTTTGATTTCCTTCTACATCTCTTCATATATTTGCCTGGTTATTTGTTTGGGTTTTTTTCTGGGCCACTGTAAAGGCCCAGGTGGTGTATCTTTCATGGCATTTCTACAGCTTTTCAAGTCATACTTTTCATTCCTCAAAAGGCTTTTTGAGGCCATTTACCTCCTAAAATGCCCTTCAAGATAAGAAATTAATCACTAGCAATCAGCTATTAGAAAGAAGAATTGTAAACAAAATCTAATCCTTATTTCATTCAACCACAAGAATTAGTCAGGTTGTAAATTTTGTAACACCAATTCTTCTATCTAGTATAGCACTCGAATCGCATGTAATCACTTTATGTTGTGTATGTTGCTACTGCTTGACGTTTGGAAATATGTGCAGGTTGCTACCTATCTCCTGTAGAAATGTACAAAAATAGAGGTCACTAAAACTCACAGTGCTTTCATAATCAGAATGTTAAACCACAACAAATTATGACTGTGGGAAGGACATGTAATATTCTTCTCCATCTTCGATAGTCAAGCTTACAGTGAACTACCAGGAAACAGGAGTAAAATAGAGCAGGATGAGGTAAGGAAAGGTCAACAACACACTGCCAAAGAACTCATGTGGTGAGTCAGCCTCAACCTCACTTACTGATTGCCTGGAGCGATTCAACAGGCTGGAAGAGTTAAAGAGATAAAAGGTGTCTTTTAAAGAGGCAATAGGCAAAGTAGACTTCCACAAATACCTGTTTCTTCGTACTTCAGAGATTCAGCTATGTCAGAGCACAGAAGACAAGTTTGCTGCCACTTGTCATTTCAGGGCCCCAGGAAAATTTTGCAATCTGCTGTCACCAGTTTCTCAGAAAAGAACTGGATGAGATGTTGGAGCAGGACTGCTTACAGCATGGTGCTCCCTTAGCTGCGATTCCATCTGGAAATTCAGCAAAAAATCTCAGATTCCCTCTGGACACTAGGTCAACTTTTTCAGCTGAGGTTGATGTTGAAGCAATTTTTCTGAGAAGTCCTGATACAGCAGCTGGAAAAGAAAAGTCTTTTCCTATTATATTTAGCTATTGCAGTCTTTCACTTCAGTTGTTTCAAGTACTACTTCCCCCTTACAGAATCTCACAATGGCTGTCTAGACAATGAAATGGTTCTGCTAAACAAGATTGCTTTCAGTCATTGGCATAACATCTTGGAAAACAAGCCATAAGAGTTGAGCCTTGCTTAGCAGACTGTAAGCATAAGGCTTTCTTAATGCTTTGCTGTCGGGTTTGTTATGCAGCTTGTTACTCAGAAGATACGTTCAAAACACCCCACGGTTTCAAAACAAATGCCTTTCATTATCTGTTGTTTTAATTTGGCCCTTTTTTCACTGAGAACTGTTGTCATGTTCTGTCATGGACTAAAGTGACCTACAGTCTTTCTACTGTTTTGGTTATGATCCTCAGCAAAGTTTTACATTTCTAGGTTGCCTGAAAGTTGGCAACAGTCAAATTGAAAATGTGCATGGTCACAGACAGCAGAGGTCCTGCCTGATGCTGTTTACCTTCTAAGTAATTTAAGAAAAGTGAAAAAAGGGAAAAAAGTTGTTACATTTTCAGTGTGCCTGTAAGGGAATGTAGAAGATGAGGACAACTTGATTCATGAGAGTACCATTGATAAGCTGTGTTTAGATTAGGTACAAGAATAAAATTCTTGTATGTGAGTGTAGCAAATTCTGGAAGAGGCTGTCAGTAGAGGTGTTGGTTACTCCATCCCTGGAAGTGTTCAAGGCCAGGTTATATAGGTCCCTGAGCAACCTGATCTAGTGCAAGGTGTCCCTGCCCATGGAAGGGGGTTTGAAACTGGATGATCTTTAGCTTCCAACCTAAGCTATTTTAATGAGTCCCATATGGACATGCAGTAGTCATAAAATCACATTTGTGCTGTGAGGGTATATTGATGGATGACTTTGTTTGTACAGTGTGGATGAGCATGTGCACAAATATTTTAGTAAGAGCTAGCTGGACCTGGCATTAACATACTGCAGCAGCCTTGCTCTAATAAACTGGAATGGAAAGATTCTTGGGGGTCCTGAAGTTCAATGAATGCAGCTTCTCTTAGACAGCAACCATGTTCAAATGTTGTTGCTTGTTAGACCAAATACTATTGCCTTATTTAGCAAACATGTGTGACCAAGCACAGCAAACTTGGAATAAAATAAATAAGCTCTTTGGTGAAAAAACCTAGAAGAGACAGAAATGTGTTAAATCTGGGAAGAAAAGATAAAGCTATGCTGAGTTCTTCCTGCTTTGGTCTCCTAATTAAATCTTCATGCTAGTCAGACTAAATTGGACCTGGTTGACATTTGCTCTTCAACTCCAGCCACACTAGAATCCTTATGGATTATTATCCCATACTTCAGAAAAGACCAAGAAACCAAATGAACACTTTTAACCACTAAGCTCTTAGCAAAACTGAGTGTGAAGTTGTTTGTCCTGTTTTATCTATTAAATCTCCTCAAGATCTATCTTCCTTTTTACTTGCACCTCTCCAATTATGGAAAACTAGTATAGCTGGAGTTGTCAGAAAATTCATAATTAATTTGTTGATTCTGCTGCTTACCTTGCCCCAACTGTCCTTCAGTAAGCAATGCAAGCTCATTTCTCTATTTAGAGAGTCAATGATGTCTGTCTGTGGTATCTGTCTGCTCCTTCCTCAGGCTCCTTCATCCACTCTGTGCCCAGGCATGAAGTGCCGGGAGAACTGGAAGTCTCCTATCCTCAAGTTCAACCACAGGATGCAGGGGTTTACTCTGCCAGATATATAGGAGGAAACCTTTTTACTTCTGCTTACACGAGGCTTATTGTAAGACGTAAGTTCCATTAATGTGTGGTGATGATTAATAGGTAAAAGTCAAAATGAATCTGAAATGAAATATATTGTGCCCAAATAAGGGCCAAAATCTTTCTTGCCATATGCTCCCATCAGATTATGTCAGAAGGAAATTTTACCCAAGGGTCTTTGGTACAAGCTGATATTGATGTCAACAGCTGAGAGATCAGATTTAAGTTCAGCTCATCTTAGCTGTTGCCAGGACAGCTAGCTCTTTTGTCAGCATCTCAGCTTTTCAAACACCAAGTATTAATGAAGGACGTAATTCTTAACTGGGTCTCTCTGTTCTCTATGGTGGGTTATATCCAAACCTCATTTATCCTAAGGTTCATCATCTTTAACATACATTGTTATAACTTCACAAACTACCTTAGATTTAGTTAACTCTTAAGGTTCACTTCCTACTGGATGAAAGAAGGAGCTGGTATATTTTTCCTTAAGTTTTTTATGTACTTTGCTGCTCGTGCTGCTGTGTATCAGATATAAAGAAAATTATATTCTGTTAACTTGGACAGAAATATAAAATTGATGTAAAAAATAGATAGCTATTCAAATATCTCACACTGTAGAGAAAATATTTATGATAACACACATTTGGTTTATGAATATCCACACGATACTTCCAGGAGTTGTGAATGAATAAATGTAATGCCCCAAATTAGGATTTTGAAGCTACTGCTACCTTGCTAACTACAGTGGTCCAGTAGGCTGAAGTGTGGAGGTCCATATAGATTGTACTTTTCTGTATTTTATTGTTTGCTCTAAAAAAAATATTGCAACTTGATAGGTTACTGAATAAGAAGACAACAAATATGTCATTATATTTTTCCATTCCAAAAGGATGTGAAGCTGAGAAATGGGGCCCTTCCTGTAGCTTCCACTGCCCTTCCTGCACGAACAATGGCATTTGTCATGAAGATACTGGGGAATGCATCTGTCCTCCAGGTTTTATGGGAAAAACATGTGAGAAAGGTAAGTAAATAATACTTCCAGTGATTACTTATTAATTTGTTCTCAGTAACAGAAATTGGCATAATATTGTGGGAAGCATCATATGGAGTGCCTGGTTTTACTCTTGAAAGATACAGCATTTACGGCTGATGCTAGAGACAGGACAGAATTGGGTAAGATGAACCCTGAGTTCTGTTCTTGCAGCTGTGATGTAATTTCTCTCTTTCTCTCTTCTCCTAGTACAGATTATGTTGCTAGGGAAGATGAACTTTTCCAACACTTCTTTATCAATATGCACTTGGACAGTTATGCTACCTAGTATCTTCTAGGCTCCTTTTCTCACAAAAGGCTGGACCAGAGGATCTTTAGAGGTCACTTCGAATCTGGGCTGTGCTATAATTCCTTTGAAATGAGTATGCTCAGTGCTGCTGACTAACTTAAATGCATGGTCATACAGGACATCTTAAGGATACACTGGCACTAGGAAATATGCTAGAGATTCCCTGGCTGCTTCTGAAGAAGCTGCTAATGTGCTGACAGGGTGCTTTGTCCCTGTAGGGACATCAACAGTGTTTGTCTTTTTGTGCAAATCTGTGTCTGTGGCAAGTAGTTTGGATTATGAAAAGCTAGAGCTGGCATCACATTGCTTTGACTTCTCCAAGCATCTTTTGAGTGCATTCTTGAATATGTATCCTTTTATTTGATTTAATTGCAGCACTGCAAATACTAGAGCTAAGCTGTTGGAATAGTTGACACCTGAACCACTCCAGCATAGCTCTGTTCTTATCACAAAAGCAAAACCTTGACATCAACAGTTTCACTTGAATTCACCGCTAAGAAGAATATTTGGGTTTCATGCACTGCTTGTCCATTTTACATTAGAAAGGCTTATAAACACAATTTATTGCTGAATCTGTGTCCCCACAGATCTAAAGCAACGGTGCTTGGCTGACAGATCCTCACAGTGAGAAAATTGTTTGTTTCTGCTGCCTGAACTTGACTATTGGAACAGTCAAACTGTGATTAGAAAATTAGACAATTGGAGCTGTGGCTTAAGTTGCTGTGGTTGTTAATATATCTAGTATTTGAATTATCAAAGTGCTATTTTTTATTTAAAGTCATCTTTTCTCTTGTCTAATGCAGTATCATTAGAAGCACTAGCTCTTTTTCATGGACAATGCCGTTGGGTTATTCTTTCCCTCTCTCCCTTCAACAGCTTGCGGAGCCAACACATTTGGCAAAACTTGTGAAGAGACCTGTAAAGAAAATTACGGCTGCAGAAACTTTATGTTCTGTCTACCAGATCCATATGGTTGTTCTTGTGCCACAGGATGGATGGGACTAGAATGTGATAAAGGTATAGTGAAAAAAAATTTAAAAAAAAAGACCAGAGGATCCTTAATATTCTGCACACAGGAAATACAGAAGGGAACCAACAGAGAGTAATAAATTGTATATTTTACAGACATGTAAAAAGTTTTTTTCTGTAATGAGACTGAAAAATAATGGAAGATATTTTCTAGTACCTCTGCACTAACTGCAACATATGTACTTGCAGAATGCAAACCTGGGTTTTATGGGTCAGATTGCAAACTCAAATGTAATTGCCACAATCGAGGAACATGTGACAGATTTAAGGGCTGCATCTGCTCCTTCGGATGGCATGGTCTACAATGTGAAAGAAAAGGTAAAGTAAGGTAGTAAATGGTTGTTCCCACTGTAACTAAAACAGATCTTGATGCTGCTACAGCATTACCACTCCAGGCCAATGTTCTTGGTCCACCCTCTATTTTCCAGAGGCAGATACACTTCTGTACAGCCTCATTGCAATGCAGTATTTTTAACCCTCTGACCTATATGTTGCATTTATTAGGATGATATTATTAGATTTTCAAGCTTTACTTCACAGGACTTGACTGATCTTAATATGAATGCCTGACAGAAGCTGCACATCCAGCTTTCTGTATAAACTCCTGGTATTTTACCCTATACCATGAGCTTCATGACCTGAAAGCAATGGCTGAGACGCTAACACCAGAGTTTAAAACTGCTCTGTCTCTCTGGGAGAAAGTTAAGTTTACAAAGCTGAACATACCTTGTCTCATTGGATTCAGGCAAGGTATTCCATAAAATGCACTCAGCATTTATTATTTTAGCTGGATAAATAAAGTAACAAATCCACTGCTGATTTGTGAAACTTTTCAAGAACAAAAACAAATAGAGAAATAAGACTGTGATCTTACCGGCCATATTATACCATTGTGATCTCTCTGGTCTTAGAAACAGCAAAAATAGAGAGCAAGTAGGTACTGTACATTCAGAACAAAATGTGTGCATGATTTTGTCATGGCTAGACTGGTTGTGCTTAAAATGTCAACAAGAGAGGAGAGGGATCAGAAAAAGAAAAAAGAGTGAACACAGGGCTTGTTCCTTCTCACATTATATATAAAATGATATAAAAATGTTGGCTTTGTGAAGTGTGATTCTTGCATATGCCAACATGAGGGAAGGCAGAACCAGACACCTACGCTGCTTGCACACCTAAACCTGTCTTTTTAAATGTCTGTTGGAAGGATGAGCTAATACTATATATCTTCTGTAGGTTCAGCAGATGTTTCACCTCAGATAATAAACTTACAAGATCCTGTGGAACTGAATTCTGGTGTCGAGTTCAAGCCATTTTGTATAGCAACAGGGATGCCACTTCCTAAACCTGAAGAATTCAAACTCTTGAAGCAAGATGGAACTGTCCTAAGGGTAGGCTCCTGATCGATTGCTTTCTGCTATTTCTAATGTTTATATTGTCTTTATCTGTAGTTAATACATACTATGGTTTTCAAGCATAATATGAAATTTTGGTATTCTGGGATACCCCGTTAATTTCTCAGCACATATGAAAATATGAAGTTGACCATTATAGATGCTTTTTATAGATATCACTAAACTTAAGGTATCATTGGAATACTCCAAAATGCCCAAATTTTTCAAGTCCTGTACATCTTTTGTAATTCCAGCCTGATGAAATTTCTACCAGTAATCGTTCTGAAGCCATGTTTAGAATTAATCGAATCTTGCCCGGTGATACAGGAACTTGGGTTTGCAGTGTGCAGACAGTAGCAGGAATGGCAGAGAAACCATTTAAAGTTACAGTCAAAGGTAAAATTTCTTCAAGTGTCTTTGTCTCTCTAATTTTAAGCACAGCTTTTTACTCTAGTATGGCTGAGCTTTCTGTTTTCTTCACTGCCAGAAAGTACCTGAATAAATATTTACAGTTGGAATATAAAAATAGACCCATTATAAGTGACATACTAATTATGTATATTGAAAGAATAAGTGTGATGATGAAGTTTAGAAGAAAACACAAGGGTTTTTTTTTAAATATCTTAACTGTCAGCTTTAGCGTGTAAAGCCCCATCTATTTTGTGAGCGTTTTGACGAACATCTTTCATTCTCCTAAAGATCTAAGAATAACCATAGTCTTACTGATATAGGGAGCTAAAAGGTTAGTTTAATACTTGCATTCTTGTTCAGTTCCTCCTGTGCCACAATATGCCCCAAGGCTGACAGACAGAGGACATAATTTTCTCATAATTGATATCAATGCTGAGTTACACAATGGAGATGGACCTGTTGTGTCAACAAAACTTCTGTACAAGCCAGCAAAACGTTTTCAGTCCTGGATGTCTGTAGAAGGTAAGAGGATGTTCTTTAATTTCCTTAAAGACAATCTTCACCTACCAACTGAAACATCATGTGTTTCTTTTCTTAATTAGCCTCAAAAGACTCTACAATGCATAGAAGTCAAACCTTTTGTGACTGGATGTGTGACTGTTTATCACTCTACACAATATTCATGTGGATGTGTTACACCAACAGTAGTCAAAAGTGTATATTCACTTCAGGAACAAAAGGTTTTCCCCTCCTTCCTTAGTATTAAGTGTACTCAGTTTTGGGCCCAGTTGCTTTAAACTCCCATGTAAACAGAAGGTTTTCAAAAGCAGTGGGCAATATGGAGACATGCTGGGGCATCTACTATCTTGTGTTGTGTTCATTATGCCCCTAGTGAGACAAATTGCTTACCAAAATATTTATCAGTAATGGTATGGGCAAAATGAAACCTACTTATCAATTAGATGACCTCCTCCAGATATGCTTTCAAATTTTATGCATGGCCTAAAATACTACAGGAAACATTACAGGAACTTTAACAACAGCTGTTACTAAATCAGTATAACCCAAGATCTGTGTACAGAAGGAACACTGACTAAGCAACCCAGTATTGTTTTGTCCTGAAAGGAGGGCAGATGAAGCAACCTTTGGACTGGGCTGGAGCTCAACTTAAAAGTAATTTTTTATACTTCTAATTAGTTTATTCTACTGAATCAAGAACAACAACTAAAAAGGGAACCTGAGTATCTCACCTTTTATTTTCCAAACGTTTTCTTCCATAATTTCAACATGGGCCATGGCTTAACCTTCTTTTGACTTTTATTGTCAGTAAAAGGTGCAACAAAAAGACTGGACAATCTGGAACCCAAAACTGAGTATCAGTTCTGTGTTCAGCTGAGTCGGCACGGGGAAGGTGGGGAAGGCCATCCTGGACCACAGGCCAGCTTCACAACAGCTGCACTTGGTAAGGCAATGGCTTTTCACAAATGGGGTATTTCAGCTGTTTATCTCTGCAGTCTGTTCCCTGATCCCTGCCATAACACTTTCACTTGAGCAAAGAAAGTTGCACTTGAAAACTTTGTAGAACCTTTCAAAAGAATCTCAGGCAAAGGGATATTAAAGAAAAAAAAAGGCAAAGAGAAGAAAAAAAAAAAAAAACAACAAACAAATAAAAAACAGAAGTGAAGAAAATCAGAAAAAGCAGAGCTATTATTTTCCCTGATTTAGAGATGAGGGATCTGGGAAAGGAAAATTTTTATATTTTGGCTGGTTATGCAGCAGAGTTGGAGATAAAAATCACTTTTTTGCTGTCCTTCCTCTTAGTATTAGATCAATGTACTTTAAAAATGTAGATATTTTAACAAGCAGAAAATTTTTTAGTCCCTTTAGATCCCAAACTGAATACAGACATACGGAATAAATGAGGATTGCACCAGGGCCTATCTATCAAGACAACAGTTAAAATGTGCATCTGCAACACCAATTTGTTGAAGATACCATTTTATTGGCACCATCTGTTGATAAGATACTGTGGCACTATCAAAACCTCTTAGATGTAACTTCTGCCAAATTGTGTGGGATGGCTGAGAGAATTACCTTATGTCACCCCAAACTGGGGCAAGTGGTTGGGAATAACTGGTACCCCTATTTTAGCTTAGATGCCAGACATGAAATGTTGTTCCCTGTTTCATTGTGGCTTTTCCAAGGTCTTCCTCCACCAGAAGGTATCACTCTCTTTCCAAAAAGTATGACATCACTGAATTTGTCATGGCATCCTTTAACACTGAGGACAGAGGATGATATTCGTGTTGAAGTGGAAAGGAAGAGCGTGAATGACCACGGTGACGAGAGCAGTGTTATTACTCAAGTGCCAGGAAATATGTCCACCTTGATCATTAAAGATCTTGAGCCTAGACAGCAATACATGTGCAGGGTACGGGTGAACACCAGGTCCCAAGGAGAATGGAGCAGCTATCTGTATGCATGGACTTTCAGTGACAGTAAGTGCTGATTCACATCCTTCTGTTTAATGCTTCATATTACCCCCAGTGATCAGACTAATTGTCACTTGATGACTACATTAAATGTAATGCTTTATTTTGGTAACACTTAGTTCCTGATGATGCTTGTGGTTGTTAGTGCTATTATTTGGAAAGCTCAGCATCCAAAGGAATTCTTCTGCTGGAAATTGTCAGGAACTATTAATGTGGTTTTTTTAAATGGAGAAAAAAAAGCTTGAGAATCCACGTCTTCATTTCAGTGCTACTGGTGCTTCTGACACAAAGCAGCATTTTTTCCTCCTCAGAGTGATGAGCCATCAGAATTCACTACTCCAAGCTTTTTTGTTACTCAGTTGGCTATGACAATACAGAAATAGTCAGCACTTAAAGAAGATACAATGCAATGTAAAACCCCTGTGAGCCAAGTGTAGTTAGGTGTGCTACACTGAAGACTGCCCTTGAATTCCCTGAGTGTGAGCAGTGTGCTTTCACAACACCTCAACAAAGGCCCTGTCTGAATGAAGTACCATCTGAACAGTTGTCCATGTGAATGGCTGATGGGCGACACTGCCCTTACCAGCACTGGAAAGGTGGGCTTCTTCCTCCTTAGAGGTCATGTAAGGAGGATCTCACTGAAATCCTACACGTATTAGTGGAAGTATCAATGGCTGTCATGGGACACTCCACTTTCCTGAGCTCTCACAACAAACTGCACTGAGAAACATGTAAGGGTCCTGTTACCTGGGGAAGGTACTTTACTTAGTATTCATGACTGTGTCTGCAAGTGTAGCACTCAGCCCTGGTGGTGGTTTTCTGATTACATTTCTGGAGGTGTTGGTAACAATTTCCTTTTTTTCTAACAGCCTAGCAGGTAGTTGCTCTCTGAAGCAGTGGTAGCATGGAGGCTGGGAATCTCAAGGGAATGATGATTCAGTATAGAAAGAAATTTATTCATTTTGCATTAATCTGAAAGCAAATATATTGTGCTTGCATACAGCTCAGAGGATGTGTATCTTCACCCAAGACAGTATATTGAATGCCACTCTAACCTCTGCTGGAAGTATGGAGTAGTGCTACAAGGATGGCAGCACATCAAGATCATAAAATTATTGCGTTCTGTTCCCATAGCTCATCAATAAATTCTGTTTAGCACAGCAAAAGCACTGAGGAAAATGTTTTGTTCTCCGTGGAAAGGAGAAAGAGATGGATGTACACGCCAATGCTATGTGTGTTTGTGTTTGTTCTCAGGAATCCCTCCTGCACCAAACAACATCAGGTTTTCTAACACCACAGACACATCCTCAGTCATCTCTTGGACAGCTGCTGAGGGTCATTCCATCTCCTCCATCATCATCAGCTACAAAATTTATGGCAAGGCTGAGCACAACCACATTGATATTGTCATAAAGAACACCAGCATTACACAATATCACCTCAAGGGCCTCGAGCCAGATACTGTGTACCAGGTTCAGATTAATGCCCAGAACAACATTGGCTTGAGCAACCCAAACACATCGTTTGAACTGAAGACTCTTCCAGAAACTAAAGGTTAGTTAATTTACTACATTGGCTTTGCACAAACCAGGATTGGTTGTATAAACTAAGTTTATAAACTGTGTTAGCTAAGACACTGTCATAATACTAATTTTTTAATCTGAATTTTCATTTGCTCTTAATTTTGACACACAACACAGCACCACCAAAATTTAATTCTTAGTTCACTGCATGCTATTGATGAAGTGACAACATGCACCATTTGTGTATATCCACTAAAAACGGCCCAGTGACTCAAAAATGAAAGGGACTGCATATAACAAGACCATTAGATTACTGAATATAGCCTCATCTCTGCTCTGACTGAATTCAACAGAATATGCAGGTGCTCATACATGTGAAATTCAGAGCATCCAATGTTCCTGACGTTTTTGGAAAACAAAGGGATGTATCCTTAGGTCTTTAAACAGTTAGAAGACAGGACTATTACACATTACTAATGTATTGCTAAATTCAGAATAAGCTGAAAATTATGATGAATTCTTATGTCCTTCCTCAACAGCTCCATATGAATCAAAAGGAGGCAAAATGCTGCTTATTGCTATCCTTGGCTCTGCAGGGATGACCTGTGTAACAATTCTCCTGGCCTTTCTCATCATGCTGCAGTTAAAGCGAGCCAACTTCCAGCGTCGAATGGCTCAGGCTTTCCAAAATGTGGTGGTGGGTTTCCAGCTTCCCTGTGTCAGTTTGTTTATTAACTTCAGATCATCTTTTCCTGTTTTTTCTTCCAATTTTTTTTCCCTGGCTTTCCCAAACGCTGTCTTCTCTTTATGTGTGCAATTAGTACTGTTGTAAAGCTTCTCTACTAGTGACTCCAAAGCTAAAGCCATCGCAGTTACAGGCTAGGAGGTAGAAAACTTAACTTGAAATAAGGTCTGCAGACCATTTGCTGTACTCCCTCTTCTGCCTTGTCACTCTTGTGTATGACAAGTACCAAGCCAGACAGAATAGAGGAGCCTATTCTGCCTCTCTGAAGTCCTGCCTGATTTTACAAACTACCAAATATTTAATGTTACTTTTGAGCATCAGCAGCTGCTGATACATGCTCATCCATTTTCAGCCTGGGACAGTACACTAGGGTTCTCTCAATGGCAACATCATACTGTTGGCTGTGAGAAAATTGCTGAATGAAGGTTTTAACTTCACATGAAGATACCTCTCTACACACATGTATGTATTTGTATCCTGCTGCAGTCTCTTAATCACTCCGCTTTCTCATGCTTTTCTCTGCCTTCAGAGGGGAACCTGTGGAGCAGAATGAAGCTGGCCCAAAGAGCTCCTTCATGTGTATCTAAATAAGTTGTTTCATAAACAGCAGTGGGGGGCTCAGCCAATGAGATGATCACTGCAGGCCACACAGAATAGCTTTGTCTCCTAGTCCTAACATTTTTCCCACAGCAGTATTTCATGACATTGTGTAACTGAAGAGGAGATGTCTCCTTAAGTATGGAGGAAAATCATTTCCTCTTTATATTCCCTTGCTTCTTCTTGCCTCACATTTCCTACTGAGTCTGACAAACACAATATTTAATTAAGCCTAATATGAGATAAATCTCAAACCTGAGACTTAACACTGGTTTTGAGATCAGTTTTATCACATTATTTTTGCCCATGTCCTTCATCTTCAAAATGATTATAAAACTGTTCAGGAGGCCCAGGTCCAAAAGGTACCTACACACAAATTAAAAGCCTGACTAATTTTGTGGATCCGGGCAGAGCTTCTTGTTGCACTTAAAGTAGGTATAACTGTCTAATGTACTCACTCTTGTGCATATAAGAGATGGATTGAGCGCTCTCTCTCCCCCTCCCTCTCTCTCTCTCCCTTTCTCTCTCTCTCTCTCTCTCTCTCTCTCTCTCTCTCTGTGTATGTGTGCAGATGAGTGAGCAAAGGTATTTGGGAAATGTAATCAGGGCATTGCTCAATGAAGTAGAAATCACAGTTAATATAATTTGCTTAACTCTATTGCAGAGGGAAGAGCCAGCTCTACAGTTTAACTCAGGTACTCTGACTCTGAGCAGGAAAGCCAAAAGCAGTCCAGATCCTACTATTTATCCAGTTCTTGAATGGAATGACATAAAATTTCAAGATGTGATTGGGGAAGGTAACTTTGGGCAAGTCCTGAAAGCACGCATTAAGAAAGATGGCTTACGCATGGATGCTGCAATAAAAAGGATGAAAGGTAGTAAAGACCAGGGATTCTGTGACTAAAGAGTTTTCTTGATTGTGTATTCCAAATGTTTCTCTGCCTTATAAAATGGTTACTATCCCTCTTCTCAAGCTAAAATAAATATTCAATATTGCTAATTTAATTGTATCAGGTGTTACTATGCCAGGATTTATCAACGACTGTATTTCTGCTGGGTAAAGTTGGTTTCTATTCCTCCTCAGTGGTTGATGTGATTAACTATGGTGTATTTTCGATTCATAGATCAGTATGAGCTTCACACAAGTTCATCTGCAAGGCAAGATGCATTGGACAGATAGGAGCAGAGAGCTAGTCTTGGGCCACAGCATTTGTTCATCGTGTTGACTTTAGCTATTCAGAGACAACTGCATCTATGCATCTGTATATACACATACCATGGGGATGATCATTAATTTTCTTTTTATTCATTGGGCATGACAGCTATGTTCCAGAGAGAGCTACAAAACCTACAATACTGCAAGAATGTACATGTTTTATTGTAATTCACTAGGTCATTTTCTAGGCAAATTGAAAACACTTTTAAGTGTGATGACTAATTTTAAAATAGCCAAGGTCTGCATATGGGCAGAAAAATAATCAACTGCCACGTATATGGAAGGATTTTTAAGCAGCTACTTTTCATAAGAACTGCTACAACATTTTACACTCTCAGGTAAGAAGGAGAGTGAGAGGATGTGTTAAGATGCTTCCTTTCTTTGCAGATAACTTCTACAGACACTAGTTTCTCAATTTTTTTTTTCTCTGATTGAAAAATCCTGCCTTTTCCTGTAAATACTAATGTACCTTACATGTACATACTTAATCTACCTGAAGTTTTTCTCTTTCTACTGGGGTTGAAACAGCAGTGACTCAAGCAACTCAAGAGTCCTCATAATTTAAAAAAATATTGTCATAAATTCAGTTCAAAGTAAACTATGAATTCGTGCTTTTTTGATTTTCAGAATATGCCTCAAAAGATGATCACAGAGATTTTGCTGGAGAACTTGAAGTTCTTTGTAAACTTGGACATCATCCCAACATCATCAATCTTTTGGGAGCATGTGAACATAGGGGTAAGATACTACTGAATGCATGTACTTTAAAAATTCGTTTAAAAAACCCTTCTCACAATATAGTCCACACAGTCCAGAGAAACACTAGCAGGTCTGTGTACAATGTTAAAAGATCAGATAAACTTGCGTTTGGATCTACAAGACCACATTAATACTCCAGAAATGATGTTCAACACTAGCTCTAAATTCTTCTCTACTCCTAGAAATTAGCCTGTTGGACATTTCCTTGCAGTCTGTTTTATGTTTATTTCTTTTTTTCACTCAAGGTAGTGTAAATTTCCGAAGACTATTACTGACTCTCTCTTACTTTGTGATATGCTCACTATCTGATGTTTTGTTAGGATATCTTTACCTTGCTATTGAATATGCCCCCCATGGAAATTTACTGGACTTCCTTCGGAAAAGCAGAGTACTAGAGACAGACCCAGCATTTGCTATTGCCAACAGTACTGCATCTACACTTTCCTCTCAGCAGCTCCTGCATTTTGCAGCAGATGTTGCCAGAGGGATGGACTACTTGAGCCAGAAACAGGTCAGTCTTCAACTCTCAACCCGTTGAAAGCATGGCAAATACTTCTCGGGGAATATGCCCTTTAACTAAATAAATTTTTAATTTTAGTTTCTAGAGCACACACTGAATGCAATTTATTTGGTTGTCTCTATTTAAACCTATCAAATACTATGTCATAGGGAATCACAGAAGAGGCATTAAAACTTAAAACATGGTAGTTAACTGCTTTTATTTTCAGACAAAGTTTAAAATGTTCTTGCTAGTGACATATCAAGCAATTTCTTTGTTTTATACTCTTTTTCCAAATGTGTTCAGTTTTTTTAATATAGCAGTAAAGTAATACACATCAAACTCAATGATACTGATTTCCTTATTTTATTACATTATTACATTATTATTATTATCATCATCATCATTTTAGTTTATTCATCGAGATTTGGCAGCAAGAAATATCTTGGTTGGAGAAAATTATGTTGCAAAAATAGCTGACTTTGGTTTATCAAGAGGTCAAGAAGTTTACGTTAAGAAGACCATGGTAAGGATCAAAAGAAATTGATAGAGTCTGTTTTTTAAATTTTTCTTTCCTATTTCTTAATCTGTGTTTTCATATGAACAAAAAATGCAAACTTACGGACATTACAGAACTGATTATTTAAATTTTATTAATTACCATGTAAAATATGCATGTTTATTAATATGGACATAGATACATCTCCTTGTAAATAAATCCTGTAATCCTATACCATGTCTATAATGTAAAAATGTAATTTTGGATTATTTATATGAATATGGATGACAGTAGAACAGATGAGTCAAGCTGGCCTAATTCTATTGAACAAGGCCAAAGTTAGCAAGAAGGTAACCAGACACACATCAGGATGTGTCTAGAGCTAATGCTTTGGAAGATCTGAGAGAGGAAGATATGTAAAAAGCATCTTGTAGCTATAGACTACAAATAGCCCTGTGTTGTCGTGGCACCAGGATGGTCAGAGGCATCCTCAGAGGTATTGTTTATATTTCACCTTGATGCTGATTGAATAATCTTTTTATTAGCTTTCATGTGAACTGTTCCTTTGGGAAGAAAATCCTATCATCATAGGATCATGGAATGATTTGTTTGGAAAGGCACCTTCAAGACTATCTAGTTCCAACCCCACCTTTCACTAGACCAGGTTGCTCAGAGCCCCATCCAACTTGGCCTTGAACACTCCCACACCCACAACTTCTCTGGGCAACCTGTTGCAGTGCCTCACCAATCTCATAATAAAGAATTTCTTCTGTAAAACTGCACAAGTTTAGTAATTTTATTTACTTGATAAAGTTTACTTGCATAAAGTCAGTTTTCATTGAGGTAACATAGAATGATTGTTGGCATACAAACTGCAATATTGCCTTACCAAGAACTGAAAAATGAATTTTCATGAAATCATTTCCAGGGACGGCTTCCAGTACGATGGATGGCAATTGAATCCTTGAATTACAGTGTTTACACCACAAATAGTGATGTGTAAGTATATTTTCAAGTGGCATTTTTTTAAACAAATAAATAAATTTCCGTATCAAGGGAAGTTTGACAGCTATCATGAGACATCCACTCTTAACTCAAAATCCTCAGTAGTCATGTCACTATGAGTGAGCAATGGAAGCATAAATAATCCCATAACAAAAAAGTTCTATTTCTTTCTTCATCAGGGTCTGATCAAGTTCAGCCTACTTGGATGTGCCCCACAACTTTAGCTGTACTTCTCATTCAAAATTGGAGACCTGATGAATATTTGGGAAACACAGAGGAAATTTGTATTTTATTTAGGAACCTAGAAATAGTATTTGGAAAAGCAGTTCTGTAATTACAGTATTTGCTGAAAGCTCACAACCTGATAAAGGTCTTTGGTTGACTCAGAGTGAATTATTTTGCTAATTTTTCTGTTTTCTGATTCTACAAGCCCCACTATTATAAAAAAACATTATAAAAAATACAGAAAAAGATATCCCATTTCTCTGTCTTCCCTGAATACTTGCAAAACTACCTACCATTTAAAAATATTAATTCTTGTTGCATTCTTGTTGCATTCTTGTTGCACTTCGTAATATCCCTCTCTTGCAGATGGTCATATGGTGTCCTCTTATGGGAAATTGTTAGTTTAGGTAAGTATCTGAATTTTGTACTGCAGTTAAACAATTTGCACCAAGGCAGCTCTATTCACTCAGTCTTTTAAAAACTATTGCTTCACAATAGTTTTCAATTTCCTTTCTGTTTTATTCTACTACATTTTATTTAGGTTCAGTAGGCTTGGAAATGCAATTGTCAAATTTTTAATTCAGGTACCATTTTAAATGAGAAAGAACCATAACGACCATGCTTTCATCACACTATAAAACCCAGGCCAGACCTAAACAGAAATTCCAGGATATGATATATAGCCTTAATACAACATGTTCTGAGTTTAGTGGGTGGCTTTTCTCAGCTTTCCTGCATTTTAAATCAAGACTTCTATTTCAATGATATTGCAGGGTAGGGGATTAATCACCTCCTACTCCAAATATTAATGAAGAAAATTTTTGAACATTAGCCTTCAAATAAAATTTAGAGTTCATTTCTTCAGACACCTCTACCCATGACGATTGTGATACACCCTTGCACCTCTCAAAATCATTGTGTTACACCTCTCTTGTGATTTGCCCTGGAGGTGTGTCCATGGTGATCCTACTGGCCAGGAGATGCTGCTGACTGAGGTGCACGTTGCCAACCGGACTCTGGATTTCTCCTTTATTCCTGGCTTTCCTTACTAAATGAGTTTGCAATAAATATGGATGCAGTGTGGAAAAATCAAAAGTCTAAGTAACCAAATAGCTGCAGAAAGGGGCAAAACCAGCTGACAGTAAGAGCTCCATGAGTCCATACAAGATTTTATTATGATGATGCTAAGGAAGGAATTACTTGCCCAGTGACATCAATGCTATTGAAACAAACACTTTGAAGACTATCAGATCCTGGCCCTCAGACTTGTAGAGAAAACTAGGCCAGCCACACACAAGAGAAGATTGACACTTAAGTTTCATTATTCTCCTCCATATTGTGCATCAAGCAGTAAGGAAGCATTAACAATAAAAATGCAGCTGCAAAATATTCCCTAATTTTGGATTAATTTAGCAGTCAGGATGCCAGTCATACCTTTCCATTTCTACTACGAAATTAAACTTTCTTTTGAAACCTGCTTCTGTTCATGACAATGGTTAAACTTTAGGTGGAACACCATATTGTGGAATGACATGTGCAGAACTATATGAAAAGCTCCCTCAAGGGTACCGACTGGAAAAGCCTCTTAACTGTGACGATGAAGTGTGAGTATTGCTTCAGAAAAAAACACAAAAAGAAACAGAATAATGCAACCTCAGCTATAGAAAACAGATGATTTCTACAAGAAACTAACATTTTTTTTTTTACTGGAAATTATAAAAGCTACATTAAAAAATTAAAAAGTGCACAAGTCCTTTTGTACACAGCATACACTGTTAATTTTCCATGAATACTTTCCAGGCTCTCTGTTTCAGCCAGTTGTCCTGTTCTTTACACAACATGCCAGGGTTTTAGCTCAAAGGGAGCTTTTTGATAATTCCAGAGTAAAATAAGTTCTTTTCAGTAACCAACTATGGAAAACGTAACTCCAGCTATGTAGAAATCCATTTCCCTCTGAAAAGTGGAATGTGCACAATCTTTAAATTATCAAAAATTTGTATCTTGAACCTATGTACCTACACTATCAAATACTGGTGTTGGGTTTTTAAAGGTATGACCTAATGAGACAGTGCTGGAAAGAGAAACCATATGAAAGACCATCATTTGCTCAGATACTGGTGTCACTGAACAGGATGTTAGAAGACAGGAAGGTAAGAATAAAACTCTGTCTTATATAAATAAATAAATAAATAAATATATTTTTATATAAACACATAAATATAGAAATATACTTATATATAAATATATAAATATGTAAATATAGAAATATAGAAATATAAAAATATAGAAATATAGAAATATATATACTTGTATAATTAGGCTATGCATAATTTCAATATTATTTAGGGTTCTTGAGGTAATGCACCTTCTCTGTTTATTTCCTTTCCAGACCTATGTGAACACTACCCTATATGAGAAATTTACTTATGCAGGCATTGATTGCTCCGCTGAAGAAGCTGCTTAAGATGGGACAAATCTTCATTCATCAGTGATGTATTACAGAAAACCAAAATTCAATCTGCTGGAGCCCAAAATGTGAAGTGCTGTGCAGAACTGTGTATAGCTCTAACTATATATAATACAGCAATACTGTTTTACCACAGTTATGTGTGTGTATATCACACAGTAATCTCTGCCTTCACAGGCTGTAGGAGTGTATATACTGTCCAAAACAGGTTTAGATTGAAGTAATGAAATCTGTTGTTTCATACGCAGGGTTTTCTTTTTTCCTCGTCATGTAGATGTAATGTCTACATACATATTGTAATGCATTAGGTATTGCCATCTTAGAGGTTTTGTTTTATATTTTCCAAGAGCTACTCATAGCCAAGTGGTAACTTATTGCAGTATTCCATATACATTTCATTGTGTTTGAAACAAAAATGCTGGGCAGCTGAAGTGCAGTGACGGAAGTTGTAAGCCAGTGTGCTCAACAAGGATAATTAAGACAGACTCTAGTTTGAATGCAAAAGTCAGCTAGTAGAAATAATACAGTCAAAGTTCTGTTGACACTTGTAAGATATAAGGCATGCTATTGCTCTTTCATTGCCTAGTGTGACTATCAGTTTTTGCCCATATGCAAAATATACATTTATTTTGAAGTGTTTAATGCTATCAGAGGCAGCCATACAGCAATATTCATGAAGTGTAATGTTGAGAAGCCTACTACATATTGTAAACCACATTTTTACAACTCGCTTGGATATACAGGAGATTTATTCCATTTGTATTTAATTTAATAATTTCACTGCATAACTATAAATGACTACCTGTTATATACAAGCAGGGCTTACTTATTTTTGTTGATTTTACCCTCTCATTCTGTCTGCAGTGTGGTATGGCCTCTTAAAAATATCGTACTCAAATGCTTCAAAACAGGCATATTTGACCTGCCAGAAAGGTCCCTAATCCTTAGGTAAGAAAAGTAGATGCAGGATTGGCTTCAACTTCTGGTGCCAAGCCAACTACAAACGATTTGGTGGAATTACCCTATCGAAATTTCCACATATTAGCCAACTTCATCTTTTGCACATATTTTCCCCCCTTGCACTTGACTTACCAGCTCATAACGTCCATCAGACTACAGTGACTTCCCAGCTGCGTGCAACAGGTCATCCCCTAGGACTTGGAGAAAGATGCTTGAGAGAGTGCAAGATTTCCCCTTCTGATTCTTACTTTGTGGATGGATATGTGATTGCTTACAAGGTGGGGGTATCACAGCAGAATACAGAGTAACATTAATGACATACACCAGACTAACTCAAACAGAAAGCACCAAGAGCCCTATTAAAAGGGAAGAAGCCAACAGACAAGGGTGCTGAGATGACTTGTGTGGCCTTGAGATAGGCAGAACTTGCACTGTAAATCAGGTGCTAGATGTAAACTAGGAGTTTATTGTTGGGGATTAATATAAGTTTACTTATAGAATATTAGAAATTATCTGTGTAGGTTTAAGATTAATTGTAACTTGCTTTCACCTTAGCCAGGAGAGGGCCCTGCTCAAAGCTTAGCATAGGTGAACTTTAAATGAATTCTGTTATCATAATGGCTAAGCAGGGGAGAAAACAGAGAAAGACTGGTTATCTTCAGGTTAGGGCTGAGACCCTGGAGGGCCCCAAGACTGTCCCAAGCTGGAAGATAAGAGCAATTAATGGCACATGAACATGGAGAATCCAATGAGGTGTTACAAGATCCCAGACCATAAATCCCCATAGGACTAAGAGGCTCAAGCAGGGCACATGATGAGTGTGTGAAGGTCGGGTACACAGACTGTAAGGGTATAAAGGCCCAGGGATTTCTTTGGTCAGGGTCCCTCTCTGGTGGCACTCAGCTCAAACTGAAATAAACCAACTCTGCCTTAGAACCCAGAGTTTGATCTTTTCTTTCACGTTTACCAACAGCACACAGATTCACTGGAGCACTGCAGCAAAGGACAGCTCAAAAAAAAACAAAAGCAAAGAAACAAACAAACAAACAAAACCCACCCAAAGAAAACAAACAAACAAAACCAAACCAAAGCAAACCAAACCAAAAACAAGAACAGAAAAACAAACAAACAAACAAAAAAAAAACCACCAAAAAAAACCCCACCAAAAAACAAAAAACAAAAACAAACAGGAAAAAAGAGAGCAACCAATTCCACCACATTTTTCAAAAGGTTCTACTTGGCCAGTGAATTTTGAAGCATGGGCATTGTAATTGCAGTTGTGTGGTAAGTGAATCAACTGAAATAAAAGATATAAACCTGGGACCCTGGCAAACCGGGCACTGTGAAGATGCAAATTAGCACATTGCAAAGTAAATTTCATTTCTAGCCATAATTCTTGGTTGGTCTGAGATCTTTGCCATAAAAGTTGAAGTCCTTCAGGACTGGACTTTCGCCCTCAAATATCCTCTGTGTACTGTGAACCCGATCTCCTAACCCTCGTCTTTGGTCACTGCCTATCCTTGGATACCATTGCTTTTGGATACTGCTTCATGGACCATGCAGATTAAAGGATATCACTGGCAAACCATCGCACCTGCCTGTTTATTAATACAGCCACGCTATTACCTGGCTAAGCCAGTGATGTTCTTGTAAGGGGAGAACACCCAAGGAACACCACACAGTTGAACTACATTCTTACCAATCAGTGAGTTGAATAAAAATGTACCTCCAAGGGTGTTTTCTAGAATTCCAGGCAAAGCTGGCTAACAATATCTGCTAAAATTGCTCCATTTCCTGTACAAAATTTTTCACAGGTACAAAGAGGTTCTTGTCTCATACTATCAAACATTTCTAACAAGCAGACACAAATTACTATTTTGCTACTTGATGTGAACCACTCCTTCTGTGACAAATTTTTACCTGGACCATTATGTCACAGAAATTCAATAGCACTTAATACTGTCTGCATTTTAAGTGCTTAAGTCCTACTGTAAATTTACCTGAAGGACACTTAGCTCTCCTTATAAATATTCTTCTTATATTCTCCTACGTAGTAGCACATAAAAATTTTCTAAATTTGTTCTCTGGACATATCTGTGTACTGTAGGAAACTGGCTGTAATGGATGAAAAGAAAGCAAGAAAAAACAGTTTAAACAGAATGTAGAATTAAGAACATAGCACTTGGTGGTGCTAGGAAACCATCAATTCAAAACGTACAAGCCCCATCAAAACAGGAGCTATGAGGCAGAGACTAGGTGGACAGGCTACAGGAAGGTGGGCTTAGAAAAACAGTGGAACCACAATACTGCCAATATTTAGAACCATCATTCCCTGTTGACTCACTTTTTAACAAGTTCTTGCCTCCTTTGTAAACATACATTGATCAGGATCAATGGCAGTTTATTGCACCTGCACAGCTGAGAGGCCTTTTCCCCTGCTGCTGTGCTGCAAGCCGATTTAACAGCATTGCCTAACAGGGACATAGAGGGAGGGGACCTAGAGCAAATGACTCTGTGCCACTTCATCTCAAAGGTCAAAACTCTCAGCAGACACAGGTGGAAGAGACCTGCACACCGCACTTCCTGTTTGTTGTGTTGATGCACGGCTGGCCGGCCCAGCTTTCATTGGTGGAGAATAACAACAAGGGACAGCTCCCTCACACCCCTGCAGCCCAGAGATTTGCAGGACACCATCAGCACCCAGCTTCGAAAGTGACGGGTTCTGCTGGGATGGAAGCTGCCCACCAAATCCTCGCTGACTTCAGCAGCAGCAGCAGCAGCAGCAGCAGCAGCAGTGCCCTCATCTGATCCCTGGTTCTGGAGCTGAGCTGGACAAAGGACACACACACAGAGCACACTGCCCCTGAAGGACCTGACTTTGGAAACAACCACCTGCCACTGCTCCCTGTTGTTTGCAGTAGGGTCACAGCAGCCTGAGGCACCAGACAGCCCTCAATGTCACCTGGGACAGTAGATGACAGGCCCTGGCCTCCAAGACCAAAGACAGGGGAGAGTCATTCTCCAGACTCAGCTTCCAGACTGAAAAGGCTGCGGTCAGCAGCCCCCTCTAAGGGCAGACCAATGAGGCTCTGCTGCACTTTAGCTGTGCCACGCAGCTACACAGCCCTGGGGAGCAGCTGCCAAGCACAGGGACAAGAGAAGGCACAGAACGAGGGACAAACCCAGTCAAGCACAGAGACTTTTCATGATTGCTGAGCCCCAGACCGTCCCCGAGTGTGATGTCACCCACGAGTCTTTCTCTGCCGACAAAGAGCAGGTCCAGCAGGTGCCTTCCCTCGTTGGCCAGGCACCTCCCAGGCGGTTTCCTCTCCACTCTCCTGTAGTGCCAGCAGATGTGCCCATCTTCTTTGGATCCACTTGCAGAGCCTCGTACCTATTAGCCACGGCCACCTGGGAAGCGGGAGCAGTCACAGAGGAGACATGCCCGCTGTACTTGGCCGGAGTCAAAAGCCTCTATGTGCACAGCTGAAAGCCTCTAACTCCACAGGATGTTTTGGCTGCCCTGCTCTTCATTGGCTTTTGCCTGGAAATGCAATTGGACGTTCTTTCTCATGCAGAAACGGACAGCCGGGAAACCCTGGACTGTGCGAGGTATTCCAAAGGCAGCGTAGCTGGGAGTTGACAACAAAGGAAGGAGGCTGTTCCCAATTCCAGACCACACTAGATGGCCGACAGGAGGGACATTCCATCTTTAAGAAAGAATGGCAAATTCAGAAGTGAATGTAGAGTAGTATTCCCAGAGTGACAAGGAAGGGAATCTTACAACAGACTTGAGGGTTTCTAGTATTTTTATTGAGAGTCTGGCTGCGAGTTGACATTGGAGAAAGTAATTCTGAAATGCTCCTGGTCATCTCCTCTGCTTCCTTCATTACTTTGCTGCAGGGATGCCAGCAATCGGGCTTCAGAAGAAGCTGGAGAGAGGCTCCGCTAATTTGAGAAATGGATGCTGTCCAAAGGAAACAGAAACAAAAGAAACCAATTTAAAAGACACAAAGGAAAAAGGAACCATGATTTTCCAAGCTGACCTTCTAAGAGGCTCAAGCTGGATTCCTCTAGCGCCAGAAACACACAGACACAAGTGGCAGAGTACAGATGGACTCAGCTCTGGCTTGCAGGAAGAGCAGTGCCTGCCTTGGCATGCCCCCCCTCCTGTGCTGCCTGCCATCTTCCTCCACAGCAGGGGCAGCTAAGGAAGTGGCCCAGTCACCAGCTCCTGTCTGCCACAAAACCTGGCAGCAAAGCTGCAGCAGTTCTCATCGACTTGAGTGGGCCAGGCAGTGCATGGGGCTGGCACAAATCCTGCTCAGCTGTCCCCGTTTGGCTGGCAGAAAGCTCGAAGAGTGGAGCAGGAGGGACAAGCTGGGTGCCCTGGGATGCTCACAGTCAGCCTCCCACCGCCCCTCTCTTCCCACACACCAATCTAGAACCGCTTGGCAGGGATTTCTTCTGCTGTGCTCTTCAAGCCCCACATCGGGCCTTCATCCCCAGCACTACAGTACTTCAGTTCCTTTGCTACCAGGGAAACCTGAATCCACCACCCAAGAGCAAAAGAGGGCCTTGCAAATGACCAGAAGGTGGGAGCTGTCCTGTCCGGAACGGCGGTGAGAATTGGGCTTGCTTAGCCTGCAGAATGGCAAGCCCTGGGGAGACCTTTCAATATTTGAAGGGCTTCTAAGAAAGATGGGGATACATCTATTAGCAGGGCCCATTACAACAGGACAAGAGGGAATGATGCCAAGCTAAAAGAGAGTCCATTCAGATTGCCTCTAAGGAAGAAACTCTTTACCAGGACAGTCCTGAAATGCTGGCACAGCTTACCCAGAGAGCTGGGAGGTGCCCCACACTTGGCAACATTCAAGGACATGTTGGCTGGGGCTCTAAGCAACCTAACCTGCTTGAAGATGCCCTTGCCAGTGGCAGGGAGTTTAGGCTAAATGACCTTCACTGGTCCATTCTAACCTCAACTAGTCCTGGATCCTACTTGGTTTTCATTTGAAAAGCGCCCAGAGAGGAGATTATTATCGGGAAGCCCATCCAATGCCCTGGAGTTTGGCCAAGGAGCAAAGCCTGACTGGGAGCAGCTGTTTGGCTGCAGCCGCTTTGCATTGTACCTGCAGAAGTTCCTCGGCAGAGCCTCGCCTGTGCACATCCATCTGCAGGCAGCAGCCCAGAAATTCACACAAGCCAGAGGGTAGCCTGAGCTTGTGCAGATACGGTGCCCCTCGCTTGCCTATCAGGTATTTGGCCTGAAGTAAATGGAAACACAAGAACTCTGTGTGATCTTTCCACATCCTTAAGTGCTCACCTTGAGCCCATATTTTACGCTGCAGTTTGCAGTGGCAATTTCTTGCCTAGCAGATGGTAAGAGATGAACCTTCCCAACCAGAATAAAAAAGGCCTCAATGCAGCCCCAGCTATTGCAACCTTCAACAGGTCTTGCCTTGGAAGTTTATGTGGGCCCCAGGGACATTTGACAAGTGGGCCTTGGTGGAACTAGTTCCAGCTGTGGGAATGGGATTTTGTCTAATCCCGTTGTGACAGAGCAGTAGGACAGCGGCATCTGAGCGTATTTGCACCTTACCGTGTCCTGGGTTTTCCAAATATAAGGAGCCCTTCCTTTGGCCATTTCTATTCCCACGATGCCAAGGGACCAGGTGTCCACTTTGGGGCCGTATGGCTCTCCTCTCACAACCTCGGGCGCCATCCAGCAGGTGGTCCCGACCATCGACCTCCGTTTACTGCGCTCAGGGACGAGCACAGCACAGAGGCCAAAATCAGCTGAGGAGAAAAAGAAACACTGCTTCAAGGAGGAAACCAAGGAAAAGAGTTCCTCTCTCTAAGTCTCAGAATGCAGTGCGGAATCCAGCTGCAAAAGCAGCTGTGCTCTCCTTCCTCAGGGCTGAAGCCAAGGACATGGGCAACTGTCCACTTAGCAACCCCCCGCCCCCCCACTATTCACACCGTGGCTTTTCTTCATTCACCTGGTGGTTTACACTGTAACTCCCTCCTTCCGGAAGGAGCACAAAGCACAAAGCAAACCTACTCTTGACACCTTGTTTCCTTTCTAGACCTCTCAGCACCTTGCAGCTGCGCCCTGAGCTTGCAGCAGTGCCCTGTGCACTCTCACCAGCACCACTGCCGGGCACCTGGCAGCCACTCAAAAGCAGCCCCACATTGCCTCCCCGGGGAGCGGCTCCTGAGCAGGAACACCCACCTAACTTGACGGAGCCGTCCCGGCCCAGAAGGATGTTGCTGCTTTTGATGTCTCTGTGGATCACCTGGTTGGCATGAAGGAAAGCCAGGCCTTGCAGGCACTGAGAGAGAAAAAAGAAAGAGGAGGACAAAAGTTGGCCTGATCCGACGTCATCACACGCTTTAAAGGAAACTGCTCCTGAAGATTGACAGATGTCACAGGAACAGTGAGTGCTGCCAAGAGGAAGAGCTTGCCGCTGCATCCCTAGGAGAGCAGCATCTTTCCAAGGGAAGGCATATTCCTTTCTGAGGGGGAAACATCAGTCGTTGCAGGAGACTGTGCCCTGCAAAGCCAGTGCAATGACTGCTGCTACAGCGAATGCGCTCTCCCCATCCTGAGGACAAGCAACGGTTTTCCAAAAAAGGAAAAATCCCTGCCTCAGGTACCAAGGGGATCATTGTGAGGAGAGAGACCAGAGGACGAGGGTCGAAGTAGCTCATGTGTCAGTTTTCAGCAGCAAGCAGCATGGTGGGTGCCATGCCATCCTTTGAAGCTGAGACCTGTGATAGCAGAGTCTCTCTTTGCCTTTGCTGTTGGTTTAACACTGGCACATCCAGAAGCTTTCTGCATTGACTTCTTTGCAATTACAGGCAGAAAATGAAAATGAAGAAGAGACAGAGCTCAACACCAGTAGATAAGAGAAATTAGCAGACTATAGTAAGGGCAGGGACACCGGCAGGCAGTGCAGTGCAGATGCTCGCTCTTCTCTGAACAATAAGAGCAGCACAGAAAGCAAGCTCTGAACACGGAATCACTCACTTAGCAGCGCTTTCAAAGGACGAGCCTGTCCAAGGCATCCAAAGTACAAGCAGGATCCCTTACCTCCCGACAGACAGTTGCTATGTGTCCTACAACCATCCTTTTCTGGCTCACCACTGTAGCTAAAGAGCCTCCGTCCATGTACTCCAGCACCAGCCAGACATCCCCATTTTCCAGGTAGCTGGAAGATGAAAACAACAGAGTGGGGCTGAATGTGCACAGTTAAATTGCTGCACCGAAGAAATGCCTACAGTAGAGTTTTGTTTCCAGGTCACACGTAAATGAGGATGGAATGAAATGAAGACACGCTCCACCTAGACTATCCAGTGCTTGCAATCTGTGCCGTCTCAATGAGGAACACACATCCGCACAGAAGGAGACGGCTTAGGTGGCAAGCAGGGGAAAAAAGTCACTTTTGCCATGGCAAAGATAAATCTGGAAGCAGACACATCCCAGCAGCTGCTTCCTCATCTTCATACACAAATCCCACCATTAATTCCAGCAACGAGGAGACACGGTTTTCACAGCTTTTACCCACGACACGGGGGTGTGCAGCACTGCCGACACCCTTTGGAAAACCTTGCATAGAGGACAGTCACAAACATGAAAAACCACTTCAAACCTGGCAAATGATGTTTCTCTTAGCCTAGTCTTTTGGCATGCAAGGCAATGGAAAATAGTGAAAACAGTGCATGGGAAATCATTTCTGTGTTGGTTTCCCAGACCTCCTCCTCCAACATCCGGAAAAAATCACACCCCGAAACAGCAAAAGAACATGCAGCGAGTGAACGTGCAAGCTGCTGGCTCAGTAAGAGAGCCACGCTTCTGAGGACTATCTTCAAGCTGTCTCTTGCAGGAACCACGAATGAGGACAAAATGCTATCTCCTCCTATGCCTGCTACAGGAGTGGACTGATGTTCGTAGAAAGATCAATTTTCTGCCAGTGAGTAAAGAGCTTTTAAACCTCTGCCTTGCAAGTATGGAAACGAACATTCCCAGAAAAAGACCAGAACTACTTACCTTTCTAGGTAGGTAACAATATTGGGGTTCTTCTTTTCCCTTATCACCAGGAGTTCTTTTAAAACCTCCTCGCAGCCCTGGTGCTGGAGATCAATTTGCTTTACGGCCACCTACAACCGTGTTGGGAGCCGTTAGGAACAGACATTACAAGAGCCTCTTTCTTCACACGCTGGCGGGCCAGGATGCCTTTTGCCCTCAGTTGAAAGGGACTCTCAACATCAACCACAAAGCAACAACAACACTCTCTGCACACACAGAATTCTCAAATGGCCCTTGTTTATCACCACTATTCTCATTTACACATGTTTTGCGAGTCAAAAGCAATTTTCCTCAATTTTGCTCTTTGCTCGATTGTGAAAAGAAATGGAAACCGCTGAAAATACATTAGCATTTCTAGGGGCTTTGACCAGCGTTTCAGAAAGTGCTGCCATTCTTGACTGTGCACCAAAGCGCACGTATACATTAGGGAGAAAATGCTGTCCAAAAAGAACTCCAAGACGACTCAAAATAGAGTTACAATCCTAGCACATCCTAACTTCTTCCGTTTGCATTTTGCATCACTGAAGAACATTCTTGGACACAGTTTAAACTTGTAGTTCTTTAGTGGATTTAAAAAGGAAGAACCCTTTCTGTGGTACACTATGGACACACCCCAGGTTATAAGCGGGCTTTAGTCCTTTTGGACGCCTTATAGACCTCCCTCCAAGTGCGGTTCCTGAGCGCAGCACTGTAGGTGGATAAAGCAATTACCAGGACGATGGAGTTGTGTTTGCTGAGAGCCAGAAATGAGAATTCACGACTTTCAAATTTTAGCCCCAAAGAGCACGGGGACTCTCCAAAACACCCCTATTTGCACTGTGCAGTACAAACAGCATCTCTGTAATGGGATGTCACCGACACAGGACCAACACAAGGCTGTGTTCTTTAAGGCTCTTCATCAGCTTCTTCTCATCGATCTCTGTGTGTGTAGGTTGGGGTGTGTGCATGTGTGTGCGTGTGCATGTGTGCCAGGTTCCCTAGGTGTGAAAAGCAAAAGTGCTCCCCAGACAAGATCTCTCTTTCTTTAGATCTTGCATTATATTTTCCAACTGAACCATGTGATGTAAAACAATGGGAAATGCTATTTGTGTCTGAACCTCGGCTAAAGAGGAATTGGGCCAGAATGATGGCTGTTGCAGGCAGCTAATCTATGCATATTTATCCTGTAAATCCAAGCAGGTGTGTCCTTCTCTGAAAGATACCACTGCCATCCTAGCACTCAGTCAGGCAGGTAGGAAGGACAAAGTCTGTTCAAAATGCAGCGACAGCCTTGGCTGCCAAGACAAGCAGCCCACAGCTCTGGCCACAGATAACATCACAAGGGAAAAGCACTCAAGGGTTGCAAAGTATTCATGGGCTGTTGGCACTTACCGCTCGTCCTGTGGCAGCTTCCAAGGCCTTATAAACGGTTCCAAAACTCCTAGAAACAGAACAGCGGCAAAAACAGAGAAGCGATTGAGTGCTGAGGAGCAAAAGGCTGCCCAGGCAGGAGCACTCTGCTGCCTGCATTGTTTTGCAAACACAAGAGTTCATCTATTCTTTAGCTAAAAGCACAGCAGCCCAGCAGCCCTCTGCCATGCAGCGTGCCCAAGAGATAAGCGGGATCCAAAAGGAAGACAAAGGGCTGCTACAAATCCCAAATGTACACACTAGATTGTGGAGGCAGGGGTTTTCTTTGCCTTTTTTTTTCTGTCTGTGCCTGTCTCGAGCCTTTCTAGGCACTGAAACACACAGTCTTGTTGGGCCTTCTCACCACTCTCTTTTGATTCTCTCTACAAAACTCAGGCAACGCCACACAGCCTTTCTTCTTGTCCTGACCACTGAATATTGTTTTCCACAAAATAATGTAAAGAAATACTACTGAGAGCTCTTATCTGACACCTATCATGTGGGAAGCTGCTCTCATGAGTTTTTTCTTCCTGAATCAGTGTGGCCGTAGTACTTTGAATCATACAAAACCATGTCTCCTCAGAAAATAAGCAAACTGGTGCCATGCACTCGAGGGACAGGAGGGCTTCCAGGTCCTGCTCCTTGAGGCAGGCAAGACATTGCCAGCATCCAGTTCTCTTTGATGATACCCAGTGGTCAGTACTGAGACAGAAACAATCTAAAGCCAGGGTCCGAAGATGCCTGCAGCTTGCCTGACTTCCCACTGGATATTACACCAGCAAAACAGCTGGCCCATGGCTCTGTAGAAGTAAGTGTGGCTGCACTCACCCACTGCCAATAACTTCCCATCCGGTGTATTCCTTTTCCAGATTCCCCATGCTCACAACATGCCCTGAAAGAAAACAAATGCAAGAAGCAAACTTCAAAACAGAGTTCCTGACTTCCAGGAGATCTCAAACGCAGCTCCACTCTCTGGGACTCTGAGCAATTTATGGTCACTTGGCTAACAACCACGGCAACAACGACAACAAGAGCCCCAGCAAGACAGGCAGCTCTGTAGCACACGTGGCCTGCATGGAGTCAGGTTCCCCACACTCCTTTGACGGGTTACCTTGAGAAAAAACCAAGCCCGTGGAGACACCATCCCAGTGAACAGAGATCAGAAAAGAACAGGCACCCAGGCAACTGGTTGTCATCTATAAACGGGAAGGAGAGCTGAAAACTCATGAGTCTTCCCTTTCTTGGGAATAAACACTCTCTTGTGAGGTTCAACAAAAGGTTTCATACTCGCAAAGATTAAAGGCACCCTGGGATCTGGGATGGATTTTTTTCACCAGCTGCTTTCAACTGAGCAAAAAGAATATTGAGGAGTGGTTTCTAGGAGAGGAGAGGGCCTTCTCTACCTCTCAGCACTTTGCCTAAAAAATGCCTTGACATTTTCAAAGAACAGCAGCTCATATAAATCCAAGAGCTGTGGCTGTAAGAATTGGGATCCCCTTCATTTATGAGCAGGCTAAGTTCTGAAGACAATTTTGCCCATTCCCCCTGTACTGAAGAACTACACAGCTCGTCTTCAGCCTGAGGTGCAGCACTCACTAGCCCTGCACTCGGCCGTAGAACACGTGCCCCATCGTCCCAAATGGGCACAGCTGAGACGCGTGACAAGGACAGTGCCGCTCCACAGGCGCTGCCATGACACAGACACCTGCCCAAATGAGATGCTGATCCTTCCACCAGTCCAGGCAAAGCTGCAGCAATGGGCTGGCAGCTGAAATCTCACAGCTAAGGAAGGCTCCAGCCTCTGCACTCACATCAGCCATCAGTGGCAGGGCACGTATGACAAAAAGGCTGCCTAAGCCCACACATGGGCACTGACAACCACTGGGAAGAAGCCAGAGCCAGAGCGAGCTCCCTTACGAGGAGTGTTGACCCCACTCAAGACAGAATATGATTGTCTCTGTGTTCAGACACATGGAGGAAGAGATCAATCCACCTTTTGTCCCAACGGCTGATGGCAGACACTGAGTAAAACGGGCTGTGTTCTGTACCTGACCAGGTAATCTCTGACAGCACAGCACTGGCAGTTATTAGCGGTTCCAAGAAGCAGCTTTGTTGGTTGTACTGCAGAGTCACCAAGGCCCCGGTGTGCTTTCCTAGAGTATGATCTGTGCTGGCATTCAGGCTGCTGCTTACTATTCCAAGAGCATTCACGGGCTGGGCATTAGCCGTGACAAAGTGCCCATGGCCGGAGCGACATGCAGCAGAGGGGCTGCAAGCTTGCTCCTGACAATTGCCTGCAAGGCAGTTTCATCTGACCATGCCACATAGATGAGTCTCTTTGATGCATTTCCTAAGCATGCAACGAACATATCAAAGAGGGACTGTAAAAAAAGGACCCTGCTTTTCTTCCTTTGCTGCACTTGACAAAGACCTCTTCTGTGGCAATCCTTACAATTCAGAAATCCTTCATTCTTAAATTCCTTGAAACCCTTAAAAGGCCTCAGAAACAGCAGAACTGCAATTAGAGCTAAGCAGTAATCAGCAGAAAAGTTATATGAAAAGTAGAAAGAAAGGATAACTAGAAAAATGGTCATTGTATTAACGCTTGGCTGAAAGAACTCTTTAAGCTGCAGAAAATTGTATCTAGCAAAATATCAGCAAGGTCTAAGCTTAATATTGGAGCTCTGTGCATTGTATTCTAAGGCTTACAAGTGGGTATTGTATTCAAAGTAAGCAAGCATTGCTCAACCAAAGGTACATGTACTGATAGTGGTTAGATGCAACTACTGTCAATACGCTTCTCCTTTTTGTGACTGGTCAAGAAACTTTCAAAGGCCGTTGTAACATCACGTCCTGCGGCTGCTGCCGAGGACATGAGCTGCTGACATCTTCCCGTTGTGCCACCTGTGCAATCAGACTAATGCTTGAAAGAAAACAAAACAGCTCGAGACGCGTTCCACAGCAGGCCCGTCCCGTTCATGCTTCTGTGCTTAAATCCCTAACCAACACTCTTCCTCTCTGCTTCCTAGCGATTGTTCTAAGAATATAAATTTTGAACATTTGGGGTCTACTGAAATAACCTCTTCCTCTCTTATTTGTGCTGTTACCTGATGTTCTTTTCAAGGAGGTCGGACTAACCAAAAGGTAGAATTCCTATCAAAATGAGCTGTAGAAGGAATTGTAGAAGGACTAACGGTCATAAACCCAACACCAGGGTGAAACCAGCCCCACAGCCAATCGATTCCTCTGAAGTATTCTGTCTGCAATGACTGGTGACAAGTCAGGACTTGAAGGGCCATCTAGGAAGCCAGCAATTCTGATCCATTTGGCCAGACTAGCACACAAGCATTCACTGCGGCATTTGCTGCTGCTCGGGAAACACTCCCCCCGCTTTTGCTTTTGCTGCATAGGGAAGCACAGGCAAAGCCCAGCCTCTCCCAGCTGCCCTCAAAGGCAAAAGGAACGCCCCAAGTGCTCCCTGGCTGCCTCCAAGCACAACAACAGCTTCTCTAGGGAGTCCAAAATGTCTGTGTGACACCAAAGTGAGGAAGAACACGTGGTCCAGCTCATGCTGAGGCACACACACAACCCACTGCCCAGTCGCACAAGAAATGCACAGGACGTACTCAGCAGCTCCAGGCACTGCTCCTCTCTCTCCTGGTGCAGCCGCTCTGCCTCCTGGCTTGAGCTGGGCGAGCTGCTGGTGCTCGGGTTTTCAGGCTGTGGAGAGAAGGCTTCTCTGGAGGATGCTGCTGCAGCGGCAGCTTCCATGGCATGGCCCGCATCCATCTGGGACAAAGAAAGGTGTTTGTGTCAGGACGGTGGCTGGAAGAGTTGCCCCAGGCTGCGCATTTCAAAAGCAAGCCCTTAGGAACAACACTTGTGTTAGGCTGCAAGCTGAGCTCTCAACTCTTGCACCTCAAGTCAAACCCCGCCAAGCAGCAGGAGACTCCAGCTTGTCACAGCCAGCCATGTTAGAGACTGTGAAAGGGAAAGAGCAACTTTACATTTCACCCCCTTCTGAGGTCTGCATTCACCACAGATGGAGACAACTTGTGCAGAAGCTGCGTGGGCCACCATGTTCACCTGAACAAAGCCCTCAAAAAACAAAGCGAGCACTAAGAGGCACAGCAGAAATACATTCAGAGGATTGCTGGCCACTGGCCACAGCACTAGCCCCGCTGGCCAGGGCAGCAGCTGAGTTTCAGCAGCCCAGCCAATGTCCTTCTGATCAGCTGTGATGGACACCACAGAGCATGGCAGCCAGAGGCATTGCCCCCCATCCACCTGCTGCTTTGCAGGGCAAAGGTGAGGAGACACCACTTGTTGCGGGACTGCAGTGCCTACTGCCCTCCACTCACCTGCTTTTCTTCAGCCAGCCTGTACTGCAGCTGCATCTCTTGCATCCTTTCCCTGTCTTTTTTGTGCCTCTTCTCCATTGCCTTCATCTTCCTTTGAGCATCCTGCAGCTCTGCTTTGATAATCTGTCAAGAAGAATCTTACTGGCTCCTGCCGTCATGCTCAAGTTTCTCCTGTTCCATTCTCAAAAGCACTTCCGTTCAGCCACATACTTCTTTATCCAGCTCTAACCCTTCCATGCTAACTCTTCTTCCTGCTGCTCACCGCTGGAACCTGCCAGGCTCTGTGCTTCCAGTGCCTGCAGTAGGCCTTGCCCCCCTTTCCTGAGGTCGCCAGTTCTTGCCCCTCTTGCTGCCCTTCCCTCTGCTACCTGGCTAGTCGGGCTCACCTGCCCATTCTCTTGCTCCTCTTCCAGCTCCAGTCTCAGGCACTCCACCTGCTGCTGGCTTTGCTTTAGCTTTTGCTGCAGCTGGCGCACCTTGCAGAAGAGCTCATTTTTCTTGCACTGGAGCTGCACAGAAACGAAGAGAAGTCAGCTTTAAACTTGCCACACACCACTTGTGTGGCAGCCAAGACTCTTGACTGGCTCTGCTTTCTAGCTTTTCTTATTCAGGTTGCATGATGGCAACTCCCTGCCTCATCTTCAGCAGGCTTTTCTCCTGCTCCCTCTGTACCTCTGCCAGGGACTTTTCCCGTTGCTCCAGCAGCTCCTGTGCCTCCAACTGCTGCTGTTCAAGCTCGCTCTCCTGATGAGAGGAAGAAGACACTTCCAGATGAAGTCTCAGCCAAGCTCCCCAAAGAAAAAAATGGAAGCTTCATCCCTCCCACAACCCCCCACCTGAAGAGTGCACAGTAGTGACTTTGTGCCCTCCAGCACTCGTGTCCCAACAAGAAACTTAAGAGGAAGGTCAGCAGGTGGAAGGAAAGGAGATGCCGCCTTCCTTCCCCACCCCACTCTGTTGACTGGCTGTTTCCTGGCCCCTCTCTCCTCAGCATTTCTCTTCTCAGATGTTCTCTGCTCCAATTCCCCGTGTCCTTTGATCAAGGAAAAGCTGCAGCTGCACTGCAGGCTGAGGATGAGGCCAGCAGCCCCATGCCCTAGTCACAAGTCAGGCCTCCAGCTGAAATGCCAGCAACATGTGGCCTGTTGCATACCCTTCAAGGCTAAAGGGAAGAGCTCTGTCCACCGTGGAAGGATAGAAAGCAAGGGACCCAGTTGCTGGGACTGCAGTTGGCAGCAAGGTCAGCAGTCTGCTACATGGCATGAGGGTGTGGGGAAGATCCTGCCCCTTTGCGGCCATGCTTTGGGTGGTGATCACGCAGCCTCCTGGGACACTTGGCTTATGCCCGTCCTGAAACCGTGGCTGCATTTCCTGTCCTGGCACCGGCCTCTGGGGCTTCTCAGGGTCTCAAGTACGAGCCCTTGTAGCCCTCTGCTGCCTGGCCCAGCAACACGTAGCCAACAGCACAGGCTTGCGGCCGTGCCACATACTCGGGCTGCTCTTCTGCTAAGCCAGCCCACCAAGCTTGCATGAGAAATACTCAAGCGTATTGTTTCCTACCAGTTTTTTCAGGAGCTTCCTTTTGTCCTCTTCCTGAGCACACTGCCAGAGTCGCAGAGCCTTGCTGCACTGCTCTTCTGCCCAGCGCAGCTCTTGAGCCATCTTTTCACATTGCTGCTTGCTGAAAGATCTTACAGCTTGCAGCTCACGCCGAAGGCCCTTCACGTCCGCTGCAAACATGACAAACGGCAACAGTCAGACACTACACAAGCAGAGGACTCGGCTGACCTTAAGCCCTTTCACTTTCAGCAAAGGAGGGACCTGCCCCCAGCTCCTTCACTCCTGGGAAGCTCTGCGGACAGAGCTGGCTTCAGAGCAACTGCACCAGGCAGGAAGATCACCAGAAACAAAGTGCACGAGTCTCTCACCCAGGATCACCTCCTTGGCCTGCGCGGCTGAGCGAACTTGGCCTTCCAGACGGCTCCTGGCCATCTCCAGCTCTGACACGTGCTGCTGAGCCTCCAGCAGGCTGCACTGCAGGCTCTCCTTCTCTGACCTACGAGGTGTGAAGATGAAGAGCAATTGTTCCTGGCAGGAACACTGGGGCAGGTTTTCCGGGAAGGTGTGCCTTAAGATTCCCACACTTGAGTATGGAAAATGGCTTGCATGGAAACTTAGATACAGCAAGACTATTTCTACCACTTCAAATGGCAAAGCAGGCCCCTCTAGGTGATTGGCCAGCCTTTCCTCATGACCTAGCCCAGCACAGAAAGCCCAGCTGAGTTGGATCTCAGCAGCCAAAGCTCCAATTGCTCTTGTCTGACATATCCCATATGGGTGGCTATGCCCTCAAAGTCTCTACTAATGAGCAAAAGCCCAGCCCCTGCTCACAGCCCTGAGCTCATCAGCACTTCCAAGTCACTCTGCAGCTGGACAGAACACAGGGTTCTCCTGCCTGACCCATCAAAGTTTAAAGCCATTCTTAGTGTACGTAGAGATACTTTGTTTGCCAGACACTCTCGAAGTAAAAGGGACTAAAGGAATGCACCAAACCATATATGAAAGCTTCCTCTGGCTTCTAGCAGCATGAGTAAGACACCAGAACCAGGTTTTTATCTGAACAAGAACTGTCTCGCAGGTGGGACAGGTATCCTGTCATTTAAACTTCTGGAATGTCACGAACAAGAACACTTGCTACATTTATTTGTGGCTAACAAACGCAGCAGTTCCCAAATGCCTTGGCACTCTTTAGAAAGGAAGAGGAAGCAGCCAAAGGGATCTTGACAGGTTACAGAGGTGGGTGGACAAATGAGCAAGAATCAGTGCTCAGCAAGAATCCCCAGAGACTCTCGAGAAGGCTGAAGACCTTTCCCTTCTCCTGCTGCTGCTCCTGCTGCTGCTGTTGCTGCTTGTAAGCAACTATAAGTCCTGCACTATACTTCACAAGAGTTAGCTCAGAAAGGTCTCAAGATTTTCAGCTGGACCCTCCAGCTTCACCCAAAGCACCGGCATCCTACTTGCAACATTCACATGGAAGAACCTTGAATTGTGAAAATCCCATGTCGGACTAATTGGCGAGGAAAGACCCATGTTCAGAGTCAGCAAAGGAGAAACCAAAAGCAGAGGAAAACTTCTGCCTTCAGCAAACATCTGCACAGTTTCCCTGGAAACCAATTCAGTGCCAAGTTGGCTTGCTTTGCATTTGTCAGGGGAATGTGCAAAGGGTCCCAAGCCAGTGCCCCAAAAGGCTTTGAGAGCCTGAGCGGTCACAGAAACAACATTCAGCGCACAGTATCCATTTCTGGTTTTTCTCGTGTCTCGTCACCTCTCTGTCTGAGAAACATTTGGAAAGCACACAGGAGGCACTAAATCCTGACATAATGCTTACCACCTTTGGAATTACAGACCTTCAATCATGTCCCACCCAGCATCTCCTCCTGCCTTTACCTGGCCTCTACCAGCTGCTCGGAAAGGCCTCGTAGGTCCCGCTCTGTGGCTGCCAGTCGGGCTTCCAGGGCCGCGTTCTCTTGTGCCAGCAGCGCCTTGTCTCTGCACACCTGGGACAGGATGTGCCCTTGGCGAGACAACTCCTGCAGCAGCCTCTCCAGAACCCTGGGGGCTGGCTGCTGTGGGCGGCAAACCTGGAAGCAGAGGGGACCAGTTTTGTAGAGAAACAACAACAACAACAAGACATTCTCGGTCTTAGCTTGCTGCCAGAAGAAGCATTTGAGGCAGTCTTGCTAGGACAACACCCTCTCGCAGAGATGCTGCCTAGGAATAAGGTGAGCATACCTTTGGCACTGACTCTTCCTTCAGCTGATCCCTGCGAGGCTGCGATTGCTCTGCTGGCTCTGCTGCCACTTCAAATGCCCTCTCTAGTGAGGAGTGGCACTTCCTCTCAAATGCGGCCAACTCCTTCCGTCTACAACAAGGAGACAGACAAGCAAACCATTAATAGCAACACAGTCTCCTTGCAAATGCAGGACTACATACCATGTCCCACGTAGGGCACTCTCAGGGACTTCCAACAGCCCTCTAGTTGCACCTCAAGAGAATGCTGCACTTCCCTCCCTAGACCAGCATCTCTCTTTGTCATTCGTGCAGGTGACAGAGTCACCAGTGAGAAAGCCAAACAAGCTTCCAGAAGCCACAAAACCCTTCCAGAAAGCTCAGCTTCTCTCAGCTTAACAGCTTCCTGCCTGCTAGGTCTTACACTCCTCTCTGATAGAGTGCATATCAGACTTGCAAAAATTCTTCTTTGGCTAAGACATCCTTGGGAAGTCTAGATGAGTACTGCAACAATTCCTCTTGCTTTCAGTAGTGCACCAAGGAAAGAGCCCTCAAGCTAGAGCTTGGAGAGGAGGTGGATATGAATTTCCAATCCCATAATCAAAGCATCCCATGATGGTTTGGGCTGGCAGGGGCTGCAGGAAGCTTCTAGCCCAGTCTTCAGCTCCAAGCACTTGGGGTCAGCTATGGTGTCTGGACAGCCTGCTCCAGGCTCCGTCCAGCGCAGTTTTCCAAATTTCCAGAGGTGGAATCTGCACAAGCTCTCTGACAAGCTTCTTCTGCTGCATTAATGCCTCTGAGGTTCTATGCTTCTCCTGAGGCCCAGCCTGAACCTCCCTTCCTTCTACCCTGCTCCAGTTCAGAATGCTTTTTGGCAAGGTTTGACAAGTGAGTCCCAGGAGGCAGCAACCAGACCTGCCCAAGAGGTGCCTTCCCTTTGCTGTGCTGAGCAAGTCAAATGATGAGAAAGCCAAATTTGTTCTTTGGCGCTGGGCCTCCTAAAGGCCAGCAATGCCCAGCCCCGCCCAGAGAAAAGAGAGAAAGCTTAGCACACACCTGAACTGCCGGGCCCTGCGCACTCTATCCATGCTTTCCTGCCACTCGGCTTTTCCTGCCTGGGCCGAGGAATCCTGACAGGCAAGAAGCTCTCCTGTTGGCGCCTGCAAGGAATGGGCAGGGAAAAAGCACAAACAAGACATAAGGACTCCTGAGAGCTGGGAGAGGCAGGAAGTGCACACACGGCTCACCTGAAGGCAGAAGCTGTTGTGTGGGGGTGTTGATGGGAGTAACTGAATAACTCTTGAGGTGCTATGAAGTGTCTGAATAGAAGCAGGGAACATTTCCCTGCTCAGCTCTGCTCAACTGGCTTTCCCTCAGGATTTCAACCACAGGGGAGCACGCAGCAGGAACTGCGTTCCAGCCCTTCAGAGATAGACCTTGTCTCTGCCATGCAGAGCACCTCAGAATTCTGACCCAAGTAAACTTGAGGCATGCCAGAGTTAAGGGTGTCATCGATGCAGTGACTGTAGCTAGCTAGACAGTGTGTGGAGGGGGGAGCTCCCTGCAGGCAGCAATGGCTCTTCTGTACCCCACAAGGCTGTGAACTGTGCCTTGGCTCTGCTCTCTCCGCTGACAACACAGAGGCTGCACTGACACCGTGCACAGCGGGGCTCACTTTCACACCAGTAGCACTAAAGGACAGCATGCTACTGCTTGTCGAACACCAAGGTAAGTTCACAGTCCCTGTCAGAATGCCAGGAAAATGATGTCTGCATCTGAAAGTTCAGATCCCATTTGCCACGTGTCAGTGGCTGGGCTGAAGTGCTGCATCATGGCAGGACTCCAGCCCCAGCATCTTCAGCCACAAACGGCAAGTGCTGCCTGATCAGAAACCTGCAGCTCTGCACTGCACCAAAGCTTTGCAGTGTACCAACCAAAGCTGCCACTTACAGGTTCAGCATGCTCCGGATCTGGACTGACAGCCCATGGATATTTGTTATCCTTTGCCTCCCCTTCAGCCTCTGGAGGAAGAGAGCGAGCCCGAGGAGGTTCTGCTGCTGGTGTGGTGCTCTGCAGACAGACAGCAGTGTGAGGGACAGGGAGTAACCTGTCATTTAGAACCTTCTTTCTCCTGAGCCCTATCCCTAGCCGTCGTAAGGAGAAGTCATGAATTTGGATTCAAGTGCGACACTCAGTCATTAAAACTCAGATCAGGAGGGGTGATGAGATTCATTTTTGGACAGGACTGCATATGCTTCTGAAGGAGATATCTCAGCCTGGCTACAATCAGCCTGCAGCGTCCTGTCTGCAAAAGCTGACTTTCATTAGTTAAAATGTCTTCAATGGAAGAGGAGGAAACTGATGGAATCTTGGTGGTAGTGCTCACACAGACATTGACGTGAACTAACTTTCTTTCTTTCTTTCTTTCTTTCTTTCTTTCTTTCTTTCTTTCTTTCTTTCTTTCTTTCTTTCTTTCTTTCTTTCTTTCTTTCTTTCTTTCTTTCTTTCTTTCTTTCTTTCTTTCTTTCTTTCTTTCTTTCTTTCTTTCTTTCTCTCTCTCTCTCTCTCTTTCTTTCTTTCTTTCTTTCTTTCTTTCTTTCTTTCTTTTTTTCTTTCTTTCTCTCTCTCTTTCTCTCTCTTTCTTTCTCTCTTTCTCTCTTTCTTTCTCTTTCTCTCTTTCTCTCTTTCTTTCTTTCTCTCTCTCTTTCTTTCTTTCCCTCTCTCTTTCTTTCGTTCTCCCTTTCTTTCCTGTCAGAGTGGTGCTCTACTGCAACAGGCCAAGCTCACAGCTTGCTCCACAATTCTCAGCCACCAGCATTGTCACGGGTGCCCAGACCACTCACCAAAACATGGACTTGAGTCCTTCCACGTCTCAGGCGACCTGCCAGGGGAGAGGGAAAAGGAACCAGCTGCTCTTAGAAACTCTCTGTGCACAGGAATCCCACAGAACAAGGCTACCCAAGCATACAGCATTTCTCTTGAACACCATCGCTCCACGAGCAACACTCCTTTTGCACAGCAAGCAAGGGTACGGGGCAATACCCTAGACTGTGTCTACCTGTTGCTTGGCCTTGCCACTAAGGAACAAGATAACTGGCTGAGAAAATGCAAATTGTTCCTTAGCAGTCAGTGCCTACATTGTAGCTCATTGTCAACCCTACAGCCGAAGCTGCTTTTTTCTCCTCTCTTTTTCCTGGACAGTTTTAAATCATTTTTGTGAAGTGTATGCCGTATTTCCCACATGCTTGCTGTCAACAATTCCCCAGAAAAGCTTCCCCAAACCCCTGTTAGCACGTGCCGTTCTGTTCAGACACAGCACAGGCCCAGCTCCAGGGTTCAGGAGGACACACGAACTACTCGGCACTTTGCCCTTCAGCGCAAAGCCCATCGCTCCTGTAGCACGCACAGAGGGTGCAGTTAGACAGGCACGTCCTTTTAGGATGGAATGCAGAAAAAAGGTGCTTTCCCTCGGTTCTGGAGAGAACCGCAGAGTTTTTAGAAAGATGCCTCCAAAGCTCTCCCAGTCTGTATTTTGAATGTTGCCCACACCCTGCTGGGCAGGAGACACCCCCTTCTTCCTGCTGAAGCCCTTGGCAGGAGCTTTAGCAAACATATGGCATTTTTATGGCATTTTGTTTCAATGTGCTGCCCTAAGGGAAAAGACTTCTACTTACGTCTCAGACCATTAAAAATTTGGCGGGATGACACCGAGGAAAAAGCCCTGCCAACTGCTCTACGGACTTGCTCCATCATTTCAGCAGGGCTGCTCAAGTCCGTGGATTGGGAAACAAAACACAAAAATGGGAAAGAAATCCTCTTGCACAAGTCCCCGGACTGTGCAAGGAAAAGAGGTTAAAAAGACAAAAGGATGCCTGTGTGAGTCTGCAGACTCGTACAAGAGCAGGCAAAAAAAAAAGACTCCCTTTTCAGGGCACACACTACTGCCGGAGAACACCTCAAGAGAGGATCCTCCTGCAATGAGCACGCCAGGAGCTGCTCTGAAGGCTGATGCCTTGTGTGCATCAGGGCAACCTGCAGCTGACAATGCTGTGACGTGGCAGCCCTCCGCTGACATCACAATAGCGTCGCTCTAGGTTACTCTGTGAATTTGTGCCTAGCGACCGAACCTCCTCCACAGCTAAGACAAAAGAGAAGCCCAGAAAGTTCTCCTCTGTGCCGAGGCAGCACAAAACCCTCTTGCAGTCCATAAGCCATAGCTCAAAGGATCCAAGAGGAAAGCAAAACAGACACCAAGCACACACAGCCACTACTTTGGCCACCAATGCTTCTGACTAAACTAAGAACACTTGCTTAAATACTATGGATGAAATCACGCTATGCTAATATCCCAGACAGTTCCCTACGTTGGAATGCCTGTCATTCCCACTCCCTTACTGCAGGGCTAACATCAGCCACCAAGTGAAGGACTTGCTGAAGGAAGAAGGAAAACCTTAGTGCAGAAAAACAGCCAAATAACAAACCACCCATATGTGTTTACCTAACACTGGAGCAGCATTGGTGTTGTCCATATGGCAAGGACTGCGCAGGGCTGTGCCCATGTCCTGTGCATAGCAGGGGGTGCCCTTGGAGTGGCCCTCACCGTGTGGGTGCAGCCATGGGCGCATTTGCCCGTTCTCTCCACTTCCACCAGCTCCCAAGCCAGCCCTTCTCTTGACAATGTTCTCTGTCCAACACTAAGGTACTCCTGAGGCCTTTGCAGAAACCCACTCCCTTGGGCTTGTGGGAAACCTGCAAGGTCAGATTCCTCCATGGATGTGGCTTTTCAATCTCTGTCCTGCCCATGGTGGATATGGATGCGTGCTGCGTAGTGCTCTGTTTTTCAGTCCTTTGCTGCACTCTCATTTCTGGCCTGCAGGAGCCGAGTAGATTGATCCCCGTTTTCCTCAGCTAACTTGGTCTCTTCTTTTATGGACCGCATAGCTCACAGAACTGCAAACTCCATGGCTGCTGGGGAGAGTTGCAAGCAGCATACATGGCAAATGATACAAAGTGCAGGTTCTGTGGAATTCTCCTGCGTCATTTTCTTCTAGACCTTCTCATAATGTGCCACAGCAAGGAGCAAACAGGTGCCAGTGCCGTGGGTAACTGGAGAAGGCCGCAGGTCAAGAACAGGAGTTTAGCCCCTGGCTACAGGAAGCAGAGGAATTTGCAAGGCAGGTGAGTGCTTGAGATGCTGGAGGCCTGCCAAGCTTCCTGCTCTTGTCTTGCTGCTGAAATCCTGAACTTCAGTCCTCTTGACAACAACACTTGGGCCAAAATCCAGCATTTCTTAGAGAGATTGGCATCTGCTGAGGAACGGCTTACACTGCTCATCTTTATGACAATTAACCCAGGCCAGGGTTTAGAAAGGACGGACCTAAGTGAGTCTTTGGATTTTCCTGGAAGGAACAAAGCCTTGTGACAGCAAGCAGCATTCCCAGGCCTGCAATGGCAAGGTCCTGGGCACGAAGGTATGGGGCACAGAGTGCCCTCATGCCCTATTTCTGCGTCTTTCTGGGAAGCAGAGGAATATTGCCCCTGCCTGTGAGGAGCTCAGCCTGGGAAGTGACACTCCCCTTCTGGTTTGGGTTTTGTCTTTTTTTATTGTGGTCGGCAGCTCTTTGTAACATGAGCCAAGCCTGCCCCCCAGCCTGGCTGATTGGAGCCTGCCAGCAAAGGCATTGCACGAAGCCTGGACAGGAGGCACTTGAGGAGGCTTTGTGGCCTGCCAGCTCAGCGCAGGTCTGGGAATCAAAACTCCCTAACTGCCGCGCTCCATGGGGAGATTGCCTGCCTCGTCAGCCCGCGCTGAAGCTGTCCCTGCCCTGGCGCTGTCCAAGGCCCCGGCGCCGTGCGCTGGGGACGCACAGTCCCCACAGTCTGGGGCTCCGCGCTGCTTCGCAGCTGCCCGACGCTCTCCCCCCTCACGGAGGGGTCCCGCCCCGCCCCAGGCGCCCCCTGGCGGCTGCCCCGCCCCGCCCGCCCCAAGCAGGGGCCTTCCCTTCCCATGGCGCCCCCCAGCGGCAGCCGCCCCTCCCTGCAGGCACCGAGGAGGCCTCGGGCCCTGCTGCTCATCCTGTCACTCGGCTCCCTTCTTTTCACACACCAAAGAAGGCTTGACAGGAAGCCTTTTCCTGCCCTCTCCCTCTGCTTTCCTTTGTGCGGACCCAAGCTCTGCCCTGAACGTGGCCCTGGCGTCTACATAGCTGCTGGCGCAGGAAAAGGGCCCTTCCTTCTCCCGCCTCTTGTCACTACTGCCTCAAAAGCACCGCCCAGCTCTGCTGGGAGGAACAGCCCACGGCACAGTGGGTGCCATCCCTGCCCAGCCGGGGCTCTCTGGCAGAGCACCAGCAGCAGCAGCAGCAGCACTGCTTGCCTTGGCTTCACCCGTGAAACCAGAAGCCTCTGTGAAACTTCAGTGTCCACATCACTAGGAGGAAAGGGATCGCGGTCTATTTTCAAATTTTCCATTTCAGAGGCTTTAATCAGATAAATCAGGATGAGACCTTCAGACAGAATTTTACCAATTTATTGCGGCCAGGGTGGAATGTCTCATTCAGAACCATCCATAGTACTGTCTAATGTGTGCCACTAACGCATTTGAAGTTTATTTTAAAGACTTAGACTTCTGTTTCCTTCAAAACTTCCTTATTATTCCTCCTTAGGACAGCTGTAGATAGAGCTGCGGAGAAAGAAGATTCTAAATGACAGGTTACTCCCTGTCCCTCACACTGCTGTCTGTCTGCAGAGCACCACACCAGCAGCAGAACCTCCTCGGGCTCGCTCTCTTCCTCCAGAGGCTGAAGGGGAGGCAAAGGACAACAAATATCCATGGGCTGTCAGTCCAGATCCGGAGCATGCTGAACCTGTAAGTGGCAGCTTTGGCTGGTACACTGCAAAGCTTTGGTGCAGTGCAGAGCTGCAGGTTTCTGATCAGGCAGCACTTGCCGTTTGTGGTTGAAGATGCTGGGGCTGGAGTCCTGCCACGACCCAGCACTTCAGCCCAGCCACTGACACGTGGCAAATGGGATCTGAATTTTTATGTGCACAGAGTGCTCAGGCTCCCCGCTCCTCTTTCCCCCTCAGTGTCACTGCAGAGGAACGGGTCATCTTTTCCGCAGTCACCCAATCTCTGGGTTCACACTTCCTGACAGATCTAGGATGCAAAGGGCCTCGTTAAGAAGGTCAAAAGCATCGAGAATATCTTAGGAATTCTGAGAAAAGGTTACCCTTCTAAGATAACCAAGTCATTCCCTGCATTTGTCCTTTTCAAATTCTTTCAGTTGTCGTCCCTGTTGGATCATGCTTCTTCTGGTGCTTCTAAGGAATTGATTGTACTCTTGATTTGTACCAAGGCACAAACTGCAGAACCATCTGAACTGAACACAGAAACCAACTACCTCTGTCAGAGCATCTTCACATTCCACGTCACTTTCAAGATGTACTTGGAGGTGTTTGAATGATTATCTATGGCACAACTCTCTCCTTCTGGCTGCAGGCTCTGCAGCTGCTTCCTCTGAGTTCACCCAGGCTTGTATTCCCTAACAAGTCCTAGTACCACCTCCTCTTTTCCAAGGGCACAATAGTCTAAATGAAAACCTAGCCAATGGCACAACTCTCCAGTCCAGAAGGAAAAGAAAGGACAAGTTGTAAAACATTTTCTCAAAACATTTGTCCTGCTTTGCTGCAAGAGTCTTGCTGCACACACAGTGTTGAAAGCCGAGAAAAGCTGCAAAAGACGCTGTGGCACGTCTTGTGTGCCACAGAAGCTCAGCGTAGCTCTCCAGTAAAGAACTGAGTTTGAAAAGAGCAAACATGATTGTTCAAATGATTCTTGGAAAACGGAAACAACTTTCCCAAAGTGAAATGAAAATGGAAAGAAACAACTGAAGATGTTCACATGCATGGATTTCTTTATTTATATGCTCCCCTTTTCCGTGTTGCACAAGTTCTACATCACATTAATTCCAAATTCCTCTCACTTCTAAGACCTATGACTTACCATGTTATATACACTCTACACGCAATTTGCCTTCCCTTCTTTTTCTCTGAAAGCAATGCTGGAAACACAAGAAACATGCAAATGTAAGATCTCCAAAGTATACAGTGCTTTGGTCGAGTGTGAGTTCTAGAGAGAGGGAATAGGATCTGCGTGTATATTTTACCCTCACCAGTGACAATACACAGTTTCAACAAAGGTGGTTTGTGTGCCATTGTGCACAGCTCAAGACTCTTTGCCTTGGATTAAGGTGGCAAAGTTAACGTGTTTACACAGACTGGGGATTCAACTGCTCTGGTTTCCTACCCGTGTCAATAAACAGCAGGAGAAATAAACCAGCTGGCATTTTCTCAGCAGAGAGGACCTTTGCTCCAGTGTGAAAGTGCTGGATTGGCAATGGAGGAGGGAGCCGGCTGAGAGCTGAGCTGCTCTATCGGATTGGCATCCGAACGGCGGCAAGAAGAGCGGATCAATGCTTTTCTTTTCATCGTATCCGCAGTCTTCGATTTTCACCTGGGAGCGGACAAGGGAACACGAGCAGCGCTGGACAGGAGAGCGCAGCTCCGGGCGCGGCCTCGCCTCCACACCCCGAGCGCTCCGGGGAGCATGGCTGCCCCGCAGGGCCTGGATTTCTCCCTCCTCATCTGCTGCTCTGCCTGGCACGGGCAGGCTCCTCATTCAGCGCTTTGTTACGCTGCAGGGGAATGTGCGCACAGCGCTTTGCTTGTGAGCAAGAGGTGGCAGTGCGGGTCGAGCGGGCGGGATGAGGCACCAGGGGAAAGTTGCAGGGTGGACGGAAATTAAAGAAGCGGCTAAACGAGTCGGTGGTTTTGGCGTCGTCGCAGGAGGAAGAAGGAGCCGCTCCGTGCCTCCGGCCGAACCCGCTTCGGCCCCGGAGCCAAGTGGCCAGAGCCGCCCCGGGGCGCGCGCGGCCGAGCGGGGATGGGACAAACGGTGCCGGCGCTTCAGCAGCAGCAGCGGCAGCGACGACTCTGCTCACCCTCGGCGTCTCTTGCTCTAGTTCCTTCTGTCCCTGTGCCACTGTCCCGCACCCTGTCCCGGTCTCCCTGTCCTGCTCTACTCCTCCCACTCCGGGTCTCTCTGTCCACCTTCCAGGCAGGGCCATGCTCCCGGCCTGTCGCGGCCCCGGGCGGGGCTGCGCCCTCACCAGCCCCGCAGTCCCGCCGCGGTCTCGCCTTCGCCCGGTCCTTGCCGTACTGCCCGTTGCGCTGCTGGGCGGGCATCAGTAGCTGGGACTTGGGCAGCATCGCCATCCTTGGGCTGCGCCTGTCGTGACTCCGCGCCCGGCTCCGGCCTCGGCCCTGGCTCCGGTTCCGACTCCTCTCGGGGCCCGCGGAGGACGCGCGCGGGGCGGTCGCTCTCGGGGCCAGCGGCAGAAACTCGGTGTGATGGCCGCCGAGGCCGAGGCTCCGGTGCTCCGTTCAGACGGGGGTGCCCGTCCCGGGGGCCTTGGGGGACGGTCGGGGGCCGTTCGTGGACCCGGGCTTACCGCCGACAGCCCGCAGGGAATGCGCAGGAGGCCCTGCAGGAGCGACACAGCCTGCGTTCAGTGCTGCGGCGCGGCGACTTCGGCAGCGTCTACTCGGGGACGGCGCCTCGGTGAGTGGGGGGTTGGGCGGGGGTCGGGGGAGGAGGAGGAAGGTGGACGAGGATGGGGTTCGGCAGAGCTGGCTGCAAACTCAGCCCGCTGCTCCCCTTGGCTAGCAGGTGGCCATCAATTGTGTGTTGCGGGATTGCAATCCGTCATTGGGGAGAGCTGGTGAGGGACCGGGGCCAGCAGTAGAAACTGGCTGTGATGGGCGGGGAAAGCCGAGGCCCGGGAATGTGGAAGCCGCCAGGAAGCCTCGAGGGAGAGCAGCGTGGGCTCAGCAGAGGGAGCAGGGCATCCAGTGCTGGATTCCAGACCAATGGCACGGCATCAGCCCCACTGATGGCATCATGGTCTTCCCGCAGCACAACAGCATCCGTGCGTCTCTGGAAATCAAGATCTTGGACAAGGTATCCACTGGGCTCCATGGTGTTGTTCAGCTCCTGGATTGGTTGGAGCTCTCTGACAGCGTCTTGTTGGTGATCAAGTGCCCAGTGCAGTCTCAGGACGTCATGGATTTCGTTCTGCTGGAGGGTTCCTGTCTGAGAGGTGGCGCAGGGGCTGTTCTGCCAGGTGCTGGAGGCCGTGCAGCAGCTGTAAGGTCCTGCACCACGACATCAAACCCAAAAACATCCTCCTGGACCTGGCCACCAGATAGACTGAAAGGATGGACTTTGGCTATGGCACCTACCTCCAAGACACACTCTCCCCACAGTTTAGAGGTGAGACCACCCAGGGCTACTCTCCCACTCCTAATATCTCATGGGCCAAACCTGGATGTGGCCCTGGAGATTCCCCCTTTTGCTACCAGTCACGGGCACACCTATGAGCCACAGAGATCTGCCTGTAACTGACAGAAGGAAAGAAGGAAAGTTCAAGAGCATAATTCCTCCTTCTCCCGCTGCTAAACCTGTTTTCATCTCCCTCATAAAGATGAAATGCAGTTTTCCTGTGCATTGATGGCAGCTTATTGCACCTGCACAGCTGAGAGGCCTTTTCCCCTGCTGCTGTGCTGCGGGCTGATTTAGCAGTGTTATAAATAATAAAGATATTCATCGGAATTGAGTATAATCAAAAATAAGCGATACTTTATTTCATGATCAGGATACGGTCCACGACAGCCACAATTGCAAAGAGCAACGCCGACCCCGGGATCAGCGCCGTGTTAACACGCTACCATCCGAACTCTACCGCACCGGATCCCCCAATGTTCACAAAAAACGCTGTGTCAGTCCAGTTTATATACAGCTTTTCCTAGCCAGGAGCAGAGGTCTTGGTCTCCTTTTGTCGTTTCGCATATTCATGTGGTTTTCTTTCTCTGCGTTGGGCTGGGAGATGATGAATTCTGACGAAGGCAGGCTTTGGTTTACTGGAAGCTGGTATTGAGATGTATTTTTTCTGGTTCTGGTTATCTTAATCGCGGGTGCTTGTTGGGAGCTCATCGTTTGGGTGTTGCCTGGACGGTTTTGGAGTGAGCCATCTCTGTGGCCACGCCTATTCACCTGTTAATCTGGGCTGTCCTGCTTTTGTTGGCTGTTACAATGTTGTGATGAAGCAATCTGCGTCCTTTTCATCCGTGGTTCTCTTTTCGGTTTCTGAGTTTCCTTTGTTACTTTATTCATACCAAAACTGCTTATTCCGCATTAATTTACAACTATCCACGAATTACATTATATCATATATTGCAGTGGCAACGTCCTCCTTCATCTCAAGCAGCCTTTTCTCCTCCTCCTCCTCCTTCTGTACTTCAGCCAGGAAGTTTTCCCTCTGCGCCAGCCTCTGCTGCGCCTCTGAACTCTGTCGTTCCTGCTTGCTTGCCTGGTGAGGGGAGGAAGACACTTTGTTGGGGGTTGATTTTTTCCCTTTTCTCTCTGTGGAATTTTCCCCATTGTTATGCTAAGAAATTTGTTGGGTAGGACCTAGCATGGGTGGCTAGTGGCAGGAGAAAGGCAGGGGAAAGGGGGGGGGCGGAGGAAGGGGGAAAAACTGCGAGATCAGAAGCCAGAACAGGAGATGGGGAGGCACTGGTTCGCTCTCGTTTGCTTGTGGAGTCAGAGGAGGACGACCGCTGCTGCTACCCACCATCCCCCACCATCCCAATGCCGGGAGCCATCTTTTTTGGCTCTTAGACCCCGCACTGCTGCCTTCTCACCTCAGCCTGCTATCTCCAAGCACCCTGCTGAGCACCGGGACCGGCGCTGTGTGCAAAGTCTCTCCTCCATCCCTTTCCCATCCACAGTACTGCCGCCATCACTCCCAGCACCCCTGCAGCTGCATGGGATCTGCCCCTGTCCACCACTGGTAACTGCACCACGGGGAAGGATGCCTGTGGCCGAGAAGGACTGGAACTGGGATCCTGTTCTGTTTGGTTTTAATTTCATAGCTATGTTTCTGGTTTGGTTTTTTGGTTTTTTGGTTTTTGGGGGTTTTTGTCTTGTTAGATATATTAGCAAAAAACTGTTATCCCTATCCCCCTATCTTTGCCTGAGTGTCCCCTTAATTCCAAAATTATAATAATTTTACATTCTCCATTTTAAAGAGAGGCTCCTGCCTTTCTTAGCAGCTACTTGTCTTTCAAACCAAGACAAGTTCCAGATGAAGTCCCAGCCAAGCTCCCCAGATAATCAGCAGAACCTTCATGCACCACACAAAGCCCCAACTGAAAATTGCACATTAGTCATGGCTTTGTGCCCCCCCCACAATGCTGTCCTAATCAGAAATTTGGAAGGAGGAGCAGCAGATGGGACAAAAGGAGATGTCACATTCCTTTCCCGCAGTCACGGCTGCCTGTTTCCTGGCCCCTCTCTCCTCAGCATTTCTGCCTGCTCTCAGAGCTGTGCTCTCAAAGCGCTGAAGTGGTCCCTGCCATCTCCTCTGCTTCCTTCATTACTTTGCTGCAGGGATGCCAGCAATCGGGCTTCAGAAGAAGCTGGAGAGAGGCTCCGCTAATTTGAGAAATGGATGCTGTCCAAAGGAAACAGAAACAAAAGAAACCAATTTAAAAGACACAAAGGAAAAAGGAACCATGATTTTCCAAGCTGACCTTCTAAGAGGCTCAAGCTGGATTCCTCTAGCGCCAGAAACACACAGACACAAGTGGCAGAGTGCAGATGGACTCAGCTCTGGCTTGCAGGAAGAGCAGTGCCTGCCTTGGCATGCCCCCCCTCCTGTGCTGCCTGCCATCTTCCTCCACAGCAGGGGCAGCTAAGGAAGTGGCCCAGTCACCAGCTCCTGTCTGCCACAAAACCTGGCAGCAAAGCTGCAGCAGTTCTCATCGACTTGAGTGGGCCAGGCAGTGCATGGGGCTGGCACAAATCCTGCTCAGCTGTCCCCGTTTGGCTGGCAGAAAGCTCGAAGAGTGGGGCAGGAGGGACAAGCTGGGTGCCCTGGGATGCTCACAGTCAGCCTCCCACCACCCCTCTCTTCCCACACACCAATCTAGAACCGCTTGGCAGGGATTGCTTCTGCTGTGCTCTTCAAGCCCCACTTCAGGCCTTCATCCCCAGCACTACAGTACTTCAGTTCCTTTGCTACCAGGGAAACCTGAATCCACCACCCAAGAGCAAAAGAGGGCCCTGCAAATGACCAGAAGGTGGGAGCTGTTCTGTCCGGAACGGCAGTGAGAATTGGGCTTGCTTAGCCTGCAGAAGGGCAAGCCCTGGGGAGATCTTCCAATATTTGAAGGGCTTCTAAGAAAGATGGGGATACATCTGTTAGCAGGGCCCATTACAACAGGACAAGAGGGAATGATGCCAAGCTAAAAGAGAGTCCATTCAGATTGCCTCTAAGGAAGAAACTCTTTACCAGGAGAGTGCTGAAACACTGGCACAACTTACCCAGAGAGCTGGGATGTGCCCCACACTTGGCAACATTCAAGGACATGTTGGGTGGGGCTCTAAGCAACCTAACCTACTTGAAGATTCCCTTGCCAGTGGCAGGGAGTTTAGGCTAAATGACCTTCACTGGTCCATTCTAACCTCAACTAGTCTTGGATCCTACTTGGTTTTCATTTGAAAAGCGCCCAGAGAGGAGATTATTATCGGGAAGCCCATCCAATGCCCTGGAGTTTGGCCGAGGAGCAAAGCCTGACAGGGAGCAGCTGTTTGGCTGCAGCCGCTTTGCATTGTACCTGCAGAAGTTCCTCGGCAGAGCCTCGCCTGTGCACATCCATCTGCAGGCAGCAGCCCAGAAATTCACACAAGCCAGAGGGTAGCCTGAGCTTGTGCAGATACGGTGCCCCTCGCTTGCCTATCAGGTATTTGGCCTGAAGTAAATGGAAACACAAGAACTCTGTGTGATCTTTCCACATCCTTAAGTGCTCACCTTGAGCCCATATTTTACGCTGCAGTTTGCAGTGGCAATTTCTTGCCTAGCAGATGGTAAGAGATGAACCTTCCCAACCAGAATAAAAAAGGCCTCAATGCAGCCCCAGCTATTGCAACCTTCAACAGGTCTTGCCTTGGAAGTTTATGTGGGCCCCAGGGACATTTGACAAGTGGGCCTTGGTGGAACCAGTTCCAGCTGTGGGAATGGGATTTTGTCTAATCCCGTTGTGACAGAGCAGTAGGACAGTGGCATCTGAGCGTATTTGCACCTTACCGTGTCCTGGGTTTTCCAAATATAAGGAGCCCTTCCTTTGGCCATTTCTATTCCCACGATGCCAAGGGACCAGGTGTCCACTTTGGGGCCGTATGGCTCTCCTCTCACAACCTCGGGCGCCATCCAGCAGGTGGTCCCGACCATCGACCTCCGTTTGCTGCGCTCAGGGACGAGCACAGCACAGAGGCCAAAATCAGCTGAGGAGAAAAACAAACACTGCTTCAAGTAGGAAACCAAGAAAAAGAGTTCGCCTCTCTAAGTCTCAGAATGCAGTGCGGAATCCAGCTGCAAAAGCAGCTGTGCTCTCCTTCCTCAGGGCTGCAGCCAAGGACATGGGCAACTGTCCACTTATCAACACCCCCCCCCCCCGCCCCCCGACTATTAACACCGTGGCTTTTCTTCATTCACCTGGTGGTTTACACTGTAACTCCCTCCTTCCGGAAGGAACACAAAGCACAAAGCAAAGCTACTCTTGACACCTTGTTTCCTTTCTAGACCTCTCAGCACCTTGCAGCTGCGTCCTGAGCTTGCAGCAGTGCCCTGTGCACTCTCACCAGCACCACTGCCGGGCACCTGGCAGCCACTCAAAAGCAGCCCCACATTGCCTCCCCGGGGAGCGGCTCCTGAGCAGGAACACCCACCTAACTTGACGGAGCCGTCCCGGCCCAGAAGGATGTTGCTGCTTTTGATGTCTCTGTGGATCACCTGGTTGGCATGAAGGAAAGCCAGGCCTTGCAGGCACTGAGAGAGAAAAAAGAAAGAGGAGGACAAAAGTTGGCCTGATCCGACATCATCACACGCTTTAAAGGAAACTGCTCCTGAAGATTGACAGATGTCACAGGAACAGTGAGTGCTGCCAAGAGGAAGAGCTTGCCGCTGCATCCCTAGGAGAGCAGCATCTTTCCAAGGGAAGGCATATTCCTTTCTGAGGGGGAAACATCAGTCGTTGCAGGAGACTGTGCCCTGCAAAGCCAGCGCAATGACTGCTGCTACAGCGAATGCGCTCTCCCCATCCTGAGGACAAGCAACGGTTTTCCAAAAAAGGAAAAGTCCCTGCCTCAGGTACCAAGGGGATCATTGTCGGGCGGGAGACCACAGGACGAGGGTCGAAGTAGCTCATGTGTCAGTTTTCAGCAGCAAGCAGCATGGTGGGTGCCATGCCATCCTTTGAAGCTGAGACCTGTGATAGCAGAGTCTCTCTTTGCCTTTGCTGTTGGTTTAAAAGTGGCACATCCAGAAGCTTTCTGCATTCAGTTCTTTGCAATTACAGGCAGAAAATGAAAATGAAGAAGAGACAGAGCTCAACACCAGTAGATAAGAGAAATTAGCAGACTATAGTAAGGGCAGGGACACCGGCAGGCAGTGCAGTGCAGATGCTCGCTCTTCTCTGAACAATAAGAGCAGCACAGAAAGCAAGCTCTGAACACGGAATCACTCACTTAGCAGCGCTTTCAAAGGACGAGCCTGTCCAAGGCATCCAAAGTACAAGCAGGATCCCTTACCTCCCGACAGACAGTTGCTATGTGTCCTACAACCATCCTTTTCTGGCTCACCACTGTAGCTAAAGAGCCTCCGTCCATGTACTCCAGCACCAGCCAGACATCCCCATTTTCCAGGTAGCTGGAAGATGAAAACAACAGCGTGGGGCTGAATGTGCACAGTTAAATTGCTGCACCGAAGAAATGCCTACAGTAGAGTTTTGTTTCCAGGTCACACGTAAATGAGGATGGAATGAAATGAAGACACGCTCCACCTAGACTATCCAGTGCTTGCAATCTGTGCCGTCTCAAATGAGGAACGCACATCCGCACAGAAGGAGACGGCTTAGGTGGCAAGCAGGGAAAAAAGTCACTTTTGCCATGGCAAAGATAAATCTGGAAGCAGACACATCCCAGCAGCTGCTTCCTCATCTTCATACACAAATCCCACCATTAATTCCAGCAACGAGGAGACACGGTTTTCACAGCTTTTACCCACGACACGGGGGTGTGTAGCAATGCCGACACCCTTTGGAAAACCTTGCATAGAGGACAGTCACAAACAGGAAAAACCATTTCAAACCTGGCAAATGATGTTTCTCTTAGCCTAGTCTTTTGGCATGCAAGGCAATGGAAAATAGTGAAAACAGTGCATGGGAAATCATTTCTGTGTTGGTTTCCCAGACCTCCTCCTCCTCCAACATCCGGAAAAAATCACACCCCGAAACAGCAAAAGAACATGCAGCGAGTGAACGTGCAAGCTGCTGGCTCAGTAAGAGAGCCACGCTTCTGAGGACCATCTTCAAGCTGTCTCTTGCAGGACCCACGAATGAGGACAAAATGCAATCTCCTCCTATGCCTGCTACAGGAGTGGACTGATGTTCGTAGAAAGATCAATTTTCTGCCAGTGAGTAAAGAGCTTTTAAACCTCTGCCTTGCAAATATGGAAACGAACATTGCCAGAAAAAGACCAGAACTACTTACCTTTCTAGGTAGGTAACAATATTGGGGTTCTTCTTTTCCCTTATCACCAGGAGTTCTTTTAAAACCTCCTCGCAGCCCTGGTGCTGGAGATCAATTTGCTTTACGGCCACCTACAACCGTGTTGGGAGCCGTTAGGAACAGACATTACAAGAGCCTCTTTCTCCACACGCTGGCGGGCCAGGATGCCTTGTGCCCTCAGTTGAAAGGGACTCTCAACATCAACCACAAAGCAACAACAACACTCTCTGCACACACAGAATTCTCAAATGGCCCTTGTTTATCACCACTATTCTCATTTACACACGTTTTGTGAGTCAAAAGCAATTTTCCTCAATTTTGCTCTTTGCTCTGTTGTGAAAAGAAATGGAAACCACTGAAAATACATTAGCATTTCTAGGGGCTTTGAGCAGCGTTTCAGAAACTGCTGCCATTCTTGACTGTGCACCAAAGCGCACGTATACATTAGGGACAAAATGCTGTCCAAAAAGAACTCCAAGACGACTCAAAATAGAGTTACAATCCTAGCACATCCTAACTTCTTCCGTTTGCATTTTGTATCACTGAAGAACATTCTTGGACACAGTTTAAACTTGTAGTTCTTTAGTGGATTTAAAAAGGAAGAACCCTTTCTGTGGTACACTATGGACACACCCCAGGTTATAAGCGGGCTTTAGTCCTTTTGGACACCTTATAGACCTCCCTCCAAGTGCGGTTCCTGAGCGCAGCACTGTAGGTGGATAAAGCAATTACCAGGACGATGGAGTTGTGTTTGCTGAGAGGCAGAAATGAGAATTCACGACTTTCAAATTTTAGCCCCAAAGAGCACTGGGACTCTCCAAGACACCCCTATTTGTACTGTGCAGTACAAACAGCATCTCTGTAATGGGATGTCACCGACACAGGACCAACACAAGGCTGTGTTCTTTAAGGCTCTTCATCAGCTTCTTCTCATCGATCTCTGTGTGTGTAGGTGGGGGTGTGTTTGTGTGTGTGTGTACCAGGTTCCCTAGGTATGAAAAGCAAAAGTGCTCCTCAGACAAGATCTCTCTTTCTTTAGGTCTTGCATTATATTTTCCAACTGAACCATGTGATGTAAAACAATGGGAAATGCTATTTGTGTCTGAACCTCGGCAAAAGAGGAACTGGGCCAGAATGATGGCTGTTGCCAGCAGCTAATATATGCATATTTATCCTGTAAATCCAAGCAGGTGTGTCCTTCTCTGAAAGATACCACTGCCATCCTAGCACTCATTCAGGCAGGTAGGAAGGACAAAGTCTGTTCAAAATGCAGCAACAGCCTTGGCAGCAAAGACAAGCAGCCCACAGCTCTGGCCACAGATAACATCACAAGGGAAAAGCACTCAAGGGTTGCAAAGTATTCATGGGCTGTTGGCACTTACCGCTCGTCCTGTGGCAGCTTCAAAGGCCTTATAAACGGTTCCAAAACTCCTAGAAACAGAACAGCGGCAAAAACAGAGAAGCGATTGAGTGCTGAGGAGCAAAAGGCTGCCCAGGCAGGAGCACTCTGCTACCTGCAGTGTTTTGCAAACACAAGAGTTCATCTATTCTTTAGCTAAAAGCACAGCAGCCCAGCAGCCCTCTGCCATGCAGCGTGCCCAAGATATAAGCGGGATCCAAAAGGAAGACAAAGGGCTGCTACAAATCCCAAATGTACACACTAGATTGTGGAGGCAGGGGTTTTCTTTGCCTTTTTTTTCTGTCTGTGCCTGTCTCGAGCCTTTCTAGGCACTGAAACACACAGTCTTGTTGGGCCTTCTCACCACTCTCTTTTGATTCTCTCTACAAAACTCAGGCAACGCCACACAGCCTTTCTTCTTGTCCTGACCACTGAATATTGTTTTCCACAAAATAATGTAAAGAAATACTACTGAGAGCTCTTATCTGACACCTATCATGTGGGCAACCGCTCTCATAAGTTTTTTCTTCCTGAATCAGTGTGGCCGTAATACTTTGATTCATACAAAACCATGTCTCCTGAGAAAATAAGCAAACTAGTGCCACGCACTCGAGGGACAGGAGGGCTTCCAGGTCCTGCTCCTTGAGGCAGGCAAGACATTGCCAGCATCCAGTTCTCTTTGATGATGCCCAGTGGTCAGTACTGAGACAGAGACAATCTAAAGCCAGGGTCCGAAGATGCCTGCAGCTTGCCTGACTTCCCACTGGATATTACACCAGCAAAGCAGCTGGCCCATGGTTCTGCAGAAGTAAGTGTGGCTGCACTCACCCACTGCCAATAACTTCCCATCCGGTGTATTCCTTTTCCAGATTCCCCACGCTCACAACATGCCCTGAAAGAAAACAAATGCAAGAAGCAAACTTGAAAACAGAGTTCCTGACTTCCAGGAGATCTCAAACGCAGCTCCACTCTCTGGGACTCTGAGCAATTTATGCTCAGTTGGCTAACAACCATGGCAACAATGACAACGACAACAAGAGCCCCAGCAAGACAGGCAGCTCTGTAGCACACGTGGCCTGCATGGAGTCAGGTTCCCCACACTCCTTTGACGGGTTACCTTGAGAAAAAACTAAGCCCGTGGAGACACCATCCTAGTGAACAGAGATCAGAAAAGAACAGGCACCAAGGCAACTGGTTGTCATCTATAAACGGGAAGGAGAGCTGAAAAATCATGCCTCTTCCCTTTCTTGGGAATAAACACTCTCTTGTGAGATTCAACCAAAGGTTTCATACTCGCAAAGATTAAAGGCACCCTGGGATCTGGGATGGATTTTTTTCACCAGCTGCTTTTAGCTGAGCAAAAAGAATATTGAGGAGTGGTTTCTAGGAGAGGAGAGGGCCTTCTCTACCTCTCAGCAGTTTGCCTAAAAAATGCCTTGACATTTTCAAAGAACAGCAGCTCATATAAATCCAAGAGCTGTGGCTGTAAGAATTGGGATCCCCTTCATTTATGAGCAGGCTAAGTTCTGAAGACAATTTTGCCCATTCCCCCTGTACTGAAGAACTACACAGCTCGTCTTCAGCCTGAGGTGCAGCATTCACTAGCCCTGCACTCGGCCGTAGAACACGTGCCCCATCGTCCCAAATGGGCACAGCTGAGACGGGTGACAAGGACAGTGCCGCTCCACAGGCGCTGCCGTGACACAGACAGCTGCCCAAATGAGATGCTGATCCTTCCACCAGTCCAGGCAAAGCTGCAGCAATGGGCTGGCAGCTGAAATCTCACAGCTAAGGAAGGCTCCAGCCTCTGCACTCACATCAGCCATCAGTGGCAGGGCACGTATGACAAAAAGGCTGCCTAAGCCCACACATGGGCACTGACAACCACTGGGAAGAAGCCAGAGCCAGAGTGAGCTCCCTTACGAGATGTTGACCCCACTCAAGACAGAATATGATTGTCTCTGTGTTCAGACACATGGAGGAAGAGATCACTCCACCTTTTGTCCCAACGGCTGATGGCAGACACTGAGTAAAACGGGCTGTGTTCTGTACCTGACCAGGTAATCTGGGACAGCACAGCACTGGCAGTTATTAGCGGTTCCAAGAAGCAGCTTTGTTGGTTGTACTGCAGAGTCACCAAGGCCCCGGTGTGCTTTCCTAGAGTATGATCTGTGCTGGGATTCAGGCCGCTGCTTACTATTCCAAGAGCATTCACGGGCTGGGCATTAGCCGTGACAAAGTGCCCATGGCCGGAGTGACATGCAGCAGAGGGGCTGCAAGCTTGCTCCTGACAATTGCCTGCAGGGCAGTTTCATCTGACTATGCCACATAGATGAGTCTCTTTGATGCATTTCCTAAGCATGCAACGAACATATCAAAGAGGGACTGTAAAAAAAGGACCCTGCTTTTCTTCCTTTGCTGCACTTGACAAAGACCTCTTCTGTGGCAATCCTTACAATTCAGAAATCCTTCATTCTTAAATTCCTTGAAACCCCTAAAAGGCCTCAGAAACAGCAGAACTGCAATTAGAGCTAAGCAGTAATCAGCAGAAAAGTTATATGAAAAGTAGAAAGAAAGGATAACTAGAAAAATGGTCATTGTATTAACGCTTGGCTGAAAGAACTCTTTAAGCTGCAGAAAATTGTATCTAGCAAAATATCAGCAAGGTCTAAGCTTAATATTGGAGCTCTGTGCATTGTATTTTACGGCTTACAAGTGGGTATTGTATTCAAAGTAAGCAAGCATTGCTCAAGCAAAGGTACAGGTACTGATAGTGGTTAGATGCAACTACTGTCAATACGCTTCTCCTTTTTGTGACTGGTCAAAAAACTTTCAAAGGCCGTTGTAACATCACGTCCTGCGGCTGCTGCCGAGGACATGAGCTGCTGACATCTTCCCGTTGTGCCACCTGTGCAATCAGACTAATGCTTGAAAGAAAACAAAACAGCTCGAGACGCGTTCCACAGCAGGCCCGTCCCGTTCATGCTTCTGTGCTTAAATCCCTAACCAACACTCTTCCTCTCTGCTTCCTAGCGATTGTTCTAAGAATATAAATTTTGAACATTTGGGGTCTACTGAAATAACCTCTTCCTCTCTTATTTGTGCTGTTACCTGATGTTCTTTTCAAGGAGGTCGGACTAACCAAAAGGTAGAATTCCTATCAAAATGAGCTGTAGAAGGAATTGTAGAAGGACTAACGGTCATAAACCCAACACCAGGGTGAAACCAGCCCCACAGCCAATCGATTCCTCTGAAGTATTCTGTCTGCAATGACTGGTGACAAGTCAGGACTTGAAGGGCTATCTAGGAAGCCAGCAATTCTGATCCATTTGGTCAGACTAGCACACAAGCATTCACTGCGGCATTTGCTGCTGCTCGGGAAACAGTCCCCCCGCTTTTGCTTTTGCTGCATAGGGAAGCACAGGCAAAGCCCAGCCTCTCCCAGCTGCCCTCAGAGGCAAAAGGAACGCCCCAAGTGCTCCCTGGCTGCCTCCAAGCACAACAACAGCTTCTCTAGGGAGTCCAAAATGTCTGTGTGACACCAAAGTGAGGAAGAACACGTGGTCCAGCTCATGCTGAGGCACACACACAACCCACTGCCCAGTCGCACAAGAAATGCACAGGACGTACTCAGCAGCTCCAGGCACTGCTCCTCTCTCTCCTGGTGCAGCCGCTCTGCCTCCTGGCTTGAGCTGGGCGAGCTGCTGGTGCTCGGATTTTCAGGCTGTGGAGAGGAGGCTTCTCTGGAGGATGCTGCTGCAGCGGCAGCTTCCATGGCATGGCCCGCATCCATCTGGGACAAAGAAAGGTGTTTGTGTCAGGACGGTGGCTGGAAGAGTTGCCCCAGGCTGCGCATTTCAAAGGCAAGCCCTTAGGAACAACACTTCTGTTAGGCTGCAAGCTGAGCTCTCAACTCTTGCACCTCAAGTCAAACCCCACCAAGCAGCAGGAGACTCCAGCTTGTCACAGCCAGCCATTTTAGAGACTGTGAAAGGGAAAGAGCAACTTTAAATTTCACCCCCTTCTTAGGTCTGCATTCACCACAGATGGAGACAACTTGTGCAGAAGCTGCGTGGGCCGCCATGTTCACCTGAACAAAGCCCTCAAAAAACAAAGCGAGCACTAAGAGGCACAGCAGAAATACATTCAGAGGGTTTCTGGCCACTGGCCACAGCACTAGCCCCGCTGGCCAGGGCAGCAGCTGAGGTTCAGCGGCCCCAGCCACTGTCCTTCTGATCAGCTGTGATGGACACCACAGAGCATGGCAGCCAGAGTCATTGCCCCCATCCACCTGCTGCTTTGCAGGGCAAAGGTGAGGAGACACCACTTGTTGCGGGACTGCAGTGCCTACTGCCCTCCACTCACCTGCTTTTCTTCAGCCAGCCTGTACTGCAGCTGCATCTCTTGCATCCTTTCCCTGTCTTTTTTGTGCCTCTTCTCCATTGCCTTCATCTTCCTTTGAGCATCCTGCAGCTCTGCTTTGAAATTCTGTCAAGAAGAATCTTACTGGCTCCTGCCGTCATGCTCAAGTTTCTCCTGTTCCACTCTCAAAAGCACTTCCGTTCAGCCACATACTTCTTTATCCAGCTCTAACCCTTCCATGCTAACTCTTCTTCCTGCTGCTCACCGCTGGAGCCTGCCAGGCTCTGTGCTTCCAGTGCCTGCAGTAGGCCTTGCCCCCCTTTCCTGAGGTCGCCAGTTCTTGCCCCTCTTGCTGCCCTTCCCTCTGCTACCTGGCTAGTCGGGCTCACCTGCCCATTCTCTTGCTCCTCTTCCAGCTCCAGTCTCAGGCACTCCACCTGCTGCTGGCTTTGCTTTAGCTTTTGCTGCAGCTGGCGCACCTTGCAGAAGAGCTCATTTTTCTTGCACTGGAGCTGCACAGAAACGAAGAGAAGTCAGCTTTAAACTTGCCACACACCACTTGTGTGGCAGCCAAGACTCTTGACTGGCTCTGCTTTCTAGCTTTTCTTATTCAGGTTGCATGATGGCAACTCCCTGCCTCATCTTCAGCAGGCTTTTCTCCTGCTCCCTCTGTACCTCTGCCAGGGACTTTTCCCGTTGCTCCAGCAGCTCCTGTGCCTCCAACTGCTGCTGTTCTAGCTCGCTCTCCTGATGAGAGGAAGAAGACACTTCCAGATGAAGTCTCAGCCAAGCTCCCCAAAGAAAAAAATGGAAGCTTCATCCCTCCCACAACCCCCCACCTGAAGAGTGCACAGTAGTGACTTTGTGCCCTCCAGCACTCGTGTCCCAACAAGAAACTTAAGAGGAAGGTCAGCAGGTGGAAGGAAAGGAGACGCCGCCTTCCTTCCCCACCCCACTCTGTTGGCTGGCTGTTTCCTAGCCTCTCTCTCCTCAACATTTCTCTTCTCAGATGTTCTCTGCTCCAATTCCCCGTGTCCTTTGATCAAGGAAAAGCTGCAGCTGCACTGCAGGCTGAGGATGAGGCCAGCAGCCCCATGCCCTAGTCACAAGTCAGGCCACCAGCTGAAATGCCAGCAACATGTGGCCTGTTGCATACACTTCGAGGCTAAAGGGAAGAGCTCTGTCCACCGTGGAAGGATAGAAAGCAAGGGACCCAGTTGCTGGGACTGCAGTTGGCAGCAAGGTCAGCAGTCTGCTACATGGCATGAGGGTGTGGGGAAGATCCTGCCCCTTTGCGGCCATGCTTTGGGTGGTGATCACGCAGCCTCCTGGGACACTTGGCTTATGCCCGTCCTGAAACCGTGGCTGCATTTCCTGTCCTGGCACCGGCCTCTGGGGCTTCTCAGGGTCTCAAGTACGAGCCCTTGTAGCCCTCTGCTGCCTGGCCCAGCAACGTAGCACAGGCTTGCGGCCGTGCCACATACTCGGGCTGCTCTTCTGCTAAGCCAGCCCACCAAGCTTGCATGAGAAATACTCAAGCGTATTGTTTCCTACCAGTTTTTTCAGGAGCTTCCTCTTGTCCTCTTCCTGAGCACAATGCCAGAGTCGCAGAGCCTTGCTGCACTGCTCTTCTGCCCAGCGCAGCTCTTGAGCCATCTTTTCACATTGCTGCTTGCTGAAAGATCTTACAGCTTGCAGCTCACGCCGAAGGCCCTTCACGTCCGCTGCAAACATGACAAACGGCAACAGTCAGACACTACACAAGCAGAGGACTCGGCTGACCTTAAGCCCTTTCACTTTCAGCGAAGGAGGGACCTGCCCCCAGCTCCTTCACTCCTGGGAAGCTCTGCGGACAGAGCTGGCTTCAGAGCAACTGCACCAGGCAGGAAGATCACCAGAAACAAAGTGCACGAGGCTCTCACCCAGGATCACCTCCTTGGCCTGCGCGGCTGAGCGAACTTGGCCTTCCAGACGGCTCCTGGCCATCTCCAGCTCTGACACGTGCTGCTGAGCCTCCAGCAGGCTGCACTGCAGGCTCTCCTTCTCTGACCTACAAGGTGTGAAGATGAAGAGCAATTGTTCCTGGCAGGACACTGGGGCAGTTTTTCCGGGAAGGTGTGCCTTAAGATTCCCACACCTGAGTATGGAAAATGGCTTGCATGGAAACTTAGATACAGCAAGACTATTTCTGCCACTTCAAATAGCAAAGCAGGCCCCTCCAGGTGATTGGCCAGCCTTTCCTCATGACCTAGCCCAGCACAGAAAGCCTAGCTGAGTTTGATCTCAGCAGCCAAAGCTCCAATTGCTCTTGTCTGTCACATCCCATATGGGTGGCTGTGCCCTCAAAGTCTCTACTAATGAGCAAAAGCCCAGCCTCTGCTCACAGCCCTGAGCTCATCAGCACTTCCAAGTCACTCTGCAGCTGGACAGAACACAGGGTTCTCCTGCCTGACTCATCAATGTTTAAAGCCATTCTTAGTGTACGTAGAGATACTTTGTTTGCCAGACACTCTCGAAGTAAAAGGGACTAAAGGAATGCACCAAACCATATATGAAAGCTCCCTCTGGCTTCTAGCAGCATGAGTAAGACGCCAGAACCAGGTTTTTATCTGAACAAGAACTGTCTCGCAGGTGGGACAGGTATCCTGTCATTTAAACTTCTGGAATGTCACGAACAAGAACACTTGCTACATTTATTTGTGGCTAACTAAGGCAGCAGTGCCCAAATGCCTTGGCACTCTTTAGAAAGGAAGAGGAAGCAGCCAAAGGGATCTTGACAGGTTACAGAGGTGGGTGGACAAGTGAGCAAAGAATCAGTGCTCAGCAAGAATCCCCAGAGACTCTCGAGAAGGCTGAAGACCTTTCCCTTCTCCTGCTGCTGCTGCTGCTGTTGCTGCTTGTAAGCAACTATAAGTCCTGCACTATACTTCACAAGAGTTAGCTCAGAAAGGTCTCAAGATTTTCAGCTGGACCCTCCAGCTTCACCCAAAGCACCGGCATCCTACTTGCAACATTCACATGGAAGAGCCTTGAATTGTGAAAATCCCATGTCGGACTACTTGGCGAGGAAAGACCGAAGTTCAGAGTCACCAACGGTGAAACCAAAAGCAGAGGAAAACTTCTGCCTTCAGCAAACATCTGCACAGTTTCCCTGGAAACCAATTCAGTGCCAAGTTGGCTTGCTTTGCATTTGTCAGGGGAATGTGCAAAGGGTCCCAAGCCAGTGCCCCAAAAGGCTTTGAGAGCCTGAGCGGTCACAGAAACAACATTCAGCGCACAGTATCCATTTCTGGTTTTTCTCGTGTCTCGTCACCTCTCTGTCTGAGAAACAGTTGGAAAGCACACAGGAGGCACTAAATCCTGACATAATGCTTACCACCTTTGGAATTACAGACCTTCAATCATGTCCCACCCAGCGTCTCCTCCTGCCTTTACCTGGCCTCTACCAGCTGCTCGGAAAGGCCTTGTAGGTCCCGCTCTGTGGCTGCCAGTCGGGCTTCCAGGGCCGCGTTCTCTTGTGCCAGCAGCGCCTTGTCTCTGCACACCTGGGACAGGATGTGCCCTTGGCGAGACAACTCCTGCAGCAGCCTCTCCAGAACCCTGGGGGCTGGCTGCTGCGGGCGGCAAACCTGGAAGCGGAGGGCACCAGTTTTGTAGAGAAACAACAACAACAAGACATTCTCGGTCTTAGCTTGCTGCCAGAAGAAGCATTTGAGGCAGTCTTGCTAGGACAACACCCTCTCGCAGAGATGCTGCCTAGGAATAAGGTGAGCATACCTTTGGCACTGACTCTTCCTTCAGCTGATCCCTGCGAGGCTGCGATTGCTCTGCTGGCTCTGCTGCCACTTCAAATGCCCTCTCTAGTGAGGAGTGGCACTTCCTCTCAAATGCGGCCAACTCCTTCCGTCTACAACAAGGAGATAGACAAGCAAACCATTAATAGCAACACATTCTCCTTGCAAATGCAGGACTACATACCATGTCCCACGTAGGGCACTCTCAGGGACTTCCAACAGCCCTCTAGTTGCACCTCAAGAGAATGCTGCACTTCCCTCCCTAGACCAGCATCTCTCTTTGTCATTCGTGCAGGTGACAGAGTCACCAGTGAGAAAGCCAAACAAGCTTCCAGAAGCCACAAAACCCTTCCAGAAAGCTCAGCTTCTCTCAGCTTAACAGCTTCCTGCCTGCTAGGTCTTACACTCCTCTCTGATAGAGTGCATATCAGACTTGCAAAAATTCTTCTTTGGCTAAGACATCCTTGGGAAATCTAGATGAGTACTGCAACAATTCCTCTTGCTTTCAGTAGTGCACCAAGGAAAGAGCCCTCAAGCTATAGCTTGGAGAGGAGGTGGATATGAATTTCCAATCCCATAATCAAAGCATCCCATGATGGTTTGGGCTGGCAGGGGCTGCAGGAAGCTTCTAGCCCAGTCTTCAGCTCCAAGCACTTGGGGTCAGCTATGGCATCTGGACAGCCTGCTCCAGGCTCCGTCCAGCGCAGTTTTCCAAATTTCCAGAGGTGGAATCTGCACAAGCTCTCTGACAAGCATCTTCTGCTGCATTAATGCCTCTGAGGTTCAATGCTTCTCCTCAGGCCCAGCCTGAAGCTCCCTTCCTTCTACCCTGCTCCAGTTCAGAATGCTTTTTGGCAACGTTTGACAAGCGAGTCCCAGGAGGCAGCAGCCAGACCTGACCATCAGCTGCCTTCCCTTTGCTGTGCTGAGCAAGTCAAATGATGAGAAAGCCAAATTTGTTCTTTGGCGCTGGGCCTCCTAAAGGCCAGCAATGCCCAGCCCTGCCCAGAGAAAAAAGAGAAAGCTTAGCACACACCTGAACTGCCGGGCCCTGCGCACTCTATCCATGCTTTCCTGCCACTCCGCTTTTCCTGCCTGGGCCAAGGAGACCTGACAGGCAAGAAGCTCTCCTGTTGGCGCCTGCAAGGAATGGGCAGGGAAAAAGCACAAACAAGACATAAGGACTCCTGAGAGCTGGGACAGGCGGGAAGTGCACACACGGCTCACCTGAAGGCAGAAGCTGTTGTGTGGGCGTGTTGATGGGAATAACTGAATAACTCTTGAGGTGCTATGAAGTGTCTGAATAGAAGCAGGGAACATTTCCCTGCTCAGCTCTGCTCAACTGGCTTTCCCTCAGGATTTCAAGCACGGGGGAGAACGCAGCAGGAACTGCCTTCCAGCCCTTCAGAGATAGACCGTGTCTCTGCCATGCAGAGCTCTTCAGAATTCTGACCCAAGTAAACTTGGGGCATGCCAGAGTTAAGGGTGTCATCGAAGCAGTGACTGTAGCTAGCTAGACAGTGTGTGGAGGGGGGAGCTCCCTGCAGGCAGCAATGGCTCTTCTGTACCCCACAAGGCTGTGAACTGTGCCTTGGCTCTGCTCTCTCCGCTGACAACACAGAGGCTGCACTGACACCGTGCACAGCGCGGCTCACTTTCACACCAGTAGCACTAAAGGACATCATGCTACTGCTTATCAAACGCCAAGGAAAGTTCACAGTCCCTGTCAGAATGCCAGGAAAATGATGCCTGCATGTGAAAGTTCAGATCCCATTTGCCACGTGTCAGAGGCTGGGCTGAAGTGCTGGGTCGTGGCAGGACTCCAGCCCCAGCATCTTCGACCACAAACGGCAAGTGCTGCCTGATCAGAAACCTGCAGCTCTGCACTGCACCAAAGCTTTGCAGTGTACCAGCCAAAGCTGCCACTTACAGGTTCAGCATGCTCCGGATCTGGACTGACAGCCCATGGATATTTGTTGTCCTTTGCCTCCCCTTCAGCCTCTGGAGGAAGAGAGCGAGCCCGAGGAGGTTCTGCTGCTGGTGTGGTGCTCTGCAGACAGACAGCAGTGTGAGGGACAGGGAGTAACCTGTCGTTTAGGACCTTCTTTCTCCTGAGCCCTATCCCTAGCCGTCGTAAGAAGTCATGAATTTGGATTCAAGTGCGACACTCAGTCATTAAAACTCAGATCAGGAGGGGTGATGAGATTCATTTTTGGACAGGACTGCATATGCTTCTGAAGGAGATATCTCAGCCTGGCTACAATCAGCCTGCAGCGTCCTGTCTGCAAAAGCTGACTTTCATTAGTTAAAATGTCTTCAATGGAAGAGGAGGAAACTGATGGAATCTTGGTGGTAGCGCTCACACAGACATTGACGTGAACTTTCTTTCTTTTTCTTTCTTTCTTTCTTTCTTTCTTTCTTTCTTTCTTTCTTTCTTTCTTTCTTTCTTTCTTTCTTTCTTTCTTTCTCTCTCTTTCTTTCTCTCTCTCTTTCTTTCTCTTTCTTTCTTTCTTTCTCTCTCTTTCTTTCTCTCTCTCTTTCTTTCTTTCTCTCTTTCTTTCCTGTCAGACTAGTGTTCTACTGCAACAGGCCAAGTCCACAGCTTGCTCCACAATTCTCAGCCACCAGCATTGTCACGGGTGCCCAGACCACTCACCAAAACATGGACTTGAGTCCTTCCACGTCTCAGGCGACCTGCCAGGGGAGAGGGAAAAGGAACCAGCTGCTCTTAGAAACTCTCTGTGCACAGGAATCCCACAGAACAAGGCTACCCAAGCATACAGCATTTCTCTTGAACACCATCGCTCCACGAGCAACACTCCTTTTGCACAGCAAGCAAGGGTACGGGGCAATACCCTAGACTGTGTCTACCTGTTGCTTGGCCTTGCCACTAAGGAACAAGATAACTGGCTGAGAAAATGCAAATTGTTCCTTAGCAGTCAGTGCCTACATTGTAGCTCATTGTCAACCCTACAGCCGAAGCTGCTTTTTTCTCCTCTCTTTTTCCTGGACAGTTTTAAATCATTTTTGTGAAGTGTATGCCGTATTTCCCACACGCTTGCTGTCAACAATTCCCCAGAAAAGCTTCCCCAAACCCCTGTTAGCACGTGCCGTTCTCTTCAGACACAGCACAGGCCCAGCTCCGGGGTTCAGGAGGACACACAAACTGCTCGGCACTTTGCCCTTCAGCGCAGAGCCCATCGCTCTTGTAGCACGCACAGAGGGTGCAGTTAGACAGGCACATCCTTTAAGGATGGAATGCAGAAAAAAGGTGCTTTCCCTCGGTTCTGGAGAGAACCGCAGAGTTTTTAGAAAGATGCCTCCAAAGCTCTCCCAGTCTGTATTTTGGAAGTTGCCCACACCCTGCTGGGCAGGAGACACCCCCTTCTTCCTGCTGAAGCCCTTGGCAGGAGCTTTAGCAAACATATGGCATTTTTATGGCACTTTTGTTTCAATGTGCTTCCCGAAGGGAAAAGACTTCTACTTACGTCTCAGACCATTAAAAATTTTGCGGGAGGTTCTGTGGAATTCTCCTGCGTCATTTTCTTCTAGACCTTCTCATAATGTGCCACAGCAAGGAGCAAACAGGTGCCAGTGCCGTGGGTAACTGGAGAAGGCCACAGGTCAAGAACAGGAGTTTAGCCCATGGCTACAGGAAGCAGAGGAATTTGCAAGGCAGGTGAGTGCTTGAGATGCTGGAGGCCTGCCAAGCTGCCTGCTCTTGTCTTGCTGCTGAAATCCTGAACTTCATTGTTCTTGACAACAACACTTGGGCCAAAATCCAGCATTTCTTAGAGAGATTGGCATCTGCGGAGGAACGGCTTACGCTGCTCATCTTTATGACAATTAACCCAGGCCATGGTTTAGAAAGGACGGACCTAAGTGAGTCTTTGGATTTTCCTGGAAGGAACAAAGCCTTGTGACAGCAAGCAGCATTCCCAGGCCTGCAATGGCAAGGTCCTGGGCATGAAGGTATGGGGCACAGAGTGCACTCATGCCCTATTTCTGCGTCTTTCTGGGAAGCAGAGGAATCTTGCCTCCGCCTGTGAGGAGCTCAGCCTGGGAAGTAACACTCCCCTTCTGGTTTGGGTTTTCTCTTTTTTTATTGTGGTCGGCAGCTCTTTGTAACATGAGCCAAGCCTGCCGCCAGCCTGGCTGATTGGAGCCTGCCAGCAAAGGCATTGCACGAAGCCTGGACAGGAGGCACTTGAGGAGGCTTTGTGGCCTGCCAGCTCAGCGCAGGTCTGGGAATCAAAACTCCCTAACTGCCGCGCTCCACGGGGAGATTGCCTACCTCGTCAGCCCGCGCTGAAGCTGTCCCTGCCCTGGCGCTGTCCAAGGCCCCGGCGCCGTGCGCTGGGGACGCACAGTCCCCACAGTCTGGGGCTCCGCGCTGCTTCGCAGCTGCCCGACGCTCTCCCCCCTCACGGAGGGGTCCCGCCCCGCCCCAGGCGCCCCCTGGCGGCTGCCCCGCCCCGCCCGCCCCAAGCAGGGGCCTTCCCTTCCCATGGCGCCCCCCAGCGGCAGCCGCCCCTCCCTGCAGGCACCGAGGAGGCCTCGGGCCCTGCTGCTCATCCTGTCACTCGGCTCCCTTCTTTTCACACACCAAAGAAGGCTTGACAGGAAGCCTTTTCCTGCCCTCTCCCTCTGCTTTCCTTTGTGCGGACCCAAGCTCTGCCCTGAACGTGGCCCTGGCGTCTACATAGCTGCTGGCGCAGGAAAAGGGCCCTTCCTTCTCCCGCCTCTTGTCACTACTGCCTCAAAAGCACCGCCCAGCTCTGCTGGGAGGAACAGCCCACGGCACAGTGGGTGCCATCCCTGCCCAGCCGGGGCTCTCTGGCAGAGCACCAGCAGCAGCAGCAGCAGCACTGCTTGCCTTGGCTTCACCCGTGAGAGCAGAAGCCTCTGTGAAACTTCAGTGTCCACATCACTAGGAGGAAAGGGATCGCGGTCTATTTTCAAATTTTCCATTTCAAAGGCTTTAATCAGATAAATCAGGTTGAGACCTTCAGACAGAATTTTACCAATTTATTGCAGCCAGGGTGGAATGTCTCATCAGAACCATCCATAGTACTGTCTAATGGGTCTCATTAACGCATTTGAAGTTTGTTTTAAAGACTTAGACTTCTGTTTCCTTCAAAACTTCCTTATTATTCCTCCTTAGGACAGCTGTAGATAGAGCTGCGGAGAAAGAAGATTCTAAATGACAGGTTATTCCCTGTCCCTCACACTGCTGTCTGTCTGCAGAGCACCACACCAGCAGCAGAACCTCCTCGGGCTCGCTCTCTTCCTCCAGAGGCTAAAGAGGAGGCAAAGGACAACAAATATCCATGGGCTGTCAGTCCAGATCCGGAGCATGCTGAACCTGTAAGTGGCAGCTTTGGCTGGTACACTGCAAAGCTTTGGTGCAGTGCAGAGCTGCAGGTTTCTGATCAGGCAGCACTTGCCGTTTGTGGCTGAAGATGCTGGGGCTGGAGTCCTGCCACGACCCAGCACTTCAGCCCAGCCACTGACACGTGGCAAATGGGATCTGAATTTTTATGTGCACAGAGTGCTCAGGCTCCCCGCTCCTCTTTCCCCCTCAGTGTCACTGCAGAGGAACGGGTCATCTTTTCCGCAGTCACCCAATCTCTGGGTTCACACTTCCTGACAGATCTAGGATGCAAAGGGCCTCGTTAAGAAGGTCAAAAGCATCGAGAATATCTTAGGAATTCTGAGAAAAGGTTACCCTTCCAAGATAACCAAGTCATTCCCTGCATTTGTCCTTTTCAAATTCTTTCAGTTGTCGTCCCTGTTGGATCATGCTTCTTCTGGTGCTTCTAAGGAATTGATTGTACTCTTGATTTGTACCAAGGCACAAACTGCAGAACCATCTGAACTGAACACAGAAACCAACTACCTCTGTCAGAGCATCTTCACATTCCACGTCACTTTCAAGATGTACTTGGAGGTGTTTGAATGATTATCTATGGCACAACTCTCTCCTTCTGGCTGCAGGCTCTGCAGCTGCTTCCTCTGAGTTCACCCAGGCTTGTATTCCCTAACAAGTCCTAGTACCACCTCCTCTTTTCCAAGGGCACAATAGTCTAAATGAAAACCTAGCCAATGGCACAACTCTCCAGTCCAGAAGGAAAAGAAAGGACAAGTTGTAAAACATTTTCTCAAAACATTTGTCCTGCTTTGCTGCAAGAGTCTTGCTGCACACAAAGTGTTGAAAGCCGAGAAAAGCTGCAAAAGACGCTGTGGCACGTCTTGTGTGCCACAGAAGCTCAGCGTAGCTCTCCAGTAAAGAACTGAGTTTGAAAAGAGCAAACATGATTGTTCAAAAGATTCTTGGAAAATGGAAACAGCTTTCCCAAAGTGAAATGAAAATGGAAAGAAACAACTGAAGATGTTCACATACATGAATTTCTTTATTTATATGCTCCCCTTTTCCGTGTTGCACAAGTTCTACATCACGTTAATTCCAAATTCCTCTCACTTCTAAGACCTATGACTTACCATGTTATATACACTCTACACACAATTTGCCTTCCCTTCTTTTTCTCTGAAAGCAATGCTGGAAACACAAGAAACATGCAAATGTAAGATCTCCAAAGTATACAGTGCTTTGGTCGAGTGTGAGTTCTAGAGAGAGGGAATAGGATCTGCGTGTATATTTTACCCTCACCAGTGACAATACACAGTTTCAACAAAGGTGATTTGTGTGCCATTGTGCACAGCTCAAGACTCTTTGCCTTGGATTAAGGTGGCAAAGTTAACGTGTTTACACAGACTGGGGATTCAACTGCTCTGGTTTTCTACCCGTGTCAATAAACAGCAGGAGAAATAAACCAGCTGGCAGTTTCTCAGCAGAGAGGACCTTTGCTCCAGTGTGAAAGTGCTGGATTGGCAATGGAGGAGGGAGCCGGCTGAGAGCTGAGCTGCTCTATCGGATTGGCATCCGAACGGCGGCAAGAAGAGCGGATCAATGCTTTTCTTTTCATCGTATCCGCAGTCTCCGATTTTCACCTGGGAGCGGACAAGGGAACACGAGCAGCGCTGGACAGGAGAGCGTAGCTCCGGGCGCCGCTTCGCCTCCACACCCCGAGCACTCGGGGGAGCATGGCTGCCCCGCAGGGCCTGGATTTCTCCCTCCTCATCTGCTGCTCTGCCTGGCACGGGCAGGCTCCTCATTCAGCACTTTGTTATGCTGCAGGGGAATGTGCGCACAGCGCTTTGCTTGTGAGCAAGAGGTGGCAGTGCGGGTCGAGCGGGCGGGATGAGGCACCAGGGGAAAGTTGCAGGGTGGACGGAAATTAAAGAAGCGGCTAAACGAGTCGGTGGTTTTGGCGTCGTCGCAGGAGGAAGAAGGAGCCGCTCCGTGCCTCCGGCCGAACCCGCTTCGGCCCCGGAGCCAAGTGGCCAGAGCCGCCCCGGGGCGCGCGCGGCCGAGCGGGGATGGGACAAACAGTGCCGGCGCTTCAGCAGCAGCAGCGGCAGCGACGACTCTGCTCACCCTCGGCGTCTCTTGCTCTAGTTCCTTCTGTCCCTGTGCCACTGTCCCGCACCCTGTCCCGGTCTCCCTGTCCTGCTCTACCCCTCCCACTCCGGGTCTCTCTGTTCACCTTCCAGGCAGGGCCATGCTCCTGGCCTGTCCCGGCCCCGAGCGGGGCTGCGCCCTCACCAGCCCCGCAGTCCCGCCGCGGTCTCGCCTTCGCCCGGTCCTTGCCGTACTGCCCGTGGCGCTGCTGGGCGGGCATCAGTGGCTGGGACTTGGGCAGCATCGCCATCCCTTGGGCTGCGCCTGTCGTGACTCCGTGCCCGGCTCCGGCCTCGGCCCTGGCTCCGGTTCCGACTCCTCTCGGGGCCCGCGGAGGACGCGCGCGGGGCGGTCGCTCTCGGGGCCGGCGGCAGAAACTCGGTGTGATGGCCGCCGACCTCGAGGCTCCGGTGCTCCGTTCAGACGGGGGTGCCCGGCCCGGGGGGCTTGGGGAACGGTCGGGGGCCGTTCGTGGACCCGGGCTTACCGCCGACAGCCCGCAGGGAAGGCGCAGGAGGCCCTGCAGGAGCGACACAGCCTGGGTTCAGTGCTGCGACGCGGCGGCTTCGGCAGCGTCTACTCGGGGACGGCGCCTCGGTGAGTGGGGGGTTGGGCGGGGGTCGGGGGAGGAGGAGGAAGGTGGACGAGGATGGGGTTCGGCAGAGCTGGCTGCAAACTCAGCCCGCTGCTCCCCTTGGCTAGCAGGTGGCCATCAATTGTGTGTTGCGGGATTGCATCCGTCATTGGACAGAACTGTTGAGGGACCGGGACCAGCAGTAGAAACTGGCTGTGATGGGCGGGGAAAGCCGAGGCCCGGGAATGTGGAAGCCGCCAGGAAGCCTCGAGGGAGAGCAGCGTGGGCTCAGCAGAGGGAGCAGGGCATCCAGTGCTGGATTCCAGACCAATGGCACGGCATCAGCCCCACTGATGGCATCATGGTCTTCCCGCAGCACAACAGCATCCGTGCGTCTCTGGAAATCAAGATCTTGGACAAGGTATCCACTGGGCTCCATGGTGTTGTTCAGCTCCTGGATTGGTTTGAGCTCTCTGACAGCGTCTTGTTGGTGATCAAGTGCCCAGTGCAGTCTCAGGACGTCATGGATTTCGTTCTGCTGGAGGGTTCCTGTCTGAGAGGTGGCGCAGGGGCTGTTCTGCCAGGTGCTGGAGGCCGTGCAGCAGCTGTAAGGTCCTGCACCACGACATCAGACCCAAAAACATCCTCCTGGACCTGGCCACCAGATAGACTGAAAGGATGGACTTTGGCTATGGCACCTACCTCCAAGACACAGTCTGCCCACAGTTTAGAGGTGAGACCACCCAGGGCTACTCTCCCACTCCTAATATCTCATGGGCCAAACCTGGATGTGGCCCTGGAGATTCCCCCTTTTGCTACCAGTCACGGGCACACCTATGAGCCACAGAGATCTGCCTGTAATTGACAGAGAGAAAGAAGGAAAGTTCAAGAGCATAATTCCTCCTTCTCCCGCTGCTAAACCAGTTTTCCTCTCCCTCATAAAGATGAAATGCAGTTTTCCTGTGCATTGATGGCAGCTTATCGCACCTGCACAGCTGACAGGCCTTTTCCCCTGCTGCTGTGCTGCGGGCTGATTTAGCAGTGTTATAAATAATAAAGATATTCATCGGAATTGAGTATAATCAAAAATAAGCGATACTTTATTTCATGATCAGGATACGGTCCACGACAGCCACAATTGCAAAGAGCAATGCCGACCCCGGGATCAGCGCCGTGTTAACACGCTACCATCCGAACTCTACCGCACCGGATCCCCCAATGTTCACAAAAACGCTGTGTCAGTCCAGTTTATATACAGCTTTTCCTAGCCAGGAGCAGAGGTCTTGGTCTCCTTTTGTCGTTTTGCATATTCATGTGGTTTTCTTTCTCTGCGTTTTGCTGGGAGATGATGAATTCTGACGAAGGCAGGCTTTGGTTTACTGGAAGCTGGTATTGAGATGTATTTTTTCTGGTTCTGTTATCTTAATCGCGGGTGCTTGTTGGGAGCTCATCGTTTGGGTGTTGCCTGGACGGTTTTGGAGTGAGCCATCTCTGTGGCCACGCCTATTCACCTGTTAATCTGGGCTGTCCTGCTTTTGTTGGCTGTTACAATGTTGTGATGAAGCAATCTGCGTCCTTTTCATCCGTGGTTCTCTTTTCGGTTTCTGAGTTTCCTTTGTTACTTTATTCATACCAAAACTGCTTATTCCGCATTAATTTACAACTATCCACGAATTACATTATATCATATATTGCAGTGGCAACGTCCTCCTTCATCTCAAGTAGCCTTTTCTCCTCCTCCTCCTCCTTCTGTACTTCAGCCAGGAAGTTTTCCCTCTGCGCCAGCCTCTGCTGTGCCTCTGAACTCTGTCGTTCCTGCTTGCTTGCCTGGTGAGGGGAGGAAGACACTTTGTTGGGGGTTGATTTTTTCCCTTTTCTCTCTGTGGAATTTTCCCCATTGTTATGCTAAGAAATTTGTTGGGTAGGACCTAGCATGGGTGGCTAGTGGCAGGAGAAAGGCAGGGGAAAGGGGGGGCGGAGGAAGTGGGGAAAAACTGCGAGATCAGAAGCCAGAACAGGAGATGGGGAGGCACGGGTTCGCTCCCGTTTGCTTGTGGAGTCAGAGGAGGACGACCGCTGCTGCTACCCACCATCCCCTGCCATCCCAATGCTGGGAGCCATCTTTTTTGGCTCTTAGACCACGCACTGCTGCCTTCTCACCTCAGCCTGCTATCTCCAAGCACCCTGCTGAGCTCCGGGACCGGCGCTGTGTGCAAAGTCTCTCCTCCATCCCTTTCCCATCCACAGTACTGCCGCCATCACTCCCAGCACCCCTGCAGCTGCATGGGATCTGCCCCTGTCCACCACTGGTAACTGCACCACGGGGAAGGATGCCTGTGGCCGAGAAGGACTGGAACTGGGATCCTGTTCTGTTTGGTTTTAATTTCATAGCTGTTTTTTTTGTTTTCGTTTGCTTTTGTTTTGTTGGTTTTTTTTTTTGTCTTGTTAGATATATTAGCAAAAAACTGTTATCCCTATCCCCATATCTTTGCCTGAGTGTCCCCTGAATTCCAAAATTATAATAATTTTACATTCTCCATTTTAAAGAGAGGCTCCTACCTTTCTTAGCAGCTACTTGTCTTTCAAACCAAGACAAGATCCAGGTGAAGCCCCAGCCAGGCTCCCCAGATAATCAGCAGAACCTTCATGCACCACACAAAGCCCCAACTGAAAATTACACATTAGTCATGGCTTTGTGCCCCCCCCCCACAATACTGTCCTAATCAGAAATTTGGAAGGAGGATCAGCAGATGGGACAAAAGGAGATGTCACATTCCTTTCCCGCAGTCACGGCTGCCTGTTTCCTGGCCCCTCTCTCCTCAACATTTCTGCCTGCTCTCAGAGCTGTGCTCTCAAAGTGCTGAAGTGGTCCCTGCCATCTCCTCTGCTTCCTTCATTACTTTGCTGCAGGGATGCCAGCAATCGGGCTTCAGAAGAAGCTGGAGAGAGGCTCCGCTAATTTGAGAAATGGATGCTGTCCAAAGGAAACAGAAACAAAAGAAACCAATTTAAAAGACACAAAGGAAAAAGGAACCATGATTTTCCAAGCTGACCTTCTAAGAGGCTCAAGCTGGATTCCTCTAGCGCCAGAAACACACAGACACAAGTGGCAGAGTGCAGATGGACTCAGCTCTGGCTTGCAGGAAGAGCAGTGCCTGCCTTGGCATGCCCCCCCTCCTGTGCTGCCTGCCATCTTCCTCCACAGCAGGGGCAGCTAAGGAAGTGGCCCAGTCACCAGCTCCTGTCTGCCACAAAACCTGGCAGCAAAGCTGCAGCAGTTCTCATCGACTTGAGTGGGCCAGGCAGTGCATGGGGCTGGCACAAATCCTGCTCAGCTGTCCCCGTTTGGCTGGCAGAAAGCTCGAAGAGTGGAGCAGGAGGAGCAAGCTGGGTGCCCTGGGATGCTCACAGTCAGCCTCCCACCACCCCTCTCTTCCCACAGACCAATCGAGAACCGCTTGGCAGGGATTGCTTCTGCTGTGCTCTTCAAGCCCCACTTCAGGCCTTCATCCCCAGCACTACAGTACTTCAGTTCCTTTGCTACCAGGTAAACCTGAATCCACCACCCAAGAGCAAAAGAGGGCCTTGCAAATGACCAGAAGGTGGGAGCTGTCCTCCGGAACGGCGATGAGGATTGGGCTTGCTTAGCCTGCAGAAGGGCAAGCCCTGGGGAGACCTTTCAATATTTGAAGGACTTCTAAGAAAGATGGGGATACATCTATTAGCAGGGCCCATTACAACAGGACAAGAGGGAATGATGCCAAGCTAAAAGAGAGTCCATTCAGATTGCCTCTAAGGAAGAAACTCTTTACCAGGAGAGTGCTGAAATGCTGGCACAGCTTACCCAGAGAGCTGGGAGGTGCCCCACACTTGGCAACATTCAAGGACATGTTGGGTGGGGCTCTAAGCAACCTAACCTACTTGAAGATTCCCTTGCCAGTGGCAGGGAGTTTAGGCTAAATGACCTTCACTGGTCCATTCTAACCTCAACTAGTCCTGGATCCTACTTGGTTTTCATTTGAAAAGCGCCCAGAGAGGAGATTATTATCGGGAAGCCCATCCAATGCCCTGGAGTTTGGCCGAGGAGCAAAGCCTGACAGGGAGCAGCTGTTTGGCTGCAGCCGCTTTGCATTGTACCTGCAGAAGTTCCTCGGCAGAGCCTCGCCTGTGCACATCCATCTGCAGGCAGCAGCCCAGAAATTCACACAAGCCAGAGGGTAGCCTGAGCTTGTGCAGATACGGTGCCCCTCGCTTGCCTATCAGGTATTTGGCCTGAAGTAAATGGAAACACAAGAACTCTGTGTGATCTTTCCACATCCTTAAGTGCTCACCTTGAGCCCATATTTTACGCTGCAGTTTGCAGTGGCAATTTCTTGCCTAGCAGATGGTAAGAGATGAACCTTCCCAACCAGAATAAAAAAGGCCTCAATGCAGCGCCAGCTATTGCAACCTTCAACAGGTCTTGCCTTGGAAGTTTATGTGGGCCCCAGGGACATTTGACAAGTGGGCCTTGGTGGAACCAGTTCCAGCTGTGGGAATGGGATTTTGTCCAATCCCGTTGTGACAGAGCAGTAGAACAGCGGCATCTGAGCGTATTTGCACCTTACCGTGTCCTGGGTTTTCCAAATATAAGGAGCCCTTCCTTTGGCCATTTCTATTCCCACGATGCCAAGGGACCAGGTGTCCACTTTGGGGCCGTATGGCTCTCCTCTCACAACCTCGGGCGCCATCCAGCAGGTGGTCCCGACCATCGACCTCCGTTTGCTGCGCTCAGGGACGAGCACAGCACAGAGGCCAAAATCAGCTGAGGAGAAAAACAAACACTGCTTCAAGTAGGAAACCAAGGAAAAGAGTTCCTCTCTCTAAGTCTCAGAATGCAGTGCGGAATCCAGCTGCAAAAGCAGCTGTGCTCTCCTTCCTCAGGGCTGCAGCCAAGGACACGGGCAACTGTCCACTTATCAACACCCCGCCCCCCCACTATTCACACCGTGGCTTTTCTTCATTCACCTGGTGGTTTACACTGTAACTCCCTCCTTCCGGAAGGAGCACAAAGCACAAAGCAAACCTACTCTTGACACCTTGTTTCCTTTCTAGACCTCTCAGCACCTTGCAGCTGCGTCCTGAGCTTGCAGCAGTGCCCTGTGCACTCTCACCAGCACCACTGCCGGGCACCTGGCAGCCACTCAAAAGCAGCCCCACATTGCCTCCCCGGGGAGCGGCTCCTGAGCAGGAACACCCACCTAACTTGACGGAGCCGTCCCGGCCCAGAAGGATGTTGCTGCTTTTGATGTCTCTGTGGATCACCTGGTTGGCATGAAGGAAAGCCAGGCCTTGCAGGCACTGAGAGAGAAAAAAGAAAGAGGAGGACAAAAGTTGGCCTGATCCGACGTCATCACACGCTTTAAAGGAAACTGCTCCTGAAGATTGACAGATGTCACAGGAACAGTGAGTGCTGCCAAGAGGAAGAGCTTGCCGCTGCATCCCTAGGAGAGCAGCATCTTTCCAAGGGAAGGCACATTCCTTTCTGAGGGGGAAACATCAGTCGTTGCAGGAGACTGTGCCCTGCAAAGCCAGTGCAATGACTGCTGCTACAGCGAATGCGCTCTCCCCATCCTGAGGACAAGCAACGGTTTTCCAAAAAAGGAAAAGTCCCTGCCTCAGGTACCAAGGGGATCATTGTCGGGCGGGAGACCACAGGACGAGGGTCGAAGTAGCTCATGTGTCAGTTTTCAGCAGCAAGCAGCATGGTGGGTGCCATGCCATCCTTTGAAGCTGAGACCTGTGATAGCAGAGTCTCTCTTTGCCTTTGCTGTTGGTTTAAAAGTGGCACATCCAGAAGCTTTCTGCATTCAGTTCTTTGCAATTACAGGCAGAAAATGAAAATGAAGAAGAGACAGAGCTCAACACCAGTAGATAAGAGAAATTAGCAGACTATAGTAAGGGCAGGGACACCGGCAGGCAGTGCAGTGCAGATGCTCGCTCTTCTCTGAACAATAAGAGCAGCACAGAAAGCAAGCTCTGAACACGGAATCACTCACTTAGCAGCGCTTTCAAAGGACGAGCCTGTCCAAGGCATCCAAAGTACAAGCAGGATCCCTTACCTCCCGACAGACAGTTGCTATGTGTCCTACAACCATCCTTTTCTGGCTCACCACTGTAGCTAAAGAGCCTCCGTCCATGTACTCCAGCACCAGCCAGACATCCCCATTTTCCAGGTAGCTGGAAGATGAAAACAACAGCGTGGGGCTGAATGTGCACAGTTAAATTGCTGCACCGAAGAAATGCCTACAGTAGAGTTTTGTTTCCAGGTCACACGTAAATGAGGATGGAATGAAATGAAGACACGCTCCACCTAGACTATCCAGTGCTTGCAATCTGTGCCGTCTCAATGAGGAACGCACATCCGCACAGAAGGAGACGGCTCAGGTGGCAAGCAGGGAAAAAAGTCACTTTTGCCATGGCAAAGATAAATCTGGAAGCAGACACATCCCAGCAGCTGCTTCATCATCTTCATACACAAATCCCACCATTAATTCCAGCAACGAGGAGACACGGTTTTCACAGCTTTTACCCACGATACGGGGGTGTGCAGCAATGCCAACACCCTTTGGAAAACCTTGCATAGAGGACAGTCACAAACAGGAAAAACCATTTCAAACCTGGCAAATGATGTTTCTCTTAGCCTAGTCTTTTGGCATGCAAGGCAATGGAAAATAGTGAAAACAGTGCATGGGAAATCATTTCTGTGTTGGTTTCCCAGACCTCCTCCTCCTCCAACATCCGGAAAAAATCACACCCCGAAACAGCAAAAGAACATGCAGCGAGTGAACGTGCAAGCTGCTGGCTCAGTAAGAGAGCCACGCTTCTGAGGACCATCTTCAAGCTGTCTCTTGCAGGACCCACGAATGAGGACAAAATGCAATCTCCTCCTATGCCTGCTACAGGAGTGGACTGATGTTCGTAGAAAGATCAATTTTCTGCCAGTGAGTAAAGAGCTTTTAAACCTCTGCCTTGCAAGTATGGAAACGAACATTGCCAGAAAAAGACCAGAACTACTTACCTTTCTAGGTAGGTAACAATATTGGGGTTCTTCTTTTCCCTTATCACCAGCAGTTCTTTTAAAACCTCCTCGCAGCCCTGGTGCTGGAGATCAATTTGCTTTACGGCCACCTACAACCGTGTTGGGAGCCGTTAGGAACAGACATTACAAGAGCCTCTTTCTCCACACGCTGGCGAGCCAGGACGCCTTGTGCCCTCAGTTGAAAGGGACTCTCAACATCAACCACAAAGCAACAACAACACTCTCTGCACACACAGAATTCTCAAATGGCCCTTGTTTATCACCACTATTCTCATTTACACACGTTTTGTGAGTCAAAAGCAATTTTCCTCAATTTTGCTCTTTGCTCTGTTGTGAAAAGAAATGGAAACCACTGAAAATACATTAGCATTTCTAGGGGCTTTGAGCAGCGTTTCAGAAACTGCTGCCATTCTTGACTGTGCACCAAAGCGCACGTATACATTAGGGAGAAAATGCTGTCCAAAAAGAACTCCAAGACGACTCAAAATAGAGTTACAATCCTAGCACATCCTAACTTCTTCCGTTTGCATTTTGCATCACTGAAGAACATTCTTGTCACAGTTTAAACTTGTAGTTCTTTAGTGGATTTAAAAAGGAAGAACCCTTTCTGTGGTACACTATGGACACACCCCAGGTTATAAGCGGGCTTTAGGCCTTTTGGACGCCTTATAGACCTCCCTCCAAGTGTGGTTCCTGAGCACAGCACTGTAGGTGGATAAAGCAATTACCAGGACGATGGAGTTGTGTTTGCTGAGAGGCAGAAATGAGAATTCACGACTTTCAACTTTTAGCCCCAAAGAGCACTGGGACTCTCCAAAACACCCCTATTTGCACTGTGCAGTACAAACAGCATCTCTGTAATGGGATGTCACCGACACAGGACCAACACAAGGCTGTGTTCTTTAAGGCTCTTCATCAGCTTTTTCTCATCGATCTCTGTGTGTGTAGGTGGGGGTGTGTGTGTGCGTGTGTGTGTGTGTGAGTGTGTGCGTGTGTACCAGGTTCCTTAGGTGTGAAAAGCAAAAGTGCACCCCAGACAAGATCTCTCTTTCTTTAGGTCTTGCAATATATTTTCCAACTGAACCATGTGATATAAAACAATGGGAAATGCTATTTGTGTCTGAACCTCGGCTAAAGAGGAATTGGGCCAGAATGATGGCTGTTGCCAGCAGCTAATCTATGCATATTTATCCTGTAAATCCAAGCAGGTGTGTCCTTCTCTGAAAGATACCACTGCCATCCTTGCACTCATTCAGGCAGGTAGGAAGGACAAAGTCTCTTCAAAATGCAGCGACAGCCTTGGCTGCCAAGACAGGCAGCCCACAGCTCTGGCCACAGATAACATCACCAGGGAAAAGCACTCAAGGGTTGCAAAGTATTCATGGGCTGTTGGCACTTACCGCTCGTCCTGTGGCAGCTTCAAAGGCCTTATAAACGGTTCCAAAACTCCTAGAAACAGAACAGCAGCAAAAACAGAGAAGCGATTGAGTGCTGAGGAGCAAAAGGCTGCCCAGGCAGGAGCACTCTGCTACCTGCAGTGTTTTGCAAACACAAGAGTTCATCTATTCTTTAGCTAAAAGCACAGCAGCCCAGCAGCCCTCTGCCACGCAGCATGCACAAGAGATAAGCGGGATCCAAAAGGAAGACAAAGGGCTGCGACAAATCCCAAATGTACACACTAGATTATGGAGGCAGGGGTTTTCTTTGCCTTTTTTTTCTGTCTGTGCCTGTCTCGAGCCTTTCTAGGCACTGAAACACACAGTCTTGTTGGGCCTTCTCACCACTCTCTTTTGATTCTCTCTACAAAACTCAGGCAACGCAACGCAGCCTTTCTTCTTGTCCTGACGGCTGAATATTGTTTTCCGCAAAATAATGTAAAGAAATACTACTGAGAGCTCTTATCTGACACCTATCATGTGGGAAGCTGCTCTCATGAGTTTTTTCTTCCTGAATCAGTGTGGCCGTAGTACTTTGAATCATACAAAACCATATCTCCTCAGAAAATAAGCAAACTGGTGCCATGCACTCGAGGAACAGGAGGGCTTCCAGGTCCTGCTCCTTGAGGCAGGCAAGACATTGTCAGCATCCAGTTCTCTTTGATGATGCCCAGTGGTCAGTACTGAGACAGAGACAATCTAAAGCCAGGGTCCGAAGATGCCTGCAGCTTGCCTGACTTCCCACTTGATATTACAGCAGCAAAACAGCTGGCCCATGGTTCTGTAGAAGTAAGTGTGGCTGCACTCACCCACTGCCAATAACTTCCCATCCGGTGTATTCCTTTTCCAGATTCCCCATGCTCACAACATGCCCTGAAAGAAAACAAATGCAAGAAGCAAACTTGAAAACAGAGTTCCTGACTTCCAGGAGATCTCAAACGCAGCTCCACTCTCTGGAACTATGAGCAATTTATGGTCAGTTGGCTAACAACCACGGCAACAACGACAACGACAACAAGAGCCCCAGCAAGACAGGCAGCTCTGTAGCACACGTGGCCTGCATGGAGTCAGGTTCCCCACACTCCTTTGACGGGTTACCTTGAGAAAAAACTAAGCCCGTGGAGACACCATCCCAGTGAACAGAGATCAGAAAAGAACAGGCACCCAGGCAACTGGTTGTCATCTATAAAACGGGAAGGAGAGCTGAAAAATCATGAGTCTTCCCTTTCTCGGGAATAAATACTCTCTTGTGAGATTCAGCCAAAGGTTTCATACTCGCAAAGATTAAAGGCACCCTGGGATCTGGGATGGATTTTTATCACCAGCTGCTTTCAGCTGAGCAAATAGAATATTGAGGAGTGGTTTCTAGGAGAGGAGAGGGTCTTCTCTACCTCTCAGCACTTTGCCTAAAAAATGCCTTGACATATTCAAAGAACAGCAGCTCATATAAATCCAAGAGCTGTGGCTGTAAGAATTGGGATCCCCTTCATTTATGAGCAGGCTAAGTTCTGAAGACAATTTTGCCCATTCCCCCTGTACTGAAGAACTACACAGCTCGTCTTCAGCCTGAGATGCAGCACTCACTAGCCCTGCACTCGGCCGTAGAACACGTGCCCCATCGTCCCAAATGGGCACAGCTGAGACGGGTGACAAGGACAGGGCCGCTCCACAGGCGCTGCCGTGACACAGACAGCTGCCCAAATGAGATGCTGATCCTTCCACCAGTCCAGGCAAAGCTGCAGCAATGGGCTGGCAGCTGAAATCTCACAGCTAAGGAAGGCTCCAGCCTCTGCACTCACATCAGCCATCAGTGGCAGGGCACGTATGACAAAAAGGCTGCCTAAGCCTACACATGGGCACTGACAACCACTGGGAAGAAGCCAGAGCCAGAGCGAGCTCCCTTACGAGATGTTGACCCCACTCAAGACAGAATATGATTGTCTCTGTGTTCAGACACATGGAGGAAGAGATCAATCCACCTTTTGTCCCAACGGCTGATGGCAGACACTGAGTAAAACGGGCTGTGTTCTGTACCTGACCAGGTAATCTGGGACAGCACAGCGCTGGCAGTTATTAGCGGTTCCGAGAAGCAGCTTTGTTGGTTGTACTGCAGAGTCACCAAGGCCCCGGTGTGCTTTCCTAGAGTATGATCTGTGCTGGGATTCAGGCCGCTGCTTACTATTCCAAGAGCATTCACGGGCTGGGCATTAGCCGTGACAAAGTGCCCATGACCGGAGGGACATGCAGCAGAGGGGCTGCAAGCTTGCTCCTGACAATTGCCTGCAAGGCAGTTTCATCTGACCATGCCACATAGATGAGTCTCTTTGATGCATTTCCTAAGCATGCAACGAACATATCAAAGAGGGACTGTAAAAAAAGGACCGTGCTTTTCTTCCTTTGCTGCACTTGACAAAGACCTCTTCTGTGGCAATCCTTACAATTCAGAAATCCTTCATTCTTAAATTCCTTGAAACCCTTAAAAGGCCTCAGAAACAGCAGAACTGCAAGTAGAGCTAAGCAGTAATCAGCAGAAAAGTTATATGAAAAGTAGAAAGAAAGGATAACTTGAACAATGGTCATTGTATTAACGCTTGGCTGAAAGAACTCTTTAAGCTGCAGAAAATTGTATCTAGCAAAATATCAGCAAGGTCTAAGCTTAATATTGGAGCTCTGTGCATTGTATTCTAAGGCTTACAAGTGGGTATTGTATTCAAAGTAAGCAAGCATTGCTCAAGCAAAGGTACATGTACTGATAGTGGTTAGATGCAACTACTGTCAATACGCTTCTGCTTTTTGTGACTGGTCAAGAAACTTTCAAAGGCCGTTGTAACATCACGTCCTGCGGCTGCTGCCGAGGACATGAGCTGCTGACATCTTCCCGTTGTGCCACCTGTGCAATCAGACTAATGCTTGAAAGAAAACAAAACAGCTCGAGACGCGTTCCACAGCAGGCCCATCCCGTTCATGCTTCTGTGCTTAAATCCCTAACCAACACTCTTCCTCTCTGCTTCCTAGCGATTGTTCTAAGAATATAAATTTTGAACATTTGGGGTCTACTGAAATAACCTCTTCCTCTCTTATTTGTGCTGTTACCTGATGTTCTTTTCAAGGAGGTCGGACTAACCAAAAGGTAGAATTCCTATCAAAATGAGCTGTAGAAGGAATTGTAGAAGGACTAACGGTCATAAACTCAACACCAGGGTGAAACCAGCCCCACAGCCAATCGATTCCTCTGAAGTATTCTGTCTGCAATGACTGGTGACAAGTCAGGACTTGAAGGGCCATCTAGGAAGCCAGCTATTCTGATCCATTTGGCCAGACTAGCACACAAGCATTCACTGCGGCATTTGCTGCTGCTCGGGAAACACTCCCCCCGCTTTTGCTTTTGCTGCATAGGGAAGCACAGGCAAAGCCCAGCCTCTCCCAGCTGCCCTCAGAGGCAAAAGGAACGCCCCAAGTGCTCCCTGGCTGCCTCCAAGCACAACAACAGCTTCTCTAGGGAGTCCAAAATGTCTGTGTGACACCAAAGTGAGGAGGAACACGTGGTCCAGCTCATGCTGAGGCACACACACAACCCACTGCCCAGTCGCACAAGAAATGCACAGGACGTACTCAGCAGCTCCAGGCACTGCTCCTCTCTCTCCTGGCGCAGCCGCTCTTCCTCCTGGCTTGAGCTGGGCGAGCTGCTGGTGCTCGGGTTTTCAGGCTGTGGAGAGGAGGCTTCTCTGGAGGATGCTGCTGCAGCGGCAGCTTCCATGGCATGGCCCGCATCCATCTGGGACAAAGAAAGGTGTTTGTGTCAGGACGGTGGCTGGAAGAGTTGCCCCAGGCTGCGCATTTCAAAGGCAAGCCCTTAGGAACAACACTTGTGTTAGGCTGCAAGCTGAGCTCTCAACTCTTGCACCTCAAGTCAAACCCCGCCAAGCAGCAGGAGACTCCAGCTTGTCACAGCCAGCCATGTTAGAGACTGTGAAAGGGAAAGAGCAACTTTAAATTTCACCCCCTTCTGAGGTCTGCATTCACCACAGATGGAGACAACTTGTGCAGAAGCTGCGTGGGCCGCCATGTTCACCTGAACAAAGCCCTCAAAAAACAAAGCGAGCACTAAGAGGCACAGCAGAAATACATTCAGAGGGTTTCTGGCCACTGGCCACAGCACTAGCCCCGCTGGCCAGGGCAGCAGCTGAGGTTCAGCGGCCCCAGCCACTGTCCTTCTGATCAGCTGTGATGGACACCACAGAGCATGGCAGCCAGAGTCATTGCCCCCATCCACCTGCTGCTTTGCAGGGGAAAGGTGAGGAGACACCACTTGTTGCGGGACTGCAGTGCCTACTGCCCTCCACTCACCTGCTTTTCTTCAGCCAGCCTGTACTGCAGCTGCATCTCTTGCATCCTTTCCCTGTCTTTTTTGTGCCTCTTCTCCATTGCCTTCATCTTCCTTTGAGCATCCTGCAGCTCTGCTTTGAAATTCTGTCAAGAAGAATCTTACTGGCTCCTGCCGTCATGCTCAAGTTTCTCCTGTTCCACTCTCAAAAGCACTTCCGTTCAGCCACATACTTCTTTATCCAGCTCTAACCCTTCCATGCTAACTCTTCTTCCTGCTGCTCACCGCTGGAGCCTGCCAGGCTCTGTGCTTCCAGTGCCTGCAGTAGGCCTTGCCCCCCTTTCCTGAGGTCGCCAGTTCTTGCCCCTCTTGCTGCCCTTCCCTCTGCTACCTGGCTAGTCGGGCTCACCTGCCCATTCTCTTGCTCCTCTTCCAGCTCCAGTCTCAGGCACTCCACCTGCTGCTGGCTTTGCTTTAGCTTTTGCTGCAGCTGGCGCACCTTGCAGAAGAGCTCATTTTTCTTGCACTGGAGCTGCACAGAAACGAAGAGAAGTCAGCTTTAAACTTGCCACACACCACTTGTGTGGCAGCCAAGACTCTTGACTGGCTCTGCTTTCTAGCTTTTCTTATTCAGGTTGCATGATGGCAACTCCCTGCCTCATCTTCAGCAGGCTTTTCTCCTGCTCCCTCTGTACCTCTGCCAGGGACTTTTCCCGTTGCTCCAGCAGCTCCTGTGCCTCCAACTGCTGCTGTTCAAGCTCGCTCTCCTGATGAGAGGAAGAAGACACTTCCAGATGAAGTCCCAGCCAAGCTCCCCAAAGAAAAAAATGGAAGCTTCATCCCTCCCACAACCCCCCACCTGAAGAGAGCACAGTAGTGCCTTTGTGCCCTCCAGCACTCGTGTCCCAACAAGAAACTTAAGAGGAAGGTCAGCAGGTGGAAGGAAAGGAGACGCTGCCTTCCTTCCCCACCCCACTCTGTTGGCTGGCTGTTTCCTGGCCCCTCTCTCCTCAGCATTTCTCTTCTTAGATGTTCTCTGCTCCAATTCCCCGTGTCCTTTGATCAAGGAAAAGCTGCAGCTGCACTGCAGGCTGAGGATGAGGCCAGCACCTCCGTGCCCTAGTCACAAGTCAGGCCACCAGCTGAAATGCCAGCAACATGTGGCCTGTTGCATACCCTTCAAGGCTAAAGGGAGGAGCTCTGTCCACCGTGGAAGGATAGAAAGCAAGGGAACCAGTTGCTGGGACTGCAGTTGGCAGCAAGGTCAGCAGTCTGCTACATGGCATGAGGGTGTGGGGAAGATCCTGCCCCTTTGCGGCCATGCTTTGGGTGGTGATCACGCAGCCTCCGGGGACACTTGGCTTATGCCCGTCCTGAAACCGTGGCTGCATTTCCTGTCCTGGCACCGGCCTCTGGGGCTTCTCAGGGTCTCAAGTACGAGCCCTTGTAGCCCTCTGCTGCCTGGCCCAGCAACACGTAGCCAACAGCACAGGCTTGCGGCCGTGCCACATACTCGGGCTGCTCTTCTGCTAAGCCAGCCCACCAAGCTTGCATGAGAAATACTCAAGCGTATTGTTTCCTACCAGTTTTTTCAGGAGCTTCCTCTTGTCCTCTTCCTGAGCACACTGCCAGAGTCGCAGAGCCTTGCTGCACTGCTCTTCTGCCCAGCGCAGCTCTTGAGCCATCTTTTCACATTGCTGCTTGCTGAAAGATCTTACAGCTTGCAGCTCACGCCGAAGGCCCTTCACGTCCGCTGCAAACATGACAAACGGCAACAGTCAGACACTACACAGGCAGAGGACTCGGCTGACCTTAAGCCCTTTCACTTTCAGCAAAGGAGGGACCTGCCCCCAGCTCCTTCACTCCTGGGAAGCTCTGCGGACAGAGCTGGCTTCAGAGCAACTGCACCAGGCAGGAAGATCACCAGAAACAAAGTGCACGAGCCTCTCACCCAGGATCACCTCCTTGGCCTGCGCGGCTGAGCGAACTTGGCCTTCCAGACGGCTCCTGGCCATCTCCAGCTCTGACACGTGCTGCTGAGCCTCCAGCAGGCTGCACTGCAGGCTCTCCTTCTCTGACCTACGAGGTGTGAAGATGAAGAGCAATTGTTCCTGGCAGGAACACTGGGGCAGGTTTTCCGGGAAGGTGTGCCTTAAGATTCCCACACTTGAGTATGGAAAATGGCTTGCATGGAAACTTAGATACAGCAAGACTATTTCTACCACTTCAAATGGCAAAGCAGGCCCCTCCAGGTGATTGGCCAGCCTTTCCTCATGACCTAGCCCAGCACAGAAAGCCCAGCTGAGTTTGATCTCAGCAGCCAAAGCTCCAATTGCTCTTGTCTGACATATCCCATATGGGTGGCTGTGCCCTCAAAGTCTCTACTAATGAGCAAAAGCCCAGCCCCTGCTCACAGCCCTGAGCTCATCAGCACTTCCAAGTCACTCTGCAGCTGGACAGAACACAGGGTTCTCCTGCCTGACTCATCAATGTTTAAAGCCATTCTTAGTGTACGTAGAGATACTTTGTTTGCCAGACACTCTCGAAGTAAAAGGGACTAAAGGAATGCACCAAACCATATATGAAAGCTCCCTCCTGCTTCTAGCAGCATGAGTAAGAAACCAGAAGCAGGTTTTTATCTGAACAAGAACTGTCTCGCAGGTGGGACAGGTATCCTGTCATTTAAACTACTGGAATGTCACGAGCAAGAACACTTGCTACATTTATTTGTGGCTAACAAAGGCAGCAGTTCCCAAATGCCTTGGCACTCTTTAGAAAGGAAGAGGAAGCAGCCAAAGGGATCTTGACAGGTTACAGAGGTGGGTGGACAAGTGAGCAAGAATCAGTGCTCAGCAAGAATCCCCAGAGACTCTCAAGAAGGCTGAAGACCTTTCCCTTCTCCTGCTGCTGCTCCTGCTGTTGCTGCGTGTAAGCAACTGTAGGTTCCGCACTATACTTCACAAGAGTTAGCTCAGGAAGGTCTCAAGATTTTCTGCTGGACCCTCCAGCTTCACCCAAAGCCCCGGCATCCTACTTGCAACATTCCCATGGAAGAGCCTTGAATTGTGAAAATCCCATGTCAGACTACTTGGCGAGGAAAGACCAATGTTCAGAGTCACCAAAGGAGAAACCAAAAGCAGAGGAAAACTTCTGCCTTCAGCAAACATCTGCACAGTTTCCCTGGAAACCAATTCAGTGCCAAGTTGGCTTGCTTTGCATTTGTCAGGGGAATGTGCAAAGGGTCCCAAGCCAGTGCCCCAAAAGGCTTTGAGAGCCTGAGCGGTCACAGAAACAACATTCAGCGCACAGTATCCATTTCTGGTTTTTCTCGTGTCTCGTCACCTCTCTGTCTGAGAAACAGTTGGAAAGCACACAGGAGGCACTAAATCCTGACATAATGCTTACCACCTTTGGAATTACAGACCTTCAATCATGTCCCACCCAGCGTCTCCTCCTGCCTTTACCTGGCCTCTACCAGTTGCTCGGAAAGGCCTCGTAGGTCCCGCTCTGTGGCTGCCAGTCGGGCTTCCAGGGCCGCGTTCTCTTGTGCCAGCAGCGCCTTGTCTCTGCACACCTGGGACAGGATGTGCCCTTGGCGAGACAACTCCTGCAGCAGCCTCTCCAGAACCCTGGGGGCTGGCTGCTGCGGGCGGCAAACCTGGAAGCGGAGGGCACCAGTTTTGTAGAGAAACAACAACAACAACACATTCTCGGTCTGAGCTTGCTGCCAGAAGAAGCATTTGAGGCAGTCTTGCTAGGACAACACCCTCTCGCAGAGATGCTGCCTAGGAATAAGGTGAGCATACCTTTGGCACTGACTCTTCCTTCAGCTGATCCCTGCGAGGCTGCGATTGCTCTGCTGGCTCTGCTGCCACTTCAAATGCCCTCTCTAGTGAGGAGTGGCACTTCCTCTCAAATGCGGCCAACTCCTTCCGTCTACAACAAGGAGACAGACAAGCAAACCATTAATAGCAACACAGTCTCCTTGCAAATGCAGGACTACATACCATGTCCCACGTAGGGCACTCTCAGGGACTTCCAACAGCCCTCTAGTTGCACCTCAAGAGAATGCTGCACTTCCCTCCCTAGACCAGCATCTCTCTTTGTCATTCGTGCAGGTGACAGAGTCACCAGTGAGAAAGCCAAACAAGCTTCCAGAAGCCACAAAACCCTTGCAGAAAGCTCAGCTTCTCTCAGCTTAACAGCTTCCTGCCTGCTAGGTCTTACACTCCTCTCTGATAGAGTGCATATCAGACTTGCAAAAATTCTTCTTTGGCTAAGACATCCTTGGGAAGTCTAGATGAGTACTGCAACAATTCCTCTTGCTTTCAGTAGTGCACCAAGGAAAGAGCCCTCAAGCTAGAGCTTGGAGAGGAGGTGGATATGAATTTCCAATCCCATAATCAAAGCATGCCATGATGGTTTGGGCTGGCAGGGGCTGCAGGAAGCTTCTAGCCCAGTCTTCAGCTCCAAGCACTTGGGGTCAGCTATGGCGTCTGGACAGCCTGCTCCAGGCTCCGTCCAGCGCAGTTTTCCAAATTTCCAGAGGTGGAATCTCCACAAGCTCTCTGACAAGCTTCTTCTGCTGCATTAATGCCTCTGAGGTTCTATGCTTCTCCTGAGGCCCAGCCTGAACCTCCCTTCCTTCTACCCTGCTCCAGTTCAGAATGCTTTTTGGCAAGGTTTGACAAGTGAGTCCCAGGAGGCAGCAACCAGACCTGCCCAAGAGCTGCCTTCCCTTTGCTGTGCTGAGCAAGTCAAATGATGAGAAAGCCAAATTTGTTCTTTGGCGCTGGACCTCCTAAAGGCCAGCAATGCCCAGCCCTGCCCAGAGAAAAGAGAGAAAGCTTAGCACACACCTGAACTGCCGGGCCCTGCGCACTCTATCCATGCTTTCCTGCCATTCTGCTTTTCCTGCCTGAGCCGAGGAGTCCTGACAGGCAAGAAGCTCTCCTGTTGGCGCCTGCAAGGAATGGGCAGGGAAAAAGCACAAACAAGACATAAGGACTCCTGAGAGCTGGGACAGGCAGGAAGTGCACACACAGCTCACCTGAAGGCAGAAGCTGTTGTGTGGGGGTGTTGATGGGAGTAACTAAATAACTCTTGAGGTGCTATGAAGTGTCTGAATAGAAGCAGGGAACATTTCCCTGCTCAGCTCTGCTCAACTGGCTTTCCCTCAGGATTTCAAGCACGGGGGAGCACACAGCAGGAACTGCGTTCCAGCCCTTCAGAGATAGACCTTGTCTCTGCCATGCAGAGCTCCTCAGCACTCTGACCCAAGTAAACTTGGGGCATGCCAGAGTTAAGGGTGTCATCGAAGCAGTGACTGTAGCTAGCTAGACAGTGTGTGGAGGGGGGAGCTCCCTGCAGGCAGCAATGGCTCTTCTGTACCCCACAAGGCTGTGAACTGTGCCTTGGCTCTGCTCTCTCCGCTGACAACACAGAGGCTGCACTGACACCGTGCACAGCGGGGCTCACTTTCACACCAGTAGCACTAAAGGACATCATGCTACTGCTTATCGAACGCCAAGGGAATTTCACAGTCCCTGTCAGAATGCCAGGAAAATGATGCCTGCATGTGAAAGTTCAGATCCCATTTGCCACGTGTCAGTGGCTGGGCTGAAGTGCTGCGTCATGGCAGGACTCCAGCCCCAGCATCTTCAGCCACAAACGGCAAGTGCTGCCTGATCAGAAACCTGCAGCTCTGCACTGCACCAAAGCTTTGCAGTGTACCAGCCAAAGCTGCCACTTACAGGTTCAGCATGCTCCGGATCTGGACTGACAGCCCATGGATATTTGTTGTCCTTTGCCTCCCCTTCAGCCTCTGGAGGAAGAGAGCGAGCCCGAGGAGGTTCTGCTGCTGGTGTGGTGCTCTGCAGACAGACAGCAGTGTGAGGGACAGGGAGTAACCTGTCATTTAGGACCTTCTTTCTCCTGAGCCCTATCCCTAGCCATCGTAAGGAGAAGTCATGAATTTGGATTCAAGTGTGACACTCAGTCATTAAAACTCAGATCAGGAGGGGTGATGAGATTCATTTTTGGACAGGACTGCATATGCTTCTGAAGGAGATATCTCAGCCTGGCTACAATCAGCATGCAGCGTCCTGTCTGCAAAAGCTGACTTTCATTAGTTAAAATGTCTTCAATGGAAGAGGAGGAAACTGATGGAATCTTGGTGGTAGCGCTCACACAGACATTGACGTGAACTTTCTTTCTTTCTTTCTTTCTTTCTTTCTTTCTTTCTTTCTTTCTTTCTTTCTTTCTTTCTTTCTTTCTTTCTTTCTTTCTTTCTTTCTTTCTTTCTTTCTTTCTTTCTTTCTTTCTTTCTTTCTTTCTTTCTTTCTTTCTTTCTTTCTTTCTTTCTTTCTTTCTCTCTCTCTCTCTCTTTCTTTCTTTCTTTCTTTCTTTCTTTCTTTCTCTCTTTCTCTCTTTCTCTCTTTCTCTCTTTCTCTTTCTTTCTCTCTTTCTCTCTTTCTTTCTTTCTCTCTCTCTTTCTTTCTTTCCCTCTCTCTTTCTTTCGTTCTCTCTTTCTTTCCTGTCAGAGTGGTGCTCTACTGCAACAGGCCAAGCCCACAGCTTGCTCCACAATTCTCAGACATCAGCATTGTCACGGGTGCCCAGACCACTCACCAAAACATGGACTTGAGTCCTTCCACGTCTTAGGCGACCTGCCAGGGGAGAGGGAAAAGGAACCAGCTGCTCTTAGAAACTCTCTGTGCACAGGAATCCCACAGAACAAGGCCACCCAAGCATACAGCATTTCTCTTGCACACCATCGCTCCACGAGCAACACTCCTTTTGCACAGCAAGCAAGGGTATGGGGCTATACCCTAGGCTGTGTCTACCTGTTGCTTGGCCTTGCCACTAAGGAACAAGATAACTGGCTGAGAAAATACAAATTGTTCCTTAGCAGTCAGTGCCTACATTGTAGCTAATTTTCAACCCTACAGCCGAAGCTGCTTTTTTCTCCTCTCTTTTTCCTGGACAGTTTTAAATCATTTTTGTGAAGTGTATGCCGTATTTCCCACACGCTTGCTGTCAACAATTCCCCAGAAAAGCTTCCCCAAACCCCTGTTAGCACGTGCCGTTCTCTTCAGACACAGCACAGGCCCAGCTCCGGGGTTCAGGAGGACCCACAAACTGCTCGGCACTTTGCCCTTCAGCGCAAAGCCAATCGCTCTTGTAGCACGCACAGAGGGTGCAGTTAGACAGGCACATCCTTTAAGGATGGAATGCAGAAAAAAGGTGCTTTCCCTCGGTTCTGGAGAGAACCGCAGAGTTTTTAGAAAGATGCCTCCAAAGCTCTCCCAGTCTGTATTTTGGAAGTTGCCCACACCCTGCTGGGCAGGAGACACCCCCTTCTTCCCGCTGAAGCCCTTGGCAGGAGCTTTAGCAAACATATGGCATTTTTATGGCACTTTTGTTTCAATGTGCTGCCCGAAGGGAAAAAACTATTACTCACGTCTCAGACCATTAAAAATTTGGCGGGATGACACCGAGGAAAAAGCCCTGCCAACTGCTCTACGGACTTGCTCCATCATTTCAGCAGGGCTGCTCAAGTCCGTGGACCGGGAAACAAAACACAAAAACGGGAAAGAAATCCTCTTGCACAAGTCCCCGGACTGTGCAAGGAAAAGAGGAAAAAAAGACAAAAGGATGCCTGTGTGAGTCTGCAGACTCGTACAAGAGCAGGCAAAAAAAAAAGACTCCCTTTTCAGGGCACACACTACTGCCGGAGAACACCTCAAGAGAGGATCCTCCTGCAATGAGCACGCCAGGAGCTGCTCTGAAGGCTGATGCCTTGTGTGCATCAGGGCAACCTGCAGCTGACAATGCTGTGACGTGGCAGCCCTCCGCTGACATCACAATAGCGTCGCTCTAGGTTACTCTGTGAATTTGTGCCTAGCGACCGAACCTCCTCCACAGCTAAGACAAAAGAGAAGCCCAGAAAGTTCTCCTCTGTGCCGAGGCAGCACAAAACCCTCTTGCAGTCCATAAGCCATAGCTCAAAGGATCCAAGAGGAAAGCAAAACAGACACCAAGCACACACAGCCACTACTTTGGCCACCAATGCTTCTGACTAAACTAAGAACACTTGCTTAAATACTATGGATGAAATCACGCTATGCTAATATCCCAGACAGTTCCCTACGTTGGAATGCCTGTCATTCCCACTCCCTTACTGCAGGGCTAACATCAGCCACCAAGTGAAGGACTTGCTGAAGGAAGAAGGAAAACCTTAGTGCAGAAAAACAGCCAAATAACAAACCACCCATATGTGTTTGCCTAACACTGGAGCAGCATTTGTGTTGTCCATATGGCAAGGACTGCGCAGGGCTGTGCCCATGTCCTGTGCATAGCAGGGGGTGCCCTTGGAGTGGCCCTCACCGTGTGGGTGCAGCCATGGGCGCATTTGCCCGTTCCCTCCACTTCCACCAGCTCCCAAGCCAGCCCTTCTCTTGACAATGTTCTCTGTCCAACACTAAGGTACTCCCGAGGCCTTTGCAGAAACCCACTCCCTTGGGCTTGTGGGAAACCTGCAAGGTCAGATTCCTCCATGGATGTGGCTTTTCAGTCTCTGTCCTGCCCATGGTGGATATGGATGCGTGCTGCGTAGTGCTCTGTTTTTCAGTCCTTTGCTGCACTCTCATTTCTGGCCTGCAGGAGCCGAGTAGATTGATCCCCGTTTTCCTCAGCTAACTTGGTCTCTTCTTTTATGGACCGCATAGCTCACAGAACTGCAAACTCCATGGCTGCTGGGGAGAGTTGCAAGCAGCATACATGGCAAATGATACAAAGTGCAGGTTCTGTGGAATTCTCCTCCGTCATTTTCTTCTAGACCTTCTCATAATGTGCCACAGCAAGGAGCAAACAGGTGCCAGTGCCATGGGTAACTGGAGAAGGCCGCAGGTCAAGAACAGGAGTTTAGCCCCTGGCTACAGGAAGCAGAGGAATTTGCAAGGCAGGTGAGTGCTTGAGATGCTGGAGGCCTGCCAAGCTGCCTGCTCTTGTCTTGCTGCTGAAATCCTGAACTTCAGTCCTCTTGACAACAACACTTGGGCCAAAATCCAGCATTTCTTAGAGAGATTGGCATCTGCTGAGGAACGGCTTACACTGCTCATCTTTATGACAATTAACCCAGGCCAGGGTTTAGAAAGGACGGACCTAAGTGAGTCTTTGGAGTTTCCTGGAAGGAACAAAGCCTTGTGACAGCAAGCAGCATTCCCAGGCCTGCAATGGCAAGGTCCTGGGCATGAAGGTATGGGGCACAGAGTGCCCTCATGCCCTATTTCTGCGTCTTTCTGGGAAGCTGAGGAATCTTGCCTCCACCTGTGAGGAGCTCAGCCTGGGAAGTAACACTCCCCTTCTGGTTTGGGTTTTCTCTTTTTTTATTGTGGTCGGCAGCTCTTTGTAACATGAGGCAAGCCTACCGCCAGCCTGGCTGATTGGAGCCTGCCAGCAAAGGCATTGCACGAAGCCTGGACAGGAGGCACTTGAGGAGGCTTTGTGGCCTGCCAGCTCAGCGCAGGTCTGGGAATCAAAACTCCCTAACTGCCGCGCTCCACGGGGAGATTGCCTGCCTCGTCAGCCCGCGCTGAAGCTGTCCCTGCCCTGGCGCTGTCCAAGGCCCCGGCGCCGTGCGCTGGGGACGCACAGTCCCCACAGTCTGGGGCTCCGCGCTGCTTCGCAGCTGCCCGACGCTCTCCCCCCTCACGGAGGGGTCCCGCCCCGCCCCAGGCGCCCCCTGGCGGCTGCCCCGCCCCGCCCGCCCCAAGCAGGGGCCTTCCCTTCCCATGGCGCCCCCCAGCGGCAGCCGCCCCTCCCTGCAGGCACCGAGGAGGCCTCGGGCCCTGCTGCTCATCCTGTCACTCGGCTCCCTTCTTTTCACACACCAAAGAAGGCTTGACAGGAAGCCTTTTCCTGCCCTCTCCCTCTGCTTTCCTTTGTGCGGACCCAAGCTCTGCCCTGAACGTGGCCCTGGCGTCTACATAGCTGCTGGCGCAGGAAAAGGGCCCTTCCTTCTCCCGCCTCTTGTCGCTACTGCCTCAAAAGCACCGCCCAGCTCTGCTGGGAGGAACAGCCCACGGCACAGTGGGTGCCATCCCTGCCCAGCCGGGGCTCTCTGGCAGAGCACCAGCAGCAGCAGCAGCAGCACTGCTTGCCTTGGCTTCACCCGTGAAACCAGAAGCCTCTGTGAAACTTCAGTGTCCACATCACTAGGAGGAAAGGGATCGCGGTCTATTTTCAAATTTTCCATTTCAGAGGCTTTAATCAAATAAATCAGGATGAGACCTTCAGACAGAATTTTACCAATTTATTGCGGCCAGGGTGGAATGTCTCATTCAGAACCATCCATAGTACTGTCTAATGTGTGCCACTAACGCATTTGAAGTTTGTTTTAAAGACTTAGACTTCTGTTTCCTTCAAAACTTCCTTATTATTCCTCCTTAGGACAGCTGTAGATAGAGCTGCGGAGAAAGAAGGTTCTAAATGACAGGTTATTCCCTGTCCCTCACACTGCTGTCTGTCTGCAGAGCACCACACCAGCAGCAGAACCTCCTCGGGCTCGCTCTCTTCCTCCAGAGGCTGAAGGGGAGGCAAAGGACAACAAATATCCATGGGCTGTCAGTCCAGATCCGGAGCATGCTGAACCTGTAAGTGGCAGCTTTGGCTGGTACACTGCAAAGCTTTGGTGCAGTGCAGAGCTGCAGGTTTCTGATCAGGCAGCACTTGCCGTTTGTGGCTGAAGATGCTGGGGCTGGAGTCCTGCCATGATGAAGCGCTTCAGCCCAGCCACTGACACGTGGCAAATGGGATCTGAATTTTTATGTGCACAGAGTGCTCAGGCTCCCCGCTCCTCTTTCCCCCTCAGTGTCACTGCAGAGGAACGGGTCATCTTTTCCGCAGTCACCCAATCTCTGGGTTCACACTTCCTGACAGATCTAGGATGCAAAGAGCGTCGTTAAGAAGGTCAAAAGCATCGAGAATATCTTAGGAATTCTGAGAAAAGGTTACCCTTCTACAGCTAAAGATAACCAAGTCATTCCCTGCATTTGTCCTTTTCAAATTCTTTCAGTTGTCGTCCCTGTTGGATCATGCTTCTTCTGGTGCTTCTAAGGAATTGATTGTACTCTTGATTTGTACCAAGGCACAAACTGCAGAACCATCTGAACTGAACACAGAAACCAACTACCTCTGTCAGAGCATCTTCACATTCCACGTCACTTTCAAGATGTACTTGGAGGTGTTTGAATGATTATCTATGGCACAACTCTCTCCTTCTGGCTGCAGGCTCTGCAGCTGCTTCCTCTGAGTTCACCCAGGCTTGTATTCCCTAACAAGTCCTAGTACCACCTCCTCTTTTCCAAGGGCACAATAGTCTAAATGAAAACCTAGCCAATGGCACAACTCTCCAGTCCAGAAGGAAAAGAAAGGACAAGTTGTAAAACATTTTCTCAAAACATTTGTCCTGCTTTGCTGCAAGAGTCTTGCTACACACACAGTGATGAAAGCCGAGAAAAGCTGCAAAAGACGCTGTGGCGCATCTCGTGTGCCACAGAAGCTCAGCATAGCTCTCCAGTAAAGAGCAGAGCTTGAAAAGAACAAACATGACTGTGGAAAAGATTCTTGGAAAACGGAAACAGCTTTGCCAAAGTGGACGAGGATGGGGTTCGGCAGAGCTGGCTGCAAACTCAGCCCGCTGCTCCCCTTGGCTAGCAGGTGGCCATCAGTTGTGTGTTGCGGGATTGCATCCGTCATTGGGGAGAGCTGGTGAGGGACCGGGGCCAGCAGTAGAAACTGGCTGTGATGGGCGGGGAAAGCCGAGGCCCGGGAATGTGGAAGCCGCCAGGAAGCCTCGAGGGACAGCAGCGTGGGCTCAGCAGAGGGAGCAGGGCATCCAGTGCTGGATTCCAGACCAATGGCATGGCATCAGCCCCACTGATGGCATCATGGTCTTCCCGCAGCACAACAGCATCCGTGCGTCTCTGGAAATCAAGATCTTGGACAAGGTATCCACTGGGCTCCATGGTGTTGTTCAGCTCCTGGATTGGTTGGAGCTCTCTGACAGCGTCTTGTTGGTGATCAAGTGCCCAGTGCAGTCTCAGGACGTCATGGATTTCGTTCTGCTGGAGGGTTCCTGTCTGAGAGGTGGCGCAGGGGCTGTTCTGCCAGGTGCTGGAGGCCGTGCAGCAGCTGTAAGGTCCTGCACCACGACATCAAACCCAAAAACATCCTCCTGGACCTGGCCACCAGATAGACTGAAAGGATGGACTTTGGCTATGGCACCTACCTCCAAGACACACTCTCCCCACAGTTTAGAGGTGAGACCACCCAGGGCTACTCTCCCACTCCTAATATCTCATGGGCCAAACCTGGATGTGGCCCTGGAGATTCCCCCTTTTGCTACCAGTCACGGGCACACCTATGAGCCACAGAGATCTGCCTGTAATTGACAGAAAGAAAGAAGGAAAGTTCAAGAGCATAATTCCTCCTTCTCCCGCTGCTAAACCAGTTTTCCTCTCCCTCATAAAGATGAAATGCAGTTTTCCTGTGCATTGATGGCAGCTTATCGCACCTGCACAGCTGACAGGCCTTTTCCCCTGCTGCTGTGCTGCGGGCTGATTTAGCAGTGTTATAAATAATAAAGATATTCATCGGAATTGAGTATAATCAAAAATAAGCGATACTTTATTTCATGATCAGGATACGGTCCACGACAGCCACAATTGCAAAGAGCAATGCCGACCCCGGGATCAGCGCCGTGTTAACACGCTACCATCCGAACTCTACCGCACCGGATCCCCCAATGCTCACAAAAACGCTGTGTCAGTCCAGTTTATATACAGCTTTTCCTAGCCAGGAGCAGAGGTCTTGGTCTCCTTTTGTCGTTTCGCATATTCATGTGGTTTTCTTTCTCTGCGTTGGGCTGGGAGATGATGACTTCTGACGAAGGCAGGCCTTGGTTTACTGGAAGCTGGTATTGAGATGTATTTTTTCTGGTTCTGTTATCTTAATCGCGGGTGCTTGTTGGGAGCTCATCGTTTGGGTGTTGCCTGGACGGTTTTGGAGGGAGCCTCTCTGTGGCCACGCCTATTCACCTGTTAATCTGGGCTGTCCTGCTTTTGTTGGCTGTTACAATGTTGTGATGAAGCAATCTGCGTCCTTTTCATCCGTCGTTCTCTTTTTGGTTTCTGAGTTTCCTTTGTTACTTTATTCATACCAAAACTGCTTATTCCGCATTAATTTACAACTATCCACGAATTACATTATATCATATATTGCAGTGGCAACGTCCTCCGTCCTCTCAAGTAGCCTTTTCTCCTCCTCCTCCTTCTTCTGTACTTCAGCCAGGAAGTTTTCCCTCTGCGCCAGCCTCTGCTGTGCCTCTGAACTCTGTCGTTCCTGCTTGCTTGCCTGGTGAGGGAAGGAAGACACTTTGTTGGGGGTTGATTTTTTCCCTTTTCTCTCTGTGGAATTTTCCCCATTGTTATGCTAAGAAATTTGTTGGGTAGGACCTAGCATGGGTGGCTAGTGGCAGGAGAAAGGCAGGGGAAAGGGGAGGGCGGAGGAAGGGGGAAAAACTGCGAGATCAGAAGCCAGAACAGGAGATGGGGAGGCACTGGTTCGCTCCCGTTTGCTTGTGGAGTCAGAGGAGGACGACCGCTGCTGCTACCCACCATCCCCCGCCATCCCAATGCCGGGAGCCATCTTTTTTGGCTCTTAGACCCCGCACTGCTGCCTTCTCACCTCAGCCTGCTATCTCCAAGCAGCCTGCTGAGCTCCGGGACCGGCGCTGTGTGCAAAGTCTCTCCTCCATCCCTTTCCCATCCACAGTACTGCCGCCATCACTCCCAGCACCCCTGCAGCTGCATGGGATCTGCCCCTGTCCACCACTGGTAACTGCACCACGGGGAAGGATGCCTGTGGCCGAGAAGGACTGGAACTGGGATCCTGTTCTGTTTGGTTTTAATTTCATAGCTGGTTTTTTTTGTTTTCGTTTGGTTTTGTTTTGTTTTGGTTTTTTTTTTTTTGTCTTGTTAGATATATTAACAAAAAAACTGTTATTCCTATCCCCATATCTTTGCCTGAGTGTCCCCTGAATTCCAAAATTATAATAATTTTACATTCTCCATTTTAAAGAGAGGCTCCTACCTTTCTTAGCAGCTACTTGTCTTTCAAACCAAGACAAGGTCCAGGTGAAGCCCCAGCCAGGCTCCCCAGATAATCAGCAGAACCTTCATGCACCACACAAAGCCCCAACTGAAAATTACACATTAGTCATGGCTTTGTGCCCCCCCCACAATGCTGTCCTAATCAGAAATTTGGAAGGAGGAGCAGCAGATGGGACAAAAGGAGATGTCACATTCCTTTCCCGCAGTCACGGCTGCCTGTTTCCTGGCCCCTCTCTCCTCAGCATTTCTGCCTGCTCTCAGAGCTGTGCTCTCAAAGTGCTGAAGTGGTCCCTGCCATCTCCTCTGCTTCCTTCATTACTTTGCTGCAGGGATGCCAGCAATCGGGCTTCAGAAGAAGCTGGAGAGAGGCTCCGCTAATTTGAGAAATGGATGCTGTCCAAAGGAAACAGAAACAAAAGAAACCAATTTAAAAGACACAAAGGAAAAAGGAACCATGATTTTCCAAGCTGACCTTCTAAGAGGCTCAAGCTGGATTCCTCTAGCGCCAGAAACACACAGACACAAGTGGCAGAGTGCAGATGGACTCAGCTCTGGCTTGCAGGAAGAGCAGTGTCTGCCTTGGCATGCCCCCCCTCCTGTGCTGCCTGCCATCTTCCTCCACAGCAGGGGCAGCTAAGGAAGTGGCCCAGTCACCAGCTCCTGTCCGCCACAAAACCTGGCAGCAAAGCTGCAGCAGTTCTCATCGACTTGAGTGGGCCAGGCAGTGCATGGGGCTGGCACAAATCCTGCTCAGCTGTCCCCGTTTGGCTGGCAGAAAGCTCGAAGAGTGGAGCAGGAGGAGCAAGCTGGGTGCCCTGGGATGCTCACAGTCAGCCTCCCACCACCCCTCTCTTCCCACAGACCAATCGAGAACCGCTTGGCAGGGATTGCTTCTGCTGTGTACTTCAAGCCCCACTTCGGGCCTTCATCCCCAGCACTACTGTACTTCAGTTCCTTTGCTACCAGGGAAACCTGAATCCACCACCCAAGAGCAAAAGAGGGCCTTGCAAATGACCAGAAGGTGGGAGCTGTCCTGTCCGGAACGGCGGTGAGAATTGGGCTTGCTTAGCCTGCAGAAGGGCAAGCCCTGGGGAGACCTTTCAATATTTGAAGGACTTCTAAGAAAGATGGGGATACATCTATTAGCAGAGCCCATTACAAGAGGACAAGAGGGAATGATGCCAAGCTAAAAGAGAGTCTGTAGAGAGCCTGGTGCAGGAATGGCTAGAAGAGAGAGGCCATAGTCAGATCAATTTAGTCAGGCTAACAAAGCAGGCCTCAGCCTCAAGGGCACAGTAAAAGGAAGGCACGTAGAATTGTGATAAGATGAACAAAGACAGACTGTAAAAGAAGAACTAAAAGAACTCTGCTAGCCATGAAATTGCAAAAGTGTAGCCACAAAGTTAGCCGGTCAGCATAGTGACGCAAATGGCAAGGCAACCAATGATGAGCTTAGCTTTTGCAATATGCATGAGTTAATTAAGCACTGTATTTAATTGCCACTCTAATTATCAATAAACGAGACTTTGCAGATGACCGAATTGGTGTCCGTGTCTCCCTTCTCCGACAAATGGTGACCCCGACGCTGTCCCTCCGTCGCTAAAAAAGAAAACGGGGGAGAACGCGCCACGGTCGGTGAAGTTGAGTTTGGGGCCTGCTGCAACCGGGTCGGTGTCAAACGACGTAGGGAAGACACCCTCAGGAGCTACAGAGGTGGTCCTGGGCCATACGTGCTGCCGAAGCCGGAGAGTTGCAACGGCGCCGACGGTAAAAAATGGACAGGCAAGCAGCATATGATTTATTTATAGCACATATAGATAAGTTAGGGCTAAAAGAGCTTAATCCCAGGAAGGACATACCGGGGTTGTTAGCCTGGGGTTCTGCTAAAGGCTTATTCACTAACCCTCATAGTGTGCATGAGTTAAATGAGTGGCGTAAGTTAGGGGATGTACTGTGGGAGGCAGTATTAGGAGATGATAAGACAGCAAAAAAGTTAGGAAAAATTTGGCAAGTAGTTCATAACGCGCTCTTAAAGCAACAGGCAGAGAAAAGGGTGGCACAGCAGGCAGTAGAGGCATATAAAAGAAATGCTCAGTATGGTGATAATGAGCCCCTTGCACCAAGCACAAGAAGGGTTGAAATACCTATTCTTAGAGACGCGGCAGAAATGGCCGATGGGGCTAGTTGCACTTGGCCCTCTGCACCCCCCTCAGAAGAACTGAGGAATAACGCTGCCAAAGCAGAGGAGGTAATTGCAGAGGGCGAAATATCCCAACCTTGCGGCGTAGAATCCCCTTGTCGGCCTGAACCTAGCATCCCTAAACCTGCCAGTGAGCCAAATCCTGTCCCTAGGGCGGAAAGCGACCTGCGGGGGGAAGTGGCAAGGCAGAGGAGGGAGGCGTGGAATATGCTAGCTAGACACGGCCTGGAGACTGGGGATGACGCCGCTGTGAGCGCAGTCAAAGTCTGGACCTTTCCTGTAACATACACACAGGGAGTAAACCAACAAGGACAAGCTGTACAAGTGGGAGAGTATGAACCACTTGATTGGAAGTTGCTAGCACAGTTACGACAGACAGTGAGTCAGTTCGGGTTTCGGAGCGAGCCAGCCAAGCAAATGCTAGACTATCTATTTGACACATATTTATTACTGCCAAATGATCTAAAAAGCATAGCAAAATTAATTTTCACACCACATCAGCAAATGCTATTTAATGCTCACTGGCAAGCTCTTGTTACCGAGGCAGTTGCGGTACAAAGGGGTCAGGGTGATCCGTTAGCCGGAATTACAGCAGATGAGTTAATGGGAGTGGGCGCATTCCGCAGGTCAGAAACTCAGTTACTCCCGGGGGCCGACAGAGTTAGAGAAGCCATGCGAATCGTAAGAACTGCTATAGATCAAGTGAAAGATAGCTCAGGTATACCCATGTATATGGGAATAAAACAAGGAAGGGAGGAATCCTTTGGGGACTTTGTAGATAAGGCTACCGCTGCTATTGATAGGGCAGGAGTTCCAGAGTATATGAGAGGGGCGATGTTAAAGCAATGTGCGTTACAAAATAGCAATGAGGCAACAAAGAGGGTATTGTCAACTCTAGGAGCTAATTGGACGATAGAAGAGGCATTAGAAAGAATGGCGCTGCAGCCATCAGGGTCGCAGGTTTTCTTAGTTAATGCACTAAAGGAAATAGGCTTAGGGCTGCAGAAACAAGCTGAGTCCACACAATCGCAGGTATTAGCCGCTCTTGCCCCCCTCCGTGCTTCCACAGCAGCACCGGCCGCAGCGAACAACCATCGACCTCCTTCGGCGCGATGCTTTAGATGCGGAAACGGAGGCCATTTTCGACGAGACTGCCGAGCCCCAGGAGTGTGGTGCCAGAACTGCCAGAGCAACACCCACAACACGTCAGCTTGTCGCCGCAAATCGGGAAACTCCAGGCGGAGCGCGCCCGGCAGCCGCGCCCAGACACAAGTAGCCGCCGTAGCATCAGCGCCGTCTCCTGTCTGCAACCAGCCACAACAGGGAGCCTGGGACTCGATTTGGCAGCCGCAGTAAAAACATCATTGATAACAACACGCCCCGCTAAAGTCCCAACTGGAGTACAAAGCCCAGTAACTATTAAAGGACAAGCTTTTGGAGGACTAATAGTGGGACGTTCATCGAGCTCCATTTTAGGACTGTTTGTACTACCAGGTGTCATCGATGCAGACTACACTGGGGAAATACAAATAATAGTCTATACTCCTTTTCCTCCTCTAACGATTGAGGCAAATCAACGTATTGCTCAATTTATTCCACTTCCACAGTTAAGCCGAGGTGTTCAACCACAAACACAAACCCCGCGCAAGGACCAAGGTTTTGGATCCTCTGGTGTTGCTCTACTCACAATGGATCTCAATACTAGACCCAAAAAGGAGGTGAAGTTCACCTATGCAGGACGTACAATAAAAATGATGGGACTTTTAGACACTGGAGCAGATACCAGCATTGTTTCTCCAGAAAAATGGCCCTGTGATTGGCCATCATTACAAACCACGGATACCGTGACGGGCGTCGGAGGGTTCACCCTCGCAAAGAAAACGCCCCCAATAAGGGTTACTATAGATGGGCAGGACTTGGTAACTGTGTTATCAATAGTTGCATTACCGCCCATGGTACATTGTCTAATTGGAAGGGACATTTTAGCTCAGCTTGGAGTCGTTCTATCCAACGAGCACCCTTTGGGGTAATTGCCATTGCTTGGACTTTCCCAATCCCAATCACCTGGACTACCAATGAACCGGTAATGGTTAAGCAATGGCCTCTAAAAAGGGAAAGTCTAATACAAGCACATCAACTCGTGAAAGAACAATTTCAACAAGGACATTTAAAACTTTCCACAAGCCCATGGAACACGCCAATTTTTGTGATTAAAAAGAAATCAGGGAAATATCGTCTTCTGCATGATTTAAGAGCAGTAAATGATCAAATGGAAACAATGGGAGCATTACAACCGGGACTTCCCAATCCAGCCATGCTCCCACAACATTGGCCTCTTTTAATTATTGATTTAAAGGACTGCTTTTTTACTATAGCTTTACACCCCCAAGATACAAAAAGATTTGCATTTACCCTACCGGCAATTAACAGGGGGGAACCTGACAAAAGATATGAATGGACTGTTCTTCCACAAGGCATGAAAAACTCACCTACTTTGTGCCAATTATATGTTGATGCGGCCTTGCAACCCCTAAGACTAAAATGGCCCGACACAATTATTTACCACTACATGGATGACATCCTATTCGCCCAGAAAACAGCATTTACAAATATTCAAATGCAGGAAATTCAAAATACTTTAGCAAAAGCATCTCTCATGATAGCTCCAGAAAAGATACAGCAATCTACACCATGGAAGTACCTAGGATGGACTATTACAAATCAAATCGTACGGCCACAAAAACTTCAAATTGCAACAAAAATCACCAACCTAAATGAAGCACAACGCTTACTAGGAGATCTACAGTGGCTCAAACCAATTGTTGGAATACCCAACTCCTTACTAGAATCCCTCAGGCCACTGCTCAAGGGGACCGATCCAACCACACCTGTAACCATGACACCACAACAAAAAGACGCTCTCAATGGCATTATTCGCTGCGTCAATGAAGGATTTGTCTCCCGCCAGGATGTATCATTACCTATAGACCTCACTATTTGGAATACTCCTAATCATCTGCTTGGAGCACTTACACAAACACAAAAGAAAACGGGGGAGATACAGGTACTAGAGTGGATAACCCCACCTTTACAAGCAAAAAGGACAATCAGTACAAAAATCGAACAAGTAGCTACCTTGATTCGTAAGGGTCGGGTAAGGATTCTGGAAATCACCGGAACAGGCCCGACCGCAATCCACCTACCCATGAAAAAGGAGGACTTAGATTGGTACCTCCTCAACTCTGAGGACTTACAAACGGCTTTGCTGGAAGCTGGAGCAGCAGTTAACACAGGATCGCTGACACCACGTCATCTTCAGTGGTTAGGAAATTGGGACTGGGTATTAAAGCCAACACGATCGGAACAACCGATAGCGGGTGCCATTACAGCATTCACAGATGCCGGAAAGAAATCGAGGAGGGCAGCCATCACCTGGAAAGAAGGCCCTCGATGGAAAAAGCAGATAATAGACGCTGCTCCAGAGGACAGTTTACAAACATTGGAATTGCTTGCTGTTGTGTGGGCACTAAGTGAACTGCAAGGGCCTTTGAATGTGGTCACTGATTCATTTTATGTTGCAGGAGTAGCACAGAGAATTGAGGACGCCTCTGTGAAAGAGGTGCAAAACAAAAGACTCTATGAACTCTTACTGCAGCTAAAGCGAGCAGTAAGGGCAAGGTTTAAGCCTTATTGTATCATACACATCAGAAGCCACAAGTGGGATGTAGGCTTGGGTGAGGGCAATGCCAGGGCAGATAGATTGGTCATGAATGTAGCAGATGATAGGGGGATTGAGGCGAGAGAGTCACACACACGATTTCACCAGAATGCTAAGGGATTGGTGCGCGAGTTCAAAATAGGCATACAAGAAGCTAAGGCAATAGTGAGAGCTTGTCCCACCTGCAGTCATCACAACAGTGGGGTGGGTCTTGGGTGTGGGATAAATCCTCGGGGTCTAGAAAGTAATGAAATTTGGCAAATGGACGTTACACATGTAGCAGAATTTGGTAGGCTCAAATATGTGCACGTCACAATAGACACCTACAGCAAGTACATTTGGGCTACCGCACAAACAGGAGAAAAGGCAATCCATGTAATAAGGCACCTAACAAGTTGCTTTGCAGTCATGGGAATGCCTAGGGAAATAAAGACCGACAATGGACCAGCCTATGTCGGCAAGAGAGTAAGCCAGTTCATGAGACTCTGGGGAATTAAACACATCACAGGAGTACCACACTCACCCACAGGACAAGCCATAGTAGAAAGAGCCAATGGGACACTTAAACAGTACCTACTCAAGCACAAATCCATAGATGATCCACAAGAAAAGTTAGCTAAGGTTCTTTATGTCATGAATTTTTTGTGTGTGTTTGGGGAAGAGTCAGAGCCGCCTGCAATTAGGCATAGAGGGAAAAGGGAAGGTAACAAGGCAGAAAGCGCAAAAGCGTGGGTAAAGTACCGGGATCCAAAGACAGGGATATGGAATGGCCCCGCTGAGGTAATATACTGGGGCAGAGGTTATGTTTGTGTTTCTACTCCCACAGGAACAGTTTGGGTCCCTGCTAGATGGGTGAAGCCCATTCTAAATGACCGAGTGGGCGGAAGGATTCCTGGGGATACGATTGACACCAAATGACCGGGAACGGATTCATCAGAAACTAGCAGTGATCTTGCAGCCCTATTTACAAGAGCTGGGACAGTATAGCCGCGTAGCCCGCGAAGCACTGCAGCGACCGCCATTGGACTGGGCCGATTGGCTTGAGATCCACGCCTACAGGGAAGAACAGCCCCTCAATGACAGTCCATGTTGCGCATGTGGGGGGTCGTGGTGTGAGGCTTGGGTTGCTTTAAAGTGTGGGCGCTGTGGGGATTGCTCGTGGGTAAGGCAACAATCGGTATATAATTTATGGTGTGCCAAGTGTCAGGGTGAAAACATAAGGCGCTCAAGCTGGGGTGCAGCCCTAGAGGGAGAAGCAGGGGTACCATATGCACAGCTCCGGAGCGTATATGAGGCACCAGAACAGCTTATGTTAGCTTGGGCCCGATGGGCGACTGCTAAGTGGCTCTGGAGGCAGCGCATTAACGCCAGATCTCGCATTGTTGCTGCCAGGTGTATGCATAAAGTGCCACATCTGCCTTTCCCTCGGGTAGGGCCAGTTAAGCCAGGTACTGACCCAGAAGAAGTGTTAGACCAGTGCATAGAAGAAGTAAAGCAGTGGCACATAGCAGCAGAAAATCCAAAGTATAGAAGGAAGAAGCTACGTAAGCAACGAAAATGATATTCATCACACTGCTTATGCTTATTAACTTTGCTTGCACAAATGCTTTTCCAATGGAGCACACACCTAGAGAAAATGTATGGGTAACATTTGCTAACATAACAAAGCAAGAATCAATCTGCTTGAGCTTGGGGGGAGCGCAGAATCCTTTCAAAACTTGTCTTGTAGGATTGCCAGTTTGGAAACCAAAAGAGTTTACAGAGTATCTTAATAATAGCAACCTACCTACAAAAAGGGATGACGATTTGTTGCAGGGTTGTACTTTCCCTAGTAGTAATCCCTCACAACACGATGGATGCTGGCAATGTGAATTTGTCCTAGCTTTAGGCAAAACCTTAGCCTCCCCTCCAGAAGAGATTGACCTCTTCGGAAGCACTAACGCATCAATGGGAAGAAACGCAGGAGGATGGTTTAGTTTTATGCCCTTAGAAGACAAAAACTTTGCAACCCTTAATTCGGCCCTTACTAGTCTATCAACAATTCATACTCAACTCTACCCCAAATGTAACGGTAGGTACATCACAAAGGCAAGAGCACTACCCCCAGGAATATTTTTAATTTGTGGGGATCGTGCCTGGAATGGTATTCCAGTGAGGCCACAAGGGGGACCCTGCTATCTAGGGAAACTAGCCATGTTTCATCCCAATGTAACTACTCTCATGCAACTTGCAGGCAATGCCAATCGAACAAAACGCAGTTTACATGATCTTGACTGCACCGGCATAGGGCAACCACACTTTTGGAGTGACTTTAGACAGGTAGCAACTGCTGTACTCCTCCCTCACGCAGCAGCCAGGAAAGCTATGGCCCTAGCTGAACAGTTAGGGTGCTGGGCAAAAGATGAATTTAACACCACCTCTCAGGTGTTAGACATGATGGCCAGGGATGTCTCAAGTGTTAACCATGCAGTACTGCAAAACAGAGCAGCCATTGATTTTCTACTTCTAGCGCAAGGACACGGTTGTGAGGAATTTGAAGGAATGTGCTGCATGAATTTGTCTGACCACTCTAAATCCATTCACAAAAAGATACGAGACATACAAAACAGACTACATGACCTAAAGGAGGAAAATGGTTGGGACATTGATGAATGGCTAAAGAGCCTAGGCCTTGGAGGATGGATTCGGACCATCATTAAGTATGCTATCATGATCTTAGGCGTATTCTTATGCTTAGCTTTGTTGCTTCCTTGCTTGATAACTTGCTTACAGAATTTCATCCAAAAAACTGTTAGCAAGGCTTGGCATACTAATCTTCTCGCTCAAAAAGAAAACGGGGGAAGTGTAGAGAGCCTGGTGCAGGAATGGCTAGAAGAGAGAGGCCATAGTCAGATCAATTTAGTCAGGCTAACAAAGCAGGCCTCAGCCTCAAGGGCACAGTAAAAGGAAGGCACGTAGAATTGTGATAAGATGAACAAAGACAGACTGTAAAAGAAGAACTAAAAGAACTCTGCTAGCCATGAAATTGCAAAAGTGTAGCCACAAAGTTAGCCGGTCAGCATAGTGACGCAAATGGCAAGGCAACCAATGATGAGCTTAGCTTTTGCAATATGCATGAGTTAATTAAGCACTGTATTTAATTGCCACTCTAATTATCAATAAACGAGACTTTGCAGATGACCGAATTGGTGTCCGTGTCTCCCTTCTCCGACAAGAGTCCATTCAGATTGCCTCTAAGGAAGAAACTCTTTACCAGGAGAGTGCTGAAATGCTGGCACAGCTTACCCAGAGAGCTGGGAGGTGCATTCAGGGACATGTTGGGTGGGGCTCTAAGCAACCTAACCTACTTGAAGATTCCCTTGCCAGTGGCAGGGAGTTTAGGCTAAATGACCTTCACTGGTCCATTCTAACCTCAACTAGTCTTGGATCCTACTTGGTTTTCATTTGAAAAGCGCCCAGAGAGGAGATTATTATGGGGAAGCCCATCCAATGCCCTGGAGTTTGGCCGAGGAGCAAAGCCTGACTGGGAGCAGCTGTTTGGCTGCAGCCGCTTTGCATTGTACCTGCAGAAGTTCCTCGGCAGAGCCTCGCCTGTGCACATCCATCTGCAGGCAGCAGCCCAGAAATTCACACAAGCCAGAGGGTAGCCTGAGCTTGTGCAGATACGGTGCCCCTCGCTTGCCTATCAGGTATTTGGCCTGAAGTAAATGGAAACACAAGAACTCTGTGTGATCTTTCCACATCCTTAAGTGCTCACCTTGAGCCCATATTTTACGCTGCAGTTTGCAGTGGCAATTTCTTGCCTAGCAGATGGTAAGAGATGAACCTTCCCAACCAGAATAAAAAAGGCCTCAATGCAGCCCCAGCTATTGCAACCTTCAACAGGTCTTGCCTTGGAAGTTTATGTGGGCCCCAGGGACATTTGACAAGTGGGCCTTGGTGGAACTAGTTCCAGCTGTGGGAATGGGATTTTGTCTAATCCCGTTGTGACAGAGCAGTAGGACAGCAGCATCTGAGCGTATTTGCACCTTACCGTGTCCTGGGTTTTCCAAATATAAGGAGCCCTTCCTTTGGCCATTTCTATTCCCACGATGCCAAGGGACCAGGTGTCCACTTTGGGGCCGTATGGCTCTCCTCTCACAACCTCGGGCGCCATCCAGCAGGTGGTCCCGACCATCGACCTCCGTTTGCTGCGCTCAGGGACGAGCACAGCACAGAGGCCAAAATCAGCTGAGGAGAAAAACAAACACTGCTTCAAGGAGGAAACCAAGGAAAATAGTTCGCCTCTCTAAGTCTCAGAATGCAGTGCGGAATCCAGCTGCAAAAGCAGCTGTGCTCTCCTTCCTCAGGGCTGCAGTTAAGGACATGGGCAACTGTCCACTTAGCAACCCCCCGCCCCCCCACTATTCACACCGTGGCTTTTCTTCATTCACCTGGTGGTTTACACTGTAACTCCCTCCTTCCGGAAGGAGCACAAAGCACAAAGCAAACCTACTCTTGACACCTTGTTTCCTTTCTAGACCTCTCAGCACCTTGCAGCTGCGTCCTGAGCTTGCAGCAGTGCCCTGTGCACTCTCACCAGCACCACTGCCGGGCACCTGGCAGCCACTCAAAAGCAGCCCCACATTGCCTCCCCGGGGAGCAGCTCCTGAGCAGGAACACCCACCTAACTTGACGGAGCCGTCCCGGCCCAGAAGGATGTTGCTGCTTTTGATGTCTCTGTGGATCACCTGGTTGGCATGAAGGAAAGCCAGGCCTTGCAGGCACTGAGAGAGAAAAAAGAAAGAGGAGGACAAAAGTTGGCCTGATCCGACGTCATCACACGCTTTAAAGGAAACTGCTCCTGAAGATTGACAGATGTCACAGGAACAGTGAGTGCTGCCAAGAGGAAGAGCTTGCTACTGCATCACGAGGAGAGCAGCATCTTTCCAAGGGAAGGCATATTCCTTTCTGAGGGGGAAACATCAGTCGTTGCAGGAGACTGTGCCCTGCAAAGCCAGTGCAATGACTGCTGCTACAGCGAATGCGCTCTCCCCATCCTGAGGACAAGCAACGGTTTTCCAAAAAAGGAAAAGTCCCTGCCTCAGGTACCAAGGGGATCATTGTCGGGCGGGAGACCACAGGACGAGGGTCGAAGTAGCTCATGTGTCAGTTTTCAGCAGCAAGCAGCATGGTGGGTGCCATGCCATCCTTTGAAGCTGAGACCTGTGATAGCAGAGTCCCTCTTTGCCTTTGCTGTTGGTTTAAAACTGGCACATCCAGAAGCTTTCTGCATTGACTTCTTTGCAATTACAGGCAGAAAATGAAAATGAAGAAGAGACAGAGCTCAACACCAGTAGATAAGAGAAATTAGCAGACTATAGTAAGGGCAGGGACACCGGCAGGCAGTGCAGTGCAGATGCTCGCTCTTCTCTGAACAATAAGAGCAGCACAGAAAGCAAGCTCTGAACACGGAATCACTCACTTAGCAGCGCTTTCAAAGGACGAGCCTGTCCAAGGCATCCAAAGTACAAGCAGGATCCCTTACCTCCCGACAGACAGTTGCTATGTGTCCTACAACCATCCTTTTCTGGCTCACCACTGTAGCTAAAGAGCCTCCGTCCATGTACTCCAGCACCAGCCAGACATCCCCATTTTCCAGGTAGCTGGAAGATGAAAACAACAGCGTGGGGCTGAATGTGCACAGTTAAATTGCTGCACCGAAGAAATGCCTACAGTAGAGTTTTGTTTCCAGGTCACACGTAAATGAGGATGGAATGAAATGAAGACACGCTCCACCTAGACTATCCAGTGCTTGCAATCTGTGCCGTCTCAATGAGGAACGCACATCCGCACAGAAGGAGACGGCTCAGGTGGCAAGCAGGGAAAAAAGTCACTTTTGCCATGGCAAAGATAAATCTGGAAGCAGACACATCCCAGCAGCTGCTTCCTCATCTTCATACACAAATCCCACCATTAATTCCAGCAACGAGGAGACACGGTTTTCACAGCTTTTACCCACGACACGGGGGTGTGCAGCACTGCCGACACCCTTTGGAAAACCTTGCATAGAGGACAGTCACAAACAGGAAAAACCATTTCAAACCTGGCAAATGATGTTTCTCTTAGCCTAGTCTTTTGGCATGCAAGGCAATGGAAAATAGTGAAAAAAGTGCATGGGAAATCATTTCTGTGTTGGTTTCCCAGACCTCCTCCTCCAACATCCGGAAAAAATCACACCCCGAAACAGCAAAAGAACATGCAGCGAGTGAACGTGCAAGCTGCTGGCTCAGTAAGAGAGCCACGCTTCTGAGGACCATCTTCAAGCTGTCTCTTGCAGGACCCACGAATGAGGACAAAATGCAATCTCCTCCTATGCCTGCTACAGGAGTGGACTGATGTTCGTAGAAAGATCAATTTTCTGCCAGTGAGTAAAGAGCTTTTAAACCTCTGCCTTACAAGTATGGAAACGAACATTGCCAGAAAAAGACCAGAACTACTTACCTTTCTAGGTAGGTAACAATATTGGGGTTCTTCTTTTCCCTTATCACCAGGAGTTCTTTTAAAACCTCCTCGCAGCCCTGGTGCTGGAGATCAATTTGCTTTACGGCCACCTACAACCGTGTTGGGAGCCGTTAGGAACAGACATTACAAGAGCCTCTTTCTCCACACGCTGGCGGGCCAGGACGCCTTGTGCCCTCAGTTGAAAGGGACTCTCAACATCAACCACAAAGCAACAACAACACTCTCTGCACACACAGAATTCTCAAATGGCCCTTGTTTATCACCACTATTCTCATTTACACATGTTTTGTGAGTCAAAAGCAATTTTCCTCAATTTTGCTCTTTGCTCTATTGTGAAAAGAAATGGAAACCACTGAAAATACATTAGCATTTCTAGGGGCTTTGAGCAGCATTTCAGAAACTGCTGCCATTCTTGACTGTGCACCAAAGCGCACGTATACATTAGGGAGAAAATGCTGTCCAAAAAGAACTCCAAGACGACTCAAAATAGAGTTACAATCCTAGCACATCCTAACTTCTTCCGTTTGCATTTTGCATCACTGAAGAACATTCTTGGACACGGTTTAAACTTGTAGTTCTTTAGTGGATTTAAAAAGGAAGAACCCTTTCTGTGGTACACTATGGACACACCCCAGGTTATAAGCGGGCTTTAGTCCTTTTGGACGCCTTATAGACCTCCCTCCAAGTGCGGTTCCTGAGCACAGCACTGTAGGTGGATAAAGCAATTACCAGGACGATGGAGTTGTGTTTGCTGAGAGGCAGAAATGAGAATTCACGACTTTCAAATTTTAGCCCCAAAGAGCACGGGGACTCTCCAAAACACCCTTATTTGTACTGTGCAGTACAAACAGCATCTCTGTAATGGGATGTCACCGACACAGGACCAACACAAGGCTGTGTTCTTTAAGGCTCTTCATCAGCTTCTTCTCATCGATCTCTGTGTAGGTGGTTGTGCGTGTAGGTGTGTGTGCATGTGTACCAGGTTCCCTAGGTGTGAAAAGCAAAAGTGCTCCCCAGACAAGATCTCTCTTTCTTTAGGTCTTGCATTATATTTTCCAACCTGAACTATGTGATGTAAAACAATGGGAAATGCTATTTGTGTCTGAACCTCGGCTAAAGAGGAATTGGGCCAGAATGATGGCTGTTGCCAGCAGCTAATCTATGCATATTTATCCTGTAAATCCAAGCAGGTGTGTCCTTCTCTGAAAGATACCACTGCCATCCTTGCACTCATTCAGGCAGGTAGGAAGGACAAAGTCTGTTCAAAATGCACCGACAGCCTTGGCTGCCAAGACAGGCAGCCCACAGCTCTGGCCACAGATAACATCACCAGGGAAAAGCACTCAAGGGTTGCAAAGTATTCATGGGCTGTTGGCACTTACCGCTCGTCCTGTGGCAGCTTCAAAGGCCTTATAAACGGTTCCAAAACTCCTAGAAACAGAACAGCGGCAAAAACAGAGAAGCGATTGAGTGCTGAGGAGCAAAAGGCTGCCCAGGCAGGAGCTCTCTGCTACCTGCAGTGTTTTGCAAACACAAGAGTTCATCTATTCTTTAGCTAAAAGCACAGCAGCCCAGCAGCCCTCTGCCATGCAGCGTGCCCAAGATATAAGTGGGATCCAAAAGGAAGACAAAGGGCTGCTACAAATCCCAAATGTACACACTAGATTGTGGAGGCAGGGGTTTTCTTTGCCTTTTTTTTCTGTCTGTGCCTGTCTCGAGCCTTTCTAGGCACTGAAACACACAGTCTTGTTGGGCCTTCTCACCACTCTCTTTTGATTCTCTCTACAAAACTCAGGCAACGCAACGCAGCCTTTCTTCTTGTCCTGACCACTGAATATTGTTTTCCACAAAATAATGTAAAGAAATACTACTGAGAGCTCTTATCTGACACCTATCATGTGGGCAACCGCTCTCATAAGTTTTTTCTTCCTGAATCAGTGTGGCCGTAATACTTTGATTCATACAAAACCATGTCTCCTGAGAAAATAAGCAAACTAGTGCCACGCACTCGAGGGACAGGAGGGCTTCCAGGTCCTGCTCCTTGAGGCAGGCAAGACATCGTCAGCATCCAGTTCTCTTTGATGATGCCCAGTGGTCAGTACTGAGACAGAGACAATCTAAAGCCAGGGTCCGAAGATGCCTGCAGCTTGCCTGACTTCCCACTGGATATTACACCAGCAAAACAGCTGGCCCATGGTTCTGTAGAAGTAAGTGTGGCTGCACTCACCCACTGCCAATAACTTCCCATCCGGTGTATTCCTTTTCCAGATTCCCCATGCTCACAACATGCCCTGAAAGAAAACAAATGCAAGAAGCAAACTTGAAAACAGAGTTCCTGACTTCCAGGAGATCTCAAACGCAGCTCCACTCTCTGGGACTCTGAGCAATTTATGCTCAGTTGGCTAACAACCATGGCAACAATGACAACGACAACAAGAGCCCCAGCAAGACAGGCAGCTCTGTAGCACACGTGGCCTGCATGGAGTCAGGTTCCCCACACTCCTTTGACGGGTTACCTTGAGAAAAAACTAAGCCCGTGGAGACACCATCCTAGTGAACAGAGATCAGAAAAGAACAGGCACCAAGGCAACTGGTTGTCATCTATAAAACGGGAAGGAGAGCTGAAAAATCATGCCTCTTCCCTTTCTTGGGAATAAACACTCTCTTGTGAGATTCAACCAAAGGTTTCATACTCGCAAAGATTAAAGGCACCCTGGGATCTGGGATGGATTTTTTTCACCAGCTGCTTTTAGCTGAGCAAATAGAATATTGAGGAGTGGTTTCTAGGAGAGGAGAGGGCCTTCTCTACCTCTCAGCACTTTGCCTAAAAAATGCCTTGACATTTTCAAAGAACAGCAGCTCATATAAATCCAAGAGCTGTGGCTGTAAGAATTGGGATCCCCTTCATTTATGAGCAGGCTAAGTTCTGAAGACAATTTTGCCCATTCCCCCTGTACTGAAGAACTACACAGCTCGTCTTCAGCCTGAGGTGCAGCACTCACTAGCCCTGCACTCGGCCGTAGAACACGTGCCCCATCGTCCCAAATGGGCACAGCTGAGACGGGTGACAAGGACAGTGCCGCTCCACAGGCGCTGCCGTGACACAGACAGCTGCCCAAATGAGATGCTGATCCTTCCACCAGTCCAGGCAAAGCTGCAGCAATGGGCTGGCAGCTGAAATCTCACAGCTAAGGAAGGCTCCAGCCTCTGCACTCACATCAGCCATCAGTGGCAGGGCACGTATGACAAAAAGGCTGCCTAAGCCCACACATGGGCACTGACAACCACTGGGAAGAAGCCAGAGCCAGAGTGAGCTCCCTTACGAGGAGTGTTGACCCCACTCAAGACAGAATATGATTGTCTCTGTGTTCAGACACATGGAGGAAGAGATCAATCCACCTTTTGTCCCAACGGCTGATGGCAGACACTGAGTAAAACGGGCTGTGTTCTGTACCTGACCAGGTAATCTCTGACAGCACAGCACTGGCAGTTATTAGCGGTTCCGAGAAGCAGCTTTGTTGGTTGTACTGCAGAGTCACCAAGGCCCCGGTGTGCTTTCCTAGAGTATGATCTGTGCTGGGATTCAGGCCGCTGCTTACTATTCCAAGAGCATTCACGGGCTGGGCATTAGCTGTGACAAAGTGCCCATGGCCGGAGCAACATGCAGCAGAGGGGCTGCAAGCTTGCTCCTGACAATTGCCTGCAGGGCAGTTTCATCTGACCATGCCACATAGATGAGTCTCTTTGATGCATTTCCTAAGCATGCAACGAACATATCAAAGAGGGACTGTAAAAAAAGGACCCTGCTTTTCTTCCTTTGCTGCACTTGACAAAGACCTCTTCTGTGGCAATCCTTACAATTCAGAAATCCTTCATTCTTAAATTCCTTGAAACCCTTAAAAGGCCTCAGAAACAGCAGAACTGCAAGTAGAGCTAAGCAGTAATCAGCAGAAAAGTTATATGAAAAGTAGAAAGAAAGGATAACTAGAAAAATGGTCATTGTATTAACGCTTGTCTGAAAGAACTCTTTAAGCTGCAGAAAATTGTATCTAGCAAAATATTAGCAACGTCTAAGCTTAATATTGGAGCTCTGTGCATTGTATTCTAAGGCTTACAAGTGGGTATTGTATTCAAAGTAAGCAAGCATTGCTCAAGCAAAGGTACAGGTACTGATAGTGGTTAGATGCAACTACTGTCAATACGCTTCTGCTTTTTGTGACTGGTCAAGAAATTTTCAAAGGCCGTTGTAACATCACGTCCTGCGGCTGCTGCCGAGGACATGAGGTGCTGACATCTTCCCGTTGTGCCACCTGTGCAATCAGACTAATGCTTGAAAGAAAACAAAACAGCTCGAGACGCGTTCCACAGCAGGCCCGTCCCGTTCATGCTTCTGTGCTTAAATCCCTAACCAACACTCTTCCTCTCTGCTTCCTAGCGATTGTTCTAAGAATATAAATTTTGAACATTTGGGGTCTACTGAAATAACCTCTTCCTCTCTTATTTGTGCTGTTACCTGATGTTCTTTTCAAGGAGGTCGGACTAACCAAAAGGTAGAATTCCTATCAAAATGAGCTGTAGAAGGAATTGTAGAAGGACTAACGGTCATAAACCCAACACCAGGGTGAAACCAGCCCCACAGCCAATCGATTCCTTTGAAGTATTCTGTCTGCAATGACTGGTGACAAGTCAGGACTTGAAGGGCTATCTAGGAAGCCAGCTATTCTGATCCATTTGGCCAGACTAGCACACAAGCATTCACTGCGGCATTTGCTGCTGCTCGGGAAACACTCCCCCCGCTTTTGCTTTTGCTGCATAGGGAAGCACAGGCAAAGCCCAGCCTCTCCCAGCTGCCCTCAGAGGCAAAAGGAACGCCCCAAGTGCTCCCTGGCTGCCTCCAAGCACAACAACAGCTTCTCTAGGGAGTCCAAAATGTCTGTGTGACACCAAAGTGAGGAAGAACACGTGGTCCAGCTCATGCTGAGGCACACACACAACCCATTGCCCAGTCGCACAAGAAATGCACAGGACGTACTCAGCAGCTCCAGGCACTGCTCCTCTCTCTCCTGGTGCAGCCGCTCTGCCTCCTGGCTTGAGCTGGGCGAGCTGCTGGTGCTCGGATTTCCAGGCTGTGGAGAGGAGGCTTCTCTGGAGGATGCTGCTGCAGCGGCAGCTTCCATGGCATGGCCCGCATCCATCTGGGACAAAGAAAGGTGTTTGTGTCAGGACGGTGGCTGGAAGAGTCGCCCCAGGCTGCGCATTTCAAAGGCAAGCCCTTAGGAACAACACTGGTGTTAGGCTGCAAGCTGAGCTCTCAACTGTTGCACCTCAAGTCAAACCCCGCCAAGCAGCAGGAGACTCCAGCTTGTCACAGCCAGCCATGTTAGAGACTGTGAAAGGGAAAGAGCAACTTTAAATTTCACCCCCTTCTGAGGTCTGCATTCACCACAGATGGAGACAACTTGTGCAGAAGCTGTGTGAGCCGCCATGTTCACCTGAACAAAGCCCTCAAAAAACAAAGCGAGCACTAAGAGGCACAGCAGAAATACATTCAGAGGGTTTCTGGCCACTGGCCACAGCACTAGCCCCGCTGGCCAGGGCAGCAGCTGAGGTTCAGCGGCCCCAGCCACTGTCCTTCTGATCAGCTGTGATGGACACCACAGAGCATGGCAGCCAGAGTCATTGCCCCCATCCACCTGCTGCTTTGCAGGGCAAAGGTGAGGAGACACCACTTGTTGCGGGACTGCAGTGCCTACTGCCCTCCACTCACCTGCTTTTCTTCAGCCAGCCTGTACTGCAGCTGCATCTCTTGCATCCTTTCCCTGTCTTTTTTGTGCCTCTTCTCCATTGCCTTCATCTTCCTTTGAGCATCCTGCAGCTCTGCTTTGAAATTCTGTCAAGAAGAATCTTACTGGCTCCTGCCGTCATGCTCAAGTTTCTCCTGTTCCACTCTCAAAAGCACTTCCGTTCAGCCACATACTTCTTTATCCAGCTCTAACCCTTCCATGCTAACTCTTCTTCCTGCTGCTCACCGCTGGAGCCTGCCAGGCTCTGTGCTTCCAGTGCCTGCAGTAGGCCTTGCCCCCCTTTCCTGAGGTCGCCAGTTCTTGCCCCTCTTGCTGCCCTTCCCTCTGCTACCTGGCTAGTCAGGCTCACCTGCCCATTCTCTTGCTCCTCTTCCAGCTCCAGTCTCAGGCACTCCACCTGCTGCTGGCTTTGCTTTAGCTTTTGCTGCAGCTGGCGCACCTTGCAGAAGAGCTCATTTTTCTTGCACTGGAGCTGCACAGAAACGAAGAGAAGTCAGCTTTAAACTTGCCACACACCACTTGTGTGGCAGCCAAGACTCTTGACTGGCTCTGCTTTCTAGCTTTTCTTATTCAGGTTGCATGATGGCAACTCCCTGCCTCATCTTCAGCAGGCTTTTCTCCTGCTCCCTCTGTACCTCTGCCAGGGACTTTTCCCGTTGCTCCAGCAGCTCCTGTGCCTCCAACTGCTGCTGTTCAAGCTCGCTCTCCTGATGAGAGGAAGAAGACACTTCCAGATGAAGTCCCAGCCAAGCTCCCCAAAGAAAAAAATGGAAGCTTCATCCCTCCCACAACCCCCCACCTGAAGAGAGCACAGTAGTGACTTTGTGCCCTCCAGCACTCGTGTCCCAACAAGAAACTTAAGAGGAAGGTCAGCAGGTGGAAGGAAAGGAGACGCCGCCTTCCTTCCCCACCCCACTCTGTTGGCTGGCTGTTTCCTGGCCCCTCTCTCCTCAGCATTTCTCTTCTTAGATGTTCTCTGCTCCAATTCCCCGTGTCCTTTGATCAAGGAAAAGCTGCAGCTGCACTGCAGGCTGAGGATGAGGCCAGCACCTCCATGCCCTAGTCACAAGTCAGGCCACCAGCTGAAATGCCAGCAACATGTGGCCTGTTGCATACCCTTCAAGGCTAAAGGGAGGAGCTCTGTCCACCGTGGAAGGATAGAAAGCAAGGGACCCAGTTGCTGGGACTGCAGTTGGCAGCAAGGTCAGCAGTCTGCTACATGGCATGAGGGTGTGGGGAAGATCCTGCCCCTTTGCGGCCATGCTTTGGGTGGTGATCACGCAGCCTCCTGGGACACTTGGCTTATGCCCATCCTGAAACCGTGGCTGCATTTCCTGTCCTGGCACCGGCCTCTGGGGCTTCTCAGGGTCTCAAGTACGAGCCCTTGTAGCCCTCTGCTGCCTGGCCCAGCAACACGTAGCCAACAGCACAGGCTTGCGGCCGTGCCACATACTCGGGCTGCTCTTCTGCTAAGCCAGCCCACCAAGCTTGCATGAGAAATACTCAAGCGTATTGTTTCCTACCAGTTTTTTCAGGAGCTTCCTCTTGTCCTCTTCCTGAGCACACTGCCAGAGTCGCAGAGCCTTGCTGCACTGCTCTTCTGCCCAGCGCAGCTCTTGAGCCATCTTTTCACATTGCTGCTTGCTGAAAGATCTTACAGCTTGCAGCTCACGCCGAAGGCCCTTCACGTCCGCTGCAAACATGACAAACGGCAACAGTCAGACACTACACAGGCAGAGGACTCGGCTGACCTTAAGCCCTTTCACTTTCAGCAAAGGAAGGACCTGCCCCCAGCTCCTTCACTCCTGGGAAGCTCTGCGGACAGAGCTGGCTTCAGAGCAACTGCACCAGGCAGGAAGATCACCAGAAACAAAGTGCACGAGGCTCTCACCCAGGATCACCTCCTTGGCCTGCACGGCTGAGCGAACTTGGCCTTCCAGACGGCTCCTGGCCATCTCCAGCTCTGACACGTGCTGCTGAGCCTCCAGCAGGCTGCACTGCAGGCTCTCCTTCTCTGACCTACAAGGTGTGAAGATGAAGAGCAATTGTTCCTGGCAGGACACTGGGGCAGGTTTTCCGGGAAGGTCTGCCTTAAGATTCCCACACCTGAGTATGGAAAATGGCTTGCATGGAAACTTAGATACAGCAAGACTATTTCTGCCACTTCAAATAGCAAAGCAGGCCCCTCCAGGTGATTGGCCAGCCTTTCCTCATGACCTAGCCCAGCACAGAAAGCCCAGCTGAGTTTGATCTCAGCAGCCAAAGCTCCAATTGCTCTTGTCTGTCACATCCCATATGGGTGGCTGTGCCCTCAAAGTCTCTACTAATGAGCAAAAGACCAGCCTCTGCTCACAGCCCTGAGCTCATCAGCACTTCCAAGTCACTCTGCAGCTGGACAGAACACAGGGTTCTCCTGCCTGACTCATCAATGTTTAAAGCCATTCTTAGTGTACGTAGAAATACTTTGTTTGCCAGACACTCTCGAAGTAAAAGGGACTAAAGGAATGCACCAAACCATATATGAAAGCTCCCTCTGGCTTCTAGCAGCATGAGTAAGAAACCAGAACCAGGTTTTTATCTGAACAAGAACTGTCTCGCAGGTGGGACAGGTTTCCTCTCATTTAAACTTCTGGAATGTCACGAACAAGAACACTTGCTACATTTATTTGTGGCTAACTAAGGCAGCAGTGCCCAAATGCCTTGGCACTCTTTAGAAAGGAAGAGGAAGCAGCCAAAGGGATCTTGACAGGTTACAGAGGTGGGTGGACAAGTGAGCAAAGAATCAGTGCTCAGCAAGAATCCCCAGAGACTCTCGAGAAGGCTGAAGACCTTTCCCTTCTCCTGCTGCTGCTGCTGCTGTTGCTGCTTGTAAGCAACTATAAGTCCTGCACTATACTTCACAAGAGTTAGCTCAGAAAGGTCTCAAGATTTTCAGCTGGACCCTCCAGCTTCACCCAAAGCACCAGCATCCTACTTGCAACATTCCCATGGAAGAGCCTTGAATTGTGAAAATCCCATGTCGGACTACTTGGCGAGGAAAGACCGAAGTTCAGAGTCACCAACGGTGAAACCAAAAGCAGAGGAAAACTTCTGCCTTCAGCAAACATCTGCACAGTTTCCCTGGAAACCAATTCAGTGCCAAGTTGGCTTGCTTTGCATTTGTCAGGGGAATGTGCAAAGGGTCCCAAGCCAGTGCCCCAAAAGGCTTTGAGAGCCTGAGCGGTCACAGAAACAACATTCAGCGCACAGTATCCATTTCTGGTTTTTCTCGTGTCTCGTCACCTCTCTGTCTGAGAAACAGTTGGAAAGCACACAGGAGGCACTAAATCCTGACATAATGCTTACCACCTTTGGAATTACAGACCTTCAATCATGTCCCACCCAGCGTCTCCTCCTGCCTTTACCTGGCCTCTACCAGCTGCTCGGAAAGGCCTCGTAGGTCCCGCTCTGTGGCTGCCAGTCGGGCTTCCAGGGCCGCGTTCTCTTGTGCCAGCAGCGCCTTGTCTCTGCACACCTGGGACAGGATGTGCCCTTGGCGAGACAACTCCTGCAGCAGCCTCTCCAGAACCCTGGGGGCTGGCTGCTGCAGGCGGCAAACCTGGAAACGGAGGGCACCAGTTTTGTAGAGAAACAACAACAACAACAAGACATTCTCGGTCTTAGCTTGCTGCCAGAAGAAGCATTTGAGGCAGTCTTGCTAGGACAACACCCTCTCGCAGAGATGCTGCCTAGGAATAAGGTGAGCATACCTTTGGCACTGACTCTTCCTTCAGCTGATCCCTGCGAGGCTGCGATTGCTCTGCTGGCTCTGCCGCCACTTCAAATGCCCTCTCTAGTGAGGAGTGGCACTTCCTCTCAAATGCGGCCAACTCCTTCCGTCTACAACAAGGAGACAGACAAGCAAACCATTAATAGCAACACAGTCTCCTTGCAAATGCAGGACTACATACCATGTCCCACGTAGGGCACTCTCAGGGACTTCCAACAGCCCTCTAGTTGCACCTCAAGAGAATGCTGCACTTCCCTCCCTAGACCAGCATCTCTCTTTGTCATTCGTGCAGGTGACAGAGTCACCAGTGAGAAAGCCAAACAAGCTTCCAGCAGCCACACCTTCCAGAAACCCTTGCAGAAAGCTCAGCTTCTCTCAGCTTAACAGCTTCCTGCCTGCTAGGTCTTACACTCCTCTCTGATAGAGTGCATATCAGACTTGCAAAAATTCTTCTTTGGCGAAGACATCCTTGGGAAGTCTAGATGAGTACTGCAACAATTCCTCTTGCTTTCAGTAGTGCACCAAGGAAAGAGCCCTCAAGCTAGAGCTTGGAGAGGAGGTGGATATGAATTTCCAATCCCACAATCAAAGCATGCCATGATGGTTTGGGCTGGCAGGGGCTGCAGGAAGCTTCTAGCCCAGTCTTCAGCTCCAAGCACTTGGGGTCAGCTATGGCGTCTGGACAGCCTGCTCCAGGCTCCGTCCAGCGCAGTTTTCCAAATTTTTCTGAGGTGGAATCTCCACAAGCTCTCTGACAAGCTTCTTCTGCTGCATTAATGCCTCTGAGGTTCAATGCTTCTCCTGAGGCCCAGCCTGAACCTCCCTTCCTTCTACCCTGCTCCAGTTCAGAATGCTTTTTGGCAAGGTTTGACAAGCAAGTCCCAGAAGGCAGCAGCCAGACCTGCCCAAGAGCTGCCTTCCCTTTGCTGTGCTGAGCAAGTCAAATGATGAGATAGCCAAATTTGTTCTTTGGCGCTGGACCTCCTAAAGGCCAGCAATGCCCAGCCCTGCCCAGAGAAAAGAGAGAAAGCTTAGCACACACCTGAACTGCCGGGCCCTGCGCACTCTATCCATGCTTTCCTGCCACTCCGCTTTTCCTGCCTGGGCCGAGGAGACCTGACAGGCAAGAAGCTCTCCTGTTGGCGCCTGCAAGGAATGGGCAGGGAAAAAGCACAAACAAGACATAAGGACTCCTGAGAGCTGGGACAGGCGGGAAGTGCACACACAGCTCACCTGAAGGCAGAAGCTGTTGTGTGGGCGTGTTGATGGGAGTAACTAAATAACTCTTGAGGTGCTATGAAGTGTCTGAATAGAAGCAGGGAACATTTCCCTGCTCAGCTCTGCTCAACTGGCTTTCCCTCAGGATTTCAACCACAGGGGAGCACGCAGCAGGAACTGCGTTCCAGCCTTTCAGAGACAGACTTTGTCTCTGCCATGCAGAGCTCCTCAGCTCTCTGACCCAAGTAAACTTGGGGCATGCCACAGTTAAGGATGTCATCGAAGCAGTGACTGTAGCTAGCTAGACAGTGTGTGGAGGGGGGAGCTCCCTGCAGGCAGCAATGGCTCTTCTGTACCCCACAAGGCTGTGAACTGTGCCTTGGCTCTGCTCTCTCCGCTGACAACACAGAGGCTGCACTGACACCGTGCACAGCGGGGCTCACTTTCACACCAGTAGCACTAAAGGACAGCATGCTACTGCTTATCTAAGGCCAAGGGAAGTTCACAGTCCCTGTCAGAATGCCAGGAAAATGATGCCTGCATGTGAAAGTTCAGATCCCATTTGCCACGTGTCAGTGGCTGGGCTGAAGTGCTGCGTCATGGCAGGACTCCAGCCCCAGCATCTTCAGCCACAAACGGCAAGTGCTGCCTGATCAGAAACCTGCAGCTCTGCACTGCACCAAAGCTTTGCAGTGTACCAGCCAAAGCTGCCACTTACAGGTTCAGCATGCTCCGGATCTCGACTGACAGCCCATGGATATTTGTTGTCCTTTGCCTCCTCTTTAGCCTCTGGAGGAAGAGAGCGAGCCCGAGGAGGTTCTGCTGCTGGTGTGGTGCTCTGCAGACAGACAGCAGTGTGAGGGACAGGGAGTAACCTGTCATTTAGGACCTTCTTTCTCCTGAGCCCTATCCCTAGCCGTCATGAGGAGAAGTCATGAATTTGGATTCAAGTGCGACACTCAGTCATTAAAACTCAGATCAGGAGGGGTGATGAGATTCATTTTTGGACAGGACTGCATATGCTTCTGAAGGAGATATCTCAGCCTGGCTACAATCAGCATGCAGCCTCCTGTCTGCAAAAGCTGACTTTCATTAGTAAGAATGTCTTCAATGGAAGAGGAGGAAACTGATGGAATCTTGGTGGTAGCGCTCATACAGACATTGACGTGGATTTCTTTCTTTCTTTCTTTCTTTCTTTCTTTCTTTCTTTCTTTCTTTCTTTCTTTCTTTCTTTCTTTCTTTCTTTCTTTCTTTCTTTCTTTCTTTCTTTCTTTCTTTCTTTCTTTCTTTCTTTCTTTCTTTCTTTCTTTCTTTCTCTCTTTTACTTTCTTTCTGTCTTTCTCTTTCTTTCTTTCTTTCTTTCTTTCTTTCTTTCTTTCTTTCTTTCTTTCTTTCTTTCTTTCTTTCTTTCTTTCTTTCTTTCTTTCTTTCTTTCTTTCTCTTTCTCTCTTTCTCTTTCTTTTTCTTTCTTTCTTTCTTTCTTTCTTTCTTTCTCTCTCTCTTTCTTTCTCTCTCTCCTTTCTTTCTCTCTCTCTTTCTTTCTCTCTCTTTCTTTCTTTCTTTCTCTCTCTCTTTCTTTCTCTCTTTCTTTCTTTCTTTCTTTCTTTCTTTCTTTCTTTCTTTCTTTCTTTCTTTCTTTCTTTCTTTCTTTCTTTCTTTCTTTCTTTCTCTCTCTCTTTCTTTCCTTCTTTCTTTCTTTCTCTCTCTCTTTCTTTTTCTCTTTCTTTCCTGTCAGAGTGGTGCTCTACTGCAACACGCCAAGCCCACAGCTTGCTCCACAATTCTCAGACATCAGCATTGTCACGGGTGCCCAGACCACTCACCAAAACATGGACTTGAGTCCTTCCACGTCTCAGGCGACCTGCCAGGGGAGAGGGAAAAGGAACCAGGTGCTCTTAGAAACTCTCTGTGCACAGGAATCCCACAGAACAAGGCCACCCAAGCATACAGCATTTCTCTTGCACACCATCGCTCCACGAGCAACACTCCTTTTGCACAGCAAGCAAGGGTATGGGGCAATACCCTAGGCTGTGTCTACCTGTTGCTTGGCCTTGCCACTAAGGAACAAGATAACTGGCTGAGAAAATGCAAATTGTTCCTTAGCAGTCAGTGCCTACATTGTAGCTCATTGTCAACCCTACAGCCGAAGCTGCTTTTTTCTCCTCTCTTTTTCCTGGACAGTTTTAAATCATTTTTGTGAAGTGTATGCCGTATTTCCCACACGCTTGCTGTCAACAATTCCCCAGAAAAGCTTCCCCAAACCCCTGTTAGCACGTGCCGTTCTCTTCAGACACAGCACAGGCCCAGCTCCGGGGTTCAGGAGGACACACAAACTGCTCGGCACTTTGCCCTTCAGCGCAAAGCCAATCGCTCTTGTAGCACGCACAGAGGGTGCAGTTAGACAGGCACATCCTTTAAGGATGGAATGCAGAAAAAAGGTGCTTTCCCTCGGTTCTGGAGAGAACCGCAGAGTTTTTAGAAAGATGCCTCCAAAGCTCTCCCAGTCTGTATTTTGGAAGTTGCCCACACCCTGCTGGGCAGGAGACACCCCCTTCTTCCTGCTGAAGCCCTTGGCAGGAGCTTTAGCAAACATATGGCATTTTTATGGCACTTTTGTTTCAATGTGCTTCCCGAAGGGAAAAGACTTCTACTTACGTCTCAGACCATTAAAAATTTTGCGGGATGACACCGAGGAAAAAGCCCTGCCAACTGCTCTGCAGACTTGCTCCATCATTTCAGCAGGGCTGCTCAAGTCCGTGGATCGGGAAACAAAACACAAAAACGGGAAAGAAATCCTCTTGCACAAGTCCCCGGACTGTGCAAGGAAAAGAGGAAAAAAAGACAAAAGGATGCCTGTGTGAGTCTGCAGACTCGTACAAGAGCAGGCAAAAAAAAAAGACTCCCTTTTCAGGGCACACACTACTGCCGGAGAACACCTCAAGAGAGGATCCTCCTGCAATGAGCACGCCAGGAGATGCTCTGAAGGCTGATGCCTTGTGTGCATCAGGGCAACCTGCAGCTGACAATGCTGTGACGTGGCAGCCCTCCGCTGACATCACAATAGCGTCGCTCTAGGTTACTCTGTGAATTTGTGCCTAGCGACCGAACCTCCTCCACAGCTAAGACAAAAGAGAAGCCCAGAAAGTTCTCCTCTGTGCCGAGGCAGCACAAAACCCTCTTGCAGTCCATAAGCCATAGCTCAAAGGATCCAAGAGGAAAGCAAAACAGACACAAAGCACACACAGCCACTACTTTGGCCACCAATGCTTCTGACTAAACTAAGAACACTTGCTGAAATACTATGGATGAAATCACGCTATGCTAATATCCCAGACAGTTCCCTACGTTGGAATGCCTGTCATTCCCACTCCCTTACTGCAGGACTAACATCAGCCACCAAGTGAAGGACTTGCTGAAGGAAGAAGGAAAACCTTAGTGGAGAAAAACAGCCAAATAACAAACCACCCATATGTGTTTACCTAACACTGGAGCAGCATTGGTGTTGTCCATATGGCAAGGACTGCGCAGGGCTGTGCCCATGTCCTGTGCATAGTAGGGGGTGCCCTTGGAGTGGCCCTCACCGTGTGGGTGCAGCCATGGGCGCATTTGCCCGTTCCCTCCACTTCCACCAGCTCCCAAGCCAGCCCTTCTCTTGACAATGTTCTCTGTCCAACACTAAGGCACTCCTGAGGCCTTTGCAGAAACCCACTCCCTTGGGCTTGTGGGAAACCTGCAAGGTCAGATTCCTCCATGGATGTGGCTTTTCAGTCTCTGTCCTGCCCATGGTGGATATGGATGCGTGCTGCGTAGTGCTCTGTTTTTCAGTCCTTTGCTGCACTCTCATTTCTGGCCTGCAGGAGCCGAGTAGATTGATCCCCGTTTTCCTCAGCTAACTTGGTCTCTTCTTTTATGGACCGCATAGCTCACAGAACTGCAAACTCCATGGCTGCTGGGGAGAGTTGCAAGCAGCATACATGGCAAATGATACAAAGTGCAGGTTCTGTGGAATTCTCCTGCGTCATTTTCTTCTAGACCTTCTCATAATGTGCCACAGCAAGGAGCAAACAGGTGCCAGTGCCGTGGGTAACTGCAGAAGGCCGCAGGTCAAGAACAGGAGTTTAGCCCCTGGCTACAGGAAGCAGAGGAATTTGCAAGGCAGGTGAGTGCTTGAGATGCTGGAGGCCTACCAAGCTTCCTGCTCTTGTCTTGCTGCTGAAATCCTGAACTTCAGTCCTCTTGACAACAACACTTGGGCCAAAATCCAGCATTTCTTAGAGGATTGGCATCTGCTGAGGAACGGCTTACACTGCTCATCTTTATGACAATTAACCCAGGCCATGGTTTAGAAAGGACGGACCTAAGTGAGTCTTTGGATTTTCCTGGAAGGAACAAAGCCTTGTGACAGCAAGCAGCATTCCCAGGCCTGCAATGGCAAGGTCCTGGGCATGAAGGTATGGGGCACAGAGTGCCCTCATGCCCTATTTCTGCGTCTTTCTGGGAAGCAGAGGAATCTTGCCTCCGCCTGTGAGGAGCTCAGCCTGGGAAGTAACACTCCCCTTCTGGTTTGGGTTTTGTCTTTTTTTTTATTGTGTTCGGCAGCTCTTTGTAACATGAGCCAAGCCTACCGCCAGCCTGGCTGATTGGAGCCTGCCGGCAAAGGCATTGCACGAAGCCTGGACAGGAGGCACTTGAGGAGGCTTTGTGGCCTGCCAGCTCAGCGCAGGTCTGGGAATCAAAACTCCCTAATTGCCGCGCTCCACGGGGAGATTCCCTGCCTCGTCAGCCCGCGCTGAAGCTGTCCCTGCCCTGGCGCTGTCCAAGGCCCCGGCGCCGTGCGCTGGGGACGCACAGTCCCCACAGTCTGGGGCTCCGCGCTGCTTCGCAGCTGCCCGACGCTCTCCCCCCTCACGGAGGGGTCCCGCCCCGCCCCAGGCGCCCCCTGGCGGCTGCCCCGCCCCGCCCGCCCCAAGCAGGGGCCTTCCCTTCCCATGGCGCCCCCCAGCGGCAGCCGCCCCTCCCTGCAGGCACCGAGGAGGCCTCGGGCCCTGCTGCTCATCCTGTCACTCGGCTCCCTTCTTTTCACACACCAAAGAAGGCTTGACAGGAAGCCTTTTCCTGCCCTCTCCCTCTGCTTTCCTTTGTGCGGACCCAAGCTCTGCCCTGAACGTGGCCCTGGCGTCTACATAGCTGCTGGCGCAGGAAAAGGGCCCTTCCTTCTCCCGCCTCTTGTCACTACTGCCTCAAAAGCACCGCCCAGCTCTGCTGGGAGGAACAGCCCACGGCACAGTGGGTGCCATCCCTGCCCAGCCGGGGCTCTCTGGCAGAGCACCAGCAGCAGCAGCAGCAGCACTGCTTGCCTTGGCTTCACCCGTGAAACCAGAAGCCTCTGTGAAACTTCAGTGTCCACATCACTAGGAGGAAAGGGATCGCGGTCTATTTTCAAATTTTCCATTTCAGAGGTTTTAATCAGATAAATCAGGATGAGACCTTCAGACAGAATTTTACCAATTTATTGCGGCCAGGGTGGAATGTCTCATTCAGAACCATCCATAGTACTGTCTAATGGGTCTCATTAACGCATTTGAAGTTTGTTTTAAAGACTTAGACTTCTGTTTCCTTCAAAACTTCCTTATTATTCCTCCTTAGGACAGCTGTAGATAGAGCTGCGGAGAAAGAAGGTTCTAAATGACAGGTTATTCCCTGTCCCTCACACTGCTGTCTGTCTGCAGAGCACCACACCAGCAGCAGAACCTCCTCGGGCTCGCTCTCTTCCTCCAGAGGCTGAAGGGGAGGCAAAGGACAACAAATATCCATGGGCTGTCAGTCCAGATCCGGAGCATGCTGAACCTGTAAGTGGCAGCTTTGGTTGGTACACTGCAAAGCTTTGGTGCAGTGCAGAGCTGCAGGTTTCTGATCAGGCAGCACTTGCCGTTTGTGGCTGAAGATGCTGGGGCTGGAGTCCTGCCATGATGCAGCGCTTCAGCCCAGCCACTGACACGTGGCAAATGGGATCTGAATTTTTATGTGCACAGAGTGCTCAGGCTCCCCGCTCCTCTTTCCCCCTCAGTGTCACTGCAGAGGAACGGGTCATCTTTTCCGCAGTCACCCAATCTCTGGGTTCACACTTCCTGACAGATCTAGGATGCAAAGGGCCTCGTTAAGAAGGTCAAAAGCATCGAGAATATCTTAGGAATTCTGAGAAAAGGTTACCCTTCTAAGATAACCAAGTCATTCCCTGCATTTGTCCTTTTCAAATTCTTTCAGTTGTTGTCCCTGTTGGATCATGCTTCTTCTGGTGCTTCTAAGGAATTGATTGTACTCTTGATTTGTACCAAGGCACAAACTGCAGAACCATCTGAACTGAACACAGAAACCAACTACCTCTGTCAGAGCATCTTCACATTCCACGTCACTTTCAAGATGTACTTGGAGGTGTTTGAATGATTATCTATGGCACAACTCTCTCCTTCTGGCTGCAGGCTCTGCAGCTGCTTCCTCTGAGTTCACCCAGGCTTGTATTCCCTAACAAGTCCTAGTACCACCTCCTCTTTTCCAAGGGCACAATAGTCTAAATGAAAACCTAGCCAATGGCACAACTCTCCAGTCCAGAAGGAAAAGAAAGGACAAGTTGTAAAACATTTTCTCAAAACATTTGTCCTGCTTTGCTGCAAGAGTCTTGCTGCACACACAGTGTTGAAAGCCGAGAAAAGCTGCAAAAGACGCTGTGGCACATCTTGTGTGCCACAGAAGCTCAGCGTAGCTCTCCAGTAAAGAACTGAGTTTGAAAAGAGCAAACATGATTGTTCAAAAGATTCTTGGAAAACGGAAACAGCTTTCCCAAAGTGAAATGAAAATGGAAAGCAACAATTGAAGATGTTCACATACATGAATTTCTTTATTTATATGCTCCCCTTTTCCGTGTTGCACAAGTTCTACATCACGTTAATTCCAAATTCCTCTCAATTCTAAGACCTATGACTTACCATGTTATATACACTCTACACACAATTTGCCTTCCCTTCTTTTTCTCTGAAAGCAATGCTGGAAACACAAGAAACATGCAAATGTAAGATCTCCAAAGTATACAGTGCTTTGGTCGAGTGTGAGTTCTAGAGAGAGGGAATAGGATCTGCGTGTATATTTTACCCTCACCAGTGACAATACACAGCTTCAACAAAGGTGATTTGTGTGCCATTGTGCACAGCTCAAGACTCTTTGCCTTGGATTAAGGTGGCAAAGTTAACGTGTTTACACAGACTGGGGATTCAACTGCTCTGGTTTCCTACCCGTGTCAATAAACAGCAGGAGAAATAAACCAGCTGGCATTTTCTCAGCAGAGAGGACCTTTGCTCCAGTGTGAAAGTGCTGGATTGGCAATGGAGGAGGGAGCCGGCTGAGAGCTGAGCTGCTCTATCGGATTGGCATCCGAACGGCGGCAAGAAGAGCGGATCAATGCTTTTCTTTTCATCGTATCCGCAGTCTCCGATTTTCACCTGGGAGCGGACAAGGGAACACGAGCAGCACTGGACAGGAGAGCGCAGCTCCGGGCGCCGCTTCGCCTCCACACCCCGAGCGCTCGGGGGAGCATGGCTGCCCCGCAGGGCCTGGATTTCTACCTCCTCATCTGCTGCTCTGCCCTGCCACGCGGCTGGCTCTGCCTGGCACGGGCAGGCTCCTCATTCAGCACTTTGTTATGCTGCAGGGGAATGTGCGCACAGCGCTTTGCTTGTGAGCAAGAGATGGCAGTGCGGGTCGAGCGGGCGGGATGAGGCCCGGGGGATGCGAGCACCAGGGGAAAGTTGCAGGGTGGACGGAAATTAAAGAAGCGGCTAAACGAGTCGGTGGTTTTGGCGTCGTCGCAGGAGGAAGAAGGAGCCGCTCCGTGCCTCCGGCCGAGCCCGCTTCGGCCCCGGAGCCAAGTGGCCAGAGCCGCCCCGGGGCGCGCGCGGCCGAGCGGGGATGGGACAAACGGTGCCGGCGCTTCAGCAGCAGCAGCGGCAGCGACGACTCTGCTCACCCTCGGCGTCTCTTGCTCTAGTTCCTTCTGTCCCTGTGCCACTGTCCCGCACCCTGTCCCGGTCTCCCTGTCCTGCTCTACCCCTCCCACTCCGGGTCTCTCTGTCCACCTTCCAGGCCAGGCCATGCTCCCGGCCTGTCCCAGCCCCGGGCGGGGCTGCGCCCTCACCAGCCCCGCAGTCCCGCCGCGGTCTCGCTTTCGCCCGGCCCTTGCCCTGCTGCCCGTGGCGCTGCTGGGCGGGCATCAGTAGCTGGGACTTGGGCAGCATCGCCATCCCTTGGGCTGCGCCTGTCGTGACTCCGTGCCCGGCTCCGGCCTCGGCCCTGGCTCCGGTTCCGACTCCTCTCGGGGCCCGCGGAGGACGCGCGCGGGGCGGTCGCTCTCGGGGCCAGCGGCAGAAACTCGGTGTGATGGCCGCCGAGGCCGAGGCTCCAGTGCTCCGTTCAGACGGGGGTGCCCGGCCCGGGGGCCTTGGGGGACGGTCGGGGGCCGTTCGTGGACCCGGGCTTACCGCCGACAGCCCGCAGGGAAGGCGCAGGTGGCCCTGCAGGAGCGACACCGCCTGGGTTCAATGCTGCGACGCGGCGGCTTCGGCAGCGTCTACTCGGGGACGGCGCCTCGGTGAGTGGGGGGTTGGGCGGGGGTCGGGGGAGGAGGAGGAAGGTGGACGAGGATGGGGTTCGGCAGAGCTGGCTGCAAACTCAGCCCGCTGCTCCCCTTGGCTAGCAGGTGGCCATCAATTGTGTGTTGCGGGATTGCATCCGTCATTGGACAGAACTGTTGAGGGACCGGGACCAGCAGTAGAAACTGGCTGTGATGGGCGGGGAAAGCCGAGGCCCGGGAATGTGGAAGCCGCCAGGAAGCCTCGAGGGAGAGCAGCGTGGGCTCAGCAGAGGGAGCAGGGCATCCAGTGCTGGATTCCAGACCAATGGCATGGCATCAGCCCCACTGATGGCATCATGGTCTTCCCGCAGCACAACAGCATCCGTGCGTCTCTGGAAATCAAGATCTTGGACAAGGTATCCACTGGGCTCCATGGTGTTGTTCAGCTCCTGGATTGGTTTGAGCTCTCTGACAGCGTCTTGTTGGTGATCAAGTGCCCAGTGCAGTCTCAGGACATCATGGATTTCGTTCTGGTGGTGGGTTCCTGTCTGAGAGGTGGTGCAGGGGCTGTTCTGCCAGGTGCTGGAGGCCGTGCAGCAGCTGTAAGGTCCTGCACCACGACATCAAACCCAAAAACATCCTCCTGGACCTGGCCACCAGATAGACTGAAAGGATGGACTTTGGCTATGGCACCTACCTCCAAGACACAGTCTGCCCACAGTTTAGAGGTGAGACCACCCAGGGCTACTCTCCCACTCCTAATATCTCATGGGCCAAACCTGGATGTGGCCCTGGAGATTCCCCCTTTTGCTACCAGTCACGGGCACACCTATGAGCCACAGAGATCTGCCTGTAATTGACAGAGAGAAAGAAGGAAAGTTCAAGAGCATAATTCCTCCTTCTCCCGCTGCTAAACCAGTTTTCCTCTCCCTCATAAAGATGAAATGCAGTTTTCCTGTGCATTGATGGCAGCTTATCGCACCTGCACAGCTGACAGGCCTTTTCCCCTGCTGCTGTGCTGCGGGCTGATTTAGCAGTGTTATAAATAATAAAGATATTCATCGGAATTGAGTATAATCAAAAATAAGCGATACTTTATTTCATGATCAGGATACGGTCCACGACAGCCACAATTGCAAAGAGCAATGCCGACCCCGGGATCAGCGCCGTGTTAACACGCTACCATCCGAACTCTACCGCACCGGATCCCCCAATGTTCACAAAAACGCTGTGTCAGTCCAGTTTATATACAGCTTTTCCTAGCCAGGAGCAGAGGTCTTGGTCTCCTTTTGTCGTTTTGCATATTCATGTGGTTTTCTTTCTCTGCGTTTTGCTGGGAGATGATGAATTCTGACGAAGGCAGGCTTTGGTTTACTGGAAGCTGGTATTGAGATGTATTTTTTCTGGTTCTGTTATCTTAATCGCGGGTGCTTGTTGGGAGCTCATCGTTTGGGTGTTGCCTGGACGGTTTTGGAGTGAGCCATCTCTGTGGCCACGCCTATTCACCTGTTAATCTGGGCTGTCCTGCTTTTGTTGGCTGTTACAATGTTGTGATGAAGCAATCTGCGTCCTTTTCATCCGTGGTTCTCTTTTCGGTTTCTGAGTTTCCTTTGTTACTTTATTCATACCAAAACTGCTTATTCCGCATTAATTTACAACTATCCACGAATTACATTATATCATATATTGCAGTGGCAACGTCCTCCTTCATCTCAAGTAGCCTTTTCTCCTCCTCCTCCTCCTTCTGTACTTCAGCCAGGAAGTTTTCCCTCTGCGCCAGCCTCTGCTGTGCCTCTGAACTCTGTCGTTCCTGCTTGCTTGCCTGGTGAGGGGAGGAAGACACTTTGTTGGGGGTTGATTTTTTCCCTTTTCTCTCTGTGGAATTTTCCCCATTGTTATGCTAAGAAATTTGTTGGGTAGGACCTAGCATGGGTGGCTAGTGGCAGGAGAAAGGCAGGGGAAAGGGGGGGCGGAGGAAGTGGGGAAAAACTGCGAGATCAGAAGCCAGAACAGGAGATGGGGAGGCACGGGTTCGCTCCCGTTTGCTTGTGGAGTCAGAGGAGGACGACCGCTGCTGCTACCCACCATCCCCCGCCATCCCAATGCTGGGAGCCATCTTTTTTGGCTCTTAGACCACGCACTGCTGCCTTCTCACCTCAGTCTGCTATCTCCAAGCACCCTGCTGAGCACCGGGACCGGCGCTGTGTGCAAAGTCTCTCCTCCATCCCTTTCCCATCCACAGTACTGCCGCCATCACTCCCAGCACCCCTGCAGCTGCATGGGATCTGCCCCTGTCCACCACTGGTAACTGCACCACGGGGAAGGATGCCTGTGGCCGAGAAGGACTGGAACTGGGATCCTGTTCTGTTTGGTTTTAATTTCATAGCTGTTTTTTTTGTTTTCGTTTGCTTTTGTTTTGTTGGTTTTTTTTTTTGTCTTGTTAGATATATTAGCAAAAAACTGTTATCCCTATCCCCATATCTTTGCCTGAGTGTCCCCTGAATTCCAAAATTATAATAATTTTACATTCTCCATTTTAAAGAGAGGCTCCTACCTTTCTTAGCAGCTACTTGTCTTTCAAACCAAGACAAGATCCAGGTGAAGCCCCAGCCAGGCTCCCCAGATAATCAGCAGAACCTTCATGCACCACACAAAGCCCCAACTGAAAATTACACATTAGTCATGGCTTTGTGCCCCCCCCCACAATGCTGTCCTAATCAGAAATTTGGAAGGAGGATCAGCAGATGGGACAAAAGGAGATGTCACATTCCTTTCCCGCAGTCACGGCTGCCTGTTTCCTGGCCCCTCTCTCCTCAACATTTCTGCCTGCTCTCAGAGCTGTGCTCTCAAAGTGCTGAAGTGGTCCCTGCCATCTCCTCTGCTTCCTTCATTACTTTGCTGCAGGGATGCCAGCAATCGGGCTTCAGAAGAAGCTGGAGAGAGGCTCCGCTAATTTGAGAAATGGATGCTGTCCAAAGGAAACAGAAACAAAAGAAACCAATTTAAAAGACACAAAGGAAAAAGGAACCATGATTTTCCAAGCTGACCTTCTAAGAGGCTCAAGCTGGATTCCTCTAGCGCCAGAAACACACAGACACAAGTGGCAGAGTGCAGATGGACTCAGCTCTGGCTTGCAGGAAGAGCAGTGCCTGCCTTGGCATGCCCCCCCTCCTGTGCTGCCTGCCATCTTCCTCCACAGCAGGGGCAGCTAAGGAAGTGGCCCAGTCACCAGCTCCTGTCTGCCACAAAACCTGGCAGCAAAGCTGCAGCAGTTCTCATCGACTTGAGTGGGCCAGGCAGTGCATGGGGCTGGCACAAATCCTGCTCAGCTGTCCCCGTTTGGCTGGCAGAAAGCTCGAAGAGTGGAGCAGGAGGAGCAAGCTGGGTGCCCTGGGATGCTCACAGTCAGCCTCCCACCACCCCTCTCTTCCCACAGACCAATCGAGAACCGCTTGGCAGGGATTGCTTCTGCTGTGCTCTTCAAGCCCCACTTCAGGCCTTCATCCCCAGCACTACAGTACTTCAGTTCCTTTGCTACCAGGTAAACCTGAATCCACCACCCAAGAGCAAAAGAGGGCCTTGCAAATGACCAGAAGGTGGGAGCTGTCCTCCGGAACGGCGATGAGGATTGGGCTTGCTTAGCCTGCAGAAGGGCAAGCCCTGGGGAGACCTTTCAATATTTGAAGGACTTCTAAGAAAGATGGGGATACATCTATTAGCAGGGCCCATTACAACAGGACAAGAGGGAATGATGCCAAGCTAAAAGAGAGTCCATTCAGATTGCCTCTAAGGAAGAAACTCTTTACCAGGAGAGTGCTGAAATGCTGGCACAGCTTACCCAGAGAGCTGGGAGGTGCCCCACACTTGGCAACATTCAAGGACATGTTGGCTGGGGCTCTAAGCAACCTAACCTACTTGAAGATTCCCTTGCCAGTGGCAGGGAGTTTAGGCTAAATGACCTTCACTGGTCCATTCTAACCTCAACTAGTCCTGGATCCTACTTGGTTTTCATTTGAAAAGCGCCCAGAGAGGAGATTATTATCGGGAAGCCCATCCAATGCCCTGGAGTTTGGCCGAGGAGCAAAGCCTGACAGGGAGCAGCTGTTTGGCTGCAGCCGCTTTGCATTGTACCTGCAGAAGTTCCTCGGCAGAGCCTCGCCTGTGCACATCCATCTGCAGGCAGCAGCCCAGAAATTCACACAAGCCAGAGGGTAGCCTGAGCTTGTGCAGATACGGTGCCCCTCGCTTGCCTATCAGGTATTTGGCCTGAAGTAAATGGAAACACAAGAACTCTGTGTGATCTTTCCACATCCTTAAGTGCTCACCTTGAGCCCATATTTTACGCTGCAGTTTGCAGTGGCAATTTCTTGCCTAGCAGATGGTAAGAGATGAACCTTCCCAACCAGAATAAAAAAGGCCTCAATGCAGCGCCAGCTATTCCAACCTTCAACAGGTCTTGCCTTGGAAGTTTATGTGGGCCCCAGGGACATTTGACAAGTGGGCCTTGGTGGAACCAGTTCCAGCTGTGGGAATGGGATTTTGTCCAATCCCGTTGTGACAGAGCAGTAGAACAGCGGCATCTGAGCGTATTTGCACCTTACCGTGTCCTGGGTTTTCCAAATATAAGGAGCCCTTCCTTTGGCCATTTCTATTCCCACGATGCCAAGGGACCAGGTGTCCACTTTGGGGCCGTATGGCTCTCCTCTCACAACCTCGGGCGCCATCCAGCAGGTGGTCCCGACCATCGACCTCCGTTTGCTGCGCTCAGGGACGAGCACAGCACAGAGGCCAAAATCAGCTGAGGAGAAAAACAAACACTGCTTCAAGGAGGAAACCAAGGAAAAGAGTTCCTCTCTCTAAGTCTCAGAATGCAGTGCGGAATCCAGCTGCAAAAGCAGCTGTGCTCTCCTTCCTCAGGGCTGCAGCCAAGGACATGGGCAACTGTCCACTTAGCAACACCCCGCTCCCCCACTATTCACACCGTGGCTTTTCTTCATTCACCTGGTGGTTTACACTGTAACTCCCTCCTTCCGGAAGGAGCACAAAGCACAAAGCAAACCTACTCTTGACACCTTGTTTCCTTTCTAGACCTCTCAGCACCTTGCAGCTGCGTCCTGAGCTTGCAGCAGTGCCCTGTGCACTCTCACCAGCACCACTGCCGGGCACCTGGCAGCCACTCAAAAGCAGCCCCACATTGCCTCCCCGGGGAGCGGCTCCTGAGCAGGAACACCCACCTAACTTGACGGAGCCGTCCCGGCCCAGAAGGATGTTGCTGCTTTTGATGTCTCTGTGGATCACCTGGTTGGCATGAAGGAAAGCCAGGCCTTGCAGGCACTGAGAGAGAAAAAAGAAAGAGGAGGACAAAAGTTGGCCTGATCCGACGTCATCACACGCTTTAAAGGAAACTGCTCCTGAAGATTGACAGATGTCACAGGAACAGTGAGTGCTGCCAAGAGGAAGAGCTTGCCGCTGCATCCCTAGGAGAGCAGCATCTTTCCAAGGGAAGGCACATTCCTTTCTGAGGGGGAAACATCAGTCGTTGCAGGAGACTGTGCCCTGCAAAGCCAGTGCAATGACTGCTGCTACAGCGAATGCGCTCTCCCCATCCTGAGGACAAGCAACGGTTTTCCAAAAAAGGAAAAGTCCCTGCCTCAGGTACCAAGGGGATCATTGTGAGGAGAGAGACCAGAGGACGAGGGTCGAAGTAGCTCATGTGTCAGTTTTCAGCAGCAAGCAGCATGGTGGGTGCCATGCCATCCTTTGAAGCTGAGACCTGTGATAGCAGAGTCTCTCTTTGCCTTTGCTGTTGGTTTAACACTGGCACATCCAGAAGCTTTCTGCATTGACTTCTTTGCAATTACAGGCAGAAAATGAAAATGAAGAAGAGACAGAGCTCAACACCAGTAGATAAGAGAAATTAGCAGACTATAGTAAGGGCAGGGACACCGGCAGGCAGTGCAGTGCAGATGCTCGCTCTTCTCTGAACAATAAGAGCAGCACAGAAAGCAAGCTCTGAACACGGAATCACTCACTTAGCAGCGCTTTCAAAGGACGAGCCTGTCCAAGGCATCCAAAGTACAAGCAGGATCCCTTACCTCCCGACAGACAGTTGCTATGTGTCCTACAACCATCCTTTTCTGGCTCACCACTGTAGCTAAAGAGCCTCCGTCCATGTACTCCAGCACCAGCCAGACATCCCCATTTTCCAGGTAGCTGGAAGATGAAAACAACAGCGTGGGGCTGAATGTGCACAGTTAAATTGCTGCACCGAAGAAATGCCTACAGTAGAGTTTTGTTTCCAGGTCACACGTAAATGAGGATGGAATGAAATGAAGACACGCTCCACCTAGACTATCCAGTGCTTGCAATCTGTGCCGTCTCAATGAGGAACGCACATCCGCACAGAAGGAGACGGCTCAGGTGGCAAGCAGGGAAAAAAGTCACTTTTGCCATGGCAAAGATAAATCTGGAAGCATCCCAGCATATGGATACATCACAGCAGCTGCTTCATCATCTTCATACACAAATCCCACCATTAATTCCAGCAACGAGGAGACACGGTTTTCACAGCTTTTACCCAGGGCACGTGGGTGTGCAGCAATGCCGACACCCTTTGGAAAACCTTGCATAGAGGACAGTCACAAACAGGAAAAACCACTTCAAACCTGGCAAATGATGTTTCTCTTAGCCTAGTCTTTTGGCATGCAAGGCAATGGAAAATAGTGAAAACAGTGCATGGGAAATCATTTCTGTGTTGGTTTCCCAGACCTCCTCCTCCTCCAACATCCGGAAAAAATCACACCCCGAAACAGCAAAAGAACATGCAGCGAGTGAACGTGCAGGCTGCTGGCTCAGTAAGAGAGCCACGCTTCTGAGGACCATCTTCAAGCTGTCTCTTGCAGGACCCACGAATGAGGACAAAATGCAATCTCCTCCTATGCCTGCTACAGGAGTGGACTGATGTTCGTAGAAAGATCAATTTTCTGCCAGTGAGTAAAGAGCTTTTAAACCTCTGCCTTACAAATATGGAAACAAACATTGCCAGAAAAAGACCAGAACTACTTACCTTTCTAGGTAGGTAACAATATTGGGGTTCTTCTTTTCCCTTATCACCAGGAGTTCTTTTAAAACCTCCTCGCAGCCCTGGTGCTGGAGATCAATTTGCTTTACGGCCACCTACAACCGTGTTGGGAGCCGTTAGGAACAGACATTACAAGAGCCTCTTTCTCCACACGCTGGCGGGCCAGGACGCCTTGTGCCCTCAGTTGAAAGGGACTCTCAACATCAACCACAAAGCAACAACAACACTCTCTGCACACACAGAATTCTCAAATGGCCCTTGTTTATCACCGCTATTCTCATTTACACATGTTTTGTGAGTCAAAAGCAATTTTCCTCAATTTTGCTCTTTGCTCTATTGTGAAAAGAAATGGAAACCACTGAAAATACAATAGCATTTCTAGGGGCTTTGAGCAGCGTTTCAGAAACTGCTGCCATTCTTGACTGTGCACCAAAGCGCACGTATACATTAGGGAGAAAATGCTGTCCAAAAAGAACTCCAAGACGACTCAAAATAGAGTTACAATCCTAGCACATCCTAACTTCTTCCGTTTGCATTTTGCATCACTGAAGAACATTCTTGGACACAGTTTAAACTTGTAGTTCTTTAGTGGATTTAAAAAGGAAGAACCCTTTCTGTGGTACACTATGGACACACCCCAGGTTATAAGCGGGCTTTAGTCCTTTTGGACGCCTTATAGACCTCCCTCCAAGTGCGGTTCCTGAGCACAGCACTGTAGGTGGATAAAGCAATTACCAGGACGATGGAGTTGTGTTTGCTGAGAGGCAGAAATGAGAATTCACGACTTTCAACTTTTAGCCTCAAAGAGCACTGGGACTCTCCAAAACACCCCTATTTGTACTGTGCAGTACAAACAGCATCTCTGTAATGGGATGTCACCGACACAGGACCAACACAAGGCTGTGTTCTTTATGGCTCTTCATCAGCTTCTTCTCACCGATCTCTGTCTGTGTAGGTTGAGGTGTGTGCGTGTGTGTGTGTGTGAGTGTGTGTATGTGTGCCAGGTTCCCTAGGTGTGAAAAGCAAAAGTGCTCCCCAGACAAGATCTCTCTTTCTTTAGGTCTTGCATTATATTTTCCAACTGAACCATGTGATATAAAACAATGGGAAATGCTATTTGTGTCTGAACCTCGGCTAAAGAGGAATTGGGCCAGAATGATGGCTGTTGCAGGCAGCTAATCTATGCATATTTATCCTGTAAATCCAAGCAGGTGTGTCCTTCTCTGAAAGATACCACTGCCATCCTTGCACTCATTCAGGCAGATAGGAAGGACAAAGTCTCTTCAAAATGCAGCGACAGCCTTGGCAGCCAAGACAGGCAGCCCACAGCTCTGGCCACAGATAACATCACCAGGGAAAAGCACTCAAGGGTTGCAAAGTATTCATGGGCTGTTGGCACTTACCGCTCGTCCTGTGGCAGCTTCAAAGGCCTTATAAACGGTTCCAAAACTCCTAGAAACAGAACAGCAGCAAAAACAGAGAAGCGATTGAGTGCTGAGGAGCAAAAGGCTGCCCAGGCAGGAGCTCTCTGCTGCCTGCATTGTTTTGCAAACACAAGAGTTCATCTATTCTTTAGCTAAAAGCACAGCAGCCCAGCAGCCCTCTGCCATGCAGCGTGCCCAAGAGATAAGCGGGATCCAAAAGGAAGACAAAGGGCTGCGACAAATCCCAAATGTACACACTAGATTGTGGAGGCAGGGGTTTTCTTTGCCTTTTTTTTCTGTCTGTGCCTGTCTCGAGCCTTTCTAGGCACTGAAACACACAGTCTTGTTGGGCCTTCTCACCACTCTCTTTTGATTCTCTCTACAAAACTCAGGCAACGCCACACAGCCTTTCTTCTTGTCCTGACCACTGAATATTGTTTTCCACAAAATAATGTAAAGAAATACTACTGAGAGCTCTTATCTGACACCTATCATGTGGGAAGCTGCTCTCATGAGTTTTTTCTTCCTGAATCAGTGTGGCCGTAGTACTTTGAATCATACAAAACCATGTCTCCTCAGAAAATAAGCAAACTGGTGCCATGCACTCGAGGGACAGGAGGCCTTCCAGGTCCTGCTCCTTGAGGCAGGCAAGACATTGCCAGCATCCAGTTCTCTTTGATGATACCCAGTGGTCAGTACTGAGACAGAGACAATCTAAAGCCAGGGTCCGAAGATGCCTGCAGCTTGCCTGACTTCCCACTGGATATTACACCAGCAAAGCAGCTGGCCCATGGTTCTGTAGAAGTAAGTGTGGCTGCACTCACCCACTGCCAATAACTTCCCATCTGGTGTATTCCTTTTCCAGATTCCCCATGCTCACAACATGCCCTGAAAGAAAACAAATGCAAGAAGCAAACTTGAAAACAGAGCTCCTGACTTCCAGGAGATCTCAAACGCAGCTCCACTCTCTGGGACTCTGAGCAATTTATGGTCACTTGGCTAACAACCACGGCAACAACGACAACAAGAGCCCCAGCAAGACAGGCAGCTCTGTAGCACACGTGGCCTGCATGGAGTCAGGTTCCCCACACTCCTTTGACGGGTTACCTTGAGAAAAAACCAAGCCCGTGGAGACACCATCCCAGTGAACAGAGATCAGAAAAGAACAGGCACCAAGGCAACTGGTTGTCATCTATAAACGGGAAGGAGAGCTGAAAACTCATGAGTCTTCCCTTTCTTGGGAATAAACACTCTCTTGTGAGATTCAACCAAAGGTTTCATACTCGCAAAGATTAAAGGCACCCTGGGATCTGGGATGGATTTTTATCACCAGCTGCTTTCAGCTGAGCAAAAAGAATATTGAGGAGTGGTTTCTAGGAGAGGAGGGGGCCTTCTCTACCTCTCAGCAGTTTGCCTAAAAAATGCCTTGACATTTTCAAAGAACAGCAGCTCATATAAATCCAAGAGCTGTGGCTGTAAGAATTGGGATCCCCTTCATTTATGAGCAGGCTAAGTTCTGAAGACAATTTTGCCCATTCCCCCTGTACTGAAGAACTACACAGCTCGTCTTCAGCCTGAGGTGCAGCACTCACTAGCCCTGCACTCGGCCGTAGAACACGTGCCCCATCATCCCAAATGGGCACAGCTGAGACGGGTGACAAGGACAGGGCCGCTCCACAGGCGCTGCCGTGACACAGACAGCTGCCCAAATGAGATGCTGATCCTTCCACCAGTCCAGGCAAAGCTGCAGCAATGGGCTGGCAGCTGAAATCTCACAGCTAAGGAAGGCTCCAGCCTCTGCACTCACATCAGCCATCAGTGGCAGGGCACGTATGACAAAAAGGCTGCCTAAGCCCACACATGGGCACTGACAACCACTGGGAAGAAGCCAGAGCCAGAGCGAGCTCCCTTACGAGATGTTGACCCCACTCAAGACAGAATATGATTGTCTCTGTGTTCAGACACATGGAGGAAGAGATCACTCCACCTTTTGTCCCAACGGCTGATGGCAGACACTGAGTAAAACGGGCTGTGTTCTGTACCTGACCAGGTAATCTGGGACAGCACAGCACTGGCAGTTATTAGCGGTTCCGAGAAGCAGCTTTGTTGGTTGTACTGCAGAGTCACCAAGGCCCCGGTGTGCTTTCCTAGAGTATGATCTGTGCTGGGATTCAGGCCGCTGCTTACTATTCCAAGAGCATTCACAGGCTGGGCATTAGCCGTGACAAAGTGCCCATGACCGGAGGGACATGCAGCAGAGGGACTGCAAGCTTGCTCCTGACAATTGCCTGCAGGGCAGTTTCATCTGACCATGCCACATAGATGAGTCTCTTTGATGCATTTCCTAAGCATGCAACGAACATATCAAAGAGGGACTGTAAAAAAAGGACCCTGCTTTTCTTCCTTTGCTGCACTTGACAAAGACCTCTTCTGTGGCAATCCTTACAATTCAGAAATCCTTCATTCTTAAATTCCTTGAAACCCCTAAAAGGCCTCAGAAACAGCAGAACTGCAATTAGAGCTAAGCAATAATCAGCAGAAAAGTTATATGAAAAGTAGAAAGAAAGGATAACTAGAAAAATGGTCATTGTATTAACGCTTGGCTGAAAGAACTCTTGAAGCTGCAGAAAATTGTATCTAGCAAAATATCAGCAAGGTCTAAGCTTAATATTGGAGCTCTGTGCATTGTATTTTACGGCTTACAAGTGGGTATTGTATTCAAAGTAAGGAAGCATTGCTCAACCAAAGGTACATGTACTGATAGTGGTTAGATGCAACTACTGTCAATACGCTTCTGCTTTTTGTGACTGGTCAAAAAACTTTCAAAGGCCGTTGTAACATCACGTCCTGTGGCTGCTGCCGAGGACATGAGCTGCTGACATCTCCCCGTTGTGCCACCTGTGCAATCAGACTAATGCTTGAAAGAAAACAAAACAGCTCGAGACGCGTTCCACAGCAGGCCCGTCCCATTCAGGCTTCTGTGCTTAAATCCCTAACCAACACTCTTCCTCTCTGCTTCCTAGCGATTGTTCTAAGAATATAAATTTTGAACATTTGGGGTCTACTGAAATAACCTCTTCCTCTCTTATTTGTGCTGTTACCTGATGTTCTTTTCAAGGAGGTCGGACTAACCAAAAGGTAGAATTCCTATCAAAATGAGCTGTAGAAGGAATTGTAGAAGGACTAACGGTCATAAACCCAACACCAGGGTGAAACCAGCCCCACAGCCAATCGATTCCTTTGAAGTATTCTGTCTGCAATGACTGGTGACAAGTCAGGACTTGAAGGGCTATCTAGGAAGCCAGCAATTCTGATCCATTTGGCCAGACTAGCACACAAGCATTCACTGCGGCATTTGCTGCTGCTCGGGAAACAGTCCCCCCGCTTTTGCTTTTGCTGCATAGGGAAGCACAGGCAAAGCCCAGCCTCTCCCAGCTGCCCTCAGAGGCAAAAGGAACGCCCCAAGTGCTCCCTGGCTGCCTCCAAGCACAACAACAGCTTCTCTAGGGAGTCCAAAATGTCTGTGTGACACCAAAGTGAGGAGGAACACGTGGTCCAGCTCATGCTGAGGCACACACACAACCCACTGCCCAGTCGCACAAGAAATGCACAGGACGTACTCAGCAGCTCCAGGCACTGCTCCTCTCTCTCCTGGTGCAGCCGCTCTGCCTCCTGGCTTGAGCTGGGCGAGCTGCTGGTGCTCGGGTTTTCAGGCTGTGGAGAGGAGGCTTCTCTGGAGGATGCTGCTGCAGCGGCAGCTTCCATGGCATGGCCCGCATCCATCTGGGACAAAGAAAGGTGTTTGTGTCAGGACGGTGGCTGGAAGAGTTGCCCCAGGCTGCGCATTTCAAAAGCAAGCCCATAGGAACAACACTTGTGTTAGGCTGCAAGCTGAGCTCTCAACTCTTGCACCTCAAGTCAAACCCCACCAAGCAGCAGGAGACTCCAGCTTGTCACAGCCAGCCATTTTAGAGACTGTGAAAGGGAAAGAGCAACTTTAAATTTCACCCCCTTTTGAGGTCTGCATTCACCACAGATGGAGACAACTTGTGCAGAAGCTGCGTGGGCCGCCATGTTCACCTGAACAAAGCCCTCAAAAAACAAAGCGAGCACTAAGAGGCACAGCAGAAATACATTCAGAGGATTGCTGGCCACTGGCCACAGCACTAGCCCCGCTGGCCAGGGCAGCAGCTGAGGTTCAGCGGCCCCAGCCACTGTCCTTCTGATCAGCTGTGATGGACACCACAGAGCATGGCAGCCAGAGGCATTGCCCCCATCCACCTGCTGCTTTGCAGTGCAAAGGTGAGGAGACACCACTTGTTGCGGGACTGCAGTGCCTACTGCCCTCCACTCACCTGCTTTTCTTCAGCCAGCCTGTACTGCAGCTGCATCTCTTGCATCCTTTCCCTGTCTTTTTTGTGCCTCTTCTCCATTGCCTTCATCTTCCTTTGAGCATCCTGCAGCTCTGCTTTGAAATTCTGTCAAGAAGAATCTTACTGGCTCCTGCCGTCATGCTCAAGTTTCTCCTGTTCCATTCTCATAAGCACTTCCGTTCAGCCACATACTTCTTTATCCAGCTCTAACCCTTCCATGCTAACTCTTCTTCCTGCTGCTCACCGCTGGAGCCTGCCAGGCTCTGTGCTTCCAGTGCCTGCAGTAGGCCTTGCCCCCCTTTCCTGAGGTCGCCAGTTCTTGCCCCTCTTGCTGCCCTTCCCTCTGCTACCTGGCTAGTCAGGCTCACCTGCCCATTCTCTTGCTCCTCTTCCAGCTCCAGTCTCAGGCACTCCACCTGCTGCTGGCTTTGCTTTAGCTTTTGCTGCAGCTGGCGCACCTTGCAGAAGAGCTCATTTTTCTTGCACTGGAGCTGCACAGAAACGAAGAGAAGTCAGCTTTAAACTTGCCACACACCACTTGTGTGGCAGCCAAGACTCTTGACTGACTCTGCTTTCTAGCTTTTCTTATTCAGGTTGCATGATGGCAACTCCCTGCCTCATCTTCAGCAGGCTTTTCTCCTGCTCCCTCTGTACCTCTGCCAGGGACTTTTCCCGTTGCTCCAGCAGCTCCTGTGCCTCCAACTGCTGCTGTTCTAGCTCGCTCTCCTGATGAGAGGAAGAAGACACTTCCAGATGAAGTCTCAGCCAAGCTCCCCAAAGAAAAAAATGGAAGCTTCATCCCTCCTACAACCCGTCACCCGAAGAGAGCACAGTAGTGCCTTTGTGCCCTCCAGCATTCGTGTCCCAACAAGAAACTTAAGAGGAAGGTCAGCAGGTGGAAGGAAAGGAGACGCTGCCTTCCTTCCCCACCCCACTCTGTTGACTGGCTGTTTCCTGGCCCCTCTCTCCTCAGCATTTCTCTTCTCAGATGTTCTCTGCTCCAATTCCCCGTGTCCTTTGATCAAGGAAAAGCTGCAGCTGCACTGCAGGCTGAGGATGAGGCCAGCAGCCCCATGCCCTAGTCACAAGTCAGGCCACCAGCTGAAATGCCAGCAACATGTGGCCTGTTGCATACACCTCAAGGCTAAAGGGAAGAGCTCGTCCACAGTGGAAGGCTAGAAAACAAGGCACCCAGTTGCTGGGACTGCAGTTGGCAGCAAGGTCAGCAGTCTGCTACATGGCATGAGGGTGTGGGGAAGATCCTGCCCCTTTGCGGCCATGCTTTGGGTGGTGATCACGCAGCCTCCTGGGACACTTGGCTTATGCCCGTCCTGAAACCGTGGCTGCATTTCCTGTCCTGGCACCGGCCTCTGGGGCTTCTCAGGGTCTCAAGTACGAGCCCTTGTAGCCCTCTGCTGCCTGGCCCAGCAACACGTAGCCAACAGCACAGGCTTGCGGCCGTGCCACATACTCGGGCTGCTCTTCTGCTAAGCCAGCCCACCAAGCTTGCATGAGAAATACTCAAGCGTATTGTTTCCTACCAGTTTTTTCAGGAGCTTCCTCTTGTCCTCTTCCTGAGCACACTGCCAGAGTCGCAGAGCCTTGCTGCACTGCTCTTCTGCCCAGCGCAGCTCTTGAGCCATCTTTTCACATTGCTGCTTGCTGAAAGATCTTACAGCTTGCAGCTCACGCCGAAGGCCCTTCACGTCCGCTGCAAACATGACAAACGGCAACAGTCAGACACTACACAAGCAGAGGACTCGGCTGACCGTAAGCCCTTTCACTTTCAGCAAAGGAGGGACCTGCCCCCAGCTCCTTCACTCCTGGGAAGCTCTGCGGACAGAGCTGGCTTCAGAGCAACTGCACCAGGGAGGAAGATCACCAGAAACAAAGTGCACGAGCCTCTCACCCAGGATCACCTCCTTGGCCTGCACGGCTGAGCGAACTTGGCCTTCCAGACGGCTCCTGGCCATCTCCAGCTCTGACACGTGCTGCTGAGCCTCCAGCAGGCTGCACTGCAGGCTCTCCTTCTCTGACCTACAAGGTGTGAAGATGAAGAGCAATTGTTCCTGGCAGGAACACTGGGGCAGGTTTTCCGGGAAGGTCTGCCTTAAGATTCCCACACCTGAGTATGGAAAATGGCTTGCATGGAAACTTAGATACAGCAAGACTATTTCTACCACTTCAAATAGCAAAGCAGGCCCCTCCAGGTGATTGGCCAGCCTTTCCTCATGACCTAGCCCAGCACAGAAAGCCCAGCTGAGTTTGATCTCAGCAGCCAAAGCTCCAATTGCTCTTGTCTGACATATCCCATATGGGTGGCTGTGCCCTCAAAGTCTCTACTAATGAGCAAAAGCCCAGCCCCTGCTCACAGCCCTGAGCTCATCAGCACTTCCAAGTCACTCTGCAGCTGGACAGAACACAGGGTTCTCCTGCCTGACCCATCAAAGTTTAAAGCCATTCTTAGTGTACGTAGAGATACTTTGTTTGCCAGACACTCTCGAAGTAAAAGGGACTAAAGGAATTCACCAAACCATATATGAAAGCTCCCTCTGGCTTCTAGCAGCATGAGTAAGACACCAGAACCAGGTTTTTATCTGAACAAGAACTGTCTCGCAGGTGGGACAGGTTTCCTCTCATTTAAACTTCTGGAATGTCACGAACAAGAACACTTGCTACATTTATTTGTGGCTAACTAAGGCAGCAGTGCCCAAATGCCTTGGCACTCTTTAGAAAGGAAGAGGAAGCAGCCAAAGGGATCTTGACAGGTTACAGAGGTGGGTGGACAAGTGAGCAAGAATCAGTGCTCAGCAAGAATCCCCAGAGACTCTCGAGAAGGCTGAAGACCTTTCCCTTCTCCTGCTGCTGCTCCTGCTGTTGCTGCGTGTAAGCAACGGTAGGTTCTGCACTATACTTCACAAGAGTTAGCTCAGGAAGGTCTCAAGATTTTCAGCTGGACCCTCCAGCTTCACCCAAAGCACCGGCATCCTACTTGCAACATTCCCATGGAAGAGCCTTGAATTGTGAAAATCCCATGTCGGACTACTTGGCGAGGAAAGACCCATGTTCAGAGTCACCAAAGGAGAAACCAAAAGCAGAGGAAAACTTCTGCCTTCAGCAAACATCTGCACAGTTTCCCTGGAAACCAATTCAGTGCCAAGTTGGCTTGCTTTGCATTTGTCAGGGGAATGTGCAAAGGGTCCCAAGCCAGTGTTCCAAAAGGCTTTGAGAGCCTGAGCGGTCAGAGAAACAACATTCAGCGCACAGTATCCATTTCTGGTTTTTCTCGTGTCTCGTCACCTCTCTGTCTGAGAAACAGTTGGAAAGCACACAGGAGGCACTAAATCCTGACATAATGCTTACCACCTTTGGAATTACAGACCTTCAATCATGTCCCACCCAGCGTCTCCTCCTGCCTTTACCTGGCCTCTACCAGCTGCTCGGAAAGGCCTCGTAGGTCCCGCTCTGTGGCTGCCAGTCGGGCTTCCAGGGCCGCATTCTCTTGTGCCAGCAGCGCCTTGTCTCTGCACACCTGGGACAGGATGTGCCCTTGGCGAGACAACTCCTGCAGCAGCCTCTCCAGAACCCTGGGGGCTGGCTGCTGCAGGCGGCAAACCTGGAAACAGAGGGCACCAGTTTTGTAGAGAAACAACAACAACAACAAGACATTCTCGGTCTTAGCTTGCTGCCAGAAGAAGCATTTGAGGCAGTCTTGCTAGGACAACACCCTCTCGCAGAGATGCTGCCTAGGAATAAGGTGAGCATAACTTTGGCACTGACTCTTCCTTCAGTTGATCCCTGCGAGGCTGCAATTGCTCTGCTGGCTCTGCTGCCACTTCAAATGCCCTCTCTAGTGAGGAGTGGCACTTCCTCTCAAATGCGGCCAACTCCTTCTGTCTACAACAAGGAGACAGACAAGCAAACCATTAATAGCAACAGTCTCCTTGCAAATGCAGGACTGCATACCATGTCCCACGTAGGGCACTCTCAGGGACTTCCAACAGCCCTCTAGTTGCACCTCAAGAGAATGCTGCACTTCCCTCCCTAGACCAGCATCTCTCTTTGTCATTCGTGCAGGTGACAGAGTCACCAGTGAGAAAGCCAAACAAGCTTCCAGAAGCCACAAAACCCTTCCAGAAAGCTCAGCTTCTCTCAGCTTAACAGCTTCCTGCCTGCTAGGTCTTACACTCCTCTCTGATAGAGTGCATATCGGACTTGCAAAAATTCTTCTTTGGCTAAGACATCCTTGGGAAGTCTAGATGAGTACTGCAACAATTCCTCTTGCTTTCAGTAGTGCACCAAGGAAAGAGCCCTCAAGCTAGAGCTTGGAGAGGAGGTGGATATGAATTTCCAATCCCATAATCAAAGCATGCCATGATGGTTTGGGCTGGCAGGGGCTGCAGGAAGCTTCTAGCCCAGTCTTCAGCTCCAAGCACTTGGGGTCAGCTATGGCGTCTGGACAGCCTGCTCCAGGCTCCGTCCAGCGCAGTTTTCCAAATTTCCAGAGGTGGAATCTCCACAAGCTCTCTGACAAGCTTCTTCTGCTGCATTAATGCCTCTGAGGTTCTATGCTTCTCCTGAGGCCCAGCCTGAACCTCCCTTCCTTCTACCCTGCTCCAGTTCAGAATGCTTTTTGGCAAGGTTTGACAAGCGAGTCCCAGGAGGCAGCAACCAGACCTGCCCAAGAGCTGCCTTCCCTTTGCTGTGCTGAGCAAGTCAAATGATGAGATAGCCAAATTTGTTCTTTGGCGCTGGACCTCCTAAAGGCCAGCAATGCCCAGCCCTGCCCAGAGAAAAGAGAGAAAGCTTAGCACACACCTGAACTGCCGGGCCCTGCGCACTCTATCCATGCTTTCCTGCCACTCGGCTTTTCCTGCCTGAGCCGAGGAGTCCTGACAGGCAAGAAGCTCTCCTGTTGGCGCCTGCAAGGAATGGGCAGGGAAAAAGCACAAACAAGACATAAGGACTCCTGAGAGCTGGGACAGGCGGGAAGTGCACACACAGCTCACCTGAAGGCAGAAGCTGTTGTGTGGGCGTGTTGATGGGAGTAACTAAATAACTCTTGAGGTGCTATGAAGTGTCTGAATAGAAGCAGGGAACATTTCCCTGCTCAGCTCTGCTCAACTGGCTTTCCCTCAGCATTTCAAGCACGGGGGAGCACGCAGCAGGAACTGCGTTCCAGCCCTTCAGAGACAGACTTTGTCTCTGCCATGCAGAGCTCCTCAGCACTCTGACCCAAGTAAACTTGGGGCATGCCACAATTAAGGGTGTCATCGACGCAGTGACTGTAGCTAGCTAGACAGTGTGTGGAGGGGGGAGCTCCCTGCAGGCAGCAATGGCTCTTCTGTACCCCACAAGGCTGTGAACTGTGCCTTGGCTCTGCTCTCTCCGCTGACAACACAGAGGCTGCACTGACACCGTGCACAGCGGGGCTCACTTTCACACCAGTAGCGCTAAAGGACATCATGCTACTGCTTATCGAACGCCAAGGGAAGTTCACAGTCCCTGTCAGAATGCCAGGAAAATGATGCCTGCATGTGAAAGTTCAGATCCCATTTGCCACGTGTCAGTGGCTGGGCTGAAGTGCTGCGTCATGGCAGGACTCCAGCCCCAGCATCTTCAACCACAAACGGCAAGTGCTGCCTGATCAGAAACCTGCAGCTCTGCACTGCACCAAAGCTTTGCAGTGTACCAGCCAAAGCTGCCACTTACAGGTTCAGCATGCTCCGGATCTGGACTGACAGCCCATGGATATTTGTTGTCCTTTGCCTCCCCTTCAGCCTCTGGAGGAAGAGAGCGAGCCCGAGGAGGTTCTGCTGCTGGTGTGGTGCTCTGCAGACAGACAGCAGTGTGAGGGACAGGGAGTAACCTGTCATTTAGGACCTTCTTTCTCCTGAGCCCTATCCCTAGCCATCGTAAGGAGAAGTCATGAATTTGGATTCAAGTGTGACACTCAGTCATTAAAACTCAGATCAGGAGGGGTGATGAGATTCGTTTTTGGACAGGACTGCATATGCTTCTGAAGGAGATATCTCAGCCTGGCTACAATCAGCATGCAGCGTCCTGTCTGCAAAAGCTGACTTTCATTAGTTAAAATGTCTTCAATGGAAGAGGAGGAAACTGATGGAATCTTGGTGGTAGCGCTCACACAGACATTGACGTGAACTTTCTTTCTTTCTTTCTTTCTTTCTTTCTTTCTTTCTTTCTTTCTTTCTTTCTTTCTTTCTTTCTTTCTTTCTTTCTTTCTTTCTTTCTTTCTTTCTTTCTTTCTTTCTTTCTTTCTTTCTTTCTTTCTTTCTTTCTTTCTTTCTTTCTTTCTTTCTTTCTTTCTTTCTTTCTTTCTTTTTTTCTTTCTTTCTCTCTCTCTTTCTCTCTCTTTCTTTCTCTCTTTCTCTCTTTCTTTCTCTTTCTCTCTTTCTCTCTTTCTTTCTTTCTCTCTCTCTTTCTTTCTTTCCCTCTCTCTTTCTTTCGTTCTCCCTTTCTTTCCTGTCAGAGTGGTGCTCTACTGCAACAGGCCAAGCTCACAGCTTGCTCCACAATTCTCAGACATCAGCATTGTCACGGGTGCCCAGACCACTCACCAAAACATGGACTTGAGTCCTTCCACGTCTCAGGCGACCTGCCAGGGGAGAGGGAAAAGGAACCAGCTGCTCTTAGAAACTCTCTGTGCACAGGAATCCCACAGAACAAGGCTACCCAAGCATACAGCATTTCTCTTGAACACCATCGCTCCACGAGCAACACTCCTTTTGCACAGCAAGCAAGGGTACGGGGCAATACCCTAGACTGTGTCTACCTGTTGCTTGGCCTTGCCACTAAGGAACAAGATAACTGGCTGAGAAAATACAAATTGTTCCTTAGCAGTCAGTGCCTACATTGTAGCTCATTGTCAACCCTACAGCCGAAGCTGCTTTTTTCTCCTCTCTTTTTCCTGGACAGTTTTAAATCATTTTTGTGAAGTGTATGCCGTATTTCCCACACGCTTGCTGTCAACAATTCCCCAGAAAAGCTTCCCCAAACCCCTGTTAGCACGTGCCGTTCTCTTCAGACACAGCACAGGCCCAGCTCCGGGGTTCAGGAGGACACACAAACTGCTCGGCACTTTGCCCTTCAGCGCAAAGCCAATCGCTCTTGTAGCACGCACAGAGGGTGCAGTTAGACAGGCACATCCTTTAAGGATGGAATGCAGAAAAAAGGTGCTTTCCCTCGGTTCTGGAGAGAACCGCAGAGTTTTTAGAAAGATGCCTCCAAAGCTCTCCCAGTCTGTATTTTGGAAGTTGCCCACACCCTGCTGGGCAGGAGACACCCCCTTCTTCCCGCTGAAGCCCTTGGCAGGAGCTTTAGCAAACATATGGCATTTTTATGGCACTTTTGTTTCAATGTGCTGCCCGAAGGGAAAAAACTATTACTCACGTCTCAGACCATTAAAAATTTGGCGGGATGACACCGAGGAAAAAGCCCTGCCAACTGCTCTACGGACTTGCTCCATCATTTCAGCAGGGCTGCTCAAGTCCGTGGACCGGGAAACAAAACACAAAAACGGGAAAGAAATCCTCTTGCACAAGTCCCCGGACTGTGCAAGGAAAAGAGGAAAAAAAGACAAAAGGATGCCTGTGTGAGTCTGCAGACTCGTACAAGAGCAGGCAAAAAAAAAAGACTCCCTTTTCAGGGCACACACTACTGCCGGAGAACACCTCAAGAGAGGATCCTCCTGTAATGAGCACGCCAGGAGCTGCTCTGAAGGCTGATGCCTTGTGTGCATCAGGGCAACCTGCAGCTGACAATGCTGTGACGTGGCAGCCCTCCGCTGACATCACAATAGCGTCGCTCTAGGTTACTCTGTGAATTTGTGCCTAGCGACCGAACCTCCTCCACAGCTAAGACAAAAGAGAAGCCCAGAAAGTTCTCCTCTGTGCCGAGGCAGCACAAAACCCTCTTGCAGTCCATAAGCCATAGCTCAAAGGATCCAAGAGGAAAGCAAAACAGACACCAAGCACACACAGCCACTACTTTGGCCACCAATGCTTCTGACTAAACTAAGAACACTTGCTTAAATACTATGGATGAAATCACGCTATGCTAATATCCCAGACAGTTCCCTACATTGGAATGCCTGTCATTCCCACTCCCTTACTGCAGGACTAACATCAGCCACCAAGTGAAGGACTTGCTGAAGGAAGAAGGAAAACCTTAGTGGAGAAAAACAGCCAAATAACAAACCACCCATATGTGTTTACCTAACACTGGAGCAGCATTGGTGTTGTCCATATGGCAAGGACTGCGCAGGGCTGTGCCCATGTCCTGTGCATAGCAGGGGGTGCCCTTGGAGTGGCCCTCACCGTGTGGGTGCAGCCATGGGCGCATTTGCCCGTTCTCTCCACTTCCACCAGCTCCCAAGCCAGCCCTTCTCTTGACAATGTTCTCTGTCCAACACTAAGGTACTCCTGAGGCCTTTGCAGAAACCCACTCCCTTGGGCTTGTGGGAAACCTGCAAGGTCAGATTCCTCCATGGATGTGGCTTTTCAATCTCTGTCCTGCCCATGGTGGATATGGATGCGTGCTGCGTAGTGCTCTGTTTTTCAGTCCTTTGCTGCACTCTCATTTCTGGCCTGCAGGAGCCGAGTAGATTGATCCCCGTTTTCCTCAGCTAACTTGGTCTCTTCTTTTATGGACCGCATAGCTCACAGAACTGCAAACTCCATGGCTGCTGGGGAGAGTTGCAAGCAGCATACATGGCAAATGATACAAAGTGCAGGTTCTGTGGAATTCTCCTGCGTCATTTTCTTCTAGACCTTCTCATAATGTGCCACAGCAAGGAGCAAACAGGTGCCAGTGCCGTGGGTAACTGCAGAAGGCCGCAGGTCAAGAACAGGAGTTTAGCCCCTGGCTACAGGAAGCAGAGGAATTTGCAAGGCAGGTGAGTGCTTGAGATGCTGGAGGCCTGCCAAGCTGCCTGCTCTTGTCTTGCTGCTGAAATCCTGAACTTCAGTCCTCTTGACAACAACACTTGGGCCAAAATCCAGCATTTCTTAGAGAGATTGGCATCTGCTGAGGAACGGCTTACACTGCTCATCTTTATGACAATTAACCCAGGCCAGGGTTTAGAAAGGACGGACCTAAGTGAGTCTTTGGATTTTCCTGGAAGGAACAAAGCCTTGTGACAGCAAGCAGCATTCCCAGGCCTGCAATGGCAAGGTCCTGGGCATGAAGGTATGGGGCACAGAGTGCCCTCATGCCCTATTTCTGCGTCTTTCTGGGAAGCAGAGGAATATTGCCCCTGCCTGTGAGGAGCTCAGCCTGGGAAGTGACACTCCCCTTCTGGTTTGGGTTTTCTCTTTTTTTATTGTGGTCGGCAGCTCTTTGTAACATGAGCCAAGCCTGCCCCCCAGCCTGGCTGATTGGAGCCTGCCAGCAAAGGCATTGCACGAAGCCTGGACAGGAGGCACTTGAGGAGGCTTTGTGGCCTGCCAGCTCAGCGCAGGTCTGGGAATCAAAACTCCCTAACTGCCGCGCTCCATGGGGAGATTGCCTGCCTCGTCAGCCCGCGCTGAAGCTGTCCCTGCCCTGGCGCTGTCCAAGGCCCCGGCGCCGTGCGCTGGGGACGCACAGTCCCCACAGTCTGGGGCTCCGCGCTGCTTCGCAGCTGCCCGACGCTCTCCCCCCTCACGGAGGGGTCCCGCCCCGCCCCAGGCGCCCCCTGGCGGCTGCCCCGCCCCGCCCGCCCCAAGCAGGGGCCTTCCCTTCCCATGGCGCCCCCCAGCGGCAGCCGCCCCTCCCTGCAGGCACCGAGGAGGCCTCGGGCCCTGCTGCTCATCCTGTCACTCGGCTCCCTTCTTTTCACACACCAAAGAAGGCTTGACAGGAAGCCTTTTCCTGCCCTCTCCCTCTGCTTTCCTTTGTGCGGACCCAAGCTCTGCCCTGAACGTGGCCCTGGCGTCTACATAGCTGCTGGCGCAGGAAAAGGGCCCTTCCTTCTCCCGCCTCTTGTCACTACTGCCTCAAAAGCACCGCCCAGCTCTGCTGGGAGGAACAGCCCACGGCACAGTGGGTGCCATCCCTGCCCAGCCGGGGCTCTCTGGCAGAGCACCAGCAGCAGCAGCAGCAGCACTGCTTGCCTTGGCTTCACCCGTGAAACCAGAAGCCTCTGTGAAACTTCAGTGTCCACATCACTAGGAGGAAAGGGATCGCGGTCTATTTTCAAATTTTCCATTTCAGAGGCTTTAATCAGATAAATCAGGATGAGACCTTCAGACAGAATTTTACCAATTTATTGCGGCCAGGGTGGAATGTCTCATTCAGAACCATCCATAGTACTGTCTAATGTGTGCCACTAACGCATTTGAAGTTTATTTTAAAGACTTAGACTTCTGTTTCCTTCAAAACTTCCTTATTATTCCTCCTTAGGACAGCTGTAGATAGAGCTGCGGAGAAAGAAGATTCTAAATGACAGGTTACTCCCTGTCCCTCACACTGCTGTCTGTCTGCAGAGCACCACACCAGCAGCAGAACCTCCTCGGGCTCGCTCTCTTCCTCCAGAGGCTAAAGAGGAGGCAAAGGACAACAAATATCCATGGGCTGTCAGTCCAGATCCGGAGCATGCTGAACCTGTAAGTGGCAGCTTTGGTTGGTACACTGCAAAGCTTTGGTGCAGTGCAGAGCTGCAGGTTTCTGATCAGGCAGCACTTGCCGTTTGTGGTTGAAGATGCTGGGGCTGGAGTCCTGCCACGACCCAGCACTTCAGCCCAGCCACTGACACGTGGCAAATGGGATCTGAATTTTTATGTGCACAGAGTGCTCAGGCTCCCCGCTCCTCTTTCCCCCTCAGTGTCACTGCAGAGGAACGGGTCATCTTTTCCGCAGTCACCCAATCTCTGGGTTCACACTTCCTGACAGATCTAGGATGCAAAGGGCCTCGTTAAGAAGGTCAAAAGCATCGAGAATATCTTAGGAATTCTGAGAAAAGGTTACCCTTCTAAGATAACCAAGTCATTCCCTGCATTTGTCCTTTTCAAATTCTTTCAGTTGTCGTCCCTGTTGGATCATGCTTCTTCTGGTGCTTCTAAGGAATTGATTGTACTCTTGATTTGTACCAAGGCACAAACTGCAGAACCGTCTGAACTAAACACAGAAACCAACTACCTGTCAGACCATCTTCACATTCCACGTCACTTTCAAGATGTACTTGGAGGTGTTTGAATGATTATCTATGGCACAACTCTCTCCTTCTGGCTGCAGGCTCTGCAGCTGCTTCCTCTGAGTTCACCCAGGCTTGTATTCCCTAACAAGTCCTAGTACCACCTCCTCTTTTCCAAGGGCACAATAGTCTAAATGAAAACCTAGCCAATGGCACAACTCTCCAGTCCAGAAGGAAAAGAAAGGACAAGTTGTAAAACATTTTCTCAAAACATTTGTCCTGCTTTGCTGCAAGAGTCTTGCTGCACACACAGTGTTGAAAGCCGAGAAAAGCTGCAAAAGACGCTGTGGCACATCTTGTGTGCCACAGAAGCTCAGCGTAGCTCTCCAGTAAAGAACTGAGTTTGAAAAGAGCAAACATGATTGTTCAAATGATTCTTGGAAAACGGAAACAACTTTCCCAAAGTGAAATGAAAATGGAAAGAAACAACTGAAGATGTTCACATGCATGGATTTCTTTATTTATATGCTCCCCTTTTCCGTGTTGCACAAGTTCTACATCACATTAATTCCAAATTCCTCTCACTTCTAAGACCTATGACTTACCATGTTATATACACTCTACACGCAATTTGCCTTCCCTTCTTTTTCTCTGAAAGCAATGCTGGAAACACAAGAAACATGCAAATGTAAGATCTCCAAAGTATACAGTGCTTTGGTCGAGTGTGAGTTCTAGAGAGAGGGAATAGGATCTGCGTGTATATTTTACCCTCACCAGTGACAATACACAGTTCCAACAAAGGTGGTTTGTGTGCCATTGTGCACAGCTCAAGACTCTTTGCCTTGGATTAAGGTGGCAAAGTTAACGTGTTTACACAGACTGGGGATTCAACTGCTCTGGTTTCCTACCCGTGTCAATAAACAGCAGCAGAAATAAACCAGCTGGCAGTTTCTCAGCAGAGAGGACCTTTGCTCCAGTGTGAAAGTGCTGGATTGGCAATGGAGGAGGGAGCCGGCTGAGAGCTGAGCTGCTCTATCGGATTGGCATCCGAACGGCGGCAAGAAGAGCGGATCAATGCTTTTCTTTTCATCGTATCCGCAGTCTTCGATTTTCACCTGGGAGCGGACAAGGGAACACGAGCAGCGCTGGACAGGAGAGCGCAGCTCCGGGCGCGGCCTCGCCTCCACACCCCGAGCGCTCCGGGGAGCAGTGCTGCCCCGCAGCGCCTGGATTTCTCCCTCCTCATCTGCTGCTCTGCCTGGCACGGGCAGGCTCCTCATTCAGCGCTTTGTTACGCTGCAGGGGAATGTGCGCACAGCGCTTTGCTTGTGAGCAAGAGGTGGCAGTGCGGGTCGAGCGGGCGGGATGAGGCACCAGGGGAAAGTTGCAGGGTGGACGGAAATTAAAGAAGCGGCTAAACGAGTCGGTGGTTTTGGCGTCGTCGCAGGAGGAAGAAGGAGCCGCTCCGTGCCTCCGGCCGAACCCGCTTCGGCCCCGGAGCCAAGTGGCCAGAGCCGCCCCGGGGCGCGCGCGGCCGAGCGGGGATGGGACAAACGGTGCCGGCGCTTCAGCAGCAGCAGCGGCAGCGACGACTCTGCTCACCCTCGGCGTCTCTTGCTCTAGTTCCTTCTGTCCCTGTGCCACTGTCCCGCACCCTGTCCCGGTCTCCCTGTCCTGCTCTACCCCTCCCACTCCGGGTCTCTGTGTCCACCTTCCAGGCAGGGCCATGCTCCCGGCCTGTCGCGGCCCCGGGCGGGGCTGCGCCCTCACCAGCCCCGCAGTCCCGCCGCGGTCTCGCCTTCGCCCGGTCCTTGCCGTACTGCCCGTTGCGCTGCTGGGCGGGCATCAGTAGCGGGGACTTGGGCAGCATCGCCATCCTTGGGCTGCGCCTGTCGTGACTCCGCGCCCGGCTCCGGCCTCGGCCCTGGCTCCGGTTCCGACTCCTCTCGGGGCCCGCGGAGGACGCGCGCGGGGCGGTCGCTCTCGGGGCCAGCGGCAGAAACTCGGTGTGATGGCCGCCGAGGCCGAGGCTCCGGTGCTCCGTTCAGACGGGGGTGCCCGGCCCGGGGGGCTTGGGGAACGGTCGGGGGCCGTTCGTGGACCCGGGCTTACCGCCGACAGCCCGCAGGGAAGGCGCAGGAGGCCCTGCAGGAGCGACACAGCCTGCGTTCAGTGCTGCGGCGCGGCGACTTCGGCAGCGTCTACTCGGGGACGGCGCCTCGGTGAGTGGGGGGTTGGGCGGGGGTCGGGGGAGGAGGAGGAAGGTGGACGAGGATGGGGTTCGGCAGAGCTGGCTGCAAACTCAGCCCGCTGCTCCCCTTGGCTAGCAGGTGGCCATCAATTGTGTGTTGCGGGATTGCAATCCGTCATTGGGGAGAGCTGGTGAGGGACCGGGGCCAGCAGTAGAAACTGGCTGTGATGGGCGGGGAAAGCCGAGGCCCGGGAATGTGGAAGCCGCCAGGAAGCCTCGAGGGAGAGCATGTGGGCTCAGCAGAGGGAGCAGGGCATCCAGTGCTGGATTCCAGACCAATGGCACGGCATCAGCCCCACTGATGGCATCATGGTCTTCCCGCAGCACAACAGCATCCGTGCGTCTCTGGAAATCAAGATCTTGGACAAGGTATCCACTGGGCTCCATGGTGTTGTTCAGCTCCTGGATTGGTTGGAGCTCTCTGACAGCGTCTTGTTGGTGATCAAGTGCCCAGTGCAGTCTCAGGACGTCATGGATTTCGTTCTGCTGGAGGGTTCCTGTCTGAGAGGTGGCGCAGGGGCTGTTCTGCCAGGTGCTGGAGGCCGTGCAGCAGCTGTAAGGTCCTGCACCACGACATCAAACCCAAAAACATCCTCCTGGACCTGGCCACCAGATAGACTGAAAGGATGGACTTTGGCTATGGCACCTACCTCCAAGACACACTCTCCCCACAGTTTAGAGGTGAGACCACCCAGGGCTACTCTCCCACTCCTAATATTTCATGGGCCAAACCTGGATGTGGCCCTGGAGATTCCCCCTTTTGCTACCAGTCAAGGGCACACCTATGAGCCACAGAGATCTGCCTGTAACTGACAGAAGGAAAGAAGGAAAGTTCAAGAGCATAATTCCTCCTTCTCCCGCTGCTAAACCTGTTTTCCTCTCCCTCATAAAGAGGAAATGCAGTTTTCCTGTGCATTGATGGCAGCTTATTGCACCTGCACAGCTGAGAGGCCTTTTCCCCTGCTGCTGTGCTGCGGGCTGATTTAGCAGTGTTATAAATAATAAAGATAGTCATCGGAATTGAGTATAATCATAAATAAGCGATACTTTATTTCATGATCAGGATATGGTCCATGACAGCCACAATTGCAAAGAGCAACGCCGACCCCGGGATCAGCGCCGTGTTAACACGCTACCATCCGAACTCTACCGCACCGGATCCCCCAATGTTCACAAAAAACGCTGTGTCAGTCCAGTTTATATACAGCTTTTCCTAGCCAGGAGCAGAGGTCTTGGTCTCCTTTTGTCGTTTCGCATATTCATGTGGTTTTCTTTCTCTGCGTTGGGCTGGGAGATGATGAATTCTGACGAAGGCAGGCTTTGGTTTACTGGAAGCTGGTATTGAGATGTATTTTTTCTGGTTCTGGTTATCTTAATCGCGGGTGCTTGTTGGGAGCTCATCGTTTGGGTGTTGCCTGGACGGTTTTGGAGTGAGCCATCTCTGTGGCCACGCCTATTCACCTGTTAATCTGGGCTGTCCTGCTTTTGTTGGCTGTTACAATGTTGTGATGAAGCAATCTGCGTCCTTTTCATCCGTGGTTCTCTTTTCGGTTTCTGAGTTTCCTTTGTTACTTTATTCATACCAAAACTGCTTATTCCGCATTAATTTACAACTATCCACGAATTACATTATATCATATATTGCAGTGGCAACGTCCTCCTTCATCTCAAGCAGCCTTTTCTCCTCCTCCTCCTCCTTCTGTACTTCAGCCAGGAAGTTTTCCCTCTGCGCCAGCCTCTGCTGCGCCTCTGAACTCTGCCGTTCCTGCTTGCTTGCCTGGTGAGGGGAGGAAGACACTTTGTTGGGGGTTGATTTTTTCCCTTTTCTCTCTGTGGAATTTTCCCCATTGTTATGCTAAGAAATTTGTTGGGTAGGACCTAGCATGGGTGGCTAGTGGCAGGAGAAAGGCAGGGGAAAGGGGGGGGGGCGGAGGAAGGGGGAAAAACTGCGAGATCAGAAGCCAGAACAGGAGATGGGGAGGCACTGGTTCGCTCTCGTTTGCTTGTGGAGTCAGAGGAGGACGACCGCTGCTGCTACCCACCATCCCCCACCATCCCAATGCCGGGAGCCATCTTTTTTGGCTCTTAGACCCCGCACTGCTGCCTTCTCACCTCAGCCTGCTATCTCCAAGCACCCTGCTGAGCACCGGGACCGGCGCTGTGTGCAAAGTCTCTCCTCCATCCCTTTCCCATCCACAGTACTGCCGCCATCACTCCCAGCACCCCTGCAGCTGCATGGGATCTGCCCCTGTCCACCACTGGTAACTGCACCACGGGGAAGGATGCCTGTGGCCGAGAAGGACTGGAACTGGGATCCTGTTCTGTTTGGTTTTAATTTCATAGCTATGTTTCTGGTTTGGTTTTTTGGTTTTTTGGTTTTTGGGGGTTTTTGTCTTGTTAGATATATTAGCAAAAAACTGTTATCCCTATCCCCCTATCTTTGCCTGAGTGTCCCCTTAATTCCAAAATTATAATAATTTTACATTCTCCATTTTAAAGAGAGGCTCCTGCCTTTCTTAGCAGCTACTTGTCTTTCAAACCAAGACAAGTTCCAGATGAAGTCCCAGCCAAGCTCCCCAGATAATCAGCAGAACCTTCATGCACCACACAAAGCCCCAACTGAAAATTGCACATTAGTCATGGCTTTGTGCCCCCCCCACAATGCTGTCCTAATCAGAAATTTGGAAGGAGGAGCAGCAGATGGGACAAAAGGAGATGTCACATTCCTTTCCCGCAGTCACGGCTGCCTGTTTCCTGGCCCCTCTCTCCTCAGCATTTCTGCCTGCTCTCAGAGCTGTGCTCTCAAAGCGCTGAAGTGGTCCCTGCCATCTCCTCTGCTTCCTTCATTACTTTGCTGCAGGGATGCCAGCAATCGGGCTTCAGAAGAAGCTGGAGAGAGGCTCCGCTAATTTGAGAAATGGATGCTGTCCAAAGGAAACAGAAACAAAAGAAACCAATTTAAAAGACACAAAGGAAAAAGGAACCATGATTTTCAAAGCTGACCTTCTAAGAGGCTCAAGCTGGATTCCTCTAGCGCCAGAAACACACAGACACAAGTGGCAGAGTGCAGATGGACTCAGCTCTGGCTTGCAGGAAGAGCAGTGCCTGCCTTGGCATGCCCCCCCTCCTGTGCTGCCTGCCATCTTCCTCCACAGCAGGGGCAGCTAAGGAAGTGGCCCAGTCACCAGCTCCTGTCTGCCACAAAACCTGGCAGCAAAGCTGCAGCAGTTCTCATCGACTTGAGTGGGCCAGGCAGTGCATGGGGCTGGCACAAATCCTGCTCAGCTGTCCCCGTTTGGCTGGCAGAAAGCTCGAAGAGTGGGGCAGGAGGGACAAGCTGGGTGCCCTGGGATGCTCACAGTCAGCCTCCCACCACCCCTCTCTTCCCACAGACCAATCGAGAACCGCTTGGCAGGGATTGCTTCTGCTGTGCTCTTCAAGCCCCACTTCAGGCCTTCATCCCCAGCACTACAGTACTTCAGTTCCTTTGCTACCAGGGAAACCTGAATCCACCACCCAAGAGCAAAAGAGGGCCCTGCAAATGACCAGAAGGTGGGAGCTGTTCTGTCCGGAACGGCAGTGAGAATTGGGCTTGCTTAGCCTGCAGAAGGGCAAGCCCTGGGGAGATCTTCCAATATTTGAAGGGCTTCTAAGAAAGATGGGGATACATCTGTTAGCAGGGCCCATTACAACAGGACAAGAGGGAATGATGCCAAGCTAAAAGAGAGTCCATTCAGATTGCCTCTAAGGAAGAAACTCTTTACCAGGAGAGTGCTGAAACACTGGCACAACTTACCCAGAGAGCTGGGATGTGCCCCACACTTGGCAACATTCAAGGACATGTTGGCTGGGGCTCTAAGCAACCTAACCTACTTGAAGATTCCCTTGCCAGTGGCAGGGAGTTTAGGCTAAATGACCTTCACTGGTCCATTCTAACCTCAACTAGTCTTGGATCCTACTTGGTTTTCATTTGAAAAGCGCCCAGAGAGGAGATTATTATCGGGAAGCCCATCCAATGCCCTGGAGTTTGGCCGAGGAGCAAAGCCTGACAGGGAGCAGCTGTTTGGCTGCAGCCGCTTTGCATTGTACCTGCAGAAGTTCCTCGGTAGAGCCTCGCCTGTGCACATCCATCTGCAGGCAGCAGCCCAGAAATTCACACAAGCCAGAGGGTAGCCTGAGCTTGTGCAGATACGGTGCCCCTCGCTTGCCTATCAGGTATTTGGCCTGAAGTAAATGGAAACACAAGAACTCTGTGTGATCTTTCCACATCCTTAAGTGCTCACCTTGAGCCCATATTTTACGCTGCAGTTTGCAGTGGCAATTTCTTGCCTAGCAGATGGTAAGAGATGAACCTTCCCAACCAGAATAAAAAAGGCCTCAATGCAGCCCCAGCTATTGCAACCTTCAACAGGTCTTGCCTTGGAAGTTTATGTGGGCCCCAGGGACATTTGACAAGTGGGCCTTGGTGGAACCAGTTCCAGCTGTGGGAATGGGATTTTGTCTAATCCCGTTGTGACAGAGCAGTAGGACAGCGGCATCTGAGCGTATTTGCACCTTACCGTGTCCTGGGTTTTCCAAATATAAGGAGCCCTTCCTTTGGCCATTTCTATTCCCACGATGCCAAGGGACCAGGTGTCCACTTTGGGGCCGTATGGCTCTCCTCTCACAACCTCGGGCGCCATCCAGCAGGTGGTCCCGACCATCGACCTCCGTTTGCTGCGCTCAGGGACGAGCACAGCACAGAGGCCAAAATCAGCTGAGGAGAAAAACAAACACTGCTTCAAGTAGGAAACCAAGAAAAAGAGTTCGCCTCTCTAAGTCTCAGAATGCAGTGCGGAATCCAGCTGCAAAAGCAGCTGTGCTCTCCTTCCTCAGGGCTGCAGCCAAGGACATGGGCAACTGTCCACTTAGCAACACCCCCCCCCCCCCGCCCCCCGACTATTAACACCGTGGCTTTTCTTCATTCACCTGGTGGTTTACACTGTAACTCCCTCCTTCCGGAAGGAACACAAAGCACAAAGCAAAGCTACTCTTGACACCTTGTTTCCTTTCTAGACCTCTCAGCACCTTGCAGCTGCGTCCTGAGCTTGCAGCAGTGCCCTGTGCACTCTCACCAGCACCACTGCCGGGCACCTGGCAGCCACTCAAAAGCAGCCCCACATTGCCTCCCCGGGGAGCGGCTCCTGAGCAGGAACACCCACCTAACTTGACGGAGCCGTCCCGGCCCAGAAGGATGTTGCTGCTTTTGATGTCTCTGTGGATCACCTGGTTGGCATGAAGGAAAGCCAGGCCTTGCAGGCACTGAGAGAGAAAAAAGAAAGAGGAGGACAAAAGTTGGCCTGATCCGACATCATCACACGCTTTAAAGGAAACTGCTCCTGAAGATTGACAGATGTCACAGGAACAGTGAGTGCTGCCAAGAGGAAGAGCTTGCCGCTGCATCCCTAGGAGAGCAGCATCTTTCCAAGGGAAGGCATGTTCCTTTCTGAGGGGGAAACATCAGTCGTTGCAGGAGACTGTGCCCTGCAAAGCCAGCGCAATGACTGCTGCTACAGCGAATGCGCTCTCCCCATCCTGAGGACAAGCAACGGTTTTCCAAAAAAGGAAAAGTCCCTGCCTCAGGTACCAAGGGGATCATTGTCGGGCGGGAGACCACAGGACGAGGGTCGAAGTAGCTCATGTGTCAGTTTTCAGCAGCAAGCAGCATGGTGGGTGCCATGCCATCCTTTGAAGCTGAGACCTGTGATAGCAGAGTCTCTCTTTGCCTTTGCTGTTGGTTTAACACTGGCACATCCAGAAGCTTTCTGCATTGACTTCTTTGCAATTACAGGCAGAAAATGAAAATGAAGAAGAGACAGAGCTCAACACCAGTAGATAAGAGAAATTAGCAGACTATAGTAAGGGCAGGGACACCGGCAGGCAGTGCAGTGCAGATGCTCGCTCTTCTCTGAACAATAAGAGCAGCACAGAAAGCAAGCTCTGAACACGGAATCACTCACTTAGCAGCGCTTTCAAAGGACGAGCCTGTCCAAGGCATCCAAAGTACAAGCAGGATCCCTTACCTCCCGACAGACAGTTGCTATGTGTCCTACAACCATCCTTTTCTGGCTCACCACTGTAGCTAAAGAGCCTCCGTCCATGTACTCCAGCACCAGCCAGACATCCCCATTTTCCAGGTAGCTGGAAGATGAAAACAACAGCGTGGGGCTGAATGTGCACAGTTAAATTGCTGCACCGAAGAAATGCCTACAGTAGAGTTTTGTTTCCAGGTCACACGTAAATGAGGATGGAATGAAATGAAGACACGCTCCACCTAGACTATCCAGTGCTTGCAATCTGTGCCGTCTCAATGAGGAACGCACATCCGCACAGAAGGAGACGGCTCAGGTGGCAAGCAGGGAAAAAAGTCACTTTTGCCATGGCAAAGATAAATCTGGAAGCAGACACATCCCAGCAGCTGCTTCCTCATCTTCATACACAAATCCCACCATTAATTCCAGCAACGAGGAGACACGGTTTTCACAGCTTTTACCCACGACACGGGGGTGTGTAGCAATGCCGACACCCTTTGGAAAACCTTGCATAGAGGACAGTCACAAACAGGAAAAACCATTTCAAACCTGGCAAATGATGTTTCTCTTAGCCTAGTCTTTTGGCATGCAAGGCAATGGAAAATAGTGAAAACAGTGCATGGGAAATCATTTCTGTGTTGGTTTCCCAGACCTCCTCCTCCTCCAACATCCGGAAAAAATCACACCCCGAAACAGCAAAAGAACATGCAGCGAGTGAACGTGCAAGCTGCTGGCTCAGTAAGAGAGCCACGCTTCTGAGGACCATCTTCAAGCTGTCTCTTGCAGGACCCACGAATGAGGACAAAATGCAATCTCCTCCTATGCCTGCTACAGGAGTGGACTGATGTTCGTAGAAAGATCAATTTTCTGCCAGTGAGTAAAGAGCTTTTAAACCTCTGCCTTGCAAGTATGGAAACGAACATTGCCAGAAAAAGACCAGAACTACTTACCTTTCTAGGTAGGTAACAATATTGGGGTTCTTCTTTTCCCTTATCACCAGGAGTTCTTTTAAAACCTCCTCGCAGCCCTGGTGCTGGAGATCAATTTGCTTTACGGCCACCTACAACCGTGTTGGGAGCCGTTAGGAACAGACATTACAAGAGCCTCTTTCTCCACACGCTGGCGGGCCAGGATGCCTTGTGCCCTCAGTTGAAAGGGACTCTCAACATCAACCACAAAGCAACAACAACACTCTCTGCACACACAGAATTCTCAAATGGCCCTTGTTTATCCACCACTATTATCATTTACACACGTTTTGCGAGTCAAAAGCAATTTTCCTCAATTTTGCTCTTTGCTCGATTGTGAAAAGAAATGGAAACCGCTGAAAATACATTAGCATTTCTAGGGGCTTTGACCAGCGTTTCAGAAAGTGCTGCCATTCTTGACTGTGCACCAAAGTGCACGTATACATTAGGGAGAAAATACTGTCCAAAAAGAACTCCAAGACGACTCAAAATAGAGTTACAATCCTAGCACATCCTAACTTCTTCCGTTTGCATTTTGTATCACTGAAGAACATTCTTGGACACAGTTTAAACTTGTAGTTCTTTAGTGGATTTAAAAAGGAAGAACCCTTTCTGTGGTACACTATGGACACACCCCAGGTTATAAGCGGGCTTTAGTCCTTTTGGACACCTTATAGACCTCCCTCCAAGTGCGGTTCCTGAGCGCAGCACTGTAGGTGGATAAAGCAATTACCAGGACGATGGAGTTGTGTTTGCTGAGAGGCAGAAATGAGAATTCACGACTTTCAAATTTTAGCCCCAAAGAGCACTGGGACTCTCCAAAACACCCCTATTTGTACTGTGCAGTACAAACAGCATCTCTGTAATGGGATGTCACCGACACAGGACCAACACAAGGCTGTGTTCTTTAAGGCTCTTCATCAGCTTCTTCTCATCGATCTCTGTGTGTGTAGGTGGGGGTGTGTTTGTGTGTGTGTGTACCAGGTTCCCTAGGTATGAAAAGCAAAAGTGCTCCTCAGACAAGATCTCTCTTTCTTTAGGTCTTGCATTATATTTTCCAACTGAACCATGTGATGTAAAACAATGGGAAATGCTATTTGTGTCTGAACCTCGGCAAAAGAGGAACTGGGCCAGAATGATGGCTGTTGCCAGCAGCTAATATATGCATATTTATCCTGTAAATCCAAGCAGGTGTGTCCTTCTCTGAAAGATACCACTGCCATCCTAGCACTCATTCAGGCAGGTAGGAAGGACAAAGTCTGTTCAAAATGCAGCAACAGCCTTGGCAGCAAAGACAAGCAGCCCACAGCTCTGGCCACAGATAACATCACAAGGGAAAAGCACTCAAGGGTTGCAAACTATTCATGGGCTGTTGGCACTTACCGCTCGTCCTGTGGCAGCTTCAAAGGCCTTATAAACGGTTCCAAAACTCCTAGAAACAGAACAGCGGCAAAAACAGAGAAGCGATTGAGTGCTGAGGAGCAAAAGGCTGCCCAGGCAGGAGCTCTCTGCTACCTGCATTGTTTTGCAAACACAAGAGTTCATCTATTCTTTAGCTAAAAGCACAGCAGCCCAGCAGCCCTCTGCCATGCAGCGTGCCCAAGATATAAGCGGGATCCAAAAGGAAGACAAAGGGCTGCTACAAATCCCAAATGTACACACTAGATTGTGGAGGCAGGGGTTTTCTTTGCCTTTTTTTTCTGTCTGTGCCTGTCTCGAGCCTTTCTAGGCACTGAAACACACAGTCTTGTTGGGCCTTCTCACCACTCTCTTTTGATTCTCTCTACAAAACTCAGGCAACGCCACACAGCCTTTCTTCTTGTCCTGACCACTGAATATTGTTTTCCACAAAATAATGTAAAGAAATACTACTGAGAGCTCTTATCTGACACCTATCATGTGGGCAACCGCTCTCATAAGTTTTTTCTTCCTGAATCAGTGTGGCCGTAATACTTTGAATCATACAAAACCATGTCTCCTGAGAAAATAAGCAAACTAGTGCCACGCACTCGAGGGACAGGAGGGCTTCCAGGTCCTGCTCCTTGAGGCAGGCAAGACATCGTCAGCATCCAGTTCTCTTTGATGATGCCCAGTGGTCAGTACTGAGACAGAGACAATCTAAAGCCAGGGTCCGAAGATGCCTGCAGCTTGCCTGACTTCCCACTGGATATTACACCAGCAAAGCAGCTGGCCCATGGTTCTGCAGAAGTAAGTGTGGCTGCACTCACCCACTGCCAATAACTTCCCATCCGGTGTATTCCTTTTCCAGATTCCCCACGCTCACAACATGCCCTGAAAGAAAACAAATGCAAGAAGCAAACTTGAAAACAGAGTTCCTGACTTCCAGGAGATCTCAAACGCAGCTCCACTCTCTGGGACTCTGAGCAATTTATGCTCAGTTGGCTAACAACCATGGCAACAATGACAACGACAACAAGAGCCCCAGCAAGACAGGCAGCTCTGTAGCACACGTGGCCTGCATGGAGTCAGGTTCCCCACACTCCTTTGACGGGTTACCTTGAGAAAAAACTAAGCCCGTGGAGACACCATCCTAGTGAACAGAGATCAGAAAAGAACAGGCACCAAGGCAACTGGTTGTCATCTATAAACGGGAAGGAGAGCTGAAAAATCATGCCTCTTCCCTTTCTTGGGAATAAACACTCTCTTGTGAGATTCAACCAAAGGTTTCATACTCGCAAAGATTAAAGGCACCCTGGGATCTGGGATGGATTTTTTTCACCAGCTGCTTTTAGCTGAGCAAAAAGAATATTGAGGAGTGGTTTCTAGGAGAGGAGAGGGCCTTCTCTACCTCTCAGCAGTTTGCCTAAAAAATGCCTTGACATTTTCAAAGAACAGCAGCTCATATAAATCCAAGAGCTGTGGCTGTAAGAATTGGGATCCCCTTCATTTATGAGCAGGCTAAGTTCTGAAGACAATTTTGCCCATTCCCCCTGTACTGAAGAACTACACAGCTCGTCTTCAGCCTGAGGTGCAGCACTCACTAGCCCTGCACTCGGCCGTAGAACACGTGCCCCATCGTCCCAAATGGGCACAGCTGAGACGGGTGACAAGGACAGTGCCGCTCCACAGGCGCTGCCGTGACACAGACAGCTGCCCAAATGAGATGCTGATCCTTCCACCAGTCCAGGCAAAGCTGCAGCAATGGGCTGGCAGCTGAAATCTCACAGCTAAGGAAGGCTCCAGCCTCTGCACTCACATCAGCCATCAGTGGCAGGGCACGTATGACAAAAAGGCTGCCTAAGCCCACACATGGGCACTGACAACCACTGGGAAGAAGCCAGAGCCAGAGTGAGCTCCCTTACGAGATGTTGACCCCACTCAAGACAGAATATGATTGTCTCTGTGTTCAGACACATGGAGGAAGAGATCACTCCACCTTTTGTCCCAACGGCTGATGGCAGACACTGAGTAAAACGGGCTGTGTTCTGTACCTGACCAGGTAATCTGGGACAGCACAGCACTGGCAGTTATTAGCGGTTCCAAGAAGCAGCTTTGTTGGTTGTACTGCAGAGTCACCAAGGCCCCGGTGTGCTTTCCTAGAGTATGATCTGTGCTGGGATTCAGGCCGCTGCTTACTATTCCAAGAGCATTCACGGGCTGGGCATTAGCCGTGACAAAGTGCCCATGGCCGGAGCGACATGCAGCAGAGGGACTGCAAGCTTGCTCCTGACAATTGCCTGCAGGGCAGTTTCATCTGACTATGCCACATAGATGAGTCTCTTTGATGCATTTCCTAAGCATGCAACGAACATATCAAAGAGGGACTGTAAAAAAAGGACCCTGCTTTTCTTCCTTTGCTGCACTTGACAAAGACCTCTTCTGTGGCAATCCTTACAATTCAGAAATCCTTCATTCTTAAATTCCTTGAAACCCCTAAAAGGCCTCAGAAACAGCAGAACTGCAATTAGAGGTAAGCAGTAATCAGCAGAAAAGTTATATGAAAAGTAGAAAGAAAGGATAACTAGAAAAATGGTCATTGTATTAACGCTTGGCTGAAAGAACTCTTTAAGCTGCAGAAAATTGTATCTAGCAAAATATCAGCAAGGTCTAAGCTTAATATTGGAGCTCTGTGCATTGTATTCTAAGGCTTACAAGTGGGTATTGTATTCAAAGTAAGCAAGCATTGCTCAAGCAAAGGTACAGGTACTGATAGTGGTTAGATGCAACTACTGTCAATACGCTTCTCCTTTTTGTGACTGGTCAAAAAACTTTCAAAGGCCGTTGTAACATCACGTCCTGCGGCTGCTGCCGAGGACATGAGCTGCTGACATCTTCCCGTTGTGCCACCTGTGCAATCAGACTAATGCTTGAAAGAAAACAAAACAGCTCGAGACGCGTTCCACAGCAGGCCCGTCCCGTTCATGCTTCTGTGCTTAAATCCCTAACCAACACTCTTCCTCTCTGCTTCCTAGCGATTGTTCTAAGAATATAAATTTTGAACATTTGGGGTCTACTGAAATAACCTCTTCCTCTCTTATTTGTGCTGTTACCTGATGTTCTTTTCAAGGAGGTCGGACTAACCAAAAGGTAGAATTCCTATCAAAATGAGCTGTAGAAGGAATTGTAGAAGGACTAACGGTCATAAACCCAACACCAGGGTGAAACCAGCCCCACAGCCAATCGATTCCTCTGAAGTATTCTGTCTGCAATGACTGGTGACAAGTCAGGACTTGAAGGGCTATCTAGGAAGCCAGCAATTCTGATCCATTTGGTCAGACTAGCACACAAGCATTCACTGCGGCATTTGCTGCTGCTCGGGAAACAGTCCCCCCGCTTTTGCTTTTGCTGCATAGGGAAGCACAGGCAAAGCCCAGCCTCTCCCAGCTGCCCTCAGAGGCAAAAGGAACGCCCCAAGTGCTCCCTGGCTGCCTCCAAGCACAACAACAGCTTCTCTAGGGAGTCCAAAATGTCTGTGTGACACCAAAGTGAGGAAGAACACGTGGTCCAGCTCATGCTGAGGCACACACACAACCCACTGCCCAGTCGCACAAGAAATGCACAGGACGTACTCAGCAGCTCCAGGCACTGCTCCTCTCTCTCCTGGTGCAGCCGCTCTGCCTCCTGGCTTGAGCTGGGCGAGCTGCTGGTGCTCGGATTTTCAGGCTGTGGAGAGGAGGCTTCTCTGGAGGATGCTGCTGCAGCGGCAGCTTCCATGGCATGGCCCACATCCATCTGGGACAAAGAAAGGTGTTTGTGTCAGGACGGTGGCTGGAAGAGTTGCCCCAGGCTGCGCATTTCAAAGGCAAGCCCTTAGGAACAACACTTGTGTTAGGCTGCAAGCTGAGCTCTCAACTCTTGCACCTCAAGTCAAACCCCACCAAGCAGCAGGAGACTCCAGCTTGTCACAGCCAGCCATTTTAGAGACTGTGAAAGGGAAAGAGCAACTTTAAATTTCACCCCCTTCTTAGGTCTGCATTCACCACAGATGGAGACAACTTGTGCAGAATCTGCGTGGGCCGCCATGTTCACCTGAACAAAGCCCTCAAAAAACAAAGCGAGCACTAAGAGGCACAGCAGAAATACATTCAGAGGGTTTCTGGCCACTGGCCACAGCACTAGCCCCGCTGGCCAGGGCAGCAGCTGAGGTTCAGCGGCCCCAGCCACTGTCCTTCTGATCAGCTGTGATGGACACCACAGAGCATGGCAGCCAGAGGCATTGCCCCCATCCACCTGCTGCTTTGCAGCGCAAAGGTGAGGAGACACCACTTGTTGCGGGACTGCAGTGCCTACTGCCCTCCACTCACCTGCTTTTCTTCAGCCAGCCTGTACTGCAGCTGCATCTCTTGCATCCTTTCCCTGTCTTTTTTGTGCCTCTTCTCCATTGCCTTCATCTTCCTTTGAGCATCCTGCAGCTCTGCTTTGAAATTCTGTCAAGAAGAATCTTACTGGCTCCTGCCGTCATGCTCAAGTTTCTCCTGTTCCACTCTCAAAAGCACTTCCGTTCAGCCACATACTTCTTTATCCAGCTCTAACCCTTCCATGCTAACTCTTCTTCCTGCTGCTCACCGCTGGAGCCTGCCAGGCTCTGTGCTTCCAGTGCCTGCAGTAGGCCTTGCCCCCCTTTCCTGAGGTCGCCAGTTCTTGCCCCTCTTGCTGCCCTTCCCTCTGCTACCTGGCTAGTCGGGCTCACCTGCCCATTCTCTTGCTCCTCTTCCAGCTCCAGTCTCAGGCACTCCACCTGCTGCTGGCTTTGCTTTAGCTTTTGCTGCAGCTGGCGCACCTTGCAGAAGAGCTCATTTTTCTTGCACTGGAGCTGCACAGAAACGAAGAGAAGTCAGCTTTAAACTTGCCACACACCACTTGTGTGGCAGCCAAGACTCTTGACTGGCTCTGCTTTCTAGCTTTTCTTATTCAGGTTGCATGATGGCAACTCCCTGCCTCATCTTCAGCAGGCTTTTCTCCTGCTCCCTCTGTACCTCTGCCAGGGACTTTTCCCGTTGCTCCAGCAGCTCCTGTGCCTCCAACTGCTGCTGTTCTAGCTCGCTCTCCTGATGAGAGGAAGAAGACACTTCCAGATGAAGTCTCAGCCAAGCTCCCCAAAGAAAAAAATGGAAGCTTCATCCCTCCCACAACCCCCCACCTGAAGAGAGCACAGCAGTGACTTTGTGCCCTCCAGCACTCGTGTCCCAACAAGAAACTTAAGAGGAAGGTCAGCAGGTGGAAGGAAAGGAGACGCCGCCTTCCTTCCCCACCCCACTCTGTTGGCTGGCTGTTTCCTGGCCTCTCTCTCCTCAACATTTCTCTTCTCAGATGTTCTCTGCTCCAATTCCCCGTGTCCTTTGATCAAGGAAAAGCTGCAGCTGCACTGCAGGCTGAGGATGAGGCCAGCAGCCCCATGCCCTAGTCACAAGTCAGGCCACCAGCTGAAATGCCAGCAACATGTGGCCTGTTGCATACACTTCGAGGCTAAAGGGAAGAGCTCTGTCCACCGTGGAAGGATAGAAAGCAAGGGAACCAGTTGCTGGGACTGCAGTTGGCAGCAAGGTCAGCAGTCTGCTACATGGCATGAGGGTGTGGGGAAGATCCTGCCCCTTTGCGGCCATGCTTTGGGTGGTGATCACGCAGCCTCCTGGGACACTTGGCTTATGCCCGTCCTGAAACCGTGGCTGCATTTCCTGTCCTGGCACCGGCCTCTGGGGCTTCTCAGGGTCTCAAGTACGAGCCCTTGTAGCCCTCTGCTGCCTGGCCCAGCAACGTAGCACAGGCTTGCGGCCGTGCCACATACTCGGGCTGCTCTTCTGCTAAGCCAGCCCACCAAGCTTGCATGAGAAATACTCAAGCGTATTGTTTCCTACCAGTTTTTTCAGGAGCTTCCTCTTGTCCTCTTCCTGAGCACAATGCCAGAGTCGCAGAGCCTTGCTGCACTGCTCTTCTGCCCAGCGCAGCTCTTGAGCCATCTTTTCACATTGCTGCTTGCTGAAAGATCTTACAGCTTGCAGCTCACGCCGAAGGCCCTTCACGTCCGCTGCAAACATGACAAACGGCAACAGTCAGACACTACACAAGCAGAGGACTCGGCTGACCTTAAGCCCTTTCACTTTCAGCGAAGGAGGGACCTGCCCCCAGCTCCTTCACTCCTGGGAAGCTCTGCGGACAGAGCTGGCTTCAGAGCAACTGCACCAGGCAGGAAGATCACCAGAAACAAAGTGCACGAGCCTCTCACCCAGGATCACCTCCTTGGCCTGCGCGGCTGAGCGAACTTGGCCTTCCAGACGGCTCCTGGCCATCTCCAGCTCTGACACGTGCTGCTGAGCCTCCAGCAGGCTGCACTGCAGGCTCTCCTTCTCTGACCTACAAGGTGTGAAGATGAAGAGCAATTGTTCCTGGCAGGACACTGGGGCAGTTTTTCCGGGAAGGTGTGCCTTAAGATTCCCACACCTGAGTATGGAAAATGGCTTGCATGGAAACTTAGATACAGCAAGACTATTTCTGCCACTTCAAATAGCAAAGCAGGCCCCTCCAGGTGATTGGCCAGCCTTTCCTCATGACCTAGCCCAGCACAGAAAGCCCAGCTGAGTTTGATCTCAGCAGCCAAAGCTCCAATTGCTCTTGTCTGTCACATCCCATATGGGTGGCTGTGCCCTCAAAGTCTCTACTAATGAGCAAAAGCCCAGCCTCTGCTCACAGCCCTGAGCTCATCAGCACTTCCAAGTCACTCTGCAGCTGGACAGAACACAGGGTTCTCCTGCCTGACTCATCAATGTTTAAAGCCATTCTTAGTGTACGTAGAGATACTTTGTTTGCCAGACACTCTCGAAGTAAAAGGGACTAAAGGAATGCACCAAACCATATATGAAAGCTCCCTCTGGCTTCTAGCAGCATGAGTAAGACGCCAGAACCAGGTTTTTATCTGAACAAGAACTGTCTCGCAGGTGGGACAGGTATCCTGTCATTTAAACTTCTGGAATGTCACGAACAAGAACACTTGCTACATTTATTTGTGGCTAACTAAGGCAGCAGTGCCCAAATGCCTTGGCACTCTTTAGAAAGGAAGAGGAAGCAGCCAAAGGGATCTTGACAGGTTACAGAGGTGGGTGGACAAGTGAGCAAAGAATCAGTGCTCAGCAAGAATCCCCAGAGACTCTCGAGAAGGCTGAAGACCTTTCCCTTCTCCTGCTGCTGCTGCTGCTGTTGCTGCTTGTAAGCAACTATAAGTCCTGCACTATACTTCACAAGAGTTAGCTCAGAAAGGTCTCAAGATTTTCAGCTGGACCCTCCAGCTTCACCCAAAGCACCGGCATCCTACTTGCAACATTCACATGGAAGAGCCTTGAATTGTGAAAATCCCATGTCGGACTACTTGGCGAGGAAAGACCGAAGTTCAGAGTCACCAACGGTGAAACCAAAAGCAGAGGAAAACTTCTGCCTTCAGCAAACATCTGCACAGTTTCCCTGGAAACCAATTCAGTGCCAAGTTGGCTTGCTTTGCATTTGTCAGGGGAATGTGCAAAGGGTCCCAAGCCAGTGCCCCAAAAGGCTTTGAGAGCCTGAGCAGTCACAGAAACAACATTCAGCGCACAGTATCCATTTCTGGTTTTTCTCGTGTCTCGTCACCTCTCTGTCTGAGAAACAGTTGGAAAGCACACAGGAGGCACTAAATCCTGACATAATGCTTACCACCTTTGGAATTACAGACCTTCAATCATGTCCCACCCAGCGTCTCCTCCTGCCTTTACCTGGCCTCTACCAGCTGCTCGGAAAGGCCTTGTAGGTCCCGCTCTGTGGCTGCCAGTCGGGCTTCCAGGGCCGCGTTCTCTTGTGCCAGCAGCGCCTTGTCTCTGCACACCTGGGACAGGATGTGCCCTTGGCGAGACAACTCCTGCAGCAGCCTCTCCAGAACCCTGGGGGCTGGCTGCTGCGGGCGGCAAACCTGGAAGCGGAGGGCACCAGTTTTGTAGAGAAACAACAACAACAAGACATTCTCGGTCTTAGCTTGCTGCCAGAAGAAGCATTTGAGGCAGTCTTGCTAGGACAACACCCTCTCGCAGAGATGCTGCCTAGGAATAAGGTGAGCATACCTTTGGCACGGACTCTTCCTTCAGCTGATCCCTGCGAGGCTGCGATTGCTCTGCTGGCTCTGCTGCCACTTCAAATGCCCTCTCTAGTGAGGAGTGGCACTTCCTCTCAAATGCGGCCAACTCCTTCCGTCTACAACAAGGAGACAGACAAGCAAACCATTAATAGCAACACATTCTCCTTGCAAATGCAGGACGACATACCATGTCCCACGTAGGGCACTCTCAGGGACTTCCAACAGCCCTCTAGTTGCACCTCAAGAGAATGCTGCACTTCCCTCCCTAGACCAGCATCTCTCTTTGTCATTCGTGCAGGTGACAGAGTCACCAGTGAGAAAGCCAAACAAGCTTCCAGAAGCCACAAAACCCTTGCAGAAAGCTCAGCTTCTCTCAGCTTAACAGCTTCCTGCCTGCTAGGTCTTACACTCCTCTCTGATAGAGTGCATATCAGACTTGCAAAAATTCTTCTTTGGCTAAGACATCCTTGGGAAATCTAGATGAGTACTGCAACAATTCCTCTTGCTTTCAGTAGTGCACCAAGGAAAGAGCCCTCAAGCTATAGCTTGGAGAGGAGGTGGATATGAATTTCCAATCCCATAATCAAAGCATCCCATGATGGTTTGGGCTGGCAGGGGCTGCAGGAAGCTTCTAGCCCAGTCTTCAGCTCCAAGCACTTGGGGTCAGCTATGGCATCTGGACAGCCTGCTCCAGGCTCCGTCCAGCGCAGTTTTCCAAATTTCCAGAGGTGGAATCTGCACAAGCTCTCTGACAAGCATCTTCTGCTGCATTAATGCCTCTGAGGTTCAATGCTTCTCCTCAGGCCCAGCCTGAAGCTCCCTTCCTTCTACCCTGCTCCAGTTCAGAATGCTTTTTGGCAACGTTTGACAAGCGAGTCCCAGGAGGCAGCAGCCAGACCTGACCATCAGCTGCCTTCCCTTTGCTGTGCTGAGCAAGTCAAATGATGAGAAAGCCAAATTTGTTCTTTGGCGCTGGGCCTCCTAAAGGCCAGCAATGCCCAGCCCTGCCCAGAGAAAAAAGAGAAAGCTTAGCACACACCTGAACTGCCGGGCCCTGCGCACTCTATCCATGCTTTCCTGCCACTCCGCTTTTCCTGCCTGGGCCGAGGAGACCTGACAGGCAAGAAGCTCTCCTGTTGGCGCCTGCAAGGAATGGGCAGGGAAAAAGCACAAACAAGACATAAGGACTCCTGAGAGCTGGGACAGGCGGGAAGTGCACACACAGCTCACCTGAAGGCAGAAGCTGTTGTGTGGGCGTGTTGATGGGAGTAACTGAATAACTCTTGAGGTGCTATGAAGTGTCTGAATAGAAGCAGGGAACATTTCCCTGCTCAGCTCTGCTCAACTGGCTTTCCCTCAGGATTTCAAGCACGGGGGAGAACGCAGCAGGAACTGCCTTCCAGCCCTTCAGAGATAGACCGTGTCTCTGCCATGCAGAGCTCTTCAGAATTCTGACCCAAGTAAACTTGGGGCATGCCACAGTTAAGGGTGTCATCGAAGCAGTGACTGTAGCTAGCTAGACAGTGTGTGGAGGGGGGAGCTCCCTGCAGGCAGCAATGGCTCTTCTGTACCCCACAAGGCTGTGAACTGTGCCTTGGCTCTGCTCTCTCCGCTGACAACACAGAGGCTGCACTGACACCGTGCACAGCGCGGCTCGCTTTAACACCAGTAGCACTAAAGGACATCATGCTACTGCTTATCAAACGCCAAGGAAAGTTCACAGTCCCTGTCAGAATGCCAGGAAAATGATGCCTGCATGTGAAAGTTCAGATCCCATTTGCCACGTGTCAGTGGCTGGGCTGAAGTGCTGCGTCATGGCAGGACTCCAGCCCCAGCATCTTCAACCACAAACGGCAAGTGCTGCCTGATCAGAAACCTGCAGCTCTGCACTGCACCAAAGCTTTGCAGTGTACCAGCCAAAGCTGCCACTTACAGGTTCAGCATGCTCCGGATCTGGACTGACAGCCCATGGATATTTGTTGTCCTTTGATTCCCCTTCAGCCTCTGGAGGAAGAGAGCGAGCCCGAGGAGGTTCTGCTGCTGGTGTGGTGCTCTGCAGACAGACAGCAGTGTGAGGGACAGGGAGTAACCTGTCATTTAGAACCTTCTTTCTCCTGAGCCCTATCCCTAGCCGTCGTAAGGAGAAGTCATGAATTTGGATTCAAGTGCGACACTCAGTCATTAAAACTCAGATCAGGAGGGGTGATGAGATTCATTTTTGGACAGGACTGCATATGCTTCTGAAGGAGATATCTCAGCCTGGCTACAATCAGCCTGCAGCGTCCTGTCTGCAAAAGCTGACTTTCATTAGTTAAAATGTCTTCAATGGAAGAGGAGGAAACTGATGGAATCTTGGTGGTAGCGCTCACACAGACATTGACGTGAACTTTCTTTCTTTTTCTTTCTTTCTTTCTTTCTTTCTTTCTTTCTTTCTTTCTTTCTTTCTTTCTTTCTTTCTTTCTTTCTTTCTTTCTTTCTTTCTTTCTTTCTTTCTTTCTTTCTTTCTTTCTTTCTTTCTCTCTCTCTTTCTTTCTCTTTCTTTCTTTCTCTCTCTTTCTCTCTCTCTTTCTTTCTCTTTCTTTCTTTCTTTCTCTCTCTTTCTTTCTCTCTCTCTTTCTTTCTTTCTCTCTTTCTTTCCTGTCAGAGTGGTGCTCTACTGCAACAGGCCAAGTCCACAGCTTGCTCCACAATTCTCAGCCACCAGCATTGTCACGGGTGCCCAGACCACTCACCAAAACATGGACTTGAGTCCTTCCACGTCTCAGGCGACCTGCCAGGGGAGAGGGAAAAGGAACCAGCTGCTCTTAGAAACTCTCTGTGCACAGGAATCCCACAGAACAAGGCTACCCAAGCATACAGCATTTCTCTTGAACACCATCGCTCCACGAGCAACACTCCTTTTGCACAGCAAGCAAGGGTACGGGGCAATACCCTAGACTGTGTCTACCTGTTGCTTGGCCTTGCCACTAAGGAACAAGATAACTGGCTGAGAAAATACAAATTGTTCCTTAGCAGTCAGTGCCTACATTGTAGCTCATTGTCAACCCTACAGCCGAAGCTGCTTTTTTCTCCTCTCTTTTTCCTGGACAGTTTTAAATCATTTTTGTGAAGTGTATGCCGTATTTCCCACACGCTTGCTGTCAACAGTTCCCCAGAAAAGCTTCCCCAAACCCCTGTTAGCACGTGCCGTTCTCTTCAGACACAGCACAGGCCCAGCTCCGGGGTTCAGGAGGACACACAAACTGCTCGGCACTTTGCCCTTCAGCGCAAAGCCAATCGCTCTTGTAGCACGCACAGAGGGTGCAGTTAGACAGGCACATCCTTTAAGGATGGAATGCAGAAAAAAGGTGCTTTCCCTCGGTTCTGGAGAGAACCGCAGAGTTTTTAGAAAGATGCCTCCAAAGCTCTCCCAGTCTGTATTTTGGAAGTTGCCCACACCCTGCTGGGCAGGAGACACCCCCTTCTTCCTGCTGAAGCCCTTGGCAGGAGCTTTAGCAAACATATGGCATTTTTATGGCACTTTTGTTTCAATGTGCTTCCCGAAGGGAAAAGACTTCTACTTACGTCTCAGACCATTAAAAATTTTGCGGGAGGTTCTGTGGAATTCTCCTGCGTCATTTTCTTCTAGACCTTCTCATAATGTGCCACAGCAAGGAGCAAACAGGTGCCAGTGCCGTGGGTAACTGGAGAAGGCCACAGGTCAAGAACAGGAGTTTAGCCCATGGCTACAGGAAGCAGAGGAATTTGCAAGGCAGGTGAGTGCTTGAGATGCTGGAGGCCTGCCAAGCTGCCTGCTCTTGTCTTGCTGCTGAAATCCTGAACTTCATTGTTCTTGACAACAACACTTGGGCCAAAATCCAGCATTTCTTAGAGAGATTGGCATCTGCGGAGGAACGGCTTACGCTGCTCATCTTTATGACAATTAACCCAGGCCATGGTTTAGAAAGGACGGACCTAAGTGAGTCTTTGGATTTTCCTGGAAGGAACAAAGCCTTGTGACAGCAAGCAGCATTCCCAGGCCTGCAATGGCAAGGTCCTGGGCATGAAGGTATGGGGCACAGAGTGCACTCATGCCCTATTTCTGCGTCTTTCTGGGAAGCTGAGGAATCTTGCCTCCACCTGTGAGGAGCTCAGCCTGGGAAGTAACACTCCCCTTCTGGTTTGGGTTTTCTCTTTTTTTATTGTGGTCGGCAGCTCTTTGTAACATGAGCCAAGCCTGCCGCCAGCCTGGCTGATTGGAGCCTGCCAGCAAAGGCATTGCACGAAGCCTGGACAGGAGGCACTTGAGGAGGCTTTGTGGCCTGCCAGCTCAGCGCAGGTCTGGGAATCAAAACTCCCTAACTGCCGCGCTCCACGGGGAGATTGCCTACCTCGTCAGCCCGCGCTGAAGCTGTCCCTGCCCTGGCGCTGTCCAAGGCCCCGGCGCCGTGCGCTGGGGACGCACAGTCCCCACAGTCTGGGGCTCCGCGCTGCTTCGCAGCTGCCCGACGCTCTCCCCCCTCACGGAGGGGTCCCGCCCCGCCCCAGGCGCCCCCTGGCGGCTGCCCCGCCCCGCCCGCCCCAAGCAGGGGCCTTCCCTTCCCATGGCGCCCCCCAGCGGCAGCCGCCCCTCCCTGCAGGCACCGAGGAGGCCTCGGGCCCTGCTGCTCATCCTGTCACTCGGCTCCCTTCTTTTCACACACCAAAGAAGGCTTGACAGGAAGCCTTTTCCTGCCCTCTCCCTCTGCTTTCCTTTGTGCGGACCCAAGCTCTGCCCTGAACGTGGCCCTGGCGTCTACATAGCTGCTGGCGCAGGAAAAGGGCCCTTCCTTCTCCCGCCTCTTGTCACTACTGCCTCAAAAGCACCGCCCAGCTCTGCTGGGAGGAACAGCCCACGGCACAGTGGGTGCCATCCCTGCCCAGCCGGGGCTCTCTGGCAGAGCACCAGCAGCAAGGAGTAGCACTGCTTGCCTTGGCTTCACCCGTGAGAGCAGAAGCCTCTGTGAAACTTCAGTGTCCACATCACTAGGAGGAAAGGGATCGCGGTCTATTTTCAAATTTTCCATTTCAAAGGCTTTAATCAGATAAATCAGGTTGAGACCTTCAGACAGAATTTTACCAATTTATTGCAGCCAGGGTGGAATGTCTCATCAGAACCATCCATAGTACTGTCTAATGGGTCTCATTAACGCATTTGAAGTTTGTTTTAAAGACTTAGACTTCTGTTTCCTTCAAAACTTCCTTATTATTCCTCCTTAGGACAGCTGTAGATAGAGCTGCGGAGAAAGAAGATTCTAAATGACAGGTTATTCCCTGTCCCTCACACTGCTGTCTGTCTGCAGAGCACCACACCAGCAGCAGAACCTCCTCTGGCTCGCTCTCTTCCTCCAGAGGCTAAAGAGGAGGCAAAGGACAACAAATATCCATGGGCTGTCAGTCCAGATCCGGAGCATGCTGAACCTGTAAGTGGCAGCTTTGGCTGGTACACTGCAAAGCTTTGGTGCAGTGCAGAGCTGCAGGTTTCTGATCAGGCAGCACTTGCCGTTTGTGGCTGAAGATGCTGGGGCTGGAGTCCTGCCACGACCCAGCACTTCAGCCCAGCCACTGACACGTGGCAAATGGGATCTGAATTTTTATGTGCACAGAGTGCTCAGGCTCCCCGCTCCTCTTTCCCCCTCAGTGTCACTGCAGAGGAACAGGTCATCTTTTCCGCAGTCACCCAATCTCTGGGTTCACACTTCCTGACAGATCTAGGATGCAAAGGGCCTCGTTAAGAAGGTCAAAAGCATCGAGAATATCTTAGGAATTCTGAGAAAAGGTTACCCTTCCAAGATAACCAAGTCATTCCCTGCATTTGTCCTTTTCAAATTCTTTCAGTTGTCGTCCCTGTTGGATCATGCTTCTTCTGGTGCTTCTAAGGAATTGATTGTACTCTTGATTTGTACCAAGGCACAAACTGCAGAACCATCTGAACTGAACACAGAAACCAACTACCTCTGTCAGAGCATCTTCACATTCCAGGTCACTTTCAAGATGTACTTGGAGGTGTTTGAATGATTATCTATGGCACAACTCTCTCCTTCTGGCTGCAGGCTCTGCAGCTGCTTCCTCTGAGTTCACCCAGGCTTGTATTCCCTAACAAGTCCTAGTACCACCTCCTCTTTTCCAAGGGCACAATAGTCTAAATGAAAACCTAGCCAATGGCACAACTCTCCAGTCCAGAAGGAAAAGAAAGGACAAGTTGTAAAACATTTTCTCAAAACATTTGTCCTGCTTTGCTGCAAGAGTCTTGCTGCACACAAAGTGTTGAAAGCCGAGAAAAGCTGCAAAAGACGCTGTGGCACGTCTTGTGTGCCACAGAAGCTCAGCGTAGCTCTCCAGTAAAGAACTGAGTTTGAAAAGAGCAAACATGATTGTTCAAAAGATTCTTGGAAAATGGAAACAGCTTTCCCAAAGTGAAATGAAAATGGAAAGAAACAACTGAAGATGTTCACATACATGAATTTCTTTATTTATATGCTCCCCTTTTCCGTGTTGCACAAGTTCTACATCACATTAATTCCAAATTCCTCTCACTTCTAAGACCTATGACTTACCATGTTATATACACTCTACACACAATTTGCCTTCCCTTCTTTTTCTCTGAAAGCAATGCTGGAAACACAAGAAACATGCAAATGTAAGATCTCCAAAGTATACAGTGCTTTGGTCGAGTGTGAGTTCTAGAGAGAGGGAATAGGATCTGCGTGTATATTTTACCCTCACCAGTGACAATACACAGCTTCAACAAAGGTGATTTGTGTGCCATTGTGCACAGCTCAAGACTCTTTGCCTTGGATTAAGGTGGCAAAGTTAACGTGTTTACACAGACTGGGGATTCAACTGCTCTGGTTTTCTACCCGTGTCAATAAACAGCAGCAGAAGTAAACCAGCTGGCAGTTTCTCAGCAGAGAGGACCTTTGCTCCAGTGTGAAAGTGCTGGATTGGCAATGGAGGAGGGAGCCGGCTGAGAGCTGAGCTGCTCTATCGGATTGGCATCCGAACGGCGGCAAGAAGAGCGGATCAATGCTTTTCTTTTCATCGTATCCGCAGTCTCCGATTTTCACCTGGGAGCGGACAAGGGAACACGAGCAGCGCTGGACAGGAGAGCGTAGCTCCGGGCGCCGTTTCGCCTCCACACCCCGAGCGCTCGGGGGAGCATGGCTGCCCCGCAGGGCCTGGATTTCTCCCTCCTCATCTGCTGCTCTGCCTGGCACGGGCAGGCTCCTCATTCAGCACTTTGTTATGCTGCAGGGGAATGTGCGCACAGCGCTTTGCTTGTGAGCAAGAGGTGGCAGTGCGGGTCGAGCGGGCGGGATGAGGCACCAGGGGAAAGTTGCAGGGTGGACGGAAATTAAAGAAGCGGCTAAACGAGTCGGTGGTTTTGGCGTCGTCGCAGGAGGAAGAAGGAGCCGCTCCGTGCCTCCGGCCGAACCCGCTTCGGCCCCGGAGCCAAGTGGCCAGAGCCGCCCCGGGGCGCGCGCGGCCGAGCGGGGATGGGACAAACGGTGCCGGCGCTTCAGCAGCAGCAGCGGCAGCGACGACTCTGCTCACCCTCGGCGTCTCTTGCTCTAGTTCCTTCTGTCCCTGTGCCACTGTCCCGCACCCTGTCCCGGTCTCCCTGTCCTGCTCTACCCCTCCCACTCCGGGTCTCTCTGTTCACCTTCCAGGCAGGGCCATGCTCCTGGCCTGTCCCGGCCCCGAGCGGGGCTGCGCCCTCACCAGCCCCGCAGTCCCGCCGCGGTCTCGCCTTCGCCCGGTCCTTGCCGTACTGCCCGTGGCGCTGCTGGGCGGGCATCAGTAGCGGGGACTTGGGCAGCATCGCCATCCCTTGGGCTGCGCCTGTCGTGACTCCGTGCCCGGCTCCGGCCTCGGCCCTGGCTCCGGTTCCGACTCCTCTCGGGGCCCGCGGAGGACGCGCGCGGGGCGGTCGCTCTCGGGGCCGGCGGCAGAAACTCGGTGTGATGGCCGCCGACCTCGAGGCTCCGGTGCTCCGTTCAGACGGGGGTGCCCGGCCCGGGGGGCTTGGGGAACGGTCGGGGGCCGTTCGTGGACCCGGGCTTACCGCCGACAGCCCGCAGGGAAGGCGCAGGAGGCCCTGCAGGAGCGACACAGCCTGGGTTCAGTGCTGCGACGCGGCGGCTTCGGCAGCGTCTACTCGGGGACGGCGCCTCGGTGAGTGGGGGGTTGGGCGGGGGTCGGGGGAGGAGGAGGAGGAGGAAGGTGGACGAGGATGGGGTTCGGCAGAGCTGGCTGCAAACTCAGCCCGCTGCTCCCCTTGGCTAGCAGGTGGCCATCAATTGTGTGTTGCGGGATTGCATCCGTCATTGGACAGAACTGTTGAGGGACCGGGACCAGCAGTAGAAACTGGCTGTGATGGGCGGGGAAAGCCGAGGCCCGGGAATGTGGAAGCCGCCAGGAAGCCTCGAGGGAGAGCAGCGTGGGCTCAGCAGAGGGAGCAGGGCATCCAGTGCTGGATTCCAGACCAATGGCACGGCATCAGCCCCACTGATGGCATCATGGTCTTCCCGCAGCACAACAGCATCCGTGCGTCTCTGGAAATCAAGATCTTGGACAAGGTATCCACTGGGCTCCATGGTGTTGTTCAGCTCCTGGATTGGTTTGAGCTCTCTGACAGCGTCTTGTTGGTGATCAAGTGCCCAGTGCAGTCTCAGGACGTCATGGATTTCGTTCTGCTGGAGGGTTCCTGTCTGAGAGGTGGCGCAGGGGCTGTTCTGCCAGGTGCTGGAGGCCGTGCAGCAGCTGTAAGGTCCTGCACCACGACATCAGACCCAAAAACATCCTCCTGGACCTGGCCACCAGATAGACTGAAAGGATGGACTTTGGCTATGGCACCTACCTCCAAGACACACTCTCCCCACAGTTTAGAGGTGAGACCACCCAGGGCTACTCTCCCACTCCTAATATCTCATGGGCCAAACCTGGATGTGGCCCTGGAGATTCCCCCTTTTGCTACCAGTCACGGGCACACCTATGAGCCACAGAGATCTGCCTGTAATTGACAGAAAGAAAGAAGGAAAGTTCAAGAGCATAATTCCTCCTTCTCCTGCTGCTAAACCAGTTTTCCTCTCCCTCATAAAGAGGAAATGCAGTTTTCCTGTGCATTGATGGCAGCTTATCGCACCTGCACAGCTGACAGGCCTTTTCCCCTGCTGCTGTGCTGCGGGCTGATTTAGCAGTGTTATAAATAATAAAGATATTCATCGGAATTGAGTATAATCATAAATAAGCGATACTTTATTTCATGATCAGGATACGGTCCACGACAGCCACAATTGCAAAGAGCAATGCCGACCCCGGGATCAGCGCCGTGTTAACACGCTACCATCCGAACTCTACCGCACCGGATCCCCCAATGTTCACAAAAACGCTGTGTCAGTCCAGTTTATATACAGCTTTTCCTAGCCAGGAGCAGAGGTCTTGGTCTCCTTTTGTCGTTTCGCATATTCATGTGGTTTTCTTTCTCTGCGTTTTGCTGGGAGATGATGAATTCTGACGAAGGCAGGCCTTGGTTTACTGGAAGCTGGTATTGAGATGTATTTTTTCTGGTTCTGTTATCTTAATCGCGGGTGCGTATTGGGAGCTCATCGTTTGGGTGTTGCCTGGACGGTTTTGGAGGGAGCCTCTCTGTGGCCACGCCTATTCACCTGTTAATCTGGGCTGTCCTGCTTTTGTTGGCTGTTACAATGTTGTGATGAAGCAATCTGCGTCCTTTTCATCCGTCGTTCTCTTTTCGGTTTCTGAGTTTCCTTTGTTACTTTATTCATACCAAAACTGCTTATTCCGCATTAATTTACAACTATCCACGAATTACATTATATCATATATTGCAGTGGCAACGTCCTCCTTCATCTCAAGCAGCCTTTTCTCCTCCTCCTCCTTCTTCTGTACTTCAGCCAGGAAGTTTTCCCTCTGCGCCAGCCTCTGCTGTGCCTCTGAACTCTGTCGTTCCTGCTTGCTTGCCTGGTGAGAGAAGGAAGACACTTTGTTGGGGGTTGATTTTTTCCCTTTTCTCTCTGTGGAATTTTCCCCATTGTTATGCTAAGAAATTTGTTGGGTAGGACCTAGCATGGGTGGCTAGTGGCAGGAGAAAGGCAGGGGAAAGGGGGGGGGGCGGAGGAAGGGGGAAAAACTGCGAGATCAGAAGCCAGAACAGGAGATGGGGAGGCACTGGTTCGCTCCCGTTTGCTTGTGGAGTCAGAGGAGGACGACCGCTGCTGCTACCCACCATCCCCCGCCATCCCAATGCCGGGAGCCATCTTTTTTGGCTCTTAGACCCCGCACTGCTGCCTTCTCACCTCAGTCTGCTATCTCCAAGCACCCTGCTGAGCACCGGGACCGGCGCTGTGTGCAAAGTCTCTCCTCCATCCCTTTCCCATCCACAGTACTGCCGCCATCACTCCCAGCACCCCTGCAGCTGCATGGGATCTGCCCCTGTCCACCACTGGTAACTGCACCACGGGGAAGGATGCCTGTGGCCGAGAAGGACTGGAACTGGGATCCTGTTCTGTTTGGTTTTAATTTCATAGCTGGTTTTTTTTGTTTTCGTTTGGTTTGGTTTTGTTGGTTTTTTTTTTTTGTCTTGTTAGATATATTAACAAAAAACTGTAATCCCTATCCCCATATCTTTGCCTGAGTGTCCCCTGAATTCCAAAATTATAATAATTTTACATTCTCCATTTTAAAGAGAGGCTCCTACCTTTCTTAGCAGCTACTTGTCTTTCAAACCAAGACAAGGTCCAGGTGAAGCCCCAGCCAGGCTCCCCAGATAATCAGCAGAACCTTCATGCACCACACAAAGCCCCAACTGAAAATTACACATTAGTCATGGCTTTGTGCCCCCCCCCCCACAATGCTGTCCTAATCAGAAATTTGGAAGGAGGATCAGCAGATGGGACAAAAGGAGATGTCACATTCCTTTCCCACAGTCACGGCTGCCTGTTTCCTGGCCCCTCTCTCCTCAGCATTTCTGCCTGCTCTCAGAGCTGTGCTCTCAAAGCGCTGAAGTGGTCCCTGCCATCTCCTCTGCTTCCTTCATTACTTTGCTGCAGGGATGACAGCAATCGGGCTTCAGAAGAAGCTGGAGAGAGGCTCCGCTAATTTGAGAAATGGATGCTGTCCAAAGGAAACAGAAACAAAAGAAACCAATTTAAAAGACACAAAGGAAAAAGGAACCATGATTTTCCAAGCTGACCTTCTAAGAGGCTCAAGCTGGATTCCTCTAGCGCCAGAAACACACAGACACAAGTGGCAGAGTGCAGATGGACTCAGCTCTGGCTTGCAGGAAGAGCAGTGTCTGCCTTGGCATGCCCCCCCTCCTGTGCTGCCTGCCATCTTCCTCCACAGCAGGGGCAGCTAAGGAAGTGGCCCAGTCACCAGCTCCTGTCTGCCACAAAACCTGGCAGCAAAGCTGCAGCAGTTCTCATCGACTTGGGTGGGCCAGGCAGTGCATGGGGCTGGCACAAATCCTGCTCAGCTGTCCCCGTTTGGCTGGCAGAAAGCTCGAAGAGTGGAGCAGGAGGGACAAGCTGGGTGCCCTGGGATGCTCACAGTCAGCCTCCCACCACCCCTCTCTTCCCACACACCAATCTAGAACCGCTTGGCAGGGATTGCTTCTGCTGTGCTCTTCAAGCCCCACTTCGGGCCTTCATCCCCAGCACTACTGTACTTCAGTTCCTTTGCTACCAGGGAAACCTGAATCCACCATCCAAGAGCAAAAGAGGGCCTTGCAAATGACCAGAAGGTGGGAGCTGTCCTGTCCGGAACGGCGGTGAGAATTGGGCTTGCTTAGCCTGCAGAAGGGCAAGCCCTGGGGAGACCTTTCAATATTTGAAGGACTTCTAAGAAAGATGGGGATACATCTATTAGCAGGGCCCATTACAACAGGACAAGAGGGAATGATGCCAAGCTAAAAGAGAGTCCATTCAGATAGCCTCTAAGGAAGAAACTCTTTACCAGGAGAGTGCTGAAACACTGGCACAACTTACCCAGAGAGCTGGGAGGTGCCCCACACTTGGCAACATTCAAGGACATGTTGGGTGGGGCTCTAAGCAACCTAACCTACTTGAAGATTCCCTTGCCAGTGGCAGGGAGTTTAGGCTAAATGACCTTCACTGGTCCATTCTAACCTCAACTAGTCTTGGATCCTACTTGGTTTTCATTTGAAAAGCGCCCAGAGAGGAGATTATTATCGGGAAGCCCATCCAATGCCCTGGAGTTTGGCCGAGGAGCAAAGCCTGACAGGGAGCAGCTGTTTGGCTGTAGCCGATTTGCAATGTACCTGCAGAAGTTCCTCGGCAGAGCCTCGCCTGTGCACATCCATCTGCAGGCAGCAGCCCAGAAATTCACACAAGCCAGAGGGTAGCCTGAGCTTGTGCAGATACGGTGCCCCTCGCTTGCCTATCAGGTATTTGGCCTGAAGTAAATGGAAACACAAGAACTCTGTGTGATCTTTCCACATCCTTAAGTGCTCACCTTGAGCCCATATTTTACGCTGCAGTTTGCAGTGGCAATTTCTTGCCTAGCAGATGGTAAGAGATGAACCTTCCCAACCAGAATAAAAAAGGCCTCAATGCAGCGCCAGCTATTCCAACCTTCAACAGGTCTTGCCTTGGAAGTTTATGTGGGCCCCAGGGACATTTGACAAGTGGGCCTTGGTGGAACTAGTTCCAGCTGTGGGAATGGGATTTTGTCTAATCCCGTTGTGACAGAGCAGTAGGACAGCAGCATCTGAGCGTATTTGCACCTTACCGTGTCCTGGGTTTTCCAAATATAAGGAGCCCTTCCTTTGGCCATTTCTATTCCCACGATGCCAAGGGACCAGGTGTCCACTTTGGGGCCGTATGGCTCTCCTCTCACAACCTCGGGCGCCATCCAGCAGGTGGTCCCGACCATCGACCTCCGTTTGCTGCGCTCAGGGACGAGCACAGCACAGAGGCCAAAATCAGCTGAGGAGAAAAACAAACACTGCTTCAAGTAGGAAACCAAGGAAAAGAGTTCGCCTCTCTAAGTCTCAGAATGCAGTGCGGAATCCAGCTGCAAAAGCAGCTGTGCTCTCCTTCCTCAGGGCTGCAGCCAAGGACATGGGCAACTGTCCACTTAGCAACCCCCCGCCCCCCCACTATTCACACCGTGGCTTTTCTTCATTCACCTGGTGGTTTACACTGTAACTCCCTCCTTCCGGAAGGAGCACAAAGCACAAAGCAAACCTACTCTTGACACCTTGTTTCCTTTCTAGACCTCTCAGCACCTTGCAGCTGCGTCCTGAGCTTGCAGCAGTGCCCTGTGCACTCTCACCAGCACCACTGCCGGGCACCTGGCAGCCACTCAAAAGCAGCCCCACATTGCCTCCCCGGGGAGCGGCTCCTGAGCAGGAACACCCACCTAACTTGACGGAGCCGTCCCGGCCCAGAAGGATGTTGCTGCTTTTGATGTCTCTGTGGATCACCTGGTTGGCATGAAGGAAAGCCAGGCCTTGCAGGCACTGAGAGAGAAAAAAGAAAGAGGAGGACAAAAGTTGGCCTGATCCGACGTCATCACACGCTTTAAAGGAAACTGCTCCTGAAGATTGACAGATGTCACAGGAACAGTGAGTGCTGCCAAGAGGAAGAGCTTGCCGCTGCATCCCTAGGAGAGCAGCATCTTTCCAAGGGAAGGCACATTCCTTTCTGAGGGGGAAACATCAGTCGTTGCAGGAGACTGTGCCCTGCAAAGCCAGTGCAATGACTGCTGCTACAGCGAATGCGCTCTCCCCATCCTGAGGACAAGCAACGGTTTTCCAAAAAAGGAAAAGTCCCTGCCTCAGGTACCAAGGGGATCATTGTCGGGCGGGAGACCACAGGACGAGGGTCGAAGTAGCTCATGTGTCAGTTTTCAGCAGCAAGCAGCATGGTGGGTGCCATGCCATCCTTTGAAGCTGAGACCTGTGATAGCAGAGTCTCTCTTTGCCTTTGCTGTTGGTTTAAAACTGGCACATCCAGAAGCTTTCTGCATTCAGTTCTTTGCAATTACAGGCAGAAAATGAAAATGAAGAAGAGACAGAGCTCAACACCAGTAGATAAGAGAAATTAGCAGACTATAGTAAGGGCAGGGACACCGGCAGGCAGTGCAGTGCAGATGCTCGCTCTTCTCTGAACAATAAGAGCAGCACAGAAAGCAAGCTCTGAACACGGAATCACTCACTTAGCAGCGCTTTCAAAGGACGAGCCTGTCCAAGGCATCCAAAGTACAAGCAGGATCCCTTACCTCCCGACAGACAGTTGCTATATGTCCTACAACCATCCTTTTCTGGCTCACCACTGCAGCTAAAGAGCCTCCGTCCATGTACTCCAGCACCAGCCAGACATCCCCATTTTCCAGGTAGCTGGAAGATGAAAACAACAGCGTGGGGCTGAATGTGCACAGTTAAATTGCTGCACCGAAGAAATGCCTACAGTAGAGTTTTGTTTCCAGGTCACACGTAAATGAGGATGGAATGAAATGAAGACACGCTCCACCTAGACTATCCAGTGCTTGCAATCTGTGCCGTCTCAATGAGGAACGCACATCCGCACAGAAGGAGACGGCTCAGGTGGCAAGCAGGGAAAAAAGTCACTTTTGCCATGGCAAAGATAAATCTGGAAGCAGACACATCCCAGCAGCTGCTTCATCATCTTCATACACAAATCCCACCATTAATTCCAGCAACGAGGAGACACGGTTTTCACAGCTTTTACCCACGATACGGGGGTGTGCAGCAATGCCAACACCCTTTGGAAAACCTTGCATAGAGGACAGTCACAAACAGGAAAAACCATTTCAAACCTGGCAAATGATGTTTCTCTTAGCCTAGTCTTTTGGCATGCAAGGCAATGGAAAATAGTGAAAACAGTGCATGGGAAATCATTTCTGTGTTGGTTTCCCAGACCTCCTCCTCCTCCAACATCCGGAAAAAATCACACCCCGAAACAGCAAAAGAACATGCAGCGAGTGAACGTGCAAGCTGCTGGCTCAGTAAGAGAGCCACGCTTCTGAGGACCATCTTCAAGCTGTCTCTTGCAGGACCCACGAATGAGGACAAAATGCAATCTCCTCCTATGCCTGCTACAGGAGTGGACTGATGTTCGTAGAAAGATCAATTTTCTGCCAGTGAGTAAAGAGCTTTTAAACCTCTGCCTTGCAAGTATGGAAACGAACATTGCCAGAAAAAGACCAGAACTACTTACCTTTCTAGGTAGGTAACAATATTGGGGTTCTTCTTTTCCCTTATCACCAGCAGTTCTTTTAAAACCTCCTCGCAGCCCTGGTGCTGGAGATCAATTTGCTTTACGGCCACCTACAACCGTGTTGGGAGCCGTTAGGAACAGACATTACAAGAGCCTCTTTCTCCACACGCTGGCGGGCCAGGATGCTCAGTTGAAAGGGACTCTCAACATCAACCACAAAGCAACAACAACACTCTCTGCACACACAGAATTCTCAAATGGCCCTTGTTTATCACCACTATTCTCATTTACACACGTTTTGTGAGTCAAAAGCAATTTTCCTCAATTTTGCTCTTTGCTCTGTTGTGAAAAGAAATGGAAACCACTGAAAATACATTAGCATTTCTAGGGGCTTTGACCAGCGTTTCAGAAACTGCTGCCATTCTTGACTGTGCACCAAAGCGCACGTATACATTAGGGAGAAAATGCTGTCCAAAAAGAACTCCAAGACGACTCAAAATAGAGTTACAATCCTAGCACATCCTAACTTCTTCCGTTTGCATTTTGCATCACTGAAGAACATTCTTGTCACAGTTTAAACTTGTAGTTCTTTAGTGGATTTAAAAAGGAAGAACCCTTTCTGTGGTACACTATGGACACACCCCAGGGTATAAGCGGGCTTTAGGCCTTTTGGACGCCTTATAGACCTCCCTCCAAGTGCGGTTCCTGAGCACAGCACTGTAGGTGGATAAAGCAATTACCAGGACGATGGAGTTGTGTTTGCTGAGAGGCAGAAATGAGAATTCACGACTTTCAACTTTTAGCCCCAAAGAGCACTGGGACTCTCCAAAACACCCCTATTTGTACTGTGCAGTACAAACAGCATCTCTGTAATGGGATGTCACCGACACAGGACCAACACAAGGCTGTGTTCTTTAAGGCTCTTCATCAGCTTTTTCTCATCGATCTCTGTGTGTGTAGGTTGGGGTGTGTGCGTGTGTGTGTGTGTGTGAGTGTGTGCGTGTGTACCAGGTTCCTTAGGTGTGAAAAGCAAAAGTGCTCCCCAGACAAGATCTCTCTTTCTTTAGGTCTTGCATTATATTTTCCAACTGAACCATGTGATATAAAACAATGGGAAATGCTATTTGTGTCTGAACCTCGGCTAAAGAGGAATTGGGCCAGAATGATGGCTGTTGCCAGCAGCTAATCTATGCATATTTATCCTGTAAATCCAAGCAGGTGTGTCCTTCTCTGAAAGATACCACTGCCATCCTTGCACTCATTCAGGCAGGTAGGAAGGACAAAGTCTCTTCAAAATGCAGCGACAGCCTTGGCTGCCAAGACAGGCAGCCCACAGCTCTGGCCACAGATAACATCACAAGGGAAAAGCACTCAAGGGTTGCAAAATATTCATGGGCTGTTGGCACTTACCGCTCGTCCTGTGGCAGCTTCAAAGGCCTTATAAACGGTTCCAAAACTCCTAGAAACAGAACAGCGGCAAAAACAGAGAAGCGATTGAGTGCTGAGGAGCAAAAGGCTGCCCAGGCAGGAGCACTCTGCTGCCTGCATTGTTTTGCAAACACAAGAGTTCATCTATTCTTTAGCTAAAAGCACAGCAGCCCAGCAGCCCTCTGCCACGCAGCATGCACAAGAGATAAGCGGATCCAAAAGGAAGACAAAGGGCTGCGACAAATCCCAAATGTACACACTAGATTATGGAGGCAGGGGTTTTCTTTGCCTTTTTTTTCTGTCTGTGCCTGTCTCGAGCCTTTCTAGGCACTGAAACACACAGTCTTGTTGGGCCTTCTCACCACTCTCTTTTGATTCTCTCTACAAAACTCAGGCAACGCAACGCAGCCTTTCTTCTTGTCCTGACGGCTGAATATTGTTTTCCGCAAAATAATGTAAAGAAATACTACTGAGAGCTCTTATCTGACACCTATCATGTGGGAAGCTGCTCTCATGAGTTTTTTCTTCCTGAATCAGTGTGGCCGTAGTACTTTGAATCATACAAAACCATATCTCCTCAGAAAATAAGCAAACTGGTGCCATGCACTCGAGGAACAGGAGGGCTTCCAGGTCCTGCTCCTTGAGGCAGGCAAGACATTGTCAGCATCCAGTTCTCTTTGATGATGCCCAGTGGTCAGTACTGAGACAGAGACAATCTAAAGCCAGGGTCCGAAGATGCCTGCAGCTTGCCTGACTTCCCACTTGATATTACACCAGCAAAACAGCTGGCCCATGGTTCTGTAGAAGTAAGTGTGGCTGCACTCACCCACTGCCAATAACTTCCCATCCGGTGTATTCCTTTTCCAGATTCCCCATGCTCACAACATGCCCTGAAAGAAAACAAATGCAAGAAGCAAACTTCAAAACAGAGTTCCTGACTTCCAGGAGATCTCAAACGCAGCTCCACTCTCTGGGACTATGAGCAATTTATGGTCAGTTGGCTAACAACCATGGCAACAACGACAACGACAACAAGAGCCCCAGCAAGACAGGCAGCTCTGTAGCACACGTGGCCTGCATGGAGTCAGGTTCCCCACACTCCTTTGACGGGTTACCTTGAGAAAAAACTAAGCCCGTGGAGACACCATCCCAGTGAACAGAGATCAGAAAAGAACAGGCACCCAGGCAACTGGTTGTCATCTATAAAACGGGAAGGAGAGCTGAAAAATCATGAGTCTTCCCTTTCTCGGGAATAAATACTCTCTTGTGAGATTCAGCCAAAGGTTTCATACTCGCAAAGATTAAAGGCACCCTGGGATCTGGGATGGATTTTTATCACCAGCTGCTTTCAGCTGAGCAAATAGAATATTGAGGAGTGGTTTCTAGGAGAGGAGAGGGCCTTCTCTACCTCTCAGCACTTTGCCTAAAAAATGCCTTGACATATTCAAAGAACAGCAGCTCATATAAATCCAAGAGCTGTGGCTGTAAGAATTGGGATCCCCTTCATTTATGAGCAGGCTAAGTTCTGAAGACAATTTTGCCCATTCCCCCTGTACTGAAGAACTACACAGCTCGTCTTCAGCCTGAGGTGCAGCACTCACTAGCCCTGCACTCGGCCGTAGAACACGTGCCCCATCGTCCCAAATGGGCACAGCTGAGACGGGTGACAAGGACAGGGCCGCTCCACAGGCGCTGCCGTGACACAGACAGCTGCCCAAATGAGATGCTGATCCTTCCACCAGTCCAGGCAAAGCTGCAGCAATGGGCTGGCAGCTGAAATCTCACAGCTAAGGAAGGCTCCAGCCTCTGCACTCACATCAGCCATCAGTGGCAGGGCACGTATGACAAAAAGGCTGCCTAAGCCCACACATGGGCACTGACAACCACTGGGAAGAAGCCAGAGCCAGAGCGAGCTCCCTTACGAGATGTTGACCCCACTCAAGACAGAATATGATTGTCTCTGTGTTCAGACACATGGAGGAAGAGATCAATCCACCTTTTGTCCCAACGGCTGATGGCAGACACTGAGTAAAACGGGCTGTGTTCTGTACCTGACCAGGTAATCTCTGACAGCACAGCACTGGCAGTTATTAGCGGTTCCGAGAAGCAGCTTTGTTGGTTGTACTGCAGAGTCACCAAGGCCCCGGTGTGCTTTCCTAGAGTATGATCTGTGCTGGCATTCAGGCCGCTGCTTACTATTCCAAGAGCATTCACGGGCTGGGCATTAGCCGTGACAAAGTGCCCATGACCGGAGGGACATGCAGCAGAGGGGCTGCAAGCTTGCTCCTGACAATTGCCTGCAAGGCAGTTTCATCTGACCATGCCACATAGATGAGTCTCTTTGATGCATTTCCTAAGCATGCAACGAACATATCAAAGAGGGACTGTAAAAAAAGGACCCTGCTTTTCTTCCTTTGCTGCACTTGACAAAGACCTCTTCTGTGGCAATCCTTACAATTCAGAAATCCTTCATTCTTAAATTCCTTGAAACCCTTAAAAGGCCTCAGAAACAGCAGAACTGCAAGTAGAGCTAAGCAGTAGTCAGCAGAAAAGTTATATGAAAAGTAGAAAGAAAGGACAACTTGAACAATGGTCATTGTATTAACGCTTGGCTGAAAGAACTCTTTAAGCTGCAGAAAATTGTATCTAGCAAAATATCAGCAAGGTCTAAGCTTAATATTGGAGCTCTGTGCATTGTATTCTAAGGCTTACAAGTGGGTATTGTATTCAAAGTAAGCAAGCATTGCTCAAGCAAAGGTACATGTACTGATAGTGGTTAGATGCAACTACTGTCAATACGCTTCTGCTTTTTGTGACTGGTCAAGAAACTTTCAAAGGCCGTTGTAACATCAGCTGCGGCTGCTGCCGAGGACATGAGCTGCTGACATCTTCCCGTTGTGCCACCTGTGCAATCAGACTAATGCTTGAAAGAAAACAAAACAGCTCGAGACGCGTTCCACAGCAGGCCCGTCCCGTTCATGCTTCTGTGCTTAAATCTGTAACCAACACTCTTCCTCTCTGCTTCCTAGCGATTGTTCTAAGAATATAATTTTTGAACATTTGGGGTCTACTGAAATAACCTCTTCCTCTCTTATTTGTGCTGTTACCTGATGTTCTTTTCAAGGAGGTCGGACTAACCAAAAGGTAGAATTCCTATCAAAATGAGCTGTAGAAGGAATTGTAGAAGGACTAACGGTCATAAACCCAACACCAGGGTGAAACCAGCCCCACAGCCAATCGATTCCTCTGAAGTATTCTGTCTGCAATGACTGGTGACAAGTCAGGACTTGAAGGGCCATCTAGGAAGCTAGCTATTCTGATCCATTTGGCCAGACTAGCACACAAGCATTCACTGCGGCATTTGCTGCTGCTCGGGAAACACTCCCCCCGCTTTTGCTTTTGCTGCAAAGGGAAGCACAGGCAAAGCCCAGCCTCTCCCAGCTGCCCTCAGAGGCAAAAGGAACGCCCCAAGTGCTCCCTGGCTGCCTCCAAGCACAACAGCTTCTCTAGGGAGTCCAAAATGTCTGTGTGACACCAAAGTGAGGAGGAACACGTGGTCCAGCTCATGCTGAGGCACACACACAACCCACTGCCCAGTCGCACAAGAAATGCACAGGACGTACTCAGCAGCTCCAGGCACTGCTCCTCTCTCTCCTGGCGCAGACGCTCTTCCTCCTGGCTTGAGCTGGGCGAGCTGCTGGTGCTCGGGTTTTCAGGCTGTGGAGAGGAGGCTTCTCTGGAGGATGCTGCTGCAGCGGCAGCTTCCATGGCATGGCCCACATCCATCTGGGACAAAGAAAGGTGTTTGTGTCAGGACGGTGGCTGGAAGAGTTCCCCCAGACTGCGCATTTCAAAAGCAAGCCCGTAGGAACAACACTTGTGTTAGGCTGCAAGCTGAGCTCTCAACTCTTGCACCTCAAGTCAAACCCCGCCAAGCAGCAGGAGACTCCAGCTTGTCACAGCCAGCCATGTTAGAGACTGTGAAAGGGAAAGAGCAACTTTACATTTCACCCCCTTCTGAGGTCTGCATTCACCACAGATGGAGACAACTTGTGCAGAAGCTGCGTGGGCCACCATGTTCACCTGAACAAAGCCCTCAAAAAACAAAGCGAGCACTAAGAGGCACAGCAGAAATACATTCAGAGGGTTTCTGGCCACTGGCCACAGCACTAGCCCCGCTGGCCAGGGCAGCAGCTGAGGTTCAGCGGCCCCAGCCACTGTCCTTCTGATCAGCTGTGATGGACACCACAGAGCATGGCAGCCAGAGTCATTGCCCCCATCCACCTGCTGCTTTGCAGGGCAAAGGTGAGGAGACACCACTTGTTGCGGGAATGCAGTGCCTACTGCCCTCCACTCACCTGCTTTTCTTCAGCCAGCCTGTACTGCAGCTGCATCTCTTGCATCCTTTCCCTGTCTTTTTTGTGCCTCTTCTCCATTGCCTTCATCTTCCTTTGAGCATCCTGCAGCTCTGCTTTGAAATTCTGTCAAGAAGAATCTTACTGGCTCCTGCCGTCATGCTCAAGTTTCTCCTGTTCCACTCTCAAAAGCACTTCCGTTCAGCCACATACTTCTTTATCCAGCTCTAACCCTTCCATGCTAACTCTTCTTCCTGCTGCTCACCGCTGGAGCCTGCCAGGCTCTGTGCTTCCAGTGCCTGCAGTAGGCCTTGCCCCCCTTTCCTGAGGTCGCCAGTTCTTGCCCCTCTTGCTGCCCTTCCCTCTGCTACCTGGCTAGTCGGGCTCACCTGCCCATTCTCTTGCTCCTCTTCCAGCTCCAGTCTCAGGCACTCCACCTGCTGCTGGCTTTGCTTTAGCTTTTGCTGCAGCTGGCGCACCTTGCAGAAGAGCTCATTTTTCTTGCACTGGAGCTGCACAGAAACGAAGAGAAGTCAGCTTTAAACTTGCCACACACCACTTGTGTGGCAGCCAAGACTCTTGACTGGCTTTCTAGCTTTTCTCATTCAGGTTGCATGATGGCAACTCCCTGCCTCATCTTCAGCAGGCTTTTTTCCTGCTCCCTCTGTACCTCTGCCAGGGACTTTTCCCGTTGCTCCAGCAGCTCCTGTGCCTCCAACTGCTGCTGTTCAAGCTCGCTCTCCTGATGAGAGGAAGAAGACACTTCCAGATGAAGTCCCAGCCAAGCTCCCCAAAGAAAAAAATGGAAGCTTCATCCCTCCCACAACGTAGCCGACAGCACAGGCTTGCGGCCATGCCACATACTCGGGCTGCTCTTCTGCTAAGCCAGCCCACCAAGCTTGCATGAGAAATACTCAAGCGTATTGTTTCCTACCAGTTTTTTCAGGAGCTTCCTCTTGTCCTCTTCCTGAGCACACTGCCAGAGTCGCAGAGCCTTGCTGCACTGCTCTTCTGCCCAGCGCAGCTCTTGAGCCATCTTTTCACATTGCTGCTTGCTGAAAGATCTTACAGCTTGCAGCTCACGCCGAAGGCCCTTCACGTCCGCTGCAAACATGACAAACGGCAACAGTCAGACACTACACAAGCAGAGGACTCGGCTGACCTTAAGCCCTTTCACTTTCAGCGAAGGAGGGACCTGCCCCCAGCTCCTTCACTCCTGGGAAGCTCTGCGGACAGAGCTGGCTTCAGAGCAACTGCACCAGGCAGGAAGATCACCAGAAACAAAGTGCACGAGCCTCTCACCCAGGATCACCTCCTTGGCCTGCGCGGCTGAGCGAACTTGGCCTTCCAGACGGCTCCTGGCCATCTCCAGCTCTGACACGTGCTGCTGAGCCTCCAGCAGGCTGCACTGCAGGCTCTCCTTCTCTGACCTACAAGGTGTGAAGATGAAGAGCAATTGTTCCTGGCAGGAACACTGGGGCAGGTTTTCCGGGAAGGTCTGCCTTAAGATTCCCACACCTGAGTATGGAAAATGGCTTGCATGGAAACTTAGATACAGCAAGACTATTTCTACCACTTCAAATGGCAAAGCAGGCCCCTCCAGGTGATTGGCCAGCCTTTCCTCATGACCTAGCCCAGCACAGAAAGCCCAGCTGAGTTTGATCTCAGCAGCCAAAGCTCCAATTGCTCTTGTCTGACATATCCCATATGGGTGGCTGTGCCCTCAAAGTCTCTACTAATGAGCAAAAGCCCAGCCTCTGCTCACAGCCCTGAGCTCATCAGAACGTCCAAGTCACTCTGCAGCTGGACAGAACACAGGGTTCTCCTGCCTGACCCATCAAAGTTTAAAGCCATTCTTAGTGTACGTAGAGATACTTTGTTTGCCAGACACTCTCGAAGTAAAAGCGACTAAAGGAATGCACCAAACCATATATGAAAGCTCCCTCTGGCTTCTAGCAGCATGAGTAAGAAACCAGAACCAGGTTTTTATCTGCACAAGAACTGTCTCGCAGGTGGGACAGGTATCCTGTCATTTAAACTTCTGGAATGTCACGAACAAGAACACTTGCTACATTTATTTGTGGCTAACTAAGGCAGCAGTGCCCAAATGCCTTGGCACTCTTTAGAAAGGAAGAGGAAGCAGCCAAAGGGATCTTGACAGGTTACAGAGGTGGGTGGACAAGTGAGCAAAGAATCAGTGCTCAGCAAGAATCCCCAGAGACTCTCGAGAAGGCTGAAGACCTTTCCCTTCTCCTGCTGCTGCTCCTGCTGTTGCTGCGTGTAAGCAACGGTAGGTTCTGCACTATACTTCACAAGAGTTAGCTCAGGAAGGTCTCAAGATTTTCTGCTGGACCCTCCAGCTTCACCCAAAGCACCGGCATCCTACTTGCAACATTCACATGGAAGAGCCTTGAATTGTGAAAATCCCATGTCGGACTACTTGGCGAGGAAAGACCAATGTTCAGAGTCACCAAAGGAGAAACCAAAAGCAGAGGAAAACTTCTGCCTTCAGCAAACATCTGCACAGTTTCCCTGGAAACCAATTCAGTGCCAAGTTGGCTTGCTTTGCATTTGTCAGGGGAATGTGCAAAGGGTCCCAAGCCAGTGTTCCAAAAGGCTTTGAGAGCCTGAGCGGTCAGAGAAACAACATTCAGCGCACAGTATCCATTTCTGGTTTTTCTCGTGTCTCGTCACCTCTCTGTCTGAGAAACAGTTGGAAAGCACACAGGAGGCACTAAATCCTGACATAATGCTTACCACCTTTGGAATTACAGACCTTCAATCATGTCCCACCCAGCGTCTCCTCCTGCCTTTACCTGGCCTCTACCAGCTGCTCAGAAAGGCCTCGTAGGTCCCGCTCTGTGGCTGCCAGTCGGGCTTCCAGGGCCGCGTTCTCTTGTGCCAGCAGCGCCTTGTCTCTGCACACCTGGGACAGGATGTGCCCTTGGCGAGACAACTCCTGCAGCAGCCTCTCCAGAACCCTGGGGGCTGGCTGCTGCGGGCGGCAAACCTGGAAGCAGAGGGGACCAGTTTTGTAGAGAAACAACAACAACAACAAGACATTCTCGGTCTTAGCTTGCTGCCAGAAGAAGCATTTGAGGCAGTCTTGCTAGGACAACACCCTCTCGCAGAGATGCTGCCTAGGAATAAGGTGAGCATACCTTTGGCACTGACTCTTCCTTCAGCTGATCCCTGCGAGGCTGCGATTGCTCTGCTGGCTCTGCCGCCACTTCAAATGCCCTCTCTAGTGAGGAGTGGCACTTCCTCTCAAATGCGGCCAACTCCTTCCGTCTACAACAAGGAGACAGACAAGCAAACCATTAATAGCAACACAGTCTCCTTGCAAATGCAGGACTGCATACCATGTCCCACGTAGGGCACTCTCGGGGACTTCCAACAGCCCTCTAGTTGCACCTCAAGAGAATGCTGCACTTCCCTCCCTAGACCAGCATCTCTCTTTGTCATTCGTGCAGGTGACAGAGTCACCAGTGAGAAAGCCAAACAAGCTTCCAGAAGCCACAAAACCCTTGCAGAAAGCTCAGCTTCTCTCAGCTTAACAGCTTCCTGCCTGCTAGGTCTTACACTCCTCTCTGATAGAGTGCATATCAGACTTGCAAAAATTCTTCTTTGGCTAAGACATCCTTGGGAAGTCTAGATGAGTACTGCAACAATTCCTCTTGCTTTCAGTAGTGCACCAAGGAAAGAGCCCTCAAGCTAGAGCTTGGAGAGGAGGTGGATATGAATTTCCAATCCCATAATCAAAGCATGCCATGATGGTTTGGGCTGGCAGGGGCTGCAGGAAGCTTCTAGCCCAGTCTTCAACTCCAAGCACTTGGGGTCAGCTATGGCATCTGGACAGCCTGCTCCAGGCTCCGTCCAGTGGAGTTTTCCAAATTTCCAGAGGTGGAATCTGCACAAGCTCTCTGACAAGCTTCTTCTGCTGCATTAATGCCTCTGAGGTTCTATGCTTCTCCTGAGGCCCAGCCTGAACCTCCCTTCCTTCTACCCTGCTCCAGTTCAGAATGCTTTTTGGCAAGGTTTGACAAGCGAGTCCCAGGAGGCAGCAACCAGACCTGCCCAAGAGGTGCCTTCCCTTTGCTGTGCTGAGCAAGTCAAATGATGAGAAAGCCAAATTTGTTCTTTGGCGCTGGACCTCCTAAAGGCCAGCAATGCCCAGCCCTGCCCAGAGAAAAAAGAGAAAGCTTAGCACACACCTGAACTGCCGGGCCCTGCGCACTCTATCCATGCTTTCCTGCCACTCGGCTTTTCCTGCCTGGGCCGAGGAGACCTGACAGGCAAGAAGCTCTCCTGTTGGCGCCTGCAAGGAATGGGCAGGGAAAAAGCACAAACAAGACATAAGGACTCCTGAGAGCTGGGAGAGGCAGGAAGTGCACACACGGCTCACCTGAAGGCAGAAGCTGTTGTGTGGGAGTAAGTAAATAACTCTTGAGGTGCTATGAAGTGTCTGAATAGAAGCAGGGAACATTTCCCTGCTCAGCTCTGCTCAACTGGCTTTCCCTCAGCATTTCAAGCACGGGGGAGCACGCAGCAGGAACTGCGTTCCAGCCCTTCAGAGACAGACCTTGTCTCTGCCATGCAGAGCTCCTCAGCACTATGACCCAAGTAAACTTGGGGCATGCCAGAGTTAAGGGTGTCATCGAAGCAGTGACTGTAGCTAGCTAGACAGTGTGTGGAGGGGGGAGCTCCCTGCAGGCAGCAATGGCTCTTCTGTACCCCACAAGGCTGTGAACTGTGCCTTGGCTCTGCTCTCTCCGCTGACAACACAGAGGCTGCACTGACACCGTGCACAGCGGGGCACACTTTCACACCAGTAGCACTAAAGGACAGCATGCTACTGCTTATCGAACGCCAAAGGAAGTTCACAGTCCCTGTCAGAATGCCAGGAAAATGATGCCTGCATGTGAAAATTCAGATCCCATTTGCCACGTGTCAGTGCTGGGCTGAAGTGCTGCGTCATGGCAGGACTCCAGCCCCAGCATCTTCAACCACAAACGGCAAGTGCTGCCTGATTAGAAACCTGCAGCTCTGCACTGCACCAAAGCTTTGCAGTGTACCAGCCAAAGCTGCCACTTACAGGTTCAGCATGCTCCGGATCTGGACTGACAGCCCATGGATATTTGTTGTCCTTTGCCTCCCCTTCAGCCTCTGGAGGAAGAGAGCGAGCCCGAGGAGGTTCTGCTGCTGGTGTGGTGCTCTGCAGACAGACAGCAGTGTGAGGGACAGGGAGTAACCTGTCATTTAGGACCTTCTTTCTCCTGAGCCCTATCCCTAGCCATCGTAAGGAGAAGTCATGAATTTGGATTCAAGTGCGACACTCAGTCATTAAAACTCAGATCAGGAGGGGTGATGAGATTCATTTTTGGACAGGACTGCATATGCTTCTGAAGGAGATATCTCAGCCTGGCTACAATCAGCATGCAGCATCCTGTCTGCAAAAGCTGACTTTCATTAGTTAAAATGTCTTCAATGGATGAGGAGGAAACTGATGGAATCTTGGTGGTAGCGCTCACACAGACATTGACGTGAACTTTCTTTCTTTCTTTCTTTCTTTCTTTCTTTCTTTCTTTCTTTCTTTCTTTCTTTCTTTCTTTCTTTCTTTCTTTCTTTCTTTCTTTCTTTCTTTCTTTCTTTCTTTCTCTCTTTCTTTCTTTCTCTCTTTCTTTCTTTCTCTCTCTCTTTCTTTCTTTCCCTCTCTCTTTCTTTCGTTCTCCCTTTCTTTCCTGTCAGAGTGGTGCTCTACTGCAACAGGCCAAGCCCACAGCTTGCTCCACAATTCTCAGACACCAGCATTGTCACAGGTGCCCAGACCACTCACCAAAACATGGACTTGAGTCCTTCCACGTCTTAGGCGACCTGCCAGGGGAGAGGGAAAAGGAACCAGGTGCTCTTAGAAACTCTCTGTGCACAGGAATCCCACAGAACAAGGCCACCCAAGCATACAGCATTTCTCTTGCACACCATCGCTCCACGAGCAACACTCCTTTTGCACAGCAAGCAAGGGTATGGGGCAATACCCTAGGCTGTGTCTACCTGTTGCTTGGCCTTGCCACTAAGGAACAAGATAACTGGCTGAGAAAATGCAAATTGTTCCTTAGCAGTCAGTGCCTACATTGTAGCTCATTGTCAACCCTACAGCCGAAGCTGCTTTTTTCTCCTCTCTTTTTCCTGGACAGTTTTAAATCATTTTTGTGAAGTGTATGCCGTATTTCCCACACGCTTGCTGTCAACAATTCCCCAGAAAAGCTTCCCCAAACCCCTGTTAGCACGTGCCGTTCTGTTCAGACACAGCACAGGCCCAGCTCCGGGGTTCAGGAGGACACACAAACTGCTCGGCACTTTGCCCTTCAGCGCAGAGCCCATCGCTCTTGTAGCACGCACAGAGGGTGCAGTTAGACAGGCACATCCTTTAAGGATGGAATGCAGAAAAAAGGTGCTTTCCCTCGGTTCTGGAGAGAACCGCAGAGTTTTTAGAAAGATGCCTCCAAAGCTCTCCCAGTCTGTATTTTGGAAGTTGCCCACACCCTGCTGGGCAGGAGACACCCCCTTCTTCCTGCTGAAGCCCTTGGCAGGAGCTTTAGCAAACATATGGCATTTTTATGGCACTTTTGTTTCAATGTGCTGCCCGAGGGGAAAAAACTTTTACTTACGTCTCAGACCATTAAAAATTTTGCGGGATGACACTGAGGTAAAAACCCTGCCAACTGCTCTACGGACTTGCTCCATCATTTCAGCAGGGCTGCTCAAGTCCGTGGATTGGGAAACAAAACACAAAAATGGGAAAGAAATCCTCTTGCACAAGTCCCCGGACTGTGCAAGGAAAAGAGGAAAAAAAGACAAAAGGATGCCTGTGTGAGTCTGCAGACTCGTACAAGAGCAGGCAAAAAACAAAAGACTCCCTTTTCAGGGCACACACTACTGCCGGAGAACACCTCAAGAGAGGATCCTCCTGCAATGAGCACGCCAGGAGCTGCTCTGAAGGCTGATGCCTTGTGTGCATCAGGGCAACCTGCAGCTGACAATGCTGTGACGTGGCAGCCCTCCGCTGACATCACAATAGCGTCGCTCTAGGTTACTCTGTGAATTTGTGCCTAGCGACCGAACCTCCTCCACAGCTAAGACAAAAGAGAAGCCCAGAAAGTTCTCCTCTGTGCCGAGGCAGCACAAAACCCTCTTGCAGTCCATAAGCCATAGCTCAAAGGATCCAAGAGGAAAGCAAAACAGACACCAAGCACACACAGCCACTACTTTGGCCACCAATGCTTCTGACTAAACTAAGAACACTTGCTTAAATACTATGGATGAAATCACGCTATGCTAATATCCCAGACAGTTCCCTACGTTTTAATGCCTGTCATTCCCACTCCCTTACTGCAGGGGTAACATCAGCCACCAAGTGAAGGACTTGCTGAAGGAAGAAGGAAAACCTTAGTGCAGAAAAACAGCCAAATAACAAACCACCCATATGTGTTTGCCTAACACTGGAGCAGCATTGGTGTTGTCCATATGGCAAGGACTGCGCAGGGCTGTGCCCATGTCCTGTGCATAGCAGGGGGTGCCCTTGGAGTGGCCCTCACCGTGTGGGTGCAGCCATGGGCGCATTTGCCCGTTCCCTCCACTTCCACCAGCTCCCAAGCCAGCCCTTCTCTTGACAGTGTTCTCTGTCCAACACTAAGGCACTCCTGAGACTTTTGCAGAAACCCACTCCCTTGGGCTTGTGGGAAACCTGCAAGGTCAGATTCCTCCATGGATGTGGCTTTTCAGTCTCTGTCCTGCCCATGGTGGATATGGATGCGTGCTGCGTAGTGCTCTGTTTTTCAGTCCTTTGCTGCACTCTCATTTCTGGCCTGCAGGAGCCGAGTAGATTGATCCCCGTTTTCCTCAGCTAACTTGGTCTCTTCTTTTATGGACCGCATAGCTCACAGAACTGCAAACTCCATGGCTGCTGGGGAGAGTTGCAAGCAGCATACATGGCAAATGATACAAAGTGCAGGTTCTGTGGAATTCTCCTGCGTCATTTTCTTCTAGACCTTCTCATAATGTGCCACAGCAAGGAGCAAACAGGTGCCAGTGCCATGGGTAACTGGAGAAGGCCGCAGGTCAAGAACAGGAGTTTAGCCCATGGCTACAGGAAGCAGAGGAATTTGCAAGGCAGGTGAGTGCTTGAGATGCTGGAGGCCTGCCAAGCTGCCTGCTCTTGTCTTGCTCCTGAAATCCTGAACTTCAGTGCTCTTGACAACAACACTTGGGCCAAAATCCAGCATTTCTTAGAGAGATTGGCATCTGCTGAGGAACGGCTTACACTGCTCATCTTTATGACAATTAACCCAGGCCAGGGTTTAGAAAGGACGGACCTAAGTGAGTCTTTGGATTTTCCTGGAAGGAACAAAGCCTTGTGACAGCAAGCAGCATTCCCAGGCCTGCAATGGCAAGGTCCTGGGCATGAAGGTATGGGGCACAGAGTGCCCTCATGCCCTATTTCTGCGTCTTTCTGGGAAGCTGAGGAATCTTGCCTCCACCTGTGAGGAGCTCAGCCTGGGAAGTAACACTCCCCTTCTGGTTTGGGTTTTCTCTTTTTTTATTGTGGTCGGCAGCTCTTTGTAACATGAGCCAAGCCTGCCGCCAGCCTGGCTGATTGGAGCCTGCCAGCAAAGGCATTGCACGAAGCCTGGACAGGAGGCACTTGAGGAGGCTTTGTGGCCTGCCAGCTCAGCGCAGGTCTGGGAATCAAAACTCCCTAACTGCCGCGCTCCACGGGGAGATTGCCTACCTCGTCAGCCCGCGCTGAAGCTGTCCCTGCCCTGGCGCTGTCCAAGGCCCCGGCGCCGTGCGCTGGGGACGCACAGTCCCCACAGTCTGGGGCTCCGCGCTGCTTCGCAGCTGCCCGACGCTCTCCCCCCTCACGGAGGGGTCCCGCCCCAGGCGCCCCCTGGCGGCTGCCCCGCCCCGCCCGCCCCAAGCAGGGGCCTTCCCTTCCCATGGCGCCCCCCAGCGGCAGCCGCCCCTCCCTGCAGGCACCGAGGAGGCCTCGGGCCCTGCTGCTCATCCTGTCACTCGGCTCCCTTCTTTTCACACACCAAAGAAGGCTTGACAGGAAGCCTTTTCCTGCCCTCTCCCTCTGCTTTCCTTTGTGCGGACCCAAGCTCTGCCCTGAACGTGGCCCTGGCGTCTACATAGCTGCTGGCGCAGGAAAAGGGCCCTTCCTTCTCCCGCCTCTTGTCACTACTGCCTCAAAAGCACCGCCCAGCTCTGCTGGGAGGAACAGCCCACGGCACAGTGGGTGCCATCCCTGCCCAGCCGGGGCTCTCTGGCAGAGCACCAGCAGCAAGGAGTAGCACTGCTTGCCTTGACTTCACCCGTGAAACCAGAAGCCTCTGTGAAACTTCAGTGTCCACATCACTAGGAGGAAAGGGATCGCGATGTGTTTACAAATTTTCCATTTCAGAGGCTTTAATCAAATAAATCAGGTTTAGACCTTCAGACAGAATTTTACCAATTTATTGCAGCCAGGGTGGAATGTCTCATTCAGAACCATCCATAGTACTGTCTAATGGGTCTCATTAACGCATTTGAAGTTTATTTTAAAGACTTAGACTTCCGGTTCCGTCAAAACTTCCTTATTATTCCTCCTTAGGACAGCTGTAGATAGAGCTGCGGAGAAAGAAGGTTCTAAATGACAGGTTATTCCCTGTCCCTCACACTGCTGTCTGTCTGCAGAGCACCACACCAGCAGCAGAACCTCCTCGGGCTCGCTCTCTTCCTCCAGAGGCTGAAGGGGAGGCAAAGGACAACAAATATCCATGGGCTGTCAGTCCAGATCCGGAGCATGCTGAACCTGTAAGTGGCAGCTTTGGCTGGTACACTGCAAAGCTTTGGTGCAGTGCAGAGCTGCAGGTTTCTGATCAGGCAGCACTTGCCGTTTGTGGTTGAAGATGCTGGGGCTGGAGTCCTGCCATGATGAAGCGCTTCAGCCCAGCCACTGACACGTGGCAAATGGGATCTGAATTTTTATGTGCACAGAGTGCTCAGGCTCCCCGCTCCTCTTTCGCCCTCAGTGTCACTGCAGAGGAACAGGTCATCTTTTCCGCAGTCACCCAATCTCTGGGTTCACACTTCCTGACAGATCTAGGATGCAAAGGGCCTCGTTAAGAAGGTCAAAAGCATCGAGAATATCATAGGAATTCTGAGAAAAGGTTACCCTTCTACAGCTAAAGATAACCAAGTCATTCCCTGCATTTGTCCTTTTCAAATTCTTTCAGTTGTCGTCCCTGTTGGATCATGCTTCTTCTGGTGCTTCTAAGGAATTGATTGTACTCTTGATTTGTACCAAGGCACAAACTGCAGAACCATCTGAACTGAACACAGAAACCAACTACCTCTGTCAGAGCATCTTCACATTCCACGTCACTTTCAAGATGTACTTGGAGGTGTTTGAATGATTATCTATGGCACAACTCTCTCCTTCTGGCTGCAGGCTCTGCAGCTGCTTCCTCTGAGTTCACCCAGGCTTGTATTCCCTAACAAGTCCTAGTACCACCTCCTCTTTTCCAAGGGCACAATAGTCTAAATGAAAACCTAGCCAATGGCACAACTCTCCAGTCCAGAAGGAAAAGAAAGGACAAGTTGTAAAACATTTTCTCAAAACATTTGTCCTGCTTTGCTGCAAGAGTCTTGCTGCACACACAGTGTTGAAAGCCGAGAAAAGCTGCAAAAGACGCTGTGGCACATCTTGTGTGCCACAGAAGCTCAGCGTAGCTCTCCAGTAAAGAACTGAGTTTGAAAAGAGCAAACATGATTGTTCAAAAGATTCTTGGAAAACGGAAACAGCTTTCCCAAAGTGAAATGAAAATGGAAAGCAACAATTGAAGATGTTCACATACATGAATTTCTTTATTTATATGCTCCCCTTTTCCGTGTTGCACAAGTTCTACATCACGTTAATTCCAAATTCCTCTCAATTCTAAGACCTATGACTTACCATGTTATATACACTCTACACACAATTTGCCTTCCCTTCTTTTTCTCTGAAAGCAATGCTGGAAACACAAGAAACATGCAAATGTAAGATCTCCAAAGTATACAGTGCTTTGGTCGAGTGTGAGTTCTAGAGAGAGGGAATAGGATCTGCGTGTATATTTTACCCTCACCAGTGACAATACACAGCTTCAACAAAGGTGATTTGTGTGCCATTGTGCACAGCTCAAGACTCTTTGCCTTGGATTAAGGTGGCAAAGTTAACGTGTTTACACAGACTGGGGATTCAACTGCTCTGGTTTCCTACCCGTGTCAATAAACAGCAGGAGAAATAAACCAGCTGGCATTTTCTCAGCAGAGAGGACCTTTGCTCCAGTGTGAAAGTGCTGGATTGGCAATGGAGGAGGGAGCCGGCTGAGAGCTGAGCTGCTCTATCGGATTGGCATCCGAACGGCGGCAAGAAGAGCGGATCAATGCTTTTCTTTTCATCGTATCCGCAGTCTCCGATTTTCACCTGGGAGCGGACAAGGGAACACGAGCAGCACTGGACAGGAGAGCGCAGCTCCGGGCGCCGCTTCGCCTCCACACCCCGAGCGCTCGGGGGAGCATGGCTGCCCCGCAGGGCCTGGATTTCTCCCTCCTCATCTGCTGCTCTGCCCTGCCACGCGGCTGGCTCTGCCTGGCACGGGCAGGCTCCTCATTCAGCACTTTGTTATGCTGCAGGGGAATGTGCGCACAGCGCTTTGCTTGTGAGCAAGAGGTGGCAGTGCGGGTCGAGCGGGCGGGATGAGGCCCGGGGGATGCGAGCACCAGGGGAAAGTTGCAGGGTGGACGGAAATTAAAGAAGCGGCTAAACGAGTCGGTGGTTTTGGCGTCGTCGCAGGAGGAAGAAGGAGCCGCTCCGTGCCTCCGGCCGAGCCCGCTTCGGCCCCGGAGCCAAGTGGCCAGAGCCGCCCCGGGGCGCGCGCGGCCGAGCGGGGATGGGACAAACGGTGCCGGCGCTTCAGCAGCAGCAGCGGCAGCGACGACTCTGCTCACCCTCGGCGTCTCTTGCTCTAGTTCCTTCTGTCCCTGTGCCACTGTCCCGCACCCTGTCCCGGTCTCCCTGTCCTGCTCTACCCCTCCCACTCCGGGTCTCTCTGTCCACCTTCCAGGCCAGGCCATGCTCCCGGCCTGTCCCAGCCCCGGGCGGGGCTGCGCCCTCACCAGCCCCGCAGTCCCGCCGCGGTCTCGCTTTCGCCCGGCCCTTGCCCTGCTGCCCGTGGCGCTGCTGGGCGGGCATCAGTAGCTGGGACTTGGGCAGCATCGCCATCCCTTGGGCTGCGCCTGTCGTGACTCCGTGCCCGGCTCCGGCCTCGGCCCTGGCTCCGGTTCCGACTCCTCTCGGGGCCCGCGGAGGACGCGCGCGGGGCGGTCGCTCTCGGGGCCAGCGGCAGAAACTCGGTGTGATGGCCGCCGAGGCCGAGGCTCCAGTGCTCCGTTCAGACGGGGGTGCCCGTCCCGGGGGCCTTGGGGGACGGTCGGGGGCCGTTCGTGGACCCGGGCTTACCGCCGACAGCCCGCAGGGAAGGCGCAGGAGGCCCTGCAGGAGCGACACCGCCTGGGTTCAATGCTGCGGCGCGGCGGCTTCGGCAGCGTCTACTCGGGGACGGCGCCTCGGTGAGTGGGGGGTTGGGCGGGGGTCGGGGGAGGAGGAGGAAGGTGGACGAGGATGGGGTTCGGCAGAGCTGGCTGCAAACTCAGCCCGCTGCTCCCCTTGGCTAGCAGGTGGCCATCAATTGTGTGTTGCGGGATTGCATCCGTCATTGGACAGAACTGTTGAGGGACCGGGACCAGCAGTAGAAACTGGCTGTGATGGGCGGGGAAAGCCGAGGCCCGGGAATGTGGAAGCCGCCAGGAAGCCTCGAGGGACAGCAGCGTGGGCTCAGCAGAGGGAGCAGGGCATCCAGTGCTGGATTCCAGACCAATGGCATGGCATCAGCCCCACTGATGGCATCATGGTCTTCCCGCAGCACAACAGCATCCGTGCGTCTCTGGAAATCAAGATCTTGGACAAGGTATCCACTGGGCTCCATGGTGTTGTTCAGCTCCTGGATTGGTTTGAGCTCTCTGACAGCGTCTTGTTGGTGATCAAGTGCCCAGTGCAGTCTCAGGACATCATGGATTTCGTTCTGGTGGTGGGTTCCTGTCTGAGAGGTGGTGCAGGGGCTGTTCTGCCAGGTGCTGGAGGCCGTGCAGCAGCTGTAAGGTCCTGCACCACGACATCAAACCCAAAAACATCCTCCTGGACCTGGCCACCAGATAGACTGAAAGGATGGACTTTGGCTATGGCACCTACCTCCAAGACACAGTCTCCCCACAGTTTAGAGGTGAGACCACCCAGGGCTACTCTCCCACTCCTAATATCTCATGGGCCAAACCTGGATGTGGCCCTGGAGATTCCCCCTTTTGCTACCAGTCACGGGCACACCTATGAGCCACAGAGATCTGCCTGTAATTGACAGAGAGAAAGAAGGAAAGTTCAAGAGCATAATTCCTCCTTCTCCTGCTGCTAAACCAGTTTTCCTCTCCCTCATAAAGATGAAATGCAGTTTTCCTGTGCATTGATGGCAGCTTATCGCACCTGCACAGCTGACAGGCCTTTTCCCCTGCTGCTGTGCTGCGGGCTGATTTAGCAGTGTTATAAATAATAAAGATATTCATCGGAATTGAGTATAATCAAAAATAAGCGATACTTTATTTCATGATCAGGATACGGTCCACGACAGCCACAATTGCAAAGAGCAATGCCGACCCCGGGATCAGCGCCGTGTTAACACGCTACCATCCGAACTCTACCGCACCGGATCCCCCAATGTTCACAAAAACGCTGTGTCAGTCCAGTTTATATACAGCTTTTCCTAGCCAGGAGCAGAGGTCTTGGTCTCCTTTTGTCGTTTTGCATATTCATGTGGTTTTCTTTCTCTGCGTTTTGCTGGGAGATGATGAATTCTGACGAAGGCAGGCTTTGGTTTACTGGAAGCTGGTATTGAGATGTATTTTTTCTGGTTCTGTTATCTTAATCGCGGGTGCTTGTTGGGAGCTCATCGTTTGGGTGTTGCCTGGACGGTTTTGGAGTGAGCCATCTCTGTGGCCACGCCTATTCACCTGTTAATCTGGGCTGTCCTGCTTTTGTTGGCTGTTACAATGTTGTGATGAAGCAATCTGCGTCCTTTTCATCCGTCGTTCTCTTTTCGGTTTCTGAGTTTCCTTTGTTACTTTATTCATACCAAAACTGCTTATTCCGCATTAATTTACAACTATCCACGAATTACATTATATCATATATTGCAGTGGCAACGTCCTCCTTCATCTCAAGTAGCCTTTTCTCCTCCTCCTCCTCCTTCTGTACTTCAGCCAGGAAGTTTTCCCTCTGCGCCAGCCTCTGCTGTGCCTCTGAACTCTGTCGTTCCTGCTTGCTTGCCTGGTGAGGGGAGGAAGACACTTTGTTGGGGGTTGATTTTTTCCCTTTTCTCTCTGTGGAATTTTCCCCATTGTTATGCTAAGAAATTTGTTGGGTAGGACCTAGCATGGGTGGCTAGTGGCAGGAGAAAGGCAGGGGAAAGGGGGGGCGGAGGAAGTGGGGAAAAACTGCGAGATCAGAAGCCAGAACAGGAGATGGGGAGGCACGGGTTCGCTCCCGTTTGCTTGTGGAGTCAGAGGAGGACGACCGCTGCTGCTACCCACCATCCCCCGCCATCCCAATGCTGGGAGCCATCTTTTTTGGCTCTTAGACCACGCACTGCTGCCTTCTCACCTCAGTCTGCTATCTCCAAGCACCCTGCTGAGCACCGGGACCGGCGCTGTGTGCAAAGTCTCTCCTCCATCCCTTTCCCATCCACAGTACTGCCGCCATCACTCCCAGCACCCCTGCAGCTGCATGGGATCTGCCCCTGTCCACCACTGGTAACTGCACCACGGGGAAGGATGCCTGTGGCCGAGAAGGACTGGAACTGGGATCCTGTTCTGTTTGGTTTTAATTTCATAGCTGTTTTTTTTGTTTTCGTTTGCTTTTGTTTTGTTGGGTTTTTTTTTTGTCTTGTTAGATATATTAGCAAAAAACTGTTATCCCTATCCCCATATCTTTGCCTGAGTGTCCCCTGAATTCCAAAATTATAATAATTTTACATTCTCCATTTTAAAGAGAGGCTCCTACCTTTCTTAGCAGCTACTTGTCTTTCAAACCAAGACAAGATCCAGGTGAAGCCCCAGCCAGGCTCCCCAGATAATCAGCAGAACCTTCATGCACCACACAAAGCCCCAACTGAAAATTACACATTAGTCATGGCTTTGTGCCCCCCCCCACAATGCTGTCCTAATCAGAAATTTGGAAGGAGGATCAGCAGATGGGACAAAAGGAGATGTCACATTCCTTTCCCGCAGTCACGGCTGCCTGTTTCCTGGCCCCTCTCTCCTCAACATTTCTGCCTGCTCTCAGAGCTGTGCTCTCAAAGTGCTGAAGTGGTCCCTGCCATCTCCTCTGCTTCCTTCATTACTTTGCTGCAGGGATGCCAGCAATCGGGCTTCAGAAGAAGCTGGAGAGAGGCTCCGCTAATTTGAGAAATGGATGCTGTCCAAAGGAAACAGAAACAAAAGAAACCAATTTAAAAGACACAAAGGAAAAAGGAACCATGATTTTCCAAGCTGACCTTCTAAGAGGCTCAAGCTGGATTCCTCTAGCGCCAGAAACACACAGACACAAGTGGCAGAGTGCAGATGGACTCAGCTCTGGCTTGCAGGAAGAGCAGTGCCTGCCTTGGCATGCCCCCCCTCCTGTGCTGCCTGCCATCTTCCTCCACAGCAGGGGCAGCTAAGGAAGTGGCCCAGTCACCAGCTCCTGTCTGCCACAAAACCTGGCAGCAAAGCTGCAGCAGTTCTCATCGACTTGAGTGGGCCAGGCAGTGCATGGGGCTGGCACAAATCCTGCTCAGCTGTCCCCGTTTGGCTGGCAGAAAGCTCGAAGAGTGGAGCAGGAGGAGCAAGCTGGGTGCCCTGGGATGCTCACAGTCAGCCTCCCACCGCCCCTCTCTTCCCACAGACCAATCGAGAACCGCTTGGCAGGGATTGCTTCTGCTGTGCTCTTCAAGCCCCACTTCAGGCCTTCATCCCCAGCACTACAGTACTTCAGTTCCTTTGCTACCAGGTAAACCTGAATCCACCACCCAAGAGCAAAAGAGGGCCTTGCAAATGACCAGAAGGTGGGAGCTGTCCTCCGGAACGGCGATGAGGATTGGGCTTGCTTAGCCTGCAGAAGGGCAAGCCCTGGGGAGACCTTTCAATATTTGAAGGACTTCTAAGAAAGATGGGGATACATCTATTAGCAGGGCCCATTACAACAGGACAAGAGGGAATGATGCCAAGCTAAAAGAGAGTCCATTCAGATTGCCTCTAAGGAAGAAACTCTTTACCAGGAGAGTGCTGAAATGCTGGCACAGCTTACCCAGAGAGCTGGGAGGTGCCCCACACTTGGCAACATTCAAGGACATGTTGGCTGGGGCTCTAAGCAACCTAACCTACTTGAAGATTCCCTTGCCAGTGGCAGGGAGTTTAGGCTAAATGACCTTCACTGGTCCATTCTAACCTCAACTAGTCCTGGATCCTACTTGGTTTTCATTTGAAAAGCGCCCAGAGAGGAGATTATTATGGGGAAGCCCATCCAATGCCCTGGAGTTTGGCCGAGGAGCAAAGCCTGACAGGGAGCAGCTGTTTGGCTGCAGCCGCTTTGCATTGTACCTGCAGAAGTTCCTCGGCAGAGCCTCGCCTGTGCACATCCATCTGCAGGCAGCAGCCCAGAAATTCACACAAGCCAGAGGGTAGCCTGAGCTTGTGCAGATACGGTGCCCCTCGCTTGCCTATCAGGTATTTGGCCTGAAGTAAATGGAAACACAAGAACTCTGTGTGATCTTTCCACATCCTTAAGTGCTCACCTTGAGCCCATATTTTACGCTGCAGTTTGCAGTGGCAATTTCTTGCCTAGCAGATGGTAAGAGATGAACCTTCCCAACCAGAATAAAAAAGGCCTCAATGCAGCGCCAGCTATTCCAACCTTCAACAGGTCTTGCCTTGGAAGTTTATGTGGGCCCCAGGGACATTTGACAAGTGGGCCTTGGTGGAACCAGTTCCAGCTGTGGGAATGGGATTTTGTCCAATCCCGTTGTGACAGAGCAGTAGAACAGCGGCATCTGAGCGTATTTGCACCTTACCGTGTCCTGGGTTTTCCAAATATAAGGAGCCCTTCCTTTGGCCATTTCTATTCCCACGATGCCAAGGGACCAGGTGTCCACTTTGGGGCCGTATGGCTCTCCTCTCACAACCTCGGGCGCCATCCAGCAGGTGGTCCCGACCATCGACCTCCGTTTGCTGCGCTCAGGGACGAGCACAGCACAGAGGCCAAAATCAGCTGAGGAGAAAAACAAACACTGCTTCAAGGAGGAAACCAAGGAAAAGAGTTCCTCTCTCTAAGTCTCAGAATGCAGTGCGGAATCCAGCTGCAAAAGCAGCTGTGCTCTCCTTCCTCAGGGCTGCAGCCAAGGACATGGGCAACTGTCCACTTAGCAACACCCCGCCCCCCCACTATTCACACCGTGGCTTTTCTTCATTCACCTGGTGGTTTACACTGTAACTCCCTCCTTCCGGAAGGAGCACAAAGCACAAAGCAAAGCTACTCTTGACACCTTGTTTCCTTTCTAGACCTCTCAGCACCTTGCAGCTGCGTCCTGAGCTTGCAGCAGTGCCCTGTGCACTCTCACCAGCACCACTGCCGGGCACCTGGCAGCCACTCAAAAGCAGCCCCACATTGCCTCCCCGGGGAGCGGCTCCTGAGCAGGAACACCCACCTAACTTGACGGAGCCGTCCCGGCCCAGAAGGATGTTGCTGCTTTTGATGTCTCTGTGGATCACCTGGTTGGCATGAAGGAAAGCCAGGCCTTGCAGGCACTGAGAGAGAAAAAAGAAAGAGGAGGACAAAAGTTGGCCTGATCCGACGTCATCACACGCTTTAAAGGAAACTGCTCCTGAAGATTGACAGATGTCACAGGAACAGTGAGTGCTGCCAAGAGGAAGAGCTTGCCGCTGCATCCCTAGGAGAGCAGCATCTTTCCAAGGGAAGGCACATTCCTTTCTGAGGGGGAAACATCAGTCGTTGCAGGAGACTGTGCCCTGCAAAGCCAGTGCAATGACTGCTGCTACAGCGAATGCGCTCTCCCCATCCTGAGGACAAGCAACGGTTTTCCAAAAAAGGAAAAGTCCCTGCCTCAGGTACCAAGGGGATCATTGTCGGGCGGGAGACCACAGGACGAGGGTCGAAGTAGCTCATGTGTCAGTTTTCAGCAGCAAGCAGCATGGTGGGTGCCATGCCATCCTTTGAAGCTGAGACCTGTGATAGCAGAGTCTCTCTTTGCCTTTGCTGTTGGTTTAAAACTGGCACATCCAGAAGCTTTCTGCATTCAGTTCTTTGCAATTACAGGCAGAAAATGAAAATGAAGAAGAGACAGAGCTCAACACCAGTAGATAAGAGAAATTAGCAGACTATAGTAAGGGCAGGGACACCGGCAGGCAGTGCAGTGCAGATGCTCGCTCTTCTCTGAACAATAAGAGCAGCACAGAAAGCAAGCTCTGAACACGGAATCACTCACTTAGCAGCGCTTTCAAAGGACGAGCCTGTCCAAGGCATCCAAAGTACAAGCAGGATCCCTTACCTCCCGACAGACAGTTGCTATGTGTCCTACAACCATCCTTTTCTGGCTCACCACTGCAGCTAAAGAGCCTCCGTCCATGTACTCCAGCACCAGCCAGACATCCCCATTTTCCAGGTAGCTGGAAGATGAAAACAACAGCGTGGGGCTGAATGTGCACAGTTAAATTGCTGCACCGAAGAAATGCCTACAGTAGAGTTTTGTTTCCAGGTCACACGTAAATGAGGATGGAATGAAATGAAGACACGCTCCACCTAGACTATCCAGTGCTTGCAATCTGTGCCGTCTCAATGAGGAACGCACATCCGCACAGAAGGAGACGGCTCAGGTGGCAAGCAGGGAAAAAAGTCACTTTTGCCATGGCAAAGATAAATCTGGAAGCAGACACATCCCAGCAGCTGCTTCATCATCTTCATACACAAATCCCACCATTAATTCCAGCAACGAGGAGACACGGTTTTCACAGCTTTTACCCACGATACGGGGGTGTGCAGCAATGCCAACACCCTTTGGAAAACCTTGCATAGAGGACAGTCACAAACAGGAAAAACCATTTCAAACCTGGCAAATGATGTTTCTCTTAGCCTAGTCTTTTGGCATGCAAGGCAATGGAAAATAGTGAAAACAGTGCATGGGAAATCATTTCTGTGTTGGTTTCCCAGACCTCCTCCTCCTCCAACATCCGGAAAAAATCACACCCCGAAACAGCAAAAGAACATGCAGCGAGTGAACGTGCAAGCTGCTGGCTCAGTAAGAGAGCCACGCTTCTGAGGACCATCTTCAAGCTGTCTCTTGCAGGACCCACGAATGAGGACAAAATGCAATCTCCTCCTATGCCTGCTACAGGAGTGGACTGATGTTCGTAGAAAGATCAATTTTCTGCCAGTGAGTAAAGAGCTTTTAAACCTCTGCCTTGCAAGTATGGAAACGAACATTGCCAGAAAAAGACCAGAACTACTTACCTTTCTAGGTAGGTAACAATATTGGGGTTCTTCTTTTCCCTTATCACCAGCAGTTCTTTTAAAACCTCCTCGCAGCCCTGGTGCTGGAGATCAATTTGCTTTACGGCCACCTACAACCGTGTTGGGAGCCGTTAGGAACAGACATTACAAGAGCCTCTTTCTCCACACGCTGGCGAGCCAGGACGCCTTGTGCCCTCAGTTGAAAGGGACTCTCAACATCAACCACAAAGCAACAACAACACTCTCTGCACACACAGAATTCTCAAATGGCCCTTGTTTATCACCACTATTCTCATTTACACACGTTTTGTGAGTCAAAAGCAATTTTCCTCAATTTTGCTCTTTGCTCTGTTGTGAAAAGAAATGGAAACCACTGAAAATACATTAGCATTTCTAGGGGCTTTGAGCAGCGTTTCAGAAACTGCTGCCATTCTTGACTGTGCACCAAAGCGCACGTATACATTAGGGACAAAATGCTGTCCAAAAAGAACTCCAAGACGACTCAAAATAGAGTTACAATCCTAGCACATCCTAACTTCTTCCGTTTGCATTTTGCATCACTGAAGAACATTCTTGTCACAGTTTAAACTTGTAGTTCTTTAGTGGATTTAAAAAGGAAGAACCCTTTCTGTGGTACACTATGGACACACCCCAGGGTATAAGCGGGCTTTAGGCCTTTTGGACGCCTTATAGACCTCCCTCCAAGTGCGGTTCCTGAGCACAGCACTGTAGGTGGATAAAGCAATTACCAGGACGATGGAGTTGTGTTTGCTGAGAGGCAGAAATGAGAATTCACGACTTTCAACTTTTAGCCCCAAAGAGCACTGGGACTCTCCAAAACACCCCTATTTGTACTGTGCAGTACAAACAGCATCTCTGTAATGGGATGTCACCGACACAGGACCAACACAAGGCTGTGTTCTTTAAGGCTCTTCATCAGCTTTTTCTCATCGATCTCTGTGTGTGTAGGTTGGGGTGTGTGCGTGTGTGTGTGTGTGTGAGTGTGTGCGTGTGTACCAGGTTCCTTAGGTGTGAAAAGCAAAAGTGCTCCCCAGACAAGATCTCTCTTTCTTTAGGTCTTGCATTATATTTTCCAACTGAACCATGTGATATAAAACAATGGGAAATGCTATTTGTGTCTGAACCTCGGCTAAAGAGGAATTGGGCCAGAATGATGGCTGTTGCCAGCAGCTAATCTATGCATATTTATCCTGTAAATCCAAGCAGGTGTGTCCTTCTCTGAAAGATACCACTGCCATCCTTGCACTCATTCAGGCAGGTAGGAAGGACAAAGTCTCTTCAAAATGCAGCGACAGCCTTGGCTGCCAAGACAGGCAGCCCACAGCTCTGGCCACAGATAACATCACAAGGGAAAAGCACTCAAGGGTTGCAAAATATTCATGGGCTGTTGGCACTTACCGCTCGTCCTGTGGCAGCTTCAAAGGCCTTATAAACGGTTCCAAAACTCCTAGAAACAGAACAGCGGCAAAAACAGAGAAGCGATTGAGTGCTGAGGAGCAAAAGGCTGCCCAGGCAGGAGCACTCTGCTGCCTGCATTGTTTTGCAAACACAAGAGTTCATCTATTCTTTAGCTAAAAGCACAGCAGCCCAGCAGCCCTCTGCCACGCAGCATGCACAAGAGATAAGCGGATCCAAAAGGAAGACAAAGGGCTGCGACAAATCCCAAATGTACACACTAGATTATGGAGGCAGGGGTTTTCTTTGCCTTTTTTTTCTGTCTGTGCCTGTCTCGAGCCTTTCTAGGCACTGAAACACACAGTCTTGTTGGGCCTTCTCACCACTCTCTTTTGATTCTCTCTACAAAACTCAGGCAACGCAACGCAGCCTTTCTTCTTGTCCTGACGGCTGAATATTGTTTTCCGCAAAATAATGTAAAGAAATACTACTGAGAGCTCTTATCTGACACCTATCATGTGGGAAGCTGCTCTCATGAGTTTTTTCTTCCTGAATCAGTGTGGCCGTAGTACTTTGAATCATACAAAACCATATCTCCTCAGAAAATAAGCAAACTGGTGCCATGCACTCGAGGAACAGGAGGGCTTCCAGGTCCTGCTCCTTGAGGCAGGCAAGACATTGTCAGCATCCAGTTCTCTTTGATGATGCCCAGTGGTCAGTACTGAGACAGAGACAATCTAAAGCCAGGGTCCGAAGATGCCTGCAGCTTGCCTGACTTCCCACTTGATATTACACCAGCAAAACAGCTGGCCCATGGTTCTGTAGAAGTAAGTGTGGCTGCACTCACCCACTGCCAATAACTTCCCATCCGGTGTATTCCTTTTCCAGATTCCCCATGCTCACAACATGCCCTGAAAGAAAACAAATGCAAGAAGCAAACTTCAAAACAGAGTTCCTGACTTCCAGGAGATCTCAAACGCAGCTCCACTCTCTGGAACTATGAGCAATTTATGGTCACTTGGCTAACAACCATGGCAACAACGACAACGACAACAAGAGCCCCAGCAAGACAGGCAGCTCTGTAGCACACGTGGCCTGCATGGAGTCAGGTTCCCCACACTCCTTTGACGGGTTACCTTGAGAAAAAACTAAGCCCGTGGAGACACCATCCCAGTGAACAGAGATCAGAAAAGAACAGGCACCCAGGCAACTGGTTGTCATCTATAAAACGGGAAGGAGAGCTGAAAAATCATGAGTCTTCCCTTTCTCGGGAATAAATACTCTCTTGTGAGATTCAGCCAAAGGTTTCATACTCGCAAAGATTAAAGGCACCCTGGGATCTGGGATGGATTTTTATCACCAGCTGCTTTCAGCTGAGCAAATAGAATATTGAGGAGTGGTTTCTAGGAGAGGAGAGGGCCTTCTCTACCTCTCAGCACTTTGCCTAAAAAATGCCTTGACATATTCAAAGAACAGCAGCTCATATAAATCCAAGAGCTGTGGCTGTAAGAATTGGGATCCCCTTCATTTATGAGCAGGCTAAGTTCTGAAGACAATTTTGCCCATTCCCCCTGTACTGAAGAACTACACAGCTCGTCTTCAGCCTGAGGTGCAGCACTCACTAGCCCTGCACTCGGCCGTAGAACACGTGCCCCATCGTCCCAAATGGGCACAGCTGAGACGGGTGACAAGGACAGGGCCGCTCCACAGGCGCTGCCATGACACAGACAGCTGCCCAAATGAGATGCTGATCCTTCCACCAGTCCAGGCAAAGCTGCAGCAATGGGCTGGCAGCTGAAATCTCACAGCTAAGGAAGGCTCCAGCCTCTGCACTCACATCAGCCATCAGTGGCAGGGCACGTATGACAAAAAGGCTGCCTAAGCCCACACATGGGCACTGACAACCACTGGGAAGAAGCCAGAGCCAGAGCGAGCTCCCTTACGAGATGTTGACCCCACTCAAGACAGAATATGATTGTCTCTGTGTTCAGACACATGGAGGAAGAGATCAATCCACCTTTTGTCCCAACGGCTGATGGCAGACACTGAGTAAAACGGGCTGTGTTCTGTACCTGACCAGGTAATCTGGGACAGCACAGCGCTGGCAGTTATTAGCGGTTCCGAGAAGCAGCTTTGTTGGTTGTACTGCAGAGTCACCAAGGCCCCGGTGTGCTTTCCTAGAGTATGATCTGTGCTGGGATTCAGGCCGCTGCATACTATTCCAAGAGCATTCACGGGCTGGGCATTAGCCGTGACAAAGTGCCCATGGCCGGAGGGACATGCAGCAGAGGGGCTGCAAGCTTGCTCCTGACAATTGCCTGCAAGGCAGTTTCATCTGACCATGCCACATAGATGAGTCTCTTTGATGCATTTCCTAAGCATGCAACGAACATATCAAAGAGGGACTGTAAAAAAAGGACCGTGCTTTTCTTCCTTTGCTGCACTTGACAAAGACCTCTTCTGTGGCAATCCTTACAATTCAGAAATCCTTCATTCTTAAATTCCTTGAAACCCTTAAAAGGCCTCAGAAACAGCAGAACTGCAAGTAGAGCTAAGCAGTAATCAGCAGAAAAGTTATATGAAAAGTAGAAAGAAAGGATAACTAGAACAATGGTCATTGTATTAACGCTTGGCTGAAAGAACTCTTTAAGCTTCAGAAAATTGTATCTAGCAAAATATCAGCAAGGTCTAAGCTTAATATTGGAGCTCTGTGCATTGTATTCTAAGGCTTACAAGTGGGTATTGTATTCAAAGTAAGCAAGCATTGCTCAACCAAAGGTACAGGTACTGATAGTGGTTAGATGCAACTACTGTCAATACGCTTCTGCTTTTTGTGACTGGTCAAGAAACTTTCAAAGGCCGTTGTAACATCACGTCCTGCGGCTGCTGCCGAGGACATGAGGTGCTGACATCTTCCCGTTGTGCCACCTGTGCAATCAGACTAATGCTTGAAAGAAAACAAAACAGCTCGAGATGCGTTCCACAGCAGGCCCGTCCCGTTCATGCTTCTGTGCTTAAATCCCTAACCAACACTCTTTTGGGGTCTACTGAAATAACCTCTTCCTCTCTTATTTGTGCTGTTACCTGATGTTCTTTTCAAGGAGGTCGGACTAACCAAAAGGTAGAATTCCTATCAAAATGAGCTGTAGAAGGAATTGTAGAAGGACTAACGGTCATAAACCCAACACCAGGGTGAAACCAGCCCCACAGCCAATCGATTCCTCTGAAGTATTCTGTCTGCAATGACTGGTGACAAGTCAGGACTTGAAGGGCCATCTAGGAAGCCAGCTATTCTGATCCATTTGGCCAGACTAGCACACAAGCATTCACTGCGGCATTTGCTGCTGCTCGGGAAACACTCCCCCCGCTTTTGCTTTTGCTGCATAGGGAAGCACAGGCAAAGCCCAGCCTCTCCCAGCTGCCCTCAGAGGCAAAAGGAACGCCCCAAGTGCTCCCTGGCTGCCTCCAAGCACAACAACAGCTTCTCTAGGGAGTCCAAAATGTCTGTGTGACACCAAAGTGAGGAGGAACACGTGGTCCAGCTCATGCTGAGGCACACACACAACCCACTGCCCAGTCGCACAAGAAATGCACAGGACGTACTCAGCAGCTCCAGGCACTGCTCCTCTCTCTCCTGGCGCAGCCGCTCTTCCTCCTGGCTTGAGCTGGGCGAGCTGCTGGTGCTCGGGTTTTCAGGCTGTGGAGAGGAGGCTTCTCTGGAGGATGCTGCTGCAGCGGCAGCTTCCATGGCATGGCCCGCATCCATCTGGGACAAAGAAAGGTGTTTGTGTCAGGACGGTGGCTGGAAGAGTTGCCCCAGGCTGCGCATTTCAAAAGCAAGCCCTTAGGAACAACACTTGTGTTAGGCTGCAAGCTGAGCTCTCAACTCTTGCACCTCAAGTCAAACCCCGCCAAGCAGCAGGAGACTCCAGCTTGTCACAGCCAGCCATGTTAGAGACTGTGAAAGGGAAAGAGCAACTTTACATTTCACCCCCTTCTGAGGTCTGCATTCACCACAGATGGAGACAACTTGTGCAGAAGCTGCGTGGGCCGCCATGTTCACCTGAACAAAGCCCTCAAAAAACAAAGCGAGCACTAAGAGGCACAGCAGAAATACATTCAGAGGGTTTCTGGCCACTGGCCACAGCACTAGCCCCGCTGGCCAGGGCAGCAGCTGAGGTTCAGCGGCCCCAGCCAGTGTCCTTCTGATCAGCTGTGATGGACACCACAGAGCATGGCAGCCAGAGTCATTGCCCCCATCCACCTGCTGCTTTGCAGGGGAAAGGTGAGGAGACAGCACTTGTTGCGGGAATGCAGTGCCTACTGCCCTCCACTCACCTGCTTTTCTTCAGCCAGCCTGTACTGCAGCTGCATCTCTTGCATCCTTTCCCTGTCTTTTTTGTGCCTCTTCTCCATTGCCTTCATCTTCCTTTGAGCATCCTGCAGCTCTGCTTTGAAATTCTGTCAAGAAGAATCTTACTGGCTCCTGCCGTCATGCTCAAGTTTCTCCTGTTCCACTCTCAAAAGCACTTCCGTTCAGCCACATACTTCTTTATCCAGCTCTAACCCTTCCATGCTAACTCTTCTTCCTGCTGCTCACCGCTGGAGCCTGCCAGGCTCTGTGCTTCCAGTGCCTGCAGTAGGCCTTGCCCCCCTTTCCTGAGGTCGCCAGTTCTTGCCCCTCTTGCTGCCCTTCCCTCTGCTACCTGGCTAGTCGGGCTCACCTGCCCATTCTCTTGCTCCTCTTCCAGCTCCAGTCTCAGGCACTCCACCTGCTGCTGGCTTTGCTTTAGCTTTTGCTGCAGCTGGCGCACCTTGCAGAAGAGCTCATTTTTCTTGCACTGGAGCTGCACAGAAACGAAGAGAAGTCAGCTTTAAACTTGCCACACACCACTTGTGTGGCAGCCAAGACTCTTGACTGGCTCTGCTTTCTAGCTTTTCTTATTCAGGTTGCATGATGGCAACTCCCTGCCTCATCTTCAGCAGGCTTTTCTCCTGCTCCCTCTGTACCTCTGCCAGGGACTTTTCCCGTTGCTCCAGCAGCTCCTGTGCCTCCAACTGCTGCTGTTCAAGCTCGCTCTCCTGATGAGAGGAAGAAGACACTTCCAGATGAAGTCCCAGCCAAGCTCCCCAAAGAAAAAAATGGAAGCTTCATCCCTCCCACAACCCCCCACCTGAAGAGAGCACAGTAGTGACTTTGTGCCCTCCAGCACTCGTGTCCCAACAAGAAACTTAAGAGGAAGGTCAGCAGGTGGAAGGAAAGGAGACGCCGCCTTCCTTCCCCACCCCACTCTGTTGGCTGGCTGTTTCCTGGCCCCTCTCTCCTCAGCATTTCTCTTCTCAGATGTTCTCTGCTCCAATTCCCCGTGTCCTTTGATCAAGGAAAAGCTGCAGCTGCACTGCAGGCTGAGGATGAGGCCAGCAGCCCCATGCCCTAGTCACAAGTCAGGCCACCAGCTGAAATGCCAGCAACATGTGGCCTGTTGCATACCCTTCAAGGCTAAAGGGAGGAGCTCTGTCCACCGTGGAAGGATAGAAAGCAAGGGAACCAGTTGCTGGGACTGCAGTTGGCAGCAAGGTCAGCAGTCTGCTACATGGCATGAGGGTGTGGGGAAGATCCTGCCCCTTTGCGGCCATGCTTTGGGTGGTGATCACGCAGCCTCCTGGGACACTTGGCTTATGCCCGTCCTGAAACCGTGGCTGCATTTCCTGTCCTGGCACCGGCCTCTGGGGCTTCTCAGGGTCTCAAGTACGAGCCCTTGTAGCCCTCTGCTGCCTGGCCCAGCAACACGTAGCCAACAGCACAGGCTTGCGGCCGTGCCACATACTCGGGCTGCTCTTCTGCTAAGCCAGCCCACCAAGCTTGCATGAGAAATACTCAAGCGTATTGTTTCCTACCAGTTTTTTCAGGAGCTTCCTCTTGTCCTCTTCCTGAGCACACTGCCAGAGTCGCAGAGCCTTGCTGCACTGCTCTTCTGCCCAGCGCAGCTCTTGAGCCATCTTTTCACATTGCTGCTTGCTGAAAGATCTTACAGCTTGCAGCTCACGCCGAAGGCCCTTCACGTCCGCTGCAAACATGACAAACGGCAACAGTCAGACACTACACAGGCAGAGGACTCGGCTGACCTTAAGCCCTTTCACTTTCAGCAAAGGAGGGACCTGCCCCCAGCTCCTTCACTCCTGGGAAGCTCTGCGGACAGAGCTGGCTTCAGAGCAACTGCACCAGGCAGGAAGATCACCAGAAACAAAGTGCACGAGCCTCTCACCCAGGATCACCTCCTTGGCCTGCGCGGCTGAGCGAACTTGGCCTTCCAGACGGCTCCTGGCCATCTCCAGCTCTGACACGTGCTGCTGAGCCTCCAGCAGGCTGCACTGCAGGCTCTCCTTCTCTGACCTACGAGGTGTGAAGATGAAGAGCAATTGTTCCTGGCAGGAACACTGGGGCAGGTTTTCCGGGAAGGTGTGCCTTAAGATTCCCACACTTGAGTATGGAAAATGGCTTGCATGGAAACTTAGATACAGCAAGACTATTTCTACCACTTCAAATGGCAAAGCAGGCCCCTCCAGGTGATTGGCCAGCCTTTCCTCATGACCTAGCCCAGCACAGAAAGCCCAGCTGAGTTTGATCTCAGCAGCCAAAGCTCCAATTGCTCTTGTCTGACATATCCCATATGGGTGGCTGTGCCCTCAAAGTCTCTACTAATGAGCAAAAGCCCAGCCTCTGCTCACAGCCCTGAGCTCATCAGCACTTCCAAGTCACTCTGCAGCTGGACAGAATGTACGTAGAGATACTTTGTTTGCCAGACACTCTGGAAGTAAAAGGGACTAAAGGAATGCACCAAACCATATATGAAAGCTCCCTCCTGCTTCTAGCATCATGAGTAAGAAACCAGAACCAGGTTTTTATCTGAACAAGAACTGTCTCACAGGTGGGACAGGTATCCTGTCATTTAAACTACTGGAATGTCACGAACAAGAACACTTGCTACATTTATTTGTGGCTAACTAAGGCAGCAGTGCCCAAATGCCTTGGCACTCTTTAGAAAGGAAGAGGAAGCAGCCAAAGGGATCTTGACAGGTTACAGAGGTGGGTGGACAAATGAGCAAGAATCAGTGCTCAGCAAGAATCCCCAGAGACTCTCAAGAAGGCTGAAGACCTTTCCCTTCTCCTGCTGCTGCTCCTGCTGTTGCTGCTGCTGCTGATGCTGCTTGTAAGCAACTATAAGTCCTGCACTGCACTTCACAAGAGTTAGCTCAGAAAGGTCTCAAGATTTTCAGCTGGACCCTCCAGCTTCACCCAAAGCACCGGCATCCTACTTGCAACATTCCCATGGAAGAGCCTTGAATTGTGAAAATCCCATGTCGGACTACTTTGCGAGGAAAGACCGATGTTCAGAGTCACCAAAGGAGAAACCAAAAGCAGAGGAAAACTTCTGCCTTCAGCAAACATCTGCACAGTTTCCCTGGAAACCAATTCAGTGCCAAGTTGGCTTGCTTTGCATTTGTCAGGGGAATGTGCAAAGGGTCCCAAGCCAGTGCCCCAAAAGGCTTTGAGAGCCTGAGCGGTCACAGAAACAACATTCAGCACACAGTATCCATTTCTGGTTTTTCTCGTGTCTCGTCACCTCTCTGTCTGAGAAACAGTTGGAAAGCACACAGGAGGCACTAAATCCTGACATAATGCTTACCACCTTTGGAATTACAGACCTTCAATCATGTCCCACCCAGCATCTCCTCCTGCCTTTACCTGGCCTCTACCAGCTGCTCGGAAAGGCCTCGTAGGTCCCGCTCTGTGGCTGCCAGTCGGGCTTCCAGGGCCGCGTTCTCTTGTGCCAGCAGCGCCTTGTCTCTGCACACCTGGGACAGGATGTGCCCTTGGCGAGACAACTCCTGCAGCAGCCTCTCCAGAACCCTGGGGGCTGGCTGCTGTGGGCGGCAAACCTGGAAGCAGAGGGGACCAGTTTTGTAGAGAAACAACAACAACAACAAGACATTCTCGGTCTTAGCTTGCTGCCAGAAGAAGCATTTGAGGCAGTCTTGCTAGGACAACACCCTCTCGCAGAGATGCTGCCTAGGAATAAGGTGAGCATACCTTTGGCACTGACTCTTCCTTCAGCTGATCCCTGCGAGGCTGCGATTGCTCTGCTGGCTCTGCCGCCACTTCAAATGCCCTCTCTAGTGAGGAGTGGCACTTCCTCTCAAATGCGGCCAACTCCTTCCGTCTACAACAAGGAGACAGACAAGCAAACCATTAATAGCAACACAGTCTCCTTGCAAATGCAGGACTACATACCATGTCCCACGTAGGGCACTCTCAGGGACTTCCAACAGCCCTCTAGTTGCACCTCAAGAGAATGCTGCACTTCCCTCCCTAGACCAGCATCTCTCTTTGTCATTCGTGCAGGTGACAGAGTCACCAGTGAGAAAGCCAAACAAGCTTCCAGAAGCCACAAAACCCTTCCAGAAAGCTCAGCTTCTCTCAGCTTAACAGCTTCCTGCCTGCTAGGTCTTACACTCCTCTCTGATAGAGTGCATATCAGACTTGCAAAAATTCTTCTTTGGCTAAGACATCCTTGGGAAGTCTAGATGAGTACTGCAACAATTCCTCTTGCTTTCAGTAGTGCACCAAGGAAAGAGCCCTCAAGCTATAGCTTGGAGAGGAGGTGGATATGAATTTCCAATCCCATAATCAAAGCATGCCATGATGGTTTGGGCTGGCAGGGGCTGCAGGAAGCTTCTAGCCCAGTCTTCAGCTCCAAGCCCTTGGGGTCAGCTATGGTGTCTGGACAGCCTGCTCCAGGCTCCGTCCAGCGCAGTTTTCCAAATTTCCAGAGGTGGAATCTGCACAAGCTCTCTGACAAGCTTCTTCTGCTGCATTAATGCCTCTGAGGTTCTATGCTTCTCCTGAGGCCCAGCCTGAACCTCCCTTCCTTCTACCCTGCTCCAGTTCAGAATGCTTTTTGGCAAGGTTTGACAAGTGAGTCCCAGGAGGCAGCAACCAGACCTGCCCAAGAGGTGCCTTCCCTTTGCTGTGCTGAGCAAGTCAAATGATGAGAAAGCCAAATTTGTTCTTTGGCGCTGGGCCTCCTAAAGGCCAGCAATGCCCAGCCCTACCCAGAGAAAAGAGAGAAAGCTTAGCACACACCTGAACTGCCGGGCCCTGCGCACTCTATCCATGCTTTCCTGCCACTCGGCTTTTCCTGCCTGGGCCGAGGAATCCTGACAGGCAAGAAGCTCTCCTGTTGGCGCCTGCAAGGAATGGGCAGGGAAAAAGCACAAACAAGACATAAGGACTCCTGAGAGCTGGGAGAGGCAGGAAGTGCACACACGGCTCACCTGAAGGCAGAAGCTGTTGTGTGGGGGTGTTGATGGGAGTAACTGAATAACTCTTGAGGTGCTATGAAGTGTCTGAATAGAAGCAGGGAACATTTCCCTGCTCAGCTCTGCTCAACTGGCTTTCCCTCAGGATTTCAACCACAGGGGAGCACGCAGCAGGAACTGCGTTCCAGCCCTTCAGAGATAGACCTTGTCTCTGCCATGCAGAGCACCTCAGAATTCTGACCCAAGTAAACTTGGGGCATGCCAGAGTTAAGGGTGTCATCGACGCAGTGACTGTAGCTAGCTAGACAGTGTGTGGAGGGGGGAGCTCCCTGCAGGCAGCAATGGCTCTTCTGTACCCCACAAGGCTGTGAACTGTGCCTTGGCTCTGCTCTCTCCGCTGACAACACAGAGGCTGCACTGACACCGTGCACAGCGGGGCTCACTTTCACACCAGTAGCACTAAAGGACAGCATGCTACTGCTTGTCGAACACCAAGGTAAGTTCACAGTCCCTGTCAGAATGCCAGGAAAATGATGTCTGCATCTGAAAGTTCAGATCCCATTTGCCACGTGTCAGTGGCTGGGCTGAAGTGCTGCATCATGGCAGGACTCCAGCCCCAGCATCTTCAGCCACAAACGGCAAGTGCTGCCTGATCAGAAACCTGCAGCTCTGCACTGCACCAAAGCTTTGCAGTGTACCAACCAAAGCTGCCACTTACAGGTTCAGCATGCTCCGGATCTGGACTGACAGCCCATGGATATTTGTTGTCCTTTGCCTCCCCTTCAGCCTCTGGAGGAAGAGAGCGAGCCCGAGGAGGTTCTGCTGCTGGTGTGGTGCTCTGCAGACAGACAGCAGTGTGAGGGACAGGGAGTAACCTGTCATTTAGAACCTTCTTTCTCCTGAGCCCTATCCCTAGCCGTCGTAAGGAGAAGTCATGAATTTGGATTCAAGTGCGACACTCAGTCATTAAAACTCAGATCAGGAGGGGTGATGAGATTCATTTTTGGACAGGACTGCATATGCTTCTGAAGGAGATATCTCAGCCTGGCTACAATCAGCCTGCAGCGTCCTGTCTGCAAAAGCTGACTTTCATTAGTTAAAATGTCTTCAATGGAAGAGGAGGAAACTGATGGAATCTTGGTGGTAGTGCTCACACAGACATTGACGTGAACTAACTTTCTTTCTTTCTTTCTTTCTTTCTTTCTTTCTTTCTTTCTTTCTTTCTTTCTTTCTTTCTTTCTTTCTTTCTTTCTTTCTTTCTTTCTTTCTTTCTCTCTCTCTCTCTCTCTTTCTTTCTTTCTTTCTTTCTTTCTTTCCTTCTTTCCTTCTTTCCTTCTTTCTTTCCTTCTTTCCTTCTTTCCTTCTTTCTTTCTTTCTTCAACAGGCCAAGCCCACAGCTTACTCCACAATTCTCAGCCACCAGCATTGTCACGGGTGCCCAGACCACTCACCAAAACATGGACTTGAGTCCTTCCACGTCTCAGGCGACCTGCCAGGGGAGAGGGAAAAGGAACCAGGTGCTCTTAGAAACTCTCTGTGCACAGGAATCCCACAGAACAAGGCCACCCAAGCATACAGCATTTCTCTTGCACACCATCGCTCCACGAGCAACACTCCTTTTGCACAGCAAGCAAGGGTATGGGGCAATACCCTAGGCTGTGTCTACCTGTTGCTTGGCCTTGCCACTAAGGAACAAGATAACTGGCTGAGAAAATGCAGATTGTTCCTTAGCAGTCAGTGCCTACATTGTAGCTCATTGTCAACCCTACAGCCGAAGCTGCTTTTTTCTCCTCTCTTTTTCCTGGACAGTTTTAAATCATTTTTGTGAAGTGTATGCCGTATTTCCCACACGCTTGCTGTCAACAATTCCCCAGAAAAGCTTCCCCAAACCCCTGTTAGCACGTGCCGTTCTCTTCAGACACAGCACAGGCCCAGCTCCGGGGTTCAGGAGGACACACAAACTGCTCGGCACTTTGCCCTTCAGCGCAAAGCCAATCGCTCTTGTAGCACGCACAGAGGGTGCAGTTAGACAGGCACATCCTTTAAGGATGGAATGCAGAAAAAAGGTGCTTTCCCTCGGTTCTGGAGAGAACCGCAGAGTTTTTAGAAAGATGCCTCCAAAGCTCTCCCAGTCTGTATTTTGGAAGTTGCCCACACCCTGCTGGGCAGGAGACACCCCCTTCTTCCTGCTGAAGCCCTTGGCAGGAGCTTTAGCAAACATATGGCATTTTTATGGCACTTTTGTTTCAATGTGCCGCCCGAAGGGAAAAAACTTCTACTTACGTCTCAGACCATTAAAAATTTGGCGGGATGACACCGAGGAAAAAGCCCTGCCAACTGCTCTACGGACTTGCTCCATCATTTCAGCAGGGCTGCTCAAGTCCGTGGACCGGGAAACAAAACACAAAAACGGGAAAGAAATCCTCTTGCACAAGTCCCCGGACTGTGCAAGGAAAAGAGGAAAAAAAGACAAAAGGATGCCTGTGTGAGTCTGCAGACTCGTACAAGAGCAGGCAAAAAAAAAAGACTCCCTTTTCAGGGCACACACTACTGCCGGAGAACACCTCAAGAGAGGATCCTCCTGCAATGAGCACGCCAGGAGCTGCTCTGAAGGCTGATGCCTTGTGTGCATCAGGGCAACCTGCAGCTGACAATGCTGTGACGTGGCAGCCCTCCGCTGACATCACAATAGCGTCGCTCTAGGTTACTCTGTGAATTTGTGCCTAGCGACCGAACCTCCTCCACAGCTAAGACAAAAGAGAAGCCCAGAAAGTTCTCCTCTGTGCCGAGGCAGCACAAAACCCTCTTGCAGTCCATAAGCCATAGCTCAAAGGATCCAAGAGGAAAGCAAAACAGACACCAAGCACACACAGCCACTACTTTGGCCACCAATGCCTCTGACTAAACTAAGAACACTTGCTTAAATACTATGGATGAAATCACGCTATGCTAATATCCCAGACAGTTCCCTACGTTGGAATGCCTGTCATTCCCACTCCCTTACTGCAGGGCTAACATCAGCCACCAAGTGAAGGACTTGCTGAAGGAAGAAGGAAAACCTTAGTGCAGAAAAACAGCCAAATAACAAACCACCCATATGTGTTTGCCTAACACTGGAGCAGCATTTGTGTTGTCCATATGGCAAGGACTGCGCAGGGCTGTGCCCATGTCCTGTGCATAGCAGGGGGTGCCCTTGGAGTGGCCCTCACCGTGTGGGTGCAGCCATGGGCGCATTTGCCCGTTCCCTCCACTTCCACCAGCTCCCAAGCCAGCTCTTCTCTTGACAATGTTCTCTGTCCAACACTAAGGCACTCCTGAGGCCTTTGCAGAAACCCACTCCCTTGGGCTTGTGGGAAACCTGCAAGGTCAGATTCCTCCATGGATGTGGCTTTTCAATCTCTGTCCTGCCCATGGTGGATATGGATGCGTGCTGCGTAGTGCTCTGTTTTTCAGTCCTTTGCTGCACTCTCATTTCTGGCCTGCAGGAGCCGAGTAGATTGATCCCCGTTTTCCTCAGCTAACTTGGTCTCTTCTTTTATGGACCGCATAGCTCACAGAACTGCAAACTCCATGGCTGCTGGGGAGAGTTGCAAGCAGCATACATGGCAAATGATACAAAGTGCAGGTTCTGTGGAATTCTCCTGCGTCATTTTCTTCTAGACCTTCTCATAATGTGCCACAGCAAGGAGCAAACAGGTGCCAGTGCCGTGGGTAACTGCAGAAGGCCGCAGGTCAAGAACAGGAGTTTAGCCCATGGCTACAGGAAGCAGAGGAATTTGCAAGGCAGGTGAGTGCTTGAGATGCTGGAGGCCTGCCAAGCTGCCTGCTCTTGTCTTGCTCCTGAAATCCTGAACTTCAGTGCTCTTGACAACAACACTTGGGCCAAAATCCAGCATTTCTTAGAGAGATTGGCATCTGCTGAGGAACGGCTTACACTGCTCATCTTTATGACAATTAACCCAGGCCAGGGTTTAGAAAGGACGGACCTAAGTGAGTCTTTGGAGTTTCCTGGAAGGAACAAAGCCTTGTGACAGCAAGCAGCATTCCCAGGCCTGCAATGGCAAGGTCCTGGGCATGAAGGTATGGGGCACAGAGTGCCCTCATGCCCTATTTCTGCGTCTTTCTGGGAAGCTGAGGAATATTGCCTCCACCTGTGAGGAGCTCAGCCTGGGAAGTGACACTCCCCTTCTGGTTTGGGTTTTCTCTTTTTTTATTGTGGTCGGCAGCTCTTTGTAACATGAGGCAAGCCTACCGCCAGCCTGGCTGATTGGAGCCTGCCAGCAAAGGCATTGCACGAAGCCTGGACAGGAGGCACTTGAGGAGGCTTTGTGGCCTGCCAGCTCAGCGCAGGTCTGGGAATCAAAACTCCCTAACTGCCGCGCTCCACGGGGAGATTGCCTACCTCGTCAGCCCGCGCTGAAGCTGTCCCTGCCCTGGCGCTGTCCAAGGCCCCGGCGCCGTGCGCTGGGGACGCACAGTCCCCACAGTCTGGGGCTCCGCGCTGCTTCGCAGCTGCCCGACGCTCTCCCCCCTCACGGAGGGGTCCCGCCCCAGGCGCCCCCTGGCGGCTGCCCCGCCCCGCCCGCCCCAAGCAGGGGCCTTCCCTTCCCATGGCGCCCCCCAGCGGCAGCCGCCCCTCCCTGCAGGCACCGAGGAGGCCTCGGGCCCTGCTGCTCATCCTGTCACTCGGCTCCCTTCTTTTCACACACCAAAGAAGGCTTGACAGGAAGCCTTTTCCTGCCCTCTCCCTCTGCTTTCCTTTGTGCGGACCCAAGCTCTGCCCTGAACGTGGCCCTGGCGTCTACATAGCTGCTGGCGCAGGAAAAGGGCCCTTCCTTCTCCCGCCTCTTGTCACTACTGCCTCAAAAGCACCGCCCAGCTCTGCTGGGAGGAACAGCCCACGGCACAGTGGGTGCCATCCCTGCCCAGCCGGGGCTCTCTGGCAGAGCACCAGCAGCAGCAGCAGCAGCACTGCTTGCCTTGACTTCACCCGTGAAACCAGAAGCCTCTGTGAAACTTCAGTGTCCACTAGGAGGAAAGGGATCGCGGTCTATTTTCAAATTTTCCATTTCAGAGGCTTTAATCAGATAAATCAGGTTGAGACCTTCAGACAGAATTTTACCAATTTATTGCAGCCAGGGTGGAATGTCTCATCAGAACCATCCATAGTACTGTCTAATGGGTCTCATTAACGCATTTGAAGTTTGTTTTAAAGACTTAGACTTCTGTTTCCTTCAAAACTTCCTTATTATTCCTCCTTAGGACAGCTGTAGATAGAGCTGCGGAGAAAGAAGGTTCTAAATGACAGGTTACTCCCTGTCCCTCACACTGCTGTCTGTCTGCAGAGCACCACACCAGCAGCAGAACCTCCTCGGGCTCGCTCTCTTCCTCCAGAGGCTGAAGGGGAGGCCAAGGACAACAAATATCCATGGGCTGTCAGTCCAGATCCGGAGCATGCTGAACCTGTAAGTGGCAGCTTTGGCTGGTACACTGCAAAGCTTTGGTGCAGTGCAGAGCTGCAGGTTTCTGATCAGGCAGCACTTGCCGTTTGTGGCTGAAGATGCTGGGGCTGGAGTCCTGCCACGACCCAGCACTTCAGCCCAGCCACTGACACGTGGCAAATGGGATCTGAATTTTTATGTGCACAGAGTGCTCAGGCTCCCCGCTCCTCTTTCCCCCTCAGTGTCACTGCAGAGGAACGGGTCATCTTTTCCGCAGTCACCCAATCTCTGGGTTCACACTTCCTGACAGATCTAGGATGCAAAGGGCCTCGTTAAGAAGGTCAAAAGCATCGAGAATATCTTAGGAATTCTGAGAAAAGGTTACCCTTCTAAGATAACCAAGTCATTCCCTGCATTTGTCCTTTTCAAATTCTTTCAGTTGTCGTCCCTGTTGGATCATGCTTCTTCTGGTGCTTCTAAGGAATTGATTGTACTCTTGATTTGTACCAAAGCTCAAAATGCAGAACCATCTGAACTGAACACAGAAACCAACTACCTCTGTCAGAGCATCTTCACATTCCAGGTCACTTTCAAGATGTACTTGGAGGTGTTTGAATGATTATCTATGGCACAACTCTCTCCTTCTGGCTGCAGGCTCTGCAGCTGCTTCCTCTGAGTTCACCCAGGCTTGTATTCCCTAACAAGTCCTAGTACCACCTCCTCTTTTCCAAGGGCACAATAGTCTAAATGAAAACCTAGCCAATGGCACAACTCTCCAGTCCAGAAGGAAAAGAAAGGACAAGTTGTAAAACATTTTCTCAAAACATTTGTCCTGCTTTGCTGCAAGAGTCTTGCTGCACACACAGTGTTGAAAGCCGAGAAAAGCTGCAAAAGACGCTGTGGCACATCTTGTGTGCCACAGAAGCTCAGCGTAGCTCTCCAGTAAAGAGCAGAGCTTGAAAAGAACAAACATGACTGTGGAAAAGATTCTTGGAAAACGGAAACAGCTTTGCCAAAGTGGACGAGGATGGGGTTCGGCAGAGCTGGCTGCAAACTCAGCCCGCTGCTCCCCTTGGCTAGCAGGTGGCCATCAATTGTGTGTTGCGGGATTGCATCCGTCATTGGGGAGAGCTGGTGAGGGACCGGGGCCAGCAGTAGGAACTGGCTGTGATGGGCGGGGAAAGCCGAGGCCCGGGAATGTGGAAGCCGCCAGGAAGCCTCGAGGGAGAGCAGCGTGGGCTCAGCAGAGGGAGCAGGGCATCCAGTGCTGGATTCCAGACCTCTGGCACGGCATCAGCCCCACTGATGGCATCATGGTCTTCCCGCAGCACAACAGCATCCGTGCCTCTCTGGAAATCAAGATCTTGGACAAGGTATCCACTGGGCTCCATGGTGTTGTTCAGCTCCTGGATTGGTTTGAGCTCTCTGACAGCGTCTTGTTGGTGATCAAGTGCCCAGTGCAGTCTCAGGACGTCATGGATTTCGTTCTGGTGGTGGGTTCCTGTCTGAGAGGTGGCGCAGGGGCTGTTCTGCCAGGTGCTGGAGGCCGTGCAGCAGCTGTAAGGTCCTGCACCACGACATCAAACCCAAAAACATCCTCCTGGACCTGGCCACCAGATAGACTGAAAGGATGGACTTTGGCTATGGCACCTACCTCCAAGACACACTCTCCCCACAGTTTAGAGGTGAGACCACCCAGGGCTACTCTCCCACTCCTAATATCTCATGGGCCAAACCTGGATGTGGCCCTGGAGATTCCCCCTTTTGCTACCAGTCACGGGCACACCTATGAGCCACAGAGATCTGCCTGTAATTGACAGAAAGAAAGAAGGAAAGTTCAAGAGCATAATTCCTCCTTCTCCCGCTGCTAAACCAGTTTTCCTCTCCCTCATAAAGATGAAATGCAGTTTTCCTGTGCATTGATGGCAGCTTATCGCACCTGCACAGCTGACAGGCCTTTTCCCCTGCTGCTGTGCTGCGGGCTGATTTAGCAGTGTTATAAATAATAAAGATATTCATCGGAATTGAGTATAATCAAAAATAAGCGATACTTTATTTCATGATCAGGATACGGTCCACGACAGCCACAATTGCAAAGAGCAATGCCGACCCCGGGATCAGCGCCGTGTTAACACGCTACCATCCGAACTCTACCGCACCGGATCCCCCAATGCTCACAAAAACGCTGTGTCAGTCCAGTTTATATACAGCTTTTCCTAGCCAGGAGCAGAGGTCTTGGTCTCCTTTTGTCGTTTCGCATATTCATGTGGTTTTCTTTCTCTGCGTTGGGCTGGGAGATGATGACTTCTGACGAAGGCAGGCCTTGGTTTACTGGAAGCTGGTATTGAGATGTATTTTTTCTGGTTCTGTTATCTTAATCGTAGGTGCTTATTGGGAGCTCATCGTTTGGGTGTTGCCTGGACGGTTTTGGAGGGAGCCTCTCTGTGGCCACGCCTATTCACCTGTTAATCTGGGCTGTCCTGCTTTTGTTGGCTGTTACACTGTTGTGATGAAGCAATCTGCGTCCTTTTCATCCGTCGTTCTCTTTTTGGTTTCTGAGTTTCCTTTGTTACTTTATTCATACCAAAACTGCTTATTCCGCATTAATTTACAACTATCCACGAATTACATTATATCATATATTGCAGTGGCAACGTCCTCCGTCCTCTCAAGTAGCCTTTTCTCCTCCTCCTCCTTCTTCTGTACTTCAGCCAGGAAGTTTTCCCTCTGCGCCAGCCTCTGCTGTGCCTCTGAACTCTGTCGTTCCTGCTTGCTTGCCTGGTGAGGGAAGGAAGACACTTTGTTGGGGGTTGATTTTTTCCCTTTTCTCTCTGTGGAATTTTCCCCATTGTTATGCTAAGAAATTTGTTGGGTAGGACCTAGCATGGGTGGCTAGTGGCAGGAGAAAGGCAGGGGAAAGGGGAGGGCGGAGGAAGGGGGAAAAACTGCGAGATCAGAAGCCAGAACAGGAGATGGGGAGGCACTGGTTCGCTCCCGTTTGCTTGTGGAGTCAGAGGAGGACGACCGCTGCTGCTACCCACCATCCCCCGCCATCCCAATGCCGGGAGCCATCTTTTTTGGCTCTTAGACCCCGCACTGCTGCCTTCTCAGTCTGCTATCTCCAAGCAGCCTGCTGAGCTCCGGGACCGGCGCTGTGTGCAAAGTCTCTCCTCCATCCCTTTCCCATCCACAGTACTGCCGCCATCACTCCCAGCACCCCTGCAGCTGCATGGGATCTGCCCCTGTCCACCACTGGTAACTGCACCACGGGGAAGGATGCCTGTGGCCGAGAAGGACTGGAACTGGGATCCTGTTCTGTTTGGTTTTAATTTCATAGCTGTTTTTTTTTGTTTTCGTTTGGTTTTGTTTTGTTTTGTTTTTTTTTTTTTTTGTCTTGTTAGATATATTAACAAAAAAACTGTTATTCCTATCCCCATATCTTTGCCTGAGTGTCCCCTGAATTCCAAAATTATAATAATTTTACATTCTCCATTTTAAAGAGAGGCTCCTACCTTTCTTAGCAGCTACTTGTCTTTCAAACCAAGACAAGGTCCAGGTGAAGCCCCAGCCAGGCTCCCCAGATAATCAGCAGAACCTTCATGCACCACACAAAGCCCCAACTGAAAATTACACATTAGTCATGGCTTTGTGCCCCCCCCACAATGCTGTCCTAATCAGAAATTTGGAAGGAGGATCAGCAGATGGGACAAAAGGAGATGTCACATTCCTTTCCCGCAGTCACGGCTGCCTGTTTCCTGGCCCCTCTCTCCTCAGCATTTCTGCCTGCTCTCAGAGCTGTGCTCTCAAAGTGCTGAAGTGGTCCCTGCCATCTCCTCTGCTTCCTTCATTACTTTGCTGCAGGGATGCCAGCAATCGGGCTTCAGAAGAAGCTGGAGAGAGGCTCCGCTAATTTGAGAAATGGATGCTGTCCAAAGGAAACAGAAACAAAAGAAACCAATTTAAAAGACACAAAGGAAAAAGGAACCATGATTTTCCAAGCTGACCTTCTAAGAGGCTCAAGCTGGATTCCTCTAGCGCCAGAAACACACAGACACAAGTGGCAGAGTGCAGATGGACTCAGCTCTGGCTTGCAGGAAGAGCAGTGTCTGCCTTGGCATGCCCCCCCTCCTGTGCTGCCTGCCATCTTCCTCCACAGCAGGGGCAGCTAAGGAAGTGGCCCAGTCACCAGCTCCTGTCTGCCACAAAACCTGGCAGCAAAGCTGCAGCAGTTCTCATCGACTTGAGTGGGCCAGGCAGTGCATGGGGCTGGCACAAATCCTGCTCAGCTGTCCCCGTTTGGCTGGCAGAAAGCTCGAAGAGTGGAGCAGGAGGAGCAAGCTGGGTGCCCTGGGATGCTCACAGTCAGCCTCCCACCACCCCTCTCTTCCCACAGACCAATCTAGAACCGCTTGGCAGGGATTGCTTCTGCTGTGCTCTTCAAGCCCCACTTCGGGCCTTCATCCCCAGCACTACTGTACTTCAGTTCCTTTGCTACCAGGTAAACCTGAATCCACCACCCAAGAGCAAAAGAGGGCCTTGCAAATGACCAGAAGGTGGGAGCTGTCCTCTCCGGAACGGCGGTGAGACTTGGGCTTGCTTAGCCTGCAGAAGGGCAAGCCCTGGGGAGACCTTTCAATATTTGAAGGACTTCTAAGAAAGATGGGGATACATCTATTAGCAGAGCCCATTACAAGAGGACAAGAGGGAATGATGCCAAGCTAAAAGAGAGTCTGTAGAGAGCCTGGTGCAGGAATGGCTAGAAGAGAGAGGCCATAGTCAGATCAATTTAGTCAGGCTAACAAAGCAGGCCTCAGCCTCAAGGGCACAGTAAAAGGAAGGCACGTAGAATTGTGATAAGATGAACAAAGACAGACTGTAAAAGAAGAACTAAAAGAACTCTGCTAGCCATGAAATTGCAAAAGTGTAGCCACAAAGTTAGCCGGTCAGCATAGTGACGCAAATGGCAAGGCAACCAATGATGAGCTTAGCTTTTGCAATATGCATGAGTTAATTAAGCACTGTATTTAATTGCCACTCTAATTATCAATAAACGAGACTTTGCAGATGACCGAATTGGTGTCCGTGTCTCCCTTCTCCGACAAATGGTGACCCCGACGCTGTCCCTCCGTCGCTAAAAAAGAAAACGGGGGAGAACGCGCCACGGTCGGTGAAGTTGAGTTTGGGGCCTGCTGCAACCGGGTCGGTGTCAAACGACGTAGGGAAGACACCCTCAGGAGCTACAGAGGTGGTCCTGGGCCATACGTGCTGCCGAAGCCGGAGAGTTGCAACGGCGCCGACGGTAAAAAATGGACAGGCAAGCAGCATATGATTTATTTATAGCACATATAGATAAGTTAGGGCTAAAAGAGCTTAATCCCAGGAAGGACATACCGGGGTTGTTAGCCTGGGGTTCTGCTAAAGGCTTATTCACTAACCCTCATAGTGTGCATGAGTTAAATGAGTGGCGTAAGTTAGGGGATGTACTGTGGGAGGCAGTATTAGGAGATGATAAGACAGCAAAAAAGTTAGGAAAAATTTGGCAAGTAGTTCATAACGCGCTCTTAAAGCAACAGGCAGAGAAAAGGGTGGCACAGCAGGCAGTAGAGGCATATAAAAGAAATGCTCAGTATGGTGATAATGAGCCCCTTGCACCAAGCACAAGAAGGGTTGAAATACCTATTCTTAGAGACGCGGCAGAAATGGCCGATGGGGCTAGTTGCACTTGGCCCTCTGCACCCCCCTCAGAAGAACTGAGGAATAACGCTGCCAAAGCAGAGGAGGTAATTGCAGAGGGCGAAATATCCCAACCTTGCGGCGTAGAATCCCCTTGTCGGCCTGAACCTAGCATCCCTAAACCTGCCAGTGAGCCAAATCCTGTCCCTAGGGCGGAAAGCGACCTGCGGGGGGAAGTGGCAAGGCAGAGGAGGGAGGCGTGGAATATGCTAGCTAGACACGGCCTGGAGACTGGGGATGACGCCGCTGTGAGCGCAGTCAAAGTCTGGACCTTTCCTGTAACATACACACAGGGAGTAAACCAACAAGGACAAGCTGTACAAGTGGGAGAGTATGAACCACTTGATTGGAAGTTGCTAGCACAGTTACGACAGACAGTGAGTCAGTTCGGGTTTCGGAGCGAGCCAGCCAAGCAAATGCTAGACTATCTATTTGACACATATTTATTACTGCCAAATGATCTAAAAAGCATAGCAAAATTAATTTTCACACCACATCAGCAAATGCTATTTAATGCTCACTGGCAAGCTCTTGTTACCGAGGCAGTTGCGGTACAAAGGGGTCAGGGTGATCCGTTAGCCGGAATTACAGCAGATGAGTTAATGGGAGTGGGCGCATTCCGCAGGTCAGAAACTCAGTTACTCCCGGGGGCCGACAGAGTTAGAGAAGCCATGCGAATCGTAAGAACTGCTATAGATCAAGTGAAAGATAGCTCAGGTATACCCATGTATATGGGAATAAAACAAGGAAGGGAGGAATCCTTTGGGGACTTTGTAGATAAGGCTACCGCTGCTATTGATAGGGCAGGAGTTCCAGAGTATATGAGAGGGGCGATGTTAAAGCAATGTGCGTTACAAAATAGCAATGAGGCAACAAAGAGGGTATTGTCAACTCTAGGAGCTAATTGGACGATAGAAGAGGCATTAGAAAGAATGGCGCTGCAGCCATCAGGGTCGCAGGTTTTCTTAGTTAATGCACTAAAGGAAATAGGCTTAGGGCTGCAGAAACAAGCTGAGTCCACACAATCGCAGGTATTAGCCGCTCTTGCCCCCCTCCGTGCTTCCACAGCAGCACCGGCCGCAGCGAACAACCATCGACCTCCTTCGGCGCGATGCTTTAGATGCGGAAACGGAGGCCATTTTCGACGAGACTGCCGAGCCCCAGGAGTGTGGTGCCAGAACTGCCAGAGCAACACCCACAACACGTCAGCTTGTCGCCGCAAATCGGGAAACTCCAGGCGGAGCGCGCCCGGCAGCCGCGCCCAGACACAAGTAGCCGCCGTAGCATCAGCGCCGTCTCCTGTCTGCAACCAGCCACAACAGGGAGCCTGGGACTCGATTTGGCAGCCGCAGTAAAAACATCATTGATAACAACACGCCCCGCTAAAGTCCCAACTGGAGTACAAAGCCCAGTAACTATTAAAGGACAAGCTTTTGGAGGACTAATAGTGGGACGTTCATCGAGCTCCATTTTAGGACTGTTTGTACTACCAGGTGTCATCGATGCAGACTACACTGGGGAAATACAAATAATAGTCTATACTCCTTTTCCTCCTCTAACGATTGAGGCAAATCAACGTATTGCTCAATTTATTCCACTTCCACAGTTAAGCCGAGGTGTTCAACCACAAACACAAACCCCGCGCAAGGACCAAGGTTTTGGATCCTCTGGTGTTGCTCTACTCACAATGGATCTCAATACTAGACCCAAAAAGGAGGTGAAGTTCACCTATGCAGGACGTACAATAAAAATGATGGGACTTTTAGACACTGGAGCAGATACCAGCATTGTTTCTCCAGAAAAATGGCCCTGTGATTGGCCATCATTACAAACCACGGATACCGTGACGGGCGTCGGAGGGTTCACCCTCGCAAAGAAAACGCCCCCAATAAGGGTTACTATAGATGGGCAGGACTTGGTAACTGTGTTATCAATAGTTGCATTACCGCCCATGGTACATTGTCTAATTGGAAGGGACATTTTAGCTCAGCTTGGAGTCGTTCTATCCAACGAGCACCCTTTGGGGTAATTGCCATTGCTTGGACTTTCCCAATCCCAATCACCTGGACTACCAATGAACCGGTAATGGTTAAGCAATGGCCTCTAAAAAGGGAAAGTCTAATACAAGCACATCAACTCGTGAAAGAACAATTTCAACAAGGACATTTAAAACTTTCCACAAGCCCATGGAACACGCCAATTTTTGTGATTAAAAAGAAATCAGGGAAATATCGTCTTCTGCATGATTTAAGAGCAGTAAATGATCAAATGGAAACAATGGGAGCATTACAACCGGGACTTCCCAATCCAGCCATGCTCCCACAACATTGGCCTCTTTTAATTATTGATTTAAAGGACTGCTTTTTTACTATAGCTTTACACCCCCAAGATACAAAAAGATTTGCATTTACCCTACCGGCAATTAACAGGGGGGAACCTGACAAAAGATATGAATGGACTGTTCTTCCACAAGGCATGAAAAACTCACCTACTTTGTGCCAATTATATGTTGATGCGGCCTTGCAACCCCTAAGACTAAAATGGCCCGACACAATTATTTACCACTACATGGATGACATCCTATTCGCCCAGAAAACAGCATTTACAAATATTCAAATGCAGGAAATTCAAAATACTTTAGCAAAAGCATCTCTCATGATAGCTCCAGAAAAGATACAGCAATCTACACCATGGAAGTACCTAGGATGGACTATTACAAATCAAATCGTACGGCCACAAAAACTTCAAATTGCAACAAAAATCACCAACCTAAATGAAGCACAACGCTTACTAGGAGATCTACAGTGGCTCAAACCAATTGTTGGAATACCCAACTCCTTACTAGAATCCCTCAGGCCACTGCTCAAGGGGACCGATCCAACCACACCTGTAACCATGACACCACAACAAAAAGACGCTCTCAATGGCATTATTCGCTGCGTCAATGAAGGATTTGTCTCCCGCCAGGATGTATCATTACCTATAGACCTCACTATTTGGAATACTCCTAATCATCTGCTTGGAGCACTTACACAAACACAAAAGAAAACGGGGGAGATACAGGTACTAGAGTGGATAACCCCACCTTTACAAGCAAAAAGGACAATCAGTACAAAAATCGAACAAGTAGCTACCTTGATTCGTAAGGGTCGGGTAAGGATTCTGGAAATCACCGGAACAGGCCCGACCGCAATCCACCTACCCATGAAAAAGGAGGACTTAGATTGGTACCTCCTCAACTCTGAGGACTTACAAACGGCTTTGCTGGAAGCTGGAGCAGCAGTTAACACAGGATCGCTGACACCACGTCATCTTCAGTGGTTAGGAAATTGGGACTGGGTATTAAAGCCAACACGATCGGAACAACCGATAGCGGGTGCCATTACAGCATTCACAGATGCCGGAAAGAAATCGAGGAGGGCAGCCATCACCTGGAAAGAAGGCCCTCGATGGAAAAAGCAGATAATAGACGCTGCTCCAGAGGACAGTTTACAAACATTGGAATTGCTTGCTGTTGTGTGGGCACTAAGTGAACTGCAAGGGCCTTTGAATGTGGTCACTGATTCATTTTATGTTGCAGGAGTAGCACAGAGAATTGAGGACGCCTCTGTGAAAGAGGTGCAAAACAAAAGACTCTATGAACTCTTACTGCAGCTAAAGCGAGCAGTAAGGGCAAGGTTTAAGCCTTATTGTATCATACACATCAGAAGCCACAAGTGGGATGTAGGCTTGGGTGAGGGCAATGCCAGGGCAGATAGATTGGTCATGAATGTAGCAGATGATAGGGGGATTGAGGCGAGAGAGTCACACACACGATTTCACCAGAATGCTAAGGGATTGGTGCGCGAGTTCAAAATAGGCATACAAGAAGCTAAGGCAATAGTGAGAGCTTGTCCCACCTGCAGTCATCACAACAGTGGGGTGGGTCTTGGGTGTGGGATAAATCCTCGGGGTCTAGAAAGTAATGAAATTTGGCAAATGGACGTTACACATGTAGCAGAATTTGGTAGGCTCAAATATGTGCACGTCACAATAGACACCTACAGCAAGTACATTTGGGCTACCGCACAAACAGGAGAAAAGGCAATCCATGTAATAAGGCACCTAACAAGTTGCTTTGCAGTCATGGGAATGCCTAGGGAAATAAAGACCGACAATGGACCAGCCTATGTCGGCAAGAGAGTAAGCCAGTTCATGAGACTCTGGGGAATTAAACACATCACAGGAGTACCACACTCACCCACAGGACAAGCCATAGTAGAAAGAGCCAATGGGACACTTAAACAGTACCTACTCAAGCACAAATCCATAGATGATCCACAAGAAAAGTTAGCTAAGGTTCTTTATGTCATGAATTTTTTGTGTGTGTTTGGGGAAGAGTCAGAGCCGCCTGCAATTAGGCATAGAGGGAAAAGGGAAGGTAACAAGGCAGAAAGCGCAAAAGCGTGGGTAAAGTACCGGGATCCAAAGACAGGGATATGGAATGGCCCCGCTGAGGTAATATACTGGGGCAGAGGTTATGTTTGTGTTTCTACTCCCACAGGAACAGTTTGGGTCCCTGCTAGATGGGTGAAGCCCATTCTAAATGACCGAGTGGGCGGAAGGATTCCTGGGGATACGATTGACACCAAATGACCGGGAACGGATTCATCAGAAACTAGCAGTGATCTTGCAGCCCTATTTACAAGAGCTGGGACAGTATAGCCGCGTAGCCCGCGAAGCACTGCAGCGACCGCCATTGGACTGGGCCGATTGGCTTGAGATCCACGCCTACAGGGAAGAACAGCCCCTCAATGACAGTCCATGTTGCGCATGTGGGGGGTCGTGGTGTGAGGCTTGGGTTGCTTTAAAGTGTGGGCGCTGTGGGGATTGCTCGTGGGTAAGGCAACAATCGGTATATAATTTATGGTGTGCCAAGTGTCAGGGTGAAAACATAAGGCGCTCAAGCTGGGGTGCAGCCCTAGAGGGAGAAGCAGGGGTACCATATGCACAGCTCCGGAGCGTATATGAGGCACCAGAACAGCTTATGTTAGCTTGGGCCCGATGGGCGACTGCTAAGTGGCTCTGGAGGCAGCGCATTAACGCCAGATCTCGCATTGTTGCTGCCAGGTGTATGCATAAAGTGCCACATCTGCCTTTCCCTCGGGTAGGGCCAGTTAAGCCAGGTACTGACCCAGAAGAAGTGTTAGACCAGTGCATAGAAGAAGTAAAGCAGTGGCACATAGCAGCAGAAAATCCAAAGTATAGAAGGAAGAAGCTACGTAAGCAACGAAAATGATATTCATCACACTGCTTATGCTTATTAACTTTGCTTGCACAAATGCTTTTCCAATGGAGCACACACCTAGAGAAAATGTATGGGTAACATTTGCTAACATAACAAAGCAAGAATCAATCTGCTTGAGCTTGGGGGGAGCGCAGAATCCTTTCAAAACTTGTCTTGTAGGATTGCCAGTTTGGAAACCAAAAGAGTTTACAGAGTATCTTAATAATAGCAACCTACCTACAAAAAGGGATGACGATTTGTTGCAGGGTTGTACTTTCCCTAGTAGTAATCCCTCACAACACGATGGATGCTGGCAATGTGAATTTGTCCTAGCTTTAGGCAAAGCCTTAGCCTCCCCTCCAGAAGAGATTGACCTCTTCGGAAGCACTAACGCATCAATGGGAAGAAACGCAGGAGGATGGTTTAGTTTTATGCCCTTAGAAGACAAAAACTTTGCAACCCTTAATTCGGCCCTTACTAGTCTATCAACAATTCATACTCAACTCTACCCCAAATGTAACGGTAGGTACATCACAAAGGCAAGAGCACTACCCCCAGGAATATTTTTAATTTGTGGGGATCGTGCCTGGAATGGTATTCCAGTGAGGCCACAAGGGGGACCCTGCTATCTAGGGAAACTAGCCATGTTTCATCCCAATGTAACTACTCTCATGCAACTTGCAGGCAATGCCAATCGAACAAAACGCAGTTTACATGATCTTGACTGCACCGGCATAGGGCAACCACACTTTTGGAGTGACTTTAGACAGGTAGCAACTGCTGTACTCCTCCCTCACGCAGCAGCCAGGAAAGCTATGGCCCTAGCTGAACAGTTAGGGTGCTGGGCAAAAGATGAATTTAACACCACCTCTCAGGTGTTAGACATGATGGCCAGGGATGTCTCAAGTGTTAACCATGCAGTACTGCAAAACAGAGCAGCCATTGATTTTCTACTTCTAGCGCAAGGACACGGTTGTGAGGAATTTGAAGGAATGTGCTGCATGAATTTGTCTGACCACTCTAAATCCATTCACAAAAAGATACGAGACATACAAAACAGACTACATGACCTAAAGGAGGAAAATGGTTGGGACATTGATGAATGGCTAAAGAGCCTAGGCCTTGGAGGATGGATTCGGACCATCATTAAGTATGCTATCATGATCTTAGGCGTATTCTTATGCTTAGCTTTGTTGCTTCCTTGCTTGATAACTTGCTTACAGAATTTCATCCAAAAAACTGTTAGCAAGGCTTGGCATACTAATCTTCTCGCTCAAAAAGAAAACGGGGGAAGTGTAGAGAGCCTGGTGCAGGAATGGCTAGAAGAGAGAGGCCATAGTCAGATCAATTTAGTCAGGCTAACAAAGCAGGCCTCAGCCTCAAGGGCACAGTAAAAGGAAGGCACGTAGAATTGTGATAAGATGAACAAAGACAGACTGTAAAAGAAGAACTAAAAGAACTCTGCTAGCCATGAAATTGCAAAAGTGTAGCCACAAAGTTAGCTGGTCAGCATAGTGACGCAAATGGCAAGGCAACCAATGATGAGCTTAGCTTTTGCAATATGCATGAGTTAATTAAGCACTGTATTTAATTGCCACTCTAATTATCAATAAACGAGACTTTGCAGATGACCGAATTGGTGTCCGTGTCTCCCTTCTCCGACAAGAGTCCATTCAGATTGCCTCTAAGGAAGAAACTCTTTACCAGGAGAGTGCTGAAATGCTGGCACAGCTTACCCAGAGAGCTGGGAGGTGCATTCAGGGACATGTTGGGTGGGGCTCTAAGCAACCTAACCTACTTGAAGATTCCCTTGCCAGTGGCAGGGAGTTTAGGCTAAATGACCTTCACTGGTCCATTCTAACCTCAACTAGTCTTGGATCCTACTTGGTTTTCATTTGAAAAGCGCCCAGAGAGGAGATTATTATGGGGAAGCCCATCCAATGCCCTGGAGTTTGGCCGAGGAGCAAAGCCTGACTGGGAGCAGCTGTTTGGCTGCAGCCGCTTTGCATTGTACCTGCAGAAGTTCCTCGGCAGAGCCTCGCCTGTGCACATCCATCTGCAGGCAGCAGCTCAGAAATTCACACAAGCCAGAGGGTAGCCTGAGCTTGTGCAGATACGGTGCCCCTCGCTTGCCTATCAGGTATTTGGCCTGAAGTAAATGGAAACACAAGAACTCTGTGTGATCTTTCCACATCCTTAAGTGCTCACCTTGAGCCCATATTTTACGCTGCAGTTTGCAGTGGCAATTTCTTGCCTAGCAGATGGTAAGAGATGAACCTTCCCAACCAGAATAAAAAAGGCCTCAATGCAGCCCCAGCTATTGCAACCTTCAACAGGTCTTGCCTTGGAAGTTTATGTGGGCCCCAGGGACATTTGACAAGTGGGCCTTGGTGGAACTAGTTCCAGCTGTGGGAATGGGATTTTGTCTAATCCCGTTGTGACAGAGCAGTAGGACAGCAGCATCTGAGCGTATTTGCACCTTACCGTGTCCTGGGTTTTCCAAATATAAGGAGCCCTTCCTTTGGCCATTTCTATTCCCACGATGCCAAGGGACCAGGTGTCCACTTTGGGGCCGTATGGCTCTCCTCTCACAACCTCGGGCGCCATCCAGCAGGTGGTCCCGACCATCGACCTCCGTTTGCTGCGCTCAGGGACGAGCACAGCACAGAGGCCAAAATCAGCTGAGGAGAAAAACAAACACTGCTTCAAGTAGGAAACCAAGGAAAATAGTTCGCCTCTCTAAGTCTCAGAATGCAGCGCGGAATCCAGCTGCAAAAGCAGCTGTGCTCTCCTTCCTCAGGGCTGCAGTTAAGGACATGGGCAACTGTCCACTTAGCAACCCCCCGCCCCCCCACTATTCACACCGTGGCTTTTCTTCATTCACCTGGTGGTTTACACTGTAACTCCCTCCTTCCGGAAGGAGCACAAAGCACAAAGCAAACCTACTCTTGACACCTTGTTTCCTTTCTAGACCTCTCAGCACCTTGCAGCTGCGTCCTGAGCTTGCAGCAGTGCCCTGTGCACTCTCACCAGCACCACTGCCGGGCACCTGGCAGCCACTCAAAAGCAGCCCCACATTGCCTCCCCGGGGAGCGGCTCCTGAGCAGGAACACCCACCTAACTTGACGGAGCCGTCCCGGCCCAGAAGGATGTTGCTGCTTTTGATGTCTCTGTGGATCACCTGGTTGGCATGAAGGAAAGCCAGGCCTTGCAGGCACTGAGAGAGAAAAAAGAAAGAGGAGGACAAAAGTTGGCCTGATCCGACGTCATCACACGCTTTAAAGGAAACTGCTCCTGAAGATTGACAGATGTCACAGGAACAGTGAGTGCTGCCAAGAGGAAGAGCTTGCTACTGCATCACGAGGAGAGCAGCATCTTTCCAAGGGAAGGCATATTCCTTTCTGAGGGGGAAACATCAGTCGTTGCAGGAGACTGTGCCCTGCAAAGCCAGTGCAATGACTGCTGCTACAGCGAATGCGCTCTCCCCATCCTGAGGACAAGCAACGGTTTTCCAAAAAAGGAAAAGTCCCTGCCTCAGGTACCAAGGGGATCATTGTCGGGCGGGAGACCACAGGACGAGGGTCGAAGTAGCTCATGTGTCAGTTTTCAGCAGCAAGCAGCATGGTGGGTGCCATGCCATCCTTTGAAGCTGAGACCTGTGATAGCAGAGTCCCTCTTTGCCTTTGCTGTTGGTTTAAAACTGGCACATCCAGAAGCTTTCTGCATTGACTTCTTTGCAATTACAGGCAGAAAATGAAAATGAAGAAGAGACAGAGCTCAACACCAGTAGATAAGAGAAATTAGCAGACTATAGTAAGGGCAGGGACACCGGCAGGCAGTGCAGTGCAGATGCTCGCTCTTCTCTGAACAATAAGAGCAGCACAGAAAGCAAGCTCTGAACACGGAATCACTCACTTAGCAGCGCTTTCAAAGGACGAGCCTGTCCAAGGCATCCAAAGTACAAGCAGGATCCCTTACCTCCCGACAGACAGTTGCTATGTGTCCTACAACCATCCTTTTCTGGCTCACCACTGTAGCTAAAGAGCCTCCGTCCATGTACTCCAGCACCAGCCAGACATCCCCATTTTCCAGGTAGCTGGAAGATGAAAACAACAGCGTGGGGCTGAATGTGCACAGTTAAATTGCTGCACCGAAGAAATGCCTACAGTAGAGTTTTGTTTCCAGGTCACACGTAAATGAGGATGGAATGAAATGAAGACACGCTCCACCTAGACTATCCAGTGCTTGCAATCTGTGCCGTCTCAATGAGGAACGCACATCCGCACAGAAGGAGACGGCTCAGGTGGCAAGCAGGGAAAAAAGTCACTTTTGCCATGGCAAAGATAAATCTGGAAGCAGACACATCCCAGCAGCTGCTTCCTCATCTTCATACACAAATCCCACCATTAATTCCAGCAACGAGGAGACACGGTTTTCACAGCTTTTACCCACGACACGGGGGTGTGCAGCACTGCCGACACCCTTTGGAAAACCTTGCATAGAGGACAGTCACAAACAGGAAAAACCACTTCAAACCTGGCAAATGATGTTTCTCTTAGCCTAGTCTTTTGGCATGCAAGGCAATGGAAAATAGTGAAAAAAGTGCATGGGAAATCATTTCTGTGTTGGTTTCCCAGACCTCCTCCTCCAACATCCGGAAAAAATCACACCCCGAAACAGCAAAAGAACATGCAGCGAGTGAACGTGCAAGCTGCTGGCTCAGTAAGAGAGCCACGCTTCTGAGGACCATCTTCAAGCTGTCTCTTGCAGGACCCACGAATGAGGACAAAATGCAATCTCCTCCTATGCCTGCTACAGGAGTGGACTGATGTTCGTAGAAAGATCAATTTTCTGCCAGTGAGTAAAGAGCTTTTAAACCTCTGCCTTGCTGTATGGAAGCGAACATTGCCAGAAAAAGACCAGAACTACTTACCTTTCTAGGTAGGTAACAATATTGGGGTTCTTCTTTTCCCTTATCACCAGCAGTTCTTTTAAAACCTCCTCGCAGCCCTGGTGCTGGAGATCAATTTGCTTTACGGCCACCTACAACCGTGTTGGGAGCCGTTAGGAACAGACATTACAAGAGCCTCTTTCTCCACACGCTGGCGAGCCAGGACGCCTTGTGCCCTCAGTTGAAAGGGACTCTCAACATCAACCACAAAGCAACAACAACACTCTCTGCACACACAGAATTCTCAAATGGCCCTTGTTTATCACCACTATTCTCATTTACACATGTTTTGTGAGTCAAAAGCAATTTTCCTCAATTTTGCTCTTTGCTCTATTGTGAAAAGAAATGGAAACCACTGAAAATACATTAGCATTTCTAGGGGCTTTGAGCAGCATTTCAGAAACTGCTGCCATTCTTGACTGTGCACCAAAGCGCACGTATACATTAGGGAGAAAATGCTGTCCAAAAAGAACTCCAAGACGACTCAAAATAGAGTTACAATCCTAGCACATCCTAACTTCTTCCGTTTGCATTTTGCATCACTGAAGAACATTCTTGGACACGGTTTAAACTTGTAGTTCTTTAGTGGATTTAAAAAGGAAGAACCCTTTCTGTGGTACACTATGGACACACCCCAGGTTATAAGCAGGCTTTAGTCCTTTTGGACGCCTTATAGACCTCCCTCCAAGTGCGGTTCCTGAGCACAGCACTGTAGGTGGATAAAGCAATTACCAGGACGATGGAGTTGTGTTTGCTGAGAGCCAGAAATGAGAATTCACGACTTTCAACTTTTAGCCCCAAAGAGCACTGGGACTCTCCAAAACACCCCTATTTGTACTGTGCAGTACAAACAGCATCTCTGTAATGGGATGTCACCGACACAGGACCAACACAAAGCTGTGTTCTTTAAGGCTCTTCATCAGCTTCTTCTCATCGATCTCTGTGTAGGTGGTTGTGCGTGTAGGTGTGTGTGCATGTGTACCAGGTTCCCTAGGTGTGAAAAGCAAAAGTGCTCCCCAGACAAGATCTCTCTTTCTTTAGGTCTTGCATTATATTTTCCAACCTGAACTATGTGATGTAAAACAATGGGAAATGCTATTTGTGTCTGAACCTCGGCTAAAGAGGAATTGGGCCAGAATGATGGCTGTTGCCAGCAGCTAATCTATGCATATTTATCCTGTAAATCCAAGCAGGTGTGTCCTTCTCTGAAAGATACCACTGCCATCCTAGCACTCATTCAGGCAGGTAGGAAGGACAAAGTCTGTTCAAAATGCACCGACAGCCTTGGCTGCCAAGACAGGCAGCCCACAGCTCTGGCCACAGATAACATCACCAGGGAAAAGCACTCAAGGGTTGCAAAGTATTCATGGGCTGTTGGCACTTACTGCTCGTCCTGTGGCAGCTTCAAAGGCCTTATAAACGGTTCCAAAACTCCTAGAAACAGAACAGCGGCAAAAACAGAGAAGCGATTGAGTGCTGAGGAGCAAAAGGCTGCCCAGGCAGGAGCTCTCTGCTACCTGCAGTGTTTTGCAAACACAAGAGTTCATCTATTCTTTAGCTAAAAGCACAGCAGCCCAGCAGCCCTCTGCCATGCAGCGTGCCCAAGATATAAGTGGGATCCAAAAGGAAGACAAAGGGCTGCTACAAATCCCAAATGTACACACTAGATTGTGGAGGCAGGGGTTTTCTTTGCCTTTTTTTTCTGTCTGTGCCTGTCTCGAGCCTTTCTAGGCACTGAAACACACAGTCTTGTTGGGCCTTCTCACCACTCTCTTTTGATTCTCTCTACAAAACTCAGGCAACGCAACGCAGCCTTTCTTCTTGTCCTGACCACTGAATATTGTTTTCCACAAAATAATGTAAAGAAATACTACTGAGAGCTCTTATCTGACACCTATCATGTGGGCAACCGCTCTCATAAGTTTTTTCTTCCTGAATCAGTGTGGCCGTAATACTTTGATTCATACAAAACCATGTCTCCTGAGAAAATAAGCAAACTAGTGCCACGCACTCGAGGGACAGGAGGGCTTCCAGGTCCTGCTCCTTGAGGCAGGCAAGACATCGTCAGCATCCAGTTCTCTTTGATGATGCCCAGTGGTCAGTACTGAGACAGAGACAATCTAAAGCCAGGGTCCGAAGATGCCTGCAGCTTGCCTGACTTCCCACTGGATATTACACCAGCAAAACAGCTGGCCCATGGTTCTGTAGAAGTAAGTGTGGCTGCACTCACCCACTGCCAATAACTTCCCATCCGGTGTATTCCTTTTCCAGATTCCCCATGCTCACAACATGCCCTGAAAGAAAACAAATGCAAGAAGCAAACTTCAAAACAGAGTTCCTGACTTCCAGGAGATCTCAAACGCAGCTCCACTCTCTGGGACTCTGAGCAATTTATGCTCAGTTGGCTAACAACCATGGCAACAATGACAACGACAACAAGAGCCCCAGCAAGACAGGCAGCTCTGTAGCACACGTGGCCTGCATGGAGTCAGGTTCCCCACACTCCTTTGACGGGTTACCTTGAGAAAAAACTAAGCCCGTGGAGACACCATCCTAGTGAACAGAGATCAGAAAAGAACAGGCACCAAGGCAACTGGTTGTCATCTATAAACGGGAAGGAGAGCTGAAAAATCATGCCTCTTCCCTTTCTTGGGAATAAACACTCTCTTGTGAGATTCAACCAAAGGTTTCATACTCGCAAAGATTAAAGGCACCCTGGGATCTGGGATGGATTTTTTTCACCAGCTGCTTTTAGCTGAGCAAATAGAATATTGAGGAGTGGTTTCTAGGAGAGGAGAGGGCCTTCTCTACCTCTCAGCAGTTTGCCTAAAAAATGCCTTGACATTTTCAAAGAACAGCAGCTCATATAAATCCAAGAGCTGTGGCTGTAAGAATTGGGATCCCCTTCATTTATGAGCAGGCTAAGTTCTGAAGACAATTTTGCCCATTCCCCCTGTACTGAAGAACTACACAGCTCGTCTTCAGCCTGAGGTGCAGCACTCACTAGCCCTGCACTCGGCCGTAGAACACGTGCCCCATCGTCCCAAATGGGCACAGCTGAGACGGGTGACAAGGACAGGGCCGCTCCACAGGCGCTGCCGTGACACAGACAGCTGCCCAAATGAGATGCTGATCCTTCCACCAGTCCAGGCAAAGCTGCAGCAATGGGCTGGCAGCTGAAATCTCACAGCTAAGGAAGGCTCCAGCCTCTGCACTCACATCAGCCATCAGTGGCAGGGCACGTATGACAAAAAGGCTGCCTAAGCCCACACATGGGCACTGACAACCACTGGGAAGAAGCCAGAGCCAGAGTGAGCTCCCTTACGAGGAGTGTTGACCCCACTCAAGACAGAATATGATTGTCTCTGTGTTCAGACACATGGAGGAAGAGATCAATCCACCTTTTGTCCCAACGGCTGATGGCAGACACTGAGTAAAACGGGCTGTGTTCTGTACCTGACCAGGTAATCTCTGACAGCACAGCACTGGCAGTTATTAGCGGTTCCGAGAAGCAGCTTTGTTGGTTGTACTGCAGAGTCACCAAGGCCCCGGTGTGCTTTCCTAGAGTATGATCTGTTGCTGGCATTCAGGCCGCTGCTTACTATTCCAAGAGCATTCACGGGCTGGGCATTAGCTGTGACAAAGTGCCCATGGCCGGAGCAACATGCAGCAGAGGGGCTGCAAGCTTGCTCCTGACAATTGCCTGCAGGGCAGTTTCATCTGACCATGCCACATAGATGAGTCTCTTTGATGCATTTCCTAAGCATGCAACGAACATATCAAAGAGGGACTGTAAAAAAAGGACCCTGCTTTTCTTCCTTTGCTGCACTTGACAAAGACCTCTTCTGTGGCAATCCTTACAATTCAGAAATCCTTCATTCTTAAATTCCTTGAAACCCTTAAAAGGCCTCAGAAACAGCAGAACTGCAAGTAGAGCTAAGCAGTAATCAGCAGAAAAGTTATATGAAAAGTAGAAAGAAAGGATAACTAGAAAAATGGTCATTGTAATAACGCTTGTCTGAAAGAACTCTTTAAGCTGCAGAAAATTGTATCTAGCAAAATATTAGCAACGTCTAAGCTTAATATTGGAGCTCTGTGCATTGTATTCTAAGGCTTACAAGTGGGTATTGTATTCAAAGTAAGCAAGCATTGCTCAACCAAAGGTACAGGTACTGATAGTGGTTAGATGCAACTACTGTCAATACGCTTCTGCTTTTTGTGACTGGTCAAGAAACTTTCAAAGGCCGTTGTAACATCACGTCCTGCGGCTGCTGCCGAGGACATGAGCTGCTGACATCTTCCCGTTGTGCCACCTGTGCAATCAGACTAATGCTTGAAAGAAAACAAAACAGCTCGAGACGCGTTCCACAGCAGGCCCGTCCCGTTCATGCTTCTGTGCTTAAATCCCTAACCAACACTCTTCCTCTCTGCTTCCTAGCGATTGTTCTAAGAATATAAATTTTGAACATTTGGGGTCTACTGAAATAACCTCTTCCTCTCTTATTTGTGCTGTTACCTGATGTTCTTTTCAAGGAGGTCGGACTAACCAAAAGGTAGAATTCCTATCAAAATGAGCTGTAGAAGGAATTGTAGAAGGACTAACGGTCATAAACCCAACACCAGGGTGAAACCAGCCCCACAGCCAATCGATTCCTTTGAAGTATTCTGTCTGCAATGACTGGTGACAAGTCAGGACTTGAAGGGCCATCTAGGAAGCCAGCTATTCTGATCCATTTGGCCAGACTAGCACACAAGCATTCACTGCGGCATTTGCTGCTGCTCGGGAAACACTCCCCCCGCTTTTGCTTTTGCTGCATAGGGAAGCACAGGCAAAGCCCAGCCTCTCCCAGCTGCCCTCAGAGGCAAAAGGAACGCCCCAAGTGCTCCCTGGCTGCCTCCAAGCACAACAACAGCTTCTCTAGGGAGTCCAAAATGTCTGTGTGACACCAAAGTGAGGAAGAACACGTGGTCCAGCTCATGCTGAGGCACACACACAACCCACTGCCCAGTCGCACAAGAAATGCACAGGACGTACTCAGCAGCTCCAGGCACTGCTCCTCTCTCTCCTGGTGCAGCCGCTCTGCCTCCTGGCTTGAGCTGGGCGAGCTGCTGGTGCTCGGATTTTCAGGCTGTGGAGAGGAGGCTTCTCTGGAGGATGCTGCTGCAGCGGCAGCTTCCATGGCATGGCCCGCATCCATCTGGGACAAAGAAAGGTGTTTGTGTCAGGACGGTGGCTGGAAGAGTTGCCCCAGGCTGCGCATTTCAAAGGCAAGCCCTTAGGAACAACACTGGTGTTAGGCTGCAAGCTGAGCTCTCGACTCTTGCACCTCAAGTCAAACCCCGCCAAGCAGCAGGAGACTCCAGCTTGTCACAGCCAGCCATGTTAGAGACTGTGAAAGGGAAAGAGCAACTTTAAATTTCACCCCCTTCTGAGGTCTGCATTCACCACAGATGGAGACAACTTGTGCAGAAGCTGTGTGAGCCGCCATGTTCACCTGAACAAAGCCCTCAAAAAACAAAGCGAGCACTAAGAGGCACAGCAGAAATACATTCAGAGGGTTTCTGGCCACTGGCCACAGCACTAGCCCCGCTGGCCAGGGCAGCAGCTGAGGTTCAGCGGCCCCAGCCACTGTCCTTCTGATCAGCTGTGATGGACACCACAGAGCATGGCAGCCAGAGTCATTGCCCCCATCCACCTGCTGCTTTGCAGGGCAAAGGTGAGGAGACACCACTTGTTGCGGGACTGCAGTGCCTACTGCCCTCCACTCACCTGCTTTTCTTCAGCCAGCCTGTACTGCAGCTGCATCTCTTGCATCCTTTCCCTGTCTTTTTTGTGCCTCTTCTCCATTGCCTTCATCTTCCTTTGAGCATCCTGCAGCTCTGCTTTGAAATTCTGTCAAGAAGAATCTTACTGGCTCCTGCCGTCATGCTCAAGTTTCTCCTGTTCCACTCTCAAAAGCACTTCCGTTCAGCCACATACTTCTTTATCCAGCTCTAACCCTTCCATGCTAACTCTTCTTCCTGCTGCTCACCGCTGGAGCCTGCCAGGCTCTGTGCTTCCAGTGCCTGCAGTAGGCCTTGCCCCCCTTTCCTGAGGTCGCCAGTTCTTGCCCCTCTTGCTGCCCTTCCCTCTGCTACCTGGCTAGTCGGGCTCACCTGCCCATTCTCTTGCTCCTCTTCCAGCTCCAGTCTCAGGCACTCCACCTGCTGCTGGCTTTGCTTTAGCTTTTGCTGCAGCTGGCGCACCTTGCAGAAGAGCTCATTTTTCTTGCACTGGAGCTGCGCAGAAACGAAGAGAAGTCAGCTTTAAACTTGCCACACACCACTTGTGTGGCAGCCAAGACTCTTGACTGGCTCTGCTTTCTAGCTTTTCTTATTCAGGTTGCATGATGGCAACTCCCTGCCTCATCTTCAGCAGGCTTTTCTCCTGCTCCCTCTGTACCTCTGCCAGGGACTTTTCCCGTTGCTCCAGCAGCTCCTGTGCCTCCAACTGCTGCTGTTCAAGCTCGCTCTCCTGATGAGAGGAAGAAGACACTTCCAGATGAAGTCCCAGCCAAGCTCCCCAAAGAAAAAAATGGAAGCTTCATCCCTCCCACAACCCCCCACCTGAAGAGAGCACAGTAGTGCCTTTGTGCCCTCCAGCACTCGTGTCCCAACAAGAAACTTAAGAGGAAGGTCAGCAGGTGGAAGGAAAGGAGACGCTGCCTTCCTTCCCCACCCCACTCTGTTGGCTGGCTGTTTCCTGGCCCCTCTCTCCTCAGCATTTCTCTTCTTAGATGTTCTCTGCTCCAATTCCCCGTGTCCTTTGATCAAGGAAAAGCTGCAGCTGCACTGCAGGCTGAGGATGAGGCCAGCACCTCCATGCCCTAGTCACAAGTCAGGCCACCAGCTGAAATGCCAGCAACATGTGGCCTGTTGCATACCCTTCAAGGCTAAAGGGAGGAGCTCTGTCCACCGTGGAAGGATAGAAAGCAAGGGAACCAGTTGCTGGGACTGCAGTTGGCAGCAAGGTCAGCAGTCTGCTACATGGCATGAGGGTGTGGGGAAGATCCTGCCCCTTTGCGGCCATGCTTTGGGTGGTGATCACGCAGCCTCCTGGGACACTTGGCTTATGCCCGTCCTGAAACCGTGGCTGCATTTCCTGTCCTGGCACCGGCCTCTGGGGCTTCTCAGGGTCTCAAGTACGAGCCCTTGTAGCCCTCTGCTGCCTGGCCCAGCAACACGTAGCCAACAGCACAGGCTTGCGGCCGTGCCACATACTCGGGCTGCTCTTCTGCTAAGCCAGCCCACCAAGCTTGCATGAGAAATACTCAAGCGTATTGTTTCCTACCAGTTTTTTCAGGAGCTTCCTCTTGTCCTCTTCCTGAGCACACTGCCAGAGTCGCAGAGCCTTGCTGCACTGCTCTTCTGCCCAGCGCAGCTCTTGAGCCATCTTTTCACATTGCTGCTTGCTGAAAGATCTTACAGCTTGCAGCTCACGCCGAAGGCCCTTCACGTCCGCTGCAAACATGACAAACGGCAACAGTCAGACACTACACAGGCAGAGGACTCGGCTGACCTTAAGCCCTTTCACTTTCAGCAAAGGAGGGACCTGCCCCCAGCTCCTTCACTCCTGGGAAGCTCTGCGGACAGAGCTGGCTTCAGAGCAACTGCACCAGGCAGGAAGATCACCAGAAACAAAGTGCACGAGCCTCTCACCCAGGATCACCTCCTTGGCCTGCGCGGCTGAGCGAACTTGGCCTTCCAGACGGCTCCTGGCCATCTCCAGCTCTGACACGTGCTGCTGAGCCTCCAGCAGGCTGCACTGCAGGCTCTCCTTCTCTGACCTACAAGGTGTGAAGATGAAGAGCAATTGTTCCTGGCAGGAACACTGGGGCAGGTTTTCCGGGAAGGTGTGCCTTAAGATTCCCACACTTGAGTATGGAAAATGGCTTGCATGGAAACTTAGATACAGCAAGACTATTTCTACCACTTCAAATGGCAAAGCAGGCCCCTCCAGGTGATTGGCCAGCCTTTCCTCATGACCTAGCCCAGCACAGAAAGCCCAGCTGAGTTTGATCTCAGCAGCCAAAGCTCCAATTGCTCTTGTCTGACATATCCCATATGGGTGGCTGTGCCCTCAAAGTCTCTACTAATGAGCAAAAGCCCAGCCTCTGCTCACAGCCCTGAGCTCATCAGCACTTCCAAGTCACTCTGCAGCTGGACAGAATGTACGTAGAGATACTTTGTTTGCCAGACACTCTGGAAGTAAAAGGGACTAAAGGAATGCACCAAACCATATATGAAAGCTCCCTCCTGCTTCTAGCATCATGAGTAAGAAACCAGAACCAGGTTTTTATCTGAACAAGAACTGTCTCACAGGTGGGACAGGTATCCTGTCATTTAAACTACTGGAATGTCACGAACAAGAACACTTGCTACATTTATTTGTGGCTAACTAAGGCAGCAGTGCCCAAATGCCTTGGCACTCTTTAGAAAGGAAGAGGAAGCAGCCAAAGGGATCTTGACAGGTTACAGAGGTGGGTGGACAAATGAGCAAGAATCAGTGCTCAGCAAGAATCCCCAGAGACTCTCAAGAAGGCTGAAGACCTTTCCCTTCTCCTGCTGCTGCTCCTGCTGTTGCTGCTGCTGCTGATGCTGCTTGTAAGCAACTATAAGTCCTGCACTGCACTTCACAAGAGTTAGCTCAGAAAGGTCTCAAGATTTTCAGCTGGACCCTCCAGCTTCACCCAAAGCACCAGCATCCTACTTGCAACATTCCCATGGAAGAGCCTTGAATTGTGAAAATCCCATGTCGGACTACTTGGCGAGGAAAGACCGAAGTTCAGAGTCACCAACGGTGAAACCAAAAGCAGAGGAAAACTTCTGCCTTCAGCAAACATCTGCACAGTTTCCCTGGAAACCAATTCAGTGCCAAGTTGGCTTGCTTTGCATTTGTCAGGGGAATGTGCAAAGGGTCCCAAGCCAGTGCCCCAAAAGGCTTTGAGAGCCTGAGCGGTCACAGAAACAACATTCAGCGCACAGTATCCATTTCTGGTTTTTCTCGTGTCTCGTCACCTCTCTGTCTGAGAAACAGTTGGAAAGCACACAGGAGGCACTAAATCCTGACATAATGCTTACCACCTTTGGAATTACAGACCTTCAATCATGTCCCACCCAGCGTCTCCTCCTGCCTTTACCTGGCCTCTACCAGCTGCTCGGAAAGGCCTCGTAGGTCCCGCTCTGTGGCTGCCAGTCGGGCTTCCAGGGCCGCGTTCTCTTGTGCCAGCAGCGCCTTGTCTCTGCACACCTGGGACAGGATGTGCCCTTGGCGAGACAACTCCTGCAGCAGCCTCTCCAGAACCCTGGGGGCTGGCTGCTGCAGGCGGCAAACCTGGAAACGGAGGGCACCAGTTTTGTAGAGAAACAACAACAACAACAAGACATTCTCGGTCTTAGCTTGCTGCCAGAAGAAGCATTTGAGGCAGTCTTGCTAGGACAACACCCTCTCGCAGAGATGCTGCCTAGGAATAAGGTGAGCATACCTTTGGCACTGACTCTTCCTTCAGCTGATCCCTGCGAGGCTGCGATTGCTCTGCTGGCTCTGCCGCCACTTCAAATGCCCTCTCTAGTGAGGAGTGGCACTTCCTCTCAAATGCGGCCAACTCCTTCCGTCTACAACAAGGAGACAGACAAGCAAACCATTAATAGCAACACAGTCTCCTTGCAAATGCAGGACTACATACCATGTCCCACGTAGGGCACTCTCAGGGACTTCCAACAGCCCTCTAGTTGCACCTCAAGAGAATGCTGCACTTCCCTCCCTAGACCAGCATCTCTCTTTGTCATTCGTGCAGGTGACAGAGTCACCAGTGAGAAAGCCAAACAAGCTTCCAGAAGCCACAAAACCCTTGCAGAAAGCTCAGCTTCTCTCAGCTTAACAGCTTCCTGCCTGCTAGGTCTTACACTCCTCTCTGATAGAGTGCATATCAGACTTGCAAAAATTCTTCTTTGGCTAAGACATCCTTGGGAAGTCTAGATGAGTACTGCAACAATTCCTCTTGCTTTCAGTAGTGCACCAAGGAAAGAGCCCTCAAGCTAGAGCTTGGAGAGGAGGTGGATATGAATTTCCAATCCCATAATCAAAGCATCCCATGATGGTTTGGGCTGGCAGGGGCTGCAGGAAGCTTCTAGCCCAGTCTTCAGCTCCAAGCACTTGGGGTCAGCTATGGTGTCTGGACAGCCTGCTCCAGGCTCCGTCCAGCGCAGTTTTCCAAATTTCCAGAGGTGGAATCTGCACAAGCTCTCTGACAAGCTTGTCTGCTGCATTAATGCCTCTGAGGTTCTATGCTTCTCCTGAGGCCCAGCCTGAACCTCCCTTCCTTCTACCCTGCTCCAGTTCAGAATGCTTTTTGGCAAGGTTTGACAAGCAAGTCCCAGGAGGCAGCAGCCAGACCTCCCCATCCGCTGCCTTCCCTTTGCTGTGCTGAGCAAGTCAAATGATGAGAAAGCCAAATTTGTTCTTTGGCGTGGCCCTCCTAAAGGCCAGCAATGCCCAGCCCTGCCAGAGAAAAGAGAGAAAGCTTAGCACACACCTGAACTGCCGGGCCCTGCGCACTCTATCCATGCTTTCCTGCCACTCCGCTTTTCCTGCCTGGGCCGAGGAGTCCTGACAGGCAAGAAGCTCTCCTGTTGGCACCTGCAAGGAATGGGCAGGGAAAAAGCACAAACAAGACATAAGGACTCCTGAGAGCTGGGACAGGCGGGAAGTGCACACACAGCTCACCTGAAGGCAGAAGCTGTTGTGTGGGCGTGTTGATGGGAGTAACTGAATAACTCTTGAGGTGCTATGAAGTGTCTGAATAGAAGCAGGGAACATTTCCCTGCTCAGCTCTGCTCAACTGGCTTTCCCTCAGGATTTCAAGCACGGGGGAGAAGGCAGCAGGAACTGCCTTCCAGCCCTTCAGAGATAGACCTTGTCTCTGCCATGCAGAGCTCCTCAGCACTCTGACCCAAGTAAACTTGGGGCATGCCAGACTTAAGGGTGTCATCGACGCAGTGACTGTAGCTAGCTAGACAGTGTGTGGAGGGGGGAGCTCCCTGCAGGCAGCAATGGCTCTTCTGTACCCCACAAGGCTGTGAACTGTGCCTTGGCTCTGCTCTCTCCGCTGACAACACAGAGGCTGCACTGACACCGTGCACAGCGGGGCTCACTTTCACACCAGTAGCACTAAAGGACATCATGCTACTGCTTATCGAACGCCAAGGGAAGTTCACAGTGCCTGTCAGAATGCCAGGAAAATGATGCCTGCATGTGAAAGTTCAGATCCCATTTGCCACGTGTCAGTGGCTGGGCTGAAGTGCTGCGTCATGGCAGGACTCCAGCCCCAGCATCTTCAGCCACAAACGGCAAGTGCTGCCTGATCAGAAACCTGCAGCTCTGCACTGCACCAAAGCTTTGCAGTGTACCAGCCAAAGCTGCCACTTACAGGTTCAGCATGCTCCGGATCTCGACTGACAGCCCATGGATATTTGTTGTCCTTTCCCTCCCCTTCAGCCTCTGGAGGAAGAGAGCGAGCCCGAGGAGGTTCTGCTGCTGGTGTGGTGCTCTGCAGACAGACAGCAGTGTGAGGGACAGGGAGTAACCTGTCATTTAGGACCTTCTTTCTCCTGAGCCCTATCCCTAGCCATCGTAAGGAGAAGTCATGAATTTGGATTCAAGTGTGACACTCAGTCATTAAAACTCAGATCAGGAGGGGTGATGAGATTCGTTTTTGGACAGGACTGCATATGCTTCTGAAGGAGATATCTCAGCCTGGCTACAATCAGCATGCAGCGTCCTGTCTGCAAAAGCTGACTTTCATTAGTTAAAATGTCTTCAATGGAAGAGGAGGAAACTGATGGAATCTTGGTGGTAGCGCTCACACAGACATTGACGTGAACTTTCTTTCTTTCTTTCTTTCTTTCTTTCTTTCTTTCTTTCTTTCTTTCTTTCTTTCTTTCTTTCTTTCTTTCTTTCTTTCTTTCTTTCTTTCTTTCTTTCTTTCTTTCTTTCTTTCTTTCTTTCTTTCTTTCTTTCTCTCTCTCTTTCTTTCTCTTTCTTTCTTTCTCTCTCTTTCTTTCTCTCTCTCTTTCTTTCTCTTTCTTTCTTTCTTTCTCTCTCTTTCTTTCTCTCTCTCTTTCTTTCTTTCTCTCTTTCTTTCCTGTCAGACTAGTGTTCTACTGCAACAGGCCAAGTCCACAGCTTGCTCCACAATTCTCAGCCACCAGCATTGTCACGGGTGCCCAGACCACTCACCAAAACATGGACTTGAGTCCTTCCACGTCTCAGGCGACCTGCCAGGGGAGAGGGAAAAGGAACAAGGTGCTCTTAGAAACTCTCTGTGCACAGGAATCCCACAGAACAAGGCTACCCAAGCATACAGCATTTCTCTTGCACACCATCGCTCCACGAGCAACACTCCTTTTGCACAGCAAGCAAGGGTACGGGGCAATACCCTAGGCTGTGTCTACCTGTTGCTTGGCCTTGCCACTAAGGAACAAGATAACTGGCTGAGAAAATACAAATTGTTCCTTAGCAGTCAGTGCCTACATTGTAGCTCATTGTCAACCCTACAGCCGAAGCTGCTTTTTTCTCCACTCTTTTTCCTGGACAGTTTTAAATCATTTTTGTGAAGTGTATGCCGTATTTCCCACACGCTTGCTGTCAACAATTCCCCAGGAAAGCTTCCCCAAACCCCTGTTAGCACGTGCCGTTCTCTTCAGACACAGCACAGGCCCAGCTCCGGGGTTCAGGAGGACACACAAACTGCTCGGCACTTTGCCCTTCAGCGCAAAGCCAATCGCTCTTGTAGCACGCACAGAGGGTGCAGTTAGACAGGCACATCCTTTAAGGATGGAATGCAGGAAAAAGGTGCTTTCCCTCGGTTCTGGAGAGAACCGCAGAGTTTTTAGAAAGATGCCTCCAAAGCTCTCCCAGTCTGTATTTTGGAAGTTGCCCACACCCTGCTGGGCAGGAGACACCCCCTTCTTCCTGCTGAAGCCCTTGGCAGGAGCTTTAGCAAGCATATGGCATTTTTATGGCACTTTTGTTTCAATGTGCTGCCCGAAGGGAAAAAACTTTTACTTACGTCTCAGACCATTAAAAATTTTGTGGGATGACACCGAGGAAAAAGCCCTGCCAACTGCTCTACGGACTTGCTCCATCATTTCAGCAGGGCTGCTCAAGTCCGTGGACCGGGAAACAAAACACAAAAATGGGAAAGAAATCCTCTTGCACAAGTCCCCGGACTGTGCAAGGAAAAGAGGAAAAAAAGACAAAAGGATGCCTGTGTGAGTCTGCAGACTCGTACAAGAGCAGGCAAAAAAAAAAGGACTCCCTTTTCAGGGCACACACTACTGCCGGAGAACACCTCAAGAGAGGATCCTCCTGCAATGAGCACGCCAGGAGCTGCTCTGAAGGCTGATGCCTTGTGTGCATCAGGGCAACCTGCAGCTGACAATGCTGTGACGTGGCAGCCCTCCGCTGACATCACAATAGCGTCGCTCTAGGTTACTCTGTGAATTTGTGCCTAGCGACCGAACCTCCTCCACAGCTAAGACAAAAGAGAAGCCCAGAAAGTTCTCCTCTGTGCCGAGGCAGCACAAAACCCTCTTGCAGTCCATAAGCCATAGCTCAAAGGATCCAAGAGGAAAGCAAAACAGACACCAAGCACACACAGCCACTACTTTGGCCACCAATGCTTCTGACTAAACTAAGAACACTTGCTTAAATACTATGGATGAAATCACGCTATGCTAATATCCCAGACAGTTCCCTACGTTTTAATGCCTGTCATTCCCACTCCCTTACTGCAGGGGTAACATCAGCCACCAAGTGAAGGACTTGCTGAAGGAAGAAGGAAAACTTTAGTGGAGAAAAGCAGCCAAATAATAAACCACCCATATGTGTTTGTCTAAGACTGGAGCAGCATTTGTGTTGTCCATATGGCAAGGACTGCGCAGGGCTGTGCCCATGTCCTGTGCATAGCAGGGGGTGCCCTTGGAGTGGCCCTCACCGTGTGGGTGCAGCCATGGGCGCATTTGCCCGTTCCCTCCACTTCCACCAGCTCCCAAGCCAGCCCTTCTCTTGACAATGTTCTCTGTCCAACACTAAGGCACTCCTGAGGCCTTTGCAGAAACCCACTCCCTTGGGCTTGTGGGAAACCTGCAAGGTCAGATTCCTCCATGGATGTGGCTTTTCAGTCTCTGTCCTGCCCATGGTGGATATGGATGCGTGCTGCGTAGTGCTCTGTTTTTCAGTCCTTTGCTGCACTCTCATTTCTGGCCTGCAGGAGCCGAGTAGATTGATCCCCGTTTTCCTCAGCTAACTTGGTCTCTTCTTTTATGGACCGCATAGCTCACAGAACTGCAAACTCCATGGCTGCTGGGGAGAGTTGCAAGCAGCATACATGGCAAATGATACAAAGTGCAGGTTCTGTGGAATTCTCCTGCGTCATTTTCTTCTAGACCTTCTCATAATGTGCCACAGCAAGGAGCAAACAGGTGCCAGTGCCGTGGGTAACTGGAGAAGGCCACAGGTCAAGAACAGGAGTTTAGCCCCTGGCTACAGGAAGCAGAGGAATTTGCAAGGCAGGTGAGTGCTTGAGATGCTGGAGGCCTGCCAAGCTGCCTGCTCTTGTCTTGCTCCTGAAATCCTGAACTTCAGTGCTCTTGACAACAACACTTGGGCCAAAATCCAGCATTTCTTAGAGAGATTGGCATCTGCTGAGGAACGGCTTACGCTGCTCATCTTTATGACAATTAACCCAGGCCATGGTTTAGAAAGGACGGACCTAAGTGAGTCTTTGGATTTTCCTGGAAGGAACAAAGCCTTGTGACAGCAAGCAGCATTCCCAGGCCTGCAATGGCAACGTCCTGGGCATGAAGGTATGGGGCACAGAGTGCCCTCATGCCCTATTTCTGCGTCTTTCTGGGAAGCAGAGGAATCTTGCCTCCGCCTGTGAGGAGCTCAGCCTGGGAAGTAACACTCCCCTTCTGGTTTGGGTTTTCTCTTTTTTTATTGTGGTCGGCAGCTCTTTGTAACATGAGCCAAGCCTGCCGCCAGCCTGGCTGATTGGAGCCTGCCAGCAAAGGCATTGCACGAAGCCTGGACAGGAGGCACTTGAGGAGGCTTTGTGGCCTGCCAGCTCAGCGCAGGTCTGGGAATCAAAACTCCCTAACTGCCGCGCTCCACGGGGAGATTGCCTACCTCGTCAGCCCGCGCTGAAGCTGTCCCTGCCCTGGCGCTGTCCAAGGCCCCGGCGCCGTGCGCTGGGGACGCACAGTCCCCACAGTCTGGGGCTCCGCGCTGCTTCGCAGCTGCCCGACGCTCTCCCCCCTCACGGAGGGGTCCCGCCCCAGGCGCCCCCTGGCGGCTGCCCCGCCCCGCCCGCCCCAAGCAGGGGCCTTCCCTTCCCATGGCGCCCCCCAGCGGCAGCCGCCCCTCCCTGCAGGCACCGAGGAGGCCTCGGGCCCTGCTGCTCATCCTGTCACTCGGCTCCCTTCTTTTCACACACCAAAGAAGGCTTGACAGGAAGCCTTTTCCTGCCCTCTCCCTCTGCTTTCCTTTGTGCGGACCCAAGCTCTGCCCTGAACGTGGCCCTGGCGTCTACATAGCTGCTGGCGCAGGAAAAGGGCCCTTCCTTCTCCCGCCTCTTGTCACTACTGCCTCAAAAGCACCGCCCAGCTCTGCTGGGAGGAACAGCCCACGGCACAGTGGGTGCCATCCCTGCCCAGCCGGGGCTCTCTGGCAGAGCACCAGCAGCAAGGAGTAGCACTGCTTGCCTTGACTTCACCCGTGAAACCAGAAGCCTCTGTGAAACTTCAGTGTCCACTAGGAGGAAAGGGATCGCGGTCTATTTTCAAATTTTCCATTTCAGAGGCTTTAATCAGATAAATCAGGTTGAGACCTTCAGACAGAATTTTACCAATTTATTGCAGCCAGGGTGGAATGTCTCATCAGAACCATCCATAGTACTGTCTAATGGGTCTCATTAACGCATTTGAAGTTTGTTTTAAAGACTTAGACTTCTGTTTCCTTCAAAACTTCCTTATTATTCCTCCTTAGGACAGCTATAGATAGAGCTGCAGAGAAAGAAGGTTCTAAATGACAGGTTACTCCCTGTCCCTCACACTGCTGTCTGTCTGCAGAGCACCACACCAGCAGCAGAACCTCCTCGGGCTCGCTCTCTTCCTCCAGAGGCTGAAGGGGAGGCAAAGGACAACAAATATCCATGGGCTGTCAGTCCAGATCCGGAGCATGCTGAACCTGTAAGTGGCACCTTTGGCTGGTACACTGCAAAGCTTTGGTGCAGTGCAGAGCTGCAGGTTTCTGATCAGGCAGCACTTGCCCTTTGTGGCTGAAGATGCTGGGGCTGGAGTCCTGCCATGATGAAGCGCTTCAGCCCAGCCACTGACACGTGGCAAATGGGATCTGAATTTTTATGTGCACAGAGTGCTCAGGCTCCCCGCTCCTCTTTCCCCCTCAGTGTCACTGCAGAGGAACAGGTCATCTTTTCCGCAGTCACCCAATCTCTGGGTTCACACTTCCTGACAGATCTAGGATGCAAAGGGCCTCGTTAAGAAGGTCAAAAGCATCGAGAATATCTTAGGAATTCTGAGAAAAGGTTACCCTTCTAAGATAACCAAGTCATTCCCTGCATTTGTCCTTTTCAAATTCTTTCAGTTGTCGTCCCTGTTGGATCATGCTTCTTCTGGTGCTTCTAAGGAATTGATTGTACTCTTGATTTGTACCAAGGCACAAACTGCAGAACCATCTGAACTGAACACAAAAACCAACTACCTCTGTCAGAGCATCTTCACATTCCAGGTCACTTTCAAGATGTACTTGGAGGTGTTTGAATGATTATCTATGGCACAACTCTCTCCTTCTGGCTGCAGGCTCTGCAGCTGCTTCCTCTGAGTTCACCCAGGCTTGTATTCCCTAACAAGTCCTAGTACCACCTCCTCTTTTCCAAGGGCACAATAGTCTAAATGAAAACCTAGCCAATGGCACAACTCTCCAGTCCAGAAGGAAAAGAAAGGACAAGTTGCAAAACATTTTCTCAAAACATTTGTCCTGCTTTGCTGCAAGAGTCTTGCTGCACACACAGTGTTGAAAGCCGAGAAAAGCTGCAAAAGACGCTGTGGCACATCTTGTGTGCCACAGAAGCTCAGCGTTGCTCTCCAGTAAAGAACAGAGCTTGAAAAGAACAAACATAACTGTGGAAAAGATTCTTGGAAAACGGAAACAGCTTTCCCAAAGTGAAATGGAAATGGAAGGAAACAATTGAAGATGTTCACATCCATGGATTTCTTTATTTATATGCTCGCCTTTTCCGTGTTGCACAAGTTCTACATCACGTTAATTCCAAATTCCTCTCAATTCTAAGACCTATGACTTACCATGTTATATACACTCTACACACAATTTGCCTTCCCTTCTTTTTCTCTGAAAGCAATGCTGGAAACACAAGAAACATGCAAATGTAAGATCTCAAAAGTATACAGTGCTTTGGTCGAGTGTGAGTTCTAGAGAGAGGGAATAGGATCTGCGTGTATATTTTACCCTCACCAGTGACAATACACAGCTTCAACAAAGGTGATTTGTGTGCCATTGTGCACAGCTCAAGACTCTTTGCCTTGGATTAAGGTGGCAAAGTTAACGTGTTTACACAGACTGGGGATTCAACTGCTCTGGTTTCCTACCCGTGTCAATAAACAGCAGGAGAAATAAACCAGCTGGCAGTTTCTCAGCAGAGAGGACCTTTGCTCCAGTGTGAAAGTGCTGGATTGGCAATGGAGGAGGGAGCCGGCTGAGAGCTGAGCTGCTCTATCGGATTGGCATCCGAACGGCGGCAAGAAGAGCGGATCAATGCTTTTCTTTTCATCGTATCCACAGTCTCCGATTTTCACCTGGGAGCGGACAAGGGAACACGAGCAGCGCTGGACAGGAGAGCGCAGCTCCGGGCGCCGCTTCGCCTCCACACCCCGAGCGCTCGGGGGAGCATGGCTGCCCCGCAGGGCCTGGATTTCTCCCTCCTCATCTGCTGCTCTGCCCTGCCACGCGGCTGGCTCTGCCTGGCACGGGCAGGCTCCTCATTCAGCACTTTGTTATGCTGCAGGGGAATGTGCGCACAGCGCTTTGCTTGTGAGCAAGAGGTGGCAGTGCGGGTCGAGCGGGCGGGATGAGGCCCGGGGGATGCGAGCACCAGGGGAAAGTTGCAGGGTGGACGGAAATTAAAGAAGCGGCTAAACGAGTCGGTGGTTTTGGCGTCGTCGCAGGAGGAAGAAGGAGCCGCTCCGTGCCTCCGGCCGAGCCCGCTTCGGCCCCGGAGCCAAGTGGCCAGAGCCGCCCCGGGGCGCGCGCGGCCGAGCGGGGATGGGACAAACGGTGCCGGCGCTTCAGCAGCAGCAGCGGCAGCGACGACTCTGCTCACCCTCGGCGTCTCTTGCTCTAGTTCCTTCTGTCCCTGGGCCACTGTCCCGCACCCTGTCCCGGTCTCCCTGTCCTGCTCTACCCTTGTAGGGCCCTGCACCGAGATATCAAACCCAAAAACCTCCTCCTGGACCTGGCCACCAGATAGACTGAAAGGATGGACTTTGGCTATGGCACCTACCTCCAAGACACAGTCTGCCCACAGTTTAGAGGTGAGACCACCCAGGGCTACTCTCCCACTCCTAGTATCTCATGGGCCAAACCTGGATGTGGCCCTGGAGATTCCCCCTTTTGCTACCAGTCACGGGCACACCTATGAGCCACAGAGATCTGCCTGTAATTGACAGAAGGAAAGAAGGAAAGTTCAAGAGCATAATTCCTCCTTCTCCCGCTGCTAAACCAGTTTTCCTCTCCCTCATAAAGATGAAATGCAGTTTTCCTGTGCATTGATGGCAGCTTATCGCACCTGCACAGCTGAGAGGCCTTTTCCCCTGCTGCTGTGCTGCGGGCTGATTTAGCAGTGTTATAAATAATAAAGATATTCATCGGAATTGAGTATAATCAAAAATAAGCGATACTTTATTTCACGATCAGGATACGGTCCACGACAGCCACAATTGCAAAGAGCAATGCCGACCCCGGGATCAGCGCCGTGTTAACACGCTACCATCCGAACTCTACCGCACCGGATCCCCCAATGTTCACAAAAACGCTGTGTCAGTCCAGTTTATATACAGCTTTTCCTAGCCAGGAGCAGAGGTCTTGGTCTCCTTTTGTCGTTTCGCATATTCATGTGGTTTTCTTTCTCTGCGTTTTGCTGGGAGATGATGAATTCTGACGAAGGCAGGCCTTGGTTTACTGGAAGCTGGTATTGAGATGTATTTTTTCTGGTTCTGGTTATCTTAATCGTAGGTGCTTGTTGGGAGCTCATCGTTTGGGTGTTGCCTGGACAGTTTTGGAGTGAGCCATCTCTGTGGCCACGCCTATTCACCTGTTAATCTGGGCTGTCCTGCTTTTGTTGGCTGTTACAATGTTGTGATGAAGCAATCTGCGTCCTTTTCATCCGTGGTTCTCTTTTTGGTTTCTGAGTTTCCTTTGTTACTTTATTCATACCAAAACTGCTTATTCCGCATTAATTTACAACTATCCACGAATTACATTATATCATATATTGCAGTGGCAACGTCCTCCTTCATCTCAAGCAGCCTTTTCTCCTCCTCCTCCTCCTTCTGTACTTCAGTCAGGAAGTTTTCCCTCTGCGCCAGCCTCTGCTGTGCCTCTGAACTCTGTCGGTCCTGCTTGCTTGCCTGGTGAGGGGAGGAAGACACTTTGTTGGGGGTTGATTTTTTCCCTTTTCTCTCTGTGGAATTTTCCCCATTGTTATGCTAAGAAATTTGTTGGGTAGGACCTAGCATGGGTGGCTAGTGGCAGGAGAAAGGCAGGGGAAAGGGGGGGGGCGGAGGAAGGGGGAAAAACTGCGAGATCAGAAGCCAGAACAGGAGATGGGGAGGCACTGGTTCGCTCTCGTTTGCTTGTGGAGTCAAAGGAGGACGACCGCTGCTGCTACCCACCATCCCCCGCCATCCCAATGCCGGGAGCCATCTTTTTTGGCTCTTAGACCCCGCACTGCTGCCTTCTCACCTCAGCCTGCTATCTCCAAGCACCCTGCTGAGCACCGGGACCGGCGCTGTGTGCAAAGTCTCTCCTCCATCCCTTTCCCATCCACAGTACTGCCGCCATCACTCCCAGCACCCCTGCAGCTGCATGGGATCTGCCCCTGTCCACCACTGGTAACTGCACCACGGGGAAGGATGCCTGTGGCCGAGAAGGACTGGAACTGGGTTCCTGTTCTGTTTGGTTTTAATTTCATAGCTATGTTTCTGGTTAGGTTTTTTTGTTTTTTGGTTTTTTTTAATTTTTTTTTTTTTTTTTTTTGTCTTGTTAGATATATTAGCAAAAAACTGTAATCCCTATCCCCATATCTTTGCCTGAGTGTCCCCTTAATTCCAAAATTATAATAATTTTACATTCTCCATTTTAAAGAGAGGCTCCTGCCTTTCTTAGCAGCTACTTGTCTTTCAAACCAAGACAAGTTCCAGATGAAGTCCCAGCCAAGCTCCCCAGATAATCAGCAGAACCTTCATGCACCACACAAAGCCCCAACTGAAAATTGCACATTAGTCATGGCTTTGTGCCCCCCCCACAATGCTGTCCTAATCAGAAATTTGGAAGGAGAAGCAGCAGATGGGACAAAAGGAGATGTCACATTCCGTTCCCGCAGTCACGGCTGCCTGTTTCCTGGCCCCTCTCTCCTCAGGATCTCTGCCTGCTCTCAGAGCTGTGTTCTCAAAGCGCTGAAGTGGTCCCTGCCATCTCCTCTGCTTCCTTCATTACTTTGCTGCAGGGATGACAGCAATCGGGCTTCAGAAGAAGCTGGAGAGAGGCTCCGCTAATTTGAGAAATGGATGCTGTCCAAAGGAAACAGAAACAAAAGAAACCAATTTAAAAGACACAAAGGAAAAAGGAACCATGATTTTCCAAGCTGACCTTCTAAGAGGCTCAAGCTGGATTCCTCTAGCGCCAGAAACACACAGACACAAGTGGCAGAGTGCAGATGGACTCAGCTCTGGCTTGCAGGAAGAGCAGTGCCTGCCTTGGCATGCCCGCCCTCCTGTGCTGCCTGCCATCTTCCTCCACAGCAGGGGCAGCTAAGGAAGTGGCCCAGTCACCAGCTCCTGTCCGCCACAAAACCTGGCAGCAAAGCTGCAGCGGTTCTCATCGACTTGAGTGGGCCAGGCAGTGCATGGGGCTGGCACAAATCCTGCTCAGCTGTCCCCGTTTGGCTGGCAGAAAGCTCGAAGAGTGGGGCAGGAGGGACAAGCTGGGTGCCCTGGGATGCTCACAGTCAGCCTCCCACCGCCCCTCTCTTCCCACAGACCAATCTAGAACCGCTTGGCAGGGATTTCTTCTGCTGTGCTCTTCAAGCCCCACTTCAGGCCTTCATCCCCAGCACTACAGTACTTCAGTTCCTTTGCTACCAGGGAAACCTGAATCCACCATCCAAGAGCAAAAGAGGGCCTTGCAAATGACCAGAAGGTGGGAGCTGTCCTCTCCGGAACGGCGGTGAGAATTGGGCTTGCTTAGCCTGCAGAAGGGCAAGCCCTGGGGAGACCTTTCAATATTTGAAGGGCTTCTAAGAAAGATGGGGATACATCTATTAGCAGGGCCCATTACAACAGGACAAGAGGGAATGATGCCAAGCTAAAAGAGAGTCCATTCAGATTGCCTCTAAGGAAGAAACTCTTTACCAGGAGAGTGCTGAAATGCTGGCACAGCTTACCCAGAGAGCTGGGAGGTGCCCCACACTTGGCAACATTCAAGGACATGTTGGGTGGGGCTCTGAGCAACCTAACCTACTTGAAGATGCCCTTGCCAGTGGCAGGGAGTTTAGGCTAAATGACCTTCACTGGTCCATTCTAACCTCAACTAGTCTTGGATCCTACTTGGTTTTCATTTGAAAAGCGCCCAGAGAGGAGATTATTATGGGGAAGCCCATCCAATGCCCTGGAGTTTGGCCGAGGAGCAAAGCCTGACAGGGAGCAGCTGTTTGGCTGCAGCCGCTTTGCAATGTACCTGCAGAAGTTCCTCGGCAGAGCCTCGCCTGTGCACATCCATCTGCAGGCAGCAGCCCAGAAATTCACACAAGCCAGAGGGTAGCCTGAGCTTGTGCAGATACGGTGCCCCTCGCTTGCCTATCAGGTATTTGGCCTGAAGTAAATGGAAACACAAGAACTCTGTGTGATCTTTCCACATCCTTAAGCGCTCACCTTGAGCCCATATTTTACGCTGCAGTTTGCAGTGGCAATTTCTTGCCTAGCAGATGGTAAGAGATGAACCTTCCCAACCAGAATAAAAAAGGCCTCAATGCAGCCCCAGCTATTGCAACCTTCAACAGGTCTTGCCTTGGAAGTTTATGTGGGCCCCAGGGACATTTGGCAAGTGGGCCTTGGTGGAACCAGTTCCAGCTGTGGGAATGGGATTTTGTCTAATCCCGTTGTGACAGAGCAGTAGGACAGCGGCATCTGAGCGTATTTGCACCTTACCGTGTCCTGGGTTTTCCAAATATAAGGAGCCCTTCCTTTGGCCATTTCTATTCCCACGATGCCAAGGGACCAGGTGTCCACTTTGGGGCCGTATGGCTCTCCTCTCACAACCTCGGGCGCCATCCAGCAGGTGGTCCCGACCATCGACCTCCGTTTGCTGCGCTCAGGGACGAGCACAGCACAGAGGCCAAAATCAGCTGAGGAGAAAAACAAACACTGCTTCAAGTAGGAAACCAAGGAAAAGAGTTCCTCTCTCTAAGTCTCAGAATGCAGTGCGGAATCCAGCTGCAAAAGCAGCTGTGCTCTCCTTCCTCAGGGCTGCAGCCAAGGACATGGGCAACTGTCCACTTAGCAACCTCCCCCCCCCTACTATTCACACCGTGGCTTTTCTTCATTCACCTGGTGGTTTACACTGTAACTCCCTCCTTCCGGAAGGAGCACAAAGCACAAAGCAAACCTACTCTTGACACCGTGTTTCCTTTCTAGACCTCTCAGCACCTTGCAGCTGCACCCTGAGCTTGCAGCAGTGCCCTGTGCACTCTCACCAGCACCACTGCCGGGCACCTGGCAGCCACTCAAAAGCAGCCCCACATTGCCTCCCCGGGGAGCGGCTCCTGAGCAGGAACACCCACCTAACTTGACGGAGCCGTCCTGGCCCAGAAGGATGTTGCTGCTTTTGATGTCTCTGTGGATCACCTGGTTGGCATGAAGGAAAGCCAGGCCTTGCAGGCACTGAGAGAGAAAAAAGAAAGAGGAGGACAAAAGTTGGCCTGATCCGACGTCATCACACGCTTTAAAGGAAACTGCTCCTGAAGATTGACAGATGTCACAGGAACAGTGAGTGCTGCCAAGAGGAAGAGCTTGCCGCTGCATCCCTAGGAGAGCAGCATCTTTCCAAGGGAAGGCATATTCCTTTCTGAGGGGGAAACATCAGTCGTTGCAGGAGACTGTGCCCTGCAAAGACAGTGCAATGACTGCTGCTACAGCAAATGCGCTCTTCCCCATCCTGAGGACAAGCAATGGTTTTCCAAAAAAGGAAAAGTCCCTGCCTCAGGTACCAAGGGGATCATTGTCGGGCGGGAGACCACAGGACGAGGGTCGAAGTAGCTCATGTGTCAGTTTTCAGCAGCAAGCAGCATGGTGGGTGCCATGCCATCCTTTGAAGCTGAGACCTGTGATAGCAGAGTCCCTCTTTGCCTTTGCTGTTGGTTTAACACTGGCACATCCAGAAGCTTTCTGCATTGACTTCTTTGCAATTACAGGCAGAAAATGAAAATGAAGAAGAGACAGAGCTCAACACCAGTAGATAAGAGAAATTAGCAGACTATAGTAAGGGCAGGGACACCGGCAAGCAGTGCAGTGCAGATGCTCGCTCTTCTCTGAACAATAAGAGCAGCACAGAAAGCAAGCTCTGAACACGGAATCACTCACTTAGCAGCGCTTTCAAAGGACGAGCCTGTCCAAGGCATCCAAAGTACAAGCAGGATCCCTTACCTCCCGACAGACAGTTGCTATGTGTCCTACAACCATCCTTTTCTGGCTCACCACTGCAGCTAAAGAACCTCCGTCCATGTACTCCAGCACCAGCCAGACATCCCCATTTTCCAGGTAGCTGGAAGATGAAAACAACAGCGTGGGGCTGAATGTGCACAGTTAAATTGCTGCACCGAAGAAATGCCTACAGTAGAGTTTTGTTTCCAGGTCACACGTAAATGAGGATGGAATGAAATGAAGACACGCTCCACCTAGACTATCCAGTGCTTGCAATCTGTGCCGTCTCAAATGAGGAACGCACATCCGCACAGAAGGAGACGGCTCAGGTGGCAAGCAGGGAAAAAAGTCACTTTTGCCATGGCAAAGATAAATCTGGAAGCATCCCAGCATATGGATACATCACAGCAGCTGCTTCATCATCTTCATACATAAATCCCACCATTAATTCCAGCAACGAGGAGACACAGCTTTCACACCTTTTCCCAGGGCACGTGGGTGTGCAGCACTGCCGACACCCTTTGGAAAACCTTGCATAGAGGACAGTCACAAACAGGAAAAACCATTTCAAACCTGGCAAATGATGTTTCTCTTAGCCTAGTCTTTTGGCATGCAAGGCAATGGAAAATAGTGAAAACAGTGCATGGGAAATCATTTCTGTGTTGGTTTCCCAGACCTCCTCCTCCTCCGACATCCGGAAAAAATCACACCCCGAAACAGCAAAAGAACATGCAGCGAGTGAACGTGCAGGCTGCTGGCTCAGTAAGAGAGCCACGCTTCTGAGGACCATCTTCAAGCTGTCTCTTGCAGGAACCACGAATGAGGACAAAATGCTATCTCCTCCTATGCCTGCTACAGGAGTGGACTGATGTTCGTAGAAAGATCAATTTTCTGCCAGTGAGTAAAGAGCTTTTAAACCTCTGCCTTGCAAGTATGGAAGCGAACATTGCCAGAAAAAGACCAGAACTACTTACCTTTCTAGGTAGGTAACAATATTGGGGTTCTTCTTTTCCCTTATCACCAGGAGTTCTTTTAAAACCTCCTCGCAGCCCTGGTGCTGGAGATCAATTTGCTTTACGGCCACCTACAACCGTGTTGGGAGCCGTTAGGAACAGACATTACAAGAGCCTCTTTCTCCACACGCTGGCGGGCCAGGATGCCTTGTGCCCTCAGTTGAAAGGGACTCTCAACATCAACCACAAAGCAACAACAACACTCTCTGCACACACAGAATTCTCAAATGGCCCTTGTTTATCACCGCTATTCTCATTTACACGCGTTTTGCGAGTCAAAAGCAATTTTCCTCAATTTTGCCCTTTGCTCGATTGTGAAAAGAAATGAAAACCGCTGAAAATACATTAGCATTTCTAGGGGCTTTGACCAGCGTTTCAGAAAGTGCTGCCATTCTTGACTGTGCACCAAAGCGCACGTATACATTAGGGAGAAAATGCTGTCCAAAAAGAACTCCAAGACGACTCAAAATAGAGTTACAATCCTAGCACATCCTAACTTCTTCCGTTTGCATTTTGCATCACTGAAGAACATTCTTGTCACAGTTTAAACTTGTAGTTCTTTAGTGGATTTAAAAAGGAAGAACCCTTTGTGTGGTACACTATGGACACACCCCAGGTTATAAGCGGGCTTTAGGCCTTTTGGACGCCTTATAGACCTCCCTCCAAGTGCGGTTCCTGAGCGCAGCACTGTAGGTGGATAAAGCAATTACCAGGACGATGGAGTTGTGTTTGCTGAGAGCCAGAAATGAGAATTCACGACTTTCAACTTTTAGCCCCAAAGAGCACTGGGACTCTCCAAAACACCCCTATTTGTACTGTGCAGTACAAACAGCATCTCTGTAATGGGATGTCACCGACACAGGACCAACACAAGGCTGTGTTCTTTAAGGCTCTTCATCAGCTTCTTCTCATCGATCTCTGTGTGTGTAGGTTGGGGTGTGTGCATGTGTGTGCGTGTGCATGTGTGCCAGGTTCCCTAGGTGTGAAAAGCAAAAGTGCTCCCCAGACAAGATCTCTCTTTCTTTAGATCTTGCATTATATTTTCCAACTGAACCATGTGATGTAAAACAATGGGAAATGCTATTTGTGTCTGAACCTCGGCTAAAAAGGAATTGGGCCAGAATGATGGCTGTTGCAGGCAGCTAATCTATGCATATTTATCCTGTAAATCCAAGCAGGTGTGTCCTTCTCTGAAAGATACCACTGCCATCCTTGCACTCATTCAGGCAGGTAGGAAGGACAAAGTCTCTTCAAAATGCAGCGACAGCCTTGGCAGCCAAGACAGGCAGCCCACAGCTCTGGCCACAGATAACATCACCAGGGAAAAGCACTCAAGGGTTGCAAACTATTCATGGGCTGTTGGCACTTACCGCTCGTCCTGTGGCAGCTTCAAAGGCCTTATAAACGGTTCCAAAACTCCTAGAAACAGAACAGCGGCAAAAACAGAGAAGCGATTGAGTGCTGAGGAGCAAAAGGCTGCCCAGGCAGGAGCTCTCTGCTACCTGCAGTGTTTTGCAAACACAAGAGTTCATCTATTCTTTAGCTAAAAGCACAGCAGCCCAGCAGCCCTCTGCCACGCAGCATGCACAAGAGATAAGCGGGATCCAAAAGGAAGACAAAGGGCTGCGACAAATCCCAAATGTACACACTAGATTATGGAGGCAGGGGTTTTCTTTGCCTTTTTTTTCTGTCTGTGCCTGTCTCGAGCCTTTCTAGGCACTGAAACACACAGTCTTGTTGGGCCTTCTCACCACTCTCTTTTGATTCTCTCTACAAAACTCAGGCAACGCAACGCAGCCTTTCTTCTTGTCCTGACCACTGAATATTGTTTTCCGCAAAATAATGTAAAGAAATACTACTGAGAGCTCTTATCTGACACCTATCATGTGGGAAGCTGCTCTCATGAATTTTTTCTTCTGAATCAGTGTGGCCGTAATACTTTCAATCATACAAAACCATATCTCCTCAGAAAATAAGCAAACTGGTGCCACGCACTCGAGGGACAGGAGGGCTTCCAGGTCCTGCTCCTTGAGGCAGGCAAGACATTGTCAGCATCCAGTTCTCTTTGATGATGCCCAGTGGTCAGTACTGAGACAGAGACAATCTAAAGCCAGGGTCCGAAGATGCCTGCAGCTTGCCTGACTTCCCACTTGATATTACAGCAGCAAAACAGCTGGCCCATGGTTCTGTAGAAGTAAGTGTGGCTGCACTCACCCACTGCCAATAACTTCCCATCCGGTGTATTCCTTTTCCAGATTCCCCATGCTCACAACATGCCCTGAAAGAAAACAAATGCAAGAAGCAAACTTGAAAACAGAGTTCCTGACTTCCAGGAGATCTCAAACGCAGCTCCACTCTCTGGGACTATGAGCAATTTATGGTCAGTTGGCTAACAACCATGGCAACAACGACAACGACAACAAGAGCCCCAGCAAGACAGGCAGCTCTGTAGCACACGTGGCCTGCATGGAGTCAGGTTCCCCACACTCCTTTGACGGGTTACCTTGAGAAAAAACTAAGCCCGTGAAGACACCATCCCAGTGAACAGAGATCAGAAAAGAACAGGCACCAAGGCAACTGGTTGTCATCTATAAACGGGAAGGAGAGCTGAAAAATCATGCCTCTTCCCTTTCTTGGGAATAAACACTCTCTTGTGAGATTCAACAAAAGGTTTCATACTCGCAAAGATTAAAGGCACTCTGGGATCTGGGATGGATTTTTTTCACCAACTGCTTTCAGCTGAGGAAATAGAATATTGAGGAGTGGTTTCTAGGAGAGGAGAGGGCCTTCTCTACCTCTCAGCAGTTTGCCTAAAAAATGCCTTGACATATTCAAAGAACAGCAGCTCATATAAATCCAAGAGCTGTGGCTGTAAGAATTGGGATCCCCTTCATTTATGAGCAGGCTAAGTTCTGAAGACAATTTTGCCCATTCCCCCTGTACTGAAGAACTAAACAGCTCGTCTTCAGCCTGAGGTGCAGCACTCACTAGCACTGCACTCGGCCGTAGAACACGTGCCCCATCGTCCCAAATGGGCACAGCTGAGACGGGTGACAAGGACAGGGCCGCTCCACAGGCGCTGCCGTGACACAGACAGCTGCCCAAATGAGATGCTGATCCTTCCACCAGTCCAGGCAAAGCTGCAGCAATGGGCTGGCAGCTGAAATCTCACAGCTAAGGAAGGCTCCAGCCTCTGCACTCACATCAGCCATCAGTGGCAGGGCACGTATGACAAAAAGGCTGCCTAAGCCCACACATGGGCACTGACAACCACTGGGAAGAAGCCAGAGCCAGAGCGAGCTCCCTTACGAGATGTTGACCCCACTCAAGACAGAATATGATTGTCTCTGTGTTCAGACACATGGAGGAAGAGATCAATCCACCTTTTGTCCCAACGGCTGATGGCAGACACTGAGTAAAACGGGCTGTGTTCTGTACCTGACCAGGTAATCTGGGACAGCACAGCGCTGGCAGTTATTAGCGGTTCCGAGAAGCAGCTTTGTTGGTTGTACTGCAGAGTCACCAAGGCCCCGGTGTGCTTTCCTAGAGTATGATCTGTGCTGGGATTCAGGCCGCTGCTTACTATTCCAAGAGCATTCACGGGCTGGGCATTAGCCGTGACAAAGTGCCCATGACCGGAGGGACATGCAGCAGAGGGGCTGCAAGCTTGCTCCTGACAATTGCCTGCAAGGCAGTTTCATCTGACCATGCCACATAGATGAGTCTCTTTGATGCATTTCCTAAGCATGCAACGAACATATCAAAGAGGGACTGTAAAAAAAGGACCCTGCTTTTCTTCCTTTGCTGCACTTGACAAAGACCTCTTCTGTGGCAATCCTTACAATTCAGAAATCCTTCATTCTTAAATTCCTTGAAAACCTTAAAAGGCCTCAGAAACAGCAGAACTGCAAGTAGAGCTAAGCAGTAGTCAGCAGAAAAGTTATATGAAAAGTAGAAAGAAAGGACAACTTGAACAATGGTCATTGTATTAACGCTTGGCTGAAAGAACTCTTTAAGCTGCAGAAAATTGTATCTAGCAAAATATCAGCAAGGTCTAAGCTTAATATTGGAGCTCTGTGCATTGTATTCTAAGGCTTACAAGTGGGTATTGTATTCAAAGTAAGCAAGCATTGCTCAACCAAAGGTACATGTACTGATAGTGGTTAGATGCAACTACTGTCAATACGCTTCTCCTTTTTGTGACTGGTCAAGAAACTTTCAAAGGCCGTTGTAACATCACGTCCTGCGGCTGCTGCCGAGGACATGAGCTGCTGACATCTTCCCGTTGTGCCACCTGTGCAATCAGACTAATGCTTGAAAGAAAACAAAACAGCTCGAGATGCGTTCCACAGCAGGCCCGTCCCGTTCATGCTTCTGTGCTTAAATCTGTAACCAACACTCTTCCTCTCTGCTTCCTAGCGATTGTTCTAAGAATATAAATTTTGAACATTTGGGGTCTACTGAAATAACCTCTTCCTCTCTTATTTGTGCTGTTACCTGATGTTCTTTTCAAGGAGGTCGGACTAACCAAAAGGTAGAATTCCTATCAAAATGAGCTGTAGAAGGAATTGTAGAAGGACTAACGGTCATAAACCCAACACCAGGGTGAAACCAGCCCCACAGCCAATCGATTCCTCTGAAGTATTCTGTCTGCAATGACTGGTGACAAGTCAGGACTTGAAGGGCCATCTAGGAAGCCAGCTATTCTGATCCATTTGGCCAGACTAGCACACAAGCATTCACTGCGGCATTTGCTGCTGCTCGGGAAACACTCCCCCCGCTTTTGCTTTTGCTGCATAGGGAAGCACAGGCAAAGCCCAGCCTCTCCCAGCTGCCCTCAGAGGCAAAAGGAACGCCCCAAGTGCTCCCTGGCTGCCTCCAAGCACAACAACAGCTTCTCTAGGGAGTCCAAAATGTCTGTGTGACACCAAAGTGAGGAGGAACACGTGGTCCAGCTCATGCTGAGGCACACACACAACACACTGCCCAGTCGCACAAGAAATGCACAGGACGTACTCAGCAGCTCCAGGCACTGCTCCTCTCTCTCCTGGTGCAGCCGCTCTGCCTCCTGGCTTGAGCTGGGCGAGCTGCTGGTGCTCGGATTTTCAGGCTGTGGAGAGGAGGCTTCTCTGGAGGATGCTGCTGCAGCGGCAGCTTCCATGGCATGGCCCGCATCCATCTGGGACAAAGAAAGGTGTTTGTGTCAGGACGGTGGCTGGAAGAGTTCCCCCAGACTGCGCATTTCAAAAGCAAGCCCGTAGGAACAACACTTGTGTTAGGCTGCAAGCTGAGCTCTCAACTCTTGCACCTCAAGTCAAACCCCGCCAAGCAGCAGGAGACTCCAGCTTGTCACAGCCAGCCATGTTAGAGACTGTGAAAGAGATAGAGCAACTTTAAATTTCACCCCCTTTTGAGGTCTGCATTCACCACAGATGGAGACAACTTGTGCAGAAGCTGCGTGGGCCGCCATGTTCACCTGAACAAAGCCCTCAAAAAACAAAGCGAGCACTAAGAGGCACAGCAGAAATACATTCAGAGGGTTTCTGGCCACTGGCCACAGCACTAGCCCCGCTGGCCAGGGCAGCAGCTGAGGTTCAGCGGCCCCAGCCAGTGTCCTTCTGATCAGCTGTGATGGACACCACAGAGCATGGCAGCCAGAGTCATTGCCCCCATCCACCTGCTGCTTTGCAGGGCAAAGGTGAGGAGACACCACTTGTTGCGGGACTGCAGTGCCTACTGCCCTCCACTCACCTGCTTTTCTTCAGCCAGCCTGTACTGCAGCTGCATCTCTTGCATCCTTTCCCTGTCTTTTTTGTGCCTCTTCTCCATTGCCTTCATCTTCCTTTGAGCATCCTGCAGCTCTGCTTTGATAATCTGTCAAGAAGAATCTTACTGGCTCCTGCCGTCATGCTCAAGTTTCTCCTGTTCCACTCTCAAAAGCACTTCCGTTCAGCCACATACTTCTTTATCCAGCTCTAACCCTTCCATGCTAACTCTTCTTCCTGCTGCTCACCGCTGGAGCCTGCCAGGCTCTGTGCTTCCAGTGCCTGCAGTAGGCCTTGCCCCCCTTTCCTGAGGTCGCCAGTTCTTGCCCCTCTTGCTGCCCTTCCCTCTGCTACCTGGCTAGTCAGGCTCACCTGCCCATTCTCTTGCTCCTCTTCCAGCTCCAGTCTCAGGCACTCCACCTGCTGCTGGCTTTGCTTTAGCTTTTGCTGCAGCTGGCGCACCTTGCAGAAGAGCTCATTTTTCTTGCACTGGAGCTGCACAGAAACGAAGTGAAGTCAGCTTTAAACTTGCCACACACCACTTGTGTGGCAGCCAAGACTCTTGACTGGCTTTCTAGCTTTTCTCATTCAGGTTGCATGATGGCAACTCCCTGCCTCATCTTCAGCAGGCTTTTTTCCTGCTCCCTCTGTACCTCTGCCAGGGACTTTTCCCGTTGCTCCAGCAGCTCCTGTGCCTCCAACTGCTGCTGTTCAAGCTCGCTCTCCTGATGAGAGGAAGAAGACACTTCCAGATGAAGTCTCAGCCAAGCTCCCCAAAGAAAAAAATGGAAGCTTCATCCCTCCCACAACGTAGCCGACAGCACAGGCTTGCGGCCATGCCACATACTCGGGCTGCTCTTCTGCTAAGCCAGCCCACCAAGCTTGCATGAGAAATACTCAAGCGTATTGTTTCCTACCAGTTTTTTCAGGAGCTTCCTCTTGTCCTCTTCCTGAGCACACTGCCAGAGTCGCAGAGCCTTGCTGCACTGCTCTTCTGCCCAGCGCAGCTCTTGAGCCATCTTTTCACATTGCTGCTTGCTGAAAGATCTTACAGCTTGCAGCTCACGCCGAAGGCCCTTCACGTCCGCTGCAAACATGACAAACGGCAACAGTCAGACACTACACAAGCAGAGGACTCGGCTGACCTTAAGCCCTTTCACTTTCAGCGAAGGAGGGACCTGCCCCCAGCTCCTTCACTCCTGGGAAGCTCTGCGGACAGAGCTGGCTTCAGAGCAACTGCACCAGGCAGGAAGATCACCAGAAACAAAGTGCACGAGCCTCTCACCCAGGATCACCTCCTTGGCCTGCGCGGCTGAGCGAACTTGGCCTTCCAGACGGCTCCTGGCCATCTCCAGCTCTGACACGTGCTGCTGAGCCTCCAGCAGGCTGCACTGCAGGCTCTCCTTCTCTGACCTACAAGGTGTGAAGATGAAGAGCAATTGTTCCTGGCAGGAACACTGGGGCAGGTTTTCCGGGAAGGTCTGCCTTAAGATTCCCACACCTGAGTATGGAAAATGGCTTGCATGGAAACTTAGATACAGCAAGACTATTTCTACCACTTCAAATGGCAAAGCAGGCCCCTCCAGGTGATTGGCCAGCCTTTCCTCATGACCTAGCCCAGCACAGAAAGCCCAGCTGAGTTTGATCTCAGCAGCCAAAGCTCCAATTGCTCTTGTCTGACATATCCCATATGGGTGGCTGTGCCCTCAAAGTCTCTACTAATGAGCAAAAGCCCAGCCTCTGCTCACAGCCCTGAGCTCATCAGCACTTCCAAGTCACTCTGCAGCTGGACAGAACACAGGGTTCTCCTGCCTGACCCATCAAAGTTTAAAGCCATTCTTAGTGTACGTAGAGATACTTTGTTTGCCAGACACTCTCGAAGTAAAAGCGACTAAAGGAATGCACCAAACCATATATGAAAGCTCCCTCTGGCTTCTAGCAGCATGAGTAAGAAACCAGAACCAGGTTTTTATCTGCACAAGAACTGTCTCGCAGGTGGGACAGGTATCCTGTCATTTAAACTTCTGGAATGTCACGAACAAGAACACTTGCTACATTTATTTGTGGCTAACTAAGGCAGCAGTGCCCAAATGCCTTGGCACTCTTTAGAAAGGAAGAGGAAGCAGCCAAAGGGATCTTGACAGGTTACAGAGGTGGGTGGACAAGTGAGCAAGAATCAGTGCTCAGCAAGAATCCCCAGAGACTCTCGAGAAGGCTGAAGACCTTTCCCTTCTCCTGCTGCTGCTCCTGCTGTTGCTGCGTGTAAGCAACTGTAGGTTCTGCACTATACTTCACAAGAGTTAGCTCAGGAAGGTCTCAAGATTTTCTGCTGGACCCTCCAGCTTCACCCAAAGCACCGGCATCCTACTTGCAACATTCACATGGAAGAACCTTGAATTGTGAAAATCCCATGTCGGACTACTTGGCGAGGAAAGACCGATGTTCAGAGTCACCAAAGGAGAAACCAAAAGCAGAGGAAAACTTCTGCCTTCAGCAAACATCTGCACAGTTTCCCTGGAAACCAATTCAGTGCCAAGTTGGCTTGCTTTGCATTTGTCAGGGGAATGTGCAAAGGGTCCCAAGCCAGTGTTCCAAAAGGCTTTGAGAGCCTGAGCGGTCAGAGAAACAACATTCAGCGCACAGTATCCATTTCTGGTTTTTCTCGTGTCTCGTCACCTCTCTGTCTGAGAAACAGTTGGAAAGCACACAGGAGGCACTAAATCCTGACATAATGCTTACCACCTTTGGAATTACAGACCTTCAATCATGTCCCACCCTGCCTTTACCTGGCCTCTACCAGCTGCTCGGAAAGGCCTCGTAGGTCCCGCTCTGTGGCTGCCAGTCGGGCTTCCAGGGCCGCGTTCTCTTGTGCCAGCAGCGCCTTGTCTCTGCACACCTGGGACAGGATGTGCCCTTGGCGAGACAACTCCTGCAGCAGCCTCTCCAGAACCCTGGGGGCTGGCTGCTGCGGGCGGCAAACCTGGAAGCGGAGGGGACCAGTTTTGTAGAGAAACAACAACAACAACAACAAGACATTCTCGGTCTTAGCTTGCTGCCAGAAGAAGCATTTGAGGCAGTCTTGCTAGGACAACACCCTCTCGCAGAGATGCTGCCTAGGAATAAGGTGAGCATACCTTTGGCACTGACTCTTCCTTCAGCTGATCCCTGCGAGGCTGCGATTGCTCTGCTGGCTCTGCCGCCACTTCAAATGCCCTCTCTAGTGAGGAGTGGCACTTCCTCTCAAATGCGGCCAACTCCTTCCGTCTACAACAAGGAGACAGACAAGCAAACCATTAATAGCAACACAGTCTCCTTGCAAATGCAGGACTACATACCATGTCCCACGTAGGGCACTCTCGGGGACTTCCAACAGCCCTCTAGTTGCACCTCAAGAGAATGCTGCACTTCCCTCCCTAGACCAGCATCTCTCTTTGTCATTCGTGCAGGTGACAGAGTCACCAGTGAGAAAGCCAAACAAGCTTCCAGAAGCCACAAAACCCTTCCAGAAAGCTCAGCTTCTCTCAGCTTAACAGCTTCCTGCCTGCTAGGTCTTACACTCCTCTCTGATAGAGTGCATATCAGACTTGCAAAAATTCTTCTTTGGCTAAGACATCCTTGGGAAGTCTAGATGAGTACTGCAACAATTCCTCTTGCTTTCAGTAGTGCACCAAGGAAAGAGTCCTCAAGCTAGAGCTTGGAGAGGAGGTGGATATGAATTTCCAATCCCATAATCAAAGCATCCCATGATGGTTTGGGCTGGCAGGGGCTGCAGGAAGCTTCTAGCCCAGTCTTCAACTCCAAGCACTTGGGGTCAGCTATGGCATCTGGACAGCCTGCTCCAGGCTCCGTCCAGTGGAGTTTTCCAAATTTCCAGAGGTGGAATCTGCACAAGCTCTCTGACAAGCTTCTTCTGCTGCATTAATGCCTCTGAGGTTCTATGCTTCTCCTGAGGCCCAGCCTGAACCTCCCTTCCTTCTACCCTGCTCCAGTTCAGAATGCTTTTTGGCAAGGTTTGACAAGCGAGTCCCAGGAGGCAGCAACCAGACCTGCCCAAGAGCTGCCTTCCCTTTGCTGTGCTGAGCAAGTCAAATGATGAGATAGCCAAATTTGTTCTTTGGCGCTGGGCCTCCTAAAGGCCAGCAATGCCCAGCCCTGCCCAGAGAAAAGAGAGAAAGCTTAGCACACACCTGAACTGCCGGGCCCTGCGCACTCTATCCATGCTTTCCTGCCACTCGGCTTTTCCTGCCTGGGCCGAGGAGACCTGACAGGCAAGAAGCTCTCCTGTTGGCGCCTGCAAGGAATGGGCAGGGAAAAAGCACAAACAAGACATAAGGACTCCTGAGAGCTGGGACAGGCAGGAAGTGCACACACGGCTCACCTGAAGGCAGAAGCTGTTGTGTGGGAGTAAGTAAATAACTCTTGAGGTGCTATGAAGTGTCTGAATAGAAGCAGGGAACATTTCCCTGCTCAGCTCTGCTCAACTGGCTTTCCCTCAGGATTTCAAGCACGGGGGAGAACGCAGCAGGAACTGCCTTCCAGCCCTTCAGAGACAGACCTTGTCTCTGCCATGCAGAGCTCCTCAGCACTCTGACCCAAGTAAACTTGGGGCATGCCAGAGTTAAGGGTGTCATCGACGCAGTGACTGTAGCTAGCTAGACAGTGTGTGGAGGGGGGAGCTCCCTGCAGGCAGCAATGGCTCTTCTGTACCCCACAAGGCTGTGAACTGTGCCTTGGCTCTGCTCTCTCCGCTGACAACACAGAGGCTGCACTGACACCGTGCACAGCGGGGCTCACTTTCACACCAGTAGCACTAAAGGACATCATGCTACTGCTTATCGAACGCCAAGGGAAGTTCACAGTCCCTGTCAGAATGCCAGGAAAATGATGCCTGCATGTGAAAATTCAGATCCCATTTGCCACGTGTCAGTGGCTGGGCTGAAGTGCTGCGTCATGGCAGGACTCCAGCCCCAGCATCTTCAACCACAAACGGCAAGTGCTGCCTGATCAGAAACCTGCAGCTCTGCACTGCACCAAAGCTTTGCAGTGTACCAGCCAAAGCTGCCACTTACAGGTTCAGCATGCTCCGGATCTGGACTGACAGCCCATGGATATTTGTTGTCCTTTGCCTCCCCTTCAGCCTCTGGAGGAAGAGAGCGAGCCCGAGGAGGTTCTGCTGCTGGTGTGGTGCTCTGCAGACAGACAGCAGTGTGAGGGACAGGGAGTAACCTGTCATTTAGGACCTTCTTTCTCCTGAGCCCTATCCCTAGCCATCGTAAGGAGAAGTCATGAATTTGGATTCAAGTGCGACACTCAGTCATTAAAACTCAGATCAGGAGGGGTGATGAGATTCTTTTTTGGACAGGACTGCATATGCTTCTGAAGGAGATATCTCAGCCTGGCTACAATCAGCATGCAGCGTCCTGTCTGCAAAAGCTGACTTTCATTAGTTAAAATGTCTTCAATGGATGAGGAGGAAACTGATGGAATCTTGGTGGTAGCGCTCACACAGACATTGACGTGAACTTTCTTTCTTTCTTTCTTTCTTTCTTTCTTTCTTTCTTTCTTTCTTTCTTTCTTTCTTTCTTTCTTTCTTTCTTTCTTTCTTTCTTTCTTTCTTTCTCTCTTTCTTTCTCTCTTTCTTTCTTTCTTTCTTTCTTTCTTTCTTTCTTTCTTTCTTTCTTTCTTTCTTTCTTTCTCTCTTTCTTTCTTTCTCTCTCTCTTTCTTTCTTTCCCTCTCTCTTTCTTTCGTTCTCCCTTTCTTTCCTGTAAGAGTGGTGCTCTACTGCAACAGGCCAAGCCCACAGCTTGCTCCACAATTCTCAGACACCAGCATTGTCACAGGTGCCCAGACCACTCACCAAAACATGGACTTGAGTCCTTCCACGTCTTAGGCGACCTGCCAGGGGAGAGGGAAAAGGAACCAGCTGCTCTTAGAAACTCTCTGTGCACAGGAATCCCACAGAACAAGGCCACCCAAGCATACAGCATTTCTCTTGCACACCATCGCTCCACGAGCAACACTCCTTTTGCACAGCAAGCAAGGGTATGGGGCAATACCCTAGGCTGTGTCTACCTGTTGCTTGGCCTTGCCTCTAAGGAACAAGATAACTGGCTGAGAAAATGCAAATTGTTCCTTAGCAGTCAGTGCCTACATTGTAGCTCATTGTCAACCCTACAGCCGAAGCTGCTTTTTTCTCCACTCTTTTTCCTGGACAGTTTTAAATCATTTTTGTGAAGTGTATGCCGTATTTCCCACACGCTTGCTGTCAACAATTCCCCAGAAAAGCTTCCCCAAACCCCTGTTAGCACGTGCCGTTCTCTTCAGACACAGCACAGGCCCAGCTCCGGGGTTCAGGAGGACACACAAACTGCTCGGCACTTTGCCCTTCAGCGCAAAGCCAATCGCTCTTGTAGCACGCACAGAGGGTGCAGTTAGACAGGCACATCCTTTAAGGATGGAATGCAGAAAAAAGGTGCTTTCCCTCGGTTCTGGAGAGAACCGCAGAGTTTTTAGAAAGATGCCTCCAAAGCTCTCCCAGTCTGTATTTTGAATGTTGCCCACACCCTGCTGGGCAGGAGACACCCCCTTCTTCCTGCTGAAGCCCTTGGCAGGAGCTTTAGCAAACATATGGCATTTTTATGGCACTTTTGTTTCAATGTGCTGCCCGAGGGGAAAAAACTTTTACTTACGTCTCAGACCATTAAAAATTTTGCGGGATGACACTGAGGTAAAAACCCTGCCAACTGCTCTACGGACTTGCTCCATCATTTCAGCAGGGCTGCTCAAGTCCGTGGATTGGGAAACAAAACACAAAAATGGGAAAGAAATCCTCTTGCACAAGTCCCCGGACTGTGCAAGGAAAAGAGGAAAAAAAGACAAAAGGATGCCTGCGTGAGTCTGCAGACTCGTACAAGAGCAGGCAAAAAAAAAAGGACTCCCTTTTCAGGGCACACACTACTGCCAGAGAACACCTCAAGAGAGGATCCTCCTGCAATGAGCACGCCAGGAGCTGCTCTGAAGGCTGATGCCTTGTGTGCATCAGGGCAACCTGCAGCTGACAATGCTGTGACGTGGCAGCCCTCCGCTGACATCACAATAGCGTCGCTCTAGGTTACTCTGTGAATTTGTGCCTAGCGACCGAACCTCCTCCACAGCTAAGACAAAAGAGAAGCCCAGAAAGTTCTCCTCTGTGCCGAGGCAGCACAAAACCCTCTTGCAGTCCATAAGCCATAGCTCAAAGGATCCAAGAGGAAAGCAAAACAGACACCAAGCACACACAGCCACTACTTTGGCCACCAATGCCTCTGACTAAACTAAGAACACTTGCTTAAATACTATGGATGAAATCACGCTATGCTAATATCCCAGACAGTTCCCTACGTTTTAATGCCTGTCATTCCCACTCCCTTACTGCAGGGCTAACATCAGCCACCAAGTGAAGGACTTGCTGAAGGAAGAAGGAAAACCTTAGTGGAGAAAAACAGCCAAATAACAAACCACCCATATGTGTTTGCCTAACACTGGAGCAGCATTTGTGTTGTCCATATGGCAAGGACTGCGCAGGGCTGTGCCCATGTCCTGTGCATAGCAGGGGGTGCCCTTGGAGTGGCCCTCACCGTGTGGGTGCAGCCATGGGCGCATTTGCCCGTTCCCTCCACTTCCACCAGCTCCCAAGCCAGCCCTTCTCTTGACAATGTTCTCTGTCCAACACTAAGGCACTCCTGAGGCTTTTGCAGAAACCCACTCCCTTGGGCTTGTGGGAAACCTGCAAGGTCAGATTCCTCCATGGATGTGGCTTTTCAGTCTCTGTCCTGCCCATGGTGGATATGGATGCGTGCTGCGTAGTGCTCTGTTTTTCAGTCCTTTGCTGCACTCTCATTTCTGGCCTGCAGGAGCCGAGTAGATTGATCCCCGTTTTCCTCAGCTACCTTGGTCTCTTCTTTTATGGACCGCATAGCTCACAGAACTGCAAACTCCATGGCTGCTGGGGAGAGTTGCAAGCAGCATACATGGCAAATGATACAAAGTGCAGGTTCTGTGGAATTCTCCTGCGTCATTTTCTTCTAGACCTTCTCATAATGTGCCACAGCAAGGAGCAAACAGGTGCCAGTGCCATGGGTAACTGGAGAAGGCCGCAGGTCAAGAACAGGAGTTTAGCCCATGGCTACAGGAAGCAGAGGAATTTGCAAGGCAGGTGAGTGCTTGAGATGCTGGAGGCCTGCCAAGCTGCCTGCTCTTGTCTTGCTGCTGAAATCCTGAACTTCAGTCCTCTTGACAACAACACTTGGGCCAAAATCCAGCATTTCTTAGAGAGATTGGCATCTGCTGAGGAACGGCTTACACTGCTCATCTTTATGACAATTAACCCAGGCCATGGTTTAGAAAGGACGGACCTAAGTGAGTCTTTGGATTTTCCTGGAAGGAACAAAGCCTTGTGACAGCAAGCAGCATTCCCAGGCCTGCAATGGCAAGGTCCTGGGCATGAAGGTATGGGGCACAGAGTGCCCTCATGCCCTATTTCTGCGTCTTTCTGGGAAGCAGAGGAATCTTGCCTCCGCCTGTGAGGAGCTCAGCCTGGGAAGTGACACTCCCCTTCTGGTTTGGGTTTTCTCTTTTTTTATTGTGGTCGGCAGCTCTTTGTAACATGAGGCAAGCCTACCGCCAGCCTGGCTGATTGGAGCCTGCCAGCAAAGGCATTGCACGAAGCCTGGACAGGAGGCACTTGAGGAGGCTTTGTGGCCTGCCAGCTCAGCGCAGGTCTGGGAATCAAAACTCCCTAACTGCCGCGCTCCACGGGGAGATTGCCTGCCTCGTCAGCCTGCGCTGAAGCTCTCCCTGCCCTGGCGCTGTCCAAGGCCCCGGCGCCGTGCGCTGGGGACGCACAGTCCCCACAGTCTGGGGCTCCGCGCTGCTTCGCAGCTGCCCGACGCTCTCCCCCCTCACGGAGGGGTCCCGCCCCGCCCCAGGCGCCCCCTGGCGGCTGCCCCGCCCCGCCCGCCCCAAGCAGGGGCCTTCCCTTCCCATGGCGCCCCCCAGCGGCAGCCGCCCCTCCCTGCAGGCACCGAGGAGGCCTCGGGCCCTGCTGCTCATCCTGTCACTCGGCTCCCTTCTTTTCACACACCAAAGAAGGCTTGACAGGAAGCCTTTTCCTGCCCTCTCCCTCTGCTTTCCTTTGTGCGGACCCAAGCTCTGCCCTGAACGTGGCCCTGGCGTCTACATAGCTGCTGGCGCAGGAAAAGGGCCCTTCCTTCTCCCGCCTCTTGTCGCTACTGCCTCAAAAGCACCGCCCAGCTCTGCTGGGAGGAACAGCCCACGGCACAGTGGGTGCCATCCCTGCCCAGCCGGGGCTCTCTGGCAGAGCACCAGCAGCAGCAGCAGCAGCACTGCTTGCCTTGACTTCACCCGTGAAACCAGAAGCCTCTGTGAAACTTCAGTGTCCACATCACTAGGAGGAAAGGGATCGCGGTCTATTTTCAAATTTTCCATTTCAGAGGCTTTAATCAGATAAATCAGGATGAGACCTTCAGACAGAATTTTACCAATTTATTGCGGCCAGGGTGGAATGTCTCATTCAGAACCATCCATAGTACTGTCTAATGTGTGCCACTAACGCATTTGAAGTTTGTTTTAAAGACTTAGACTTCTGTTTCCTTCAAAACTTCCTTATTATTCCTCCTTAGGACAGCTGTAGATAGAGCTGCGGAGAAAGAAGGTTCTAAATGACAGGTTATTCCCTGTCCCTCACACTGCTGTCTGTCTGCAGAGCACCACACCAGCAGCAGAACCTCCTCGGGCTCGTTCTCTTCCTCCAGAGGCTGAAGGGGAGGCCAAGGACAACAAATATCCATGGGCTGTCAGTCCAGATCCGGAGCATGCTGAACCTGTAAGTGGCAGCTTTGGCTGGTACACTGCAAAGCTTTGGTGCAGTGCAGAGCTGCAGGTTTCTGATCAGGCAGCACTTGCCGTTTGTGGTTGAAGATGCTGGGGCTGGAGTCCTGCCACGACCCAGCACTTCAGCCCAGCCACTGACACGTGGCAAATGGGATCTGAATTTTTATGTGCACAGAGTGCTCAGGCTCCCCGCTCCTCTTTCCCCCTCAGTGTCACTGCAGAGGAACAGGTCATCTTTTCCGCAGTCACCCAATCTCTGGGTTCACACTTCCTGACAGATCTAGGATGCAAAGGGCCTCGTTAAGAAGGTCAAAAGCATCGAGAATATCTTAGGAATTCTGAGAAAAGGTTACCCTTCTACAGCTAATGATAACCAAGTAATTTCCTGCATTTGTCCTTTTCAAATTCTTTCAGTTGTCGTCCCTGTTGGATCATGCTTCTTCTGGTGCTTCTAAGGAATTGATTGTACTCTTGATTTGTACCAAGGCACAAACTGCAGAACCATCTGAACTGAACACAGAAACCAACTACCTCTGTCAGAGCATCTTCACATTCCAGGTCACTTTCAAGATGTACTTGGAGGTGTTTGAATGATTATCTATGGCACAACTCTCTCCTTCTGGCTGCAGGCTCTGCAGCTGCTTCCTCTGAGTTCACCCAGGCTTGTATTCCCTAACAAGTCCTAGTACCACCTCCTCTTTTCCAAGGGCACAATAGTCTAAATGAAAACCTAGCCAATGGCACAACTCTCCAGTCCAGAAGGAAAAGAAAGGACAAGTTGTAAAACATTTTCTCAAAACATTTGTCCTGCTTTGCTGCAAGAGTCTTGCTGCACACACAGTGTTGAAAGCCGAGAAAGGAGCAAAAGATGTTGTGGTGCATCTTGTGTGCCACAGAAGCTCAGCGTAGCTCTCCAGTAAAGAGCAGAGCTTGAAAAGAACAAACATGACTGTGGAAAAGATTCTTGGAAAACGGAAACAGCTTTGCCAAAGTGGACGAGGATGGGGTTCGGCAGAGCTGGCTGCAAACTCAGCCCGCTGCTCCCCTTGGCTAGCAGGTGGCCATCAGTTGTGTGTTGCGGGATTGCATCCGTCATTGGGGAGAGCTGGTGAGGGACCGGGGCCAGCAGTAGAAACTGGCTGTGATGGGCGGGGAAAGCCGAGGCCCAGGAATGTGGAAGCCGCCAGGAAGCCTCGAGGGAGAGCAGCGTGGGCTCAGCAGAGGGAGCAGGGCATCCAGTGCTGGATTCCAGACCAATGGCACGGCATCAGCCCCACTGATGGCATCATGGTCTTCCCGCAGCACAACAGCATCCGTGCCTCTCTGGAAATCAAGATCTTGGACAAGGTATCCACTGGGCTCCATGGTGTTGTTCAGCTCCTGGATTGGTTTGAGCTCTCTGACAGCTTCTTGTTGGTGATCAAGTGCCCAGTGCAGTCTCAGGACGTCATGGATTACATTCTGGTGGCTGGTTCCTGTCTGAGAGGTGGTGCAGGGGCTGTTCTGCCAGGTGCTGGAGGCCGTGCAGCAGCTGTAAGGTCCTGCACCACGACATCAAACCCAAAAACATCCTCCTGGACCTGGCCACCAGATAGACTGAAAGGATGGACTTTGGCTATGGCACCTACCTCCAAGACACAGTCTCCCCACAGTTTAGAGGTGAGACCACCCAGGGCTACTCTCCCACTCCTAGTATCTCATGGGCCAAACCTGGATGTGGCCCTGGAGATTCCCCCTTTTGCTACCAGTCACGGGCACACCTATGAGCCACAGAGATCTGCCTGTAATTGACAGAAGGAAAGAAGGAAAGTTCAAGAGAATAATTCCTCCTTCTCCCGCTGCTAAACCAGTTTTCCTCTCCCTCATAAAGATGAAATGCAGTTTTCCTGTGCATTGATGGCAGCTTATCGCACCTGCACAGCTGACAGGCCTTTTCCCCTGCTGCTGTGCTGCGGGCTGATTTAGCAGTGTTATAAATAATAAAGATATTCATCGGAATTGAGTATAATCAAAAATAAGCGATACTTTATTTCATGATCAGGATACGGTCCACGACAGCCACAATTGCAAAGAGCAATGCCGACCCCGGGATCAGCGCCGTGTTAACACGCTACCATCCGAACTCTACCGCACCGGATCCCTCAATGTTCACAAAAACGCTGTGTCAGTCCAGTTTATATACAGATTTTCCTAGCCAGGAGCAGAGGTCTTGGTCTCCTTTTGTCGTTTCGCATATTCATGTGGTTTTCTTTCTCTGCGTTGGGCTGGGAGATGATGAATTCTGACGAAGGCAGGCCTTGGTTTACTGGAAGCTGGTATTGAGATGTATTTTTTCTGGTTCTGGTTATCTTAATCGTAGGTGCTTGTTGGGAGCTCATCGTTTGGGTGTTGCCTGGACAGTTTTGGAGTGAGCCATCTCTGTGGCCACGCCTATTCACCTGTTAATCTGGGCTGTCCTGCTTTTGTTGGCTGTTACAATGTTGTGATGAAGCAATCTGCGTCCTTTTCATCCGTGGTTCTCTTTTCGGTTTCTGAGTTTCCTTTGTTACTTTATTCATACCAAAACTGCTTATTGCGCATTAATTTACAACTATCCACGAATTACATTATATCATATATTGCAGTGGCAACGTCCTCCTTCATCTCAAGCAGCCTTTGCTCCTCCTCCTCCTCCTTCTGTACTTCAGCCAGGAAGTTTTCCCTCTGCGCCAGCCTCTGCTGTGCCTCTGAACTCTGCCGTTCCTGCTTGCTTGCCTGGTGAGGGGAGGAAGACACTTTGTTGGGGGTTGATTTTTTCCCTTTTCTCTCTGTGGAATTTTCCCCATTGTTATGCTAAGAAATTTGTTGGGTAGGACCTAGCATGGGTGGCTAGTGGCAGGAGAAAGGCAGGGGAAAGGGGGGGGGGCGGAGGAAGGGGGAAAAACTGCGAGATCAGAAGCCAGAACAGGAGATGGGGAGGCACTGGTTCGCTCCCGTTTGCTTGTGGAGTCAGAGGAGGACGACCGCTGCTGCTACCCACCATCCCCCGCCATCCCAATGCCGGGAGCCATCTTTTTTGGCTCTTAGACCCCGCACTGCTGCCTTCTCACCTCAGCCTGCTATCTCCAAGCAGCCTGCTGAGCTCCGGGACCGGCGCTGTGTGCAAAGTCTCTCCTCCATCCCTTTCCCATCCACAGTACTGCCGCCATCACTCCCAGCACCCCTGCAGCTGCATGGGATCTGCCCCTGTCCACCACTGGTAACTGCACCACGGGGAAGGATGCCTGTGGCCGAGAAGGACTGGAACTGGGATCCTGTTCTGTTTGGTTTTAATTTCATAGCTGGTTTTTTTTGTTTTCGTTTGGTTTGGTTTTGTTGTTTTTTTTTTTTTTTGTCTTGTTAGATATATTAGCAAGAAACTGTTATCCCTATCCCCATATCTTTGCCTGACTGTCCCCTGAATTCCAAAATTATAATAATTTTACATTCTCCATTTTAAAGAGAGGCTCCTGCCTTTCTTAGCAGCTACTTGTCTTTCAAACCAAGACAAGTTCCAGGTGAAGCCCCAGCCAGGCTCCCCAGATAATCAGCAGAACCTTCATGCACCACACAAAGCCCCAACTGAAAATTACACATTAGTCATGGCTTTGTGCCCCCCCCACAATGCTGTCCTAATCAGAAATTTGGAAGGAGGAGCAGCAGATGGGACAAAAGGAGATGTCACATTCCTTTCCCGCAGTCACGGCTGCCTGTTTCCTGGCCCCTCTCTCCTCAGCATTTCTGCCTGCTCTCAGAGCTGTGCTCTCAAAGCGCTGAAGTGGTCCCTGCCATCTCCTCTGCTTCCTTCATTACTTTGCTGCACGGATGACAGCAATCGGGCTTCAGAAGAAGCTGGAGAGAGGCTCCGCTAATTTGAGAAATGGATGCTGTCCAAAGGAAACAGAAACAAAAGAAACCAATTTAAAAGACACAAAGGAAAAAGGAACCATGATTTTCCAAGCTGACCTTCTAAGAGGCTCAAGCTGGATTCCTCTAGCGCCAGAAACACACAGACACAAGTGGCAGAGTGCAGATGGACTCAGCTCTGGCTTGCAGGAAGAGCAGTGTCTGCCTTGGCATGCCCCCCCTCCTGTGCTGCCTGCCATCTTCCTCCACAGCAGGGGCAGCTAAGGAAGTGGCCCAGTCACCAGCTCCTGTCCGCCACAAAACCTGGCAGCAAAGCTGCAGCGGTTCTCATCGACTTGAGTGGGCCAGGCAGTGCATGGGGCTGGCACAAATCCTGCTCAGCTGTCCCCGTTTGGCTGGCAGAAAGCTCGAAGAGTAAGGCAGGAGGGACAAGCTGGGTGCCCTGGGATGCTCACAGTCAGCCTCCCACCACCCCTCTCTTCCCACAGACCAATCTAGAACCGCTTGGCAGGGATTGCTTCTGCTGTGCTCTTCAAGCCCCACTTCAGGCCTTCATCCCCAGCACTACAGTACTTCAGTTCCTTTGCTACCAGGGAAACCTGAATCCACCACCCAAGAGCAAAAGAGGGCCTTGCAAATGACCAGAAGGTGGGAGCTGTCCTCTCCGGAACGGCGGTGAGAATTGGGCTTGCTTAGCCTGCAGAAGGGCAAGCCCTGGGGAGACCTTTCAATATTTGAAGGGCTTCTAAGAAAGATGGGGATACATCTATTAGCAGGGCCCATTACAAGAGGACAAGAGGGAATGATGCCAAGCTAAAAGAGAGTCCATTCAGATTGCCTCTAAGGAAGAAACTCTTTACCAGGAGAGTGCTGAAATGCTGGCACAGCTTACCCAGAGAGCTGGGAGGTGCCCCACACGTGGCAACATTCAAGGACATGTTGGGTGGGGCTCTAAGCAACCTAACCTACTTGAAGATGCCCTTGCCAGTGGCAGGGAGTTTAGGCTAAATGACCTTCACTGGTCCATTCTAACCTCAACTAGTCCTGGATCCTACTTGGTTTTCATTTGAAAAGCGCCCAGAGAGGAGATTATTATCGGGAAGCCCATCCAATGCCCTGGAGTTTGGCCGAGGAGCAAAGCCTGACAGGGAGCAGCTGTTTGGCTGCAGCCGCTTTGCATTGTACCTGCAGAAGTTCCTCGGCAGAGCCTCGCCTGTGCACATCCATCTGCAGGCAGCAGCTCAGAAATTCACACAAGCCAGAGGGTAGCCTGAGCTTGTGCAGATACGGTGCCCCTCGCTTGCCTATCAGGTATTTGGCCTGAAGTAAATGGAAACACAAGAACTCTGTGTGATCTTTCCACATCCTTAAGTGCTCACCTTGAGCCCATATTTTACGCTGCAGTTTGCAGTGGCAATTTCTTGCCTAGCAGATGGTAAGAGATGAACCTTCCCAACCAGAATAAAAAAGGCCTCAATGCAGCCCCAGCTATTGCAACCTTCAACAGGTCTTGCCTTGGAAGTTTATGTGGGCCCCAGGGACATTTGACAAGTGGGCCTTGGTGGAACCAGTTCCAGCTGTGGGAAAGGGATTTTGTCTAATCCCGTTGAGACAGAGCAGTAGAACAGCGGCATCTGAGCGTATTTGCACCTTACCATGTCCTGGGTTTTCCAAATATAAGGAGCCCTTCCTTTGGCCATTTCTATTCCCACGATGCCAAGGGACCAGGTGTCCACTTTGGGGCCGTATGGCTCTCCTCTCACAACCTCGGGCGCCATCCAGCAGGTGGTCCCGACCATCGACCTCCGTTTGCTGCGCTCAGGGACGAGCACAGCACAGAGGCCAAAATCAGCTGAGGAGAAAAACAAACACTGCTTCAAGGAGGAAACCAAGGAAAATAGTTCGCCTCTCTAAGTCTCAGAATGCAGTGCGGAATCCAGCTGCAAAAGCAGCTGTGCTCTCCTTCCTCAGGGCTGCAGCCAAGGACATGGGCAACTGTCCACTTAGCAACCCCCCGCCCCCCCACTATTCACACCGTGGCTTTTCTTCATTCACCTGGTGGTTTACACTGTAACTCCCTCCTTCCGGAAGGAGCACAAAGCACAAAGCAAAGCTACTCTTGACACCTTGTTTCCTTTCTAGACCTCTCAGCACCTTGCAGCTGCGCCCTGAGCTTGCAGCAGTGCCCTGTGCACTCTCACCAGCACCACTGCCGGGCACCTGGCAGCCACTCAAAAGCAGCCCCACATTGCCTCCCCGGGGAGCGGCTCCTGAGCAGGAACACCCACCTAACTTGACGGAGCCGTCCCGGCCCAGAAGGATGTTGCTGCTTTTGATGTCTCTGTGGATCACCTGGTTGGCATGAAGGAAAGCCAGGCCTTGCAGGCACTGAGAGAGAAAAAAGAAAGAGGAGGACAAAAGTTGGCCTGATCCGACGTCATCACACGCTTTAAAGGAAACTGCTCCTGAAGATTGACAGATGTCACAGGAACAGTGAGTGCTGCCAAGAGGAAGAGCTTGCCGCTGCATCCCTAGGAGAGCAGCATCTTTCCAAGGGAAGGCACATTCCTTTCTGAGGGGGAAACATCAGTCGTTGCAGGAGACTGTGCCCTGCAAAGCCAGTGCAATGACTGCTGCTACAGCGAATGCGCTCTCCCCATCCTGAGGACAAGCAACGGTTTTCCAAAAAAGGAAAAGTCCCTGCCTCAGGTACCAAGGGGATCATTGTGAGGAGAGAGACCAGAAGACGAGGGTCGAAGTAGCTCATATGTCAGTTTTCAGCAGCAAGCAGCATGGTGGGTGCCATGCCATCCTTTGAAGCTGCGACCTGTGATAGCAGAGTCTCTCTTTGCCTTTGCTGTTGGTTTAACACTGGCACATCCAGAAGCTTTCTGCATTGACTTCTTTGCAATTACAGGCAGAAAATGAAAATGAAGAAGAGACAGAGCTCAACACCAGTAGATAAGAGAAATTAGCAGACTATAGTAAGGGCAGGGACACCGGCAGGCAGTGCAGTGCAGATGCTCGCTCTTCTCTGAACAATAAGAGCAGCACAGAAAGCAAGCTCTGAACACGGAATCACTCACTTAGCAGCACTTTCAAAGGACGAGCCTGTCCAAGGCATCCAAAGTACAAGCAGGATCCCTTACCTCCCGACAGACAGTTGCTATGTGTCCTACAACCATCCTTTTCTGGCTCACCACTGCAGCTAAAGAGCCTCCGTCCATGTACTCCAGCACCAGCCAGACATCCCCATTTTCCAGGTAGCTGGAAGATGAAAACAACAGCGTGGGGCTGAATGTGCACAGTTAAATTGCTGCACCGAAGAAATGCCTACAGTAGAGTTTTGTTTCCAGGTCACACGTAAATGAGGATGGAATGAAATGAAGACACGCTCCACCTAGACTATCCAGTGCTTGCAATCTGTGCCGTCTCAATGAGGAACACACATCCACACAGAAGGAGACGGCTCAGGTGGCAAGCAGGGAAAAAAGTCACTTTTGCCATGGCAAAGATAAATCTGGAAGCATCCCAGCATATGGATACATCACAGCAGCTGCTTCATCATCTTCATACATAAATCCCACCATTAATTCCAGCAACGAGGAGACACAGTTTTCACTGCTTTTACCCAGGGCACGTGGGTGTGCAGCAATGCCGACACCCTTTGGAAAACCTTGCATAGAGGACCGTGACAAACATGAAAAACCACTTCAAACCTGGCAAATGATGTTTCTCTTAGCCTAGTCTTTTGGCATGCAAGGCAATGGAAAATAGTGAAAACAGTGCATGGGAAATCATTTCTGTGTTGGTTTCCCAGACCTCCTCCTCCTCTGACATCCGGAAAAAATCACACCCCGAAACAGCAAAAGAACATGCAGCGAGTGAACGTGCAGGCTGCTGGCTCAGTAAGAGAGCCACGCTTCTGAGGACCATCTTCAAGCTGTCTCTTGCAGGAACCACGAATGAGGACAAAATGCTATCTCCTCCTATGCCTGCTACAGGAGTGGACTGATGTTCGTAGAAAGATCAATTTTCTGCCAGTGAGTAAAGAGCTTTTAAACCTCTGCCTTACAAGTATGGAAACGAACATTGCCAGAAAAAGACCAGAACTACTTACCTTTCTAGGTAGGTAACAATATTGGGGTTCTTCTTTTCCCTTATCACCAGGAGTTCTTTTAAAACCTCCTCGCAGCCCTGGTGCTGGAGATCAATTTGCTTTACGGCCACCTACAACCGTGTTGGGAGCCGTTAGGAACAGACATTACAAGAGCCTCTTTCTCCACACGCTGGCGGGCCAGGACGCCTTGTGCCCTCAGTTGAAAGGGACTCTCAACATCAACCACAAAGCAACAACAACACTCTCTGCACACACAGAATTCTCAAATGGCCTTTGTTTATCACCGCTATTCTCATTTACACGCGTTTTGCGAGTGAAAAGCAATTTTCCTCAATTTTGCCCTTTGCTCGATTGTGAAAAGAAATGAAAACCGCTGAAAATACATTAGCATTTCTAGGGGCTTTGACCAGCGTTTCAGAAACTGCTGCCATTCTTGACTGTGCACAAAAGCGCATGTATACATTAGGGAGAAAATGCTGTCAAAAAGAACTCCAAGACGACTCAAAATAGAGTTACAATCCTAGCACATCCTAACTTCTTCCGTTTGCATTTTGCATCACTGAAGAACATTCTTGGACACAGTTTAAACTTGTAGTTCTTTAGTGGATTTAAAAAGGAAGAACCCTTTGTGTGGTACACTATGGACACACCCCAGGTTATAAGCGGGCTTTAGGCCTTTTGGACGCCTTATAGACCTCCCTCCAAGTGTGGTTCCTGAGCGCAGCACTGTAGGTGGATAAAGCAATTACCAGGACGATGGAGTTGTGTTTGCTGAGAGCCAGAAATGAGAATTCACGACTTTCAACTTTTAGCCCCAAAGAGCACTGGGACTCTCCAAGACACCCCTATTTGTACTGTGCAGTACAAACAGCATCTCTGTAATGGGATGTCACCGACACAGGACCAACACAAGGCTGTGTTCTTTAAGGCTCTTCATCAGCTTCTTCTCATCGATCTCTGTGTGTGTAGGTTGGGGTGTGTGCATGTGTGTGCGTGTGCATGTGTGCCAGGTTCCCTAGGTGTGAAAAGCAAAAGTGCTCCCCAGACAAGATCTCTCTTTCTTTAGATCTTGCATTATATTTTCCAACTGAACCATGTGATGTAAAACAATGGGAAATGCTATTTGTGTCTGAACCTCGGCTAAAGAGGAATTGGGCCAGAATGATGGCTGTTGCAGGCAGCTAATCTATGCATATTTATCCTGTAAATCCAAGCAGGTGTGTCCTTCTCTGAAAGATACCACTGCCATCCTTGCACTCATTCAGGCAGGTAGGAAGGACAAAGTCTCTTCAAAATGCAGCGACAGCCTTGGCAGCCAAGACAGGCAGCCCACAGCTCTGGCCACAGATAACATCACCAGGGAAAAGCACTCAAGGGTTGCAAAGTATTCATGGGCTGTTGGCACTTACCGCTCGTCCTGTGGCAGCTTCAAAGGCCTTATAAACGGTTCCAAAACTCCTAGAAACAGAACAGCGGCAAAAACAGAGAAGCGGTTGAGTGCTGAGGAGCAAAAGGCTGCCCAGGCAGGAGCTCTCTGCTACCTGCAGTGTTTTGCAAACACAAGAGTTCATCTATTCTTTAGCTAAAAGCACAGCAGCCCAGCAGCCCTCTGCCATGCAGCCTGCCCAAGAGATAAGCGGGATCCAAAAGGAAGACAAAGGGCTGCTATAAATCCCAAATGTACACACTAGATTATGGAGGCAGGGGTTTTCTTTGCCTTTTTTTTTCTGTCTGTGCCTGTCTCGAGCCTTTCTAGGCACTGAAACACACAGTCTTGTTGGGCCTTCTCACCACTCTCTTTTGATTCTCTCTACAAAACTCAGGCAACGCCACGCAGCCTTTCTTCTTGTCCTGACCACTGAATATTGTTTTCCGCAAAATAATGTAAAGAAATACTACTGAAAGCTCTTATCTGACACCTATCATGTGGGCAACCGCTCTCATGAATTTTTTCTTCTGAATCAGTGTGGCCGTAATACTTTGAATCATACAAAACCATATCTCCTCAGAAAATAAGCAAACTGGTGCCATGCACTCGAGGGACAGGAGGGCTTCCAGGTCCTGCTCCTTGAGGCAGGCAAGACATTGTCAGCATCCAGTTCTCTTTGATGATGCCCAGTGGTCAGTACTGAGACAGAGACAATCTAAAGCCAGGGTCCGAAGATGCCTGCAGCTTGCCTGACTTCCCACTTGATATTACAGCAGCAAAACAGCTGGCCCATGGTTCTGTAGAAGTAAGTGTGGCTGCACTCACCCACTGCCAATAACTTCCCATCCGGTGTATTCCTTTTCCAGATTCCCCATGCTCACAACATGCCCTGAAAGAAAACAAATGCAAGAAGCAAACTTGAAAACAGAGTTCCTGACTTCCAGGAGATCTCAAACGCAGCTCCACTCTCTGGGACTATGAGCAATTTATGGTCACTTGGCTAACAACCATGGCAACAACGACAACGACAACAAGAGCCCCAGCAAGACAGGCAGCTCTGTAGCACACGTGGCCTGCATGGAGTCAGGTTCCCCACACTCCTTTGACGGGTTACCTTGAGAAAAAACTAAGCCCGTGGAGACACCATCCCAGTGAACAGAGATCAGAAAAGAACAGGCACCAAGGCAACTGGTTGTCATTTATAAACGGGAAGGAGACCTGAAAAATCATGCCTCTTCCCTTTCTTGGGAATAAACACTCTCTTGTGAGGTTCAACAAAAGGTTTCATACTCGCAAAGATTAAAGGCACTCTGGGATCTGGGATGGATTTTTTTCACCAACTGCTTTCAGCTGAGGAAATAGAATATTGAGGAGTGGTTTCTAGGAGAGGAGAGGGCCTTCTCTACCTCTCAGCAGTTTGCCTAAAAAATGCCTTGACATATTCAAAGAACAGCAGCTCATATAAATCCAAGAGCTGTGGCTGTAAGAATTGGGATCCCCTTCATTTATGAGCAGGCTAAGTTCTGAAGACAATTTTGCCCATTCCCCCTGTACTGAAGAACTAAACAGCTCGTCTTCAGCCTGAGGTGCAGCACTCACTAGCACTGCACTCGGCCGTAGAACACGTGCCCCATCGTCCCAAATGGGCACAGCTGAGACGGGTGACAAGGACAGGGCCGCTCCACAGGCGCTGCCGTGACACAGACAGCTGCCCAAATGAGATGCTGATCCTTCCACCAGTCCAGGCAAAGCTGCAGCAATGGGCTGGCAGCTGAAATCTCACAGCTAAGGAAGGCTCCAGCCTCTGCACTCACATCAGCCATCAGTGGCAGGGCACGTATGACAAAAAGGCTGCCTAAGCCCACACATGGGCACTGACAACCACTGGGAAGAAGCCAGAGCCAGAGCGAGCTCCCTTACGAGATGTTGACCCCACTCAAGACAGAATATGATTGTCTCTGTGTTCAGACACATGGAGGAAGAGATCAATCCACCTTTTGTCCCAACGGCTGATGGCAGACACTGAGTAAAACGGGCTGTGTTCTGTACCTGACCAGGTAATCTCTGACAGCACAGCGCTGGCAGTTATTAGCGGTTCCGAGAAGCAGCTTTGTTGGTTGTACTGCAGAGTCACCAAGGCCCCGGTGTGCTTTCCTAGAGTATGATCTGTGCTGGCATTCAGGCCGCTGCTTACTATTCCAAGAGCATTCACGGGCTGGGCATTAGCCGTGACAAAGTGCCCATGACCGGAGGGACATGCAGCAGAGGGGCTGCAAGCTTGCTCCTGACAATTGCCTGCAAGGCAGTTTCATCTGACCATGCCACATAGATGAGTCTCTTTGATGCATTTCCTAAGCATGCAACGAACATATCAAAGAGGGACTGTAAAAAAAGGACCCTGCTTTTCTTCCTTTGCTGCACTTGACAAAGACCTCTTCTGTGGCAATCCTTACAATTCAGAAATCCTTCATTCTTAAATTCCTTGAAACCCTTAAAAGGCCTCAGAAACAGCAGAACTGCAAGTAGAGCTAAGCAGTAATCAGCAGAAAAGTTATATGAAAAGTAGAAAGAAAGGATAACTAGAACAATGGTCATTGTATTAACGCTTGTCTGAAAGAACTCTTTAAGCTGCAGAAAATTGTATCTAGCAAAATATCAGCAAGGTCTAAGCTTAATATTGGAGCTCTGTGCATTGTATTCTAAGGCTTACAAGTGGGTATTGTATTCAAAGTAAGCAAGCATTGCTCAACCAAAGGTACATGTACTGATAGTGGTTAGATGCAACTACTGTCAATACGCTTCTGCTTTTTGTGACTGGTCAAGAAACTTTCAAAGGCCGTTGTAACATCAGCTGCGGCTGCTGCCGAGGACATGAGCTGCTGACATCTTCCCGTTGTGCCACCTGTGCAATCAGACTAATGCTTGAAAGAAAACAAAACAGCTCGAGACGCGTTCCACAGCAGGCCCGTCCCGTTCATGCTTCTGTGCTTAAATCCCTAACCAACACTCTTCCTCTCTGCTTCCTAGCGATTGTTCTAAGAATATAAATTTTGAACATTTGGGGTCTACTGAAATAACCTCTTCCTCTCTTATTTGTGCTGTTACCTGATGTTCTTTTCAAGGAGGTCGGACTAACCAAAAGGTAGAATTCCTATCAAAATGAGCTGTAGAAGGAATTGTAGAAGGACTAACGGTCATAAACCCAACACCAGGGTGAAACCAGCCCCACAGCCAATCGATTCCTCTGAAGTATTCTGTCTGCAATGACTGGTGACAAGTCAGGACTTGAAGGGCCATCTAGGAAGCCAGCAATTCTGATCCATTTGGCCAGACTAGCACACAAGCATTCACTGCGGCATTTGCTGCTGCTCGGGAAACACTCCCCCCGCTTTTGCTTTTGCTGCATAGGGAAGCACAGGCAAAGCCCAGCCTCTCCCAGCTGCCCTCAGAGGCAAAAGGAACGCCCCAAGTGCTCCCTGGCTGCCTCCAAGCACAACAACAGCTTCTCTAGGGAGTCCAAAATGTCTGTGTGACACCAAAGTGAGGAGGAACACGTGGTCCAGCTCATGCTGAGGCACACACACAACACACTGCCCAGTCGCACAAGAAATGCACAGGACGTACTCAGCAGCTCCAGGCACTGCTCCTCTCTCTCCTGGTGCAGCCGCTCTTCCTCCTGGCTTGAGCTGGGCGAGCTGCTGGTGCTCGGATTTTCAGGCTGTGGAGAGGAGGCTTCTCTGGAGGATGCTGCTGCAGCGGCAGCTTCCATGGCATGGCCCGCATCCATCTGGGACAAAGAAAGGTGTTTGTGTCAGGACGGTGGCTGGAAGAGTTCCCCCAGACTGCGCATTTCAAAAGCAAGCCCGTAGGAACAACACTTGTGTTAGGCTGCAAGCTGAGCTCTCAACTCTTGCACCTCAAGTCAAACCCCGCCAAGCAGCAGGAGACTCCAGCTTGTCACAGCCAGCCATGTTAGAGACTGTGAAAGGGAAAGAGCAACTTTACATTTCACCCCCTTTTGAGGTCTGCATTCACCACAGATGGAGACAACTTGTGCAGAAGCTGCGTGGGCCGCCATGTTCACCTGAACAAAGCCCTCAAAAAACAAAGCGAGCACTAAGAGGCACAGCAGAAATACATTCAGAGGGTTTCTGGCCACTGGCCACAGCACTAGCCCCGCTGGCCAGGGCAGCAGCTGAGGTTCAGCGGCCCCAGCCAGTGTCCTTCTGATCAGCTGTGATGGACACCACAGAGCATGGCAGCCAGAGGCATTGCCCCCATCCACCTGCTGCTTTGCAGGGCAAAGGTGAGGAGACACCACTTGTTGCGGGACTGCAGTGCCTACTGCCCTCCACTCACCTGCTTTTCTTCAGCCAGCCTGTACTGCAGCTGCATCTCTTGCATCCTTTCCCTGTCTTTTTTGTGCCTCTTCTCCATTGCCTTCATCTTCCTTTGAGCATCCTGCAGCTCTGCTTTGATAATCTGTCAAGAAGAATCTTACTGGCTCCTGCCGTCATGCTCAAGTTTCTCCTGTTCCACTCTCAAAAGCACTTCCGTTCAGCCACATACTTCTTTATCCAGCTCTAACCCTTCCATGCTAACTCTTCTTCCTGCTGCTCACCGCTGGAGCCTGCCAGGCTCTGTGCTTCCAGTGCCTGCAGTAGGCCTTGCCCCCCTTTCCTGAGGTCGCCAGTTCTTGCCCCTCTTGCTGCCCTTCCCTCTGCTACCTGGCTAGTCAGGCTCACCTGCCCATTCTCTTGCTCCTCTTCCAGCTCCAGTCTCAGGCACTCCACCTGCTGCTGGCTTTGCTTTAGCTTTTGCTGCAGCTGGCGCACCTTGCAGAAGAGCTCATTTTTCTTGCACTGGAGCTGCACAGAAACGAAGTGAAGTCAGCTTTAAACTTGCCACACACCACTTGTGTGGCAGCCAAGACTCTTGACTGGCTTTCTAGCTTTTCTCATTCAGGTTGCATGATGGCAACTCCCTGCCTCATCTTCAGCAGGCTTTTTTCCTGCTCCCTCTGTACCTCTGCCAGGGACTTTTCCCGTTGCTCCAGCAGCTCCTGTGCCTCCAACTGCTGCTGTTCAAGCTCGCTCTCCTGATGAGAGGAAGAAGACACTTCCAGATGAAGTCTCAGCCAAGCTCCCCAAAGAAAAAAATGGAAGCTTCATCCCTCCCACAACGTAGCCGACAGCACAGGCTTGCGGCCATGCCACATACTCGGGCTGCTCTTCTGCTAAGCCAGCCCACCAAGCTTGCATGAGAAATACTCAAGCGTATTGTTTCCTACCAGTTTTTTCAGGAGCTTCCTTTTGTCCTCTTCCTGAGCACACTGCCAGAGTCGCAGAGCCTTGCTGCACTGCTCTTCTGCCCAGCGCAGCTCTTGAGCCATCTTTTCACATTGCTGCTTGCTGAAAGATCTTACAGCTTGCAGCTCACGCCGAAGGCCCTTCACGTCCGCTGCAAACATGACAAACGGCAACAGTCAGACACTACACAAGCAGAGGACTCGGCTGACCTTAAGCCCTTTCACTTTCAGCGAAGGAGGGACCTGCCCCCAGCTCCTTCACTCCTGGGAAGCTCTGCGGACAGAGCTGGCTTCAGAGCAACTGCACCAGGCAGGAAGATCACCAGAAACAAAGTGCACGAGCCTCTCACCCAGGATCACCTCCTTGGCCTGCACGGCTGAGCGAACTTGGCCTTCCAGACGGCTCCTGGCCATCTCCAGCTCTGACACGTGCTGCTGAGCCTCCAGCAGGCTGCACTGCAGGCTCTCCTTCTCTGACCTACAAGGTGTGAAGATGATACAAGGTGTGAAGATGAAGAGCAATTGTTCCTGGCAGGAACACTGGGGCAGGTTTTCCGGGAAGGTCTGCCTTAAGATTCCCACACCTGAGTATGGAAAATGGCTTGCATGGAAACTTAGATACAGCAAGACTATTTCTACCACTTCAAATAGCAAAGCAGGCCCCTCCAGGTGATTGGCAAGCCTTTCCTCATGACCTAGCCCAGCACAGAAAGCCCAGCTGAGTTTGATCTCAGCAGCCAAAGCTCCAATTGCTCTTGTCTGACATATCCCATATGGGTGGCTGTGCCCTCAAAGTCTCTACTAATGAGCAAAAGCCCAGCCCCTGCTCACAGCCCTGAGCTCATCAGCACTTCCAAGTCACTCTGCAGCTGGACAGAACACAGGGTTCTCCTGCCTGATTCATCAATGTTTAAAGCCATTCTTAGTGTACGTAGAGATACTTTGTTTGCCAGACACTCTCGAAGTAAAAGGGACTAAAGGAATGCACCAAACCATATATGAAAGCTCCCTCCTGCTTCTAGCAGCATGAGTAAGAAACCAGAACCAGGTTTTTATCTGAACAAGAACTGTCTCGCAGGTGGGACAGGTATCCTGTCATTTAAACTACTGGAATGTCACGAGCAAGAACACTTGCTACATTTATTTGTGGCTAACTAAGGCAGCAGTTCCCAAATGCCTTGGCACTCTTTAGAAAGAAAGAGGAAGCAGCCAAAGGGATCTTGACAGGTTACAGAGGTGGGTGGACAAGTGAGCAAGAATCAGTGCTCAGCAAGAATCCCCAGAGACTCTCGAGAAGGCTGAAGACCTTTCCCTTCTCCTGCTGCTGCTCCTGCTGCTGCTGCTGCTGCTGCTTGTAAGCAACTATAAGTCCTGCACTATACTTCACAAGAGTTAGCTCAGAAAGGTCTCAAGATTTTCAGCTGGACCCTCCAGCCTCACCCAAAGCACCAGCATCCTACTAGCAACATTCCCATGGAAGAGCCTTGAATTGTGAAAATCCCATGTTGGACTACTTGGCGAGGAAAGACCGATGTTCAGAGTCAGCAAAGGAGAAACCAAAAGCAGAGGAAAACTTCTGCCTTCAGCAAACATCTGCACAGTTTCCCTGGAAACCAATTCAGTGCCAAGTTGGCTTGCTTTGCATTTGTCAGGGGAATGTGCAAAGGGTCCCAAGCCAGTGCCCCAAAAGGCTTTGAGAGCCTGAGCGGTCAGAGAAACAACATTCAGCGCACAGTATCCATTTCTGGTTTTTCTCGTGTCTCGTCACCTCTCTGTCTGAGAAACAGTTGGAAAGCACACAGGAGGCACTAAATCCTGACATAATGCTTACCACCTTTGGAATTACAGACCTTCAATCATGTCCCACCCAGCGTCTCCTCCTGCCTTTACCTGGCCTCTACCAGCTGCTCGGAAAGGCCTCGTAGGTCCCGCTCTGTGGCTGCCAGTCGGGCTTCCAGGGCCGCGTTCTCTTGTGCCAGCAGCGCCTTGTCTCTGCACACCTGGGACAGGATGTGCCCTTGGCGAGACAACTCCTGCAGCAGCCTCTCCAGAATCCTGGGGGCTGGCTGCTGCGGGCGGCAAACCTGGAAGCGGAGGGGACCAGTTTTGTAGAGAAACAACAACAACAAGACATTCTCGGTCTTAGCTTGCTGCCAGAAGAAGCATTTGAGGCAGTCTTGCTAGGACAACACCCTCTCGCAGGGATGCTGCCTAGGAATAAGGTGAGCATACCTTTGGCACTGACTCTTCCTTCAGCTGATCCCTGCGAGGCTGCGATTGCTCTGCTGGCTCTGCTGCCACTTCAAATGCCCTCTCTAGTGAGGAGTGGCACTTCCTCTCAAATGCGGCCAACTCCTTCCGTCTACAACAAGGAGACAGACAAGCAAACCATTAATAGCAACACATTCTCCTTGCAAATGCAGGACTACATACCATGTCCCACGTAGGGCACTCTCGGGGACTTCCAACAGCCCTCTAGTTGCACCTCAAGAGAATGCTGCACTTCCCTGCCTAGACCAGCATCTCTCTTTGTCATTCGTGCAGGTGACAGAGTCACCGGTGAGAAAGCCAAACAAGCTTCCAGAAGCCACAAAACCTTTGCAGAAAGCTCAGCTTCTCTCAGCTTAACAGCTTCCTGCCTGCTAGGTCTTACACTCCTCTCTGATAGAGTGCATATCGGACTTGCAAAAATTCTTCTTTGGCTAAGACATCCTTGGGAAGTCTAGATGAGTACTGCAACAATTCCTCTTGCTTTCAGTAGTGCACCAAGGAAAGAGCCCTCAAGCTAGAGCTTGGAGAGGAGGTGGATATGAATTTCCAATCCCACAATCAAAGCATCCCATGATGGTTTGGGCTGGCAGGGGCTGCAGGAAGCTTCTAGTGCAGTCTTCAGCTCCAAGCACTTGGGGTCAGCTATGGCATCTGGACAGCCTGCTCCAGGCTCCGTCCAGTGGAGTTTTCCAAATTTCCAGAGGTGGAATCTGCACAAGCTCTCTGACAAGCTTCTTCTGCTGCATTAATGCCTCTGAGGTTCTATGCTTCTCCTGAGGCCCAGCCTGAACCTCCCTTCCTTCTACCCTGCTCCAGTTCAGAATGCTTTTTGGCAAGGTTTGACAAGCGAGTCCCAGGAGGCAGCAACCAGACCTGCCCATGAGCTGCCTTCCCTTTGCTGTGCTGAGCAAGTCAAATGATGAGATAGCCAAATTTGTTCTTTGGCGCTGGACCTCCTAAAGGCCAGCAATGCCCAGCCCTGCCCAGAGAAAAGAGAGAAAGCTTAGCACACACCTGAACTGCCGGGCCCTGCGCACTCTATCCATGCCTTCCTGCCACTCGGCTTTTCCTGCCTGGGCCGAGGAGTCCTGACAGGCAAGAAGCTCTCCTGTTGGCGCCTGCAAGGAATGGGCAGGGAAAAAGCACAAACAAGACATAAGGACTCCTGAGAGCTGGGACAGGCGGGAAGTGCACACACGGCTCACCTGAAGGCAGAAGCTGTTGTTTGGGGGTGTTGATGGGAGTAACTAAATAACTCTTGAGGTGCTATGAAGTGTCTGAATAGAAGCAGGGAACATTTCCCTGCTCAGCTCTGCTCAACTGGCTTTCCCTCAGGATTTCAAGCACGGGGGAGCACACAGCAGGAACTGCCTCCCAGCCCTTCAGAGATAGACCTTGTCTCTGCCATGCAGAGCTCCTCAGAATTCCGACCCAAGTAAACTTGAGGCATGCCAGAGTTAAGGGTGTCATCGAAGCAGTGACTGTAGCTAGCTAGACAGTGTGTGGAGGGGGGAGCTCCCTGCAGGCAGCAATGGCTCTTCTGTACCCCACAAGGCTGTGAACTGTGCCTTGGCTCTGCTCTCTCCGCTGACAACACAGAGGCTGCACTGACACCGTGCACAGCGGGGCACACTTTCACACCAGTAGCACTAAAGGACAGCATGCTACTGCTTATCGAACGCCAAGGGAAGTTCACAGTCCCTGTCAGAATGCCAGGAAAATGATGCCTGCATGTGAAAGTTCAGATCCCATTTGCCACGTGTCAGTGGCTGGGCTGAAGCACTGCGTCATGGCAGGACTCCAGCCCCAGCATCTTCAGCCACAAACGGCAAGTGCTGCCTGATCAGAATCCTGCAGCTCTGCACTGCACCAAACCTTTGCAGTGTACCAGCCAAAGCTGCCACTTACAGGTTCAGCATGCTCCGGATCTGGACTGACAGCCCATGGATATTTGTTGTCCTTTGCCTCCCCTTCAGCCTCTGGAGGAAGAGAGCGAGCCCGAGGAGGTTCTGCTGCTGGTGTGGTGCTCTGCAGACAGACAGCAGTGTGAGGGACAGGGAGTAACCTGTCATTTAGAACCTTCTTTCTCCTGAGCCCTATCCCTAGCCGTCGTAAGGAGAAGTCATGAATTTGGATTCAAGTGCGACACTCAGTCATTAAAACTCAGATCAGGAGGGGTGATGAGATTCGTTTTTGGACAGGACTGCATATGCTTCTGAAGGAGATATCTCAGTCTGGCTACAATCAGCCTGCAGCCTCCTGTCTGCAAAAGCGGACTTTCATTAGTTAAAATGTCCTCAATGGAAGAGGAGGAAACTGATGGAATCTTGGTGGTAGCGCTCATACAGACATTGACGTGGACTTTCTTTCTTTCTTTCTTTCTTTCTTTCTTTCTTTCTTTCTTTCTTTCTTTCTTTCTTTCTTTCTTTCTTTCTTTCTTTCTTTCTTTCTTTCTTTCTTTCTTTCTTTCTTTCTTTCTTTCTTTCTTTCTTTCTTTCTTTCTTCTTTCTTTCTTTCTTTCTTTCTTTCTTTCTTTCTTTCTTTCTTTCTTTCTTTCTTTCTTTCTTTCTTTCTTTCTTTCTTTCTTTCTTTCTTTCTTTCTTTCTTTCTTTCTTTCTTTCTTTCTTTCTTTCTTTCTTTCTTCTCTCTTTCTTTCTTTCTTTCTTTCTTTCTTTCTTTCTTTCTTTCTTTCTTTCTTTCTTTCTTTCTTTCTTTCTTTCTTTCTTTCTTTCTTTCTTTCTTTCTTTCTTTCTTTCTTTCTTTCTTTCTTTCTTTCTCTCTTTCTTTCTTTCTTTCTTTCTTTCTTTCTTTCTTTCTTTCTTTCTTTCTTTCTTTCTTTCTTTCTTTCTTTCTTTCTTTCTTTCTTTCTTTCTTTCTTTCTTTCTTTCTTTCTTTCTTTCCTTTCTTTCTCTCTCTCTTTCCTGTCAGAGTAGTGTTCTACTGCAACAGGCCAAGCCCACAGCTTGCTCCACAATTCTCAGCCACCAGCATTGTCACGGGTACCCAGACCACTCACCAAAACATGGACTTGAGTCCTTCCACGTCTTAGGCGACCTGCCAGGGGAGAGGGAAAAGGAACCAGCTGCTCTTAGAAACTCTCTGTGCACAGGAATCCCACAGAACAAGGCCACCCAAGCATACAGCATTTCTCTTGCACACCATCGCTCCACGAGCAACACTCCTTTTGCACAGCAAGCAAGGGTATGGGGCAATACCCTAGGCTGTGTCTACCTGTTGCTTGGCCTTGCCTCTAAGGAACAAGATAACTGGCTGAGAAAATGCAAATTGTTCCTTAGCAGTCAGTGCCTACATTGTAGCTAATTGTCAACCCTACAGCCGAAGCTGCTTTTTTCTCCTCTCTTTTTCCTGGACAGTTTTAAATCATTTTTGTGAAGTGTATGCCGTATTTCCCACACGCTTGCTGTCAACAATTCTCCAGAAAAGCTTCCCCAAACCCCTGTTAGCACGTGCCGTTCTCTTCAGACACAGCACAGGCCCAGCTCTGGGGTTCAGGAGGACACACAAACTGCTCGGCACTTTGCCCTTCAGCGCAGAGCCAATCGCTCTTGTAGCACGCACAGAGGGTGCAGTTAGACAGGCACATCCTTTAAGGATGGAATGCAGAAAAAAGGTGCTTTCCCTCGGTTCTGGAGAGAACCGCAGAGTTTTTAGAAAGATGCCTCCAAAGCTCTCCCAGTCTGTATTTTGAATGTTGCCCACACCCTGCTGGGCAGGAGACACCCCCTTCTTCCTACTGAAGCCCTTGGCAGGAGCTTTAGCAAACACATGGCATTTTTATGGCACTTTTGTTTCAATGTGCTGCCCTAAGGGAAAAGACTTCTACTTACGTCTCAGACCATTAAAAATTTTGCGGGATGACACCGAGGAAAAAGCCCTGCCAACTGCTCTACGGACTTGCTCCATCATTTCAGCAGGGCTGCTCAAGTCCGTGGATCGGGAAACAAAACACAAAAATGGGAAAGAAATCCTCTTGCACAAGTCCCCGGACTGTGCAAGGAAAAGAGGAAAAAAAGACAAAAGGATGCCTGTGTGAGTCTGCAGACTCGTACAAGAGCAGGCAAAAACAAAAGACTCCCTTTTCGGGGCACAGACTAATGCAGGAGAACACCTCAAGAGAGGATCCTCCTGCAATGAGCACGCCAGGAGCTGCTCTGAAGGCTGATGCCTTGTGTGCATCAGGGCAACCTGCAGCTGACAATGCTGTGACGTGGCAGCCCTCCGCTGACATCACAATAGCGTCGCTCTAGGTTACTCTGTGAATTTGTGCCTAGCGACCGAACCTCCTCCACAGCTAAGACAAAAGAGAAGCCCAGAAAGTTCTCCTCTGTGCCGAGGCAGCACAAAACCCTCTTGCAGTCCATAAGCCATAGCTCAAAGGATCCAAGAGGAAAGCAAAACAGACACCAAGCACACACAGCCACTACTTTGGCCACCAATGCTTCTGACTAAACTAAGAACACTTGCTTAAATACTATGGATGAAATCACGCTATGCTAATATCCCAGACAGTTCCCTACGTTGGAATGCCTGTCATTCCCACTCCCTTACTGCAGGGCTAACATCAGCCACCAAGTGAAGGACTTGCTGAAGGAAGAAGGAAAACCTTAGTGGAGAAAAAAAGCCAAATAACACACCACCCATATGTGTTTGCCTAACACTGGAGCAGCATTTGTGTTGTCCATATGGCAAGGACTGCGCAGGGCTGTGCCCATGTCCTGTGCATAGCAGGGGGTGCCCTTGGAGTGGCCCTCACCGTGTGGGTGCAGCCATGGGCGCATTTGCCCGTTCTCTCCACTTCCACCAGCTCCCAAGCCAGCCCTTCTCTTGACAATGTTCTCTGTCCAACACTAAGGTACTCCCGAGGCCTTTGCAGAAACCCACTCCCTTGGGCTTGTGGGAAACCTGCAAGGTCAGATTCCTCCATGGATGTGGCTTTTCAGTCTCTGTCCTGCCCATGGTGGATATGGATGCGTGCTGCGTAGTGCTCTGTTTTCCAGTCCTTTGCTGCACTCTCATTTCTGGCCTGCAGGAGCCGAGTAGATTGATCCCCGTTTTCCTCAGCTAACTTGGTCTCTTCTTTTATGGACCACATAGCTCACAGAACTGCAAACTCCATGGCTGCTGGGGAGAGTTGCAAGCAGCATACATGGCAAATGATACAAAGTGCAGGTTCTGTGGAATTCTCCTGCGTCATTTTCTTCTAGACCTTCTCATAATGTGCCACAGCAAGGAGCAAACAGGTGCCAGTGCCGTGGGTAACTGGAGAAGGCCACAGGTCAAGAACAGGAGTTTAGCCCCTGGCTACAGGAAGCAGAGGAATTTGCAAGGCAGGTGAGTGCTTGATATGCTGGAGGCCTGCCAAGCTGCCTGCTCTTGTCTTGCTCCTGAAATCCTGAACTTCAGTGCTCTTGACAACAACACTTGGGCCAAAATCCAGCATTTCTTAGAGAGATTGGCATCTGCTGAGGAACGGCTTACACTGCTCATCTTTATGACAATTAAGGCCATGGTTTAGAAAGGACGGACCTAAGTGAGTCTTTGGAGTTTCCTGGAAGGAACAAAGCCTTGTGACAGCAAGCAGCATTCCCAGGCCTGCAATGGCAACGTCCTGGGCATGAAGGTATGGGGCACAGAGTGCCCTCATGCCCTATTTCTGCGTCTTTCTGGGAAGCAGAGGAATCTTGCCTCCGCCTGTGAGGAGCTCAGCCTGGGAGCTCCCCTTCTGGTTTGGGTTTTGTCTTTTTTTATTGTGGTCGGCAGCTCTTTGTAACATGAGCCAAGCCTACCGCCAGCCTGGCTGATTGGAGCCTGCCGGCAAAGGCATTGCACGAAGCCTGGACAGGAGGCACTTGAGGAGGCTTTGTGGCCTGCCAGCTCAGCGCAGGTCTGGGAATCAAAACTCCCTAACTGCCGCGCTCCATGGGGAGATTCCCTGCCTCGTCAGCCCGCGCTGAAGCTCTCCCTGCCCTGGCGCTGTCCAAGGCCCCGGCGCCGTGCGCTGGGGACGCACAGTCCCCACAGTCTGGGGCTCCGCGCTGCTTCGCAGCTGCCCGACGCTCTCCCCCCTCACGGAGGGGTCCCGCCCCGCCCCAGGCGCCCCCTGGCGGCTGCCCCGCCCCGCCCGCCCCAAGCAGGGGCCTTCCCTTCCCATGGCGCCCCCCAGCGGCAGCCGCCCCTCCCTGCAGGCACCGAGGAGGCCTCGGGCCCTGCTGCTCATCCTGTCACTCGGCTCCCTTCTTTTCACACACCAAAGAAGGCTTGACAGGAAGCCTTTTCCTGCCCTCTCCCTCTGCTTTCCTTTGTGCGGACCCAAGCTCTGCCCTGAACGTGGCCCTGGCGTCTACATAGCTGCTGGCGCAGGAAAAGGGCCCTTCCTTCTCCCGCCTCTTGTCGCTACTGCCTCAAAAGCACCGCCCAGCTCTGCTGGGAGGAACAGCCCACGGCACAGTGGGTGCCATCCCTGCCCAGCCGGGGCTCTCTGGCAGAGCACCAGCAGCAAGGAGTAGCACTGCTTGCCTTGGCTTCACCCGTGAAACCAGAAGCCTCTGTGAAACTTCAGTGTCCACATCACTAGGAGGAAAGGGATCGCGGTCTATTTTCAAATTTTCCATTTCAGAGGCTTTAATCAGATAAATCAGGATGAGACCTTCAGACAGAATTTTACCAATTTATTGCGGCCAGGGTGGAATATCTCATTCAGAACCATCCATAGTACTGTCTAATGTGTGCCACTAACGCATTTGAAGTTTGTTTTAAAGACTTAGACTTCTGTTTCCTTCAAAACTTCCTTATTATTCCTCCTTAGGACAGCTGTAGATAGAGCTGCGGAGAAAGAAGGTTCTAAATGACAGGTTATTCCCTGTCCCTCACACTGCTGTCTGTCTGCAGAGCACCACACCAGCAGCAGAACCTCCTCGGGCTCGCTCTCTTCCTCCAGAGGCTGAAGGGGAGGCAAAGGACAACAAATATCCATGAGCTGTCAGTCCAGATCCGGAGCATGCTGAACCCGTAAGTGGCAGCTTTGGCTGGTACACTGCAAAGCTTTGGTGCAGTGCAGAGCTGCAGGTTTCTGATCAGGCAGCACTTGCCCTTTGTGGCTGAAGATGCTGGGGCTGGAGTCCTGCCACGACCCAGCACTTCAGCCCAGCCACTGACACGTGGCAAATGGGATCTGAATTTTTATGTGCACAGAGTGCTCAGGCTCCCCGCTCCTCTTTCCCCCTCAGTGTCACTGCAGAGGAACGGGTCATCTTTTCCGCAGTCACCCAATCTCTGGGTTCACACTTCCTGACAGATCTAGGATGCAAAGAGCGTCGTTAAGAAGGTCAAAAGCATCGAGAATATCTTAGGAATTCTGAGAAAAGGTTACCCTTCTATAGCTAAAGATAACCAAGTCATTCCCTGCATTTGTCCTTTTCAAATTCTTTCAGTTGTCGTCCCTGTTGGATCATGCTTCTTCTGGTGCTTCTAAGGAATTGATTGTACTCTTGATTTGTACCAAGGCACAAACTGCAGAACCATCTGAACTGAGCACAGAAACCAACTACCTCTGTCAGACCATCTTCACATTCCAGGTCACTTTCAAGATGTACTTGGAGGTGTTTGAATGATTATCTATGGCACAACTCTCTCCTTCTGGCTGCAGGCTCTGCAGCTGCTTCCTCTGAGTTCACCCAGGCTTGTATTCCCTAACAAGTCCTAGTACCACCTCCTCTTTTCCAAGGGCACAATAGTCTAAATGAAAACCTAGCCAATGGCACAACTCTCCAGTCCACAAGGAAAAGAAAGGACAAGTTGTAAAACATTTTCTCAAAACATTTATCCTGCTTTGCTGCAAGAGTCTTGCTACACACACAGTGATGAAAGCCGAGAAAAGCTGCAAAAGACGCTGTGGCGTATCTCGTGTGCCACAGAAGCTCAGCATAGCTCTCCAGTAAAGAGCAGAGCTTGAAAAGAACAAACATGACTGTGGAAAAGATTCTTGGAAAACGGAAACAGCTTTGCCAAAGTGGACGAGGATGGGGTTCGGCAGAGCTGGCTGCAAACTCAGCCCGCTGCTCCCCTTGGCTAGCAGGTGGCCATCAATTGTGTGTTGCGGGATTGCATCCGTCATTGGGGAGAGCTGGTGAGGGACCGGGACCAGCAGTAGAAACTGGCTGTGATGGGCGGGGAAAGCCGAGGCCCGGGAATGTGGAAGCCGCCAGGAAGCCTCGAGGGAGAGCAGCGTGGGCTCAGCAGAGGGAGCAGGGCATCCAGTGCTGGATTCCAGACCAATGGCATGGCATCAGCCCCACTGATGGCATCATGGTCTTCCCGCAGCACAACAGCATCCGTGCCTCTCTGGAAATCAAGATCTTGGACAAGGTATCCACTGGGCTCCATGGTGTTGTTCAGCTCCTGGATTGGTTTGAGCTCTCTGACAGCGTCTTGTTGGTGATCAAGTGCCCAGTGCAGTCTCAGGACGTCATGGATTTCGTTCTGGTGGCGGGTTCCTGTCTGAGAGGTGGCGCAGGGGCTGTTCTGCCAGGTGCTGGAGGCCGTGCAGCAGCTGTAAGGTCCTGCACCACGACATCAAACCCAAAAACATCCTCCTGGACCTGGCCACCAGATAGACTCAAAGGATGGACTTTGGCTATGGCACCTACCTCCAAGACACAGTCTCCCCACAGTTTAGAGGTGAGACCACCCAGGGCTATTGTCCCACTCCTAATATCTCATGGGCCAAACCTGGATGTGGCCCTGGAGATTCCCCCTTTTGCTACCAGTCACGGGCACACCTATGAGCCACAGAGATCTGCCTGTAACTGACAGAAGGAAAGAAGGAAAGTTCAAGAGCATAATTCCTCCTTCTCCCTCTGCTAAACCAGTTTTCCTCTCCCTCATAAAGAGGAAATGCAATTTTCCTGTGCATTGATGGCAGCTTATTGCACCTGCACAGCTGAGAGGCCTTTTCCCCTGCTGCTGTGCTGTGGGCTGATTTAGCAGTGTTATAAATAATAAAGATATTCATCGGAATTGAGTATAATCATAAATAAGCGATACTTTATTTCATGATCAGGATACGGTCCACGACAGCCAGAATTTCAAAGAGCAACGCCGAACCCGGGATCAGCGCCGTGTTAACACGCTACCATCCGAACTCTACCGCACCGGATCCCCCAATGTTCACAAAAACGCTGTGTCAGTCCAGTTTATATACAGCTTTTCCTAGCCAGGAGCACAGGTCTTGGTCTCCTTTTGTCGTTTCGCATATTCATGTGGTTTTCTTTCTCTGCGTTGGGCTGGGAGATGATGAATTCTGACGAAGGCAGGCCTTGGTTTACTGGAAGCTGGTATTGAGATGTATTTTTTCTGGTTCTGGTTATCTTGATCGCGGGTGCTTGTTGGGAGCTCATCGTTTGGGTGTTGCCTGGACGGTTTTGGAGTGAGCCATCTCTGTGGCCACGCCTATTCACCTGTTAATCTGGGCTGTCCTGCTTTTGTTGGCTGTTACAATGTTGTGATGAAGCAATCTGCGTCCTTTTCATCCGTGGTTCTCTTTTCGGTTTCTGAGTTTCCTTTGTTACTTTATTCATACCAAAACTGCTTATTCCGCATTAATTTACAACTATCCACGAATTACATTATATCATATATTGCAGTGGCAACGTCCTCCTTCATCTCAAGCAGCCTTTTCTCCTCCTCCTCCTTCTTCTGTACTTCAGCCAGGAAGTTTTCCCTCTGCGCCAGCCTCTGCTGTGCCTCTGAACTCTGTCGTTCCTGCTTGCTTGCCTGGTGAGGAGAGGAAGACACTTTGTTGGGGGTTGATTTTTTCCCTTTTCTCTCTGTGGAATTTTCCCCATTGTTATGCTAAGAAATTTGTTGGGTAGGACCTAGCATGGGTGGCTAGTGGCAGGAGAAAGGCAGGGGAAAGGGGGGGGGGCGGAGGAAGGGGGAAAAACTGCGAGATCAGAAGCCAGAACAGGAGATGGGGAGGGAGGCACTGGTTCGCTCCCGTTTGCTTGTGGAGTCAAAGGAGGACGACCGCTGCTGCTACCCACCATCCCCCGCCATCCCAATGCCGGGAGCCATCTTTTTTGGCTCTTAGACCCCGCACTGCTGCCTTCTCACCTCAGTCTGCTATCTCCAAGCACCCTGCTGAGCACCGGGACCGGCGCTGTGTGCAAAGTCTCTCCTCCATCCCTTTCCCATCCACAGTACTGCCGCCATCACTCCCAGCACCCCTGCAGCTGCATGGGATCTGCCCCTGTCCACCACTGGTAACTGCACCACGGGGAAGGATGCCTGTGGCCGAGAAGGACTGGAACTGGGTTCCTGTTCTGTTTGGTTTTAATTTCATAGCTATGTTTCTGGTTTGGTTTTTTGGTTTTTTGGTTTTTGGGGGTTTTTGTCTTGTTAGATATATTAGCAAAAAACTGTTATCCTTATCCCCCTATCTTTGCCTGAGTGTCCCCTTAATTCCTAAATTATAATAATTTTACATTCTCCATTTTAAAGAGAGGCTCCTGCCTTTCTTAGCAGCTACTTGTCTTTCAAACCAAGACAAGTTCCAGATGAAGTCCCAGCCAAGCTCCCCAGATAATCAGCAGAACCTTCATGCACCACACAAAGCCCCAACTGAAAATTGCACATTAGTCATGGCTTTGTGCCCCCCCCCACAATGCTGTCCTAATCAGAAATTTGGAAGGAGGAGCAGCAGATGGGACAAAAGGAGATGTCACATTCCTTTCCCGCAGTCACGGCTGCCTGTTTCCTGGCCCCTCTCTCCTCAGCATTTCTGCCTGCTCTCAGAGCTGTGCTCTCAAAGCGCTGAAGTGGTCCCTGCCATCTCCTCTGCTTCCTTCATTACTTTGCTGCAGGGATGACAGCAATCGGGCTTCAGAAGAAGCTGGAGAGAGGCTCCGCTAATTTGAGAAATGGATGCTGTCCAAAGGAAACAGAAACAAAAGAAACCAATTTAAAAGACACAAAGGAAAAAGGAACCATGATTTTCCAAGCTGACCTTCTAAGAGGCTCAAGCTGGATTCCTCTAGCGCCAGAAACACACAGACACAAGTGGCAGAGTGCAGATGGACTCAGCTCTGGCTTGCAGGAAGAGCAGTGTCTGCCTTGGCATGCCCCCCCTCCTGTGCTGCGTGCCATCTTCCTCCACAGCAGGGGCAGCTAAGGAAGTGGCCCAGTCACCAGCTCCTGTCTGCCACAAAACCTGGCAGCAAAGCTGCAGCAGTTCTCATCGACTTGAGTGGGCCAGGCAGTGCATGGGGCTGGCACAAATCCTGCTCAGCTGTCCCCGTTTGGCTGGCAGAAAGCTCGAAGAGTAAGGCAGGAGGGACAAGCTGGGTGCCCTGGGATGCTCACAGTCAGCCTCCCACCACCCCTCTCTTCCCACAGACCAATCTAGAACCGCTTGGCAGGGATTTCTTCTGCTGTGCTCTTCAAGCCCCACTTCGGGCCTTCATCCCCAGCACTACTGTACTTCAGTTCCTTTGCTACCAGGTAAACCTGAATCCACCACCCAAGAGCAAAAGAGGGCCTTGCAAATGACCAGAAGGTGGGAGCTGTCCTCTCCGGAACGGCGGTGAGAATTGGGCTTGCTTAGTCTGCAGAAGGGCAAGCCCTGGGGAGACCTTTCAGTATTTGAAGGGCTTCTAAGAAAGATGGGGATACATCTATTAGCAGGGCCCATTACAACAGGACAAGAGGGAATGATGCCAAGCTAAAAGAGAGTCCATTCAGATTGCCTCTAAGGAAGAAGCTCTTTACCAGGAGAGTGCTGAAACACTGGCACAACTTACCCAGAGAGCTGGGAGGTGCCCCACACTTGGCAACATTCAAGGACATGTTGGGTGGGGCTCTAAGCAACCTAACCTACTTGAAGATTCCCTTGCCAGTGGCAGGGAGTTTAGGCTAAATGACCTTCACTGGTCCATTCTAACCTCAACTAGTCTTGGATCCTACTTGGTTTTCATTTGAAAAGCGCCCAGAGAGGAGATTATTATGGGGAAGCCCATCCAATGCCCTGGAGTTTGGCCGAGGAGCAAAGCCTGACAGGGAGCAGCTGTTTGGCTGCAGCCGATTTGCATTGTACCTGCAGAAGTTCCTCGGCAGAGCCTCGCCTGTGCACATCCATCTGCAGGCAGCAGCCCAGAAATTCACACAAGCCAGAGGGTAGCCTGAGCTTGTGCAGATACGGTGCCCCTCGCTTGCCTATCAGGTATTTGGCCTGAAGTAAATGGAAACACAAGAACTCTGTGTGATCTTTCCACATCCTTAAGTGCTCACCTTGAGCCCATATTTTACGCTGCAGTTTGCAGTGGCAATTTCTTGCCTAGCAGATGGTAAGAGATGAACCTTCCCAACCAGAATAAAAAAGGCCTCAATGCAGCGCCAGCTATTCCAACCTTCAACAGGTCTTGCCTTGGAAGTTTATGTGGGCCCCAGGGACATTTGACAAGTGGGCCTTGGTGGAACTAGTTCCAGCTGTGGGAATGGGATTTTGTCTAATCCCGTTGTGACAGAGCAGTAGGACAGCAGCATCTGAGCGTATTTGCACCTTACCGTGTCCTGGGTTTTCCAAATATAAGGAGCCCTTCCTTTGGCCATTTCTATTCCCACGATGCCAAGGGACCAGGTGTCCACTTTGGGGCCGTATGGCTCTCCTCTCACAACCTCGGGCGCCATCCAGCAGGTGGTCCCGACCATCGACCTCCGTTTGCTGCGCTCAGGGACGAGCACAGCACAGAGGCCAAAATCAGCTGAGGAGAAAAACAAACACTGCTTCAAGGAGGAAACCAAGGAAAATAGTTCGCCTCTCTAAGTCTCAGAATGCAGTGCGGAATCCAGCTGCAAAAGCAGCTGTGCTCTCCTTCCTCAGGGCTGCAGCCAAGGACATGGGCAACTGTCCACTTAGCAACCCCCCGCCCCCCCACTATTCACACCGTGGCTTTTCTTCATTCACCTGGTGGTTTACACTGTAACTCCCTCCTTCCGGAAGGAGCACAAAGCACAAAGCAAAGCTACTCTTGACACCTTGTTTCCTTTCTAGACCTCTCAGCACCTTGCAGCTGCGTCCTGAGCTTGCAGCAGTGCCCTGTGCACTCTCACCAGCACCACTGCCGGGCACCTGGCAGCCACTCAAAAGCAGCCCCACACTGCCTCCCCGGGGAGCGGCTCCTGAGCAGGAACACCCACCTAACTTGACGGAGCCGTCCCGGCCCAGAAGGATGTTGCTGCTTTTGATGTCTCTGTGGATCACCTGGTTGGCATGAAGGAAAGCCAGGCCTTGCAGGCACTGAGAGAGAAAAAAGAAAGAGGAGGACAAAAGTTGGCCTGATCCGACGTCATCACACGCTTTAAAGGAAACTGCTCCTGAAGATTGACAGATGTCACAGGAACAGTGAGTGCTGCCAAGAGGAAGAGCTTGCTACTGCATCACGAGGAGAGCAGCATCTTTCCAAGGGAAGGCATGTTCCTTTCTGAGGGGGAAACATCAGTCGTTGCAGGAGACTGTGCCCTGCAAAGCCAGTGCAATGACTGCTGCTACAGCGAATGCGCTCTCCCCATCCTGAGGACAAGCAACGGTTTTCCAAAAAAGGAAAAGTCCCTGCCTCAGGTACCAAGGGGATCATTGTCGGGCGGGAGACCACAGGACGAGGGTCGAAGTAGCTCATGTGTCAGTTTTCAGCAGCAAGCAGCATGGTGGGTGCCATGCCATCCTTTGAAGCTGAGACCTGTGATAGCAGAGTCTCTCTTTGCCTTTGCTGTTGGTTTAAAACTGGCACATCCAGAAGCTTTCTGCATTGACTTCTTTGCAATTACAGGCAGAAAATGAAAATGAAGAAGAGACAGAGCTCAACACCAGTAGATAAGAGAAATTAGCAGACTATAGTAAGGGCAGGGACACCGGCAGGCAGTGCAGTGCAGATGCTCGCTCTTCTCTGAACAATAAGAGCAGCACAGAAAGCAAGCTCTGAACACGGAATCACTCACTTAGCAGCGCTTTCAAAGGACGAGCCTGTCCAAGGCATCCAAAGTACAAGCAGGATCCCTTACCTCCCGACAGACAGTTGCTATGTGTCCTACAACCATCCTTTTCTGGCTCACCACTGTAGCTAAAGAGCCTCCGTCCATGTACTCCAGCACCAGCCAGACATCCCCATTTTCCAGGTAGCTGGAAGATGAAAACAACAGCGTGGGGCTGAATGTGCACAGTTAAATTGCTGCACCGAAGAAATGCCTACAGTAGAGTTTTGTTTCCAGGTCACACGTAAATGAGGATGGAATGAAATGAAGACACGCTCCACCTAGACTATCCAGTGCTTGCAATCTGTGCCGTCTCAATGAGGAACGCACATCCGCACAGAAGGAGACGGCTCAGGTGGCAAGCAGGGAAAAAAGTCACTTTTGCCATGGCAAAGATAAATCTGGAAGCAGACACATCCCAGCAGCTGCTTCCTCATCTTCATACACAAATCCCACCATTAATTCCAGCAACGAGGAGACACGGTTTTCACAGCTTTTACCCACGACACGGGGGTGTGCAGCACTGCCGACACCCTTTGGAAAACCTTGCATAGAGGACAGTCACAAACAGGAAAAACCACTTCAAACCTGGCAAATGATGTTTCTCTTAGCCTAGTCTTTTGGCATGCAAGGCAATGGAAAATAGTGAAAACAGTGCATGGGAAATCATTTCTGTGTTGGTTTCCCAGACCTCCTCCTCCAACATCCGGAAAAAATCACACCCCGAAACAGCAAAAGAACATGCAGCGAGTGAACGTGCAAGCTGCTGGCTCAGTATGAGAGCCACGCTTCTGAGGACCATCTTCAAGCTGTCTCTTGCAGGACCCACGAATGAGGACAAAATGCAATCTCCTCCTATGCCTGCTACAGGAGTGGACTGCTGTTCGTAGAAAGATCAATTTTCTGCCAGTGAGTAAAGAGCTTTTAAACCTCTGCCTTGCTGTATGGAAGCGAACATTGCCAGAAAAAGACCAGAACTACTTACCTTTCTAGGTAGGTAACAATATTGGGGTTCTTCTTTTCCCTTATCACCAGGAGTTCTTTTAAAACCTCCTCGCAGCCCTGGTGCTGGAGATCAATTTGCTTTACGGCCACCTACAACCGTGTTGGGAGCCGTTAGGAACAGACATTACAAGAGCCTCTTTCTCCACACGCTGGCGGGCCAGGATGCCTTGTGCCCTCAGTTGAAAGGGACTCTCAACATCAACCACAAAGCAACAACAACACTCTCTGCACACACAGAATTCTCAAATGGCCCTTGTTTATCACCACTATTCTCATTTACACGCGTTTTGCGAGTCAAAAGCAATTTTCCTCAATTTTGCTCTTTGCTCGATTGTGAAAAGAAATGGAAACCGCTGAAAATACATTAGCATTTCTAGGGGCTTTGACCAGCGTTTCAGAAAGTGCTGCCATTCTTGACTGTGCACCAAAGCGCACGTATACATTAGGGAGAAAATGCTGTCCAAAAAGAACTCCAAGACGACTCAAAATAGAGTTACAATCCTAGCACATCCTAACTTCTTCCGTTTGCATTTTGCATCACTGAAGAACATTCTTGGACACAGTTTAAACTTGTAGTTCTTTAGTGGATTTAAAAAGGAAGAACCCTTTCTGTGGTACACTATGGACACACCCCAGGTTATAAGCGGGCTTTAGGCCTTTTGGACGCCTTATAGACCTCCCTCCAAGTGCGGTTCCTGAGCGCAGCACTGTAGGTGGATAAAGCAATTACCAGGACGATGGAGTTGTGTTTGCTGAGAGCCAGAAATGAGAATTCACGACTTTCAACTTTTAGCCCCAAAGAGCACTGGGACTCTCCAAAACACCCCTATTTGTACTGTGCAGTACAAACAGCATCTCTGTAATGGGATGTCACCGACACAGGACCAACACAAGGCTGTGTTCTTTAAGGCTCTTCATCAGCTTCTTCTCATCGATCTCTGTCTGTGTATGTAGGGGTGTGTGCGTGTGTGTGTGTGTGAGTGTGTGCGTGTGTACCAGGTTCCTTAGGTGTGAAAAGCAAAAGTGCTCCCCAGACAAGATCTCTCTTTCTTTAGGTCTTGCATTATATTTTCCAACTGAACCATGTGATATAAAACAATGGGAAATGCTATTTGTGTCTGAACCTCGGCTAAAGAGGAATTGGGCCAGAATGATGGCTGTTGCCAGCAGCTAATCTATGCATATTTATCCTGTAAATCCAAGCAGGTGTGTCCTTCTCTGAAAGATACCACTGCCATCCTTGCACTCATTCAGGCAGGGAGGAAGGACAAAGTCTCTTCAAATTGCAGCGACAGCCTTGGCTGCCAAGACAGGCAGCCCACAGCTCTGGCTACAGATAACATCACCAGGGAGAAGCACTCAAGGGATGCAAAGTATTCATGGGCTGTTGGCACTTACCGCTCGTCCTGTGGCAGCTTCAAAGGCCTTATAAACGGTTCCAAAACTCCTAGAAACAGAACAGCGGCAAAAACAGAGAAGCGATTGAGTGCTGAGGAGCAAAAGGCTGCCCAGGCAGGAGCTCTCTGCTACCTGCAGTGTTTTGCAAACACAAGAGTTCATCTATTCTTTACTAAAAGCACAGCAGCCCAGCAGCCCTCTGCCATGCAGCCTGCCTAAGAGATAAGCGGGATCCAAAAGGAAGACAAAGGGCTGCGACAAATCCCAAATGTACACACTAGATTATGGAGGCAGGGGTTTTCTTTGCCTTTTTTTTCTGTCTGTGCCTGTCTCGAGCCTTTCTAGGCACTGAAACACACAGTCTTGTTGGGCCTTCTCACCACTCTCTTTTGATTCTCTCTACAAAACTCAGGCAACGCAACGCAGCCTTTCTTCTTGTCCTGACCGCTGAATATTGTTTTCCGCAAAATAATGTAAAGAAATACTACTGAGAGCTCTTATCTGACACCTATCATGTGGGAAGCTGCTCTCATGAGTTTTTTCTTCCTGAATCAGTGTGGCCGTAGTACTTTGAATCATACAAAACCATATCTCCTCAGAAAATAAGCAAACTGGTGCCATGCACTCGAGGAACAGGAGGGCTTCCAGGTCCTGCTCCTTGAGGCAGGCAAGACATTGTCAGCATCCAGTTCTCTTTGATGATGCCCAGTGGTCAGTACTGAGACAGAGACAATCTAAAGCCAGGGTCCGAAGATGCCTGCAGCTTGCCTGACTTCCCACTTGATATTACAGCAGCAAAACAGCTGGCCCATGGTTCTGTAGAAGTAAGTGTGGCTGCACTCACCCACTGCCAATAACTTCCCATCCGGTGTATTCCTTTTCCAGATTCCCCACGCTCACAACATGCCCTGAAAGAAAACAAATGCAAGAAGCAAACTTGAAAACAGAGTTCCTGACTTCCAGGAGATCTCAAACGCAGCTCCACTCTCTGGGACTCTGAGCAATTTATGGTCACTTGGCTAACAACCATGGCAACAACGACAACGACAACAAGAGCCCCAGCAAGACAGGCAGCTCTGTAGCACACGTGGCCTGCATGGAGTCAGGTTCCCCACACTCCTTTGACGGGTTACCTTGAGAAAAAACTAAGCCCGTGGAGACACCATCCCAGTGAACAGAGATCAGAAAAGAACAGGCACCCAGGCAACTGGTTGTCATCTATAAACGGGAAGGAGAGCTGAAAAATCATGAGTCTTCCCTTTCTCGGGAATAAATACTCTCTTGTGAGATTCAGCCAAAGGTTTCATACTCACAAAGATTAAAGGCACCCTGGGATCTGGGATGGATTTTTATCACCAGCTGCTTTCAGCTGAGCAAATAGAATATTGAGGAGTGGTTTCTAGGAGAGGAGAGGGCCTTCTCTACCTCTCAGCAGTTTGCCTAAAAAATGCCTTGACATATTCAAAGAACAGCAGCTCATATAAATCCAAGAGCTGTGGCTGTAAGAATTGGGATCCCCTTCATTTATGAGCAGGCTAAGTTCTGAAGACAATTTTGCCCATTCCCCCTGTACTGAAGAACTACACAGCTCGTCTTCAGCCTGAGATGCAGCACTCACTAGCCCTGCACTCGGCCGTAGAACACGTGCCCCATCGTCCCAAATGGGCACAGCTGAGACGGGTGACAAGGACAGGGCCACTCCACAGGCGCTGCCGTGACACAGACAGCTGCCCAAATGAGATGCTGATCCTTCCACCAGTCCAGGCAAAGCTGCAGCAATGGGCTGGCAGCTGAAATCTCACAGCTAAGGAAGGCTCCAGCCTCTGCACTCACATCAGCCATCAGTGGCAGGGCACGTATGACAAAAAGGCTGCCTAAGCCCACACATGGGCACTGACAACCACTGGGAAGAAGCCAGAGCCAGAGCGAGCTCCCTTACGAGATGTTGACCCCACTCAAGACAGAATATGATTGTCTCTGTGTTCAGACACATGGAGGAAGAGATCAATCCACCTTTTGTCCCAACGGCTGATGGCAGACACTGAGTAAAACGGGCTGTGTTCTGTACCTGACCAGGTAATCTCTGACAGCACAGCACTGGCAGTTATTAGCGGTTCCGAGAAGCAGCTTTGTTGGTTGTACTGCAGAGTCACCAAGGCCCCGGTGTGCTTTCCTAGAGTATGATCTGTGCTGGGATTCAGGCCGCTGCTTACTATTCCAAGAGCATTCACGGGCTGGGCATTAGCCGTGACAAAGTGCCCATGGCCGGAGGGACATGCAGCAGAGGGGCTGCAAGCTTGCTCCTGACAATTGCCTGCAAGGCAGTTTCATCTGACCATGCCACATAGATGAGTCTCTTTGATGCATTTCCTAAGCATGCAACGAACATATCAAAGAGGGACTGTAAAAAAAGGACCCTGCTTTTCTTCCTTTGCTGCACTTGACAAAGACCTCTTCTGTGGCAATCCTTACAATTCAGAAATCCTTCATTCTTAAATTCCTTGAAACCCTTAAAAGGCCTCAGAAACAGCAGAACTGCAATTAGAGCTAAGCAGTAGTCAGCAGAAAAGTTATATGAAAAGTAGAAAGAAAGGACAACTTGAACAATGGTCATTGTATTAACGCTTGGCTGAAAGAACTCTTTAAGCTGCAGAAAATTGTATCTAGCAAAATATCAGCAAGGTCTAAGCTTAATATTGGAGCTCTGTGCATTGTATTCTAAGGCTTACAAGTGGGTATTGTATTCAAAGTAAGCAAGCATTGCTCAACCAAAGGTACATGTACTGATAGTGGTTAGATGCAACTACTGTCAATACGCTTCTGCTTTTTGTGACTGGTCAAGAAACTTTCAAAGGCCGTTGTAACATCACGTCCTGCGGCTGCTGCCGAGGACATGAGCTGCTGACATCTTCCCGTTGTGCCACCTGTGCAATCAGACTAATGCTTGAAAGAAAACAAAACAGCTCGAGACGCGTTCCACAGCAGGCCCGTCCCGTTCATGCTTCTGTGCTTAAAACTGTAACCAACACTCTTCCTCTCTGCTTCCTAGCGATTGTTCTAAGAATATAAATTTTGAACATTTGGGGTCTACTGAAATAACCTCTTCCTCTCTTATTTGTGGTGTTACCTGATGTTCTTTTCAAGGAGGTCGGACTAACCAAAAGGTAGAATTCCTATCAAAATGAGCTGTAGAAGGAATTGTAGAAGGACTAACGGTCATAAACCCAACACCAGGGTGAAACCAGCCCCACAGCCAATCGATTCCTCTGAAGTATTCTGTCTGCAATGACTGGTGACAAGTCAGGACTTGAAGGGCCATCTAGGAAGCCAGCTATTCTGATCCATTTGGCCAGACTAGCACACAAGCATTCACTGCGGCATTTGCTGCTGCTCGGGAAACACTCCCCCCGCTTTTGCTTTTGCTGCATAGGGAAGCACAGGCAAAGCCCAGCCTCTCCCAGCTGCCCTCAAAGGCAAAAGGAACGCCCCAAGTGCTCCCTGGCTGCCTCCAAGCACAACAACAGCTTCTCTAGGGAGTCCAAAATGTCTGTGTGACACCAAAGTGAGGAGGAACAGCTCATGCTGAGGCACACACACAACACACTGCCCAGTCGCACAAGAAATGCACAGGACGTACTCAGCAGCTCCAGGCACTGCTCCTCTCTCTCCTGGTGCAGCCGCTCTGCCTCCTGGCTTGAGCTGGGCGAGCTGCTGGTGCTCGGGTTTTCAGGCTGTGGAGAGGAGGCTTCTCTGGAGGATGCTGCTGCAGCGGCAGCTTCCATGGCATGGCCCGCATCCATCTGGGACAAAGAAAGGTGTTTGTGTCAGGAAGGTGGCTGGAAGAGTTGCCCCAGGCTGTGCATTTCAAAAGCAAGCCCTTAGGAACAACACTTGTGTTAGGCTGCAAGCTGAGCTCTCAACTCTTGCACCTCAAGTCAAACCCCGCCAAGCAGCAGGAGACTCCAGCTTGTCACAGCCAGCCATGTTAGAGACTGTGAAAGGGAAAGAGCAACTTTACATTTCACCCCCTTTTGAGGTCTGCATTCACCACAGATGGAGACAACTTGTGCAGAAGCTGCGTGGGCCACCATGTTCACCTGAACAAAGCCCTCAAAAAACAAAGCGAGCACTAAGAGGCACAGCAGAAATACATTCAGAGGATTGCTGGCCACTGGCCACAGCACTAGCCCCGCTGGCCAGGGCAGCAGCTGAGGTTCAGCAGCCCAGCCAATGTCCTTCTGATCAGCTCTGATGGACACCACAGAGCATGGCAGCCAGAGGCATTGCCCCCCCATCCACCTGCTGCTTTGCAGGGGAAAGGTGAGGAGACACCACTTGTTGCGGGAATGCAGTGCCTACTGCCCTCCACTCACCTGCTTTTCTTCAGCCAGCCTGTACTGCAGCTGCATCTCTTGCATCCTTTCCATGTCTTTTTTGTGCCTCTTCTCCATTGCCTTCATCTTCCTTTGAGCATCCTGCAGCTCTGCTTTGATAATCTGTCAAGAAGAATCTTACTGGCTCCTGCCGTCATGCTCAAGTTTCTCCTGTTCCACTCTCAAAAGCACTTCCGTTCAGCCACATACTTCTTTATCCAGCTCTAACCCTTCCATGCTAACTCTTCTTCCTGCTGCTCACCGCTGGAGCCTGCCAGGCTCTGTGCTTCCAGTGCCTGCAGTAGGCCTTGCCCCCCTTTCCTGAGGTCGCCAGTTCTTGCCCCTCTTGCTGCCCTTCCCTCTGCTACCTGGCTAGTCGGGCTCACCTGCCCATTCTCTTGCTCCTCTTCCAGCTCCAGTCTCAGGCACTCCACCTGCTGCTGGCTTTGCTTTAGCTTTTGCTGCAGCTGGCGCACTTTGCAGAAGAGCTCATTTTTCTTGCACTGGAGCTGCACAGAAACGAAGAGAAGTCAGCTTTAAACTTGCCACACACCACTTGTGTGGCAGCCAAGACTCTTGACTGGCTTTCTAGCTTTTCTTATTCAGGTTGCATGATGGCAACTCCCTGCCTCATCTTCAGCAGGCTTTTCTCCTGCTCCCTCTGTACCTCTGCCAGGGACTTTTCCCGTTGCTCCAGCAGCTCCTGTGCCTCCAACTGGTGCTGTTCTAGCTCGCTCTCCTGATGAGAGGAAGAAGACACTTCCAGATGAAGTCTCAGCCAAGCTCCCCAAAGAAAAAAATGGAAGCTTCATCCCTCCCACAACCCCCCACCTGAAGAGAGCACAGTAGTGACTTTGTGCCCTCCAGCACTCGTGTCCCAACAAGAAACTTAAGAGGATGGTCAGCAGGTGGAAGGAAAGGAGACGCTGCCTTCCTTCCCCACCCCACTCTGTTGGCTGGCTGTTTCCTGGCCCCTCTCCTCAGCATTTCTCTTCTCAGATGTTCTCTGCTCCAATTCGCCCTGTCCTTTGATCAAGGAAAAGCTGCAGCTGCACTGCAGGCTGAGGATGAGGCCAGCAGCCCAATGCCCTAGTCACAAGTCAGGCCACTAGCTGAAATGCCAGCAACATGTGGCCTGTTGCATACACTTCGAGGCTAAAGGGAAGAGCTCTGTCCACCGTGGAAGGATAGAAAGCAAGGGACCCAGTTGCTGGGACTGCAGTTGGCAGCAAGGTCAGCAGTCTGCTACATGGCATGAGGGTGTGGGGAAGATCCTGCCCCTTTGCGGCCATGCTTTGGGTGGTGATCACGCAGCCTCCTGGGACACTTGGCTTATGCCCGTCCTGAACCCGTGGCTGCATTTCCTGTCCTGGCACCGGCCTCTGGGGCTTCTCAGGGTCTCAAGTACGAGCCCTTGTAGCCCTCTGCTGCCTGGCCCAGCAACACGTAGCCAACAGCACAGGCTTGAGGCCGTGCCACATACTCGGGCTGCTCTTCTGCTAAGCCAGCCCACCAAGCTTGCATGAGAAATACTCAAGCGTATTGTTTCCTACCAGTTTTTTCAGGAGCTTCCTTTTGTCCTCTTCCTGAGCACACTGCCAGAGTCGCAGAGCCTTGCTGCACTGCTCTTCTGCCCAGCGCAGCTCTTGAGCCATCTTTTCACATTGCTGCTTGCTGAAAGATCTTACAGCTTGCAGCTCACGCCGAAGGCCCTTCACGTCCGCTGCAAACATGACAAACGGCAACAGTCAGACACTACACAAGCAGAGGACTCGGCTGACCTTAAGCCCTTTCACTTTCAGCGAAGGAGGGACCTGCCCCCAGCTCCTTCACTCCTGGGAAGCTCTGCGGACAGAGCTGGCTTCAGAGCAACTGCACCAGGCAGGAAGATCACCAGAATCAAAGTGCACGAGCCTCTCACCCAGGATCACCTCCTTGGCCTGCGCGGCTGAGCGAACTTGGCCTTCCAGACGGCTCCTGGCCATCTCCAGCTCTGACACGTGCTGCTGAGCCTCCAGCAGGCTGCACTGCAGGCTCTCCTTCTCTGACCTACAAGGTGTGAAGATGAAGAGCAATTGTTCCTGGCAGGAACACTGGGGCAGGTTTTCCGGGAAGGTCTGCCTTAAGATTCCCACACCTGAGTATGGAAAATGGCTTGCATGGAAACTTAGATACAGCAAGACTATTTCTACCACTTCAAATAGCAAAGCAGGCCCCTCCAGGTGATTGGCCAGCCTTTCCTCATGACCTAGCCCAGCACAGAAAGCCCAGCTGAGTTTGATCTCAGCAGCCAAAGCTCCAATTGCTCTTGTCTGACATATCCCATATGGGTGGCTGTGCCCTCAAAGTCTCTACTAATGAGCAAAAGCCCAGCCTCTGCTCACAGCCCTGAGCTCATCAGCACTTCCAAGTCACTCTGCAGCTGGGAGAACACAGGGTTCTCCTGCCTGACCCATCAAAGTTTAAAGCCATTCTTAGTGTACGTAGAGATACTTTGTTTGCCAGACACTCTCGAAGTAAAAGGGACTAAAGGAATGCACCAAACCATATATGAAAGCTCCCTCTGGCTTCTACCAGCATGAGTAAGACACCAGAACCAGGTTTTTATCTGAACAAGAACTGTCTTGCAGGTGGGACAGGTATCCTGTCATTTAAACTTCTGGAATGTCACGAACAAGAACACTTGCTACATTTATTTGTGGCTAACTAAGGCAGCAGTTCCCAAATGCCTTGGCACTCTTTAGAAAGGAAGAGGAAGCAGCCAAAGGGATCTTGACAGGTTACAGAGGTGGGTGGACAAGTGAGCAAGAATCAGTGCTCAGCAAGAATCCCCAGAGACTCTCGAGAAGGCTGAAGACCTTTCCCTTTTCCTGCTGCTGCTCCTGCTGCTGCTGCGTGTAAGCAACTGTAGGTTCTGCACTATACTTCACAAGAGTTAGCTCAGAAAGGTCTCAAGATTTTCTGCTGGACCCTCCAGCTTCACCCAAAGCACCGGCATCCTACTTGCAACATTCACATGGAAGAACCTTGAATTGTGAAAATCCCATGTCGGACTACTTGGCGAGGAAAGACCGATGTTCAGAGTCACCAAAGGAGAAACCAAAAGCAGAGGAAAACTTCTGCCTTCAGCAAACATCTGCACAGTATCCCTGGAAACCAATTCAGTGCCAAGTTGGCTTGCTTTGCATTTGTCAGGGGAATGTGCAAAGGGTCCCAAGCCAGTGTCCCAAAAGGCTTTGAGAGCCTGAGCGGTCACAGAAACAACATTCAGCGCACAGTATCCATTTCTGGTTTTTCTCGTGTCTCGTCACCTCTCTGTCTGAGAAACAGTTGGAAAGCACACAGGAGGCACTAAATCCTGACATAATGCTTACCACCTTTGGAATTACAGACCTTCAATCATGTCCCACCCAGCGTCTCCTCCTGCCTTTACCTGGCCTCTACCAGCTGCTCAGAAAGGCCTCGTAGGTCCCGCTCTGTGGCTGCCAGTCGGGCTTCCAGGGCCGCGTTCTCTTGTGCCAGCAGCGCCTTGTCTCTGCACACCTGGGACAGGATGTGCCCTTGGCGAGACAACTCCTGCAGCAGCCTCTCCAGAACCCTGGGGGCTGGCTGCTGCGGGCGGCAAACCTGGAAGCGGAGGGCACCAGTTTTGTAGAGAAACAACAACAACAACACATTCTCGGTCTTAGCTTGCTTCCAGAAGAAGCATTTGAGGCAGTCTTGCTAGGACAACACCCTCTCGCAGAGATGCTGCCTAGGAATAAGGTGAGCATACCTTTGGCACTGACTCTTCCTTCAGCTGATCCCTGCGAGGCTGCAATTGCTCTGCTGGCTCTGCCGCCACTTCAAATGCCCTCTCTAGTGAGGAGTGGCACTTCCTCTCAAATGCGGACAACTCCTTCCGTCTACAACAAGGAGACAGACAAGCAAACCATTAATAGCAACACATTCTCCTTGCAAATGCAGGACTACATACCATGTCCCACGTAGGGCACTCTCAGGGACTTCCAACAGCCCTCTAGTTGCACCTCAAGAGAATGCTGCACTTCCCTCCCTAGACCAGCATCTCTCTTTGTTATTCATGCAGGTGACAGAGTCACCAGTGAGAAAGCCAAACAAGCTTCCAGAAGCCACAAAACCCTTGCAGAAAGCTCAGCTTCTCTCAGCTTAACAGCTTCCTGCCTGCTAGGTCTTACACTCCTCTCTGATAGAGTGCATATCAGACTTGCAAAAATTCTTCTTTGGCTAAGACATCCTTGGGAAGTCTAGATGAGTACTGCAACAATTCCTCTTGCTTTCAGTAGTGCACCAAGGAAAGAGCCCTCAAGCTAGAGCTTGGAGAGGAGGTGGATATGAATTTCCAATCCCATAATCAAAGCATCCCATGATGGTTTGGGCTGGCAGGGGCTGCAGGAAGCTTCTAGCCCATTCTTCAGCTCCAAGCCCTTGGGGTCAGCTATGGCATCTGGACAGCCTGCTCCAGGCTCCGTCCAGCGCAGTTTTCCAAATTTTTCTGAGGTGGAATCTGCACAAGCTCTCTGACAAGCTTCTTCTGCTGCATTAATGCCTCTGAGGTTCTATGCTTCTCCTGAGGCCCAGCCTGAACCTCCCTTCCTTCTACCCTGCTCCAGTTCAGAATGCTTTTTGGCAAGGTTTGACAAGCGAGTCCCAGGAGGCAGCAACCAGACCTGCCCAAGAGCTGCCTTCCCTTTGCTGTGCTGAGCAAGTCAAATGATGAGATAGCCAAATTTGTTCTTTGGCGCTGGACCTCCTAAAGGCCAGCAATGCCCAGCCCTGCCCAGAGAAAAGAGAGAAAGCTTAGCACACACCTGAACTGCCGGGCCCTGCGCACTCTATCCATGCTTTCCTGCCACTCCGCTTTTCCTGCCTGGGCCGAGGAGACCTGACAGGCAAGAAGCTCTCCTGTTGGCGCCTGCAAGGAATGGGCAGGGAAAAAGCACAAACAAGACATAAGGACTCCTGAGAGCTGGGACAGGCAGGAAGTGCACACACAGCTCACCTGAAGGCAGAAGCTGTTGTGTGGGGGTGTTGATGGGAGTAACTAAATAACTCTTGAGGTGCTATGAAGTGTCTGAATAGAAGCAGGGAACATTTCCCTGCTCAGCTCTGCTCAGCTGGCTTTCCCTCAGGATTTCAAGCACGGGGGAGCACGCAGCAGGAACTGCGTTCCAGCCCTTCAGAGACAGACCTTGTCTCTGCCATGCAGAGCTCCTCAGCACTCTGACCCAAGTAAACTTTGGGCATGCCAGACTTAAGGGTGTCATCGACGCAGTGACTGTAGCTAGCTAGACAGTGTGTGGAGGGGGGAGCTCCCTGCAGGCAGCAATGGCTCTTCTGTACCCCACAAGGCTGTGAACTGTGCCTTGGCTCTGCTCTCTCCGCTGACAACACAGAGGCTGCACTGACACCGTGCACAGCGGGGCACACTTTCACACCAGTAGCACTAAAGGACAGCATGCTACTGCTTATCGAACGCCAAGGGAAGTTCACAGTCCCTGTCAGAATGCCAGGAAAATGATGCCTGCATGTGAAAGTTCAGATCCCATTTGCCACGTGTCAGTGGCTGGGCTGAAGTGCTGCGTCATGGCAGGACTCCAGCCCCAGCATCTTCAACCACAAACGGCAAGTGCTGCCTGATCAGAAACCTGCAGCTCTGCACTGCACCAAAGCTTTGCAGTGTACCAGCCAAAGCTGCCACTTACAGGTTCAGCATGCTCCGGATCTGGACTGACAGCCCATGGATATTTGTTGTCCTTTGCCTCCCCTTCAGCCTCTGGAGGAAGAGAGCGAGCCCGAGGAGGTTCTGCTGCTGGTGTGGTGCTCTGCAGACAGACAGCAGTGTGAGGGACAGGGAGTAACCTGTCATTTAGGACCTTCTTTCTCCTGAGCCCTATCCCTAGCCATCGTAAGGAGAAGTCATGAATTTGGATTCAAGTGTGACACTCAGTCATTAAAACTCAGATCAGGAGGGGTGATGAGATTCATTTTTGGACAGGACTGCATATGCTTCTGAAGGAGATATGTCAGCCTGGCTACAATCAGCATGCAGCCTCCTGTCTGCAAAAGCTGACTTTCATTAGTTAAAATGTCTTCAATGGAAGAGGAGGAAACTGATGGAATCTTGGTGGTAGCGCTCACACAGACATTGACGTGAACTTTCTTTCTTTCTTTCTTTCTTTCTTTCTTTCTTTCTTTCTTTCTTTCTTTCTTTCTTTCTTTCTTTCTTTCTTTCTTTCTTTCTTTCTTTCTTTCTTTCTTTCTTTCTTTCTTTCTCTCTCTCTCTTTCTCTCTTTCTCTCTTTCTTTCTCTCTTTCTCTCTTTCTTTCTTTCTCTTTCTCTCTTTCTCTCTTTCTTCCTTTCTCTCTCTCTTTCTTTCTTTCCCTCTCTCTTTCTTTCGTTCTCCCTTTCTTTCCTGTCAGAGTGGTGCTCTACTGCAACAGGCCAAGCCCACAGCTTGCTCCACAATTCTCAGACACCAGCATTGTCACAGGTGCCCAGACCACTCACCAAAACATGGACTTGAGTCCTTCCACGTCTTAGGCGACCTGCCAGGGGAGAGGGAAAAGGAACCAGCTGCTCTTAGAAACTCTCTGTGCACAGGAATCCCACAGAACAAGGCCACCCAAGCATACAGCATTTCTCTTGCACACCATCGCTCCACGAGCAACACTCCTTTTGCACAGCAAGCAAGGGTATGGGGCAATACCCTAGGCTGTGTCTACCTGTTGCTTGGCCTTGCCACTAAGGAACAAGATAACTGGCTGAGAAAATGCAAATTGTTCCTTAGCAGTCAGTGCCTACATTGTAGCTAATTTTCAACCCTACAGCCGAAGCTCCTTTTTTCTCCTCTCTTTTTCCTGGACAGTTTTAAATCATTTTTGTGAAGTGTATGCCGTATTTCCCACACGCTTGCTGTCAACAATTCCCCAGAAAAGCTTCCCCAAACCCCTGTTAGCACGTGCCGTTCTGTTCAGACACAGCACAGGCCCAGCTCCGGGGTTCAGGAGGACACACAAACTGCTCGGCACTTTGCCCTTCAGCGCAAAGCCAATCGCTCTTGTAGCACGCACAGAGGGTGCAGTTAGACAGGCACATCCTTTAAGGATGGAATGCAGAAAAAAGGTGCTTTCCCTCGGTTCTGGAGAGAACCGCAGAGTTTTTAGAAAGATGCCTCCAAAGCTCTCCCAGTCTGTATTTTGGAAGTTGCCCACACCCTGCTGGGCAGGAGACACCCCCTTCTTCCCGCTGAAGCCCTTGGCTGGAGCTTTAGCAAACATATGGCATTTTTATGGCACTTTTGTTTCAATGTGCTGCCCGAAGGGAAAAAACTATTACTTACGTCTCAGACCATTAAAAATTTGGCGGGATGACACCGAGGAAAAAGCCCTGCCAACTGCTCTACGGACTTGCTCCATCATTTCAGCAGGGCTGCTCAAGTCCGTGGACCGGGAAACAAAACACAAAAACGGGAAAGAAATCCTCTTGCACAAGTCCCCGGACTGTGCAAGGAAAAGAGGAAAAAAAGACAAAAGGATGCCTGTGTGAGTCTGCAGACTCGTACAAGAGCAGGCAAAACAAAAAGACTCCCTTTTCAGGGCACACACTACTGCCGGAGAACACCTCAAGAGAGGATCCTCCTGCAATGAGCACGCCAGGAGCTGCTCTGAAGGCTGATGCCTTGTGTGCATCAGGGCAACCTGCAGCTGACAATGCTGTGACGTGGCAGCCCTCCGCTGACATCACAATAGCGTCGCTCTAGGTTACTCTGTGAATTTGTGCCTAGCGACCGAACCTCCTCCACAGCTAAGACAAAAGAGAAGCCCAGAAAGTTCTCCTCTGTGCCGAGGCAGCACAAAACCCTCTTGCAGTCCATAAGCCATAGCTCAAAGGATCCAAGAGGAAAGCAAAACAGACACCAAGCACACACAGCCACTACTTTGGCCACCAATGCTTCTGACTAAACTAAGAACACTTGCTTAAATACTATGGATGAAATCACGCTATGCTAATATCCCAGACAGTTCCCTACGTTGGAATGCCTGTCATTCCCACTCCCTTACTGCAGGGCTAACATCAGCCACCAAGTGAAGGACTTGCTGAAGGAAGAAGGAAAACCTTAGTGGAGAAAAAAAGCCAAATAACACACCACCCATATGTGTTTGCCTAACACTGGAGCAGCATTTGTGTTGTCCATATGGCAAGGACTGCGCAGGGCTGTGCCCATGTCCTGTGCATAGCAGGGGGTGCCCTTGGAGTGGCCCTCACCGTGTGGGTGCAGCCATGGGCGCATTTGCCCGTTCTCTCCACTTCCACCAGCTCCCAAGCCAGCCCTTCTCTTGACAATGTTCTCTGTCCAACACTAAGGTACTCCCGAGGCCTTTGCAGAAACCCACTCCCTTGGGCTTGTGGGAAACCTGCAAGGTCAGATTCCTCCATGGATGTGGCTTTTCAGTCTCTGTCCTGCCCATGGTGGATATGGATGCGTGCTGCGTAGTGCTCTGTTTTCCAGTCCTTTGCTGCACTCTCATTTCTGGCCTGCAGGAGCCGAGTAGATTGATCCCCGTTTTCCTCAGCTAACTTGGTCTCTTCTTTTATGGACCACATAGCTCACAGAACTGCAAACTCCATGGCTGCTGGGGAGAGTTGCAAGCAGCATACATGGCAAATGATACAAAGTGCAGGTTCTGTGGAATTCTCCTGCGTCATTTTCTTCTAGACCTTCTCATAATGTGCCACAGCAAGGAGCAAACAGGTGCCAGTGCCGTGGGTAACTGGAGAAGGCCACAGGTCAAGAACAGGAGTTTAGCCCCTGGCTACAGGAAGCAGAGGAATTTGCAAGGCAGGTGAGTGCTTGATATGCTGGAGGCCTGCCAAGCTGCCTGCTCTTGTCTTGCTCCTGAAATCCTGAACTTCAGTGCTCTTGACAACAACACTTGGGCCAAAATCCAGCATTTCTTAGAGAGATTGGCATCTGCTGAGGAACGGCTTACACTGCTCATCTTTATGACAATTAAGGCCATGGTTTAGAAAGGACGGACCTAAGTGAGTCTTTGGAGTTTCCTGGAAGGAACAAAGCCTTGTGACAGCAAGCAGCATTCCCAGGCCTGCAATGGCAACGTCCTGGGCATGAAGGTATGGGGCACAGAGTGCCCTCATGCCCTATTTCTGCGTCTTTCTGGGAAGCAGAGGAATCTTGCCTCCGCCTGTGAGGAGCTCAGCCTGGGAGCTCCCCTTCTGGTTTGGGTTTTGTCTTTTTTTATTGTGGTCGGCAGCTCTTTGTAACATGAGCCAAGCCTACCGCCAGCCTGGCTGATTGGAGCCTGCCGGCAAAGGCATTGCACGAAGCCTGGACAGGAGGCACTTGAGGAGGCTTTGTGGCCTGCCAGCTCAGCGCAGGTCTGGGAATCAAAACTCCCTAACTGCCGCGCTCCATGGGGAGATTCCCTGCCTCGTCAGCCCGCGCTGAAGCTCTCCCTGCCCTGGCGCTGTCCAAGGCCCCGGCGCCGTGCGCTGGGGACGCACAGTCCCCACAGTCTGGGGCTCCGCGCTGCTTCGCAGCTGCCCGACGCTCTCCCCCCTCACGGAGGGGTCCCGCCCCGCCCCAGGCGCCCCCTGGCGGCTGCCCCGCCCCGCCCGCCCCAAGCAGGGGCCTTCCCTTCCCATGGCGCCCCCCAGCGGCAGCCGCCCCTCCCTGCAGGCACCGAGGAGGCCTCGGGCCCTGCTGCTCATCCTGTCACTCGGCTCCCTTCTTTTCACACACCAAAGAAGGCTTGACAGGAAGCCTTTTCCTGCCCTCTCCCTCTGCTTTCCTTTGTGCGGACCCAAGCTCTGCCCTGAACGTGGCCCTGGCGTCTACATAGCTGCTGGCGCAGGAAAAGGGCCCTTCCTTCTCCCGCCTCTTGTCGCTACTGCCTCAAAAGCACCGCCCAGCTCTGCTGGGAGGAACAGCCCACGGCACAGTGGGTGCCATCCCTGCCCAGCCGGGGCTCTCTGGCAGAGCACCAGCAGCAAGGAGTAGCACTGCTTGCCTTGGCTTCACCCGTGAAACCAGAAGCCTCTGTGAAACTTCAGTGTCCACATCACTAGGAGGAAAGGGATCGCGGTCTATTTTCAAATTTTCCATTTCAGAGGCTTTAATCAGATAAATCAGGATGAGACCTTCAGACAGAATTTTACCAATTTATTGCGGCCAGGGTGGAATATCTCATTCAGAACCATCCATAGTACTGTCTAATGTGTGCCACTAACGCATTTGAAGTTTGTTTTAAAGACTTAGACTTCTGTTTCCTTCAAAACTTCCTTATTATTCCTCCTTAGGACAGCTGTAGATAGAGCTGCGGAGAAAGAAGGTTCTAAATGACAGGTTATTCCCTGTCCCTCACACTGCTGTCTGTCTGCAGAGCACCACACCAGCAGCAGAACCTCCTCGGGCTCGCTCTCTTCCTCCAGAGGCTGAAGGGGAGGCAAAGGACAACAAATATCCATGAGCTGTCAGTCCAGATCCGGAGCATGCTGAACCCGTAAGTGGCAGCTTTGGCTGGTACACTGCAAAGCTTTGGTGCAGTGCAGAGCTGCAGGTTTCTGATCAGGCAGCACTTGCCCTTTGTGGCTGAAGATGCTGGGGCTGGAGTCCTGCCACGACCCAGCACTTCAGCCCAGCCACTGACACGTGGCAAATGGGATCTGAATTTTTATGTGCACAGAGTGCTCAGGCTCCCCGCTCCTCTTTCCCCCTCAGTGTCACTGCAGAGGAACGGGTCATCTTTTCCGCAGTCACCCAATCTCTGGGTTCACACTTCCTGACAGATCTAGGATGCAAAGAGCGTCGTTAAGAAGGTCAAAAGCATCGAGAATATCTTAGGAATTCTGAGAAAAGGTTACCCTTCTATAGCTAAAGATAACCAAGTCATTCCCTGCATTTGTCCTTTTCAAATTCTTTCAGTTGTCGTCCCTGTTGGATCATGCTTCTTCTGGTGCTTCTAAGGAATTGATTGTACTCTTGATTTGTACCAAGGCACAAACTGCAGAACCATCTGAACTGAGCACAGAAACCAACTACCTCTGTCAGACCATCTTCACATTCCAGGTCACTTTCAAGATGTACTTGGAGGTGTTTGAATGATTATCTATGGCACAACTCTCTCCTTCTGGCTGCAGGCTCTGCAGCTGCTTCCTCTGAGTTCACCCAGGCTTGTATTCCCTAACAAGTCCTAGTACCACCTCCTCTTTTCCAAGGGCACAATAGTCTAAATGAAAACCTAGCCAATGGCACAACTCTCCAGTCCACAAGGAAAAGAAAGGACAAGTTGTAAAACATTTTCTCAAAACATTTATCCTGCTTTGCTGCAAGAGTCTTGCTACACACACAGTGATGAAAGCCGAGAAAAGCTGCAAAAGACGCTGTGGCGTATCTCGTGTGCCACAGAAGCTCAGCATAGCTCTCCAGTAAAGAGCAGAGCTTGAAAAGAACAAACATGACTGTGGAAAAGATTCTTGGAAAACGGAAACAGCTTTGCCAAAGTGGACGAGGATGGGGTTCGGCAGAGCTGGCTGCAAACTCAGCCCGCTGCTCCCCTTGGCTAGCAGGTGGCCATCAATTGTGTGTTGCGGGATTGCATCCGTCATTGGGGAGAGCTGGTGAGGGACCGGGACCAGCAGTAGAAACTGGCTGTGATGGGCGGGGAAAGCCGAGGCCCGGGAATGTGGAAGCCGCCAGGAAGCCTCGAGGGAGAGCAGCGTGGGCTCAGCAGAGGGAGCAGGGCATCCAGTGCTGGATTCCAGACCAATGGCATGGCATCAGCCCCACTGATGGCATCATGGTCTTCCCGCAGCACAACAGCATCCGTGCGTCTCTGGAAATCAAGATCTTGGACAAGGTATCCACTGGGCTCCATGGTGTTGTTCAGCTCCTGGATTGGTTTGAGCTCTCTGACAGCGTCTTGTTGGTGATCAAGTGCCCAGTGCAGTCTCAGGACGTCATGGATTTCGTTCTGGTGGCGGGTTCCTGTCTGAGAGGTGGCGCAGGGGCTGTTCTGCCAGGTGCTGGAGGCCGTGCAGCAGCTGTAAGGTCCTGCACCACGACATCAAACCCAAAAACATCCTCCTGGACCTGGCCACCAGATAGACTCAAAGGATGGACTTTGGCTATGGCACCTACCTCCAAGACACAGTCTCCCCACAGTTTAGAGGTGAGACCACCCAGGGCTATTGTCCCACTCCTAATATCTCATGGGCCAAACCTGGATGTGGCCCTGGAGATTCCCCCTTTTGCTACCAGTCACGGGCACACCTATGAGCCACAGAGATCTGCCTGTAACTGACAGAAGGAAAGAAGGAAAGTTCAAGAGCATAATTCCTCCTTCTCCCTCTGCTAAACCAGTTTTCCTCTCCCTCATAAAGAGGAAATGCAATTTTCCTGTGCATTGATGGCAGCTTATTGCACCTGCACAGCTGAGAGGCCTTTTCCCCTGCTGCTGTGCTGTGGGCTGATTTAGCAGTGTTATAAATAATAAAGATATTCATCGGAATTGAGTATAATCATAAATAAGCGATACTTTATTTCATGATCAGGATACGGTCCACGACAGCCAGAATTTCAAAGAGCAACGCCGAACCCGGGATCAGCGCCGTGTTAACACGCTACCATCCGAACTCTACCGCACCGGATCCCCCAATGTTCACAAAAACGCTGTGTCAGTCCAGTTTATATACAGCTTTTCCTAGCCAGGAGCACAGGTCTTGGTCTCCTTTTGTCGTTTCGCATATTCATGTGGTTTTCTTTCTCTGCGTTGGGCTGGGAGATGATGAATTCTGACGAAGGCAGGCCTTGGTTTACTGGAAGCTGGTATTGAGATGTATTTTTTCTGGTTCTGGTTATCTTGATCGCGGGTGCTTGTTGGGAGCTCATCGTTTGGGTGTTGCCTGGACGGTTTTGGAGTGAGCCATCTCTGTGGCCACGCCTATTCACCTGTTAATCTGGGCTGTCCTGCTTTTGTTGGCTGTTACAATGTTGTGATGAAGCAATCTGCGTCCTTTTCATCCGTGGTTCTCTTTTCGGTTTCTGAGTTTCCTTTGTTACTTTATTCATACCAAAACTGCTTATTCCGCATTAATTTACAACTATCCACGAATTACATTATATCATATATTGCAGTGGCAACGTCCTCCTTCATCTCAAGCAGCCTTTTCTCCTCCTCCTCCTTCTTCTGTACTTCAGCCAGGAAGTTTTCCCTCTGCGCCAGCCTCTGCTGTGCCTCTGAACTCTGTCGTTCCTGCTTGCTTGCCTGGTGAGGAGAGGAAGACACTTTGTTGGGGGTTGATTTTTTCCCTTTTCTCTCTGTGGAATTTTCCCCATTGTTATGCTAAGAAATTTGTTGGGTAGGACCTAGCATGGGTGGCTAGTGGCAGGAGAAAGGCAGGGGAAAGGGGGGGGGCGGAGGAAGGGGGAAAAACTGCGAGATCAGAAGCCAGAACAGGAGATGGGGAGGGAGGCACTGGTTCGCTCCCGTTTGCTTGTGGAGTCAAAGGAGGACGACCGCTGCTGCTACCCACCATCCCCCGCCATCCCAATGCCGGGAGCCATCTTTTTTGGCTCTTAGACCCCGCACTGCTGCCTTCTCACCTCAGTCTGCTATCTCCAAGCACCCTGCTGAGCACCGGGACCGGCGCTGTGTGCAAAGTCTCTCCTCCATCCCTTTCCCATCCACAGTACTGCCGCCATCACTCCCAGCACCCCTGCAGCTGCATGGGATCTGCCCCTGTCCACCACTGGTAACTGCACCACGGGGAAGGATGCCTGTGGCCGAGAAGGACTGGAACTGGGTTCCTGTTCTGTTTGGTTTTAATTTCATAGCTATGTTTCTGGTTTGGTTTTTTGGTTTTTTGGTTTTTGGGGGTTTTTGTCTTGTTAGATATATTAGCAAAAAACTGTTATCCTTATCCCCCTATCTTTGCCTGAGTGTCCCCTTAATTCCTAAATTATAATAATTTTACATTCTCCATTTTAAAGAGAGGCTCCTGCCTTTCTTAGCAGCTACTTGTCTTTCAAACCAAGACAAGTTCCAGATGAAGTCCCAGCCAAGCTCCCCAGATAATCAGCAGAACCTTCATGCACCACACAAAGCCCCAACTGAAAATTGCACATTAGTCATGGCTTTGTGCCCCCCCCCACAATGCTGTCCTAATCAGAAATTTGGAAGGAGGAGCAGCAGATGGGACAAAAGGAGATGTCACATTCCTTTCCCGCAGTCACGGCTGCCTGTTTCCTGGCCCCTCTCTCCTCAGCATTTCTGCCTGCTCTCAGAGCTGTGCTCTCAAAGCGCTGAAGTGGTCCCTGCCATCTCCTCTGCTTCCTTCATTACTTTGCTGCAGGGATGACAGCAATCGGGCTTCAGAAGAAGCTGGAGAGAGGCTCCGCTAATTTGAGAAATGGATGCTGTCCAAAGGAAACAGAAACAAAAGAAACCAATTTAAAAGACACAAAGGAAAAAGGAACCATGATTTTCCAAGCTGACCTTCTAAGAGGCTCAAGCTGGATTCCTCTAGCGCCAGAAACACACAGACACAAGTGGCAGAGTGCAGATGGACTCAGCTCTGGCTTGCAGGAAGAGCAGTGTCTGCCTTGGCATGCCCCCCCTCCTGTGCTGCGTGCCATCTTCCTCCACAGCAGGGGCAGCTAAGGAAGTGGCCCAGTCACCAGCTCCTGTCTGCCACAAAACCTGGCAGCAAAGCTGCAGCAGTTCTCATCGACTTGAGTGGGCCAGGCAGTGCATGGGGCTGGCACAAATCCTGCTCAGCTGTCCCCGTTTGGCTGGCAGAAAGCTCGAAGAGTAAGGCAGGAGGGACAAGCTGGGTGCCCTGGGATGCTCACAGTCAGCCTCCCACCACCCCTCTCTTCCCACAGACCAATCTAGAACCGCTTGGCAGGGATTTCTTCTGCTGTGCTCTTCAAGCCCCACTTCGGGCCTTCATCCCCAGCACTACTGTACTTCAGTTCCTTTGCTACCAGGTAAACCTGAATCCACCACCCAAGAGCAAAAGAGGGCCTTGCAAATGACCAGAAGGTGGGAGCTGTCCTCTCCGGAACGGCGGTGAGAATTGGGCTTGCTTAGTCTGCAGAAGGGCAAGCCCTGGGGAGACCTTTCAGTATTTGAAGGGCTTCTAAGAAAGATGGGGATACATCTATTAGCAGGGCCCATTACAACAGGACAAGAGGGAATGATGCCAAGCTAAAAGAGAGTCCATTCAGATTGCCTCTAAGGAAGAAGCTCTTTACCAGGAGAGTGCTGAAACACTGGCACAACTTACCCAGAGAGCTGGGAGGTGCCCCACACTTGGCAACATTCAAGGACATGTTGGGTGGGGCTCTAAGCAACCTAACCTACTTGAAGATTCCCTTGCCAGTGGCAGGGAGTTTAGGCTAAATGACCTTCACTGGTCCATTCTAACCTCAACTAGTCTTGGATCCTACTTGGTTTTCATTTGAAAAGCGCCCAGAGAGGAGATTATTATGGGGAAGCCCATCCAATGCCCTGGAGTTTGGCCGAGGAGCAAAGCCTGACAGGGAGCAGCTGTTTGGCTGCAGCCGATTTGCATTGTACCTGCAGAAGTTCCTCGGCAGAGCCTCGCCTGTGCACATCCATCTGCAGGCAGCAGCCCAGAAATTCACACAAGCCAGAGGGTAGCCTGAGCTTGTGCAGATACGGTGCCCCTCGCTTGCCTATCAGGTATTTGGCCTGAAGTAAATGGAAACACAAGAACTCTGTGTGATCTTTCCACATCCTTAAGTGCTCACCTTGAGCCCATATTTTACGCTGCAGTTTGCAGTGGCAATTTCTTGCCTAGCAGATGGTAAGAGATGAACCTTCCCAACCAGAATAAAAAAGGCCTCAATGCAGCGCCAGCTATTCCAACCTTCAACAGGTCTTGCCTTGGAAGTTTATGTGGGCCCCAGGGACATTTGACAAGTGGGCCTTGGTGGAACTAGTTCCAGCTGTGGGAATGGGATTTTGTCTAATCCCGTTGTGACAGAGCAGTAGGACAGCAGCATCTGAGCGTATTTGCACCTTACCGTGTCCTGGGTTTTCCAAATATAAGGAGCCCTTCCTTTGGCCATTTCTATTCCCACGATGCCAAGGGACCAGGTGTCCACTTTGGGGCCGTATGGCTCTCCTCTCACAACCTCGGGCGCCATCCAGCAGGTGGTCCCGACCATCGACCTCCGTTTGCTGCGCTCAGGGACGAGCACAGCACAGAGGCCAAAATCAGCTGAGGAGAAAAACAAACACTGCTTCAAGGAGGAAACCAAGGAAAATAGTTCGCCTCTCTAAGTCTCAGAATGCAGTGCGGAATCCAGCTGCAAAAGCAGCTGTGCTCTCCTTCCTCAGGGCTGCAGCCAAGGACATGGGCAACTGTCCACTTAGCAACCCCCCGCCCCCCCACTATTCACACCGTGGCTTTTCTTCATTCACCTGGTGGTTTACACTGTAACTCCCTCCTTCCGGAAGGAGCACAAAGCACAAAGCAAAGCTACTCTTGACACCTTGTTTCCTTTCTAGACCTCTCAGCACCTTGCAGCTGCGTCCTGAGCTTGCAGCAGTGCCCTGTGCACTCTCACCAGCACCACTGCCGGGCACCTGGCAGCCACTCAAAAGCAGCCCCACACTGCCTCCCCGGGGAGCGGCTCCTGAGCAGGAACACCCACCTAACTTGACGGAGCCGTCCCGGCCCAGAAGGATGTTGCTGCTTTTGATGTCTCTGTGGATCACCTGGTTGGCATGAAGGAAAGCCAGGCCTTGCAGGCACTGAGAGAGAAAAAAGAAAGAGGAGGACAAAAGTTGGCCTGATCCGACGTCATCACACGCTTTAAAGGAAACTGCTCCTGAAGATTGACAGATGTCACAGGAACAGTGAGTGCTGCCAAGAGGAAGAGCTTGCTACTGCATCACGAGGAGAGCAGCATCTTTCCAAGGGAAGGCATGTTCCTTTCTGAGGGGGAAACATCAGTCGTTGCAGGAGACTGTGCCCTGCAAAGCCAGTGCAATGACTGCTGCTACAGCGAATGCGCTCTCCCCATCCTGAGGACAAGCAACGGTTTTCCAAAAAAGGAAAAGTCCCTGCCTCAGGTACCAAGGGGATCATTGTCGGGCGGGAGACCACAGGACGAGGGTCGAAGTAGCTCATGTGTCAGTTTTCAGCAGCAAGCAGCATGGTGGGTGCCATGCCATCCTTTGAAGCTGAGACCTGTGATAGCAGAGTCTCTCTTTGCCTTTGCTGTTGGTTTAAAACTGGCACATCCAGAAGCTTTCTGCATTGACTTCTTTGCAATTACAGGCAGAAAATGAAAATGAAGAAGAGACAGAGCTCAACACCAGTAGATAAGAGAAATTAGCAGACTATAGTAAGGGCAGGGACACCGGCAGGCAGTGCAGTGCAGATGCTCGCTCTTCTCTGAACAATAAGAGCAGCACAGAAAGCAAGCTCTGAACACGGAATCACTCACTTAGCAGCGCTTTCAAAGGACGAGCCTGTCCAAGGCATCCAAAGTACAAGCAGGATCCCTTACCTCCCGACAGACAGTTGCTATGTGTCCTACAACCATCCTTTTCTGGCTCACCACTGTAGCTAAAGAGCCTCCGTCCATGTACTCCAGCACCAGCCAGACATCCCCATTTTCCAGGTAGCTGGAAGATGAAAACAACAGCGTGGGGCTGAATGTGCACAGTTAAATTGCTGCACCGAAGAAATGCCTACAGTAGAGTTTTGTTTCCAGGTCACACGTAAATGAGGATGGAATGAAATGAAGACACGCTCCACCTAGACTATCCAGTGCTTGCAATCTGTGCCGTCTCAATGAGGAACGCACATCCGCACAGAAGGAGACGGCTCAGGTGGCAAGCAGGGAAAAAAGTCACTTTTGCCATGGCAAAGATAAATCTGGAAGCAGACACATCCCAGCAGCTGCTTCCTCATCTTCATACACAAATCCCACCATTAATTCCAGCAACGAGGAGACACGGTTTTCACAGCTTTTACCCACGACACGGGGGTGTGCAGCACTGCCGACACCCTTTGGAAAACCTTGCATAGAGGACAGTCACAAACAGGAAAAACCACTTCAAACCTGGCAAATGATGTTTCTCTTAGCCTAGTCTTTTGGCATGCAAGGCAATGGAAAATAGTGAAAACAGTGCATGGGAAATCATTTCTGTGTTGGTTTCCCAGACCTCCTCCTCCAACATCCGGAAAAAATCACACCCCGAAACAGCAAAAGAACATGCAGCGAGTGAACGTGCAAGCTGCTGGCTCAGTATGAGAGCCACGCTTCTGAGGACCATCTTCAAGCTGTCTCTTGCAGGACCCACGAATGAGGACAAAATGCAATCTCCTCCTATGCCTGCTACAGGAGTGGACTGCTGTTCGTAGAAAGATCAATTTTCTGCCAGTGAGTAAAGAGCTTTTAAACCTCTGCCTTGCTGTATGGAAGCGAACATTGCCAGAAAAAGACCAGAACTACTTACCTTTCTAGGTAGGTAACAATATTGGGGTTCTTCTTTTCCCTTATCACCAGGAGTTCTTTTAAAACCTCCTCGCAGCCCTGGTGCTGGAGATCAATTTGCTTTACGGCCACCTACAACCGTGTTGGGAGCCGTTAGGAACAGACATTACAAGAGCCTCTTTCTCCACACGCTGGCGGGCCAGGATGCCTTGTGCCCTCAGTTGAAAGGGACTCTCAACATCAACCACAAAGCAACAACAACACTCTCTGCACACACAGAATTCTCAAATGGCCCTTGTTTATCACCACTATTCTCATTTACACGCGTTTTGCGAGTCAAAAGCAATTTTCCTCAATTTTGCTCTTTGCTCGATTGTGAAAAGAAATGGAAACCGCTGAAAATACATTAGCATTTCTAGGGGCTTTGACCAGCGTTTCAGAAAGTGCTGCCATTCTTGACTGTGCACCAAAGCGCACGTATACATTAGGGACAAAATGCTGTCCAAAAAGAACTCCAAGACGACTCAAAATAGAGTTACAATCCTAGCACATCCTAACTTCTTCCGTTTGCATTTTGCATCACTGAAGAACATTCTTGGACACAGTTTAAACTTGTAGTTCTTTAGTGGATTTAAAAAGGAAGAACCCTTTCTGTGGTACACTATGGACACACCCCAGGTTATAAGCGGGCTTTAGGCCTTTTGGACGCCTTATAGACCTCCCTCCAAGTGCGGTTCCTGAGCGCAGCACTGTAGGTGGATAAAGCAATTACCAGGACGATGGAGTTGTGTTTGCTGAGAGCCAGAAATGAGAATTCACGACTTTCAACTTTTAGCCCCAAAGAGCACTGGGACTCTCCAAAACACCCCTATTTGTACTGTGCAGTACAAACAGCATCTCTGTAATGGGATGTCACCGACACAGGACCAACACAAGGCTGTGTTCTTTAAGGCTCTTCATCAGCTTCTTCTCATCGATCTCTGTCTGTGTATGTAGGGGTGTGTGCGTGTGTGTGTGTGTGAGTGTGTGCGTGTGTACCAGGTTCCTTAGGTGTGAAAAGCAAAAGTGCTCCCCAGACAAGATCTCTCTTTCTTTAGGTCTTGCATTATATTTTCCAACTGAACCATGTGATATAAAACAATGGGAAATGCTATTTGTGTCTGAACCTCGGCTAAAGAGGAATTGGGCCAGAATGATGGCTGTTGCCAGCAGCTAATCTATGCATATTTATCCTGTAAATCCAAGCAGGTGTGTCCTTCTCTGAAAGATACCACTGCCATCCTTGCACTCATTCAGGCAGGGAGGAAGGACAAAGTCTCTTCAAATTGCAGCGACAGCCTTGGCTGCCAAGACAGGCAGCCCACAGCTCTGGCTACAGATAACATCACCAGGGAGAAGCACTCAAGGGATGCAAAGTATTCATGGGCTGTTGGCACTTACCGCTCGTCCTGTGGCAGCTTCAAAGGCCTTATAAACGGTTCCAAAACTCCTAGAAACAGAACAGCGGCAAAAACAGAGAAGCGATTGAGTGCTGAGGAGCAAAAGGCTGCCCAGGCAGGAGCTCTCTGCTACCTGCAGTGTTTTGCAAACACAAGAGTTCATCTATTCTTTACTAAAAGCACAGCAGCCCAGCAGCCCTCTGCCATGCAGCCTGCCTAAGAGATAAGCGGGATCCAAAAGGAAGACAAAGGGCTGCGACAAATCCCAAATGTACACACTAGATTATGGAGGCAGGGGTTTTCTTTGCCTTTTTTTTCTGTCTGTGCCTGTCTCGAGCCTTTCTAGGCACTGAAACACACAGTCTTGTTGGGCCTTCTCACCACTCTCTTTTGATTCTCTCTACAAAACTCAGGCAACGCAACGCAGCCTTTCTTCTTGTCCTGACCGCTGAATATTGTTTTCCGCAAAATAATGTAAAGAAATACTACTGAGAGCTCTTATCTGACACCTATCATGTGGGAAGCTGCTCTCATGAGTTTTTTCTTCCTGAATCAGTGTGGCCGTAGTACTTTGAATCATACAAAACCATATCTCCTCAGAAAATAAGCAAACTGGTGCCATGCACTCGAGGAACAGGAGGGCTTCCAGGTCCTGCTCCTTGAGGCAGGCAAGACATTGTCAGCATCCAGTTCTCTTTGATGATGCCCAGTGGTCAGTACTGAGACAGAGACAATCTAAAGCCAGGGTCCGAAGATGCCTGCAGCTTGCCTGACTTCCCACTTGATATTACAGCAGCAAAACAGCTGGCCCATGGTTCTGTAGAAGTAAGTGTGGCTGCACTCACCCACTGCCAATAACTTCCCATCCGGTGTATTCCTTTTCCAGATTCCCCACGCTCACAACATGCCCTGAAAGAAAACAAATGCAAGAAGCAAACTTGAAAACAGAGTTCCTGACTTCCAGGAGATCTCAAACGCAGCTCCACTCTCTGGGACTCTGAGCAATTTATGGTCACTTGGCTAACAACCATGGCAACAACGACAACGACAACAAGAGCCCCAGCAAGACAGGCAGCTCTGTAGCACACGTGGCCTGCATGGAGTCAGGTTCCCCACACTCCTTTGACGGGTTACCTTGAGAAAAAACTAAGCCCGTGGAGACACCATCCCAGTGAACAGAGATCAGAAAAGAACAGGCACCCAGGCAACTGGTTGTCATCTATAAACGGGAAGGAGAGCTGAAAAATCATGAGTCTTCCCTTTCTCGGGAATAAATACTCTCTTGTGAGATTCAGCCAAAGGTTTCATACTCACAAAGATTAAAGGCACCCTGGGATCTGGGATGGATTTTTATCACCAGCTGCTTTCAGCTGAGCAAATAGAATATTGAGGAGTGGTTTCTAGGAGAGGAGAGGGCCTTCTCTACCTCTCAGCAGTTTGCCTAAAAAATGCCTTGACATATTCAAAGAACAGCAGCTCATATAAATCCAAGAGCTGTGGCTGTAAGAATTGGGATCCCCTTCATTTATGAGCAGGCTAAGTTCTGAAGACAATTTTGCCCATTCCCCCTGTACTGAAGAACTACACAGCTCGTCTTCAGCCTGAGATGCAGCACTCACTAGCCCTGCACTCGGCCGTAGAACACGTGCCCCATCGTCCCAAATGGGCACAGCTGAGACGGGTGACAAGGACAGGGCCACTCCACAGGCGCTGCCGTGACACAGACAGCTGCCCAAATGAGATGCTGATCCTTCCACCAGTCCAGGCAAAGCTGCAGCAATGGGCTGGCAGCTGAAATCTCACAGCTAAGGAAGGCTCCAGCCTCTGCACTCACATCAGCCATCAGTGGCAGGGCACGTATGACAAAAAGGCTGCCTAAGCCCACACATGGGCACTGACAACCACTGGGAAGAAGCCAGAGCCAGAGCGAGCTCCCTTACGAGATGTTGACCCCACTCAAGACAGAATATGATTGTCTCTGTGTTCAGACACATGGAGGAAGAGATCAATCCACCTTTTGTCCCAACGGCTGATGGCAGACACTGAGTAAAACGGGCTGTGTTCTGTACCTGACCAGGTAATCTCTGACAGCACAGCACTGGCAGTTATTAGCGGTTCCGAGAAGCAGCTTTGTTGGTTGTACTGCAGAGTCACCAAGGCCCCGGTCTGCTTTCCTAGAGTATGATCTGTGCTGGCATTCAGGCCGCTGCTTACTATTCCAAGAGCATTCACGGGCTGGGCATTAGCCGTGACAAAGTGCCCATGGCCGGAGGGACATGCAGCAGAGGGGCTGCAAGCTTGCTCCTGACAATTGCCTGCAAGGCAGTTTCATCTGACCATGCCACATAGATGAGTCTCTTTGATGCATTTCCTAAGCATGCAACGAACATATCAAAGAGGGACTGTAAAAAAAGGACCCTGCTTTTCTTCCTTTGCTGCACTTGACAAAGACCTCTTCTGTGGCAATCCTTACAATTCAGAAATCCTTCATTCTTAAATTCCTTGAAACCCTTAAAAGGCCTCAGAAACAGCAGAACTGCAATTAGAGCTAAGCAGTAGTCAGCAGAAAAGTTATATGAAAAGTAGAAAGAAAGGACAACTTGAACAATGGTCATTGTATTAACGCTTGGCTGAAAGAACTCTTTAAGCTGCAGAAAATTGTATCTAGCAAAATATCAGCAAGGTCTAAGCTTAATATTGGAGCTCTGTGCATTGTATTCTAAGGCTTACAAGTGGGTATTGTATTCAAAGTAAGCAAGCATTGCTCAACCAAAGGTACATGTACTGATAGTGGTTAGATGCAACTACTGTCAATACGCTTCTGCTTTTTGTGACTGGTCAAGAAACTTTCAAAGGCCGTTGTAACATCACGTCCTGCGGCTGCTGCCGAGGACATGAGCTGCTGACATCTTCCCGTTGTGCCACCTGTGCAATCAGACTAATGCTTGAAAGAAAACAAAACAGCTCGAGACGCGTTCCACAGCAGGCCCGTCCCGTTCATGCTTCTGTGCTTAAAACTGTAACCAACACTCTTCATCTCTGCTTCCTAGCGATTGTTCTAAGAATATAAATTTTGAACATTTGGGGTCTACTGAAATAACCTCTTCCTCTCTTATTTGTGGTGTTACCTGATGTTCTTTTCAAGGAGGTCGGACTAACCAAAAGGTAGAATTCCTATCAAAATGAGCTGTAGAAGGAATTGTAGAAGGACTAACGGTCATAAACCCAACACCAGGGTGAAACCAGCCCCACAGCCAATCGATTCCTCTGAAGTATTCTGTCTGCAATGACTGGTGACAAGTCAGGACTTGAAGGGCCATCTAGGAAGCCAGCTATTCTGATCCATTTGGCCAGACTAGCACACAAGCATTCACTGCGGCATTTGCTGCTGCTCGGGAAACACTCCCCCCGCTTTTGCTTTTGCTGCATAGGGAAGCACAGGCAAAGCCCAGCCTCTCCCAGCTGCCCTCAGAGGCAAAAGGAACGCCCCAAGTGCTCCCTGGCTGCCTCCAAGCACAACAACAGCTTCTCTAGGGAGTCCAAAATGTCTGTGTGACACCAAAGTGAGGAGGAACAGCTCATGCTGAGGCACACACACAACACACTGCCCAGTCGCACAAGAAATGCACAGGACGTACTCAGCAGCTCCAGGCACTGCTCCTCTCTCTCCTGGTGCAGCCGCTCTGCCTCCTGGCTTGAGCTGGGCGAGCTGCTGGTGCTCGGGTTTTCAGGCTGTGGAGAGGAGGCTTCTCTGGAGGATGCTGCTGCAGCGGCAGCTTCCATGGCATGGCCCGCATCCATCTGGGACAAAGAAAGGTGTTTGTGTCAGGAAGGTGGCTGGAAGAGTTGCCCCAGGCTGTGCACTTCAAAAGCAAGCCCTTAGGAACAACACTTGTGTTAGGCTGCAAGCTGAGCTCTCAACTCTTGCACCTCAAGTCAAACCCCGCCAAGCAGCAGGAGACTCCAGCTTGTCACAGCCAGCCATGTTAGAGACTGTGAAAGGGAAAGAGCAACTTTACATTTCACCCCCTTTTGAGGTCTGCATTCACCACAGATGGAGACAACTTGTGCAGAAGCTGCGTGGGCCACCATGTTCACCTGAACAAAGCCCTCAAAAAACAAAGCGAGCACTAAGAGGCACAGCAGAAATACATTCAGAGGATTGCTGGCCACTGGCCACAGCACTAGCCCCGCTGGCCAGGGCAGCAGCTGAGGTTCAGCAGCCCAGCCAATGTCCTTCTGATCAGCTCTGATGGACACCACAGAGCATGGCAGCCAGAGGCATTGCCCCCCATCCACCTGCTGCTTTGCAGGGGAAAGGTGAGGAGACACCACTTGTTGCGGGACTGCAGTGCCTACTGCCCTCCACTCACCTGCTTTTCTTCAGCCAGCCTGTACTGCAGCTGCATCTCTTGCATCCTTTCCATGTCTTTTTTGTGCCTCTTCTCCATTGCCTTCATCTTCCTTTGAGCATCCTGCAGCTCTGCTTTGATAATCTGTCAAGAAGAATCTTACTGGCTCCTGCCGTCATGCTCAAGTTTCTCCTGTTCCACTCTCAAAAGCACTTCCGTTCAGCCACATACTTCTTTATCCAGCTCTAACCCTTCCATGCTAACTCTTCTTCCTGCTGCTCACCGCTGGAGCCTGCCAGGCTCTGTGCTTCCAGTGCCTGCAGTAGGCCTTGCCCCCCTTTCCTGAGGTCGCCAGTTCTTGCCCCTCTTGCTGCCCTTCCCTCTGCTACCTGGCTAGTCAGGCTCACCTGCCCATTCTCTTGCTCCTCTTCCAGCTCCAGTCTCAGGCACTCCACCTGCTGCTGGCTTTGCTTTAGCTTTTGCTGCAGCTGGCGCACCTTGCAGAAGAGCTCATTTTTCTTGCACTGGAGCTGCACAGAAACGAAGAGAAGTCAGCTTTAAACTTGCCACACACCACTTGTGTGGCAGCCAAGACTCTTGACTGGCTTTCTAGCTTTTCTTATTCAGGTTGCATGATGGCAACTCCCTGCCTCATCTTCAGCAGGCTTTTCTCCTGCTCCCTCTGTACCTCTGCCAGGGACTTTTCCCGTTGCTCCAGCAGCTCCTGTGCCTCCAACTGCTGCTGTTCTAGCTCGCTCTCCTGATGAGAGGAAGAAGACACTTCCAGATGAAGTCCCAGCCAAGCTCCCCAAAGAAAAAAATGGAAGCTTCATCCCTCCCACAACCCCCCACCTGAAGAGAGCACAGTAGTGACTTTGTGCCCTCCAGCACTCGTGTCCCAACAAGAAACTTAAGAGGAAGGTCAGCAGGTGGAAGGAAAGGAGACGCCGCCTTCCTTCCCCACCCCACTCTGTTGGCTGGCTGTTTCCTGGCCCCTCTCTCCTCAGCATTTCTCTTCTCAGATGTTCTCTGCTCCAATTCCCCGTGTCCTTTGATCAAGGAAAAGCTGCAGCTGCACTGCAGGCTGAGGATGAGGCCAGCACCTCCATGCCCTAGTCACAAGTCAGGCCACTAGCTGAAATGCCAGCAACATGTGGCCTGTTGCATACCCTTCAAGGCTAAAGGGAGGAGCTCTGTCCACCGTGGAAGGATAGAAAGCAAGGGAACCAGTTGCTGGGACTGCAGTTGGCAGCAAGGTCAGCAGTCTGCTACATGGCATGAGGGTGTGGGGAAGATCCTGCCCCTTTGCGGCCATGCTTTGGGTGGTGATCACGCAGCCTCCTGGGACACTTGGCTTATGCCCGTCCTGAAACCGTGGCTGCATTTCCTGTCCTGGCACCGGCCTCTGGGGCTTCTCAGGGTCTCAAGTACGAGCCCTTGTAGCCCTCTGCTGCCTGGCCCAGCAACACGTAGCCAACAGCACAGGCTTGAGGCCGTGCCACATACTCGGGCTGCTCTTCTGCTAAGCCAGCCCACCAAGCTTGCATGAGAAATACTCAAGCGTATTGTTTCCTACCAGTTTTTTCAGGAGCTTCCTCTTGTCCTCTTCCTGAGCACACTGCCAGAGTCGCAGAGCCTTGCTGCACTGCTCTTCTGCCCAGCGCAGCTCTTGAGCCATCTTTTCACATTGCTGCTTGCTGAAAGATCTTACAGCTTGCAGCTCACGCCGAAGGCCCTTCACGTCCGCTGCAAACATGACAAACGGCAACAGTCAGACACTACACAAGCAGAGGACTCGGCTGACCTTAAGCCCTTTCACTTTCAGCAAAGGAGGGACCTGCCCCCAGCTCCTTCACTCCTGGGAAGCTCTGCGGACAGAGCTGGCTTCAGAGCAACTGCACCAGGCAGGAAGATCACCAGAATCAAAGTGCACGAGCCTCTCACCCAGGATCACCTCCTTGGCCTGCGCGGCTGAGCGAACTTGGCCTTCCAGACGGCTCCTGGCCATCTCCAGCTCTGACACGTGCTGCTGAGCCTCCAGCAGGCTGCACTGCAGGCTCTCCTTCTCTGACCTACAAGGTGTGAAGATGAAGAGCAATTGTTCCTGGCAGGAACACTGGGGCAGGTTTTCCGGGAAGGTCTGCCTTAAGATTCCCACACCTGAGTATGGAAAATGGCTTGCATGGAAACTTAGATACAGCAAGACTATTTCTACCACTTCAAATAGCAAAGCAGGCCCCTCCAGGTGATTGGCCAGCCTTTCCTCATGACCTAGCCCAGCACAGAAAGCCCAGCTGAGTTTGATCTCAGCAGCCAAAGCTCCAATTGCTCTTGTCTGACATATCCCATATGGGTGGCTGTGCCCTCAAAGTCTCTACTAATGAGCAAAAGCCCAGCCTCTGCTCCCAGCCCTGAGCTCATCAGCACTTCCAAGTCACTCTGCAGCTGGACAGAATGTACGTAGAGATACTTTGTTTGCCAGACACTCTGGAAGTAAAAGGGACTAAAGGAATGCACCAAACCATATATGAAAGCTCCCTCCTGCTTCTAGCATCATGAGTAAGAAACCAGAACCAGGTTTTTATCTGAACAAGAACTGTCTCACAGGTGGGACAGGTATCCTGTCATTTAAACTACTGGAATGTCACGAACAAGAACACTTGCTACATTTATTTGTGGCTAACTAAGGCAGCAGTGCCCAAATGCCTTGGCACTCTTTAGAAAGGAAGAGGAAGCAGCCAAAGGGATCTTGACAGGTTACAGAGGTGGGTGGACAAGTGAGCAAGAATCAGTGCTCAGCAAGAATCCCCAGAGACTCTCAAGAAGGCTGAAGACCTTTCCCTTCTCCTGCTGCTGCTCCTGCTGTTGCTGCTGCTGCTGATGCTGCTTGTAAGCAACTCTAAGTCCTGCACTGCACTTCACAAGAGTTAGCTCAGAAAGGTCTCAAGATTTTCAGCTGGACCCTCCAGCTTCACCCAAAGCACCAGCATCCTACTTGCAACATTCCCATGGAAGTGCCTTGAATTGTGAAAATCCCATGTCGGACTACTTGGCGAGGAAAGACCGATGTTCAGAGTCACCAAAGGAGAAACCAAAAGCAGAGGAAAACTTCTGCCTTCAGCAAACATCTGCACAGTTTCCCTGGAAACCAATTCAGTGCCAAGTTGGCTTGCTTTGCATTTGTCAGGGGAATGTGCAAAGGGTCCCAAGCCAGTGTCCCAAAAGGCTTTGAGAGCCTGAGCGGTCACAGAAACAACATTCAGCGCACAGTATCCATTTCTGGTTTTTCTCGTGTCTCGTCACCTCTCTGTCTGAGAAACAGTTGGAAAGCACACAGGAGGCACTAAATCCTGACATAATGCTTACCACCTTTGGAATTACAGACCTTCAATCATGTCCCACCCAGCGTCTCCTCCTGCCTTTACCTGGCCTCTACCAGCTGCTCGGAAAGGCCTCGTAGGTCCCGCTCTGTGGCTGCCAGTCGGGCTTCCAGGGCCGCGTTCTCTTGTGCCAGCAGCGCCTTGTCTCTGCACACCTGGGACAGGATGTGCCCTTGGCGAGACAACTCCTGCAGCAGCCTCTCCAGAACCCTGGGGGCTGGCTGCTGTGGGCGGCAAACCTGGAAGCAGAGGGCACCAGTTTTGTAGAGAAACAACAACAACAACACATTCTCGGTCTTAGCTTGCTGCCAGAAGAAGCATTTGAGGCAGTCTTGCTAGGACAACACCCTCTCGCAGAGATGCTGCCTAGGAATAAGGTGAGCATACCTTTGGCACTGACTCTTCCTTCAGCTGATCCCTGCGAGGCTGCAATTGCTCTGCTGGCTCTGCTGCCACTTCAAATGCCCTCTCTAGTGAGGAGTGGCACTTCCTCTCAAATGCGGCCAACTCCTTCCGTCTACAACAAGGAGACAGACAAGCAAACCATTAATAGCAACACAGTCTCCTTGCAAATGCAGGACTACATACCATGTCCCACGTAGGGCACTCTCAGGGACTTCCAACAGCCCTCTAGTTGCACCTCAAGAGAATGCTGCACTTCCCTCCCTAGACCAGCATCTCTCTTTGTCATTCGTGCAGGTGACAGAGTCACCAGTGAGAAAGCCAAACAAGCTTCCAGAAGCCACAAAACCCTTGCAGAAAGCTCAGCTTCTCTCAGCTTAACAGCTTCCTGCCTGCTAGGTCTTACACTCCTCTCTGATAGAGTGCATATCAGACTTGCAAAAATTCTTCTTTGGCTAAGACATCCTTGGGAAGTCTAGATGAGTACTGCAACAATTCCTCTTGCTTTCAGTAGTGCACCAAGGAAAGAGCCCTCAAGCTAGAGCTTGGAGAGGAGGTGGATATGAATTTCCAATCCCATAATCAAAGCATCCCATGATGGTTTGGGCTGGCAGGGGCTGCAGGAAGCTTCTAGCCCAGTCTTCAGCTCCAAGCACTTGGGGTCAGCTATGGTGTCTGGACAGCCTGCTCCAGGCTCCGTCCAGCGCAGTTTTCCAAATTTCCAGAGGTGGAATCTGCACAAGCTCTCTGACAAGCTTCTTCTGCTGCATTAATGCCTCTGAGGTTCAATGCTTCTCCTGAGGCCCAGCCTGAAGCTCCCTTCCTTCTACCCTGCTCCAGTTCAGAATGCTTTTTGGCAAGGTTTGACAAGTGAGTCCCAGGAGGCAGCAACCAGACCTGCCCAAGAGGTGCCTTCCCTTTGCTGTGCTGAGCAAGTCAAATGATGAGAAAGCCAAATTTGTTCTTTGGCGCTGGGCCTCCTAAAGGCCAGCAATGCCCAGCCCTGCCCAGAGAAAAGAGAGAAAGTTTAGCACACACCTGAACTGCCGGGCCCTGCGCACTCTATCCATGCTTTCCTGCCACTCCGCTTTTCCTGCCTGGGCCGAGGAATCCTGACAGGCAAGAAGCTCTCCTGTTGGCGCCTGCAAGGAATGGGCAGGGAAAAAGCACAAACAAGACATAAGGACTCCTGAGAGCTGGGACAGGCAGGAAGTGCACACACAGCTCACCTGAAGGCAGAAGCTATTGTGTGGGGGTGTTGATGGGAGTAACTGAATAACCCTTGAGGTGCTATGAAGTGTCTGAATAGAAGCAGGGAACATTTCCCTGCTCAGCTCTGCTCAACTGGCTTTCCCTCAGGATTTCAAGCACGGGGGAGCACGCAGCAGGAACTGCGTTCCAGCCCTTCAGAGATAGACCTTGTCTCTGCCATGCAGAGCACCTCAGAATTCCGACCCAAGTAAACTTGGGGCATGCCAGAGTTAAGGGTGTCATCGAAACATTGACTGTAGCTAGCTAGACAGTGTGTGGAGGGGGGAGCTCCCTGCAGGCAGCAATGGCTCTTCTGTACCCCACAAGGCTGTGAACTGTGCCTTGGCTCTGCTCTCTCCACTGACAACACAGAGGCTGCACTGACACCGTGCACAGCGGGGCTCACTTTCACACCAGTAGCACTAAAGGACAGCATGCTACTGCTTGTCGAACACCAAGGGAAGTTCACAGTCCCTGTCAGAATGCCAGGAAAATGATGTCTGCATCTGAAAGTTCAGATCCCATTTGCCACGCGTCAGTGGCTGGGCTGAAGTGCTGCATCAAGGCAGGACTCCAGCCCCAGCATCTTCAGCCACAAACGGCAAGTGCTGCCTGATCAGAAACCTGCAGCTCTGCACTGCACCAAAGCTTTGCAGTGTACCAACCAAAGCTGCCACTTACAGGTTCAGCATGCTCCGGATCTGGACTGACAGCCCATGGATATTTGTTGTCCTTTGCCTCCCCTTCAGCCTCTGGAGGAAGAGAGCGAGCCCGAGGAGGTTCTGCTGCTGGTGTGGTGCTCTGCAGACAGACAGCAGTGTGAGGGACAGGGAGTAACCTGTCATTTAGAACCTTCTTTCTCCTGAGCCCTATCCCTAGCCGTCGTAAGGAGAAGTCATGAATTTGGATTCAAGTGTGACACTCAGTCATTAAAACTCAGATCAGGAGGGGTGATGAGATTCATTTTTGGACAGGACTGCATATGCTTCTGAAGGAGATATCTCAGCCTGGCTACAATCAGCCTGCAGCGTCCTGTCTGCAAAAGCTGACTTTCATTAGTTAAAATGTCTTCAATGGAAGAGGAGGAAACTGATGTAATCTTGGTGGTAGCGCTCACACAGACATTGACGTGAACTAACTTTCCTTCTTTCTTTCTTTCTTTCTTTCTTTCTTTCTTTCTTTCTTTCTTTCTTTCTTTCTTTCTTTCTTTCTTTCTTTCTTTCTTTCTTTCTTTCTTTCTTTCTTTCTTTCTTTCTTTCTTTCTTTCTTTCTTTCTTTCTTTCTTTCTTTCTTTCTTTCTTCTCTCTCTCTCTCTCTCTTTCTTTCTTTCTTTCTTTCTTTCTTTCTTTCTTTCTTTCTTTCTTTCTTTCCTTCTTTCTTTCCTTCTTTCCTTCTTTCCTTCTTCCTTCTTTCTTCAACAGGCCAAGCCCACAGCTTACTCCACAATTCTCAGCCACCAGCATTGTCACGGGTGCCCAGACCACTCACCAAAACATTGACTTGAGTCCTTCCACGTCTCAGGCGACCTGCCAGGGGAGAGGGAAAAGGAACCAGGTGCTCTTAGAAACTCTCTGTGCACAGGAATCCCACAGAACAAGGCCACCCAAGCATACAGCATTTCTCTTGCACACCATCGCTCCACGAGCAACACTCCTTTTGCACAGCAAGCAAGGGTATGGGGCAATACCCTAGGCTGTGTCTACCTGTTGCTTGGCCTTGCCACTAAGGAACAAGATAACTGGCTGAGAAAATACAAATTGTTCCTTAGCAGTCAGTGCCTACATTGTAGCTCATTGTCAACCCTACAGCCGAAGCTGCTTTTTTCTCCACTGTTTTTCCTGGACAGTTTTAAATCATTTTTGTGAAGTGTATGCCGTATTTCCCACACGCTTGCTGTCAACAATTCCCCAGGAAAGCTTCCCCAAACTCCTGTTAGCACGTGCCGTTCTGTTCAGACACAGCACAGGCCCAGCTCCGGGGTTCAGGAGGACACACAAACTGCTCGGCACTTTGCCCTTCAGCGCAGAGCCAATCGCTCTTGTAGCACGCACAGAGGGTGCAGTTAGACAGGCACATCCTTTAAGGATGGAATGCAGAAAAAAGGTGCTTTCCCTCGGTTCTGGAGAGAACCGCAGAGTTTTTAGAAAGATGCCTCCAAAGCTCTCCCAGTCTGTATTTTGGAAGTTGCCCACACCCTGCTGGGCAGGAGACACCCCCTTCTTCCTGCTGAAGCCCCTGGCAGGAGCTTTAGCAAACATATGGCATTTTTATGGCACTTTTGTTTCAATGTGCTGCCCGAAGGGAAAAAACTTTTACTTACGTCTCAGACCATTAAAAATTTGGCGGGATGACACCGAGGAAAAAGCCCTGCCAACTGCTCTACGGACTTGCTCCATCATTTCAGCAGGGCTGCTCAAGTCCGTGGACCGGGAAACAAAACACAAAAATGGGAAAGAAATCCTCTTGCACAAGTCCCCGGACTGTGCAAGGAAAAGAGGAAAAAAAGACAAAAGGATGCCTGTGTGAGTCTGCAGACTCGTACAAGAGCAGGCAAAAAAAAAAAGACTCCCTTTTCAGGGCACACACTACTGCCAGAGAACACCTCAAGAGAGGATCCTCCTGCAATGAGCACGCCAGGAGCTGCTCTGAAGGCTGATGCCTTGTGTGCATCAGGGCAACCTGCAGCTGACAATGCTGTGACGTGGCAGCCCTCCGCTGACATCACAATAGCGTCGCTCTAGGTTACTCTGTGAATTTGTGCCTAGCGACCGAACCTCCTCCACAGCTAAGACAAAAGAGAAGCCCAGAAAGTTCTCCTCTGTGCCGAGGCAGCACAAAACCCTCTTGCAGTCCATAAGCCATAGCTCAAAGGATCCAAGAGGAAAGCAAAACAGACACCAAGCACACACAGCCACTACTTTGGCCACCAATGCTTCTGACTAAACTAAGAACACTTGCTTAAATACTATGGATGAAATCACGCTATGCTAATATCCCAGACAGTTCCCTACGTTTTAATGCCTGTCATTCCAACTCCCTTACTGCACGGGTAACATCAGCCACCAAGTGAAGGACTTGCTGAAGGAAGAAGGAAAACTTTAGTGGAGAAAAGCAGCCAAATAATAAACCACCCATATGTGTTTGTCTAACACTGGAGCAGCATTTGTGTTGTCCATATGGCAAGGACTGCGCAGGGCTGTGCCCATGTCCTGTGCATAGCAGGGGGTGCCCTTGGAGTGGCCCTCACCGTGTGGGTGCAGCCATGGGCGCATTTGCCCGTTCCCTCCACTTCCACCAGCTCCCAAGCCAGCCCTTCTCTTGACAATGTTCTCTGTCCAACACTAAGGCACTCCTGAGGCCTTTGCAGAAACCCACTCCCTTGGGCTTGTGGGAAACCTGCAAGGTCAGATTCCTCCATGGATGTGGCTTTTCAGTCTCTGTCCTGCCCATGGTGGATATGGATGCGTGCTGCGTAGTGCTCTGTTTTCCAGTCCTTTGCTGCACTCTCATTTCTGGCCTGCAGGAGCCGAGTAGATTGATCCCCGTTTTCCTCAGCTAACTTGGTCTCTTCTTTTATGGACCGCATAGCTCACAGAACTGCAAACTCCATGGCTGCTGGGGAGAGTTGCAAGCAGCATACATGGCAAATGATACAAAGTGCAGGTTCTGTGGAATTCTCCTCCGTCATTTTCTTCTAGACCTTCTCATAATGTGCCACAGCAAGGAGCAAACAGGTGCCAGTGCCGTGGGTAACTGGAGAAGGCCACAGGTCAAGAACAGGAGTTTAGCCCATGGCTACAGGAAGCAGAGGAATTTGCAAGGCAGGTGAGTGCTTGAGATGCTGGAGGCCTGCCAAGCTGCCTGCTCTTGTCTTGCTGCTGAAATCCTGAACTTCAGTGCTCTTGACAACAACACTTGGGCCAAAATCCAGCATTTCTTAGAGAGATTGGCATCTGCTGAGGAACGGCTTACGCTGCTCATCTTTATGACAATTAACCCAGGCCATGGTTTAGAAAGGACGGACCTAAGTGAGTCTTTGGATTTTCCTGGAAGGAACAAAGCCTTGTGACAGCAAGCAGCATTCCCAGGCCTGCAATGGCAACGTCCTGGGCATGAAGGTATGGGGCACAGAGTGCCCTCATGCCCTATTTCTGCGTCTTTCTGGGAAGCAGAGGAATCTTGCCTCCGCCTGTGAGGAGCTCAGCCTGGGAAGTAACACTCCCCTTCTGATTTGGGTTTTGTCTTTTTTTATTGTGGTCGGCAGCTCTTTGTAACATGAGCCAAGCCTGCCGCCAGCCTGGCTGATTGGAGCCTGCCAGCAAAGGCATTGCACGAAGCCTGGACAGGAGGCACTTGAGGAGGCTTTGTGGCCTGCCAGCTCAGCGCAGGTCTGGGAATCAAAACTCCCTAACTGCCGCGCTCCACGGGGAGATTGCCTGCCTCGTCAGCCCGCGCTGAAGCTGTCCCTGCCCTGGCGCTGTCCAAGGCCCCGGCGCCGTGCGCTGGGGACGCACAGTCCCCACAGTCTGGGGCTCCGCGCTGCTTCGCAGCTGCCCGACGCTCTCCCCCCTCACGGAGGGGTCCCGCCCCGCCCCAGGCGCCCCCTGGCGGCTGCCCCGCCCCGCCCGCCCCAAGCAGGGGCCTTCCCTTCCCATGGCGCCCCCCAGCGGCAGCCGCCCCTCCCTGCAGGCACCGAGGAGGCCTCGGGCCCTGCTGCTCATCCTGTCACTCGGCTCCCTTCTTTTCACACACCAAAGAAGGCTTGACAGGAAGCCTTTTCCTGCCCTCTCCCTCTGCTTTCCTTTGTGCGGACCCAAGCTCTGCCCTGAACGTGGCCCTGGCGTCTACATAGCTGCTGGCGCAGGAAAAGGGCCCTTCCTTCTCCCGCCTCTTGTCGCTACTGCCTCAAAAGCACCGCCCAGCTCTGCTGGGAGGAACAGCCCACGGCACAGTGGGTGCCATCCCTGCCCAGCCGGGGCTCTCTGGCAGAGCACCAGCAGCAAGGAGTAGCACTGCTTGCCTTGACTTCACCCGTGAAACCAGAAGCCTCTGTGAAACTTCAGTGTCCACTAGGAGGAAAGGGATCGCGGTCTATTTTCAAATTTTCCATTTCAGAGGCTTTAATCAGATAAATCACGTTGAGACCTTCAGACAGAATTTTACCAATTTATTGCAGCCAGGGTGGAATGTCTCATTCAGAACCATCCATAGTACTGTCTAATGGGTCTCATTAACGCATTTGAAGTTTGTTTTAAAGACTTAGACTTCTGTTTCCTTCAAAACTTCCTTATTATTCCTCCTTAGGACAGCTGTAGATAGAGCTGCGGAGAAAGAAGGTTCTAAATGACAGGTTACTCCCTGTCCCTCACACTGCTGTCTGTCTGCAGAGCACCACACCAGCAGCAGAACCTCCTCGGGCTCGTTCTCTTCCTCCAGAGGCTGAAGGGGAGGCAAAGGACAACAAATATCCATGGGCTGTCAGTCGAGATCCGGAGCATGCTGAACCTGTAAGTGGCAGCTTTGGCTGGTACACTGCAAAGCTTTGGTGCAGTGCAGAGCTGCAGGTTTCTGATCAGGCAGCACTTGCCGTTTGTGGCTGAAGATGCTGGGGCTGGAGTCCTGCCACGACCCAGCACTTCAGCCCAGCCACTGACACGTGGCAAATGGGATCTGAATTTTTATGTGCACAGAGTGCTCAGGCTCCCCGCTCCTCTTTCCCCCTCAGTGTCACTGCAGAGGAACGGGTCATCTTTTCCGCAGTCACCCAATCTCTGGGTTCACACTTCCTGACAGATCTAGGATGCAAAGGGCCTCGTTAAGAAGGTCAAAAGCATCGAGAATATCTTAGGAATTCTGAGAAAAGGTTACCCTTCTAAGATAACCAAGTCATTCCCTGCATTTGTCCTTTTCAAATTCTTTCAGTTGTCGTCCCTGTTGGATCATGCTTCTTCTGGTGCTTCTAAGGAATTGATTGTACTCTTGATTTGTACCAAGGCACAAACTGCAGAACCATCTGAACTGAACACAAAAACCAACTACCTCTGTCAGACCATCTTCACATTCCAGGTCACTTTCAAGATGTACTTGGAGGTGTTTGAATGATTATCTATGGCACAACTCTCTCCTTCTGGCTGCAGGCTCTGCAGCTGCTTCCTCTGAGTTCACCCAGGCTTGTATTCCCTAACAAGTCCTAGTACCACCTCCTCTTTTCCAAGGGCACAATAGTCTAAATGAAAACCTAGCCAATGGCACAACTCTCCAGTCCAGAAGGAAAAGAAAGGACAAGTTGCAAAACATTTTCTCAAAACATTTGTCCTGCTTTGCTGCAAGAGTCTTGCTGCACACACAGTGTTGAAAGCCGAGAAAAGCTGCAAAAGACGCTGTGGCACATCTTGTGTGCCACAGAAGCTCAGCGTTGCTCTCCAGTAAAGAACAGAGCTTGAAAAGAACAAACATAACTGTGGAAAAGATTCTTGGAAAACGGAAACAGCTTTCCCAAAGTGAAATGGAAATGGAAGGAAACAATTGAAGATGTTTACATCCATGGATTTCTTTATTTATATGCTCGCCTTTTCCGTGTTGCACAAGTTCTACATCACGTTAATTCCAAATTCCTCTCAATTCTAAGACCTATGACTTACCATGTTATATACACTCTACACACAATTTGCCTTCCCTTCTTTTTCTCTGAAAGCAATGCTGGAAACACAAGAAACATGCAAATGTAAGATCTCAAAAGTATACAGTGCTTTGGTCGAGTGTGAGTTCTAGAGAGAGGGAATAGGATCTGCGTGTATATTTTACCCTCACCAGTGACAATACACAGTTTCAACAAAGGTGATTTGTGTGCCATTGTGCACAGCTCAAGACTCTTTGCCTTGGATTAAGGTGGCAAAGTTAACGTGTTTACACAGACTGGGGATTCAACTGCTCTGGTTTCCTACCCGTGTCAATAAACAGCAGCAGAAATAAACCAGCTGGCAGTTTCTCAGCAGAGAGGACCTTTGCTCCAGTGTGAAAGTGCTGGATTGGCAATGGAGGAGGGAGCCGGCTGAGAGCTGAGCTGCTCTATCGGATTGGCATCCGAACGGCGGCAAGAAGAGCGGATCAATGCTTTTCTTTTCATCGTATCCGCAGTCTCCGATTTTCACCTGGGAGCGGACAAGGGAACACGAGCAGCGCTGGACAGGAGAGCGCAGCTCCGGGCGCCGCTTCGCCTCCACACCCCGAGCGCTCGGGGGAGCATGGCTGCCCCGCAGGGCCTGGATTTCTACCTCCTCATCTGCTGCTCTGCCTGGCACGGGCAGGCTCCTCATTCAGCACTTTGTTATGCTGCAGGGGAATGTGCGCACAGCGCTTTGCTTGTGAGCAAGAGATGGCAGTGCGGGTCGAGCGGGCGGGATGAGGCCCGGGGGATGCGAGCACCAGGGGAAAGTTGCAGGGTGGACGGAAATTAAAGAAGCGGCTAAACGAGTCGGTGGTTTTGGCGTCGTCGCAGGAGGAAGAAGGAGCCGCTCCGTGCCTCCGGCCGAGCCCGCTTCGGCCCCGGAGCCAAGTGGCCAGAGCCGCCCCGGGGCGCGCGCGGCCGAGCGGGGATGGGACAAACGGTGCCGGCGCTTCAGCAGCAGCAGCGGCAGCGACGACTCTGCTCACCCTCGGCGTCTCTTGCTCTAGTTCCTTCTGTCCCTGTGCCACTGTCCCGCACCCTGTCTCGGTCTCCCTGTCCTGCTCTACCCCTCCCACTCCGGGTCTCTCTGTTCACTTTCCAGGCCAGGCCATGCTCCCGGCCTGTCCCAGCCCCGGGCGGGGCTGCGCCCTCACCAGCCCCGCAGTCCCGCCGCGGTCTCGCTTTCGCCCGGCCCTTGCCGTGCTGCCTGTGGCGCTGCTGGGCGGGCATCAGTGGCTGGGACTTGGGCAGCATCGCCATCCCTTGGGCTGCGCCTGTCGTGACTCCGTGCCCGGCTCCGGCCTCGGCCCTGGCTCCGGTTCCGACTCCTCTCGGGGCCCGCGGAGGACGCGCGCGGGGCGGTCGCTCTCGGGGCCAGCGGCAGAAACTCGGTGTGATGGCCGCCGACGCCGAGGCTCCAGTGCTCCGTTCAGACGGGGGTGCCCGGCCCGGGGGGCTTGGGGGACGGTCGGGGGCCGTTCGTGGACCCGGGCTTACCGCCGACAGCCCGCAGGGAAGGCGCAGGAGGCCCTGCAGGAGCGACACCGCCTGGGTTCAGTGCTGCGGCGCGGCAGCTTCGGCAGCGTCTACTCGGGGACGGAGCCTCGGTGAGTGGGGGGTTGGGCGGGGGTCGGGGGAGGAGGAGGAAGGTGGACGAGGATGGGGTTCGGCAGAGCTGGCTGCAAACTCAGCCCGCTGCTCCCCTTGGCTAGCAGGTGGCCATCAATTGTGTGTTGCGGGATTGCATCCGTCATTGGGGAGAGCTGGTGAGGGACCGGGACCAGCAGTAGAAACTGGCTGTGATGGGCGGGGAAAGCCGAGGCCCGGGAATGTGGAAGCCGCCAGGAAGCCTCGAGGGAGAGCAGCGTGGGCTCAGCAGAGGGAGCAGGGCATCCAGTGCTGGATTCCAGACCTCTGGCACGGCATCAGCCCCACTGATGGCATCATGGTCTTCCCGCAGCACAACAGCATCCGTGCCTCTCTGGAAATCAAGATCTTGGACAAGGTATCCACTGGGCTCCATGGTGTTGTTCAGCTCCTGGATTGGTTTGAGCTCTCTGACAGCGTCTTGTTGGTGATCAAGTGCCCAGTGCAGTCTCAGGACGTCATGGATTTCGTTCTGGTGGCGGGTTCCTGTCTGAGAGGTGGTGCAGGGGCTGTTCTGCCAGGTGCTGGAGGCCGTGCAGCAGCTGTAAGGTCCTGCACCACGACATCAAACCCAAAAACATCCTCCTGGACCTGGCCACCAGATAGACTGAAAGGATGGACTTTGGCTATGGCACCTACCTCCAAGACACAGTCTCCCTACAGTTTAGAGGTGAGACCACCCAGGGCTACTCTCCCACTCCTAATATCTCATGGGCCAAACCTGGATGTGGCCCTGGAGATTCCCCCTTTTGCTACCAGTCACGGGCACACCTATGAGCCACAGAGATCTGCCTGTAATTGACAGAAGGAAAGAAGGAAAGTTCAAGAGCATAATTCCTCCTTCTCCCGCTGCTAAACCAGTTTTCCTCTCCCTCATAAAGAGGAAATGCAGTTTTCCTGTGCATTGATGGCAGCTTATTGCACCTGCACAGCTGAGAGGCCTTTTCCCCTGCTGCTGTGCTGCGGGCTGATTTAGCAGTGTTATAAATAATAAAGATATTCATCGGAATTGAGTATAATCAAAAATAAGCGATACTTTATTTCACGATCAGGATACGGTCCACGACAGCCACAATTGCAAAGAGCAACGCCGAACCCGGGATCAGCGCCGTGTTAACACGCTACCATCCGAACTCTACCGCACCGGATCCCCCAATGTTCACAAAAACGCTGTGTCAGTCCAGTTTATATACAGATTTTCCTAGCCAGGAGCAGAGGTCTTGGTCTCCTTTTGTCGTTTCGCATATTCATGTGGTTTTCTTTCTCTGCGTTTTGCTGGGAGATGATGAATTCTGACGAAGGCAGGCCTTGGTTTACTGGAAGCTGGTATTGAGATGTATTTTTTCTGGTTCTGGTTATCTTGATCGCGGGTGCTTGTTGGGAGCTCATCGTTTGGGTGTTGCCTGGACGGTTTTGGAGTGAGCCATCTCTGTGGCCACGCCTATTCACCTGTTAATCTGGGCTGTCCTGCTTTTGTTGGCTGTTACAATGTTGTGATGAAGCAATCTGCGTCCTTTTCATCCGTGGTTCTCTTTTCGGTTTCTGAGTTTCCTTTGTTACTTTATTCATACCAAAACTGCTTATTCCGCATTAATTTACAACTATCCACGAATTACATTATATCATATATTGCAGTGGCAACGTCCTCCTTCATCTCAAGCAGCCTTTTCTCCTCCTCCTCCTCCTCCTTCTGTACTTCAGCCAGGAAATTTTCCCTCTGCGCCAGCCTCTGCTGTGCCTCTGAACTCTGTCGTTCCTGCTTGCTTGCCTGGTGAGGGGAGGAAGACACTTTGTTGGGGGTTGATTTTTTCCCTTTTCTCTCTGTGGAATTTTCCCCATTGTTATGCTAAGAAATTTGTTGGGTAGGACCTAGCATGGGTGGCTAGTGGCAGGAGAAAGGCAGGGGAAAGGGGGGGGGCGGAGGAAGGGGGAAAAACTGCGAGATCAGAAGCCAGAACAGGAGATGGGGAGGCACTGGTTCGCTCCCGTTTGCTTGTGGAGTCAAAGGAGGACGACCGCTGCTGCTACCCACCATCCCCCGCCATCCCAATGCCGGGAGCCATCTTTTTTGGCTCTTAGACCCCGCACTGCTGCCTTCTCACCTCAGTCTGCTATCTCCAAGCACCCTGCTGAGCTCCGGGACCGGCGCTGTGTGCAAAGTCTCTCCTCCATCCCTTTCCCATCCACAGTACTGCCGCCATCACTCCCAGCACCCCTGCAGCTGCATGGGATCTGCCCCTGTCCACCACTGGTAACTGCACCACGGGGAAGGATGCCTGTGGCCGAGAAGGACTGGAACTGGGATCCTGTTCTGTTTGGTTTTAATTTCATAGCTGTTTTTTTGTTTTGGTTTTTCTTTTTTTTTCTTTTTTTTTTTTTTTGTCTTGTTAGATATATTAGCAAAAAACTGTTATCCCTATCCCCATATCTTTGCCTGAGTGTCCCCTGAATTCCAAAATTATAATAATTTTACATTCTCCATTTTAAAGAGAGGCTCCTGCCTTTCTTAGCAGCTACTTGTCTTTCAAACCAAGACAAGTTCCAGATGAAGTCCCAGCCAAGCTCCCCAGATAATCAGCAGAACCTTCATGCACCACACAAAGCCCCAACTGAAAATTACCCATTAGTCATGGCTTTGTGCCCCCCCCCACAATGCTGTCCTAATCAGAAATTTGGAAGGAGGATCAGCAGATGGGACAAAAGGAGATGTCACATTCCGTTCCCGCAGTCACGGCTGCCTGTTTCCTGGCCCCTCTCTCCTCAGCATTTCTGCCTGCTGTCAGAGCTGTGCTCTCAAAACGCTGAAGTGGTCCCTGCCATCTCCTCTGCTTCCTTCATTACTTTGCTGCAGGGATGACAGCAATCGGGCTTCAGAAGAAGCTGGAGAGAGGCTCCGCTAATTTGAGAAATGGATGCTGTCCAAAGGAAACAGAAACAAAAGAAACCAATTTAAAAGACACAAAGGAAAAAGGAACCATGATTTTCCAAGCTGACCTTCTAAGAGGCTCAAGCTGGATTCCTCTAGCGCCAGAAACACACAGACACAAGTGGCAGAGTGCAGATGGACTCAGCTCTGGCTTGCAGGAAGAGCAGTGTCTGCCTTGGCATGCCCCCCCTCCTGTGCTGCCTGCCATCTTCCTCCACAGCAGGGGCAGCTAAGGAAGTGGCCCAGTCACCAGCTCCTGTCTGCCACAAAACCTGGCAGCAAAGCTGCAGCAGTTCTCATCGACTTGAGTGGGCCAGGCAGTGCATGGGGCTGGCACAAATCCTGCTCAGCTGTCCCCGTTTGGCTGGCAGAAAGCTCGAAGAGTAAGGCAGGAGGGACAAGCTGGGTGCCCTGGGATGCTCACAGTCAGCCTCCCACCGGCCCCCCTTCCCATGACCAAATCTGAGACTTCTTTCTTGAATGTGGTTTCACTGGGTTTCTCCACCACCAACACCAGTTTTAGCCTCCATAGCCATCAGCATTCTTCGGGAGTTCTTTTTCCACAAGGTATGGACGAATACATCAGAGCCATAGGAATGATTAGAGGGGGAACACCTCTCCTCTCCTCTGAAAACAGCTGAGAGAGTTGGGGTTGTTCAACTTGGAGAAGAGATGGTCCCAGGGAAAACTTATTGCCACCTTTCAGTAGTTTAAAGGGGGCTTCTAAGAAAGATTGAGATACATATTTTTAGCAGGACCAGTAGCAAAACAACGACAGAAAATGGCTTTTCAAATGGTTTTAAAAGAGAGTAGTCTCAAATTGAGTTTGAGGAAGAAATTGTTTATGAGGAGAGTGATGAAAAATTGGCATGGGTTTCACAGAGAGCTGGCAAGTGCCCCCATCCCCGGAAACATTCAAGATCAAGTTGGATTGGACTCTGTGCAATGTGATCTACTTGAAGATGTCCCTGATCACTGCAGGGATGGTTGGAGTTTGTGATCTTTAAAGTACCTTCCAACCTAAACTGTTGTAATATTCTACTTAATTTTCATTTGAAAAGCTCTGAGACTGGACATCAATATGAGTGAGGGGCCATCTGATGTTTGGTGTTTAGTGGATGAGAAACCTGTTACATTGGGCAGTTGTTTTAGTGGTAGCCACTTAGCATTTTGTCTCCAAAAGATCCTTGGCAGACCCTTTCCTGTCCCTGTCCATGTGCAAACAGCAGTTCAGAAAGTTGTGGAACACAAGGAACAGTTGCTCCTGCATCTTTGCTATTTCTTCGGTAGGTTTGAGACTCAGTGCCTAGAGAAAAAGGAAACATGAGATTCTACCTGTGTTTTTCCTATCCATGTATGGTCACCTAGACCCCATATTTTAAGCTCGAGTCTGCACTGTCAGTTTCTTCCCTTGCAGAGGCCTAGAGGGGATATTTCTACACCATAAACTGACCCCAATGTAGGCACAGCTATTCAACATCCAAAGGATCTTTTCCAATTTTATTGGCTGACCTAAATTAGTAGGAACTATGTCATCAAAAGCACATTTTTCTTCTTTGAGGATTGAAACGAGCTTTACAGGTATTCTAAAGACTCAGTTTTGTTTATTATATTATTTTCAAGGATTTATATTTAAAATTAATCTCTGCAGTGCTCATTGGCCCCTGAAGTACAGCTTCCATATTTTAGCACAGAGCTCATCAAAAATATCTCCTTCATATCTTTATCTCCCTCATAAAAACAGTAACCAAATGAAAAAAGGGAAATCCATCAGCTTGTTCCTTGGATAAAGAAACAGAGATTCTTTGTGTTCATTACAGACACACTCAGCTGTATGCACAAATATAATGAGATGAAAAAGCATAACTGATCAGATTGGAGTCACCTGCAACTATGGGTTTCAGCAGTTTCCAAATTCTAGGTCAGCCTCACTTATGTGGACTTTTAACCCTCGCCTGTTATTTTTCCTTGACCATGAGCTACAACTCTTTCAAACATCTTTGTGATTACAAAGATTTTTGGTTTAAAATGTAATTATTTCAAACCTCACTATTTTTTAAAAATAATGCAGAGTAATTTTAGTAATTTTTGGCATGGTTAACATTAAATAAAATACCTGGGAAATATATCCTATTTGTAGTCTGTAAAACTAACTATGTGACTGCCCCTGTGCCAGAACACTTAAAAGAAATTTTTAGGCTAGAGAATATTTCTAGCTTAGCTGAAGTGAAAAAAGAGCAAATTAAGATGATCTGAAGAGACAAGGTCTCACATAAGTAAATGATATGGCTCCCTCTGCTGACTACAAAAAGACAAGTCCGATTTTTAAAATATAAACTAAAAAAAAAAAAAAAAGAGAAAAGAGAGTTGCAGAACAAAAATAAGAATAAAATCCAGCAATTGAGAAACAACATAATTATATTAGGACAACAGAAGTCCAGAGTTTGTAAATATTTATTTAATCAGCACTTTCATTAGCTGAATTACTGTTGACTCACTTTATACATGTAAGCAAGATTTTTAAAGTTGACAGATTAATGCAAAGATGAGAAGGAGGAGCACTTTTGGCTCCAGTCTGCAGCCCTTGGCAATTCAGTAAAATGGCTTTTGACACAGTGAAATGGACTATGACCCTACAGCTGTCTCTGTTCCCAGAGGTATTCACTTTCAGATGTGACAGCCACTACTTTTCCAAACTTACACTAGGGCATGAGCACTTGATCTCTTTCTGATCTTTTTTATCATCATAGATGAGGGCGTCTCTCTCTGGAGGAAAAGAAAGGTTAAACCTCTGGCTGAGACAGATTGAATTCAAGTGATAAATTCCTCACTCCAAAGGGGAGGAATGACACAAAGGCAACTGGCATGCGGTCATCCCCTATGCAGTCATTCCAGACAGTGCACAGACCTGTCCTCAAGGAATTCAAGCTAAGATTAAGCATAGTGTGTGTGAAATAAAGATTTGGATTCATATCCAAAGCAGTCTAGGAATGACTGATTGATTAATTAATGAATAGGGGTATAAAGCAATGTTAAGAGCTACCAAGGTATTTGTACTACAAGACATGAGCAAACGTTATTTTGAGCTGAGAGTCTGAGTTAGTAGAACAGGACACATGGCAAACGAGAGCTGTGGAAAAAAACTCCTCACATGACACTGAAATTATCCAGATTGCTTATGTATATATTTTGCTTCCATACAGTGGAAATTAAGAGATATATGTGCATCTGTATTATACAGATAATATATAAAAGGTTTAATTTTAGCCTACTAGTTCTTAGCTGTCTTGCAATTGATCTACAAGATCTAATTGTCTTATTATTTACTTTTCTCCTTTTAGCACAAATCATAGATTCCCTTCCATTTTCATTTTTCAACATATAATTATACTGCCTGACATCTTAATGAATACGCATTGCTAGAGGAACAAAGTTAATGAGATCTATCCTGCTAATTTCCTGTCATGGTCTTTGAAAACACTTTATGTTCCACACATAAACATATATTCTACTTAGGATTATCTCCTCTTCTCTTTGCCCTCATTAAATGCTCCAGAAGGGAACCAGTTGAGTGTACCAGAGCCAATACTTCCTGCCTGTGGATGATTTTCTATGGCATCATTTTCTATGATTTCTTTTCTTAATTTTTCCTAAAACAAGTACCAGAGGAGGCTATTACTAAGAAAAAAATCCCCACAAAAACACACACAAAATCCCCAACAACACCCCCCAAAAAGCAAAGAAAGAATTAAACTCCAGAACAGAATAAAATATGAGACACTTCATATTCGTCTAGAAACTAATTTTTCCACATCAATTTCTTTCTGTCCATCAATTATAGAATTAGGTTTTTAGTTAAAGTGAGCAAATGGAGTATGTTGCATTCCCCTTGGGAAAAAAAACCCATGGATTTTTCCATCTTATAACCAAAAAATACATATAGTTATTACACAGCAACCTTAAAGAATGGGAGTTCCAATGCCATTTCTAACATGATGATTTGTGGCCACAGCTTTACCCTGAACAGAATTTTAGCAATTCACTTTTATGGACATGGGTTTGACATCCAAGAAAAAGACAAAAGGATTTGGACATTTCCTGGTGGTTTTTTGCCTCCCCCTAGACCAAGGACAGAAAGCCTAAGGCAGAGAAGCAGAGATGCTTAAAAAAAACAAAAGAAAACCATATCAAGCAACATTTGCAAAGCTGAGCAATCCAATCAACAACCCAACAAAAAAAAAAAAAAAAAAAAAAGAAACCAAAGAGTTTAAAGTCTATGCAGTAAAACGACTATAGAGGAATCAGTCTTGTTTCCTATATTTAAATATAAAAGTCAATGGGGAACAGCTGATATTTTTGCTTTCACATAGGAACTAAAAGAGCAAAAAAAATAGTTTCATAGTTTGGACTTGAAAATATTTAATCAGTAACAGTTTCCAGGTCTTTCACTAGAAAATGTTAAATACCATACCTTTGTTTATCGTCTTCCATACTTTTATTGGTTCAAACAAAGACCTTTCTTGTTCACTCACTTGTGCTGTGGGTTTCTGTGCTCTCCACATCTCTTCCCTTTGGAGAAAAGGAGAATGTCCCGTTCCACTATAAAAGGTGAGTTGGGGAGGATTCTTTCCAGTAGATTCCTCAGATGAAAATAAAACACAAACGTAGCAATATTATATCTGAGAACCATTTATTGATACAGAAAAGGTAAGTGTTCCTACTAAAAAGGGATAGAAAAAGGAGCAGAGAGGGAAAAAGAGAGAGAGAGAGAAAAAAAAGTGAAAGAGAGGGATAGCATTGCCATAAGAACCCCTGTGCTCTCTCAGCGTCAGCTGTGTGAGCCTCTGAGTGAGCACCTGATGCCTTCAAAAAACGTAAAGCAAAAACGGCTGGCGTTGTGTCACAGCTATATACTTTTATGTGCTAAGGCTCCTTCCACAGCCCGACTTCACGGGCGTTTTTGGTGGGCTTTCTTTGTGGGCATCAGGGCATTTGCCCCACCAGCCTGTGCAGGGCTTCACTCACAGCCCAATCTTTGGAAGTTTTCTCTGCCCTGGTCAGCTGTCAGGCAAAGCCTCTTTAGGGACAGAGCTGTCAGAACATTACAGCCATTATAGGAATCCTTTACCTCATATATAACGTACATTGAGGCATAAATAAAAATCGGATTCCTCTCAGGGAAGTGTCTTTCATCCTTCTGAATATGGCCAATAACTGGGCTAGCTGGATCAAATAATGAGCCTTTGGCTATGCCACAGGTGCAGGAAATAGCCAACCAGTTAGAGCAACTGTTAGGAAGGAATGCACTAGGTCCACCTTGAATCCTGCAAAACCACTCCAAACTAAGAACAGGAAACAGCAGAAAAGTACAGTCCCATTTGTCATTCCAGTTACTGAATGAGTGAACGGCTTTAATAAGGTTTTTATACCACTTGCTTTATAGAGGTCGATTTTTCAGCCATGAGATTGATCTCAGGTGTGAATTTTGAGTTTTGTTATGTTCTGATTACAGTAGTTTTCAGTACTTTTCAGACTTTTCAGAGTTTGGATAATGGCAACCTGTGGAAATGCAAGAGCTCACAAATCAGAAGTAACTAACTAAAGACATTTTTTTCCCCGCATGTGAAGTGGCAGTGTCAGAAACAGCAGCAGTACAGGCTGGCCTTTGGTATCACACTCAAGGCCTGCAGACTAAGTCCATCAGTTTGTTTAGTTCTTTTGCTCTTGTTTTCTCTGCTGAACTTTGTATTTTGGGTTGATATAAAGAATGATTTATGTAGGCCCATTGAATGAAATTAACTTGTGAAATGCTGGCTAATAGCAACAAAATGCTATGTCTAACTAAGCTAGCAATCTATCATAGTTCCTGCTTATTAGCAGGAGCATTCAGGTTGGTTGAGATAGAAACCTTAGCAGACACTCATACATTCATCTACCAGTAAAATTGAATTTATTTGGAAGAGACGTTTTGAGGGTCAGACATATATCACAAAGCTCAGATTCATGCACTGGTGATACTAAAAGCTGATTGTTTTGAGTCAGCTCAGACTCGTCCTTCAGTTCAACTGTCCTCCCATTTTTATAATGATATGTCATGTCCAAGTAACTCTGAGGCAGAAACACAAACTGGGCAAGTCTGATTTAATTGCCGTTTTAGAAGAAAATTATCAGCAGATTGGTTGCTCCAAACACCACTAGTAAAACAAGACAATACTCTTTGTGCAATTTTCTTTTTCTCATACTGATTTTTTTTCTGCTAGGAAAATCTAGCACAGCAATGCTTAATGAAGTGTGTCCTGTCAGTGAGACCTGCTTATTTAACGGAATCAACTCTCCTTCTGTCTTGGTTTGAATTGCAGGTGTCTGCTAAGGAAGGCAGGAGCCTCTCTTGAAATGGAGAATGTAAACTCCCACCTTCCAAATTATTATAATTTTGAAATTAAGGAGCTCTCAAGCAAAGATATGGGAATAGGAATAGCAGGTTTTTTACTAGGAAAATTAAAATAAAAATACAGTAATACAAAACAACAAAACACTGACAGAGTCAGAATACAACCTGCCACCCTGTCAGTCAGGGTGTTGGTAGCAGTCCCATTAAATGGTGGCTGCAGTCCTCCTGGATGACAGATGTCTTTCTGTTGAAGCAGTGCTCCTGGAGAAAGGTGCAGTTTTCCTCCGAAGGTTCTGTGGTGATGATGATGGCCCTGGTCTTCCTCTGAGAATCCAGTGGAAAAAGGCTGATTTGATGTTCCAAATCTCAGATTTTATCTAGGTAGGAAATGCTTGGCTCCTCCCCTGGCTGGAGCATCTCCCAGTGGGATGATGTAATTTTATCACTCACACAGTGGGACTCAATGGCCCATAAACAGAAGAGATCTTCCTGGACAAAGGGTGGGTTGTGGAAGAGACAAAGAACACTGCCCCACCTGGTTTTAACAGCTGACCCATTAATAAAGGATATTCCCCCCCAGAGTTATGAGGGATGGGTCATGAAAGAGATAAGGAACACTGGTTTCAACAGATAGTGATAGAATACGTACTTCTGGTTACCTCTTGCATTGCAACCCAAGACACCTTCCCAGGCACATGCACTCCCTTAGAAATTTTTTGACAAAATCATAGAACCATGGAATGAATTGGGTTGGAAGGAACAGTAAATGTCACCTAGTTCCAGCCCCCTTGCCATGGGCAGGGTCACCTCCCTTTAGAGCAGGTTGCTCAGAGCTCCAACCAGTCCTCCCTGGGCAACCTGTTCCAGTGCCTCAGAAAGCTCACAGAACCTGCCTTATTTCAGTTTAAAGTTATTATTCCTTGTCCTATCACCACGAGCCCTTGTCAAAAGTTTTCTTGTAGGTCCTGTTAGGTATTGCATACCATCCTGTTTGAGGAGGACAAATGCAGTATATTAGGTTATCAGGATTTTGGGGATTTAAAGAGTTTTTCAACAAGTAGATATCATTTGTCTCCTCACACTTGATCATGTCATAGCTCCCTAAAAGTTAGGCAATCAAATAGATAGATTAATTTGCCATAGTATTGGTAGGGCTGGGGGTGGCAACTGGGAGATCAGGTGACTTAATGCTTGGACTTAATTCTTCAGTGTTGGCTACTAGGGGGTCTGTGGAGATCCGATGCTTCAGACCCAGAAAGCCGCCAACCTTTCCAGAGAGAGAGTCCCACAAGGGACTGCCTTCTAGGGGGGTCTTCTGGCAGGTCTCCTAGCCGCCCGATACACCTCACCAAGCAGTGGCCTGTGGCCACAAGTGATCAGCTCTGATCAGTGATTTCAGCTCAGCGATTCCAGCTCTGCTTGCGAGGCCATCCCAAGCCAACTCAGGGACAGAGAGATGGGAAGCGTCATGGCAAATTCCACAGAGATTTCTTTATTATCCAGCAGCTCTGTGAAGGGAGCCAGGGACAACAGCTCCCTCGAGATCTGGGGCAAACTGGGGTTTTTATGGGGGAAAGCAAGGGTGATACCAAGGGGGAAAGACCAATGGATTACAAAGGATTAACATGAGTACTAGGGCATGGTGGGATCACTGAAGCCTTTGGGGATAGCTCACCATGGTAAGAAAACATGTGCCAGCCTAAGGAGCATCCTTCCAGGAGGGTTGAGATAAGCTAATCACAGCCCATTCGAGACACATTCCATTCAAGGCAAGGCCGTGGGCAGGCCCATGGGCCTCCACACTGCAGGTCTTAGCTGTGTGTGTCCCTGAAGTACTGGTTATTATGAGAGGTTTTGGACTGCACTGTTATCTTATTTTTCCTGTTATTTTCTAAGGCAAAGCCTCAGAAAGTTTAAACAGGTGGTGGACTAGTTTTCTTTATATTGTTAACATAGTATAAAGTGAACATACATTTAGTTTACTAAACACTAGTCTTCTGGAAGCACAATGGAAAAGTTTGTGAAAATATCTGATTTTTACAGCTTGAGACCAGGGGAGGCTGAAAGACAGAGACATAAGTGAAGTGCACTCCAGCACAGCGTGGTGAGACAAGGCTTGGATAATCACTCACAGCTGAACTTTAGACCTGTCTGCAGACTCAGGAGGTCTTCCAAACCTGTGCCAGAATTCTGTTATATTACTATATCCACAGATTCTCTTTTTACTAGTGAACATTGATGCCAGTGTGTAGAAAACAAACTGAGAGTTTTTCTAAAATGACATCACCACTGCACCAGAGACTACCAGCAATAAAGGATGCAGCTTTGTTCAGTTTGTTCCCAGCCATTTCGATGTTTTGCTGCTCCATCTACATAAAGCTAGGTGTGTTCAGCAAGCTCCTTCCTTCATTTGGTGTAAGTGATGTCACTTTTTAGAAGCCAATCTCTTGCTATGAAACCTTTCTAGTGCATGAGCTGGCGGCTGTTGCCCATTGCAAGTCAGAAAGTAACATAAAACGTGCTTAACACTGAACAAAAAGTAAAAGTGTCCCGATTTGCAGAGCTGACTAGCCTGACAAGATTTTGTGGTGCTGTAGGAGTACTTTGTGACACAGTTGATACGTTATAAATACCAAATTTTGTAACTGGTCTGATATTGGTTTTATGTTGTCCTGGGGTTTTTTTTACTTTTTGATGGATAGAATATGATTACACCAAGAGAGCCCTAGTGCACCTCCCCTCCTAACCACTGCTATCGTTTGTGCCATATTTATTACTGAATGGTTAGTAATTAACTATAGTATTTCTTTTAGGGGTGTGAGTAATGTGTGGCTTTTACTCTGCTAGAATGGCTCCACTTCCAAAAATGCATGTACCAGGTGGGTGACACCTTCAGAGGACCTGTCAATTTACCTGAACTGCTCTAACTGCCATGACATATTAAACACAATCTGAGGTTTCAAGCCATGAGTGCCATCTGTTCTGTGTCAGATCTATTTTTTTAAATCAGGAAGATCTGCTTGTTTTTCACCCCATCACCTGCTGCGTTTACCTCACTTTTATTTTATGCTCTCTTCAAGGACTGTGAAGAGCAGTTTGGAATAGAAAAGGGAGGCTGAATCCTGCTTTGCCATCATATTGAGCAGCAACAGGAAAAAAATTAATCCGGTTATGGTGGGATGACACAGCTAAGGCAACTTGTGCAGTGCAGCAAGGTGTGTGGGCTACAATAGCTAGTGTTACTTCTTTCCTTCTCCTTCACTGCTTTATGGAATCAAGACAGAGAAAATTAACAACATTCAATAGGAGGGTTTCTTACAGTGGTTTCCCCTGACAGAAGTCTCTTCTGGCCTCGACAAGGGGATTGTCAACAGCAGACTGAAGAGCCTCATCACTGCTGGGCAGCCTGGATAGACTGCTGTAGTCACATGTCCATCACACCACGGGACTGGAGGCACTGCTGGCAGTCCCTAGTCCAATGCCACACTCAGAGCAGGGTCACTTTGAACAGCTTTTCATGTGCTATCAGGAGTTTCCTGTACTTTGGGTCCAATTGCTTCTGTCACTGGATATCACTGAGAAAAGTCAAGTTTTCGTCACTCTTTAAATACATAGGGATAATATCCCCCATTGGCATTCTACAGGATAAACAGTCCTATTTCTTTCCCTTTTGCTTTGTGTGAGAGATGCCCTGGTCCATTCATCATCCCTGTGGCCCTTTTCTATATTCCTGCAGTCTGTACTGTCTCTTGCATTGATATGCCCAGGAGTGGACTTAGCACTCCAGGCATGTCACACTGGTGACAGGACTGTGAAGCTGGTGCATTGTCAGTGATGGATCTCACTCACCTCTGAGTCCAGGGAGCTTGCCAGGGAATTCTGCTCTGTGGTATGAAAATCATATGCATTATTCTTGTTGAAGAGTTAGATATCAAATAAATTCACAACACTTCTGCATTGTTATGTTAATTTTATTTATATTTGTATTTTACTGTATTTCACAATCCATTATGATTGGTTTGGAAAGTAAACTTCCCTTTTCTTTTAATGACTACAAGAGTTAATGTTGGTCTCACTTCCCTTACACTTGAACAATTATTTAATAACAAACAGAACTAAAAGAGTCTGAGACAAATGTGACATCATTAAAAAAAATTAACACACCAAACAGAGCTGATGTATGGAGGAAGAAAAGGAATCAACCACTTATTTCTTAGAAAGATGCATTCCCCTTAAAAATTACCAAAATTAAAAAAAAATGTATTTTATAGGAAAGAGCAGGGAGTGTACACGTGCATATGCTGATGCTTCCACATCCATATCCCCAAGCACACACACACACATATATGTCTATGTATAGATATGCATACATGCACATACACAGACACACATGTATTAGACTGGACAAGTAATATATTTTTTCCCTGGGAGAAAATTATTATAACTTTTAATTATATTAGTTGCATCTGTCTTTTAAATTTATTAAAACATAGAACAGAAACTACTTTAAGAGCTCTAACATATTCAGCTAAACCTTAGAAATCACTGCTTATTTAGCATAAAACACATTGAAAAAATCAGCTTTGATAACTTTTTATTTAAATGTACACCATCATCAGGTTCTTAGTGCTGATTTGGCTTGCTTGGCCTTTGGAATGGTCACCATAATTATTAAAAATGTATTTTATTAAAAATTTCTTCGAATTTATATGAAAAAATGGCTAAATACTAACCACTTATCTATAGTGGGTGCCCAGTGTTATCCCCTTTCTAAAGCCCATAGAGCATACTTTACTACAGAAATCATATTTTTATTTTCCATGCAGTGACTTCTGTTTTGCTGCTCTTCCAGGTACCTCCTGCTCTCTTGCTTTTGGTCTTCTGAAGAGATGATAAACAGCCAGCGCTTGATGATCTCTCTTCAGAGGGCATAGGTCAGAGATAGCCCTTCTGCAGTCACAGAGCGAGGCAAGACAGCCACTTTTTGTAACAGCACTGTCCTTGGCGAATCTAAATGCATACTGAAAGGCTGGCGCTGAGACCTCCCACCCAGAAAATAAGAAACCTGCAGAGAAGGTAGAAAGTGACAGGAAGAAGCAGCTTTTTGTGAGAGGGCTCCAAAATGTGTAATTTATTTAACCCAAAGGTGCTCAAAGATCCTTTTAGTCTGTTGTTTATAGTAGAGACCTGACAAGAGTAGCTTCCCAATTACAGAGAGTATCACCCTCTGTATCCTCTTCACAGATTAGGAATTTGTCATCACCCAGGACAATGTTCACCTATTAAGTTTCTGCACATCTTGAGTTGTTGACTGCAGGTCCCCGTAGAGTTACAGTTATCTGTTATCTGTTTTCCTCCTCTTTCCCTGCCTTGTTCTTAATGAATAAATTCATAAGGAGAATCAAATAACTTGCCTGATATAACTTTTGCTGCTTTACAACCTGAGTTCTTGGAGAAAACTGCTAAGTTTCATAAGTCCTCAGCTTCTCTCAAATCTGACAGAAATCACCAATGTCACTGTTGTGGATCAGTAGAAAACCCCACCCTTCAAAAGACCTTGGGACTCCATTTTTTTATAAAACTTTAGGGAGATTATGTTCAGATTTGTGTTATATTACAGTTGTCACTAATCTATGTTCACACAAAACAGAAGTTCATTACAAAATCTCTTATTACAGAGACAATAAATGAAAGCTCTTAAGTCTTCAACCACTGAAGTCAAGTTTGGTGTCATAGGAACCTTTCACAACCATTCATTACTTCAGAGTAATGCTGAGTTTCAGTCAGTTGAAATGATTCCTCTATAAAGGCATTATAAAGTGCCTTGAAGCTTAACACAGCAGCATATTTAGAGGTAAATATCAGGGAAAAAAAAGTTAGGTAAGAAAAACAAAATCTGACTGAAGAACTAGAAAAGTGACTAAAAAACCACAACAAAAAAAAAAAATCAAAACAATGCTTCTTTTCTCCCTCTCCTCCCCCCACCTTTCCCAATCTCAGAACAATATGGAATGCTGGCATTACTAGGAACATACATAATAATATCAAGTACAAAAAACATTAACAAGCAAAACACGATTCTGTCTGTTTGTGGTTCTGAGAAAATTACTAATGAACCTGGAATACTTGATCACAAGATTCAAGAGGAATCTGCCTTTCTCTCTGTATGGAAAGGGGTAAAATGATATTTCTATGTAGTGATGCCACATTCCAAACATTCATATTTGCTTATCAGCTATCACAGAGTGGAAGAGGAGAAATGGCCCGTGGTGTGCAATGGCCAGGTGGCTGAATAGCTGTGCTGCAGAAGCAAGAGTACCTGTTGGGAGATACTCAGCAGAAGGCCACACCTTATCATGTGGAGGAAAGAAAACTCCATGTTCTTCCTAGCAGAATCAGCAACCAAAACAAGTACACATTTCTCTCCTTTGAGCTGGTTCATCTCCTGTGTAACAACAGGCTTTTACCCTTACAGGGATTTTGGCCAGGTCAAGCACAAATCCTCTAGGGTTCAACTCTGCACTTCACTCTTTCGCCTTTTTCAGTGTGACATACTAGAAAATGAAACACATGGGTTTGTGGGAAAAAACCCAGCAATTTAAAAGAAAACACTAAACTGATAACTTCTACATTCACAAAATTTATACATTTACAAAGAGGTAACTGAGAAAAAATTCTGCCTAATCTTCAGACTGAGCCGCAGTGAATAGTCTCAAAGCAGCATATGGTAAGTGGTGTAATAAAATGAAGACTAAATTATGCATAAAACTCCATGTTTTTCAATTTGTGTGGTGATTTTCATCTTTATGCACTAAATTCCACACCTTTGCATCTTTATGTTAATCTTTCAAATACAGTGCTGTCCAGACTGAGAACACCACGTGGCAACTGTCCACGGTGGGAGTGGAATTCAAGTGCACTGCATCAGCTACAGCTCCATCTCAAAGAGTGCCACAGCCCAGGCACTTCGGAGGAATTCAAGAAACCCTTTATAAGGAATTGAAATTGTAATTCCAGGTAGTTGCCTGCTACGTGAACGACCCAAAAGAAGTTATATTTTTCATCTTCTTTAAAATGAGGCAAGCTCAGAATTAGCTGTGGCAATGAATTCCAGAAGCCAGTTATATCCTGTAGAAGTGCCAGCAGAGCAGAAATCATCTCCGTGCGCATTCCAATCCCCAAAGAATTAACCTGATTGCAAAGACTACCAAAGGAGGTAGGAACACTTAGGTCCATCCCCTTAAAAGCAAAGGATACTGTGGCTTGCGTAGTTCTAGAGATGCAGAAAAGCCCCCATCATAGGTACACCAAATGTTCACAGACAAAAGCACTTTTCCCCAGCAAGAATGCAATCACTGACATTTTACAAGCCCTGATTTAAGTAAGCAGGCAAGTAAATCAAAATGTGCTACAACACTGAGCTAGAAAATACTTGCTGCTATTCTTTAGTGTCTGCTACCTCTCTATTTCAAATGTTCCAATCACTGGATGTTCCATGAGATTTTCTTCTGTTTCTGTCTCAGAAGATGTAAAAACATACCTAAACTTCAAGGAAAAGGCAGCAACAGGGTTCAGCACTTACGCAGGAAAAAGTAACTTTTAACAATAACACAAGTGTGCAAAACTCGTTACAAGGCACAGAATACATAGATGTTTTCCACTTGATTCTCATCTATTCAGAAGTATTTCTCTTGTGATACCTCTGTTAAATATCACTTTCATTTTTGAATTTTTTTTTTTTTTCAGAAGAAAGCCTCCTCAGGGCATATTTGGCATAGAAGACTTGATTTGCTGCAATGGATCCGTCCAGACTGTTTATACATGTGTTAATTAGCTTGGATTAAGTTCTGGAAAAAAAATACTGTGTTAGCCCAGTGTAAAAAGCAAGTCACATTGCTGGGCACTGCAACAGAGACCTTCAATTAGTCCCTCCTGATCTAATCTTTTTTACTAGTCATCTTTATTGTATCTTCCTGAAAGTTACTCAAATTAGATTTATTTTCTCAGAAAGGATGAAATTTTAGGGTGATTGAGAACGATCTTTTTTCTAAGGGGATAAAAGGATAAGAAATTACATGACAGATGGGTGTACTTCATAGGGTATACTTCAGGAAAATGACTGTAGCTGTTTTTTTATGTAATACAGAGATACTGAGAACACTTGCTGTCAGTCACAGCATGAATTCAAGGAAAATACTTCAGCACTGCAGAGCTATATCTGGATCCCCGTTCATGTAGTTGAGATCAGAAACCCTCCCATTGTCATTAAATTATGAGTCACAATGAAGCACAAACTGCCTGTTCAGCTGAAGGACGTGGCTGTCTTCCCAGAAACACAAGGCTTGCTGGCATTTGGGAATGGTGGCCAAGCCTTGGGTGGCCTGGAGTGGGGTAGGAGGCATTAAAGGCTAAGTCTTCTTTGATTCCAGAACCTCTTAATAGTCTGTTGCAGTTAGGAAAGAAAGCACATACCAAGAAATAAAAGAAAAAGAAAGCAAAGTTTCAGGTTTCATTTTGAAACAACTAGTCTGGAGGTCAGCCCAGGGACCTGAATTTCAGTAAAGCTTTAGCAGCAGGGGCACTGTCTGCTATTGTTTATGGTTGAAGAGGTTCTTATCCCTGATAAAGGTGCTAGAACTGATATGATTCTTCCTTTTCTCAGTAATCCATGTTGCTCAGATGCAGTTCCTAGCAGCATATTTAGTGTTAACAACATTGACATTAGAGAGAAGCGTTTGTGACAGTTAACTGTGGTTCTCAACTTTCCTGCTTTCAGGAATTAACAAGCAGGCTCAGTCCATGAGAGCTGTCATGTTCTTGAACTCTGCAATAGGAAGGAAACTGGACTTCGCTTTTCTTCAGTGGGTAGTTTTTAGTGACACATCCTGGTTGTCATCTCTTTCTGTAAAACAAGAAGGGGAAATAAACGGCATTTGTGATAAAGTGTGCACAGGCCTCTTCACTGTTAATATTTCTGCAGCTCTGCAAATTCATGTGGTTTTATATGGCACTTGTGTTTCTGCCCCTTTCTGTCACTTTCAAGGACAATTAACATAATCGGCAAGTAAAATACAATATTTTGTCACTTTTGACAGCTTTTATAACCTAATAAATCCCCAGCCATGTCAGGTAAATGGTGCTACATCCCCCCTGCCCAAAGAAATAAATCAACTATAAATGCCAGAAGCCTTTTAATTTAATAAGAAAAAGCATTCAAATAATTCTCATGGAACCTGCAGCCAACAGGAGTCCTAGATACACCTTCTCTGCCTAGTTATTTCTGCTTACCCACAGGCTCAAATGGTACAGGAACACAAACCTTGAGGACTTGACCAGAGCTGTGGCATTCTTCTCTAGGATGGGGTTTTGAACCATTCACAGACTGCATTAGGAACTGGGGTTCGGGATCCATGTAGAACTTTATTTGATCTGATTTACAAGCACTCTGATACAAACCCTCTGGAAACTGGCTGCCCCATTCCATAAAACTCTGTATTTGTGAGGAGGTTTTCTGTAAAGGCATTATCTAAACAACAGCCATCCACATAAAACAGATCACACAGCATTCACCTTGGAAAATCGACTAAGATTTATCAAGTTATCAGAAGTCTCTGAAAAAAATCTCATAAATTGTAACAAATTATTCAAGCAAGCTAAAAGTCATTACGATCTAATGCAAACTGCTTAAGGACAATTTTGTAACTGTATCTTACTCTGTGTTTCACAGATTACTTTTCCATCTAGAATCCTACACATTCTCCTCCCTTTCCAAACCTTGAAGTAGTTTTTCTTTCTTTCATATTTATCTTGCATTACTTGTTATTTTGTTGGCATGCATGTAACAGAATGGAATGCTGTCATTTGTTATAAAGACAATGGTAATTAGTACGGGAATTTATACAGTAATAATGTGATCGCCACAGTGATATATACAGTAAGGTAAACTAGCAGTGGCTTCTCTAATTTGTTAAAGATGAAAAAGCTGACTGTTCATGGAAACATCTGTCTCTTTTTCTCCCTAAATGTTTTGTGGCGCTTTTTTGTGTTTTTTTTTCCCTTAAATATCTGTGATTAGGTTTATTTCATTAGAGCAACAAACATGAAATGCAGAACTAAATAAAATTCAGCACAGTGTTGGACAGCTTCCTACTGAAGATTAATTAGATGTTTATGCGTTTCAAGGCAGTTTTTGTCTTTGGTGGCTCCTAATTTTACACACACTCAGTATCTGCATGTTCCTAGTGTACTTCCTATAATCATGGGTGATAGATCTGTGAGGTAAAACACCACAACTTCCTTCTGCAACTGCTGCTGAACAGTGATTTTCAGTCAGACTGTATCATCTTACCCTGTTATAAAAGCAGTCCAGGGAGTAATGTGGACCCTATCAGAGCCATTGTAAACTGGGCCACTCTCCTTCAGACACAGAGGGAGGCAAACTGCAATAGCATCAGAGGTGGGAGTCTAGATATGGATCAAAGTGCCCAGAAAAAGGGCACAGTAGAAAGAGTAGGAACTTATATGACACATGCATAAGATGTAAGAGGGCTTTAAACCAGTTTGCCATGAAGCATGAATATATCATGCCATTTCTAATTTCTTTCTGGACGCAGAATTTATTTTTTATAGTAATACAATTTCTCCCCAAGCTTCTCTCTCCCTTAATTTCTGATTTTTAATTTTTTTTTTGTTATACAGTTACATTCACAGTCTTCTCCCTAGATCCTATTTCCCCACCCTGTCAGTATAACATTGCTGAAAATGGCTCTGTAACTTTCTCCCTGCAAGGCCTTCCCAACAGCTGCTTCGCTAAAGTTTTTGGAAATCTCACCGAAGTTGTAAAGTAGGAAAAATGTTTAACCTTAAATCTCTGATCCATAGAAACATTCTCCGTATTGATCTATATTGTTACTGGTAAATGAAGGACACACAAGTACAGTCACATTGTATTCTTGCACATATGTGCTTGATTTCACCCAATAATAGTGAATTAGATGTGCTTTAAAAAAAGAAAATGTCCATGATTCCTGTGATAGTGAATTGGTGCAAGCTTTGTGGGAGTGACCCACTTCTACTTGTTATTTTCTTAGAGGAATTCACAAAACAACCAGGAGACAGTTTCTCAAAGAGGTTGATATAATTTGGATGCTGGCAAAGAAAAGGTTAGCTTCACTCAAAATGCTGGTGAGGAGAGGAAGGGTCATATCCTCAGTGTCCAGTGTTGGCTGTGTGGCAGCATCAGGCATACTGTGTGCTGCTGAGCCTGATACTGAACACGCTGCTCCTACTTGTCAGACTCTGCCCCCTCTGACATGCTGACCTTCAAAAACTGACCACCCACTCTTCACAGAACTTGCTGGCATATCTTTCACTGATTCTGATGGGCACCAGAGAACTTAGCACACAGTCCCCCCTCCACTTAACTCTGCGGAACAGTCCCTCTCAAACCTCACCAAAGACCCGATCCTTACTTATTCTGCTGCGGCACAGCCTTAGGTGAGCACTGTCTTTAATAAAAAGCAGAATGTTCTTCAGTGTCTCCTGAGTCTTCTAGGGTTTGTGCATCTCTGAAATGTCAATGTTTATTTTAAATTGGGGAAGGTGTAGAAGTATGTTCTTGACTAACAATTATTGATTAAAAGCACATATTTCCCAAACATGGCAAATGACAACCAGCTATCAACTGACTCTTCTGAAAAGGCAGGAAGACTGGAAATGCTCTTTGCCTTAAGGTACTCTGATAACCAGTCCCAGCTGGATATTGAATGAAATATAAAGTATAGACAGACAAGGGAATCAGAAAATCAAACACAGAGACACAGATAGGCACACATGAGCACTTGAAAACATATTGAAAACTTTTAAAGTCCTTCTGTGCTCATTAACAGAAACTCTCCATACCAGAGCTTTTGATAGCAGATGCACTTCCTCTTGAAAATTAATTACAAGACACTCCAGAGCATTATTCTGCATTAATACATTCATATGTGTTCCTGCTTTCAATTCTGGCTTACACAGTTAACTCAAAAAAAGAGGGCAATGAAGGTTTTTCAAATCGAAAATCCAAACCAGAAGCCTAGACCCATTGTATGCGTTGAATATGTCCAAGACCAGTAACTGAGGAGAATTTAACACAGAACTCACTTATAAGGAACATAAAGAGAAAGATTTGCTATTCTTTATCAAGTCCTTGAAGTATTTACTTACTCACTGGAATTAATGCTAGCAAGCTAACAAGCCACTCTGTAAGCATCAGGAATCTGTATGTTTTGCTACTATTTGTGATTTCATGGAAGGACACATTCCTGAATGTTTTTCAGGGAATATCAACTTGATTTCATTCACAGATAAAGGGAAAAAAAGAAATATTTAAAAAGGTAATCAATATTTATAACTGAAGAATGTCTGGTCCTCTCCTCCATAATGCTCCAACATAAATTTCAGATACATTCAGCACATAAATCTACACCTAACTATTTTAATTTTTAGTCTTCATTTCACCTTTAAATGAAGCAGGAGAAGAATGGAAAAAATGCAACATAGCCAGGAGTAGCTGAGGAAATCTCTTTTTAACATGACAAATTTACCTCTGGGGAAGATATTGATTGCACCTGAGTGGATTACAAGAAGAATGAATTTCCCATAAAGAATGGTGTTCTTCTAAGAAAATTTTGTTTCTATGCTCACGCAAGTATAATATATAGCTGGCAAAACACAAGGCAAACACCCTTCAAACAAATATCACCATTTTACCAGTGTACAAAAGAAGCCAGAGGCCCCTTCTGTGCAAAAGCTGATGAAAAAGTAGATGAAAAGAAAAAACAGTATAAATACTAGTGTTCTATAAGAACACCTATAAGAAAATATCTATAAGAAAAAATAATAAATGCAATAATGACCTTCATTAAAACCAGTGTTGTTTTAGCTTAAATCTTCCTTCAGTGCCTGAGTCCCATTCTCACTCCAAACCGAAGCAAAAAGCATGGCTTGACAGCTCCTCCTGCTGTCAGTTAGGAAGCCTAAGGATAATGTGGAAACATCTTAACCCTTTGACAACCGTTTTAAACGTAGTGAGGTTCTTAAATGCATATACAAGTGTGTCAGCAAAAAAGTGGATAGAGAAACAGCATTACCTGCTGACAGGCAGGGGTACCTTGCCTGGAGGCACCCATCAGCCTGGGAGATCTGACCAAGCGGCCAAGAGCAAGGACATGCCAGCAGTGGGCACCATGCCACATCCACTTGCAAGCTTTAGGACTCCACAGGGAGCCAGCCACTCATATCTCCAAATACTGCAACCAAAAAAACCCCCCAAACCATTGCCCATTAACCACATTCTCACAGGTAAGAAACTTAGAATCTATTCAACCATGCTGTGAAGCAATGCACAGTGTTGGGCAGAAAGGCAGAAGCAGGCCTCCCAGTTTATGGACCCATGACAGTCCAATCCAACCTGATCTGAGGTTCATGACTAGAAGGCTCTGCTGAGCAACACAAGTGTCACTGGGACACATCTTTCTCCTCCCTACTCACATGGACAGAAAAGCAAGCCACAGCCACAGGGAATGTTATATGCACACAGAGAGGGCCAGTGATGCATCAATGCAGTCAGCTCACAGTCTTTTTGTAGTTCAAATAACAACTGCAGATGTAGAAGAGAAAGATTGGTTCTTCAGAGCAGGAATGGCTATGACATCTGCAGCTTTTTTGGATGTTTTCTTAACAAACCTCCTAACAGTTAACAAATAATTAACATGTGGACAAAGCTCTTTGTATCCTGATGACAAAAGAAGCTGTTTTCAATGCAATAGCATCGATCATGAGGTCTATGATCCTGTGCTGCACAAGTAATCTATATTCTACACTTTTTTTTTTTTTTTTATGGACATTTTAGTTAGAACCATGCCCTGAATATTCGTTTAGAAATTGTTCTCTCCAAAGTTAGTAAAAAAAAAAATTCCTCTACTTCTTTCATTGTCCCTCTCTCTGTATCCTGACCGAAAAAAACCCCAACAGACTGGCAATTGCTGTCCAGTGGTTATGTTGATCATTCAGGTATTTCTTTTGTTAGGTTTCACGATATCTTCTACTTAAATGAGTCTCAATTATCATGATGCACAGCATTAAATTAATCTCTCAGACAACCTCTTTGGTTTGAGGATAGTTATTCTGAAGCTAGGGACAGGCTGACAATAATCCTATTTGATTCCTCCTGAATTTGTTTGGTGATGTTTGCAGGACACAGACAATACTCCTGTCTGCAAATGTAAACCCTTATCACTGATGACAAAGGTATTCTATCAACTGACTGCAAGCAGGAACAGGATCAGGAAATGACCCTGCCAAATACACCTGTGAGTACAGGTAGACCCAGCTAGATGCAGAGAACATGCATTTGGATGATTGACTTGCCTAAAATCACCTAAAATATTTCAAGGAGATATTTTCACCTTCTGCATGCTTTTGTCTTCTGTAACAATAAAATAAAGTTGGGTTTAGTGTACCTTACCCTATTAAATGGCCTTGAAATGTGTGGCTTTTCACACTGAAATAATGCAGAGTGAATAAGCAAACACTACAACTATATTTAGCATAACATTTTGCATAACATTTATTAGGAGACACGTTAGTTCTATACTATGAACTATTTTGTTGCATGTTTTATTTTATACACTAACAGATCTAATTGAATGGCACAATAAATACCTCCTTTGTCCTTTCTTTTTTCTTTTGCAGGACTTCTAAGTTCATGTGACATGAGATTTTTTTTCCTTTGTCAATTAGAAAAAGTGGACTTGCTGTTTCTCAGTTTTCTGGATCTTGAGAGTTTAGAGAGAAAAATAACAGTCCAATCCAACACTCAATAAAACTAATAGAGTCACTCAGCAAGTAGTGTTGAAATTAAGAAAACACATACTTTTAGTTAAGCAAAGTAGTTTCTGAAATTTCTTTTTAATACCATCTTCACAATTCCCTTATGACAGCTAGACTACCGAAGGGAGCTATTAAGCTGTTAAGAGCTAAAGAAAAGTAATCATAGGCATTTTTATAACAGTCAACCAAAATCTCCCTAGGAAAAGTCCTTCTCTCTTCAGTTCAGTGCAAGCAAAGCAGCTGATGCCATAGTAATAGTCACTAAAAAAGTGTGCCAGAAATTATATATTCAGAAAATCCACCATGGCATTGCACTCTAAGGGTCTACTTTCTTTGAGCAGCAGAGTTGAGAATTCTGTTTTCCAGAAATGTTAAGTCCTAGAGTTCTCAATTTCGTTCTAATTTCCTGCAAGACATGGGAAAGACAGCATTTACCTATAACTGATTTCTTCTTTAGTTAGTGATCAATCCATTTCTTGAGAAATTCTCACCGCTTGTACAATGTAAAGAAAATCTTGTTGGATTTTAACACCATAAATGGACCAGGGACAGGAAATGCTAGGTTGTTAGGGTTTATAGGCTGATTGGTTGGTTGGGCTTTTTTTTGCATTTCTGAAAGAAAAAAACACTTGTTTGGCAGCAGTGACTGAACAAGTCTGCACAAGACTAAACATTGTATGTTCCCTGCCCAAAGCTTAAGCCATGCAGGCAGCACACACAGCACACTGGAAGGATAAACAGCCAGAGGTTATCTTTAAAGCAATGTCTTAATATTACTGTTTTCTTGCTTCTCCTAAGTGAGATAACACAGGACACCTTGAAAAGATCTGAAGTGCTGTACTTTGACAACAATGAACATCAGTATAAAAGTAAAACTGGGTAGCTATAATAGATAGTGAGGACAGGAACACAGTAACTATAATGGAATTAGTTTTCCTGTACTCTTGAGTTCAAACTGTCTTCTGCTGACTGGCAAGTAATTTGTATTTCAGACTCTACTGATTTGTGGATACCTTCATTGCTTTCATGAAGACTGTAAGCGGATATACAAAGATTATGGACTGGAAAATTGCAAATTCTAATTTTCACCATAAACATAAAAAAAGAACTAAGCAGACAAAGCAATATTTTGGAAAAAAACTCCAGTGAATTAAAAAGGAATATTTTTATTTTAAAATATATGCTTGAAAATTTTGTCTGCATAAAAATCTCTACTAATCATCCTGTTTCACTCAGCTGTGCTTCATCTGAGAGCACCTGTGTCAAAATTTTGCCATGTTTTGCTAAACCTGCTACAGCTGAGTTTTCAACTGTGAGTACTGTATGAAGCTAGTGCCAGAAGTGTTATATTTATAGTATTTCTGCTACATCGATGGTATTTCTTGCAATGAACTGCCTGATGAGCAAAGATTTTTTTGTGGTATAAACAAAGATGCAGCAAAACTGCTAATTATTTAGTGAAAAGACGTAACTTAGACCTATACCAGTAGCTAGTTTGGCCTCATGGACAGAGTGACAAGAGTTGCAGAGCTGGGGAACTGATATTTATGAGGTCTACAACGCTGGAAAAACAAAAAGCATAACAGAGAAATTCTAGTGTTCACCTGAGCACTATATGACTACAGTGCTGTTAATTGGCCCATCCTGAAACAGACAGGAGACTTGGCAGAACTAGTGTGAAAACAGAGACTTCTTGACTTGGTATCTTGACTTCCATGTTATAATGACTTTTAAGCAGCTCTGAATATCAGATGAAAATGTTTTCAGAAACCAATCATGCTATATAGTCAATGGAAGCTTTTACACTGAGAATAATGAAGCAAGAAAATCCTAATGTCCTTGTTTATCCTGCAGATGAAGTATATGCTTATGGAGGCTTCACCATTTTTATACATTCAGTTCCACTGATGGCTACCACTTCCAGCTCCAGTTGCTAACGTGGCTGATAGCCTCTGCATCTAAATGAAATCACCATTTCAAAAGTAAGCAGAACAGTGAATGTAAGCAATATTGTTCTCTACTTTTTAATTCAAATGTAATTACTAATTTCTGCTCCTATGAAAAAATGTTTATAAAAATTACTTTGAGAAAAGGCTCAGTGTTTTCATAGGATACGATATATTAAAAAATTATTGAGAAGAATAAGTGAAGCAGATTACTGTATTCTGCTGTCTATTATCCCTGACCTCAGAAAAAAATTTTTGCGACCATCAATAGTTTCCAGTTATTTAGCAATCTGTTGGAAAACGAACTGATTTGCACTGCTATCAAACTGGTATGGACGGACTGAGGTTTCCCTCCCACTGGCACCTTTAGTTTAAAGGCCTCCTCATCAGCTTGGCAAGCCTGTGGCCGAAGATGCTCTTCCCCTCCTCTGACAGATGGACCCATCAGCCCCCAGCAGGCCAGGTTCCTAAAAGCTTGCTCACTTAAGTCCTATATACTGCAGAGTGCATTGTCAGAGAAAAGGGATCACTGTAAGGAAGTAGAGGGGTTATACTTGCTGTAGCTGTGCTAATGTTTGAACAATGAATTGATGTGCTGAGGCAGCTGTATAAAGATTCTCACTAAAAAGTATATTTAGATGCTTTGTTTGAAGTTTGACAAGCTGTCACCTACAAAGGCTGAGGGTGGGATGGAGGTAATAGGCACCCCCATGCCTATGGTGTTTGGGCCACTGGAAGAGGCTCAGAACTGAATTAAGGTGAACTACAGGGAAATGGCACAAACAACGAATCTTAAAGCAAAGTACGTTTCCCCATAACCTCCCCATGGAGCCATACTTTAAAGGTCGTCTGAGAGCTCTCATGGTGCTGCCTTGTCAGTCTGTTGGTGGCAGAAAAGAAATCATACACTTCTTTTTCTCTAATGAACCAATTGGACATGAGTTTTTGACTCAGGACCCACTGTGTGGCTAGTGACCATATTGGTTTCCTCTTTTGTCTCCATATAAAACAACTCTATGGAAGGCTCAAGAATCTGTCAAATTAACCTGCTGATGGGTATGGGAAAATTACATGTAGTGTTTGAAAATATAACCCCCTCTTTGACTGCAGAAAGGACAAGTTATGCAACTCCCCGATGGGAGAGAGAACCCTGCTTGAATTATTTGCTTCCTCTGATTTTGTAACTGCTGCACTGGGTTGCAAAAGACTGATAAAATCTATTTTAAACATAGAGCATAAGTGCTACAGACTAATATTATGATTCATCTACTGCCAGCTTCCCCAGTTAATCTCCTTTCTTAAAGTTCTGTTGATAAATCAGTCATCTTCCCATTTATTAAAGCATGTGGCAGTCTGTTTATTTAATCATCTCTTGGCCCATTTTCTAATTAAGGGAGATAATGCAGGCTCATTTCCTGTCAATGATGAACCTGGCAGTCCACAGGTTGTCCTCAACTACCACATTAAAATTCAAGACTATTTGTAATGCCTGCTTTGTCTGGCAATTCTTTCTCTTCTCCTTGCTCAGCTGAAGAGAAAAATACAGGCAGGAAGTTTTTTCTGCATTTCCACACTGCTGACCCCCACCCAAGGACAGGAAGAGGGAAGCAAGTGAAACATTTATTTGGGAGATGGTGAATCCCAGCAAAGTTAGTAATCATATTATGATCCCAAGAATAATTCTGTGAAGGGAGGAATACAAAAGGAAAGCACACACCAATTGGAGCACATTCCCATCTTGCTCTGCTGCTGGACTTGAGTAACCTCCTGTACCACTCTGGCCCCAAACCTTCACGTGTCAGCTTTGTGCAGAGGTATTGATATCCACTAATTGCAGCATTAAACGATTTTTGTCCTCTCTGTATTCTAAAGCTCTTGTAACAGATTTAAGATCACCTCTTTTCCTATGTCTGAGATATTCTCGTTTGTATCTTGCTTATGATTCAGCTTCAGTATTTAATAGCTGCAGGCTAACTGAGCATCACAAGTCTGGCAGAAAAACTCTCTTTAGCAGGGCTGCCTTCTATCTCTTAGGACATATTTATATAGCATATTAAATTCTCCTATGCAGAAAAAAACCATAGATAGATTTCAGCTTATCAGTATTTGCCAAATGAAGTGTCTTTCAGTGGGCCTTGCAAACTATTGAAAACATGATGATATGTCCTGTCTTACTTCACAGACTCTCCTCCAATCAGTGTAAGTATATACAAGAACCACACCTGCAACAATTAGCTCCAATTCCTGCAGAAATGCAGGCAGACATAATTTTGCTGCACTTTCAGAACTGTTTCATAATCAACTATGCTATACACAGCCTTGCAATGTGCTTTTATGTGAAACAACTATAACATGATATGGTCCTGGGTATCCTTTCTAGAGGACACAGGGATTTGGACTACATGATATCCACATGTGCTAGCCAATACCTCAGCTGTCCTGTGATTCTGTGTAAAGAAAGAGAAAAAAGAAAACCCAGTGATTTCTAATTGGCTGAGTGACACAGTATATTCCATATTCTGACCTATGGAGAAATGTCTCTCTGATCCCTTTTAAAGTTGGCTAAACACCCACAGTGAGGATTTGAACTGCTTTCTGAATGGTCCCTTACTTTTCCTTCTCTGCTTGTACTTTTCTTATTTGTATTTGCATCCATTTCTGGGGCCTTGTTTCTGGAAACAACGATTTTAATTTAAATCTATTTCAGTCCATAAGGAAGTGTCTGGTTTTGTTAAACTGCTAATTATCTAAACATCTGTCTCACTTCATCTATCTCAGAGTGTGCTCTGGATCTAACACATTCAATACCTTCAAGAACACCTACTTAAAGACTTAAAAACCCTCAAAATTCACCTTTATATAGATAACTGTTCCCTTTCCATGCATTTAAATCACTGCTATGAGTATGAGTTACTGCTATGAGATGCTGCTACTGAGCAGTGAAAACAGACAAAATAAAATTATATTCTAAATATTTAGTACAGGAAGAAACAGAAGACAGAAACAGAAAACTTCTATTTTCAAATGCCAGGATTTTCCACTTTGTATTTTTCCATACAACATACATTGCACTTTTCTCTTTCTAAAGAGCCTACTAAGGATTTCAGAAATTCTGCAGCAGAAGGAATGTGTCTATGCAAAGAGGCAGAGTTCATCCCTTTAGAATGTTTATGTTGAACGACAGACCTTGTTCCTAAAGGAAACTCACTGTAACAAGGATGAAAAAGTCTTGGTGAAGGGAGGAGGAAAATTTCCTAGAGCTTTTGCCTAGACTGCACACTTACCAAAGGCTCTAGCTCTTTGCGGTCTATGAGGTTGAGTTCTGTCACAAAATAATAAAAATGCTTGTAACAGGTGTTGACATGGGCCTCAGCCCCCATAAGGATGATACGGTCAAAGTGATGGATGTAGACATGAACGAACACCCGAAAAAGCCGACAGAGTATCTTCTTGCAGATCTGGAGAAAGTTCTTTGGAAAGGGAACACCTGTGAATAGAGAAGGCAAGGTTGTCATAACCACGCTGCCATCCTCTCTGGTTACATTTATTTGACAGCTAGCACCAAAGATAGCCAAATACTTAAACAACTTTAATGGATCAAGACTGACAGGAACAAGTTATTTTTCTCCTGTGCATAATTTAATGAATACATCCAGTATTGTAACATTCAGAAAGGCAATTTTCACCTCAGTGCACACCAACCTATAAACCTCAATGGATTTATGTCATGCAATAACTGCTCCTCAAAGTGATACAGCAGAGCACTTCTTAGATGTAACACAGTCTTCCTGCTCAAATTACTCAACAGTGGCATTTGACAGCATCAAATTTAATAACAAATTTGAAATAACTGACAGAAGGATCCCTTTGCTTTCAACTTCCTCCCAGTTACATGTACCAATCTGATTGCTCTTTTAATAGAAAATCTCTTGAAGAGATACAGGAATGGCTCTTTCAAAAAACTTTTAAAGTTACACTACTTTGTGGCTGGAGACTCCAAAGCAGCTGCAAAAGCACCATTTACTAATAAACTGTCAGGCATCAATAACGGGGCACAAATAATTTCTACAGAACTGCTCTCCATTAAAGACTAATGTTGCATGGAGTTATGTGCCACTAAGCTGTCCCCAAAATCTTAAAGTTTCATCTCCTTCTATGATTGTCTCTCAGACATAATGACTTTAGTCCCATGCTCAGAATTTTGCTGTAGCCGTGGAAAGGGGTTTTAACCCTTTAAGTGCAGCGGAAATAAGATGCACAGCTACCTGGTGGTCTTTCACGACAGGAAGAAATAGACAAGTTTATTCAGAAACACACTTGGTTTTATAGCTTGACTCGCAATTCCAAGAGTAGAAAAAAGGTGATTGGCTCAGAGAGAAGACACCCCATTCCCAGGGCCTGGTCACGCACCACAACAGGTGTTCTATCTTGTTATTAATTCCTTTTTATTTTGACCAAATTATCACCCTGGGAGAAACTCTCCCTAGCCTTGAGCTGGACCAGCTTATCGGCTGGGAACAGAGCTGAAAAGCTCCAGCCTGGAATATTTTTCAGGCTGTAATTTTCTTGCTTTCTCAATATGTGTCCCACACTTTGCTATTACTCTACTCCGTTGCACAGTCTCCTGATTTTTTAGTTATCTAATTCATGTTTTAGTTGGATTTGAACCACATAAATGCAGCTATTACTTCTTAAAAAAAAAAAAAAAAAAAGCCACTTCACAGCCAAGCATTTCCATAATGCCTAAAAGCCCAGTTCATGCTTTGAACAAGAAAAACATTTATTATTGGCAGAAATCAACACTTTCGCAAACTTTCTACTTTTCCTGTTAAATATTGCTCAGCACTCACAAGAGTGGTTAATTAATGGAAAAATTGCCCACTTTCACTGAGGGTGATGTGAGGACATACAGAGAGAATTTCCATACCAAAACCAGAATTTTGATTACAGATAATATAAATTACCAACTGTGGCTGTAACCAGTCTGCATCTGATCAACATAACCATGCATTTTATTTTGGAATCCCTGGCAAAGGAGGTACCAGGATATATCCACTGTGGATATGAACACTGGTGTGTCCATCAGCCTGTGAGTAGAGAAACACATCAGCCTGCAGAAGTATCCCTGAACTGCTTCTACATTTGCCATTGCTGAGTTGCAGATAAAGCTGGGAAATGTCTTGAGGTTTTTCAGCCTGTACTGTATTCACCAGATATTTCAAAACCCTTTTGAAATAATTTTTAGTGGCTTGTAGAGATGCAGTGCTGCCCTTCTTATTTCTGATGTACAAACCAAGGATCAGAAAAATAGCTGCATCTATCAAAGCACAGCTACTTTATCTTCTTAAGAAATGTTTGTTTTTTTGTTGTCAAACCCATTCATTTAAATGCCAAAGCTATTATGGAAGGTCACTAAGGATAAGGCTTGAATGCTCAAGACATGAACTCAGACATGGTTAAATTATAGAAATGACAGTATGTACAGATGTCTTGGCAATGTTTAAACTTCAACTCCACACAATTAACCAAGCACCTGGATTATAATAATTGTTGTTATTTCCAAGGGCAAATAGACATAATCTATCAAAAACATAATAGAAACCCCAAGTAGTTGCTCATTAACTAGGGAGATCACATTCACATTCCAGCCATCAGAGCATAGGTAATCAGTTATGATTACAACAGCAACTTGCCTTACATTTCTGTAAAATATACCCATACCAGAAATTTAAAAATACACCCAAAAAAAAAGTCAAGACTTAAAAAAGGGAGAAGGGGAATAACTGGCACTTTTCACTGCAAACTGGTTTGCTGAACTGAGACGTGAATTCTTGAAAGCACTGTATTTTCTAATCCAAAACAGGTATGTTTCAAAATGGAGAATAATTAGTTTCATCTTCCAAGGGCTGACACATAACTGTTACTGAAGAATGTTGCTGTAATGAAGACATTCCTACTTCTGTATTAACTGACTAAAACAATCTGAATAAACCAAGCTGAAAAATCCTTTAACTTCTCTTCATGTTCCCAGTTCACAGTTACAGACAGTAAATGCAAAAGCCACAGAGCACTGTTTCTGGTGCAAGAGAGGACTTTTATCTGACAGCTTTTTAGATGCATTATACAGTCAATTTGAGAACATGTAAACAACATATTAAAAAAGATAACTGGTATAGAACAGCCTAGGATTCATAATAAACTTGCAGTGTTTCCCTCTGCTGCTCATGAGAATCAAGATTTCAGACAAATTGTGTAGCTTCACTTGCTGTTGCAGAATGTCTCATGTTTTGTGGAGTTGTATCTGATTCATTTAAATAATAAGTGAAGCATTGCTGCTATCACAAATATATCATTCGGGTACAGCAGAATTGGTAGTAGCTCTCTGATTTCTTTCCAATTCGGGCAAAACTGATTTACAAACTAACACAGTATCCTAAAGAGTGAAAAAGCATCTCCTAGTATCACTGAAAGCAACTGATAACTGTGTAGAGAGCTACCTACACTCAGCCTTGAAGAGCCTATCAGCCTGTCTGTTTGTCCCTGGCACACAGAAGAGGCTCAAAATCTGGTCAGCCTCAAGGTACAAATGCACATATTGAGATGTCTACAGCCCTGTTTCGAACATACACTCTGCTGCTCTTTGTGCTCAAAATTAGATAAAAAAGAACAGATTTTAACCTCAATTACAATAGAATGAACTCAAAGTAATGCCATCAAAATTGAAAAAAATCAGAGCAAAATGATTCTAGATTTATATTCTGAGGTCAGAATTTGGCCTAATGTTTTGTTCCCATTGCAACTCTACAGTTATAAATAAATCAGCCACAGAACAGAGTAATTACAAGTGGCTCTTGGGACTGGAGTAACTTAGATTTAGATCATTTGGTTTGTTAAGAAACCTGTTCTGTCTCCTTCATTTCAGCCACAGCAGAGTTTGCCTTAGAATCATCAAAGTTGGAAGAGACCCACAAGATCATCCAGTCCACCCAGAACTATGACTGTAGTCCCTGCAACACTAAACCACATCACCAGCACCAGACCCAGGCACCTCTTGAACACTTCCAGGGATGGCAACTCCACCACCTACCCCAGGCAACCTATTCCAGTGCCTGACCACTTGGCAGCAAAATTTGTTTTCTAATCACTGATCTGAATCTTCCCTGTCTCAGTTTAAGGCCATTTCCTTTTGTCCTCTCACTGTAGGCACAGCAGGAGTGACCAATTCCCACCTCCAGTTAGCTGGAACTTCTCCAGTTAACCATGACTGCTGATAGATGATTGAGAGGAGTTTGGCAAGTTCTTCTGCCAGTTCCTTCACTACTATGGAGTGGATCCCATCAAGTGCCATAGAGTTGTGTTTAACTGGCAGAGCAGGTCGCTAATCACCTCAACCTGGATTATCTGGGCTTCATTCAGCTCCCTCTCCCCAGCTTCCAGCTCTGGGGGCTGCATATCCTGAGGACAACTGATCTTGATATTAAAGACTGAGACAAAAAAGGCATGAAGTACATCAGCCTTTTCCACATCCTTTGTCACTACACTACCCTCTGTATTCAACAAGTGATGGAAACTCTCCTTGGCCCTCCTTTTGCTGCCAATGTATTTATAGAAAGTTTTTCCCCTGTCCTTAAGTGGAGGCCAAATCAAGTTCTAGCTGAGCTTTGGCCCTTCTAATCTTCTCCCTCCATGGCCTCACTGCTATCCTGATAGTTCAGTGAAGTTATCTGGTCCTTCGTCCAGGGACAATAGATTTCTTTTTTCCCTAAGTTCCAGCTGATGTTCTCTGTTTAACCAGGTCAATCTTACTCCTGACAACTTGTCTTTCTACATGTGGGGACAGCCTGCTTCTGATTATTTAACAATTCCTTTCTAAAATTCATCCAGCCTTCCTGAACTCCTTTGCTCTTCAGGGCTGAGTCTCAAGAGATTCTTGTCAATCAATCTCCTAGACATGTCAAAGTGCCTTCTGGAAGACCAAGGTGAAAGTTCTGCTGGTGCCCCTCCTTACTTCACCCAGTATTGAAAACTAACATTTCATGGTCACTATGCCCAAGACAGCAACTGACCACCACATCACCCACTAGTCCTTCCCTGTTCACAGTCAACAAGTCTAGCAGGGCACCTCCTCTAGCAGGCTCATTTACCAGTTGTGTAAGGAAGTTGTCTTCCACACACTTCAGGAACCTTCTAGACTGCTCTCTCCCTTGTGTTGTATTTCCAGCAGACACTTGGCAAGTTTAAGTTGCCCACAGGTATTAGGGCTGGAGACTGAGAGACTTCTGCCAGCGCCTGAAGAATGTCTCAGTCTGTTCATCCTGGCTGGGTGGTTTAACAAACTCCTACTACCCGCCCTACTGATCTTTGCCCTGATCTTCACCCATGAGCACTCAACCTTCATCATCATCATCAATCAATACAATCAAAACACTCCCTAATGTACAGTGCCATCCCATCCGCTCTGCTGCTTTGCCCTTCCCTTCTGAAGAGTTTATAGACATCTGTTGCAGCACTTCAGTCATGGGGGTCATTCCACCAAGTTTCTGTGATGGCAAATACATCATAGCTTTTCTGCTTTACAGTGGTTTCCAGCTTCTCCTGTTTGTAATCCACAAGCATTGGTGTAGGTGTACTTCAGCTGGGCTGTCCATTGCACCCCCAAATCTGGCATGTCACCCCCAGGCTCATCTCTAGAGAGCCTGGGCTTACCCCCTTCCCCTTTCTAACCCACTTAAAAGACTGACTGTATTACTATCTGCAATGTGATACAGTAAAGAGACAGAAAGTAAACTTGTCAAACTAGACTGTTTAGTTATGGTTATTAAAAGACAAATAAAGATGTTACTGAAATGTTTAAGCTAGCTGATTCTTTCTGAAAGAAGTATTTCTACATGACTGAAATGGTAGCCTTGATTCAGTGCTGCCATAATGGAAGAAAGTAACAAAAGGATCCTTTTGGTTAAGCTGGCTTTTGAAACCCTAGAGTTCTCCAATATGTCCCAAAAATGTGCAAGCAGCTTTTAAATGTTTCAGTCATACAGCAGAAGTTCCTTCAACTCAGAATTACATATGCAATTGGGAAATAATACAGTGGGACTTAGAGAGGCATGATATTAACCAGTAGCAAGCACAGTGAATATGACTCTGTACCTGCAGCTCTCAGGAGTGTGGGCCATACATGCCATTTCTGTACTAAGGGATGATGCACCCCTGCTGAAAAGCTGCACCCATGTGCTCTGGTGACATATCACAGAATCACAGAATAGTTAGGGTTGGCTGCTCCCAACCTTTATGTTTTCAACTGGTACCTCCTTGTGTGTTAATACAAGGTCCCACAACACACCTCTCCTTGCTAGCTCCTCCACCACTTGCATCAAAAAGTTATCTTCAATAAGTTGCAGGAACTTCCTGGAGTTTATTGGAGATAAAAACTGTACTGGGCTGTATTGTCCCTCCAGCAAATACCAGGGTGTTGAAGTCCCTCAGGAGAACCAGAGCTTGTGACCACAAGGCTATTTCTAATAGCTCACAGAAAGCCTCATCAACTTCCTCCTTCTGATCATGTAGCCTACAGTGAATATCCACAAGTGCCACCTAAATTGTGCCTGTCTCTCAATTCTTGCCCATGAATTCTCAGCTGGGTAGAGCTTGATACATTCCAGTTACTGTCTCACATAAAGAGCAACTCTACCACCTTACCTCTCTGACCTGTCCTTACTAAAAAGCAGATTCCCATCATACCCATCCACAGCAATATTCCAGTCATGTGTGCAATCTCACCATGTCTCAGCAATTGCAATGAGATCATGGCCCTGCAGGCACATACATATCCAGTTCTTATTTATTTCCCATGCTGCATCCCTTTGTATGGCACTAATATCTATCTATCTATCTATCTATCTATCTATCTATCTATCTATCTATCTATCTATCTATCTACTATATATATAAAATAATGTAATTCAGCAACCACATTCCCCAGGAGGGGTGTAACAGGATTCACCGTAACCGTAAGCATCCACAATGTGTTTTGTGCTTTGATCCTCAACTCCAGCCAGTGAACATCTGTCTCTGCACTGGTTGCTATGACCTGCTCCCCAGGAGGAAGCAATGGCACAATTGTTGCCTTTTGGACTCCACTCTTTGAGTCCGTCAGTTTAAAGCCCATTGCACCAAACTGGCCAGCCTGCTGCCAAAGACTCTCTGCCCTTTTTAGCCAGAAGGATCCCATTCCCCTGTAACAAGCTAAAAATCATAAAAACACAACCCACTGCTATAAAAGCCAAAACCTTCTTGATATCACCAGGCACAAACCCCGACACTGATTTGCATGTTGTATCTGCCTCTGGCTGTCCTGATTTCTCTAGCAGGGAGGACAGATGACTCGGGTATGGGGAAGACTTGGGATGCTTTTCACCTGCCTCACCAGGGCTTTATAGTCTTTCTTGATCCCACCTATATTTTGGCTTGTGACATCATTTGTACCCACACGAAAAAGTGATGGGGGCAGTGGTCTATGATAGGTCAGGGTGTTCTCTTCGCAAAACCATGGATCCCAGTTCCTGAAGGGCAGGACACCCCCCATCACTGTCTGTAAGGCTGGCAAATGGACAACTCAGCACCTCTTAACAGAGAGTCACCCATTACAATTACGTGTTTCTTTTAACAGTAAAGTGCTGCCGGTGAGATTCTCCTTGTTGACCATGTTCATGGACATACAAAGCCTTTAAAGAACCGTATCTCTTTGTTTACCACAGCAGCATGGTAGAACAACCATGCTGCTTTCTCTAAGTGCCAATCTCCTCCTACTCCTTTGGTCTTTTTGCTTCTGTTCACTTGCTGGAGAGGCTACTTCTCACATAAAACAGGGCTCTCTGCAACCTTCAAAACTTAACTGGACCAATACATTCCGTAAGGTCTTAAGAAAGATCTTAAATCTTTCTTAAGTCATCAGAAAATAGAGAGATTTTCCTTTCTTTTTTGAAATCAGCCATATACTCATGGCTCTCTGGATCTCAACTTCATTCCTTACATTTTCTTAATTTGCTGTGAGGTGATCTGCTCCTGTGCTGGAGTGAGGATCCAGATCTAATCTATCCATCATCATACAGACATATAGCACAGTGCTAGAAAAGTGAATCATGATATTGATCTTTTGTCTTACTTCTTTGTATATTCCACCTGCATAACTGCAGCCAATGTCATGGCCTTCTTCTCATGACTCACTCTCCAAAGGCACAATTACAATTATCTGCTCAAAAAGCTCATCACAATCACATGGAAATATATTCTAAACATCTTGTGCAATGATTACCAGTAAGCTAATGGTCTGCTGGTTTAAAACCATGCAGATGTTCTAATGTCATGGTGAAGGTCCTAGTTTAAATCCTGCTGATACAAAAATTGTTTTTTGCAAAATGGAAAAAAAAAAGATGGATTAAGAGATATTAAAAGTTAAAGAAATTAAATTAGGTAGGGATAAAGGAGGGTAGCTAAAGGTCTGAGATTAATGCCACAGGCAAACAGCTTATCTCATCTGACATATAAATCTTGAATCTTCATATTCAATATACACCACAATGCCTCTGGAGTAGGTCAATTGCACAGATTAGAGAGGAAACAGAAGAAAAGTCATTATACAGCTGGTCTTTGTTGCCTGATTTTCTCTAGGCAAGAATCAGAATGCATAAGTGACAAGAAAGACAATGCTGAGGAGCCAGAGAGAACAACTGGGCCTTTTGTCTGCCACATTACCTGCAGTTCTCAACTGGCCCACACTCCTGTCTGTAACATGCAAGCAAAATGACTGCCCAGCTACTGTTGCTACTGCTGTTTCTGCTCAGGACTCTATGCCAGAAAGCTTTTAGCATGGACTTTCATCCTCTGAACTCTCTACTTTCGAGACTGATATATTCCTGCAATAAACAACTTTACAGCAACCAATAACTGCTCTTGTCTCTTTGAAGACCCAGACCCACGAAAAACTCAACACATAACCAATTTTACCTCCTGTTTTCGTGTGGTTCAAAGTCTTGCTTCACTCAAGGGTGGCTGTTAAGTCCTTTGGCAATTGTGCACAGAAATTTTGATAGACATTTGAAAATCCTTTTGCATGTCACAATCATCATTAATTCTTTTTAAAAAATACATGTGGGGGAAAAACAGATTGAGTTCTCTGCTGTCAAAAGCATTGACACTATTCTATTGCAAACACCGCTTAAAAATGTAACAACCTGGTAAAGTAAGAACTGTTTCCAACATTGCAATAACTGGCAAGAAAACAAGTTACCAGAATATAACAGTATTGAGAAGTTAGCTGAACCAAACCCTCCCAACTCTTCCTCCTCCCGTGTACCCAAAGCATAAAAATTTGCAAAATATTCCCTTTCCTGAAAAAGCATCTATCCTGAGATAAGCCAATGTGTAATGTTGACACAGTGTGTTAGTCAAGGAAGTACCTATCTCAAAGGCCAACGAAAATAACGTTCGTTTTGCTGGACTTTGTTCCTCAAATAAATAAGTAGATAGCTGCAAAATATTAGGGACTAATCTACGCTACGACGTACCTAAATCATCATGATACTGCCCTCCCTTCTGCTGTCAAATTAGAGGGAGCAGAAAAAAGTGAAACACTCTTGAGATTATTTGACTTTCTTAGCAAAATGGTGTACTACTTTCTTTTTAAATGGGAATATTTCTCCGTAACAGTGTTACTCTTCAGTAACATAAACGAACAGGCAGGTCCACTGTCAGTTCTTCAACAAAAGTATTCATGTGCTGTCCTGGAGAGAATTCTAAAGGCAACAGGTTACATATCAGAAAATTGTTGGAAGCACTGAAGCATTTGAACATCCCTAACAGCTCTCTCTGACGCTCTATTTCAGGAAATAGGTGGGCACTAAATTTTTCCATTTAATTGTCAATTTCACCACACAATCGGTCTTATAATGCAAATACTATGAAACAGTATGCAAAGCATCTGAATTAAACTGTCCCTGAAATCAGAGTGCAGAGACTTAAATTCCTGCATTGCATAAGCCAGATCCCTTGCACTTCAAGCAAATTTACAGTGGCTGTTAAGTGACTGCAGTCTTATCTTCTACCCTTTACTGATTACTTCTGCTGCTGCTGCTGCTTCAGAGGAACAGAAGACAAACTCTGCAATGACACAGAGCAGAACACTCTTGCTGCCTGTTCCAAGCAAAGGTAGTTTTCTTCCAGACAATAAACAGCCTGATAAACCCATCAGAACAACTCTGTAACTCTTCAAGGCAAAGTGAACACTGTCATAAAAAGCTGCAGAGTCATGATTATGTGTCAGTATAACTAATCTGCCACAGAACATCCACTTTCACCATAGCAACAAAATTAGGTTTGTTGGATCACTGCATTTGAGCAAGTCTGTATGGCATTAACATATAAATATATATCCTAAATTAACTGGAAAACCATTAGAACACTTCAGAAAGCAGAAACCATAGTGCAGGTGAACAAAATGCAGCTTCTTCCGGGACAGAAAATATAGCAGCCATTTGGCAGTGTAACATCTTAGGAAGGGAAAAGGAGTTTATTAACTCATTGACTGAACATACGGAAAAAGTATGTACGTTCGTACAACACTGGAGCCTGGCCAAGTTATCTATGGAAAATCATTCCTGACTGCTTCTTAATAGCCTTGTTCATACAATACTTACCATGAATTGACAATTTCTGGCAATGATGAGGTTTTGGCTTTCCATGCTGAATGTACCACAGCACAGCTTTTACTTTCCCTAACTCCTGATGTTTTCAGTAACAAACATTCTGGTTGCCCACTAATTTCACAGGGACACTGGAAGACACATGCTGTTCTAAGAACCCCCCTTCAGAAGGGCTGCAAGAGCCAGCAAAATGAAGCATTATCAGAAGCAGCAAGAAGCACAGTCTTGGTGATGCACTCGGAACCACACTTCCTGTCCACAGAACACAGATATTCAGTAGTTAACCAAAAAACACAGTCCCCACATCTGACAAAATTCAGCATGACATTAATAAGCAGCTGTAGTTGACACGTTAATGTCACAAAAGAAAAATTTGTTCTTAAGATGGTTACTGTGCTAAATTCATTTTCACTGAGCCATTAGAAAAAATAGTTAGGCAACTTAACTCCTCACACCATAGCTCTTATGTTCTCTAATGCAAGGTGTTTTCTGACCCTTTGTGCTGACTTAGGAAGTTTGTATGTATATGAGAATATCCTCAGTGCATATCAAGAGATGATTAATAAAAGGAGAGTAATTTCAAATTATTCTGGAAAAGGAACCAGAGTATGCAGGACTTTACACTCAGAGATGATAGCACTTTCCAAGAAATTTCAGGTTATATCAGCAGGCAAACACAAGTGCACACTCACACACACACAGAAATTCACACACAGACATGCAGGGAAGCCTGAGGAAAAGCTGTCATTGACTGACAGCATAATTCCAAACCAGGAAAAAAAACATATAAAAAAAATTTAAATATTTTGACTGCATATGCGTTTACTGTTAAAGTATAGGCCAAAGATACTTGGATTTAAAAGGCACTCAAAACCTACTATTGTGCAAAAGGAGCTACTATCATTTAAACAGATTATTCCACTATGTCAATAATAGATAAGACTTGACTCTTCAGATGGCATGGGGTCCATCTGGTACCTGGAAATCAGAGAAAGCTTAGCCACTAATTTAATTAATAATGACTCTGGAAAATCAATAAGCAAAAGTATCTTACCTCTTTCAAAGAACAAAACCTAAGCAGAATAATAATATACTAATGTCATTAGCAAAGGACAGTTATAGAAAAGATTTCAAAAGATTCAATAACTTGACCTACACCAATGCCTTTTGTAAGATATATTCAGGGCTAAGTAAAATTTTGAAGAAAAATAAGTAAAAAAATACCAAATGCACAACTGGATCAAAAGTTTTGGAAGAGAACAAATAAAAGTGTTATTTTAAATAACCCTTATTATAAAAAATAACAAGGGTTATTTTAGCCAAAAATAAGTTGATTTTCTCTATCATCAAATTCACCTGAAAAAGGGAGGTACCCTGATTTCACTGGAGTAAATTTTTTCTCTTCTATCGATTAATTACAGGGTTAATAGAAACTGAGTCCTTCTCTAAGTTGGCATCCACCATCAAACTCTAAAGTAAAGCAACAGTAAGAAAGTTAATTATTCCATTCCCTGCAGAAACACCTCATTAACATGAATGCTTAGATTTTTCTTGGATGATCAATTTCAGGGGCCTCTGAAGCTGGAGTGCAATCTACTTCAGCATTCTCTGGATTCTTGCTCTTTATTGTTTTTGCTCACCCTTTCATAACACCTCGGCCTGCTTGACTTTCTTTTACAGGCATTCATTTGGCAGTTTAGCCATTTTCTATTATTTCAACTTAGTGCTCAGGTGTATTGCATCACGAAGAATAATTTGGTGCCCTCGGTTTGGAACTTTCATAAACATCTCCTCCCACTTTCAAGATCACAGAAAACTCTTAAAACTTTCCTACTGCCCTTTACTTTATTCCTTCAGGCCATAAAGTTTCACCACACTCCTTGGAGTTAATTTTGTATATGGCTTTAGATTGAGATTGTCCATTGCCTTAAATCAGGTGCTGCCTCATACATTCCCAGCATCCACTGTAAAGCTTATCCAAAGAACCTCGTGTTTCTGTCATTCACACAGTCACGTGATCAAATCATTAATAATTTCTGAAAATTTAAAAGCTACTCCAAGCTTCTCCTTTGAGACTACCAACATTAAAAGTAAACATTAAGAGAGTTTCATGCTTCTGCTTAAAAAAAAAAAAAAAGAAGAAAAATCTAATTCAAAATGCTGTTGATGTTAAAAAGCAAGTGAAATAGAAATTGGAAGGTTTGTGGCTATCTCACTTGGAACAACCATGCTAGAAAAAAAAACCACTGTGTGGAGTTCAAATGTGGTATGCAGATGATAACTTTAATAGGTATCTTAAAGTACCATTAGGTAATTTTACAGCTTGTCCCTGGCCAACAAGGGGAAATGGACCATTAAAGATGCAGTACTAAGAAAGAACCATCTGCCAAAGCTTGCAGAGGCTGGCTGGTTGAATTAGTGGCTAGAGTCTGCAGCTGAGAGGCCTCACACTCATGTCCTTTTTCTATCCTGGTCAACAGGAATTAACAATAGGAAGTTTAAAAAAGAAAGCAGTGTCCATTTCACTCTGCAAAGAGTATTAGAAGTTCCCCCAGGAAGACAAACTACTTGCTTTTTTGGGATCATATTCTGACAAACAGATTGTTAGTCAAAATTTTAGTCACTGGGAAAAAGAATTGGTGGTGGAAGATAACAGCTTTGAATTCCTATCTGGCTGAATAAATCTAGACCAGATGAATATATGCATTATAGAGGAGAATGCTGCGAACATACAGAAGCCAAAAAGGGAGAAAATATAAACAAGAGAAAGATCTAATTTGTTCTATTCTAGAAGAAAATATTATGAAGAAAAAGAAAAGCAAAAATAATCTGAAACTAGTAAGCTTGATCTTCAATATTCTAGTTTTTGTAGTCAGCCATACTACAATGAAGGCAATTTTCAGTTTTAAATAATTTAAAATTTATCTGTGATTTGATTAATAATATGTATTTCTATCCTATCTTTTTCTCTGCCTACAGGACACATTATGCAAATGTATTTTTTGAGCAAGTAATTGTGTATAAGTAGCTATACTCTGAACAGGTTTTACAGAAATGGATTTTGCTTGCCACACCTTCTGTTATCATTCCCCACAGCCACCTGACTGCGTCTCCCAGCAGCTGTCAGCTATACTGCCTCAAGGGGTTTTAGAAGAAGGGGGATGACATCTACCAGATACAGCAGAAAACATTTTGGCAGGTCAGACTGAGGCTAGTTTGCCATCTAGGATTATACCACAGAATGCCATTTAAAATGTAGTTACATGCACATCAGAAATTGTAACACTTGTTCTAAGTGACAATATTGTAAACATTGATGAAATGGTTAGAGGACTGCAACGAAGGGATGCAGGCTTTTTAGGAAGCAGGGTCAGGCACGGTGATGTGAGGAATAACTTACTGCATGAGAGCATTTGAAATGCAAACAGCTCTGCCTTGGGACAGGACAGGAGTCGGTGAAGAGCTTCTGCATCAAAGTTAGTGGGCAGAACAACACGGGCACTGTTATGGTGGGAACATGTATGGTTTGCCCACTCAGCAGAATGTCGGTAATGCCTTCAGCAAACAACTGAAGGTTTAAGAGTCAGCCTCTGGTCCTCAAGAGGAGCCTCAACACCCTTAAGATCTACTGGAAGGACAGTGCAGCAGGACTCAAGTAATTCAGGATACTTCTTGAGTGCATTGCAACCTCCTGGAACACACAGTGGAGGAGCCAAGAAGGAAAGGTGCTCAGCCAAGTCTGATACTTAAAAAGACGGAAGAACTGTTGGGAAACACGGAAGTTAGAGGCTGCCTTGGCTGCAGTGACTATAAAGTGGTGGAGGGCAGATCCTGAAAGGTGATAGGAAGGCAAAAATCAAGACTGCAGCCTTGGATTATACAAAAAGCCATTACCCTCTCTTTGGGAGTCTGCTTGGAAGAACGTCATGGGATAAAATCCTGTGGAGAAGAAGGTTCCAGTAGGGCTGGCTGATTTGAAAGGATTACCTCCTGGAGCTCAAAAAAAGTCTGTCCAGACAAGTATGAAATCAAGCAAGATAATCTAGGAGGCCCGCATGGATATGCAATGAGTATATTGCTCCTAACAGGAGCTGAATCTTGGAAGGTATGTGAAAAGCATCAAACTGCAAAATAAAGAACAAAGGAAAATACGGGTCTGCTGCTTAATGGAGCATGAGAATTGGTCACAGATGACACAGAAAAGCCAGAGCCTTCCTAGGCTCAGTCTTTACTAATAAGACTGGCCTTTAGAAATCCAAGGCATCTAAGAAAGGGAAAGTATGGAAAAAAGAATAATTACCCTGAGTAGAGGAGAACTGACTTTGGGGAAAGTTAAGCATATTTGACATGCATAAATCCATGGGGCCTGAAGAGATGCACCCAAAAGTGCTGAGGGAACTGTTACTGCGAGGCCACTCTTGATTCCCTTTGAAAGGTGGTTGAGGGATGTTCCTAGAAACAGGGAGAAAGCAAAGACCACTTCTATCTTCAAGAAGGGTGAATTGGAAATATGGGGAACTCCAGAACACAGAGTCTCACGTCAGTCTCTGGGAAGCTGTTGGGAGAAAATCTTCCTGAAACACATTTTTAAATACATGAGAGGCAAGAAGTTTATTGAAAGCAGTGAGCATGTATTTATGGGGGGAAAACACATTTGTCCAACCTGATGACTTCTACAATGACGTCACTAGCTAGGCAGATAAAATGGGGAGATCAGCTGATGTTGTTTGTTTGATTCCACTCTATCTCTGCCATCACAGACAAGCTGACAAAGGGAGGGTTAGAAAAGTGGACAATGACATGGATTGAAAACAGCTGAGCTGCTGGGCCCAAAGAGTTAATACCAGTGGCTTGAAATCCAGTTGGAGGCAAGTCAGTACCTGTGTATCTCAAGGCTCAATACTGGGGCCAATACTGTTTAACCTTTTCACTGATCACCTGGGATACTGGGTCAGAGTACACTCTCAGGAAGTTTGCAGATGACACAAAGCTGGGAGGAGTGACTGATAGGGTGCAGTGCTCTTCAGAAGGACCTAAACAGGTTGGAAAAATAGGCAGAGAGAAATCTCATTAAGTTCAGCATGGGTAAATGTGCAGTATTGCTCCTGGGCAGGAACAGCTGAGGCACCAGTAGATTCTGGCAGCTGAGTAGCTGGAAAGTAGATTTGCTAAGGAGGGCATTTGGGTTCTGGCAGACCAAGCTGACCATAGGTGAACATTACGCCCTCAGGGTGAAAAAGGCCAATAGCATCCTCGGCTGCATTAGGAAGAGCACTAGCAGCAGGTCAAAGAAGGTGATCCTTCCCTCTACTCAGCCCTGGTGAGGCTGCACCTCAGTGCTTGGTCCAGTTCTGGGCTCCTCAGTAGAAGAAAGGCATGGATTTAACTGAACAGTGTAAAGTGCGGACCCCAGAGATAATGGATGAAGAATTAGAACAACTCTCATATGTAGAAAGGCTCAGAGGTAGGACTCTTCACTTTGGAAATAGAACACTCAAGTAATCTTATCTTTGTGCATGAGTACCTGATGAGAGAGAATGAAGATGAGGGGGCAGATTCTTCTCCATAGTCCAGCCAGCAGGACAAGAGGCAACCAGCATAACTTAGGATATGAAATATCACCTGACCACAACAAAACAATTTTTTTCTCTGAAGGTGGTCAAGAAGTAGAACAGGTTGCCCAGAAAGGTTGTGGAATCTCCATCCATGGACTGAACAACCGGCTCTACACAGCCCTGCTTTGAGCAGGGAGGTTGGACCAGATGATCTCAAGAGTTCTTTTCCCGCCCAAATTATTCTGTGACTCTCTAATTTTGTTCACTACAGCCCGAAATGTGAGGATCAGTGTCAGAGTGCACACTGCCTTACCACACTGCACTCATAGCCTTTAAGGAGCACCTTCACAGCAGAGCTGCTAGGGTGTGATTTAAACATGATCACCTTAGGAGGTGAGGAGACCCGTTCCCATCAACCAACCTGTTGATTTGTACTGTACAGCTCCCATCTGGACTTGTAAAGCTATAGGAGTACTTTGACAGTGTAACTTAGGTACCAGACCTAGACCAAATGCTACTTATTACAGGTATCTTGACAGGTTCACAGAGCAATTCTGTCCCCAACAGCAAGAGTGGAATGGACACACACTTGCACTTCCATTCAACAGTACAGCCTAGAGACTGGAAATAGATTTATGGATGCAGAGGGCTTAGGTACATGCTCAACCAGGTATCTTGGTGAAGGCAGAATATGTCTTTGATACCGCATAGTTTGTTTTCTCATTGCTGAAAGAGTGAAAGCTAGTTATAACTGGAAACATTTGTGAATATCTATCTTGTAGTCTGGGGCCAGAAATCTAGCCAGTGACAGTTTATATTATTACAGCATGTAACATGCAATAAGACTGAAAAGCACTCGTTTAGTTCAAAATGTAGTATTCCAGAAGTCAAACTATTAAAAGAAATGGGGACTCTCAACTCTCTAAAGGAACATTATTTTAATAAGACCTTTAAATCCATTTGTTGCCTCCACAGCTATATATCCCCATGATGCTGAAAGGAGCTACAGTTCATTAGCTGTTGCTATTTCCAGTGAGCTTTTATGGGTTTAACTGTAGGGTAAAGCAAGAGCTGAAATAGCTTTCAAAAGTGGGTGTACTTTTTCTCCATGACCTCTGCAGCTGCCTGACACAGAACTTTTTTGTCAAAGCAGAAATCCAGTTTTGTTGTCCCATGCATAAACAGGGTTTGGAGCACTGCAGTAGTACTGGTGCACGTCTAAGGATCTCACTTGTTCAAGAAATTTTCTATGACCTTTAGGACAGTTTTGCCAAGAAGCCACTTAGCCACAGTGCTAAGTGGCACTAACTGCAAGTGGTGGAAAGAACTGTTATGGGTTTTTCATCTATTTTTTGTTTTGGCCTACACACTCTGAAATACTTCCAATGACAGAAATCATTAGTTTAATGCCCCAAATTATGCCATAAAGAATCAGCCTCTTTTAGAAAGATTCTATAAAGGATTCAGGTTTTAGATTCAAAAATCTTAACTGGAAGTAAATTATATTTAGAGCCTAACTCTGTTTCCCCTACCAAGCCTGATGATAAAAAATGTCAGAAGTTGCACTACCAACAAAACAGTATCCTGATACAACAAATATAGCTTTTGTTAATTAGCCCTATAAAAACACACATACAGAAAAGCCTGCTCAAAAAATTCAAGGAATGTCCTGTTGTCACCAGCATTCACTTTGAGAATTAAAGGATTTTTACAGTTTATTTAATGAGGAACTGTTAAGACATATTGTAAGTGGAATGAAAAGAAGTTTTGTGTGCTTTCACAGCTGAGGCCTTATAATAGGAGACATGCTACGGCAAGCTTGGGCAGATGACAGGAGAGATGAACAAGGAAAACCATTTTATCTAAGACTATATATTCTACACGATAATTTTTGCATCTTGAATATACACATTGCTTGCTTAACTATCAAACTTCTCAGCTCACACCCAAGCAGTTGAATCTTCAGGAAGACGTCCTCAGTGTCCTGTCCTATCTGCGGATAGGACAAACTACACAAACTACACAAAACCAAAACTTTATCACAATGCTGGTGGCAAATGTCCACAGGAGTGAATAACCCTAGTTTTTTGAGTCAATGAACTTCAGTTGTGTTTGGGTTTCTTCTTTCTTTTCTCTTTTTCTGTAGTTGGTTTCTCAGAAGACAATTGTATTACTATATCTTTCTTATTTTTTATTCCTTTTTTTTTTTTAATTTTTAGTTTCTTGACACCTTTTGCCATGCCTTGAGACATTTACAAAGGTCTGCAATCTCTGTGCAAAAATGTATCTTGCTAGCTAACTGATAATCAACCAGCACCAGGCAAAACACAACCTGAGTACTAAATCAGCATTGCTTTTTGCTCAAAAATTGTGGGTCTGGATGGGACAGCTACTGTGACATAAAATGTTTTCAACATAGCTTGTCCAAAGACAATTTGTAAACTGCTCTTTTCTTTGTCAGGAAAATTCATGGGCAAAAATTCTCAGTGCAGCCCAAAACAGCATAAAACTGAAATGCATAAAACAGGGAGTCATCATGATGATAAGACAGTAAGATTATCATTTCTGAGACTTTCATTCTTACCAGAATCTTCCAGGCCAAAGAATATTTTGACACCTCTGAGACAATCACTATCATGTGAATTGCTGGTAACAGGGAAATAGCATCTTTCAGTTTTCTTACATACTTCTCCAATGAATATCCCCTGTTTGGCTGAATGGACCCTTGCTTTGACCTTTACAGCCTTCCTTCAGCCGCTTGCATGTTTAAAAGCCAGGGATCTGGAATCAAATGTGCAAAGAAGTATAATCTTGTAGGTTCTGAGTAAACAAACAGCTAGGCAAAATCTTTCTGTTTGATCTCCAATTTTAATCCCCCCAGGAACTGCATCAAGCATTCTCCTGGAGGGCTAGATATGCTCAGGATTGGGAGTCTTTCTAAAGCCTTTCATTGTCTTTATTCTAAAACTTTTTTAGAGTACTTCACTCAAAATTTCCATTCCCTTTACTCTAAATGCATATACAGAGCTAGGCTTTTAGGAACAGATCAGGAGTACACTTGGCATCACTGACACTACCAGGCATTTGTGACCTGTTTCTGGATCCACAATCAAACCACTGTGCAATTCAAGAAAAATAATTTTTACTTAGAATTTCCTATCTGAACAGCTATTGATACACTATGTAGACTACTTTGAGTACCTGAGATTTGGTCTTCAATTTGACAAGTGAAATAGTAATATTTACCGCCTTATAGGGCTCTTGAACAACTACATCTCACTTAAAAAAAAAAACCAAAACCAAAAAAACACCCAAGCCCTAAAAATCCAAAAGAAAGGCACACATGGTACACAATTAATTTTAAAGCATATAAATTCTAAACAGATGTATTTTTATAATGCCTAAATATTCCCTAGCATTTTTCTAAAAGATATTATGTCATCCAGCATGTGGTTTGGATATGTTTCTGCTGCTGAGTGCTATAGCCAGCTTCAAGGATTTATCTATTAGAGGACTAAGGTTTTCTGCTAATTCTGGTTAAAGTCAATGCTGTACAAATAAAAATCATTATTATTTCACTATGCTAATGTTGACAGTTTACATTTATTGGTAAACTGTTTCTCAGTTCACCTGAAGATCAGCTTTTTAAAAGAAAAGATACTTCTTTCCATGTCCAGGAGAGAGGTTAGTCTATCAAAGACATGCTATTCATTGTCCTCCCTTTTCCCCTCCAACTATTACTTGCCTTTGATTATTCCCTTCTTGATTATCTCTGATTCCTGCTGATTACTCAGCAATCATCCTTTTGTTTGTAAATAAGCCAAAGTACCACTGATTCACATTATGAGAAGAAAATACAAGTTTCCAGTGCATATTTTCAAGCATATGAAATGGCACTGCCTTCCTGAAATTCCTAGACATGATTCACTGTGAGATGGAAAGAAATAAAAAATCCCCAATGTCAGCACTGTCGGTAAAGCCTGTTTCACTCCATCCTGTTGCTGAGATCTTCTGAGCATTTCTCAGGTCTTTTCCAGTCTTTGAGTTTCCTGCAAATGTTATTTTCTGCTCAGTCATACAAAACAGTCACTGAACAGGTATCACACATACCTCCTATTCCAAGGATTCTAAGCGTGACTCAGAGGATTTTCCAAGTGAAGCAGACTTCTGGAAACATGAAACACTAGAGAGATCTGTGTTTCTAGGAAATTCCTATATCCATTTGCACATGAAGGAAGCAACTGACATGTTAAATCATCTGCTGGACAGAATCTTGAGTGAGTCTTGAAGAAAAAGGGAACAATTTAGGCCTTGGCTTTTGTGGTTTTTCTCTACTTGGAACAATTCTTTTAGGTTAAATGTGTAATTAAAAATGTGTTATGACTTGGAGTTTCACATAAACAGTGTTAGGCACCGAAAATTATTTTATATTTCCACAGTCAATAATATGCACATATAAGTTTTGTTGCACTGTAACTGAAGAATTTGTACTGTAAGGGTTGTTTATTTCTGTGACACAGAGCTTGCAACTGAGCCCAAGAATGATTATCAGTCTGCAGAGCCTTTCCTGGGGAGCCTGTCATTAATCTGAGTTACAGCGTAACAACAGCTGGCCGGCACCTCCCAGACACTGCTTAGGCAAACAGAACCTGCATTGAATATTAGGTAGGAGAAATAATGTTTATTGCTTCAATACAGCTTATGCAGACCTATCCACTTGCAGAAGGTAACAGAGAAGGCAACTATTTACGTTATTCCTTTTATTCATCAGATCTGTTTGTAGTTCAAGCACTTGTCTGTCACAGAAACATCTGTAAGACTGGCCTTCATCTTTTGGCCTTGAATGCCAAAAGGCATATATGCAGGATGCACATTTTGTTTCACTGCAAGCAGTTTCTGAAAAGTATTGGTTGATGGTTTCAGTCAAAACTGCTCAGCTTACAGTCAGTTACAGCATTAAGAAAAGAATGAAAGAGGAAAACTATTAAATTCCAGATTCTGCACAATTCCAGTCAAATAGAAAATAGATTTTCGTGGGGGTAACAGCTCTGCACAGAGGTAACTTATGGGCAGATTGGAGACTGTAGACGAAGTTCTACAGGGCTTAAAAACCATGACCTGTAAAGCTGTACACCTCCTATGAACCGCCACAACAGGATGATTGTTTAAGGAGCAAGCAAACAAGTCACACATAAAGGCCTGCACCAGCAGACTGAGAAAACACAACTCACAATTATCAGAGACTCACTTCCAGTTAACACTCACCACCTACAGACATGGCTTATATTGGTCATACTTATAGAAGTGTTTGCATTGCACTCTGAAAATGCAAGGCTTCTGCTTTGATTTTTCCGAGACACTGAAAAGGTGTACAAGAGCATTTTATGTTTTCTTGGATAGACCCATAGAAACAGGGAGGAACCTACCAAAGCTTCTATATTTTGTTTAGGTTTTCTGAAATCAGGCAGTCCCCCAGCACATAACAGGTTTCCACGCTAGAAACAGAGCACACATTTGCCCTATCAAAGCATGGAGTATAAGCTGGCCAATATCCGTTTTCGTTGCATTGTTGTAGTGTTTTCAGTTCCTTTATTTTCTACCACTCAGTGTGGATCTATGCATACTTCAAAAACTTTTCTGCTATTTACTTTCTGAATTTTCCATTAGCTAGGATGTTGCAGAAAATATGTCTTGGGAGTACTACAGTACAACCAACTAATATGAATAATTCTATGCTCAAACCCATTTTTGACAGGAAAACAAATATCCATTTGTTCATTACTGGAACATTAAATGAAGAAACATGTTCTATAGCAGTGTCACTGGTACACAGCACCAGCTGTGAATCCTGTGTGGTACTGATAGTTTGGCAGCTATGACAAAGGCACGAGCAAGCTCTTCTCTCATTGTGAACCAATGATGACTTGAACCTGCTTTCCAGAGTAATTCAGCTTTTCCTGAATGTAGCACATAAATCTGTTCTATTTTAATGTATGGCTGAGCTACTCCATCACAGTCTCGTGGAACATATATGGCAAGCCTTGGGCCTCTTTGCTAAGGACAAAGGGACAGTGAATTAGTAGAAGGTTTGTGTGTACTGTAGAAAAGATTTCTAACAAAATGAACATTGTCCTTAACAGTTCAAAGACTGAAAATGGTGCAAGACTGATGTCTGCTTTTTTCTTCTCCTCTACCCCCAAAGCAACCTTATATGTTCATGTTCAGGGTTGCATGCATTTACATTTTTTAAAAACAAAAAGGCAACTGTTGTCTTTCCTGCTTGAAGTTACCTGTTAAGGTCCCAGGCCTTAATCAGTACACTAGAAGAAATACAGCTATCTTTTTCATGATCACATCCTAGTCAAGATTTCAAGTTGTTTACCTCAAAATACTGAGTAGCTATGGAACAGAGTACTGACAATCCTCTGCATGAGGGACTACAGTGGCCCATGTACCACAAAAATAGTGAATACATGTCCTGGTTTTGGGCAAATTTGGGGGAAAACCTCCAGAAGGAGCCCCCAAACAGCAAACCCCACGACTCCTCCCCCCCCCACCCCACCGGGTTCGGGAAGAATTTCCTCGGAGAAGAGTGGGAGAAAAAAACCTGTTTATTTAACAAGCAAGACACTCCCCAGCACAGGAAAAAAAAGACAACACCAGCTGACAAAAAAACTCTTTCACCGTTCTGAAGGGATGACAAACTCAGTCTCTCTGGCGAGTGGTCGCTCAGTTATCAGTCTCTGGCGCTGGGGATGACTGCTGCAGGTGACAAAGTGTAGCCTCCCGGTGTTTCTTGGGGTTCCCAGGTCCCCGTCCGTTCAGATGGTATCCAGGAGAGGGAGGGGACGGGGTGGAAGAGAAAACAGTCCAGGGAAAAAGTTGGACTGCCTAGCTGAACTAACTAATAAGCAGAAAGCAAGGGCAAAGCGAAGGAAAGAAAAAGGCAGAAGCGAGCAAGCAGGCAAGCAAGCAGGCAAGCAAGCAGGCAAGCAAGCAAGCCGAGCTAAAACCTCTCCTAAACATAGACCATGGGGGAGGTGAGCCGGCTGATAACAAGACAAAACAAAGCTTCACTCTCAGACTCAGTCCTGGAAGCACAGGACATAATACCAAACATAATCAGGACACACGATTGGAGATAGAAACACCATAACATCACCCTAGGACATTCCACCCCTTATCTCCATATCGTGAACATACTAAACAGCATGTAAAAACTTCAGCAAGTAGAAATTTCCATCTTTCACTTATTCGGACACATTTTCTTCCATCTCACTTGCTCAGACCTTTGACACTTACATATTTCCTTCTGTCTCATGCTGCCTCACCCCACAATCAGATCTCCCTGAGGCACACATCGTGTTGTTCCATCTCTCTGCATTACCCACCATGTACAACCTGGTCCTTGAGCAAAGACAATCCCACGAATGGGTTTGTCTGTACTCGGGGCAGAATTGATCCAAACTGCCTTCCCTAACAAACCTCTGATATGTGCCACTGGGACTTTGTCTCCATCTACTATATTCAGGGACTCAGACTGGGCAGGGCCCGCTCGGTTGGTGGAACCCCGGGTGTTAACTAACCAAGTGGCCTTTGCTAAATGCTGCTCCCAGTTTTTGAATGATCCCCCACCCAATGCTCTCAAGGTGGTTTTTAACAGTCCATTGTACCTTTCCACCTTCCCTGCAGCTGGTGCATGGTAGGGGATATGGTACACCCACTCAATGCCATGTTCCCTAGCCCAAGTGTTGATAAGGCTATTCTTGAAATGAGTCCCATTGTCTGACTCAATCCTCTCAGGGGTGCCATGCCTCCAAAGGACCTGCTTCTCCAGGCCCAGGATGGTGTTACGGGCTGTAGCGTGAGACACAGGGTAGGTCTCCAACCATCCAGTGGTGGCTTCCACCATGGTCAGTACATAGCGTTTGCCCTGGCGGGTTTGAGGCAGTGTGATGTAATCAATCTGCCAGGCCTCTCCATACTTGTACTTGGACCACCGCCCCCCATACCAGAGGGGCTTCACCCGCTTGGCTTGCTTGATGGCAGCGCACGTCTCACAGTCATGGATAACTTGAGAAATACTGTCCATGGTTAGATCCACCCCTCGGTCTCGTGCCCACTTATATGTGGCATCTCTGCCCTGATGACCTGAGGCATCATGGGCCCATCGAGCCAGGAACAACTCTCCCTTGTGTTCCCAATCAAGGTCTATCTTCGACACCCCTATCTTTGCAGCCTGATCTACCTGCTGATTGTTTTTCTGCTCTTCATTAGCCCTACTTCTGGGAACATGGGCATCTACATGGCGAACCTTCACAGGTAATTTCTCTAACCGGGTAGCGATATCTTTCCACTCTTCGGCAGCCCAAATTGGTTTTCCTCTACGCTGCCAGTTAGCCTCTTTCCATCTCTCCAACCATCCCCACAGAGCATTGGCTACCATCCATGAATCGGTATAAAGGTAAAGCTTTGGCCACTTCTCTCTTTCAGCAATGTCTAAGGCCAGTTGAACCGCTTTGAGTTCAGCAAGTTGACTGGATCCACCCTCTCCTTCAGTGGCCTCTGCTACCCGTCGCGTGGGGCTCCATACGGCTGCTTTCCACCTCCGATTCATCCCCACAATGCGACAGGAACCGTCGGTGAATAGAGCATAGCGCGTTTCCTCTGCTGGCAGTTGGTTATATGGTGGAGCTTCTTCAGCCCGTGTCACTGGTTCTTGTTCCTCATCTGTGACACCAAAACTTTCACCTTCAGGCCAATTTGTAATTACTTCCAAAATCCCAGGGCGATTCAGTTTTCCAATCCGGGTGCGCTGTGTAATGAGGGCAATCCACTTGCTCCATGTAGCACTGGTGGCATGGTGGGTTGAGGGAACCTTTCCTCTGAACATCCACCCCAGCACTGGTAGTCGGGGTGCCAGAAGGAGTTGTGCTTCTGTGCCAACCACCTCTGAGGCTGCTTGGACCCCTTCGTAGGCAGCCAAGATCTCCTTCTCTGTTGGGGTGTAGTTAGCTTCAGACCCTCTGTAGCTCCGACTCCAAAATCCTAATGGTCGGCCTCGAGTCTCACCAGGCACCTTCTGCCACAGGCTCCAGGACAGACCATGGTTCCCGGCTGCAGAGTAGAGCACGTTCTTCACATCTGGTCCCGTCCTGACTGGGCCAAGGGCTACTGCATGAGCAATTTCCTGCTTTATCTGGGCAAAAGCTTGTTGCTGCTCAGGGCCCCAATGGAAATCGTTCTTCTTGCGGGTGACCAGGTAAAGAGGGCTCACGATCTGACTGTACTCAGGAATGTGCATCCTCCAAAAACCTATGGCGCCTAAGAAAGCTTGTGTCTCCTTCTTGTTGGTTGGTGGGGACATAGCTGTGATTTTGTTGATGACATCAGTAGGAATCTGACGCCGTCCATCTTGCCACTTCACTCCCAGGAACTGGATCTCCCGAGCAGGTCCCTTAACTTTACTCTTCTTGATGGCGAAGCCGGCTTCCAGGAGGATTTGGATGATTCTCTCTCCTTTCTTGAACACTTCTGCTGCTGTGTTCCCCCACACAATGATATCATCAATATATTGTAAATGTTCTGGAGCCTCACCTTTTTCTAGTGTAGTCTGGATCAGTCCATGGCAGATAGTAGGACTGTGCTTCCACCCCTGGGGCAGTCGATTCCAGGTGTACTGCACTCCCCTCCATGTGAAAGCAAACTGAGGCCTGCACTCTGCTGCCAGAGGAATGGAGAAAAATGCATTGGCGATATCGATAGTGGCGTACCACTTTGCTGCCTTGGACTCCAGCTCGTACTGCAGTTCCAGCATGTCCGGCACGGCAGCGCTCAGTGGTGGAGTCACCTCATTCAATGCACGATAGTCTACGGTCAGTCTCCATTCTCCTTCAGATTTACGTACAGGCCAGATGGGGCTGTTGAAGGGTGAGTGGGTTTTGCTGACCACCCCTTGGCTCTCCAGCTCACGGATCATTTTATGGATGGGAACCACAGCATCTCGAGTTGTTCTGTATTGTCGGCGATGCACTATGGAAGTGGCAATTGGTACCTTTTGCTCTTCTCCTTTCAGAAGTCCTACAGTACTTGGATTCTCAGACAGTCCAGACAAGGTGTTCAATTGCTGGATGCCCTCTGTCACCACAGCTGCTATCCCAAATGCCCACCTGAATCCTTTTGGATCTTTAAAATACCCCCTTCGGAGGTAATCTATGCCCAAAATGCATGGGGCCTCTGGGCCAGTCACAATAGGATGTTTTTTCCATTCATGTCCAGTCAAGCTCACATCAGCTTCCACCAAGGTAAAGTCCTGTGATCCACCTGTCACACCAGCAATAGAAACAGATTCTGCCCCCACATATCTTGATGGGACTAATGTGCATTGGGCACCAGTATCAACCAAAGCTTTATACTTTTGTGGTTCCGATGTGCCAGGCCAACGAATCCACACAGTCCAGAAGACACGATTTTCCCTCGCCTCTCCCTGGCTAGAGGCAGGGCCCCTCTAAGCCTGTTTATCCTTCTTTCCTTGGGCATATGTCTTAGAGGTTCCTTCAAGGGGATCAGATATATCATCATCATCATACTTGGCAGCTTGGCTACGGGCAACTGGAGCTGCTCTCCTTTTGGTGGAACTTCCTCTTTGGGTCTTGCCTTCCTTCAATTCACGCACCCGTTGTGCCAGAGCAGCAGTAGATTTTCCATCCCATCTCCTCATGTTTTCTCCGCAATCACGTAGGAAGAACCACAGCTCAGCTCGTGGGGTGTACCTCCTCTCCCCATCAGGGGAACGTCTGCGTTGGATACCAGGGCCTCTAATTTGTACTGCTGAGATTTGGAGAAGGTCCTCTTTAATCTCCTCCCTGAGTCTTTTATGATTCTCCTCTATCTTGTCTTCTAATTTCTGCAGACGTGTTTCCACAGCTGCAATTCTGGCATGTGTTGGGCCATGCACGGCATCTGCATATGCTCGGAGCTTCTTTGCCATATCAAGCACGGTCTCATCCCTCTCGTCCCGCTTCATTATTGCCAAAGCAGAAGCGTATTCATGGGGCCCAAGTCGTACAAGTTTTCGCCACATCACAGATGTACATGGTACCAAGTCCGGATTCCTAGTTGTTATGTCATCTGAGAAGATAATCTCTGCCACTGCCATTTCTCTCAGGCGTTGGATCCCTTGTTCTATCGTCTTCCAGTGGGTCTGCTGCATATAAAGATCATCTGCACACAGGTATCTTTGTGCTACACTGTCCAGGACCCGTGCCCAGAGGCTGTGAGGGTTAGGCCCTCTCATCATTCCTTGGTCGATGACAGGATCATGTGACAGGGATCCCAAATGCCTGGCTTCAGTGCCATCCAGAATTGTAGCCTCGCCTGCAGCATCCCAAAGACGGACCAACCAACTAATTATAGACTCATCAGGTCGTCGGGTGTAATCCTTTCTTAGGCCACGGAGGTCCTTTAGGGAAAAAGACTCAATATTGGCCTCTGATCTTTTACCAGTTGCTTTGACTCCTGGTTTTATGTCAGGAGGCGTTGAGGGTCCTTCTCCTGCATCATCATCATCATCATCCACTGGTCGATCAGTCTTGTCTGTGCACTTCCCACTTCTCGTGCTGGTAGCAACAGCCATTGGTTGAGGCTTACTGACAGGTTTAGCTGCTGGCTTAGGCTCACTGTCTGGTGTAGTTGTTGGCCTCGAGCCTGGGGTGTTGGCTGCAGCCTGAGTGACTGGGATAGTGGCTGATTTATCTGCCTGTCCCCCTTCCTCTGTCTGCTGCCCTACAGTATCTAGCAGGGTACGGTAAGCATATGCCAGGGCCCAGCTCACTGCAATGATCTTCTTCTCCTTAGAATTACCATGGCACTTCTCTTTCAGGTACTTTGCTACCTCAGCTGGGTTCTGAATTTGTTCACATGGAAAATCCCAGGATGTAGGGTCAGAAAATTCCTTTAAGATTTGGCCCATATCCTCCCATTTCCCACACCATTCAGGATTCCTCACGCCTGGCTCTACTCTGGGGTCAAGGGTCTCAGCCCCTCTAGAAATCTCAGCTCTCATTCTAGAGAAACTGCAGACTGTATAGAGAAAGCTTACTATATTAAACACCAGAAAGATGGTCTCTTTAACACTCAGGGGGAACTGAACATTCTCTAATAAGGATGTAACAAATTCAGAGGAGAAGGAGAACAAAGGCTGAAAAGCCTCATCCCCTGCTTCTCCTCTAACAAACTGAGTGCACAACCACAACCAAGAACCATACATTCCTGGAACAGATTCCAGCACCTTTATAAATCTCCTGCAGGCCATTAAAACCAAGCCCAGCCCGATGGATATTTTGGTCAATGCCCCTCTGCTACAGAAACTACGCATTAGGGACAATACCGGAGCTATTTCTGGATAAGCAAATAAACCCAGGGACCACAAAGGTATTAAGACTTCAAAAAACCCTAGGGACCAAAATCCCATGCAGGCCTCCACCCCAAAAGACATGAATTCCAACAACATAGTCAATAACTGCTCTATACCAACACAAAAGAATTTGAACCAAATTATTATTATTAGAACAGGGTTTTTTTCCCACTTTCTCGAGCCTCGAGTTGGGCGCCAATTTATTTGTCCTGGTTTTGGGCAAATTTGGGGGAAAACCTCCAGAAGGAGCCCCCAAACAGCAAACCCCACGACTCCTCCCCCCCCCACCCCACCGGGTTCGGGAAGAATTTCCTCGGAGAAGAGTGGGAGAAAAAAACCTGTTTATTTAACAAGCAAGACACTCCCCAGCACAGGAAAAAAAAGACAACACCAGCTGACAAAAAAACTCTTTCACCGTTCTGAAGGGATGACAAACTCAGTCTCTCTGGCGAGTGGTCGCTCAGTTATCAGTCTCTGGCGCTGGGGATGACTGCTGCAGGTGACAAAGTGTAGCCTCCCGGTGTTTCTTGGGGTTCCCAGGTCCCCGTCCGTTCAGATGGTATCCAGGAGAGGGAGGGGACGGGGTGGAAGAGAAAACAGTCCAGGGAAAAAGTTGGACTGCCTAGCTGAACTAACTAATAAGCAGAAAGCAAGGGCAAAGCGAAGGAAAGAAAAAGGCAGAAGCGAGCAAGCAGGCAAGCAAGCAGGCAAGCAAGCAGGCAAGCAAGCAAGCCGAGCTAAAACCTCTCCTAAACATAGACCATGGGGGAGGTGAGCCGGCTGATAACAAGACAAAACAAAGCTTCACTCTCAGACTCAGTCCTGGAAGCACAGGACATAATACCAAACATAATCAGGACACACGATTGGAGATAGAAACACCATAACATCACCCTAGGACAATACAACAACCACAGAGCTGAAGGGAAGCCACTCAGAGTCTCTGAAATAAACTCCTTTCAGAATGACCCCCATCTTTTGGTATGGCCTTAACACATGCAAACACACTCATGAAGAAAAGAAATACATAAAGATGGAGTCATGCAGACAAGGACTAATCATGTCATGTGCAGCACTACCAATGAGTGCTCAGCTGAAAACACTGACCAAACTAATATGATGAAGAAAAACCTATCCTAGCAGAAACCATACTAAACAACTTTTCTCTGGAAATTATTTTTCTTTCTGTAATCTCCTGCTGACTCTTTTTTTCTATGAGCATGTAAAGCTCCTCAAGGCAGAGAACTTCTGCAGAACTAGGTGCAGAAATATACTAATACAGTTGTATTTTAATGGTAAAAACACAAGTGACCTAATCACACTTATAAATAATCATGTTTAAAAAGTTTGGTGTTTTTCTCTGTGGCATTATCAGAATGAACACCGTACTTAAAAATGTTTCAGGTTATCTGAGTATATAATTCTTGGTTGTGTTCAAAGATAAAAGAATAATGAAATTCTTTAGGTTTGAAAAGACCCTTAAGATCAAATTGAATCGTAACTCTAACACTGCCAATTCTATCACTAAGACATGTGCCAGAGTGAATACACGACATCTACATGTCATTTTAAAATCTCCAGATGACTCAACCACTTCTCTGGGCAGCCTGTTCCAATGATTAACAGTGCTTTTCATGGAGAAAATTTTCCCAATATTCAATTAAAACTCATCCTAACACAACACGAGGCTATTTCCTTTTGTCTGGTCGCTCACTACCTAGGAACACAGGCTGACCCTTGCCTGGCTACAACCTTCTGTCAAGTGGCTGTAGAGAGCAATGCCCTTCTCAGACTCCTTTTCTCCAGACTAAACACTCCTAGCTCCCTCAGCACTCCACATAAAGCCTATGCTCCAGACTCTTCACCAGCCTTGTTGCCCTTCTCTGAAATTGCTCCAGTACCTCAATGTTCTTCTTGTAGGGAGGGGCCCAGAACCAGGCACAAGATTCAAGGTGGGCCTCACCAGTGCCAAGTACAAGGAGATGGCTGCCCTGATCCTGCTGGCCACACGAGTTTTAATACAAAGGATCACACATGGCTTTTAGCTGCACAATGTTTTTTTATCCATATATTTTCTACATACATATTTGACTTTCTTCCAAAAAATATCTATAAAAGACATGAGAACCTCATTTAAAAACAACTAATAAGTTTTCTTTCTCCTAAAGTTTCTGATTTTGTTCCATTTACCTACTCTACCTGAACTTAGAAGGCCAAAATTCTATTTGAAAGAGATTGGAGAAACTTAAAAATAGTATTGATGTTTCTGTCTGAAGCAAAGATCTTCTTTTGGATTTTGGCCTTCCAAAAGTTCCCTATGGGCCACACTAAGTGGCACTCCAGCCGTTCAATAGTGAAGTCAAATTAAGATCGTAGTTTAAACAAATTAAGACTAAATTGTTTTATATTCATGCCTCTATGACCACACTTCATTATGATGATTGTTACCATCTATCTGGTGCAGCCGATGATGCCTTGTCATACATCTCTTCCCTTGGCCAGACTGTGCATAAAACATGCCCCGAAGTAGCAGTGTTGTCCTCAGAAGATTGACTTTAAGGATGAAAATACATTTCTAAAAGTAGGAACTACCATGAATCTTCTACAATATTTCTGATCTTAAATAACAACTTCAATTTGGCAAAAAAACATAAGCAAAAAGTAGTCACTAACAAATTGATTCCTGTGAATCTTCTTTTGTTTGTGCTCCAAACAATGAATCAGCAAAGTCATTATGATATGTGAATTCTTTTCCTACACATATTCTGCCTTACAGCTTGTAACACAAAGTCTTTTTTATAAGGTTTCACATAAGGAGCTATTTCTTGTTCATCAGAGGAAGGAATTCACACACCACTGCAGAACGCAGAATACTCAGTTCACAAAAACCCACTTTCCAAGGTAAAGCATGTTCAAGGTATCACATTTCCCACACTTTTTGAGTTGGGCATAAGCTCCACCCCAGCTACTTAAACCTAGTAGACATTGGCTGTGCTGTGAAGGTGGGTAAAGAGAAGAGGTCTCAAGTTCAGTTAGGGTAGAAGTTGTGGTCATGGCGTTGCTGATTCTCTGAGAGACTAATTTAAGTAGTGTCCCACAACTTATGTAAGGACAATGTGCTGGAAAACTGAATCCCTCAAGAACAAGTGAGACAGCAGATATTGGACAGACCACCCCACTTCCCACACGGGACACCATTTCTGGCAAGTGTTTGTATTTCTTTCTTCCTCCAAAACCAGCATCAGACTGAGCAGAGATACTGAAACCTTTGCAGAGCCAGTTAACACAACCCTCTCAAGTTTTTCAATGGAGAATGAAGGAAGAAAGCCACTGAGACCTGCTTTTTAGCCTGTTAGCTAAAGTGCTTTTTAGCCCTTAATGACTACCATAATACTGAAAATACACCACACAAGGCATCAGACTCCCAGTACATATTCTCCAGGTTAGACAGCATTCCTTCATACCAGCAGTGCCAAATCCTTCTCATGGAAAAGCAGGGAATACACTAATAGATTTGCACTTACTTTCTACTGCACGTATTTTTTTCTATCATCAGAACTAGACTGAATAATGGGCTGATTCATATGAACTGGTAGTGGACCTTCATGTACCTCAAATGGTACACACAGCAACAGACCAAGGGGATACACTGAGGAAGGCACTTAGAAAGGATAACAGTGATATGGCTTGGGGACTGTCTAGACTACTCTCATGCTTCAGTCCCTATTCTTGTATAAGTAGAATACCTAAACTAATCAAGGCATTTTAGATATCAGATACAAACAGGGAATCAAATTCCTCCAAGCTATAATCAAGACAGTAATGCAATGCTAAGAAGACCAGATAGCTAGCTTCTAAACTGCATTACCCACCATCCAGATGGACTTAATTCAACTTTCATCAATCTTTTGTGATGATGCTCTTGAGGCATGCTAGGTTTGTGGGCTGATTCATCTGCCAGCTTAGGTTACTTAGAATCACCTGTTATATCCTGAACCACAGGAAAAAGGTGTGAGGAGGAGGAAGCTCAGATGTATAATCTAGTAGTAAAATATCTACCTGATATTTTCCAAGCACATCTACTTCAAGACACCAAACTCTCTAAAAGGAGAGCTGTGCTGCTGCTGTAACAGACATATAAGCACAAAATTCATCAAGTTTAATGACTGGAAAAAAGCTGTAGAACAGTCTGTGTCTTGCAGAATTTTCTTTATGTCATTGACAAAGATTAATTCAAAGCTGTTGGCAGGCACATCCATGTTGAAAAAGTGATTAAGAAAGGGCAGCAATAGGGGCAAGCAGATAAGCTTTACAAAATAAAACCCTTATATAGACCACATTCATCAGTAGTGTGACTGGTGCAAAGATGAAGCAGAAAGGATTGTCTGGACTTTACATTAGTCTTCAGGTAGTCCACTACAGCTACACGCATTCAGCACTGGGTGACTGAACTAGCAGTTAACAGCCAGCAATCTTACCCCTCCCTTTGGTCCTTGGCAAAGCTTTCTCTTTAAAAGAAGGAAACATACTGGCTATAGAGATTGTGTGTTTTTATTGTGGAGTGGTTATACATGAAACAATGGCAGTTCCTAGATAGTGCAATTGCAACAGCTGCAAAAAAAAATGAAGTATATGCAGAAAATGCCAGCAAACACCACTTTGCCCACACTATAGACACTTCCTCATACTTTGGAAGAGGAAATCAGACAGACATAACTGTAAGAAAAGGTCAGTGATGTCAAACATGCTCCCCACATTTCTAGAGGGTGTACTGTGAAGAGCCCTTTGCTCAGAAAAAGCAGTTGAGCATAGTCTTTTCACATCCACCAGTGACCTGCTCTCCTGCTGCTTCAGAAAAGTGCCTCAAGCAGTAACCACTATTACTGGATGGAGATCTAGAAAAATTCTACCACAATATTAGTAGGAAACCATACAAAAATTTGAATCATGTCCACAAAGGCCCTCCAGAATCTTGGTCTGCTTTTTTAGGTGCATTGTGGTGACACACTGGGCTCCTTTCTTTGGAAGTAGCATCACACACATGCTCTGTGCAAAAGGTGAAGCTGCTAGCTACCAAAATTTACTAGTCAAACATGGAATGGCTGAAGTATTGATAAAGATACAATTAACTTTTCAGCTGAAGTCCTAGGCTTTAAATATGTACTAAGTATTTTTTTTATTTTGATCAGCCACAACTAGGCTATTTGATCACATTAATAACTTTTTAAATCCTCCTATACAAAAGCTCTCATAGCTTAAAAGTGATTTTGTACTTCCTTTGTCAGACTGTGGTTTCTTAAACGGTTTAATCAGATTTTAATCAATTTAGCTCTTTTACTTCCTTAGGCGGCCTAGCAGTGCTGAAATCGGATTAAGAATCACAGAATAATTAAGATTTTGGGAACCCTGCATCCCATCAGATCAGACTGCTCATGGCTTTATTCTGCCAGATCTTGAAAACCCTGAAGGATGGAGATGGCACAAGCTGTGTTCTCTCTCAACTACTTTGTTTTCTTCATTGGGAAAAAAAAAATCGTTATGTCAAGCCAGAAAATAAGTCCAATTTCTGTTAATTTCAGCAACATTTTCTATTGTTTGACCATCTTCTCATTTGAATCTGTGGACCTGATGAAGTAATCATGTGGTGATGTTATTTAGCCTGTGTTATGCTGGAGTTCAGATTAGAGTAAGTGCCATAATGCCCTGTGGCCTTAAATTTCTCATCTCTTTCCCAGTGACTCTTACAACAGAAAACCCCTCAGCATTCCACTCACTGAAAATCCAAAGAAGACATAATTACTCTCATTTTAAGGCTGCAATAAGTACAGAAAATAAAGTAAATGAATTTATTGTGTTTGAGAATCGTGATTTAAAGGGAGCACAGAAGAATAGAGCTGCTTTCTTTCTTAGCTACTTTTTTGACATTGCCAAAACTCATATGGTGAAAGCTGACAGTTACAGTTCAACAAAAAGTTTATCTGTTCCAAGGATCTACTGCTTTCCACTCCAAATTACTTCTTCAGACTGTTTACCAAAAGCTGAGAAACATATTCCTTGAAAAGTGTTAAACAGTGAGACTACGTACTAGACCCTAAGGAGCAACTAGTATTTACCAAAGAATTTACTCTAAAGCTAAATAAACCACAAGCACATTACAAAAATATTGGGGATGGACAGCTTCATTGTAATGGCTGAGCACGCATACAGATTCTCCTCTGTTCTATTACTGCATTGTTACCCACTGAGGACTGAGACAGATCTCCATGTGGCTACCTCCACAGCTTGTTTCCAGAACTGTCAGCCTCTTAACCCACTTAAATAGATAAAGAAATTTATAATAATGGAAATAATATCAAGAATATAATAATGTCTGCAATCCTTTACAGACTGTGAGGCCATTTTACAAAAACAGTCCTTCAAGTTTTGCTATAAAAAGAAGTGGTCTTGATAGTCAACAACTGCTTTTATCACCTGCACACAATTCTTGACAGTTCTGTTTCCATACAATCATCTCCCTATAAGTGCAGGAGTGGTTAAAGAAAGAGGCTCTTTACCAGAAAATGAATAAATCAGAAGGACAGGGGAAAGCAGAGAGGAAATACCAGACCACGGGTTGACTACTATGAGGCCAGAAGCCATTGTGCCAGTATAAACACTGACAAGGTTAAATATAACATTTATAACAATTTATAATTTAATTGCATTCATGGGTTTTTTTGTTTGTTTTTGATTTTTTTAAACCACAGAGGAACACCACCATCACAAAATGAAGATCCTACCAAACCTGGCTATCCCTACTCTGAAATGATTTTCCTTGAAACTAGCTCTTCAGTGAAAGCTGCACTTAATCACAGTTCTTGAAATCCCTCTTTAGATAGTTTGCATGAGATATGCCAAATGAAAGAGGAAAAGTTTAATAGGATTAAGCAGAGAAAAGTGTGTTCAGGGTTTCTGTGAACAGCTCTTACTAAAACAATCTCATCATCAAACTGATTTGTTCATGGAAAAGTCAGCCCAAATACCATCCACTGCACACATATTTTTCTTTTCCAGAACAATTATCTTTAGACTAGAAAAATTCAAAGCAATGAAGCTACTTCTAAGTTACAGCCACTCAACACTTTAAAACTGCTGACATATTAGCAAGGTCTATAAGCCTGTTTTGGTTTTTATGTATATGATCTTTCAAGATTTATTTCAACTGCTTTGAAGAACGAACAATTGTCATATTCATCACCATTAATTTATACGAATGGAAATAGAGATTGTAATTAGTACTATGCCTATGGTACATCTAACCAAAGGCTGCTGCAGAACAGGTAGGAACAAACAGTAACTAACACAGCAACAAAGGCTCCCTCTCTGATCACTTGTGAAATGCAGAACAGGTAACAATACATCTGCCCAGCGACTGCATTTCATGCACAGCTTTATAAGCAGTGCTCAGATAGGTTGACAGGTAGTATCACATCCGAATATGGGACTGATGTGAAAATCAATCAAAAATATTCATTCGAAAGGCAACTTACCCCAGGAACAAATCCAAACTTCCCTCCGACTGTTTTGTGTCCCTAAGTAGGGACTTGCTCATACAAGAGATACACAGAACACCAAATTCAACACAGCATGTATCTGTTCCTGAATTGAAAGATCTAAAACCTCCGAAACAATTTTATCAACAGTTTCATATGAAAAGTAGTAAATCCAAAAGATAATGAGAAGTATGCAGGGGGCCAGTACGGTATCTGCAACAAAGGCTGAAGAGGAGGCAAGAAAAGAACAGAGGTACAAGTGCTGCTCTAATACTGCTCTAAAGATACCTGTAGAATCTCTTTATGGGACTGTCCAATCAGCTCAGTCTGTAATATGAGTACAGCATAGCCCAATGGTCAATTCAGAGTGGGGCAAAGATTTTCATGAAATTGAGATTTCCTGTTTGGACTTTTATCAGAGTTCAGCACCATTTTAGACACCAGAAGTCTTTCCCCTTCTTCAGTTCCTTCATGTTTGATTTAATCAACAACAACAGAAGCTTCTGGGAGGAGAAGTAGACTGAGAATACTGATTTCAATCTTAGCTTACAATAAGTAAACCATCAGGATAAAATTTCCTTCAGAACTATCTTATTACAAATATAATGGGGGAGCATCTAGGGCTGAATGCTTGTGTGTTAGAGATAATCAGTTGATTCAGTAAAACCCATCAGCACACCAGTGTGCTACCTGCTCCCCCTATCTGCTGACAGACAACACTTTCTACATATGCAAACCACAAGAAAATAGAACAATATTGGAATGTTCCAAGGTAGAAACTTGGTATAACAAAATCCTGTAGAAATACCAGTGGAAGCAAAATCACCTATTTCTCTGCACCTTCGACCAATCTTCAACTCCAAAAACTATTTACCCTGAAGAAACAAAAAGTAAGCAATGCTTGAGGAATCAAATCCATTTTTCACTACACAAAATACATGATACTGCTTCCTCTGATATCCTCCTTCTTCTGGCTGTGTTGTCAAACTCCAGATTAAAAACGTAGTTAATGCATCCTTTCTACCTATTAGAGTAGAACAGAAAAGTGATAGAAACTATGAAATGAACCACAGGTTTGTCCAGATAAATATCTATCAAGTCCAAGAATAAGGTATTTCAAAGGTCTGGAAACACTCATAGACACAGACTCTTGATGGATCATCTACCAATTAGTCACAGGCCCTAGCTGCCTATGAACTCCAAAATATTGGGCTGAACTAATCTAAACATATGGCATTCTTCTTGTTTGTTACTTATCTGGGTTAACTAATATACAACAACTTACATTTCTTACAGCAAGCTCCCAGCTTTTCCATTTGAAAGCAGAAAATCAGGATCCATTAATTAAAACTGCTAAAGATCATGCAAGTACATGATATTTTTAAAGTATAAGTTCTTTTGTTGCTGTTGCGTGCAGCCACAGCTAAATATTTATGCTGTCTACACTACACAATGCACTCTTCAGCTTTCAGCAAGGATACTTCCACCTACTTATGCCACTCTTCAGAGAGAATATTATAAAAGGAAATTGGGGAAGCTGGTTAAAAGCTCTCTCATCTGGGCTCTCTGCCTAATAACAGCAATGCTTATTAGTTACATGTAGCACTGAAAGCAATACTTTGGAGATTAATTCACTTCTCAACTTGTGAGTTTTGGATGAGAACTGAAAAGAGAGGGTGGGAGGGCTAAGTTCACTGCATTCCTGACTCTCCACTCTCTTGTACATAGATGTACACACTAGGAGAGCGCTCAGACAAGTTTTGCTTTCGATCCATTCTGTATCTGTTTAAGTAGCCGGACATAGTGCAAAGCCATACAAGTTTGATTAGCTTTCAAGAAGGTATTAACGCAATGTTGATCATCCTCAGTGATTAATCTGAGAAGCTCATCAGGGACAAACATTTAAGGCTAACAGACACCATCATACCTAGCTACCACAGTTAACATTTCATACACTGCATACTATTTCTCATCCCTCCTCCTCCCCACCTGCTGTTCAACAGCTTTACTGTCCCTAAATATGTGAGAAGAGCACATGCTTAGTACAAGAATGAAAGGCACTTTATGCTTTAGGACTTACCTACACTTGTAGGAAATATATCCTCATTGTTGATTTGCACTTCGATCCAGTCCATGAGAAGATTCATATATTGGGGTGCTGGCAATGCTGTGGGCTTCTTGTACTTCAAGTCATCCTGCCACCGGTACTCGTACTTGGGGCCTCCAGACATCACCGGGCAGGTCCTCTCCGTGCAGAACTCACAGATAGTTCCATAAATGAGGTTGATCCTATTGAAGAAGTCAACAACATGAACAGCCACCCAGTCATTCTGATCTTCTCCACTGGGCAACTGCACAGCTGCTTTCAAGTCCACACCTGAGTTGAGAGATGCTTGCGCTCGTTTGTGAAGTTCAAACCTCTGGGTTCCGGGCTCAAACTTGCGTTTTGGGCGGAAAGTCTTATCTTTATTAAAGACTTGCTTGAGTGCTATGGACATGTCTGCTAATCTTCTGCACTGCAGCAGCTGGCAGGAAAGCACGTCTGAGATTTAATATAGGTATCTGAAAACAGTAGCTCTCTATCACAGGCTTTCCAGGCCCTGCTCTTTTTCCCAGAGAAGCTTGTATCAACTTCAGAGCAATTTATTAGCTCTTCCTCTTGAAAGCCTCCCTGAAAGGCTTCATTTCCCTAAGGATATAAAAACAATACACATCAATGGCAAGCTCAAGTCTGGTTCTGTCAGTTTGCTACTATTTCACCAGAATTTTCTAGCAATTATTAGCCTTAAAAAGTGCCCAACCCCTAACTTGAAGATTTATTTTTTTTTAGAAGGCTCTCATTTTTTAAGTATTAAGGAATTAACTTCTCTGGTCTTTTAAAATATCTATCCAAATAGAGGCTCTTAAGTTTTAAAGATGGGAATTCAATAAATCTTGTATGATCTTCGAATTTTAAAACCAACTTTTTTACTCTGCTACATTTTTACAGTCACTGCATAGTCACTGTTTATATATACAAAATGTGTATATAAGTTCAGTAGAAAAAAAAAATCTATGTGACAATTTAGAATCTTTATCTAACTGCTCCTGAAGCTACCAATGGGGTCTCTAAGCATTTGCCATCAATTCAGTGCTCATCTCCGTGGGAAAAAGAAATCAGCAAGAAAAACTTACCCATATTTGTTCTTTGTTTTAAATTAATGGGGTGTTTGCTTTTGAAAACCATATAGAACCTAGTAAGAAGGATAACTACAGTATTGCACAGAAATAATGCCTGTTTCTCACAAAACTGTATAGAGATTGTTACTTTTATTGACCCGCCTTTAGAAATTCAGTAGTGGACTTAGATTTCTGTCGGATTGTGTAGAACTATTAATTGTGAAGTGGCCACTTTTTATAGCTCTATTCACCCTCTTTACAGGGGAATACTTGGCATTGTTCTTATGAAAGCAAGGGCATGGATTTAGTGTTCCTCCATCTAACCTAAACTGGCAATGGAATGGTTTCAACAGTGAGCCTGACTGAACAAATAAATTACAGCATTACAGTTTGTTTGCTTTCATACGTATACATGAAAAAGAATGTATTATCACTAAACGTATACACTTCAGAGTGACAGGATAGATAGGTGCTGCTTCAATTAGACTTTTGCTTTTGTACTGAAGATTTTATGAATAAATATAGAGAATAAACATTTCATTCGATGCAATACTTAAATAACACAATATGTGTTAAACATGCACAGCTATACAAAAATCCCCCCCATCAGTAGTTATGGGATTATCTGTGTTCCACTGTTTCCCTTAACAGAAATCACATCCATGAAAATATTACTAGGCAGTGCGTACCTAGCACTAAATTCTTCTGAAGACAGTTGCCTGAGGCTTTGTTGAGGGGCAAAAACAAAGAGAAAAAGGTGTTGCTTTCTTCTTAATAACCACAAGAAAGCAACACCTACCTTAGCAAAGAGAAATCTGGTGTTCTAGACTCTGTGTCTACATAATAGGATATAAGTGCCATAAAAAAATCCTCTTCCAAATATGTGAAAGACTAGCATGCAAGCTAATTTGCTGGCAAGCAGCAGTCACGCAGAATCAGTAGAGAAGTGCTTGCTTTAACTTTTCCTGATGGCATGATGGAGGGATATTCCAATCATGACCTTATAAACCATCATTTTTGCCATATCTGCAAAATCCAAGACATTTTGGAACGAACTCCAGGAAGATTATTGTCATATCTGACATGCCCCGTTAGTAATATTCAAAGATTGAGATCCTGAATATTCCAGTCCAGAAATTCTTTCCCTGACAAAGGTCAGGGAAAAAAAGACTTTAAACAAAAGTATCCTTGGAAGTGTCACTGGAAGGAAATGAAGGTACTTTTAAATAGTCAGCTTTGCCCTACAATTTGTTGTTTGTTACTAAGACCCAAAACTTCCAGCTCTCAAATACTCTGTAGCAGTCATTTCTTTATTTAAAAGTCCTTTAAAAATACAGGTGAGTACTGCTGCACAGACTGAGCCTGTGAGTGACACACTTGGAGATGGCATGGAACCAATGTCCGAGTTTGCAAAAATAAGCAGGCTAAGTCCAGAATTTTATAGCTCAGGTAATTACTTTCTTCCCCACATTAATACACCTGGTGCTCTTATGTGGTTTGACTCCCTTCATCATCTGCAAATATTCACCAGAACATGCAAAGAGTTTTACTTAAAACAAGCTGAGCACCAAATAAAACTCATCTTCAAAAGAGACATTTTGAAGCACACTACTCACTGCAATTAAAACTCCTTCAAGAAAAACAAAACACACTGCATTTTATAAGCTGTTTTCTACTAAATACACAAACAAAATTAATCACATTAAATAATGTTTCTCACTTCTCTCCATATATTCAGGAAATCTGCATAAAATCAATTAATTCAGAGAAAATTCAACCAAAACATTCAGCAAACAACTCATTATCTCAAGTCTTATGTTGATGCTGAAGGTCTCTGTTGAAGCACACATATATTCTCGTCAAATTCACCTCAATAATTCATCCAAAAGATTACTCTACTGTGTAGCCAGATGAAACTGTTCTTTAACTCACCAGGGCAGAATCAGAACAAGCAAGAATTTCCTACACATTTTGTATCTGGAGAATCTTCTGTTCAGTGTCCCGCAATAAAAGCCAAGACTATTCCTCTGTTATCTTTCTGCAACTTTAAAAAATACAAAAATACAAAGCTGACTTGTATCTCACTGCTTAACTTCTTTTGAAAGATACAGCTCTGCTAAGAGCTTATTTTTTCCCTCTTTCTCTATTTGGAAATGTGACTGGAGGCTGTGCAATGCCAGGGGATAAACAGACTTGCTTTCTCATGTATTCTCACATTCAAGAATGAAGAATAGAAAAATGTAAGACCTGACCTTTAAAAAAGTAGTGCAGTGAATCAGCCCTACAAAGTACTTGTTTTGCATCCTGGTTCTTGATGGTATTTGCTATCTAATTAACCATTGCCTTTACTCAGAAGCTAACAGAAGTTAACAAAGAAACAGGAATTTAGGTTCTTCTAAGCATTTCTAAACAACATCACCACTACTTCCTTGGAATAAAGAAGCTCTCCCCTTACACACAGGAGACAAAGGAACAGGCTCACCTTATTTTCAGTAGAGATCAAACACAGACATTTTAGGTCTGGATCCTTTAGAAGCTGATGCTAATGGAAGAACTAGCCAAAGTTGTTGGGCTCTAAGAGCATCTTTTCTGCTTAGGCAATAAAGTGGCAGGTGTTAATGACACGATGGGCCACTCCTTCGCTTAGGCCTGAATCACTAATCTGCTGCAGGAAATCAATTGCCTTTAGATTTTCAACACTTCCTGTACTGTGTTTGAATCAACAGCCATGACAAGAGGTTTTTAATTTTATTTCAAATCACATACTGTCAATTAAAGCGTTGTATGGGGAACGTAAAAAACAAAGCTATTGGTTCAAAATTGCGTAACATTAGCAACATGAAAACTCATCAAATAGCTTCAACAACAAATAATAAACAAAATCTCACCATTTCTAAAGTACTAAGAATGTAACTTGCCTTGCCAGTCACCAAATCACTTCTATGACAGTTTTCACCTTACAAGAACGAAAAATGTTTCTAATTTCATTATCTCAATTGGTCTTGGGAGAATTGCTTCAGAGCTGAAACACTCTGAACAATGTGGTATGGGTCAGACTGAATCACAACTCCTTGAAACCTGTCGTACAGTAGCACCCACCCTCATTCCACATAAAACTAAATTTGCCTCTTGATAAGAGATACTCAGCAGTTTACTGTTATAGTAATTCTAGCAGAACTTCTCCTGGTTATACTTGTGTCAAAAGTGACAGACACTGCCTTCTAATATTCTATGACAGGTTCTAACTACACATATAGGCATAAAGAATAACGTTATCACTCATGGTATTTGGCTTAATAGTATATTGGGACAGTGTCCTGCATATCCCTCTGAACTAAATTACTGTCCTGGTGTAAGCAGCTCAGAGAGGTAATTCTTCCCAGTGATTAAGCTTCTCTTCTTGTTTTCAGAGTAATGTATTTCTACAACAGACACCAACATGTTTTCCTGATGGACTATTCCACAGCATGTATAATGCAGCTGGGTGAATTCCCTTGCTGGCAGAGCCATGCCTGGGAATGGTAACCACATATGTGGAGATGATCTCAGGACAACCAGACCTCATAAGCTTTATCCATGGTAACAGCACCACAGTGACCAATATTGTCCTTCAGTTCATGCACAGAGACAGAAACTTGGCCTAAAATCAGGTTTGCCAACACCTGGAAATAATAAACCAGTCATACCCATGCAGATACCATTAAAAACCAGCCACAACAAACAACACATCATGACCAGCATCATATCAGAGTCACTGCTGAGTTAAAAGCATACCATATTATTTCCCTGAGTATTTTTTATTAAATCACAGGTAACAAGAATGTTAAACGGAACACTGTTTATAGACACATACCTTTCATCATTATATTCTAGGGAGAGCTACACAAGCTTTAGAGGTCTGCTGGGAAGGTAGTGGATATAAATCCCGTTTTATTAAACCTAACAGTGAGGAAATGTTACTTCTCTAACAAAAAACACACAGAGATGTCTCTCCAGCAATACACAATGAAAAACCAACTCTGCATCAGCTGACTTCTACATTTTTATATTTTTCCTTTTTAAATCTTAGTATCCATTCCTCATTCTTTCAGGAAAGATACTGATTAAGTGGCAATTTCCTCTCCTCTAAAGCTGCTGGGATTACTTTAAGCTAGTTACCACAATAACAACACTGCAGACTCAAGACACTCAGGTGGATTAGAAAGAAGCCTTCTCACAGTCAGAAACACTTCTGATATACAACAATATCCATTCATTTGACATGCAGTAACTACTCTTTGCTTTGTCTGGGCATGGGGGAAAAAAAGGAGCACATGATTTTGCAAGACTAACAAAAAACCACAATTGTAAATAATCACAGGAATCAGCATAGTATTTCCATAACAAAAGTGTTAAGGCCCAAAGGAGCAAATATAAATAATCCTTGATACTTTTCTAAGGTAAAAGACTGGAAAGAGAGAGCCAGATACAAAGAGTAGCTGTCTGTAAAACTGCATGCTTTGCAGAAAATGAATGCAGCTATGTAACGTGAGATAAACAGTGGCTAAATTGGATTAGCCAGAAATAAATTATGATTTATGATTCTGCAAAAATATTGAGGTTTTCATAGGGATAAAATTGAAAAATGATAATTGGCTAAAGAATATTATTGAGTAGGAATGACTTGGACTTAGATCAGGGCACAATACATGACGTTGGTAGTGATTTTTAGATTAATGCTCTTAAACACAGCATCTTATTTTCCACGAGCATATTAGATGATTTTAGGTAGAACTATTGCACTTACGTATCCCAATACTTTATTTACAAATATTTAATTCCAATTCTTTCAACAAAGTTTGCTTCTATACAGATGGAGAAGCCTCTCTTTGCTTTTATGAAAATTGGTTATACAAAACAATTAGACGTTGACTTAAAAGCAGTCATTTCCATGATGAAGTGCATCAGCTGTTCAACAGCAGCAGAATCAGGCATGAGTGCTCAAATCTTAGACAATAAGTGCTGTTTAATAATGCAAATGAAGCATGTTTTTTCTTGATAGGGAAAAATGTTTATGTTTTAACAGAGGACTGGCCACTCAACTAGTATCATTCTAGTGCCTTTTATAAGTCTTAAATCCAATCATACCTTATCTGCAGTTCTGCAAAAGTACACTGATCACCACGAAGGTACTCAAAGCACCCTGGCACTTATTCACTACAAGTTTATATCAGTTACAGCATCCATAGCATTCTAGTTTAGAATATTCTGTAGCATATAACTTAAGGTAAACTGAAATAAGTATCTCTCAGAACTACAGTAAAGAAACTACATGACTTAGATTACAGTGAAATTCAGGTTATGTTCCCCTGTTATCTAGGAATATAAGGTCTTGACCCATTACAGACTAATAGTCATGCAGGGGTGTGTATGGCTACATTGTATTTCTGAAAACTCAGTCCTGCTTCCTATTCTCTCCTTTCGTGTTCCTACCTTGTTGACATCTCCCCTATGATACCTAGCCCAGGCATTTATGCATCCCCTTGCAGGGAGTTGTATGAGACTCACAAGTAAACTGTAATAATTAAAAAAACACGGATTTTTTTATCCCAATTGACTTATTTGATTTCATTTGGTCACACAGAACAGGAAAAGGGACAACGTAAGAAAAGGTGTGTGGAAGGCAGAGGATGAGACAGATGGACTAAAACCCAGTGGGAGTGGTTATGTAGCCCCAGCCACTTAAGTAAATTACAGTGTTTGCCATGACAATTTCATACCTCCCAAATTTCAAGCAGATTGGGAACTCCCTTCAGCTCAGGCAACTACTGAGAGAGTGACAGATCACAGTGACACACATAGTTCTGACATTCCCTATGTATGCTGTTTTTTTATTGCACACAGGTTTTTCCAGCTCTCTCTCTGGTTCACATGCTTTTTTACTAGTCTGACCTGTTGGTAGGACACGTGCAAGCACAGTGAATCCTGTGCCACTAATCCTAAATCACTAAACCACATTCTCTAAGCATACAACCAGCCTCTGCTTTCAGTTATCAAGCCCCTGTTACCTGCTACATCCTTCTAAATAAAGCAAAAAAGCAATAAAGCAAAGCCTTTACAGCTCCACTTGTCTTGTTTCATCAGCTGCTGTTACAATCAATCATGGCTCTTGTACACAGCTAACCATACTGTTGGACTGGGAGGCTCAGCTTACTCACTGTGGTGTGAAGACCAACAGAACCAGCTCACTAACCCGGCTTCTGCCAAAATCTCTTGGTCTCTGTGGACAGAGACTTCATGACTACAGTGGATGGTTGTTAGGCTTTTGTAGTACACATATTGCAGCATTTGCTGTAACAGAGAACAGTTATCCTTCATTCCTTTAAAACCAATATACAAAGATCACGCAAAAGGAATAAGAGTACTTTAACAGCCTTGAAGAAGAAGAGGACACAAATTAAATTACATTTTGATTCTCTATTATAATATAACATTTGTTTCCCCCACCTTGCTCAATTTCTGATTCCAAGCCATTCCAGAAGATGAAATGTTGACTAAGCTGCATTTAAGTGGGAGCTGTGATAATTAATTCAGAATACAGAGCTAAAATTTTACTGTCACATTACAAAACAATTACAAATCAAACTGTGGTTGAACTTCAAAAATCTCTCTGCTCTATTCAGCTTAAATCCTAAATCTACATTCTGGCTTTTAAAAGCACTGGCATAACTGAGTAAACTCTGAGAGAGTTAATACATTATTTCCTGCTCTTTCCAACACTATCAGATCATCCAGGCAATTCCCATAGGAAAGCCTAAAACCAAGTCCACTCAATTCCGTTGAAAAAAATGCTAGTCAGTTGATAAGAGCTATAGGGAACAGAAAAGTATGCACACACAAAAATGTGATGTGGGACTTCATGTCAGGGCCTTTCTATACAAGGCCAGTCTGCTAGAAGCCAGTAGTTTATACGCCCTAGAACTTAAGTGCCCTAGTGTGCACACCAAGGCCAAACTGAAGTTTTATTTTTGGTCTAAATCTTAGCTTTGGGAAACCATGTATGTGTTCTGCTTTAAGAAGAATGTCTAAATGATATGTTCCATCTCAGTGACATTTCAATTAAAGCCACTCATTTTGTTGTCTAAGCAAAACATGCAAAAACCCAGGGATACAATGGCAGAGTCAAGTTACAAACACTATGCTGGCAGACTCAAATAGCTAACACTCCATGGTGAAAACAGCACTTCCCACAAGCAAACACACTGAAAACAAGATGTAAAAAGTTCAGCTGACACCTATTCAGACCCATTAGCCTATGTCTGACTTTTCCTACCAGAGCTCAGGTTAATGTGGCAGGATAGACAGCAGAGGCACACTTTTGGTGACACATTGCCTTCAGCAACTATCCTAAGGAATTCATGGTATCAGAGGCATTTTCCAAAGCAAAGATCTGAAAGAAGGCTATGACATCCTTAGTTGGAGCACTGCACCCTTTCTTAACAAACACTGATAAATCTAAACGTGAACACGATGATTTTCAGTTACAAAAAAATTGCCCTTAACTACACGTTGCTAAGAAACAAAACTCACCTAAAACAATGGGGGAGTCAGTGAAGCCCCTCAAATTAACTGCAAGTAACTCAAAAGCGATAATTGTGAACACCTTCCAATAATTTATACCATAAATCTGTAATCTTGTCCTGAAATGGACCTCCAGCACCTGTAGGACTCAATCCACTATTTTTAAAACATATGATTATCAGAAAAGCCAAGTGTATGAAATAACAGCAGAAGTCTACTTTCCATGGTTTGGATCAAAGGACTCAATATGGCAATACAGAGTGGCAACAACTACAGCTGATTATCACAAATCACTTGAGTAGGAAGGGACCCATCAGGATCCTAAAGTCCAGTTCCTGGCCCAGCACAGGACATCAAGAGTCACAACACGACACTGAAAGTACTGTCTAAACACTTCTTGAGCTGTGTCAGGCTTGGTGCTGTGACCACTTCCCTGGGGACCCTATTCCAGTGTCCAACCACAACCCTCTGGGTGAAGAACCTTATCCTGATAGCCAGCTTAAACCTCCCCTGACAAAACTTCAGGCCATTCCCTTTGTCTTGTCACTGTCACTCCAGAGCAGAGATCAGTGCCTGCCCCTCCTCTTCCCCTCACAAGGAAGTTATACCTGCAGTGAGATCTCCCCTCAGTCTCCTCCAGGCTGAGCAGACCAAGTGCGGCTTCCCCTCAAGGCCCTTCACCATCCCCATGCCCTCCTTTGGACGTTCTTTAGCAGCTCAGTGTCTTTTTTGTATCATGGCACCCAGACCTGCCCCCAGCACTGGAGCTGAGGCTGCCCCAGCTCAGAGCAGGGTGGGACAATCCCCTCCCTTGCCCGGTTGACAATGCTCTCTGCCTGATGCATCCCAGGATGGACATTTTCAAACTTACATCAAGGAGACAAAGGCAAGGTATTTGTACAGATGTCTTTAGAAGACTTCACAGATTTATGATTTCACAGTTTTACAGGTCAAGGGCATGGTGTAGTCATAACCTACAATTTGGCAAGTGATAATGCAGGACAGGTTGTCTTATCAAAGGATATCCAAACTAAAAAGTGATTACTGCGATTGAAGCAGTGGAGGAATTCACAGCATCTTCAGTATATCACTAAACTACACATATAACTGATTCACCAGTAAGATTCTTATTCTCTCAAAGTAAGATTTTGTAAGACTGGCACACTCACATGACACTTAAAGACATCAGAAGCAGAGGTTGGTTAAAAGTAATCACAGCAAAAAAACTCCCAAACCACCACCACTAAAACCAACAAAAAGCAGCAAAATCAAACCGACAAACATAACTATCCATCCAAGACATTGTCTCCCCACTCCTCACCCCAAAACACCAAATAAGAACCCCAATCCAAAAAAAGTCCAAAAGCTAGAAGATCATTGAAGAGAGAAAACACGTGAGATCAGCAGGAAAAGCCACAAAACGGTGGAGAAATCATTATGATAAATAGCCCTGTACTACTTGCACTACCTGCACTCAGTCTGAGTCCTCTATTTTGTTCTTTTAACAGGTCATCCCCAATTTGAGAATCTGAATAGATGTCCATTTATTATGAGTTAATATTCCACTGGTGAAACACTGAGTTAAAACAAAAGCCAAGATGGCTTCAAAATGCAACTTCTTCAGATAATTTGGAGAACCTTACATAAATAACAATTAATACCTTCATTTTAATTGTATTTTACTGTAGAAAAACAATAACAAAGAACATCCTCCCAAAACATCACTCATTGCTTGATTAGTGCCTGAGGTTTCTAGCTTATTGCAGTCCTCCCCTCACTTCTGTGCATTCTTCCAAATGGGAAGCACTTGGATCGGCAACAGGTTTTACACCCATTGATCCAGACCATAGCCTAGATGCCATGCCCTCTCTCACATCATAACAGAAACAAGAGTATTTATTGTATTGTTTAATGTCCCCATGCCCACATTCGTTTATTTCCTTTCTTCTCCTGCTTCCTGCCAGAAACACACATTCTTCAACACTTAAAAACAATGGTGCTAGATCTTTTTTCACTATATATTTAACACTTCTGTTACATAGCTGTGTTATATTTTTTCTAACATTTTATTTTATTAAATTTAAAAAAATTAAAAATTAAATTATTAATTTTATTAATTAGAATTTGGTGGAATATTTAACAACACTGAGGATACTGATTAAATTCACACAGATTTTAGCAGTTGTAATTTATTCCTGATTTGGCACAAACCCAAAAACGACTTTAGACCTACTTCCCTCTAGGAACCTTTCAACATTCTAAATGCTACATAACAAATGGCTAGGAAATTGCATTCCTACCTTGCTATTCTTTATCCCATTTCAATTACATCTTTTGCCACTCATACATTCCATACGTTTATGGTTTTGATTCAGTCCCAGATTTTTTGAGTATACGCAGCTGTATCTATCACACACAAGATCTGCTATTAGAGAGGCAGATGCCATCAGAATTTTTGAGGCAGCAATCACCACGGATCAAAAGAATACTCCCAAATAATAATAATACATCTGTTCTCTAAAAAGAATGCCACCCAGCTGACTAACTGAGAAGACTGAATCTCCATCCCAGTACAGCAGGGACTGAAGTCCAAATTTTTCTTTAGGAAAATGAGTGAGAATCCAGTATAAAAAGCCACAAAACCAAGTTTCTAAGCAAGCAGTTGTCTTGAAGATCGTTACTCTGGTGTCAGCAAGACCAGAAACTTCAACTATGGGTATTTCTTTGGGAGCCACCAATAACACCTGAGTATCAAAGTGCAAAACGTGGGAGGTATATCTGCAGTTGTCATGATCACAACCACCTGGATGGCAATGAATAGACACACTACTTCAGACGCAGAAAACACATCTCACTGATGCTGTAAGATCAGGCCAAATTCTGAAATGCTTTATTCTATTGTTCTTTGTAAAGAACTTCTACACCTTCTATTCCTTTCTTCATTTCAAAACACCCTCTTCAATGCCTTAACACTTTTTTTTTCTTTCTTCTCCTTCACTCATCCAAGAACTGCATCACTTTGGTTTAAGTGTCAGCTAAATGGCAGTTCAGAAGAATGACTAAAGCAAAGGCTGATGGCCACACCCCACTTTGTCTCTACTGAGTTTCTAACCCTAGGTTCAACTATGGAAAACAATCAGGCATATATATAAAGATAGTGCAAACCACTTACATTTACTGTCCCTTTACATAATCACGTTCAGACAGGTTCAATTATTAAATTATTGCATATATGTGGGAGTACATGCAATTAGAGGATTAATCTTCTTGTGGACTTCCTGTTTTAACAACAGGACAACATACAAGTTAGACAGCCTGTAAGACCAGAACCTGCCATGCAATTTTTCACCCACTTGCTCTAAAATAAAAGGACATTAGCTCAATTTAGGTTAGAGGCTTACTGATGTGGCATACATGCGAATTCAAGATAAAAACCACGCCTCATAATCTTATTCATTCTTTAATACACCTGCTTAAATTGGCATGAAAAAGATGGTGTGATATCTAAATTTAAAGAAAATGGTCACTATAAAGGAATACAAAAAAAAGCTTCAAATAATGAATATACTATTTATAGTTGCAATGGAAAATCTACTATTGCCAGAAAAATCAGGATTTTCCAAATTCTGCTAAGCATCATCATTCTTCTGTTTATTTCAGTTCCAACTTCTTTATTATGGAACAAATATGGATACTGACACTGTATTTTCCACTACTTATTGAAACAAAAAAAAAGTAGGCAAAACAACAGACAAAACTTGTAATGTCTTAAATATGGAAAAATAAAGACCTAACTAGCAATGCAAATACACATTCAGATTCAAGTATATTTCAATCACTGTACTGAACAGAAACAGACAAATAAGGCTCACAGCAGTAAAATGATCACGTCTATATTTCAACAAAATAATTTTCAGAAGTCCATCCAGACCTATCTAATGGGTTAAATGAAATTTACTTTATTATAAACAAATTGAAAGCTCTCATGAATCAATAAAAATGTAAAGTAAGGGTGCTTCTGGAAATGTGTAGGCCCCATGCAAACCATATCATTCCAAGGCAATTTAGTGAAGCAGTTTCTGCCTGCAGAGAGTCACACCAATGTAGAATGTAGCTGTTCTGTCCCAAAGAGATATGGCAGGTACCATATGAATTTCTGTGAATTAAAATTTTCATTCAAAGCTTATAAATTTGATGTAATCTCCAGTTTTTCGGAAGACCCACCCATGGATATAGAACAGAAACCTTAAAACAGGTATCCATCCAACACCCCTAAAGCCAAGTGACATGATACCCTGAAAAACTCCACAGAACAGATGTCATCTGTGGTAGGTTGGACACATAAAGCGTATCTGTTGACAGCAGTCTTTGGATAAACTGACTCATATTTCAGCTCTGTGGCAGAGATACCATACCTAGACTGTGAAACTGCATACTCCATGCCTGAACTGCGCCTTTCACAAAAGATATTTCAACATACAACTGCTAAAGGGTAAGGGGTAACCTTATATGCTCGCTTCTGATCTCTCACAATCCCTCTGTCATTCGAACTGTTAGATAAATTGCATGGTTTATTCCAGCATCAGGCAGATGTTACAGCTTCACTGAAAAAATGCATGAAACATCATGTCCAGCTTTATGTTTCTTGTCTGCTTAAGACTTCATAATATTTTGGTTTCTAAGACATTATCAGATGAATTAGTCTAAGGTGCAGAGGGTGCACTGCTGCACTACTGTTCACAGGAGCATCAAAAGACGAAACTTTGCAGGAACATATTTCAAAGTGCAGGCAGCAAGCTAAACAAGTGAATTGGTTCAACTGCACTTCTTTTTATGGGTGAAGGTACAATGAAATGGAGTGAGGAATAGAGACATCTACGGGGAATACAAGGAATCATCTTACTAACCCAGGCCCCAATATACTAGAAAATTAAAATGATCCCTACTATTATCCTACTGTCTACTTTTGAGTTGAAACACTAGCATGCACACAGAAAGATCTTCAGGAATAAAAATTATGAGTATAAAGACAACTTATGTAAGCTGTGCTTTAAGCAGAGAATAAGAACTGAGGTAAGCTTTCCTCCCCCAAGACAGCGATAAAGAGAAGCATAGAATAGCACAAAACTGTCTCACAAACACTTAAACTTATCCCCAGGAAACACCTTTTGAAAGTAAAGCAAATGTCTTTTTTGGGTAAACATGTTCCCACATCAGGTAAAATTTCAAATCAATTTTGTATCTGTTTTTGCAGACTGTGTATCAGTCTTCTCTGCTACCATACCCATAACACATTCTGTCACGTTTACAGATCCGCAAAAAATATTTGCTAGCAGTGGAACATTATTTCCAAAAGAAAACTTGATGACCCTGTGGAACGTAAGTAGTACCAGTCTGTTTTTACCTATTTCTGTTTAAGGAAATAAACAACTCTGGAAACACTTTACCTGTCAACCATGAGATGCCACGGATGTCAAAGACTTCCCAACTATGACGCTTCAAGAAACAGTTCTCAAAGAGGATTTAGCATTTCAGAATTGCTCACAATTGCTTCCTTTTATAATATTATTCTAAACCAGTCATCTAATGCTAATTCTACCGTCTTCTTTCTACTGAGCATAAGAGGTAAGAGAGTAGTCTGCAGGGCAAACAAAAATTTGGCCTTCCAATATGAAAAATCATGATAAAACTGTATTTTAGGAGATCTGGTTTTTTGTGTGCTTCCTATGAAGTGCTTTTGAAATAAATATTGGAATTCAAGAGTCTGAGACATGTTTAAAAATCATTCTTCTCATCAGATGAAATATACCGGATCTTTGCATGTCCCTTCCTCTAGTTTAACTAATAAAACTAGTGTGACCTGTGGAAAGAGAAAATTAGCTTTGATAATGAAAAAGTGGTTTTTGTGGTGAATGTACAACAAATGCCTGATAGTATTACTGCAGCTATATAAAAACAAGCATTAGAACATAATGAAATCCCACAATTTACAAATGAAAAGGCAATATGAACAACACAACAATGTAGTATCCATCAGCTTAATTTACTGCATTGCTGAACACAAGTCCGTATTACGAGCAGCTAATGACCCTCCCTTAGAAATATAACGATTACAAAGAATAACTCAGCAGCTCCACTTTTCTGGACTATTTGTCAAATTGCACAGCATAATAAACAATCACACATACTAGAACAAATAAATGCATGAACAAGCTCCTAACAAGCAACCCCAGAAACTCTCAATTATCTATCAGTATGTTAATTCAGTAGGAAACCATTCATGAAGAACAGAAAGTAAGACAACTATGCCTCTGGACTGACATGGTCTAAAATGGACTACATTGTGAAAAGACATAGGACTGAACAAATTTTGATTGTATTATTTGAAGGGACAACATTACCAGCCAGATAGACAATTCCACAGTGAACACAGCCTGATCACCCAAGCCAAGTGACCTAGCCAGCACTCACGCTTCATCACTGCACCCCCAGGACACAAAAATGTATTGGCTTTTTGGTTATGAGCCCAGCCCAGCCCAGTTCCCAATGTGTCACATTTTGCTCCTCAAAGCATGAAAACCAGGGAAGCCTTCTGGCCCTTTGGAGCACACTGGTCCAGCAGTATGTTCCAGCTAATCAATGCTAATAATCTAACACTTTGGTGGCTCTGGCACAAATAAAGTAGTCCAGCAAGATCAAGTGCAGCTGTCACTGCCATGACTAGAAAAAGCTTTCATGTAAGCTATGTGGGTTCTTTTCATAGCAAAGTACATAAACCTAGAGTATTTATTTCTTGTTGGAGCAGTGCAAAGATACAGGGGATTACAGGATCAAGGTAATTAGCAGGTTGAAACCATCTTATGTGGCCTCTACTTGTGCCATTACAGGCTCCTATCAGTCACCTTATTTTCACTGTATTGAATTTGCTGCCATGGGGCACTAGGCACAAAATTAAAAGGCTATAATCAGTTGAATTCAGACTCTCGAAGCTAAATTATTTATCTAGTAAATCATGTTTACTTCCTATTATGGTGTGAAGCTTTCTACTGTGGTGTAAATAAACTTCTTATACCTACCTTACTTCGTCTTAGAAGATACTGAGTTATGACCATCTGTATTGAATTTTCATGGCCTAGTTTTGGAAATGGCAGGGGTGGGGGGGGGAAGGAAAGGGAAGGATTCTGGGATGGCTTTTGTGAGAAGATGCTCTTCTTCCTTATCTTACAGACCCAGTTCCTGGTGGCTCCAACGACAGATGTGCCTCTGGCCAAGGCTGGATCAATGAGAAATGGTGTGTGTTAACATATTAAAGAAGAAAGAAAAACAAAAAGGGTTATGCATTTGTAATTGTGACCAGAGAAGAGCAGAGTGAGAACATGAGAGGAACAATGCTGCAGACACCAGAGTCAGTGGAGAAGGAGGGTCAGGAGGCGCTCCATGCACTGGAACTGAGATTCCTCTGCAGCCCGTGGTGAAGCAGCTGTGCCCCTGCACGCCATGGGGATCCATGGGGGATGCAGAGATCCACCCACAGCCCATGGAGGAGCTCCATGCTGGAGCAGGTGAATGCCTGGAGAAGGCTGTGGAGAGAGGGGCCCTTGCTGCCAGGCTGGAGCAGCCTGTCCTTGGAGGACTGCACCCCATGGAAGAGTCTGAGGGGGGCTGCTGCCCATGAGAGAGATTCATGTGCAGCAGGTCACAGGGATCTGGTGCCCATGAGATGGAGCTGCATCAAAGAAGTTCATGGAGAACTGTCTCCTGTGCGAGGGACCCCAGGGTGCAGCAGGAGAATGACTCCTCTCCCTGAGCAGCAGGAGAAGGCTCAGGTGATGAACTGACCCCCATGCCCTGTCTCCTGGTGCCACCAGGGTAAGAAGTAGAGCTGGAAAGAGGGAGGGGTGGGGGAGGTGTTGTTAAGGGCTCATTTTACTTCTCATTATCCTGCTCCGATTTTGTTAGTAATAAATGCAACATGTATCTACAAGCCTGTTTTGCACGTGACATTATTTGATGAATGATCTCTCTCTCCTGGTCCTTATCTCAGTTCAGAAACCCTTCGTTAAATTTTCTCTCCTCTGTCCAACTGCAGAAGGGAGTGAGTGAGCAGCTTTAGTGTGTAGCTGACATCTGGCCAGGGTCAATCCATGGCACGTCTTTTAATCCTAACTAGGTTCCTAGACAAGAACACGAGTAGGACAGACTTTGGAAAACAGAAACTGTACTGATAATGTGCGGCTTTCTCTCAGGCCTTTTATCTATTTGCTAAGTTCTGTTTTGTTAACATGTTGGTTTACAGTATGATGCAGAATATAGTATACTGTAAGGTTACCACAGCAGACTCTGATGCCTCATGCCATGTAGATTCTGCAGTCTGTCACAAAGGAAAAGCCTTGAGAATCTTGAAGACTGTGGATACTCTGCAGGAAACCTAACTGGTTGAGTGGGAGAGCTGGGTTCCATAACCATCTCCCAGCTTGTGCTCCAGTCATACAGTTAAGAGACTGACTATTAATAATTTGTAATTCTGCCTAAGAAAAATGTGACCTGGGGATTGCATTTGGGTGATTGTATTTTGTAAAGAAGCACACACCAAAACTCAAGACTGCCTGAAGCAAAAAGAAGAATGAAAATTCTGCACCCTTCAGACTCCTCATAAAAGAGAGAGAAGCTGCTTAGATATGTAGTCAGGAAGGAATGCAAAATCCCTTTACTTTCAAAGTATTTTGCAAGTAAAAAACACTAAAAAAGAACACTAAGGGAGTTAAATCATATACCCCCTGTACTGTATCTTACAGATAACAGCCAGGAGTTAACTTTGAGAATCCTTGTGGGGCCCTTCCAACTCAGAATACCCTGTTTTTTAGAAGCTTATCCTATTCTTTTCTTCCATCCCCGGGTACAAAATGCTTCAGCAGAAGGTTTTTCAACCTAATCACTTTCGTTGCAAGACAAGATCTCTTAAAGGTAATGTGAAATCAAGATTTTGTTCAGTGATTATAGCCGAATGCCACGTACTATATGTTTCACTTCTGGATTCTCTCATTCCATGCATCCCAATGGAAGCACACTGCCCCTGCAATATGCCACATTTGATGATATTGTAGAAACCAGGACATTACTAATGCAAAGCACTAGAAAAATGTAGAAGTTAAGAAAATACACCTGCAAGCACAATGAGATATACAATCTAAGAGAAATTTTCCTTCTTTATAATTCCACGAAAGTCATTAATATAATTAAGTTGTGCTTGATAGCTTTATCAGTACAATAAACAAAATAAATCAGATTATGAAAGCTACTTTATTTTAATGTGAAAGATCAGGTTTTCAAATGACTGCTCTCTTTGCTGTAAGATATAACCACAAAGTTCTTATCAAAACCACTGTCTCATGCAAAAAATATTCTCCTCAAGTGCAAGAAATATGAGAGCAAGTCATTTGTCCAAGGTCACACACCAGGCCAATAGCAGACTAAGGCAGGAAAACACAGTTGCCTCATTTGGAGTTGCCATCTGTTCATAAAGCTAGACTCCAAACACATTCTTTAAACAGATTCGGCTCCTCTGTTTAACTCAGCTTGAATTTGCTCAACAAAACAGCATATATCCCAATTTCACTGGATAATGGAGTCCCTGGGATCTAATAAGTTCACAATGGAAACGAAATATCTGAACTTTAGGATGCCAGAAAAAATGGATAGCACAAACTTGACATCTTCTACACATACATTCTTAATTCATCAAGGTTTTAAAGCTGTCCTTCAAATAGACTTTGAAATAAGCATTACAGTGAACTGGTTCATGGCTTCAGCACATCAAAAGTTTCTACGTTCAGAAGCTGCCCAAAACACGGATCTGTCATTTGCAACCCTCTTCAGCTGCCTGCCATGTCTAGCTAAGCAATTTCAAAATAAGCATGGGTGCGAATGACTAGTTACTAATGTCACAGAATTAAAAGACTGGTGCCAATTCACTGATTCCAAAAGTGATTTTCTCCCATACAGTCCAACTGCTTACTTAGCAAAGACTAAGAAGGAGCTTAGGAATCCACCTAAGTTATAGGTTCTGGGCAAGTTTTTCCACAGACAGATTTCTGCAAAATTCTAAGTAGCAAACAGGACAGTACCAGTGGTTCCCACTCTGGAGTCATAACTGAATATCACTGGATTCACTCAGGGTCTTCAAGCAGGAAATTTGAACTGTTTCTGATATAGTGTGAAGGGGAAGGTGGACCAGATGTGAGACTCACTATGGTCCCTTCCAGCCTTACCCATTCCGTGATTCTGTGAGAATGGATGGTACTGTAGGCACTTCTCTGAACAGAGAAGAACAGATACAGTCATATTTTCATGGGGCTACATAAGCTATTCCCAACCTGGAATCCATCCTGTTACAGGAACCTATCTGATCACACACTCCTGGTAAGGTTTATGAGAGCCTTCAGAACAACTTTGTTACTTGGTAATATATCAACCACAGAGAGAAGTGTTACTGAAACCACTTAGCATCCTTTAGCCAGGATCATTAGCAAGGCAGGCTTTCAGAATTGCTGGTAAAGTCTATCTTCCTATGTGACCAGCTCTGCAGTGGAAACAAAGCCAATCTGAAACACCTTTGAAGGAGGGGCAGGACACAGACACAAATGACACAATGAGACGCGTACACAGGAAAGAAAAAACAACCAAACACAAAAGCTCCAAACAAAACAAAACAAAACTACACAACTAAAAACCCAACAAATAAGCAGAATTTGGCACAGTTATTATGCCTGCTGTCAAACCAAGCTGATGCAAATATTCTTGCTTCCCACCTAATTTTAGAGTTTTTCACAAAAAGTCCACAGCCACAACACTTCACAATAATTGCTTAGACTTGCTTAGTTCTCTATGCACATTATTAACTTTTAATAACTTTATAAGGGAAAATATTTAAGTATCTCTCTATTACATTTTTTACTGATTTCTTATAAAGAGCCTCAAAGAACCCTCAAAAGAAACCCCTCAAAGTAAACTCAGTCCTCCAGAGCACACAAAATTAGCAGCTGACTGAGGTTGAAAAGAAGCCTACTGACCAACAAAGGAAAAACATAATCACTCAGCACACAGAATCATAGAATAGATGGATTAGAGGGGACCTTACAGACCATTCACTTCCAATCCTACTGCTATGGGCAGGAAACCTTCCACTAGATCATCAGAGCCCCATTCAGCCTGGTCCTGAACACCTCTAAGGATGGGGAGTCCACAACCTCTCTGGCCTCTCTCTACCTTCACAGTAAAGAGTTTTTTCCTAGTAACTAGCCTAAACCAGGCTTCGTTTAGCTTAAGGGTATTCCCCCTTGTCTATCACCACATGCTTCTGTGCAAAGCCCTTCTCCAGCCTTCTTACAAAGCCCCTCTAGGTACCAGATGGTGTTATAAGGTCTCCCTGGAGCCTTCTCCACTGCAGAATTAACAGCCCCAACTTTCTCAGCCTGTCTTCACAAGGGAGGTGCTCCAGCCATCTGATCGACTTAGTGCCTCTTCCCCTGACTTGCTCCAACAGATCCACATCTTTTTTGATCCTCAGAGCTGGATGCAGTGTTCCAGGCGGGGTCTCACCAGAGCAGAACAGAGCAGAGGGGCAGAATCCGCCCCTTCACCCCACTGGCTATGCTGCTCTGGATGCAGCAGAGGACACATTTGGCTTTCTGGGATGTAAGTGCACATTGCTAGGTCACGTTGAGCTTTTTAGGCACGAACACCCTTTATCCTTCTCTCTAAGGAGACTCAATCCATTCTCCATCCGGCTTATATTTGTGCCTCGGACTGCCCTGACCCAGGTGCAGGATCTTGCATTTGGCCCTGTTGAACTTCACAAGGTTCAGACAGACGCCCCCCGAAGTCTGTCAAGGTCCCTCTGGATGACATTCCTTCCCTCCAGTGTGTTGACTGCACTACTCAGCTTGTCAGTAAACATGCTGAGGGTGTCTTGAGTAATCAACAAAAATATTACAAAGTGGCTGTCCTAATACCAACCTCTGAGGAATGTCATTCATCACTTTCCACTTGGACCACGATTTGTTAACCACAACTCTTTCCGATGACCTATACAGCCAATTTTTTATCCACCAAGTGGTCCACCCATGAAATCACAGAATCTCAGAATATTTTGAGATGGAAGGGACCCACAAGGATCATCAAATCCAGCTCTTAGGTGAATGACACACAGGGATCGAACCATGACCTTGGAGTTACTAGCACTATGCTCTACTCAACTGAACTAATCTCAGAGTCAAATCCATGTCTCTCCAGTTTAGAGAAAAGGATGACCTTTCTCTAAAATGCTCTACACAAGACCAGGGAGGTGATGTCTGCTGCTTTTCTCTCATCCATCACTGCTGTAACACCAGAGAAGGATGTGGAGTCGGAAATTTATTACACTATTTTCTCTGCCCTACCTTCTTTGACAAGACACAAGGAAAGGTGTTGGGAGAATAAAGTGAAAGAGGTCAGGAACCAGGATTCCTTAGTTCATAAAATAAAATTTTAAAATTTATAAGCACGCCTGGCTTCACCTCACTATGACAAATCAATTCTGCATCATTATTTAGTTAATTGTCTCCTTACAAGCTGCATTAAGATATTTCTCACAAGCAAACTGCCATGCTGATATAAAAAAGATTTGTCAGCAATACAAAGATGTTCTCATCATATCAGAATAGTATTTGCCATCCACTCAACCTAAATGACCAGAAATATTCAGTAATTTTTATTATGAGGATGATACAAGGTAGCCTACAGAATCACTGCATACATGTATGGTGGAATAAAGTTATTTTAATGATGCTAATATGGAACAATATATAATGGAATAATATTGATGCACATTTGTAGTCTGTAAGAGTCATACAGGCTAACATACAACACAAACTGACTTGTATCTGCCATCAGCCTATAAGAAAGAGGTCTGTAGTACACATACAGTAGCCAGGAATCTCAGGTTGTTATGCCTTTTAGCTGTTCAGCAGTTTGATTTTAAAAGGTTTTGATCTGTAGCCAGTCTCACATCCAAGTACCAGAGATGAAGCACTGAGACACTCTGCAATACAGCTAACACTTCCCTCTGTGGATGTCACAATGAGAAAAGATCACATGATTACTTCAAGCTGCCTTCTACACAGCACAAGATCCTCAACTCAGAATTCCAGGTTTCCAGCCTCTTAGTGTCAAGTCTCCTTTTAAAAACAGATCCTGCTCCCATACTAACAGACATGTTCTTCTGGTCATCCCCATGTGCCACGTATGAGCTTTGTTCTGATTAGCCTGTTCAACGCAGAAAATAAGGCAAAAAATTCTTGTCATTTACCATCATTCCTGCCCAGAGAAAGGAAAGACAATTAGCTTTCCAGTCACACTATTTTTCCAAGCTGAAACAGTATTAAGGCCAAACAGGACAGAAAAAGGACCAGATCTTCGGGTAGGAGTTAACCATTAGATCAATTTTGCTATGTGAAGTAGAACTTCATCTTAAGCTTGGGATCATTCACGTCCTGTTAGAGGCTTGCTCCCAGGAGTAATCTGGATGACTGAGGTCTCTTAAAACACATTCAATGTGAAACACTTCCTCTGCAGTTGGGGGGCAAACAAGTCAGTTTATCACGCTTATTGGATTCTGTGATTCAGGCCTAAGGGTTTTCCAGAGGAAAAATAAAGTCATGTATGCACTCTTCCCAGAAACAAAAACACTGTTCAGCAGGAAAACCAAGCAAATCTAGTCTGGCATTTTGGTTTCTTATTTAACCACCAGACACCTCAACTTTAACTAGACCAGCACTACCTGGTGAAGTGAGAAAGTATTAGGAACTTTGTATGTCCTATTACTGGGGTAGTGTTTTCATACCCACTCTTTCACTAGCTGCCAAGATGACCTTCTTACAGACGGATGAACAATAACATTAGTCTGTTTATTACAATTGATTGCAAGCAGATGAGAACATGAGTCACAAAAATCTAATCCAAAGAGTCAGACAATGCAGCCAGATGGAAATTCCTTTGGAAAGTCAAAAAGTCCCTCACCCAGGAAAATACTTAGAAATGGAGCTTATTGGGAGGCCATAATGCTTTTCAGGTCACAATAGAGACGTGTGTTGACCAGTGGCTATTTAAACATGATCAGTCCTTTTCATCCCTCTATTTTCACACGCTTTTTTCTTCCCAAACAACCCAGTTCTATTCTTTTTCCCTGCCTTTGGTTTCTCCCTCGAGCATCCCATAATAAGCCCTGTGTAATCCTGAAACAGTCTTCCTCTCTATGCTGCAGTGTGTCCTCTATCTCTGGGCAGCAAAACCATAAAATCTGTGAGGTGCTCCAGGACTGACTCATGTTGATGTGTTTCTCTCCCATGCCATGGGGATGAGGCCGTCCCAGGACAGTGCTGGAAGGGGCCTTTCTTCAAAATCCTTATATTATGTCTCTGGCTGCCACTGTCCCTTGTGCTGCTCCGGGTTTGAGGAGGTAAGATCCAGTTATAGGGCTGGAAGCAGCTGCAGAAAGGGTTACTAAAGCTCCCCCACACCTGCCAATATTTCTCTGCACTACCTTGTGGAGCACAGGAAAGTTTTTATCACTATTACTTCTTAAGCAAGAAAAGTGGCCAATGCTGAGGTAAACAAAGCTAAAGGAGCATCTCTCTCAGAATTTAGGGTTGTCCAAAATCAAAACTGATTTTCAGGCCTCAGCCTTTTTTTTCTTCTGTTTTTCTTCAGCATTCTTCAAAATGCTTTCACAAGACAATCTCGACAAAGAGCCTTGGTAAAACTGTGTAACACTCCCAAGACATGTAGTAACTAGATATATCTACTTTGTAAAGAAAGATGTAGTTAAAATACAGGAAAACTAAGAAACTTGGAATCTAGGCAAATTCATTTAGGTGAATTCAGATCTAGGATCTCAGTTCTATTCAGCAGACTCTTACCTTCGCACTAGACCTTCAGCTTTATCCTCTGGATTTTCTTTTCAGCTCCCACCTGAACTATAAAATGTTCATATCAACATCTGCTTTGGCAAAAAATAGGATCCTCAGTCCAAAGGTTCTTTAGCCTTCACTGAAACATGGCTATGTGAGCATATCTACATTACATTTTGATGCTCACATTTGTTACAGGCATACAAAATCTGTGACAGATTTTTAAAACTATTATGTTGTTGTTGTTGAGAAAACAAACCACAAAAGCAACCAAAAAACCCAAACCCAACAACCATATTCTATCTCACTAGATAAAAAAATTGGTTCTTTCAGCAACTCTTGGTTCATCCACCAGGCTTCAGAGAAGTGTGTACGAGGCAAGAACATAATAAAATGCAAAATCCTGAAGCACTGAAAACAAAGCACAGATGCATAGCTTCTGTCTTACTCATTCAAGGCACTCTTCTTATTCCCACAGGAAAAGTATTTTCTCATTTATAGGAGGAGATAAGGAAAGGCCCAGTGTGAGGCGCTTGGTCACAGAGTAGATGGTTTGCACTACAAGGAAGAATGTGTGTATCTCCCTTCTCTGTTTTCGGGAAGAACAGTTCTGATTCAGAAGATGGTACTCTCCATGTAGGTCCTCAGATGTCCCCAAATTAGGGGGGTTGTGCATAATAATAGGTAGAGACAACTCAGCTACTCTGAGAAGCAATTGTCCTGACTTGTCCCTAGATAAGCTGCACAAAGGCAACAGGTATCTGATCCCAAACCGTGACCTGAAGGTTCTTACACAGTGTATTCTCTCCTTCACTACTTACAATCACTTCATACTGCTTAATCTCCCCTTGCATTTTTAATTTTTTTTCACAACAATCAAATATTTCATGGGTCTCCTACGAAATGACAGTGGAAAGAAAAGAGGGATGACAGTGTATAAAAAGAATACAACCACTGAACAGTGAATCAGATCCACCTTGTCATGCAGCACTAAGCTGTTTCTCATGTTGCTTTAACTGATGAAAGGACTGGGTCTTATTTGATTTAAATCAATGTTCCATTAAATGCAAAAGATCCATACACATGTATATCAAATTAAAATTAAAAAGACATCTGTGGCAAATCAACACACTAAACCTACCACAACCCTCCTGATTCTCTGTCCAGTCTTTCAAACACAAAGCCATCCCTACCACAAATTTAATTAATAAATTAACTTCTCTGAAGACCTCTGCGTATAGATAATTTGCAGCAATACCACAATATAACTACAACCTTAGCACAGCAGAAACAAAAAAAGACTAATCGTGGGAGAGTTCCTATATTACTAGTATACTAGTGTGTAACTGCTGAAGTCATTCACTGGTTTGCTAAAGAAACTGCTTATCCATAGCAATCTTTCACTCCGTGAGACTATAAAAGGTTTTTCCTTTAACAAAATACTTTCTTATCTCAAGACATTGTGGAATTCCTTCACTGCTTGCGTCTGTCATGGTTTAACCCCAGCTGGCAACCAAAAACCACACAGCCACTCGCTCACTCCTCCCCCATCCCCAGTGGGAAGGAAAATCTGAAAGAAAGGTAAAACACAAAGGTTTAAATAAGAACAGTTTAATAAGTGACGGAAAATGCTGTATTCATCATCAAAACGATAAACAACAACAACAACAAAAACAGTGATAAAGAGGAATAAAACCCAAAAAAGGAAAGTGATGCACAATACAATTGCTCATAACCCACTGGCCAGCAACAGATCTGCAGCTCCTGCACAACTCCCATCAGTTTATACACCGGGCATGATGTTCTGTGGTGTGGAAGATCCCTTTGACCAGTTCAGGTCAGCTGTCCTGGCTGGGCTCCCTTCCAGCTTCTTGTGCATTTGCTCATTGGCAGAGCACAGAAAACAACAGTCGTGATGGCAACAGGCAAGTGATTAGTGTTTTACCATCATTATCCTCCTGCTGAATCTAAAACACAGCATGCAATAAGAAAACACTAGCCCCAACCCAGACAAAATCAGGACAACATCAAGTATTTCTGAGCTTATATATTTCCCATATTCTTTTTTCAAAAATTCCTGTAATTATGCAGACTGAATAACACAAAGGTAAATCACTTTGGTTAGCTTTTAGAATTAGAAATCCATAAAGATTCCCACAAGAAGAAAGGCAAATCTGCCTGCTAAATACTTAGGAATTTTTGCTTATCTTAATGTTCAGCTCAGTCTTCCTTTTCAACCACCAGTGACCACCTACATTGTGATTACAGGGCCAGTTCAAAAGGCTGGTACCACACTAGAGGAAGTCAGTGATACATAGAAACATGGCACTTTGATAATGCATTTTCAGGAACCAACCAAGCGCTCCAATTTCAAGCCACAGTGCTTATGTGGCACTTTCTTAGAACTGTCATTATCAAAGGCTCAGATTGATTCAGACACTTATAATTCATCCAGTAGTGGCTACCTGCAGTCCTACGACAACCTGGCCCAAAGACCTGATAGTCAGAGAAGTACATCAGGGAAAAATTTCAGCATTACACCAGCTGGAATAGTCCTGAAGATATGACATTTTGCTGCCAACACAACTGAATTCAGTCTCCCTGAGACCTTGTTTTCATGGGAATGATGTCCAGGTATTAGAGAGATGAATTACTTGCCCATATAATAGTCTTGTTAAGATTTAGGGCTTGCCATGCTTCAATGATCACAGACCTAGCAGGAGATTAGCAGAGCTGGGGGAGAAGGATGCACCACTGAGACTGGACACAAAGAATGCAGAAGTTATAGATGACAAGGTCATTCGGCAGAACTCCCAAGATAAAGAAATAAAAAAGCCAGCAGTTCAACTGGGTAAAGGGTAATTCTAGCAAGGGAAAGTAATGACCACAGACTCAAGAAACCTGTTAACTCAAAAAACGAGGAAGACGGAGTAAGCAGACTAAGAAGCAAGGGAACAATTTAACCAAAAGAAGACAGAATACTAATTAGTAACAGACTTGTGTAACTTGTAACAAATGAACATTAGAGTCTTTGTTTGCTAAAATGTAGAAACAGTGAAAAGTTTTGATAGTCTGTGCGCTGGGTTTGTGGGCTTGCCACCCATCATCCCTTTCTGTGCAGAACTTTAAATAAATCAAATACCTCAGCTCAGTGCATGCATTAATAGGTGAAAGAATCAATTTTGAGACAACAATCTTGGTGACCCAAATGGGAGCTATAAAGCTAACCTTGCCTGGATCATCTTGCTTCTGCCACCAAAGGAGAATCAAATCAGATAGGATTTGGACCAGTTTGTTTGAAGACTTCATCAAATCCTCTCCAGCATCAAGGTGGTAAGCAACTCAAAGGTGAAACACTCCAGAGGCATTTGAGCAAGGGCAAAAGTGGTCAGAATTTCTGGACTGGTGAGCATCAAATTTCATTTTGTTGTAACTGATCAGTGCAACCAGGCCTGGGTTGACCAGTGGGGTGGGCAGTTGAAAACTTCAAGCTCTGTGTAAATTGGGTAAGGAGAGTTTGGGAACAGTGACTGTCAATGTACACAACAAAATCAGTGCATGAAAGAGGGGAGGTGTCCTCCTATCTTTGCTGACACAAGGTCAGAGCAACGTGTAACTAACAACAGGGGATCAAAACTGGGAAATAAATGCATGACTAGGCTTTAAAATTGTTAGACACAAAACTGCATGATGGGAGAGAGTGCTCTTCCTTTCTCTGACAACAAGGAGTTGGAACAGAGAATAAAAAATCATTTGCATTCGAGGTCTGGACCTAAGTATAAAGGAATTGGGCAACTGAGTATTGGCTAACTAGTCTGCAATCCCACCCTGTAGCTCTTAGGGTTTTACTTAGAAAAACTGGGGTAAGCTGGGGAAGATACAATGCGTAAAGATAAAATGAATACATATTGTAAGCAGTGGTGGACACCTTATAAATTGGAGAATGGGGAAAATGGATTTTTGCAGTTTTATTTCGGAGTTGGTGTTTTGCTGCTGACTTGGTAACTGGGATCAGTTTTGGTCTATGTTGATACTTCTATGACATTGGATTCAGAAAGAGTGTATGTTGGGAGGAGATATGCTGATGTAATGTACTAATAAGAAGAGAAAAAGGCAAAGATGTGTTGCAGAGGAGATGAGGCAGATGATGTGCATTATATGGTCTATTCACACCACATAACATGGGAGTAGGGATGGAGGAAGAGAATATGGATCAAAATAAAGAGCCTATGGGAAGTAAGGGTTTTAGCCCTGTTGCTGGCCAGACTCAGGGAAATAATCAACTAGTGATATAGGCATCTTTAAAATAAGCAACAGGTGACTGGCAGGTTTTATAGATGTCCTTTTCTATATTTCATAATTTTTTAATTGGAAGTGACCTATTGGTTTGTACTGAGAGAATCTTGCAGGAATGTATTAGCTTTTGGAAACTGTTAATATAACAGTTAGGTTACCCTAACTGGGGGCATACTTAGGCTAGATGTTGCTGTGGAAAGAAAAGAGACTGGCATTACAAAGGTGACAGAAACAAGCAGAGGGCTTGGGGCCTGAAAGGCCCCTACATCCCTGCACAAACACACACACACACACACACACACACTCTCGGCCTGAATCAATGTGAAACTTGTAGGCAGCAAGGGTTATTGAAAAGATGGAAACATTATGATGCTGGAGAATTTTTTACAGTGAATGAGGGGACCAGAGGAAAATATCAAGGAATCCCCAGGAGACCCTCTAGTTCCAGTAAAACCAGAGAAGCAATGAGGTTTTGATATATTCAGTATTTTTTTATATTCATATCTTTTTTATATATTACAGATAGTAAAAACTATCTGTAATGACTAAGTAAAGTTACAGCATCGATTTTGGGGGCAGCTTTATGGCCATTCCTGCAACTCAGGGAGTGGCCAATGGGAGACACTAAACTGACTCATAAGTTTCTATATTCCAGAATGTCCCTGTCCTTTGTAGGATGAGATTTATTATGCAAGTTAAATGCTTGAGTCAGAAAGCTCTAAATATCTCACAGGAAAAGACATAGAAGGCTCAAATCTGTTTACTAATGACCCAGACCTCAAAGGAACAAGAGTGAGAAGGAACAGGATTTAAGAACAATAAACCAAATAACTGTGGACAAGTACTTATTTGACTGGTTTAGATTTTAAAGATTATTTCTTTTGCATTTCAGTGGATAAGCAGAACCAGACTCTCTCACACAACAGCTGAAAGAACCCACTTTGGGACAAAAGGAGGAGGCCTCAGAACAAGAGTTTTCTTACTCTGAAATGCAAGAAATTCCTCTTTTTTATGTAAAAGCATGCTCTCCTTAATGGATCTAAAAACTGAGGCTAATGCATCAAGTGATGGAGTAGAACAAAGCTGCTCTGAAAAGTGAACTATCAGACAGTCTGGAGAAAAAGGCACCTGTCTTAAGAGTTGTATATATTTCTTTTTTTTTGTCAACATAGTCATAGCAATATATCACCCTCGTTAGTCAATGCTTTTGTGAATAACAAGGTTATTTTGCTAATAAAATATAAGCCATTGTTCAAACAAAACAATTAATTCTACTAAAAATATATTTTTTCTTAAATCAATAAAATTACATTCTTGCTTTGATCACGTATCTGTTAGCCAGGAATGTGATTATTTTTCACTGTCTTTGCCAACTTAGGCATAGAGGTAAAATTTCTCAAGCAGGATTGCCTATTCTAGTAAAAATGAAAGAAGATGAGATGCTCTCACCACATTCTAATCTGCTAATCTGCCAATATCCTCTGAATCACTAGACTGATTGATTTACTAATTCTTCAATTAAATACAGTCAAAGCAGAAATGAGCAAAACCTTTGTAATTGTGTGAAACTGAAATAAACAGTAAACTTTGGCAGGACCACAGTTGTTAGAAAGAGCAACTCCCACACAGTGAGTAATACCCAGCATGTAGTACACATGAAATAAATTCAGAGATGTGAAAGAGAAGCATGTGAGCAAGACAAGACAACCAAGAAACTGAAAGCTTACAGATCTGCAAAAAGGAAAGGAAAATAGTCCTGACTGCTTCATCAGCATGACCATCGTGGTTCAGAGAAGTTTACTGCAAATTTGCATTATACTGGCATTGTATATCAAAATCTCACGTTCAGTTTGTCTTTTCCAAGGAAACAAAGTGAACTACCATATCATGAACTTTCTGTGGAAAATGGGTGGCTATTTTCCTCAGCAATGTCTCAGAGAAACAACTGATTTCAGATTCCCCATGGAGATTACCAAGGTCACACAGACGAATATTATAAGGATCACCTATGAGTTCCTTCAACAGATCTTCCAACTATTTAGTAAAAACCTGCCTATTGATGTTTGGAATACAAGCAAGATTGAGAACTTCCAAAATGGAATTCATCATCAAATTGAAGAACTGGAGACATGTTTGTCAGAAGAACAATCAAAAGCAAGCAGTTTTCAAATATGGATCCAAAAAAGCTCAACATACAGCATAAAAAATTACTTTCAAAGAATCACCAATTTCCTAAGAGATAAGCAATACAGCCATTGCTCCTGGGAAGCAGTTCAAATGGAATTGAGAACAAGTAATATAATTTTTGACAGTCTCTGGAAAAAAAAACTCCGTAAAGAGGTAATATTTTCTACGTTTTGTTTCTTTTTAATAATACAGTATTTTCCCCCCTTCTTGATAGGTTTCTCATTTCCACATTTTAATAATTTTCAAATTGACAGTTGGGGTTTGTTTTCAAAAAACATTCTGTGCTCTAAGTTAAACATGCAGAATACTCAAATGAAAGGGCATTTGATATCACTGCTTCTCTAGAAGGTCTTTAAAAATACAAGTGGATATTGCTCCTGTATTGTCTCTTTGCACTATTAACCTATTTATAAAAAGGCTTTGTGATTTTTCAGCATAAAATAACAGTTGTTTTACAACCTGAAAAATTTACATTAATGCATAGATTTTATTTTTGCATTACTTCACTAACTCAGGAAAAAAGTGTAAGATACAGACATGCATATGGAAGACAAACCTTCCTGTAGTCTTATACATTATGAAGATCTTAAATTACAAAACAGATGAGAATTTAAGATGATCAAGACATCTTTAAATTCAAAAAACAATGACAGGTAGTCCTCCCAAACAAGAAAAGTCAATTACTAGCTTTGATCTTTATTTTTTATATATATATTTATATATAATTATCTTCATAGCCTATGGAGATATATTTATATCTATATAATATACGTGATAATCTTATATATAGAGAGAGATTTATATATAGCTTTCTATACCTCATATTGAATAACTACAGTATAGATTTTCAGGACATGTCGACTCATAACACTATGTAAAATATCCATGTATTCAATGTGCTTCAAGTTCATAATCAGACAAAATTAATCTGAAAAGAACTATTGTATGAACACAGATATTAACAAACTTCTTCCATCCCTCTCCCATATTCCTTTCCTTCATTCAGACAGAACCAAACAGTACTTCAAGTTATCATCTTCATCAATTTAACTGTTACTGAAGACATCTTGAATACGCTGTGGTCTCTGTATCACTCCCTATACATTAGAAAACTGGATGACTTCTGATATGGATTTTTCCCACCTCAGATTTCATACAACTTCCAGTGTATCTCATTACTCATATATTTTTATCATAAATGGAATGTGTCAAATTTGAATGTAAGAAGAAAAGAGTTAAAACATGCCCATGACTTCTGGAACTTGGGAAGAAAACGCGAATGTTTTGACCAAAAAAATTAATGTACTGTTACCATTACCTGAGGACAGAATCTCAACATTTTGCTAAGAAGTTTGAGGGCTGGACTGTAACTCGGGTTGCCTTCCTTTCCTTTATTCAAGTAAAATATGTACCCAAAAATCCCTCCCCACTCTAAAGAAAAAAAAAAAAAGAAAAAAAAAAGGAAAACTTACTCTGTGTGCAGCTATTGTAATGGATTGGTATAATTCCTTATTCCAGGAATGCAACAATAGGGTATTTACAACTACTTAATTTTAGGCATCCAAATTAGACATTGGGCTAGTTAGATCAGGCCCACCCACTCCCCTCTCACATGTTCCTGCTATATGGAGACAGGGAGGAAAGAATGGGTTTCAGACTCCTGAATGTAATTCTGCTTTCAATCACCAGCGGAAGAGCTCAGTTCTTAACTAGTTGTATAGGGAACATAAGAGCAGTTTGGTGCATAGATAATACAACATTCCCAACTTTATTAGTCAGTCTCTGCCTATGCTAGCTCTCTGTAAAAAAATCTCTGCTTTTATAAGTTAAAGTTAACTATTGTAGAAGAAAAAAGAAATAACTGTAACCAACACTATTTTCACATTTCTTCACCTGGAATTCAGTCTTAACCCTCTTGAGGAAACAATATGCAACTTTCCCCACTTTTTCTTTCCTGTGGAAAGACTTGCATTTGCTGGAACTGAATATGGTCTTCTACTATTTGAAGTCACATAACTAAGTCTTGACTTTTTTTTCTTTACTTCAATAAAGAAAATGAAAAATTCTAGACTACTGTTGTTACATACAACTCTTAAAACTAAACTTTCTGTAACTTTTTATCACTGCTGTAACTGGAGACCAAAAGAAACAAAACCACCTCTGTTTGTTGAGGTTTTCTTAGTGTATTGGCTTTGATATATCCATGAACAGACATCACTGAAATGTCTGTCTTAATCAAGCACTGTGTTATTATGCCAGTGGGTACAAGAACAAAGGAGAGGGTGAGAGACACTAAAATGGGAAAGTGAAAATAGTATTCTATGATTCTCAGAATTAGTAATAATTCCAAAGCCACTCTAAAATTTCTTTAAAAAAATTACTACATTTCAAGATCCTCTTGATTTTTTTTTCCTAGTTAAAAGAAGAAAAAGTGAACGCTCATATTCTGCAGAGAAACAGCATCTGAAATGACCACTGCTAGCATTTGTACAATATTGTACTGATCAATGAAAGATTGGATTACTTTGAAATACAGTCAGCTGTGAGCTGGAAAAGATAAACTGCAATTCTGCCAATTTCTGACGGAAAGCTGAAATAAGGAATGAATAACCAAAGGGCAAGAAATTAGCCCCAGTCACACTTTCCCAGTTTCAGTACCCTGGAAGAACCACCCAAGTCAAGGCCTCGTATCAGAGCACATTAAGCTAGTTTAAACACCTGCTCAGAACCCTTTCCAGTTGCTGATTCAGAGACTGCACTCTTCTATCTGTTAGAATTTGCTTTCAACTTTAGAGAGGCTTTTTTTTTTTCTATATTACCCGAATGCTAGTAAGTGCTAAATTAAAAAAACAAAAATACAAAATACAAAACTAATGTTCACTACAGCTGAAAGAATGTTATTTTTAAGACAGAAGTGGTTATCTACTATCAACCACCTGAATATACTGTATGCTACTATCCACAGAATTACTAAAGTCTCTCTAGATTAAAAACCTACACCTTTTGTCAGCATAAGGGCATTTTGAATCTTCAAAATAAAAAGTAAAAAAAAATTTATTTTATTGTATTGGTGTGGTAAGCAAATGCCCTCAAAAGCAGAAGCAACACATGTCTTAATTAAAACTGATGAGAGATTTCCTAGATCAAATAGCTTTTAGAAACTCTTGGTCAAAGAGCCCCTGCTCTTGAAAAATGTGTTCCTATTAAGCTACTTCATGAGGCTGAGCCCCCTTTTATTTCCAGGGTAAATCAAGCAACAGTGATGGTTCGCAAGACAGAATGACCCAGTTTTACATCCTTTCTTCCTCCCTTGCCCTCTTTCCAGTCTCACATCCTTGTCCTGCTTTAATACTTGTTCAACTGCTTCCTGAGCCCATCAGACCAATAGAAAATTACCCAAAATACCCAAACAAAATCCACAGTTTTGTTAAAAGGTGAAGATTTAAAATCAGAGAAGAACACCCACTGCATATGAGAACCAGCACAAAAGAGAAAGGGGAGTGTGGCAGCAAGACTGGGTAACAAGAACAGTGAGCAGAACCTCCTCTGCTTTTCTTGTCTGGTCCAAATGCCTTCAAAAGAACCTCTCAGTTACTCCATGTATAACTGACTTTCAGCCTTAACTGCAGTTCCTTTGTAAGTATTTCTCCTTTAATATACTAATACACTAACAATCCATCACCAGAACACCATAGTGGATTACCGCAGTATAGTTTCTCTAAAAATAAATTTACTTCTACAGTACTGAGCTTGAAATTCCAGTTATACCATCTTTTCTGGACAGTTCTTGCCTAAGTCCCTGGCTCAGAAGAGGCTCATCTATCTGTCAAAGGTACTGAAGCATCAATCATATCAATCCTGAGATAATACCCTAAAACAGAAGAATGAAAATAACATTGTGTTTTTTTAAAACAAATTCCATCTGAAATCTCAGTTTACCTAACTAGTGATAAAGACTAAACAAAGACAAGTACCATGTTTGTCCTGTAACGTTTTTAAACAACTGCTATTCCAAATGACTCTGTAATCCTTGTTCCCAGGGCAGTAGGACCTCTCTCTTTCTCTCAGTTTCTGTTCCAAAACACAAGGGGCCTAACGATGCCAAGTGCTTTGCTGGCAGTTAATAAAGAATATTTTTCTGGAGAGAAACATCAGCAAAGAAACTGAAGTGATCTGGTCCAGTCCCAAGTCTCACATCACTCACTAATGCATTCTAAGCAGCATCAGATACTACACCAACACAACAGCAAACTGCATAAAATCATCATTGCAAGAGGCTGGATGCCAAGAAACATCCTGCCATTCTGCACCCACCTCCTTTTCTCTTTAACACTTTCTGGAATTCAGTATTGCTTGACTGTACCCTACCTTGTGCTCCTTTTCTTTCTACCCTACAGCCCTCTTTCAGATGTCTGTTTAAAAACCACCAGTTTCCTCATTCTGGTGTATTGCGGTTTTTTGTTTGTTTGTTTTGTTGTGTTTGGATTTTTTAGCTTTTTGGAGTTTTTTGTGTTCCAGGAACGGTCTTTTCTGTGCCCCATAGAGCAGGGAAGAATAATTGTCACAATCACTGGTCCACTCAGAAATTTGCCCATTTTGAATAATATGCTTTGCTGTAGAAAAGAGGGAAACAGGCATCCCTCTGCCTACTACAGTGCAACCAGCCCATAAATTCTCTAGTCAGGTATGTCCAGAATATTGTCTCACAAGTATCCCTCATTTAATACAAACTATATCTTCATGTAAAATACAGCTAAAAGGCTTGGAGAACAGAAGCAATCTTGATGCCTATTGAAGAAATTGCTGAGATTTATGCAAGGGTGGGAAGGATCCCCCAACATCTTTATCCTTTTGACAATCATACAGCAATTCAATCAAAATATTTATGAAAAATGTTCACAACCAGTCCCCAAGCAGGCTGATTTAGCCATCAAATGGGAGACAGGAGGCTTCTACATCTTAAAACGCCAGTTGGAAGCACTCTTGCCAGAAGATGATCTGCAGGGTCAATCAGCTTCAAGCAGGTCTCTCCAGGAGCCTCCGTCTGCACTTGCACTGCAGTTCTTTAAGCCAGCAGCAGGTACCTCTAGGGCGTGCGAGTCCTTGCACCGGCAATTACTCATTTCTCCACAACAAACCCTGGGTCAGCCTCTGAGAGGCCGGCTGTCAGGCTGTCACACTGTGATTGCAAGGACTTGCAGGGATTTCAAATACCGTGCTCCACTAGGGAGCAAGGAGTTAAACACAAACCATTTATCCTTGAGCGATCTTGCGAACTAAAAGCAATAACCAGCACCTTGAGCCTGCGTCTCCACAACTAACAGACCTGGCAGATCAGCTGCATGGCACGTTTCTTAAAACACTAATTTCGCCCACAGCATTAAAAAAAGTGCAGCAAAATTGCCATTTTTAATAGGCTATGTGCCAACGTTTGCCACAGAAGACGACAAGCTCCCGGCTGAGTCTTCCATCCCTTTGCTCAACACGGTCACAACAGGACCGGCACGCAGGGCTCCGGACGTCGCCTCCCTGCGCCAGACAGAGCACGGTGCAGAGAGGCACCAAGGAGCTCTGCCCCCGACCCGGCCCGGCCCTCCTGCGCTCGGGCACCCCCCGAGGGCAACAGGTCAGGGAGCCCGCGGCTCCCGGGCAGCACCGAGCCGGCTCCTGAAGCGCTGGAGGAAGCACGCAGCAACCTACCTCTGAGAGATGGGATGGGGAAAAGGGAAACGAACAAATAAACAAGAAAAAAAAAAAAAAAGCGGGGGTGGGGGGAGCTGGGGAAAGAAGGGAAAGACGAGCATTAGGGAAAGTGCACCTTAGTGCGGCTGCAGCTCAGTCGCTTCTGCTCGTAGCGAAGCGCGCTCGCCAGCACCGTCCCGTCCTGCCCAGCAGCGTCCACCACCTGCCGTTCCGGCCGGAGCAGGGGCAGTTCCGCCCCCCGCCAGCGCCTGCTGAGGGAGCGGGGCGGGCACCGGCCAAGCCCCCGACACGACAGTCCCCCCGGGATCAGAAGAGGCGGGCAGGGCTGTCACCTCCGCTTGGACTGAGCATGGCGGGAGGTGGCGAGCGGGCGAGTGGCTGCCGTGCCGCAAACGCGTCCCGCGTTTGTAGGCGGGGAGACCGACCTCAACCTCTCGCATGACCCATCGCAGCCCCCCCCGGCTTACCTCCAACCCCTCTGGGCGCCCCTGCCGCCCCTCCAGGTGCCTTCCTCGCCTGAGGACCGGGAAAAGAACTCGATAGCCTGGCTTGGGTCCCTTGCATACAGTCGGCTCGGCTCGGCTCGGCTCGGCTCGGCTCGGCTCGGCTCGGCTCGGCTCGGCTCGGCTCGGCTCGGTCGGCTCAGCGCCCGTCCCGCCCCCCGGGCACCGCCCCCGCCACACCGGGCCCCAAGCGGACCTGCGCGGCAGAGGGCGCCCCCTGGTGGGAGTTGTGCCACTGCCCCAGCACACACTGCCCCATGCCCAGCACACACTGCCCCATCCCCAGCACACACTGCCCCAGCACACACTGCCCTCCCCAGCACACACTGCCCCAGCCCCAGCACACACTGCCCATCCCCAGCACACACTGCCCCAGCCCCAGCACACACTGCCCCAGCCCCAGCACACACTGCCCCAGCACACACTGCCCCAGCCCCAGCACACACTGCCCCAGCACACACTGCCCCAGCCCCAGCACACACTGCCCCAGCCCCAGCACACACTGCCCCAGCACACAGGGCCTGGCCCCAGGGTCAGCCCATGTCCCACGGAATCATGACTAGGGAGGGACCCATCAGGATCATCAAGTCCAACTCCCGGTCCTGCAAAGGCCACCCCCCGAGTCATAGCATGTACCTGAGACCACTGTCCAAATCTTTCTGTCTGTGCTGTGACCACTTCCCTGGGGAGCCTGCTCCAGTGTCCAGCCGCCTTCTGGGTGAAGAACCTTCTTCTGATAGCCAACCTAAACCTCCCCTGACACAACTTCAGGCCATTCCCTTGGGTCCTGTCACTGTGACCAGCGACAGAGAAGAGGTCAGCCTGCCCCTCCTCTTCCCCTCACAAGGAAGTTGTAACTGCAGTGAGGTCTCCCCTCAGTCTCCTTCAGACTAAGTGGCCTGAGACAATCCTCATATGGCTTCCCCTTAAGGCCTTTCACCATCTTCATGATCCTCCTTTACACCCTCCCTAATGGCTTTATACCTTATATTATGGCACCCAAAACTGCACACTGGAGTCAAGATGAGGCTGCCCCAGTGCAGAGCAGAGCAGAGCAGGACAATTACTTTCCACAGCTTCTGGGAAGAGGCCTAATCCCATGCCATGCTGGTGCAGCAGTGGGGAAAACTTTATTTCAGTTTAGGCAACAAATGTGAAACTTTGACCAATCATTCAACCTGTAGCAATAGCAGGAAAAACCTTGCCCCATTACCCTCTTTGATAGAGCTCCTTGCAGACACAGTGCTCTGGAGGAGTTTGCCCTCCACAGCAGCATCCCAGCTGATGTGGTAGTCATCAGCATAGACCATGGACCACAGTCCCTTATCCCTTTGCCAGATAGAATAAATAACTATCCATTTTACTGTTTTATCAGCTAATGAGATTTTGGTTTATCTAACCCATGGCATTTATGGGAGTAGGTTGATACACAGCCATGTATGTAGCAATACCCACCCTCGCAGTTACATTGAACTGATTGTCTCAGTAGAGAAAAAATCCAAGAATAACACACATTCTCCCAGGTGACTATATATATAGATATACAGCCTGGAAAAAAGTTCGTTCTTTTTCATGCCTACAGAGATTTCTTACACCTTCCCATCTGACCCATCTTTTCCACAGATAAAAAAGAGGCAGGAGGTGGGAGGGAAGAGGGAGAATAACATCAGAGACCCATTTCACTGACACTCAACTAAAAGTAAGGTGGGTTTTTGTCAAACTCTCTGTTCTTAAGTGGAAAAAATTCAAACCCACCAGCAGTGCTGAATGAGTCTGGGAAATCCTGATTTCACTCAGTGAACAAAACCCAAATTCCCTTCTTTTCAAGCAGCAGAGACCCACAAGGATACAGCCTGACAAAGATGCAAGACGCAATTTTGCACCTTCATGCAAAATTGAGGTGTTCTGTAAACAAGAGCAGTGTGGCAAACATTGACCAAGAACTCCACACTTTACAGGTTTGCAGAAAACAGCAGCAAATCACCTGGGTTTGTTGAAGACTACTGCGCCTTCTTTCCCACTATTGAAAAGCAAGGAAGGTGGCCCCTTGCCCTGCTGTGGATCCCAACTGTACTGTCACAGAAGGGTCCAACTTCTGTCTCTCTTCAGATTGCAGATGAAGTGAGGTAGCAGCTTCCATGTGGCAGAGTCAAAGCAGAACCTCAGCTGGCTTGAGGGAAGGACTGAATCTGTGACCTCCTAGATGAGAGCTTGGCTTAGAAACTACTAGCTGCCAAACCAGAGAAGAAAAGGTGGATGGTTACCTGAGAATCTGCCAGCATGTTGTGACTGGGGCAGTAGACTGGTTTGCTCGGAAGGAAATACTCTATCGTGACTGATTAACTTCTATTTCCAAACACCTGCAAATAAAGATAATAGAAGTAACCCTTGTACCTTTGCAAATGCTGTAATAAAAGCCTGAAAAGTGACCCTTTTTGAAACAATTTTCTAGTTTTTGTGAGGGGGTCATTAGATGTTTCTCACAAAGATATCTGAACAAATAGCACTAGAAATTATCCTTTTTCTGATAGCAGAAATGTTTAAGCAGGTTTAAGTCACTGTTAGAACTGCTTTTTATATCATTACCAAATCCCTGCTTTCAGGCAGTGAGTCAGATTTGGTTTTTTTCTGCCCTGCAGCCAGGTTTGATACTGACATTATTGTGTTCGATATCTCTCTGTAGAAAATTAAAGACAATAAAACATGCATACAGAGAGTTTATGGGATCATAGCCCTAAGAAGGAGTAGGTTAAACCCAAAATTTCCTGAAGTATTTGGAAAGACCTAAACTTAATACTAGGACAATGCCAGGTTAAAAACCAGTAACAGTAAAATAATTTTCATACAGGCTCCCTGTTAAAACAACTGGACAACCAAAAAAAGTTACTGTCTTCCCATTATTCCCAAAAAGTTAAAAGTTTGCATCCCTCTAAATGCTCCATGAAAAGATGTTTCAAAAAATGCAGTAGGTGTAGTTGACAAGATCCATTTGTTTATATACACTCAAACAGGGACAGACAGTGCCTTTGAGGACAGGATTTTCTTCTCTGTGATTTATAATAATTAAAACATATCAAGAACCTGCCAGCTTTGCTTAGGAAGAATATCTTTTTAGTGACAAAAGAAAAGCCCAGAAAGGACAAACTACAAACACAATTCTTCTCCTGAATTTCAATCCACAACCCCTTTATTTTTTAACCATCAGAAATTGCTAGAGAGCTTAAAAGCACATCAAGGACAGTTAATTTTCTGAACAGAAAGATGCCTCTCCATTCTCTGTAGTCATGTTGCACTCTGGATCATTGCCATGGCTATATTAACCAGCATTTTTGATAGAAGTTGCTCCTTTGCTGCTGGGAGAGAAGCCAGAAACCAGGGCTGTGAACCCAATCAGTCAATTTACTTCAGCTGAATTTAACCAGGAATCAATTCAATCCTCTATGCCCATCTATTATTCTAAGCTCATGCGGCAAAGATGTTAAAGTCAAGGATCTTTCCTCTTCCTACCACTCAAAATACACAGCTCAAGAGAGAAAAAAAAATGTAGGTCTTCAGATTAATTGTTGTCAGTACAAGGAAACGGAAGTGCAATTTAATTCAGCATCAAATGGTTGAGAACTGCTTAGTCTCCGCCACTGTTGGGAATACAGGATGGAGAATTATACAGATTAGAAAAATCACATTGGCACAAACAATTTGAACTAGCAGGAACAACATGTTGTGATGTTGCTGTTTAGTGCTAGGTGTGGTTGGATGCTCTGAAAGAACCAAAATATTGTAAGTAGAGCTTACAAGGATTATTTTCCTGTGGCTCTTCTCTGTTTTTTGTACTGTTTTGGGGTCTCATGCCTGATAGGACCAAATTCACATTGTCTCTCTGGTAGAAGACAAAGTTCTTGAACATCTATTTTTCTACCCTGGCATAAATATGCATAGGATTTGCTGGAACGTACACTTTTTATATTTTTATCATTTAACTGATTTTATAAAAAAGGCCAGCAAAATCAAAATTGAACTGGGGACTGAGAAGACAAACATGTCTGTAACCAAGATGTTATCATAAACTCTATTTTCTTGGGAAAGCGGGATAAAATTAGATCCTGCTTCATCCTCCTTCCTTTTTCAAGTGGCCAGCTTATGGTTTTGATTTAAGCCTACAAGAAATTGCTGTGGCTTCGTTAAAACCAATTTAAACTTAAAGATCATTTTTACTACAAACTTCAAAGTACAGAATTTTTACTCCATTCTTCATCAAACTTACTGGTTTCATTTTATGTGAAAGCCCTGAATCAGCTGTTCAGTCCAGGTGCTGGCACCAGAATGGCCTCTGCCTGTTGCAATGCCCCCCTGGATTCAAGCAGGGCCAGATACACAAGGACAAATCACACAGCTATAGTTAGAAGGCATTTACTACCTCAGCCCTTTAGGTACCCTTTGTATCTGTAGAGGAGATCTTCTATGTCCATCTTGAAGAGAGTTTTCCTTTTTCATCACCAGCATGAATTAGCTTCCCTGTGTTATTTGTAAAAAAAAGGATAAACATAAAAAATTGAAAGCAGACAAAAAATTCAACACAAGCAGACAATCAATTAATGAAATTCTGAATAGGTTCAAGCCACAATGTATGCAAAGCTAAATATACTTTCTGTAGGATTTTACTTCCCTACACTCTTCCAGTTGGTAACCAAGAGGTACTGCACATCAGTATCCATCATGGTTGACTCACGATTTTAATAGGTCTTTGCTGTTCACAGCATGACCATGCTGTGTGTGGCACTGAGCATTAAGTTCTGACCTAACTCCACCTTTCTACACAGTGAAGGCCTGTTGTCACAAAGACATATTCAACACGAGAGTGTTCTTTCACACTATAACAGATCCTTCACACCACACTATATCCTTGAAATTTCTATGTATGGCACAGTTGCTTCTCAGATAGTTCTGGAAACACGCAGTGTTGACCAGCCCAGGCAAGGTCACAACAGGCAGGCAGATGGGCTGAGAACAGCTGTGGCTGAAGCCAGGATGATGCTGGTGCTGCTGAGGGAGTGTCTGAAGCACAGTGATGAAAGAACTGTTCTCTTGGGAGCTGGAACCACCACGATATGGCATGCACCTGCTGCAAAAACAAATGTCTCTTCCACACATTCATTACTAGCTTTATTTCTAGTCTCTAGCAACCCTCTAGGGATGACCAGAACGACTTAGACCCAAAAGCGTGATCTCTATCTCTCATTCATGTTGGACAATTTACCTTCCCTACCATACACATGTACTCATGTGATTACAGAGAGAAAGAAGCTATTTCTGTCCTATAACAAGAAGATGCAGAATTTTCTCCCTTTCTTTCTCTTTCTTTCTTTCTTTCTTTCTTTCTTTCTTTCTTTCTTTCTTTCTTTCTTTCTTTCTTTCTTTCTTTCTTTCTTTCTTTCTTTCTTTCTTTCTTTCTTTCTTTCTTTCTTTCTTTCTTTCTTTCTTTCTTTCTTTCTTTCTTTCTTTCTTTCTTTCTTTCTTTCTTTCTTTCTTTCTTTCTGTTTTAGTTTGTTTGTGGTTTGGCTTTTCCTTTTCAATTTAATTTTTTTTTTTTTCTGCAATTTGGAGATGTTTCAGTAAACACAGTATGGTGGAAAGCAACAGTGGTGAATATAATTTTATAAAAAGCACTGTAAGACTGGTTTTGTCATTCTTTTGAGTGACTTATGGAGCCACAAATTCTGTATAATGGCTACTCCTTACAACCAGACTTCATCATTCACAGAACTGCCAAGAGGCAGAGTCATGAGGAGAGAAGGTTTAAGAAGTCTGAATAAAGCTATTGGATGGTCCCACAACAGTTTTATTAGGTCTGGAATCCTTTTTTTTGTTGATGTTGACCAGAAATTATGATGTTCCTGTCAAAAGCCTATTATTTGGTTCAGTGATTCAGAAAGACAGATCTTCTCACTGCTGATTGTCCTGACAATTATAGTTGCCCATACAAAAATTTATTTCCAGCAACTGAATGGCTTCCACAAGAACATTTGGTGGCCTTGTTGCCATACCAGAGGCCTAAGCATGTTTTGCTGCATGTGTGCTGTTGGTTGCCTGCCTTTATTCCAGCTCTGTCACAACTGCCTCAAGAACTCATTATGGGTCTGGGCTGAAAATTTGGTGAGAAGAAAAAACATCTGTCCAAGGTCTGACACTGACACTGACCTGTGGTTTGAATGGCCAGAGGTAGTTATTGCTGCCTCGTGGAAGGAGTTGTGTTTTATTGGAAAAGCAGACTGAATTTGCTGGTGGTTTCATGAGTGAAAGAGGAACTCTGCTGAGGTCAAAAGACTGGCATGAATAATCTTGTTTCCCTTGCTACCTGCCTGTTTCTGCTCATCTGTGGGATATTCTCACAGTTTTCTGTGGCCAAAAACTGAAGGAGAGAGTCAGAGACTTGTGTATTTCTACAATAATGAAATCTCTTGTTTTCCAAGCAGTGTGAGTGATGCTAAAATTAAGGAGAAAACATCTAGGAGTACCTGGAAGGAAAAGGCAACATGTGCCCAAATTAGTAGCCTTGCTTTTGCATTAAAATAACTTTCCTAGAACGGTCCAAAGCAAAATACCTCTGCTGGTAATAAGCACCACCCTCCAGATTTTATTGTGAAGTACGTGGAAACAACTTTTACCCAATTTTAGCAGCATGAACCAGGAAAATCTTCTGCTTCTAGAATGAAAAGATTATATGTTTTATATGAAGGTGACCAAGAGTGGAAGTCAGTGCCCTTTGTCCCTCTGAGATTAGAGAATTGTTTGCTATTCCTACCTGCACAAAGTAAACAGCAAAAATCAGTCACTATTCCCTCTGACTCAAACACTGCTCAAGGTTTCTCTCAAGACAACAGTTATGCTTTCCAGACTTACTTCTGCTCTTATAATGACAACATCTCTTTAAGATTTTTTTCCCAAAAATGTGTGGATCAGAAAGTGTTATAATCTTAGTGTATATTGACAAAATGTAAGTCCCCTCCTTATAGTTTTTGAGGATTTGTCTGGTTGGTTTGCTTTTGTGAGTGCTTCTTTTGGTTTGTTTTGGTTTTTTACTTTTTTTTTTTAATGTAATCATTGTTTCCTCTCTCCTATCAATAGCAGAAAGAGTGCTTTTCTGGAACTAATGCCATAGAGAATTTAGTCTCCTCTGGGGATTGCTATAACATTAATGTAATATGAAGGGGCCTGGAATTCTGTCAGGTCCGCAAAGCACACACTGGTTCAGTTTCTGGCTCCACTAAGAGCTATTTGATGAAAGATTTTGTTTTCAACCACTCAAGGAACATTACAGAAAAGGCACAGCCAAAACCAGCTTTCCCCGATGATTCCGTATAGTTGAAGAATGTATCTCCAACAAGTGAAAATCATTATAACCTTTAGAGCACCAGACAGGACAGCCTGCATGCTTGGTTAGCCTGAGAGCATCAGCTGAACTAATGAACTAATGAGCCCTGTGCAGTGGAACCCTCTCCTTCAACCCTTGCTGCCAGTGTTTTGCAAGAGGACACTAATGCACAGCAACCTCTTCAGGAAAGAAAACAAAGAGATCTCCGGGTTTCATCAAATATCAAACAAGCTTATATTCTCACCTAGGCCCAGCCTACTCACCAGCATTTGCTACAGTAGGAAATGAATAAGAGAAATGTTCAGTTTAACATAGGACATACAGAGGTGAAAGAAAGATGTAGCTGTAATGCTATGGAGAGGCAGGAGGAATATCACCCAGAATCCAGCCTAGCTCCTTCCTGGCGTACAAGAGCTACTTAAAATACATTGCTCAGCAGGGCTACTACTAGATCTGCCTACAAGTTTTCTCCTGATCTATTTTCCCTCCACTCTTAGAAGTTCTCCATGGAACTTCTAAGCTCCTGTTTAAAGCTACCACGATCCCTCCTCCATCTGTGCTTACAGCAGATCATCAAAGGATCATATTCAGAGTACTGCAAACTGCTCTCTTTACCTCAGCTCCCAGTGATACCACTACTTATTAGAGAAGCTATATTCCTTTTTGAACACACTCCAAATTATTTTTCATGAAAAAAATCCATTCAGTCCATGTTGTATTAGTTTGGCCTGCACTGTTTTCATAATTTTCTTCCTTTCCTAAGATATTTGCCCCATAATGGCAGGGCAAACTAATACAACATGGATTAATGTTGTTTCAGATTCTGGCTGGCCTATTCCCTATCCAGCCTCAATCTCTCCTTCTATTTTATGACAACATTTGAACACCAAAACTAATTTCGAAGCAGGTAGCTCACTTAAGTGGGACTTTGTGACAGGAGAGCATTACACTGCTGCTCAGACAGCTGCACTGGCTGCGTGGAAGTCCCCAAGGAAAATGCAAAGCTTTCAAGGCCCTAATTGTTTTGGATCTGGTTATTTTGTGATCAGAAGAGGCACTCAACATTGAGAAGCCTTGATATAGAAGAGAAGTGGATGACAAGAGCACTTAAATATTCAGGTCTGTTCTTCCCCAGCTTGAACTCCCACACGTGCTATTAAAGCCTATTTTCCAGTCTGACGACTGGGAGAGGGAAGGCTTGCAGAAGCTTTTTGCAGCATATAATTAGTTTAGGAGAACAGTGCAATAGCATTAGGTGGAAGAATATATAGATGATGATGAAATCCTGTAATTTTGTACATTATTATTAATTAGGAAGACTATGCAGTCCTTGGAAAGGCATTTCTGGTGTTTACATCTTGTAAAACATAGCTAAATAAAATACACTCTCAGAAGTTATTCTCTGAAGACTCCACAAATCCAGAATGCTAAATTAAATTTGGATTCAGAATAACAACACAGACCATGGAGCACAACATAATTTATTTAAATACACTCTTTTATCTTAAGTTAACCCTACTGTCTTCCATACATGGACGGTTGTGTTACAAGCCAAAGCATGGACAAAGTATTGATTCAGTGAAAGACATACACTTGCTTGAACAGCCCACAAGATGAGTGGTCTGATGTCCCCAAGAAGGGCTCAGACCCATACATTCTGCAACGGAAGAAGAAAATATTGAAGTTCTCTCTTTACTTGCTACCTGCTTCTTTCTCTGGCCCTGGAGGCTGCAGCCTCAGTGTGCTTCAGTTTTCAGCTGTGTTGACTAACCTTACGTCCACTGTCTACCAGGGCAGAGCAGTTATTTTCTCTCTGCACTCTGTTTCAGTAAGTGGATTTATAGGAACATCCAGATGAACACAGTAACTCTTCATTTACATGCAGCAATATCACCTGGGTCTTCCAAGTTTTGCAATGTTATTACAACTACAGCAATTGAAGGAAAGGCAAGGGCTCAGTACTGCCTTTAAAAGTATACAAGATATTCTTCATAAACTAAAGGATGCAGGTAAATGCAACTTCAAAACACAGTTTAGCCACAAAGCTAACATTTTTCAAGACGACTGTCTCCTTCAAATGACACTAAAGACTTACTTGATAGTAAAGGCAGATTCATAGTCTAAAATCTCATCTTAAAGCATTATTTCCTTTTTTAAAATTAATATGCTCGCTTTAGTAAGAGTCCCATCTCTTAGAGCACCAATTTCTTGACCACTGATAAAATATGATGTACTTACTCATTAAAGAGCAGGTAGCAGCACATCTCGTCACCTCCCTGAGCTGTGGAAGTGTGAACTAATTCATCATAAGATAAAATTGGACATTACAGCTGGTCAAAAAGACTAATGGAAGGGAGTGGAGAATGTATTTCAAAATACAGAATTAGTCTAAGCATGCCTGTGTATTATCTGCAGTGGTAAAATTTGCATAGGAAATATAATTCTCTGCTGAAAAGCAGAGGGTCTAAATAAATAAAATAAAATGTGAATAAGTGGGTCCTGCCTACATGCAGAAATCTTCTTGGTAAAATTCCAGTGGGATTCTACAACCTGAGCATGAAGCCATGTCCAGATACTTTCATTTGTTTTCAGGATGACTATGTTATGAATATTTATGTAAATGTATTCCCAGACGACATAAACTAATCACTGTTTGATATCCAGATGGCTGAAAAACCTTTTACAACAGTCTAATGGGAAGGACTTCAAATCACACTGAACATAAAAGAAGAGTGAAGAATAAAACTCAAGTTACAGTTTCCAAAGTATTTCAGTATCTCCAAAGTAAAGAGACAAAAGAGATACCTGACGCATCCTGAATATAATGTCCATTCACAAACTAGGACCAAGACTGTAAAAACCCATCTCCAGCTACTACAAGGAAGGAGAAACCAAAGGAGGAGCTGAATCCTTGTCTGAAAATATTGGAATTACACTTAAACTACATCAGAGAGAAATTTTTCCCTGCATATTTTTCCAGCATGATGTAATGCTTGGGTGTTTCAGATTTTATAGTCACTAAATAACTTACATGAATTACTTTAAGTGGGGAACGATTCCATCCAGATTGCTCGACTCCAACTAGTTCTGTGATTATTGTTTCTGAATGGAGTCTAAGGGTATGATAAACTACATGCAAAAACATGCAGGATTTCAGAATGTTTGAGATAAAAGAAGAGAGAAATTTTAGTTCATCAGTTTGTCTCTTTAGAAAGTGAGACTGCCATTTATATGGGATGTAACATACTTTGTATATAACAAATGATGAAAATGTGAAAAACGTCCTTGCAAGCTTTGAAATGAAACAGTAAAATGCCTGTGAGAAGTTAATTCTATTAAAACCTTCACATTTCAGCACTTACTGTAATAGACAATGAAGAGCAAACAAAATAATCTCAAATAAAGCAGAATTTATGCAACTGAATCATTAAAAAAAAATCAGAAATCTGTTACATTTGGGTTATTATTTGGGATTTTTCTTTTTTTCTTAATCTCTTTTTTTTTTTGCTTGCATTTGTTTTACATAAACTGCTACAAATTATTTACAGTTCTTATTCTTTCTAGGTACCTTATCGAAAACAAGTCATATGGCGTATTTCCAGGAAGGTAATTAATAAAAGCCTTCCATACTTTTCCTTTATTTCTGCTTCCACTTCTGCTTCCGTTTCCCCTTCCCTTCCTCCTGAAAACAATTAGGCCCAGAAAAGGGAGCAGAGAAGCTTGCCATCAGAAATATATATGTCACCTCTCATAAGGAAGATTCAAGAGTGACAGAGTGAGCAATTTTCCTGCAGACCAGCAAGGAAAGCTCTGTGTATAACAGAGAGACTAAACTGCAAGACAGAAGAAGGGGCAAGACTTAGGCTGGGGGCTGGGTTTTTTGCCTTCCCTACTGACTATAGACCAGCACTGTGGAAACACCACTGTGACTCACAGCTGGTTTGGGGTGTCCAAATGAGCAAGCCTTCAGAAGCTGATCGTGAATGTCTGCATCACCAAGGATGTGAGATATTGCAGACATACATTACACAGCAAAACCTAGCTTTCTTACTGACAAGCCATAACTTGATGAAAATTGACTTTGGGATATGTGTCTGCTTGAGGCAAAACCTAGCTGTTCTGTTAAGTAAAATTTTCTACTTTCATAAATTTTTTCTTCCACCCTCTAACCCAGAACAGTCCCCCCCAAAAATTAACAGCAAATGTAATGTCTCCTTCAGAGAAATTGCTTAATAAAGCAAACCAGTACTAAAACCTATCAGATCTTGCATAATTCCTCTGGACCATTTCTAATCACAGTACTGATTAATGAGGTATAAACTTCATCACCTTTTATCTCTGCAGCTGCCTATCAGTAAAGTCATTTGTACTCATCAGAGCAGTCTCTTAACAAGAGAAGTAAAGTTAGTAAGTCCGAGCATCAAAAAGCTGTATAAACCTCACATTATCCAGATGACTGGACAATCACTGGAGCTGTTTTATCCAGGTATGTTCAGCAGACAAAGCTAAAGCCCTTAGATGCTGCCACAATATAAGCAACTTGTGGTTATACTAGCTCCTTCTAGCTTGTGGGAGACGACATTTAGCTCTCTCCTGCCTCAAAAATCAGGGAAACATATAGATCTTGCCCTTGGTTTTCTTTTTTTTCCCTCACCTACAACCTCCCCCTGCCCAGAGTCAAATTTCAAACATGAAATACTAAAAATTTCCTGGTTCCAAAGTCTGTCCTAAGTCAGCAAAATCTGCATTGCTTAACACAGTCTCAAACACTCTAAGAACCAGATGGGTCTTGCTCTTGTTGGAAAGAGCAATAATACTGTTTAAAATAATGGCTTTATTTTTCTCCAGCCGTTGGCAAGATCTGACATGCAGAATAGTCAGCATTCAGCAATTTCTGCCCACAAGCAAGTGTGAGATGGCTCCAAGAAGCCTTGCTTCTCTGTACTGCAGGAGTTTTTTTTATGAGAAGCCAAACTCCTAATGATTGGAGATGCTGCAACACAAAAAGCCCTAGGAAAGGAACCGTGTGAAAAGTAGAAGGGAATTAAGTTGGAAACACAGGAACCTATGGCAATGAACATAGTAACAATTTTCTTTCTGTATACTCTTTCAAACAAATGGTGAAAAACTTAAAACACACTAAGTTTTTCTACAGCCCCATCCCCATAGCTGATATCAACAGATGTATCTCAGTCGATTTCAACTCCCTCTGAAGAGGTCACGTGTCCTCGCAGGCGTTTTAATGTATTATAATAGTTTTAAAAATTCACCTTATAATAAAGCATGTACAGAAATATTTGCTGAGGCATGTTCCTGCTTGCTTTTTCTGATGGATGCTGCTTGAATTTTCAGCTAATAATAAAAACATTGTCTATATTTAGTGATTAGTTGAAAGGGAGAAGAAAGAAGAAAAGAATTGGATAAATAATTTCAACAGTCTTCTACAATAAGAAAGAAAAGTACTGTAATCCAGACCAGATCTGGTGAAGAAATAAAAGCACATAAATATGGTCATTCTAATATCTATTTGGTTTCCATCATCAAGATTTTTTTTTAGTGCAGGACATTCAAATGCATTTGTGATAAAACCAGACCATTTTTTTAACTGAGAAACTGATCTTGAAGCACATTAATTTCTGTCCTATGCCATGATACCTTTGAAAATAAAGATCCACAGGTAATACTTTTCTCCTCTTATTTTAGAACTTTCTGTGTAATTAATCCTTTCATTTCCCTCCTTTTCTTTTCACATTTCTCCTTTCTGTTATCCTTCTTCCCTCTCATTTCATTTAAACACTCCTACCCATTATTTTTGATCAGCAACTTCATCAGAGAGTCAGAGACTACATCTGTAGTAGTGTTTCAGTTCACACCAGGAATGCTCTCCTAAAATCATTCACCTGATCATCATCTTCTTCACTGTGGTTTGCCTCAAATAATGGTCTGTATAAACTGGATTGCATCCCATTAAACCGAATGGAAAGAGGTACTCCAGGCAGTGGGCAGTCAGGTTATGGGGTGGAAGCAAAGCTTGTCTGAAGCAATGAACTGCTGAAACATGACATGGATCTCGGGTCCTCAGCACCATTATTTTGCTGTGAAACCATTCCCACAGCATTTCACCAAGTGTTAATATGATGTAGCAAAACAAATGACATGGATTTGAGTGACCACACAGACACTGTGGCTGTGTCCTGTGAGTGCTTATGCTGGCTTTAATCTCAGTGCTGTGGCTGTCATACACAGTTTTTACAGTCTCCTTTTGCACCCCTTGAGGACTGGGCTCCCCAGTACATAACTGATGGTCTCCCACAGCTCTGCTCTTGCCAGCATCCTTTTGTTCCCCTTTCTTTCCATTCAAGAAGGCTTGACTCAGTTTCTCTGACCTCCATAGATGGATTTTGTTCCTCCCCACTTGGGAAGAATTTCCCAAGAGCCTAACTCCAAGTCCTCCTCCTTCCACCCAAATCGTTTGTTTGCACTGGAGTAAATGATACCCTTTCAGCACAGTCATAAGCATGCATTTGTTTTTTTGCTTTGTCACTGGGCTGTTCTCAGTTTCTTCCTCAAAATATTCTGTGAATTCTTTGCAAACAGAGAGCATTTGAAATCCTACTGGTTGCTCCTCGATTGGTTCAGTCACAGGCTCCACTGACTGCAGCAAAGCTGTTTCCAGCAGCTGCCTGCAGATATTCAGGAGGTCTCTGTGCACTGAGCAGGGCAGAGGATTGCTTTGTGACCCCTGTTACTCAAGTTATCTAAAAGCCTTCTTTTCACAACCCAAAGAACTGATCTTTCATTGCACAGCAGAATAACACTGGTTTGTTTTGAAGGAAAATATAGCCTTGTTTGGGTTTAAAAGCAAAAAATGTTTTCAATCTCTGCACAATCGGGGTCTTTGGAGTTCAGACAAACAGTCTCAAGTGAAAAATTCTTAATTCTTTCCTATTTAATCCCCACATACTTTCTTTTGTGAAGCAGAGGTATGCTTCTACTACTGGGCAACTTTGGTATGCCGATAGAGCCCACCCTCCAATTCCCAAATTGGTGGCTACCCAGTAACTTTTTCCCATGATAGTGCAGGTTTCTAAGTTGTGTTTATTATAGCAGGCCCAATTGATACGTGTGTGGAAGGCAAGGGTGGATACCGTGCATCTGCTGTACCTAATTGTCTGGTAACACTTGGAACAAGCATCAGCACTATTTCCTTTTATCATCATTAGCAATAGGATGACTCCCATGACCATTTTCATTCCTCTGCCTCCCTCAAGGCCTACGGGGTTGCTGCCAGTAGCCGAGGTTTGTTTGATCTTCTCAGCAGCAGGGAATATGTCCTGGGGTCTCCCATATTGTCTTTCTCTTTTGGTAGCGTTCCTTAATTTTCTCCCAACAATTTTAATTCATCCTTAAGTTCAACTTCCCCCAGATCAGGTCTAATTTTTGTTTGTAATTCTATAACATCCACACAATCATGTTCTAAATTTTCTCCTGGTTCCCCATATAGGAATTGTGCAGGACTTTGAGCAGTTGTTGTTTTTAGTTCCAAATCTGGGGAAGTGATTAGAATAGCTTCATATTTTTATATTCGGGCATCAGTTAACCATTTCTCAGCTTTTTGATTCAGAATTCCCCTTACGTTATGGCGGGTGTGTACCACTAGGGGTGCCCCAAAGATGACTTTTTGGGCTTCTTCAATTAAAAGTGCTGTGGCCACTAGGGCCTGGAGGCATGTGGGCCAACCCCGACTGACAGGGTCGAGCAGTTTAGAATAAAATCCCACTGGCTTTCGACTGCCTGCCCATTCCTGGGTGAGTACCCCATATGCTGTTTGATCAGAGGTGTTTACAAATAACTGAAATGGTCTCTCCAAATCTGGGAGACTGAGTACAGGGGCTTGAATTAAAGCATGTTTGACCTTTTCAAAACTTTTATCATCCTCCTCTGCCCATTTTAGGTGATTAGTGCTGAGTTTTTCATATAGAAATTTCACTTTCTCACTAAATCCCTCTATCCATTGGTGAGAGTATCCCAGCAGTCCCAAAATTTTCCTCACTTCTTTTTTGATCTTTGGAGGTTGCAGGCTTAGTATTACAGAGACTCTGCTAGGATCCAATTTCTTTTTCCCTTTACTTAGCCAATGTCCTAAATATTTTACTTCTGGTTCTGTGAATTGCAAGTTAGCTTTGGATACCTTCAAACCCTGTTGTCCCAAAAAGTTTAAAAGTTTTATAGTCCCATTTCTAGTAGATTTCTCATCTTTTCCTGCTATTAATAGATTATCTACATATTGTAACAATTTTACCCCTTCTGGTGGCTCAAAAGACTGCATTAATTCTTCTAGGGCTTGTCCAAAGAGATTATGGGATTCTGTAAAGCCCTGAGGCAATACTGTCCAATGCAATTGCTGTTTTCTGCCCTTATCAAGGTCTTCCCATTCAAAGGCAAAATAATCTCTACTACTTTCCTCTAAAGGGCATGCCCAGAAGGCATCTTTTAGATCTATTACACTATACCAAGTGTAGTCAGGGGACAACTGGCTTAAGAGTGTGTAAGGGTTTGCTACTACGGGAAATTTGGTAACAGTTCGCTGATTTATAGCTCTCAAATCCTGTACCAATCTGTAATTCCCGTCTGTCTTTTTGACAGGCAGAATAGGAGTATTATGGTTCTAAAGTCCCTTGTTGCAAGAGGTTTTCTATGACAGGAAAGGCCCCGTCTCCCTTCTAATAATATTGGATATTGACGAACTCGGATAGGCAAATCGGGGTCAGTGATTTTTCACTTAGACGGGTTTAACTTCCCTATTTCCCCAGGGGTGTACCACACCTCAGGACATATTTGTTCCTCAACCCTTTGGGTTACGGCATACATTTTAAGTTGCCCTTGGGATACTTCTTCAAATCCAATGCTATTAAATCCCTCCTCAATAAATTATTTTCTGCCTCTGACAGTAACAGCAGATCATTTAATCCAATTTTGCTTTGGGTCTCAATTTGCACATTTTTAATAACAGGGACCCAAAATGGTTCCTTTTGCTCCAACTACGAGTGCTGTTTCTCTACTAGGTTTACACCCTTTTGGTAGATGTTTAACTGTGGAATTTTTGGCTCCTGTATCTACTAAAAATTCCACCTCCTCTCCCTGGGGACCGATTCTTAATTTTATCAAGGGCTCTTTAGATGGTAAGGTCCCCAGTACATACAGCCCCTGACACCCCTATTCATTCCCCTGGACCATTTTCTTGTTCTGTATACTCTCTTTACAATTTTTCTTTAGATGGCTTTTCTTGTTACAGTAGTAACAAGTTTGCCTTGGTGAACTATTTCCTGCATAATTTTCTTGTTTCAGTGGGGGTTTTCATGGTTTCCATCTCCCTTTCTGCTGGGTTCCCCTATGTTTCATGAACAGCACCTACAAAGACTTCAGCTTTCGCTTTCTGCTTTTCTTCATCCCTTCTCACACACACTTTTTGGGCTTCTCTTAGCAATTCTTGTAACCTCCAATCTTGCCAATCATCTAACTTTTCTAATTTCTTTCTAATATCTCCCCATGATCGCGCAACAAATTGCGTTTCAAGGAGTACTTGACCCACTTGTGTGTCAGGGTCTATCTTGGAGTACATTTGGAGGTCTTTCCTCAGCCTTTCTAGACAATCAGTGGGAGACTCATCTTTTTTTTGTTGTTCACTAAAGGCTTTGTTGATATTTTGTCCTTTAGGAACTGATTCTCAGATACCTTTAATGAGTATCCATCTTAAGTCCATCATATTTTGGCGATGGTTATCATTTTAATTATCCCAATTGAGATTATTTAATGGCCATTTCTGGTCTTCTCTGGGTCTGATTTGATGCTCCTGGTCCTATACCCTCATTCCAGCCTGTCTGATCATTTCTCTTTCTTCTGTGGTGAGTAGGATACTTAATACAGATTTTAATTCCATCTAAGTATAAACACTTGGCCCGAGGAATTATCTAGTCTCTCCGATACCCATATAGGATCTTCTAATAATTTTCCCATCTCCTTTTTAAAGCTTCTTGCCTCCCCTGTGTTTAAGGGAACATTCACAAACTCAGTTATTCCAGCCTGTTGTCCTGCTAATGGGACTTCCCTGAGGGGGTAAAGGCAAGCCTTTTTATCATTATCTCCCTCCTATCTGCTAATACTTTCTCTCCTGGTGTTTCTTTGACTCAAGCAACTCCTTTGAGCTATGGGAGTACCAGGCAGAAAGGGAGTGGAGGGGTTGGGGGGGGGTCTCCTCTACTTTCTGTATTATATGGAGGTGGGAGAGTATCAAGGGTTACCCAGGGAACCTTTGTTTTATTATTTTCATCCTCTTTTTCCTTTAAAGTATGTATTGAGGGTGGTTTGGGCTGATCTGCCCACAGATCTGCCCACTTCTTTGTTAAATGGCTCTTTAAAAGCAATGTAGGTGTTTAATGCTCGACAAATCCACCCCTCAAATGATCCAAACATGGGCCAGTACAGGTTATCTCTATGGATCATTTCCTTGGTCCATTCCGCCTGGTGGTATTTCTGGCAACCTACTTGTCTTTATTTCCATGGTCTCTCTTTGTGGACCACAGGAACGTGGACCACAGGAACATGGACCTGTTCATGGGTCCTTGGGACTCAGAGCCTTACTCTTTCCCAGTTTTACCTCAAGGGACTGTCTTGAGGTGTTTGTGCTCCCCTTTGTGTTCTGCCCAGATCCCACCTCTGCTTGGGTCAGGATGGGAAGGAACCCACCTCTACCTGGGCTGGGATGGGAAAAGCAGCTTTTCCCTTCTCCCTCTGTGACTGGTGTGTTGCAACCTACTCTCCGCTTTTCCACCCGAGATCCACCTCTGCCTGGGAATGGGAAAGAACCTAGCGTCTACCTGGGCTAGGATGGGAAAAGCAGCCTCTCCCTTTGTGCCCACCACCTGTCCCCCACTCGCTTTGTCCCTTCACTGGGTCCCTCGTGGGATGCTGGAAACGCGGATAGAAGGACTCCACTCTCACTTTGTGGCAAAGTCCGCGTCTCATTCAGGCAAGCACACAGTCATCCCCACCACACCAGATAATTACTTACAGCCCGATGCTCCTGTCTGGGTCTTCGTGCACGAGAATTACAGGTGATTTTGTTGCGTTCTTCCCGGGAGATTTTCCTTGCTCAGTCTATATGGTGCGGGATGTTGATGGGTCCCGAGAATCACTGATGAACCGGGGCCACAGCAGTGGGGCGCCTCCCCGAAATCGCAGTGCCTCTCAGGGCTCCAAGGACGTCCCAGTTTTCCACACCAAATTGTTATAAATGAGAAACAATATTCAACAAAATTTAGATTGCTTTATTTGATATAGATGAATCAAGCACCACTGGGGAATGTGAGGGGTTCACTGCCCACTCCATGCTCCATCGAACCCTGGTTTACAGCCTCTTCTTATAGTATGGTCTCTCGTTGTAATCAATAATTTTGGGGGTTTTGCTGTCATAATTTTGCCAGGTAAGCAGTGGTGGTCGAATAAACATTCATATTTAAATTCACAAAGTCTCTGGGTGATAGACAATCTCACAGATAACCATCTGGTCTTTGCAGATAACACCACTGAGGTCTGGAAGTCTGGTCATTGAGATAGGCAGCACTGATCAGACAAAGACAGGAAAGACTATCGGGAAGTCTGATTTTGCAAGCTGGTAGTAGATATAACTTATTTGGATTTAAAATAGAATGATTTAATCATGTATTTTCCTTTATCTAGGCGTCCATGCTTCACTTCAGACCTTAGTATTCTGGTTTATACAAACCCCAATACTTTTATGATTAACACTAATCTTTTATCAATTATCACACCATTCACTGTAGCTTCAGTGCAACAGTTGTAAAATTACTAAATACAAGATTTAGATTTCATATTAGGAAAGGTAAAATCAAAGATCTCATTGAAAGGATTGTTAAACTTCGAATTACATCTCACCACCTATCCAAATAATCTTCCAACTGGGAAGTGTACTACTAACTTTCAGAAATATCACAAAAATGTTGACATATATATGTCTCCTTTGATTCAGCAGGTTTAATTTATATCTTTGTATATCTTTATACCTTTGTGTTTTCTGTTTAGAGAGATAAGGGGCCTTCAGATTCTATCAGGGGATAGAATAAAAATTACTGTATTTGGTCTGAATAGAAATTCACATAGTCACACATCTCCTCCTGGACAATGCCCAAGGCAGGTAAAAGGAGTAATACCAGCAAACGTATTCCCTGTGAAATCTCCCAAGGTTCAAAATGTGGCATATACACCTTTCAATAATATAATCTCTTGAAGAAGTTTCATTAAGATTCCTCATAAATGCCATTTACCTTACCTACAGGCTTTTTGCTGGATTTATTTTCTTTTTTTAAGAAAAAGCTGTGGAAAGAATAAAGAATTTGTTTCTTAAAAATGAGTACTTCTTAATACAATGCATGATCCAGTCAGCTGTTGAACTGACACTGACTTTTCTTTAAAACACGAGCAATGAAATGCTTGGATGAGAATGTGTACTGTTTCATCTTCTGTAATTATGGACCAAGTTTTCTGAACCTAATATGAATGAATCTTTTTTTCTATTAAACAGGGTGAAACTCAGGGAAGAAAACTGATAAACAAAGTGCCCATTACCTAGGTTGATATATAAAGAAGTATCAAAAGGAACTCTTGCACAACGTTTGAACTCAGACTACACAGTATGTCCAATCTGATTTCCACCTGATACAATTTCATTCCCATCCCTTCTGTCCTTCTACTGGTCATCAGACACATCAGCATCTTCCACCCTGCTGCCCCTCTTGCCCACTGCCTTCTCTTCTCCAAGGTGAACGAAGCAATAGTTCCCTGTCCTCAGATTGTGGGGCTCAAAACAGAGCAGAGTGGGACAAGCCCCTCCCTTGCCCAGACGTATCCCAGGACACAAGTGGCCCACCTGCTGCCAGGGCACTGATGATTCATATTCAGCTTGCCATGAACTTAAATCCCCAGATATCTTTCTCCAGAGCTGTTCTTTAGCCTCTTGTCCCCCAGTTTGCATCTATTATTATCTCATTCCAGCTGGAGAATCCAGCACTTGCACTTTATTACATAAGCCTGGTGATCATGCTGCTCCATAGTCTATTCAGATCTCTGTAAGGTCTCTCTCTCTACCCTTGAGGGAGTCCACAGCTCCTCCTAGATTAGCTGTGACAGCAAATTTACTTAATGTGCATTTGTTTTGTATGTCCACATCACTTAGGAAAACATATAATGTTTGCATTTAGTGCAAAGCACACTGCTTTAAGCATTGAAAAGGCTTATGTCAAGATCATAAGCTCATACTTTCCCAACTAAAGAAAGAAGGAAATTACATGCAAAGGTTTTTATTATTTAAGAACCTTCTTTGCATCTCATAATAAAATCTTAAATTTATCCATCCATCCTGATATACCTTGAATATATCTTGTTGTTTTATCGTTTCTTAAGATAAGAATGTTTCAAGATGGAAACTAAACAGAGTGCAAGCCACTTGGAAATGATGAGTAATTGTGCACAGAAAAATCACACGAAAATCTCATCAGAGGACACCACTCTAGTAAGTTGGATCAATTCTGCAGGGGTTTAACAGTTAACAGTTTGGAACACCATCATCAGTAGTACCATGAAACAAAACACCTGTAGCAAACAGAAGTCTGTTACAGAACTATGAAGCAGTCCACTCAGACTGAGTCTTTTGAGACCCAAGTTTTTCAGTTGGCTTTTGTATTAAAAAATTGTTCCTGGCTCTTACTGCTCAACATGAAAAATACAAATGCTCTCTGCCTCTTCAGTCACATGGATTTCTCGTGCTCGGACCCATTCATGGTATCACAGGGTGCCTGCTCCATTATCCTATCAATGCACTTAACTAATACATTCAGACTTGACCAAGAACTACATATTCTTGTACAAGCTGTGCCTCAAATTACACTAATGAAGGAAAAAACTCACAAAGCTCTAACAAACAGTAATAGATATGCTGTGATAGCTCTAATACTGTAAAAATTGTAAGAGTACCTTTAAACTTTTTTCAATCTTCCAAGATTTTTCCCCACATTCCATTTTCTGCCTTCAGAAATTCAAGTTATAGAAGAAAATCTAGCCTCTCTCCCAATTTACTGCTCATTAAACTTGGGCTATCTCCTATCTTCAAGGAGTGTTACATCAGCAGATCAGCTCACATTCTTTACTGGCCTCTTAATATTTTAGTTCAAATGGGGATCAATTTTTCCATAGGCAGCTACTCAGTTATACATTTCATAATTATTTGTCTTCATCTTTTTAGTCTTGCTTTTTAAATGAAATTTTAAAGTGATAAATAAGCTTGATATAAACTTCAGTTCTGTTTATGCGCAGGTCAGTTACCAGCCTCTGTGGTGGCACATTCTTTCCCAAGTTTTTGAAAGCATGTTATAACAGCTCTCAGAACATCTTTTCACACGTAGTTGGAAACAGTACTGATGGTGTTGCACCTATCAACAGGTGCTGTACATAAACTCACAGCTGAAATTTCCAATTGTTAAGACCAAGATATACAAAACTATGATTATTTTTTGACTAGTTTTGTGTCTGCAAATGCAATGAGAACCAATTCAGCTACTGAAATCAGACACAAGCTGAGTAAGGCCAAGGAAGCTTGCTCCATCAACCACGTGGTATTGGACATACCAGAAATCAAAACTGTTCCAATTTACTACCAGCTCTATGATTGCTTTACAGACACTTTTCCTGTAAATAGACCCTCATATTTTTTGAGGCAGGGATGAAAGATGCCTTTACAAAATGAGAAAATTTGTGGATTTTTTCTTTTCCAACAGAAAATTTGTTTGGAAACATAAATTACCTGTTCCATTTTGTTTTTTCTGCAGGAAAACATCAAAGTTTACCTGCAGCACATACAAGAGCTTAAAGATTGATTGCATTTCCAGTGATTTTAACTTTTTTTTTACAAATTCAAATATCTGTGCATAACAAGTATAACACCTCCTCAGGGTGGCTCAAAGCCTAGAAAGATTCTATAGGTTTGAATTCTAGGATGTCAGGAAGACAGTCATCTATATTTCTGAAAGATTTCAATTATGTTTAGTTAAACACTGATGGTCTCCTTTGTATATGGAAATAGCATACTTTACCGTCTATCATTTACTGTTCTCTCACCTGCAGTTTACAACCCAGTTATTCTTTACTGTGTATCCAAATTCCTCAACCAAGCAGCTGTGCTATGTTTTCATTTCAGTTTTATCTTTAAACATAAGCAGAAAAAGTTAGGTACAACAGGAAAGAAAATAAAGACTAGTATTTATTGTAAATACAGTCTATTTCCTTGCTCCGTGTGGCACACGGGCAGATGTAGGTGAAAATTACTTCAGGAGGTTGGTTTGATCTCATCTGGGCTCTTGCCAGAGCATGTAAGAAGGTTTCAATATAAGAAATCAGCTGGTAAAGAAAAACTACAGCAGACTCTCTCCCCACCCTATCACTGCAGAAATTACCTCAAAGAAAAGTATTCCAATTTTGTTCAAACACTAAGAGGGTGAAGAATTAGGAAAAATTATTCCTCTTTTTCTGTAGCCCATAACTTAGGTACTTTGAGGATACATATTCACCCCCACCAATACTGCTGTAGCAAGTTTATGCCTGGATATATATGGATGTATATGGACGCGTATGGAGGTATATGGATGTATGGAATTAGCCAAAGAAATACACATTAATTCTAAACTAGAATTTGAACATTTTGGCTACGTTATCAAGATTACAGAGGAAACAGCAACACATTAAAAAAATATATCTTCCAGGTCTTAAAGACTGTTCTAATATTTTTATGACACTAGCCAAAAACTAAACATAACTGCTGTATGTCAACTACATTCATGTAAGTATTACCACGTATTTCAGTATGTGGCACATCCTGTAGTACATAATTAGCAGTAATGGCTGCTTCTGATGTCAATGTTTATCATGTTTATGTCAATGTCAATCTTAGAGTTACAGAACATTTAGGATTTTCCCAAAGGCTTATCTCTTCTTCACTACAGGCCTTCACTGAGACACATCTGCTCACACAAGTTAAAGACGACCACAAAAAATTAACTCAACAGCTGCAATCAGGAGTCTCAACACCAAGAAGATGTGGCAATACCATGTTTTACATAATTACCCAAGTATCCTTAAAATGTACAGTGTTGGAGTATCACACTAAATACTAGGAACACTGTAAACACATTTTTTCACTGAAGTTTACACAAAACATGTTAATTCAGTTTTTTAAATTCTCAACACAGAAGGCAGCAGTTTGGCTTTTTATTGGTAAACAATAAATCATCTCCTCAATTAAAATCAAGTTCTAACAATTCTGAGAAGTCCACAGTGGCTATATTTACTTACAATTCAGTATCAGAAGAAAAAAACAACATTCCAGGTTACTGTAGAAAAAAAGCGTATACCACACTTAATGGCATACAAGATTTGCAACAAGCAAAAAAATACCCTGTTTTACAAGTAATCTCCCTTCCAAATAGGTTTTTATTTTAGTGCAGTTAGTACTCTCTCCCCATAGGCTATACATTGAGAATCTCTATATACAAAAAGATGCAACAAATTAATACATTACTTATTGCAAGATATTAAGGATGCCATAAAATACACACATTAAATTAGTTCCTCCCCACTTGCATACCCTCTTGCTTCTTATTTCTCCCATGAAGCAGTCTCCTTCTCTGGTTCTAAGATTAAGTTCTTTCATTGAAAGGCACGTACTTCTCTAAAATAGAAGAAACAGATGCATTAATCTGAAATGCCCTGTTTCAAGGAGAATTTAACCTACATTTTTAAAGATTGCACATTATGAAAGAACCCAGAGAGACACAACATTTTATCATTAAATTTGACTAGAAAAACTCATAGCTACCATATTACTGTGAATGATAAGCCTGCATTCATTTAACTTTTCCAAGTAGAGAGACAACTCATTTAAAAAATAAAAAGGGACTTACGATGATTAATATATTTTTGAACTTTCAAGGCTCCCGAGTTCCTACTGAAACTTTGGCAAGTCTTGGTAGCATTCCATTTATGGAATACTATAAAAAAAAATTGAGTAAATTCTTCTCCTTGTGCCTTGCAGCACTTTCTGTGTGAAGTCATTCAATGAGGAACGTAAACTACTAGTGTGACATGATTTTAAAAAACAAAGATGTGGTACTAGCATACTGTTCCTCAGTTGGCATGTATGTAGAACTTCACACTTGGGCATTTAATAGTAAGCTATTGAGCAAAATGGCTAAAACCTACAGTTTTGGTAAACTGCCCCGAACAGCAGCAGCACAGAGACTAGAGACATGGGCAATGACGACAGCAGGAATACACTTAAATTGTGTCTATGTTACAGCTGACGGCACTGGGGATCTTTTTTCATACAGCTCTGAAAGAAAACAGCAACCCTTGACAGCAATAATCTATCTGCTCACCAGTATACTAACACTATCATGGTGATTTTTAGGAGAGAAACCAGTTTCTCTGCCTAGTCCTGCAATGGGTCTAATACAGTTACCAGCTAACCCAAAATAAGTCTATAAGGATTTCTAATATAGGTATAGTATTTTTTAGTATCACCTTAAAAAAAGCTTGACTGTTTCAAGCAAGAAAAATGAAAGCAGACCAGGTGCCATTACAGTCTTTTAACAGGTCACAAAGAAATTAGGAAAAAAAAGTATTTTTATATATAAAATAATACTGTTATATATATACCAAAACTTGACTACTTTGACGTCAAAAACAAATGTAAATGAACATGGAGGTAAGAATTTCCTGTGACTGCACTGAGTTTTTTAGTGCCTTCTCTTATGAGTTGCAAGGGAAAGAAACTTAAGCTAAATAAACTAAAGAAGCTCAATTTTTGGGTCTAAGTTAAGTAAAACTGTGACTCTTCTTTACTTAACAAAGCACTAAACCCAAAAAACAAAAAGCTTCTCTTCCTTGTTCCCAGGCTCCAGGCCTGACTATATATTTAAGCTACCTTAAAGAAACCCTCATCGTCCAAACCTGTGAATTACTGTAAATGTCAGAACAAAGTATAATATGTGCCAAGAATATTTGAGTATCATTTGCATGAAGTTGTCCTCAACATTAAGTTGTCTTTGTTTAATTAGGCATTTTGTACTCCCTTTGGTTATTGTGCTTAAGCAGTAACATGAAAACTGATTATAAAGTTTCAGTGCAGGTGCAAACAAGTCAAAACAAGGGGTAATAAATTAATTTTAAAAGTACATTCCCAATCAAGATTTTAAAAAATAAAATAATTCAAGAACTCTAGTTTTTAAACTATCCTCCCAGCAACAACATATCTTTGCAAAGTTTGAACATCATTTTATCAAGCTGTTCTATGGAGATTTGTGGAGTGAATTCACATTGTTCAGCACTGCTTTCATCCTACACCAAACACTATTTAAAAATAAAAAGTAGTTCTTAAAATTTTTAAAAGCTTCTCCCCATAAAAGAGAATACAGGAAGATATCAATATACAAAACAGAGAAAATTCACCATCTTCACTAAGTATAACTGAAGTCTTTGTTTTCCTGAGTTCTCAGTATCAAAATAAATTCAATAATCTATGCACATACTTTCAGAGCGCTATTGAAACAACAGTTTAGATACTTCTACAATAAAATACTTCAACAAACTTTTCTTCTCCCTCAAAATGAAGTGTTTAAGAAACAGGAAGAAAAATAAGAAATATGCTCTCTGAAAGTTATAATTGCGTAATACTGTTTGTTAATGATGACTAGCTATATTATCATTTACTTCCTATTAAAAAACATAGTTGATACTCCTGTGAATAAGCATTTATAAAGAATATCATGTTAACTGGTCATCAAATACCTCAATGTCTAACAAGCATGCTGAATTACAACAGAAGCTGAAAGATTGAAGGAAGATATTGATGGAATTCTTGGATATAATTTGACAATTACTTATTACATTTTACATACATATTTATATACACTAGAACAAGACTAGTAATACAAAGTAATGGTAAATGTCACATAATTCTTAAACACAGAAGAATGCTAGCTACTTTAATCTAGTGTATGGGGGAGAAAAAATCAAGAGAAGCTTTGACTTCTGAAAAAAATTTATATCAGAAAGATTCCCATTAAGGAGACAAAGTTAAAGTAGACTGAACCTTTCTCTTCAAGTTCCAAAATGGTATCCAAAGTTCCTCCTAATAAATGGTAGAACACCTGATTTACTACTCCAATACTTTTAATTCATTTGAGACATCATGTATTGAATTTATCAAACTGTTTTGCTTAAGATTTGAATCTGATTTCACATTAAACAGTGTGAATCAATTACTTTCTGCAACTGGAAAAATTCATCTGATCTCTTCTGATACTTAACAGTAGTCAAGTAGCATTCACTATGAACTATGCCTAGGATAATCCCATCAATTTTTTTACTGTATTTTTGCACATGCAATGTGATAGCATTACTCATTAAGGAAAAAACTTAAGTGTGAATTCAATGAATTTAAGTTTCAATTGGTCATGTTTAAGGACATTAATGAAACAGAACAAAAGGTAAACACTATAAGGATATAGAACAATATTTTCCTGTATCTACAGAGTTTCAGAGAGTAGCTTAAGAATATGAATCTTTCAGGGCAGCAGTACCAAATGTAAAACCTGGTGGAGGATCATCATCAACTAATTGCTGACTACTTTAGCAATAAGAAAGAATGAAACAAAGCTGCTTGAAGCAGAACTTATAGGTGAGAATATACAGGAAAAACCTAGAAGCCTTCAAATTAGGAACAAAAAAGAAAAGAGAAAAGTAAAAGCTAGTTGTTGACTTAACATTAGCTTCAATGACACTGTATTTGTAACAAAAATATCCTACCTTCCTCTCCATTTTTCTGGAACTCACATGTTGAAGACCAATGGTGTTTATCTTCTTGCCCACTAAATTCTTGCCCATTTAAAATTCAAGTGATCTTGACATCCCTTCTCCAACTATGCACATGAAACACAGTAGTGAGCTTTCTCAGAGAAACTGCTTATCACCCACACTCCTTCACTTCTACTGCTAGAAGTACATTCAGGTTCTAAATACAAACCTTCGAGTATGGCTGGCATCGAATAGTGTTGTATCATCATCATCATCATCATCTTGCTCTAACGGAGTCAGCTCCATGTTCTCTATGTTTGTATCCAAAACTCCGTATCTTCGGGTTTTTCTGTTTTGCCTTCTGAGCCTGAAAAGTGTTTTAAAACATTCAAGTAATGCAAGGTTTTTGCTACTTTCTGATGCAATAATGTAAAATACTGCTATGTTGATACATAGTGTAAGTCTTCTAAAATTTATGATAAGTGTACACACCTAGCTCTATGAAATTTGGAGGTCAGATAATTCTAAGTGTCAATAGTTTACATGAAATGATTAAGACCAATAAGAGTGTCATCTGTAGTTTTGTACAGGATTAATGTACTGAATAATGTAGTGAATACAAAATGGTACTTAGCATCTAAATATAAGAGCTGCATAAAAACATGTGCAAAAGCATACTTCTAACAGCCTTCTTCTCAGAAAATAATTGCCTAGCTATATATTCTTTATATGTCTTACGCATCTGTAAAGAACAGAGAATCAAATCAGGCAGAAACCAAATAAAGCCATAGCAAAGTTATAACTTGTAACACAAGTCATGGTTGACACTTTATTATCTTTTGTGAACATAGACAGACTTTATAGACACCAAATTTAAAAAATCATCTATAGTTACACTTTGGAATAAGACAGATCTTGTAGAGTCAATGTTTTGTATGCTTCACAAAGCACGGAAGGAAGAGGCAGTGACTCATGTTTCAGGATTAAGGCACAGTGCCTGTGACAAGCGAACTGTCTGCATCTGCTTTCCTCACTCTCCACAGCTTTGCTGCATGGGCCTGGGTCCCATGTGCATCACCCACACAATGAACCATTCCATTTGGCTTTCCAGAACTTCTCCTTAACCCATGGAACAAGCCTTGCTCAAGTCCCAGAACTCCGACCAGTAGCCACTCACCAAATACTGTGCAAAAGGCATCTGTTTACAGAATGCTGACAGAATCACATCCAGTAACTGGCAAACAAGCTAGGTGCCTATAAAACATGTTTATAACATTCAGGAACTTCAACACAGAATATTTCTGAGCTAATAAAAGAAAATATTAATATATTATGATATTATAGTATTGCTATCATATTACATATACTACACTATTTTATACTGTGCATAGCATTTTCTCTGTCCCACATTTAGGCACCATTTTAGCTATCTTGTAAGAGATAACAAATACAATACTGAGATTCTCAGCTTCAAATCCTGTCCTGAAACTCTAGCATACTTTCACAACTTCCTTAAATATCCTTCTTGAAAGAACACACAACAGCATTCAATCTTGGTTTATCTTTTCACTATACTCCAATGCATAAAATATATCTCTTTTTGGAACTGAGAAGCAAATATATCCTTGTAAGAATGGGAAAGAGATAAAGTATATACCCTTCCTCAAAGCCCTCCAATTTCTAATGTTATAAGAAATAATCAACATGACCATTTCCTCCACTCTCAATTAAGATGTGAAAATGCAGCAACTGCTACCTCAGGCACTAAAGTACTTTAGCCTAGAACAAAATACCCAGCTTTTTCAATTAAAGCTAAGGCTAGTACCAAAACCAGAATTTTAACCTTTCAGTTCAAGACCAAGTGCCTTCCACATTCTTCATGTATTTCATCTTTTCTTTACCCCTCAACATAGAAGTTGAACACTTCAAAACACTAAGTAGAAAAAAAATTCTAAAATTTTTAAGATGACATTGTGATAAAAAATAGGGTTCTTTCTTACACATTATGCCTCTTGATTTTCACTGAAGTAGAAGCTAAGCAATTGGGACTAGGACAAGCATTGTGGATATCCTCGCAGTTAAGAAACTATTTTAAACACAACAAAAATATGAAATTAAAAAGAGGCAGTAGGTGCTACTCATACAGTCAGTACTTCTTGTCAATCTCACTTTACATTTTACCTTTTTCCTTTAATGGGTTAAAATGGAATGTGAGTAGCTACTGTGATTTGAGAGTAACCGAAGACAGTCACAGCAAATGCCTAGATTGTAGATAAAGCAAAAAAAACTTATCACAAAGCTGGCACAGATTCAGATTCAAGCAAATCCTGTTGAAAAAGGATACACTAATCACTTGTGATTCAAACCCTTCTCTATATAAGAAGTAGCAAAATAACTCCAGCTACAGGAGTACTGGAGATGCTTACACAACATGCGTGTATGTGATCATTGCCATGACTCTAAAACAGCATCCTGAGAGTCAAAAAAAATAACTTAAGATCTTTTACTCTGTGACTGACAACTGCTCAGTTGGAAGGGACCTACAACTACTATCAAGTCAACTGCCTGATCAATCCAAAATTTAAAGCATGGTACCATGGGTATTGTCCAAATGCCTCTTAAACACTGACCCCCTTTCTAAGAAGCCTGTTCTGATCATTGACCATCCTACCAGTAAAAATGTGCTTCCTAATGTCCAATTTATACCTCTCTTGGTACAACTTTAAACCATTCCCATGCACCCTATAGCTGGATCTCAGAAAGAAGGGATAAGCATTTCCCTCAGAGACTTGCTGGCAGCAATGAGGTCACCACTCAGGCATCATCTTCTCCAAAGCAGACAAACCCAGAGTCCTCAGAGAACAGGCCTTCCAACTCTTTCACTAGCTTGGTTGCCCAGTCTGGTTGCATTCAAGGGCCAGTATGTTTCTTACTGCACAGTTACTTACAGGAAGGCCGTGACAATGCTGAATAGTTGCACAATCCCCTCTCTTGACGGTCTGGCTGTGCTGTGTGAGATGTACCCAAGGGTGAAGTTTGCCCTCTTGGCTGCCAGGGCACATGTTGGCTCATACTGAGCTTGCTGTCAACTTGAGATCCCTTTCTGCATGGCTGCTCTGCAGTCACTTCTCTCCCAAGTAAAACTAGTGTCAAGTGTTGCCCTGTTCCAGCTGCACCATCCAGCATTTGTTTTTGCTAAATGTCCTGCCACTGGTGATTGCCCAATGCTCCATCTAGATCCCTCTGCAAGGCCTCTTGCACCTTGAGAGAGCCAACTGCACCTCCCAGTTTGGCATCATCAGCAAACCTGAGGATGGCAGAGTCATCTCCTGGTAAGAGTATTGAGCAGAGCTGGCCCTAGAACTAGGCCCTGAGGAGCAACACTGGTGACTGGGTGCCAGCTGGATGCACCCCTCCTTACTACAACCCTATGAGCCCTGTCATTCAGCTGTCTCTTCTACCAGTGCACCACAAATCTGCTCACCTCACAGCTGGAGAGCTTGTCCAAAAGGGTACTGTGAAGAACAACATCAAAAGCCTTACTAAAATCCAGAAACACTACACTCACTTTCTTCCCTTCATTCACTGGGCAGGCAACCTGGTAGAAAGTTTGCAAAATGTTTTTATGTCTTATAACAAGATACCTCTTCATGCCAAGAAAACCTATCCAAAAAATGGGTCGTTTGCACTTAATCCTTGTATTTCTTAAATAACTACTGCAAAAATCTTTCAGCTGGAAGTTTGAACTCAAAAACATACACTTTACCTATTCCAAATTTCAGAAGCAAGATGCAGCAAAATTACAAAGTAATGTCAAGTGTTAAGCTTCCAGTTTACAGTAGCTCCTAGATGACAGCACTCCAGATGCAAATGTAGAACAACACCCTATCGCCAGAATGTCAAGTAATTACCACTCATCCAGAAAATAATGGCAATATACGAAAATTTTCCTCTCCAGGTCCTGCAATAACAGACCTTTATTTATTTATTTATTTTTTTATTTTATTTTATTGGCATTTCCACAGTACTGCTTACATCTCCAAATGCAACAGGCTGGTGTTACAACACATACTAACACTGAGAAGTGCCCTCAAGGCTTCTCAAGAGTGATCTGTAAGACGTATGGAACAATCAAAATACCCTACTTTACTTGGACTCTATATCTTAGTACGTGACATACACAAAACAGTCTTTCAACTGCCTTTCTAAATTAAATGCTGCAGATACTAGACACAATGGGTTTATCTAAATGTAATGCAAAGTACATGGAGAACTTGCTCCATAATTAAAGTGCTTTATGCATAATCATACATTTGGGCCTTGCTCTGAAGAATTCAAGGTATTAAGCATGAGAGAGAAAAGTAAAACTACCAGGTCAAAAAATTACAGTGACGAACACTGTACTTAACCGCAAAACCACATCGAGTTATGTGGAGAATAGTTTCCATGAGAAACATAACAGCAACTAAATTGATAAAGCTTTATAAGGGCCCTTTCTTTAAAAAGACACTAAATAGGTTAATCTTACTGTGAAAGAAAGCATAAAAGAAAGACGTTTCCTGGCAAAGTCGGGGAAAAGGACAACTTCAGTAGTTTAGCGATACACAAGTTTGCAAAATTGGTCAAAAATCACTCTAAGAACATACAAAATAAACTTAGGTGGGCTGACGGATGCCACAGTAACAAGTTCATTCGGAGAGCTCGGGAGGGAGTCGGAAAAGGCCCTACATTGATGTGCGATTCTCGGTGACGTAAGCGGAGCCCATCGAGCTGCTCGCCGCCCATACCGGAGAGGCGGCACCGGGAGCTTCCCAGCGCAGTCGGGCGCTACTCGCCAGCCCCCCAGGAGCCGCAGGGCCGACACGCTCCGCAGCCCCGGCCGCGCAACTGCGTCCCCCGCGCCCGCACGCCGGCTCCCCGCCCTCACCGCACGGTCCGGATCACGAAGTAGACGATGAGGGCGGCGCTGGCCAGCACCAGCACGGACAGGGCGCGCTGGGTCATGGGCTGACCCTGCTCGGGCTGCGCCGACACCTCGGCTAGGCGGCTGCTGCTGCTGCTGCTACTGCTGCTGCTGCTGCTGCTGCTGCTGCTGCTGCTCCGCGTGGCGGCCCCGCCGGCCGCCTCCGTGGGGCGCGGGGAAGTGGTGGCCGCGTCCCGGGGGCGCAGGGCTGCAGCCTCCCCGCAGCGAGCGGCCTCCAGCAGCACCAGCGACACCATCAGCGGCCCCACCAGGAGCTGCGGCAGCGCCGGCGGCCGCATGCCCCCCTGCCTGCCGCCCAGCACGGCCAGGCCCCGGCGCTGTCAGCGCGGCCGCCGGAAGCGGAAGCCCCTGCACTCCTCTCCGTGTCGCTCCATCTCTTTCGTGAGCACTACGCCTTTTCTGTGGGTGGTCAGCGGCTTTTGGGCGCGAGTGAGGGGCTCCTTCGAATGTAACGAAGTTAAGGCGGGTTTTTTTTTTAACCAGTCCCCTGTTTTAGCCTGATTCTATGTACAAAAGAACGCAAATTTTGTAACTGAACTTCAGTGAAAGCAGAAATGTTAAGCCAACTTCCCAATGTTACCATTTATGAGACTCCCTGGAAGCCACTTCCCAACTCCAGAGCTGTCACTGCGGACACCGAAGCCGCCTTCGCAACGGCGGCTCCAGTGACCCGGTGTGTCGCCGGTGCTCTCCCCGCACACCTCACTCACACAGTCACACCGAGTTTCCCCTAGCAGTCTCAGATACCTCGTTTATTGACGGTCCAGCACCACAGAAAGAACCCGAGCTGGTCCTCCGGTGCTACCGAGCTACCTGCAGCAGATGTATTCCTCAACAATAAGCAAAAGAATAGTTTGGAAAGTGGTAGGTCCTGGAAGCTCTAGTTGTTTGGTTTTTTCTTTTTTAGCTATGGTCCAGTGGTGGAAAGACGAGGAAGGGGTTGTTTGTAGACGGACCACAGCCGAAGGTCATGGAGCAGTCCGTGTCTTACAAAGCCAGTGAACCTGGAAGACAGGACCCTGACTTTGGGTGATGCTACAGAGTGACTCTGCCATAAATGTTGTTGCTCTTGTGTCGAATTGTTCCTCAACTAAACGCTATCCTGATAGGATAATCCTTTAGTTGCTAGAATCCATTATAAGATTATTTTTATTGGATTGTTTGTTTGTTTTGTTTCTGTATACTACAGCAAATATTTCAGGGGTATTAGTGTGACTACAGAATGAGAAATCCACATTGGTGGTGAGCTCTTTGACATTTGTCACTGTGTTGAAGGGAATTAATAAAATGCCAGAGTAGTAAAAAAGCCTTGTACAGATATGTATCTCCAGTTGAAGTAACATGGGCAGCAAACAGATTTTGTTCAGAAGCAGACTCATTATCGCTGAGGTCGTAACAGTGTATCAATCGTATTCACTCATATAAAATCACATTAAAAAATCACTGTAAAAACAGTGATTAGTTAACTCATTAACAAGTTTAGCAGCTCATTAACTGAGATAATAGATTCAAGGTCTTGTGTCACACAATTAGTTTTAATTTGGAAACTGTAAAACTGATTTAAGTAGCATCTGAGCTATGAAACTATCACCTGTCACCACCTTGCAAAAATGTAGGCCTTTTAATGGGAATAATGTTTCAGATTATATGAACAACAGATTTTGCTGAAGGTGCTGGAGGGATAGAGCAGGTAAATAAGCTTCTGTGACAGCTTTTTAAAAAGGTTTATGACTCTGACAGAGCTTGACTGATCCAGATCCTCACATTGCCAATATATATCAATCTGCTTCTATCCTATGAATTGCCTTGATATATATTTTCTATGGGCACGTCCAAGCAACTTATTTGCAGCACAGGGACATATGATGGAGGAAATTTTTATATTCAAAAGTCAAGGAAGAATATTTCCTAGAAAGACAGTCACTTGTGTTAAATTGTCCTACAGAAATGTCCTTGATGCATTAATGTTCTTTATTTTGAAACAAAATTAATTACTGAAGTCCTTGAATATTTGTTTGTTTCTTTGGTTTGGGGGGGGGCGGTTATTTAATCACTGAATTACATAGATTTATTCAGTATTCAAGTAAAGTATAAATAAACTTTAAGTTTACATGCAAAAAATTGCTTCAAGAGAGCTATAAGGTAATTCTTTCATGAAGTGTGATGTAACTTCAAATCTGTATGTGGAAAGTGGCAGACATTTTTAGATTTTTTTAGAGTCCCTGACTGTTACTAATTGTTGTCTAATTTATTGGTTAGAGACAAAGACAGGAAACAGAATTTTAAAATATTATGGTGTTCTGTGATCATTATGGTATACAGCAGCTCTTGAAAGATGCACCTTAGGGTTATATTTTCCCATTCTGAGTTGAAGTGTAGAACCTTTTTCACTTACAAAAGGAATATGGAACATTCTTGTCTTACACCTAAAGGGTGAAAGAACTTGAGGGCCAGTGGAAGACCCTGAGACAGTTAAATTACAGTTAAAAATAATGGAGCTTACTAGGGTTTTACCTTTGAGAAAAACAAAAATAGTAATTTTTTTTTTTGAGTTCCATAAAACAGACCTTACAGATTAATTGGAAGAGCACAGAAATTACTTCACACAATTATTTGAGTGTCAAGGATATCTGAGAAGGTCTTCTCATCAGAAAATGAAACAGTAATTTAGAGGAAGGCTCTTAGAAGCGCTGCATATTCTTTATTTTTCTTGTTTAGCTAGTTGAACTAAAATGTCATTATATGGTTCCTGATACTTATAACACCAAAAGGCAACACATCTATTTCCTTTTCCCTCCACATTATCAGTCTGTCTATATCACAGAATATTCTGTGTTGGAAAGGGATCATCAAGGTCCAATTCTTAAGTGAAAGGTCCATGTATCAAACCCATAACCTGGGTATTTGCTAACACCACTCTCTAACCTATCTCAAGTTGTTTGTTTTCATTCTTTATGAAGTTCTTGTGGAATGACTCTCAGGTGATTTTGAGAAATGAAGAAATAAGAAGTAACCACACTTTTCTGCTCTGATAGGAGTTTACCAAGGAGCATGCTGCCTGCTGCCCCTGTAAACCATATTAAGCTCTTAAACCCTGAAACTGTTCAGTTCTTTAGGTCTCCAAATCATGTTCTAGGCTCTATTATTTATGCTGAGGACATCTTTGTCAAAATATATCTATACTTATCCTTGCATACGTCAAAAATCTTTTTGAGTAATCAGTTTTAAAAACCTCAGTTAAATCTCTTTAAATGACTCTTCCCCTGATGATATATATGCAAACTAATTAATTACAGATTGTTGCAAAATATGCTCTGCAAAGAATTTATAGATACCTTTTGTAAACTTTTCTAAGAAAAAGTGATTAGTTTTATATTTATGTACGATTGCTACTTGACTGCTTGACTGCTTTTTAAAATGCAGCTGAGTGCCTTTTCAGATAGGTACCTTTAAAAATCTAGCTATTTAGGTCTACATAATTGCTATATCAAATGTCTTCATTAGATCTGGATGAAACTAATTGAGCTATATTATTTAAAGAAAACTTTGTGAAAAAGTATGATTTCTTGAGCATAAAAGTGCTGTCTACAATGTGAAGATAAGGAATATTTTGAAACCTGAAAAAAATGCCTAAAACCAGGTTTTGAATGGAATTTTGCACATAGATGTCTTCCAGTGGAGACATGGAATGGCACTTCCTGTATACCTGTGCAGTTACAGAGCCAGGGACTATCTGGTATTGTATTGTATTGTATTGTACTCTATTCTGTTCTATTCTATTCTATTCTAGTCTCTTCTAGTCTATTCTGTATTTTCCTTGTCATGGTATTCCTACACTAAACGCTTATGATAATCAAAATAATTTATTATATTTCTGTGTAAGTTTTTGCCAAAACGCCTTGAAGGGACTGAGAAATCCCATAATGTTTGGCATTATTTTTCCATGTTTGTCTTAGTTTTAGTCTTGTGGTACGAAAAGGCTATGACATTGTCAGGATCAATTACTTGTGCCCAAGAACATGAAGTAATTAAGAGGATGAAAAAATGCTACTGAAAAAACACAACTTACACATTTTATTTTAAATCATGAACATATATTTAGGAATATATCACATAAATTTATATTCTTTTTGGAATAGAATTCTGGGATGAAATTTGCTAATAAAATCACTGCATTTTTTTGCATTCTCTGCTTTCTTATTTTAAGCAGGGGGGCAACAAGAATTAGCAATAAATCTTACTCTTTCAATTGTGCTTTTATAAAATTGAGTTTCCAGATAGAGTCTGCTTTTATTATAAAGGCAAGGTAGACAAGCTACTTTGTTTCAAAGACTAAATAATTTTATATTGATACTGAACTCAGCTGGATAGAAATTTTCTAATACAGTTTTAAGTGTTAGAAAGCACACATTCTTTAATACAACTTGCTGGACACAAGAAACATTTTCTTCTAGTCTTGCATAACCACAGACAGGCAAGTAAGGATTTTTGTTACACATATTGTTTACGTATTTATCAGGTGTCCTTGCTTGCTGGATGTATATTCGTTGCCCTGTTTTTCATAGTCCCATCCCTATCAGAAGTCCTTATTTGGTCCTCAGGGGTCTCATTCGGGGTCTCTGGTGATGTTTGATGCCCAAATTGTGGTGTCTGCTGGTTGACCCCTGGTTCTGAGCAGGCACAGTTTGTTCCCAGCAATTTGCAAGACTGCTTTTTTCTATCTATGTTCCCAGAGCTCAGTCCGCCTTCCCGGGACTTCTCCAAGGTTATTTTGCCAGTGTTCTGTTACTTATTAGATCATGGGATGTGGCAAGGTATCATTTCACTTATCAATACACAAATATATTTTTTAAAGTGATTTATAGCACCAATAAATTTACTTCAGGATTTTCAAATTACTTCTTGTTAGTGGTCTGAGATAATGTTTCTTCAGCAGTTTTTCCTCTACAATGGTGTCTTTTGGTATTCCAATTAATATATTTTTCTTTCACTATTCTCACATTTATCTTCAGGTCAAATAGCTTCCAAGAGAATCTAGGCTGTCTACCTACAGATGAAAGCCAGAAGGGGTTCCAGCTAGTATCATGCATAGTTATAGGTGACCTTCTATCATAGTTATAGGTGACCTGCTTATTTTTTCTTAACTGAATTGATATAAATCTGTGATACCCCCATGTTTTGAGACTGCAGACCATTGCAGCCTCTTCCTCTGCACACTGTAAACTTCTTAGAGGCACTGTGTCTCTCAGCTGACATAAAATCATGTTGTTACTACACACTGTCTTCTGCACTGCTTTGTAAAAATCTTCTGTTCTCTTCCCCAGAAATCACAGGTCTGTCCTGACCAAGTGATTAGTGAAAGGACAAAAATGCTCATAGAGGGAGTCACCGTGATTTTTCATATGACAATAGCTCATTTCTCTTCCAGGCTGCTCTGATGTACAGAGACTCACCTGTATAGATGTCCTACTCCTAGAAAAAGCTTTCTGCACAGTACACATGCTGGATGCACTCATGGTAGTCTTGCCCCTTCCTGGAAGCCCTGAATATTCTCTATAAGGATGAGTGGCTGCTTCCTGATGCCGAAAGCATGTATTACATCTGCTTTGTAAAAGGCCTGGAGGTTGGTGCTTCAAAATAAACAGCCCTCATTGCCACTTTGATTACTGTTGGGGATTGGTTTTTCCTTTCCTCTTTGCCTGTGAAACATTTTCCCATTGACATGCTGAGAAACACAGATGGCTAGGTCCTTGAGATAGGGGGAAGGGGAACCTCCCTGTTTTTTTGGAAGGAGGTAGGGAGAGACACCACGAGATTAGAAGCAGGTAAAAGGAGAGTGGAGGGCAGTTGCTGTCTCTAGCTCCCTCTTGGCTTCAGAGGAGGAGGGTCGCTGCTGCCACTGCCATAGCCCAGCCAGATCTGCCTCTTCTGCTGTTGGACCCTGCACCTCTGCCATGCTAGGATGCCCTGCCACTTCAGCTTGCTGTTTCCAAGCATCCTGCTGGAGCATCATCAGCCCTAGCCTTCGTGAGCAAAGCCTCTCCTCCATCCCTTCCTATCTGGGACACAGCCGCCATCACCCCAGAGCCCCTGCAGCCGTGCAGGATCATCGCACCTGCCTTGTCAACTGGAAGCCTGCAGCACTCACTGCCAGCTGTGATTGTAGCTGCACCAAAGGGGAAAGTGCCCACAGCCCAGAGGACTGTTACTGAGTTCCTGTTATTTTTATTGTTAATGTCATAGTTGTTGTATTACAGTTTGTCTTGTTATATATACTAGTAAAAAACTGTTATTCCTATCCCAATATCTTTGACCTGAAAGGCCCTTAATTTCAAAATTATACTAATTCAGAAAGAGGATTTACTTTCTCCATTTCAAGGGAAGGCCCTGCTTTTTCCTAGCAGACATCTATCTTTCAAACCAGGACTATTACTTAAAACTCTAATGTATCCATTTCAGAGATTTACATTTATGACTCTCATTGAATGCCAGGAATTTCCTGAATAATAGCTACATTTAAATACTCTCTAGGTTTGCATTACTCCTTGCCATTTGAAGTGACATGTTTGCCTGTTTCTGAAACTTCAGTGTTCTGCTTGTTTGTATTATTTCTTGCAAAAGCATCCAGAATTCAATATGTTGTGTCAATGGTAAAGTCCATGGCTTTAATACACTCCCAAAAAATTATTTTCATGAGATGGGAAACAAAGTGGGGGAAAAAAGCAAACTGAAAATATATTCCCTGATGTTTTTTTGTTTTGTCAAAAAAGGGCTTGTTTGAAAAACTATAAAAATACAATAGTTCTATCAGTTACAGAAATCTATTTTATTTACTCTATGAAAGTGTGTAATGGTATCACAATTTTCTGCCTAGAGCTCTTTGGACGATTTCCAGAGAATTAATTAAATATCAGATACGTAGATTCTCAGTATTATGCACACAACCAATTTACATGAAAGCACACAAGATTACATGCAACTCTACTTGTAAATGCACAAAGTAGAGTTCATTATCAATTTTTTCTGTAATCATAGAACAGACAGTGGTCTTAAAAAACTAGTTGATTTAATACCTAACTGGTTTTCAACATAAAAGTTAGTTAGAAATGTTTTCAAACACTACTTACACTCATGAATCAGGTGTCAAGAAGCACAGCTTTACAGTTCAACCTTTATCAGACCTTATTCTTTGTCTTCAAAGACATGTTGAACGAAAAAGATAAATTAAGAGCATACCATATAGGGATAATAATTAAAAATATGGAGAGTCCTTGTTTGCTGATAATACTTCTAATTATTTTTAAATATTTGGAGTTGTCAACAATTGTCAACACCTGTCAACAGTGAAATGCAAGAGGCAGGAAAAAAATTAATCAGTAACATTTTGTTGGGAAATAGAAGTTTAGCAAAAGACCCTATGAAGTGTGTCATATCAGGCAAGATTCAGACAGAAAATAGAGCCTTAAAGAAGGCAGAAAATTTTATAATACGGCCTATCTGGACAATACACCAAGACACAGATATACTGTAAATAATGGAGGAGGTAAACCAGCAAGACTGCACATTTGCATTGTGTTCTTTCTCTAGATGGTCATATTATAGCATAAAAGAGAACCTACAACTGCCATAACTAATTATTAGAAAAAGTTCCATCTTAAAATGTATGATTAAATGGTGTAATCCTTACAGCAATTTGTTATGAGGAGTAATTTGCTATGGCGAGTTTCCTCCTCTGTGTCAGCCCTTTTTATGATTAACAGCTTTTCCAATAGGAAAGATTCAATGATGGCTTTGGCAATTTCTCTCACTCTCTTTTATGTACAGGCTCCTTACAGACAAATATAAAGTGAGGCTGTTGACATTGCCAAATTTGGTTCTTATGAGTCATAGCACCTATCTTTTCCATCTAAACTAGATTAGATGAGTACTCAGAAGAAGGAGGGGGGGTGAACACATTAAAAATATAGTGTCTTATGTGCAATTTTAAAAATATGTCTCTCAGAAAGCTTGAAAGTACCTTTAAAATTGTAATGTCTTTGTAGTCTTTTAATATCAGGGAAATATAATGATTTATGTATATCAATCTGATGCTTTATGACAGAAAATTGAGCTTGCAACCCTTAAACAATTATCTCCTACATTTCAATGAATATTGTAATGCTTGATTTTTCCGATGTATGAAAGCATGTGGTATCAGAAAGATCCCGGAGAAAAGCTAGAGAATGTTAAGAAAGTTTTCTCAGTGGATGGAGGTAATGCAGAAGTATGTTGACAGTAAGTAATGCCTGTAGTAGAATTGATTTTCAGAACATACTTCAGACCTAGTCATGCTCATTTTAGTTACTCACTTAGTCCCTCACGCACTCACTCAAAATGAGTGTCTGCCTCTGAGAAACTTGTGACAGTTTATATATATATCATTCATGATACAAATTTCAAAATGTAATTTTGAAACATAATTAGAAATCTTTTTTCATGAAACCTTTAACAAAAAAAAATTAGTATTCTTAAAAATAACCTAGTACTGTGGTAAGCAGAACCCTATTGAAGCTGATATCATGGACCATCAACACTTGCTAATATCTAAACTTCAAAAGTGTCTTTTAGGTTTGTATGAGAGGCAAATCCCCACTGCTTTTGCCTTTTTTCTCTGCAGAAAGACTGAGTAGATGGTGCTGATGCATGCAGCTTTGCTCTTTCCTTCACCTCCATGCATCATTTCCCCAACCTTTCTCAACATGGTGTACATATTGCACCCCTCAGCTATGAGCTCTGTCTCTTCCCTTTCCTGATTGCATCAGAGTGCTGCAAGTAGGTTCCTCTTGCCTGTCTCTGGCAGAAACCATAGAGGTTAATAAACAGCAGCCTGCTCATGAATTCTGACAGGCTCTGATGAGAAGAATGGTGAGAGTATAGGTGGCATTGGTAAAGAAGGGACCTTGGGAGGGGAGGAGAGGGGAGTAGAGTAGGAGCTCAATGCTACTTGGTTCTTGCATACAGGCCACTCCTTTTCTTTCTGTAAGGTAAGCAATTCAGAGTTTGTGTTGAATAAAATGCTTTCAGACTGAGTAACTTGAATTCCAAATTATAGGTGTAAGAGGTAATGATGCAAGGAAAGTAGAGTGTGACGTCCTCTCTAGCAGATAGTCTCTGGAGGTGTGTTCAGCAGACTGAGGGCATCCTGTACTCCTTCAAAAAAAAAAGAAAGACAGGTATTTGCTAAGAAAAGGCAAGAGCCCCTTCCCTGAGATGAAGAGTGCAACTCCCTCCATTCCAATTATTATAATTTTAAATCAGGGGCTTTCAGGCAAAATATATGGGAGGTAGGAATAACAGTGCTTTACTAAAATATCTAACAAGCCAAACAGCAGAAACAACAACAGCTATAAAACTGACAGCAGAACAGAGCAGTGTACTCAGTTCCAGTCCCTTTTGGCCACAGGCTCCCTCTCCCTGCGCTCAGTTCCCGGTGCTGGGGGCAGGGCAGGGCCCGCGCAGTCGCAGAGGGCTGGAGTGATGGCGGCGGCCCAGGGCTGAGAGGGATGGAGGAGAGACTCCCCCCTCACGGTGTCGGTCGTGGCGCTCGGCAGAGAGTCCGGGGGTAGCAGGGTGAAGTGGAAGAGCAGCAGAGCAATGTCTGACAGCAGGGAACGTGGCTCCTGGCATTGGGATGGCGGGAAGGGTGGTAGGTAGCAGCACCGTCCGTCTTCCTCCGACTCCAAGAGCGAGCGAGAGAGAGAGAGAGAGAGCAGGCCCCTGTCCCACCTCTCTTTTTCCAGTGTTCCCCCTCTCTCCACCCTCCTGGGAGAGAAACTGTTATGCTAGCTATCTGAGCTAAGGTGTAGCCACAAATACTTAGCATAACAATGGAAAAAAATCCACAGAAAGAAAAGGGGAAAGTTCAACCCCCAACATCTTTCTTGTGTGCACGTCTGCTCTCCAAGCACAGCCACATTTAAAATGAGAATAAAAGTGAAGAAAAGGTAGGAGGGGATAGAAAGTTAGAGGATTTTGAAATTTCTGAGGAGTGTGTGTTTCTGTATGCATTCCTGTCTTCCATCGAGCACAGGAGCTGGGAATTCCCAGGGCAAGAAATTGGGCAAGAAAGACAAGAGATAGGCACAGCTGAGTTGGGACCTGCTGATCAGACTAAAGGGAAAGAAGCAAATTCACAGGCAGTTGAAGCGAGCATAGGTGACCTGAGAAGAGTATATAAATGTATGCTTGTTTAGGGATGGTACAAGGAAGATCAAGGTGAAGCTGGAACTGAACCTGTCGAGGAACACAAAAACAGGAAGGATTTTCTACAGGTGTAGAAAAGGAAGGTCACAGAAGGTGTATCTCCCCCAGTACACCATGCTGGAAAACTGGTAACAACTGGTGAGAAGTCTGAGGTACTCAACAAGTTTTTACCTCAGTCTTTAATGACCCTCTCTATTCCCTCACCTCTCAATTCAGTGAACAGCTAGACGGGGGCTGGAGGAGCAAAAACCCTCTCACTGTAAGTAAAATCAGGTTTGTGACCTCCTGACAACATAAGTGTGTTGGCACCTGATGAGATGTGTTCTGAGGGAGAGGATGAGATGCAAGTCCTGAAAGAACTCGCTCACATAGTTGCCAAGGCACTCTCCATGATATTTGAAAAGTCATGGCACTCAGATAAAGTTCCAGGTGACTGAAAAAGGGGAAATATTGCACCCATCTTAAAGAAAGGTAGAAAGGAGCACCCTGGGAACTGTCAATCTGTCAGCCTCACCTCTGTGACTGGGAAGATCATGGAAAAAATCCTGCCAGAATTTCTGCTAAGGCACACAGAGGACAGGGAAGCACAGCTTCATCAAGAGCAAGTCCTGTCTGATCAACCTAGTGATGTTTTATGTTGGAGTGGCTACATCAATGGACAAGTGAAGGGTTCTAGATGACATTTATCTGGAGTTCCGTAAAGATTTTGGCACCGTCTCCCACAGCTTCCTTCTCTCTAAACCGTATTTGATGAGGACAGTTAGATGGATAAGAAAGTGATTGGGTGGTCACATGCAGAGGGTAGTGGTCACTGGCTGGATGGACAAGTGACAAGTGGTTTCCCTCAGGGGAGAATATTTGGACAAGTGTTATTTAAAATCTTCATGAATGACTAAGATGAAGGGTTTGAGTGCACCCTCAGCAAGTTTTGCAGATGACACCAATTTGAGGGGTATGGTTGACACACCTGAGGGACCGGAGACCATCCAGAAGAACCTTGACAAGCTCAAGAAGTAGCCCATGGGAATCTCATGAGAGCAATGAAGATGATGAAGGACCTCAAGGTCAAGCGTCCAGGTGCTTTGGAGAGCAGTTGTGGTCAGCAGTTCTGTTCAGCCTGAGGAAGAGGAGACTGAGGGGAGACATTGCACTTCACAACTTTCTTGAGGGGAAGAGGAGAGGCAGACACTAATTTCTTCTTTGTGGTGACCAGTGACAGGACCTGAAATAGGCTCCTGCGATAGGATATGGTCACAGCACAAGGCCTCACAGAGTTGAAGAAGCATTTGTACAATCCTTTCAGGTCAATGGTGTGATTGTTCTGTGCAGGCCCAGGAGTTGGGTTTGTTTGTCCTTGTGGGTCCCTTCCAACTCGGCATATCTTGCGATTCTGTATATTAACACATTGAACTTCGTGTTTTCTGAGATTTCTCCACCCCAGACAGATGAAGACTGCAGCAATCGCTTCAAACAACAGACATCAAAATTACAACAACCAAGTCCCCCTGCTGGACCCATGGGGGATGACTATATACACCTGTCTTTTTTTCTTTCTTTTCATTCTGTTTCTGTTCTTTTAACATTTTGTTAAGTGTTATTTTTCTACTTTTTAATTGCTATATTACAATAGTTTATAACCAAAATGGCTACATAACTGCATTCCACTGCCACCAAATTGTTCTAAAATAAACCCTAAACATATATTTACAAACACTGATCATTCACCTTTTAGGCTGGGTCATAAGAGGGTGCTGGGGCACTGGAACATATTGGCCAGAGAAACTGCAGATTATCTCAGTGATTTGAATTGAGATGCCCAGTGGTCAAAATCCAAGCATACCTCAGGCTGCTGGTGTGAAGTTAGCCTTTCCCAGCACTTCAGTGAAACTCTGTATACCTGTGGACCCTAACTTTGGAGCATGGAGGCTAAAAAAGAAGGACATAGTGCCATTGCTTTTTCTCTCATTTCTGCTGACCCTGTTCTTATTTCCATGCTGCTGCATCTCCTACAAACAAGAAAACAGGAACGAGTATAAAGTCCAACTTTGTAATGTACTTCAAATAAAATAATATATTTTTTGTGCATGAAGTTGAAACACCTCTGAAAATGAATCCACTGCTTTGTGATAACTATACTATAGTTACAAGGTTATTTGGTGTGAATTTTCTTAAAGGAGTTGAACTTTACTTTATAGCACAGATATTCTTGCTGCATTACCCTAAAAAATTGCATGTGCCAAATGAAGAGCCCGTCAGGTATCAGTCAAATGTAGCAGCCTGAAATACCTTCTAAATAGTATACTTTTCAAAGACTGCATTCAAATGGGGAAAGAAGAAACACAACCCAAAACATGAAGCAATATTAGAAAAACACTGAGAAGTCTCTGATGTTTAATGTTTTATTAAGTAGGTAGCAAATAATCGGCTACAACAGTAGCTTTGACTTTGATGTTGCCAGGTGTTTTGTGTTCTCAAGCACAAAACTCTGCTTTGCTTTAGGTAGAGTTCTTTTGTCTAAAGATATTAGCTTTTTATTAGAGCCCAAATGCCTTTTGTCTTCACAGCTGGAGCATGCTGAGAGGCAAGCATATTTCAAAGACATGAACATGCAAACAAATTGGTCTACCTGCACCAGTGAAGTCTAAGAATCTTATTGGGAAATTTGACTGGTACCAGTTCATCAGCAATACTTGTCTTCTCAATATTATGTGTGATTTCAGATTTTAGTGCTTTAAGAAAGGAAAGAACATGAAAGAACAAAAAATAACAAAAACCAAAGTCCCACAACCCAACAAAAAACCAAACCCGACTCACCAACCAACTAAAACCAAAACAGAGATGTAAATGAGACACCTCTGACAAATGGGTAAGAGGGAATGTTCATCACAAAATATGTGTTCATAGGTTAATTTGTTAAAAAAATAAACACTGAAAAAATTATAAAAATACCATTATCTGTTGTTGATACCCATGGCAGTTAGAGGGCTGTAGGAATATGGTGTATTTAATGCCTTTATTGTGGCATTTCAATACATTTCTTTGCTAACGTGATCTGTGGGAGGTTGTGCTCGAAGCCAGTGTTATTTATAGATCTGTTGGTTTTGCTTGGCCTGGTTTTTCTTAACGGGGAAGTGGCTTCTGTGAGAAGCTGCTGGAAACTTCCACCATGTACAATCCCTGATGGCTCTGAGCATGGACATGCTGCTGGCCAAATCTGGGCCAATTAGAGAGGCTGGTAACACCTCTGTGATATATTTAAGAAATCAAAACAAAGTCACGGGCTTTTTCTTCACGCCAGAGAAGAAAAGGAGGTGAGCAGATGTGAGGGAAACAACATGGAGACACCAGGGTCAGTGGAGAAGGAGGGCCAGGAGGTGCTGCAGGCGCTGGAGCAAAGATTCCTCTGCAGGCCGTGGTGATGACCATGGGGAAGCAGCTGTGCCCCTCAGCCCATGGGATCCACAGGGAATGCAGAGATCCACCCCAGCCCGTGGGGGAAGTGCCCCTGCCGGAGCGGGTGGATGCCTGGAGGAGGCTGTGATCCAGTGGCAGAGCCAAGGCACAGAGGAGCCCTGCTTCCAGGCTGGAGCAGCCTGGCCTTGGAGGACTGCACCCCGTGGGAAGAGAGAGCCACGCCACAGCAGTTTTGTGAGGGCTGTGTGCCCATGGGGGAAATTCATGCTGCAGCAGGTATGGTATGATTGCTGCTCCTGAGAGTGGAGCCACACTGGGAAAGGTCATGGAGAGCTGTCTCCTGTGGGAGGGACCCTATGGCCTCAAAGAGGAAGGACTGCTCTATGGAGCAGAGGAAGAAAATCTTGGTGATCAACTGACCAAAACCCCCATGCCATGTCTCTGTGCACTGTCGGTGGGAAGGAGAGAGGGGCTGGGGGGAAAAGGTGTTTTAAGGGCTTATTTCACTTCTCATTATCCTGCTCTGATTCTGGTAGTAGTAAATTCACTTTGTACCTTTAAGTTTGAGCCTGTTTTGCCCTTGGAGTGTTGCCTCCCAGTCCTTATCTGAACTCATGAACCCTTTGTTAATTTTTCAGTTTTCCTTCTCTCCTCTGCCCAGCTGTAGCAGGGGAGAGTGAGTGAGTGGCTTTTATGGGTGCCTTTCATTTGGCCAGTGTCAAACCATGACTATGGAGAAAAATGAAGGAGATCTTTTCATAATTGTAGCATCTTTTCTTACCAACCAAAGGCCAGGAAATGATTTTCACTGAAAACTGTTCCTGTCATAGCTATTCTGTCCAGTCTTCTTCAATATAAGATCTGAAGAGTTCTGGTTTTCCCCCCAAATTGTACATTGCAGCAATCAGAGGATTAAGTATAAAACATGGTACATAACTTTTTTCAAAATTATCTTGTTTTGTGTTGGGGGTTGAATTGTTCCTTTTTCTTTCTATGGAATTTTCTCCATTGTTATGCTAAGTGGCTACACCTTAGTAGCAATAGTTTTCTCTCGCAGGGGGGTGGGGGATAGGGGGAGACCGGAAAAGGAAAAGGTGGGACAGGGGCCTGGGCTCTCTGGCTCTCGCTCTCACTCACTTTTGGAGTGGAAGGAAGATGGCCAGGGCTCTTATCTACCATCCTCCCCGCCATCCCAGCGCCGAGAGCCACCTTCGCTGCCCTTGGACATCACTAGACTGTTTTCCCACCTCATCCTGCTACTCCCGGGCACTCTGCCGAGCCCCACGACCGACACCGTGAGGGGGGAGTCTCTCCTCCATCCCTCTCAGCCCTGGGCCGCCGCCATCACTCCAGCCCTCTGCGACTGCGCGGGCCCTGCCCTGCCCCCAGCACCGGGAACTGAGCGCAGGGAGAGGGAGCCTGTGGCCAAAAGGGACTGGAACTGAGCTACACTGCTCTGTTCTGGTGTCAATTTTATAGCTGTTGTTTTTCTGCCTTGTTAGATATCAGTAAAGAACTGTTACCCTTATCCCCACATCTCCTGCCTGAAGGCCTCTGATTTGGACCTAAAATAATTAAAAGGGAGGGGGTTGCATTCAGGAAGGGGGCTCTTGCCTTTCCTTAGACCATACCTGTCTTTCAAACCAAGACAACTGTTCTGTTTTGTTGTCAATTTTTATAGCTGTTGTTGTTTCTGCTATTTTGCCTTGTTAGATATCAGTAAAGAACTGTTATTCCTATCCCCATATCTTCTGCCTGAAAGCCTCTGATTTGAAACTATAATAGTTAGAAGGAAGGGGGTTGCACTCTGCATCTCAGAAAAGGGGTTCTCGCCTTTCCTTACCAAAATACCTGTCTTTCAAACCAAGACAGAGGCTAATTGTTTAATTTTGTAGGCCCAGATTTTAGAAACATAGCTACATGAATTTTTAACTTTTAGGCAGATACGTTTGTAATATGTTGATGTGTATATGCACCAGATGATTTAAGATGACATGTAAGCAAGGACTTAAATTCTCAGTCTAGTGCAAGTTGGTCTGATCTGTGTTTATTTTTGTAAAGTATGCAGGCACATTCTGGTGTAGTTAAAATGAAATAATAGGAAAGCATCAAGGCAAGTAGAATTCAAGTCAGTGTCGGATTAGAAGACACAATCATTTCTGAAAATCCCATCGCTTTAATTCAATACATTGTTTGCAGAAAGCTGCAAAATTCTGCTCTAATTTCAGCCAGTTCCTCTGCTGCCAAATACAGCTTGCGTTTTGTCTCTGGAACGGTGAACATCTGGTAAACAGCAGCTGTTTACCTGCTACCCATATGTGTTTCCCATGCAATTGAGAATTACAGTAAAAAATATATCCTTAGGGCTGAGAGCCAACAGATATGCAGCCACAAGCATTCTTCTTGTCAGAATCCGGGGTTTGGATCTGGTTTTGTTCCTATTAAATTGCCTCAAACCCAGTTAAGACAGTATTGGGCATCTTGCAGTATATGGTATTTTTTTAGTGTGCTAAGCACTTACTCATAAAGGTAAAACTTGCAGGTTCTGGCATCCATCAGCACTTTTGCCAACTTAGACTGAGTAAAAAAAATAAAACCCAAAAATCATGAGACTGAGATTGAAGTCAAATAATTTAATTTGCCTGCTGACTCTGGAAACTAAATGCATCTTGATCATGATGTCTTCTCTACAAATGCAAGTGCTTGGAATGTGTTTTATCTATTTTTTCTCCAATGACAGGCAAGGTAATAATTTTGTGGATTTGGGACATGTGGTTTTCAGATTGATGAGGGGAAAAAAATTAGATCCTGCACAGCTTTTCAAATGTTTTTAAGATGGTGATATTTTGATACTATTGTAGTTATTCACCTTCTCTGTAAGCAATGCACTAAGATAAGAAAGTATTTGTCTTCACTTCCCTGAGGGCACTGCAGCACTTGGAAAATAAAATTCTGTTCCTCTATATCTGACTAAATATGTTGCATTTTGAGAACTTTATTCCAAGTGATTATATAAACTCTGGGTATCTGATAATTCTGGTTTCCATGTAACAGACAAATAATCTGTTGTCGCAACTGAAATTTCCCAGATGTAAACTACAGAGGCACAAGAGCAAATCTCTGGTTTTCCAGGTTTCTTTTGTCTATTTTTATTGACTATTAAATGTCTATTTCCTGCAGGCCTACCTCCATGTTCGTCTTGAGATCCACACATTAGTTTCATGGCCTTTAGTGACCGGGCAGTGACAAACTTCAAAGTGAAAAAGAGATGAGAGTCGTGTTACCTGTGGTTATCTGTTGTGCTAGGTACCATTTGCTTTGTTACTAGGACCACATAATCTGGGAAGGCCAGATGGCATCACTGAAAAGTTAGAATAATGCAGTTAAAACATCTTTGGATGCATCAGCACATTAGTTGCGATGAAATATATATATTAATTAAAAAGTGGCTGTTATTTTATCCTAGTTTTTTTTGCAAAGTCAAAATAGTTCCTACAGGAGCTTGAAATAATGTAGATGAGTATCTGAAGAACTCCCCAAACTCTCTCCTGTTTGTAGTGGATGTTTCAAAGGATGTGGAATGAGAAAGCAGGGGCAAAGGTATACTTTGTAGGCTGTTGTGATAAAAAAGGAGACAGCAAGACCAATACATGCTGCTGAGAGAGAGTTGTGCAGTGAAAGAGACTGACAGAAGCAGTCTGAGTTTTATGTGGCATGTATGGGAGAAGCCATGACATATTCCATTGTTTTGGTTTTTGGTTTGGTGGGTTGTTCTCCTGTTCTATGAGAATATTACAGCTTTTTGGGGTGAGGAAAATAATGTACTAAACTTGTGAGCATGAAGAAACAGAGAGAAGGTATAAGGACATGAGTTATTGACATGATTTTATTTCTTCATAAGAAGCAGGTCCTCACTCTTAATACTGTTTTTAATTTAATTTATTTTAACTCATCTAATTTCCTATGATGATGTGGGATAACATAAAATGAAAGTAGAGTATGTTTGGGGAATTAATCATTTGGCTGTTACTACTACTACTTGGGAAAGTAAACTGCTCACATAAACACAGGGCAGGCCATTAGGCACACAGCTTGGAAGCCATAAATATGTGAAAGCAAAAGCTCACCTTGATTTCAGGGGTTATATAAATTTGGCACAGAAAAGCAGAAAAGAAATTGAAATTCAAGGCAAGTGGCACTGAGGCCTATCATTCATGAATCTATCTACTCTACCCTCGGATTTCTTGATCAATAGGAAAATGCAGATGAGAAAAGAGTAAAAAGCTGATATATCATGCTCATAAAACTAAAGCAGTAACATATTTTTGAGTGCGAACACCCTTAACTTTGAGTCAGGTAAGGTATCTAAATTGATTGTGCATAGTTATGTTTTCTTAATTTAATACTCAGAGACTGAAAGCTGGTGTTCATGTAGTTTAGTGACTTCCTAGTTTTCATGCTGCTAAATCTTGCTGGAGTACCTGCTCTCTATTATAATGAGCCACTGTAATTTCATGGAGAGCAAAAAACAGGGTCTAAAATTACACTAGGGTTGACTTACAACCCAGTGAATCAAAACGAGCGACTTGGAAGTGCTTCAGTGTGAATGGAAAAGTTGTCACTGGCGTGTATTCAGCTGAGAAAGATGAACGAGCCACACATGGGACTGATGAGCACCCTCCCTTTCCCTCACCTCCTCAGAATCCTCTCCACAGAAAGACAGAACCCAATAATCCTCATTTCCCCATGGGACTGGTGTCCACAAGGATGTGGTTCAGACAAGGCTGCTCTTGGCACATGCTGGTGATGTGTGACTGGTCCTCTTCTGTCCCAACTGCAGCAATAACAAGGTTTCCCAACTTGCAGTGCACAAATAGCAAATGTCTCTTGGACAAAGATAGGAGGCAGAAGTATCCTGAGTGTTTTCCCATAGCAACCTGATATTCCCAAACAATTTGCCATTGCTTTTAATTGTAAAGAAATTGATTTTTTTTTCTCCTTGTAGTCTTATGATTATCATGCTGGCCTTAAAACCAACCTTCTAGAAATACAAATGGAAGGTCTTGAAAGGTTTCACTTGCTGCTTAGTCTTCAGGGCTTTGGTGGCTCTGAAAAAGCTGCTGATTGCCATCAGGCAGGGGTGTTGTATCTGCATCAGTATCTGAAAACTCAGCATAAAACCTATCTATTTGAAAATATTTACAAAGGTACAACCATGCATAGACCATTCTTGCACAGATCACTGTAAAAACGATGAATGGCAGAAATTATTTTTTGCTGCAAACCACTGAAGTACAGAGGCATTTATCAGGGTAGAAATCAATTGCAAGCTGTTGCTGCTGTTGGAGACAGGCACATGAGAGAACACTCCGAAGTTGATATGACAACAGCCAACTTTTATTGAGTGCCATTCTCCTTGTCTAGATTTGAAGGTCTGCGTGGTTAGTCCTGCTTGGCCAAACCAGTTGCCACCTGGCCAACTGGCCAAGAGCTGCCTGTGTCCCCAGCAGCCTAGACCTGATCCCCAATGGTCCAGACTGGTCGAGTTATATAATCATGGTAATTTTATAATTAGTTATATAATCAGTTATGTTTCAGTTATAAAATTATAATTAGGATTGCTTATAACTGTTAGGCCTTCAGGCCAGCTGTTAGCCACTGCAGTAAGCAAACAGTCAGATCTTGGTATTAATTCAGTGGCTCATTTTTCACAATGAATATCCAAAGCTAAATTAAAAAGATATTTCAACATAGTCAGGACCACATCTTTAGGATTTTATGATAATGAGGAGGGTCCTTAGTTAACAACTTTGTCTAATTGAAAAAACTCAATTCGTGAAATAAGTACATAAGGATTTGGCTAGCTAAGTTCCTTAGGACTCTAGGACTCCAACCCTTCAACTGGAAGCATCATCTCCACTTCTTCACAGTTATTACAGCCTCCCATGAACATCTATTAGAACCTGGTTGAGACTGGATAAGCTGCATCTCTACAGGAGTATTGTCTTTATTCAGCACATGTGGAGATGACTCCTAAAATTTTGCCTATATTTAAACTAAATTTTTATTTTGTGGAAATGTTTCACAAAAGTAACTTTTTACTGAGATTTTAAGTAAGAATATTTACTTTTTAATCTGTGCGAAAAAAAACCTGACCTTTTTTCCTGAGTTTGTTTTTATGCCTGTAGGAATGGAAAACTTAGAAGGTTTTCTTAACCTGAGGGAGGTCCCTGCCTTTCTATACCACAGCTGTGTAAGTAGATGTGTGAGCACAAAGTTCTCAACCTGGCTTGACCTTTTACTGCCTTTTAACTGATCTGTGCCTGAGCCTGGTCACTCTCTCTGGCCCTAAGCCTGACCTGGGACTGTCACTCTTCATCCAGACTCATCATTTTGGCTTTTGTCAGACGAAACCAGGCTCCTGGCTTTCCTGCCCTCGTGCTGCTGCTGGCCCCTTCCCTGACACCCTTCTGCAGGGCTGTGGAGAGAAGCTTTCTTAAAGTGGGGCCACGAGCCAAGGGAGAATTCATAGAGCTGAAAAAGATACATGCATTTTGCCAAAATAAGTATAGGACTCCTTCACTTCCAACTCTTACCCTTTGGAAAGCTTTGAGATAATTTTAGGTGCCAGGAAGTGATGTCGATATTAGACTGAAGTGGCTCAGAAATGGAATAAGCTGTATTTATGACAAAATACTGAAATGCTTCAGCTACATCTACCTTGCATTAAATTAACTTTGTCCATTGAGAGAAAAATGCTATCTTATTTGGGCTGTGGTGTTTTGGAGTTTTTTTGCCTTCTTATTTGGTTTTATTTGGTTTTTGACAAAGAAACATTCTGCAAAAAGCAGTGAGTTGTAGTTAACATTTCTACAGACACAATTGAACATTAAAATGCCATATAAATAGTAAGTCTTGCTAGTTTTCCACAGCTGAAGAAGACTTTGTACAAGCAATGGATAAGCTAGAAACTGATCCATGCATTTTTAATCTTTTGTTCCCTTTATCTAAATCAGTTTGAGATAGCTTTATTCACAAATGCACTTGAACATTGGAATAGCAAGCTCCACTACAATTCTACTGAGTTCAGTGAGGCTGAATGGTGCAGGATAACACAATCTAAGGAGATGTCTTTTCATCTTTATTTTTTGGTGGTGTTCAGGAAAGGCCGTAAAATATTCTCAGACCAAGATACTTCAGACCTAAGTGTTCTCATAATGAGGAAAGATTATGAAAATTTGAATTTATTTCTTCCTTTGGTAGGCAAAGCTGAGAGAAAATGTCTAAAAATTTGTTCCAGATTCCTAAGAGTTCTACAGTTCTCCAAAGCATATTTTGGTGAATATGTGTTTTGACTAGGAGGCACAACTTAACACCCACTGATCTGATGGGGGTTTGTGACAGCTTCAGTCATCACAGCTATTCATCTTCCCTGAAAGTGGCTGATGAGTTTTGTGAGGGAATCATGTCTCTGCCCACTAGAGGTCTAAGTGCTGTAATTCTGAGTAAGGCACCATTACCCTTTTCATATATTCAGATTTTTCCTGGTCTCTGTAGCCAATTCAGAATTCCCTATATATGAGATTTCCCTATAATGAAAATTCTCAAACATCCATATAGTAAATGGACATCTGCTTTACTACTGGAAATCTGTCCAATATCCTTCTGAAATCGATGAACTTAATTTGCTGCTAAATCACTCATTTAATTCACATTTCCTGAACCTTTTACTCCTCTGTTTTGATTCTTTAATTTTAATACCAACAGTATCTTAACCTTTTTGAGTTCACTGCCAGGCTTTCAAATAATGTGTTCAATTAACATTTTTGCTCTCTTTTCACAGAATATTTTTGAACTCCAGCTCTCTACAGTCTCATATATCTGTTTAATCTCCCTTCACACTTCAAGGCCAGTCTTCTAGTCTATCTCGCTGTCAAAAATGCCAGTCTCTTTTGCATTCCATTAATTATCACCAGAATACTTTGCCATGTGGCAATATTCCTTGCCATTAATAAGCTTTGAGCTTTTTTCAGATGATTCCCTCCTTTACATAACTGTCCTGCAAGGTGCTATCCAAGATTACTCATGCCTGAGCTTAATCCTCTCCTTCAATTAAAACCATTAAATTGGTCAGTCAGGAAATCTATTAATTATTTTTCCTAAACTCCAGCCAAACAAGAAAGGAAATAGCAGTCAGTCAGAAAATATGTTAACTCCTGAATGTGCTGGAAGTGTAACTTGCAAGGTTAGTAGCTACATCACGTGTCATCACTGCCTTTAGAATAGACAATAAAATTAACCATACTCGAAAAGCTGGCCATGGGTTTGGGTAATACAGCATTTTCCTGATGCCAAGGCCTGTATGACACTTGTGTTTTTGTGTTTTAGTGTCTGTAAGCTGGCTGATGAGAGAGAGTTTGCCTTCGGTCTGGAGAAAGCTCACTCTGGGACTCTGAAAAACATATTAATCCACAAGAGATTTGTTCATGAAAAGATGGAGGAAAATATGAAGAAAGGCAGAAAAACCTCTCTGGAAGAGTAACGTGTTGAGCAGTTTGGGTCTCACCAAAGACAGACATCAAAGCACTAGAGAATGAGAGCTGGGCCATTGGGAGATTAAGTCACTGAAGCTTGAATGGAAGGGAACAGGACTTTGTACTGATAATATTCCAATAAGGCTCCACAGAATGAATTTATGATGGGGTTTGTTTTAAATTTTTTTTCAGTTTCCCAGCAGAGGAATTATATCAGAGACTGATATAAAACGTCTAAAAATGACAGCAGCTGGGTGAGAGGGAAGGAAATGGTTTCTTCTTTACTCTTAAGTGGCACGTCTCAGAGCCAGTGAACTCTCGAGTTTGCTGTATGAGGAGGACCAGAAAATTAAAATGGATCCTGGCATAATACCCCCAATGCCTTGAGACCCAGCCCTTTGCCTGGTGAAAAGATGCAAAGGCATCTGAAGTGATCATTTCACTGAATTTGAGGGGGATTTTACATGGGTATAACTTGCACAGACTCTTTATGTCTGTGAGTATGCAAACGCAAATCCTGTGTCCTCAGGTATGTTAAATTTGTATTTAAGTTAGAACTATAAGTGAGTTATTGTCATGCTTATAGCAAACTACATAGAATCTACTGACAAATTTTTTAAATAACGATTTCAATTAAGTGCTGTTAAAATCTTTAGGCCTAAACTGTTTGTCAAGTCCAGGGCTAGGTTTGGCAAGGAAGTCCACTCTGAATCTTATGACTCAAGAGGATCCTTTCATCCTTTTTGTCCTTACCCATTTACATTCTTACCTTGTTTGCATCCCCAACCTCCACCTAGATAATTTTTGGTTGATTTTATATTTTCAGTGTAATTTATTTTAGATTTTAATTTTTTGTATGCTTTTACCATCCATTAAGTAGTAGGGTGAACCTTCCAACGAACTTAGTCATTGTTTTTACTTTTATATTGATCCTTCTTTTGCCAATACCTTTGCTGGTGATCCTTTGAGTGACCTAAACCATTCATTTTCAACAGCTTGTAAAGAATTCTGAAGGTGGATGACAGATCTTGAAAGAAAAAGCAGCTTCTTTACTTTCTCTTAGGGAAAAAAGAAAAAGTTTCATTTACATACAGAACATTTTTCCTCATAATTTCTGCTGTTTTATTATGAATGTTGCACACAGTGCACTTAAGTTGTCAGAATGGTACACTGCATAACTAGGCTTTGTTGTAGGAAGTTTCATTTCCACAAGAGAGGACACTAAGCCTACAACTTTTCCTCACAGCACTTTCAATGACTTTGACTGCTTCACTGGCTCACAGCTGTCAAATCTGTGTGGACTTGCCTCTGATAATCAGATTATCTGCAGCAGAGGACAGAAGATGTTTTTTTATCCTCATACATTGTCTCAGAGACTGAAGAATGGTTCGTTTCCAGTGTCTGATCTGTGAGTGCTTTCTAGGGACTCACCTGAAGATGTAGCTGGATGCAAAACTGAACACACTGCAATGAACTCCCCACTGTAAAAAATAAACTGGAGGCAGATGCATCATAAGATGTGTAATGCACAGGAAGTGTAAATGGCAAACCCAGTTTTGTGTAGGGTTTTTGACTGGGGGCTGTCTTTTTGTTGTGCTAAGTGTGAGTAGGGACAGAGAGGTAACACCAGCTCCTGGACTGCAGCTCACAGAGGTGATTTTTGTTGGATTTAATAATGGTTACTGCAGCACTGTAGACATGGATTGCCCAAGGAAATGGCAGTACATTACATCAATCACATAACCAAATTTCTCATGATTTTGGTTCTGTGTCTTTTTATTACAGCCAGATTCCTTTCGGGTGGTGTAGACAGGTCTTTAAATAGGTGTTGACAGAGAGATTCCCCAGGCATTTGGCTGATGTGCCAAGGCATGGGCCAGGACTTAGTTCTGTCACAGTTCTATTGCCTTTCCACTAACCTGCTTTCCCTTCTTCAGAGATACCCAATCTTAGAATATTTGCAATTGCTTTGAAACTCTTTTCAAGCCTTTTCTTGTTTTACACAGATACTTTTTCTTCTGATCCTTGCAGCCAGGGTCATAATCTCAGTCTCAGATGTTAGCCTCGCTGTAGATGTGGATTGTTCTTAACTGGATCCACTGGAACACTCATTAATTGTTAGTGTGTGTTAAACAGACAGGAAGACTGCTGGCAGAGAATCAATAAATTCCTTCACAGACTATTAGGAATAAAGGGAAACCTTTGGAATAGGCATATCAGCACTTGTCACTGTTATTATTTTCCTTTTGTGCAGTCTCATTTGACCCAACTAGACAGATGTGATGTTATTAGAGACAGTCATGTGTCACCTGGCAGCCATCCTCCTTTTGATTTTATGTCTGTCAATAAAGTCCTGTAGAGTTGAATGGTATAGCAGTGTCAAGGAAAGAATGTCATCTCTCACTATGTTTGGAGTGATTTTAAAGGACTGTCCTTATGTGTAAGTCAATATAGTGAGGTATGGAAGATATTCTTCAAACACAGAACTGGCTTGTTCTAGCATTTTTCTTTGGGAGAGCATCTGTGAGATAAATTTTAAGTGAAATTTCATTCTATGAAACCTTCAACATATATTTTCTACAAAGTTCTTTTGTTTTCCACGTCACTATTTTTAAGAATCTGTTTACTAGGACGATATATAGATTGCTTAGAAATACTTTCTTTTGTTTTATATGCTATATAGGGACTACAGAGCTCTGGGGCCAAAGAAGAAGGCTTTGATTTCTGCATTGCTCATTCCACATTATACCTGTGTTGCAACCCAAACCCATAAATATTGTATGAAACCTGATAGTTTTATTGAAACAAGGTGTTATGCTCTTTCTCTTTCCGTTACATCACATCACGTAGGAAATGACTGGAAAATGCCCTCAGTACTGTTGTGTTTCGAGGTCTTTATAGGCCCAGAATGGAATGATGCTCTAGATTGACACAAGCTTATGTTGTCTCAAAAGTTTTTTGGTATCCCACTGAGAGGATAAAGTCCTTTTGCTCCTCACTCGTTCAGTTTATAACTTATTGTACTCTGAGCTGGCCTTTTAAAGTGTCTCTTTTGCCTAGGGTACAGAAAGAGCACAAACTATTATGTGTTAATCTCCCTGGCACTGGACAAATTAGTGTGTCCCTTGGACTGTTTGGTTTCATATCTGTCAACTCTTGCTGAAGCTGGGGAAGAAACAGCATTCTTTGAATTTGATGCAGTCAAAATGGGGGAAGGAAGAATGAAAAATCAATATGAATTTTTTTTTATTTAACAACTAAGTTGTCTGACAAGATCATTGCACTCTCTTTTTTCATTGTTCCTTTAGTCTATTGAAAGCTGAATTGTCAATTTATAACTACATACATGGTGGATTTATTCCCTTCTTGCATCATATAATTCACAGTGAAATCTATTCCTGGAATAAAAAACTACTGAGAGTGTGATATAAATAAGACTGGATTTAACAATTAAAATCCCTCCAAAGAATGAGTTTTAACATTTATTGAAATTAAAACTTGCCAGTGAGAGTAGAAATGCTACTAATTTAATATCTTGCTAGTTCTATGAATTTTAGTAGTGTATTATCATGTCAGTCATTTTATATCTAACTAGCAGTTGGATACAATTATTATAATGATTTCCTATAATTTGTAAGCTGGAAGTGGGAGTGCTTAACAGCTGGATAGACTCCATAAAGCTTGAGAATATGTGTTTGTTAAAGAGTTTTTCTCTTCAGTCTTTAGATTACAGCCCAGGATCCTGATGGTGTGTCTTGAACCAGTCATGAATCACCAGTCCACCACCACATAATTTTCTTCCACTTACCACTGGAAAAGATTAATTATTTAAGCAGACAGTAATGCTTAAAAATGTTTGGATATTATGCTAGAAAATTGCACCTAGCCATCCAAAATGCCTAGAAGAGTTAACTCTGTAAATTCCAGATAAAATGGAAGGTGAATTGATTCATAATATGCCTCAGTAGAGAGAAAAGATTGATGTGTGATTTTCTTTTTTTTGTCTTACAGGAAGAAAACTCTTGTGGTTGTTTCTTGTTTTGATTTTTTTTTTTTCAGAGAAACCCTCAGGTATCCAAGTGTAGTGGCTCCAGTTGTGATGGAAACTAATCATTATAGACTCATTTTCCTTCCATATGGAGAACTAAACCAAACTAAATGATGTGATGTTTTCTAGTGGTTTATTTTCCTTTGACTAGACCATGTGAAACCTGTTGACAGTCTGTCTTTCATGCACTTCTCCCATAGTGAATATAGAATAGAGGGAAATTGTATTTTTTCTAATGCATTTTACTCTTTTACACATAATTTTCACAGTTATACGTATGTTCATTGTACACACCTACCTATGCACACATGAATATTTGTTGGTGTTTTAGCTCAGAAGAATAATTTCTAGTAATGATACTTATCAAGAGGACATGTAAATTAGGATTTAGTTTATGCCATTGCTGGCATCACAAAATTATTGAAACTGTGAAGAAAAAGTACAGGATGATATTAAAAAAAAAATGAACATATGGGGCACTGAAGGGATTATAGGCAGTCTGAAATGGAGTCACAGTGTAGAATTTACTGCCAATAAAACACATATCAAAGTCTCTGCACCTCATATGAAAAGGTGATGTGTGCCTTAACAAGCTGAAGGAGTATGTGAATATTTACAGAAAAAAAGTTGCAAATGGAGAAAAGAAAGCTCAAGCAGAGAGAAGCCTTTAATGGAAGTGGCTGCTCCTCTTCACATGGCTACATTATTTTACTGAACAATTCAAGAGGGAACTTATTTTTTGCCTATTTCATATGCTTTTAGAGTTTAGCTTCCCTATTTCTTTATTGATAAAATATGCAATCTATCTTGAAGTATTAAATCCATACTGTTGTGGCATTCATTAACTCCTCTAGAAGAAGGCAAGTATATTTGCTCTACCAAGATTTTAGTGATTTTCTGTCTTTTATTCTCCTCTCACTGTTATGGTGAATAATTGCTGAGAACATGCTGCTGGGCTCTCTCAAGGCAAGCTAATTACGTGGCTCTAATTAAGTGATTTGTTATGCAGACTTAACTTTTCTCATTTCATAAAAAGTGGCTTTATACTGTCTTGAGAAAGAGAAAGGGGGTACTTCTAAAGTAAGTAGCAAGAAACTTCAAATCTTGATTTTGCCTCCAGAGGAAAAAATGGGAATATAAGATACTCCACAGATATTTTTCTTCCTGAAGAGAATAGGATGCTGATAGTATCCTGATGGTCTCTTTTTGCATTTTTCACTTTGTAAATTCTAATCTCTCTAAATGAAGGAGCTTGCAGGAACACAACATGGTAGGAGATACTTAAACGACCTTTAAGCCAGGTGGCATTCTTAAGAATGAGCTATTTGGGCAGTCTTCAAGAATTAACCTACTCATCTCAATTTATTTTCTACTAGATGGCCTTACCTGCAAAACACAACTGCATTTGATATCATGTGCAAAGATTACTCCTAAAAAAGACTGAGATGTATAATAATGTTATTATGCATTGCATTTGCTCCACATTTTGAAAGTCTGATGAAAATTAAAATACATTATTGTTTGTTTTATTTAAACAGCTTTAAGATCGGTGACAAATATATAAAGATTGTGTATGAAATAATGTTATCATTGCTGCAAGCAACTTACTCAAATCTGTTTTGATAATTAACAAAGTTTAAAATGAAATTGTGTTCTTTAGAAATGGATGATATGACAGGATATAGCTACAGCTTCCACATCAACACATATCCCTGTAATGCTTTTAATAACACATTCATAATTTGACTTACATGTTTGCAATATAGCTGACCTTGTTTCAGATTATTGCACACTGGCAATACTTAAGATATTAAGAAATTAAGGTATACTCTTAAATTTACTGTTAGATCTAACTATTTGATGTGTTAACTCCATTAAAATGATCCATACATATCATATGGACACAGTTTTTTCTTTTTGGAAAAGATCTCAGCTCGCATAATGTTTTTGAATGCCTCAGATATTCAGTTCTTAGTGTACAATGTTTTTTTTAAAGTATACATGAAAGATGCCTCACAAAATTATAAATGATACTTATCGTTAGTATAAAAAATCACTATCAGTATGCCTTTACCAGTTTTTCCTTGGAACTGGAGAGAAAAGGAAACAAATATTCTGGACATGATCTGTGACATGAGCACTGGCACTCAGGCTTTTTAAAATATTCAGATCTTTTTTTTTCTTTAAAGACAGGTGTGATGGGAAAAACTTGGGAAAGAATACTTTGATATTTTAGTAATATAATTTATTTCCCTTTGTTCTCTTTTTTTCCATTTATACATCACGTTCTTTCTTTACCAAACTAAAAAATGTTCTGCTTTTTGAGCTATTTGGTATTAAAGTGGAGGTATTTCATCATCCAGATAAAGATCTATTAACTATAGACTATAACTATTAACTATAACTAGTGATAGTATTTACCAGGCACAGATCATAATTTTTCCTGATGTAAAAAAGTAATCAAAATGTTTTAACAGCCCACTTCTTTTTTTATCTAATATTACACTGACCTGCCAAATCAGAAATTTGATGAATAATGTCATCTAAATTCAATGAGCATTCATAAAAGTGGAAGTGGTTTTAGGAAAAGAGGAGAGAGAGAAAAATATGTCTAAAACAAGTGGAAATTATGAGGAAAATGGCAATAGAAATATAGGTAAGTGATAGTGTTTTGAATGTTATGCTAAACTGGCATCTTCCCTAAAGACACTTCAAGGCAACTTCTACCTGAACTCTCAATCTATGGAAGCAATTGGATCCCATCACTTCATTATGTTTAGAGACATGAAACCTAGATTAATTTTTTTTTGTCAAAATTTCTGGAAAGTTTTTGTTTGGGAGAAACCTTTAAACCTTGCTACTCTTTAAAGAAGGTCTCCTCCACACTTCAAGAGTTTAGATGGTTTTTAGAAAAATTGTGTTGTACAAGTGCTAAATTTTATCATATATTGTGCTAGTGAATTCTTCTAGGTAATGAAGTGAAAAGCTTGATGCTACGTGAATTGGAGCTTTGAAATCTTTCTCTTTGCAGTGGATAAAATTTGAGTCTTTTTGCCTTTTTGATTTAATAATTCAAAAATAGTTTGGCAATGTTTCATAAATGATACTTGGATACATAGCCTTAAGCATTTAACATCAAATGGGACCAATGTAGAACCATTTTTACTGTCACTTTTCATTCTCACCTAGCTCAGCAGATGCATTGAAATTATTAGAAATAAAAAATTAAGTAAACCTTATATATATTTCTACCAGAAATCAGAACTCTAATGCTATGATCCCCTCCAGAAAAGGAATCATTTTTATTGCAAATGAATAAGATCTAAAGGCAGCGTTTTGCACCTTCCCCAGTCAATTTATATTGATTTAAATTATTATTATCATGGTAGATGATAAATATGATGGTAGACGTTGGATTTCCTCTGGTACTGGATGAAAAGAAATACTTTCTTCTCTTAGAATATTCCTTCAGAGATTTTTTTTGTTTCATTTCAGCCATTGGAACAAAACCGATACTACTTATGTAGGGAAAGATGGATTTCTCTGAAATGACACTGCTCTGCTGGGAAATCTGAAATAAGGTCATTGATGAACTGCTCAGCTTCCCACACATGTGATCTGATGCAAGAAAGGCTGGTGGCATTTGCAGCAATCTATCTGTGTTTGCATGCTAATTCTGTAGAGTTTTTTTACCATCTGTTTCTTGCAAGAAATCAGGCTCACTGGTTCTGGCCTTTTTATCCACACTTGCTAGAACAGTAAATCTTGGCACCTGACATGCTTTTGTTCTCTGGTAGCTTCCCATTTCACATGGCTACACCCATGACTTGCAAATCACAGCAAGGCAGTTGTGACCACCAGCTGGCTGCTTTAATTATAGTAACTTTTATCTCATCTCTTGGAATGAGTGTGTTAATATATCATGAATGGAGTCCAGCCAACTAGCCGACCAAAACTAAAATGTTTTTACCTCATATATTAGTATTATTTTTAATACATAGTAAGTGTAACTTAAAAGAACCACAGTTTATATGTATAGTATTCTGCCTGAAGTATCTACAGAAATGGCAATGTAAATGTCAGTTTACTTTTTCCTTATTATAATAAACTGCTTTAATAAGTGTGTTTGTGTGTTTTGAGGCTATTTCTTTCCTTTATTTTTTGCTGTGAGGAATGAAACCAAAGAAATTGGTCTCAACATCCCTTCTGGGACTGTAGGGATCCCCACACATCAAAAACCAAAGTGTACCTTTACCCTTACGAATTAGACCTGTCTTGGATTTATCCCTCACTTATGAGCTATATGAAAACTATGAAGCAAAGACTTGGGGATGCCAGATGTGAATAATGGCCTTTCATTCTAGTGATTACCTCTATGTGCACTTTGCAAACTTGTAGAATTATTCAAGAGAACTTAAAGAATAAACCAGACTTTGTGTCCTTATCTCCTCCCATGAAATCCCTGATGTTTCTGGTAGTTCAGTGTCTCTGGTAAGGACAAGAGCATGCCTAATCAACAGCACATTGCTATGGTATTTTTGCAACAAGCAAAAATATTCCTATCTTCTGCTCACAGATTCTAAAGAAAAACTAAAATCAGAAAAAATAAATTTCAGAGGTGTTAGGAGGAAAAACAAATTTGTGAGATTACAAACTCTGTCTTGTCACTTGATCATACACAGGTTTTTCCAGATCATCTGCTTGGGAGGTAGTTTTCAAAACTATTAACTGGAAAAAAGATGTGACTTACAAGATGAATGTTTCAATGAGAATCTTAAAGTCTTTCTATTTTCTTCCTTCTGGAAGACTTGGTGAAATTGTAGCAGGAGATGAAATGGAAATGTTTTGTGCTACCTCAGAATTTAAGGGGCTGCTGTGCCTGAAACTCCTAGAGTGAGGAGAGTTCAAAATGTTTTGTACATACTTTCTAAAAGAATATATCTTAAAAATCACAATGTAGTAAACCAACATTTAATACAGTGATCTCAGAGTTCTTAGGCAATAGAAGGAATCAATAAGAAGCACGATGAAACCACAGACATGTGAATTACGCTGTTTTGAGAAAAAAAGACACATTCCTCATTCCAAAGGGTCCGGCAAAGGGGGCTTGACTACAGCTTCTCTGGAGTGGATGGGATTTCAGCTACAAGATATAGAAGCAGTTTTGAAGTTCTTACCTGTGTCTTCAGCCTAAAAAGATCAAACTTCACCCTTTGTAAGGGTACAAAACAGATGAATGGTCTGACTGTGGAGGCAAATCAAGGTGACTAGACCAAAGGGGCTGATTTCTCAATTGTTGTTATGATTATTTCCTGGGTTTTTTTTATTTAGAAATTCACTGCATCCTGTAGAGAAACAGATATTTTTAGGCACTTTAAGAACTCTGCTTAGTGCCTCTGAATTGCCATTAACTGCAGAGGGCACCTAGAAGGAATTTGGGCTTTATGTCATAAATGATGACTGTGATTGAAGAGAAGATTGCTATAAGCAGCTTACTGCTTACTGTGGTATGGTTAAGCAGAGCAAAACAAATTCACCCAGTAAAAATAAGTTTGATAAAAGAAAACCCACCTACTAATGGCTGGATTTGTGTGTATGTGTGACATCAGCTTGAAAAATAAGTGTAGTATCAATCAGGGCAGCTCGTAAGACACTGCATCCTTCTCAGCTTGTTGGATCCCCTATTCTCCATCCAGAGAGATGGAGCAAAATAGTAGCCAGACATAACTTCAAAATCAACAGGTAGAAAACCAACAGACAGTGATAATATAAGCAATTTTATAATTCCACTTGTAGGATAACTGAAATTTGGGAGATAAAAACCTTTGTAGCTGACATAATCACAGTTACAGCTTAGTGTAATTAAAAAAAAAAAAAAAAGAAAAAAAATGAAGACAAGTTTTACAGAAAAGCACTTGGGAAGAACTGCATTTTAACTACTCTAAAATCTTGGCTACATGAGGCAAGTTGATCGAGGCAGTTGATTTTATAGTCTCTCAGTGCTTGTGCCTGTGAAGTACCTGGGTTTATTTATTAATAAATTGAAACTTGCTAGATTTAGCATGAGCTAGTGTGGCAGAGAGCAGCTAAATATTCTTTTGGGATAATGAGGAATTTGGGCAGTAGAGTCTCTCATTCCTAAAGTATTGGCAACTATTCAGAGTGAGATTTTTCAGTCGAGAAATATACATCCTGAAAATGCTCCTGCTCTCATCACAGATGATGCCATCTACTATTCTGGAACTGTATCATGCTTAGTAATGTTATTTTTTCCTCTCTCTTATTTATTTGTGCAGTTCAGGCAAACCTATCAAAAATTAACACCGAATGTTAAACCAAAACTTTAAAATTAAAGGTTTTTTTTAAATTTAAATAAAAAAAAAGAAATTTAAAATTGTCTTTAAACTTTGCCCGTCTATTTCTACATGAAATTGAAATACTTCAGCAGAAATATTTCAGTTCTTTTGGGATAGCTCTATCTCATTTCTGCAAAAGCACAGTTGCCCCTTTTTTCTTTTAAGGTGAAGGTTCAATGACTTTTTGTCAGGGTTTTTTCCATTTTGTTTCACTTTGATTGGCTAGTTGTTTTGGGACAATATCTTTGAAAAACCAAACTTTAAAATAAGTCAATTACTTGTATAGAAAATACCACAGGATTGTTTTGAATATCATAGAATCATTTTGATAGGTTTCATAAAATCCTTGATTAGGAATTAAAATGTTAATGCTCTCTTGTGAAAGGGAGTTAAATTGCTGTTATCTCATTAAGAAGATGATGAAGGTTTTCTGAGTATTTCAAAGTTAATTGTGTCTTAAAGCCTTTCATTGCAAGGAGAACATGAATTTAAACTTCTCAGTTAGACTGAAATTTTATAAAGACAACATCAGTGGTGTTCAGTAAATATGAAAATTAATTTAAAATTATATGTGAATTTGGGAGAAAGAGCAGGAAAATAAATATATCATATAGGCAGTACTCTGCAGAAAAAAAAAAGAAAGAAAAAGAATCCAAAAGCAATACAGCTTTTAAAATTTTAACTTTAACTTTTTCAATGGTGGTTTTAAATACTTCTTTAAACTAAGTTTCCCTTTAGAAAATATGCATTTTCTTTCCCTCTAGTGTAGTGAAATCACACAAATATCCTAAAATCAAAGTTTAACCTTAAACTCCACACTTAAAGATTCTGCCTTGCTGTCAGGTTTGTGTGTGTGTGTGCATGTCTTTGTTCGTTTCTTTAGAGAAAATAGGGAGCATGTTACACCAAAAAGAAAAGCCCATTGTATTAATTATGAGTTTCTTATTTGATTCAGCAAATATCCTCTGCCGAATATTGGATTTAGATTAATGCAAGTGTTTATATCCCAGACACCTACCCCATCACTGAATTTAAATGGAAAATAACCGCTGCTGATTTGTAACTCTGAGATATTGTTGAATTGCTCTCATAACACAATTCTTTTGCACTGCTCCAGCTAGTTTCTCCAGTCCTCAGCATCACTGGAAATATCCAAATATCCCTTTGTATGCTGTCAATAAAACCCTTTTCTCTCTCTGCCCTCCTTTCCTGTGGCAAGTCCAGGCTATCCACTAATTTGGAGAGAAGTTGTTCTTATAACAGTCAGCCAACGTGCAGAACTAAGGAGGGCATCTGACTTAAAAATGTCGAGGAATTCTTCCCAATCTAAATTATACCAGGAATCTGTGACATATTTAAAAGCCTTTCATTAAAACTTTATTATAACTTGGTACTTGGGTAGAAAAGGTATCACAGATTCCAGATTAATCAAACAACCAACATGATGTTTCTGAAGAAGAAAAAAAAAGGAGGACAAGACAGAGTAAAGAGCTGTCGTGAATCTCTGAGATTCTGAGGTGGTTGCTTTATGTCTTAGAAACAGGGAAAAGATAGATTCTAGCAATGAGAGTTCATGTTTAGTTTTAGGGGATGTGTTTTATTCCTAGTTCCTTAGAACAATTGAAAAAATATAAAGGAAATGAAAGTTTTCTAAGAAACTTAGATTTCATTGAGACGCCATTGCCAGCTAGTATTTCTCCATTTAGGCCCTTTCTTTTTCACTGTTGATAGTAACATTGTGGTGCTTAGCAGTGACAGCATCCATAAAGGACAGATGACAACATCTGTTGTGGTAAAATGTAAATAACACAACCGAAGGATTAACCAGTTTGGAAAAATGGACTCTAAGAGTAATATTTGATGCCCATTCATGAAGACCAGAGCTCAGAGGGGTACAAAGAAAACATCTCAAGACATTTCTTTATATAGGTAGTACTTATCTAGAAATGTTGTACCATGGAGCATGTAACAACCTAGTTATTCCCTGAGAGATGCAGTCAACCTCAAGAAAAATTCATATCTAACACTGGCGATCTGAACATGGAAGAGAAGGTGAAAGAAAGCACTAAGCCCAACGTTAATGTGTTCATCCAGCTGTCTCCACGGTTGCAGCTGAGATCAAAGCAACCTTGCTTAGAGTCTGTGCAGGTGGAACAATATTCACTCACACTAACTGAATGACAAACAAAGAACTTTGCCCAAAGCCTTCTTTGGCAGCTTCCTGAGCCTCTGAGATGGCTAAAGGTTATTCTGAAAAAGAGTCTAGAAAACAAGCCAAGGCAAATGTGATTTAAAGAACGGCACCCACTGGGAGACAGTGAAAAAAGAACTGATAACATTTCCGCAATATTTCTAAGATGAATACAGAGAATGAAAATCTGAAATCTAGAGCTGGAGGCTTAGCAGAGCTTCAAGACTACCAGACGACTCTTAAAATAACTTTGCATTTGAAAGCCTATCACTTATCTACTTAAAGCATCTGACTTTGGCAGTTGTTCAAAATTAACCCCTGCTAAACCTGTCCCTGATATTGTGCAAAGTTATCACTGTGGTTGGAGAGCCAATCTGTACTTCAGGGCTATGTCACCAGGGTTCGTTGTACATTCCTCTTCCAGCCATTCTTGAGTCTATTTATCTCTCCTAGGCACGTCCCCTTTTTATTATTATTTATTTTGTGACTTCCTTTTGGTTTATTTCTGTTTGAAATTTACATCTATTGGCCAGGCTGAAAGCTGGTTTCTAAAGCCATTAGAAAGGCATAAGCCCAGACCTTTTCCAGGTAGAGGTACAACATGTGCAGGAAGCCTGGAAAGCCAATTATGTCCTGGACTGCATGGAAAGAAAGCTATCCAGAAAGTCAAGAGAGGCCCTGTATCCAGTTTTGGGGTACTCAGCACAAAAATATTGTGGGTCTGCTGTGGAGACAGGCTGAAAAAAGTGAAAGAGGAAAAAAAAATTGGTAATGAAGTTATCCGTTATCCATCTCCTGGTCGATTTTTCTTTACTGAATTAAAACTGTTGCTGCTCCTCTTTTATTTTAAAATAATTTAAAATAATAAGATTTGAAAAATAATTATTTTTTCTCCTTTCTGAAAAGGTGATATTAAAATTTCTCATTAAAAGGCAATTTGGCTTCTCAACTTTCTTCTCTTATAAACTAAACTACAAAATAGATTCCCCTGCTGTTAAATCTCTGAGTCCCCTTTAATCTCAGTCATGTGTTACTCATGAGATATATGATTCTCATCCAGCACTATTATATTGGTTTCTTTTACAAGTAATTTTTATTTTACTCTCCTGGGATAGTGTATCTACTAAATATATATTTTCAGTAAATTCCCTCAAACTGGGCAACTCCAGCTTTTTTATTAATACGAAATGAAGACTATTGCTTTTTAAAGTATTTTTCCTAGATTTAATAATGGTTGGAGTAAAATTTAGTACTTTATCCTTCAATAATATTATCAATAACAATAAATCTGTGCTGAAACAATTTTATTTGATTTGGACATAGAGATAAAATTACAATTCAGTATCAAGTTTGCACTAGATCTTGCTTGTCTGCCAGAAAACTTACTCTCTGCAGATTGCTCTGGTCAGCATCATGCAGCACAGAGAAACCAGAGCAGATGTGCCAGTGGCTGGACAGAGAGGAGCACCAGAGGCAGGCTGAGGGCATGTGGGAATCCTTAAAACCAGAGGGTTTTGGGAAAGCTGCAAAAAAGCAGGCCTCAGAGACAGAGCTAAGCGGAAGGCATAAGGTTTGTCAGCAGAAAAGTTATATGAGATGTAGAAAGCAAATAGATAAATAGAACAATGGTCTGTGGGTTAATGCTTGGCTAGAATAACTCTTTGAGCTGAAAAGTATACCTAGTAAGATATTAGGAAGGTCTAAGCTTAATAATGGAGCTCTGTGCATTTTAAGGATTACAAGTAGGTATTGTATTCAAAATAAGCAAGCATTGTTTTAACAAATGGTTACGTGTATGTCTCGGTTTGAAAGACAGGTATGGTCTAAGGAAAGGCAGGAGCCCCTTTTCTGTGATGCAGAGTGCAACCCCCTCCCTTTTAATTATTTTAGGTCCAATTCAGACACCTTCAGGCAGGAGATATGGGGATGAGAATAACAGTTCTTTACTGGTATTTAACAAAGCAGAAAAAAACAACAACAGCTATAAAAATTGGCAACAGAAACAGTCTAGCTCCGCTCCAGTCCCTTCTGGCCGCAGGCCGTCTCCCTGTGCTGTTACCGGTGCTGTGGGGGCAGGGCAGGTCCCGCGCAGTTGAAGAGGGCTGGGTGATGGCGGCCGCGGCCCAGGGGAGAGAGAGGATGGGGAAAGTTACTCCCCCCTCACGGTGTCGGTCGTGGTGCTCAGCAGAGTGTCCGGAGGTAGTAGGGTGAGCTGGGAGAGCAGCAGAGCGATGTCCAAAGGCAGGGAGCGTGGATCTCAGTGCTGGGATGACAGGGGAAGATGCCAGAGCAGAGCCCAGGTTGTCTTCCCCCTCCAGGAGCCAAGTGAGAGAGCGTCCTCCGCTCCAGACCCCCCTATCCCACCTTTCCTTTTCCGGTTCCCCCCCCCTCCCCCTCCAGCCACCCCCCTACGAGAGAACATTATCTGTCGTTTTAAGGTGTAGCCACAATTACTTAGCATAACAATGGGAGAAATTCCACAGAAAGAAAAGCGAAGCATTCAACCCCCAACATTATCCACCCCTGAATTTCTCCCATACTAATATGCTATATCAAATTAAACTGTTACATTATATATACATACATGCAGTTAGAGACATAGGCACACTACTATAGGTATTTCACCCTAAAACAAGGTCTCCTTGGGGTATGCATCTGGTCTCTCCATTCTTTTGCATCACCCACCAGGTGCAACCTGGTCCTTGAGCGAATACAACTCCATGGATGGGATTGTCTTTGCTGGAGGCAGGATTCACCCAAACAGTTTTTCCTAGCATACCTCTCATGTGTACCACTGGAACCTTATCTCCATTCGATATTCCCAAGGGCTCAGATTGGGCAGGGCCTGCTCGGTTAGTGGAACCTCGGGTGTTCACTAACCAGGTGGCCTTTGGTAGATTAATCTCCCAGTTCTTGAAAGTTCCCCCACCCAGTGCCTTCAAGGTGGTTTTAAGCAGGCCATTGCACCGTTCAACTTTCCCTGCAGCTGGTGCATGGTAGGGGATATGGTACACCCACTCAATGCCGTGTTCTCTAGCCCAGGTGTTTATAAGGCTGTTCTTGAAATGAGTCCCATTGTCTGACTCAATTCTTTCAGGGGTACCATGCCTCCAAAGAACTTGTTTTTCCAGGCCCAGGATGGTGTTCCGAGCAGTGGCATGAGGCACAGGGTAGGTCTCCAACCATCCAGTGGTGGCTTCCACCATGGTCAGTACATAGCGCTTGCCCTGGCGGGTTTGAGGCAGTGTGATGTAGTCAATCTGCCAGGCCTCTCCATACTTATATTTGGACCATCGCCCCCCATACCAGAGGGGCTTCACCCGCTTGGCTTGCTTGATGGCAGCACACGTCTCACAGTCATGGATAACTTGAGAAATACTGTCCATGGTTAGATCCACCCCTCGGTCTCGTGCCCACTTATATGTGGCATCTCTGCCCTGATGACCTGAGGCATCATGGGCCCATCGAGCCAGGAACAACTCTCCCTTGTGCTGCCAGTCTAAATCTATCTGCGACACCTCTATCTGTGCAGCCTGATCTACCTGCTCATTGTGTCGGTGTTCCTCATTAGCCCGACTCTTGGGGACATGGGCATCTACGTGACGGACTTTCACAGGCAACTTCTCTACCCGGGTGGCAATGTCTTTCCATTCATTGGCAGCCCAGATTGGTTTTCCCCTACGTTGCCAGTTAGCCTTTTTCCACCTTTCCAGCCATCCCCACAGAGCATTGGCTACCATCCATGAATCAGTGTAAAGGTAGAGTTTTGGCCACTTCTCTCTTTCAGCAATGTCCAGGGCCAGCTGAACAGCTTTGAGTTCAGCAAGTTGACTCGATCCACCTTCTCCTTCGGTAGCTTGTGCGACCTGTCGTGTGGGGCTCCATACGGCTGCTTTCCACTTCCGGTTCATCCCCACGATGCGGCAGGAACCATCAGTGAAAAGAGCATAGCATGTTTCATCTGCTGGCAGTTGGTTATACGGTGGGGCTTCTTCGGCCCGGGTCACCTGTTCCTGTTCCTCTTCGTCAGCAAGGCCAAAGTCTTCCCCTTCCGGCCAGTTGGTAATAATCTCCAAAATCCCAGGGCGATTCGGGTTTCCAATACGGGCACGTTGTGTGATGAGGGCAATCCATTTACTCCATGTGGCGTCAGTGGCATGGTGGGTTGAGGGAACCTTTCCTTTAAACATCCAGCCCAGCACTGGCAGTCGGGGTGCCAGGAGGAGTTGTGTTTCTGTGCCAACCACCTCTGAGGCTGCTTGGACCCCTTCATAGGCGGCCAAGATCTCCCTCTCCGTCGGAGTGTAGTTGGCCTCGGACCCTCTGTAGCTTCGACTCCAGAACCCCAGTGGTCGGCCTCGCGTCTCACCAGGCACCTTCTGCCAAAGGCTCCAGGACAGACCATGGTTCCCGGCTGCAGAGTAGAGCACGTTCTTCACATCTGGTCCCGTCCTGACTGGGCCAAGGGCTACTGCATGAGCAATCTCCTGCTTGATCTGGGCAAAGGCTTGCTGCTGCTCAGGGCCCCAGTGGAAATCGTTCTTCTTGCGGGTGACCAGGTAAAGAGGGCTCACAATCTGGCTGTACTCAGGAATGTGCATTCTCCAAAAACCTATGGCACCTAGGAAGGCTTGTGTTTCCTTCTTGCTGGTTGGTGGAGACATTGCAGTGATCTTATTGATGACCTCACTGGGGATCTGGCGCCGTCCATCTTGCCACTTTACTCCCAGGAACTGGATCTCTTGGGCAGGCCCTTTGACTTTGCTCTTTTTAATGGCGAAGCCGGCTCCCAGCAGAATCTCAATGATCTTTTCTCCTTTCTGAAATACTTCCATTGCCGTATCCCCCCACACAATGATGTCATCAATGTACTGCAGATGTTCTGGAGCTCCACCCTTCTCCAGTGTAGCCTGGATCAGTCCATGACAGATGGTGGGGCTGTGTTTCCACCCCTGGGGCAGTCGGTTCCACATGTATTGCACACCCCTCCAGGTGAAAGCGAACTGAGGCCTGCACTCTGCTGCCAGAGGAATGGAGAAGAATGCATTGGCGATGTCAATGGTGGCGTAACACTTTGCTGCCTTGGACTCCAGCTCGTACTGCAGTTCCAGCATGTCCGGCACGGCAGCGCTCAGCGGTGGAGTCACCTCATTCAGTGCACGATAGTCCACTGTCAATCTCCATTCTCCTTCCGATTTACGCACAGGCCAGATGGGGCTGTTGAAGGGTGAGTGGGTTTTGCTGACCACCCCTTGGCTCTCCAGCTCACGGATCATCTTGTGGATGGGGATCACGGCATCTCGATTCGTCCGGTACTGCCGGCGGTGCACTGTTGAGGTAGCAATTGGCACCTGTTGCTCTTTCACCCTGAGGAGTCCCACTGCAGATGGGTTTTCTGATAGCCCAGGCAGGGTGTTCAACTGCTTAATGCCCTCTGCTGCCACAGCAGCTATTCCAAAAGCCCACCTGAGTCCCTTTGGGTCTTTGTAATAGCCATTCCTGAGGAAGTCTATGCCTAGGATACATGGTGCCTCTGGGCCAGTCACAATTGGATGTTTCTGCCACTCTTTCCCAGTCAGGCTCACCTCAGCCTCCAGCAGAGTCAATTCCTGAGATCCCCCTGTAACCCCAGCAATTGAAACAGGTTCCTTTCCAACATGTCCTGATGGTATTAATGTACATTGTGAACCAGTGTCAACCAATGCTCTGTGTTCCTGTGGCTCTGATGTGCCAGGCCATCGGATCCACACCGTCCAAAAGATCCGGTTTTCCCGTGCCTCTCCCTGGCTAGAGGCAGGGCCCCTCTAGCCCTGGTTATTATTTCTCTCCTGGGCATACATACTGGAGGTTCCTTCAAGGGGATCTGACAGATCATCCTCCCTTCTGTAATACCCTGCACCTCCATGGGAGGCTGAGGCTACCCTCACTTTAGTGGAGTTCCCTCTGTTGGTGTTCCCCTCCCTGATTTGGCGCACCCGTGCTGCCAGGACAGAAGTGGGTTTCCCATCCCACCTTCTCATGTCTTCCCCGTGGTCACGTAGAAAAAACCACAGGTCAGCACGTGGGGTGTACCCTCTCTCCCTAGCTGGGGGGCGTTGGGCTCTACTTTTGGGGTCCATGACTCTCACTGGTGCTGCACTGATCTTCCTCACCTCTTCCCTTATCTCCTTCATCTCCTCCTTAAACTCCTCTCTGAGGTCCTTAGCCACAGCAGAGACATGAGCCTGCACTGGGCCAGCCATCATACTCTGATAATTCCTGAGCCTGTTGGCAACAGAACCCACTGTCACTTGGTTGGTATCAGCATCAATCATTGCAATAAAGGGGGTATATTGAGATGGGCCCAGGTTTGCCAGATTCCACAACATCTGCCCTGTGCACCTGACCTTGTCAGGGTCATTGTCATGCTGTCCATCCCTCCCAAAGAGCACCTCCAGTACTGCCACTTCTCTCAGCTTTTGGATCCCTTCCTCAAGGGTATTCCAACGTGTTCTCTGGTGGTACTCCTGCATTCTTTCCCTGTGGACAAATCTCTCTCTCACACTCATTAAAAGTCGCTCCCAGAGGGAAAGGAGACCTGTCTCCCTTACAAATACCTGGTCCACACCTGAGTCCTGGGTCAAGGCTCCCAAATTCCTTGCCTCAGTACCATCCAGTTGCACTCCTGTACCCATAAGGTCCCAGACCCGCAGTAACCAGGTTGTAAAAGCCTCACGGCCCCGTCGTACAATGTCTTTTCGCAGGTTACGGAGACTCTCGTATGACAGGGACTCGGTGATGATCTCAACTTCTGGCTCCCCTGCTGGTTGTGAGGGGCCCCCTTCCTGACCCTTATTATCTAGGTGCCTTGTTTTCATCTTAGACTTCCTAGTTTCCACAGGGGCAACTGCTGCTGGCTGTGAGTGCCCTTGCAGTTCAGCTGGAACCTGGACAGATGTAACATCTGTGGGTCCCACTGCTGCACCACCAGAGTCTCCCTCTTTAAGGCAGGGGGAGGGTTTCTCACCAGCTGGGGAGAGGTACTCCTTCAGCATCTGGCCCATCTCACGTATCTCCTTTGCTAGCACCCCCACCCATTCTGGGTGGTTCCTTTCCGAGGTGGGCTGTGGAGCAGGGTCAAACTCTGGGGTAATATCCCTAGTCTCTGGGACAGGATCAGGCTCTGGGGTAACCTCCCTAGTCTCTGGGACAGGATCAGGCTCTGGGGTAACATCACTAATCCCTGGGGTAGGTATCAGGGTTGTTATCCAAGTCAATCTCCCCTTATCTCTGAATGTTAGATAGAACAGGTTTAACAGGGATATAAGCAACACTAGCCACAATATAATGTCATTAGCATTTAAAGTGGATTGGAACCCCTTGAAGACTGGTGGGGTGAACTTCAAAAACCCTGTGATGGGTTGAGAAAAAATTTCACCTGCTGCCACTTCCTCACAGTAAGTACCATTATTGAAGTAGCCCCAGAAACACACACTTAGAGTGTGATAGCTCTGAATCCATGTGGCCATCTTCCAGAGAAAATTAAAAATCCATGAATTCCTCAACTGATCAACCCACATAATAAACTGGATAATAGCCACAGTAACCTTGGTTATGAAACTCATGTTTAAAAAAGGGCTTGCAAATGGGAGAGATATAGCAGTGACCACATGGAGGCCAATCCAGGGTAAGCTGGAGAGCATGGTGTCACCTACCACAAGCTTGGGTAATTTAAGAACTGTTATCCCCTTTTCTACCCCTCTCTCAATGCCCTCAGGCAATGCCCCACGTTGGGCGCCAAAATCTGTCTCGGTTTGAAAGACAGGTATGGTCTAAGGAAAGGCAGGAGCCCCTTTTCTGTGATGCAGAGTGCAACCCCCTCCCTTTTAATTATTTTAGGTCCAATTCAGACACCTTCAGGCAGGAGATATGGGGATGAGAATAACAGTTCTTTACTGGTATTTAACAAAGCAGAAAAAACAACAACAGCTATAAAAATTGGCAACAGAAACAGTCTAGCTCCGCTCCAGTCCCTTCTGGCCGCAGGCCGTCTCCCTGTGCTGTTACCGGTGCTGTGGGGGCAGGGCAGGTCCCGCGCAGTTGAAGAGGGCTGGGTGATGGCGGCCGCGGCCCAGGGGAGAGAGAGGATGGGGAAAGTTACTCCCCCCTCACGGTGTCGGTCGTGGTGCTCAGCAGAGTGTCCGGAGGTAGTAGGGTGAGCTGGGAGAGCAGCAGAGCGATGTCCAAAGGCAGGGAGCGTGGATCTCAGCGCTGGGATGACAGGAGAAGATGCCAGAGCAGAGCCCAGGTTGTCTTCCCCCTCCAGGAGCCAAGTGAGAGAGCGTCCTCCGCTCCAGACCCCCCTATCCCACCTTTCCTTTTCCGGTTCCCCCCCCCTCCCCCTCCAGCCACCCCCCTACGAGAGAACATTATCTGTCGTTTTAAGGTGTAGCCACAATTACTTAGCATAACAATGGGAGAAATTCCACAGAAAGAAAAGCGAAGCATTCAACCCCCAACAGTGTATTTATAGTGGTTGGACAGAACTACTGTCAATATGCTTTTGCTTTTGTGATTGGTCAAAAAATTTTCAAAGTGTACTGTAACATATTCTCTGGCTGCTGCTGAGGATGTGAGCTGCTGTCATGTTCCCACTGTCCCAATCTTGTAATGAGACTGATACTTGGGAGGAACAGATAATAATAAAGCAGCTCGAGATGTGTTCCACTGCAGTCCGTCTTGTTCATGCTTTTGTGTTTAAAACGCTTGGCTAGTATTAAGGGCAGGGTTTTAAGAGAGACCAGCTACCTCTGCTCCCCACTCTGCCTTTGGCATCTATTGCCCTGCAGGGAGAAATCACTGCCATAGACTGTGTGAGGGAAAAAACCAATTTATTTCCCGTTCCTTCAATGAAAATTTGTGAGAGCCCTGCTAGAGTTGCCAGCAGGTTGGCCTCTTGCAGCGCTGGGGAGAGTCCTGGGGGCTGGGGACCCTTCTTTTAACGGGGTGCAAGGGTCCCCACGGCAATGAGTCCCAGCCCAGGACAGGGGTGGAGGGGCTGAAGCTGCTGCCCTGGGCAGAGGGATCAGCCGCTGTCACCGCCTCCTGCCATGGCTCCTCCTGGGGCCGCTCCCACGCCATGGGGACAGGCACAGGTGGGGGGTGGCTGGAACCCCCAGGGAAAGCAGCGTCTGATGTGCCAGCTTCCTCCTCCACACCATAGACTTTGGGGCCATGGGCAGGAGCCCCCATCCAGCTGGTCTGGGAGCTGCTGGAGCTGGAGCTGGAGCTGGAGCTGGAGCTGCCACTGGCCACAGGGCCGTTGTTCTTGTCCCTGATGACACCAGAGCCCAGCAGCCTCTGGGCCTCCTCGCTGCACTGGCCCACAATGATGCTGATGATGCCATGCACCAGTGGAGCCGTGTGGTGCTCGAGGACAGGCTGCAGGCCCTGGACCAACAGCTCGGCATTCAGCCCCTTGGTGCACAGGTCGTGCAGGATGGAGCTCTCTGCAGCCTCAACCAGCCACCACCAGTGCCGGAATATCCCTCCAGCCGCTGGCGCAGCCAGGGCCGCACGGGCTCCAGCAGCTGTGGCTGTCCACGGAAAAGTTCAGCCCAAACCTCGGGCAGGAGGCCACCAAGAAACTCCAGCCCTGAGGGGCCCTGCTCAGCTGGGGACAGTGTGCCCTGTGGAGCAGCTGGACAGGACACCACAGGGCCATGGGGGCTGTTCTCATCCAGGTGGCCGGGAGCTCTCCCTGCCTGGCTGGTGGCCACTGGCAGCTGCTCGGGGGCAGCGCTGGCTGTCTCCAGATACTCGTCTGCACGGTCAGAAAACCTGATGGTCTCTACGGGTGTCCTGCAGAGTGGGCACGAGGGATTTCTGTGTGCCCACCTCAGGATACAGCCCAGGCAGAAGCGGTGGTGACAGGGCAGAGCAGAAGTCACATCCTTCTGAGAGTCCTGGCAGATGGGGCAGTTGCCATCTGTCTCTGTGGCCATATCAGGAGTGATGGCTCCGCGACTGGCAGAAAGATCTGTCAAGAACAGGCTGTGCCCAGCACCAGAGCTTGGCTGGCTTGATCCTGTCAGCTTTGCAGTCTCGCTCAGTGGGAGCTCAGGCTGGAGCCAAAGTGGTCCTTCCAATGTCTGAATGGAAGCAATGAGGGGCACAATGTCACAATCCATCCCCCTGTGAAGTCACAGCTCTCTGACTCCAGCCTCCACCCACAGTGACAACACAAAAGGCATTCCAAGTCCTTGGAACCCCAAGATAAGCAGTGAGGGACATGAAGTCATAATCCTGTGCTCAGCAGTGTCACCATCTGCACTTCAGGCTACTCAATACTGTGATGACAGTAGGACTTCCATCCCTGCAGGCACAAGTTGTCAGAAGAAAAAAAGGACATACTCTTTCCTAATTTCAGTTTCTACTTCTTCATGATGCTCTCCCTCAGCCACCTGTATCACATGTCCTTGGCCCTGTCCCTAATCCCTGCTCCTGACATCTTGCCATGGTTTCCTGGGGAGAGTCCTGGTCTCTATTCCCAGCACCTCTCATCTGCCTCCCTGGGCAAAGCCATCACATCCAGACCTTTCAGGCCAGGTACTGCACAAGATTTTGTCCCTTTTGGTTTAAAAGTCAGAGTTTGTCCTCTCTGCAGCCCTGGTGGATTGAAGGTGATGGGCACAAGGACACTTTGCAGCTGTGTTTAGGACTGAACTGTTCTGCCTTGCTTGCCCTATAAAATGGGTTCCTTCAGTGCTGTCTAGGGGGGCTCCAAACCCAGGAAGGAATTCTCTCTCTCTTTTGTTCTGGCAGCAGTTGTCTCATTGGCACAATGACGAGGCCAAGCCTTCATCCTGGGAGCACTCCTCAGGTGACAAGGACACACTCCAAAGGACAATATGTGAGTCTCTGGACAAAGGGAATCTGCAAATACACAATTGGTGGCCCAGGAATGCAGCTCGACTTTTCTCCTTCTGCCTTTGTTGAGTTTTCCTCACCACCTGAATCCTGAAGAATCTGTCAGGAAAATTCATCCATGATGCCAGAGGTTTATGTCCAAAAAAAGACAGAGCAACTTTATTTATTTTAACTCTATTCAAATAAAGGCAGAGGCCATGAGCATTTCCCATGGGGTCTCTCAAATTGCTGGGGGACACAACCTCCTTTTTATCCTAAGCTTCCGCCTGCATCTCCCTCTTCCTTTTCCCCATTGGCTGAGGTACTCTAAAGGTACAGACTTCCCAAATCACCAACTCTATATCCCCCTCTAATATGCACCTTCCTATTGTACTTTAACAGTTTGTTTCAAACTGTTCCCTCCTTGAGCTCCTCTGTGGGTATCCTTGGACCAAAGGGCCTCTTGGTGTGGGCTGCCAGTGGGCAGGTTAAGGAAGGAGGCTGATATTTCCGGGTTGTGACTGCTGAAAGCAGTTGGCTTCTGGACGTATCTGAAGCTGGGAGTGGATATTTTTCTCACCTACCTCCAGAAAAGGAAGTTGCAAAGTGGGAATTTCATTTGCGGAGATGCCGATCAGGGTTGTTTCCCAAGAAGTGGGCTGGCAGAGAGGCAGGTCTGGTGCTAAACTAGCTGTGTGTTTGTTTTCATGGTGGGGAGGATCAGAGACGCAGACACCAGCTGAAGGAATAGTGTAATTTAGTATCATGCAAAAGTGTAAAAAGAAGTCAGAAAAGGATAACCTGAGCAATGCACCTCATCATTATTACAGAAGCTTGCTTCTAGTGATTAAGAAATATACATCACCTGATACCCCAATCCTTTGCCCTTCATCCATATCCACACATGTTTTGGTTTGAAAGACAGGTATTTGCTAAGGAAAGGCAGGAACTCCTTTTTTTGAGATGGAGAGTGCAACCCTCTTCCTTTTAATTATTATAGTTTTAAATCAGAGGCTTTCAGCCAGAAGATATGGGGATAGGAATAACAGTTCTTTATTGATATATCTAACAAGGAAAAATAGAAACAACAATAGCTATAAAAACTGACAGCAGAACAGAGCAGTGTACTCAGTTCCAGTCCCTTTTGGCCACAGGCTCCCTCTCCCTGCGCTCAGTTCCCGGTGCTGGGGGCAGGGCAGGGCCCGCGCAGTCGCAGAGGGCTGGAGTGATGGCGGCGGCCCAGGGCTGAGAGGGATGGAGGAGAGACTCCCCCCTCACGGTGTCGGTCGTGGTGCCCAGAGATAGAAAGATGAAGTGGGAAGGCAGCAGTGCGATGTCTGATGGCAGGGAACATGACTCCCAGTGTTGGGATGGCAGGGAGGACACTAGGTAGGAGCCCTGGCCGTCTTCCTTCCACTCCACGAGAGAGTGAGAGAGCAAGAGCCAGCGCCCAGGCCCTTGTCCCACCTTTTATTTTCCGGTATCCCTCTATGCCCCACCACCCTGCAAGAGAAAACGATTGCTACTTAGCATAACAATGAGAAAAAATCCACAGAAAGAAAAGAGAGCAATCCAACCCCCAACCACACATCAGCTGAGGGAAGCTGTGCCAGCCAAGTCCTGAAGAGCCACGGCCAGGAACTGGGAAATCCTGCAGTGCCTCCACCTTTGCTGGCCACGTAGCATCCAACTGCACTGTGAGAGTAGCCCGGCTTTGATAGTGCTGAACGAACAGTAAGACAGAACTTCTGGTGCGGGACATCAGATTTCATTCTCCTCCTGATTTTCTCCCTGAGCCTGGCCAGGGCTCAAGAAGGAGCCAGGGCCAGGTGTGGCCTTGTCTGGTTTCCTAATGCCAAAAGGTAAAGACGTGTTTCCCCAGTGAATGGATGCAGAGATCCTATTGATAACAACACTTGGTTAAGGAGCAGATCCATAGAATATGTGGTTGGAAGGGTCATCTGCAGGGCAGCTTTGGCTCAAGGCCTATGTTGAGGCCTCAGTCCTTTAGTATTTTATGGTGCAAATCAATGCCCTAGAGAGCTGGAAACAAATAAGTCCCTCTTTTGCACATTTCAGACAGGAAACAGGATTAGCCCTGCTAGAGGCTGGGCTAGAGCCGAGAGCAGAAGGCCAGCAGCATGCATTTGCCCACAGGCAGCCATCCAGAGCAAGAAGGCCACTCCTGCCCAGGGGCTGAGGTGCCCCAAAGCTGCCCCGGCGCTGTGCAGCTCTGCAGAGCCCATGGAGCGCAGGGCCCTGGGCAGCCAGGGCAGCCCGGCTGCCTTGGAGCACCAGCAATGTCCCAGAGAAACTGCAGCCCTTTGCTTTGGAGCTGTATCTCAGAGTTTGTCATTAATCCATAGTGTCTGACACGTTTTCCTTTCCTCTCACAAAGTGACGACAGCTTTTTGAGAAAAGTGACTGACGTAGCTTCTGCTGGGGATGGTGCTTTTGTCTGCGGGTCTGGGCAAGGACAGGGATCCAAGGAACCAAGGACAGGGTCCGCAGTTAACACTTCAGTTTTGCCAAGTCAAGGAAACCATTCACAACTGGGCTACTGATGCTGAGCATCAGATTTCCTAGATTTTGGAAAGTTGCAGCATTAAAAACCCAACAGGTTTTCCTCCTTGAGGATACCAACCAGTAGCACGATGCCAATTCTTTGCAGCTCTTTGCTGTGTCTTTGGTGCTTTTCAAGAGTTCTTCAGTCCCCAGCAGGAATGAAGGCACATGTGCTAATGTAAGTGATTTGAGAGCTCTGCCTTGCCACATGAGTGTTCATGACAAACTGGACACCCCACTCATGGGCCTGCTGAGTAAAATTCATCCTAATTCTGTGCAAACAGCAGCCTTGAGATGCTGAGAAGAGCAAGGACAGCGGGTGAGTGTGCATGCACACACTCCAGGGTTGACTGCTGTGTGGGCAGAAGGTTTTGGACAGCAGTACATCTTCACTCTCCCAAGTCGGAGGTAGAGATCAAATTGATATGAAATGAAAATATTTATCAAAATGTATCAAATAATGCATATTAACATCTATCATATAGGTAATTTATAATATATAATGCTGCATATTATATATTGTAATATGTATTATTAGAAATAGAATATGTAAAATATATATTTGATCTTTTTCTAGGCCACTGCCTGTGGGATATATAGACCATTGCCTACTGTTACTATACTTTTGCCTTGTGGTACTGCATATTATAGCACCAACTCCCCTGGGGAGTTCCTTTGGAGAACTTCCCAAAAAAGGCTTCTGTCATTTCCCTGTTGGCTCCTGGTGTCCTGGATGACCTTCAGAGGGAAACTTGGAGCGCTTCCTGAAGAGTTGCCACTGGGATGGGGGCTGCATTTGTCCTCCCTGGGTGACTCCTGGTTGGAGTTCTACTCTCAGTGGAGTCCCAGAGTTTCTCAGCAGGCTTTGCAGGGAGTTCTTAGCAAATGTGTGGCTCTGCTGCCATCCCAAATCTGCACTTTCCTCAGCCATCCTGAGTGCACGTGGTACACGTGCTGGGCATGGCAGGAGATTTTCATGGCCAAAATCCTCCAGCATCATCCCCTGTACATCTGCTAATTGCTTTAAATATCACAAATCGCGCAACACCCATCTCAGCTGACAAATGTAATTTTTGCAGATTGCTACAGCCGCACTGTTGATCGATAAATACACAAGAATCGATTTCAGTTGGAAAATGTCATTTATTACAAATTGCTACACTGTGCTGACAATAGAGAACTGCACAAATCTCAGTTAAGATTAAAAAAAGGAATTTATTCCATTAGTACAACAAGGGTATGTAAATATATACAAATACAAACTTCTGTTAACAAAAACTTAACTTATTGCCAACCTCAACAACAATTCGCTATAAACAAAGATAAATTAGGTATTTAACAACTTAATTTATTACATATTACTACAAGCATACAGCACATACAGAAATACAAAAATATGCATTCCCTCTCTAAACAACGACTATACAACTCCGTACATGTTTAAATAGAACTAAAGGAACATACAGATACACGAACACACATATATAACTATAATGATATACAGATGTTAATATCTATCAGATATTATATATTAGAGACAATATAAACGTCTGTAAAACCAACCAATCTATAAATATAAAAATATCACTGTGCCAAGCTAAATATCCATATAACTGCAGCAATACAAATAGACAGCTATACAACTGGATACATATGGAAATCTAATGACATCTAGAAATAGATTAATATACGTATGAAAACATATATACCTATGCAAATAACAATATGCCTATTTAAAGAGCCATATACGTATAATTGCCTCAGTAGAAATAGATACCAACACAACTGCATATATAGGAACTAGAACTAAAAACCGAACAACATACATGAACATTTAGATGCATATATACACATAAATGTAATTATTAACATATAAGTATATATATGCATACACCTATGCATAGCATAAATCCATAAGGATAACAACAGACACATAAAAATACTGCTATACAAATAACAATCTACATATGTAATTATCCCTCTCCCCGTCCAAGTCCGTGTATCTTTAAACAGAACGCTGAGCAAAGGGATTCCAGCAGTGCCGTCTTCAAAGTCTCTCCCTCGGTCTCTTCCTGCCACGCAGAGCAGTTCTCCTGGAAAGGGACAGAAGACGGGTCATCTGGGAAGCAAAGGGAACACGGGATCAGGATCAGGGGCTTTCCCTTGGCAGCACCTGCACATCCATCCGGGAAGAGAAAAAAAGCTCAGCGACTCCCCAGGAGGGCTGCAAAGAAAAAGCAGGCGGAGCGGGCCAGGGTGTGGTGAGCGCAGCCGCGGCGGGACTGTCCCGCAGCCCCCGGCAGCCCGGCACAGCTCCCGGGCCCTGCCGGCACAGCTGCCTTGCCCAAGGACAGCCCCTGTGCCGGCCGGGGCAGCTGCGCTGAGCAGCCCCAGCACGGGCAGGGCCCGCTCCTGCCACGCCGGGCAGTGTCCACGGCCACAGCCCACGGCACCCTCACCCCCAGCCGGCCTCACCGGCCCTGTGGCCTCACCCCGGCTCACGCCTGCCAGCAGCAGCTCCCTGCTCGCTGCTCTTGCTCGTGGCCTTCAGCTTCTCACTGCTGGCTCCTGTCAGTTCTCCTGCTGTCTTCAAGTTCTTCACTGCAGCTGTGGCAAAAATGGAGGCTCAGGAATTGGTTCCAAGGCCTGGCAGAGCTGCAGTCCCGGACCCCTCTGTGCTCCCTGCTGGCTCCCTCCATCCCCTCAGCCCCGCCATGCTCTCGGCAAACCCCGAGTCCCCTTCAGATTCTTCAGAGCCCCGCAGTCCTCTCACCTCCCTCAGTCCCTTCTGACCCATCCCATCCCCTTAGATATGCCACCGCCCTCAGCCTGTGCCACTTCCCTGTCACCTCAATGCCACCATCGCCCTGTGCTGCCCCACACCCCCACCAGCACCTCAAGGTCACCGTCCCTTCAGTGTCACCACCTCCTCAGCCCCCTCAGTCTCACCGGCCCTCAGCAGCTCCTCACGGGACAGTGCCCAGGGCCCCCGGCAGTTCCCAGCGCTCCAGGGACACCCGGGGCTGGAACTGCTGCTCCGCCCGGCCCGGCCGCCAGCTCGGACACAGCACAGGGAGAGGGGACAGAGGGGGCACAGGGGAAAAGCAAGGGATGAAAAAGGCATCCGAGGGGGGGAAGAGGTAAAATGCAGCCTAGGCCTACACAAATATCAATCTCTCCATCTAACACTTAACTACCAACTACGCAGATTTATGAAGATAATTTTATGTATGTCTAAGTATTACTCTACACATCTATAAATATACTCTGCAAATCTATAACTGCATATAATAAAATATAATTCTATCACATTTACAACTATATATATTTAACTATAAAGATCTGTAAATATAAATATATAGATGTATAAACACAACTCCATACATCTATAAATGTAACTACATGCATATATAAATATAACTATCGAAATCTCTACGTGTATCTATAAACAGAAGGATTTCAACTGCCCGATGGTCACAGGCTCTCCTTCGGCTTTTCCTTAGCACACAGGGCAGCCCTCCTGGCCAGGTAGATCAGATGAATATCTGGGAAGCAAAGGGAACACAGTCAATATTGGCCTCTGTGCATCTTTCCCTTTGGAAGTAACTGTCCTTCTATCAAACACTGTAAAAGACGGTCAGAAAAGCAGACTCTCACTTGGCAATTTGAAGCCTGCTCTTTAAGGAACACGGATCCTTACAAGTGTTCAGAACTGTGTAAAGCACAGAAATAGTGCGATAAAGTCTCAGCATTCACAGTGCAAACATCACCGACAACAGCTTGAAACACAGACAGTCCCAGCTGCCACAAAGAAGCCCAGCCTTGCTCTTTCTCTGTGCCTGAAGCTGAAGGATGCTGTAAGCTGAGTTGTGAAACCAAATTGGGACACCCAGTTTGGTGACACAACTCCCACAAGGTCAGGTTTATTCCCTGCTCTCTTGCCACAGCACAGGACTCCGTGTCAGAGCCTCTGGAGAAGCGTGGAGGGCAGGGCTCTGGGAGGTTGTGTCTGTGCAGGATTTGAACTAAAGGCACCAGGAAGCACCAACCCTGCAGAAAAAGAACTCAACTCTTCTGATCTTCCTTCCTGTCAGAGGCAGGCTCAGAGCAGCCATCTCACACCTCTCTAAACCAGTGTGGGCTCTGTCCTTACCAAACTCCTCGGGTTCCTGGGAACTGTTCCCACAGCTCTCGGTGCCAGGCAAAGCTCCCTCTGCTGCAGCCTTGTTCACAGGCTCCCCTCCTGAAGACTCAGGGGCAACATTAACATTCCCCATGAAGGAGAAAAACAGAAAGAAGTAAACCCTTCTCACTAGTTACACAAAATAGCTGGTCCAACAACTCTGTGGCTCACATATTTAATCCCTTGTTCCTAATAAGAAGTCTGGGCCCCAAAGGCCTTCAAAAGTCAAAAAGATTTGACTTCTTCGACATGGTTCAAAAACGGTCAAAGCTGACAGTGTTGAATGTGGGGGGGACACTGAACACATGGAATGGCTGCTAAGGAAGGAGTCCTGCCAGCTCCTGGCACAGGGATGTGCTCCTCCCTTCACAGCCCTGTGCAGAACAGTCTCATCCAGGCTGCAGCTTTGTAGGGACTGCGTGAGAATATGCATCTTTTCCCACACAGATGCCCAACAGCAACGTGACTGAGCGCTAGAACATGGAGAGCAAGACTGACTGAGGAATTCCCAGATAGAAACTGGACTGCAGGGTGCCAGGTTACTGAGAGGACAAGAAAGTTGCAGCTCCAGCCCGTCCCCAAACACAGCTCTGGGAGCACGGCAGGGCTCACACAGCAGCAGCAGTTGCAGCCCAGGCCTTGCTTTGCCTTGTCCTTCCTACACAAAAGAGGCAGAGCCCACATCTGCTGCTGGAACAGAGGCACTTCTCACATGGCCCTCCCTGTCAGGACACTTTGCCTTCAGCAGCATTCTCCAAACTTACACTTCTTTACCACAAATGCCCCTGCAGGAGGCATTCTCCCCAGGAAAAGGAGCAACCAAACTTGGCCAGCACAGGCTCACACCTCTCTCATCCTCAACAAGAGGTGAACTTTCAGCCCTCTTTTTTTAGAAACCTTACTTTACCAAGCAAATCCTTCCCTGTCCATTAAACAACTGAATTCAAGAAGCTTTTGCTTCTCAGCCAAATAGCAACACTCAAAAGCTCTCAGTCCAGCCTCTTTCGTCCCTGTTCAGTGGAGTTACCTGAGCAGAGGGAGACCTTTTAGCCGGGGAGGATGAAAGCCTCTCCTCCAGTGTCACAAACACTAGGTCTAGATCCAGCGGTGGCAATTCCTCTTCCCCAGGAGTATTCCAGAGCCACCTGGGGGCTGTCCATGGTGTATAACCAGCCCAGCCAGCTGGAGCACTGGGAGCTGAAGTGCCTAGAGTGGCTGCAAGAATTCCAACACATGGGTCAGGCTCCAGAAATGTGGCTTTGGGACACAGAGCTCTATGCTGCCTTGGATCAAACATCCCAGGAAGCACACAGCAACCTCAATTCCAGAAAGGCATTCAAACTTCCCAGGGAATTGCAAGAGTGAGTTCTTCCTCTCAGAAAGTCTTTCTTCTAAACGATGCCTATGTACATTAAAGGATGGATTCTAAAATTGATCTACACATATGCAAACACACTTTCTAATCACTGCCTTTTCTATCTCCCCATCAGCTTTTGGACTTGGTGGCTTCACAATTTCTCATCACAAGAGATCACAGAAAGCGGATTCACCCAGGAAGAGCCCAGATCTCCAGATACTCATGCAAAACTTAAAACTGTGAATTTCTTCTAAAATTAACCTTGTGGGTAAGGCCCTATTCTGCAGCTGCAGCTGTTCTGGGGACACACAGAGCTCACTGAAATTTAATATCATCATTTGAAGGAGAGACAACCTGCAAACTCTGCAATATCCTATCGGGGTCCTAGTTTTCTCCATCAAGAAAGATGGGAGTTTACCTGACACTGACCAGTTGTAGACAAAGGTTATTTGCCTCACCCTTGCACCCCTAAAGAGAGGCTGTCTGGAAAATGCCCAGAACACCCTCCAAATCTGCATCAAGGATAGGAAAAGCAGACCGAGTTTGCTTTTGTTTTTGCAGTTCCGCTTCCTAGCACACTTGACACTTTCTACCTGATTTTCACTTAAGATCTACCCATGACAGAGCACTGCAGGACAATACTTCCAACAGTCAATTTTCATGATTTTTCTGAAAAGCAAGGGCAGAAATTCTTTGCCTACCTGATGAGCAGCAGGCTGGCGAGTGCTGCTCTGGAGATGTGCAGCTGCTGCTCTGTGGAATTGCCACCAAAGTGCTTTGATGGTCCACAGGAAATGGTGGAATGATAAGCTCAGTCTGCAGTTGAAATTTGTATGTGCCGGGCTCCTCTGATGAAGCCCCAAGAAGTCCAGAGGTGACCAACACTTTCTCGGGAGGTGCTGGGGAAGCCTCACGCTCTTGAGCACCTGCACTTGTCCTGGAAGGGCCTGGAGGCAGCTCTGAATCCTCAGGTGAGGCAGCACTGTCGGCTGGAGTGTGCTGCTCTGAAGATTTGCACCTGCTGCTCTCTCGAAGGGCCCTGCAGGCAGCTTCAGGGTCGATACGAACCAGCGGAATGGTGAGCTTGCAGAGATTAAATCTGCGGATCAGCTCCCTTGATGGTTCCACTGGTGAAGCCCCAAAAAATCCAGAGGAGGCACAGACTTTCTTGGCAAGTGGTGGGGAAGCCTCAGACTCCTGAGCACCTGCACGTCCCCTGGAAGGGCCTGGAGGCAGCTCTGAATCCTCAGGTGAGGCAGCACTGTTGGCTGGAGTGTGCTGCTCTGAAGATTTGCACCTGCTGCTCTCTCGAAGGGCCCTGCAGGCAGCTTCAGGGTCGATGTGAACCAGCGGAATGGTGAGCTTGCAGAGATTAAATCTGCGGATCAGCTCCCTTGATGGTTCCACTGGTGAAGCCCCAAAAAGTCCAGAGGAGGCACAGACTTTCTTGGCAGGTGGTGGGGAAGCCTCAGACTCCTGAGCACCTGCACGTCCCCTGGAAGGGCCTGGAGGCAGCTCTGAATCCTCAGGTGAGGCAGCAGCAAGGTTCTGGCATGAGGGAGCTGTGCAGCAGTGAGAGAAGAAAAAAGGAAGCAAGGACAAGTCTGGGTCACTATTGGTCTTTGCTTGCCTTTCCCTTGGCAGCAAGTGTACTTCCACCAGGGAAGACAAAAGCTCCCATCCTCCCAAGCAGGGTCAAAAAAAAAATCCCTACATGTTGCGGGGCTATTAAACACCCAGTTCCTCGTCTACTGAGCTCCCTCCTACATTTTCATTCATCTGGGAAAACTCTCCTGCTGCCATTCCTTGGCAGGAGGCGACTGCCAGAAACCCAGCTGCCTGGTCTTATCTCCTCCACTATAAAGGGACACAAAAACTTTATAATCACAGCCTTTCCTGTCTCTCCATCAGCTTTTGGATTTGGCTACATGAGTTTCTCATCACAAAAGACCATAGCAAGTGGATTTAACCAGGAAGAGCCTAGATCATCAGGCACACATGTTGAAATTAAACTGTGAGTTTATTCTAAAAGCAACCTTGTAGGCGAGGCCATATTGTGCAGCTGTTCTGGGGACCCAGAGAGCTCATTTCAATGGCACGGCTTGGTTTGCAGGGCAGTCAGTGTTAAACATCTGCAATATCCTATCACTGCCCTAGTTTGGCTTCATTCAAGGAAAGAGGGGAATTCACCTAACACTGACCCACTTGTCAGGGAATACTTTTCACTTTGCCCATGCACCTCAGCAGAGAGGCTGTCTGGAAAATGCCCAGAACGCCCTCCAAATCTGCAGCAAGGACAGGAAAAGCAGACAGAGAATCCTTCTGTTTTCAAGGTCCCTCTTCCTAGGTGACTTGACACTTTCTATCTGATTCTCACTTGACATCTCTCCATGACAGAGTACTGCAGGAAAATACTTCAAAGGGTCACTAAACAGGACCTGTTTGAAAAGCAAGGGAAGAAACTCTTTCCCTACCTGACGAGCATGTGGCTGGGGTGTGCTGCTCTGAAGATTTGCACCTGCTGCTCTCTCGAAGGGCCCTGCAGGCAGCTTCAGAGTCGATGCGAACCAGCGGAATGGTGAGCTTGCAGAGATTAAACCTGCGGATCAGCTCCCTTGATGGTTCCACTGGTGAAGCCCCAAAAAGTCCAGAGGAGGCACAGACTTTCTTGGCAGGTGGTGGGGAAGCCTCAGACTCCTGAGCACCTGCACGTCCCCTGGAAGGGCCTGGAGGCAGCTCTGAATCCTCAGGTGAGGCAGCAGCAAGGTTCTGGCATGAGGGAGCTGTGCAGCAGTGAGAGAAGAAAAAAGGAAGCAAAGAGAAGTCTGGGTCACTATTGGTCTTTGCATGTGTTTGCTTTGGCAGCAATTGTACTTCCACCAGGGAAGACAAAAGCTCCCATCCTCTCCAGCAGAGTGAGAAAGAAAAAACTCAAAACATGTTCTGGGGCTATTCAACAACCAATTCCTCGTCTACTCAGCTCTCCCCTATTCGTTCAACTGTCTGGGAACATTGCCCTGCTGCCATTCCTTGGCAGGAGGCAACTGCCAGTATCCCAACTGCCAGGTCTCTTCCCCTCTGCCCTAGAGGGTCAGGAGGCTCCTTCCTGCTGGGCCTGACCAGACCGAGCACTCGGCTCACACGCAGTCACGGAGAGCTCCCCAAGCATCCCAGGGCCGGGCAAGGAGCAGCATCAGCCACGGCGCAGGACTGGGCCAGCTGCAGGCCGAGCGGGCCAGCGTGTGGTGAGCGCAGCCGCGGCGGGACCGTCCCGCAACCCCCGGCACAGGCAGCACAGCTCCGGGCCCTGCCGGCACAGCTGCCTTGCCCAAGGACAGCCCCTGTGCCGGCCGAGGCAGCTGCGCTGAGCAGCCCCAGCACGGGCAGGGCCCGCTCCTGCCCCGCCGGGCAGTGTCCACGGCCACAGCCCACGGCACCCTTCGCGCCTGCAGCTCCCACCCCGTCTCACCGGCTCTGGGGGCTGCCCGGCAGAGAAGGCGGGCAGTGTCCGCTCCGTGTGGAGCTGCTGGAAGCGGCTGGGCTGGCGGCCGCGCACCTCCAGCCCCGCCGCCAGCCGCTGCCTGTTGGCCCTGGTCAGGCGCTGGATGCGGAGCAGGAGGTCGGGACGGTCGCGGCGAAAGCTGGGGTTCCTGAAGTGGAGCCATTCCCCGCAATCGCCCGGGACAGCTGAGCCAACCAAGTCCGGCACCTTTCGGAAGCCGTAGCGGTTGAGATGGCGCACGAAGCTGCCGAAGTGCGCGGCCCTGAAGGAGTCTGGGGCTGGCCCCGCCCTCTCGCCGCCATCCACGTGGGCAATGCCCGGGCTGAGCAGCTCCCGCTCGAACAGGGAGCGGTCGATGAGCAGCCCCTGGCCCCCGCTGTCCCAGCGCACGGAGCGGACGCGGGGGTTGTTCACCAGGCGCGAGAGCTTGGCGAGGAAGGTGCTGGCTTTGAGGCCGGCGGGCAGCGGCCACTCCGCCATCGCGCCGATCGCCGAGTGTCGCCACAACGGCCGCGGCTCAACGGCCACGGCTGCGCCGGCGGCGCGCGGCCTGAGGGGGGCGCTGCGCTCGGCCCCGCTCGCGGCCCCGCGCGGGCCGGACTTGGCGGGGCCGAGCGCGGCAGAGCCGGGGCTGCGGGCCCAGCGCGGGCGTGGCGGCTCCCGGGGCCGGCCGGGCACCGCACGGCACCGCAGGGCAGGGTGAGCGCCTGTCGAGGGCACTGGGAGCACTGGCGCGCTCTGTCCCCACGCTGCATCCCGTGCCTGGGTCACCATCGGTGATAGAGGGAAAGGTCATTGCTCTGTGTTTGCTGGAAAAGGGATGAAAAGGGCAGATTAGAAAACGTTCCTTTGGCCTCCTTTTCAGCAGACTGGCTGGTTTATCTCACCATCTCTGCCTTTCTGTGGCAGAGTTGGCATATTTCTCATGATTTAGAGTCAGCAGCAGCGAGGGGTGTGATATGCTATAGGCACTTTGTTCATTAAAAGTCCTAATAAGGTTAAAAGAATGTTACATGGACTCAAGTGGAAGGGGACTGTGATGCGGCTCAGTTGCGCAAAACACAGCTAACCTCAGCAGTTGCTTAACCGGTTTCAAGAATTCACTCCTAGGTCAAAGAAGACCGACGAGGAAGATGAAGTGCCTTCCTCCCTGGGACCACCCGAAGGCAGAGTACGACCCCCTAGCAACAACACGAGCAAGTGCAGAAGATCACTGACCGCGTCAGACAGGGGAGTAAAAAATAGGAGGAGATTTTGGGGAAATGACACACCAAACTGTATAAAAAGAGGAAGAAGAGACTTTCCGGTGCGCTCCATTGGTGGAGATGAGACTCCCCGGCCACCCAGTTTTACTTACTGTCACTTGCTTTAATAAACTAATTGGCTTAATTGGCCCTGGCTCTGACCAGTTATCCCCAACTTATAACAAGGGGCAGCAATTCTGTCAGCGTTGTCACCAGAGCTACGGTGCTGTGCTATGGATGGATGGATGTTGCTTTACACAAGGGACTCATGGTCTGCTGTTGTAAGGAAGCCACGCCGGTGTCTTCCCAAAGGGCATAGCATTTTTCTTTCCTCAGGAATCACCTCTGCTTAATTTCGAAATTATAATAATTTGGAGGAAGGGGGTTTACGTTCTGCATTCCAAAAAAAAGAGGCTCCTGCCTTTCTTGACAGACACCTGTCTTTCAAACCAAGACATCCTCTATGGCTATCCTTGGACCAAAGGCCTCTTGGTGTGGGCTGCCAGTGGGCAGGTTAAGGAAGGAGGTTGATATTTCCGGGTTGTGACTGCTGAAAGCAGTTGGCTTCTGGAGGTGTCTGAAGCTAGGAGGAGATACCTGTCTCACCTGCCTGCAGAAAAGGAAGTTGCAAAGTGGGAATTTCATTTGCGGAGACGGCGATATCAGATTTGTTTTCCAAGAAATGGGCTGGCAGAGAGGCAGGTCTTGGGCTAAACTGGCTGCGCATTTATTTTGGTGGTGGTGTTTTGGAGAGGGTCACAGACAGACACGGATACCAGCTGAAGGAATAGTGTAATTTACTCTCATGCAAAAGTGCAAAAAAGAGTCAGAAAAGGATAAGCAATGCAGCTCATCGTTGACTCTTGAATATGATGACTATATTGATACAATAAATCTTGTCTCTAGAGATTAAGAAAGATACATCACCTGCTACCGCAATTCTTTGCCCGTCATCCATATCCACACATCAGCTGCGGGAAGCTGTGCTGGCCAAGTCCTGAAGAGCCACGGCCAGGAACTGGGAAATCCTGCAGTGCCTCCACTTTGCTTCCAACTGCACTGTGAGAGTAGCCCGGCTTTGATAGTGCTGAACGAGCAATGAGACAGAACTTCTGGTGCAGGACATCAGATTTCATTCTCCTCCTGATTTTCTCCCTGAGCCTGGCCAGGGCTCAAGAAGGAGCCAGGGCCAGGTGTGGCCTTGTCTGGTTTCCTAATGCCAAAAGGTAAAGACGTGTTTCCCCAGTGAATGGATGCAGAGATCCTATTGATAACAACACTTGGTTAAGGAGCAGATCCATAGAATATGTGGTTGGAAGGGTCATCTGCAGGGCAGCTTTGGCTCAAGGCCTATGTTGAGGCCTCAGTCCTTTAGTATTTTATGGTGCAAATCAATGCCCTAGAGAGCTGGAAACAAATAAGTCCCTCTTTTGCACATTTCAGACAGGAAACAGGATTAGCCCTGCTAGAGGCTGGGCTAGAGCCGAGAGCAGAAGGCCAGCAGCATGCATTTGCCCACAGGCAGCCATCCAGAGCAAGAAGGCCACTCCTGCCCAGGGGCTGAGGTGCCCCAAAGCTGCCCCGGCGCTGTGCAGCTCTGCAGAGCCCATGGAGCGCAGGGCCCTGGGCAGCCAGGGCAGCCCGGCTGCCTTGGAGCACCAGCAATGTCCCAGAGAAACTGCAGCCCTTTGCTTTGGAGCTGTATCTCAGAGTTTGTCATTAATCCATAGTGTCTGACACGTTTTCCTTTCCTCTCACAAAGTGACGACAGCTTTTTGAGAAAAGTGACTGACGTAGCTTCTGCTGGGGATGGTGCTTTTGTCTGCAGGTCTGGGCAAGGACAGGGATCCAAGGAACCAAGGACAGGGTCCGCAGTTAACACTTCAGTTTTGCCAAGTCAAGGAAACCATTCACAACTGGGCTACTGATGCTGAGCATCAGATTTCCTAGATTTTGGAAAGTTGCAGCATTAAAAACCCAACAGGTTTTCCTCCTTGAGGATACCAACCAGTAGCACGATGCCAATTCTTTGCAGCTCTTTGCTGTGTCTTTGGTGCTTTTCAAGAGTTCTTCAGTCCCCAGCAGGAATGAAGGCACATGTGCTAATGTAAGTGATTTGAGAGCTCTGCCTTGCCACATGAGTGTTCATGACAAACTGGACACCCCACTCATGGGCCTGCTGAGTAAAATTCATCCTAATTCTGTGCAAACAGCAGCCTTGAGATGCTGAGAAGAGCAAGGACAGCGGGTGAGTGTGCATGCACACACTCCAGGGTTGACTGCTGTGTGGGCAGAAGGTTTTGGACAGCAGTACATCTTCACTCTCCCAAGTCGGAGGTAGAGATCAAATTGATATGAAATGAAAATATTTATCAAAATGTATCAAATAATGCATATTAACATCTATCATATAGGTAATTTATAATATATAATGCTGCATATTATATATTGTAATATGTATTATTAGAAATAGAATATGTAAAATATATATTTGATCTTTTTCTAGGCCACTGCCTGTGGGATATATAGACCATTGCCTACTGTTACTATACTTTTGCCTTGTGGTACTGCATATTATAGCACCAACTCCCCTGGGGAGTTCCTTTGGAGAACTTCCCAAAAAAGGCTTCTGTCATTTCCCTGTTGGCTCCTGGTGTCCTGGATGACCTTCAGAGGGAAACTTGGAGCGCTTCCTGAAGAGTTGCCACTGGGATGGGGGCTGCATTTGTCCTCCCTGGGTGGCTCCTGGTTGGAGTTCTACTCTCAGTGGAGTCTCAGAGTTTCTCAGCAGGCTTTGCAGGGAGTTCTTAGCAAATGTGTGGCTCTGCTGCCATCCCAAATCTGCACTTTCCTCAGCCATCCTGAGTGCACGTGGTACACGTGCTGGGCATGGCAGGAGATTTTCATGGCCAAAATCCTCCAGCATCATCCCCTGTACATCTGCTAATTGCTTTAAATATCACAAATTGCGCAACACCCATCTCAGCTGACAAATGTAATTTTTGCAGATTGCTACAGCCGCACTGTTGATCGATAAATACACAAGAATCGATTTCAGTTGGAAAATGTCATTTATTACAAATTGCTACACTGTGCTGACAATAGAGAACTGCACAAATCTCAGTTAAGATTAAAAAAAGGAATTTATTCCATTAGTACAACAAGGGTATGTAAATATATACAAATACAAAATTCTGTTAACAAAAACTTAATTTATTGCCAACCTCTACAACAATTCACTATACACAAAGATAAATTAGGTATTTAACAACTTAATTTATTACATATTACTACAAGCATACAGCACATACAGAAATGCAAAAATATGCATTCCCTCTCTAAATAGATAGAATTCTACAACTATACAACTCCATACACGTTTAAATAGAACTAAAGAACATACAGATACACAAACACATATAAAACTATAATGATATACAGATGTTAATATCGATCAGATATTATATATTAGAGACAATATAAACATCTGTAAAACAAACTTATCTATAAATATAAAAATATCACTCTGCCAAGCTAAATATCCATATAACCGCATCAATACAAATAGACAGGTATACAATTGGATAGATATGGAAATCTAATGACATCTAGAAATAGATTAATATACATGTAAAAATAGAACACATATACCTATTCAAATAACAATATGCCTATTTAAAGAGCCATATATGTATAACTGCCTTAGTAGAAATAGACACCAACACAACTGCATACATAGGAACTACAACTAAAAACCGAACAACATACATGTACATTTAGATACATATATACACATATATGTAATTATAAGCATATATGTATCTATATGCATACATATATACATAGCATAAATCCATAACAACAGACACATCAAAACACTGCTATATAAATAGCAATGCACAGATGTAATTATCCCTCTCCCTGTGCAAGTCCATGTATCTTTAAAAAGAACGCTGAGCAGAGGGATTCCAGCAGTGCCATCTTCAAAGTCTCTCCCTCGGTCTCTTCCTGCCACGCAGAGCAGTTCTTCTGGAAAGGGACAGAAGACGGGTCATCTGGGAAGCAAAGGGAACACGGGATCAGGATCAGGGGCTTTCCCTTGGCAGCACCTGCACATCCATCCGGGAAGAGAAAAAAAGCTCAGCGACTCCCCAGGAGGGCTGCAAAGAAAAAGCAGGCGGAGCGGGCCAGGGTGTGGTGAGCGCAGCCGCGGCGGGACTGTCCCGCAGCCCCCGGCAGCCCGGCACAGCTCCCGGGCCCTGCCGGCACAGCTGCCTTGCCCAAGGACAGCCCCTGTGCCGGCCGGGGCAGCTGCGCTGAGCAGCCCCAGCACGGGCAGGGCCCGCTCCTGCCCCGCCGGGCAGTGTCCACGGCCACAGCCCACGGCACCCTCACCCCCAGCCGGCCTCACCGGCCCTGTGGCCTCACCCCGGCTCACGCCTGCCAGCAGCAGCTCCCTGCTCGCTGCTCTTGCTCGTGGCCTTCAGCTTCTCACTGCTGGCTCCTGTCAGTTCTCCTGCTGTCTTCAAGTTCTTCACTGCAGCTGTGGCAAAAATGGAGGCTCAGGAATTGGTTCCAAGGCCTGGCAGAGCTGCAGTCCCGGACCCCTCTGTGCTCCCTGCTGGCTCCCTCCATCCCCTCAGCCCCGCCATGCTCTCGGCAAACCCCGAGTCCCCTTCAGATTCTTCAGAGCCCCGCAGTCCTCTCACCTCCCTCAGTCCCTTCTGACCCATCCCATCCCCTTAGATATGCCACCGCCCTCAGCCTGTGCCACTTCCCTGTCACCTCAATGCCACCATCGCCCTGTGCTGCCCCACACCCCCACCAGCACCTCAAGGTCACCGTCCCTTCAGTGTCACCACCTCCTCAGCCCCCTCAGTCTCACCGGCCCTCAGCAGCTCCTCACGGGACAGTGCCCAGGGCCCCCGGCAGTTCCCAGCGCTCCAGGGACACCCGGGGCTGGAACTGCTGCTCCGCCCGGCCCGGCCGCCAGCTCGGACACAGCACAGGGAGAGGGGACAGAGGGGGCACAGGGGAAAAGCAAGGGATGAAAAAGGCATCCGAGGGGGGGAAGAGGTAAAATGCAGCCTAGGCCTACACAAATATCAATCTCTCCATCTAACACTTAACTACCAACTACGCAGATTTATGAAGATAATTTTATGTATGTCTAAGTATTACTCTACACATCTATAAATATACTCTGCAAATCTATAACTGCATATAATAAAATATAATTCTATCACATTTACAACTATATATATTTAACTATAAAGATCTGTAAATATAAATATATAGATGTATAAACACAACTCCATACATCTATAAATGTAACTACATGCATATATAAATATAACTATCGAAATCTCTACGTGTATCTATAAACAGAAGGATTTCAACTGCCCGATGGTCACAGGCTCTCCTTCGGCTTTTCCTTAGCACACAGGGCAGCCCTCCTGGCCAGGTAGATCAGATGAATATCTGGGAAGCAAAGGGAACACAGTCAATATTGGCCTCTGTGCATCTTTCCCTTTGGAAGTAACTGTCCTTCTATCAAACACTGTAAAAGACGGTCAGAAAAGCAGACTCTCACTTGGCAATTTGAAGCCTGCTCTTTAAGGAACACGGATCCTTACAAGTGTTCAGAACTGTGTAAAGCACAGAAATAGTGCGATAAAGTCTCAGCATTCACAGTGCAAACATCACCGACAACAGCTTGAAACACAGACAGTCCCAGCTGCCACAAAGAAGCCCAGCCTTGCTCTTTCTCTGTGCCTGAAGCTGAAGGATGCTGTAAGCTGAGTTGTGAAACCAAATTGGGACACCCAGTTTGGTGACACAACTCCCACAAGGTCAGGTTTATTCCCTGCTCTCTTGCCACAGCACAGGACTCCGTGTCAGAGCCTCTGGAGAAGCGTGGAGGGCAGGGCTCTGGGAGGTTGTGTCTGTGCAGGATTTGAACTAAAGGCACCAGGAAGCACCAACCCTGCAGAAAAAGAACTCAACTCTTCTGATCTTCCTTCCTGTCAGAGGCAGGCTCAGAGCAGCCATCTCACACCTCTCTAAACCAGTGTGGGCTCTGTCCTTACCAAACTCCTCGGGTTCCTGGGAACTGTTCCCACAGCTCTCGGTGCCAGGCAAAGCTCCCTCTGCTGCAGCCTTGTTCACAGGCTCCCCTCCTGAAGACTCAGGGGCAACATTAACATTCCCCATGAAGGAGAAAAACAGAAAGAAGTAAACCCTTCTCACTAGTTACACAAAATAGCTGGTCCAACAACTCTGTGGCTCACATATTTAATCCCTTGTTCCTAATAAGAAGTCTGGGCCCCAAAGGCCTTCAAAAGTCAAAAAGATTTGACTTCTTCGACATGGTTCAAAAACGGTCAAAGCTGACAGTGTTGAATGTGGGGGGGACACTGAACACATGGAATGGCTGCTAAGGAAGGAGTCCTGCCAGCTCCTGGCACAGGGATGTGCTCCTCCCTTCACAGCCCTGTGCAGAACAGTCTCATCCAGGCTGCAGCTTTGTAGGGACTGCGTGAGAATATGCATCTTTTCCCACACAGATGCCCAACAGCAACGTGACTGAGCGCTAGAACATGGAGAGCAAGACTGACTGAGGAATTCCCAGATAGAAACTGGACTGCAGGGTGCCAGGTTACTGAGAGGACAAGAAAGTTGCAGCTCCAGCCCGTCCCCAAACACAGCTCTGGGAGCACGGCAGGGCTCACACAGCAGCAGCAGTTGCAGCCCAGGCCTTGCTTTGCCTTGTCCTTCCTACACAAAAGAGGCAGAGCCCACATCTGCTGCTGGAACAGAGGCACTTCTCACATGGCCCTCCCTGTCAGGACACTTTGCCTTCAGCAGCATTCTCCAAACTTACACTTCTTTACCACAAATGCCCCTGCAGGAGGCATTCTTCCCAGGAAAAGGAGCAACCAAACTTGGTCAGCACAGGCTCACACCTCTCTCATCCTCAACAAGGGGTGAACTTTTATCCCTCCTTTTTTTAGAAACCTTACTTTACCAAGCAAATCCTGATGCGTCTTCCTCCCAATGCCCACTTCACCTGGGCTACCCGTTGGCTCCAAGAAGCCTGTGTCGGTGAGTGGCCTCTCCCCAGCACCACTCTGGGAGCCGCAGAAGAGGTATAGCGATAGCTATGCCTGGGCGATCTGTCAGGGAGGGACAAAGAGGTGCAGGAGAAACCTTTCACGGTTCTGGGGTAAGCAATTTATTGGAGGAACAGGTAGCAGGTCTGGAGTTTGGGAGAGGGAACCGCAAAAGGCGATTTGACAGGTTCTGCACAAGCTTAAATACGGGGGAGACGCAAGGGGAGGGTGCACAACTTTGACCAATTGCGGTTAACGGGGGGAGGTATAGAAGGCAGGGAAAGGGATACATTGAACCAGTAGGGAAACATGTGGGTGTCGACTGGGGTTCAACAACCAATCATTTAACGAAGTAGGGAGAGCTTTCTCGAACTTGGGGCAGGGTTTGGGGAAGATTGACAACTCTAGGGGCAGGGATTAGGGTGAGGGACAGGGAAGGATCTAGAAACTGGGAGTGGTCTAGGGTTGAAGGACCGTTGGGGAGGCGGGAAAGGACTAAACCATTATATATATAACTCAGGGGGACAAAACTGAGACAAACCATTAACATATGAGAAAAAATAACACAACATCTCCCCCTTTCTTTTTAAACAGAGGTGTCATTCTCAAAGTCCTCGCCAGAGGTGGGCCCATCCTCGTCTTCTTCAATTGCTTCCATTTCCTCACCAGTTGGGAGATCTTCAAGATCCCACTCTGGGACGGGCCCCACCTCTGCGCGGCTTACTTGGGGTGTTGGGGAGGTGCTGCGCATAACTAATGTCTTCATAATGGGGATAGCAATACAAATAAGAATTACAACAAGGGCAACTAAAATAACGGTTTTAACAACTGAAGCCAGCCAACTGAAAGTCCCCAGTTTTTAAAGATGTTACTCAGCCAGTCTTCGGATTCCTCCTTGATGTTCGTGACGAGGCCTTGTATTTGCTGGATCTTGGAGTGGACATTGCTGCTCCAAGATGACAAGTTGAGACAACAGAGTCCCTCAAAGTCCTCGCAGCCGTGGCCATGTGTGAGCAACAGGAAATCTATCGCTGCCCAATTTTGTAGGGTCGCCTGCCTGGTGATTTCCTCATCTGCTAGGAGGTCGCTCAGGGCCGCTGACGTAAGATTTGCCTGTTTCGCTACCCAGTACTCTAGGCGGCCCAATTCACCTAGGGCCACCCATGGTAAAAAGATGGAGACAGCAACTCTTTTTGACTTTGACCAATGAAAAACGTCTGCGTTACAATTTTCATCCAAATTATGTGCTTCTCTCTTTTGGATAGCGGATTTTATGTTTTTAGATTTCCAATTCAAAATTTGGGTTCGGTTAGGTGAAAACAGGGTCAGTTGCCCAAGGGTGCACTGCCCTCCTATCAGGCGAGAGGGGATGCCTGCCCATGCCCGGTCGCCAAAGATCAAGAAGACCCCCTTACCGAGCTGACAAGGGGTCCCCTCAATCTGGGCAGTGGCATTGCACCACGTGGCAGCTCTGTAGTTGAGGTTAGGTTGGATAATGTTTAGGTAAGATTCGGGGTTGGATCATCTATAATGATTCTGAACACAAAAAGGGGAAGGGGCTAAACCAAGTAACTCCAATTCTTGAGGCTCCTCGGGTGCTTTGGGAAGGTCTTTAGACCACTCCTGCCACGCCCAGAGGGGGTTGGTCATGGGATAGGAGGCATAGGAGGGGTGCCACCACTGGGCGTTAAAGTTGTTCCTCATACTGATGATCGTTTTGGGATATTTGTTGGGCTGAAATGGGATCCCCACCAGGCAGGTTGAAAGTGGATTCCCTGTTGCTGCAGTTGACAGGCAGAGATGGTCCTGCTGCATGACCTGGGCCAAGGTGACCCATACGTTTTTCCTTGGCTGTGGGACTATCCACTCCATCGAAGACTGGCAAAGGTACACCCAGATGACAAGGGCGTACAGCATCCTGGGGCTCCGGGTGGCTGACTAAAGCAAAACAAGAAAAGGGAACGGGTTATCCAAACAACTCATGAACCTCAGGGGGAGGAAACAGATTGGAGAAGGGACCGTCCTGCCTGCTGGGGGACCCTTGATGTCCTAGGGAGGGGCACCGGCAACAACGAAGCACTGCATATTTTACATCTCCTGAGGCAGGCCCCGACAGATATCCCTGACTGGCAGTATAGGGCCGGACCCACCTTTGAGGGACCCACTTCAAACCGAAGGGTGTGGATGCACAAGCATACCCCCGACCCCAGGTGACCAACTCATGTGGGCCCTCCGTTTTACCGGTCTCCGGGTTCTTCACCATTATGGGAGGGTGTTTCCTCAAGCGTAATGGTGAAGAGTTTGCAAAGTGCCTCACAATGGGAGGACTCAACACTTCGAAAGAGCAGTTAAGAAAGTTGATGGTGAAGAGGGCTTTATGTAATTTAGTATGAGGTGTATCGAGTTGAGTATCGCCCTGTTGCTGCTCCAGGACCCGTTTGAGCATTTGGTGGGCGCACTTGACCGTGCCCTGACCTGCGGGGGAATACGGGATGCCAGTCTTATGTTTGATTCCCCACCTCTGCAGGAACTCCTGGAAGGCCATGGAAGCATATGCTGGGCCATTGTCCGATTTCAATTCCCTTGGGATCCCCAACACAGAGAAAGCCTGTACAAGGTGTTTCTGTACATCCCGTGTGGGCAGAAGCGAAGACCACCCCGGAAAAGGTATCCAAGCTCACATGTACATATTTCAACCTGCTGAACTGCGGAATGTGGGTGACATCAATCTGCCATAACTCGCAGCTCTCCAGACCTCTAGGATTGACACCAGAGCTCAGGGTGGGCACCCTAAGCTTCTGGCATTGGGGACATATGGCCACAATGTCCCTGGCCTGGTCACAGCTCAGCTGGAATTGCTGTACCAAGCCAGGTGCATTCTGATGGAATTTCTGATGGCTCAGCTTTGCCTGTTGGTAAATATCAGGAATCCTGGCCATATCAGCTGGAGCGGCCAGGGCGTCCGCTCTCTGATTACCCTCGGCGATGAAGCCTGGCAGGTCTGTGTGCGATCTGACGTGCATCACAAAGTACGTATGCTCTCAGTGGGAGACAGCATATATCAGTTTTGAGAGCAGACCATGGAGGTTCGGATTGGAGACTTCTTTCAAAACAGTGTTCTCTGCTCTTGATACCACACCTGCCACGTAGGCCAAATCTGTGACGAAATTGAGTGGCTCGGAGAACCTCTCGAAAGCTCTAATGACTGCATCTAACTCAGCAATCTGAGGGGAATCATCAACAACCTTAACATCTGCCTCCCACTGCTGGGTTTGGGGGTTCTTCCAAGTCATGACTGACTTGTACGAAGCCCTGGATGCGACTGTAAAAACTGTTAGAGCTTTGAGCGGCACTCAGCTCAATTTTTCTTTAGGAATCAGATTAAAATTTGAATTAAATAATTTATGGCTTTGGTGGTGGACAGATATTTGTCCTGTGTAGCTATCAACGGCAAAGAGAAGAGTCTCATTCTCCCAGAGCAAATGCTCCAGAACCTCCTTAGTCAGCTTGCCTGATGATAAGGCTAGTGGTACTCGAATGAACACAAAATTGCAACCCCCAGCTCTTGCAAACGGGCCCTGGCCTTCCTGATCAGCTGTGCCATCAGCTCCTGTGGCTTGGTGATACTTTTGGACCTATGATGACTGAGGAACACCCACTCTATAATCAAGAGGGGTTCCCTCTGGTCCTGGTCCCATTGATAAATGAGGCCCTGGAGATGCAGCAGCCATCCCATGATAATAAACTCAAATTGCAGGTTCGGCAGGTAGTGATGGGCTTGTCTCGTCCCCATTGCCTTCTCTACCTTTTCCAGTGCTGTCCTTGCCTCTGGGGTCAGCACCCTAGGAGAAAGTAACTCAGCTCCCCCTTTCAATAAATTGAAAAGGGGGGCTAGGTCCTCAGTGGTCAATCCTAGCCAGGGTCTGACCCAATTCAATGACCCACACAGCTGGAGGAAATCTGCAAGGGTTTTTGGCTTGGTGTTAATTGCCAATTTCTGTGGGACAATAGTCCTGTTGGTAATTTGGAGCCCGAGATACTTCCACAGGGGCATCCTCTGAACTTTCTCCTTCTGGAGCTCAAACCCTGCAGAGATCAAAACCTCTATGACAAGGTCAAGGGCATGCTGCAGCATGTCGTCCGTGGGGGCACAAATTAGCACGTCATCCATATAGTGCAGGATGACGGCCTCCCCTACCTTGGCACGGACAGGAGACAGCAATGAGGCCACGTACCATTGACAGATACTGGGGCTGTTCTTCATGCCTTGAGGCAGTACCCGCTAATGGAAGCGCCTCACTGGGGCTTCCTGGTTGATGGAAGGAACCGAGAAGGCAAACCGTGGTGCGTCTTCGGGGTCGAGGGGAATTTGAAAGAAACAATCCTTGATATCTAAAACTGCCAGATTCCAATTTTGTGGCAGCATTGAGGGTGAGGGCATACCTGGTTGCAGAGACCCCATGTCTTCTATTTTTTTATTTATTTCATGAAGGTCATGAAGGAGCCGCCACTTGTCCTTCCCCGGCTTTTTAATGATGAAAACCGGAGAATTCCAAGGGCTTCCGGTTGGCTCAATGTTACCTTTGGCCAACTGCTCCTCCACGAGTTCGTTGAGTGCCTGCAATTTCTGTTTGTTAAGCGGCCACTGATCTATCCATACTGGTTCATCAGATAGCCAATTCAGTTTCTGGACAGGGCGCTCCACAGTGGCCGCTAAGAAAAATCCCGTGGGGTTTTCGGGATCTCAATACGGACACCCCATTGCAACATGGCGTCTCTGCCCCACAGGGGAGCTTTATACTCCATAACAAAAGGGCGGACATTAGCCACCTGCCCTTCAGGTCCCTCAATTTCAATTACACTTTTTGACTGCTGAGCCAATTGGGCCCCCCCCAACTCCTTGTATTCTGCCAGCCACGGGTTGCAACTCCCAATGTGACGGCCAATTCTCAGTTGGTATAATTGTCACATCTGCTCCTGTATCGAAGAGTCCATCGAGGTAGAAGTAGTCCTCACCCCGATGGAGTCTGCATCCAATGATAGGTTTATCCTCACCAATGACTTCCGCCCAATAGACGCAGGGATTAGCCAGCTTCACCACGATGGTGTTGGGCACTGGGATCACCTGCGCTATTAGTTGTTCCTTTGGCAGGAAGTATGGTGGCTGGATGCACCGTGCCAGGAGAGAGAAACTGTCCAGACACAAAAGCTGCGTTTGCGGCACGATTTCAATCTCTGGAGGGGTACACTTTGTATCCCCAAGCACAACATATGTGCAGTCGAGTCTGGCGAACAAACCCGGTGACGTGGGTCTTACCGACACCAACTGCCAGCCGTGCATCTCAAAAAGGGTGTTATCTGTAAAGGCCAAGCTCAAGAGAGGACGAGGAGTCCACCCCGGCGCTACTCGTCGTGTCTGATAAACATCAGGTTTGGTAGAGGTGTCACATCCAGTGTTAGTTTCACCCCTCCCAAGGTCCCCCTCACGACCCACCTCATTTTTATTTTCACGCAAGGTGGGCTCGTGCTCCCCAGTTAGTTTTTTTTTGTTTGTGTATTTCCTCCCACCTCCCCCTGCCCATTATTAATTTTATTTTTAAGAAGGCACATGCGTGCAATGTGACCAAGTTGGTTACAGAGGAAGCAGTGCACAGGGGAGGTCTTTGCAGCTGCTGTCATCGCTGCCATCTTCACTCCTCCTCTGGTGGGAATCGGCGGTGCTGGCACAACTGCACGCTTCACACAGGCCTCCACTATAAGCTGGAGACACAGCTCAGGGTAGAGAGGTAGAGATGTTATGACCTGTTTACATGCATCATTAGCATTTAACTTTATCATTTCAATTATTAGTTCTTCTAAGGTGTCTTGATTTTTTACTTGTTTTTCAATCTCTATCTTTAGCCTTTCCACAAACTCAATAATAGTTTCAGCTGGCCCCTGTCTAATGGTGTCATAATGGACACGGGGCTCAGTGGGTGGCATCATCATGAATGCCTTCTCAGCAGCGGCTTGAATTTTCAAAATCACAGGCTTTGGGATTTTTTCTGCCTGTGCTTCTGCCTGGGACCACTGCCCTTTGCCACACAAATGATCCATCGTTATCGGCTTTTGGTCTGTATCAACAGCACACTTAGGGGTCTGTAAGAGCTCAGGCAGGAGTTCCCCTAGCATCCTTTTCCATGTGTCCTCCCACAATCTGTATTCAATTGATAGGAGAAGACATCTGAACAATCCTTTCAGATCGCTAGGGACCAAAATATTGGAGGAGAAAGTGGTTTCCAATACGCCTTTAAAATATTCACTCTTTCTCCAGAACTCCTTCTGTGCCTTACAGATCTCCTTTTTATGGGAGTATTCAAATGGCCACGAATTAGAAATACCCCTTTGTCGAGAATAAAAAACCGGTGCAGCAATGAGTGTGGTCTCTGGTTCCAGATTCTTATCCCCTGGCCTGTCACTTCCAGTTTCCGGAGTGTGGGAACCGGAAGGAGGGGTGTGGGAATCGGAAGTCGGAAGCAGAGGGGTGGGACCGCTCACTGAGGAGGAGCCAGAACACTGGCAACATTCATGGTGATGGGCGGGACCTGCTGAGCTCGGGGGCCGCCTCCCTGGGGTGGAGTAGGAGGAGGAGTTTTAGTCGGCGGAGGAGGAGCCTGGGAAGGAGAAACATCCCTCCAGTGGGAGGAGACAGGGGCAGGACTCGGGGAAGGAGGTGGAAACAGAAGGGGATTGGGACACGGGGTAGGGGGCGGAGCCACAGGCGGAGGATCAGTGAGGAAGGGATTCTGGGAAGAAGAAGGAGACGGAGCACAAGGGACCGGCCACAACACATGGCCAGCGCCATCTTGTGCACCAGAGTCCGGGAGTCCATTTTGTGGCTCTGGGGGGAATGGCTGGAACCGTACTGTTTTTAAGGTTTTTGGGGTAGAGCTCGGGGTAGGTGCAGGAGAAGGCTTTGGGGTACATTTACAAACTTTGCAACTCTTCAAAACAGGTTTCGGGGTAGTACTTGGGGTACAACTGGGAGAGACTGAACTATGGAAAGAGGGATTAGGGGAAGGCTCCCTGATGGCTGGCACCTTGCCGCTTGGGCTAGGGTACCGGGAGGACCGAGAGGGGCCAGGTGAGCAGCGGCTGGTCTCCATGGCCGGGCTCGCCTGCGATCATTGCTGAGCTGCCCGTCTCGGGTCCCCCGATGCAGGGGAAGAGGGACAGGAACGAGGGTTAGGAGAGGGGGGAGCAACTGGGGGAACCCGGGATGGCTTGCTTCCCTTCCCCGCCTTTTCTTTTACAATTGTGCGAATTTGGACGTATAAACTGAAAAACCGATCTACGGAGGTGTCGTCCTGATCACTCAATGCCATGAGCCTTTGTCCCACGCGTTCCCAAAATTGGACCGACTCCATTTGCTGGGGTGACACCCCGGGGAATTGGGAAGCAAGCCATTTTACGAACTTTTTTAATGAACCCCGTGAAAACTTTCTTTTCCCTCCCTCCAGGGTACCCACAACTTGGAGAAACATCTCCTGCTGCTGTGTTGACAATCTTAGGCCCATTGTGGTGTGCCTTGTGCCCACCCAGCAAAACTCACTCTCCCGCTGCAGCAAAGGAGAACTCAAAAAACTAAAACTAAGGGTCCCAGGGCCAGTGAGTCCCTACCCTCAGGGACTAAAGGCAAGGGTGTTTTCCTGCAGCCGACAAGCGGCCTTTTGGCTTAAGGGCCCCCACACCTAGGGCAGTGTACCCTGCCCCCCTTCACCTCTTTGGGGGATACTTACCAGTTCCGTTGGCCTCTGGAACTGGAGCTGCAACGGGAGGTCCCTGCCTTGAAAGTGGTCCTCTGGGCACCGAGGTTTGCCACCTTCTCCCTGGGAGCGCTGCCGACCTGGCCGGCTCCGACCAGGGTAGTCAACACCCAACAACTCTGATCCTCAGATCTTAGAGGGTCTTCGTGGGGTCACTGGCGAAGTGGCCCCACATTGGGTGCCAAACTGATGCATCTTCCTCCCAATGCCCACTTCAGCTGGGCTACCGGCTCGCTCCAATAAGCCTGCATCGGTGAGTGGCCTCTGCTCCGCACCACTCTGGGAGCTGCAGAAGAAGTATAGTGATAGCTATGCCTGGGCGATCCATCAGGGAGGGACAAAGAGGTGCAGGAGAGACCTTTCACGGTTCTGGGAGAAGGAATTTATTGGAGGAACAGGTAGCAGGTCTGGAGTTTGGGAGAGGGAACCGCAAAAGGCGATTTGACAGGTTCTGCACAGGCTTAAATACGGGGGAGACGCAAGGGGAGGGTGCACAACTTTGACCAATTGCGGTTAACAGGGGGAGGTATAGAAGGCAGGGAAAGGGATACATTGAACCAGTAGGGAAACATGTGGGTGTCAACCGGGGTTCCACAACCAATCATTTAACAAAGTAGGGAGAACTTTCTCGAACTTGGGGCAGGGTTTGGGGAAGATTGACAACGCTAGGGACAGGGATTAGGGTGAGGGACGGGGAAGGATCTAGAAACTGGGAGTGGTCTAGGGTTGAAGGACAGTTGGGGAGGCGGGAAAGGACTAAACCATTATATATATAACTCAGGGGGACGAGACTGAGACAAACCATTAACATATGAGAAAAATTAACACAACACAACAAAATCCTTCCCTGTCCATTAAACAACTGAATTCAAGAAGCTTTTGCTTCTCAGCCAAATAGCAACACTCAAAAGCTCTCAGTCCAGCCCCCTTCATCCCTGTTCAGTGGAGTTACCTGAGCAGAGGGAGACCTTCTAGGCGTGGAGGATGAAAGCATCTCCTCCAATGTCTCAAGCACCAGGTCTAGATCCAGCGGTGGCAATTCCTCTTCCCCAGGAGTATTCCAGAGCCACCTGGGAGCTGTCCATGGTGTATAACCAGCCCAGCCAGCTGGAGCACTGGGAGCTGAAGTGCCTAGAGTGGCTGCAAGAATTCCAACACATGGGTCAGGCTCCAGAAATGTGGCTTTGGGACACAGAGCTCTATGCTGCCTTGGATCAAACATCCCAGGAAGCACACAGCAACCTCAATTCCAGAAAGGCATTCAAACTTCCCAGGGAATTGCAAGAGTGAGTTCTTCCTCTCAGAAAGTCTTTCTTCTAAACGATGCCTATGTACATTAAAGGATGGATTCTAAAATTGATCTACACATATGCAAACACACTTTCTAATCACTGCCTTTTCTATCTCCCCATCAGCTTTTGGACTTGGTGGCTCCACAATTTCTCATCACAAGAGATCACAGAAAGCGGATTCACCCAGGAAGAGCCCAGATCTCCAGATACTCATGCAAAACTTAAAACTGTAAATTTCTTCTAAAATTAGCCTTGTGGGTAAGGCCCTATTCTGCAGCTGCAGCTGTTCTGGGGACACACAGAGCTCACTGAAATTTAATATCATCATTTGAAGGAGAGACAACCTGCAAACTCTGCAATATCCTATCAGGGTCCTAGTTTTCTCCATCAAGAAAGATGGGAGTTTACCTGACACTGACCAGTTGTAGACAAAGGTTATTTGCCTCACCCTTGCACCCCTAAAGAGAGGCTGTCTGGAAAATGCCCAGAACACCCTCCAAATCTGCATCAAGGATAGGAAAAGCAGACCGAGTTTGCTTTTGTTTTTGCAGTTCTGCTTCCTAGCACACTTGACACTTTCTACCTGATTTTCACTTAAGATCTACCCATGACAGAGTACTGCAGGACAATACTTCCAACAGTGAATTTTCATGATTGTTCTGAAAAGCAAGGGCAGAAATTCTTTGCCTACCTGATGAGCAGCAGGCTGGCGAGTGCTGCTCTGGAGATGTGCAGCTGCTGCTCTGTGGAATTGCCACCAAAGTGCTTTGATGGTCCACAGGAAATGGTGGAATGATAAGCTCAGTCTGCAGTTGAAATTTGTATGTGCCGGGCTCCTCTGATGAAGCCCCAAGAAGTCCAGAGGTGACCAACACTTTCTCGGGAGGTGCTGGGGAAGCCTCACGCTCTTGAGCACCTGCACTTGTCCTGGAAGGGCCTGGAGGCAGCTCTGAATCCTCAGGTGAGGCAGCACTGTTGGCTGGAGTGTGCTGCTCTGAAGATTTGCACCTGCTGCTCTCTCGAAGGGCCCTGCAGGCAGCTTCAGGGTCGATGTGAACCAGCGGAATGGTGAGCTTGCAGAGATTAAATCTGCGGATCAGCTCCCTTGATGGTTCCACTGGTGAAGCCCCAAAAAATCCAGAGGAGGCACAGACTTTCTTGGCAAGTGGTGGGGAAGCCTCAGACTCCTGAGCACCTGCACGTCCCCTGGAAGGGCCTGGAGGCAGCTCTGAATCCTCAGGTGAGGCAGCAGCAAGGTTCTGGCATGAGGGAGCTGTGCAGCAGTGAGAGAAGAAAAAAGGAAGCAAGGACAAGTCTGGGTCACTATTGGTCTTTGCATGTGTTTGCCTTGGCAGCAATTGTACTTCCACCAGGGAAGACAAAAGCTCCCATCCTCCCAAGCAGGGTGAAAAAAAAATCCCTACATGTTCTGGGGCTATTAAACACCCAGTTCCTCGTCTACTGAGCTCCCTCCTACATGTTTATCCATCTGGGAAAACTCTCCTGCTGCCATTCCTTGGCAGGAGGCGACTGCCAGAAACCCAGCTGCCTGGTCTTATCTCCTCCACTATAAAGGGACACAAAAACTTTATAATCACAGCCTTTCCTGTCTCCCCATCAGCTTTTGGATTTGGCTACATGAGTTTCTCATCACAAAAGACCATAGCAAGTGGATTTAACCAGGAACAGCCTAGATCTTCAGGCACACATGTTGAAATTAAACTGTGAGTTTATTCTAAAAGCAACCTTGTGAGTGAGGCCATATTGTGCAGCTGTTCTGGGGACCCAGAGAGCTCATTTCAATGGCACGGCTTGGTTTGCAGGGCAGTCAGTGTTAAACATCTGCAATATCCTATCACTGCCCTAGTTTGGCTTCATTCAAGGAAAGAGGGGAATTCACCTAACACTGACCACTTGTCAGGGAATACTTTTCACTTTGCCCATGCACCTCAGCAGAGAGGCTGTCTGGAAAATGCCCAGAACGCCCTCCAAATCTGCAGCAAGGACAGGAAAAGCAGACAGAGAATCCTTCTGTTTTCAAGGTCCCTCTTACTAGGTGACTTGACACTTTCTATCTCATTCTCATTGGACATCTACCCATGACTGCAGGAAAATACTTCAGAGGGTCACTAAACAGGACCTGTTTGAAAAGCAAGTATGTTTTCTTATTTCTCCTATCTGTCCCTTAGTTTACTGAATTCACAAACTCCTATGTGTCAAGCCCAAACCATTGAGGTAAAGAAATTCCTTCTATTCATCTGGTTAGATTGAATCCTTAAACTGACGCTGCTCATATTCTGATTTCAACAATCTACAAACACAGCCTCTGTACTTAAAATCATAACTAAACTCTTGTCAAGGACTTTTCCTTCCCAAAGGTCCTGTCTTTTGTCCTCAATTTACTTCACGAGTATTCATGCTTCATTTCCTAAACACTAATAAACTCTTTCACTCAAGCTGTGCTTCCCTTATAACTTTTTGCACAAGTCAAAAGGCACTATTGCCTCAGAAATACAGTTATAGTGAATACTGTCTTTGGTAACCAGAACACACACGCCACAGTCACAGCAGGGAGGGAGTTTTTAAGGATTTCGTGCACCCCACTTGCTTCGTTCTTCCCCAGCTGTTTCAGTCGCCCGAGAAGGGAACCATGGGTCCAAACTCCCACTCAGTTCGTGCTAATAGTACCTCTCAAACAAGCTCTCTCAACCACTCTCACAATCAGGACACACTCACACAGTTCAACAACCATACACCAGGATTTTGCATTTACAAGTGCTATCCCCACAGTGCTAGCATACAGAGCCCTCTACGGCATAACAAATGGCAAAATCTACTGCCAGCAATTACAGACTGAGCCCTTTCGACTCAGTATAACAAATTTAACAAGATTCTCTGCTGGCAACCAAGTACACCCAAATACCAAACAAGTCTTGCAAGCACACAGAGGCACAAGTTGTGCGTTGGGACGTCTCCCACAACTTACCAACGGCCTTTCCTGACCTTACAGGTCACAACTTAAATTGTTTCAATTTTTAAACACACCCTTTTGTCCGGAGTTTTGGAAGTCAGGAGTCCTTGTCTGCTGCCGGATGAACAGTTTGGGTGGCGGAGCCCTCTTTTCCAGGAATATCCCAGGGGTGCCCCGAGGGGTCCACTACCCGGGCTGGTCTCACAGCCGAGCAGAGCCTCCTCCTGCCTGGCTCGCCAAATGAATCGTTAAAAAAACCAGTATAATCACAGACAAAGATCCTCAAACTAATTAAAGTTAGAAAGTGGTATGTTTGTTCACCAGCGGGCGGCATGGGAGTCACCTCCGAAAGGCATGACCGCCCTGAACAAGGTTCTTTGCCATCTATTTATTCCCCAAGATCTTGCATACAATACATATGCATAACCCCTGCACCTCCCATCCCCATCCCATATTAAAATGAGCCCATTAGTCCTTCACACGTGGGCAGTTCTTCTCTTGAATTTGGGTCGGTGGTCTCGAAATGGGTCAGTGGTCTCAAAGGATGAAGTCAGGAGAGTCTTCATCAGGTCTCAGTCATCCTCTGGCACGATCCAAGGCCCCGTGCTTCATGGTTAACGGTTTACTTATTTTACGTTCTTCTGTACATAAATTTATAATAGCAGATAATTATACCAATTAGCTGTAGCCTAAGCATCTAGTAATTATTAACCTACCATTTACCTACCTAACTTACATCTTGGTCATGGAAACTACTTCCACTCTTAGCAAAAATTCTAACTTTTTAAAACCATGATTCAGGGCGCATCTGTGCCACGAGTGGCCTCTCCTCAGAATCTCCACCGAGAGTTCAAGGCAGAGGTGTGTGGCTCCTGCCACCAGGCTGTCAGCTGGTCCGAGGGAGCACTAAGAGATCGAGGGAGTCTTTCCGTGGGTCCAAAAGAGGGTTTATTGAAGGAGGATGGGGTACCAGTCTAGGGTCAGGTAGAAGGAACCACAGAAGGCAAGGAAACTGCTTGCACACAAACTTAAATATGGGGGAGGATCTATGGGAGGGTACAGAACATTATCCAATCAAGGGAACTCAGGGGAGGTACATGAGGCAAGTACATGGCAAACCAATGGGAGAACACATGGGCAACCACTACAGCAACAAATCTTTTATTGAGGAAGGGGTAACTGATGTGGAACTTTCTAGAAATATGGGAGGGGCTAGGGAGGATTGACAAAGGCCTGGGAGGAGATTAGGGAGAAGGACAGGGAACAATCTGGAAAGTGGGTTGGGATTCATGATGATGGAGTAAGGGAAAGGCGGGAAGGGAATGAACCATTTAATACTCAACTCGGAGGTGTAACTTGGGGATAAACCAATTAATATTTAAAACGATATTAAACTAAATTGTGCACTGCAACAATCATGCACTGGTGAGAACATGCACTGGTCACCCGCTGGTGTAGGGTGACATCAGCGAGAGGCAGATTGTGACATCACCAAGTGCAGGATTGTGACATCTCACTCCTCACTGTTTAAATACAGACATAGGCAGAGCTGGGCCCAGTGTGGATCTGGCCTGAACTCCTACTGAGCATGACTTTGAGGTATGGAGGATCGAGCCAGATTTCTCTGGTGCTGAGTAGTGCCTGTTCTTGGCAGGTTCCAGTGCCAGTCCCAGAGCAACCAGCAGGGTTTCCCCAGCCCTTCCTGCTTGAGGCAGCCAGGCACTGCGGGTGCTTGCAGCACTGAGGGTAAGCTGTGCAGGAAAACATCCCCCCACAGTGGCCATGGGCTCAGGGCGCTGGGGAGTGTCCTTCTCCAGCAGCCTGGATGTTCCTTCCTCCTCTCTCCTGCAGGGTGCGACACCAGCAAAGGAGAGCAGCTCCTGATCCTTAGCTCTCCCCATGTGCTGCAGAGGCCAAATATGGCCACAGAGATGGGTGGTAACTGTGCCATCTGCCAGGACACCTGGGATGATGTGGCTTCTGCTCTGCCCTGTGGCCACCTTTTCTGCCAGGGCTGCATCCTGCAGTGGGCACAGATAAATCCTGTGTGCCCACTCTGCAGAAGAGCAATAGAGACTCTCAGGTTGTCTGACAATGCAGACGAGTCTCTGGAGATTGCCATCACAGCCCCTGAGCAGCTGCCAGGAGCCACTAGCCAGGCAAGGAGAGCTCCCGGCGGCCAGGATGAGAACAGCCCCCATCACCCTGTGCCGCTCCATCCCTCTTCTCCTCAAGAGACACCAGCCCAAGCTGTCGGTGGTGTCCTGCCCGAGGTCTGGGCACAGCTTTTCCGTCAACGACGGGAACTTCTGGACCCTGTGAGGACTTGGCTGCGCCAAAGGACAGAGACCATGTATGGGGAGCTGTGGTGGCTGGCAGAAAGCTGCATCCTGTACATGCTCCGTGTGTATGGGCCACACCGGGAGATCATGATCGAGGGTTTGCAGAGCGTCCTGGAGGAGCACACAGTGCCACTGATCCAGGACACCATCGACATCATTGTGAGACACTGCAGCTCAGGGGCCCAGAGGCTGCTGGGCTCCCATGCTGCTGCGGATGAGGATGACACTCCAGAAGCCAGCAGCAGCTCCAGCTCCTCCAGCTCCTCCAGCTCCTCCAGCTCCTCCAGCTCCTCCAGCCCCAACAACCTGAGCTCCAGCTCTTCCAGCTCTCCAGGGATAGGGACTCCAGCCAGCAGCAGCAGCCCTGCAGTCTCCATGGAGGAGGAGGAAGCTGCCACAGCAGACCCTGCTCAGCCCAGGGATCACAGCCATCCCCCAAGTGTCGCCATGTCGGCAGGGCAGAACTGGCCCCAGCAGGAGCCGGAGTAGGAGGTGATGATATTGATAGGTTCATCTGCCCAGAGCAGCAGACTCCTGGTCTTCAGCATCCCCCAAAGAAAAGGGCCCCTGAGCCCCAGGACTCCCCCACCACCTGCAAGAGGTCCCCCTGCAGGCAGAACTAAAGGGTCCTTGCAACGCTTTATTTAGGAATATATAAATAAATTGTTATTTCCCTCACACAATCCCTGAGCACTGCTTCCTCAGCCTTCTGGCACCTTTGCCCTTGCCCTTGTGCCCCACCATGGCTGGCACCCATGTCCTGAGGAGCATTGCCATAGGCCCAGGGCCATGCAGGCAGCACCTTTTCCCACTGGAAATCTGCTGCAGCCGAACACCTGCAGGGTAGCAGATGCCAAAGGCACAGTGAGCAGCAGGGATAGCTGGTCTTGACACAAATTGATTTAGGAATGCTCCACTCTAGATCTCTCTGCATGGCCTCTAGTCCTTCAATAACACTTCCCATTTTGGTATCAGCAGCAGCACTGGAACTGGGCATTCAACTGCAGCATCCCAATCTTTGAAAAAACCCAACCTTGTCCTCCAGCCAGGCTTCTACCGGTTGCTTACTTGGTCACTTTCAATGAACTGTCCCACAATAATGGAGAGAGACACCTAACTCTCTGCTGGGGGTCTGGTTGCACTGATTTGGACACATTTTTATTTATTCCTGTAGTTATGTAACTTGAACAATAAGAAGGAGCTCTTGCTTGGTCAGCAGTCAAGTGTCAGACTGCACCTTACTGGCACACTGCCCTTCCCCTTCTTCAGGATTCAGGTGGTGAGAACAGCTCAGCAAAGGCAGGAGGAGAAAAGAGCTGCACCCCTGGGGAATCATTTGTGTATTTGCAGATTTCCTTTGTTCAGGGGCCCACATGCTGTCCTTTGGAGTGTGTCCTTATCAGCTCATTGTGCCAATGAGACAACTGCTGCCAAAACAAAAGCAGAGAGAATTTCTTCCTGGGTTTGGAGCCCCCCTAGACAGCACTGAAGGAACCCATTTTATAGGGCAAGCAAGGCAGAACAGTTGAGTCCTAAACACAGCTGCAAAGTGTCCTTGTGCCCATCACCTTCAATCCACCAGGGCTGCAGAGAGGACAAACTCTGACTTTTAAACCAAAAGGGACAAAATCTTGTGCAGTACCTAGCCTGAAAGGTCTGGATGTGATGGCCTTGCCCAGGGAGGCAGATGAGAGGTCCTGGGAATAGAGACCAGGACTGTCCCCAGGAAACCATGGCAAGATGTCAGGAGCAGGGATTAGGGACAGGGCCAAGGACATGTGATACAGGTGGCTGAGGGAGAGCATCATGAAGAAGTAGAAACTGAAACTAGGAAAGAGTATGTCCTTTTTTCTCCTGACAACATGTGCCTGCAGGGATGGAAGTCCTACTGTCATCACAGTATTGAGTAGCCTGAAGTGCAGATGGTGACACTGCTGAGCACAGGATTATGACTTCATGTCCCTCACTGCTTATCTTGGGGTTCCAAGGACTTGGAATGCCTTTTGTGTTGTCACTGAGAGTGGAGGCTGGAGTCAGAGAGCTGTGACTTCACAGGGGGATGGATTGTGACATTGTGCCCCTCATTGCTTCCATTCAGACATTGGAAGGACCACTTTGGCTCCAGCCTGAGCTCCCACTGAGCGAGACTGCAAAGCTGACAGGATCAAGCCAGCCAAGCTCTGGTGCTGGGCACAGCCTGTTCTTGACAGATCTTTCTGCCAGTCCTGGAGCCATCACTCCTGATATGGCCACAGAGACAGATGGCAACTGCCCCATCTGCCAGGACTCTCAGAAGGATGTGACTTCTGCTCTGCCCTGTCACCACCGCTTCTGCCTGGGCTGTATCCTGAGGTGGGCACACAGAAATCCCTCGTGCCCACTCTGCAGGACACCCATAGAGACCATCAGGTTTTCTGACCATGCAGACGAGTATCTGGGGACAGCCAGCGCTGCCCCCGAGCAGCTGCCAGTGGCCACCAGCCAGGCAGGGAGAGCTCCCGGCCACCTGGACGAGAACAGCCCCCATGGCCCTGTGGTGTCCTGTCCAGCTGCTCCTCAGGGGACACTGTCCCCAGCTGAGCAGGGCCCCTCAGGGCTGGAGTTTCTTGGTGGCCTCCTGCCCGAGGTGTGGGCTGAACTTTTCCGTGGACAGCCACAGCTGCTGGAGCCCGTGCGGCCCTGGCTGCGCCAGCGGCTGGAGGGATATTCCGGCACTGGTGGTGGCTGGTTGAGGCTGCAGAGAGCTCCATCCTGCACGACCTGTGCACCAAGGGGCTGAATGCCGAGCTGTTGGTCCAGGGGCTGCAGCCTGTCCTCGAGCACCACACGGCTCCACTGGTGCATGGCATCATCAGCATCATTGTGGGCCAGTGCAGCGAGGAGGCCCAGAGGCTGCTGGGCTCTGGTGCCATCAGGGACAAGAACAACGGCCCTGTGGCCAGTGGCAGCTCCAGCTCCAGCTCCAGCTCCAGCTCCAGCAGCTCCCAGACCAGCTGGATGGGGGCTCCTGCCCATGGCCCCAAAGTCTATGGTGTGGAGGAGGAAGCTGGCACATCAGATACTGCTTTCCCTGGGGGTCCCAGCCACCCCCCACCTGTGCCTGTCCCCATGGCGTGGGAGCGGCCCCAGGAGGAGCCATGGCAGGAGGCAGTGACAGCGGCTGATCCCTCTGCCCAGGGCAGCAGCTTCAGCCCCTCCACCCCTGTCCTGGGCTGGACATCATTGCCGTGGGGACCCTTGCACCCCGTTAAAAGAAGGGTCCCCAGCCTCCAGGACTCTCTCCAGCCACTGGCATATCTGCTCTGGTTTCTCTGTGCTGCATGATGCTGACCAGGGCAACCTGCAGAGAGTAAGTTTTCTGGCAGACAAGCAAGGTCTGTGCTATCTTGATCCTGAATCAAAATTTTATTTCAATGTCAAATTATTTTTTTTAGCAACAATTCATTGCTATAGATAATATTGAAGGACAAAGTAATGGCTTTTGGTCCAGCCACTATTACATCTTGGAAAAACATGTTAGACAGCAATACTCATCATTTCCTAATAATACAGGTTCTGGAGTTGCCCAGTTTGAGTGAATTTACTGAGATTATATGTTAAGTACATACACTATCCCAGGAGAGTAGAATAAAAATGACTTGTTGCAAAAAGAAATGAATGCAATAGTGCTGAATGGGAACTATAAATCTAATGGGGAACTGGAGGATTAACAGCAGAGAGACCTATTTTGTTGTTTCATTTTAAAAGTGAGCAAGTTTTAGAAGCCGTATTACCTTGTAATAAGAGATAAGAGCATCACTTTTTCAGGAAGGAGGAAAAACAGTTTTTAAAATATAATTATTTTATAATATTTTAGAATAAAAAGCAAGAAGAGATGTGTTGCATTTCCTAGATGCATTGTAAATGGTACATTCCGTGACCCCTGCCATGCCCTGTAGCTTGGTCCCTCTCCCCTCCTGAACATACAGGGTTGGCTGGGATCCAATTTCTCCCTGCCCCCCTTTCCAGACCCTAGAAAAGGTCTGTGCCCCCTGACCTCTGTCTCTTTTCCACTCTTTTTCTCTTTTCCCCTCTTTTCCCCTCTTTTCCCTTCTTTTCCCCTCTTTTCCTAACTACCCACGGGAAATAAACCCGGTAACTTCATCAGGGGAAAGAACCTCTTTTGTTATCTTATTTGCGTCCATGAGGCAAGGGCCCTGGAGGCTTCATCCTAACACCTGAGCTAGACTGGAGGAAGGGTGAAGAACCCCATTTGAGGGCCGAGAAAAAGCCTCAGTTGGTGCCCAACGTGAATGGTCGCTACAGAGCACCCCACGTTCAGCTGTGACTCCTATTTTTGGGATTCAAGAAGCCTTGGAGCTGATCAACTAGCTTAAATTTCTTTTAGCTGCATTTTGTGCAGTTCGAAGACTTTTAAGCATGAACCGGGAGCCTGTCAGGAGCCCAGGCAGGTCGGTTCTGGACGTAGACCCACTACATTACACAGACGCCTCTGCCTGCAAGAAAAAAAGGTGAGTGAAAGCCTCCTTTCGCGGCGGGTGTTTTCCCGTAGCTCTGCGGGTAGGTCTCACCAGTGGCATTTTGCCTGCCCGGCGCCGTTCTCGGGAGGAGAGGCGGCGCGGGGGTGTGCGCGGTGTGCGCGTGGCTCGGCAGCCCGCGGCTACGTGGTGCGGCGCGGGGGCTGGGGGGGCTGGATGCAGTGACCCAGCCATGGCACTGCAGGCAGGCAGCTTTGGTCGGTTTCAAAGCAGCAGCGCGGGTTTTTGCGGTTTTTGCGGTGGGGTCGGTCCCTACAGAGGCGCAGGCGCCACGTGGGTTTTACTGACAGAAACAGCGAAATTAACATCGGCTCCGCATCCAGTAAAGCCTGAAAACCGTGGTGTACCTGGCACGTTTAACAACTAACTCCTTTCCTGTGTTTTTAACTGTAGTGGGGTAGATATAGTGGCAAATTGCTAAACATCATGGGCTTACAGCAATCTGCCTTACAAAAGAGTATAAGAAACCAACTAAGGGAAATATTAAGTTCAGGAAATGTTTTAATATCTAAGAAAAAATTAGCCTGTTTTGCCAGCTGGCTGTCTGTTGAAAAATCTGACCTTGAATTGCAAAATATAAATTCGATTTCATTTTGGGATGAAATAGGGGATTTATTAACCTTAAAAGTGGAAAATGGAGATAAAACAGCCTCTGTATTCCTCCCGATATTCTTACAAATTCGGAAACTTTTAATTCAAACACAAAGCAGACAGCAGCAGCAAAACGGTTCAGACTCACCTTCCCTTTCCCCAAAACCCTATAACCCAGACCTGGAGGGGACCTGCCGGTCTCCCTGGGGGGTGCAGGGCGCCCAGCACAGCTGTGGCTGCTCTGAGTCCCTGGGTCCTCCCCAGTATCCTGGTTCTGATAATTTTTCGAAAATTGTCAGCTATCCTTCCTTGTTCCCTTCCCCTCTGGGCCACGGCCACGTGGCTACGTGTGGACAGGCCAGGGTCTGGGTCCCAGATAGCTCTGGCCATGCGGTACACGGCGTGGGGGGGGGGGGTCCCATATGGTGGCAGCCACGTGTCTCCTTCATTCCACAACTCTCTTCACCCTCCGGTCCCTGCCCCTAAGCCTGTCCCCTCCCATAACCCATCCCTGCCCTTGGCTCCACTGCCCCTTCCCCCCTCCAAGACCCCGCCCACAGGTATTGCAACCCTGGATTCCACCACCCCTCCCCTGCTCTGGTTTCACATTCCTTCTCTCCAAGCTGCTGCAGGGTGGGGGAGGGCAGTGGAGCCCCTGCTGGGTTCAGTGCCGGTGGGGGTGGGGGTGGGGGGGGATCAGCTCACAGCCCCTGCGGAATGGATGGTGTCCCCGTGGTGGGGTGGGTGGGGTGGGGGGGGTGGGCAGCCTCCGGGGCTGGGTGGGGGGGGGCGCCCAACCCTGAAAGTCAACACCAGGGAAAAGAGTATATACCATCAGTTGCTCCTGTAGTTTATCTTGGTAAGAAGAATGGTAGGAGAAGTTATCAACCTTTGTCCCATCAAGATAAAAAGGAAATTTGTAAAGTACAGAGAGAATTTGGTAGAAATAGTGAAATCTTTAAAGGCATGATGAGAGCCACCTTTAACTCAAACGAACTGGTTCCATATGATGTCAAAGAGCTTTTCCGGTGTCTGTTAACTCCTTCAGAATATGATCTATGGGAAAGCCTGTGGAAAAGATCTTTGAAAGTGCTTTTACTAGAGCCTTTAAAAAGCTCAGATGATGCAAAAGATGCTGATAATAATGACATAACATATGAACACCTATGTGGGGAAAAGGATTGGCATTGCCCCGAAAGCCAAACCAGAGTACTATCCAAGTCTGTCCTGGATAAAATATGCAATGTTGCAGAAAAAGCTTTTAATCAATTACCAATAGTAGATACTAAGGGCAGTTATGTTAACATTAAACAGTTTACTTCTGAGAATTTCGTACAGTTTGTGGACCGCCTTCGTGCGCAAGTGGAAAGACAGGTGTCTGATCCAGGGGTTCAAGCTGAATTAATTAAAGAGATGGCTCAAAGGAATGCTAATGAAACCTACTGTAGGGTTATCCTTGGCCTTCCCCTGGAGCCAGCACCTAGCTTAGCACAGATGATAGAAGCCTGCGCCAGGAAAGCAGAACTGCTCAGTGGACACGAGAGAAATCCAGGACTGGCACACCCAAAGACCATGGCAGCTGTAACACCAGAAGCCAAGAAGCAACCAATGTCACCAGAGCAGCTGCAGCACATCATCTGCTTCCAGTGCAAGCAGCCAGGACACTTCGCCAGGGACTGCCCACACAACCAGAAACAGAAGAAGACCAACAAACAAAAAAACTAGCTTTACAGGGCGTACCCGCCATTAACACAATCGCGCGCTCGGCTATAAATACTGCGGGCTCCACACTCGCAAAAGACTCTCTCTTAATAAACAAAAAGGGGGAGGATGGGATAGAGGGTGTGGGGATACATGGCAATGAAAATATCAAATGTTCAATTAACAAGGTTTGGAAGCCACTAGGCCATTTTAGGCTTGTGACTACCAAAGGTTTTCATTTCAGGTCACCTGATTGGACAGTCATTACAGTGGACTTACCTAACAGTACACAGGACTTGACGTTAAACCACATGAAACTGGACAGTGAGTACTTTGTTGTCGGGGACACAGCACACACACCCCTAGAGATTGAGGTAGCTCCCATGACCATCAAGGGAAGCATAACTGGCCTCATTCTCCTGGCATGATGTCCTCTACCACCATATTACCTGGTTGAGGGACAAATCCTTGCCCAGGCCATTCCTGTTCCAGCAGAGGTCCCAGTAGATGGAAAATCACCTGAAGTCTACTGGGCAGAAGTGGTGGGTGAGGACAAACCTTCTCTGGCATGCAACCTAACCCGTGGATCAGATCACCTCCATGTGGAGGGGGTACTGGACACGGGTGCTGATGTGACTATCATACCCGAAAGGATGTGGCCATCACATTGGGAACTTCAGCCAGTGGCAGGCAGAATCCAAGGTGTAGGAGGAGTAAAATTGGCAAAAATATCAAAAAGCATCATACAAATTGAGGGGCCAGATGGAAAATTGGCTAGCATCTGTCCATTTGTTACAGACTATAAATGCCCTCTCTGGGGGAGAGACACCATGTCCCAGTGGGGGGGGTGAAATTGATTATTCCTAAAACTCCTCGGGATTTTTAGAAGCAGCCACTGTGGGGCGCCCTACCCAAAAGTTGAAATGGCTAGATGATACCCCAAAGTGGGTAGCACAGTGGCCGATGAGTAAGGAGAAGCTCAGGGCGCTTGAGGAGCTTGTGGAGGAGCAATTGGCTAAAGGCCACATAGAGGAGACCACAAGTGCATGGAATTTCCCGGTTTTTGTGATAAAGAAACCAGGGAAGGACAAATGGAGGCTGCTCCACGACCTCCGGCAAATAAACAAAGTAATTGAGGACATGGGGTCTCTCCAACCTGGAATTCCTTCTCCAACAATGCTTCCCAGAGATTGGCAATTGGCTGTTCTAGACATCAAGGACTGTTTCTTCCACATTCCCCTACACCCAGAGGATGCCCCAAGGTTCGCCTTCTTGGTTCCTACCATCAATCGAGAAGCTCCAATGAAGCACTACCACTGGAAGGTTTTGCCCCAGGGATTAATGTCCCTCCATCTGCCAGTGGCATGTGGCCTCATTGCTGTCCCAGGTGCGTGCCCAGAGAGGGGAGGCCATCATCCTTCATTACATGGATGATGTGCTAGTGTGTGCACCCGATAACTCTCTACTCCAAGACACACTTGACCTAGTGGTTAAAGTTTTAACCTCTGCTGGATTTGAATTGCAGGAGGACAAAGTCCAAAGGATGCCACCTTGGAAGTACCTGGGCTTGGAAGTTACTGCACGGACCATTGTTCTGCAGAAATTGGAAATTAATTGTAATCCAAGAACCTTAGCAGATCTCCATTCCCTGTGTGGGTCATTGAATTGGGTCAGGCCCTGGCTAGGCCTCACTAATAAGGACCTAGAACCTCTCTTGAATTTATTGAAGGGGGAGAGAGAGCTGCTTTCTCCCAGGGAACTGACCCCAGAGGCAAAGACTGCAATCGAAAAGGTACAAAAGACTTTAGGAGAGAGGCAAGCTCACCGTTACCAGCCCAAGCTGCCCTTCAAATTCATTGTCCTAGGAAAACTGCCACACTTACACGGGTTAATATTCCAATGGATCAAGGAGCAGAGAGAGTCACTCTTAATCATAGAGTGGGTCTTCCTCTCTCACCAAAGATCCAAAACTATCACTAAGCCACAAGAGTTAATAGCCCAGCTGATTCGGAAAGCAAGGATCAGACTGTATGAACTAGCTGGTTGTGACTTCACATGTATTCACCTCCCTGTTAAACTGTCTGAGGAGGGAAGGAACTCTCCTGAAAGATTGACTAAAGAGATGTTTGAGCACGTGCTCCAGAGCAATGCCAATCTCCAATTAGCCCTGGATAGCTACAGAGGACAAATATCAGTCCATGCCCCGTCTCACAAGCTGTTTAATGAGGAATTCCACCTCATTCCTCGTGAGAAGAGGAGTCAGAGACCACTCAAAGCTCTCACAGTGTTCATGGATGCAACCGGGGCGTCCCACAAGTCGGTGATGACTTGGAGAAATCCCCAGACTCAGCACTGGGAAGCTGATGTTGAGTTTGTGGAAGGATCACCCCAGGTAGCTGAACTGGCAGCAGTCGTGAGAGCCTTTGAGTTCTCAGAGCCAATCAACTTGGTAACAGACTCAGCCTATGTAGCAGGGGTAGTGTCCAGGGTGGAGCAGGCAGTGCTCAGAGACATCAAGAATGAGCAGCTTTTCAGGTTGCTTTCCAAACTAATTTATTTGATTTCTCATAGAGAACATCCGTTCTATGTGATGCATGTAAGATCACACACAGATTTGCCAGGTGAAATTGCAGAAGGGAACTGTCAGGCAGACTCCCTTGCAACCCCAGCAGAACAAGCAACCCCAGCAGAACAAGCATGCCTTCCTAACATCTTCCAACAGGCAAAGCTGAGCCACCAACAGTATCACCAAAATGCACCAGGTCTAATGTGTCAGTTCCAGCTAACATGGAGTCAGGTTTGAGCTATTGTGGCCACCTGTCCCAACTGTCAGCTGCACACCATGCCATCAATGAGCACGGGGGTTAACCCCCGAGGTCTTGGCAGTTGTGAGGTATGGCAGACAGACATCACACACATTCCTAGTTTTGGTCGCCTCAAATATGTGCATGTTAGCATTGACACGTATTCAGGCGCAGTCTATGCCTCTGCCCATGCAGGAGAAAGGGCAATGCACACCAAACAACACCTAGTGCAAGCCTTTTCAGTGTTGGGGATCCCTAAGGAAATCAAAACTGATAAGGGCACAGTGTATAAGTCCAAGGAGTTCCTGGAATTCGTCCAGCAGTGGGGAGTGGAACATAAAACTGGCACCTCCCACTCCCCCACAGGCCAAGGTGTAGTTGAGCGAGCCAATCAGATGCTCAAGCAGGTTTTGGCTAAACAGAGCAGTTCAACTGCGTGGATGTCTCCACAGCAGAAGCTCTGCAAAGCCATGTTTACTATCAATTTCCTGAATTGTTCATTTGAAAACATGAGTCCACCTGTGGTACGTCACTTTAACAGTAGTAAACAATTCAAGTTATCCCAACATCCTCCAGTTTTGATTAGGGACCCAGAAACCTGGGAAATCAAAGGTCCCTATGAGCTTGTTACCTGGGGGCGTGGCTATGCACGTGTATCCACTCCCTCAGGCCCTCAGTGGATTCCCCAAAAGTGGGTGAAACCGTTTGTTCCCAAACATCCTGCTCCAACTGAGGGCAACGAGGAGCAGGTGGCTGTGGCTTCAAAAAGAAGACGCCGCCGGAAAAAAAGAAAAAAAAAATCCCCCTAAAGGATGACATTCCGGCAGATAGAGACTTTTAATAGGTTTTATAATGTTTGTCTTTCCTTTTAGAGAAAAGCTTCCCTTCTCTCAGTCCCATGATGAACCACATCCAAGCTGTCTTCCTGTTAACACTGAACAGTTTAGCAGCTGCATGGATCGTCCTTCAACCACGTCAGAACATCTGGGTGACCCTGGCACACACACTCCAACATCATGCTGCTATAGATTTTCTTCTACTGCTGCACGGACATGAGTGCCAGGAATTTGAAGGACTTTGCTGCATGGACCCAACATCGAAAGTTCCTAACATCCATGCTACCCTAATCTGAAGATTGGTTCAATGGACTGTTCAAAAGCTGGGGACTCACAGGGTGGTGGGCAAAACCATAATTTGAATGATACCAATATCCTTCTTTCAACTTTGTTAAACAAAAAACGGGGAGATGTTGCATTTCCTAGATGCATTGTAAATGGTACATCCCGTGACCCCTGCTATGCCCTGTAGCTTGGTCCCTCTCCCCTCCTGAACATACAGGGCTGGCTGGGATCCAATTTCTCCCTGCCCCCCTTTCCAGACCCTAGAAAAGGTCTGTGCCCCCTGACCTCTGTCTCTTTTCCACTCTTTTTCTCTTTTCCCCTCTTTTCCCCTCTTTTCCCCTCTTTTTCTCTTGCTCCCTCTTTTCCTAACTACCCACGAGAAATAAACCCGGTAACTTCATCAGGGGAAAGAACCTCTTTTGTTATCTTATTTACGTCCACGAGGCAAGGGCCCTGGAGGCTTCATCCTAACACCTGAGCTAGACCGGAGGAAGGGTGAAGAACCCCATTTGAGGGCCGAGAAAAAGCCTCAGAGAAGCAATGATTTTACTTTTTTAAAAGAAAAATGCTTTTAAATAATAGGCAAAGAGAAGCAGCTCTTTAAACTCTGAAATTCCACCAGCAGCATGGAGAATGGACAACTTAATTGTCAAGTATTGCCAGTTTTCTCTTGCTTGTTCAAAAAAATGGAAACAGAGTTATTTCTCTGACACTATTTTCAGAATCAACTCTGCTGTGTTTCTCAAAGGGCTAGCAGGGTGTACTTGCTGCTTTTGATGTATAAAAAGACTGGCATTTCACCTGATAGTGAGATTGCAGCACTGTTGGTAGTGGGCTGTTCTTAGGGACGTCCCTTTCTAAGGTGTTTCGTGGAGTTTGGTGTTGGCGTCATTGTCCCAGCCCATGAGAACGAGGCATGAAGTTTGTTGCAAATTCTTGTCAGCCTTAATAAAGACACCATCTTAGCTCCTGTAACCAGCCAACTCTTTGGACTCAAAAAGTTTTGCTCAACAACCTCTTAAATTTTGTGATACACTTCTCAAAAGTGCTGGCTAACAGGCCCTAAGTTTTTACAGTACACCTGGTAAGTTCCCAGCTCTCATAAAAAAACTTCTCCAAGCAGCTTGAGAAAAAAAGTATTTTCAGCTGTTTCCACTGCCAAAGGCGACTGACATTGGTCCTCCCTCTTCAACTATGGTTCCACATTAGAAATGCTCCACTCTAAAACTGAAAGAAGGGGAATCTTGCCCGGTAGTAATTTTGAGGTGGGTTTTTTTGTTGTTGATTTTTTGGTTTTTGGTTGTTTTTTTTATTCTCCCAAATTGGACTGTGTCCCAGACCTGGCTTACGGTAACACACAAATAATCTGATTAGTTTGACCTGCGATGTCCATACTATGCAGGTTGCAAAACTGGGCAAAGAAAATAATCTCTAAAAAACAATTAATTGAGAGTTAGGAACTGCAAGCACAGAGAGCTCTCAGAGTGTTGTGCACACAGGCTCAAAGATAGACCTGGATACCATGTTTGACCTAGCACCTTGGAGAAGGCTTGGAGAATTAGAGCATTAAAGAGAGATACACATGAAACAAGAATGTAAGTTTGTAGTTTAAGTAGAAATATATTTTAAGCAAACAAAAACATGTATTATGTAAGCAAAGCAATATGATAAGTGAGTAAAAGATTTTAAAGTTTAGCAACAGAAGCTGTTATAAAATTAGAAGCTTAAGATGCATCAAGGTAGGTTTGTGAAGTGTTATATGATTGGTTAAAAAACGACACATTGTGGCAAAGCCACGAAAAGTAAAGTAATTAATGATTGGTGTAAAAAGATGCTGACAAGTGTTGTAGAAGGATGTGATTGGCTAAAAAACTAACATAAGGCATTGTAGCTAAGAGTTAGGTGGCTTCTGGTATTATGGCATTGAATGTAACACCACAGGCCCTTCTGTGAGACTGACGCCATGAGGCAATAAACCATTTTTTGAAACGTCTCTCAGTTGCCGTGTCTCTTGTGATTTTGATCTCCTGACGTAAAAGGCTTTGTAAAAAATATCATGTGAGGTTGGAGACAGAGAGCTGTCTTTTGGCTGTACTGGTATCATACGGGGCTCTTCTGACTGAATGAGTGCAGGTTCATATGGTTTCCACTGAAGTATCTGTTAACAATGCAGAATTCGTATTCTTCAACTTTTGCTTCAAAATTGCTATTTCTGAAGCTGCTCATGGCAGTGAGAACAATCAATTAGGTATTTTTGGAAAGTGAAAGAGCTGCAATTTTCTGGATGAACATCAGCAATGTGAAATCCAGCTACAATCTACATAATTGACATGGCTAGTCCTGGGGTAATTACCACATCACCATGAATTCTTCAAAGTCTTGAGAAATTACAATGGCAATGGTCATTTTACGAAGGGTTGCTTTAAGGAATGAATGGAAATTATTGATGAGTTTAGGTTTGGTCTCATTCACACTTTTAACATTTCAATTCAAATTCAATCATTTATGTACAAAACTTTGCTTCAGCAGCATATGAAAACTGGTTTATTTCCTCTTTTCACTGAGGATTGCTTGTTTTTAGCAAAGGGAGAAATTATTCTCCATCAGAGATTATTTCAAAGAGATTTAATAGTGTCTGTGTATCTTTCTTTTGAAGACCTCCAGCTCCCCTCAAACTCCTTTGATTTCTGTTTTGCATGATGGCCAGAGGAGGATTTCAAGATGTCTGCAAGCAATCAGCTAAAGGGGGTTCCTAATAACCATCTGTACTCATTTGGATTTCAGTATTCCAGATATTGTTCCCATCCATCCTACTGTGCATCATAATGTAGAGAACTTGCAAATTTACTCACGTATTTGCCCTAAAAGCCAAACCCTGTGGCCTCATTCTCAAAACTTCTTGTATCACAACATGACAGGATCCCATTTATTTCTGACTCTTTCGATTCACTTGTTCCATTAGCATTGCCATAATTATGCTTTGTAAAATTTAGGTAAATCCAATCAAGTACCTGCAGGACAGTGCTAAGAGATTATCCTGTTATCCAGCATATCCAGTACTGCCATAATTTGCTGAGAAAGCTGCTGAAAAGATGAATCCCCCATTGAACAGTGAAGGAAGCAGCACACTGGCAGGGTGAAGTATTTCCTTTCAGCTGGCTATAAACTGGTGGTGTTTGACAGACACTACCTTGAAAGAAGGCTGACCTTCAGCTTGATGGAGCTGGTGGGTATGTAATTGTTTGTCCAGGATTAATTTCTGGAAATATCTGCAGGAACATCCAGAAGTCTTTGACAGTTAAGGAGACACTTGAAGTAGAAAAACATCTGGAGTTTCAAAGTGCAACTGGAATGGAATGCCCTGATTTTTGCACCAGTTTAAGGATGAACATCTGTGTTTCATTTGCAAGATTTTTTCTCTGCACAATGTTACAGATAGGGGAGTATCTTCTCTGACTCCTTGTGATCGTATTTTACCTTCTTTTTGCAAGATTTGCTAGTAACCCACAGTTTAAAACCATTGCCTGAATAAATGAACATTTGCAGCAAGCTCAGAATACTTGCTCTGTCCAGTTTATTCTCCTTTTTAATGTATTCCCCCCCCCCCCCCCCAGTAAAACAATTAAAAATTCCTATGAAAAATGTTACAGCTGTTAACAATGAAATGAGAAAATACAGCCTGGAAACTACAACTATAGCTGTCCAATAGTTCTGAAACTTCCACAAAGAATATAAACTTGGAAAGGTTCCTCCCTTTTCAACAGGGCTGGGTATTATATGCAAAGAATTCAAGCAGTGGATCATCACCAACTGAATGTTTACTGTATTTTACGGATATTTCCTCATCTTCATGATCTTTCTAGATTCTTTGTGTCAAACTCTGGCTGCAGGATGTACCCTCATGAGCATTGCTGCTCATAATTGCTTTCCCAAGCAGTAAGTACAAAAGACTGCACAATTTATTTGTTTGAATATGCCCCAATATGGGTGGCAGCAATTCTGAGGCAATGAAAATGTAACTGATGCTGATTGCCTTTGCTTTTATTGATGTAATGACTAATCTGTTTATACAAAGATGCTACTCTTCTTCCAAGCTCAGATCCAAAGAAGGGATGAAAATTAATATTTTCTGTGCCCAAACAATCATCCAAGGTACGTATTTCTGTCTCTGAAGTACCAGTTTCTACTGGCTGTTTACAGCTGTCTTTTCTCTGCTTCAGTAAATCAGTGCTGCAGCAAGAACCATCACTTACAAGACCAGATTATCCACTGACAATGTCAAATAACACTTTTCAAGTTCTAGTCAGAGCAAGAGTTGCCTGGAGAAATTCCTTTGGACAGCTGGAACTCTCTGTCCAGAGACCTCCCACACCTCTGGGTTGTGAAAGTAGAAAAACGTTATTCAGCCACCTAATTTGGAGCTGGTCTGTTGTTTCCAACAATATATATTCACTATAGATTCACTGTCTCATCTATGAAAATAACTAGAAATCAAGTTTCTGAACCACTCAAGGAACTAATATCTAAAGCTCATTAAGTGCGCACAGAGGTACATCCCTGATAGTTGGTAATACCATGATTACAGTGAAATTACTATTTACAACTCACAGCTTCAGTCCCATCTCTCTTGCCACAGAGCAGATAAATAAAAACCTTATCTTTTGCTGTGAGGGGCAGGTCGTTAGTCTCAGATGCTCACAGTAACTCTGCTTGCTGCTCAACAGATGAAACTGGGAGCAAAAAACCAGCTCTGGCTCTGTAAAAATTGTTCAGGCGCAATAGACTGGTTTTCATGATGAAACGACCTCCAGAGGTGCCCCAGCAGCATTCTACATCATGAAAAGAAAGCAGAGACAGTGGTGTGCAAACCAAGAGCTATTTGCTTCCCTCATGATTACAAATTAGCTGAACAAAATTAGGTTTACCCGTTTCTCTGTCTGCCTACATTCTGCTGTTCATTTTTCATGCAGTTCTGGTATCTGGAAGGATGCCAGGTGCAATTAAAGAAAACTCAGAGGATGGTGGCTGTTTTCTACCAGAACAGGTGTTTCAAAAATTCCACTCTTTAGATGGAAGATGCTACTATAGAGAGTGTTTGAAAAATGGCATTTCAACCAAAGCAAACCTAACTAATTTCTAGCAATCAAGGGAAGGCCTGGCTGAGAAATGAATTGGTTTCAGATTTTTTTTTTTCCAGTTCTGAAATCTTTAATTCCTTTCTTCTAATTTTCTTTAGTTCTATACAGAATTGGAAAAATATGGGGAATAAAACAGAAGGTACAATGGAAATTATAAAGGGGCCTGATATCTTAGGCCTTATGGAACAGAAACCATGGGAGAGACAGACACAGATAAATGCTCCCTGGGCAAGAAGTGACCAAGAAACATGCTGTGAAACTTTGTGATAAGATAATGTTATCAGGTAATGTGATGTCATGAGGAATGTGCAACCAATGGGAAATTGTTACCAATATTAGAACTCTATATAAATCCCATACAAGTAAAACCCTATGTAAGCACCTTGTATACTCAATAAAATTGGCTTCTGATCCAAGCTCAGATTGTCCCTGTCTCTCCAATCACCGATAGAAAATACCACCAAAGGCCAACAAAAACAAAAAAACACTGCTCCTTTTTCTAGGTTTGCTAAAGATGACCCCCTTCTCCTATCTGGTTAAGCTAATAAATAATTTTACTATAGCAACAGTGCTTTTTTCTAAGAATCGTGGAATCAAAATGGTTTGAGTTGGAAGGAACCTCCAAGCTCATCTTCCAGGGACATTTTCCACTGCCCCAGATTGCTGCAAGCCCTGTCTAACCTGACCTTGAACACATCCAGCTTCTCTGGGCAACCTGTGCCAGAGCCTCACCACCCTCACAGGAAAGAATTTCTAACATCTAATCTCAACCTGTCCTCTTTCAGTTTAAAACCACTTCACCTTGTCCTGCCATTAGCTGCCCATATAAAAAATCTCTCTCTCTCCTTTTTAAGTCTGGATTTAAACTACACTCTGCTGTTCCTGTTGGATAAAAAGCTAGCAAATGTCTTTGAATATTGTAATGTGCTTCATGTCCCCTGTGCTAATGAGGGCTCTGGTCTAAATGCTCAAAACAGTATCTGCCCAGTTGAAGCAAGGGCTTTTTGAAGAATTCTTCATTAGAAATCTGAATCATAGAATGAGATCCTTAAAGATCATCCTGTTCCAACCACCATTTAAAGATGGATTCTGATTTTCTCTTCTGTACAACTTCTTCTAATGCATTATAAGAATAAATAAATATACAATATAAAGATACAATTAAATAAAGAATTATTAAAAATACAATGTAAAGATGATAAGTATTTTTCCCAAATCATTCCTGAGCCTCGGTTGAGTTGGAGTTCACTGACTGCCCTGTCTGATGGTCGTGCCTGAAGTATGTCTGCTGGTACATGAGGTATTAAAGACCACCAAAGGTGTTCCAAACTACAGGTAATTAGTGGGATTTTCAGGAAGCATTGCCATTGGGAGGACTAGAATCCCTTCGAGGGATCTGTCACAGATTCTTCTAGATCAAAGATCTAGATCAATCAACAGCACGTAAGTTCTCCAAGTGTGTGTAATTTTCTCATTCCTGTTGTTTTCTCTTTAACAACTGCAGATTCAATTATGTAAAATCTGGGTTCTGGGACTAATGAGGGTATTGGCAGTCTGTCCAGCCTCTGGCACACCACAGCTCCCGGGAAAATCCAACCAAAAAAACAAAAGAGCTGGGAATAGGGGAAACCATGGTGCTGGCTGACGACATTTCCAGTCTTTTCACCCATGACCTTTGGAGCACAGGGAACACAGATTTGCTCTGGTTTGGTGTTATGCATCTTGTACCATCAGGGAGATGGGAACTGCAGTGAGAACTCTCCTGTCCCCATGGATGCCTCTCCCCCTACAAGTTCTCCTACTTGACCCAGCAAGGGGAGTCCTCCTGGCTACAGATCTCACATGGTTCTTTGGCCTTGTTTGGAGCCAGTTCTCTTGTTCCAGTTCCTACACCTCAGTTCCTACAGAAAAACTGGAATGATTGGATATTAGGAGGGAATTCTTCCCCATGAAGGTGATGAGGCCCTGACAGTTTTTTTAGAGAAGCTGTGGTTGCCCCATCCCTGGAAGTGTTCAAGGTCAGGTTGGACAGGGCTTGGAGCAACCTGGTCTAGTGGAAGGTGTCACTGCCCATGGCAGGAGGTGGAATGAGATCCAGAGGATTCTGTGAGGAGATTTCACACCCACAAAACAAGATTCCAAACCCAGATGGTTTTCCAAGGAGATAAGGCAGTGTTGGCTGCTCCAATAGATTTTTTCAATGTGCCCAACATAAAAATACTTGCAAGGTGATTTCTTAATCACCTTGAACTGGTACTGTAGCAGAGGAAAACTAATTTTCCATCCCTATAAGGAGGAGATTTTCTTGGTCAGGCTGTGAGATCTTAAATTGCACATTTGTCTGGGGGACTATGCATGGGATTCCAGAAGGGAATGGACGTTGTGTGTGTGCAAACCCAGCATGGGAATGGGTAGGTCTTCATTTACTGTATTCCTTGGCAGTTTTTCTCTGGAATATTAAATGCAAAGAGAGGCTTTGCTCTTATATAATTGCCATGGGGGAGTAAATTGCTGATTCTTATTTACCAACTATGAACAAAACTATTCCAGGGATCAGCACTGAAAAGGTTGGGAGCTGCTGCTTCACCACATAGTGAAAAGAGAAAATAACAATAAAACAATTCCTCCTGCTTTTAGTGGGATCAGGACTAATTCTGCCCTGGAATGATGAAGAATTTCTCTCTCAGACCCCCAGAGACCCCTCAAAAAGCCAAAGTACAGTAGATAAGGAAGTAAAGGCACGTCTGCCCGATCTGCTGGTAACAGCACAGGGCCTGCTGCTCCTGGGGACTGGGAATGCAGCAGGAGCCATAAACACCTTCTGCAGGTCAGAGGGTTTTTCCTAGAGCTTCACCTCTGAGAAGCAAATGGTTATGGAAGAAATTGAGTGGGAATTAATAATAATATAGTAACATTATTAGAAAAGAGCAACAAGGGGAGCAGTAATACTTCTGAGGGTGCAGGAGGGATGCTCAGTTTTAAACAGGGTTTGAGTGAGGCAGCATCTCCTGGGATTTCTAAAGCACAACTCTGGGTCTGGGCTTACAGGAGCAGTGCAAACTCCTACTTGACCAATCCCTGTATTTGCCTCCTGATGCCATTTGGCACCTCAGGCATGTTTGGGTGCAAGTGCTCTAGCAACTGCCTGCTGCTTGGAGAGATCAGGAAAATGGACATTAACCACTTCCCTCAAGGTTAACTCTGACCTCTGGCTGGGGAAAGCATTTGGCACATCAGGCTTTTCAATAAAAACAGTTTCCATTGTTTTGAAAATATGCTGAATAAATCCATGGTAGACAAATAAACCTTTCTTCATAAGTACAGGCCTAGGGATTGCACAATTATTTCTATGCGTGGTCAGCCAAGCCAGCAGCCAGTTTTTGGGGAGAGATGCCAGACTCTTGTCTCCCTCCCTGGCTGTAAAACCCTTGCAGAGTCAGTTCAAGTTCATACAAGCTCATCAGGATTTAGATACTTAAGCCTTAATTTAGATTCCATGGATACTAAGGAATTGGAAGTGTCCTGAAGGCACCTCCACTCATACTTTAATTTTAAACCTTCTGCTACCAATGAATTTTGCTGTTCTTTTGTTAAGAACACTCCCACCCCTGCTTCTTTAGGCAGAAGATAAAGTAAATGTGGAAAGAAGTTTGGCATGCTGCTTTCCAGTTATCTGCTAGGAAATTACTCCACTCTGGTACCTCAGCATGTTTTAAAGATTACCTGTCCCTTCATGGCTGCAGACGCTCAGCTACACCGTTTGTGATTTGGTGCAGGAAAGAAGGACTTCTGAATGACAAATCAATATGATTACTGCAGAAGCCACTTAATTGTGTACCTTATGCCCTACTTATGCATTCTAAAACTACTGTCCATGTGATCACACATTATTTGATTTGTGCCTTTATCTTGTCCACATGCTCTGCACGCACTTTGCAGGAAATCTGATTGGTTTACAGTCCAGTGCTTCACTGCCCACCTTTATCTTGGTACTTGTAATCTTGGTATTATGTTTTTTCAGCTTCTTCTCTCCCAGTTTAGCACAATTTATATTTCAATAACCTTGATGAATTCCAGAATGTTTGATAAAACAGCAGAAAAACAGTTAAAAATGGCTTGGCTGAGCACCTGGTGTAAACTATGGCCTAAACTCTTCAAATACATTGCTACAATTTGGGAAGTAATATCAGCTGTGGTCTAATCCCAACTGTACACAAAACATAGATTTGGGATTGAATTTGGATGCAGGCAGGTTTCAGAAAGCTTCAATCCCTATTTTTCAGTGATTCAGTCAATGACTGACTTGTGGGACCTTCAGGATGGTCACCACTCTCCTGGGCACCATCCCTGCTCTGTGGTCTGCCTCCATTCCTGGCTTGGCCTCTGCTTTTAGTGGGATGTTAAACCGCAAACATTTGCTTTGCTGTTTTTTGGGACATCAGAGGCTCCCCCAGTGCAGCTGGCAAAGCTCCTGTTTCCACAGCCTCTGCTTCCCAAAGCCCTGCTGGGGCCAGACACAGCAAAGGAAACATTTTAGTTCCATGCTGGAAATTTCTTCTAGTGTCCCGTTTTCAGGGGGTGCACCCACAGCCAGTGGTTGCAAGAACTCCAAAGCTCTTCTTTCCCCTTGGGACAGCCAGGATAAACACCTGTATGGATTTCTGAGAGAAAAAAACCTCACCAAGCTATTTGGCTCTTCCCAAATCTAGGTCAGCACTGCGACAATAAACAACAGGAAAGATCATCTCACAGTGCACACCACAAGCTGGGCACCACATTCCTCACTGGAACTGGGCTGTTCCCACATATCTGTGACAGTTGGGAGCATCCATGTTCCCTCACTCTTCCATTTAGGAGATTAAGACAACACAACCCTTAAACATCTAGTGTGTTATCTCAACAACCAATGGAAAACCACATCATTCTGGGAAGAAATGTAATCATTTTTGCCCAAGACTGAAAAAACCAAATAGCAGTGCTAGAAGCATTTCCAGGCATGGAGCCTCCCAGCTCCAAAAATGCAGCCTGCAGACTTCTTCCCATGGAAATACCAAAAATGGCCCTGATTGTATTCAGGGAGAAAGTCCTGCCCATTCCTCCAGCCAGGGACAAAGCACATTCCATGGACACCCCAGGAAAGTTTTCCTGACCATGGGAGGGGGTTGGAACATGATGATCTATAAGGTCCTTTTCAACCCAGACCATTCCAAGAATTTAAGACTGATTTGAGATGCTTTTCAGCTCACAATTCCTTTCCAAGTCTCACCCTCTGGGCTGTCTTTCCCATACATTGGTGGAAAGGGAACCAGTGTCTCCTCTCCCTAAACAAGCCCACTGCAAATTGCTGAGCCCTGCCCAAAACCCACTAGGTGACATAAACTATTGATTCTCTGTCTTGTCTGTTTTTCATAATCCAGCACTTCAGTGATTTCAGAGTCAAAAAATTAGCATCAGTACCAGGTTACAGATATTGGTACCAACCAGCTGCCATGCTGTAAGAGGCAATTTCAAATGCTTCTCTGCCATTAGTTGGGAATTCAGTGATAAGAGTCCAGCAGTGATCATGGATTTAACTGTTCCTGCAGAATAATCCCCAACACTTACTGCCAAGTGCTGCTAGAGCACCTCTCCAGGAAAAAAGCAATGTCCAGTACAGATGGTATTTAGGAGGTCCCTATCCAGTGCCCCATGGGAAATATGGGAAGCTGCTACTGACAAAGCAGATCTCAGGAGAACTTAATTTACTTATTCATAGCTTCTAAAACAGAATGTTTCCAGTATTAAGGCTGTTCAAATGCCATGGCTTGCCAGGCTTCCTAATAAAGTGCTGCATAAGTGTGTCTGTGTGTGGGAATCTTCCTTTAACCCAGTTACAGGGAAGAGTTGCCTGAGATTTCAGTTTCAGATTTCAGACAGAAAAAAAAAAAACCAAAAACCAAACCACACCAAAAAAGAGAAAAATCCAGAAGTTCCCTTTTCTTACCTGAAAACTACTGAGATATTCAGAGCTTTTTTGGAAAGATTGGATTTCACATCAAATATCATGGAAATTCTGAGGGATGAAAAAGCCAATTAAATACTTTCAGAGTAATTTCTTGAAAAATAATCACAAACATCCTCATTTGGCAGCTCAAATCCTGTATGACCCAGACTCCGCATTTCAGCTCACACGGGAAACAGACAGGAAGTGCAGAACAAAGTTCAATCCTTTCTTAAAACAATTGCCAGGGAGTTGATGATCCTTAAATGAAATTCTGGCTTGGGACAAGGCCTTCCTGCCTATGGCATTAATCTGGGTGAGCACAGATGCTTCATCTGGGAGCGAGAGTGTCACCAAAACCAAAAAAAACCCCAACCCCCCCTAAAAACTAAAGAAAAAAACCAAACCCCCCCAAAAAAAAAACCCCAAAACTCTCCAACAACACTTTTTAGTGTTAGCAAATTAAGGCATTACTTTATTCTGGCCTGGATGTACAACAGGACGTTGTTCAAGCCACAATGTACAATAGAAATAATTTCTTCCACACATTGCCTGGGTTGTGCAGAAAAAATCCTTCCATCATACATGATTCTTTACTAGGTTTCTCACATACTTATACAGTCAAAACCCAGAGAAATTATTTGGTTCCGTGCTCCTCTGTCACAAGTTATACAAGTTACCATCTGGTTTCCTGTTGGTTATTGATCCCTTTGCCTTCAGTGTTAATTAAGTTCTCTTCTTCATTCTCTTATCTATCTTTTCCATGACCAAGTGTCTCCAGCCATGCCAGGCGGGATGTTTGGAGTAGATGTTCATTAATGGTCATTATCTTTTGTGTATCGTCTGTGCCATTCCCAGCGTGCTGCGATGTTAAGCTCCTCAGAACACCAGTAGTGAAACACTCCTTTAAAAAAGAAACTTCATTTCCTTTCTCCCTGGGCAAAGACAGACAAAAGCCCTCAATAAAGTTTTACATATATATATATATATATATATATATATATATATATATAGGTATACGTATATGTGTGTGTGTATATATATATATATATATATATACACACATATATATACACATATATATATATATATAGGTATACGTATATGTATATATATTAAAAAAAACCCCAACAAACTCTGTATCATTTCCAACAACAGGTCCTGCACAGCTCCTTGTCCCCCTACCAGAGTCCTGTGATACCAGGTGTTGGGATTTACGTTTCTTCCTTTTGTTTCTCTCGAAGAGATATCCCCCATATGTGTTGGTAGGAGACAATAACGACCAGGTACTTAAGAGAGATAAAAGAAGTGGCCACAGCTCAGGGGAGTGGTTCAGCTGGCTACTCTCTCTTTTTACCTGGGGGATTTCTCTGGGAAGGGCAGAGATACCCCTAGAACTGGGCTGGAAAAACGGGATTGGGTGCAGTTCCTATCACTCTTGCGCTCTTGGCATTCGGAGGGGAAGGAGGCTGCAGTCACTGTGGGAAGAATTCACCACCACTGCGGGATTCTGTCTTCTGCTGCCTCTGCCGTTAGTGGAACGCTCGCATAAGAGCGGTGTTGCACTGCGACCTTATTAACACCCTACCTCACCCAAACAAAGGACCCCTCACCATCTGCTCCTGTGCCTCAGGTGAAAAAATTGTGATTCCCCAGCCTCTTTCCCCTCCCAGGGAGTCTCTCTGCTATGCGTCGGAAGGAAGGTGTAGCTAGCACTGAATTCTGGGGGCGCTGCACGTCGTAAAGGAAAGACAACCACCCCTGGAAGGTGGCACTAATTCCTTGCATCGGGGGCAAGCTCCAGGTTCTTGTCCTGGTGCAGTTCTCTGTGCGGGGGATAGACGAACAGCTCTTCTTTTAGATTCTCACTGCAAGAAAAGCAGAATGTTGTATGTAGAGCTGAGAAAGATAGAAAGTGGATGAACCAGGCAAGTTTTGGCAGAAGCAGCGTTCTCTAGCACTTTGCTGCTGGCATTGTGTTCTGTGTGAAAAGTAGATGACTCGTCACCTCCTGGAGAATGAAAGCACAGCATGTTCCAGAAGGTGATAAACGAAGCCACACAAGTATCGTGCCTTTGTGCACAGAGTACAGGCTACAAAAAGAGTGTGCCTGCCTCTCTCTTGCCTTCCAAAATCCCGTTAGAAGTCGGAAGGAGGAAGTTCGACAACTGTTTGTACTCGTACCTATTCCTCTTCGAGTCCTCTGTGGAACCAATTGTACTCACTGCTAGGTTTCGAGATGCAGAGAACACAATGGTCGATGCAGAGGAGAAGGGAAGCACAGAGAGCAGTGGGGAGTTTGATGTGGCTTACCTGCGGCAAGGTGAAAGTGCAGCCCGACATTGGCTTTCGTTTGTACAGCCTGTTTGATGGGGCAACTGCTGGACGTTTGAAACCGAATTGTGGGAGTGAAAAATGTGAGAGTCTATAAATGTTAGAAAGAAAATGAATATTTCAAATATGCTGTGCGCAATTTAAATGCTGCTAGAAGAAATGGCTGCCTTAGGAACATCTTTTATCCTGACACTTTCTTCTTCATGAGATATAGCTACTTGGACTGTGGACTATGCTGAAGCAGTGTGAAAGTGATTGCTCTGGAAATCAGATTTTACAGGGAAGAAGGAGGGTCAGCAAATGCGTTTTTGTCGTGGCGCACCACTCTGCACCAGTCTGAACTGCATATGGACTTGCTTTGCTGTAACCATGAACTCTGCCAACTTGAGAGAATGTGAGGATGCTCTATACATAGTTGAGAAAGAACATGCGGGTCACCAGTGTGGTTTGTCTAGTTTACAGACTGCAGAGGGTCTATGAAGGCCAAAGATGGCTTTTTGCTGAGGAACTTTTTCGTTTGGAGTAGTTAATGGACGTTATCTGCTGCAAGAGTTAGAGTGCATGATGGTACATAGAGCTGGAGAGAAAGTGCATATCTCCAGGGAATTTGATGCAGTTCAGTGGATGCATGACACATGCTGAGTGCAGAAAAGGTTCTAAAATGAAGAGGCCATGCTGGAATTGCCTTCTTTTGCAGCCCATAAAGTACAAAGCCAATGATGAAACAATTCGTCCTCCTTTCCCGCACGTTCTGTCTCCAAGAACCTGAATCCTCAGTGGAACTCTTTCAAGAACTGCTCCCACACGAACGTGGCCAAGTGAGAAATGCGCTTGGCTTTCTCCTGGGCATTGTTAGCGCTCATGAAAACAACCACACGATGGCGCTGTCGACTTGCAAAAGAAAAACACACCGGGCCCAGAGGGAAACCACCCTAAGGACGGACAGCCAAGGTGGAAATGTCCAGGCACTCAAACCAGTGGCATTAGGACAAAAAGTCCTCTCCTTCCAAGTGCAAACCCTTTTTGCACCACACTCCAAGAGCAACACAAACTCATTTTCCCTAACAAAGCTTTTCGCTCTCACAAAGTCTAGCAACAGCCTTGAAAACATCTAGCAAAAACAGAGCTCACTGAGAAAGTTGGCAGCTGAGAAAGATCTTGCTACCTACAACTTCATGTGCATCCATCAATTTAACAGATCACACCCTGCTATCAGCAGTTGCGTTCTCAGCTATACCTACCATCCTACTCTTTCAATCTCCTACAGTCAGGATCCAAACAGAATGGCACAGGGGAAAACTCACACACTAAAGGTCCCAGAACAAAAAGATTAAAAACTTGGCTTTTGCATTCCCAAGGACAGTTCCAAAGTTCCAACCCAAAGAACTATTGGGAAAAGCCTCTAAATTCACTGAGAGCGCACAATATGTGGATCCAAACTTGCATTCTTTGCCCAAGAGAGTAGCTACAAACCCATCTCAATAGAAACAGCATCCTCTCCAGCAAAATGAAAAACACCCAGGAATTGATCCCATACAAAGGCGCCGGAAAAGGGTTCCCTGGGCATTACTTGCCTGGAAGAGTAGATCAACTGCACACCCAGAGTCAGAATGGTTGCTTGTGTTGTCCAAAAGTGCTCTGCTGAAAGAAATTCAGATGGGGCGTGTTTACGCTTTGCAGCAGCAAGAGCACTGAGAGGTGAATGTGACTGTGAAGGAGCGCTTTGGCTGCTCGTTCGCTATTCGGTGCACTGCGCTTGCAAGCCTGGTGCTCTGTGGCTTCATTCTTCACCTTGTGTGGTTCACACAGAAGTGAGGTCCAGCCATGAGGTTCAGCTGTGCGTAGCTGTTCCTCAGCTCTATGCACAATCGTGCTCTGTTTCTCAGAGTCCAAAGTCCCTAGCGAGCTCTCACTCAGTGAAATGTGCTAGGAGAGACGCACTTGCTCATTTTTCAAGGAAGGAGTTCCTCACAGCAGCACAAGCTGGCCGAGCAGAAGGGCCAATGAAGAACGTGTCTCTGTCCTGGCACATTTTTGTGTGCAACTCCTCTCTCCAGGTCTGCGGTCCTTGCGAGGCTGTATGTACTGTGAGCGCTGCTACTTGCAGCTGAGAAGGACCGTGTAGCTAGCACTGGATTCGGAGAGCTCTGAGTACGTCGTCAAGGAAAGAGACGTGTCCCTGGAATGTGGAGCTAATAGCAGCTTCCTTGCGTCAGGGGCAAGCTGCGGCTAAAAAGCTTCTCGTCCTGGCTCACTTCTCTGCTCAGGGCGTAGACAAAAAGGTTTCCTTGTCGATTGCCACTGCGAGAGAGGCAGACTGTTGCACGGAGCGCTGAGAAGAAAGGTGCACTCCCCAGGAGCGCTTTGGCAAAAGCAGTGTTCTCGAGCGCTTGGCTGCCGGCTGCTCTGTGTGGCCTGTTCAGCAATTCTCGCCGCTGGGGAGGGAAAACACCGCTAGAGGTCCACAAGGGCGATGAACAAAGCCGCAACAAGTCCCGTGCTTGTGTGCATAGCGTTACAGGCTACGAGAGGAAGGTGGCTGCCTCTCGCTTGCCTTCCCAAGCGCCGTTATCAGTCGGAAGGAGCAAGTTTCACCACAGCTGTTTGTGCTGCTCCTTGGTTCTCTTCCAGCCCTCTGTGGAAACATTTGCAGTCACCTCTAGGCTCCAAGTTGCAGAGAGCACCACGGTAAATGCTGCGGAGAAGGCAAATACAGAGTGCAGCGAGGAGCTGGAGGTGACTTATGTGCAAGAAGAAGAAGGTGAACCTCAGCACTGGATCTTCATTCTGGCCCCCTTTTCAGTGGTGCACCTTCTGGACATCCCCAAGGGAGCTGCCAGAATGAAAAATGGAGGGGTGCGAGACGCCGTGTGTTGTGCACACTTTTAGGGCTGCTGACAGGGGGCTACTTTAAGAACGCCTTCTGCTTCCTCGCGTCCTTCTCACTTAGCTCAAGCTTCATGGACTACACCACACTGAAGGTGTGAGGAAGGGCATGGCCCAGGTTTGCCGTGGGGTGCAACGGCTGTGTGCTACTTTTCCAAGCAGCAAGAGCATTGAGAGATGAAAGTGATTGTGCAGGAGCTTGTTGGCTGGTCGTGTGCTCTTCGCTGCACTGCACTCACAAGCCCGGTGCCCTGCGGCTTTGTTCTTCGCCCTCTTTGGTCTGGACAGAGCTGAGGTCGAGCGAGGAGATTCAGCTCCGCGGCACTTCCCATGCACAGCTTCTTCTCAGCTCTACGTGCAAGTGCACCCTCCTGCTGTTGTTACTGGCAGCTTGTCTCAACCTTAAGCACCACAAAACCTAGAAACTTATGGGCAAACCCACATATGAATCATCTGGGTGAAAAAGCAGAACACTTTGGAAAGACTGTGCTTGCAAAAAATCCCCCAAAACCCAAAAAAACCAACAAACCCTTAAAAAACCTCAGCAGGGAGTACAAAATGTATGTGGAATGTATACCAGGTCACAGCTGTAAAGTAGACTCTGTTTGGTCTGAGTTGAAGTAGAAACAAAAATTACAGTGACAAAGAAGGCAACATTGCTTTGCATTTATTTACTAATGCTTACAAAAGTTCTGAACGCATAGCAATGCTAAAAATTAGCTGCTGCTAAAATATCTCTCTAGATCATTCATAAGATATAATATGGAATTTCAAATGCAAAATAGAAGCAGGAAAAACGGAGGTTTCGTGTCACATTCTTGTCTCCTCCAGTGGTCTGTTCATGAAATCTTGGATTGCCTGGTGTAGGGGTAACCATTTATTAATTGAAGCTTTCAAAGCTGCAATCCACCTAGAAGAAATGAAGACCAAAAATTGTCCCTGTTCAAATGTTATGTACACCTTTCTCTGTATATTCTCTATTTCCCTTTGAAACACACCTTTAATGAGTGCGGTATGTTCAACTCTTACTACGTGTATTCATAATCAGTGGATTGGAGAGATGCAGAAAGTGGAGGAGTTGGATACAAAAACAATATAGTTAACAGCAATTTTCCAACATATTTAAAAGCTTTGTCTTTTGTTCATTAAATTAAAGCCCAGATGGTGTAATTAATAGGTTTTATGTAAAAACTCCCACTGACAGATTATTTGACTGGATTATGGTGAGGGAATTTACCTTCAGAATGTGTTTTCATTGTCCAATTTGCTTAAATTAATTAAATTCGAATGGCCATTGATAGAAGTCAACAGTTCTTGGCAATGAGGAGGATATACACTGCATTCTAACTAATGAGAAGTGCCATAGCTTTTGTGTTCAGTGTAATCACCCACACATAATTGTGAAAGGCACCTGGTTTACTTCCAACCCTCTGCAAGCCTCTGCAAATCTCTGTTGCTGTTTCAGTATTGAAAAGAACAGAACTGATGATTCACATGTTCCAGGATATGTTTTACTGCTGTTTGACTAAGGCTACTGCTAAAGAGAAATCTGGGGGAAAAGTGAAAACAGGCTGCTAAGTTGTCACTAGATCTTCCCAAGCTACAGAGCTCCTGGTCTCCTAAAGTCTGGTAAATAAACTGGGAAAAAAAAGGAAAAAAAGTTTGGTTTACCTTTTGTTTTCATTTACATTCTCTGCACATAAGTAAAAAGTTTTAAATTCTTCAGATGGAGGTTTGAGTTCAATTACAGATCTCTTGGAGCCCAGGGACTGCTCACTCACAATATAGCCCTGCAGGTAAAGGCCACCTGGATAGAAAAAAATAGCATGCATTATGTCTATTGCAGATACCATTTATAGCATACCAACAAATCTGGCAAATTGGATTTTCAGATTGGTGTATTCACAGAGTATTACAGATTTTACATTTAAAAATCTGAAAGTTCAGTTTCTTTTTCTGTTATGAAAACTGATTTCAAAACAGTGTTAAACTAGTTTCCTATCTATAAAATGATAAGCAATAAAGATTTATTTAACTTTTCATTAAATAAGACATGGCAAATTGTTTTTTATAGCTTTTGACTTCCATTAATGGGGCTGCCTCAAGCCACTGTAAAGTTCTTTTGGGGGGGGGGGCTCTTGTAGATGATATTTTATTGTTCTTTCCCTTAAAAACTAAAGTGATACAAATTTCAACATGAAAAAAAATCCTAAAATCAGGTTTGGTTACTCCTGCTGTCATGAATAACTGACATGTCATTGCAGGCCACATTAGCCAGCTGTGAAGGAGAGGCATTGGACAGAACTTGATCATTGGGACATTTTCATTTTAACTGCTTTTTGTTTTGTTCTTTTTATTTATTTCTTTCCTCCAGACAACTTCAGTGAAACTTAAGGTGCAAGTTTACTTTATACATACATGATGAATAGTCAGAAAGATCTGCAGAACAGGATATTTATTTTTGGGGAGTCTCACATTTAGGCACAACCGCACCAAATTAATATTCTAGCATTGAGAATGATAGAATATGTCGTGAAAATGGAAAAAAAATGCACTAACAAGAAAAAAACACTACCATACAGAAGAATTTTTATGTAGTTGGTGTTTTTTCTATGGTATAGTTTTAAACACTAAAACAAAATACTTGGCAGTAGGAGCATAGGCTTCAGGGTGACAAATGCATAAAACTTAATTTCTGGCTTCCTGTTAATTCATTGTTTTTCTCTGCACAAATCTTAGCTTTGGTTTCATGTAAAGAGGAAATCCCTGGTCATTTTGTAAGTATGGCCTTTGGCAGATGAAGAGCCATACAAAGTGGAGCCCTTCTGCCTGATCATAATAGCATAAGCCCTAAGAGAAGTTTTTCCCTTTTGATCTGAAGACTGGCTAGCAAGCAAAAAGAAAACTATTTTCTTTCTGGTTCTTCTGACTGTCAGCTTCCTTAGTACAGGGAGAAAGCATTTCCAGGTCCTCACTCCTCCCCTCTCTGTGTGTGAAGTGAGCTCTGCTTGCAGTTGACCTCATAGCATCATCTTACTGCTTGGAGAGTGGGCAGCCACCCTCTCCTGCTGAGGAGAGGGCTCCTAGATGGCAGCTTTAGCTGCAAAAGACTGTGGCCACCTGGCAGCAGCAGTAGGAAAGTTCTGCATATTGAGGGGTGGAATGGCTTTAACAAGGTCATGTCAAAACCTGGTAGTTTCAAGCAATCAGTCAGAGTTCATGGTAACTGTGGATGCTTTCTAACATGCAGGATTTGACAGCTTTCAGGAGACTGCCATCAATGGGACTGCCTCAACCCATCATAAAGTGCTTTAGAAGCATGGATCTTGTTTCTGATAACTGCTTCTGAGGTAATGTGTGCAGAATAACTCCATTTCAGAAAGAAAAAATAAAAATGTGGGAGGAAAAGGAAAAAAGACAGGAATGAGGTGGCTAGTGAATAAATAGAGACTGAGTCTGGTTTTCCTTCATTCACCTTAATGGAACATCATTAATTTCCTGATAAGAAACTCTCATTAACGGTAACAGTTCTACTTGGAAACTGCAGTGACACATTTCTAATTCAATAATAAAGTAAAATCTAGCTGCCATCTCTACCTTGGGCAGGTGTAGACCGGAGGGTGGCATAAAAGTACAAACAGCCATCCTTCAGAATGCAGTAGTGCTGAATCCAGACATCTTTACTCCTGTCCAGTTGGTGGAGAAGCCCCAGGCACTCAGGGTTCTTGATAGCCAATGGTGGGAGTGTAGTGTTGTGCAGTGTGACATCTACCCACACATGGTTCTGAAAAGTAAGCATGTAATAAAATGTTCTGGTAAAAAAATTAAGAAGAATATACTGGCATGAGAAGACACAAGCTCTAGTCTTCTGCCAAGAAATTAGCTTTTGTTGTGAAAATCTTTTGAAAAGTTGTGCTGGCTTTGGCTGGAATAGGGTTAATTTTCTTCACAGTAGCTAGTATGGGACTGTGTTTGGGTTTTATGCTGAAAACAGTGTTGACAACATAGGCATGTTTTAGTTATTGCTGAGGAGAGCTTCAACTGCACCAAGGGCTTTCTGCCCTTCACCCCAGCAGTGAGGAGGCTGGGGATGCACAAGGAGTTGGGAGGGAACTCAGCCAGGACAGGAGACACTAACCAACCACAAGGATATCTCAGACCATACAACATGCTCAGCATATGAAACCTGGGGAAGAAAAAGGAATTGGGGGAAAGCTTGGTGTGATGGTGTTTATCTTCCTGAGTACCCATTACATGTGATAGGGCTCTACTCTCAAGAGGATGGGCAAACACCTGCCAAGCCATGGGAAGAAGTGAATTAATCCCCTCGGTTTGCTCATGCTCTGTGTGTGGGTTTCGCTTCACATATTAAAATGTCTTTATTTCAATCCACTAGTCTTCTCACATTTAGTCGTCTGATTCTCTTCCCGCCTTACACTGGGAGTTAGTGAGTGGGCAGCTGTGTAGGGTTGAGCTGCTACTGGGGTTAAGTAAAAACAAAATTCAATGCTGAAAATGAAATAAATGTATATGTGAAAGAAAATATACAAACGTTTACTGTCTTCTTAAAATAAATATTCGTATTTTCTGCATCTATTTTATTTTTCAATACATCTTTTGTAGACACAAATAGGATTACTTCACAGCTGTATGAAGTTTTTCTAAAAATTGCCATATGGACAGCTTGAATTCAGTAGAAGTAATTATATATCAGCTGGCAAGACAAAATATATAATCTCCTATCTGGGATTCAGAGAAAATGTCATGGTGTCAGCAGGACCGTGCATTCAGACTTGGATGGAACCACTACCACACAAAAAAGTTTCCCTTCCCTTCCCTTCCCTTCCCTTCCCTTCCCTTCCCTTCCCTTCCCTTCCCTTCCCTTCCCTTCCCTTCCCTTCCCTTCCCTTCCCTTCCCTTCCCTTCCCTTCCCTTCCCTTCCCTTCCCTTCCCTTCCCTTCCCTTCCCTTCCCTTCCCTTCCCTTCCCTTCCCTTCCCAAAACTTCCCAAAACTTCCCAAAACTTCCCAAAACTTCCCAAAACTTCCCAAAACTTCCCTTCCCAAAACTTCCCTTCCCTTCCCGAAACTTCCCTTCCCGAAACTTCCCTTCCCACACTTTCCCTTCCCGGAACTTCTTTTCTCAGAACTTCTCTTCCCAGAATTTCCCTTCTGGTCCTGTAATTTCCTAGAAATTTTCTTCCCCTTTTTTTTTTTTTTTTTTTTTTTTCTTCTCTGTTGTTAATAGATTATTGTGTGAATGATCCTTCTGTATGTGTAAATGTTGGAAATTTTATACAGGATGTTATTTATGCATGCTACACTAAAGAAGTGTCTTTTAATATGTTTTGTGTAGGTGAGCCTTTATCCTTTTTGGCTCAGCATGTTTTATTATTTCTTTAGGTTTGGATACACGCTTTCAATTGTTTTATTTTTTTTTCCTGTTTTCAAATGTGTGGATTCCTACATATGCTTTTGAGAAATACTCAGGAAGAATATACTTGGAAAGAACGTTCATTTTGCACTTTAAATTTCATCTGAAAACTAAAGCCAATATTTGATCAATATTACTTCAGTTCAAAAGGAACAAGAAATACCTTTCACGGTTTTTAAACCTGTCACTAAACACTACTGAAGGAATCACTCATCACTTTTTTTTCACTCATTAATGCAGGTTTTCATTTTTACCTTGCAATTTTCATATTTTCATAAAGGTGGTCTGTATATAGCAGGAAAGAGTAGGACTCACAGGGCCAGGAAAGGGTAAACTAAAATGTCTCTGACCTCTATGGTTCCAAGTCTGGAAATACTAAAATTAGCTTTTCAATTCCCAGTTCAGGGGTCGCCCAGATTGATGCTGAGTTATGCTGGGCTGAGGAAGGTCTCCCAGTAGCAGTTCAAGATCAATTAAGGCTGCATTTTTCCCAGCCATAGGGGCAAGTAGAGAGCATAACAGTGTAAAGAGATGGGTAAGTCAATTTTTGTCAACATACTTATCTTTATCTCTCTGAAAACACAGAAAATAAGAACACAGCAATCATGCCTCATTGTCACCCAATATTCTGTTTGAAAAAGTAGGTTGTCTGAAATCAGGGCAGAACTGTGGGGAATACTTAGGAAGATGTGGCCCTTCTCTTCTTTTACCCTGAACGATATTACCTAAGACTTAACACGTGTTTGTGGGAGTCATCTCTACCCTTGCTTTCTGCCTGCTACAATAAGTTCATGTTATGTTTCTAAACCAGACTAAAGCTGCTGATATCTAGAGAGGGAGTACTTTGATTAATTCCACCATATGGCAGCAAAGCATATGAGCTGAGTCATAATTCTGTATATGCCTCTTAGATTGGGAATGATTCATAGCCCAATATAACAAAAGTGTGCAGCATCCATGTTGTTATCTGCACCTGACCATGTACAAACACAGCTACTCTGTCTGTCTTCTGCACAATCTGCTGTACATACACATACGTCTCACCTAAATACAGCATTACCTGATGGATGGGATGCACTGCTTTATCCATAGCCTCCAGCCACCTATAATTTGACAAAAAGTGAGAAGAGATTAGTTTGGTTAATCAGAACAAATAGATTTCATTGCCTCTTCTAATTTTTGCTGACATATGCAGCAGCTAAAGGGATGCACAGTTTTCAGGACATATTCAAGGCTTTAAGTCAGAAAAGTAGTGGATTAATTCTAAATAAATGATGCTGACTCTCAAAAATATGTCTCAAAGCTTGCTGTATAACACATTGTAATAAATAAAGGCAATAATACAGAAAAGGGAATCTATATATCAAAATATACAGTTCAAAATATAGTTCAACTTATCAGGCTAAATGATTACTCTCCTTGTCTTTGTCATAATGCAGATAATGAATTAGTGGGAAATGTAAAAACCCCTTAAACTGGAGACTACAGAAGAAAGCAAGCTATTTGTTGGCAAAGTTATTCTGCTGTGCTATGAATGATATAAAATTTGGATATGGAAAATGCTCTGCTATTACAATCGTTGGTTATGTTAAGTAGTAAGATGATATTAAAAAATGAGTGTATGAATACCACACTGCCAACTTAATTCACAGTTTTATTTTTCTGAAAATTCACAACAAAACAAAGAGGAAAATAAGACTCGATTTTAGTTATTTTTGAAAATTATTACTCCGTTATTTGTATTATGGGTGATTTTAGTCTCTGCTTTGTCAGCTCTTGTCTCTGGGAAATGCAAAACAGTATTTTTAAATTCTAACTTTGTGTCAAACTGAAGACATTGCCTCTTATCAGAACCAACATGCTTTTGTGGCACATTTGCATTTTAAAATACTAACATGAAAATGTGACAGAACAATAGAAAAGGAGATGAAGATGAGATTGTATTTATTACTAGCACTGTCCTTGTTGGGCAGAAGAGAGACTGATAAGCAAGTTTACACCCACTGGAAAATTTAGACTTCCACTTGATATAACAGTGGGAGAGAAGGCATGAGAATAGGGGTGAAGTTTTTGTTCTCAGGGTAAATCAAGAATTCAGGGAGTAATGAAACATGAACATTTAAGATTTTATTTAAAGAAAAAAACTTAACTGAAAAATAACTTTTGATTTTTTTCTGCAATTGAGAAATAGAAACGTTATCTTTGCTTAGGTTGTTGATGGATTTTTAATTTTTTTCCCTAAGGACCCAGGTAGATATAGTGAACATCCTCCAAAGATTCACCCTCCTTCTTCCCACATTGGAATAACAAAACAGATGCTGTTAAAAAGAGAGATCACTTACCTCTTCATTTCTTGGTTGGAAGTTGCACAGAAGTAGAAAATCCTGTTTCCAGCTTGAGGTGTACATTTAAAAACAAATGGTTTACCCAGACTAGTGTCAACACCAATTTCTGCTCCTTCCAGCTTTGCTACTTCCAGGGGTCTGCATTTCCCTTCATCCTGCAATTAGAAAGAAAGAATGTCCAAAGTTTAGAACCAATATATTTTTTAATGGCAAACTAAAGTTTTTTAATGTAAAACTGAAGAAGATGAAGGCAATCCTGTAAATTGTCAGTGCTGTGTGACTACTTTGCTTATAATGCCTTCAGACACAAAATAACACTGTGAAGACAGCATAACCAAAACATGTATTCAGGTCCAAATCCCATTCCTAGAGCAAAGCACAGCCACTGCTGTGCCAAGGAGGTATTATTCAGTAGGATCCTGTCCATGGTCTTGAAGGCAATGGTCGCTTTAGATAGTAAAATGACTGACCACTATTACTGCACATCCCTATAAACGTACTTTATTAACACTTTCTGTCGTGTCTAGAATTAATATATAAATAGACATTCTGTCGCTGAGGATTATTTATGTCCACTATGTTTCCAATACATCTAGGAAGGGAATAAGATGGATTGGAGGGATATAAAGGGAGACCAAATGCCCTTCACTGAATGATAGAGAGCCATGCTTCCCTAATTCTGATAATCCAGACCAGAGAATCATAGAATTGTTAAGGCTGGAAAAGACTTCCATAATGATCCTGTCAAACCATTAGCCAAGCACCACCTTGTTCACTGCTACTGCCATGGCCTGTGTGCCACGTCTGCACATTTGTAAGGGGTGTTTCTTCACTCATGTGGCTTTCATGAGCAAGACATCATTCCTTCGGCAAATATCCCTTTGCTACAAAAAGTGGCAAAGGCATATTGCAAAAAAAAAAAAAAAAAAAAAAATTATAAAAGTAATTTCTTATGCCTGACACTGAAGTTCAGCTCATTGATGATACTGCCATTATGGAACCTGACAGACCTATGTGATTCTGCTTGAGATGATCACAGGTTTTGTACAGATTTTAAATTAACTAGCTCAGATTTTAGCTATTACTGTTCCATTCTGCACTAAATTAAAAAGTATTTTTTTCTTTCCTCAAGGTTGTGATTATCTACTTTATGAATTCTAGGCAGTCTTCAGTATCAAACACGGATGAAATTCTCTAGGTAGAAGGCAGGAAGCAGGTGCTAGGTAAATGCTATTCTATGAAGAGGAGAAACATCTAAGTAACCATTCCTATACTGCTGGTTTTCCTAAAATGATGTGAGTTTTAGGTTAAATGTTTCTGCAAAAAAATTAGAATTTTAAACAATGTATAATGATGATAAACTGAAATCAGAAAGAAATAAAAATAGAAAATTAGATATCTCCTTCCTATATTGTAGCAAATACTCATTAAGGTATTGCATGTAGCCCTATTTTATTTGGTACAAGTAATTCTAAAGTTTCAGTAATGCCATTTATAGCATTTCCTGAGTGATTCACTGTTTTCAAATTTTGTTCAAGCACAGTTATATTTGCTATATGGAATAAGTTTTTAATGTAGCATTAGGAAACAGCTGGGGAAATATATGCACATTTCATGCTATTAGCAGTTTAAAAAAAAAGTAACAACAGGAATAATTATGAAAAAAAACTTGAAAGTAAGATATGAAAGAGTCTGCAACTACCAGTAAGAGGGATTGAAAGTAACTTTACAGAAAGAAGTCCTAGAAGGAATCTGAAAGACAATGTGAAAACTGAGCAGTGCTAGGAAGCAGAATTTGAAGTCTGGCTAGCTTGGCAGTAGGAAGTGTGAGGCAGTTGTCCCAAGGTCACCGGTTCAGATTGATTTCAGGTCAGTAATAGCATGACCAAATTTTTGACTGTCTTTCAAAAATATCTTCCTGGATATGCCCCGGTGTTCTTAAAAAAGACATCTCTTAACTGAGATAGGAAATTGCACTTCTTTTTTTCTTTTGCTTATTTCTCATTTGCCTAGCTTTCTGCATCATAGCTGATGTGTCCACAACCCTTCCTGGCATTTTCACCATCATTATTTTCTGGTTTTCTCTGACCAGTTTCTCCTTGAGGTCTGGTGCTGATTGCTTACTATATCACTAAAATCTTCTTCTCCCAATGTCTTTTTTTCTAACCACTGTATTTTGTAGTAGGGTCATTTTTTGGTTCTTTAAGGAAATTACACCTAAAGCCTGTTTCCATTTACTCCTTCTTTGAGCTGGGCACATCAATGCAGAGAAGAAACTAAGACTTTTAATATTTTTTTTTCTTACATCTATTTCCTCTGCCCTTGAGGAAAGGGCTTGCATATGTCAGTGAACAGGGAGCTCTAGACTCCAGAACAGTTCATATGGCATTTTTTGCCAGTAGGGATGAATTTACTTAGTTTTTAATTTTGTTTTGCTTTAAATAATTTATATATAAACTAGAGGGAATAGAAACATACTGAAGAACAAAACAGTAAGGGAAAAAGATTTAAAAGCTTCTCTGTTTTGAAGAACCCAGTTATCCTGCACCAAACAGTACTGGCTGTCAGATGAAGTACTCATGGAATGATTAATCTTCACATTCCAGTTTGTCCAGCTGGTTATTTTCTTGAGGTTGACTAATTTGCTGCAATTAATTGCACAAAAGTTAATGAACAATTTGCACGACCAAGTCACACAGGAAGAACTATTGACTGAGTTAAATTTTTGAACAAGTTGGATCAGATCGAATAATGTATCCGTGTATGACCTTCTCTGGGTCAGGGTATGCAATCTTTTAAGCCAAAATTAACATGCATATCATCAGGAGCATAATTTCTCATTTCTCAGTAGAAATAATACAGAGGATGTATTGGAGACAGTGGATTCAGCAGGTTCTTAAATGTCAACTGAAAAATATATTCTAGAGCAATGAGAATCAGGAAAACATAAAGAAATCAGATTATACACAGGCTCTGTATAATGTGGCAGCTTTCAGACTATGGTGATATGGCCTCAAGCAAGAATGAAGAACAAATAGAAGTTATATTTCTATGAGCAATGTCTCAGACCTAAATCTATTTCTAGCTAAGCCTTTTATATAAAGTGATTAGGCTTAGCAGTGAACACAGGGGCTTGCTTAAGAGAACAAAGGACTGAATATTTGTCATAGACTGAAATGCCATGAAGGCTCTGCACATGGCAGGCAGGGGATTTCTTTCTTGATGGAATAACTGGACTCTATATACCGTAGAAATGAAAATAATTCAAAAGCATTTTTTCCCATCTTTCTTCTATTCTAATGGAAACAGGGATATGACTAACATTTAATGATTTAGGTAATGCAATAGCTATTTACCAGGTCGGGGTCTAATGGTTTTGGATGGTAAGAAATGCATGTCTTTGTTCTCATTGCCCTCCCCATAGCTTTGAGATACTTTGTCTTAGTCTCTCACACTATGCCTAAGGGCTTCCTAGAGGCATTAAACTTGCAAGCTTAAGAAATGCAAATCATAATTCCCTTTTTAAAAGTGACATTATTATTTATGATTACAATGAAGACTGACAAAAAGCACATTCTTGTCCTTCAATGCTGCCACAGGAAGAGTGCTTATCAAAAGTATATGTTGCAGTTTTCTTGTAATGCATTTCAGAGCATTAGGAACATGAACTACCATGAAGGCCATTTCTGAGAGACTTGGGGCTACACATGAAACTTGATTTTCTCTTTATTCACTACAGCTGAATCTCTAAAGCATGCTCTTTTCTACTGTCAGGACAATATTTTCCAACTTGACTATTCCTTCCAGTGTAAATGCTTCTACTTCTTCCTAGCACAGCTTTTTCTTTTGACTTTCCTACTTGGAGTCTATACGAAATGCTGGAAACAAACCCATACTCTTTAGATATTTATTTCTAACTACTATAGTTCTACATCATTCTTAGCTGAGGGAATTGCACAGTGAAATGGAATAAATGACAAAAGTAATACAAGGACCAGATAGAGATGGTTTGACTAGAATTAATCAATCTCTGACTTCTGGAAAGGAAGACTGCCATGAATATACACTAATAACACTTTCCTGTTGGAGACAGGTGTCTTTAGAGTTCATCCTAGACCATAACCACAATGGTATTTATTTATTAATTTCCTTTCAGGTGCTAGATTAGTTATCTGTCTCACTATCCTCTTTACCAGGGTCTACTTATGTCCAAGGGGCTGGAAATAATTCCTAGAAACGGCAAGATAAAAAACAGAAAGGAGCTTATTAAAGCTTATAAAGCTTATACATGCTTTTTATTTATCCAGTCTTACTTAGCAAGAAAGCAATGATGAATTGAAAGGAGGAAATTCTAGCTTTCACTGGTACTTTCAGTGGTTTTGTAAAAGCCAGTATTAAATTTGTTGAACTCCTTACATGATGGATATTTGTAATGAGGAATTCTGGGAAACAAGTTTTTGTCTATAATGCCTTCTTAATCCTTGTGTTTTCCCATTAAGCCTCCAACACTGTTAGCACTCTAGCAGGTATGTCCACATGATAAACGAATGCATACTCCACAGTCTTTAAACCCGTTAATGGCCCATTTTTTTCTGGGTCCCGGAAATTATATTCCTTTTCTTTAATGAAGTCACAGGACCAGTATTGTTTTACCCCGAAGACTGCAATATATTTTAAGGCTTTCAAGTTAGCTGTCATGTTCTAAAAGCAACTTGGTGTTGACAGTTCAGAGATTTAACATGTTGAAGTGATGCTTTGCTGCTGTGAAGTAGATTGCTTTTTCTATCTTATTGGTATCATGTAAAGCTGATTAAGACTTATTTGCCCTATACTGAAGTCTTCACCATAAACATTTTGTGGTGACTTTGCAGTCCCTTTACTGTGATGAACAGCAAATGGCACTTTTAGAGGGGCAAACGTTGCTATCTGTAAAGAAAGGATCAGTGTGTGATTATGCTGATGTATTTTCAGCTTTCCCGGAAAAATTGTGTCTGCTTATACTTGCCTTAGAGAAGGATTTAAGTGTACATTTATGTCTGTCTCCTCATAATTTCCAGATATCTTCCCTTTAAGAGAAAAATTGGGCATGTTGAAAAATAAGGAAATACCATGTTTGAGAAGATCCAGTGTTCTGGACAAGAGAGGATCAGACATATAGAATATATAGTGGAACTCCATGGTTGCCAAGTGGAGGCAAAAGTATTATAAACCATTTATCTCTGCTGATCTCAGTAATTTATCAAAACTAGGGTTCTAACACAAAATACCTCTGCTCTGAGGTGGCAAACACAGCTACAACCACTGAGGTAAAAAATATATTTTAGCTACTTATATGGATTGTAGAGTCAAGGACATCTGTTGGCAGCATCTATTTGAGGGAAAAGAAAGTCACCTTGCATGTGAAGTGACTGAATATTTTGCAACAGCTATCATTTCCCCGCTGTGTGATTGGCTAGAGATGACTCAAAAAGAGCAGCAATTACATGGGAGAGTCAAATGTAAAAAGATCTAGAAATCTTTATAAGGTAGGCAGGAAGAAAAATATTCAAGGTGGATAATATCTGGTTGTAGATTGCAATGATAAGGAAATATAGCTCTCAGTGTTTGTTGATATGGACTAAAGCAGATATGAATCACCCTTTCCTTTTTCCACTACAAAACATTATATGCTGCATTTCAGGCTTAAATAAAAAACCTAGTTGCCTTCTTACACAACTGGAAATCAGGCATGGCATTACTGGAGTCACTGGAAATACACTAATGTAAGTTGATGTTCTTAACAACAGAATGAAGATGAGTAAATTGATTAGCCTGGCTATTTTGCTGGACAGTGATCTGTTTATCCTGTTTTGTTTTTTTTTCTCCTGAATTATTCTTGCCTTCAATTAAGTATTTCAAAGAACTTTTTAGATACAGTAAGTGAAAAAATTTTTCCTCCAGAATGAGGCTAGGCCTGGAACATAATCTTGCCAATTTAATCATGCAGCTGGCATATAACATAAAAGCTGTGTTAAATGAAAAACATTATTTGTAATTCCCTTAGAAAAAAAAGTGGGATGAGCAGTCCCCTTCTTACATCCTGAGAGAAATCATACCAGAAGAAAGAAGTGCCAGTGAATACACTTGAGATGCCTCTTATTTCATTTGGGCATTAGATCTCTCAGTAGTGAAGAACTGTATTTGTTTTAAGTATTTTTCTCTCTCTCTTACTAAATGACTCTTCAGAGTACTCTGCAAGCATATGAGGTAGTGAAGAAAATCCTTGAGTTTTCATCTGCTAAAATAGTGGCTCAATATTTCAGTGTTCTGAAATGTATTCTTTGGAGTCCAGAGACAGAGAGAAAAAGAAAAAAAAGCATGGAATAATCTAAAAAGGAATTGAAGGGCACTAGTCTTGGATAATGCAAGAAAATAACCAGTAGTTAGCCATTGCTATAAAATATTTATGCAGTGCTTTAAATTTATTTACTCTTTTTAAGAAAAAAAAAATGGACATGGTTTGCATTATTGAAATACTTATTTTCTTGGTGCAACAAGTAAGATAGTTGAGGAACAAATGAATTAAAAGAAACCTATTCGTTGAAAGAAGGAAGTGAGAATGCAATCAAATCTTAGTGAATGTGTGATTAGATGTGTGATTAGTGATGTGTGAATAGATTACGGGGCACCTCCTAACCCTCACTCCAATTTATCTAACACTGTGCCTTTGTGATTTAATTAATGAAAAACTGGAAAGTGTTTAAAAGTATAACCAAATACCCATTTTTATATTTCGGGAGTTTGATGATAGATCTGGTTATGATAAAATTAAATCTCTCCAAAACAATGTTGCTACCTGTTTGTATATTTTTAGTGTGAAGTTTTTTACTTGGTTTCGTTTTGACACCAGAATAGCTAGTGCTGAAATAAAGCACGGGCCAGACTGTTTTGTTGCATACCCAGAGGTTCTGCAGCATATTCCTGATTAGAAGGCTCATGTACGTACCATGACAGATGCAGAGAAATAAGACTACCAGCTATTCTGCTGGAAATGTCAGATGGATAGAGAACTGTAGAAGAGCACTCAACAAGCCTCAGTTATACACTCACCTCATGCAAAGCTCTGCAGCACTGATGTTATGCTGCAAATACGGTAAGTCAAGATAAGGATCTGTAAATTTGAGTACAGAACTGCTGCACTTCATAATTCAGGACACAGTTTCACTCATCACCAGCCACTCCCCTTACCTTCTTGTGTTTGTAATAGTGTAGGTAACCATTATGTTTCAGCACAAACCACCTCTTTCTCCAGCCCTTCAGTATTGCTGATTGTGTTCGTTTGTGCAAATATCCTCGGCAGGTAGGTTTGGGGGTGTTAGGGTAACGGCTGATGTCCGATCCCACTATCATAGTCAGGATATCAGGACCTAAAATATTACACGTGAAAACATAAGTCAAAACTATGAACATTTCAATATTTCTGGATACTCATGTAGGGTAAGGAGCATGAAGGTGGTATTCTATATCACACCCATGTCCTCCCAATTTAGCTTCTAGAACCAGCAAGGAGAAGAGTAGTCATACTCTTCTCATAGTCAAGGAAGCATATTAAATCAAGTGATATTTGGCCTTCTTTTAACACAAATTCAGGAAAGAATCTAATTTTGTGTTGAGAACTAGTAATGGAGCCAGCTATCTGAAGACACCTCTAAAAATTTTTTTCATGACCTATCTTTGCAAGCAGCATCTTTGGTACTTGTCTATTTTACCAGTTAGGAGAAGTAATTGAATTTCATTGTTCAAATGGGTGTACATAAATTGAGGTTTAACCAAAAATTGCTGTGAGTCCTCTTAGGGCACCTCTAGTCCCTGACATCTTACATATGCTCTTGAGAATTCTTTATTTTCCATGGCTGGGAATATTCTAACCTTTTCTGTGCCCCTCACTGAGGAGGGAGGCTAACCTGTGCTAAAGCATCTACTTATCATTTGCAGAAAGGTAAGCACTCAGAAGAGATGATAATTTACAAGATTTAAAAAAAATATGTTATCTTCATCAATGAGATGCAACATCATAACATTTGCTGTCAGTATCAATATATCTATGATTTTGACCCCAAAGGCCTGTAATTCTGATTGTATAAATGATAAGAAGAAGGAGGTAATGCCTGAAGGTGGACTGAGAAATATGATTATCACACACTTTCATCTGCAAAACATTTGCCGGCTTTCTTTTTTGTGGGACACTTCGACTTTGGGAATGCTGTTGGTGTGCCAAGATTTAATCCAGGAGGTATTCTCTGAGTTAAAAATACCAGTAATCAGAGTTTTATCTGCTAAAACACTCAACATTCTCTTAAATACAACAGTGTGAATAGCACCACTATAATTAAAGGACATGGTACGTGTCAAGTTAAATTTATCACTGTCTTGTAAAAGCATTTCAATTTATTGAATTTCCCATGAGCCTTTGTCAAAACTTTATCTGGGGTAAATGAGGGAATAGCAGTAAATTAATTTTCAAACATGGCTATCTTTGCTTTTTAGTCATCACAATTCTGGGAAGAATATACATGACTAATGTCCCTTACTCTGTTTCTGTGGTGGTGCAAAAGGATGCCTCATAAAATAAACTCTCTTGTCTCCTGACTAGATTTCAGATCTTGGCGACAGAGAAAAAGATGGAAGATGTGAAGTCTCTCCCTGAGGAAGTAGAAGGCATAAATAAGGGCATTTGGGTCTCTGCAGTCACTTCCAGGGCTTTCTGAGTCACTTTACTTATAACAGGAGAGCCAAAAACATTACTGTCCCATGCTCTTTGGGGAATAATTTTCTGAAGTGTCTAGAAAACAAGGTCTACATAAAAAAGTGACCTCAGCAATACTGTATGACTACTGCATGAAATGGTAATGCATTAAACTATAAATTGAGATTTCTGTTGCATACATCACCCCGTTTATCTGGATGTAATTGGAGTATTGAACAGAAAACCTGACCCATTCAACTAATTTATTGTGATCTCAGAATTACCCTTCCTTGCCAGATTGGCAGCTTCTGAATGTGGCATGCTGGTGACATCAGTTCCATTGACTGCTATCAGAATATCCCCAACTTGAAGCCCTGCTTCTTCAGCTGCACTATCTGGAATTTAAAGAATAGAAAAAGAAAAGGAAAAAGAAAAAATGAAAAAGAAAAAAAAGAAAAAGAAACAAAACAAAAAACAAAATCCCACCAAAACTAAAAAACAAACAAAATTTTATTTAGTGCTAAGATATCAAGCACATCTATATGATCATGCTTTTCTAGCAAAACTAGTATCTGTTCAACCAATCAAGGATTATGTTTTAGGGCCTTCATGATGTCAACTTGGAGGTGGAACAAGTTTTACTGACCAACATGTTACTCAACTGTAAATGAAGCTTCAGGATTTGGATACTGGCGAAGCCCTAGATAATCACTGGCTGTGGAAAAATTAGGATTTCAATGCTTTAAGATGCAAATAGACATTTATGTATCTGAGAGTTTTGGCCTGAAGTGCAAAGAAAGATCTCAAAGCTAAGTAGAGTCAGTAAGAAAAAAACGTCTATTTTTCTGATAAGCTTTGAATTTTACCCTAAAAGAGTACCTTCTATAAAGATATTTGTCTTATCGGTTAAAAAAATTTGGATATAGCATTTTGAGTATTTTTGGCTTTAGAGAGAAATTGAATTGAATTGAATGGAAATTTCTTTTTTTTTTTAACATGGTAAAAATGGGACCAAAAAGGTCCCAGTGAAGGTAGAACTGAATCAGATTTTTAATGCATCATCTTTTGTTTATGTTAACCATTGCAAAGCACATGCATTCCTAATAAACAGTGCTCAGACACATGTCAGGAAGGAATGGAAGCAAACTAGGGAGGTGATAATATGTTCTATTCGTGGGCACCAATACACAGTTACTTAAAATCCAGTTACAAATTTCTCAGATACAGTATTTATCTTCTCATTTATAAATAAGCATTCCTAATGTACTGTGCAAGAATGGTTTTGGAAAGTATTTTTCCATGTCCTCAATATTTAATGTATGCTTTTAAAGATTTTGTACCCTATGATGCAGTAAATGTGATCCTTCTGTGCATTTCGAAGAATGCTTAGGAATTGTAGGGATAAGATTATTAAAAGCTTAATAATAAACAGGCACAATAAAGCCCTGGTCCACATTTGACATTTGCAAAAATCATTAGCCAATGTCAGAACATTTTGGCTTGTTCTGGCCGTGAGCATGCCATACCAGACTTTATCACCATAAGTGGTCTGTAAAATACTATTAAAATATTAATTATAGAATCATAGAATGGTTTTAGCTGAAAGGGACCATAAAGATCGTCTAGTTCCAATCCCCTTCCACTGGACCAGGTTGCCCAAAGTCCCATTTAACCCTGCCTTGAGCTTTTAAAGGGATGGGGCATCCACAGTCTCTCTGGGCAAGCTGTGCCAGCGCCTCACAACTCTCAGAGGAAATAATTTCTTCTCAATAAAACGAGTTATATTTTAGGAAAACATAATTTTACTATGAGCATGTCTGAAAAAAACGATATTTTTTTAATGTTGTCACTATTTTAAAGCAACTGCGCTTGGAAACAACATACAAATAAAAGAGTTGCTATAAATGTGAGTTGCTATACTTAATATTCACTAGTAGGGATAAATTGGTAAATGTCAGAGCTATCATATGCATGATGTATGATTTTATTTAGATAAAGAACTTATGAACTCACAGGCTGCTGAATTCCCAGGCTTTCCCAGTGTTGTCATGATGACGGACAATCTAATACATAAGGCTGCTAATAGTGACAGAGCTATTTTCAAATGCCATGTCAGAAGGCATACACTAGCCTGCACTGTATGGGACGACATTTTGCATAATATCTGCTTTTTATAGTGAGAATCTATCACAGTTTCCTGTACCTTCTGCTCTTTTTCTAATTCCACTGTGCCTGTCCTGAGATGCAGAGCTGTAGAGCAAGTAGTGCTCTAGATTAGGATGAGCCAAGGTCTTAGGCAGCAGTAAAATGACAGACTGCCTGTGTCTCATTCTCTCTGCTGTTACTGAGTGAGCTTTTAGCCAGATTTCTAAGCTGACATTATGCACAATGATTTCAGAGACCTTTCAGTGGTGACTCCCAAGATCTCATTCCTGAGCGGAAGTGCCAATGCCATTATTAAGGCCTGCTACAGCTAGCTCATTCTTCTCTTCTCTTACATTCCATCTTTGCTGAAAATCATCTGCCATTTTTTGCTCATTCGCTCAGGTTTTGGAGTTTCTTTTGGGGTTCCTTACAATCATCATAATTCTAGGAAGAAGTTAATAGTCCACCTGTCAAGACTGACAGATGGCTTGATGGATCCAGAAGTGTCCGTAGCCAGTAAGATTTTTGGAAATATTTGGAAATATTAGAAGGATCACTGCATCCTCATTTTCATTTTTAATGGCCTGTTGCCATTCATGGATGTCAGTCCACAAAAGTTTTAGACTTTACATCTTGAGGGAAGCTAAATGTAGGCACTTGTACAAGGTATGAACTGACATGTCAGAAGATAGGGCAGTGGAGTCTGATTTACCCCTAGGGATAAGACATCTATTCTGGGGGGCTCTGAAGTTCATGAGCAGTTCATGCTATCAAACACCCTGCACTCACTAATTATGGAAATTATTGTGTACATCTATATAATAGATTAATATAAAACATATTCTATACTATGTAGATCATATTATATCATGTAGATATATATAATATCATTTTATCAGTGTATATAATATAGTATTATGTATTTATTTTTTATATATTTCGATAGGAGAAATTAACCAGTATAAATACAACTTACTTGTGTCAACTTCAGTCACAAGGATAGGCTTTGAGAACTGGATCCTGAAACCCCAAGGATAATTGCCAATTCCCTTAGCGATCTTCACTGTTCTTTCTCGAACTGGAAACAGGAAGAAAGACACCTTTTTTCTCTCCACATTCAATTTAATAAGCAGCAGTCTGTTTTTAAAACCTTTTGTAGGCACTGAGTGTTACTGACTCTAAAATAGTTGGGGTGGTTTCAGTATCACTCCTGGCTTTTTAGTGCTGGTCCTCAGACAGTGACTCACCTCACACTGCAAAAGATCAAATATCATTTATGTTAAGGCACAGGCAGACAGCAGGTTAAATTAAGTGCCTGGACTTTGTAATGTAGAGCTGAAGTATTGAGGTATTCCACTCTACTGATGGTGTTCTGGGAGAGACAAGGACTCGCACTCTCTGTGTCAGACCTCTATGCCGCAAATACAAAGTTTTTGCATTTCTCAAACATATTTCCCAAATAGTTTTAAATCTGTTTATTGTAGTATCATTCCTTTTATATTTCTGAAGGCCTCTCTCTTTTGCATAGTTATTCCTCCTTTTGTTTTTCCTTCCACTCCACGCTCCCATACTGCCTTGCATTCCTGTAGTCCAACCTCCCCAGCCACATTGGCATCTTCAGACAAGGGAGGCTGAAATTTCTTTTGACTCAGCAGAATTGAACACTTAAAGGGATCAGACTCAGTAAAAAGGAAGATCAAGGTCTAATTGCCTATTTCCATCTTTTTCTCAGGATCTAATTGTATTATTATTCTATCTTAAAAGGCCTTGTTCTTTAGCAAATCTTATGCTTAAGAAGGATTTCAGTGTAAATTTGATTTCTTGGAGTGTCTGGTTTTGATCATTTCACTACCTTACTGTGTTTTTTTTTTTAATTGAGGACAATTCAATAGTAATTTATAAGAGCTGTTTTGTCTTCAAATTGTGCACTATTTGGAAGGCAGAAATTACTTTAAGGTTACTTTACTAGCAGGCCAGTTGATGTTATCTGTCCAAAATAGATACTTCAATATTGACTTAACTATCTTGCTGAAATTCTGAGCTCTCCCCTGTGGGAAGAAGTGACCAAAATAATTTGCCACAATATTCTTATGTGTGTTAAGGGAAATATTTAATATCAGAAGATTTACAGAGGACATTTGTTTTTTCTCACACTCTGATTTATCATCTCCAGCAAATGGTTTATGAGCTACAACAAAGAACAATTTCCTGGAAAGCTACAAGGGTGTTTCAGTTTGTCTTAGTTCTTTGAACTGTGTTACTTTTGAGTAACTTAACATCTGAGAAATGAAGGAAAACCTTCCATCCCCCAGAAGAAGTTATTCACTATATCTGTTTGCATAGGTTTAAACTACAAATAAAACATAGCAAATGACTATTTTGTTTCTGGATCAACTATGTCTGAAAATTTGATGCAAAACAGATTTTATGTCTTTATATTATGTTATTGCAATACTTTATGACCATAAATATCTATATTATTTTGCCATGCTTAAAGAAGTAATGAAATTACATTGTCTCTACCCTTACCTCATCAGGTTTACTTATAAACTTTTAACAACTCGTCAAGTAATTATGATATTTTGAAAGACAATACTTAAATAAGAACTATTTATTTTTTTAATATTTTAGATTCTTGGGTTGCTCCTTTTCCTGTCTTTAGCATAAGTGACCAGCATTTTCTCCAAAATCTCATTCCCCTGAAATCCTCAGAGTGCCCAAAATAAATAAATTTGTACGACATTTATTACCTGTTGCTCTAGCGAACTTACTTGCCACCGGTCTAGGTCTTTTGCTGAGACATCTAGGACTGTTATCTGGAGAGACATCATCTCCTCTGAAAACCCAGGAAGCAGAATGAAAGTTTTCTGTATAAAAACCTCTGTCCTCATTTTCAGAATATAGTCCCAGATCTACTGATCGAGCATCCTCTGAATTTACTGTCATGATGATAAAACAAGTAAAAGTTATGTCAGGAGGGAAAATACATGAAGAATAAGAGACCTCAGCCTGGAAGAAGTGCCAAAAGCTTCTTGATGAACTGTTTGTAATGCTTGTACTCAGTTCCTCAGTTTTGGTGCTGTTAAAGGAGAAGTCTGCAAGGATTTCCAAACGTAAGATTGCAATAATGGAGGCTAATGCATGCTGGACTTGAATAAGAAGTGAAATCTTAATGCAAGTGGTCAAAACAGGAGCTGCAACTCCTTAAAACTAATCTGGCTTTAGCTAGTTCTTAAGCTATTTCATGTGACTCATTTGATTAGGAAATCAAGTGAATCTTCTAGAAATTTAGTAGGAGTTCAGTGCCTATCAGACGACAAAAGAGAAGATGAAAAGTATCTTCCATGACAGTGGCATTATTGAGCATGTTTTCTCTTTGCTTAATCTTAACTCTTCCAGACATGTAAAGTCTTTTTAAAAAGGAAGTGAGGAAATAATAGTTTGGTGGTGGTGTTGTTTTTTAGGGTTTTTTTTTACCATAGAATTCCTGGCTAGTTCCTTCATAGGCTGTTGAATGTCTGTATCATGTGTTATCCCGAGGATTTTCAGATTCATATTTTATAATCATTTACATTCACAATGTCTTGAAATGAGTTTGCATGGAGATGGAGGAGAGATCTAGCTCTCTGTTAAAGTGGAGGCTTTCAAGGAAATAGGATGTCAGACAGCTGGCTGTGACAGGTTATAAGCAGCAAGTTGAATATAAATAAAAAAACTGTGTCTGACAACATCTCAAGTAGACCAGGGGCTGGAACTTCGAAGTTAAGACTGGATGGTGAAAGTCAGATATAAGTATATATTATCAGATGCTGATAGACTGAAAATATAAATTTTCTGAGAGGAAAAAACCATCACGTACCTTTTCAGTATGAAATGCCTAGTATAATGCAGCTAGATTTAATGCAGGAGGAAGGATTTGATTGCTTTGTTTGTCCTGTGTTTGATGTAAAATGATCCCCAGTTTAAAAACAGGGAAGATAAAAATTTACCTCTATTTAAAGTTATATTTGTTAGGGAAGTCACTTCCTGAATATATCTAAGTAGCAGTCCTTTCATCACTTAGAAAATGTGCTCAGTTGTGTCCACATCCACTGGATTCTCCCTTATTATGCAGAAAGTATGAGATGACATGCTTAACTGTATAAGAATCTAATAGCACATAGACAAATAAAGAAATACTACTATGCTGATATGCTTAAAGCTCATTTTATCTTGCTACCACGAATGCCATATGGTAGCAATACCTTGCTACTATAAATTAAAACCAAGACTAGCATCAAACAACTCACTACAGCACAGTATTTCATCAGTTTAATGCTGAATTTTTATAATTGTAGTAGAGTTAGTATAGGTCAAAATGTGAAAAATAGACAAAACTATAAACACTGTGATATTACAGTATGGAATTATGCCAAAGGATTTCTCTTCTCCTTCAGTTTTCAGAACAGATGTTAAACTGGGGTGTCACAAACAAGTGCACTTAAATTCTTCCTAGATGCTGGAAGTAAGAATTTAAGGAGCTGCTGCTTCCACACGTCAATCAGAGTTGTCTCAAGTCTGCCAACACAGGGAAACAGTTAAGCTACCAAACCAAAAGCAACAGAAGTCTCAGGACTGTGACATACTATCCAAAATGACTAGATGTGAGAACCTGTGACAGAATTGTCTGCCCAGTCACCTGGTCTGGAGACTGCCCTGGGTTTATGCCATATGCTACCCAAAACTTTGTCTCAAGGAAAGCAATTCTAGGTATTGCAACTTGGTCTTTTTCACTTATTTGATTTCTTAAAAATACATATATGCTTTCTTTATGAAACCACTACATGCCTGACTTAGTAAAATTTATGGTCCAGCTTTATATTCAAGAGACATTACTGTTGAAATCAAGGAACAGTTTATCCTGGTGAGTATAGCTTCATTAGGTTTCTTTGAGCTCAGATGGTTTGATATGTTAACTTTCTAGTCTTAAAACACTGGTCTAGAATCTGTTTTAGGGGCAAGCAATGAAAACTGCTACCAATAAAGAGCTTCTTTATTTCCATGTGAAATGTGAGTCATGCCTGCTCTTTTGTTAACAGTTGTTAAAACCTTAGGGATTGGCTCAGTTACCTGAACTTGGCTGTAGTGTACCATATTACGTACCTCAAGTATCCTGCTTGCTGTTCAATACTACTTCAAAAAGGCTTGGGTTCCCTGCTGGTTCACATATCTCAGGTCCCTCTTGGTATCCCAGCTAGCAACTGACATCTATGTTTAGGCATTGAATTGAGGCTCTGTTGATGTAGGATTTACCTCTTTGGTACAGGCATGGAACATATAGTTTATCATCTATTGGACCTGCACTGAAGTCTTAGATTCAACGTCTTCTATAGGTTCATTTTTTCCCTTCTTCAAAGAGGAGGTCATATATCTACAAATAAAATTTCCGTACCAAAAGTAGTCACTGTAGCACAAAATATTTCCACAGGGAAGCGCACATTTCATCTCTACAAAGTATTTCTTATATTACTAAAACAGGAGGTGAGGCAGTGTCAAGTAACAAGTACCACAAATGTTCCCTGTAGAATGTGCAATCCTTGCTTGGTGGCTCCATCTGCTTGAAATGTAAATTCACTAAGCAGCTCATCTTAAAAACTCCTTCCCATAAAGTTTAAGCTGATGAATTTGCATGTGACAAGTTGACAGATTTCTTAAAGTTCCCAGTCACATTGAATAACAATCTAGACAACAAGCCTAGGTTAAAGTTGATGCAGGTGGTCACCTTTGTGAGGAAGGACTCCCAGCTCAGTATGGCTTTGACATAAGTAGACATCAGGATTACAATTTTCGTTATAATCTCAAACCTGCTGCCATGTGATTACATGTTTGTGCCTAGAGTTTGTCTTAATATTATTTGAGCATGTTATTTGAACATGTTCTACTATGAACAAGCATGGTAGAATCAACTTTTTTTTCAGTCAGACTTTTTGTTTAACCAAGGAGAAAGGATGTTTCATGTTACTAATGATAATGACTAACACAGACACGCAGATAGTGAAATGGAGATCAATTTCCTTAGCTAAAAATCCTCTCACAGTGCCAATCACATAAAGGGGAAAGACCCCAAGTGTAATACCTAAGAACTCACCTGATCCCTCGGTGATTGTGCTGTTTATGGAGCTTCCTCCAGTTGAACTGCATTTTTTGCTGTCTTTGAACTGTTTCCGTCTTCTGGCCCACTGGTCTATTGCATCTTCCTGGGAACTGTCACTTGCTCTGGTGTCTTTCTTCAAAGGTAACTTTCTGGTTTTATTCATCTCTGATTTCCAGTCTAAGTTACAACCAGATGTTGCTTGTGAGAAATATGTGACACAACTTGTATAAGTGATTTTACTGTTTAATATTTGCACATTCTAAATACAAGAGTAATCTAACCAACATATAAATGAAAATACCAAATAATACTGAAAATATACAGAAAGTGTGTATTTTAGACTAATTGAAGCCTTTATGCAGTGAGAAGTAGCAGTATCTCTAGTTAAATACCTACATAGCCATTTGTACATCACTATTTTAATGCAGAAACTTGCAAATCGCTCATGGATCTTGTTTAACATTATACATTTTTGAAGTGGCCAATAGGTAGATACACAAAATCCAATTTGAACACTAATAATCTTGCAAGACATGCATGAAGATTTTCCTGGTTTAAATTTCTTTCTAGTTAAGGCAGAAAAAACTTGTATTATTATTTAAGATAAAACAACAACTGTAAAACAGATCTTGTGTACTATTCGGTTCTGAAAGTGTGACTATAGCCACTGGCAGGAGAATATAGGGAGAAAGTTCATGGTCCAGATGCTCCCTGGAGGATTGCGTAGGTACATTCATGGTTGTACAGCCTTTTTATGGCTTCAGTTAGATCTTCAACACAGAAAAAGGTAATTAAGCAAAGGCATTCCAGGGCACTATCCCAGACCTTTTCTGAGAGTTAGGAAACCTCTCTTGCAGTGCCCTTATAGCACCCTTTGCATGGGTCTTTTCCTCTCTGATATAATCATGAAGACCCCAGAACACCAAGAGACTTCTAGATTGCCTTTCCCCCATCCTGTTTACCACAGTGGCGTCTCTTCTCCTGTTTATAGATGTTCCCACTCTCTGCTGAAAAATGACACATTTGCTTTCCGGTGTCACTGGATTACTAAACTCCGTAAGTGCCACACTGCCCAATGTCTTGGCAAATGTGATGGGTTGACTTGGGAAGAAGAAACTCAGAGGGAAGTTATCTCTAAGGGAGCTTCCTCTGTGGGGGTTGGCACAACTTCAACAACCAATGGGAGAAAGTTAGTTCGCTCCATGAACACACATTTTGAAGGAGGTAATCCAGAACTGGGTCTCTTTGTCTTTCTGGTGGCTGAGCATGCTGGGGGAGGCTCAGGAGGCCGCTTGGGCCCTGTTTGCAACGAGGGGACCCGATGGCCGGGGGGAGGAGAGGCTCGTTGATAAAACCTCCACGGCTTCCTCCTCCACCGGCCTGGGCTCTGGGATGGGGGGCCCGGTTCCTGCTGCTGTTGGAAGGGCCGGGCCTGCCCAGCCCCCGCACGGCCTGGGGGAGGCAGCCGGGCCTGTCTGGGAGCAGGGGTGGCCATGGGCAGGGTGGGGCTGCAGCCCAGCCCCAGAAAGGCTGAGTGATACCTCAGCCGCCCTCCACAGCGTGGCCTGAGCCTGGCCCAACTCTTGCAGTTGTGTTAAACTTTAACTCTTTAGTGCTCAGATAAGATTTGCAAAACCTCCGGCCTTCCTTTAAATATGAAAGGGAAAAAGGAGATACTCTGAAGTCAGTGAAGGAAGAGCTAAGTTTTTTTAGATGGAAGGAGAATGAGGAGATGCTATGAAGATGGCTAAAATTCTTTTGTAAGATGGTAGGGATGAACTGATGTACTGAATATTCCTATAAACCATGGAAAAAGACATGGGGGGTTGGAGATTTTCCATTTGATAGATCACTTGATCAGAAGCACCTGTGTTGAGAATCTTTGCCCTGAGGAAAGAAGGGGATCTCAGTTTTCTGAGGATGAAGCATGAACAGAGAGTAAAGAGATGAAGAGAACCTTTGCTGTGGAACATTTCATTCTTAAAAGTAATACCACATGAGACAGACATGGCCACATGCACAACTCTGGGAAGGCTGTGGAGCTGGGAGGAGTGACATGATTGCTGGGCAGATGCAAATCGGGAAAAATGAAACCATGAGAGGACTGTTTTCTTCCTTCTTGTGGAAAAAAATCCCTACAACTTCAACAAGAGGAGGCTTCTCTCTCTGGAAGTGAACTGAAAAAGACTGAGTTGGCAACTGACCGAAGTAGTTGCATGTTTGTTTCGTTGTTATGAAGGTTGGGAGAGGGAAGGAAGGAGTGGTCTGAAAAAAATCTTTTTCTGAAGTTTGTTTTTCTTTCCTTTGTTTGAGTAGTTAATAAATTGCTTTTTTTTTTTTTTATACTCCCTTAAGTTTTAGGCCTGCTTTGCTTTTTTACTCCTGGCTCTGTCTCACAACAGAAAATAAGTATATTTAAATTGGCAAATCGAAACTAAGACATTATTTGGTGCATTGGCTGGGAAACGAAATTAAATCAAGACATTTTTGGAAGAAATTAGATTAAACCGAGACATCAAAGTAGGCTGGTATTCTCAAACTAAAAGTGGCTTTTAATTCATACTAATGAGTTGTAAAATTTATTCTAGATATACACGTTTATTCATTTAAGGTAGGACCTCCACAGCATTGCTAGGAATGAAGGAAAATCAAAATATGACCTTGGACCGAAAGAGGGCCAAAGTGAGATGACAGCTATGAAAAAGAATACACGTAGATAATTCTTAGTAAGGGGCAAAAGGGAAGAGAGAATAAAAGAAGAGAAAATAAAATAAAAATTAAAGACATATCTACACTTCATTTTTGTGCTGTGTCCTTAACGATTTAGGTCTAATGTCCAAGAAGTCAAGGATTTTGACATACAGTTTTCCTTTAGTATCTTAATTCTATACCATATTCTATGGAGAATTCCACTTCATAAATTCTCTATTTATTTTATATATTGATACTGAGATATTGTATTGAGATAGTGATATTGATGTATTTGTCTATATAGCAATATGTATCTATGTAGTATATCTATATAGTGTATAGAGATTTCAGGAATTTTTAAAAATTTCCATTACCAATGCCAAACAAGACAGCCGCAGAGGTCATACCAGTCTTTTTTGCACGTATGGTGAACAGAAAGATTTTTTAAAAAACTTCAGCTGCTTTGAACTAGGATTATATAAGACTTTTTCTATAAGAAAAGGTGTATTTTTCAGCAGTATAAATCTCTTAACCTCCAAATCTGCTGGAAATAGTGTCTTCTGGAGAGGTAAATCTGATATATATTTGCGTATAGCTTGATTGATATAAAAAAATAAAGTGTTTGGAGTGATAGTTTAACTACACATATACACGTATGTGTGTACATATTCATAATGTAAAAGGCTCATATTGTAATGTGCAATGCCTCAGGATGGCTTAAAATTCTTATGGTTAAAAACACTAATTTAAAAAAAACAGTTATAGATATCGGTGGACAGATTATAAAAAGGAAGACAAGAAAATTTGTAAAATATTAGTTATTAAAAATAAGCCTTTTTCATATGCAGATTTTTCAAACATAGAGAAAAGCAGGTTAAAGGATCCCTTATGGTTATTGCATGAAAACGTTCATCCAGAATTAAGACTGAGATGTAGTTAGTATTCATATACATTCAGTCTTCATATTGATCAAATGGACTTGAAAGTCAGATTTATGTGGTTTTAAACACAGACTTGTGCTCTGAGTTTATATCACATAGCAACTGCTTTTACTGTTACTTCCTGCAATGGTATTTGCTTCTCTCACTAGATGTATAGGATGGGTGGGTAGTTCAAGGTAGGAAAACTGCCTCTTGATCAAAGCTGTATTAATTTATTATTATTATTTTAAATTTATGTTTCTTAGCTCTACAAGATGGTTCCTAGAATCCTCAGCAGAATAACTGGATATTATAACCCCATGGCCAAACATATACCATAACAGCGTCATTGTAAACTTTTAATATACATTTATTTCCCAAGAAAAAAGATGTCACAAAAGCTCATATGCAAAAGGTGTGTAAGCAATACTAACTTGAAAAGTCTTGTATTACCTACCTTTCTGACTAAACTGTTTTACTGATGATGAGATATCTGCATTCTCATAATAATCTTCTTTCATTTCAAAATTTGACTCAATTTCTTCAAAGTTGGACTTGACTAACAGAGATAGTTGATTTGCTCCAGGCTCTCTCCTTAAACTGTCATCAATTGACTGTTTCCTGCAAAAGTTCTCCAATCTTTGCTTAATGTTTGAATGTTCTGTGAAATTCTCTTTCCTTTCTGTGCATAGCGAAGAGGTAGATAAAACAGAAGCCTGTGCTGAATTACTATGGCAATCAGATTCAACAAGGACATCTCCAGATATGTCCTGTACCTCATCAAGGCTTTCCAATGCTTTATTCATGCCATGCTCTTTGTGATCTAACAACAAAGATGAGAGCAAGAATTTTTCTTGTATACTGCAGGTAAGGTTAGGTTCTTTCATTACTGTAGAGCCAAAACATTCAGGTATCAATGTAGTGTTGCCTTGGACAAGACTTCCTTCTACTTTTCCAGTTATCATTGGAGGGTCAGTTACTACTGACTCTTTCCTTTTATTTGTTACCTCAGACTCTGCGTAAGGTGGGCGAATATTTAACTGTAAAAGTGAACATTGTTTTGGGATGCTTTCTATAGATGCATAATTAATACTTTCTTTGTCATTAATGAATTCACCCAAGGGGCTCGTAGAAAGTGGAGAGGCTGGTACCAGGTGAGCTTTTTTTTGCCATTCTACATGCTTTTCTATGGAGTTGTACTCTGATTTCTCTTTATCTAAAGCTTCAGTAGACCCAGAGTTTTCTTCCCACATGGATAGGTTTCCCAGGGGCTCTTCACAGCCATTTTTGTCATGGATAGTACCACTGGAATGAAGACTCTCCATTAATGTTTCTTGTGTTTCTTCATCTTGCCCTACACAGTCTGCATAGTCATTCAGTAAACAAGTGCCTTCTAGACAGACATCTTCTTCAGGCTCAGATGGATAAACGGTAATATCATGATCAAATGAGGTGAAAGCATACTGATATGAAGACTTCAGAGTTCTCAAATTTCTCAGTGAGGAGGTCAAGTTGGGATACTTGCAAAGCTCTGTCAGAGAGGAGGTCAAGTCAGGACACTTACAAAGTTCCTTATATTTGGTAGGAGTATGTAACTTCCTGTTATGGACATCTCCTGATTTGGTTTCCTTAAGCAATACATTTAAGGATGGCAGTGAGTAAAAGCCAGAATCCCTTCTAGGGGGAACTGGTAATGGTACCTCCTGGATAGTATCTGGGAAAGACTTTCTTCTTGCTGTTTTTGGCCCTGTGTCTCTGTGTTTGTCACAGTTATTTCTTTCTTGACCTAATACATTTCTCTTACTAACACATCCTTTCCCATTGTCTGGATTATGCAAGGTATTAATAGCTACAGGACAATTAGTATTATTTATTTTTGAGAAAAGTATTTTATCCTTTGAAAAATTTTCCTTTTCATTGGTGCGCCCTTCATAGTCCTCTGTGTTAAGTTTACAGAAATAATTTTCTTCCCCCCTAATACTCAAGGCTGTAGTGAGATTGTCAGATTCCTTTCCGCTATTAACAGGGTACGAAGATACGCCTTCTGCAATTGTATCCAGGTGCATTTTGTTACAATCAGCAAATTCTTTAGGTGGAGGGAGAAGTGTATGTCCATCTGAAAATGTATAACCTGCTTTTTCATGAAAGCTAAACGGTGAGTCACAGTCTGTATTACACAGTGCCTCTGTTACAGAATAATCTGTTTCACTCCAATATGTATCTCCGTGTTCCCTGTTGAGTAGCTTGCTCTGTGCCTGCTCACCAGCTTTGATGTTAACATTCAGATTTTTCCTTCTGCTGGTATATTCCACCGGAATTTCTTTTGTTTCAATGTTCACTTCCAGGGAGGCACTTTCATTGACGGCAGTTTGAATTTTATGTTTAGAGGATACTTTATATTTTCCCCTGCACTCTGCTGAATGGTCAGTTGAAGGGCACTGGTGCTTTGAACATTTTGAACACTGACTTGTATGGCACTGTCTTTCATGATGTTTCTTGTTATTTGAACTTTTCCTTTTTTCATCCACAACTTTTGCTCCAGAATCAAAGAAAGAAATATTCTTAATTTCTACTTTCACATTAAAAGAGCCATATTTTACTTCTGCAGAAATTTTTCCAGTGGCCAAGCTAACGGAGTCTGAAGAATCTGGCTTGCCCCACAGTGTAATTTTTCCTTTGGATGAGCCCTCTGAGTCACCAAAAGTTACCGTAGCTAGGATCTCATCTTGCTGAGGTGAGAACATTTTAGGAGGGCAGTTCTTTTCCTTCTTCCTTTGTTTTTCACTGTCTGATACATTATCAGTGTCTCTATCTTCAGAAGCATCTGAGCTACTCTGATTCTTGTTTTCATGATCTTTTCCATCTGCTTCAGCACCCTTTACATCCAGTGGCTCTGTGAAGTGAGACAGAGCCTCATGTGCTTTATTTTCAAGGTTTTCTGTACTCTGCTGGCATTTACAAACGGGTGACAACTCTGCATCTAATGTAAGGTGAAAAAAAAAAAAAGAAAAAACATTTTCCTATGATTTGGTAAGCAGTATCATAAAAGTGTGATTAGCTTTGAGACAGTTTTCATAGAAAATGCCTATACTGTCTTTAAGATCTATGTATTTTCCACATTTTTTTTTCAGTATTAACTTGTTTTGTCATAGTTATCTGATAAGTAATGTGAAATCAGATAAACAAAGTGGGCCATATTAATTCACTCTGATTTGAGAAATTCAAAATATTTGCACTTTTTAAAAATAAATTTTTGCTTTTGTTAGGGGATAAGGTATTCTATTTGCTTATATTAAGAACTGCATTTTAAATTTTATTACTCCTCCCAGTATTTACTTTGTTCGTGTGAACACACTGGGTCAATCAACATCCTACTGCCTGCTCTTGCAGTTTGGGTAAATTCTATGAAAGTTGGCTTTTATAATCCTTTTACAGATGAGCAAACAAAGGGATTAATTAATATGATCACAATCACAGAGCAGGTCAGTGGCTCATTGCCAAGTGATGTGAGTCACAGCTATCTGATCTAAGTAGAATAAAATGTTTCCTGGCTGTACTAGGCAAGATTTCACGGCATTCACAAGACGTAAAATTCTCTCTTGCTTCAGTTTTTTTCAGAACAGGTCATGTGCATTACAGAGTAACAGTGTAATAGTGACATCTACCTAAACAGGATTAGAACAAGCTATTAAACTAAGACAACGCTGAGATTTACATCAAGAATAATGACATTTTGAGGCAATTGAGCAACAAAATATTTAGAAAGCCTTTGCCAGAAATAGCCAGGATAGCAGTTTAACTAAAAGAAAAAAAAAATCCCTCACCAAGACATTAGCTATATGTACCCACACTTAAGTGTAAATATTTCCAATCTGACAAACATCTTTGGGCACAAAGGTGAATTTCTGTCTTGATGAGTAAATTAAGAATAGCCAATATGTTTCTGTTGATTTCACTTTATACTAAAATTTTCTGTAAACTTACATTCTCTGGAATCAGAGCTCTTTCTGCTCTTGCAGCTTTTTCTTTTCTTTCTACTCATTTCTAAGAACCAAGGGCATCTGTGTTCTAGTTTTCTGTGTGGAAGGAAAACATTGGATAATGAGAAAGCTTCTCTAGAATAGTTTTGCCCTCTATCTCCCAGGTTTTTAATCTTTATAACTTGTTATAATAAAAGATAGAAAAGTACCAGAGCAGCTACTAATGAATTTATTTCTTCTTTTGGTTATTTGGGAACAACATTTGAAGATTTTCAACTAATAGCTTAGAATCAAGATCTCATGGTCTCAGTTATAGGGCCTGAACCAACACCCTTTAAAGCCTGTGGAAGCTTTGAGCCGTGTGTGACCTTTTACAATCTATGATTTTATCTGATTCAGATTTTTAGAGATTAATATTTTGTTTCAAGCATTCATTTTAAATTCAATCTTATTCATATGTGTAATTGTTTTCTTGAGAAGGGATTTTTTGAAGTGAAAAGTATTTGAACATCATTGGTGTGGTCTTGGAAATCAATAGAGTTATCACTGGGAAAAATCAACTAATTACAAGTGTTATTAGTCATAATACTCTTTTGATGTTTGCTTATCAGAACATGCAATACATCATTGTGGAAAGAGTGTGATTGAATTTTTAAGGCCACAAACATACCGGGTAGAATGAAGATATATGAATCCTATTGAAAGGATAAAACTTTTAAAATAATTATATTGACATTTTAAGACTCATGTTACATGTTACATAGCTTGCCAAACAACTGGGAAGAATTTTTTTCAAGACACAATCATTTCTACTTCTGAAAAATTTGAATTTGTGTGAGGTCTGAATGACTGAATATGCCAGTGTACATTTATTAGCGGGCTGTAAAATGCGGGTAATTCTCCTCTTTCTTTTTGGAAGACACTACAGAGAGACTGTGAAAGTTGTGTGCTTATTTTACAGCAGGCACTTGGAACGTTTACACTCTTAGTTTCAGTATGAAGATATACCTCTACTTTTCCAGAAGTCTTTAGTCAAAGCTTGACAGACAGCCAAACCCACCAGCTGAGCTCTGTTCTCAGTAGGAAGTATGAGCTTAAAATCAAGTACAAGGCTTTAATGGACACAGAAGCAAGAACTAGGACTGGTACCTATTTGTAGTGCAGGGCATGAGGGAGTGCCCAGCAGTTCCACATAAAAATCAATATTCTCTTAAAGACTTACATATGAAAGTATGCCATGAGTAGCAACCTCATATTTGAGGTGTCAGATGTAAGATCTGCTGAATGATGCAAATATTCATGACTTTATGAACCCTAATGTGACTGTTATGGTTGAGGTTTCAGTTATATTTCATTAAGGTGCAATTGAGAAAACGTTTTTACTTCTAGGAATTTCCTCAATTCAGCTTAAGGAAGATACTACACACTCAATTTCTTCCCTTCAACTTCTTGACCTTCATGGCTGTATTTCCAACTATTTTTGCTATACTACTTTTAATTTTTCCTCAGGAATTGCATTTTCATGTTTTTTTTCTCCTTTTCTATAGTTAGTAATGAAATGGTTAACCTCAATATAGGAAATGTAATTTCAAATTGTCACTGCTAAATGCTGTTAAAAACTATCTGTAGATCAAAAACAGCTGCCTGTTTTACTTAATTTCTCTTTACATTTGATGGTTACTTTTACAGCTGTATTCACCACAGATTTTTCAAATCTTTAAATCCTTAAACAAATTCTGAATTTTACTGAATGCTGAATGCAAGATAAAGACAGAGTCACGTTTTTACATGAAGTGTTTAAGGCCTTATTTTTAGGGAAGAATTTTAGGCATATCTGTAATTAGTTAGCAGTAAATTTGAATTATGATGGCTATGGGGATAAGATTTGATTGGTTGAAGATAGATTGAAGAATAAAAAATAAACCTAAAATACTGGAACGAATCACTGCAAGAAAGATGCTTGAATATTATGGAGATAGAAAGGATTTTGGATCAGTTATAAAGAAAATCATATTCATTTCAGTTTCTCCTCATAGTTGAAATGTCCAGTTTTGCCAGGCTTTGTAATGGTAGAATGTGATTTGACTTTGCAGGACTTCTCTGTCTGAGATGATCAGTAGTTCTATTACTACTCAAATTTATGTGCATTTGATGTCATGGGACACTCTGAAAGTATTAAAGGTAGATAGTGTTGATTCTCTGCATGATAGGGTTTTGGGAAATGATCTAATACCTTCTAAAGTTTGAAACTCTGAGCAAGCAGCTGCACCCACAGGTTACAGTTGTTTATAGAGGTAGGATTACATATTTTGCTTTATTGATGATGAAGATGAGATTTATGATCTAGGTTAGCAGGATGATTAGGCTATATTTTTTAAAAAATATTTCTATAGTTGGTACTAAGTTGATCAAAATTATAATGGTTATTTGCACTGTTCACTTGTGATCAATTTTTCCAGCTCTAATGTTTTTATCACTAATTATATCAGCTCTTGGATATAATTATAGTATTTACGTATTAAATATTGCATGTTAAATTCCTGATACCTTAAATTTCAACAAAACATTGGAAACAACTTCAGGATGCAAATAGTTTTGCTGCCCATACTACATTTCCAAATGTTAATTTATCCTTTCTTCTCTGAAGTCTACCATATCAGAAGAAGTACCAGTTCTCTGCTTTTTTTTTCTTTTACCCACACATTATCTTTGTTTATTATTGTTTCATTGGTCCTGGGGCTAAGATGTGATAAGAGAATTAGGAATCTCATCACCTTCAATCCTGCTCATGAGTAGGCCTATTGACTTGAGCAAGGATTAGTTGTATGCATCTGGACTGCATGGTAAGACCTTGCCTTAGGAACCATTTTGTCCCCTGCTGGACACTAGATGAACACAAACCAAATTAGTTTAGCTGAGAATAGAGACACTCAGCATTTCCCTGGATGGAGGCCAATGTCCATTGACATAATTCCTTATATGATTCTTACTACATAGATTATCGCTTGGGTTAGCTCAGAATAACAATAGCCTAATTCTGAGTAAAAGATCAGTCTAAAAATGTTTGTATTCATATTTATATCACACTATAAATATAAGTAAAGTTCTGTCTAGGATGTGTTTATTTTAATTATTGATAACATCTGTAATGCTGTTTCCTTCAGGTTAATGCAGATGATAAGCTCTGTGAAAATGAAAGCAAAAAAATATCCCACTTCTGCAATGAATTCCTTTGCATTCATCTTGATATGTAGGAAAAGTTGCCTTAAAAACACTGATTGGAAATAAATTTGAAAATACGGGAGTTATTTTACTTTATGTTTATATATTTATATTGTGGTGATTTTGTGTGAAAACGTGTGTTCTTTCGTTTTCTAAACAACCATATTCAGTGAACCTATAAAGATGAGACTGTCAGAAAAGACAAAGGAAAAAAAGAAAGGAAAATATGGAGGATATAATTGCTAATGCCGAATTGGAATGGTGTGATGACATAATATATTTGTAAAATATTTTAAGATAATACAAATTATCCTTTTAGACTGTAAGTCTCTTTCTTATAATTCAGTATCCTATGGTGTAGGAGGTTTTCCTATGAATATACAGTGGGATCTCACTGAATACTTCCCTACAGAATTCTACAGTGCTCACAGACTTTAGAACAATGATGTCACAGCATATCAAAACAAGCCTTTCTCAAACAAGAATATTTTACTTCTCTTTCCTTCGTGTTCCAACATTAAACCCTTCTGATCTGTTTCCTCCTTTTTGATACTGAATCCTACATTTTGTCCCCATTTCCCTAGATTAAGTAAATAACGCTGAATTTCATTCTCATTTATTTCCACTGTGTCTCTTTGTATTCCATATTAATCATTGCTTTGACTTTGCTTCTCAAGTTACCAGCCATGTGTGGTGCAGTCTCTCACTGCATAGTTCCTCTCCTCTAATTACTAAAGTTTGAATTTTCCAAATGAATGATACAATCATAGAATGGCTTAGGCTGAAAGGGAGTTTAAAGATCATCTCATCCCAACACCCCCGCCATGGACAGGGACACCTTCCACTAGACCAGGTTGCTCAAAACTCTATCCAGCTTGGCCTTGAGCACCTCCAGGGACAGGGCAACTTCTCTGAGTGACCTATTTCAGTGCCCCACAGTGAATACTGACACAGTTAAAACCATAGAAACTCTAAACAGAATTATCCAAAAACATCTGTGATTCTCAAATATTTCTAGGCATACGCTAAAGTTTAATACTTGATTTCTTCTTTTTACTCTCTGTACTGATTGTGGTTTGTGGCATATTCCCTACTTTAGATTTCATACATTGGGATAGATGCCCCACAGATAACTTACAATGTCATTAGAATAAGTTGTACAGGAGAGTCTTGAGTTTCACAGAGAGTAGGCAAAAAGGACTCATCACTGATTTACTTTTTACTTATCTCATTGAAGTACATCTTATTGAAGTGCCTTCTAGTTTTGCCTTTTTCTCTTTATCATGCTTCCACTAGAATTTTACCTGAATAATTTCTGAACACACATTTCAGAAGTACTGCAGAACATATATCAAAGAATGTTTTTTATGACAAACACATACAAAGTCTGTCATCAAAAATGCCTGTCTTAGCAATGTTTTTCACTTTGTCTTGGCTGAAATGGATCCTATCTTCACTTGCTTATAGTTTCACCCATGTATTTTCCTGAAAAGACTGGTCTTTAAAAAGGTGTCTGCAAAATGTCTAGAAAAAAGGAAGCAGGCAGCCATGTTCAGGGACTGTAACAGTACCACACAGCACTTTGCAAATTAATAAAAATGTGAACTCTGCGTCTGCAACTAATCCAGTTCCAATCAAATGGACCTCAGTGGATATACGCCAGTATCCACTTAGCTCTGAGTACAGAGCATCCAAATGAAACAAAAAAAATGGGTCAGTGAAATCAATCTGCAACAGGTACTGGGACCCACCAATCAACCATTTTATTTCATTAATTGTGCTGTGGCATTTTTAATGAGCACACCAAATTAGGATCCTCTTTTTTCAAACCACAGAAAGATTGAAAACACCAGTCAGTATTTCTTCAGTTCCAATTCAGAAGGAAGGTTACTGTCTGAACAACACAATAATCACATATGCATAAATAAGCAAATTTAGGAAACCCAAACCACGTAATTAGATTTTGCATTATTTTTTACTTTTCTACAAGCAGAAATGGACACAATGTGAAGTGTTGAATAGATTTTGACCAATCGTTTGAAAATAAATAATAGGTATATTATTCTCTCCAATATATTAACGTGGTCTCCCTGCAAGCAGGGTACTCTTCACTTAGAAAATGCTACTCCAATAGCAGTCATCGAAAAGTTTTCAATATTATTTTAACTCAGCATTGAAAATGCAATGCCAGCAAAATTGTAGTGAAATAGAGATTAGCAATCATGGGTTGCATATACAGAGGCATTTCTGCCTTTTTAGGGAGAAATGAAGTCACAGGTTTCAGCTCTTAAATTCTGCAAAATCATATGTAAAACTAATTTCCTGTGAAGCTTCTGTTTACTTGCTAAGTAATTTTGCTTTTTGGTTAATTATTTTGAACTTTTGCAACAAAAGACAAAAAGATAAGCATTTATTTTAGATATTGGAGGTATTTAATTTTGTGCCAACATTTTTTATTTTACCTTCATTTAAAAATGTGCGCTGCCTTACACTGCAACAGACTAGTACTGTAATGTGTCTCCGTGCTGTAAATGGTCCATAAAATATTCAATCATTTCAACACAGTTACTAAATAACGGATATTTCAACTTTACTACAATAGATGTTTATGTATTTAGTATAAGTAAAAACGTATAAATAGAGAGCAGAATTTAGTGTGCATGACATCTCTTTTCTACTGCACAAAATAACTTTTCTCCATCAAAAGGTCTGAAAATGTGTTTTAAAAATCTCATAAATTGCCGTTTACATTGGTCGACCTCTGCTATTCCTATTTTAGAGACCAAAGAAAACCTCCTAAACTGAGAACCAGCTGGATTAGCCTGTCCATGTCAGTGAGCTCTTCATTCTGATATTCAGAGTGCTATCTGTGGAATTCGTGCTTTGTCAGTACCAAAAATGACAGCAGATATGGGAAATACCATCCAGATGTGATGTGATAACGAAATTAATAGAAATCTCACTATAACATATATTAATAATAACAACTATAACAACCATTTCCAATAATGAAACATAGTTTCTATAGACAAAGATGTTACTTTCAGTGTAATACTGTAATTCTTTCTCAGTCCCTGAATTACTCCAATTTGAGCTACAGAGTTCTTCATCCATTGTAAGAGAAACCAGGCAAATTTGAAGTACTTGCTTATACTTGAAACTCAGCCCACCAAAAAACCCTGCACAGTAGTTATACACGATAAGATTTTTCTTTGAAAATGAGGTAGTTTTTTTTATTTTTAAAATGTCTAGGACTATAAATTACAATTATGTATGAAAAATCTTCCACTTTTCATAGAATGCAATAAGGGCAAAATCTGTGAGCCTATCCTAACTTCTAGGATTTGATTTCTGGTGTGTAAAATGGGAAAACTAAGACATGGTATTTTCTGACCATGCAGTTTTCAGGGTCACTTTCTCCAGATGAGCAATTTACACAAGATAAGTAAGGAGTAATTCAGATTTAGAATGACAAAAGAATTTGAGACAGAATTTGAGACACCTATATGTACCCTTTTTTAGCTTTGGCAGAGGTCTTGAGAAAATACATTACTTAGCTGAATGTTAGAATGCTTCTTCTCTTTAGAAAGAAGTAAGGACGCACTTTACCAAAGCTAGCTCAGTTTGCAGGATGATCAAATGGTAGGAGAAAAAAAAAAATTAGTGTCCAGGCTTATTTAAGTGCTGAAAACTGAAAATGTAAGCTACTCAACAACATGTAATACTCCTTCTTGACTACTAATTCTGTAGTCTTATCACAGCAATCCTCATATTCCAGTGTGAAATACTGGTTGCAGAAAGGCAATACTTCTAACAAACACAAGTTCATTCAGGTAGCCTTTAATTTCCAATATTATATAGCACTAGATTTATAGTATTAATATGCTAAAATAAGATAACCAATACAGTCTTAGGAATCAAATACCCATCTTAAAAATCTATCATTTAGGAAAACAGTCATATTTTCTCACCGTGAAAAAAATCTGCAGAATTCCCATATTTAATAAAAGCTATGATGAATTGTAACACTTAATAGCTACAGAATAATACCTAAAATAGTCTAATTTAAAGAAAAAAGGTTAACACTTACCATTACCACGAGTCAATATACATTTTCCTCAGATGCTTTTTGTTATGGACTGTCTGTGAACAGTTTGCTTTTCTAAGCTTATGAAGGATGGGTGGCTGTCTTACTAAGGCTTAATAGGATAACAAGTTCAATTCTTTTTCTTTAGACTTACCCCCTTCTGTACCGCCAAACCCAGCAATGATATGCGGTATATATATATCCTTCAAATCACTGAAGCAATAAAGGACTGCCAGTTATTTAACTCTTTACAGCTAAAGCAGGTAATAAAAACAACTAAATTACTTAGCAGCTACAAAATGTCAGATTTGTCTGAAAAGTCTTAATCAATCAGATTACCTAATTAAAATTAAAGATAAAAGAGGGAGCAATGTTCACAGTCTTGTTCCACTTCTTTTTCTATTTCTGTCTGCTAAGCTCAGAATCTGATTAGTATATTTAATTCCATGAAGCATCATGACTGGTCTACCTTTAATCAGCCTGTTGACATCCACCCGTTTTTCCCTCACATGTTGCAGACTTCAACGTAATCATTTACTGACTTGCCAATGCTCCCATAGAAAACATGATATTCAAATTACAGAATCAACACTGGAATGATTACACTTCTCACACATTTACAGATACCCAGAATGAAAAATGAGTTAAAAGAAGTATGTTTATTGAGACAAATGCAAAGTTTGTAAAAATACCACAGCCAGTAAGTATTATTATACTTACATACAATGCCATTACAATGCATGAGATTACAGTTTCATTATAAGTATCCATTTTGGTTTGTATTCAAAAACCTAATTATCTTCTGCTTCATTAAGCTACTATTTTTAATATCTATGAATTATAAAAATAGATAAAATAGGTAATATTTTCAAATTACGTACTGAATAGAAGATAGTTCTCTTTAGTACATAGGCAAACTGAGATAAAAGGCATCTCCAGAATTTTCTGCCTTGTACATCTGATGTCATGAGTATTCTTTTTGGTCTGATAGCCTTGTACAAGCAAGGGAGAAAAGAGAAAGATCCTTTTTCACAGCACAGAAAAGACCAGTTTTGTAAGTAACACTATTCTCTTAATGTGCAGCATTAACTTTGTGGCAAGAAACAGTCTGCTTCCAAAGCTGCTGCTGTCTTTTGGGAAAGTCAAATTACTGAGATCTTCTGGAGGTGTTGCCCAAACAATACTCCAGTCATAACCACTACACTCTGTTCAGCTGCTTCTATATTTAATTTGGCACTTTCCTAAACTGCTGTAGCTGCCAGATAACCACAGCATTTGGCTCTTTAATTTGACATCTCCTTTGTAGACTGCAAACAGTAACTGTCCTTCAGAAAATGTATAGGAATTTTCAAATTAAAATTCAAACCCTGACCTACTAACAGGGCAAATTAAGCAATAAAAAACCATGAAAAAATCTTTCCTTAAATAGATTAAATTTATCTAAGTAGTTTGCTTAAACAAGAGAAATTTTTCTTCTTCCCTGCAAATGGTTCTTCTATTGGTGAGGGAAAAAGGAAATGAAAGCTTCAAAAGCTTTCTCAAAAGCCTGGCTTAGATTTTGAAATCGTATAAAGACTAAAATTCATTGAAACACTTAAGTTATTAGACTTGAAAGATCAATAAAATATTACGCTCAAAATCAGGGATTATTTAAGTGTTGTTCCCTTCGTCATATGATTTTTTCCTGTTTTTCTTCATGCAGTAAAGTGAAAATTTTCAATTCACTTATTAGCATTGTAATTGCAGATATATACTGTTATACAGATTCTAAAAAAAAAAATTAGGCAGGTTAGGGATACTGTGGAGTTTCACTGTTAGAAGCACGTTTCTACAGCAACTCAACATAATTTTCTACACAAAAGCTAGTATTCCAATGGGTCTTAGTCATGGACATTTAATTACCTCAAAGTGATAAACTACTTATTTGTATGCTACCTATATTTGATCTATGATTTATCCTCCCTCTTCCATTTGCTCCTCTTTCCTTTGTTGCTCATCTCTCTAAATGTAATTACCAGAGTACTAGTTGAAACTTCCTTTCATTGCTTAGATTCCACCACTTTTTGCATACTTTCCAATATTCTCCTTTACTTTATGAGCAACCTGTGACTGATTAATCCCATTGTTACCACAAAGTCCTACTGGCATGACAGCTTTGCACAACTTGCCTTCCCTGTAAAAGCAATTTTTAAGGGACACAGTGTATGGTTTCCTTCTCCTTGCCAGACAACTCAAGAGATAACCTCATTGTTTTTATTTGTAGGTATGGCTGAAACAAGGGAGAGAATGAAGCCAAATAATACTCCAAGTCTGCCAGGAATGCTTAAAGTACTGTTTAAGTACTGCCTTACAAATAAACCATGAAAACTGCTGAATGACATGGATGGGGGAAAAAAAGAATAATCAGGATTTGTGTAACAGTTTTACTGATTCCAGATTGCTGAGAATTTTGGTAAAAATGTAACACTATTCACTGCTAAAAACAATTTAAATTTCTCCAAATAAACAAATTATAGAAGAGTAAATTTACATTTGTCACTATAATTGCACTTTCCTCAGGTCATTTGCATTTCTTTTGATATCACTGCAATGACTGCAGAATGTCACACGATGAACGACTACATAATGAAATTAATACTAAAACAGTATACTTTCCTTCTTAAAATATCAACATTATCTTAAATAACTTGATACATTAAAACCAAATAAATATTTTAATTAACATATTGCTATCCCAATCTTATAGCTGCAGTGAATATACTTCTTTCAACTGTAAGATTCATAATAGCAGTAACAATCTTAGCATCTCCATTTCCATAAAGAACTTTCTGCATATTTTGAGATATGTCTTGTTCTTCCTTCTCCATTACTCTATAATTTAATTTCTAATTATCAGAAAACGAAATGACTCACTGCCTACCATCAAATAAGTACATTATTATCTTATAAAAACATTATTACTCAGGCTTTCGAGGGCGGACTTCCAACATCGTTTTCAAAAACAAAGTATTGTGTTACACCTTTAAATTCAGGCTGACATACAGTTGGGTAAGTGCAGACCTAGTCAGAATGGATGAGTAAACGCTCTGCTTAGAGTTTTAATATAAATTAGGTTATTAATGTAAAAGATACAAAGTACCACATATTCACTATTTACAAATGCTATTAACTTTACAACAACCACAGTTCGTAAGGTTTTCAGCACTGAATGTAGATTTCCGTGACAGGTCAAATTTAAAGAATGGAGATGGGCAAAAATGAGAAAGAAATAATTAAGGCAAGTACGAGGATGTAAGTAGAGAATTTAAACAGCAGGCAAAGTCAGACAGCCTTCTTTGTAATGCTGTGACTCCTTCCAGTGTGGGAAGATCATATCAAACATAAAAAGTAAAAGAGCAAAAGGCATAATAATTTCATTTTAGAACAAAAAACAGCCTGTACTGAACAAGGCACCAATTTTACTTACTTGTTGCTTGCTTGCTTGGGATAATTATTGAGTTTTGTCCAAATTTAATTCAGGTCTGAAAACACCTACAAAAATTTGCGTAAGTGAGCTCTGGAACCAATGTAAAGGCTCAGAAAATCACTTGGTTTCACATTCACAAGACAAACAGTTCTAATTTATTCCTAATTGAGCATTCAATAGAAGAAGGAACTTAAAGAAATCAATTATTTGAATTAAAGATTAGCAGTCATTCCAATCCAATGTTTTATCAACTGGTGTGCAATTGCTCGACTTGGTGGTACAAAGAAAGAACGCTGGTTTCCTTTAATGAGAACTTCCACAACCTGCAATAAAACCAATTTTTTTATCTTTACAAGACAGCATGATAAACTATATAGAATCTAACACTGTATTATGCAGAAATTATCTTCCTACAATGATCTATCAGTCTACCACTGCTACACCTATTAAAGAATTACTGAGAGATTCTCCAAGGTAGATGCAGAGAAAGTCCCTCATTGTGTGAATTACAACATTTTTGAGCTTAATGTGCCTCAAAAGATATCTTCTTCTTAACAGAACTGTGGAGACAGCTAATATACTATTTAAGGTTTTTGTGAAGCCTTTTTTTGGCACCACCTGATGGTGCTCTACACCATGACAAATATAATTCTTTTAAATTTTACATGTAGTGCCAAATGAGATGTTTTCTTGGTCTTCTGAAGCAGTTGCAAGTAACATGTGAATACACTTTTAGCACGTTTTTGAAGTATCTTTATTTCAAGCTGTATGCCAATCTGCATGTGACTAGTTGTACTTGGAACTGATATTAATTTAAAATAATGCTCCCAGTGTTAACAGAAACACACTGAGATTGTAGATGACTAACTTTACCTTCAAGGTGACTTACAATCAAAACACTTGGAACTACTAGGCAGATGTCCAGTGTTATTAAAAGCTTAGCTCCTAAGTTGCCTATGGGAAAACCTATGAAAACTAATGCACAAGCAGTCTTCCCTTCTACTCATGGGCTGAAATACTTCAGTGAAAGTCTTTTCTGCCTCTCTTTTATTTGAGTATATTTTAACTACTGATGGAAGCTAAGTGTAGGATTTCTTATTAATGCACAGTAAACTGCATTTAATACCTCAAAAAATAAAAATGATGCATGAAAAAATATCTTCAATCCAATGAATTCCCAGAGTCCTTACTTTAGCTTCCATTCTCACAACAAATCTGGTAGTATGCTTGTTTGGAGAAACTGTGATGAATAATGCTATTAAATACTACTTCTGTGTGAAAAGCACAGGCTTGCTAAGGAAATGGCTTAAAATAACTTGGCTATCTCACAGAAGGGAAAGGTGAAGAGCAAACTGGCAAAAATGTCATAAAATGAGCTTGCAAGTAACTCAGACATTACTGTGAATATCTGTCTTTCTCTGGTGGTGTCTAACCTACAACCACAAAATAATGCAACTGCAGTATGATAAAATGAAGAGTACACATGCTCGTTCGACTTGCTGAAAAAAGCCAGTGTCTGTTGTATGCCTGAACCAAAACAGTCACAGACTAATCAACAGAAGAAGAAAATGAAATTGAACTTTACCTGTTCTCTAGTGAACCAGCGGGCATCCTCTATTTCATTCTTGTCAACTTTAATTTCTGTGGACACTGCAAAAGCTAAGCAGCCAATCATTAGGGAGGAGGGCATTGGCCATGGCTGACAAGAGACATACTGAACATGGGAAACTTTGACTCCAGCCTCCTCCTCTACTTCTCTTCGAACAGCATCGCTTATGGTTTCACCTAATCAAAAAGGGCAAAGAACAAGCAGCTCATGAAAGTACTCCAAGCAACAATCACATGCTGTGCTTTGAACTGACTCAAAAGATTTGAAACTGCCCAAAGCAATTATCTCTAAAGATCTAGTTCACAGGTGAGGGCAAAGACCTCAGCAAAGACACAGAAGTCTAACAAGGTAAAACAGCCAACAACAAAAAAATTGAACCTTGAAAATAAAGTGTAGTAATTTCCCCATAATATTTATTTCCTGAACTGATAATTCATCATACACACAAACCATTATCAGTAGACTTAAAATGTCAAAAATTGGGTAGAAAATACATAATTCCTATAATTATTCTTGAAACATTGATCTATTCATTTGTAACTAGCATCGTGTTAATTTCTGCATTTTCAGTGTGATTGCAACACCATGTACTACAACTGAAAAATCAGTATTTAGAATTAGAACAGTAGGAAAACAGAGATTCAGAATACTTGCTCAAATTTCTGCATGGTATTATTCCCTTTGCCTGACTCATTCTTCATTGCCTTAACACATGCAGACGATACTGTAAATTGAAACCTCAATGGAAAGCTTTGCTTCCATATCCACAGAAAACTGTGAATGTATGTGGGTGGAATGCTGATGGTCACCAGCCTACAGCTGCACACATGTATTGTACTATAACTACTGATTACAGGTTAATTAAAGGACACAGTCCTTCCATCAGAAATAAATACCTTGACTTATTTCAAATGATACCTGAATAGATTTGTTCATGCTGTCACTGTATGTCAACCTGCACACATTTACTGAATATATTTATTCACTATAATTTCACTAGTGATAAAGATTTATTCCCAATATAAGAATGTTTTACAGGTTGTTCTGCAGGTACTTACAATTGTAACTCATTTTTAACTATTATTGCTTGACATAGCTACCAAAATATCTATTTGTCTTTTTTCAGAATTATGCAATTTCTACTTATCTTCCAAAATCAATGAGGCTGTAAACATGTAAGCATATGCTTAACTTCATGTTAACTTTAGCGCTTACTTTTCCAATGCTAAAATCTTCTGTTAAATCAAAGGTGATGTGTTTTAAAACACATCAGAGCCAAGGTGATGCATTTTAAATTTTTTTTTCATTTAAGTAGCGATTTAAGACTACATTATATGAAAACAATTTATTATTTTTATTTTCTCAGGTTGCTTTTTGTTTTTTTAATAAATCAGCAGCTGCAGAGTATAGAATAAGCATATTTATTGTAACAACTCATCTATCAGGATGCAAACAACATCAATTTGAGATGACACAAATTATATTTCTCTGTAAAGATATAATACTCTTATTGAGAAAATATATTGGATAAAGGAAAATAAAATTACCAGGTTCTACAAATCCAGCAAGGCAAGTAAACATTCCTGGGGGAAATCTCTTCTGCCTACCTAAAAGGCAGTGGTTCCCATCTGGATGAATAACTTGCATTATCACAACAGGATCTGCAAAGGACATGAAACAAATATATTTCAATATTTGAGGGACTTAAATGCAGTAAAAACTTCCAGTCTATTCCATACCAATGCATATAAACGATACTGAAATCATAATTGTGTGCATGCCCAGAGTAAGCTGTTATTTCATTTCCCTTTGGGGGAAATGCAGGAGAGGAATTACCTGTAACCAAAGCACACAATCTTCTTAGAGCACCAGCAGTACTAACCTAGCTATGCATCCAGCATATATCAACAGTTTCTGCAGCAAACTCATTTATTATCACCTTCTCTTCACCACAGAGGTCTGAAGAATATCTTTTTGACAAAACACCAAACAACTAGACACTTTGCTGACAGTGCAAATACTGACTAAATACTGCCTACTTCCCACCTTTGATTTTGTTTACTCTTTGCTATCAGTTTTTCATATGATGCTGCACTTTGATAAATTTTCTCACTTCTCGTCATTGTATGTGTCTTTTTCTTTCTAACTTAGTATTTTCTCCTATTGATCTAAGCAACCCTATACAACTCATGTTCTTTTTATACAACTCATATTCTTTTACCCTTTTTACTGTCATCCAGTTTTAAGTAAAAAAGTAAAATGTTGCCTCTTATATGCTTCTGATATCTCATTTATACTGTTGGAATTCCTAATTGATACTGCTTGTTGAAATAAGGTTTGCATTGTCACAGCAATTCTGTAACACAGACTAGAGCAAGAAAGAGAAGCCTGAACTACTTAATCCTAAACAGAGTTGAGACACATATAACCTGTGGAGAAACAGGTATGAAAGACCTAGGAGAGAAGTAAGCAGCTGAAATAACTATAAATAGATTTACATGCATATAATACAAGCAAGCCACTTTTGAGTGAGTATTCTCACCAACTCTTGGATATGATGTATTGTGAACTCCTTGGAGACTGGGACAGTCTTCTTTTAAGCAAGTTTTCTTGTAACCCCCTTCTTCAATCCTGGTTGCACCCCCACATGTTGGGCAGAATCGGTAATAGTTGTGCCATGCTAGAACAGATCTCGCCTGGGCTATCACTCCTTTAAAACAATACATGGAAAATGCACAAAATCAAATACTTATTCATGTTAAGCTTTTAACAGCATAGAAAAATCAAGTAGTGAAGTTTAACACAAAAAATCAAAGTCAGAGTGTAGTTATCAAAGTCAGAATGTAGTTTGAATCATAATCATGTCTACAAGAGAAGTCAAGCAGTATGGGTTATTCGGACCTTTTTCTTTGCAGCACAGCAAATGCAATAGAACATCGTATTAAAGAGCTACAGGGCAATTTACACACATTCAGAATCAAATTCATCCAGATCAATATACCCTGTTTCTCACAGAAGTCACTTTGTGTAGGCAAACTGCCACAATTACATATATCAAGTCTTTCCCAGATAACAGTTTTAGGAATACAGGTATTGACATCATAAGGCATGGTTCCATTTAAACTTAAGGTTCAAGTCAAGTTTTCCCTTTATCCTTATGTAAAAATGTTGGGGGTTGAATTGTTCCCTTTTCTTTCTGTGGAATTTTTTCCATTGTTATGCTAAGTATTTGTGGCTACACCCCAGTAGTAACAGTTTTCTCTCGCAGGGGGGTGGCGAACAGGGGGAGACTGGAAAAGGAAAGGTGGGACAGGAGGGCCAGGGCACTCGCTCTTGGAGTGGAAGGAAGACGGCTGGAGCATCCTAGCATCCTCCCCGCCATCCCAATGCCAGGAGCCACATTCCCTGCTGTCAGACATCGCTCTGCTGCCTTCCCACTTCATCCTGCTACCTCCGGGCACTCTGCCGAGCCCCACGACCGACCCCGTGAGGGGGGAGTCTCTCCTCCATCCCTCTCAGCCCTGGGCCGCCGCCATCACTCCAGCCCTCTGCGACTGCGCGGGCCCTGCCCTGCCCCCAGCACCGGGAACTGAGCGCAGGGAGAGGGAGCCTGTGGCCAAAAGGGACTGGAACTGAGCTACACTGCTCTGTTCTGGTGTCAATTTTATAGCTGTTGTTATTTATTTTGTTTGCCTTGTTAGATATATTAGTCAAGAACTGTTATTCCTATCCCCATATCTTCTGCCCCTGATTTCAAAGTATAATAATTGGAAGGGAGGGGGTTGCTCTCTGCATCTCAGGGAAGGGGTTCTTGCCTTCCCTTAGCAAATACCTGTCTTTCAAACCAAGACAAAAACCAAAACTGCTACAACAGCAGTCACTAACAACATTTGTGGTTAATGTCCTTACTAATACTAATTTACTTTGGCATCCTGACTTTTCTACTCTTCCTTGTCAGATGAGTATCCAACACACTGTTATAAAAGACTTAGGTTCTCATTTCTTGTAATTAATTATTTCACTACTGAAAACTCACTAATGACAGATTTTTCCCTTTGTTTTATGTTTATAATGTTCACGTATGAATATTTAATGTTTAAAATCCATGATGATCAACAGGTCTTACAGTCTAATGCTGTAATTGCAGAAATAAGTCCTCTGCAAATGCACATATTCTTAAGTACAAAATTCTTCACAACACCACTACCAGGCTTTTAAAATAAAAATATTTCTAGAGCCACTGAAAACAAATTATTTCTTTGCAGTGATTTTTTTCTTTTCTTTTAATTATACCTCAGGGAATACCAAAGTGTATTTTTCTGATTATACATTTTGTACTTGCTCCATTTTATGCATCTTACCAGCTTCTTTTTCAGGTAACTGTAGTAGTGCTGGCATCGGCGGGTGAAGAAAGTAACAACCCTCATGCTTCTGTTTAAATTTTTCAGCAGAAGCACAATCTATGCTAAGAGCAAACCAAGCAACTAACCCATCTTCTTCATCTTGCAGAAGTCTTCCATGGCAAGCAGCCATCAGGTTCACATCAGACTGAAGTTCCACTCCAAGAAAAATCAAGGTACATTCTTCACTTTGGTTCATGCACTGTTCCACATCCTTGTGGTATAGCCTGCAAAGCTTTACTTCTGTTTGCTGTGAGCTCCCTCTTCCCTTACCCGAAGTAACCAAGGGACTTAGATTTGAGAAGACAATGTATACTGTATCTGGATGGCTTTGTTTTTTACTTAGCCACTTGGAATCTGTTCTTTTATCACTCCTTCTATCCAGAAGTGTCATGCCAAAATAATTTTCATACTCTTTCACATCACTTGACAAAAAACTAGGTTTCTGATCATCTCTCACATTAGCCAACAAATTAGCTATGTGTTTGTACCCCCAAAATTTAGCAATGTCCAGAGCTGTCTGCTTTGATTTATTAATGATGGATCTGTCACACCTGAAGAAACAGAAAAGAGATGAGGTTACCAGAGCAAATAAGTTCAGGAAGGGTCCTATTGCTGTATTATTGTTACTTATAGCATATACATCTGACACTATTAAGGTACAAGAACTTCTAGACACTCTGTCTATACTAGGATAATCTTCTGGCATCATGGTGACGAAATATAATTATACTTATTTTTCTTTTGCCTAGGCTGTATTTCACATTTTTGTTGATCCTTTCCAGTTTATCATTCACCAAAATTCATGAAGTAGTACAAAGGCAATGAATTAATTAAAATTCCACACACTGTATCATTAAAAAATAGGCTCAAAAACAGAGCTTTGGAAGTCAGGCTCTAAGTCTGTTCCTCATAACCAGTAATGACAATGGTTAAAAAAAAAAAAAAAAAAAAAAAGAAGCAACCTAACAAGCATTACTTTCTAGAAGCTACTGGAAGCAGCAACAAAACATTTACAATATAAATATTTTATTGAGATTAACTGGCTTGTTCAGCCTGGAGAAAAGAAGACTGAGGAGAGACCTCACTGGGGTCTCCAACATCCTCATGAGGGAAAGCAGAGGTGCAGGTCCTGGTCTTTTCACTCTGGTGACCAGTGACAGGACCTGAAGCCAGGGCTCAGGGAGGGTTTAGACAATGGTCTCAGGCACATGGGCACACGGTGGGATTCTTGGGATGCTCTGGGCAGCTACAGGAGTTGATTCTTGTGGGTCCCTTCTAACTCAGGATATTTGACAATTACCATAAAATTAGATTCAAGAATACAGCCTCTGGTTACTGACAGAAGCCGGTTCCTGTAGGGATCTTTTAGTTACCCAGATGTCTGTAAAGTGAAACATATAAAGGAGTGTTGCCTCGTCATATACATTTAAATACTAAAACCAAAGAGAAACCCGGACCTTAAATAGGTTGAGGTTGATTGGGAGGTCAAAATAACACAATTTAATTATTTGCTAATCCTAAACTGGTAAACAAAACAGAAATGTCACTAAACTACAAATTACGCAATAAATATGAGACTCATCAGTTTTTAAAACGAGAGAATGCCAGTAATATTAACTGTTGCTGATACACAGGTAACTGCACCACAGACAAGACCATTTTGAGATTTTATATTAAAAGTACAGTTTAGAAAAGTAGTCAAAATTTAATTGTATGTTTTTGCTGCTAAAGCAACTCCTCTCATGACCAGTAATAGGACTCAAGGGAATGGCATGAAGCTCTCTCAGGGGAGGTTTAGGTAGGCTATCTGGAAAATGTTCTTTATCCAGAGGGTAGCTGAGCACAGGAGCAGGCTCCCCAGGGCAGTGGTCACAGTGCCAAGTCTGAAAAAGTTCAAGAATTGTTTGGACAATGCTCTCAGGCACATGGTGTAACCCTTGGAGACAGTGCTGTGCAGGACTCTGAGTTGGACTTAATCCTTGTGGGTCCCTTTCAGCTTAGGATATTCTATGATTCTACAATTCTGTGATAAAAAAACAACTGGCTAGATTTCTAGAATTACTCTTTGTAATGTATATTATCTTCATAGACATTCATGTTTATATAACCACCAACTGTAATTGTCAAAAAAATATTCTAAGCATTAACTAAAAGGAGACCAGTGAGGCCACAGCATCATCTCATGAATTATATGCAACTGCCTCAGAGATTAATCATGAAAAGGACAGATAAAAGCGATATTCACTTTTTTTTTTAAAGGAAAAGTGTAACTTAAAAAACTATTATCCTATTTATCAACTGATAAATTCGCTAGCATCTCAAAAGATTCCTCAATACACAAAATCTGGCACTGAGATACTCCTCTGTGTACTGGAATGTACTGATTGTAGTAGAAACCAGTGGTTTATCTAAGGCCCCTCTCTGAGCCCCAGCACGGGCTACAGGTCTTGGGTATGACTGAAAAAAAAAATCAAAAACGGGTGGGATGATTACTGGAGGCTGCGGAATGCTATGCCTCAAGTTACTCATTAACTACAGAATATCTAAACTTCCTTTTCTCTGTAATTAGGAGTTCAGAAAGGAGCAGCCTGGGCTTGATTAACATTAAACTCAGTTAAACAAATTTGATTCTAACTTAGTTTTAAACATTTTCCATTTGAAATAACTTTGGAAAAGGTGAGTCTGTCGTGTCCTACTGAAGAGTCAGCAAATATTCTACACTAATAAAGATTAAAAATGAAGTCTAGAGAAAAGAATTTAAGTGGAAAAATCAAACACACCCTATTTATATTCAAGATAGTGGCTGGAATTAGGGTGCAAACTTTGTTCTATTCTGTTGGCCTCTGTGAAAAGTGACAACATAACCTAAAATATCAAAGGAGTAACTTTAGAGATGCTTGTAACTTTTAGACTTTCTCAGCAAATAGGAAAAGCATGAAGCAACAGCAGAACGCAGTTATAAACTGACACAGAACACATTTTAATGAGTTTTCAGGAAAATTCAGCCACTATCTGTCTGTTAAATTTGCTTCTGAGACAAAACTGATAGAGGCAAAAAAAGCGGGTGAAAAACAGAGCTCCGAACGGGCTCTACTAAACAGCTTACCCTTCTTGAAGAAGAACCTGCACAACCTCAAGGTGTCCATTTCTAGCACCGTACATGAGGGCTGTCCAGCCATTCCCTGCAGCCGCATTGACAAGGGACGGGGAGCGCCTGAGCAGCGCCTTTAGCGCGGCCGCGTCTCCGCGGGCAGCCAAGGCATGCAGCTCAGAAACCAAGCCCTCATGCAGGCTCTTTTCAAAGTCAGTCATGGCGCCAACTAAGTTGAAAAAAAAGAAAATGAACACGCCTGGGGGCATAGCCACAACTACTAACACGACCTAAGTAAAAGATCAAACTTTAATGCTGTACAAAAAATAAGTATTATTACCGAAAATACAGACACAACAAATTCTTGTGATTGGTGTGATACTGTTATCCCAAATCAAATCTTCGTCCCATCCATCTCCAAATAGAGTGACACTTTACCTTAACAATCAAAACCAGCTTTAAAGAGGCTTAAAGACCAAAAGGTTTCACTACGCATGCGAGAATGAAAAAAATCACGTCGTGGTTTCTAAACCAAACGCACACAGACAAGCAGACTGCTGCCGGGACCGCTTCGCACACAGTGGCAACTTCTATTCCCTCAGGGCCCGCTCCACTCCTTTCCCCAGGGCCGGGACCCGACTGGACAGCGGGACGCCCTTACCGTGCACGGCTCTGCGAGCAGCCAGGCCCCGTGCGCGCTCCCGCTGCGCCCGGCAGCGTCGCAGGGAAGCCCCGCCCCCGGCGCGAGCCCGAGAGAGACGGAGCGGGGCCGAACGGGCCCGAAAGGCGCCGAGCGTGCCCGAGCGGTGCCGAACGTGATTGCCCTGCCCGGCCCCTCAGGCGGGAGCCGGGCTTGGGACGCTGCGCGTTCCCGGAGGGAATCGCCGGTCGTTCTCTGATCGCTGCTGTCGGGGAGGGCGGGTCATGGCAAACAGCTATTTTGTCAGCCGGGCAGGAATCTCGGTGGTTATAGGGAAGCGATGAGATCGATTTTTAGCATTGCTTCGCCGCGCTAGCAGAAGGCAGGGGACAGTGGCAACAGAACGCGGAAGTAGTTGTGAGGAAGGTGGAGTAACTGATGTGGCAGGGGAGAAGAGTTAGCGGGGAAATTGAAGTAATTAGCTAGAAGCGTGTCCTGCCTAATGTCAGGAAAATTCTGCAAACGCCAGAGGTTTATGTCCAAAAAGAGGAATCCTTCAAATTTCTTTCGAATAAAGGGGGAGACTGCACCGGGGTACACGCCCTCGAGATTTTCTCTCTCGCGGTTTCGGAGGGCGCAGCCTCATCTCAAGCTCCCGGCCGCATATCAGCTTCTTCTTTTCCTCATTGCTGAAGCACTAGGAAGGTACAGCCTTCCCAAAACACCTATCACATATCCCCTCTTCAACCTACTGTCATTTTACCCCAAAGATCAGAAGTTCAGGCTTTGTGCAGACCCTTGTCTGTCAGGAGCCACGGTGTCTGGGCTCTGCAACAAACCTGCTGCCCGGTTAATAGAGGCATTAACACCCATTTCAAATATATTAACACCCATACCTTCACCCATCAAATTGTTTGTAAAGACATTAGCTTTCCTCTCTTTAAGAAAAACACTGGAAAAATGAGTCTATATTAGTCCTATAGAAACGAGCCTGGAATTTTCCTAGTGCCTTTGCACCTGAAGAATGCTAAAAAAAAAAAAAAAAAAGAGGTAGCTTTTGAGAGGTCAAAATAAAAGTATTGTACTGTACAGGGTAATCTTGCAAAACAGATTGCAGTTATTCCAGTCGCCTAAAGTTGGAATGCAAAGGTTAAGTTAAATCCAGTTCTTCCTTCAGTATTACATTACCGGTTTTCCCACTTGGATTTGTATTAATCGTGAATAACTAACTCATATGAATCTTTGTTTCAATGTTTTATTTGTGATATTCACCACTGTATTCAAATAATAAAATGATTGGTCATCAGCTTGTTTTTAAATGTGGCTCTCAGAAGCTCCATCAAGTTTCTGTTTTAGTAATAGAGCTTTAGCTTGAGATACCTACATATATAAAAATATGCATATAGAGAGGTATATGTATATATCCACATAACCTATTACTCAAGGGCAGTGTCATTTTTTATCTAGGAGTACTGCAGAAGTTTAGTAATGTATGAACGGGAATAAATAATACAATTAAGCAGGTTTTATGTCTTGCTCATGGTCTGATACACTCTCCGGGTCCTGACATCATATCACCAGTTCCCAAGGTCCATGATTTTAAGTACTTCTGGTGGAATTTGTGCCATCTTCCAGTGCATCCTTCCAAAAGCAGCTTAGCACTCCCTGTTTAAAATACTATAATAAATTGAATGTGACCTTAAAATTGTAACGTACTTAAGTTTGAAGTAAGTTTGAAAATATTTTGTTTGTCCTAATAGATGCTGTTACTTTGCTGGATAAAAGGTTACAAATTCTTGCGAATATGTAGATTTCTATTTAATAATCACTGTGCTGAATTTTCTAAAAGAAATTTAATATTTATTTAGAATGGAAATGTGTAATGGTAATTTGCTTTAAAAGCTGTTTTTATCTTTGGTGTAGTCCAGAGCTAAATAAAACTCACTGAGAAGGTCAATGTGGTGCTAGATTTAGCTGTGCCATGGTTCTTGAATTTTGTACAAAATAAACCCTGTACAGGCCAGTATTCATTTGACTGACTGAATCTGTTAGCTCTTCAGTAGTGGAGAGGTAAGGGTGTATTTGCAAGGCTTCAGGAGTCTGAGGTTGTCGGTGTGAGAATGGAAATGAATGCAGCATCACTAATTTACTCTGATCCTGAAAGAGATGGCTCTGTGTTGATAGTGACTAATGAGAGTATTTTCAAAATGTTTTCTGATTGCTGTGGACAGCAGTCAGGGAGTAATATCTGAATGCTGTGGTGCCCTATTCATTTGGTGCTGCAGCCTTTAGAAAAAAATTGCATGTGCTGTAAAGAAGGTACCTAAGTGCCATTGGGAGCATTGCAATGATTGGGCAAAATGAAGGGTTGGAGTGCCTGCAAGAAGTAAGTTGGCTGTACTCCTTTCTGGTCTGAGTTACCTTCTAAATCGCTTTATTTGAGTTCATAAACTGGTCTGGAAAATACTCCAATAGATCTCAATTAGGTTAATAGAATTATTAAAAATTATCTCATTATTTTTGTATTTATATTATCCAGATGTTTTAGAGTCAGAATCTGGATTTTAGTGTTGGTGTAGGTTACAAACAAGAATTATCTATTTTTAACTCTTTTCAGTGCAACAGTAACAGTACAACAGAAGGTTTGTTAGTTCTTCATTTGGGCTTGCACTTCATTCTTAACCTCTCAATTCCACCCATGTTTCATGTTTTTCAGAGTTGATGTGCTGGGTGAAGTTTAAAAGAAGCTCTGATTTTAAGTTGTTCATTGGAAGTGAAAAAAGTAAGACACTGGATGTGTGAATGTGGGTTTTTTTAGTATAGTTTAGTTTACATACATTGTCATTAGCTGATTGTAATGGAGTATGCCTTTTGCAATTCTTAGTTTCAAAATAAAATTTCGATTTGTCTCAAGGAGTCAAAGTTGTTATGAGGGAAGCAGTAATCAGTATTATGTGGCACTTCAGCATTCTGTAATAGTATCCTTTGATGTTGTAAACAAGGACTTTTGAACAATATGACTAGTGTCTTTCCTATGCACCTCCCTGATTCGTTTCCAAGCAGTCCTCCCTGGGAAACAATTGGGCAAATGCTAAAGGGCCTGATACAAAGCATCCATTGGCCTAAATACGAGTTTCTTGGTATTGAAGAAATGGAATCCTTTTGGTGGTGAATCGTTAAAAAAAACCCCCAGTATAATCACGGATAAAGACCCTCTAAAGTTAGAAAGTGGTGTGTTTATTCACCGGCGGGCAGCACGGGAGTCACCTCCGAAAGGCGTGACCGCCCTGAACAAGGTTCTTTGCCATCTATTTATTCCCCAAGATCTTACATGCAATACATCTGCATAACCCCTGCACCTCCCATCCCCATCCCATATTAAAATGAGCCCATTAGTCCTTCACACGTGGGCAGTTCTTCTCTTGAAATGGGTCAGTGGTCTCGAAATGGGTCAGTGGTCTCGAAGGATGAAGTCAGGAGAGTCTTCATCAGGTCATGGTGACCCTCTGGCACGATCCAAGGCCTCGTGCTTCGTGATTAACATTTCACTTATTTTATATTCTTCTACACGTAAGTTAATAGCAGATAATTATACCAATTAGCTCTTGCCTAAGCATCTAGTAATTATTAACCTACCATTTACCCACCTAACTTACATCTTGGTCATGGAAACTACTTCTACCTTTAGCAAAAAATCTTAACTCTTTAAAACCATGATTCAATGGGAGTTTTTACTTTCTTGTAGGAAAGAGCTGCAATAAAGCTGCATTGACAGTATTTGTTATGAAAAAATCCATTTACATGTATCAGTTAATTTCAGTTAAAGATACCAAAACACTGTTCTTAATATTAACTCTGGACCTCAGTAGTCTACAAAATAGGGAGGACAGTAATTCTTTCAACTCAAAATGCTTTCAGTCAGCTGAATAGGAAATTTTTTTCGTCTGTGGAATGTACTGCAATGCATGCTGTGTCTGACAGAAAAGAGGCATGTACCAATCTGCCCATAATGTGTGAGGTAGTTCCCTTTTCTCTCTGGTCCCTCTGGCTAGCTCTGGACCAGAGGTGGATGGGAAATACTCATAGACAAAGGTAAAAAAACCCAAAGGAGGCTCTTTTCTCCCGTGGGAAAAATGGTCCACAGTTTATTGTACCATCCAGATGGTGAGAGGAGAAAGAGAGAGAGAAGATGGTGGGCACTTTTAAACTCAGGGAAAGGGGAAGGGAGGAATAGAGCTGCAACCAATGCTGACGGGGAGGGGCAAAAGGAAGGATTTGGCCATGTCACAGACCTATGGAAGAATGGAAGATACCATAACATGAACAGTGCAACTTATGAAACAAACAGTGCAATACAACAAACGTATTCCTGAAAAATTAATGTTTTGTCATATGATGGCTATGAAACAAATTTTCCCCAAGCAACTGATGTGAGAGTGGGAGGTGATGAGTGCTAAAATTTAATAAATATGCCTGAATTAAATCTGTGAGGACAGTATGCACAATATGGAGAGCTGGAAGTCATAAGCACAAACACAGCAAGTGACTTTTCAGAAAGGACCACTGCTATGAAAGGTCCCAACTGCTTCTTCTGTGAGATTGAATGCCTGACCACTGCCCCATTTTCCCCTCCTGCACCTTGCTTAACTTGCTTAATCTTGATTCATTGAGGAAAGGTGAAGGCTCTAAAAATGTAGCTGTTCAATGACCTAGCCCAAAGTGTAGTCCAAATGGGGAGTGTTTGTAGGGTAGCAATCTGCTAGAGTCTCTAGCACCTGAAAAAACTGGGAAGACTACAGGTAAAGAAGTAGGGTGTCTAGAGTGGGGAGAAAGCAAGATGATGATAGTATGGGTAAGATTATTATATGTGCTTTGTGACTGATGAAGATTTTCTTGTTATTTTCCAAATTATTCTTGTTTTTTTCAGTTTTTTCTCTATTCTAATTTGGCTCCATTTGTTAAGCACTTGTGTTTAACTGATTGCTTATAAATTTAGAAGAATGGCTCCCAGAGTTCTAGAGGTTAATTTAGTTTCTCAGATTTCTCAGGTGATGGCTGAATTGGTATTTGAATTGTTTAATAAGGGTTGATTAATAAAAGTGGTTTGAATAATCTCTCAGTGTCTGGCTTGCAAGTACTTCCTCATGATCAGTGAAGTCATTTGCAGCAAATTTGAGTTGTTACTCTTCCTGTTCTGTAGACTCTCTGAGGCCCAGAGTTGGCATTAAAAATATCTAATAGCATTGTTTTTCAAACTGAAATTATATGATACCTGAAAATTATTTTTTGTTTTAATCATAATTATCTTCGTGAAGCTTGTTTAAATTTCAAAAGATGGCTTACCTTAAACTAAAGTGTATTTTAAAAGTACTCCTTCTCTGGGTTAATTCTTTGTTTTGATCATACTGACCTTATATCTCCTGTGACCTGTCATCCTGCTCAAGCTACCAGTGTTGACCTTGCTCACTCACGCCAATGCCACTCAGCATATGTTTTGGAAACAAGCTCTATTCCAGCCTGTGACAGGAGAGGCACCTTCTTGCTCTGTAGCTTGTTCTGGGATGCCCCTCCTCACTCCTGGCTGCCACAGGCCAGGGACACTCACATTCCCAGGTTTATCCAGTGGCTGGCACCACATTCCATTCATACATAGGCATGTGCAGGTCCCCCAGGTACTTGGCATTTAGTTCTTGCAGCATACCCATGCATGGGACAGTGCACGCAATTATGTAGAGAGGAAGATAAGAGAATTTTTAATAAGAAGATGCAAGAAGATGAAACAGACTGTGGCCATCAGGTGCAGGACTAATCCAGGTGAATGTACTAAGTGGCACTACTTCATCCTTTTTATCTATCTTTTTATTCCTTTTTATTCTTTCTGTCTATCTTTGTTCCTCCTTGCTCCCCCTGCCCCTGCTCGTCCTCCACAGCTCTATTGATTCCCTCACTCCACATGGTTCAGGGCCCCTGGATTTGCAGAACGACCAGAGGACCCCTGGGTTTGCAGACTGACTAGCTGAAAACTCCAGGCGAGTTGTTTTTTATCATGTAGTTGCATGATAGCTCAGTAGCTATTGTGACTGGCAAGGTTAGTTTACTGTTGATACTTTTGCTTAGTCAGGTGTGTGTCAGTATATTTTGCTTCCTGGCTTATAACTTGTTCCTTTCGTTTGCCAACTGACCAAGTTCCCAATCAAATATAAATAAAGATTCCTGTGCTCTCATGTGTCTCCTCTTCAATTCGTGTGGCTGACCAGACCTGGTTGTCATCACCACATTCTTTATCATTTGGTGGTCAGGTTTGTGTCCCTGTATGTTCCCTTGTATGGCTTCCTCCTTTTCTCATCTGCTGCACTAAAAAGGTCCTTGACCAGATACCCTAAAAAATACTGACACTGATTTCCACATACCCTTACTGTAGCCGTGGTGGAACATCTTGCATCTGCCAGCTTAAACTATTTGCCCATCTCCTGGTTCTGCTTACGTCTGCAGTCTTGATTCTTCATGCTCATTACACTGCCTTTTCTTTCTCATTATAATTTTGTCCCACCCAATCACAATTATGTCTTCAATATAGTTACTCCAATTGCTACATGTGGGCTGTCATTCAATTGTCATTTCTTATTATTCTACTTTTCTCAAGATGGTTTGGCATGCTTTCAAGCTGGTGTTTGCTCAATTTTTAAAGTCCAAGACATCTGTGACTTCTTTGGCAGTGATATATCTCATGGTGTTAAAGATTGCAAGGGTTCTTCCTTAGACCTACATTCAACAATTTGCAGAGTACTTTGGAGATGACATTCACAGTTATTAACAATCAATGATCTTTTCTAGAAAGAGTTTTTTTAAAAAAGGTTTTTTTCACAATCATTGACTTCTAGCATCTGCAGCATTCTGTAGCAAGAAACTCCACACCTTAATTGCAAGATGTTTGGGGAAAAAAAATGCTTTTTTTTGCTGGTATTGTTTTTGCTTTGAACCTGGCATCTACTATACTCTTTTGATTCTTACTGTGTAGGAATAGAGTGAGCAGGCATTTCTCACCTATTTCATGTCACTCATAGTACAACTCTTTCATATTCTCCTCTATCTTTTCTCCAAAAGAACCTGATTATTGCTATCACTGTATGACTACTTATTGTACTCTTTTCTTAACACATGTAATTTATATTCCCACACTGACTTAACGTTGCAAATGTCCTTGTTCTGTCAGCCCAATCCCTCTGCTATCTATCTACACTTCCTTGTGAGTATAGGGGCAGTCATATAGATAAGGGATTCTTTATAGTCAGCATAATGGGAAGAAAGAATTCCCATAAAAAGTATGTGATGTGTTGACTTTGTCTGAATGCCAGATGCCCACCAAACTCACTCTGTCACTCTCCTAATCAGCTGGACAGAGGAGAAAATATACAATGAAAGTCTTCAGGGGGTGAGATAAAGACAGGCACAGATCACTTGCTGGTTACTGTCATGGATGAAACAGACTTGGGGAAATAAATTTAATTTATTACCAATCTAACCAGATAGGATAATGAGAAGTAAACCCAAATCTTAAAAATAGCTTTCTCCCATCCCCTCCCTGCTTAATTTCTTAATTCTATTCTGATTCTCCCCTCATATCCCTAGCAGTGCAAGTGAGACAGGAATGGGAGTTATGGTCTCTGCTGCTGCATCTTCCACAGGGGAGGAAATTTTTTCCCTGATTCATGCACTTCTTCAGTATGAGTCTTTCCCACAGGCTGTAGTTATTCATGCACTGCTCCAGCATGGGTCCCTTACATGTTTTGCAGTCCTTTAGGAATACAGTGCTCCAGCCTGGGTCCCCTTTGGGGGAAGTCCCGTCTGACAAACCTGCTCCAGCCTGAGCACCTTTCTCCATGGAGCCAGAGGTCCTACTAGTCTTCCCACAAAGTCACAGCCTCATTCCACCTGCTCTGGCATAGGGTCGTCCTTGGGCTGCAGGTGGATCTATGTTCCACCATGGCCCACCATGGGCTGCAGGGGCACAGCTGCCTCACCATGGGCTGCACCTCAAACTGCAGATGGAATTCAACTTCAGTGCCTGGAGAATCTGCTACCCCTCCTTCTCCACTGACCTGGGTGTCTGCACAACTGTTTCTCTCACATATTCTCACTCTTATCTCTGTCTGCAATTGCTTTGGTGCAGTTACTTTTCCACCTTCTTAAATCAGGTATCCCAGAGGCATTACAGTGTCACTGATGGGCTCAGCCTTGGCCAGTGGTGGGTCTGTTTTGGAGCTGGCTGGCACCAGCTCTCTTGGATAGTTTCTTGCAGAAAATACTACTTACAAACTACTTTCTAATAGAAACTACCCCTGTAGACCTTCTGTTATGAAAACCTTGCTGTGGAAATCCACTGCAGAGCAGGAACAAGTCCTCAATTTGAGCCTTGAACAAGTCCTCAGTTTGAATCTTCATATCTGCCCCAAAAGATTGTCAGTGATTTTTATCCCACAGTTCACTCTCTTCATTTTAGTAATTTAGCAATGAACTTTTTTCCTGGAATTCAGCCTTCAAGACCAGGCACTGGAAAGGAACATTTTTCTTTCCAGCAAAATAATCTGAGCAGCAGTATAAGGCAACCATCACGATAGCAAGGCTTACTCTACTACCCTGGGAATCTGGTATTAGATTTAGGACAGTGTTATGTGCTTAAACAGGAAAATAAATAAATAAATAACTCTATAAACTCCCCCACAAACATACATCTCATCTCTCTCTCTATATATATACAACTTACAAAACTGAACTATGTGCATGTGCCAAGTTTGAGTTCCAGAAATAAAATAATTCCTTAATTTGTCTGCACTTTTGTCTGTACAGAAACCTAGATTAGTTCTAAGGAGAGTTGCAAAGAAAACGTACTAATCTGTCATTCACTGTTTAATATCCCCCTCTGATTAAATTCACAGGAGCCTATTGATATCATAGAGCTGAAGGCCTAACTTAAAGAATAAAATCCCCCAGCAACTTACTAGGTCTATTTTCTAAAGAATAAAACTTATTTCTTCAACAAGACCTGAATTTCTGTGCTAGGTTTGTTGGCTTAAAAATTAAACAACATGATTTAATAAATTTTTAATTAAAGTATTTACTTTTTAATTTTTTATTATGTGAAAACATCTTAAGAAACACATACAGAATCCTAAACAAACACTTCCAGAAAGCAGAGGAAAGTCTTGCTTCTTTAATGTGGTTATTCTGTGTGTTTAAGAAAGCATGAAAAGAAGACATTATGCATCAGCTGCCAACGAAACTGAAACAATGAATGGTGTTTAAAATGGTTAAAAAAATCGATATTGATTGTATATCTTTCGTATAGATAAGGTGAAATCAGCTGTACAAAGTCAGTAGTTTAAAACTATTGAGCAAGAAACAAAATTAAGATGAACAGCAGGTGGCAGTGCTATCAAGAGCAGTGGTTCTGATGAGCTTAATCAGCTAGTATTATATTGTCAGCTGTTCTCCAAGAGGTAATTTAAATACCACGAAATCAGTTATGGCTTGTGTTTTTGGGGTAAACAATAATGAGACACTAGCTAAACTGACACAAATCTCTTGTTTCAAGTGGTTTCTCCTGCTGCAAATGTGAAATTACTTTCATAAGAAAAGTTGTATTTTGTTCTATAAAATGACAAGCTTATTCTGTGCTTTTTTCTAGATGGAATTGTGAGTGATTATATACAATTTATGTAAGAATGAATACAGAAAATCAACAAAAGTAAAATTTGATTAAATAAATTTGGTTGTAAAATTTCAGATGCAAACATCTCAGTTCATAATTCTGCTGCCTTAATTACTGCCTTGTTATATCTTTGCTAATGCAATGCTCTTTGTCAAAGATCTGATGAATCTGTTGATATTTTAGAGAGAATTTTAAAAAACTTTACTGAAACAGTTAATCTTAAAGAACGTATTTTAGCATCCTCTCATATAATTGTCCTAAATTACATTTATACATTTCATTACACAGCAAATTGCTAAGCTTATTAATTTTTTACTTAAATAACCCTTGGTGCAATTCACTGTTATGTGTGACAACTTAAACTTCGGCCAATGGTTAGCATCTAGCCAGCTAGAGATTACATCACCGAGGTTCAGTGTGCTTGTGCTTCTTCTATTGGTTAGCCTAAAAATCATTCCAGCAATAGAGGAAGCCAGGATCCCAGGTGCAGAGAGCACACCAGTTCGTGCTGATGACTGTCCCCAGGGACACTTCTCAAGCACTGTTGTGAGGTTCCTCTACAAGTCTCAGTGTTGGTGGAGTGCTCTCACGGTGCTCTTAAAAGAGAAATTCCTAAAAAATAAAAGGTAATCTAAATGGAGGTTAGAACATTAACTTTAGGACTTACAGGTAATTTTATGAAATCGATGCAGTCTATGGATGTTAACACAAACTTTTTTGAGTGTAGTACCATTGTAAAAAGTGATTTGAGTTGTGTTGTTTCTGATATGTCTAATCATGGCTTCCCAATGCTTTCAACTGTATGGACCACGATCTGCCTTAATTACACCTTACCTAGTGAGAAGAAGATGATTGAAGCAATTCAGAAGAAAGATGTAGTAGAAAAACATTGTGCTTAAACGTGTTCTTTCAAGATTTTTATGGGGTGTCAGCTGATCCTTAATATTCTACTTTGAATTCAAATTGTCAAAGTTTTCAGTAGGTGACAGATTAATATGGCTAGCATTAGGAGTTTAAAGGACTCTAGTAGTTGTGTCATTTGGGGAAGAAGAACAAATAATTTAATGAAATGTGTTATAGATGATCAGTTTTTCAGTTAAACTTTACCCACAGAAATACGGGGCTTTATGAACTCTGTTTTTAATAATCTAGGTATTAAAGCAGAGTTCTTTTCAAATCACTGCAAAAAGTTGATTTTGCATGTTTTGCGTATTTCAGGCAAGGCTGCTTTCTTTGGATTTTTGGTACTGAATTTGCCATACAGATAAACCATATTTTCCATATAATTAAATCTATGTTCACTGCTTCACTGAGTTGAAACTCAGAAATAAAAATATAAAAATGCTTTTTTCTTTTTTTAATAAAAAGATACTGAGACACTCTTTTCATGCATGAAATATAGCAAGTGAGAAGGCAGAGTGTTCTGTGTTTTGATTTAAGCTACTTCAGTGGTTTAGACTAAATATCTGAAGAAAAATGGATGTTGTCTTTAAGGAATTTCAATGTTTTCACAGAAATACTAAATTTATTTTACCAATTTATTTAGTGTGTTTTTCACCAGGTGGAGAGTGTACCTGTACTGACTGCTAGGTATTCCTGAGATTTTAAAATAGCTGACTCTTTAGTAAACTCTTTATTGTAGCAGTAAATAAGAGAGCTGGGATAAACTGCCTGGTTAATGCCTGAACCAGCTGATGTAGAATGGTCAGGCGACCCATCAACAGGGCATGGGTGATAGTGCTATGCTATGCATATTGCAATATATATTTGAAGTGTTGATTGGAATCTATGGAAGATTTTAATGTTAGTATATATTTTTGTCAAAGGATTAACAGCAACACTTAGACAAAATCACATGATTAGTAGGGGTTTTTTCCCCCACTGATTCATGTGCACTGAGTGCTGATAAATTAGGGAAGATGTTACAAATGAATAATTGGTCTGAGAACCTCGGTCCCTAGAGGGCTCTCACGCGACATGAGAGAATACAAACCAGCGGATCACTCAGATTTCTGAAGAGCTTAAAGCAAACAAAAATATCATCAAGAGAAAAGAATTTTGTATTTAAATAAATAAATTTTTCATTGTACATGTTAGTTCAATTTTATAACAAAATATATGGTTTGCAATACATAAGCTAAGGAGTGTATATTTATCTATGTATAAGGTAGTGATGCTAGGAACATGTGTGTATGCACAATACAGAAAAACTGAGTTTTTTCTCATCCCACAAAGGAAGCAAAATAGACTGAAAGACAGCAAAGCATCAATTTGTGTGAGTTATGCACATACATATGATATGCATTTGTTCTGGGTACATATATTAGCTCTAAATTTGCCATTTGAGTTTTAAAGTCACTATCTCAAATATGTATGGAACCTCTGTAGTGTCTGATTTTAAGTGTGAGTTGCTCTTTCTTTGCAAAAAACAACCAGATTTGTTTTGTTTTTGAAAGGTCAGATTAGGTGAATTGTAATCGGGCAATACAAATAATATAAAAAATTTTAATTTGCCAGGGAAAGTTCTTCCTTATTAAAATGCAGAGCCAAAAGATGGAGAGGAAAATTATCAGGATAAAATCAAGTTAATATACCCTATGAATATTCACATAATCTCCAGTTAGAGTTAAAAAAGCATGAAGCATAAACTTACTTAATCAGGTATTTGCATTGATTACAAGAAGACTGTGGAAGAAATTCCAAAGGTGAGATGTTTGGTAAAAAAAACCCAAAGAAAATTACAACAAAAAATGCTGTACACATTAATCTCTAAGTTTTTATAAAAACGTTTATTTTATGGCAGAGAAGACACTTCAGATGAATAATAGACATTGGAACAAGAAAACTAGGTATGAAGGATAGAAATTTTGCTCATGAGCCTAAGAACTCACATACTAAAGTTTTCTCAAATGTACAAGTTTAGTAATGCTCTGACACATATAAAAGCTGAGATACTGCTGCTTATCTTTATGACCATAATATGTACAATTAAAACTGGTAATTTTCAGGTACATGAAGTCAATACACTATAATGTTGAAACAATAGCTTTAATAGTATTAATACATGCAATGTTTGCTAAAGCATTTTTTGAACCATATGCTACAAGCCAAATTAATTCTGTCCTTGTCACGGAAATAATTTGCTCATTTTTATTTAACACTACTCAGTATAGCTTGTCTGTTTAACACTGATCTATCTGCAAATTAGTGAGGACTTTTAAGAAAAAAATGTTACATATACAAGCTGGGACTGGGCCTCTTTCTGTAGATTCTATATAAGTGCTCGAGTCAGAAAACATTCATTTTAATGGTTGTGCTTTTAAATTATTATAAAGACAATGTTTTAATCAATTATTATGGGAAAATGGATCTATTCAAAACAAAGAATGTAGTTAATTCTATTTTTGGAAGCAGTTCAAGAGCTACTTGCTGCTGAATGAAATACAACTGTATGCACTTCATGGTACAAATTATCTGAAAAACTGATAATAGCATAAAAAAGACACCTTTGTTTTGTAAAAGTCAGCAAAATCTTTTTTTTATGGGAGATGTGCCAAGCATGCAGCTCTCTGTCAACTCCTTTTAAGTACACAGACCTCTAAAACTAGGCCTTTATGTCCTGTTAGCATTAATTAACAGCATAACATGCTACTTACAGTTATTAGAAGTTTATTGGGTATTAGCATCTCTATGTTTCGGTGTGATGGTTTATAGAAGTTACAAGAATTCTACATCTCAGGGAGCATCAGTTTGACAAAGGCACTTTGCAGACCAGCTGCTTCATATCTGTGTATATTCTGTGTAGGTATCCCTTAACCTCCTCTAAGACATCTACTAGTCTCTAGACTAGGCTTAGAGTAAGCATTTTATTTGCTCTGAATGTTTTCATCTGTTAAGGACCACTAATTTGAATTTTGCTTTCATTGCTATTATCTCATCTAAAATCTTGAATTTGCTTGCAAGTATTTTTTAAGGTATACTCATTCTTTGTTTCCCTATTTTATGGTTCAGATTAATCCTTGGCTGGTGAGTTTAATCTTTTTTGCTTCTTTTCTCTAACTTCTGACCCTCCTGGTTATCTTTACTTTGTGTTCTAGTCACATCAGAAAATCCAGACAAAATCATATTCAGTATTGTGCAAACTACATTAAAATCATGCTAAACTAGGAGACATTGCAGTATGTCTGTACAAGTTGGATAGGGCTTAGATTCCAGGTGTTTAAGAGAGGCATTTATTGATTATGGGTAAGTAAGAATCTTGTTAATATAGGAATGGCATGAACGACCTTGATTACAACATAATTACCATGAAAATTTATACAACCTACATAGTCAGTGTTGCATTGTGACAATCCATTTAAAATTCATAAAAATAAGTTCAGCTGTTGTGTGTCATGAAATAAAAGCTGAAATCCCTGAGAAAATAGGGAAAAGTACATTTAAAAGATGGTCTGTATTACATTGACAGTAAAGCTGAGAAAGAGTTTGAATATTGAATAATACGGGTAGTTTGTTGGGGAGTTTTTACCACTAGAGGGTACACAATGCACAGGAGCAGCTAAAAGCTGTGCAAAATCCTTCACTACTTGTAACAGAGCCCAGAAAAACATGTCTGAGCAACATTCTATGTTTAGCATTTCAGGGATCATTCAAAGGTTCCCAGAGCATTTCTCTGAGTGTCTGAGTGCAGGTGTCTGTGCTTTGGGTGAATTTAAGGATTGTTTTCTTTACTTAAGTCCTCTGAAGAACAAATTGTCACTTTTTATTCTTGCAAACCTGAAATATGCATAAAACTCTTTCTAAGAGCACTAGAACAAAATAAGAATTTAATTTATTGCAATAATTTTAAATATTATTGCCTTTTGTACTTTGAACTTTGTAAGCATTTACACGAAATATGACTAATCACTGAATGATTGGAGTTTAAATTTTCCATAAGAATCTTACTTTTACCTAGATATTGGAGCTCAAGTATTGCATATCTACAGGAAGTATTGGTTGAGTGAAAAAATGTAAGAGCAATAGAAGGTGATGCACCGTAATGTTTGACTATAAAATACCCTCCTTTTATTTAAAATTACTACGGAATTTGAATTATTGAGTGTAATTATTCTGATCTCTAGGGTATAATCCTCATTCCTGCTTTGTGTCCAAGTACCCATTATTGGTTTTGCCCTTTCTTGCTTTTCTTAATTTGCCAGAACTACATTAAATAAGAAATTAGGACTAAAGTTGTCTGAAATACTAAAAGGTTTTTAATCTTTGCACTGGTTGATATGAGGCATTCCAGGCAGCCTTTAATACTTGGTTTACTGTTTTTCAGCTTATTAATGGTTTTCTGGTGGAAGCAAGACATATGCCCAGAACCAGGTGGAAGGTGTGTGGGAAAGTACGGCTACATGGAGTGCTCATTTTCTCACAGTATTCTTCAGAGACCAGAATCCTTGGTCTGGGGACATCAGCTCTACAGGATCTCCTACATCAGAACAACACTATGAGGGCTGGTAGCAATGACTAGCTGGGGGCTGAGATAATTTCTGTGCACTCTCTGCTTCAAGTGTTGTCAGGGAGGATAATTGTGAGGAGGCTGTGGTCAAATGGGTTCTGCACACACAAGTTTTATTTGTATTTTCCGTTTTACTGTCTCAGTCCAAGGACAGGTCCATTTTCTCCCTGCATCTTGCTTTCCTAGAGCCAGCTGTCAGGGCTGCCTTCTGGCAGTGTCTTTTGTAAAAAGAAAGAAGCACAGTAGAAAAATAAAAGAAGAAAATAAAAAGACTACTCTAACTAGTCTGATTATTTCAGTGAAGGTAAAGATTATTCCTTTCTCTCCCACTCCATCCTCTGGGTAGTTAAATTCCAGACTATCTGGTACTATGAATATTTCTACTGTTAAACTTCACAGAGATATCTGAGCAGCAGAGAAGAGTTAAGTGGTGATGGAATTGGTCCACGTACTTACTACTCACTTTTAAAGCTTATTGTACCTAACACAGCTTTATGCAATGTGTACATTCTGAGCTAAAACTCCTCTTCCAGGGCTAAAAGAGCAATTAATTTAATAGACCACGGTTCTACAGCCATTCTTTGGAGATTGCCAACTCCTGTTAACCAGTGCCACATGTGGTGGGTTTCTTGATATGGAATAGAGCGCTGAGCAGACTACATTTGGTTCGTACAAAACTGTAGGACATAATTTCATATGGTTTTCATCACTATCATCTTATGATGCATTTTAATTTATCTTATGGAGTTGACAGGCTTTCTCTGCCTTTACCAATAATCCTCAATCATTCAGGACGCTTGTTTCAGGTTGTTTGAAATACTTTGTAAACAGCAGTATGTACCCACTACAGCACTGGAAGAAAAAAAATCAGAACAATACTAAGTGCATGAAAATGTTACATCAAACTGCTAATGATATGCACCGTTTTATCATGAGAACAAAGCAAACATTGGGAAGGACTAGAGACAAGGAAGATGAAAGCAGGAGACACATTTTCAGCATGTTAGAAAAAATTGATTGAAGAATATGCAAGAAAGATTTTCACTTGTATGCTTTCCTTCCTCTTTGGAGGGTAGAGGAAGAAAGTACTTTTGCTCCCTTCTAAATAGAGGCAGAGCTTGTCCTTTTGCAGATTTTCTGATTTTTTTTTTTTTAATGTCAAGATTTGCATTGAAGTGTTTTAGGAGGCACAAAGCAGCAGAAAACAGAAAAATGTTATCCCCCCCAAAAAAATAGAAAACAAAACAAAAAAAAATGGTTTAGGAGAAAGGAGAGGGATGCAGTAAAACGCCTTTCACCTATGAACTTGTACACTTTTTTCCCCCCCATTCCATCTTTCTTCTGCTCACACCTGCATCAACTGTTTCTCTTTTGCTTAGCTCTGCTATAATGATTCATGATCCTTCTGTACACTATTCATCATGATCTTTGTATGTGGCTCACACTGACAGAGCTTTAGAAAATTGTCCCAGGAGCTGAGTCAAAACTGTGAACTAGAGAGGTCATTCTTCTGATCTTGGTGTTGTGTGGCTGTTGGAGCTGAAAGAGGAGAGGATAGAGCTCTTTCAGGGAATAAACTGTGCTGTGATTACTGAGCTGATTAAGCTTTAGGGACCTCTCAGCTGTCTTTCTGAGGAGCCATGGTCTGGCATTCCTAAATTATTGTGTGGTCTAAATGGCATAAAACTATCAAAATTTGAAAAGCTATAGTAAATAAAATACGTAAATTAAATGTGGTAAGCTATACAATTGTGTAGCATCTATTCTATGCAGTTTCTCATTAACTTCCAAATGAGAGAGTAAAGAGTCTGAAGACAGAATGAAAGAGGGCTGTGTGGTTTTGTAGATTGTATGGCTCATCAACACCATTGAGAGACTGTTATATATTAGAGTGGATCAAAATGCAGCATGAGATTTTTTCCTCTGTGCTTTGCCTCTCAGAAAGATTACTGTGCCCTTGAGAAAGCATACTGCGTAGTTTAGCCAAAGGTTTCAGTTTGTACATGTGCAATATGTACCTTTTTTCCCTCTTTGTGAGAAAAGATAGATGCTCCTGGAAGTTTTTGCCCATCTAGGCATGGAACAAAATTGAAAATAGTTGTAAACTAGATCTGAGGCCTTTAAGATAGCCTTTAAAATGGCCAGTGCCTGTTTTGTGGATACAGTGGTGCTGCAAAGTGTCTGCAGGACGACTGAGAATTATAAACTCTGATTCTAGGTTTATTAGAAATACCATGCTTTTGAAATACTAGGAACAGTTTGGCAGACTGTTTTTGCTTTTTTTTTACAGAAATGGGATGACTTTTTGAGCATAATTCTTGAGACATTTGGGGTTTTTACTCAATGCAGATCAGGATGTTTCAAGAATGACATCTGTTGCACTCTCATATTTTGCAAATGTAGTTGATTCTAAAATTAGCTGTGCCAAACGTATGCTTACTGAACCTGTTTTTCTGAAGTGCTTCCCAGAAGCATGTGATGTATCATGTCTTTTATAAACGCAGAGATACGGATATGTGCTAGCAATTTAAGCTAGCATTTGCAAGTTCATGGTGTAACAGTTAAATTACTAGTATAAGTGTACTAAGGGTGTCCCAGAATGTAATAGTAACAAACTCTATGGCTAATTAATTTTGCTAACATGAAAAGAAATCTAGATTAAATCAAAAGTTTTGATTTTTTAAGTCTATGCCTTCTGCAGAGAGCCATGTGTTTCCTGACCCCTTCTAGATAAAAATACGCCTTTTCTGAAGTAATTTAATGTCTGACTTTGTAAGATCCCAAATAGTCTACAACTGGCTAATGCAAACTGCTGAGCACAGAAATATACCAGAATATTATCCTATTGAGACCTTTCAGTCAGCTACTCTATTTCACATCAGAGGATGTGTAACTGAAGTGAAACTGTTATAACCTTTGTCAAATTGGCAATGTTGTTAGAATTAAATTAGCTGACTGTTTCTAACTTTTTGAGATCCTTAGGTTAAATGCTGTAGAAGTGAAAGAATTGCTTTATGCTTGCAACAAATTTTGGTGATAGTAAGTGAATAAAATATTATGGTGAATCATTATTCAGCAAATGCATAAAATCATAACTAAAATAGAGGAATTAACAAATATTCTGATGATTATTCTCAAGATGAAATACTGTAGGTCTTTGACATGACAACAGTGTTAAAAGTTTACCTAGGGAAAAAAGTGTCCTATTTTTGCTGAACCCACCTGCTATTGATTTTGAAAATGTAAGTACTTACATTTTGAAAATGTAAGTACTGCAAAGTTTATTAAAACTGGATCATTCCTATAACTGCTAATATTATTTTTATTAGGAATGTTTATGTCAGAGCATGTAAATTGCATTATTATTATTGAGTAGAGGCAGATGAATATATTTTACTTGTACTGACTTCATAAAACCTGTTTTTGTCTTAAAATAATTGCCCACTTGTTAAAGGATAATTTAGTGTAATATTATTATAAACAATTTAAATGAGCTCTGTGTTAATAGTGGAACCTGTAATAGAGCCAATCTTTCCGCATGCCTACTCTATCATGCTTTCTAGAGGGAGACTGCCTTTTGCAAGCAGTCTTCATAGCCTCACTGAAAATACTAATTGTAGTCTCCTCTGTAGTGTGAGATTGCAGTTAGGCGTGTGAGAACAGGCTTTGTTGTTCAGACTTGCCTCCAGAAAGGAAAGCTGCTTGTAACAATTCATCTTTTCTCTTTCCAGAAGAAAAGCCTGTAAAATCCCCAGCTGTGTGACACTCACTCCTCACACCTCACCTCCTAATTCTCTCACACATGGATTGACTGAACACATTCCCTGCACAGCTCCACAACGTTTCTGGCTCCCGACTATTTCTGAGGAGAGCACTACCAGGTTATTGCACCACAGCCAGGCCTGTATCTTTTGGAGAGAAATCCAGGTTCAAAGAAGGCTGACTGGAGGTACATTACCGAGGCACTGGGCTGGCAGGGTACTTGCTGTCCATCAGTTGTTCTGTCTAGCATGAAGGCATACCCATCGTGTAACTGTGCATATATTCATATCTGTCCTGTGGCTGTAGAGCACCACAGGCATTTTCTACAGCTTTCCTAATGGTCAAGTAACTGCATTCTTGTACATCAGCATTCGGGTAAGCTGGAAAGCTTTGTCAAGCAGAGGTAGAACTCAAAAAGAGAGTAAGTCAAACTTGAAAAGAGCTTTAAAATACACTTTGTTGTTTTTTACTCTTTGGAATGAAAAGTGTGGTGAATTGTTGCCAGGCGTAAATGGGTATAATTTGTGAGTACTAGGAAATGCAAGCAAGTTTGTTGATTCATTGCAGTTGTGAGACAAGCAATAATTTCAGTTAGATTGCAATAAAAATAAAATGTCATGTTGTGTTGCCCCCGCTTCTCCCCCAGCAAGTTCATTAGCTGATTAGTCAAAACGGATAAATAATTCCTTTACTTTTGCATTCCTTTTTGCCCATTGATATGGACTTTCCTTCACACATGCTGAAAAATGAAATCAACTAATAATGAAATCACTGAGCATACATAACCATAAAAAGAACATTTTAAAACCAGCATGTAAGGGTGGGTTCCGCACAAGAAACAATCTGAATTTTCTATCAGAATAACAGAATGGAGGTGGTCCAAACACAGCTAGGTGGTTCCTTCTCATTTCAGAGGACCTTGAAGCAGGCTTCTGCTCTTTGATGTAAATGAACAACATACGATTTTTTTTTCTTTAAATAGGTTTTCCTCTGCATAATTTTGTCTACAGCGGCCTATTTCTACTCAGGAGAAGAAGGTGGAGATCTGTATGTTTGCTTTGATTCACAAACTCATTGCGTCTTGCAGAGGGGTAATATGACAGTATCCTCCAGGAGAAAAGGCAGAATTCAGAACATTTGTAGAAGAATGTTTTTTTATACATTCTAGAATGCAATTGACCTGATACTGTGTATCTAATTATTTAGTCTAAAGAGAATGTTATGTCTATAATCTGTCTCCCACCTTTTTGAAGGGAGATACAGAAGACTGGGAATTGAAAAGAAAATTAAGTGCCTCATACTCCCAGACTTTTTCATAATTATAATTTTTATTATTTATCATCCAAATATTTAAACACATCTTCAGTCCAAGCAATTTCTAAATGATAGAAAGGCTACCCCAAAGCTACTAAGTGGTTATTATCATTATTGCAGAGTCATTCACGCAATCCTATTTAATTTGATTTATTTTGTTTTCTGTTTCATGTGGGAATACAACTAGAAAGCAGAACTGCGAGCACTGCTCAGCTTGTCACAACCAGCGAGGATGTGTCAGCCATAGCAGGCTGCAAGCCTTGGCAAGAATTAGTGCGATTTCGAAGAAGGAATGCAGGAGATAAGAAAGTGCTTGATATGAGGTACTTAGCATGCAATATTATGGAATATCACATGTACCTGGTCAGCTTACAGCAAGGCATAGATTGAGCAATGTTAGTTTAGTTATATACCTTAGTTACGCAAAGATTATTGATGCGTTATTTTTAGCAATAGCTGAAAAAGTATATAAACTTTGCTCTGTGTATCAATAAATGGCTTCATGACTTCATCACTTGATGCAAGCAAATCATGAAGACCCTGTCTCTTCATTTCCACTGTCATCACTTTCAGGTACATTTCAGACATATGATCCTTTTTGTTTGGAGTCTAATCCATACTTCATTAAATCTGATCAACTTGCACTTGAATAGTTCTGGACATTTTTGGTTTGATGTATATCAGTAGGATTTGAGGAAGAAGATTTCAAAAGCCTCTTTGGGTCATTAAATACAGACCTTCATTGTCACATCTGTGCGCACCTTAGAATCTTGTTTATCAGCTTATCAAACTGTAACTTAAACCCGAACTTATTTCTTCTCCTGAATCTACAGAATCTGAATTTGACTCCTCTGAAGGTCTGAAGAGAGTAGGAACTGGATAATCTGTCCTTTTATCTCATGTGAAACTAGTGCTACACATAAGATCAGTCTTAGAATATATATGTTTCCACAGATACATATATAAGATTTGCCTAAGAATTTTTAAAATTAATCTGTAAAATTTGGTGGTTTTCTGAATTTTTGGGATTCTGTATGTAACACTTCTAACATGGAAGTAACAGTGGCTTTTTCTTTCCCTGTGCTGACCTCTGATTCATTGATACACCTTCCCTCACAGCAATTTAAAGCACTGCCAACAAAAGATGGTTTGCCATGTGCAGAATCTGTCAAGCTTTTAACTAGTTTCTCTTCAGGTGTCCATTGAAAATGAAGCAGGTTTTGAACAAATGTGTCTTGGGGCCTGTTTGTTAGCTAATTTTTCATCTGGGTTTCCAGCTGCACCAGCAACCTGAGCAAGGAAAAAAGAAGGTGATTTTCAAGACAAATTCTCACTGAAATAGCATAGGCAAAGCAACATTTGCTATTTGTCTTTTGAGATAAATTACTTTGACCAGTTACCTGCACCGGTTGCTTTGTTATCTCTATGTTAGTTTAAACAAAATTTGTCTGAAAATACAAGCAGAGATCTTTTAAGCACATTTTTCTTGTACTTCCTGGAAACTGAAGCCAAGACTGCTATTTCTGCAATAGAGGGTTCTAATTTTGAAACAGTCTTGGGACAAAAGACATTCATAACATTGTCAGTATCTAATAAACTTATAAGTAGTTATATTTCATTATGAGATAATAAAGAATCAAATCATCTGTCTCCCAAGCTGCCACTGAGTGGCTGCACAAGAAGCCGGGAACAGCATGGCCAGCAGACATCATCCAAACTGGCCACGTAGACATTCCCCACCACACAACGCCACACTCAGCACAAGAAAGTGGAGGTCCTGGTTGCTGCCTGAGGGCACTCGAGGCATCAGCTGGCAGATAGTGAGCAATTGTATTGTCCATTAATTTGATTTCTTGGGTTTTAATTCCTCTCTTTTATTATTATATTAATTTATTACTCTTCATTATTGTTATGATGTGGATTTTTAGGTTTTTTACTTTTTCCAATTCTCCTCCCTATCCAGTGTTGGTTGTTGAGGAGAAGGGAGTGAGTGAACAGCTGCGTGATAATTAATTGCCCATTGGGTCTTAAACTTTACACCTAGTAATGCCTCTGGGTGCTGCTCTTTCTCAATATTATCAAATCAACATTTTCTTACAGTGCCCATTAGGCACTGAAAGAAATAATTCTGGCTAAAAAATTCCTGCAAATCACTCACAAAGGATTAAAGTCCAGGAAAGACTTATCATGAGGAGTTTAAGTGATAGGTGTTAAAACATTTACCCTTCTGTTTTACAATATTGTATATATAGGTTTTCTTACATGCATCCTCAAATGTGTGCGTTTTGTCTTTTTCTCTGAAAGTCTTCAGAGGTTTCTTCATTGCTGTTTATTATAACGTGGATATCTTTGAGTAGGGTAGTCAATGAATTTGGTCTTCCTGTTCTTTCATCTCAGAATTCTAAGATGTCTAGTGGCTTTACCAAGAGTGAAGATATTTGAATTTTATGTTTTTTTTCATTTAAATGCTTAGCTTTTTATGTAAATTTTAGGAATGTATTGTTTAGTAATCGTCCTGTATCTAGGAGTTCTAATCACCTGTATTCCATGAGGTTATTGAGCATGTTGTTTTCTTCAGGTTGCTACACTTCCATCAAAATCATGAGTCTTAAAATAACAAGATCTCACTCTGTCCAGAACAGAATTTGGATATGTAGGAAAATTTTCACTGCTGCTTCTCAAGGTGTATGTAATCCGGGGAGTTTGTGTGGATGATTTCTCTCCTGGGCTTCCTACAGTATATTTCACAAAGGCTGAAATTCAGCTTTGAAAGAAAACACTAAGTTGCTTCCCAGGCAAGCTAGCAGGTAACTTCTCCTAATGTTTTGACTTTAGTAAGCTGCATGCTTCATGCTCTTGTGAGTTTTGCTTTCATTTTTTCAGAAAAACAAATATCCACAAAACACAGAAAAACCTCAAGTGAGATTTTTTCCACATCTAAAACCAAGTTGGAAAAGCGGAAACAAACCAGTTTCAAAGATACTGTATCACAAACCTGTCAGGAAGTCTTTTTTCAATTGGAGATCTTCTATTGTGAAGTAACAATTTCTCTTTTGAGGTCAAGGATAATGCTGGGCAGGAGTTTTACACACAAAAGCACAAACGGGACGGGACTGCTGTGGAACACAACTCGAGCTGCTTTATTATTATTTTTTCCTCCCAAGCATTAGTGTCATTGCAAGGTTAGGACAGCAGGAAGATGCCAGCAGCTCACACCCTCAGCAACAGCCAGAGAACGTGATGTTACAACGCATTTTGAAAGTTTTTTGACCAATCACAAAAGCAAAAACATATTGACAGTAGTTCTATCCAACCACTATAAGTACACGTACCTTTGGTTAAAACAATGCTTGCTTATTTCGAATACAATACCCACTTGTAAGCCTTAAAATACAATGCACAGAGCTCCAATATTAAGCTTAGACCTTCCTAATATCTTGCTAGATACAATTTCCTGCAGCTTAGAGAGTTATTCTAGCCAAGCGTTAATACAATGACCATTGTTCTATTTGTCCTTGCTTTCTACTTTTCATATAACTTTTCTGCTGACATGCCTTATGCTTTCTGCTTAGCTCCAATTGCAGTTTGCTGTCTCTGAGGCCTGCTTTTTTGCAGCTTTCCCAAAACTCTCTGATTGTAAGGATTCCCACAAAGAAATGTTAAAGAAGAGATTACATTAATCTAGCTTTTAGTGAAGGGAGACAGTTTCAGATTGAATTAATGTGTACATAGATAATGTAGCACACTGCCTTCTTGACAGATAATGAAAATTAGCGAAAATAAGAAAATTGAGAAACAGTTCAGAAATGAATCAACTATTTAAAACTAAATATGTGCCTACATGCTTCTGCTAGGCAGGGAAATATAGTCTTTTGCCAGTTATCTGATTGTTGCCTTTCTGATACTTCATAGCTTTTTTGAATGGCTCGGATTATGGTTCAGAACACCCTAAATTAAAAATAATAGCAAAAGATATGTCTTACAGAACATTTACAGGTCTAAAGGTAATGATTGCAGTATGCTTTTTCTAGCTTTAAATATTGAGAATGGAAATCCCATAAAAAGATAATAAAGGTTCTGTATGATTTTGAACAGTGATGTAAATTGTATAATCAATTCAATAGGAAGATGTTTGTAATAAATTTGTTTAATGAACTGAGTGAAAAATAGTTTAAATTCTCCTGTATGGTACATTTATGCTTTCTCTGGACTTGCAGATGCTGACAATAAAATTCATTTATATGTAGGTGACAAATTATGTATTCCTGTAACTGATTGCACGTTTATGTCTTGTACAGTTCCTGATTCTTGCCTCTCTGATGGCTTTGATGGAAGCAAGGCTCTTTACTGCTGCTACTCTGTGTGACACACCTCCAAGCACAGGGCTGGGAGAAACTGGTGATTTTACAATGCCAGTCCACTCTGCTATTCACAGAGTCCAAGCTGAAATGAATACACTTTTAAAGACGGACACCTAGGGACCCTACACTGAAGGTGCACTTTTACCTCTGTGTAAAGATCCAATGGAGTGCATTATAATTCCTAACAAATGTGGGCCACATGTTTCTTGCTTTTTTCTTAATCTTATAATCTTGAAATATCAAAACGTCTTGCAGAGATGTCAAGAAATGTGTGAGTTAGAGTTTTGTAACTAACATTTCAGTAGATTTAATGGCACATATGGTAAGTTTTGAAAACTACCTGAACTCTATTTAAATGATATAAATCACATGCTAATATAAAAAACATTCACTTATTTATAAAATAATATAGCTACAATCCAATGTATATAATGGAATAAGTCACTTCTGAGTTGCTAAAAACAATATTCACAGAAAATATGACAACATTAATTAAGGGAGTAAATATGTTTCTGCAGCTTCCCCTAGTCTGGGGCCTTGACAAATTCAGCCTAGTAGCATTCTCTCTCCACTCTGAATATATTCCTGTCATAAAAAGCATATCAATACTTTAAAAAGAAAAAAGAAAAAAAAGAAAGAAAATCTGTAATCTAGACAGATATCCCCTCTTAATAGGTTTGTGATATCTGTCACAGGGTAGCCAAGAAAGTATAGAGAGCCATTTAAAACTGGTCAAGTCCATAAAAGAAGTTTTGGTGGGCTGACCTCTGTTTCCAGCCAGACCTCCATCCAGCCACTTTTGTGTGTGGAGTCCTCCTCCTCCCCAGACTGGTGAGAGAAAATAAGATGGAAAAGCCCACATGTCAAAATAAGGACAGGGAGATCATTCACCAGTTACCATCATGGACTAAACAGACTCAAGTTAGGAAAAAATTATTTTATTGTCACTTAAAATAGAGCTGAATTGTGAGAAACAAAACAGACAAAAAACTGCTCCCTTAACCCATTTGTCTCAGGCTGATGATTGAGGCACTTCACCAGTAATAATGTGAAATATGAAAACTTTTTCAAAGCTATTTTAACTCTACTTGTGTCCTGTCAATAGCAAGCTAATAAGGAAACTCATTGAATTCACTGCTTCATTCCCAAGTTCTTAAGGAACAGGGGTTGTGCTCAGCCCACAACAGGTCATCTCTGTTCCCTCGTCCTCCTCACACTGGTTTACTACAGTTCACTGTATTTTATCTATTTGTCTTGATTAGCCAAGGACACTAGGTACTGATTGACTGTGCAGCTGGACTTTAGGGTAATGGATAACTGATAATTAGTATCTCATTTGTTGCCCATGATGGCATCCAGTAGATCAACATAAAAGTATTGGCTACAAATACCTCTTTAATGCTTTCTACTTTGTTTTGAAACAACTGGACTTAAAATCATATTTTGTGTTTCAGTGTCACTGTTTGCACCAATATAACTATAAGTATACTGTTATTTGGCAAATACTTTCTTTTCAAAGGTTTATAAGTTAGTCATTAACTTATATTAACTCATTAACTAAGGAAATTTAGTATTCATATATTGAATGTAGTAATAGAATATTTTTCCCAAGAAAAAGGTCAACATATTCATTAAAGATCTGAAACCTACTAAATAATTATTAAAGTTTTGTATGTTAAGGTGCAAGACTGTGCCGTATTACAAAGATAACAGAAAAAAGAGTTAAACATGCTTAACTTGCATTTCAAGAAATAGTATCAACATGCAGTTACAAAACAAGCCTCTGGAATTAATTCTTGTTTCCCCTGACTTACTCTAGTTTTCTTAATACACCAGGACATATCTTCAGCAGCTATCCACTGTCTTATCTCTAACTTGAAGAGATCTGTGAAAGCTTGTAATAGCGAGGATATGTTGCTGCTCTGTTTCTACATTTGCTGTGTCTTTCCTGACGTATTCCACAGTCTCACAGAGAGTGGAGAGGAAATGCTAAGCCTTCCAGCTCACTTCAAACTAGCACAACTGGCAGTATTCTTTTTTCAGAAATGCTTTCTCATTAAATAACCATTATGTATAGCTTCTAGCACTTCAAACCATTTTTTTTGCTATCACTGAGAAATTATCTGAAATGTTTTATAATTCATACATTGAGTAAACAGCACCAGTATACCAGTAACTTCTGAGGATGAGTCAGTTGTAAGCAGTTGCAAGTCAAAACTCTCCAATGGGAATTTTATGTGTAGAATTAAAGGGCACCATCTAGTTCTAGGAAAAAAAAGTACTGTTTTTATATGCCTCAATTCCAGGTATCTTTTTTTTTCTTGTGTTTTTGTGAGTAACCTTGTTTTTTACTGCTTTGCTGTGTCCAAATACTGAGAAACAATTTCATATTTAGTGACTCATGAAAAATGCCTACTAACTTCTGAATAATCTAGATCTGATCATAAAACTGGCTTATCAAACAAGTGAAGATGACTTTTGGGATATCTATTTAGTTCTTAGTGGCTATTTGCCAAATCACAGAGCTGGAATACCGGATAACTTCTGTCAGGCCCTGCAGAGGAGAGGTCCAGATCAAGAATAGCAGAGGTGTTATAGATCAGGACTGAAATACATTCACAGAGCTCTGCGGGGAAGTTTGTGTAGCATCTGCTAGTACCATGTCTGGCATCTTTAACCACTGCTATCAAATCCTTACTTGACCAAATAGAGTAGAAATTCAGTCCAAGCTTGAGAAAAATCTTTCTATCAATCCACCAAACAGAAGAGAAACTTTAATCCAACAGCCAAGCTGAACATCTGTGTTTCACATTCAAAAGCAGAGAGGCTAACAAAAACAAAGTAAAGAAAATAATCTATATATTAAACATGATGTCTATAGCTTTTGTAGTTGCAATTATTCCTCCCAGTAGTGGATAGGATTTATTTCAAAAAGTGAAAATAGGAGCATAGGTGTAAAAAGTGCAGATATGTTTTGCATTTCATTGATGTTTGCAGAAGTAAGACTTGGAAATAAATTTTTAGGTAGTCTTCCTAGTATGTTGTATATATCTTGGATATGTTGTACATATCTTGGACTCTTTTTATTTTTTTTTTAATATAGTCCTTATTTTAAAATTCATTGAAAGATGAATTATTTGAGAGGATTACACAATACTGTGAAAAGGAGTAAAATCTTTAGAAAAGAGATTGAAGTCATAGATGAGGAGAGCTACAGAACTGTTAGAGTGTAATATGCATCTTAAATTGCTAAAGCTACCTCAGAAAAAAAAGACATGAAAATAAAAGTCTCTCTGTCTTTCTTCCACCTCTCCTTGTAAACTGTTCCAGGAGTGCTGTGAGCTCTATTTTGTTTTTCTGAACAGCGGCTAATATGCAGAATATGAAAGAAACATTGCAGATTGCAGTAGTGTAATAAGACAAGTAATTTTACAAAACTTTCATGTTTTTATGTGATGTGCTTTGATATCTTCATATCAGCCAGTCACTGAAAACTGAAGTTCACTTCTGCTATCTTCTTTATGGGGGGTTTTAATTTCTCACATTTATATGAATAGGGGCACACCTTTATCTTCCATCTTAGTTAAAGAAGGTAGTGCGTCCTAGAGGATTTTTTTCCTTTATTTTACAAAAATTGAAGACCGAAGGTCAGAATTGAGAACTTGGAGTAAAACATGCCTAGACAGAATTATTCTGAAAGAGACATCACAATGTAAATAAACTTATTCATTCACACATGTAAACTAGTACAACAACTACGAAATTTAGTACCATGCAATGAAAGGTAAGTACAACCAATTTCCTGTTCTATGGAATTATAAACTCTGATGATGTAAAAGAATATAGTTCTTGTTAACTTGCTATTTTCCTAGACAGAAAAGGAATGGATATGTTTGTATTCATATTTGTGTTTATTTTTTTGTAATAGATCAGATCTTTATGCTTTGTGAAGGAGAGGCTTAATATTAATTCCAGGCCTCTGAGAAAATAAGTTCCACTTTCAGGTTCTTCTTAAGAGTGCTACTTTGTGGTAATAGGTATGAAAGTAACAGTTATGAATGCAGGACCTGTGAGAGGCTTGTGCACTTATGAAAACCATTTATAATGGGCCTTGCTAGCTCCTCAATATAACAAACCTTTTGCTCTGAAAAAAATTTAGATATTGAGAATAATTATAGCCCAGGTAGAAGAGGACAATGGACTCGTGGCCTTGAAGACAGCAGTCCAGGAGCTGAGGAAATACTTAAGAGATTCAGAATCAAGTGTGAAGTTCTGTGGATATTCAGAATGCTTTGAAACCTTACCAGCAGTTCCTGAAATTTACAGATAGGGATACGTAGATCTGTCTATGTTTTTGCTATATATACATATCAGATACTTTTAAATTGCAGGAAATGGCTCTTTTTAACTAATAAAAAAGTTTCAAATCTAATGAGTGCCTGCAAAAGGAGATATTGTAGTGCATTCAAGTGGCAGTAAAACATTGTTTTCTGCCACCTAGAATAAGACTTCCAATAATTTAACATACCATTGCTTTATTCACAGTCACTAATCTCAAAAGTCCAGAGTTTATTGTACAGTTTTAGAGCTATGTTACTATTCACTTTGAACTTTTTGGTAATTTTTGGTTTTGTTGCTGTATGAATCCATAAAGTTAATTAACATAGAGGTACTAGGATTTTCAGTATCTTTTGTTGTTTCTTTAAGTAAATTAGTAGTAGATAGAAATAGAGTTAAACTGAATTTGGGTACCATTCATGGGAATAAGGCTGAAATTCTTTCCTCTAAAAAACAGGTTTACCTACAAACAGGTATACCTGTGGTACATAAGTCACTGTCCAAACAGATAGTACTAATTTCCCTGAAATATTTTAAGGAGTTAAAAAACCCCACTAAAACTTATTTAGGAGTACTGACTTTTCATCATTTGAAACCTTGGAATTGTATCTCTGAGAATGCAAATGATAAACTGGCCATGGAATTAACTTAAGAGTTTTCAATCATTAGAGATAGGACTGACAAGGCTTCAGATGCTGAGAAATATAGAAAAAGCAAACCTTTAGTCAGCTTTATGGTGAAACCTGTGCAGTTTATGAATTACCTATTATGCAGTTGTTTGGAATTGCAAAGCACTGATTTTCATGACTTGGGATTTCTTCTGCTTCTAAGCAAGTAAATTTGCATTATAGAGACAAATTCTAGGCCATTACTGTAATTTGCAAAGACAATCAATTACCTACTCCTTCCATCTGCATCTTTGACTGCTTCACTTTCAAAAAAAATTAACAGAGAGATATATTTGCATCCTCAAATTTTAAAAAATCTATTTGTACCCTGGGAGAAAAAAGATAAATGTTACATACATCCTTAGATCAGAATAAGACTTGCAAACAAAAGAGTCTCTACCAACAGAAACCAATGTATAAAAGTAATGAAGAGAGGTTTTAGGTAAGTAGTGTATATATTATAGCGTATTAGATTATTAGAGTATATAAAATAGTGTATTAGGCAAATGTGATCAGTAAAAATTCTGGGATCTTTGTGTATAATGAACTGAAGAAATAAGAGCCTGGAGAGGAAATCTGGAACATGAAGCCTGTGAGTTTAAATGAGGGTATGAGACAAGATGGATGGGTGTAGGCTGAAGTTGTTTCATATCATGGTTGTGTCTATGCAAGAGGCTCTGAATGTGCCATTAATGCTTCCTGGCTCTGGCCCATGTTCATCCAGACTAATACAGACTCAGAATGCTTCTTGGCATGAGTTTGGCCTGTGCCATCCAAAGCCCGCCAGTACCCTCCCTGGATATGATTTGGCTGTTAAAATGCTCTCAATCACCAGAATAGATAAGGCTGTGCTGTTCTGGCATGCTCATTCTGGTATGGCTCTACAATCATCTCAGCAGGCCTTCTGCCATTCCTCAGGGACTGCCAGATGCACCTTTGGCATCCTGCTCTACAAATGCTGCTCTCTTGAAGGGCTGTGACAGAATTTGTGGATTTTTCACAGTTGGAAAGCAAAAAGCAGAGTCATGGTATTGAGGAGGCCAGGAGATGACCACTCTCTTTATAGTCTGCAAGAGATTGAGTGAGAAATGGAATTCAGGTCTGGCTAGATCCTCTTCTTCATCCATCACTGCCTATGCTGAGACTGACTTGCCTCCCTTTCCAAGCCTGATGGTCGGACACTTCCACACAATAAGTAAGGGTAAGCTACACATGTGCCTGCACCTTTTTGAGGGGTTGGGACCTTCCCACACTCTGCCAAGGGGCATAGTTTTAGGATATTTTCTCCTCCAGAGAACTATGCCTGGCCAGGGTATAGAAACCGAGAGACAGCCTTATCCTTTCTTCTGCTTTTATCATTGAAATTAATGTCATATATTCTTGTGGCACAGTCTGTCTCTTTCAAGAGTAAAAATTCTGTTCTTTACTCTTTAAGTAGCTCTATTGTGGAATCTGCTCATGGAGAAAGTATCTGAGTTTCTGGAACAGCCAATATTGTGGATTGTGATTTATGGGAGGGAGAGGCTGTTAACAGAACCTTAAATAAGTCTTCCTTGGGGACTTTTGCATTGCTTATAGCATCAGATAAGAGAATTTATTTTAGAAAACATCCACAGGAGGGCCCCAACTCCTGGCTGGGTATGAAAGTCTTTTTCCTATTAAAGAGTATAGCAAAGGAGGCTTGAGAATGTAAGGCACCTAATTGAAAATCCGGAGCAACAGGGACTTGGCAAAGTTACATTTTTGATGTATAGCAGCAGTATTTGATACAATGCACCAAACAGAGGTGACAAACCATGATAAGGAGTGGCATGGGGCATGTTATTATTTGCATGTATGGTATACAGCTGTGTGGTTTTTATGAAAAGCTGAGGGGAGTTTGACACATATGTTGCTGAAGAGATGTGTGTCTGAGTGTCCTAGTTTAAGCCAAGGACAGGATTAATTTTTCACTGCAGATGAGAGCGGCTGGAACCTGGAACTTGTGGTGTGTCTAGATTGTTTTTCTATACCATGTACATCATCTATTAGCTGTGGAAATAGGAAGTGGAAAAGGAGTTTCTCTTCTGAGAAGAAGAGGGCATGACTTCAGGTGGAAGGGAAAGGTGCTGGACCTTGGGCATTTTATTTCTTTTCCAGGGGAGCAAGTGATAAATAGAGGGGTGTGGAAGTGCCAGCTGTGGTCCTGTCACATAGGTTCAGACTCAGTTGGCATTTTGCATGGTATCACTCTCTTTTATATATTGCTGTTAGTAATATTGTTGATGCTACTGTTTGTTTTCAGTAAATTGTTAACCCATAAATTTTGCCCTTTGTCCGTGTCAAAGGGGGGGGAGGGGGAAGTGGCTGCATGGGGCTTAATTTACAGCTTGGTTTAAACCACAAAACTGAGTAAAAGGACTGAGGTGTATTTATCATAAGTCTGCTTCCAACTGGATTTGTTGTTTTGAGAGAGAAAGTTCAGTAGTGTAGATATGGGCTGTTAGTAGGTCCTTAGTAGGTAACCAGCAACTGAGGTAAATCCCTTTTTTCTCTCCAGTCCTCCGGCTAGCTCTGGACTAGAGAGGGGTGGGAAATCCTCATAGACAAAGGCAAAAAAAACCAAAGAAGGCTCTTTTCTCCCGTGGGAAGATGATCTACAGCCTATTCCGCCCACAGGGTGAAAGAAGAAAGAGAGAGAAGATGGCGGGCACCTTTAACCTCAGGGAAAGGGGCGGAGCAGACCCGCAGCCAATGGGACGCCGCCAATGGGGCGGGGCTAAGGGCAGACTGAACCAACTTCACAAGCTCCGGGGGAATACAGGGCAAACCATTTTCTCAGTTCAATATAAAACATAACAGTGCAATAAGAACCATAAACAGCTCAACTTACGAAACAAACACTACAATACAACAAGCAACCATTCTTTCTATGTGTAATTAACAGCTGTGAGGTCCGGGCTCTTTGCTCTTTTTCTGTCTTTGAAGTCAAGATCACGGCTGAACTGCATAGTAAAGGTCACTGTGCTGTTACTTATGTTTCTCGTGGAAGCATTCACTCTTTGTAACTTTGTAACTTTGCAGAGTGCAGCCGTCTGTAATGACCACGGTGGCATTGGGAGAGTGGTGTCTGTCCTTGGTACCTACCACTTTAAAATTCCTTTGTGGTTCTTTGTTGGTTCTGTTGGTTGTACTTCCTCTGTGATGTAGGGGTAATAATGCCAGGGCAGCAGAAACTGAAGCCCAGTGTTTGCCACTATTGCAACATGGGTAAGTGTGCTGCTGGGAGGTCAGAGACAGATCAGGGACTTAAATATCTGACATAGTTTCTTTAAACAGTTTACTGGGAGGGGTTACAGCGGTGTGTTTGAGACAGGCAAGTCAGAAATTGTATGCTGAAGGGGAATGATGGTGAGACACAAAATCATAGCTCATTGATGGACTTCAGAAAACTGGTGAAATGAAGTATGAATCCAACCCAAAAGAGTTCTGTGGCAAAGAAAAAGGACTTCCACCTTGTGTACCATGTGTACTTGTTTGTTGTCTACAAAGTAGATTTGGATCAGAAGACAATCAAACAGCCTGCAGGATTTTCTGATTCAGAGTAATATTGAACAAATTGGCAACTTTTTTTTTTCTCTATTTAAGATGTACACACTCTTCCTTTAATTTATTCAAAGGAAGAAATATTACTAAGGAAACTTTTTAGTAGACTGAGCCAATGTTGCTTTCCTTTATCTTCCTTGGTCCTCATGGTAATAAAGAGAATTTAACAGCATTATTGATCAGAGATTTAAAATAGGTCTTTATAAAAATGTTAATGAATAGCATAAATGGAATTGAAATGACATTAATTTCATAATACTAATGGCATTAAAGATAATAAGTAAGTTTGGTGATGATACTATATTGAGAGGAGCTATTGACACTCTAAAGGGCAGAGACACCTGAACAAATCAGGGGCCTGGGCAATCACTAAGTGTATGAAATTTAACACGGAAAGTTCCTTTTTCTGCACCTGGAATGGGGCAACCCTGGATTCACAGACAGACTGGGGAATGAGATGCTGGAGAGCAATGCCACAGCAAGGGACCTGGGGGTCCTGGTCCCGGGCAAGTTGAACATAAGTCAGCAGTGCCCTGGCAGCCAGGAGGGTCCACCCTGTCCTGGGGGACATCAGGCACAGCATCACAGCCAGGCATGGGGGGAGATTGTCCCACTATCATTAAATATGAAGTGTAAAATTAATCATTAAGATTTAAATTATATTCTAGCTGACAGCAGACAGGACTTTACATTTCTCTGAAGTTAATTTTGTTTGCAGTAGGTAATACTTACTGAGCAAACAATGTCTAGTGAAACTTTCCACATGCATGTTTGTAGTAACCTGCTTAATTTGGATGCCCAGTGATTTAGAGTAGAGTAATTTTTCCATTAACAACCCAAACTGCATAAAATCTATAAATCAGTGATTTTTTAAGTTGTGACTATATTTAGATGAAGCAATAGATGAATTAACAAGGTGTATTATTTGACCTCATTAATGATACAGACAAAAGTTTCATAGGTAATACAACTGAAAATGAAAATTGCTGCTTAAACTAGCAAAGAGTTGAATAATTCCTTGAAAGAACTTGTGCACATTCCCAATAAATTTGCAGTTTCTAGGGGGCTATCCATTGCTACTTATTTGTTTCCCACAAATGTTTTCCTTTTTAGGCTTTGAAGCCCAAATTGTATTCTCAAAGACAAGAAGTCTTATTTATTTCAGGATTATACAAACAGAAATGAATCCCAACACAGGGTTAGGAGATGAATCAGCAAACTGTTCTAAGAAATGATGAGGGGTGTATCTACTAAATTTGCCAATATCACTAGTTGAGTAGTGGCTACAGGCACACTGGAATACAAAGTGAAATTCAAAGTCATTCTGAAAAACGGAGCTCTTCCCTCAAGGAGTCAAGAAGAAATCTTAACTATCAGGAAAAGGTGAAACAGCATGAAGATGTTTCATTTAGAGATAAGAAGAATGGTGAATATGAGCTGAAAGTCTTCAAATATTGCAAAGGCTCCTGTCAAAGAGTAATGTGTTCTTTTTGATGACGTTGAACAGCAGGAATTAAGACTTTTTTTGAAGACTTAAAAGTGGGATGTTTTTTCTAACAATAAAAATCTGTAAGGATAAATATGTAAAGATTGGATAGAAAGATCCCACAATGATGAAGCTATGAGATATCCTGTGTTAATGCAGTCTTAATACTGTGATTTTGAGTGGAGTATTCCCTGATGCAAGTAGAAATTATTTATTTTCCCCTACGATGATCTATGAAGAAGCGAACACTGAGTAGTGAAATCTTCTCCTACTTGAATTCTCCATACGTCTTTTAACTTTTCTTTCAGCTGTATTGCTGGTTCGCTTGGCATTCTTCTGCATACTTCAGTGAGAAGCTGTGATGAAACATAAGGAAACATTCACATAAAATCAATTATATATAGTATATTTGAAAGCATGCCCAGAAATAAAACGACAAGCTAATTTTAAGGATTGTATTGTCACCTCCAGGTACTTGATTTTGGCAGTGGAAATTCTTCTCTTTCAAAATCTGTCAACCTTCAGAGCCATTAATTCCTGAAGCAGTTACATAGACCTCAGCAAGCTTTAGGAAGTATATTAGATTCTTGTTTTTGTTAAAAGAGCAGGGAAGGTAATGCAGTCTTTTAGATAAGTATGTGGTTTGATTGCCTTGAAAATATCTGGTGTGATGGATCTATGTTTTTAGTTTTCTTGTCATCTTGTGTTTATTGAAAGTGCTCAGGGTGGGTTGCTTTAGGGTAAAACACCAGATGTGCTGAATTTCTGTTACTTTCTTCCAACTTGCCATAAAAAAAAAAAAAAAAAAGGTTTGCACACTTCTGTTCAGAGTGTGAATATTTTCACCTCGACTTGACATGTTGTCTTTTTTACTGCAGTCATTTTGTTACCTATCACAAGTGAGATTTTTCCCACCTCTGGGTTCTTCTGTATTAATATTTATATCATAGGGAAGAGCATGGCATTTTCTCTGATAGTCACCAGAATGAAAGAACAACAACAACAAAGAAAGATGCAGAGTATTCTTTTTTAAGGTTGCCTAAAGTGCAACTAGTAATTCATTGTCTTTCAGTCAAGCACCAGTTTCGCTTAGGTCTTTGCCCAGAGTTAATGTCTCAGACACATGACAAGAGCCCAAACCTCAGCTGTGTTTCAGCCTATGGATGTGTGGAGAGTTAGTGCTGGCTAGGGCCATACACACAACCTCTCTCACTTTCCCATCTGTGAGATGGGAGGAGAAACTAGGATGAGAAAAATTACAAACTAAGATGAAGACAGAGAGATCATTTAACAATTTTTGGCACAGGCAAACCAGAATTGACTTGGAAAGAATGACTTCAGTGTACTCACAATTCAACAGATTAAGGTAGTGGGGAACAAGAACAAATTTAAAGATATTGCATCCCCCTTTTCGCACATTCAAATTTACTCCTTCACTCCCAAAACCTCTACCCATTCCCTCTCAGGCCACAGGAGAGGGGGTTGAGGATGAGGATGGGACTGATCTCTGGTGTGGCAGTTTCTCTGCTGCTCCTTCTCATATATTTTCTCTGCTCCAGGGTGAGTTACCTCAGGAAATCAATCTATTCTACATTGCTCCATGAGCTGTGGGAAAATCTCATCTCTGTGATGAACTACCTCCTCCCTTTCTTTCTTCTCTGACATGCTGTTTCATGCTTTCCCCCCACCTCCGCCTGTCCATGATCTTTTTCCTCTGTTTCAAAAACACTTTCACAGAGGTACCACCATCTTAGCCCTGTGGTGGGTCTATTGCAGCCAGCTGGAATTGGCTGTGTCCAGCACAGAGCAGCTCCAGCCTCTTCTCACAGAGGCTACTCTGCAGCATCACTCCTTGGCAGTACCAAAACCTTGCTGTTTATGCCTAATGTAGGATGTAATGGTCTTTTTTGTTTGTGTATCTGAGTAGCTATAAACATGTAATGAAAATTGAAATTTTACTTATGATATAAATTTTGGCCTTTAGTACTGAATATAACTAATGATTTTAGAGTAACCAACATATCATACCAGAATGAATCTTTGCTTTTCTGTTCCACTTGTTCTTATTTGTGCAGCTGGCCATGTGCAAGCTGTTCTCACAGAGTGTGCAAGTCTCCCAAGGGATTTTTCCTCTGCTCCTTAGAAAACCACCACTACAAAACTGCCTGGCGATTTCTCAGACAATGCAAAACTGCTTATCTCTCATAGTGGAAGACTCAAAGGTATGGATGGAAATATATTATTGATTAACTAACCCCCTTGTGCTAAGCTTCTGCTCTTGACCTGTGTGTTACCCACTTTTGCAATGCTGAAACTGGTTTGTAGAAAGCTGCCCTTATGTTGTCACTGTTAAGGAATAAAAACAAGAAGAAAGGTAAAAATGCCTCAGCTCAATTCTTGGAGTTTCATCACCAGCTTTTCCTACAGGTACATGGAGCACCATATGTTAACTGAATGTTGTTGACCTGTGGTCTAGCACAGCTGAACCTCAACATACTGTCAGCATAGCACATGGCATCAGTCTATGTCAGATTGTTCTATGATCAGTTCAGATAAAAGTCAAAGCCTCTGACACATGATTTGCTTTTTCATGTGTTCAATTCTTGGTGGAAAACGGTACCATGTAGAGTCTAGGAGTTGTATAAACTACAGAACCTTATGTCATATTTTTTCCTCCTTACGAAAGAAAAGACTTCTTTTCCACCTGTAGGTTGCAGTAGTACTGTACGAGTCATTCCTAAAAAGATGACAGAAAACATCCCTTTAAAGAAGAAATTTGAAATATTTCTGTTAGTAAAGACTTGTGCTGAGTGAAGAAAACCGAGTAGTGCCTAATAATGTGAAGTATTTTTAACACTGTCTCTTTTTTTTCTCTTCTTTTCTTCTCCAGCAGAACTACAATAAAACACATATGTGAAGTGTGTATAAATAGTGCAGAATTTGACCTGAGGTCAATTGGCCTTGCACAATGGAGGTATATTTGAATGTAATTTCTTTCAGGAATGACTAATCAGAAAGATATTAAACTTAGAAGAGTTTTGAAAAAGAATATATAATATGACAATTAATACAAATGCAGTTTCAAGGAAATGCAATGGTAAGTGAAACTAGCCTGAGGATTCTGGTCAACGATGGAAAGAGAAGCATACCAAAGATGTGAGTTGTTGCCATTAGTGGCCTCAGTGTTTGGAAGCAAAGGAGTGATAGTCAGATATATAGGTGATGAAGCTTCAATTTGTTTGAAAATGTGGTAGATTGGAAGGATAGAGAGAGTGAGAAAAAGACAGTAAACATTATGTAATTCTTACTGAAGGACTTAGGCTATCTCTGTCTTGTTACTACCTTGCCATTGCCTGGGTCATGATTGGTTTTCTGCAAATATTAGCTGCTGGAGTTAGTCGTTAAGCTCAACAATGGTACCCATGCAAAACAAGGAGCTTAGACATCTTGGAATTTTAATTTTGGCAGCTGAAGTGAATTCAAATTGTGTTATGGAGTAGAGTGATTATTCTTAATAATATGCTGCATCATAAATTCCCACATAATGGATAATTTATTAGGTGCATAGCCCTCTGTGAACAGTAATTATCTAATGGCACAAAATTCTACAATAGCTATATTTTGCCACCACTTACTTAGATGATAGTAATTTGGTGATTTAAAATTGTACTAATGTATCCTGCTGTGTTAATTGGATGCTGCTGATAAGGCAAGGAAACTATCAATATATTGAAGAGTGACTGTAAGTAAACTAATAATGGTAACTGGATGTGTCACTTAGCAAGGAGAACCAATAAGTTATTTTGACTCATTTAAAGGTACAATCAATCTGTTGCTGAACGTTTTTTAACTGAGCTAATTGATGCAAAATAGACTGATCACAAATGCAGCAAATGTGGGAAGATGGAATGATTAGTGTACAATGTG